>NC_083238.1:5444979-7844979 GCF_032191835.1 Heteronotia binoei | reverse complement strand
GGGGAGCCTCAAAAATTTGGGGATCCTCTACTTGGACCTGAGGACTCGCATCCCTACAATGAGCACTGGAACACAGGTCCATTTTGAGACCCAATTTCATTTGGGAATTATGAGGCATACCTCCAGAATAATGTAGCTTCCATTGTTTTTATTCTACATGAAGCAACAGATGTTTAATACTATTGTTTCCATATCATACAAAACAGATTTGGTGTCCTGCACAACATGCAACATTCAGGAAGTAATGTTATTGTGAAATTTCAGTATGTTTTCAGAAGTGCTAACATTATCTCTCAATGTTGCATTCCTATCATGGCTGGGTGAGCATTCTCTGTGACACACTATCATACGTCATATATATATATATATATATATAAGGCAAACTATGGTCACAGTTACTCACCTCACCTTCCATTGACTGAGCTGCATTTCTGCCTTTCACTCAAACTTGATGGAGAGCAACCCCACCCTCCAGCCACAGGACAGACAAGGATGGGCCTCTGGGGAAACTACCTTTGCATCCTATTAGCCCATCCCAGTAGGTCCTCCATTCTTACACTACACTCACTTTTTTTCTTCAGTGGCTGTTGCTAAGCAACCATAGTATTCCAAGCTTGGTTCTGTCAGTAAAAAGCGGGGGGGAAGCCCTTTCCTATTTTGGCCTTTGAGGGAGAACTCATGACTAGGGTTGACAGCCCCAGGTTCGGGAATTCCTGGAAATTTTGTGGTGTAGTCTGTGGAGGCTAGAGTTTGGGGAGAAGAGACACCACAGCTGAATATAATGTCATAGAGTCCACCCTCCAAAGCAGTTATTTTCTCAGTGGAGAAAGATCTGTTGTCTAGAGTTCAGTTGTGATACTAGGAGATCTTCAGGCTCCACCTGGATGTTACAGGAAATACAAATTAAAAACACTGTGATATGTTGGTTTTAACATTTTTAGTAATAAAAAATTAAAAGGACATATAAATATTTTCATGTATTATAAAGAAGCATAACTTCATAATATTACAAATAAAAGTCCATCCAATGAGCACCTGGCTCATTTTGTCAGACATCTTCCTCAGGGGTATTCTTATTTTCTTTAAAGTTATCAGCCTCAGTTACAATTCAGTGTATTCCTCAGCGGTATTCTTATTTTCTTCGAAGTTATCAGCTTTAGTTACAATTCAGTGTTGACACTGGGAGCAAGCCAGGCCCCCTTGTATACTATTGAAATGTGGAGATGAAATGAACAAACCTATCTGCAAGTTTGCTCATTAGAAAAGGCATCAGTTTCGATTGTGCACAAGTTGGAGTTGAATTGTCCCAGGTGTGTGCAGGGTTTACAACTCAAATTGTCGCCAAAGCAGGCTCAGGGCGGCTAACATCAAGAATTCAATATATACATTATACAAATTAAAAACACTGTGATATGTTGGTTTTAACATTTTTAGTAATAAAAAATTAAAAGGACATATAAATATTTTCATGTATTATAAAGAAGCATAACTTCATAATATTACAAATAAAAGTCCATCCAATGAGCACCTGGCTCATTTTGTCAGACATCTTCCTCAGGGGTATTCTTATTTTCTTTAAAGTTATCAGCCTCAGTTACAATTCAGTGTATTCCTCAGCGGTATTCTTATTTTCTTCGAAGTTATCAGCTTTAGTTACAATTCAGTGTTGACACTGGGAGCAAGCCAGGCCTTAACCAAGTCTCTAAAGAGATGCAAAAGCCTTCTAAATTTGGTTGGCAAAATGCTCTCTGCTTTCTTCAGAATTTCTCATCCTGGAATAACCCATGACAATTATGATGAGATATAACCCAAAGCTGAATGGAAGTGAGCAATTTTTCAAATATATTATTGATTATTATTAAGAATTTAGCTCTCAATACCACTTATTTATATTAGGAACAAGCCAGTAATGAACCTCTTCTCTAACCAGATGCAATAGCTTTCTGAATTTTGCTAGCAAATTGCTCTCTACATTATGTTTATATTAGGAGCAGCAAGCCATTCCTGAACCTCTTCTTTAATCAGATGCAAAAGCCTTCTGAATTTTGGTTGCAAAAAGCTTTCAATATTCCCCACTCCTCCACTTGCACCTGCTGGAATGGCCTTGGGTTAGCCATAGCTCTGCAGAGGTTGTCCTCGAAAGGGCAGCTGCTGTGAGAGTCCTCTCAGCCCCACCCACCTCACAGGGTGTCTGTTGTGGGAGAAGAAGATATGGGAGATTGTAAGCCGCTCTGAGTCTCTGATCCAGAGAGAAAGGCGGGGTATAAATCTGCAATTCTTCTTCAATACCACTTAAGTGTTTAATTTAGGAGCAAGACAGTCCTGAACCTCTTCTCTAACCAGATGCAAAAGCCTTCTGAACTTTGCTAGCAATAATGCTCTACATAGAGAGCTATGTAGAAGGGAGGGAGGAGGAGCTAGAGAGCTGAAGTCAGAGGGGCAGATAAAGGTAGGTTGATGATTTGCTGAGAAGGAAATAGGGTTGCCAACCTCAGGTTGGGAAATTTATGGAGATTTGAGGGGTGGAGCCTAGAGAGGGCGGGGCTTGAAGAGGGATGGGACCTCAGTCAAATACAATGTCATAGACTACACCCTCCAAGCCAGCCTTTCCTCCTGGGGAACCACTGTTGCCAATCTCCAGATGAGTGCTGGAGATCACTCAGAATTACCACTGTTCTCCAGATGGCAGAGATCACTTCCCCTGGTGAAAATGGCTGCTTTGCAGTGTCATTATACCCTGCTGAAGTTTCTTCCCTCCTGCTCTGGTCCACACTGTGGAGAAAGGCTGTACTTTTCTTAGACAGAGGCTACATGGAACGAGGAGGAGATGGAAAGCTGAAGTCAGATCAATTCCCCTACAGAAAAAGGCAGCCTTGAGGTGCATACTCTATGGTACACCATAACACAATCATGCCATGCCAGAAAAAGACAGATGGCACCACAAGCACATGCTAATGCTAAAAGCCACAAGGCTAAATATGACAGGAAAAGGTGGCAACGATGTGCTGCAGTTAAAAGGAATACTGAGCTTCAGTGTCTGCATGATCGTTGTCATGTTATGCCGCAGCAAATTGATCCTGAGTGCCCAAGACTAGGGCCCTCACCTAGAACCTCTTTCTAGAGCCTGTTGCATTTATTCTCACAATGGGCCTTTTCATAGTATTTAAATAAATGAATGTCTTGAGGGAGAATGGTGAGAGTGCCCACATGAAATGTAATATCATTCAACGCTCGAAATAATTTTGTTGTTTAAATATTCAGTGGATATCAGCTCTATACTTTAGCTTTTAGGCAGAGATATACTTTAGTTAAGTGATTTGTGCATTCAGAATTCTTGGGAAGGGGGGGAGAGTATCCATGACATTACCACCTGTGAGGCCCTCAGCCAAAATGGCATTGTCTTTCAGGCTGCTGAAAATGGGATTCCTATTTGAGATGGATTTGTGAGATCCAGTAGAGAATGAAGGAAATGTGTGTTTCATTGACATTGCTCCCTGCAGGGAGGGCTTTCACATAGTTGGTTTCATGGCGGGGGGATCCCATTTTTAAGTGCTTGCTGTTGCTCAGAGGAAATAATTGGGATTTGTTGATAAAACACTCATATATCAGCATCAGCATTAGCATTCAGAGAAGCGCTACAGAGGGGGGGGGGCGCTACATATGGCTGTGGGAGTACTAATTATAGTAATAAAGCTGCAGGCATGATTGATAAAAGGAGATGATTATTTTAATATCCATAAGGAAGACAGCTAGCTGCCACACCCCCTTGTATACTATTGAAATGTGGAGATGAAATGAACAAACCTATCTGCAAGTTTGCTCATTAGAAAAGGCATCAGTTTCGATTGTGCACAAGTTGGAGTTGAATTGTCCCAGGTGTGTGCAGGGTTTACAACTCAAATTGTCGCCAAAGCAGGCTCAGGGCGGCTAACATCAAGAATTCAATATATACATTATACAATGAAACATTTTAAGTACAATTAATTAAAATCAATTAAAATTCAAAAAACAGTACAATTAATATTTTTGTGCTATTACCTAAATGGCAAACTTTACTTAGCAGTTCTAATCAGTGAAGGCCATTTGAAACAAGATGGTCTTGCAGGCCCTGCGGAACTGTTCAAAGTCCCGCAGGGCCCGCATTTCTTCTGGAAGTTGATTCCATAATTGTGGAGCCATAACAGAGAAAGCCCGAGTGCGGGTACTTTAGAGTTTTACCTCTTTCGGCCCGGGGATGGTCAGCAGGTTCTTCCCTGCTGACCTCAGTGCTCTCTGGGGTTCGTGTGGGTGAGGGCTATGATCACTATACAGTCCAAATATATGCATATTTATTCAGAATGCAGCTCCACTACATTCAATGGAGGTTTGGCATGAATAGGGTTGCAGCTTTATTAGAACAAGCGACTCATCTTTCATTGCAAATTTAAAACCCTATTCTCTGATTAATGTTAGGGTAAGTGCAGGCAAAGATTTAGGTCTTTTGAAGGGCAGACATCCATTTGGACTGCACAGGCATGCAGGGTTCCTCCTCCTTGTGCCAAACTTTATGAATAAAGAAATGTAACTCTGGCTTTTCCTTTCAATTTGTGTCTCAAGCTATCAGGTATTCTGTCTTTCAGGGTGAAAATGGTGGCTCTCTTTCAGGCTTTAAGGACTGGAGCCTCTAAAGCAGCTGCTTCAGACCAACACAGCCACTCACCTGAATGCAGCCACTAAAGCAAACAGTATACAATTGAAATCATTGCCAGTACACCTTTTAAACACTTCTTAATATTGATGGACCTTGAAATCCTTTGTTTTTGAAGCCAGATTTGTTTCTGTCACAGGGAACATTCTGTGTCCTGTTTTCCCAAAACTGAATTACAATATTAAATGAAGCTTGACCATCAATTGATGGTAACCTGTACTTATCTCACCCCATGCAAAATAAATTGTTTGTTTCTTTCCATTTCTTCAAGACAGCATCATCACTAAAGTTATGTAACATGAACATTTAAATGCAATCCATTAAAAAGCCAGGGTAATCTTTAATCAATTGGCAGCGGAACATTGTTATACCAGTCTAACATCAAGGAAAAGTTGGAGATTAATGGGAAGTAGGTTGAATATCATGGTAGTGGTATTCCTAATACTGAAATTATATTCAGTAACCCCTTCTCTTTGTGCCTCAAAACTATTGCTTTAGATATGTCTTCCTGGAACAGCCCTCTTTCTTTTATGGACACACATACCAGTTCAGTTTTTATATGATCCTCATATAAGATGCAGGAAAACATATTTGAAGAAGTGAGCTTGTACACAAAAGCTTATCCCTGAATAAAATTTTGTTCATCTTGAAAGTGGCACCAGATTCAAACTTTGTTCTGCTGCTTTAGACCAACATGGCTACCAGTTTGGTGTAGTGGTTACGTGTGCGGACTCTTATCTGGGAGAACCGGGTTTGATTCCCCACTCCTCCACTTGCACCTGCTAGCATGGCCTTGGGTAAGCCATAGCTCTGGCAGAGGTGGTCCTTGAAAGGGCAGCTGCTGTGAGAGCCCTCTCCAGCCCCACCCACCTCACAGGGTGTCTTTTGTGGGGGAGGAAGGGAAAGGAGATTGTGAGCCGCTCTGAGACTCTTCGGAGTGGAGGGCGGGATATAAATCCAATATCTTCATCTACCTCACAGGGTGTCTGTTGTGGGGGAGGAAGGGAAAGGAGATTGTGAGCTGCTCTGAGACTCTTCGGAGTGGAGGGTGGGATATAAATCCAATATCTTCTTCTTCTTCTTCTACCCACCTGAATCGTATAAGTGTTTCACCTATTTATCTGTAATCAGGGTGGTGGTGGAACTCATCCAGGGATTGTTATGCAGCTGCACCAACTATTCAGTGGACAGGGTGGGAAGGAGGAGGTGGAACTCTCAGAAAGGTTCAGGAGCTGTGCTCCTGTGAGCTCCTGCTGAATCTGAGGCCTGGCTGTAAAGTTTTGGGGCAAAATACCTACATATCCATTGGTGTGGAAGGCACCATGCAAGCATTATGGGTCACTGATGTGGTTCAGTAATCCACAAAGGGTGTTGCTGTTGTTGCCTTAGCTTTGATGATATGATAATTAGTCAGATCTCATATCCAAGCAGTTGTTCCATCAACATCAATGGCTTGAGCCATTAGGAGCCAATTTCACACAAACGTGTTAGCATGTGGAACAACATCCATGTGTTTTGTACTCTCATCGGATGCAATATCATCCTTGTTTGCACATAGGAGCAATTTTTTAAAAAGATATAGAACTTTCAGAGAGAGCCCCTTCTCAAGAAGTCAAGCTCACTGTAGACAGTTTTATTCCTTGGGCAGCCTAGTATGTGGGTTGAGGGGTGTTAAAAATACAAGAACATATTCAAGACCATAAAGATCTAGTGCCAGTTCCATCCTTCCTATTTGCTATCATGATTTCTGGACAATCTTTTTAGATAGTATTCTTAACTATCATTAGTGCTCATTACAGATACTTGAAACTACTCTATACCAAGTCAGATCACTGGCCTATCCCAATGTAACTTTCCCAATCTAGTCTCTGGCAACAGCTCTCCTGGATCTTCAGGACAGAGATAGAGTCTTCTTCAGTTCTACTACCTCAGAACCTTTACACTGGAGAGGACAAGGACCAAACTGGGAACCTTTGGTTTCCAGAATATGCAGTCTACCATTCAGTCAGGGTTCCTTTCCCCAAGTTTCTCTCACTTTTTAGAGCTAAGAATCAACACACAAAAAGGTAGCTTCAACTGAGGAAGGCCATTAGTCTTTAAAAGTTATTATTGTCTAGTACTGAGAGCCAGTTTGGTGTAGTAGTTAAGTGTGTGGACTCTTATCTGGGAGAACCAGGTTTGATTTCCCAATCCTTTACATGAAGCAGCTGGAGTGACCTTGGGTCAGTCATAACTCTCTTAGAGCTGTTCTGCTCAAGAGCAGTTCTTAGAGAGCTCTTTCAGCCCCATCTACCTCACAGTTGTTGGGTGGGGGAAGGGAAAGGAGATTGTAAATTGCTCTGAGTATCTGGAACCTGGTATCATGAATGCAGGTACATGGCCAGCTATAATTTATAGTACTGAGTAATCAATGAATGAAACATCAGCTTTGAGGAAAAGCCCCCTTATAGAACATCGTGATTACCAGCTTGGTTGCCAGAGCACCTGGAGAAGTCACTCGCACACGTCTGGCCAGAGTGTGTGGGTAAACCTATCCAGGGCAAAAGGGACTTATGTAGTACAAGTAACCATAACGCTACAAAGGCACTCTAGACCGGTACAAGAGTGTCCACCAGGAGAATGGAAGGCTCCCCGTCGTTTTCGTATGATGTCCATCCTAGCATTGGAGCGAAGGAAACTGTGCCGCCAGGAGCTATCCAGGCGAATGGTTATGAAGTTCTGACCATGGAATCCACCGTGGAGGGCTAACACCATGCAGCCATTTTCCTACCAGGCTTGACTCCATTCCAGCGAAGCGGACGGCTCACGTACACACCAGATGTCACCTTTGGCCTACAAGCAACCTACCCACCCCAGGAGTGCTTAATCGTCCAACTGCCACTTTCTTCGTTTAACGGAACTCTAGACAAAGACTGCTGCCCAGGAGAAGACAGAAGAAGAGGAAGACCATCATCAGCCAGAGCCAAGCTCCTTTGTACAAACTGGGTGTTACCTAGGCCATGATTTGACTCTCTATTGTCACCCATTCAGATAAGTCCAATAGTCTTAAGTATCTCCCCACCCAAGTAATCTCTCTATTATTCTCCCCAACTGTCACTTCGGAGCCCCCCCCTGGTCCATTTCAACCTGAAAGTTCTCTCAGGTATCCAGGATCCAGGCAAGTCCATTGGTCAATAGCAAGCACCCAATTAGGTGCCACCAATGAACTTTCTATTGGTTGTCGCAGTAGTCCAGCCCTTATGGTCACTGCGAAACTTCCCCTTTTTTGTGAGGTCACACACCAGCTGACCACCTTCCTTCTCCCTCGTACCTCCCATCCCCTAAGGGCTCAAGAGAGTCCTTATAATCTGTGGACTAGCTACCCACAGGTGTGCATCTAGCAGTACCCTGGTTCCGCTGTCTAGATCCATCCCCGATTCTTGCCACAGTTTTGGGTCCATTTCCCCTGTCCTCTTATGTCGCCATTGGAGCCTTCTTGAAGACTACGATCGGTAATTATCACCCTGTTTGTCTACCCATGTGTTGTCTGTTTATCTCTCTCTATTTTTTTCTAGGACTGTATGTATGTTTTACGAGTATTTTATCTTGTATGGAAGCCTATATTTTTTACTTAATTAGAGTCCCTAATATCTTAAGCATTACTTTTCTGGATGGTTAATCCTGTATACACAGGTAAAATGACCCTGAGTGAGCCAGGTGCCCACCTGACAATTCCCCAACCTCGTTTTGAGGGCATTTTGGCTTACACAGCATAAGCCCACAAACAGGCAGCTATAGGACTCTGTGGAGGTCAGCAGATTCACTCATACTCTTTTAAATTCAGGTTTAGAAGACAAGAGAATTTTGTTACCTCTCCCATAAGGCCTTATACCTTCGACAGTCCACCTCAATCAAATCAGCAGTATAAATCAGAAGCAACATATACAATTAAATTAGGAGTTGCTAAGTACAAGAGCATGGACGAGAACTGCCGGTCCCACTTGTACCAGGATTATTGCTCGTTTACATCTGCTAATTCATTGTGCAAACACAGAAAACACACAGACACATGACAACCAAAAATCACAATCAAAAAACAAAAACTTGGGGGGGGGTGATTTTAGACATAGAGAAGAATGTGCTGGCAATTCCCTTTTCTGCGGGTGGAGACATTGTTGTGTATGGAAAACAGACGTACACCCCCAAAGAAAAGTTTAAATAAGACACAGTCAAAAGAGACACATCAAGTCCTACCTCTCATGTGTTAGTTTTCTTCCCTGGCTGCTGAACACGAGGTCTTATCTGATCTATAATGGAGCATGGCACAAACATTTGGTTGCCAAAACAGTGTGACGTTCTAATCTCCTGACATTCATGCCTCGCGGCAAACATCCCTTCAAATTGAGGACTCAGGATCATCTGTCGCTGAGAGAGAGGACCATGTGCAGAAAGGATCCTTCCATTTGAGAGGCAGATGTTCCATGTCAAACTCAGTCCTGTCCTAAGGTTATGCACAGATGGTTAAGTAGATGGCACATCAACAAAGCAGAGCAAGTGCATTGGTTTTTATGGCTGGTGGACGCTGAAATAAGCAGAATAATGCAACGAGAAGACGATTATAATCAAGAGTTTATTATGCCTCACCTTGTCCATTTTGCAGGAAACTTTTGCAGGAAGTTGCTCGGGGCAGGATTTGTGCCCTGCACAGTCCGGATGCACCATGCAGTCTGCATGTTTGACACCCCTGTTACAAAATATTTCCATCAGGGTTCATAGTTACAAGTTTAATAACATTTTCTGGGACTCCCAGTCTTGAAACCCAGATGCTCTCTCTTTTTCTTTTTAGAAAGTTAGGATTTCATGTTAACAGATCTGACAAGATTGGGAATGTTGCTGTAATATATTAGTTGTTTTCAGAAAGCAAAGCCATTCATGAACTTCTTTGTTACTGGGCTGGGTATGTCTTGAGGATCTGCAGAGAACTAACCCTTGCTGGTCTGTTGAGAAGTTCCCCAATACTTTCCCATTTGTTAAAAACAAACAAGCAGGTAGGCCTGCAGTTTGAATTAGGGTTGCCAATCCCCAGGTGGGGGCAGGGGATCCCCCGGTTTGGAGGCCCTCCTCCCGCTTCAGGGTCGTCAGAAAGCAGGGGGAGGGGAAGGAAATGTCTGCTGGGAACTCTTATTATTCCCTATGGAGATTTAGTCCCATAGAAAATAATGGAGAATTGATTCACGGGTATCTGGGGCTCTGGGGGGAATGTTTTTTGAGGTAGAGGCACCAAAGTTTCAGTACAGCATCTAGTGCCTCTCCCCAAAATATCCCCCAAGTTTCAAAACGATTGAACCAGGGGGTACAATTCTATGAGCCCCAAAAGAAGGTGCCCCTATCCTTCATTATTTCCTATGGAAGGAAGGCATTGAAAAGGTGTGCCGTCCCTTTAAATGTGATGGCCAGAACTCCCTTTGGAGTTCAATTATGCTTGTCACGGCCTTGATCTTGGCTCCACCCCCAAAGTCTCCTGGCTCCACCCCCAAAATCCCCAGATATTTCTTAAATTGAACTTGGCAACCCTAGTTTGAATTGCATCTTAGCCATGAACTCACTGAGTTAATGTATGGCACATTACTGAGAGTACTACATAAACAGTGAGGATTAGTATTGGGCATTAGTTGTGTGTTTCCAACTGGTGTGTCCATTAAAAAAAATCAGTCAGTCTATTCTTCTTCAAGCTCTGCAGCATTGCTGTCTGTCAGGTGAAAACTCTACGACTTGTCTACAAAACATACTGTGCTTTGTCATGTCTTGTCCATAGTCATGATTTGTAAAACGCCTTGTAAGTTATTTTCAGAAAGGGCATTGCTTAAATCATCTGACTGGCTGCAAACACTATAAAACACTATAGAAGAGATAGTATTTTCTCCCTTTCAGAATAAGAATGCATGTTACAGATTTATGGAATCTTAGATCTGGAAAGGATTTAGGATGAATATATATTGTCTAGATTCACGAGCTAGATTCATTCCATATACCTAAAATGTTCCTGACAGACTATTTTTTCTTTTAAGTTCCCCAAGTTACTGAACAGAGCTACTCAAAGCAATTTGGCCAGATGATTTTTCATTATTTTAATGGATTAATTATTTATGAATTAATTTAATTTCTATCTCTCCTGAGGAATTTCAGAGCAGTTCTGATATGTGATCTTTTCAAGACCGCTTACATGTCCAGATATGCCTCTTCCGCAATAGAATTTTGCAATGTATTGTTTGACCCATTCTTTGGAGCATCTGCATGACCCTTTAATTACATTTTTTTTTGTTCTTGATGCAGTTAGAGCTAGTTATCCCTCTGGAAATGAATAAGAGGCTTATGTTAGTCCTGACTAGCTTATACCATTGAGTTCAACAGACTACGCAAAGGGTTAGCAGGCTTACTGAAAAAACAAGTCCTACTCAATTCAGTTAAGTGCACACATTATGGTAGCCCTGAATTTGTAAATAGCTTGCATGTCACATGAACACATGGCATTGTCTTATACTGAATGAGACCATGGTCTATCAATGACTGTATTTTCTACTATGACTGGCAGGTGGCTCTGTTTGATTTTAGGTAGGGGTCTTTTTCTGCCCCGTGGCGCAGAGTGTTAAAGCTACAGTACTGCAGTCCTAAGCTCTGCTCACGACCTGAGTTCGATCCCTGGCGGAAGCTGGGTTTTCAGGTAGCCGGCTCCAGGTTGACTCAGCCTTCCACCCTTCCGAGGTCGGCAAAATGAGTACCCAGCTTGCTGGAGGGAAAGTGTAGATGACTGGGGAAGGCAATGGCAAACCACCCCGAAAAAAAGTCTGCCGTGAAAACGTGAACGTCACCCCAGAGTCGGAAACAACTGGTGCTTGCACAGGGGACCTTTCCTTTTCCTTTCACATTACCTTTTACTTGACCATTTTAACTGGGATGCCTGGGATTAAACTGAGGACCTACCGCAAGCAAAGCATATGCTCTTCCACCGAGCTATGATCCCTCTCTTTCCCCAGCGTCTCAGTGGATAATGGTGATTCTTTTCCTTCAACAACTCTTTCAACTTAAAGTTCTCCACCAAAGTTACAGCATAATGAAAAAGGCTGCTGGAAATCTCTAAAGGTTTCCCAAAAGTTCCATGAAAGCTTATATTTTCCACATCATTTTCCTGGTGTTTGCAGTCTTCACTGGCTATGACCTTGGTGCTGTTTTATTTGGTTTCATGCTAACAATCAGCCTTCTTTCTCGTAACAAGCTTGTCATGCAGCCTTTTGAGTTTGACAGCATGATAATATTACTGAAATCCAATATGAAAATGTATCCAAGCAGGGCTTTTTTTTGTAGAACAATCCCAATAGGACCTCATTTGCATATTAGGCCACACCCCCTGATGTCACCATTGTTTCACACAGGACTTTTTTTTAGAAAAAGCCCACCATGAACTCATTTGCATATTAGGCCACACCCCCTGATGCCAAGCCAGCCGGAACTGTGTTCCTATGCATTCCTGCTCAAAAAAAGCCCTGTATCTAAGAAGCATTTAGCATCACTCTCAGAGACCTGTGACTGACCATAGTATCCTACTGAACTGCGTCTCAGTGCTGGGACTAAGGACAATCATGTTACAGTGTTTTGAGTAATATTGGGAGCGGGTGTCAGTCTCAGAAGGCAGTGTTGAGGGATTCCTGCTCGGTCCCATGAGGGTTGGCCTCTGTGGTTCCTCAGGACTCAGTCTTATCCCCCATGCTATTTAATATCCATATGAATTGATTTGGAAAGGTCATCAGGAGGTATGGACTGTGTTGTTACCAATATGTGGATTATACCCAGCTCTGTTTGGTGTAGTGGTTAAATGCGTAGACTCTTATCTGGGAGAACCAGGTTTGATTCCCCACTTCTCCACTTGCACCTGCTGGCATGGCCTTGAGTAGCCATAGCTCTCACAGAGCTGTCCTTGAAAGGGCAGCTTCTGTCAGAGCTCTCTCAGCCCCACCCACCTCACAGGGTGTCTGTTGTGGGGGAGGAGCTGCTCTGAGACTCTTCAGAGTGGAGGGCGGGATATAAATCCAATATCTTCTTCTTTTCCGAGTAATTCCAGGGATGCTACAGATGTTCTGAACCAGTGCTTGCATTCAGTAATGGACTGGATGAGAGTGAACAAGCTGAAAACAAATTCTGACAAGGCAGAAAGGCAGACAAGGGACTTGAAATCTCTCCTATCTACTCTCCTGTTATACACTCCTTGAAAATCCAGGTGCTCAAGTTTAGGTTCAGTCAGATCTAGGGCTTCCGGGCACTTGACATGGGCAGGTGTTCCCTAGCTTTCAAGGCCTCCAATCTGCCAGCATAGAGCTGGCTGGGGGGGGGCACCCCCAAAGAGCTCCATTGTCAATGAGATGTTGGGGAAAGAGGAGGACCATAGCTCAGTGGAAGAGTATATGCTTTGCTTGCAGAAGGTCCTCAGTTTAATTCCAGGCATCCCAGTTAAAATGATCAGGTAAAAGGTAGAATGCTGCAACTAGATTGCTGTCCAGGGCCTGCTACTGGTCACATGTGACCCTGATACTACAGCAATTACACTGGCTATCTGCTCCTGAGCCCAATTCATGGCTTGGAACTGGGGTATCTGAAGGACTGTCATCTCTGCCTGTGAATTAACACCACAATGAGAGGCCCTCCTGACTGTCCCACTGATGAAAGAAGCTCATCTTGTGAGCACATGGTAGAGGGTCTTTTGGTGGCAGCACCATGATTATGGACCAGCCTTTCCAGAGAGGTGCACTGGCCCCTCCACTTACAGTCTCCAGGAGGCAGTTGAACTGCATGTGACTAATTTAGTTTTTATTTATTGGTATTCCTAATTAACATTTTAAATTGTGGTCTTTTAGGGGTCATTACAGTCATTGTTTTATCTACATAGTAAGTCACCATGAGTTCTGCAAGAGAGAAAGGCAGCTAATAAGTATTTTAAATAAATAAATCCTGAATTAGTTATTTGGCTCCAATGAAGTCAGTGTCAAGCAAGCGGATCTCAAAGTAACCAGTCCTTGAGTTGAAACAAAGTATGGTTGTATTGATAATCCATGTGCTTCTATTGAGCCAAGAATTGGAACTGATACAGAGTAACAGCAGAATGCATACTTAAACGTGGCACATCAAAGGTTCCCTAAACATTGCTACAATTACTAAACATTTCTATATTCACGTGTGAAAGTTCACACGGTTCCCTTCTTTATCTCCTCTGTGGTTACTCTTCCTGGGTCCAGGCGCTGCCTGGGAAATTGTCCCTGGAGGCTTTATCTTCAAAGGCACATTCTTGCATTTGTTAGTAAAGCGAAAGAGGCTCGAAAGAGGCGCCGGCTAATTCTCTACTTTGATGTGCCTCAGCTTTGTTTTAGGGTTAGTAGCAGTTACAGTATGGCAGTTATATTCTGATAAACATAGACAGTCATAGTAAGATAAAACATTGCTTGACAGTCAGTCAGATGTGATACCATAATTGCCTGGAACAAATAAGGCTTATTTGAATAGTGCCAGAGCTATCGTTAACCAGGGATACTGAGAGCCTAACGATGGCGCTGCCGCCACCCCTTGAGAGACAGGCAACAGAGGGGACGAGGACCACTTGGATACATGCAGTACCTTCCCTCCTAAAACATTCAAATCCTGATCTTTAACTTTAAATAATGGGGTGTTTTTTTGGTGTGTACTTTGCATAAAAATACTTCCCTGTTTTGGCCTCATTTTCTTTCTGTCCACGCTGAATAAATCTGATTCCTTCAGACTTTATTTATGTGAGTAATCTCTGAGATCTTTTTATCGTTGCTGTAACCCTCAGTGTGCTGAAGGTTTACAAGGATTCTATGATAGTTACTTTTGTCAGCTTAAGTATTCTCTCGTTCACTTTTTTTGCAACAGTCCTTGTCACTGCCTGTGAGGTCTTTTTTCAATATACATTTTTATCTTTATAGTGATTCCAAGAAATCTGGGAGAAAATAGATTTTTCTTTGTCAAAAGACTCCCCTGTGACTCATAAATATTTTTTTATGTCAAGATTTAATGTTTCATTGTCCAAGCCGGTATTTAAATGGGATAGATTTATGGTAATATAGAGTGGGTGTGGGTGTGAGGTTAATATGATGATGAATTTTTCAAGATTTTTTTTTAAAAGAGAAGACATTCAAAAAAAACAAGATATAATCAATTTGTAATGTCAGCATTCTAGCCAAATAATTCAAGGGCAGTGTTTATAACTGTCTATGCTAAAACTCTCCTAAAACTTTTTCTTATACTTTACCCATGGATAGTTCAACATGTGAGAATTTGCTGATTCTTAACATACATATCCTTCATGTAAGGATTGAACATTTTGGTAAGTAAGAGTTCTGTGCTTTCTAGTTAATGAGGCAAGGTTAATGTTAAAAGACAAATTTGCTTGTTAATTTAGATATTTATGGTGCACATTTCTCCCAAACAGAGACTCAAAGAGGCTTACAGCATCATTACCCCTTCTCCATTTTGTCCTCACAGCAACAACTCTGAAATATGTTAGGTTGAAATCAGGGGTCATTTTGTAGAAAAAAAAATGGTGGAGCTTATCCTAGGCTTCCCAATCCCCAGATCCCAGTGGGGGATCACCTGGTTTTACAAGTTTCCCCCCGCCCCCCAGCCAGCTAGCCCCAGCCCCCACAGCTCTAGATCTCCAACAGTTTCAGGGAATAATGGGGAATTGATCTGCGGATATCAGTGGATCTAGGGGGGCTGTGTTTTGAGGTAGAGGCACCAAATTTTCAGTATAGCATCTAGCGCCTCTTCTCAAAATAACTTCCAAGTTTCAAAACGATTGGACCAGGGAGTCCAATTCTATGAGCCCCCAAAGAAGGTGCCCCTATCCATTATTTCCTATGGAAGGAAGGCATCTAAAAAGGTGTGCTGTCCCTTTCAATGTGATGGCCAGAACTCCCTTGGAATTCAATGATGCTTGTCACACCCTTGCTCCTGGCTCTGCCCCCAATGTCTCCTGGCTCCACCCCCAAAGTCCCCAGATATTTCTGGAATTGGACTTGGCAACCCTAGCTTATCCAGGGATTGTTATGCAGCTGCACCTACTATTCAATGGACAAAGTGGGAAGGATGAGGTGGAACTGTCAGAAAGGTTCAGGAGCTGTGCTCCTGTGAACTCTTACTGAATCTGAGGCCTGGCTGAAAGTAACTAGCCCAAAGTCACCCAGTGAGCTTCTATGGTAGGCTGCAGATCTGGGTTTGCCAGATCTGAGGCCACTAAATCATACTGAGGAGAGTATATCATTCACAAAGATTACCCCTTGCTCTTCAAATAGACCACCCACCAGTTCACTCCTCCTTAACATGGAGGCAGCTTTCACATTAGAAACAAAGGGGCAAACAAGCAATGGAAAGAGCAAGAGTCCAGTCGCTCTTTAAGAACTAACAGCATTTGTGGCAGGGTACGAGCTTTCATGAGTCACTCCAGTTGAAAAGTGGATTGAAATGTCTTTAAGGTGCTACTGGACACTTTTTTTGTTGCTGCTGACAGACCAGCTCAGCAACCCATCTTGATATTTCTCCAAACAAGCAGTGGTTCAGAAATTTTAGAATGTGGACTTGCACGAGAATGTCTTCCTCACAAAATCTGACTAATTTGAGAGCTGCTGCTAAAGCTGGTAGTCTTTGGCTCAGAATACCTCGTGAACTTTCTACCTGCTAAACTCTGAGTCAGATGGGAGAGAATAATTTCACTCTTTTCTTCCACACCATTCCAGTTCATGAGTACCATTGATGGGAGTGATGTGGTGGTAGCAGGAGACAGACTCAAGGATATGAAATGTGTACAGTGTCACCCTTCCATTCTTCCTTATTGCCCCACTTTTCCCTTTCCCTTTGGGAATTTCATTTCCCTGAACTTTTGCCTCAAAGTCCTGATGGCACCACTATATACAGAATGAGGAGGAGAGATGGACATGGAGACGCTTCTGAGTAATGACTAGTTGGGACTTAACTGTAATGGAGGCGTGGTAACTGCTTGGAAGATGGTAGGGATGGTAATCTCCAGGCGGTAGCTGGAAGTCTCCTGCTATGTGTCATGGGCGATGATGAAGAGGGACTGCCAGTTACAGCACAACCAGCAGCTGACAGCATAGTGGCCGGGCCCTCAGAGGAAACTGACACTTGGCAGCTGCCACCCTCATTCCCTGCAGTAGAACGGCCACAAGTGCAAAGCCCCCCCAACTCGCCCCCATGGATGGCCCATCTGCGAGAGAGGCTTCAGCAGAGTTTGGCCCTGTGACATCAGGAAGCACGTATGAAAATTAGGCGCTCTCTCAGCCCTGAGTTTTAACAGAAGCGGGCCGCTCGCTAATTGGAAACAGCAGCGGCAAGCCATTTATCGCCCTGCTTTTGGCAGATTTCCCCGTGGAAACAACACATTGAATCGTGTGACGGGCATCCATTCCCGGCTGGCTTTGAAACCTGATCCCTTGGCTCCTGAACTCCTGGCTACGAATGACTTGGCTTGTGTTTGGTGTGTCTGGACATGGTTTGCTCTCAGTTCCTACTCTGCTCTTCAGCTCATACCATGCCCAGGACTGAGTCTCGCTCCTCGCCTGCACCCCAGAGCGTGACACTATTACAACTGATCTCCAGGTAGCAGTGATTCCTTTACCTGGAGAAAATGGCCTCTTTGGAAGCGGAACTCTATGCCATTACACCCCATTGAAGACTCTGCCCTTTCCATATCCTGCCCTCTTCAGGCTCTGTCTCCTCCCCACTCCAAATCTCCAGATATTTCCCAACCTGGAGCTGGCACCAGTAGAAGGTGGGAACTTGGGGGAATACCCAAAAACCAGAACACAGGCCTTGTAATATCTTTTATTAGGACCAACCACATGACACGTAACAGTGTGCAAGCTCTTAAGTTCGCCAAAACTCTTTGGGCGTTTTCGCACTGACCTTCAAGTGGCGCGACCACCCTCTTCACACTGGAGGATCTGCCCGGATTTCGCACAAGAAGCGCTGGCGCACCCAAAAGAGCCGGCGACTTCCGTCGCGAAACCCGCTCAAACGTTTTCCTGCTTCTTGGCGGTTTCCGTTTGAGCGGGTTTCGCGACGGAAGTCGCCGGCTCTTTTGGGTGCGCCGGCGCTTCTTGTGCGAAATCCGGGCAGATCCTCCGGTGTGAAGAGGGTGGTCGCGCCACTTGAAGGTCAGTGCGAAAACCCCCTTTGTGATGCTGGATATTACGAAAAAAAGAATTTAAAAGGAAGAGGTTCCAGGACGTGATGTAAAATTCTGATGTATTCTTCCCTGTCCTTTAGGTGCCCTGTGCTTTAGGTACCAGAGCTAATGCTGGTACCCAAAGGTCGGAATTGACTGTATCTGATACTGTAAAGGTGCAGCAGAGCAGTAGCCAATTCTATTGAGATTTTTCAATAAATATTTCTTTTATTGTTGAAATCACAGCAGTCAGAAAAGGACCAAGCTGCTTGTTTACCTTGAAGTAGGACCCATTTAAATCAATCCACATAGATGGGCATGGAACTAAATTTGTTTGCATCGCAAAAGGTCAGTTTGGAAGTTCTGGAAGTAACATAGGATTGTGATAATATTTGTCACTTCCAAATGCCTCTAGTGTCATGGACATTCAGGAATATACTTTATTTATTTATTTACATTAGACTTTTATCCCGCCCTCTCCGCAAGCGGACTCAGGGCGGCTTGCAACAGTCGTTTACACGATTTAAACAATAAGTCAATAAAATCTATAAAACATGAATACAATTAAAATTTAAAAACTATTCCACGGAGCTGTACCATTGCTATGTTGGCAGTTCTGCTTTTCAGACGGTTGGTCATCGGGAACTCTGGCTGATGTCAGGTGGCAGCTCTCTCTCAGTTTAAGCATCGAAGGCCTGTCGAAACAATTCAGTCTTACAGGCCCTGTGGAATGTAGGAAGGTCCCGCAGGGCCCTTATGGCCTCCAGGAGAGCATAACTCTGGTGCTGCCACCAAGAAGGCCCTGGGTCGTGTCAAACGCAACCTGGCCTCCTTTGGTCCAGAGGTGGACAGCAGATTTCTTGTCCCTGAATGCAGTGCTCTCTGCGGGATATATGGGGAAAGGCGGTCCTGCAGATAAACAGGTCCCTGACCATACTGGGAAACCATATAAAATTCAGTGAGATGGATCATTCTAGACTATTTGCATCTCTCTCTCAGCAGCCCCATGGCGCAGAGTGGTAAAGCAGCAGTACTGCAGTACTGTGGTCTGAACTCTCTGCTCACGACCTGAGTTCGATTCTGGTGGAAGTTGGATTCAGGTAGCTGGCCCAAGGTTGGCTCAGCCTTCCATCCTTCTGAGGTCGGTAAAATGAGTACCCAGCTTGCTGGGGGGAAAGTGTAAAAGACTGGGGAAGGCAATGGCATACCACGCCGTAAAAAGTCTGCTGTGAAAACGTTGTGAAAGCAACGTCACCCCAGAGTCAGAAACGACTGGTGCTTGCAAGGGGGACCTTTCCTTTCCTTTCCTTTCCTTTCCTTTCCTTTCCTTTCCTTTCCTTTCCTTTCCTTTCCTTTCCTTTCCTTTCCTTTCCTTTCCTTTCCTTTCCTTTCCTTTCCTTTCCTTTCCCCTCCCCTCTCTCTCTGTATGTGTGTGTGTTGAAGCTTTGATTTCCTACCCTTGAGAAATCTGCAGTTTGTTTACAGAAGCAACTAAAAAGGAACAACAGAAGAAGATCCCCCCCACACACACATTTCCTTCTTAGCTAGCTATCTCCAAGGTGTTAACATAAATCATGTTCATAAAACAGCCTGTTTTAAAATGTGTTGTTACTCATCCTGAGCCTTTGGGATAGGACAGGAGAAAAACAGAAATAAAGACTAAAAAAGTGAAGTTGAATAAAAATTCCAGGAGTGTTCCTGCAGATATAGTAACAGCATTTATTTGTCCCCTTGAGTGCTGGGGAAGGCATCAGAAAATGTCATAGGCTCAGCATCCTAACTGACAGAATTTCTTAAAGTGATCACTTGGGGAAAATAAACATAGAGCAGACACTTTCAAGCAATATAGGAATTTCCTGTGTCAGGCTATTACTGCACACAGTGGTTGACCTCTCCTTTCAGATGAAAACAAAGCTTGCTGTATTTACATGGGCATCTTAATGATAAATGCAGAGACTCTAGAGAAAATTTCCAGCAATCAGCCAGCAGGGTCAAAGAAAACAACTGTGAGTTGTAACCTACGGATTGTGTGTTGCATCTTTGCATCTCCCCCTCTCCCTTTGGTGGCTAATAGTGAGATCCCTGAACTAATGGTCTGATTTTGTATATTCTCATATAAAATGTAATGCAGAAATTCATTCTTCGGAGTGGTCAGTCTAACTGGCAGAGAATCTTCAGGTTTGAAGAAACAAAAGATACCTGTTAAAGGAATTAAATATATATTTAACTGTAACCTGCTCTTAAACAGATAGCCTAATGATCTCCTGCCCAGATTACTGATCAGATCCAAATCCATCTAGCTTTAGCAATAGTGTACCACTAGGCATTTTACAACTATATATTGGACTAAAAATAGGGCTTTTATTGAGCAGGAACGCAGTTCCGGCTGGCTTGGTGTCAGGGGGTGTGGCCTGAGATGCAAATGGTCCTTGCTGGGCTTTTTCTAAAACCCCTCTGTGTGAAACAATGGTGAAATCAGGGGATGTGGCCTAATATGCAAATGAGTTCCTGCTGGTCTTTTTCTACAAAAAAGCCCTGACTAAAAATATATACCATACAAATTTTACATTGAATTTTAATGTTGAAATATTTCTATATACAGTCTACAACTGATCTCCAGGCAACAGAGATCAGTTCACATGGAGAAAATGGCCATTTTGGAAGGTGGACTCTAAGGCATTATACCTCATTGAAGTCCCTCCCACCTCCAAGGCCCAACCTCCAGAGGTTCCGCCCACAAATCTGGAGCTGGTAACCCTAACAGAGTCCAATAAGATACTGGCTAATGTGAGGGATTATATAAACTGACAAACATTGTCAGTTCCTTTGCATTTGCTGATTCTGAAATCTTCTTTGTAACCTATCTTCATATAAAATGTATTTTGTATCATGCACATTATGAGAGAGGCAACTTATCGGTGATTTAGCTACAATCATTATCTTCATCTAAGTCTTCTGTCAGAGGAATACTTTCTCCAGAACATTCCACTAAAATGGATCCAATGGCACCCTTCTGCTAATAAAGAAATAACTCGCCAAACAGAAAAATATTAGTGGGAGAGAATCACTGGATCCAGTCTCATGGAAGCCAATGGGAGACTTTGGTTGCAATCAGTTGAGCTTTTTGGCTCACCATAGCCACCCCTGTCCACTTCTGGATTTAATGTGTGCAATCACACATGCACATCTGCTCCCCGTGGCCTGCTACCTCATCCTTCTATGACTCCCATATGCATTAAATATCCAATGTGAATTTCCTGGTGGCAAAGTCTGTTGTGCATTTCTGGCTGTGTAATTGTCCTGGGTGTGCCATGCACACGAAGGAGTGGTGTGACTGCTCCACCCTGTGCATGTGTGGCTTGCGCCCGTCTTGGCTGCTGGGCAGGTGGCATCTGATTGTGGTGGTCAGGGCCGGCCCTAGGGTGCATGGCACCCCAAGCAGACTTACTGCACCCCCTCTCTTCCGGAACAGGATGGGAGGGGGAGTGAAGCCTCTTCCTGCTCTCTATTAAGACAGAACGCTCTACTGCGATGCCTGCCAAAGTGGGTAAGCACAAGGTTGGTATCGCTCCTCTGAGCGTGCCCGGGGGGGGGGGGGAGGTGGCCTGCTTGCCGCTGCCAGCCAGCTGGATGGCAACCACAACAATTAGGCATTTGTCTTGCATGCCGGGGTGGGGGGGAGAGCCCAATTTGGCACCCCTTCTGGTGCCCTAGATGTCCTAATTTGCCTAGTGGGCGGGCTGGCCCTGGTGGTGGCGCGCCTCAACCTGCGTTGGCTTTTTAAAGCTGAGAGGCTGCCGCAATAACTGACTCATTTGATCCCAACCATTGCGGTCTTTATTAAGTTAGCATTTCTCTCATTCTGCCATCAGTGTGCCTTAATCATTCTCTTACCTTTGTCAAGGTTTGATAGTATCAGCCTGTGAAATCTAAGCACCTTTATATTCGTATGCATACACAACATGGATTGCCTTAATATTTATCTTTCTCACAGCTGTTTTTATATGCACATTATATTAGTAACCATCCTGTTACCTTGATCTGTGGGTGTGAATATTAGGAGTGCTTTGTATGTGTGTATATGCATTCCAAACTCAGGCATGTTCTCAAAACAAGCCTCATTTTCAAGCCTATATTTGCCTTTCAACAGGATTTCTAAGTTGGGAAAATCCTTTAGTACCTGACCTTGCTCAACATATTTTACCTTTTGTTGAAAACAACATCTGAGCTGCTGAATGGATCAATGAAAATTGATTTTTGCATAGTAAGCAGTAGTAAACAATTGTCTAAAGGGGGATATAGTCATATTAGGAGCAGTAGAAGACTATATGTTTTTATCAATAATTGGCAGTTTATATATCAGAAAAGATCACTTAAGACTCCGGAAGTAGTGGGAAGGGAGCTTTTAATCCTGTTTACGGCTTTTATCTAAAGCAAGGTGTTTAGTTCCACTTGAACAAACTATTTTATGCTTTTATTTTCAGAGTTTGATTTGGTAATGCTGAGTATGTAAAGCAAAGATTGTGAGGAATTGGGAGAAGCAAACACTTCGCCCCTAGGACCCATAGCGGGTTTTTGTTTGGGAAGTCTATTCAGCTACAAGCACACTCGTTTTCAGTGGCTGTGTCCTACCCACACTGTGGAGCAGCCTGTCAGATACAGCGTGGAAAATGCCACACTCTCCTTCTTTCCGAAAAGGTACAATGCAGAGTTATTTAGGCATGTTTTAACTGAACTAACTAATGGAAGTCTCAGGCAGCTGCTAGTGATGGTGTTACATTTTTAATAGGATGCATTTTAATTCATGTGCTTAATTATTTTTTCTTTGTGCAAGTTTATATTTTTAAGCTGCCGCAGGCATTGTGGAAAGGTAAGATACAAATATTCTAAGTCAATAACTAAATTCCATATAGATGGGAGAAACAGCTTTTACAGTCAAAGCCAGGCACATTTTTCCATTTAGGTAAGCAGTTCCACAGCACTTTGATGACTCTATACCCAATCTTTCCTCTGGATCTAATGGGCAGCTGGCTTTTTGGGGAGAACAATGATGAAAGACAATAAAAGAAATCCAAGTATACTGGTCAATATCAGGCTAGGATTTAGAAGGTTTAAATCCCCACTCTGCTGTGGAACATATCCAGCTGCTTCTGATCCCAACATTTCTGAGGATGGTTATAATAATAATAATAAATAATAATAAAAATTTATTTATATCCCGCCTTCCCCACCGAAGCAGGCTCAGGGCGGCTAACAACATCCATAAATATACAACACAATAATATATAGGCTTTAAAAATAACATTATTTAAAAGCAATTCAATTCACATGGTTAAGCATGAAAATAAAATATGGAGAACTCTTTCTGATATCTCCATCTGTGTGTAGCAGGTAATATATCTTTGACCTTAGAATGCTTGTTTGAAGCAAGACAGATCATTTGGCTCTGAGACTGGTTCCATGCAGGACTTCCATAAATGAAAGTAGGAGTGATTTTTACACATCTCTGTCCCCTCCAGTCTTCCTTCTGTCCCCATGGTGTGCCTAGGAGTCCTCTATTTCTAAGGAAGTGAGGAAACTGTGCTTCATGGATGGAAATCCTTTCTTTACATGCTAATCCTCCATAGGATCTACATCTTAATTATGATCTATTAGTGCTGTGATGTTATTGATTTTAATTTTGTGACTCTTAAGCATGGGATAAAGTAGGATGAAAATACTAAAGACAAAATGCTATTTGTATTGATTTTTCTTCATATTTAATTTTAATTTCCATGAGCTACCAACCCTTCAGATCACTGATAATTATAATAAAATGTATCAGATCCAATGGAGGATACTTTTTGCCAGGCATTGTTGTAGATTCACAGAGAATGGAGGTATTTCAATTGGACATCTTCAGAATTCTCTATACCTTTTCATAAACACATAGGGCGATTTTCCACACCTTTTGCCGCACCTTTTGCCGCACCTTTTGCGTCTCAAATGGAAATCGCTAAAACCCTAGTTTACGTTAGCAACGCAAAAGCTGCGGCACTTCCTGAATCCGTGGAGCAGTTGGTGGGAAATCCGAGCAGACGCTGCGCGGTGAGGAGGGACTTCGCTCCTCGGTAAGCTGTGTGGGAAATTGCCCATAATTATTTAAAGAACACTAGGAATTTTACGGTTTAATTAGACATTTATAAAATAGTTGCATTTTTAGTTGTTGGCTGACTTGGTTTAGATATTTGGGTTTTTTTTAAAAAAAGCTGAAGGTTATAGTTGCTTTAAAATTTTATTATAACTTATGCTATAAATCAGTTTGGATGTTTATACAGAGACTGCAACAGATAAATTTTATGTAAATAAATATATTTTCTCTGGTTCTGACTAGAATCAGCAATTCTAAGTGCTACTCTGGGTGTGAGTTGGGGGTGGGAGGTGCTTAAGGAGAGAGGCCATGTAGTCACTTAAATTAAGGGCGTTTTCCCACAGAGCTTACCGCGGAGCGACGTCCCTCTTCACCGTGCAGCGTCTGCGCGGATTTCCCACCAACTGCTCCGCAGAACCAGGAAGTGCCGGACCTTTTGTGTCGCAAATGTAAGCCGCTAAAAACCAGTTTACGTTAGCGACGCAAAAGCCGCAGCTCTTTCTGGTTATGTGGAGCAGTTGGTGAGAAATCCGTGCAGACGCTGCGCGGTGAAGAGGGACGTCGCTCCGCGGTAAGCTCTGTGGGAAAACGCCCTAAGTTTTCAAACTCCACTGATGTCAATCCAGTGTCAATTCCTTAACCCTACAATTGTAAACAGTGTTACACCCTTCTAAGCCCACTAATTTCAGTGTACTTTGAAGAGTGTAACTCTGCTTAAGAAAGTGCTGCAAATTCTTATGCGTGTAGTAGACCCAAATGATGACTTTATATGCTGTTAAAATTCAAATTTATCCCTATTTTCCAAAAGACCAGTGAACCATTCAAAATAATGGATGTGAGCCCGGTAGCGTTCTTATTCAGAAAGCAGTGGGCAGTAAGTTCAAAATTTTGCAGTCATCACTCTCAGAGCATTGAGCTTACATTTTACCAGTAAGAGTAGGATTTTAAAACTGGTATAAAGATAAGATATTGATAAGAACTAAAGACCATAGAACTAAACTCCTGGCAAGGAAAATCTGCCCTATTGGCATGAGGAGCAGCACAACAGAATAGCAGTCAATTAATGACAGCAAATTGGTGAGAGCTCATCAAGTTACTCTATGAGGATAATAGCAAGGGAAAGATGTTAATCGTATTTTTAAAAAGGAACCATCTGCACTTGGAGATGCAGCAGATTGTCGGTAAGTAGTGTGGAATTGTTGATGCTGAAAGCTTTATAACAGGCAGACAACAGAATTCCCTGTAGAAAGAAGGAAGGAGAGAGGAATATTGAGTTTATTACCAGGAAATAAGGAATATTTTAATGGGTTTGTAATGGCAGCAATGCATTCTAGAGGAGTCAGAAAGTAGTTTTCACCCTTCAGGTATTCATATGGCTTAGAGCCTAATGTTTATGTTGATGCAATTATGGAAACTCAGCCCTTACGCTAAACTGAACCCAGCAATCTTCTGTATTTGCCTTGCTGGTTGTGCTCAGAGACAGAAGACACTTTTACTACTAAAAGAGGTTCAAGACTGTTAAGTAGTCTTGAGTACTTAAGTACTTTAAGTAGTTAAAGTAGGGCTGCCAACTTTTTTGGGGGGGAATTCTGGGTGCTTTGGGGACAGAATCAGGTGGGACAAGGTTTAGAAGAAGAAGAAGAAGATATTGGATTTATATCCCGCCCTCCACTCCGAAGAGTCTCAGAGCGGCTTACAATCTCCTTTACCTTCCTCCCCCACAACAGACACCCTGTGAGCTGGGTGGAGCTGGAGAGGGCTCTCACAGCAGCTGCTCTTTCAAGGACAACCTCTGCCAGAGCTATGGCTGACCCAAGGCCATTCCAGCAGGTGCAAGTGGAGAGTGGGGAATCATACCCGGTTCTGCCAGATAAGAGTCTGTACACTTAACCACTACACCAAACTGGCTGGGAGGGAAGAGGGATCTCAACATGGTATAAAACTATAACTCCACTCTCCAGGGCAGCTGTTTTCCCCAGAGAATCTGATCTTTGTAGTCTGGAGATCAGTTGGAATACCAGGAGGCCTCTAAGTTCCATATGCAGGTTGTCAACTCTAACATAAAGGGTCTCAGAGTATTACTTCAGGAGTAAGCCGATGGGAGGTGTCATGGTTGTAGGTTGCAGGAAGGACTAGGGAATCTCAAGGAAGGATATGCTATAATTCCCTCCTCTGGTATTCTACTTCCCATTTTCCTGCATAGGACACTCAACATAAACACACACACATTGTGAACAGAAGTTTAATTCTCCAGAAGGACTGCTACAAGAGCTAAGAGCTTAATACTGAAATACTAAAATAACACTGAAGTCTGAAAATCCCTGCTACAGCTAATTCTACAGCTAATCCTTGATAATCATACATTTATATTAAAATCTCATTGCCTTCCTTCAGTGGAATGTCCTCATAAATTTGCTTGGAATAGCAACCTAAATACATTGTGGATCACAGGTTTAAACCATATGAAATTGCCTGTATTTGAAAGCTACTTTTACATTACTAATAACATGCTATTATGTTCTACACTATAGTTTTGTTACTTCTTCCAAATAAGGCACTACAATCTAAATGAGCTCAAGACAACTTAAAAATGTGCAAAAACATATAAAACAAGTTAAAAGAAAAATTAAAAACCCTATAGATCAGGGGTGACCATGCTGGCTGGGGCTGATGGGAGTTGTAGGCAAAAAACTTCTGGAGAGCTACCGTTGGCCACCCCTGCTATAGATAACAACCATAACTGTGCCAACAGAAAAGCCTATCATACCATCAAGCCATAGAACAAACTAGCAGAAAGCTCTCTGAATTAGTTCTTGCACCTTAATTTCCGCTCAAGGGTTAATGTAAATATTAGAAGGCCTAGTTCTGCTTGCAGGTTTTCATATTTTCACTGTTCATGCAAGAATGGTCAGAGACTTACCCACAGTGCAGGGCGTGGGGTGTGGTTGGAAGGAAGCATGCTTCAGCTACATGGTGTAAGCCAAAATGTCCTCAAAACGAGGTTGAGGGATTGACAGGTGGGCACCTGGCTTAAAAAGGATCTAGAATCTATATATACAGGATACACATCCAGAAATTATTGCTTAAATTTGCCAAGGACACTAATTAAGTAAAACAATTAAAATGTATTGTAGAAAAATATAGAACACACATACAAGGCAATGAATACATACAACACACATACAGTCCTAATAAAAATAAATGCAGAGACAACACAAGGATGGACAAACAGGGTGATAATTACCAATCGTAGTCTTCAAGGAAGGCTCCATTGGCGACGAACGAGGATTAGGGGGAAGAGACCCTCAACTGATCAGGAATCGGGGATGTATCTAGACAGCGGAACTGGGGTACTGCTAGATACACACCTGTGGGGAGCTGGACCACAGGTTATAAGGACTACCTTGAGCCCATAGGGGATGGGAGGTACATGGGCGGATGACACTGGTCAGCTGGTACATGACCTCAGAAAAAGGGGAGGTTCTGCAATGACCATAAGGGCTGGACTTGTGCAGTAGCCAATAGCCAGTTTATTGGTGGCACCTGATTGGCTGCCCATATCTGGCCAATGAGCAGGCTTGGCTCTGGTTACCTGATTGGACTTCCAGGTAACAATGGGCCAAGGGGGAGGCTCCAGGATAATCATTAAGGGAAAGAATGGGAGAAATGATTGGGATGAGGGTGACTAAAACTATCAAACTTATCTAAAAAGGTGACAATAGATGGCCAAATTGCTCCCTACGGTAACACCCGGTCTATACAAAGACACTTGGCTCTAGGTGAAGATGTTCTTCCTCTTCTTCAGTCTTCTATTGGCACCAGTCTTTGTCTTGGGTTCTGTTGGACAAAGGCTTAGGCAGTCTGACAGGATCCACACCTAAGATAAGCTTGATGGCTTTATGCATAGGTGACATCTGTTGAGTACGTGAGCCTCCCGCTTTGCTGTTATGGAGTCTGGCACCGCAGGAAGATAGCTGCTGGTAGTGTTAGCCTCCCAAGATGGATTCTATGGTTAAGGCTGGAAACCGCTTGCCTGGACAGTTCCTGGCGGTGCACCTTCTTCCGCTACAAAGGCCAAGATGGGGATCGTACGAAGTGACTGGAAACCATCTGTTCTCCTGGTTAGCCCTCCTCGGGAGACACCGAGTGCTGCTGCACCATTGTGGCTGTTTGTACTCATAAGTCCCTTCCAGTTTGGTAGACAAACCCACATCCTTCTGGCAGATGTGTGTGAGCTGAGTCTCCAGGCACCCTGGCAATCAAGCGGGTGACTACAATGTTCTGGAATTCTCACAATGGTGCCCTCTGGCAGAGTGAGGTGGAGGGCTGGATAGCGCCCCCCAGCCTGCGACATCAGGCTTTGCATGGGGGCAGGCTGCAAAAGCCCAAGGGGCTGTTGAAGCAAATCTTGCACAAGTTCTAGTCCTTCGCACTAGAATTGCTGGCTTGCCCACCCTCCCTCCCTCTTATTCTAGTTTTGTTTGTAGGTATACTTTGTCTCATTCTGTTCTCTACTGTCACAGATTAGCTGTTGGGGCATTAGGATAGATCCATTGCGGGGAGGTCATGCCTGTGTGCCTCTCCCATTTTGGGGGCTCCCATAAGGGGCCTTTGGGGTGTGGAACCACTCAGCTACATGCTCAGGTGGGGGCTGCTGGCTGACTTCCACCTCCAGGTGATGGGGGACTATGTAGAGGCTGCTGCTTACATGTGTCCCAAGATCTTTTCATTCCTTGGTTGGTCTCCCAATAGGTGGGCTGGGAAATGGTTCACCCGATGCTTGGGTCTGTCCCTATGCTCCTTACTTTGTATTCAATAAAAATAAGCTGCGACCATATTTTACCAAAGAAAGGCTGTGTGCGTTTTTTCACCTCATCTGCTATTCCTCCTTAAACCCACAACCACAATCTTTATCTCTTTCTAGGCCAGATGCAAAAATGTAGTTATTGGACAAATAGTGAGAATCTGAACTCAGTTGTATAACCAGATGGGAGGTGGGAATTAGGAGCAGTTGCCAATATCCTCTGGAAAGTTCCTGTGAAGATCCTTGATTACACTCAGGACACCACCTGACGCCATACAGCTGAAAGCTATAATAAAGGTATAGGCCAGAGAGAGTTATGCTAACACCATGCTTAGTACGCTTAGATGACATGCCTCCTCATGATGGAATGGAATGTAAAAGGTAGAGGTAGCCCTCTGCGCAAGCACCAGTCATTTCCGACTCTGGGGTGACATCGCATCACGACGTTTTCACAGCAGACTTTTCATGGGGTGGTTTGCGATTGCCTTCCCCAGTCATCTACATTGCCCCCCCCCCCCCCCCCCCCGCTTCAGCAAGCTGGGTACTCATTTTACCGGCCTTGGAAGGATGGAAGGCTGAGATATAGAACACTTTTATGCTACTATTTGGATTGTATACTGCAAGAGATTTGCCTCCTAATGCCAAGGTGTGTTAGGTACTGGAAAGAAAAGTTAGCTTCTTTGTTTTCTTGTTGCTGAACTAAAAAGACTATACAGTATAGTCATTTTAAAATAATTTAACAAACCTTTTTACATTTTACACGGTCTGGTTTTCTTGTGCCCCTCCAATCTCAAGGGCCACAAGGCTGGGAAGTTGTTCAGGGGTTCCAAGCGGGGAGCCAGGATCAATAACCCATGGGGCCCTGGCCAGAGTCTCTGAGAGGGCTGTCCTGTATTGTCTGCTAGTTAGCACCAAGGGCTTTCTCCGCACCTCCTTTGGTAGCCTATTCCTGAAGCCTTCAGCAATAAATAAAAAAAGCCCAGAATTGGGCCACAAATGTCTACATCATTCTATGGAATGCTTCAACAGACTTGTGGCGTTTGGAACAAAAAGATGGTGTGCTCATCCTTGAAAGACAACAAAATTGAACCTGTAACCAGATGGGCATCCAAAGAAACTCCCTGGATAGGTGATTTTTGTGCTATATATTGTATGGAAACAATGGAGTGTGAGATTGCAGGTCTGTGGATATGTACAAGTAATATCTTTGGTCACCCAGTACCTTTCTGAAATGACAGATTATTTACTAACCACTTTTTAAAATCTGGTTAAACTTTTTGCTCCATTTCCAAAGTTAAGCCAAGCCATAAAATGCCCCCCCCCCTTTTATGCAGTTCTTCATACCGGTAGAATATGTGTCTACTTACTTAATTGCTTATTTGTTTACATAGATAATCAATCAGCATGTCCCCTCTGGATTTCTTACCTTTTTCCATTCTAAGAATTTTCATCAATGAAAGTATTGATGTAGACAACTCTAGATGCTCCCAGATTTCTCTCCATTGGAGAAGGTCTCAGTGATGCTGGAAACAGTGCCAAGCTAATCAATCAGTAAAGAGTAGATATGGAGGAAATCTGTGATGCAGAGCTCAGCTTGCATCAATGTGCCTCGTGCTTGTCCTTAAATCTAGAATTAATCATCATCAGCCATTTTAAAGCTAGAGGGAAGGGTCTGTGGCAGGGAAAAGACAGAAATGTTTATTGCTTTCTGCATAGTACTTAACAGAAAAGAGTAGTTATGTTTTTAAAAGGTTTGTAGATTTCTGCTTCTGCCCACAGATATGCTTCAGCCACTGGAACAATGGAGGATGGGGGCACCTCATTCTGGGGCCCATAGAATTGGACCTCTTTTTAAACTTGGGGAGATTTTTGAGGAGAGGTGCCTCTACCAAAAAAAGCCACCCCATACCCCAGATTGATTCTCTATTATAGCCTTTGGGACTCATTGATTATAATGATTCCGATAGACAAAATGGAACTGGGAAAAAAAGATTTTTTGCACTCCCCTATTATGTTTTTCAGTATGATTTGTAAGCCGTCTTGAGTCCCAGGGAAAAGTGGGATATAAATATTTTAATAAATAAGTAGTTTGGGCAGGTTGATAACAATTAAGCGACTTCCTGCTTTTTAGGTTAGGCAGAGTTCTGACAGTGATTATCCCTCCTCTGTTATACTTGACCTGTAACGCTGGTTGTCTTATTTCACTTTTAAAAAATGAAAGTAGACTGCAAGAGGTCCTCCCCCTCTCAAGGGCTGGTATGTTTTCTGAGGCTCAGTGCAGGGTGATGGGCCAAGACCAGGGCTACCAATATAGTGGACTGGGACAGGTAGATTTTTTTTTTTCTGTAACAACTTGGGTTGTTGTATATTTCCTTTTCTCTGCATTTTGGCACAGTTCAGACAAGAACTTTGAGATCCAGATTGTCCCTGTTGGAGCCTGATCACTGAAATATGGTGGGAAATCCAGGGATACAGTGTGACGCACCTGTGAAAAACACTGTCAAATATTGTCAAGAAACTGGAAAAGTGGTAGATTTAAAAAGCCATACTAAAAACTAAGTTAAATGAGTCAGTCAACGCATTTGCTCATCACTGGACTAGTTATGGAGCAGTAAGAATAAGCAATAAATCCTGAACACACATACTAGTAAGTCCCACAGTACTTTGGCGGCTGAGTTTCAGAGTGAATATGCTTAGGATCATAATGAATCCCAGTTGTTCAAGGTATTCGCTTTAGTAAAGTACAGATGTGATCAAATTGGGTGTTTCTTAAATTCACTTAAAGTAAAAGGTTGTAAAGATTTTATATACACCTTTACCACTGAAGAACAGATTTACTGTATAAATAGTTCATCCTTTAAAGAACAGATTTGGTATTTTTGCATAATTAAAATTATGTATCTGCTGTATTTGTTTTCCTTCTTTGGAATTAGAATTTTACAAACACAACATGTGGTTTTCCCATGCAGATGCATTCATGCACACAAACATTCTCTCCCTCGTGTTTCTCAGTGGCATTGACATTCCCAAGCTAACTGGACAGAGTTGTGCAGATGGCAATGATGAGATGGGCCTAAAACAAGGCTGAAAATGAAAGCATAAAATACAAGCTAATGATGCGGCTGTAATTGGGTCACGCGCAGGGATGGACAGGGGAGGCTGGCTGAATTGCAAGCCTCTTAAAACCATACCAGCCAATGACAGCCTCGCTTTGGAAAAATGCACCTGAGGCTACAAGGCAGCAGGCTTGTAGTACTTGCAACTGGGGGGGAAACACTAAGGCCGTTTTTGCACTAGCGTTTACTCCGGCGTAGCACCCCATTTACCTCCGGATCTTTTCCTGGTTTTCCCACCTGTTGCTCCGGCGCTGCAGGGGTTTCACGCCGGAGTATCTAGATCCACCTCCTTCCGGAGTTTTTGAAAACCTCCGGATCCACACCGGATCCACTCCTCGGAGTTTGCTGTGGGAAATCCATCCACGCCGGATCGACTACTTTGTGGGCGTCACCCTCTCCCTTTCCGTCCTCCCACCCCATCCACCCCCTTGGCCAATCATCAGCCTTCCGCGGCGCTTCCCCAAAGTGCCAGCACGGCCATTTTTTTTTTTAAACTTCACAGTTTTGCATAATAGCGATATTTCGAAATTAACAAATAGAAAAAAAAAAACCCTCCTGGAATAGCCTCAATTGCCACTTCAATTGGTTTCGTTAGAATTTTTTATTATTATTATTGACTTTAGTTGCGTTATTTCGCTGTTGCGTTATCTCGATAATGCGAAAACGACCATTGTTGGGGGGGGGGAATCTAGTGCCGGTGTGGGCCAAAGCGTTCATGTGTGTGTGTTTTAAAAAGGGAATGCCTCCCTCAGCTGTGCCACCAGGATTTCTGGACCTGCACAAAATCGCCATGTATAAAATGGGAAGTTGGAGTCCTGCATTCTTCTCCCTGGCTACATTCCGCTCGGTTAGAAAATAGACGCGAGCTCGCTCTTCACACACGCCACAGAAGGGGAAGGAGAGAATGGGGCGGGGGGGGGGGAGCTCTGGCAGCAGGAATCAGTCAGGTCCCCGTTGCAAGCGCCAGCCGGGGAGGGGAAAGAGAGCGGAGGAAATCCCAGTTTCGCCACCCGGGAGGGAGCGAGGCTGGGAAAGGAAGAAGCTGCCACACACACACACACACAAACCCCTCGATTTCTCTCTCTTCGTTATTGCGATATTTCGCAACTTCAGAATTTGGGGGGGGGGAATCTAGTGCTAGGATTCTCCACTGTGAATGCTTCTGTTAATACATAAAGGGCTGTGGAGGATTCTACAGCTGCAGCCAATCCATAAGCAGCAGCAGCACACGTGATGCGGTTTGTCCACGAAAAGAAGGGGAGGGAACAGCTGTGACTGCTCGATGTTACGTTAGTACGTTAGTACGTCCTTACGCAACCAGACTTGCGCTTAAAAAAAAAATGATTGACAGGGCATCGAACTCAAGTTGATGCCAGTGGGAAAACGATTTGAGCCAGGGCTTCAGGGAAGGCGACTCCGCAAAGAGTCACTAGTGCGAAAACGAGAAAAATGATCCGGACATAATTGCGCCGCGGAATAAGGGGAGCAAACGCTAAGTGCGAAAACGACCTAAGACAGTTTTCGCACACAGGTTACCATGCAGTCACGTCCCTGTTCTCTCCGCAGCATCCGTCGGTTTTCCCACCATCTGTGCCGAAGTTACAGGAAGTGCCGCGGCTTTTGCGTCGCAAACGTAAACTGCTAAAATCCAGTTTACGTTTGCTACGCAAAAGCTGCGGCACTTCCTGTAACTGCAGATGGTGGGAAATCCAACATACGCTGCGGAGAGAACAGAGATGTGACCGCATGGTAAGCTGTGTGCGAAAACGGTCAAAGCAAAATAGAATCATCCTTAATTTCCAATAGTTTTCTTGATTTGCTTGAAAAATTACCTGACTCTTCTTTGCCCTTCAGCAGAATCTTGAGTAGCTGTCTATAATTGGTGGTTGGCAAGCCAGGTGCAACCTTAATCTGCTCTTTTGGTAGTTTCTTTATTCCTGCGCAGAGAATTTCCATTGTTATTTCCCTCCCCTGGCAGAAATTGGGAAAACACATTTGTTTTATGCAGCTGCTTTGACAGCTGTTACCATTGTGTGCTGCATATTATTTTTAATAACTTCTGTGTCCTACTAAGAAAGAGTGTTATAAAAGTGATTGGACAGCATTTGAAAGCGAGACATGACAATTGATTTCTGTTAATATTTACATGGGGGTTAAGCAAAGATGTAACGTGAAGGATTTCTGTTTTCTTTCTTTTCTTTTCCTTTTAAACCCTGAGGGGGAGTTATCATTTTACAGCTTGTTAGCATATTCTGGTTTTGGAAGGAACAGCTCCCGGCCAAACATTGTTGGGTCTCCCGTATTGTGGCTTGATGAAGTGAAACAGTGACATTCAGCAAACAAGCTCCAAGGTTTGTGTAGCAGATATGAAATGGAGAGCAAATATTCCTTGTGGACTGTGCAGGTTTATGGTCTCAGAGCCTCAGATTGCCTCAGTCAATCATGAGCCCTTAGAGATGAAACGGGTGTCAGCCCTGTGTAAGTCAAGATCATTGCCTTTTATTGTGCAGTGTCTTTTAGACTCAGCAACAAACCAGAGCCGCAGTGACCTGTCTTTACATTCCAGTTCAAACTACAAAAAGAGAGATGTTTACTATAGGAAACAATATGCTCCTTATTGGCAGTGATGCCAACAGGCTGGGAACCTTGAAGCCAAAATTGGAGAGTGGTCTTCACAACTGGCCTCATGTGGGACTTAACAGCACTATATGCCCCAGCAGGTGGCTCAAAAAAGAGTAGGCCGATGGGTCATTTGCGCTTAAAGAACAGATATGCCGTTCTCTGTCTTGTAGATAAAGTCTCTGGATCGACGCCTCATGCCATTCGTTCTTATTTCTGCTTCTTACTGCTGCACTGAGCACTTAAACCGATCAGCTGATAAAAGCAATGTGTACATATCATTAACTACAGTTCATTTATCATTTTATTAATACATTTTTAAAACATCTCCTGACAGAGCCGATGGAACTCTTTGGGGCAGGGATCCCTAGACCGGCCATCTCTATGCCAGAGGGTTGGGGGCCCCCAAACCAAGGGAACCCCTACCCCGAGCAGGAGGCTGGGAGCCCTTTCTAAAAATGGGAACAGTGTGTGCTCTAATTGCATCTGAAACTTGTGTGACTCCCAGCAGAGAGAATGTGAAAGTTCATTTTTTCAGTTGAGACCATTACATAATGAAAAGCAGAAGTGCATCCACTTTCCTGCCTGACTTTTATTTTAGGAACAATTAATAACATCTGCCCTAAAAGAGCCTTATCAAATAATTCTTTATGGACACTTTATGGACACAAGAACTGCATTATGCATGATGAGGGACCTCCGTTTTGAGAAAATGAGCTACAAGCAAAGGGCTACATGTGCATCTTCTCCACTTCTTCTCAACTTCTTAAAGTGGTGAGCTTATTAGTCATAAAGGAGATAATTGTTGACATCAGAACATCCCATCTAGGGCCTTGTTCATTCAGGGAATTCTCATTGCTGGCAAAGGCAGGAGAGCTAAATTCTGTGAACTATGATAGGTCTTCCTCTTTTGCTATAGTTTGGCTGAGAACAGATGGGCATTCTGGGGCGTCTGGGAGGCATTCTGAATTGGGACGGCTCAAAAAGAGCTGTCCAGGAGGCTCCAGACAGTCCCCACCAAAGCGGCCCCATCTGGTCTGTGAGGCAGCCAGGTGCCTCCACTTGGGAAGGTGCCCTAGAAGCTGGATTCCCTGTTTTTTTCCCTTGGGGGGGAGCGCTGGTGCACAGAAGTGCACTAGCGCTCTGATTGGTTGCATTAAAAAAAAACAGACCAGCTTGGGGTGGCTTGGCAGCTCCAGACTGCCAAGTCGCCTCCCGCGTGTCCTTCCCATTCCAGACAACATTGAGACACCTGGCAGCTGGCCCAAAAATTTGTTACCACTTCCAAAATGGTAGCTTTTTGAGCCAGGTGCAGCGGCCTGAAGGACAAGGTGAGTGCGGGATGGGGATGCCCGGCAGATGTTGCTGTCTGCAGGGATTTTTTGGGCTGACTTCAGAGGTGTCTCTGAGTCAGCCCAAAGTGCCAGTCTGTAATCAGCCTATGTAACACAAATTTGTCTCACAGGGTGTTTTCGCACTCACCTTCAGCCGGCGCCGCGACCCTCTTGACGACGGAGGATCTGTGCTGATTTCCCACACGAAGCGCTGGAGCAACCAGAAGAGCCGCCAATTTCCGGCGCGAAGCCCGCTCAAGCGTTTTCCTGCTTCCTGGCGATTTGCGTTTGAGCGGGCTTCGCGCCGGAAATTGGCGGCTCTTCTGGTTGCTCCAGCGCTTCGTGTGGGAAATCAGCACAGATCCTCCGTCGTCAAGAGGGTCGCGGCGCCGGCTGAAGGTGAGTGCGAAAACACCCACAGTGTCATCAAGTCCTAATCTAAGTGTTTGTGTTATTCATCCATGTGTTTAAGTGTTGTAAGGACCAGTACTGGTTGAAGTGTCCTTTGGGCAGAGGCCAATTTTGTCATTAAATACAAACCTTATTGGTCACGCCAGTTCCACTAACTGGCAGTAGATCACCAGGATCTAAGCTTGCCAGCTAGAAACCTGGAGGAAACTGTTGCGACAGCCTAATTAGATCATGCACCGGATTGGCTACCTAATTAAGCTAATTAGTGCCAACACCTATGCCAAACAAGAAAGAGCCTTCATTGTCCAGAAGAGGAGGTGAAGTTATGTCCGTTTGAAAATGTGTCTGGCCAAGAGGTATTCCGAGGTGTGGAGATGCAGGGAAGCGAGCTGATGTTTTTTGCAGTGTTTTGCTTTGCTACTATCAGACTGTGATATTGGAGCTGTGAGCTGGGAGGATGAGCGAGGGCTTGACGCTCTGCCAAGGAACTCTAGAAGGCAGCAGGTTGTTTTCCTCTAACAAGAGGACTTATGCAAAATACTTTTCAGTGTTCTGTATTATAATGAACCAGGAACTGTGTGGGGCAAGTAGCCTGAGACTATTAGCTTAGTAACAAACTAGAGAAGTTAGTCTGGCTGGCTGCCAGTAGGTTTTTTTGTTTTGTATCTGTTCTTCATCTCTGAACACTGTTTTTCTTTGCATTGTTTTAATGTCCTTTTATGTTTTACTCATCCTTTTGTAAAGAAAGCTATTTCTGTTTTTGTAAGTTTTGTTTTGATATTTGTGGATTAGCCACTATTTAATAAACCTACCAGACCATAAGAACCCAGTTCCTCTTAGAGGTAGAGGTTCAATTTTAAGTTAACATCTGTTTTCCTTCACCTCCCCTCCAAGGTCTGAGGGGGTATAGCCCAAACCCCCTAGACCTGTTTGACACACAGGATTCATTATCTTTGTGTATTGGAAATCTGTGTAAACCGAACAGCTAACTGTAGGGTTTGTGTTTTTTTAAAAAGGATGTTCCTTTAGCATGCTTTAGATATTTTAGAATAGCAATCTAATGATTATGTTAGCAAGTAAATGCATAAGGATGACATACAAATGTCATTGTAAGAATATGATATCCTTCCCTTTGAGTTTTTCCCTCCAAAGAAACCTTAACAGTTTAACAGTTGATGAGTCTATCTGCCTAAGGTTCTGGGTTCCAGATATTTGGCATAGGGTTGCAAAGTCCAATTTAAGAAATATCTGGGGACTTTGGGGGTGGAGCCAGGAGACTTTAGGGGTGGAGCCAGGAGACATTCAGGGCGGAGCCAAGAGCAAGGGTGTGACAAGCATAATTGAACTTCAAGGGAGTTCTGGCCATCACATTTAAAGGGACTGCACAAATTTTTAAATGCATTCCTTCCATAGGAAATAATGAAGGATAGGAGCACCTTCTTTGGGGGCTCATAGAATTGGACCCCCTGGTCCAATCTTTTTGAAACTTGGTAGGTATTTTGGGGAGAGTCACTAGATGCTATACTGAAAATTTGGTGCCTCTATCTCAAAAAAACAGTCCCCCCAGAGCCCCTGATACCCGCGGTTCAATTCCCCATCATTCCCTATGGGAATCGTTCATGAAGGTGCATGATGGCTCTGGGGGCGGGGCTTCCCCTGCCGGCCAGGTGGCTGGGGGAGGGGGGAAGCCTGTAAAACCGGGGGATCCCCCTCTGGGACCTGGGCATTGGGAAGCCATGTTTTTTGAACAAGACAAGCTGCTTTAGCAAATTACTCAGGAAACAAATGCTATCGACTGAAATAGGCTATATGAGTCTCTCTCAATGGTGGTAGTGAGGAGAGGAATTGTAGAGTACCACTCTAAAACTGAGACCTTACACACTCTCATTTATCAGATGATGGAACAGTTTTCTTCTGATCAGTTGTTAATTCAGGGGAGCCAGTTTAGGCTTATTGTGTTTGCAGAAGAAAATTGGGTGGTATTCTGAAACTTTTCAATCTGATTATGCATAGTTAGAAAGGAAGGTGGGTAAAGAGCACAACTGCACCATTTAGCTGATGTGTGACCAGGGTTGAATGTAAACATTAAGTATTGAGATTTAAGAGAAGTAATAGACCTTATTGCTTAATTTGTTTGCTTTGAGTTTTGCCTTCAAGTTGGAGGGTTCTGCCAGTCGATTACATCTACAGTGCTGAGCAGTAGAGATGAGAATATGAGCGTTATTTAGCTTGGCCAATTATTTATTTTGGCCTGTGTGCTCAGATGGCCCGTCTACAAGACAAACAGGTCACCTTAATTGCCTGAGCTATTCTGAAAAGGATCTTGGGAGTTTGTCTTTAAGATGCTGAGAATGTTTCCCAGCCACTAGTTTTTTTTAAAACTCGGATGGGAAAGCCACAAGGAGACTACTATTTTGACTTGATAACTACGTTTTCTTTTCCTATGCAGAGTCTATGGATATTACAAAAATGGTTTGTCAGGTACTTGCATCTTCTTGTCTTTTGGATGTGAGCCAGGAAAAAAAAAACACGCCATTTAGTAGACCTTGTTTGCTGATCCACAACTATGGGAATTTTTTTCCCCTTTGAGACTGATTAGAGTTGGCTCTCTCAACATAGTGGTTGCATTCAGACTGGCAAGTCATGGCAGCGGCCTCGCGGCTTTAAAAAAGCCATTACAGTTTGAGGTGCTACCATGAACAGATGTTACACACCCGGCTGCCAAGAGAGGCATGGGCTGCACTCCACAGAGGAGCGGTCACACCACTCGTGCACCTGCAGGGTGCTTCCGTGGTACACCCTGGCCATTCAAACAGCCTGGAAACATGCCAGGGAAGCACTCCAGTGATTTGGCACCAAAAAGTACCTGGTGGTTCGGAAGGCAAAGTCAGGGCGTGTCCATGGCAGGGCCCAGATGTGCAGGTGTAAACACAGCATTTTAATCTGGGTGTGAGAGGTGGCTGTGTCGGCCCATATCGCCCGTCTGAATGCAGCCTGTGAGGGCTACAACCTTAAACCCTAAGAATTGCGTGTTAATACTTCTTTTGATTTTTTTAAAAAATTGGCATTTCACTTTCTTTGAGTTTTTTTTTAATGCAGATTTGATCTAGTACCTTGGCACTGGATTGCAATAGAAATAAATTTGGAAAAGGAAATTGTCACTTGTTTGTTATTTAATTCCATTGCACATTAATGTAGGTTTGAGTCAGTTGAATGACAAGGGAATTCTCCAGACATGGTTTGGAGCTATTTGTTCAAGCATTATGTATACACAGTTATGTATAATAAACTCTTCCATCTTCACTCACCTTTCAGTCTCAGAGTAACTTCTGAGTTAATCCAAATGCTCATGTTTTAAAACTGTGGATTGTACTTTTCTTTTAAAACTGGCTTGCACACTAGCTTCAAGGTGGTTTTTTAAGTTTAGAGTAAAAGCAACTGAGTGGGGCACAACAGATGTTTATAAAATTAAGTATATGGTAGATAAAGTTGATTCACCATCTCCAATAATACTCAGATGCATCAACTGAAGTTGATGGGCAATAGACTCAGGATGGATAGGAAAGGAGGAAAGGTCCCCTGTGCAAGCACCAGTCGTTTCTGGGGTGACGTTGCTCTCACAACATTTTCACGGCAAACTTTTTTACGGGGTGGTTTGTCATTGCCTTCCCCAGTCATCTACATTTCCCCACCAGCAAGCTGGGCACTCCCTTTACTTACCTCAGAAGGATGGAAGGCTGAGTCAGCCTTGAACTGGCTACCTGAAAACCCAGCTTCCGCCAGGGATCAAACTCAGATCATGAGCAGAGCTTAGGACTGCAGTACTGCAGCTTTAACACTAAGGATGGATAATGTGTAATTAAATAGTATAATATGGGATGGAAGGCAGCAGATCTCAGCAGATTCTGTACTTGGGAGACCACAAAGACAGACACTGTAGGGGAAGGCAATGGTAAACCATCTCTTATTCTCCCTTGCCTTGAAAGTCCTTTGCTGGGGTTGCCATAAATTGGCTGTGACTTGATGACACTTTACACATGCACAAATAGTGTAATTTATTGCTGGTGGATGTAGTACTGGTCAGGAAGGTGGATGGTTTAAAATGGGGATTAGATGAATTAATAGAGAATAGGTCTAACAATGACTACTAGCCATGGTAACTAAGAGGAACTTCCATAGTCAGAGACATCAGACCTCTGAATACAGGCTGCCCTGAGCCTGCCTCGGCGGGGAGGGCAGGGTATAAATAAAAAATAATAATATTTTTTTATTTTAAATGCTAAGAGGCAACAGTGGAAAAGTGGTGAGTCTTTATGCCTTGTTTGTTGGTAGTCCATGAAAGGTTGTCAACAATCTGGAGAAAAGAATGTCCTGCATCTTCAACAGAAGCTTATGTAGCACCCTTAATAGAGGCTTATTTACCAGGTGATGTTCGTAACATGAAAAGCCTCAACTGCCCATTGCCACACATTAAGCCTACGTTAAAGGGCAAGAGATTTCCCCTCCCCTCCAAGTTGTTGGCAACCCTGCCTTTAGGGCAGCTGGCTTGCTACCATGTAATGCAGGTTGCTGCATTAGCTGGACCACTGATCTGATCCAGTAGGACTCTTGTTATGTTCTTATAGAATCCTGAGCAAGAGGATAAGCAGGTAGGAGCAAACTATGGCTCGCGCTAAACTGGAATTTGTTCACAGTGCAAACTTAAGCACAGCTTCACACGTCTAAGTCCACTGAAGTCTGCTTAGGACTGTAAGTGAGAAATCCTCAGCAAGTCTGCTCAGATTCCTGCTCAGGTCTGCCCAGAGGGACTTATTCCCAGCAGTTTTTTTCTAGAATCACTCTACAACTGATTCAAAGAACATGGAAAGAAGGGTGGGGCTTCTTTATGTAACAAGAATATATGAGACTCTTAGCAGATTTCTGTTGATGAGTTGAATCCAGTGGAAAATTCCCTTGTACATGAGTTATTGCAATAAATGGGACATATATAGTATGGCTTTATGAAGAACACTTCATTGGAGGTTGTTGTATGAAGAATACTTTATTGGAGGTTGCACAGGAGAATGTCTTGAGGAATAGTGTCTGCTTTATTTATAAATATCTTTGAAGCACCACTTCCCGTAGCACTGTGTGCCAGTAACACCAGATTCAATGGCATCGCCATACTCACTGAGGTGGTATAATATTGTAGGTATCTTAATTCAATAGTAGACTGATTTATAACGAAAGGCCTAATGTTTTCTCAAATACAGTAATAGAAACAAACAAATGAACAACTCAAAACTTCTCTAACAGCACACAAGAATATGTTGTCAATATCTGGTCTCATTTGGTGTCCAGAAGTCATAATTTAGGTATTTTGGCCAGTAATGATCAATATTAGTTTCCAAATGTATCTCAGAGAATTGTTGATTCCTACTAAGGTATGTTGGGTATAGTAGCAGCTAGTCAAGGACACAGCATTGATTTCTATTTCTATTGATTTCTGGTTTTTTATTTATCTGTTTGACCCAGACAAGAAGAGCTGTGACAAAGAAGCCAAGAGTGTGATGTATTTTAAACACTTTGAAGTTCCACAGGGAATATTGCAGCTCTGTACAGTATACGTAGTTGCATGAACACTAATCAGTCAGTCAGTCAGTTTATTTACGGTCACAGACCAAATAAAAAAAACCAAGAATTTAAAAGCTTCAACACAGAAGATAAAATCTATACTATATTAAGTATCAGGACGGACAATTGCCTTAATATGTTCAGTATAAGAGATTACATCGAGACACAAGTTAAAACAGAGAATCTTAAAACTGAGAAGCAGCAAAACGAGTCTTTTGGCTACTATAGCAGGCAGCGCAGAACTTGGCAACAGCTTTGGAAATGAACTGGTTTTCATCCGAAAGCATGAGATTAAGACATTCTGAATCCAGCAGCCCAGAATTTGCCCTTAATATAGGCTTTTTATATTTCACACGGGCCTCTTTATACCAGGAACACCTAAGAATTATGTACGTAGCGGATTCAACTTCCCCTAAGCCACAGCGGCAAAGCCTTTGCACCAAAGGGATCCCCTCGTATCTGCCCTCAAGAACTGCTGAGGGAAGTGCTGAGCATCTGGCCAGAGTAAAAGCTTTTCTGAATTTATGGGCATCTAGGTGAAGCATGAACACTATTTTGCACTTTCAGTTATGAGGTATAACCAAGAGGTTATCTACATAAGTGATCTTCAACCCAAGAAGGTTGTTCCTGGAGCCCCAATTAATGCCATCATTGTTGTTGCTTGTTTGAAAGAGCCTGTTGCTAGTGTGCATGCATGGAAACCAAGATAATCGTCCCCACAGCCTCTGCTTTCATGCATACTGAAGGAAACAGTAGAAGTTGATGTAAGATCACTCCGTAAGATCATGGGCAAGGCCATCCCTCTTCTTGTCATTTGACGCTGATAGCACATGATAATGATGTTCCTTCCTATCATGTGCTTGCAATTCAGTGGATCCCAGGTCTGCAAGGCTTGACTTGTTGATGTACAGAGGTTTCTTTCATTCAATGATACAGTATTCTGTAAAAGGAAGAAACTAGCTTATCCGTGTTTCCTAAATGTAGATGGTTCTGTCCTCTTTGTTCCTTTCTTCCTACAAACCCCGTATCACAGGTCTGCTAGCCACCAGTTCCTTTACCTAAATCTTTTTCAGTAGCTTCCTGTGTTAGAAGAAATGAAGAGGACAAAGAGCTATGATGCCAAAGGTCTGTCATCTCAGCACTCTCTATAGCAATGGCATGAAGCTACAGGCGTACTCAGGCGATTTGTACAGAAACCGCTGTTTCCCTTTTTTTATGAGCTGCTTTAAATGACGTTAGCTTTACTTTTTTTTGGTGCCTTTAATTTACATTTATGTGCTTCCTGCTGTAATTTTGACTTAAGTGGAAGCACTGACTACATTGCATACTTGTCAATATGCCAAATTTACACAGTAATGTTTCCCAGAACCCCAAAATTGTAGTTGACAATGGGAACGGGAAAGAAAATTTGCCAATTATCTCTGTGAGCCATTAAAGGTCTGTCTTTCTGGTGTCTTCATTGTGACTGCCTGGGCTCTAGTTATTTTAAAAAGTGCTGAAAATAATGCTGAAGACAGGGGCATTCTTCTTTTCCCTCCCTTTTCAAACATTCAACATTTCAACACTTTTAATGGAAAGACTAAAGTTAGAAGTGTCAAACCCAACTAGTGCAGTCCTATTCTATATAAATAAATCATATTGGGGAAACAGCAGCATTCTATAGGTAGCTAGGTTTTTAAGCCCCCCCCCCCCCCCCAAGAAAGCAAGTTTTATCCCTCAGGATTCTCTAGAAAGAAAAAGCAGGACAGTTGGCAAGACATAATTCTTTGTGTATGTGTGTGTGTAAAAAAATATACTGTTGTCATTTGAGGAATAAACTATAGAAAGCTTTCATATTCTACAAATTATGCATTTCTGTCTTCAAGTGTATTCCAAGTTTCTTTAGATGTAGGAGTGTAAGGTGAGTGTAGATTCATTAGATGTAGGAGTGTAAGGTGAGTGTAGATTCATTGGGTGTTTTCCCACAGAGCTTACCTCGGAGCGACGTCCCTCTTCACCGCGCAGCATCTGCGCGGATTTCCCACCAACTGCTCCGCATAACCAGGAAGTGCCAGACCTTTTGCGTCGCAGATGTAAACCGCTAAAAACCAGTTTATGTTAGTGACGCAAAAGCCTGGTTATGCAGAGCAGTTGGTGGGAAATCCGCGCAGACGCTGCACGGTGAAGAGGGACGTCGCTCCGAGGTAAGCTCTGTGGGAAAACGCCCATTGATTCCTCTTTCTTATTCTGAGCCATTTCAAAACATGCGCACAACTGTATAGGTTGCCACCTGAAATTATTTGAGTCAGAGGTCCATCCAGTTGCAAGATACATGAATCAGGAGCTTCTTGGGATTGACTGTACTGCATAATAAGTACTCATGCTAGAGTTTTGCGTCTGCGTTTAAACTTTGGCATGCTGGGGATAATGTTTGAGCTGTTTATGTACTTTCACTGAAAAGCGGTGAAAGTGATCTTTCCTTGTAGATCAGTCAAGCACACCTGTGGTGGAAGGGGCCTTCCACCCTGCCCTCCAAGATTTTCCTGACACCTGGAGAGGCTTTTCTTTCTCATTTGGGTAACCACTGCCACCACTTGACCTTTCTAAGGAATTGCCCACTGGGAAGGTCAGGACTTTGACGTTTTGAGACCTTGTCTCTGTGTCTCCCACTGCCCAGTGCCGGGTCACCACAGGGGCCACTTATTGCCTTATGAGCCCTGTACAGCCACTTGTCAGCTGTCTGCCTTCCCCCTGGTGCCCTTTTTAAAGCAATGTGTCCAAGATGGTAAAAGTAACACTAGCAGCATCAAAAGTTGTAAAATATTTATTAAAAATAATCCCCCCCCCCCCCAAAGGAAGACAGTTTGCTATGCAAGCTTCATCAAGACCAGCTCTATTTCTGCTGGATGGAAGAATTAGACAAGAAATTAGTTAGTCTTGACCTAGTAAAGGATGATATATCGAGGCTTGGGAAAAGAAAATATTTATTAATTATTAATAAATATATAAAAGTTTTAGATAAATTTAGTTCAGTTATATGAGCTTGGAGAGTATGCGAAACCCAGATTTTTGGCATTTCTCCACTTCTAATCATCCCTGCCTATGTAAAATTACTAACAGTTCCTTGTTACTGTGGAGCATTTATCCTTGCACATTAGAATGCTGCTACTTCAGCTGTCCTCTATGGGAGATACTGTAATCTGCCTTATTTGGACAGGTCTGAAAAAGTTTGACTCCTTGCCTTACATTATATTGGGATGCCTTTATTATAATTTATATTGTGAGTTATGGATTACCCATATTTTAACAAAATTATCTTCTACCCTTTCAAAAGATAATATAGACCCTTACCTGTTGGTGGCTAGAGATCCAAAGATTATGCTGAACATGCCCAAGTATCTCACCACCATAATTCCCTTAAAGAAATAAAGGCTCAAGATTGTTAGATCAAAGGAGCTTAAAGGAAGGAAAGGACTTCTTTAACGGATCTGTGATTTGATTTGATTTATCAGCTCAGCAGCCAATGATGTCAATTAAGGGTGTGGGTGGCATTCTCCTCTCTGCATCTGAGACAACGTGAAGAAGCTTTATATTACGAATGAATTCTCTAAAAATATTCTGCACCTTTGTGCTTTGGTGCAGAATGTAACCATGACCTTGAAACCTGACATTTATCTTACCATCCTGTCTGCAGATCTCTTTCTCTCTGCCTATTTAAACCTGAATTGGGTTTCTCTTGAAACAAAACAACAAATATTTCTAGTTAGCACCACCACCACTTGATTGCCAAATGCTGCAATTGTAAGCCTCGGTATCTCAAGTTTGCATTCAGGACATTCAGAGCATTCAGAACATTCACAGGATTCTACAGGACAACTTGAATAAACAATTTCTGGCTTGTTAAGAGCAGAGAGAAGGCAAGATTGCTCCTCCCATTTTTTTCTGTATCAAATAGGTTCATATAACAGCCCAACCTTAAGAGCTATTGCCTCAGCAGATGGAGGAGATATTAACCGTTTTCCCACACAGCTTACCTCGGAGTGACATCCCTCTTCACCGCGCAGCGTCTGCTCGGATTTCCCACCATCTGCTCCACAGAAGCAGGAAGAGCCGCGGCTTTTGCATCGCTAACGTAAACTGGGTTTTAGCGATTTACATTTGCTACGCAGAAGTCCCAGCACTTCCTGCTTCTGCGGAGCAGATGGTGGGAAATCCGAGCAGATGCTGCGTGGTGCCGAGGGACATCACTCTGAGGTAAGCTGTGTGGGAAAATAGTTAATAATACTGATTGCTACAGAAGGTGTCTACAGTGTGAATGCACAGGTTAACCCAACTTGTGTTGCTGTCCAGATCCCCATGTCCATTCACAGCATAGGAAGAAGCCTGGAGAAAGCAGTTTTCACCCAAACTGAGTCTGAATTTCTCAGCTTTTAACACAGTCCAGACACTGTTGTGACATTCAACATAACTTGCAGCTGGCACTTGAAGGAATGAAGGAACCCTTCAGGCTCTTTTGCAAAATGTAACTTGGACTGCTCAAGCTCTTTTCTGGGAATTGTACAAGGAATTATGATGACAAATAAATGAAATGAAGACTGCCATCAGAAACGGGAATCCTGCTTCTTGCAATTAATTATTTCTCTTCACTGATATTTGAGTAGCTGCTCAGCTTGCTCAGAATAATTTCCAAATATACACCGCTGCCTAGCTGGAGTCAGAGAAAACATTTTGCAGCTGTGCATGTGTAGCAAAGCTGCTGAATCTCGGGAAGAGAAGTATTTAAAATCCAATCATTTACAAGTACGTTTTTAGATGCGTTTTTGAAGAGATCACAACGTGCGATCATGTGTCAAGTGAATTATCACAAAGTGGCCCTACTTTGATGCAATGAGATATTTAATAGGGAATTGTCTGGGGGCAAGAATAGCTCAATGCAAAGTGTATTATAGAAATACGCAGGAACATTTCTAGAAAGGGACGATGTAATTTGTGTGGGAGGCTAACAGTCAGACTTTGGAAGAGAATAAATTAAAAGAAAGATGAAATGGTTGGGAGAGGAACCTGTAGTCACAGTGCTCTGATCAAGGCTTGTTTTGATTAAAAAGAAAGGGCATATTGGACACCTCAGGTTGAGGTGATATTCGTGATTTTTATTTGTTTTGCCATCTTTAATGATGGGAGAGTTCACAGAAGTACGAGAAGATGGTGAAGAGAGGTCACATTTTCAGTGGAATCTCACAGGCCCCGGCGGGCAGTTTGAACTTAGATAAGGGTAACTTAAAAAAAAAAAAAAAGGCCTAGCTTGGGTTTGAGTTGCTGCCAGCTTGAGTTGCTGTTGGCTGCCTATCATCCTTTAAGGCAAATGCGCCCTGGTTCCCTGGTCAGCATTATTAAAAAAAAAAAAAAAAAGTCCAATTTTAAGGATTTTAATAACCACGAACATTTTGTTTACTAGAGAATCCATGAGCATCTGCCTTTTATATCTGGACCATTACAGGATAAACAATTTTTACACAATGGAATTGTTTACAGAGGGGTAGTATGGCATAAGGTGACTCAGCAGGAAGCAATATGGCTTATGTTGTGGATATCAACACCATGAGTGTCATAGCCATAGTATCAATACAGATCAGTGATTATATATATCAGTTACACATTGGATGTGCAGCTGGTATAAGTTTTGCCCAAGGGTACTCACATCCAGAAGTAAAAGGAACTCAGAAGTAAAAAGAACATGGTTCTGTACTGTTTTGAACTTGACTGTTGAACTGCGGGTTCTTATATCTCAGGGTTGGCCAATGGTAGCTCTCCAGATGTTTTTTGCCTACAACTCCCTACAAGCCCCAGCAATTGGCCAAAAAAAAAGTCCAATTTTAAGGATTTTAATAACCACGAACATTTTGTTTACTAGAGAATCCATGAGCATCTGCCTTTTATATCTGGACCATTACAGGATAAACAATTTTTACACAACGGAATTGTTTACAGAGGGGTAGTGTGGCATAAGGTGACTCAGCAGGAAGCAATATGGCTTATGTTGTGGATATCAACACCATGAGCGTCATAGCCATAGTATCAATACAGATCAGTGATTATATATATCAGTTACACATTGGATGTGCAGCTGGTATGAGTCTTGCCCAAGGGTACTCACATCCAGAAGTAAAAGGAACTCAGGCACTTGCTGAGGACAGCAGGATTTTTGAGGTATGACAACAAAATCCGTGGGAGTCATCGAGCTTCCGCTGCCATTGACCACCCTCACTTTCTCAAAGGGAAACACAAAGGGTGGGATGAGCCAATTTAGGCTCAGCATGGGAGATTTAACCAACCAGAGGGCAGCCGGCCGGCCAGGTAAAGCAGCCGCCGCCATTCCCTGATCAGTCTCTGCTGGCACGAGCTCCCCACCCGCCCACCCTCTTGTTAAGACCATGTGAGATTGGCTAGTCACCTGTGCTGGGGCTGAGCAGGAATTTTTTGGGCCTCAGATTAGCGGGAGAGGGGTCTTTTTTTGCCTGCTCCACATGGTCAGAGGGGGTGAGGCATAAATAGGCCTGGTGTCACTGGTTAGGCCCTAATTGGGAAGGTGGGAAAAGCACAGGTTAAAAGGATTTTGAACTAGCAAGCACCCCGAGATAACAGCATAATGGGTGTGATCAGATGGGCATTTTGACCCACCATAGCCACCCCCCTCCAAATTCAATGGGCATAATCACACATGCACATCTGGCTCCGGTGTGTCCCACTCATCCCTACCTCGTGTTACAATGACTCCCAAATTAATTTAATAGATGCTGACAAATTCCTGATGGAGGAGGAGAACATGGTTCTGTATTGTTTTGAGCTTGACTGTTGAACTGCGGGTTCTTATATATCTCAGGGGTGGCCAACAGTAGCTCTCCAGATGTTTTTGCCTACAACTCCCATCAGCCCCAGCCATTGGCCATGCTGGCTTGGGCTGATGGGAGTTGTAGGCAAAAAACATCTGGAGAGCTACCGTTGGCCCACCTTTGTTATATCTGACAAATTCCTGATAGTATAGTTGGTGAGGCACTTCCGGGGTGGGTTTCTGACAGCCTGATTGGCCCAGGTGCACCATGGAAATGCAGGACTGGTGTGATCACTCCACTCTGTACATTTCCAGACCACAGTCAGGGGTTGCAGCCTCTTGCTGATGTCATATGGGATGGAGCTGACTGCAGAGCTGCCATCTGATCACTGCAGTGCACCTCAAACTCAACTGGGAAACTGATGCAGCAACCCACCAGTCTAAGCACACCTAATGTTTGGATTGGCCCTGGAGATCTTCAAGATTCTTTCTCATGTATCATGTGTGGGTAATGATCTCAGATTCTGCTAATGTATTAGTTTCTCTGTGCTTTCCTCACTTGGGCAAGCAACAAGGATGGGGGGATTAGATTGGGGAAACAGGCCATCAGAAGGAATTAGTGTCAGCTTTTCTAGTGCAGCTCAAATCTACAACTGCTTTAGATTAAATATTGCGGGCATTGGGAGACCTGCTCACAGACGTGCCCCATCTCATCGAGTTGCACCCTGGCAGACATGAAAAATCAAGCTGTTGTTGATGCAGTTATTTCTGTTGCATGCAGTTATTTCTATATGCATAAAAGCATGGAAAGGCCAGACAGTGGGTGTAATATAGAGAGTACTGGCTTTTCACAAGAACTAAATGTAGAGTAGTATGCATTCTGTTTAAAGGACTCGGCTCGAACTTTATGTGAATCTGGGATTGTTTAAGGTTTCGTTCAGATGTATTTGGCTCCGTGTAAAACAGTGCCACCAAAGTAAGCAACACTCTCTCTCACACACACACATATTTTATGCAATTTTGCGGGTTGCCTGCCATGAAGATATTAAAATAGCTCCACCTGGAGCTGTTGTCAAGGTTGGAGGGGGTGACACTATTCTGGGTGAGGAAGATTGAAGACACTTATCAGGCAATATCTAAGCAGTTTAAGGTTGCTATCTGAGACTAGGCACCGTTGTAAGTGAGGAAGTAAGATGGGGCATAGGTTCACACCAGGGGCATCTGTAACACCAAGGATAGGAATGTCTTATTTTATAATCAACAATGTAAGAATTGCATTGCTGGATTGGACCATAAAACATAAATTAAACATATAAACCCATTTTTAAAAGCATAAAGGCACTGCACAAGACAGCCCCAAACAGGTGCTCCCTGCTGCTCAGCTGTTTCAGGGGCTTTCTGCAAACCCTGTTTAAAGGGTTTATGTTCAGTTTGCAAATGAACCACCAAGTTTGGTTTGTGTTTCAGTTCATGGTTCAGCCAGGGACCACAAACTGACACAAACCAAATTTCTCTGGTTCATGCCCATTCCCAGTGTGGAGTCCAGTGGCGTATGCAAACTAACTGCTGAGCTACAGTAAGCAGAATGAGAAATGTGAAATTACTGCCGGAGAAAGGCAACAAGAAGGGGGTGAAACTGAGATGATGGGAATATATGCTTTACCTGCATACTTCAAAAGCTGTACTACCTGCGTTTTGATATTATGTACCACCAACATTGTTCGCTTTTGGTTCATGTCTTCTGTACTGGTTCAGCTTGACCCAGGAACATCCCCAGAGCATAACAAATCTAAACCCCTCCTCTTAGCATGACTTTGCCTAGTGGATTATTATAAGATCACAGGAATTGGAAAATTCCATTCTTTACAAATGCATTTTAAATGCTAAAAAGCCATTTGTTGTCATGTAACCATTGATTCAAACATAATAGGTCAGAGTCTGTGGATCAGTATTAAAACATTCCTCCTAGGTTCAAGGACACTTCCAGTTAACAGTTCTTGGGAATAACCTTTCTATGCCTGAGATTCTGGAGACCTGGTGCAAATGAAAGTGACTCAGTCTGATCCAATGTAGATATATTCACAGGAGCTAAGGAAACATTCAGATCCTGGTCCAACTTGGATCAAGTTAAAAGTCCCATCTCAGACTTTCATTTCATGCTATTTTATATCCAAAGTCAGAAATGACACCTATTTTGTAGCTATATTCTCAAGTAATTATAAAACAAAAGGGCTATTTATCTATCTGCATTGTGCTCTGAGTATGAAAACTGCTTTTTGAAAAAGTTGCATTTTTTATGAAGTGGTGTGATTGAGTACTTTAGATATAAACTGACTCTGCAGTATGATAATCTTCTTTTCAATAGAGTTTAACAGGCACAAATATCTTGCAATAAAAACCAAAAGGTCACTTAATGGAGAACACTGAAATATAAAGTGCATTCTTAATTAGAAGAGTGCAGCTATTTGTATTATAATTAGGAGACCTTTTTGGTTGATTTTCTTGAACATTCTTAGAGATAAAATAAAGATTTTTTTTTTAACAACCCAAGAAGTCTATTTAGAATTTTCTTAAGTAGGTCTACTGAAAATCAGGTCTATTAAATGGGACTTACGTATTTTTAGGATTGCACTGTATCAGAACAATCCTAAACAGAGTTAGATATTGTAAGCTTGCTGGCTTCAGAAGGGGTTAACTTCCTTTGCAATACTTTCTGTTCTCAGACATTGTTTCCTCAATTTAATGTCAGGAGTCACTATCACTACCAATGTAACCCACAACCAAGGCTTTTTTCCCTGGGAGAATGTGGTGGAACAGCATTCTGGAACCCCTTTGTCAAAACAAAAGCTTTTTTTAAAAAAAAAAGTTTAAAAATTCATGGGGGCACCCGTGCATTTCTCCTTCATTTCCCTCTTCAGAGTTTAGGCACCTCTTTTTCAGAAAAAAATCCCTACTCTCGACCCTGCCATATGTGCTTAAACCTAGCGACAGTCTTAAGCATGTGTTTGTCAATTCAGTATAGAAGCCCCTGTCTTCAAAGGTCTTCAGAAAAGTTTCTTTAGTTGGTGGCCACATTTAAGTATATTTCATCAAATGCTGATCCATTGAAACACTGATGTTGGAAGTGGTGGTTATGACATTTTGTTTGCCCCCAGATGCTTGCCCGAGGTGCAGCACAGATATATGTTGCACGGATTGGAGCTAACAGTCTGCAGGATTGTGGAACAAGTTCTACATGCGCAGTAAAAAAAGATCTTTTGTTATCTGTGTGATCTCCAATTTATTTCCAACTGCCTTAATCCTAATTTCATATAGAAATCTTGAGAAATCATAGTCTAGATGTGTTGCTTTTTATAAGCACTTCCATGATACTTGAGATGATCAGATATTGCATGTCATAATTATTTCATTACAAATCATTTCAAATACAGTCATATTAGGGATATGCATGAACTCTCCACCCCCTGTGGAATAAAGAGGCAGAGACAAGAGCTGGGATTAAATAAGGGCTAGTAGTACGGCAAGGGCATAAACTTGTATGCAGACTGTAGGGAAGCCTTACGTTGGGCAAGCATCCCTGCCCCATAGGTAAGCCAATACACCTTGCTCACCTCTGGCCAGCAAAGCTAACTTGAACCACCCTGTAAGGCCCCAGCTTCCCTGTGCTGTGAAACCCACAAAGTCAAAGCTGTGCCAGAGTAGCTCACAAGGCAACCTTCATTCCTCACTGCACCTTGGGCCACAAAGCTCACAGGAGGATCCTGATGGCCTCCTTTGCCCCCAACTGGGTAGGTGTTTCACCATATCTGCTTTACCTTTTCCACACCAATCTGCGCACCACCTGAGAGTCACCAACCTAAAGAATGGCCCCATCAGCTCCAAAACAGTGCTTCACTTAGGGTTGCCAAGTCCAATTCAAGAAATACCTGGGGACTTTGGGGGTGGAGCCAGGAGACTTTTGGGGTGGAGCCAGGAGACATTGGGGGTGGAGCCAAGATCAAGGCTGTGACAAGCATAATTGAACTCCAAAGGGAGTTCTGGCCATCACACTTAAAGGGACGGCACACCTTTTTAATTCCTTCCTTCCACAGGAAATAATGAAGGATAGGGGCACCTTCTTTTGGGGCTCATAGAATTGGACCCCCTGGTCCAATCGTTTTGAAACTTGGGGGGTATTTTGGGGAGAGGCACTAGATGCTGTACTGAAAATTTGGTGCCTCTACCCCAAAAAACAGCCCCTCGAGAGCCTCTGATACCCGCAGGTCAATTCGCCATTATTTTCTGTGGGAATAAATCTCCATAGGGAATAATAGAGTTCCCAGCAGACATTTCCCTCCCCCCCCCCCGCTTTCTGATGACCCTTAAGCAGGGGGAGGGTCTCCAAACCGGGGGATCCCCTGCCCCCACCTGGGGATTGGCAACCCTAGCTTCACTGCTAGCAGTGCAAGGTAGGCAAAAAACCATTCTCCTTGTCAGGCCAATCGGAAGGAGGATTCAGAAAACTCCTACCCTCCATACAGGATGGGAGGGTGAGCCAAGCATGAGGCTTAACGAGGAAATGGGGAGGGAGGAGTTGACAGATAGGCTTTTACTGGCCCCTCCCCCCAGCAACCTGACACGGGACACTTGCATCCCCCAGACCTGCCTCCTATCTTTCAGGTGAGGCAAGGGCAGCCCTCACCCTCAGGTGCCAGTCAGCTCTGTGGGTTTGGAGGGACTGTGTTCTGTTCAGAAAGCAGAGTTGCAGATTTGCATTCTCTCCTTCTCTGTAATGCACATGAACAGCATTGTGCTTAGTGACAGGTCACAGTGCACACCGTTTCCAGACAAGGAGCTTTTATGCAGAAAGGAAGGAGCATTTGTTTCTGTTTCCTCCAATGGGGAACTCTTGTAGACTGATTAGTCTCGCTCTCTCTCTCTCCCCCCGCCCCCATTTGTGTGTAGGAAACTGAAAATTAAGGGAGCTGCAATATTTAAAATCCATAAAGACATTTTCCAGAGCTTTCCCCTGCCCTTGATCATAGGAAATAATCTTCAACTCTATTCCTCAATGGTTTCTTTAGTTCCTGACCTTCTCTCTTGCTAGAGCTCTTTTTAAAATACTCTGCAAAGTTTCTGGGTTTGTTTTTTTTTTAAATGTCACAAAATATCAACTTAGTACCAAAGACAAGAAGTGAGTCAATAAATGTTTGTATTCTGTGCTTGATGCTGTTTAGTATTGCATTTTTACAAGTGATGAAAAAAATAACCTGAAGTTTAATCTTAACCTTCGAATAAAAGCAGAAAAAGGAAATGAGCCTGAGGGGAATCCATCAATTGGAAGTATTGATTACGGTACAGTACAATTTATTAAAAAATAAAATATAAAAATAAAGCTGACATGCCTTCAGTCTATTTTGGAGAAAGCATACACTGCTTCTTATGATGGAAAGAGCTATAATTAAAAAGCTATCAACAGTCTGGGAATGTCAAAAGTACTTTGTCACCTGAAGCACATTCTTTGTAATTATCTGTTAGGCTTTAGGCTAGATCACTATTAACCTATGAAGAAGAAGGGTTACTATGCTTTCTGGTGTGAGAAATTGTATCATCACGTAAATTAAACCCTGTTAGGCGGTCAAATTGGATTTGGGAAAATGATTATGAAATCCAGTCATGTATACTATCAAAATAGCATAAAGTATGAGGTGCTAAAAGATGAAGAACAGCCAAGGAAAGTTTACGTTTCTTTTACCAAAGCCTTTGATTCTCAGATTTTTCTCCACTTAAGCTTTAGAAGCACAGCCACGGGCACATTTGGGGATTTTTAAAAGTTGCATTACTTCATGTCTTTCTCCCTGCTGCACCCTAGGGTTGCCATGTCCAATTTAAGAAATATCTGGGGACTTTGGGGGTGGAGCCAGGAGTCTTTGGGAGTGGAGCCAGGAGACATTGGGGGCGGAGCTGAGAGCTAGGGTGTGACAAGCATAATTGAACCTCAAGAGAGTTCTGGCCATCACATTTAAAGGGACTGCACAAATTTTTAAATGCCTTCCTTCCATAGGAAATAATGAAGCATAGGGGCACCTTCTTTTGGGGCTCATAGAACTGGACCCCCTGGTCCAATCTTTTTGAAACTTGGGAGGTATTTTGGGGAGAGGCACTAGATGCTATACTGAAAATGTGGTGCCTCTATCTCAAAAAACAGCCCCCCCAGAGCCCCCAATACCCGTAGATCAATTCCCCATCATTCCCTATGGGAATCGTTCATAGAGGTGCATGATGGCTCTGGGGGCGGGGCTTCCCCCGCCGGCCAGCTGGCTGGGAGAGGGGGCAAGCCTGTAAAACTTGGGGATCCCCCTCTGGGACCTGGGGATTGGGAAGCCTACTGCACCCCCACCCCCAAGCAGACAGAACAGGTTGACCCCAGGCCAGATAGTTATGATATCATTATAGCCCTTCAACTCTACAAAGCTGCTGGCAAGTAATTATCCTGGTGAATAGGCAAATATCCCTACAACCAATGAAAATAAAATGTAGTTTCAAATATTTGTACCAGTTACAAAATGAGATTAAAAATAAGCCCAGGCTAATGGTGCAAAATCAGGTTAAATTATATTTTATTACTCAATTAAAATCCCCCCAAAATCTTTACTTGTTTTGCCAATAGGCTTCATCGGGGCATCTGGTTGTACAGGGTTCTTGAAAAAAAGATCTTAATCTCAAGGTTCTAACAAGTAATCCCTGGATCATAAGATGGAATCAGGACATATGATAAACCTTTATTGACGACCCCTAGTTCTTGTTCTTGTGCTCTTTTTTGAAGAACCGCTGCAAGACACTGCAAGGCACAGGGCTGTTTGGAATGACCGGATTGCTTCAAAAGTGGATCGTGAATGTAATGAAATTCGCTTTATGAAACCTCTGTCCCTGTATCATAGAGTTGCCAATCCCCAGGTGGGGGCAGGGGATCCCCCGGTTTGGAGGCCCTCCCCCCGCTTCAGGGTCATCAGAAAGCGGGGGGAGGGGAGGGAAATGTCTGCTGGGAACTCTGTTATTCCCTATGGAGATTTATTCCCATAGAAAATCATGGAGAATTGATCCGCGGGTATCTGGGGCTCTGGAGGGGCTGTTTTTTTGGGGTAGAGGCACCAAATTTCAGTATAGCATCTAGTGCCTCTCCCCAAAATACCCCCCCAAGTTTCAAAAGGATTGGACCAGGGGGTCCAATTCTATGAGCCCCAAAAGAAGGTGCCCCTATCCTTCATTATTTCCTGTGGAAGGAAGGAATTAAAAAGGTGTGCCGTCCCTTTAAATGTGATGGCCAGAACTCCCTTTGGAGTTCAATTATGCTTGTCACAGCCTTGATCTTGGCTCCACCCCTAATGTCTCCTGGCTCCTCCCTCAAAGTCTCCTGGCTCCACCCCCAAAGTCCCCAGGTATTTCTTAAATTGGACTTGGCAACCCTACTGTATCACTTTACTCAGAACCAGGCCAACGATGGATGACATCCAGTATACAATGGTGACGTGAAAGGCACCAGTGTTTTGGCTTACCCGCCTAACTAATCATTTCAGTACAAGAATCATGAAAATTGAACCAAACATGTGAGCCTTACAATCCAAAAAGAATAGGCATTATTCCTATTACTTTGTTACTCTAACAGCAAGGCATTCAGGCATTTCCATGCCAACTTTCTCTCTGAAGGGGACCCCAAAAACATACAGAAATTCCTAGACTGTTCAGTCTGTTCCATGCCTACTGGCATGGCAGGGTAAAGGGGATGGAACAGCCATGTGTACTTATTCATTTTTCTGTCCATTCATTGAGGCAGAATGCATGGGTAATGGAAGCTAGGCCTTCCCTTCTCTCCTACTTTGGGTCACAACTCAGGTCCAAAGCAGAAGTGAGCCAGGCTAGCCAAGGCAGGGCTCAAAACAATGAAATACAGATCAGGAGGGTTAAATTCTCTTTTTGTGCAGAAAAGTTGACACACACACCCTCCACCCAACACACACATATGTGTGAATGAAGCAGAACATGTGGCTGCTCTACAACATATGAATCAATATGGACCTCAATATGCATTTGGACCTCCATATGCACAACTGGGAGGATGTTCCCATCCCCCAGGAAAACCTAAGTTAAGTTCAAGAAGAAGTTGCAATGCCGGCAAAGCTGCTCAATATCTGCTAAAAGTATAGCTTTCTCAGCAAACAGTGGCCTGACCTATGGGAACTGCAGCTGGCATTTGGTAGATCTCATTGATCCTACCTTGGTCCCAAGTCAGGTTTACAAAGAAAGCAGTAGAATTAGGCAAAGCTGCATTCCCATTCTTGCTGAGCCATCGACTGCATCTCAACTGCTGGTCTTCCCTTTAACTTGTGACTAATGTAGGGCCCTTCCATGTGCAGGGCTGTTATAGGAAGCAAAAACAAGTTGGGAGAGTGGGTAGGGGATTAATACTAAACAGAAGAACATAAAGGCAGACTGAACCACTTTCTTTTCAAACTCTGGCCTGTGCTTGACATTAAGTTGTCTTTGCAGTCTATGTAGCATTGTGAAAGCTCCATTATATCGCCACAGAAATCCACCCCTCCTGTAAACACGATTTACTCGTGTTGAACAAGACTCTTGTCTGACATGACGTTGGAGCACTTAGCGTGAAAATCTTTTTTTGTTTCTTGCTAATGTGATATGTGGAGCGGCAAGCTATGTCATTCTGCAGGTAATGTCAGTTGTAGTTCGTGTAATATCATTTCCGCAGCAATTAGTAGAGGATGAGGTCCTTTGGGAATTAAAAGCAGCACCATACAGTTCGTCTTTTAAAGGCAGCCCTTCCTTTCTAGGAGTTAGTAGGCAACAGATATGATTTTCCAGCATGACTGTTAGCTTTCTGAGGTTCATCTCCTGCTCCCCACAGACTCTGTTTCTGTTCTAATTTTGAAGGAAACTTTCCCCCCTACCAAATTAGTGCATGTTGATAGTGGCCTGTAGCCAGCCATTAGAGCCTTTGCTTTCAGAGTGAGGAAAGGGGATAATTGAGGTAGTGTGTGCACTAAATTAGAGGGAGCATCAGTCCCATGTAAGCCTTTCATAAGCCTTAACATGCAAAGCAAGGTACATTGATGGGAATTGCAAAGTGATACAGTTAATTTGTACATGAAAGCAAATTATTTTTTTAGTAGGCTATTAGCCTCTTTAACAAGCGACTAGACAAAAAGCCAATCATTTATGACCTTGCCAAGAGTATGATAACGGAACTGTGGCAAAACCCTTTAATGTATCAACTTGTTAGGAGAAGATTTTATTCACTTTTGCTTGCCTCTTTCCAATAAATAGGAACACATGACTTTGTCATTAAAAGTTTTGTGGAGTTCATTGTAGCATTGAAAGGAATTAAATCTGTGTATGAAAAATGGAGCTCAAAAGCATTACTATTGTTTATAAGGTGCATTAACTGCAATATTTAATGTTTTCTGAATATTCCATTTTTCATATACTTAGAAAAACCATTAAAAACCTCATTCTGATTTTTTAAAAGCATTTTTCTCTCTCACACACACACAAACACCAATTATGGAATAATATAGGCGCTTATTGTAGTGCAATCCTGAGAACATTTTCCTGGGAATAAGATCAAACAGACCTGAGTGGGATTCTGAGTAGGCATATTTAGGATTGCTTCTAAATGGTCCCATAGATGGAAGTGGAATTTCCTTGGTATTCTAAACCCAAAGTTGAAATGTTATGGCAGAAGTTCATAGTTTTTTCCCCTGGCATTGTTCATTGCAGCCTACTAAAAGGCACAATGGAGCAGAAGTTAGTTGCCCATGTAACTTGTATTATAGTTAGGGATGGGTAAGAACTGGCTCATGAACTAAAGTCTATGACAAATTTTGGCCAGGTCATGGTTCACGAATTGGAGTTCATGACAAGTCAATCAGCATGAACATTCCACGGACTTTCATGCAATTTGGGGTGCTTTGTGGCAGTTTATGAATGGATACTGTGATGGACTGAAAGCAGTCTTCCTGAGTGAGAGTTGAGAAGCTCACTCTGATTGGCTGAGCTGCTACCATGGTAACAAATGTATCAAATGGATAGCCAGTGGGAGAAATCTCCTCAGTGTTCAGTTTGAAGGGGAGACTGGAGCTAAGAGCAGACTGAGCAGGAGTTCAGTTCAGTTCTTGAGACAGAGCTAGTTGTGATTTAGAGCTCTTGTCTGTATGATACTTTATTTGAGAGAAGGGACTAACCATAGCACTTCCTGGGGAAAACTCTCAAGGCTGAAACACAAAGTGTCACAAGGCAGAGTGAGACTTTTAAGATTCTGCTGAGGAGGACAGACTCCTGGTTCGAAGATAGAGCACCAACATACACACACTTTGAGAGGGACAAAAGGTTCTTGTGGCTGTGTGAAAATCCCAGAAGTCAGACAGAGATCCTAGCTGTGAGGGGACTTAACACAAGTGAATGAGGTGCTAGTATGAAGAGCCCCCAAGGGTGTTATTGTCCAGGGTATAGCTCTACAGTCTAGAGGATATCTAATTTGCTAGGTGAAAAGGCCTGTGAAGGGAAGATCTGTCACAAGTTCAGTCAGTCCGCTGTGTGAGTGAGATAGTGTGTGGAGATATATTTGAGAAGCTTGAACCATCTATATAAGCCTTTCTGTAGTTCAGAGTGTTACCCAGTGTGAGGGAAACACTTGTTTGTTTTTTATATTATAAAATCAGCCTGCCAACATAAAAAGCATTCTTGAGTTACTTGGATTTTTCTGCTTGCCAACTGTTTTTAAAACATTCATCTACTATTATTTCCTCCCTTCTTAGCCTTTCTGTACATAATAAATATATTATTTGTTTGCACATTCAGTGCCTTCATTATTTCTGACAAGGTTAATTTTGGTTTCCTGAGGTAAATCTGAGGTTTCCTGAGGTTTTCCTGGGGTAAAGGTGACAAAATTCAAAGTGGTCCCTTTTTTAACCTGATGACCCTGACTGTCCCTCACAGATACATTTCCAGACAGACTGTCTCTGCTCAGTGAAAATGTTTACCAAACTCAAAACAACAGGCAGGGGGCAAGTTCTCCAGCCTTGGAAAAAAGCAATAGAGGTCTTCCAAAGCATAACAGGCTGCAAATAACACAGTTCCCATTCTGATCTATGGGATCAAAATGCTATATATACCCTGAGCTCAGCTCCGCACCCTATCCTCAGTTGGCAGTTAGAGAGGCAGGGAATTTGTTAAAAACAGAGTACATTAATTATTTATTCCTGATTGTTAAAACCTCTCCCCTGTGGGGTTTGGGTGTTAGGTGGATTCAGGCCTCTAAGTTCTCCTGCCTCTCTGCTTACTCCAATCAAAAGGAGTTAGCTATTCAGTGCCTCAGCTGAGGACCCACGTTTATACCCTCTGTCCTGATTGTAAACACCTCTCCTCTGGTGGGGTTTGGACATTAGATGGACTCAGGGCTCTAAGCCACCCCATCTATCTGCTCGCACTGATTAGCTACTGGACACAGTTTAGGGTGCCTTGGCTGAGAACCCATATTTATACCCTTCCACTGCTCCTGATTGTGAGCACATCTGTGTATCATGTGGGTGGGTGTGGGAGAAAAGGGTATTTGTTGTGGGGAGAAGAAGTCCTCCACCTCCACAAGCTGCTATCCCTGGGCACCAAAACCCATTATTCCAGCCCACTGGAGCCCAGCTGTAGAAGAAGAAGAAGAAGATAATGGATTTATATCCTGCCCTCCACTCAAAGTAGCTCACAATCACATAAGAACATAAGAGAAGCCATGTTGGATCAGGCCAATGGCCCATCCAGTCCAACACTCTGCGTCACACAGTGGCAAAACATTTTATACATACACACACACTGTAGCTAATAGTCACTGATGGACCTCTGCTCCATATTTTTATCTAAACCCCTCTTGAAGGTGGCTATGCTTGTGGCCGCCACCACCTCCTGTGGCAGTGAATTCCACACGTTAATCACCCTTTGGGTGAAGAAGTACTTAAAAATCCTTTATCTTCCTCCCCCACAACAGACACCCTGTGAGGTAGGTGGGGCTGACAGAGCTCTCACAGCAGCCGCCGTTTCAAGGACAACTTCTGCAACAGCTATGACTGACCCAAGACCATTCCAGTAGTGCAAGTGGAGGAGTAGGGAATCAAACCCAGTTCTTTCAGATAAGAGTCTGTAGCAGGGCTTCACCAGGGGTCTCCTTCCTTTTCCCTCTGATCTGTTCCTCCTTCCACTGGATTTGTCCTTGGGGCTCTCCACAGAGGCAAAGGAGTTGTTAGAACTGGCCAAACACTTTGGAGAGGAGGACTCTGGCACAGTGATTCAGAGGGTGGGGGAAGGCATCCTCTTGTTCCACTCCCTGTTGGTGCTCTAGCCTCAAGTACACCCCTCTTGGTGTTGGAATTATGTACCTGTTCTGTATGTCCTTTGCAACGTTCTAAAGTTCCAGTCATTATAGGGTTAATACTGTGCCTGATTCCCTATTGTCTGCATGACCTGGGAAGAAGATACTGACTGCTGTCAATCAAGATCTAGAAGTGGGAAAACTGGTTTGTTTGTTTGGTCAGTTAGTCAGGTGACTTCCTTTGTTCAGACAGAAAGGTCAAGGAGAAGGAGGAAGTATCCTCCGTTAAGCATGTGTTCTTCTTGGTGTTAACATGTAGTTCTTAGTGTTCATTGTTTTACCTCCCAGTACCCTTTCCCTGTAGTAATAAATATGTTTTTTGCTTTCATTTTAAATGCCTCTCAAGGATTATTTGATCCAGCGATCCATCGAACTGTTTGAGATAAAGAAATAGAATTTCAAACAGAATTCCCTACACTTGGCCTTGCTCAGCCCAGCACATGAAAGCAGTTGTGCCTCCCACCTTCTCCATTCCTGGGGCCACATTTCCAATCCAGTGAGCCCTTTATGTGCCATGCCTGTTTCTGGAAGGATGCAAATCTCCAGCACTTGTCCTCCTCTGTCTTACACAGGCATCTACAAAGGGGGCAGTCAACAATGCCACCCAAGGATGAAGAAGAGGCCCACTCCCTCTCAACAGAAAGAAATGGAAGGAGCACAGGAGGCCCCTCTAAAAAAGGCTCCCCATACTCAGGGTGGTACACCCTCCAAGAGGTCATTTCCCTGGCAATGCCATCTGTAAGGGCTACATGGAGGGCTCAGTTAGCATTCACTCACCTCATTGGCAATGATTGCTGTGGATGGCCAACTCTTCTCCCTCATTGAGGATAAAGCCTTTCACTGGCTGCTCCAACACCTGGCTCTCTGGTACTCTGTTGCCTCACAGAGAACCATGAGCTGACAAATTTTGCTTGCCATGCTCCATTCTGTGTAGGGATGTGGAGTTGGGAGGGAGCTGGTAAAATTTGGATTCAGGGTTATTCAGGGGCAAAATATTAACGGGGCCAAATATCCCTGAATATCAGATTCAGCATCTGAATTTGATTCAGGAGATATCTTGGCTATTCCCAAGTATGGCTCCATTATGCTCTATAGGCCACTGAAATAAATGGCAAAACAGGTTATAATGAATGGCAGCTGTGGGGGAGAGGGTCTGAGGAAAAGGCACCATGTTTGCAGGGCAGTTGCAGGAGCCTCTCCCCACGGGACTCCCAAGTTTCAAAAACTAGGGAGTCCAGTTCTAGGGGTACCCAAAGAGGATGCCTCCATCCCAACATTGTTTCCTGTGGGCCACTGAAGTTAATGGCAAAGCATATGATATAATCTGGGGGCTGGAGAGAAGTGGGTTTGAAGGAGAGGCACCAAATTTGCACTGTTGCTGAAGAAGATGGTCCCCCAGGGAACCCCCAAGTTCCAAAATGATTGGACCAGGGGGTCCAATTCTAGAGGTACCCAAAGAGGGTGACCTATTCCCCATGCATTCCTGTGGCTCGGGTCAATTTCCCCATGGTGGGGAAGGAGGGTGTTTGAGGGAAAGGCATCACGTTTGCAGTGTACCCCCAGAGAATTTCCAAAATCCAAAAAGATTGGATGAGTGGTTCCCATTCTATGGGACCCCAAAGTGGTTGCCTCTCTTCCCCATTACCTCATATGGGAGGAAAAACTTGCAAACACAGGCAGCAGCCAGATTCTCCTTGAGAATCTCTGCAGTGAAAAGTCAACTGGGGTGAGGATGTTCGTTTGCAAGGAGCAAAGCAGTGCTCTGTGCCCAGCAGAACAAGTGCCACTGTGGCTGTGCCAGTGCTACACACAGGACCTTAACTCAAATCTGAGAATCTCTCTGAATTACAAACCGGGGGGTGGGGGTGGGGAGTGGTATCTGCAAGGACCACAGCACAGAAACAGTGCGCTGAATGCACTGCTGCTAAGCATCAGAGCCCTGTGCCAACCTAATAGTGACCAGCCCAGTGGCACAGCCCTACCAACTACTGCCCAGCAACTCAACCCAGTGCCCTTGTGACCTTGGGTATACCAAAAGATGGATGGACACAAATTTGAAATCAAGATTCACAAAGGGTAGCAACCTGTTTCACTGCAACGTCGTTTCAGAGACAGACTGGAATAGGAGATTGCACTGGAGCTGAGCCCTGAGGGAACGGCTGCTTTCCCATGGATCAGGGCCTTGGAACCAAGCTTGCAGGTGGGCATCGCTACGAGCTGACCTGTATCAGTGACCCCCAGATAAAAGGCAGCATTTAAAGATGTAAATTGTTTTCAAGTGCTTTTGCTTTAATGCAAAGCCTTTGTTACCCACCCTGAGCCCACTTGTGGGGAGGGTGGGTTAAAAATTGAAAATAAAAATAAATTAAAGAAATAAATACAAGCAGTGCTCTCCAGAGTGCAGAGTTCCTGCAATGGAAGAATGAATTGTGTAAAAAAAGTGTGGCGGGCACAGACCAGCAGACATGGCTAGAGGGAACAGAGGGTGGAAGCCACGGGGCCACTGTTCTCTCTAAACTGAGTTAGTGTGAGCTAGCTCACATATTTTTAGCCTCCAGCTCACACGTTTTTGTCTTTGCTCTGGAAAAGTAGCCCCAGAGCACAATAATTTACGCAGCAGCTCACCACTTTTAATGCCAGGAGCTCACAACTTTAATACGAGTAGCTCACAAAGTAGACTTTTTGCTCACAAGACTCTGCAGCTTAGAGGGAATACTGCATAGGGGAGGAGGAGCTGCAGCCCAGCGCCTTTGCCTCCAAGAGCCCAACAAGGAAGAAGAAGAAGAAGAAGAAGAAGAAGAAGAAGAAGAAGAAGAAGAAGAAGAAGAAGAAGAAGAAGAAGAAGAAGAAGAAGAAGAAGAGGAGGAGGAGGAGGAGGAGGAGGAGGAGGAAGAAGATATTGGATTTCTATCCTGCCCTCCACTCCGAAGAGTCTCAGAGCGGCTCACAATCACCTTTACTTTCCTCCCCCACAACACACACCCTGTCAGGTGGGTGGGGCTGAGAGGGCTCTCACAGCAGCTGCCCTTTCAAGGACAACCTCTACCAGAGCTATGGCTGACCCAAGGCCATGCTAGCAGGTGCAAGTGGAGGAGTGGGGAATCAAACCCGGTTCTCCCAGATAAGAGTCCGCACACTTAACCATTACACCAAACTGGCTCTCCACACCAAACTGGCTCTCCAAGGGAGAAGCCCCATTGCTGGTTGTCAGTAGTGAACTGGCAGGTCAGCAGTGGCAGGGATGTCAGGTGTAGAGTGGTGGAGGATTTGGCAGAGGTGATGTGAGGGAGTACTTTGCCGAGTCCCCTGAACCTGGCCTGACCTCTCTGGTGTGGCCATGAATCTCTTCTGCTCTCCCACCAGTGTCAAGAGTGAGTGGGTGTTTTCCCACCTGGGAGACATTCTCAGTCCTTACCGTTCCCACCTGGACCTGCTTGCGTGGTAGGATGGCCGCCTCTTCTGGTTGTGGCTGAGCTGGCTGAGCAGAGAGCCTTCGCTGCTGGGTGCCTTGGTTTAAGGACCCACATTTTATACCTTCCCTCCTGAATGTGAGCACCTCTCCCCTGGTGGGGTTTGGGTGTTAGGTGGACTCAGGCTCTGAGCCATCCCTCCTGCTCACACCACGTTTTATACCCTCCCACCTCTTGTGAATACCTCTGTGTGCCACAAGCGTGAAAGTGGGTGCAAAGGGTGCTTATTGGGGGCAGAGGCATACCTGCACCCAACCTGTTCTCATTGAAATCCCCCCACTGAGAAAATCCCGAGATACATTTACTTCTACCCGCCAAAGAAAATCTCCCTTACCCAACACATACTTCGTGAAACAACATCTACCTCATAATACACCTACCTCATGAAAAAAACATCTACCTCATCATAAAACTCAACTCATGGGACAACCTCCACCTCAGGAAACAAGCCCTATTCGACTGCCATTTTCCTTTGCATTTGTACAACAGGTGATCTCTCATCTGTACAATGTATTCCACTAATGGTAAGCAACCAAACATTTCAACCTGTGGGCTGTGATGAGAGGGTGCGTGTGTTTGGGGCTGAGGGGGCCTGGGCACATTGTGGGCACACCCTCACAGGGTTCCAGAGCTTGCCAGGGGTCTCTTGCAGTGGGGTTACTATGGGGAGCCCATGTCAAAACTCTGGGGATGTCTGCCTATTCTCTCCTTTCTGCCTTTGGAGACTTGGGGGCTGCCTCACCAACCTGACATGTGTTTCCACTCCTTTGCATAGTATAAGAATGCATCCTGGTTAATGGATATGCTCTGGACCTGTGTGTTTCAGTCAGGTGGCTGTGAGAGTTGTGGGTACCCTTCCTTTGCTTGTGTCATGAGGCTAGAATACCTGCCAAGCTGCTGTGGGGTTATTGGGGGAGGGGGGGAGCTGTCAAAACTCTGGGGATGTCTGATTTCTTTCCTTCAGAACCTGCCTTTGGAGACTTGGGGTGGACCTGGCGGCTTGACATGTGTTTCCAATTTTTTTCAGAGTAGAATACACTCCAGTTGATGGGTGTGCTCTAGAGCTTTGTGTTTCAACCTGAGGTGTGTGTGTTGCGTCATGTGGCTAGGGTGCCTGTCAAGTTGCCATGGGGCTACTTTGGGGGAGGCCTGCATGAATTGCATTGGTGATCTGTACCCATAGTGGGCTTTTCATTTCAAAGAATTACAGGTCTTTTGAACAACTACTCAGAACCTAAGGCACATATTGAAGGCACCATAATAGTTTTCATACCTTGCTGCAATTCTCCTAGAAGGAAGCTAGCTAGCTAGCTTCCTTCCTTCCCCTCCTAATACTGTTCTGTGAAACACCATCAATGACATCACATTTTAATGGAATAAAAAGCTGCAGCTTTCGTTGTGAGTTTGGGATACCTCTTCCCTAGAAGATCAGAGGAAGATCCCAAACCTCTCAAAGATGACAGAAGAGGATTTTGATATTTCATATGTGTGTGTGTGTGTGCTTTTAATTTTCTAATCCTGATTCTCTGGTTGGATTTAACATGATTGTCTAAAAGTGAAAAGGGTCTGAATTATGTTATGGGTTTTTTTTTTTATTCCCTGAGCTATCTCACCAACCTGGGCAGGCTTTGCTCTTAGCTGCACCAGTGTAAATCAGGAATTACTGTCAATGGAAACTTTCCACCACCTAAAACTCTAAGGCTGTGTGAGTTCCACCTGTCTCCTAGGGGCTCTTGTAGATATGCTTGACATTGCAAAGTTCTGCTTTTATGTCTGTCAAACAGAAGTCCAGGGTGGAAAAAAAAACCTGCTGATTAAGGTCTTTCAGCTCAAGTCTGAAAAAAGAAGAGTGGCTATCCAAAAAAAGATTGCACACTGACAGCTATGAAATGCTCTTTGGTGGCAACATCTGCCCATTAAAATGTCCCACTTGTGACATTTCCTTCTCCTGTGAGTTTTTCAGGTTTTGACAAAGATATAAGTCATAGGCTTACTTAGGTAAAAAGAATGCCTTGCTGTTCTCAGATGAGATGCAACAGGAAAACAATTCAGGAATATTTGCCTTTTTAGGTCAAGTAACCAAGATATTTTTTTTCTCCCTTAAGAGATTATCCCCCCCCCCCTTTTCTGTAAATTACTTCAGTTGTTATTTCATATTGTGACACTTGCAATTGTATATAGCAATCTAAACTAGAAAAATCCTGTCAGGACCCCAATAGCGTCTATAAATCCATCACATGGCACCAAGTAGATTTTAAACTGACAGAACCATGGCAAACATAGAAAGAAAGCCTTCTCCTTAAAGACTAATAGCTGCAAATGATTGTATGAATCATTAGTTCAGATACAATAGTCCTACCTGGTTTTGAAATCATTTTTAGATTAATGCCTTTTCATCTACGATATAGTGTTAATGGGTTTCTGAAAAGCATGTTGGTTCTGCTGTTAAGCACTGCACCGTTTAGTGACAAATATTTTTAGTAATATAGAAACTGATTAACTATATCAATTCAGCAACCTGTTACATATAATGAAGAAAAGGGCCCTGATCCTACAAAGAGTTAGGTGCGGTTAACGCCAGTGAAACACATTGGCTGAAAATATGCCTATATGTGTGATTGTGGCTGTTACCACTTGAAGCGTCTTACCTTCTGAACAGATCTCATTTTTAACAGCACACGTGTTGCCATATGAACGGTACAGGTGGTAGTGCTAATGAGAAAGCAGAAAAGCTGAGATTTTACTCCTTCAGAACGACACTTCGAACACTTACTGGTAATTGATGTTCATAACAGAGCTCTAGCTTTTTTAGATTATTTGAATCAAGAAATAAAATCTTAAGTGCCATTCATTATTTTTTTTAAAAAAAATAACTTTTAAAACATAGTAATGTACTGAATCAGATGTTCTGAAGTACTGTGACCATGGGGAAGACTTGGAGGACTAATCACTGCTGTAGTACAAGGGGAAAACTTATCCCCGGGTGCCAGCAGGGGGACCCACACGCTGTCATTGCAACAGCTGCTAAATCGACATTCTTTCTCCACTGCCTTTGACTGCCATATATTGTTAGAATATCATCAGCTACAGCCACAGGCAAATTCCTGGATTTTTTGGTTTGCATTAGCTCAGTGTTGGTTTATTTTCCAGATAATACAAAATAAGTAGACCTCGAGTCAGACAGTTATAATATCATTACCACTATTCATGGTTACAAAGCTCCTGACAAGTAATTATCCGGTAATCCCACAGCAGTTGTGTTGGGAATAGTACAGATAATTTATTTGTGGGGGAAATCTTGGCTGTGCTCTGCCTATGGGAAATGTACATTGTAGTTCCTTGCTGCAAAGGGTAGGTGGGACCAGAAAAAGGTCTCCCAGCTTCTGCCTCCTAGAACCTACTCCAGGAACAAAAAACTGTGCATCACAACAACAGTGACATATGGACATATGAAGCTGCCTTATACTGAATCAGACCCTTGGTCCATCAAAGTCAGTATTGTCTTCTCAGACTGGCAGCGGCTCTCCAGGGTCTCCAGCTGAGGTTGTTCACACCTATTTGCCTGGACCCTTTTTTGGAGATGCCGGGGATTGAACCTGGGACCTTCTGCTTACCAAGCAGATGCTCTACCACTGAGCCACCGTCCCTCCCCTAAATTCATTCAATCAGCACCACTCCCAGTCGGTGGTTGTGGTGCTGGGGCTCAGTGGTAGAGTATTCGATATGTAATCAGAAGACTAGAGGTGAAATCCCTGATAGATTCATTTGAAAGGATCAGATAAACCATGGAGAGCTGCTGCTAATAACAGTCAACAATGCTGATCTTGCTAGAACAATGACCTGACTCAGTATACAGCAGCTTCATGTGTGCATGTGATTGCATAAGTTCAAAGATAAATCTTCAGCTCAGAAAACAGCTTGCCCTGATGTCATGGACCCAGGGAAGCCAGTGGCAATATAGAATCTAATTCATTCTTACTGCCATAGTACAGTAGTAAAATCCACGCTCTTTCAGCTGCTCTGACTATTGTCGTTACTGTAAATTTTCTGCAACCGTCACACCTTGGTCAATTTGACGGAGTGTGTCTTATGCATGCATGTCATTTAATGTTGCCAAATACTAAATATCACTAAACATCATCTAGCAATCAGCTTTCAAAAGCCAAACACAAACTTTGTAGAACTGAAATGAATATATCCAATACTGAAAATGTGCAGAATGCTCCAACGTCACCACTAAAAATTTGAACGTGAAAATTCACTTTAAATTTCCATTTTCCAAGGTGAAATATTTATTTCAACCTCCAGGATTCCCATGCTTTAAATATAGCCCATCTCTTGGATTTTGGAGTCATCAAACATGAAATCACATCAGTTGTTAGTTGTCAAATATCACTGGATATCATCCCATATATCTCCCAGATGATGAATATTGTTATATGCTAACCACCCAATACTGTCAAAATATGAGATAATATCCAATCTAAGCTATTGAAATCCATCAAATACTAACTATAAATGCTGCCAATGTCAAATATCGAAATCAGATATTAAAATCAAATATTGCATGTCAGATATAGAAGGTTATGGGTGGAAGGAGAAGATACTTTCCTGAAGTATTTGCACAGAGAATTCTTAGTTCTTTCTGCAGAACAGTTTCCTGTATAAGAACAGGAAGACTAATTTTGATACCTTCTCCAAACAAATAGATGTTAACACTTGAGTTTTACTTTCATTCTATACCTCTGTAGCTGAGTGGTACCTTTCTTGTTCATTTAAATTATTTTTTTCAGTCTTCATGCACTTCATAGCAAAAACCTGATGAGTGGTTTGTAGAGAAATGGAATTCAAGGCACTAATGCTTGAAATTAGTTTGCCTTAGAGATAAAGAGATGAGGCTTAGTTGGGTTGAGACACATTTAAAGCACCCACTAGCGAGGTGGGATTTTGCCACTTCTATTGAGGGCATGCTTCCTCCTTGCAGGTTCTTCAGGCTTTTCAGTTTATTTAATTATTTAAATAGTTAAACCCTGTGATGCTATCTTATGTCTTCCCTTACCAACATCTGTTGTGTTGAGGGCTAACACTTAATGTGCAACTTCTCCTGATTTGTTTCTATATAGAACAAAAAAAGACCAAAAAAGACAAGGAAAATATATATATATTAATCTGTCAACTTTTGACAAGCTTCAGTTTACAGTCTGTTCCATTCCAAACACATACTTATGTATATGGCCAACAGCTGTACATTGTATATGTAAAATACCATTGTGTGTGCATTAAGTGCTGTTAAATCACTTCCAACTTATGTTAACCCTATGAATTAATTACCTCCCAAAGTCCTATCGATAACAGCCTTGCTCAAGTCTTCCAAACTGAGGGCCATGTCTTCCTTTATGGAGTCAATGCATCCCATGTTAGGTCTTTCTCTTTTGCTGCCTTGAACTTTTCCAGTGACTCCTGTTCTCTCATAATATGACCAGGGCCAGCTCACCCACTAGGCAAACTAGGCAGTTTGCCGGGAGCCATGGGATGCCGAATTGGGCTCGCCCTGCCCAAGACAACTGCCTAATTTGCCTCCCTCTCTTTGCTGCCACCAGCTCCCGACTGCCTGCCATGCTCCCGCCTGCCCCCCAAAAGCTCTCCCTGCTGCCGCCCCCCCCAAGCTTGCCCTGCCCTACCACTGCCAGCTCCCCCCTCCCCCCAGAAGCTTGCCCTGCTGCCACTTGCCCGCCCCCGAAGCTTGCCCAGCCCTGCCGTGCCCTACTACTGCCAGCTCCCTCCCTCCCCCCTTCCCTCCCTCCTTCCTTCCTCACCCTGCCACTGCCGCAGCCAGCTCCCGCCACCCGGAGAAGCTCACTGCAAGGATGCCGGGCCATACCAGCTTCAAGATCTGTGCTTGTTTTGAGCAAACCTCTGGAGGAAGTTTCTTCCCCCCTCCTTTCTGGAAAAGAGGGGGGAGAAATTTCCTCCAGAGATCTATTCAAAACAAGCACAGACCTCACAGCGAGGAGGGGGTGGCAGCGCAGGGGGCACCTGCCTCGGGGCCAGCAGGCACGGGGCTACTCATGAGTAGCCCACACTTGCCGCCTACCATGAGTAGCACCTGCCACCTACTCGCGAGTAGGCAGCAGGCGCGGGGACCCAGAGGTGGGCAGAGCTGTTCTGCCTGCCTAAGGCACCAGAAGGGCTTGGGCTGGGCCTGAATATGACCAAGATATGACAGCCTCAGTTTAGTAATTTTAATTTCCAAAGAGAGGTCAGACTTGATTTAATCTAGAACTCACTTATTTGTCTTGTCAGTCCACAGTATCTGGCCACACTACAGGCTTGGTGTGCTCTGGCTGCACTTCTAATTACACCATTTTATTTTGTAATAGGAAGTTTTGTTCAGACATTCCACCCTGAACTGGTCTCACCATGTGCTCACCTCATGGTTGTTAATTCAGATTGTTGAAGCATCCTTTCTCCCCCCCCCCCTTCTCCTTTTTCTTTTACCCATGCAAGTAAGCATGTATCTGAAGCTCTGGCTTCTTTTTTGACAGCTCCACAATCCCTCTGCCAAGTAGTTTTGCCCCTCTCAGCCTCCTTCCCTTCACCTCTCTTTCTTGGAATACATGGGGGGAGTGCAGATTTGCATAAGAGTAGTCCAATTGTCTTTGGTACATTTACTCTTGTCTCAATCATGGAATACTCTCCAACAGCAACTCTGATGCAGAAAGAGGAGACAAGGTGAACATATGAACATATGAAGCTGCCTTATACTGAATCAGACACTTGGTCGATCAAAGTCAGTATTGTCTTCTCAGACTGGCAGCGGCTCTCCAGGGTCTCAAGCTGAGGTTTTTCACACCTATTTGCCTGGACCCTTTTTTGGAGATGCCGGGGATTGAACCTGGGACCTTCTGCTTCCCAAGCAGATGCTCTACCACTGAGCCACCGTCCCTCCCCAACAGTGTGTGTGTGTGTTTTGGAGGGGTGGGAAATTGTCACTCAAAAACAACTCCCCTGAGTCTCCCAATCCAGAATGCTTGGATATACATGGTGATTTACAATGCCAGTGGTGATTATGCACTTATTCACACATCACTACCTGATGAAGGACGAGGAGGAGGAGGTGGCAAAAATGGAAGGGAAAAGTTCAGACTTCCCAAATGGTTTGACTTCACAAGTGGAGTTCAGACAGCTGGGAATGTGGGGTGAAAGTACAGACACCCATAAAGACTAGTGTTTTCCCAGTGCATAATAACTCCACTTCAACAGCAGGTCAGAACATGGTGCCAATGACTGGGGAAGGGGAGGCAGATGTCACTGTTTGCGCACTTTAAATCTGGAAGGCAATAGCAATGATATTGGATAAAACGTCTCGGGACTGTGACCACAGCCCACATTTCAAATGAATCAACTTGATTCCCGTCACCTTTCTTCATTGTCCAACTTTCATTCCCATACATAGCAATGAGGAATGCTATGCTATGAATTATCAGGACTTTTTTTTGTAGCAGGAACTCCTTTGCATATTAGGCCACACACCCCTGATGTAGCCAATCCTTCAAGAGCTTACAGGGCTCTTTGTACAGGGCTTACTATAAACTCCAGGAGGATTGGCTATATCAGGGGAGCATGGCCTAATATGCAAAGGAGTTCCTGCTACAAAAAAAGCCCTGTGGCCTTGATTGTGGTCACCAGCAACTCATCCTTACACTTAAGAATCTTTTCTAGCTCTTTCACGACTTCCCTTCTCAGTCTCAGTCTCCTGATTTCTGATTGCAGGCTACCTTTTGCTTGATGATGGAGCCAAGGAATAGAAAATCTTTAACAATTTCAAATTGTTGTCAGCCTTAAACCTTGTTTACAACCTTTTATAAATTACAACCTAATGTAATTCTCTAGTATATTATCTGTTATGCTGGGGGCTAACTTTTAATATGCTGCTCTAAATCTTCTGATTTGTTTCTATGTATTAAGCTGTCAACTTTTGACATGTTTTAGTTTGCAGTCTGTTATGTTTTAAACACATAGAAGAAGAAGACTGCAGACTCATACCCCACCCTTCTCTCTGAATCAGAGACTCAGAGCGGCTTACAACCTCCTATATCTTCTCCCCCCACAACAGACACTCTGTGGGCTGGGTGGGGCTGAGAGGGCTCTCACAGCAGCTGCCCTTTCAAGGGCAACTCCTGCAATAGCTATGGCTATCCCAAGGCTATCCCAGCAGCCGTAAGTAGAGGGGAATCAAACCCAGTTCTCCCAGGTAAGAGTCTGCACACTTAACCACTACACCAAACTGGCTCTCCTAATGTATGTGGTCAAGAGCCATGTATTCTGTATTAAAAACATAGGTAGCATTTTTCCTTTAGAAAAGAGATTTGAATGGACATATTGTATGAAAAGAACCTCAGACTGTTTCCTGAAGAACTGTTGATTGCTGCTGTCTAACAGGGAAATTAATTTAAAAGTATATGGCCGTTTTCCCACTGACCTTACTCCGGAGCAACATCCCTCTTCACCGCGCAGCATCTGCGTGGATTTCCCACCAACTGCTGCGCACAACCAGGAAGTGCCGCGGCTTTTGCGTCGCAGATGTATACCGCTAAAAACCAGTTTACATCTGCGACGCAAAAGCCACGGCTCTTCCTGGTTGTGCGCAGCAGTTGGTGGGAAATCCGCGCAGACGCTGCGCGGTGAAGAGGGACGTCGCTCCGGAGTAAGGTCAGTGGGAAAACGGCCTATGCTTTTCTTTTCCTTTATGCATTGCCCATCTTCTAGTAGATGATTTGTTATCCGTCTTGTACAGTTACGTTGCTATGTGATACTGGCACTGATGTTGTATCAAAATACACTACACTCCAGATATACTGCATTTATTTTGTCAAAACAAATGTTTTTGCCACAAAGTCTCATGGATGATTTATTCTTTACTTGGAAAATTTCTGTGCCACCAAAGAGCCTGCTCAAGACAGCTTACGAAATTTTAAAAAGGCCAACATAAAAATTGATTTAAAACAATAAGCTTGAAAGGTCAGCATTAATAACATATGCAGAACATAAGGACAATATAAGACATTTATACATGTATGCGAGCACAATTCCAGACGTGGACTACTGCACCCTTCTTAAATCTTCGTTCGCGAAGTCAAGCCGAGAGAGAGAGAGAGAGAGAGAGTATATGAGGATATTGTTCACAACTTTACATAGGAAAGAATATAAGGCAACATGTTTACCTTTGAGGGGAAAGTATCCAAACTGACGGAAAAATGCAGGAACTTTTTTCCTTGCTGGTGTAATGGTTGTTAAAGCAGAAGCCAGTTTAACAGATATATGTTGGAAATAGAGGCTTCTGCACTTATAAGAACAACAAAAATTCCTTCTAACTAGCTATCTTTTCCAAATGCCTCCCTTCTGCATGACTTCTTTCTTTCTTTTTTTTGGTCTTTTTTTTTTCTCCTGTATATTTATTTATTGAATTTTGTACAGCTTGTCCAAAACCTCAAGGTAGTATACAAAAAAAAAACACTCTAGTATATCATTATTACAAAGCACAACTATAAAATACCACAATAAAACCAATATACTTCTATACCAAAAAAGAAACAGAGACAGCAATTTTAGACTTATTACAAAACTGACTGCTGAAAGCAAGACTAAGCTAATTAGTTTTCTATAGTCGCTGAAATAAAAAGGGCTTTTTTGTAGCAGGGACTCCTTTGCCAATTAGGCCACACACCCCTAATGTAGCCAATCCTCCTGGAGCTTACAGTAGGCCCTGTACTAAGAGCCCTGTAAACTTTTGGAGGATTGTCTACATCAGGTGTGTGTGGCCTAATATGCAAAGGAGTTCCTGCTACAAAAAAAAAAAGCCCTGAATGTAATTATTCATTATATTTATATCTGAGCTGAAACTTCATATTAGCTTTTGTGGGTGCTGAAGTGTCTCTTGTTTTTAGAGATATACAAAAGTTGCTATTTTCTGTGCCATTTACGCTAAATGTCCTCTGCCTTATTTTCCCTCATATGTCTAATCCAGTTGGCTTTGGCAATCTGTATAATAAAGTCATAATGCTGGATCTGACATGATCTAAACAGAATCATGTGGATTGTCCTAGCGAATGGGATTATTAAAGAAGTTTGGCCAGACTAAACCAAGGATAACAAAAGATGGGGGGAAAGGAAAGAAAAAAAGAAGGAAAACAATGCTGAGAAGCAGCCCCTGACAGAAGAACAGAAAGTTTTAAAATAGCATCAAAAGATTATGAAAGTTTGGCGTATAGTATTTTGGTAATTTATTTCACCACACTGAAAATGTGAACTAAAAATTAGATAATATTTGAACAGAAACGCATTTTATAAGGTTGGCAATAATAAAAGCATTCATATAATACAAGTATTCAAAGCACTTTATATAATTATCTCAGCCATCTTTATAATAGTTGTTTAGAGAAAGACAATATTCTCATTCACACATTGCAGCTGTTGATATGAAAACTGTGGCTTTTTCATGTAAAAAAAAATGCCTGGAGCAAGGTCATAGTTTACCCATAAGGCCCTTTCCTTCCTCCCCATGCCTTTTGGAGCTGCACATGCTTGGGGGAAAGGTGGAGGTGGAATCCCCCTCATCCGCCCATGCTGCTGTCCTGAGTCAAATTGACCCTTGCAGGATTTAAAAGTGATTAGGGATGGGCACAGACCCAAACCCGAACTAATATCTGGCCTGGACTTTACCTTATTCGAGGCTTGGAAGGCTCAGTTTGAAAGTCACATGTTCAAACCAGGAAGTCTCCGAACTTTCTGCCTGGTTCGGAACCTCTTGTGCACTCTCGGCAAAGAAACTCCACCCATGGAGTTTTGCGCTGAAAAGTGGGTATGGGTGGGATATTTCCAGCCATTGAGGGACCAATAGCGACAGATTGAAGCTGACAGGCAAGTCTGATTTCCAATGACAGACATCGATCTGACTTCCTCAGGAGGGGAGGGGATGTATATAATCACTGGAGGCGCATTCCTGTCCCCTCTTTGCATCTGGTTTTCGCGAGTCTTGTTCTTCTTGCACGTGAAAGAATATCTTTTGGTGGACTGAGGGGGAGGGGATTTCTGGGGTGGGTGGAGAAACCTGTTGAATGTCCTGGCCTCTATACAAACTGCCAGAGTAAAAGCATCACCTTTCTCTCTTTTCTCCTTTCCTTGCATTCAGGGCTATATCCTCCTCCCCTCCCCCATCTTTCTTTAATGTGAGGCGTGGGAAACATGGATAGATTTTTTTTCCCTTTTAAAACATGTTTTTGATTTGATTTGGGGGTGGATTGATCACTTTTGTGGGTTCTGAAAACTGCCCTTTTCTCTGCATGCTGGCTGTGGAGTCCCCTTTCTGCTCCTCCAAAAAGCACACCGTTGTTTCCTGCATTGCTTGAGTCTCTACCTGAGGGGTATCCTCTCTCCTCTCCCACTCAGACACCTACAGATTTCATGGGGGGGGGGCTAGGCAAACTGCCCTCTTCCCCGGCTGTGGGGTACCCTTTCTGTTCCTCCAAAAAAGCATCCTTTCTCCTCTGCCACATATTCCCACACATTCCCTTAGCTAGTCCACCAGTGCCCCCTCCCGCAGCTGTTGTGAGTCCCAGTTGCCAGGCTTAGTTGTCCCTGTCACCTCTCCAGGTAGGATGGAAGGCTTGGCCCCAATCAGTCATCATGTCACCAGGACTGAGTGGCTAGTCCCAGGAAAACACAGCCACCTGCAGCCATGTAGGTGATCCCTGGGGAAGTACTCTGGGAGTCTGATGCCTTTAGCTTAACCAGGTCCACACTGTAGCGTCTCAAACTGGCACTGGACAACTCCCCCAAAAACAGTTTCCTGGAGGCACCTTGCTTGGTGGTCTGCTACTTGGATCCCCCCAAATCTGACATGCATGTAACACGTGGGCCATGTGGAGGGTCACCCCAGGGAGGGATTGTGTGTGTTGAAGGCCTCTAGCTCATCCAGGTCAGTTTTTGACACTCCTGAACCAGCAGAGGTGACATCCCATTGAAAAACATTGCATTGCACTGAATGACCTTTTTAAAGGGTCTGTAACTCAGCCCCCCGAAGACCAATGTGGACCAAACTTGGCGGGTACATTGAGGAGAGTGATCTGGAGACAACCTGCCATTTTGGAGCTTTGAAATCCTGTGGGGGGCTTTTTAAAAAACGGACCAGTTCATGAACTAGTTTACAAACCAGGCTGTGGTTTGGCTTGTGAACTGGCCCGGGAACTGAACCAGCATTTTCTGGTCTGTGCCTATCCCTAAAAGTGATGTTCCCTGCAATTGCCATGTGACTGAGATGAAAGCCAGACCCAAACTGAGAGGGCCAATACTCGATAATGTTTCATTATTAAACTCAGACCTAACTCTTTTTTTTTTTTTAACACAGTAAGATCAGTTTCACTTTCTACTATTAGTTTAGTTTGGCTCTTTCTACCAGCCAGTTATTTCAAGTTTTCCTCCTGGTGTGTGTACCATTGTGGTCACAATATTGGCTATGCCCCGTGGTGCAGAGTGGTAAGTTGCAGTACCGCAGTCCAAGCTCTGCTCACGACCTGAGTTTGATCCCGGTGAAAGCTGGGTTCAGGTAACTGGCTCATGGTTGACTCAACCCTCAATCCTTCTGAGGTCAGTAATATGAGTACCCAGCTTGCTGGGGGTAAAATGTAAATGACTGGGGAAGGCAATGACAAACCACCCCATAAAAAGTCTGCCATGAAAACATTGTGAAATCAACGTCACCCCAGAGTTGGAAATGACTGGTGCTTGCATAGGGGATTACCTTTACCTTTTAACCTTCTTTTCAACTCTTCTTCATTATATTTTATGTTAATATTTAAAGTTTAATGTTTTGACAGGGTTTTTTTAGTTGTTTGGAGTTCGCAACAGCATTTTTTAAAAGCAGAAGTTTGAATTAAACTCAGATTAATAGTTTGGAAGAAACCGCCACAAGTGAAATTGAACAAGAATGACCCTTAATTTAAGTAAATATTTCTGTTCCATTATAGTCTTACCCTGTTTCAATTCCACTTGTCACCACCCATCTTTACTCTCATGCAGACTACAAAATGTTTTGTTGCATAAGAGATCACATTGCCCAAAATAAAAGTAGCTACCAGATTTTAAAATGTGGTTTGTTTTTCAGGGGTTTAGTGATAAACTACCACATATACCAATGATCTCTTGTCTGTAAAATGCCTGAAGCATCTTTAAAAGTTTATTAAAAACCTATGCTAGATATTTTCTAGGGATAATTTACTGGGCTCAAGTTGGAGAGACTGGAAAGGAAATTGATGTATAATATACCAATAGAGGGAGAAAAAAATCTCCAGTACCCTGGAGTTATTATCCTGTGCTTGTAATTAGTAATATATTGTTAGTAATCTGTTATTCCTTAGTCATTTCTCCCTCCTCCCCTTACTGTTCAGATTCTTATAGTGTTGGAATGTGACACTGCCTATCTGTTCCTGTCCCAGATTGCCCCAGAATGATTTATGGGAAGGGACTGGAGCGACACTAGAGTCGCTAGATGACAATCATTTTATTAAGTGCCTGTTCCTCATATCATCACCAGTTCTGATGAGTTAATTTTCTCTCTTGCATTCCTTATTTCTCCATGTTTTTACTACTGGCAACTTTTCACTTTTTAAAAAAAAATATTTTTATGTTTTATTGACTCTTGTACAATTGCCCATTACAACATATGAATGTTGGAATTACAAATAACCCTTCCCACCCCCCACCCCTCCCCATCTTCTCTTAGTCTTTTCCCCTCAGCCAAGGGCACAAAGTCTTAATCTTCCACTGAATGTCCTTCCTTGTTTCTCCTGAGATCCATTCTAAATAAGGGTTCCATCTGGTCTCGATTTCCTTGACTTTATCTTCCCACGTGGAATCCTTGTTGATTGTTGCCACGATGTCAGACTGTATGTAATCAAACAAATAGCTGTGCCAGATTTCTATTGACCATTTACTTTTATCTTTCCACCCCAAAGCGATGACCGACTTCCCCGCAAGTATCATTGCCTTGACAAGGTTTTGAGTGGGTCTACTTAGTGCCGGACTTCCTATTGTGCTTAACAACATCATATTAAAGCCAATGGTTAATGGTACATTGCAGACTTTTCTAATAAATTGAATAATTTCCCCCCAAAAGGGTTTAACCTCTTCACACTCCCACCACATATGTGCAAACCAACCCTTGAATTGTTTGCAATGCCAGCACTTGGAACTCATTCCTGGGAATATATTGGCTATTTGTGCGGGAGTTTTGTACCATTTTGTGAAAAATTTATATTCCAGTTCTTTAAATTTGATTACTTTAATTCCTTCTAGTCCTTCCAAGATTTTCCCAGCCAACCTCTCTGTTAGCTGACCTTCATGACTCCAAATCTTTTGTAAATGTACTATTATTTTATCTTTATTTGAAATCATTTTTCTGTATAGTAACCCCACTAGACCCTTCCTTTGTTTGGCCATTACTTTATATATCTCTTCCATTGGAGCATCTAACCAAAGCTCTCCCTTTTCACTGATCTTCTTAACTATCTTATGCAAGCCTGCTATGTTTAACCAGTATTGATTACCTAAATCTTCTGTAATTTCCTGTAAGGGTTTTAGTTTACCACCCCTAAACATATCGTTCACTCTAAAACAGCCTTTGTTTTTGAGCCTTTCCCACCATTTTATAGCATGTACCTCCTTAACAATAGCTTCTAGGGGGCTCCACCTTGAAACCTTTCCTAGCCACTGTGGGTACCATTTCATCCAGGTTTCTAATGCTACTCTTCTGGGCCCTATAGCTAATTTTAGATCCTTTGTCGACACTGTGGAAAAAATTCCAAATCTTCCAATACCACTGTTGACTGCATTCTCGAAATTAATCCACTTCTGTACCTTATCCTCACTCAGATCTAGTAACGCTCTTAGTTGGAAGACCTCATAATATTTACTTAAATCTGAGATTCCCCAACCTAATTCTGATTTGAGGTTGTATAGAATTCTCTTATGAAACCTACAGTTTTTATTATTAAAAATCCACACTTTGATTGCTTTATTCCATTGTTCAATTTGATTTTTCTTCAAACCTAAAGGCAACGTTTAGAATAAATACATTAACTTTGGTATCAAGAACATTTTAAGAGATCTTATTCTAGTTGATATCCCTAGTATTTTATGATTCCATTTATTCATCTCTCTCTCTATTTTCTTCCATATTTTACCATAGTTCTCCTTTATCATTTTGTCCATATTTTTTTGCAGGACTATCCCTAGGTATTTAAGTCTCTTGGCTCCCATTCCTATATTCGTAATCCTATTTATTTCTTGTTTTTCCTCTCTATTAACATTAAGGTATAGAATTTCTGATTTTGCCATATTCACTCCGAGCCCTGAACACTTTTCAAAATAATCTAAAATTATCTTAATCTCTTTAAGTCCGTCTTTTGGATTAGACATAATTACTATGATATCATCCGCAAATAAATTAATTTTCATTTCTTCATTACCTAACTTATACCCCTCTATTCTCCCCGCATTCCTAATTCGCTCTGCTAGTTGTTCTATAGCTATTATAAATATGAGCGGGGATAGTGGACAGCCTTGTCTTACCCCCCCTTGAATTGGAAACGCTTGTGAGTGGTCAGTGTTGACTCTAACTTTTGCCTTACCGCCGTTGTATATTTCCTGTAAAGCGTGTAAGAACCGTTCCTCTAAACCTATCTTCTTTAATATTTTCCACAAGAATTCATGTGAGAGAGTATCAAAGGCTTTATAAACATCCAACTTTAACAGAGCTATTTTTTTTCTTTTGGCCATGGTGCAGTACATTTAAGATATTTCTAATGGGATGGGCAATAGATCTACCCTCAATAAAACCGTATTGGTCCCCTTTTATGATTGACGGGATAACTCTCTTAAGTCTATTTGCTAAAACCTTAGCAAAGATCTTATAATCTTGATTTAGTAAACTAATGGGCCTATACGAACCTACTTCTTCCGGGTCTTTCTGGGGCTTTAATATCAAAATTATTTCTGTTTCCTTCCATGAGTCCAGGGCTTTCTTTCCTTCCAAGACTTCGTTAAAGACTACCTGCAATTCGGGTGCTATAATTTCTAGCATTTCTTTATAAAAGTCAGAAGTAAAGCCATCCAGCCCTGGTGATTTACCTTTTTTGAGCGCTTTTATTATTTTTTTATTTTATTTATTTATTTATTTAAGATTTATATCCCGCCCTTCCCACAAGTGGCTCAGGGCGGCTTCCAATAGTAGATCCATCAAAATTACACATATAAAGGGATCCATATTTAAAACAGATAAAACAGATAAAACAGATAAAACCCTAGTTATTAATACACATAAATATTTCAGCTATATATAAAAGGAATCCAGCAAGTTACAGTAAAATTCTCAAGCTAAGTAAAGGCTAGCCGGAAGAGGGTCGTCTTACAGGCCCTGCGGAACTGAACAAGGTCCCGCAGGGCCCTCACCTCTTCCGGCAGCTGATTCCACCATGTAGGGGCCATAACAGAGAAAGCCCTTTCTCTGGTGGACTTCAACCGGGCTTCCTTCGGCCCAGGGATAGTAAGGAGATTTTGTGTTCCCGACCTCAGTACTCTCTGGGGAACGTGCGGGGAAAGACGGTCCTTCAGGTAGACAGGTCCCAAGCCATATAGGGCTTTAAAGGTGATAACCAGCACCTTGTACCGGACTCGGTATATTACTGGAAGCCAGTGCAGGGTCCGAAGACCCGGCTGAATGTGTTCCCGCTTTGGGAGACCTAATAACAGCCGGGCCGCGGCATTCTGCACCAGCTGCAATTTCCGAGTTCGGGACAGGGGCAGCCTTTATCTCTTGGAGTGTAATCTCAGCTCCCAGTGAGGCTTTTGCTTCCTCCTCTATGATTAGCTTAGGTGCGTCCCACACCTCCATTATATTCTTTTTCATATATAATTTTTTATAGAAGTCTTCAAATGCCTTAGTGATTTCCTTAGGATTTTGAGTTGTATTATTATTAATTTTAATACTTCTAATTGATTGTTTTGCCTTTTTAACTTTCAAATAATTAGCTAACCTTTTTGCTGTGTTAATGCTATTCCTCTGGAAGTCGTTCCTAACCATTATTTCCTTTTTCCACATTGTTGCCATATCTAGGGCCTCCAACTGTTTTTGAATCTCTTTAATTCTAATCTGTAAACTAGGATTACACTTTCCCATTATTTCATTTTGTAACTCCTCCAATTCATTAAGTTTTGTTTGCCTTTTTTTATACCATTCTCTTTTTATGTCTTTTTCTTTCCTAACCAAATGGCCTCTTATTACCGCTTTAGCAGCGTCCCATAATATATTAGTTGACACAGTTCCTCTATTTTCCTTAAAATATAATTTTAACTGTGTCATTAAGTATTCCCTATCCTCTTCTTTTGCCATTTCCAGGTTGTTATACCTCCAAGGTCTGTTTGTCAAGGGAAGATTTAGTTCTAATTCTATACTTAGAGGGGCATGGTCAGAAATCAAAATTGGATGGGTCTTGATTTCTTTAACCACCATATTATTATTTTTTTCCAAAATTATATAATCTAAGCGGGATGCTGTTTTATGTCTACAAGAAATGTGTGTCGGGCTGGGTCTCGTGTCAGTAAACTCATGAGCGTCCTTCAAGCACCAATCTCTTAGCTTAATACTATTGTTCTTGGTTATATCCGTATTTAAATCGCCTACTACAATTAGTTCGCCCTCTGAAAACTGTTGTATCTTCTTATAAACCAAGTTTAAGAATTTCCTTTGTCTTTTATTTGGTGCATAAACATTTACTATAGTGATTTTTATGGCTTCCAGCTTAAACTTAACTAACAGGTATCTACCTTCCTTATCTACTAATTTTTCAATGTTCTCCACCATAATATCCTTATGAATCAATGTAGCCACACCTCTAGCTTTGGAAGACCCTCTTGCTTCTGCTAAAACCTGCCACCTCAAATCTTTTATCAATGGTTTTCTATCATTTATTTTTTTGTGAGTTTCCTGTAGGCACAACAGATCTATTCTTTGTTCTTTAGCCATTTTAATTACTCTGAATCTCTTAAGATTTGATGTTAGACCATTCACATTCAGTGAAAGGACTCTTAAAGATCTATCCATTCTCTTTATTTGTAACAAACTTGGGCCCTATTGGCTGAGGGTATTTTACTATACTTCTTACTAAAAACCCACCCCCTATTCCCTTCCCCTGTGGCACAGACAACTTTCTGGATGAGACAATCATCCTGTCTTCCACCTTCCAGGGGGTACGCACCCCGCCCTCCCCTTCTAGCTTCTAGCAAAATTTAGCTCAAAATGTTTTATACTTCCCTTTAGTAGTCCGTTCTTGGCCTTTTCTCTTGTCTACTTGAGCTTCCTTCTCTCGGGTCCACATCGAGATCCACTGTTTCTTCTTCTTCTTCCTCTCTCGGGTCTCTCAGGTCGTCTGTGGCGATGCCCAGGTGAGTGAGGAGATCTCTTGCTTCCTTGGGGTTGTGGGCCACCAGCCTTTTTTCGTCTTTAAAAATAATTATTGAGGAGGGGTACCCCCAAGAGAATTTAATCTTATTGTCATATAATTTTTGCCCAAAGGGTCTCATTAGCCTTCTCTTTCTGATGGTTTCCTGGCAGAAGTCTTCTCTCACCCAAACTTTCCTTCCTCTAAAAGAAAGGTCTTTCTTTTTTTTCAAAGTCCTGAAGATCATCTGCTGAGTCTTTTCCCTTGAAAATTTAATTATGACTTCCCTTGGGGCACCACCATCTTGTCTCCTTTGCAGTCTATGAGCTCTCTCAATATCCTGGGATTGCAGAGTAACTCCTTGCTCACCCATCCAGTCTATAAGAGTTCCTTCCAGCAGTTTATTATTTATTTCCTCTGAAATTCCACCCAGGATCAAATTCGCTCTTCTGTTACGGTCAGAGAGCTCTGTAAGCTGGGAGTTCAGCTGGAGTATTTTCTGTTTGTTAGATAAGGCAAGCTCATTAGCCGAAATAGCGATGTTCCAGGTGTCCTTGAGCTCTGCAGTCAACTCTGAAACTGCCTCTCTGACTGATTTAATTTCAGATCTTATCTGGTCCTGGGACGATATTATTAAAGCCTGGAAAGCAGTAATTTGCTCTGATAATTCTTTAATCGTCTTAGCCATGTTGTTTTTTTTCCTGGAGTTATGCGTGACCACTGAGTAATTAACCTGGGCGTTGCCTCGTTAATTTGATAGTAAAAGTTGTTATCTTACCCTCTGGGACCCCAGAAAGGAATTCTTATATTCTTCAGATCTTCGTAAGTAAGATCCTTCTTCAAATAGTCTTGCCAAAAGGCTATTTACATTCTTTTGAGCTATTTAAAATTCCAATCCGAAGGGGAGGACGAGCAAACAGACCCCCCCTTTTCACTTTTTTTTATCCCAGTATAGCCAGAACTTTTTAAAAATTAATTCCAGAATAGAAGCATGCACAAGAACTACTGGTTTCCATTCCTATGATTCATGTGCAGCCCTTCCCCTCCCTTTGTTACCAATGCTTTAGATGGGCGGGGGGGGGGGTTGATGCTCTTGTGCATACAGTTGTATCAAGATTATTATTTTGTCTGGCCTCTCTGCCAAATACGGTCCATCCAACCACTCATTTATATAGAGTACTGATACTGTTAATATCATCTTTCTTCATCTTACTTGCTCTGTTTAGGGCATTATACTGTGAAATTTCACTGTCTTAAATGCTTTTAATTGTTTCAGTTTGTTTAATTGGTTAACTGTTTAAATTACCTATTTGTTTTAAATTGGCTAATTGTTTTAGAATTGGTGTAACTTGTTTTTAATGTTTGATTGTTCTGTTACCTTCCCTGAGCCGATTTGTGGGCAGGGGAAGGAAGGAAGGAAGGAAGGAAGGAAGGAAGGAAGGAAGGAAGGAAGGAAGGAAGGAAGGAAGGAAGGAAGGAAGGAAGGAAGGAAGGAAGGGAGGGAGGGAGGGAGGGAGGGAGGAAGGGAAGAAGGGAAGAAGGGAGGGAGGGAGGGCACACTACTCTGTTTCAGCAAAAACAAATATGGTCATGCTGCACCTAATCAGGATTTTTTTTAAAGAAAAGAAATCAAATAGGAACAGAGAAATCCATTAATTTTTTTTCAGAATAAGCCAAAATAATTTCCTCGCTGTACATTGTGCTTCTCAAAAGAATCCATCCACCATCCCTCCCATGCACCCAAGAAGAAGTAGGTCTTAAACTGCCATGACAGGAGTCCACATTTATTCTCTCTCTCTCTCTCTTTCCTTCCTAAAAGAGGAGGAGCAGCCCTGGAGAAGTAAGCAGAAGCTCTCTCTCTCTCTCTCTCTCTCTCTCTCTGTGTAAGTCAAGTCACAGTTTATTTATGGCACCCCAACCAGGGGCTTTCAAGGCAAGTGAGAAACAAAGGTGGTTTGGCATTGCTTTCTTCTGCAGAGCCTTCCATGGTGGTCTCCCTTCCAATTGCCAGACCTACTTAGCTGCATCTCCATACTGCTTTCCCTAACCTACGGCCAATACTAAAGTATTTTTAACCTTAAAAGGTGGGGCTGTTTTGAAGCTAAGAGGTGGAAATGTATTGTAAAGGCATTACGAAACTGACAGTCTTGGGTGAAAGTATGTGTCATCCCATTGAAATTTGACTGTGGAAATGATGTTCCTCTGTGTTTAATATAGGCATTTGGAAAACATTATAGTTCTGAAAGAGAGTCATAATCCTGAGAGTGGCCCCCAGAAATGCTGATTTGAAAGCCCATATTGCCTGAGTGACTGAGCTTTAAGCACAGTTACACTGATTATATAAATTTACTGTCTATCTCAATGGAAAATGTTCAACTACTAAATGGATTTAGTAGGGTGTTATGTGATTTTAGGAGACAGGCAGACAATTTACTAGCTTAGCTGCATTTTTATTATTTTGCTTTACTCTTAATTATTTTGGAGGAAATGAACATTAAAGTGGGAAATAATACATTTGCTTCCTTTTAAAATATCACATAGACAGCAAAACACATAAATGTTAAAAATGGTTGATATCTATAAAAGGGGGGGGGGAGTTAAGCCAAAATTACTCCCCTTCACTTTTCATTATTTGGATATCCTCTTAACTATTTTCCCCATTAATGAGTGGCTTGTTATATCCATTCATAACCTTTACATGGTTAATATTTTTGATAAATACAAGTTTATCTATAAACTGCTGAACTACCAGTTACTTTATTACCTACATCATAGAATTATAATTGTATGAATATGATATAATTATTATTTATGTTGGGCTTTTGCTCATCAATATTTTTAGAGTCCCTTGGACTGCAAGATCAAATCAGTCAGTCCTAAGGGAAATCAACCCAGACTGTTCCCCGGAAGGTCAGATGCTGAAGCTCAAATACTTTGGCCACCAAATGAGAAGGGAGCACTCCCTGGAGAAGATCATGATGCTGGGAAAGACAGAAGGCAAAAGAAGAAGGGGACGGCAAAAGATGAGATGGCTGGACAGTGTTACTGATGTAGCAAACACAAATTTGAGCAGACTTTGGAGGATGGTGGAAGACAGGAGGGCCTGGCGTGACTTTGTCCATGGGGTCGCAGAGTCAGACTTGACTGTGCGACTGAACAACAAATCACATGGAAAGCTGTACGCTATAGAACAAGTAAATATTGTAACCAAATTTAAGCCAGTATTTAAGTTTACACCCTTCTAAACCCACTGAAGGGTTGGGGTAACTCAGTTGGGGATTACACTGCAATCTATTAGGCATACTTCAGATATAATGGAAAAACATGGTTTGCTGCTACATGAATAAGCTCAAAGTGGATCCTTGAACTTTTGTATTGCTCCCTCCTTGCACCCCTGCTGAGCAGTGAGTTAAAGATTTTTTTATTCATTTCAGACCATGGCTCTCCATTAGATCCAAACCACAACCTATAGTTGGAGTTTTTTCTTACAAAGCAGGATTCCAGATCAGGATTAAACAACAGTTTGGAAACTTTGTTCATTGAAAGAATGCTAAATGTAGTTTAGATATAATTAGTCACAACAACTGAACTTATAATTAGTTTGCTGAATGCAAGGGCTGAAGAGAAGGAATGTGCAGACCTAAAAATTCCCCAGTCAAACTATCCTTCTTTGTCATTGCTGGTATACACTTCAAATGAAGATGCTGTACATTATCTGGACATCAGTTGTAATTCCAGGTGGTCTCCAAGAGGTCTCCAACCTACAGACTCATTGATATCACTCGTTAAAATGTCTCATACCAAACATATATTTCCCCAGGAGTCATTTTGTAGAAAAATAGGTGGTGGAGCTCATCCAGGGATTGTTATGCAGCTGCACATACTATTCAATGGACAAGGAGGTAGAACTCTCAGAAAGGTTCAGGAGCTGTGCTCCTTTGAGCTCCAACTGCTGAGGCCTGCATTTCCCACTTCCATGAGAATGAATCAAAAGTGCCAATCTTTTCTCTGTTTGAAACCAACTAACGAACTCAATTCTGAGTCTGCCTTGGCTTTTCATTTCCTGGGATTTCTACAATTGATTATTTCCTTGTCAGACATTTCCTTTGTCTTGAATAGTCCAGCAATAATATGGGCTGCTGCATTCCTGAAGACCAGTTTAGTTTTAAAATTTAAATGAATAGCCACTTATCCAGAAACCTGTTTGCCCCTCTGTTAGCAGGCAATACAGAGATCTAAAGCTAGACAGCTTTCTTCCAGGCTACAGCTTCACTATGCTGAGAGGTAACACCTGTGTTTGTGTGATAGGTAGGGTTGCCAAGTCCAATTCAAGAAATATCTGGGGACTTTGGGGGTGGAGCCAGGAGACATTGGGGGCGGAGCCAGGAAGAAGGGTGTGACAAGCATAATTGAACTCCAAGAGAGTTCTGGCCTTTTTAAATGTCTTCCTTCCATAGGAAATAATGAAGGATAGGGGCACCTTCTTTTGGGGCTCATAGAATTGGACCCCCTGGTCCAATCGTTTTGAAACTTGGGGGGTACTTTGGGGAGAGGCACTAGATACTATATTGAAAATTTGGTGCCTCTACCTCAAAAAACAGCTCCCCCAGACCCCCGAAACCTCCAGAACAATTCCCCATTATACCCTATGAAAATCAATCTCTACATAGGGAATAATGAAGACGTTTCCCTCTCTTCCCTCCCTCCCCCAGTTTCTGGTGAGTCTGAAGCAGGGGATTGGCCTCTCTACTCACCAGTTGCTGCCAGCTTCTTCACACCAATATAGACACACCACTGAAACCTTTCAAGTCAAGCCTCTGGAGGTGCAAAGGCACATGGTCCTTTGCAGGCTGGGCGGGGCTTCCCCCCCACCAGCCAGCTGACTGGGGGCGGGAAGCAGCCTGGGAAAACGGAAGAAAGGCTGCTGCAATCGGGGCTGGGTGGGAAGGTAAGGGCAAGGAGAAGCTGCTGGGATTGGGGCTGGGTGGGAAGGTCTGCCATTTCCCCCATCCCCCCGTTTTCCAGATTTTTGGCGAGCGGGGGGAGGAGGCTCCAAATCGAAGGGGGCCCCGCCCAGGTGGGGGATTTGGGAAGCCTAGTGATAGGCCTTTTTTAACCACAGAGAGAACCCATTGAGCCACCTCAGTTATCAGATGTTCTAAAGGCAGCAAATGTGTAGGCTTAGAGTTCACTGCCGTGGGATAAGATTTGTGGAGCAAATAAAATATGGAGATTGCTGAGGCAAAAACTGTATTTTAACAACACAGAAGATTTGTTTATTTACAAGCTGGTTTCAAAGAACAGATAAGCTGCACAGGTCTCAGGTAGATAAAGGAGAAACCTGACTGATGCATTTTAATTTAAAATAGTTATTGCTTCAGGGAGTAGTTTGAATATTCTTTAATGCTTTCAGGCTTTAATGCTTTCAGGCATAAAGAGGCTTCTACTGACTAGCCACTAGGTTGGATCCTCTCATGCGCACAATTTTCCCAAGAGTCAGGCTAAATGGTACAAAGTCTGCTCATTGTCAGAAACAGGCCTTACAATTGGTTACTCTATTCTCCCTCAGACTTGGAGTAAACCACTCTGCTGCACTACTAAACCTTTTCTGAATCAGATCTGAGCTACCACTGCTTTCTCCCTGAAGCAGAACTGTCCTCCTGCAGTTCCTTGAGGCAGCCCTGAACAGCTGCTGTGCTTCCCTCCAGTATTCCACCTCCTTCTAAAAGGTGATTGGACACTGGAGCAGCACTCCCATAGGCTCAGCTGAGTGGCTGTTCCTCACCCCCTTCAGAAGGACAGCCTCCTGTCCCTCTCAGTTAGCTATTCATTTGCAAGTCAGCTTCAGCTGTTCTTTTCCAGAAAGACCAACAAAATCATTGCACTGTTTGGGTTTTTGGTTTAAGTGTTTTATTTTGTTTTTTTGCTAACAATGGCTGTTCTTCTATACTTTTGAGGGAGAAAAAAAAACAACAGAATTGGAGTTTGTAAGAAAGTCAAGTATTGCCTAATTTTCAATATTTGAACACCATTTTTATAGTGTGAAACCTAATATAAGCTGTGGGCAACGAAAGGGCTAAAACAGGGGTGTCAAATGTGCAGCCCACAGGCCACACCTGCCTGCCCAGGGCTTCAATCATGCCCAGGGGGCTCTCTTCCCCTCCCCGCTCCTGTCCTCACTCTGTGAAGCTCTGAGGCTGCCGGATGGTCCCAGCTCCTTCTGTCTTCTCTTTGCAGAGGCTAAAGCTAAAAACAATGCTGCAAAGAAAATGCAGAATGAATTTTCTTTCAGGCTTCTGGGCAGAGCAGACATGAAAAGAAAATCCACTTCACATTTTCCTTGCAATTTTGTCGATGTGTTTCAAATGGAGCGGAACTTCCCAGCACTCCTATGGCCAGCTGAAGCTTCCTGGAGTTGTGTTGTTGCAAATCAAACATTGATGCTTTGAGCCAGCTTTGGCTTTTCTCAATGGAGTGAGAACTAGTGCCTAGTGAGTACTCTAACTTCGGAACCCACAGCCAAAGGGGATATTACACTGGAAAGCTGCGGAGGGTGGGGGAGAGAAGCTTGCAATGCCTTGCCATTTCATGTTTTCCCAGGCTGAAAGCATTTTATTATTTTTAAGTTTCTGCGGTGAACCTTGTGCTTTTTCTTGATGTTTTATTTTTAAAATTGCATTGCAAAATCCCACTATCCCCCCTTTCTGTTTTAAACAAAATATTGCAAGAGTTTTAAGCATGTTTCTATTTTAAGTTAAAAAAATGATATTTTTAATTGTGTTGGCCCATGTCCTCTGAAAAGTCTGTATCTCTGCTCTCTGGCATTTACATTTGAGGACACACGTGGCTTGGCCCCACAAAGTCCCATTTATGTCAGATCTGGCCCTCTTAACTAACAAACGAGTTTGACACCCCTGGGCTAAAAAGTCTTCAGCCCCTTCAGTTGAGGGTGCTGCTGTATGGTGATGAGCATGCTCAGTAGCATTTGTAAGTGAAATATGACAAGCGGACTTTGTTGCTAGGCCACAAGTCTAGATTAATTCAGTTTTTACAAGCATATGCAATAGTTACTTCTTTCTTTACCACACCACGCAACATAGCAAACTATGAAAGTTTCAAATTTAGATTTCTTTTTGTAATCTTAGATGCAGGTACAGAAGAAAAAGTAAAAGTTCCTCTATTTGCCGCATGCTTTCCTGGGTTACTGAACCTTTTAGCTTCCTTTGGCCTTATCTCCCCCCAACTTGTTCATGCTACCATGTGCCTGCCTTCCCAATCTTCCTAATATTCAGATTAAACCAGATGATGTGCTCTCAAAGTCTGGATCTCTTGTGTTTTTAATAATAATAATAATAAGTTTTTATTTTTACCCCGCCCTCCCCGCCAAGGCAGGCTCAGGGCGGCTTTTTAAAAGGTTTTTAAAGGTTAAGGCAGCTTCATGGCATCGTTGCCAGCCTCCATTTGGGAGCCTGGATATCTCCTGGAATAGCAAATGATCTTTAGACTACAGAGATGTTCCCCCAGAGAAAATAGCTGCCCTAGGGAATTATAACCCTCTGGAGGCCCACCCTTCCCCAAACTCTGCCATTCCCAAACTCCATCTCCCAGTCTTCAGGAATTTCTGAACCCAACTGTACGGCATGTTGGAATCTGGTCAGGGAAATGGTGCTGCAGAGGGAATATTTCACTTTTTGCTGTAACACTTTGCCAGATTAGATACTACTCCTTGAAACAGCAATTGGCCGAATTATGGTGTCTACACATTTCCCTGCGTAGGTAAAATGGTTATATTTATATTGATGGAACTGGCCCAACATAATGAGTTACATGCCCCTTGCTGAGTCCAGTTGGTAGGGAAGCTGCAGATTTCACAGCAAACAAGTTCAGCAACTGATCATGAGCCAACATAAAGATTGTCACTGTGGTTTTTTTTTTTTTGGGGGGGGGGGGGCGGAACGAGTCACATAAAAGTTAGATGCCTGAAGCCTCTGATCTCTGACTTTGCTGTACCTTGGCCTTCTCCAAAGTCCAAACAACAACTGGACAGGGGGAAAGAATAGATAAGAAACCTGCTCTGACCTCAGCCATTTCCTTCCAAATCACTGTGTTTGGGGAAGGCTGAAATACACTGAAGTTAGAGATCGGAAGCCTCTGATTGCTCCCTTGGCTGTGTTTCAGCCTTCTCAAAATTACCTGATCAAGTGGGAATCCACTTCTGATTTGCCCCAGCAAAGCTCTGTTGTGTCCCAGAAAGTCTAGCAGACAGCAATTTTTTTTCCAGAACTTGGAAATCAGAAGCCAACTGTCAGCTGTTCCTTGCAACCATCTAAGAATCAGCTTCTTATTCCACCCCCCCCCCCGCCCAATTCTTCAGGTTGCAGCAGCACTGAAACCCAGCAAAGTCTCCCTGGCAGGAGGTCAGAAGCTGACTACCACATGACAGAGGATTCGATAGGGCTCAATGTCAGACCCCCTATTGCAACTAGCCTGTTCCTGAGCGACAGCACAAACAAGTTGTGAGCCCCCAGACAGCCTGTCCATTACTCTGCTGCCTGATTGGAAGAGGTAAACAGGCTGAAAGCCAAACCAGCAGGTGTTCAAACATCCTTCATCTGGGGCTGCAAATTGGGTTGTGTTTTTGCACTAGTAAGATAAGTTTTACCCTGAAGCCCAAGCTGAACACTGCAAAGAAGATGAGAGCGAGAAAGAGATTTTGCTTGTATGATTTTAACTTTTGTGGCTTTGCAACATGTGAATTAATGCAGAATAATGAATTTAGTACATTTTGTGAGATCGTTAAGTATTTTCTTAAAAAACGATTTGTCTTTACACTGACTTGTTAGTGGGTTTCTTTCTCACAGCTAAACACTAATGCAAGTTGTGACAAATAGAAACACCTCAACAAAATCAGTGTTCCGTGAAATGGAGTCTTAAAAAATGCTTGCTAACAAATTCCAAAATGTATCTTCAAATAATGTTGAAGGTCTGATTTAAACAGAAAATGCCTGGGAGCTGCAAATCAAGAATGTTCTGCCATAACATGGAATGATGGTTCAGGGAAGTATATCAAAAGTTATTATGATTTTTTTTTTCCCAGTTATGGGCAAAATAATTTAACATTGTGCAAAATCATGCAGTTTAAAGCTAAGTGTGTGTTACAAACTGGATTTATTGTGGAGGCCAATGCTGATCCCCGCTCTGCATGTCCTTGGACCCAGAATGACAGAAAGCAAATAATAGGGCTGCCAGCTCTGGGTTGGGAAATGCCTGGAGATTTTGGGGTGGAGTTTGGAGAGGGCAGAGTTTGGGGAGGGGCCTCATCTAAGTATAACACCATAGGGCCCACCCTCCAAAGTAGCTATATTCTTCAGGAGAACTGATCTTTGTTGCCTGGCAATCAAGTTGTAATAGCGAGAGGCTTCCAAGTCCTCATAGTAATAACAGATTTTTGGTTGGGGATGTTTAGTACCAAGTCATTGCCTACAAAACACAGTATGGAATGCAGCATGATTCAGTTCCATTTTGGAGCTCCCAGCATTCTTCTAGGAACAAGCAGGATATTCATTAAACACACACACATGTCAGAGCAGATGGAGGGGGTTCTGTGTCTGTTGTTCATATTCACATTGGAATGCAATGAAAAAAACTGAGTCCTGGATTTTATTTTTGAACCCGTATCGGTTGGCTAAATCTGCCCTGTTTGGACATGGAGTGAACCCTCTTTCGTCATCTGTCTCTTTAAGGTCTGAAGCTGAATAAGCGCTACTGGCCACATAATGCAAACACAAAGAGGCTAAACCAGTCTCCTGTTTTTGCTACTTGGCTGGGACTGCCAAACTAAGTTTGTGACGTGACTGGTGGGTTGTCTTATACTTGGACTAAAGACTATTTTAGAACAATGTAGTGTCCATTCTTGCTCAGCTGTTAGAAAAATTGCCTTCTGCTAAGATAAAATACTGCCACTGCTAATAAGTAGCCTTTCTTACTAAGAATTTACAACTTTCTCCCCTGAAGTTAACCAAAACAACTTTATACTTGTCAGGTTTTGCTGTTCTGAATAATCAAGCCTTCCCCACCCCGGAACCAATATGATTTAAGCATACAAATAGGTATGCTGGAATATAAATTTTGCTTTTGCAGGGTATAACCATTTGCCAAATGTCAGTTCTATACCAAGGTCCCAAAAGGGTTAACATAAATGTTGGTTTAATAACTGTGCCTTACCATAAATCTCCAGAGAATGCTGCTACCCACAGGGCTCCATTTGCATTGCAGGAATGTCAAAATCTGGGAAATGTGACTTGGCACTTGCAGTGTGTTGGGCAATTCTGGTCTCCAGGAGCTCACAGTATTCCCTGCCGAATAGATCGCAGTGTATAAAGCTGTACTGGGGAAAAGGGAATGATCCAGCAGAAATGGGTCCCTGTGGAGGAAAATAATGCAGCCTTAAAAACCAAGTGCCATTGACAGGATGTCTGCACAACTTTGAAGATTTCACTCTGCATGCTCCTGAGGATCTCTCTGTGCCAAGTTCAGCAAGTTAGTCATTGCACGGTCGAGGACTTTTTCCTCTGTGGTGCAATATAATTTGTGAAAACAGCACTGACTTATCAAAATCTCTACCCCTGTTCCCCTGAGTGCAGAATTTGTCAAGCAAGTACTGTTCTGTAGAAAACAGCAGAGCATAGTGGGAATGTCAATAGGCTCTTACCAGTTGTCAGTTATAAAAGTGACCGAACAAAGAAACGTCAGTAGCAAATAAAAAAAAAAAGATTGAGATAGTACATCTTTTTTTACGAAGTCTCAAACTAATTAGAGTTCTTGTGTTTTTAAAGACAAAAAAAGACAGCACTTTTTAAATAAAAAGAGACATTTAAAGGGTGTAAACATATACTCTAGAGTATAAGGTTAATTAACTGCCATTAATTGTGAAATTTTGTAGCAAGAATGAAAGCTTTGTAGGTATAAGCAGGCCTCGGATTCAGCAGGAGCTCACAGGAGCACAGCTCCTGAACCTTTTGGAGAGTTTCACCTCCTTCCTTCCCACCTTGTCCATTGAATAGTAGGTGCAGCTGCATAACAATCCCTGGATGAGCTCCACCACCTATTTGTCTACAAAACGACCCCTGGGTATAAGGAAGCAGTGTGTGTGGGGGGGGAAAATATTATTTCTCCATTTTCTGTACTTATATCCTCATGCTTGCTTGAGATAATTTATAATAATTTATAATGTATTGTGACCAGGAGTTTTTTTTGTAGCAAGAACTCCTTTGCATATTAGGTCACTCCCCCCTACGTAGCCAATAGGCCCTGTACTAAGTAGGCCCTGTACTAAGAGGATTAGTTCCATCAGGGGTGTGTGGCCTAATATGCAAAGGAGTTCCTGCATAATATGCACACTTGCTTGGGAGTAAGCCACATTGAATTTAGAATGGCTTATTGTTGAATAAGGATTAGTACACAAAGACAGTATTAGCACAGCCTTCCTCCTTTGTTATGTACCCATTTCACAAACTGCTTGAGGTTGCAGTCCTATGCCTATTTATTTGGAGTTCAGTGAATACTCTGAGAGAAGATGAGAAGTTTATCTGTGGGTGCGATCAGATGGGCTTTTTGGCCCACCAAAGTCACCCACAGATTTAATGTGTGCAGTCACATACACACATCTGTCCTGTGGGGCCCGCCCATCCTTACCTCATATTCTGAAAGCCCAGGGATGGATTAAATAGTCACTGGGAACTTCCCAGTGGCAAATTGTTGCAGCACTTCCATGGTGCATTCCCAGATGCCTGAATGGCTGTGGCACACCATGGATGCACTGTGCACACACTGGAGTGACGTGAATGCTCTGCTGTGTATGTGTGAGTATCGCGGGCGCCATCTGATTGATGTGGCAGGTCTTTTCCTGGAGTGATTTTTTCAAAGCCACGAGACTGCTGTGGCTAAATCACTGTCTGATTCTTGCCTGTGACAATCATCAGAACCTTTTTGTTTTACTGGTAGAAATGTAGGTGCCTATAATCTACTTATTTACTGCCATAATGAATGTCAAAGTTCTCAAAGGGTCAAAGATGAGACTTTCTGTAGAATCTCATTAAGCCCCCTATGGAGCTCTCTGATAACTACTTTGAATATGCAAGAGATGAAATTGGTGGAGGAAACTACACATAGTTTTTTAAAAGATGTACTAACTACTACATTACCCATTTAAAATACAACTGTCATTTGAGTAGGATCAAAGAATAGAACTTCTGAACCTAATTCTGCATATTACTTGTTTGAAATCAGATTAAACAAGAGATTATCAATAAAGTATTCATTAAAATATTTATATTCCACTTTTTATTATAGCTCAGGTGGGTTATAGATCATAATTAAAATGAAGAAATTTTAAGCTAACATACTAAAATCCCAAATAACCCTCCTTCCCTAAAGAGATATCCAAAGTAATACCCCATTGAAAGCCCTGGAAAATGAAATTAACTTGGAGCACCTCCTAACAGTTTCTAAAGACGCCATCATTATCTCCTCTTCTGAAAGGCAGAAGCAACAAAGGAAAAGGTACATATGAACATATGAAGCTGCCTTCTACTGAATCAGACCCTTGGTCCATCAAAGTCAGTATTGTCTTCTCAGACTGGCAGCGGCTCTCCAGGGTCTCAAGCTGAGGTTTTTCACACCTATTTGCCTGGACCCTTTTTTGGAGATGCCAGGGATTGAACCTGGGACCTTCTGCTTCCCAAGCAGATGCTCTACCACTGAGCCACTGTCCCTCCCTCTGGCTGATGCCAGGTGGGCAATCTTAAGTGTAGGAACTATCAGTATGTGGCAGTCAGAGGTCCGCAATTAATCCACTGCAATATATGAGAGGAGATGATCTTCTAGATATGTGGGTCCTAGACTGTAAAGGACTTTTAAGGTCATAAAATTTTAAAGTCAAGAGGGTAGGTGCTATCTTACACTATCACCTCTGCACTTCATTTCCACATGCAAGGTGAGGGGGACAGGTACTACCTCACCTTGCTGCCATGCAGGGAGGGGCTGCCTTCCTGCTTTCCCATGGAGGAGCCAAGAGGGCAGGGGTCAGACTGAGGGTTCTAGCCTTAGGTTCCCCAAAGCCTTGAGCCAATTCTGACGTATCAATTTGAATTCATAACAGTGAGGATACAGTTGCTATGTCTCTGCTTTAAAAAAAACGTGTTTTTTTCAACAGACAAAACAAAGCCAAACAACAGAGACAACAGTATTTCCATATAGAGGACGGCATGATCTCTCCAGAAGCATAAAAACAAATACAATTCTTGGATTTTGTGCATCTGGAATTTTGGTTGTACTGTTTTTAAGCTTTAAAAAGTGGTTAGTACAATGTTTTCCTTCAAAATCCATGCACAAAGAGTAGTGTAAAAATATTATGCTTACACAACATGATGACCTCACACACACAGAATGGCTGTAAAATCAAAATTTGCTCTTAACAGTATTGTCGCTTAATAGTAGAAGCTCTCTAGAGCCATCTCAGAGTCTTATTGCAAAAGTAATTATACCATTTAATATATTCAAGGTGAAGAGAGTCTATATTCAAGGTGAAGAGAGTCAACTTTGCATCCATATGGCTGGAGAATTATACAGTTCGGTCTCTCTGTTCCCCAGTGCCAATAATTTGGTGCCCACACCAAGGTGCCAGATGCATTTTTGCCTACTCTGCTGTCTAGGGCTTAGAGCTCTTGAATCTGACTTTATTCTATGCTGGTACATTGTGAGACAGGACAACCATTTTAACTGTTTAGAGACTATAGCCATAGTTTTAATTACTCTGCCCTATGAATAAGTTATAGCTCTCAGATGACAAGAGATGTGAAGATATTTTGTTTGATTTGATTGATTTGATTTTTTTATATAAAGTTAATTTGATATAGAGTTTTTTGGGGTGCATTTGCATTGCCATTAATATTATGTGTACCAATGTGATGGGCTGATTTGAGGAATTCACCATGTTTCTTCACCTTTCATTAATTACGTTGTAAACTCTAGGTGAGGAAATTCCTGAAGATTTGGGGAGTTGGGCTTGTGGGTGGTAGGGTTGCCAGGTCCAACTCAAGAAATACCTGGGGACTTTGAGGGTGGAGCCTGGAGACGTTCCCATTCCTTAAAAAAAAAAAAAGCACTGCAGTCCCCCTGAATACATTTCCTTGTCCTCTTTTTTGCCTTCAAAGGGTTTTTCAGTAGCTGTCCTTCCACTAAATGGGATTTGTCATTTCCAAGCATGGCAGTATGAAGGGACACACACATACAAATCAACCAAAATAAACACACAATTTGCAAGACCACTCTTTTGTGATCTCACTGGTGCTATGGTATGAATCTCTTTACTCACGGGAGTTCCTGGATAAATAATCTGCTGTATTTCAACCACTTTCTTCAGACTAACACAGGAAAGTGAAAGGAAGAGAGCAGTCTAGCAGATGGAGTTTCCTCCATCTCATAATCAGATTCTAGTTAATTCTTTACTACCTATTTTACTATAAAAATGACTTCTGAAATGAATGCAAGACAAATAGAAGGGACTGTGCTCTCTTCTGTTCTCACGCACTCATTAGGAAGAGCTCCATGGTTCTGCCTGCTTGCCCACCTACAATGCAGGTTCATCCTGTTGAGATTTAAAGGCACACACACATTCCAAAACACAAACAGTTTGCAAGCTTCTTCTAAACCTTCCACGGTTTAAAGGCACATCATGATTGTTGGGGTGGGGCTTCCTCCCACAGGCCAGCTGACTGACAGCAAGGAGGAGCCTGCAAAACTAGGGGATCCCCTGCCTGGAACTGGGGTCTGGCAAGCCTAGAGAGTGGCAGGCTTTGGGGAGGGCAGAAATCACAGCAGGGTACAATGCCATAAAGAAACTAACACAGAGTTTCCTCTGGAGGAACACTGAAACTATTCAACCAGTCTGCAATGGTAAATTATAATGTTAAAAACCCATTAGTTTAGAATTAAAATATAAAACCTCCCAAAATACACAGCTGCCTTCAATTGATTGGTACTATCAGAAGGTAAGCCAATGGCAACTGGAGGGGCTGTGCTTTCAGAAATAGCCCTATCCTGATAGTACAGCTCAGGTTGTCTAAGTTTTATTGGCCTCCAGCATCTGAGAAAATCACAAGAAGAGGCAAGTGATAGTAAGCTGATCAATAACCTGTAAGATCTACAGAGCTGTGTCTTGAACCTCTTTGTTAAGATTGCTCTTCATTGTCTCTTCCTGAACCTTCATCTGCTTGTCACCTTTGTTTCCATTCCATGTCATATTCAGGTCACAGCTTGCCCTCTGACATGTGAAACACCTGCTTGTCTAGGACCACTGTCGTATCAGAGCAAGCAGCAAGAAGTGACACAGGAACAGAGGAAGAACACTGTGGAGGAGGGGCCAAAACCAAAAAAAATTAGAGGACAAGGAGAGTAGGATTTGCTTACTGTCAAGACATAAATCTCATAGCTGCCATAGTTCTAGGATCTCCCTTATCCATTTTAAGGAAACCAGAGAGTAGTTTATATGAAGCTTCTTGCTGTTTCCTATCCATATGTATTAGATCCATGTCTTCACCACAGCTACAGTATTGGTGCTTTCACCCAAACTGAACCACTGAATGATTTTTAGGATTCTCTTTCATCACTGCAGCTCATAATGTGATACTATGTTGGTCTATTCTGAAATAAATTTTAGGCAGGAGCGAGTTCATTCCAACTAAAATTGTTTCCATGTTCAATCCAGAAATTTCACTCCAGTGATAATCTTCTTCTCTACCTCAGTGTTCTGTGGGTTCAGACACCTGTAAGTTTGAGAAAAAAGAATTCAGGGGAAGTGAATGCTGTGTTGGAGTAACAGAAACAGAATCCCCCCAAAACAATACTTGTGGTTGCTTTTTGTTGTTGTTGTTCGTTTCTATAGCACAGGAGAATTAAATTGTGTGGTTCTGCAACTGACACACACAAAAAAGGGAAAACCCATTCAACACTTCCCTTGCATATGCCAAAGGTGTTCAGGGTTTTGTTTTTCTTTTAATGGAGTTTGACAGGTAAAGGGGGTAATTTTGAATGGGTTTCCTTTTTTATTGTTGTTACTCATTTTACGGCACAGAAGTGCAGAATCATGTCCTTCTATGCAACAGAAACAGAAGCGTATGAGACCCTTCTCCAAAGCTTACCTTTTGTGCCAGATTTTAAAAGTTATATATGCTTCTCAGCAAACAAATTGTAATTTGTTATATGTAACCACAGAAATAATTAGCCTTCTAGAATGACTAGCAAAGCAGCGTTTAAATGATGTCCACAAGATGAGTTGTATCAATGGAGCCATAATATAGACCGTAAAATGGAACAATTATCTAAGCCTGCAGTCTGTGTGCTGGAATCCAGTTTGATCTCATGTCCACGGCAATGCTTACTTATTTCCAGTAAGACACAACAACATTGTTCATTTTAATCTTTTTCTTTAGCAAGAACACTGGCAAAGAATGAATGGGGGGGGGGGGGGCGGGGTTCACATCAGGAAGTAAACCTTATCTAGATTTCTCAGGAAAGATGATTAAGCATGGATAAAAAAAATGTATTATTGTAGTTCTGAAAGCTTCCATGGATTTTGCATTGTAACATCTTTTGCTATGCATGCATTTATCAATGAGAATAATTCCAAAAAAATTATATAGAGAAAAAATATAGATGGCCATTGTAGTTCCTTGTCTGAGAAAGAAGCTGTTCTTTTAAAAGAGGAGAGTGAGTGGTGATAAATGTGAATTAATGTGGGGAGGGATGGTGGCTCAGTGGTAGAGCATCTGCTTGGGAAGCAGAAGGTCCCAGGTTCAATCCCTGGCATCTCCAAAAAAGGGTCCAGGCAAATAGGTGTGAAAAACCTCAGCTTGAGACCCTGGAGAGCCGCTGCCAGTCTGAGTAGACAATACTGACTTTGATGGACCAAGGGTCTGATTCAGTAGAAGGCAGCTTCATATATTCATGTTCAATTTAGCTCATAGGATCTTTTATCCAAGCTGAGCCAATATCAAGGGATTATTTCTTCCAGTACCCAGTCATAAAACTGCAACTATTCTCTCCGATAATGAATTGCTTTACCTTACCTTAATGTTTAAAGAACATGATGGATGCAGTAGGTGACTCAGTGTACTCTTGAGCGTGCTTCATTGAGCTTCAGATTGTTCTAATGCTAAAATTTGTTTAACACTATCGAAAGGAATTTGGGGTGAACATCAAGTAATGTCTGGTGGATGTTGCAAAAAGTACTGGGCATTGTTTTTTGCTGGTCAGTAAAACTCATTGCTGAAGCCTTCACTCCCTACTCTTCACTAGCATTGCTCTTTCCCTTGGCCCATATTTCCAAGATATTTTTCAGTCTCTCCTTTGGTTACATAGTGTGCTCTACTGATAGAAGAGCTAGCTCAGTGGAGATCTAGTCATAATCTGATTTTTTTTAAAAAATACCTGCCTGAGATGTATACAGTTTTATTGACTGCAGAGTTAATTCCAGCACCGGTAAAATGACTGCCAAATACCACACCGTGCATCAGCATCAGTCAGCTGGGCTTAAAAATTGTCTGACTTTTCTTAGAGTTTTTTGGAAGACAATGCAAACAGCTGTCTTTTATAAACCATTCTTCAAAAGAGCATAGCCTTTCCAATTATAAATTTACTGCAGTGTTTTCAGGTGTGAACTTAAACATACACTGTGAAAAAACCATCAGAACAAATTTAATTGTTGGTGTTTGGGGTGGGGTTTTTTTGGGGGAAGGGGTGTTTGACACCCACAGGCTAGCCAGATGTGCTTTAGATGAAAGCAGAGCTTTTCCTCAAGTATCTAAAAAACAGAACAGAGGGAATATCACTGAGACACCTTTAACTGCCAGAATTTGCACGAGTAACCTTGTTGGGAAATAGGGTTCCCAAATCCCCCGCTAGGCCTGGAGACCCCCGATTTGGAGCCTCCTCCCCCCGCTGGCCATAAAAGGGAAAGCGGGGGGGAGGGAGGGGGAGAACGGCAGCCCTTCCCACTCAGCCCCATCGCAGCAGCCAGAGCTCTTCCGTTTTCTCAGGCTGCTTCCCGCCCCCAGTCAGCTAACCGGTGAAGGGAGGGGAGCCCAGCCACGCCCCCAAAGGACCATGTGTCTTTGCACCTCCGGAGGTGAGTGAGTTCTGCCGGCTTCCTATTCCATGCCATAAAGTGCCCAGCTGGTGTGCCTGTGTTGCTGTGAGAAGCTGGCAGCAACTCGTGAGTACAGAGTCCCCTGCATCAGATTTGCCAGAAACGGGGGTGGGGGGGCGGGGGTGGAGGGGGGTGGAGAGGGAAACGTCTTCTCATAGGGTATAATGGGGAATTGATCTGGAGGTTTCGGGGGCTCTGGGGGTGCTGTTTTTTGAGGTAAAGGCACCAAACTTTCAATATAGTATCTAGTGCCTCTCCCCAAAGTATCCCCCAAATTTCAAAACGATTGGACCAGGGGGTCCAATTCTATGAGCCCCAAAAGAAGGTGCCCTTATCCTTCATTATTTCCTATGGAAGGGAGACATTTAAAAAGGTGTGCTGTCCCTTTAAATGTGATGGCCAGAACTCTCTTGGAGTTCAATTATGCTTGTCACACTCTTGTTCCTGGCTCCGCCCCAATGTCTCCTGGCTCCACCCCCAAAGTCCCCAGATATTTCTTGAATTGGACTTGGCAACCCTATTGGGAAATAATTCAGATACACAATCTTAACAGCCTCAGTTTATATTTAAATTCCTTTCCTTCCTTTGAGCTTGTTTACACATTATTTCAAGGTCACATATCACACACATCACTGCCGTTCTAGTTGCCAGTCAAATAAGTACCATCTCACTTACTCCCACTTCATAAAATCCAACACAATATCCAGGATCATTGGGTCAAATACTGCTGCTGTAGCTTCTTCTGCTGAAATAATATACCAAGTTAAGAAAAAAAATATAAACCTCGCTTTGCATCCTTTTATGTAGATTGTTTCTTTTCACAAAATGCAATGGATCCTTTCCAACCAGAAAGGAAGAAGCGCTGAAGGAAACTTTCCCATTGCGTGTTCATAAATTTCTGCCTCCTCGGTTTACAACTGCTTCAACAGTTCTTTGTGGAATACTGGCATGGATAGTTGGACAGGCTTCAGATTAACCTGCACTACTTCCTGAAGAAAGCGAATGAAACAAATTAAGAAAAGACATAGGGATGGCTCCTACCAGACATGAGCATAAGATGTACCCACCAGGCTAAAACCAAAACATAACTATATGTGTTGTTGTTGTTTTTTACTTACTTTGTTTATAGCCCACCTTTGTTGCTGAGATCTGGGGAGGGGGTGTTATTTGAATTAACTCTTGCAGAGGCTAAAGGCAGAACACAAGGTTTAAAAAGCAATGTCTCAGGAACAGTGTCACACATACAAGAAATATGGCTGGGTTGCAAGATTGGAAAATAATCTGTAAAAACAGTACTGGACGTGAGCGATGGAAAATAAGAAGCACAGGAATTAGAAAACAATGCCACAAGAACAAGAAACTGCATACAGTAAACACCTTCATCAATGACAACCTTAGTCAACCTATTAGGGTGCCCTTCTGGACAATTTCATTTTACTACAGCTCTATTTCATTTTTTTAAAAATGCTTTCCTGAGCTATTCTGTTTTATGCATTCTGTTGAATGATAGAAATGTGGAAACTCATCTGACCTTGTACATTAGGAGCACAGTGCATCCCTTCAGGCAGCATCATGGGTATGCTTAGGTGGGTACTCACCATCCAGCGAGAGCTCATGATGGGTCCACTTACAGTGGTGGCTTCTTGCAAGCGAAGAAGGAATCAGCTGAAGGCAGAGGAGGGATTTCCGCCTTCCAAGCTCCCCTCTACCCCTGCCTCCCTCCCCCTCCCCTCTCCCCAGCTTTCCCCTTGCAATCTGCATTTGTGTCTGCGTGCTTGGGAGGATTTGGTGTATGTGCTGTGGGATGTACTATAGTGAAGGAACAGGATTGGCATTGGTAACAATGGAGAGGCTTGAAGACCCAGTTGATATAATGGGAGCCAGGAATACCAACTGATTTGCATGGGCTCCATTAAAATTCATTACAATGAAAAGTTGCAATGAAAATGTGGACTGGATTTTGGATTAAAGTCTCTGGGCACGGATCGACCGCTCTGGGACTGGGATGATGCTTCATGGAGTGAAATGACAGTCCCGGAAATAGCAGAAACATTCTGACAGCCTCCAGAGTGGAATGACAGCCCCCAGGAGTAGCAGCAGCAGCATTCTGGGACTGGAATGACAGGTTCGGGGGGAGGGGCGGGGGGAGACTTCCTGGAGGTGGTCTATTCCCACTGCCTTACATGCAACTATAGAAGAGATGGTATTATTGCCCCCCAAGGTCGGATTGAAGAGACTGACAACATAAAGGTGAAAAATGGGCCTTTTATTGAACATAACCAAACTGTAACTTGCACGGCAAGGGTTACCAGAAACCAGACAAGCCCTGGGGTCATCCCATGACCCTTCCTTGTCCACCCTGCCCCTGACATGAGCCACAGATTTGGCTCATGGCAGGCCGGCCAGGCCAGATCACCCTACCCCACACTGGCATAATCACCCAGGAAGAGCCAGTCTTGTGGGGAGGGATCACACAATCGGCATTCTGCGACATTGAACTGTAGAGCCCATCTGCCGCTCCTGCCGATCGCTTGCACCCAACTGGTGCAGTGCCCTGGGTGCTCCCCTGGGCTTCTGTAACCCCTTGCTCATTCTGCCAACACTTAACCAACTGCAACCAACTATCCCTCTCTAACAAGCAGTACAAGGTAGGCGAAAAACACCTCACCACTAGCCAATAAGGTGAGCGTGAAAAAATTCCTACCTGGCCCCTAATAAGGCGACCAGTTAAACCTGTACTGCTGAATGGCGGGTGGGCGGGCCGAGAGCCACGAAAACAACTGCGTGGCTCAGGGCGGGGCTGGGACTCTTATAGTCCCGGCGCTCCGCCGTCTACTGAGTCCCGGATGCCCGGGAAAGCACCAGCAGTCTCCTCCTCCTTCAAGGAGGCAACCGCGGCCTCCCCGCCTATGGCTGCTATTGCGGCGCGGCGGGGTATGGGCCGAATTTTCTGTTTACCAAGCTGTGGAGTAGAATACACCCAGAAAAGTCTGACCACTGCACAACCAAGGTATTGCGCATTGACAATGCTGATGGCAAATGTTCAGCATCTAATCTGTGAATCACTTTCCGTGCCTTTTCCAGCTTATTGCTCGTGCCTTTTATTGCTATGCTGATATCGCTAAAGGCTCTTGACCAATCCATTGGTTTTACTTTCTTCAGTTGTACTTATTTTCAGTAATATAAAATCTTCTGGAGCATGTCTCAAATACAAGCTCCCCTGATTGCTAATGGTATGTAAGAATTGCTTTTGATACGTAAACATTTTCCCCTCAGTGACTAGGCAAGGAAGATTTGGTAAAATGGATGTCCTCCCCTCTCCACCCCATTCAGGTTGGGAACCTTGGTATGCGTGGGCACTGGGCAGGCAGGCTGGAAAAATGTGCGTGTTGCTGATATTCTTGTATTAATTTATAGGCTTATTGGGTCATCATCTTGGAATTCCTGGTGGATTTGCTTTCCATGTACTACTTCAGAAGGTGTTACTTTTTTCCAGACTCCATTCTTAGATATTTAGTTCCTCAAGGCAGATGGTTTAAAGAAATCAAGTTGAATGTATATCAATAACAGCTTGCAAATGATTTTTTTATTTGACTCTGCCCACAACATTTATCCTTTGAAAAGCTTCCAAATAACTAGACACATTGCATTGTTTATTTTGGGAAGAAAAAATCTTTGCATTGAACAGGATGTTAGATTTATCACAGATCATTCATTCTCAGCATGCATAACTGATTGGCACATCATTTCACTAAATGTGTAATTGCCTCCATCAAATGACTGTATCTGTATGCTATGCAATAAAAATTGGTTTTGTTCTCCACCACCCCCCCCCCCCCAAAAAAAAAGGGAAAAAGAAATTTCTCTGATATACTCCAGAGAGTTTCTACTCATCGGGCGTTTTCGCACTCACCTTAATCAGCAGCGACGCCCCTCTTCACCGGAAAGTCCCGGCGCTTTTGCGGCGCAAACGGAAACTGGTTTTTGGCGGTTTCCGTTTGTGCCGCAAAAGCGCCGGGACTTTCCGGCTCTTCCGGGTGCTCCGCAGCAATTAGTGCGAAATCCGCGCAGATCCTGCGCGGTGAAGAGGGGGTCGCTGCTGATTAAGGTGAGTGCGAAAACGCCCATCGTGAAAGGAGGTGTTAAAGAATTGTTAATGTTCACTTTGGACTCAGTATATTTCCCTTTAAGGAAAAGGCAACAAAATAGGCTGGGAATTAGTTAGGTTTGACAGGCCAATGTCTGCCCCTCACCTGAAGTGTTGGAAGTGAGACGCGGGGCGGAAATCATGTTGCACATTGTGCGACATCGTTTCTGTGCTGCCATTTCTCCCAGGTGGGTGGACTGAACTGCTGAGCGGTTGCTCACTCAGCCTGGGCATATGGTAAGTCTGGGATGAGTTAATTTAGTTAGGACCACTGGAACCTCGTTAAATACAAGGCAATACAATGATCTTCAAAGGATTATATGGGCATATTGAACCAAAGTTAAGATGTGGCCATGGGAGAAAAGAGTAAAGGATGAAGCATGGTTCCCATGTTTAGAGAAGAGCAAGGCCAAATGTTATTTTTCTATAGCTTCAAGAAACATTTTTTACATTTATTGGTGTGCAAACTGCTATTCCTGCTGCCAACAGCAATCTGGGAAAACTCCTGGTACATCTTTTGCAAACTAGCAGGACTCATAGCCTTTGCCCTAGGTGCCTTTAGTGCACAACCAAGGAACAGTCTTACCTCCCCCTGACTGTTCCTTCCAGAAATGAAGTGCTAATCCAGTTGTAGTTACCTAAATGCTACAGATAATGTGGTATAATATGGAACCTGTTCCCTAAAGAAGGGAATTTAAACCCCTGCTAGCCTGAAATCCAGTTTCTCTGCTGGATAGAATTTCTTCCTGCCCCTGTTAGCCCCATTATGCATGCAAATTTTACCGCCGATTTTCAGAGCAGTAAGTTTTTAATCTTGACTTCGGATTCTGTGCCTGCCTTATGCACCATGCTTTTTTCCCCCCTCCAGTGTATTTATTTTGCAACTATGATTTAAAAAATGCACCTTTTCTAACTCATGGAGAAACGTCACTTGTGACATGTGGGGGGTGATGTTGAAAGGATGTTTTTATTTTAATTACATAGTTGCCCTATTGCAGCTGCACAGTAGTGGCTAGCAAGCACCTTTCGTTTAAATGCTCACGATTCAGGTTTTTGCACATGCATTTTAGAATTAGTTCATTGCACAAAAGGGAACAGAAAGGAAGACGGGGCAAAGGGAGAAAACTGGCCGTTGAAACTGACAAGGCTTTTTTTCTGAAAGTGACAAGCAGCTGTGGAGCCCCATTTTCTATATTGCTGAGCACGAGGGGATTTTCTGCTGTGTTATTGACCACTGTGAAAAGTGGGAAAGCATCACATAATCTCATAATATGAGGAAACATAAGTATACAGAATGCATGGTAGAGCCCACTGACACTGGCATTGTATGCTGTGATAATTGGCAACACGTCAGCTGCAACTTCATAATGCTTTACATAGAGCTGAAGTTTGTATGTGGAAGGAGTCCTCTTGCAGAAGCGTTGGAGAGCTTTTTTAGTTTTGTGTCACTAAATTGGGGGAAATGGGGGGGTATTTTCATTCATGCCCTAGTGCAGCTGCATAGTAACACTAATTCCCTGCCCCCCCACAAATTTCCATGGTTTTCTCTTTGTGATTCTCTAACTTGACCTGCACACTGGTTTTGATCTTGACAGGATTTGGTAAAATGTTATTTTCTTTGCAGTTTGTCCTTTCTCTGTGTTATTAGGAGCCAAGCACGCAAGGAAATAGAAAAAAATATATATTAATATCTTAACTGATCAAAATGTATCCCTGAAATTATTTTTGTTGTATGTGATTGACAACTTCAGAGGAGAATATCCATGGGGGTGGAGGCAGAAAACTTTGGAAGGTAACGGGTGAAGGGTACTCCAATTTTTTGGAAGGGATAGGACACCATAGGGTGCCCGAGGAGGCAGGATTCCTGATCCTGACCCTCACTGCTCCTGTTCTCTCATGCTTACTCTCTGGGGAGCCTGGATGTGACTTCATGAAGTTTGGCCTCAGCATGGGGAAGCAAGTCCTTCTGCCAGTAGCAGCAGATCTTTGAGCCTCAGCTCACCCTGTGGTTGAAGGGCAGTTGCCCCACAGGGGACTTGATTCACTGGGGATGAAGTTCCAGGCTCCCCGCAGCTGGAGGGAGACCTGAAATCTTTCCTAGCAGGTTGCTATGGAAAAGGTACGGAGGAGGAGAGGGCAGAAGAGGAGACTGGATTTATAACCCACCCTTCATTTGGAGTCTCAGAGTGGCTTACAATCTCCATTCCCCTCCTCTCCCCATAACAGACACCCTGTGAGGTAGGTGGGGCTCTAAGATCTCTCCGAAAACTGCTCACGAGTGAACGGCTCTTCTGAGAACTTGTGGCTGACCCAAGGTCACACCAGCAGCTGCAGGTGGAGAAGTGGGGACTCAAATGTGATTTTCCCAGATTAGAGTCTACGCACTTAACCAACTACCAAACTGTGTAAGACACTAGGAGAAGGAGGAGGCTACTGCACCTTGCCTTGACTCTGCTCTGTTGGTGGAGGGACCATCACTTCTCTTGGCGCCTCGGAGGAAAAGATGGGGTGGGTGAGGAAGGGAAGGGAGGTGGCTCCGCTCTGCTCAGCGCATTCCATGTGCACCCAGCAGAGTGGGCAGAACAACTTCCATGCGGGTGGGGAGTGATTTTCAAGGGGTGGCAAAATGGCAGGGAAAATCCAAGGGAATCTGTATGGTTTTGAATTCCCTTTGCCTTGGAGGCAAAAATCAGCATAAAAGCCTCTCAGAAAACCCTGGAGAACAGTGATCAGAAAGCAAACTGAATACTAGAGGAAGAAAAATCAATGCAGGTCAACAAAGAAAACCTGACAGACCTGCACAGGGAAAGCCAGGGAAAGCGCCTGTGCATAATAGGCCTTCGTCTGAAATCTCAGGGTGGTGCATAGCCAAGGTAATAACACTGTATCTATGGCATGCACCTATTTTAGAATAGGAGGGAATGCCCAGCTAAGAATGCTGAAAGCTTTACAGGGCTGCCGTATAATAATAATAATAATAATAATAAGTTTTTATTTATATCCCGCCCTCCCCACCGGGGCAGGCTCAGGGCGGCTTACGAGACATGATATGGTATCATGATATAACAATACAGGTAAAATCAATTCGCAATACAAATATAAAGTAATGTTAAAAAGCTAAAAAACAATACGGTGGTGCTACAGTCTCTATTTATCCAGGCAGCGTAATATTCAGTCTGGTCACGTCTTGAAGGCTTCATGGAAGAGGGCAGTTTTGCAGGCCCTGCGGAACTGGTTGAGGTCCCGCAGGGCCCGCACCTCCGGCAGCTGATTCCACCATTGGGGCGCTTTTATAGAGAAGACCAGCTCCCTAGTTGTTTTAAGTTTGGCCTCCTTAGGCCCAGGGATTTCCAAAAGATTTTGTGAACTGGAACGCAGTGCTCTCTGGGGAACATATGGAGAGAGGCGGTCCCTGAGGTAGGCAGGTCCTTGGCCATATAGGGCTTTATAGGTGATAACCAGCACCTTGTAACGAACCCGGTATACAATTGGCAGCCAGTGCAGTTCCCACAGCCTAGACCACACGTGTTCCCACCGGAGTAGTCCCACTAGCAGCCTGGCTGCTGCGTTCTGCACTAGCTGTAGTTTCCGCGTTCGGTACAGGGGCAGCCCCATGTAGAGGGCATTACAGTAGTCTAATCTCGAGGTGACTGTTGCATGGATCACTGTTGCCAGGTCGCCTCGCTCCAAGAAGGGGGCCAGCTGCCTTGCCCGTCTAAGATGAAAAAAGGCGGATTTGGCAGTGGCCGCTATCTGGGCCTCCATTGTCAAGGAGGACTCCAGTAGTATACCAGAAACCTTCATCACCCATATCTGTCCTCCATTGTGGATAAGCAGGTGGAATAAAGTGTAAAGGTAGCTGGCCTGAGCCCTCGCCATCTCCCTGTCTCACTTTGGTGCTATTTGTGGTGGAATACTACATTGAACACAGGGAGTCCTACTTCTCATCCCAGCTTATATTTTTATTTATTTATTTATTTGGCTATTGCTATGCCACGTTGCTCACCAAAGTGGCATGCAGGCATTTCCAAAACAACAACATAAACTGGGCAATTCAAATGAACACAACAGTCAGCATGTTTATCCTGGGTTGTTCCTGATTTGCTGGGCCGGCCATCATGAGCTCCAAGCCACAAGTCATTGACTGAAGTCCCTTTGGTTTGTGCCTCTGACTACTGCCAGGCTTAAGTACGTGAAGGTGGTTCTCAGCTGCTTCTAGCAAGAAAGCAGGCTTCCTAACTTCCTCCACTTCTTGAACAAAATCTCTTGTTCAAAAAAAAAAAAAAAGATGAGCTTTTAACAAAGAATTGAAAGGTTTGGGGTGTTTAAAAAGTGGTAAGTCAGATTTAAAACATTACATTACAATGGGAGGTCAACCAGTAGACAGGAAGGGAAAGTACACACTGTTAGAGGTGGGAGAAAGCAACAACAGTGTGATCGAGAGAGTCCAGAAATACCTCATATTCTCTGGTGTATTTCAGCAAATTATGTTACTTTCTGAGTCTTGTTAGAGCTTCGTATACCTGAGGATCGCCAGAGGTAGCATAACAAGGGGAACTGTGGCTTGGGAAAGAATGCTAAAGGTCACCTTGTAACTGGCCTGTTGCCCTCGCTGTCTTGATTAGATAGAGGTTGGTAGGTGATGGGTCAAAGATACCTGCCACAGAGTTGTACGTGAGTGGCGCCCTGTCTCTGCATCCTTGTCAAAAGCACAGCTGCAAACAAAAATAGAAACATTTCATACAGAAAGATTGCAATTGTGGTAAGAAAAGCTAGGGCACAAGAGATGGATGCTGAAATTCCCTTGTACAGCTGCTTCGGAATTCTTTCAGGCAGTGTGGGCCATTCTTCAAGATGCAACTGTGTGTTAAACACCATCTCCGGGATCATTGTGGTCATTTTGGAAAGGCTTAGTCTACTTAAAATTCCTTTAAAGTCAAAGAGGGTACCAGCTTGAAGGAAGAGCACTGACATACTGGTTTAGAGGGTCCAGAATAAATCCACCACCCTAATTTTCCACAGAGTGCATCTTTCAGATTAAGACAACTTCTGAATGTTTCATTCTTAACATTTATCATTTCCTTTCCAGTGACCAAAATGTTGAATTGCTTTGAAAACCTCTTCTTATGTGGGGTGAGTGAGAATGAGCTAGAGAACTGCCATAGTAGTAAAACTGCTTTTCCATTTGTACAGGCTCCATGTCATCTCTTAGACATTAATCTAGATAGCATGTGGTGTTTAGGTTTTTTTAGTTGTTCATGTTATTATTTACTGGTAAAACCCTCCGTGGCTTAAATTCTACATATCGATTTTTTTAAATAGCTGGGTATCCTTGATCATGCCCATGTAGCAAATCAGAAAGGGCACAATATGTGGTAGCTGGACCATGGCTCCGGGAGCTCTTCCTTCATAAAACACAGTAGGATCTCAGTCTATTAGTTATATGACTAGACTGGTTCCATGATAATCCTCTCTGACATCAGAAGTACCAACGAGTTTCTTAGGGTAACCATAACAATGGTCTCAAACATAGATGGGATTTTTGTTGCAAACTGCATCATCCCAGAACATTGTATCAGAATTGTTTTGCTGGAAGCACGGCCCAGATGCTCAAATGAAAAGTTGTGGAGAACTAATCAGCTGCTCACTACTGAGAGTGCTAAATAGCTGATTAGTAGTGACAGAACTAAATAGGTGATTAGGCCTAAAATTGTCAGTTAATTGGCTGTGTTTGCTGTCCAGGTTTTGATCAGTCAACAGCAGATCAGCACTAAGCACCAACTAAGTTGAGAACTGGATTGTCTGGTAATTGGTGTGCACACTGTAATAGATGCCAACATTTGGCAACTTTCAGTATTCATATGACGAACTGTTTATGATATTCATGCCCCTTTCTTGTGGTTTTACAGTTGGTGTTTATAATTTTACATTTTATTGTTTGTTTACTTTGTTTATCACCTTGAATAGATCCATGGACAGTCAGCCTATATATCCCTTTAAATATAGAAATATGTCTCACAAATGCCCCCAGGTAGAGATATACTTGCACATTTGCAGACGTGTGTAAGTGAATACAGTCTTAATACCTCTATGCAGGTGCAAATTGAGACCCAGTTTGGTGTAGTGGTAAAGAGCATAAACTCTAATCTGGAAAAACTGAATTTGATTCCCCACTCCTCCACATACAACTGCTGAGGTGACCCTCCGTCAACAACAAGTTTTCTCAGGGCTTTTCTCTCAAGAGCAGTTCTTAAAAAGTTCAGCCCCACCTACCTCACAGGGTGTCTGTTGTGAGGAGGGGAAGGAAAAGGAGATTGTAAACTGCTCTGTAAAAGCAGTGAAAGGTGGGGGTATAAATCCAATCGCCTCCTCTTCCCCTTTGTCTGATTTTTTTCAACATTCACATCATTTGTCTGGAATTGTCTATCAACAGGTTGGTGATGAAGTCCAATTTTGTGACCTGTTAAGACTACTGTAAAACGGCTCCCCCCCTTATATGCCATATATATTGACATTTGGTGATATGAATGTTGATTCTCTCTGCAACATAATACTCTTTCTTGTTTTTAACTTGTTTGTGGAGATGATTAGCTAACACAAATAATTGGTGGATTTAGGGTTCCACAATTAAAAAAAAAATCAGGGTTTTTTTGATCCCGATATCAGCAAGGGGAGAAAAAACAGTATTCCCATTTTTTTTTTTTTTACATTCCAAATACTAGTTTCATATTCAGATCTGGGTTTCTTGAGGGGATTCGGATATTATTTGGTTCCATTCTTCCCTATGTGAATCTGTTTTGGAGCACTAGAGAGGCTGTATTTTGAGCAAATTGCACCAAACTTGCAACAGAGCTGCTGGTGCCTGTCCATTAAGTAACTCCCAAACATCAAGCACAATCTGAACAATGTGCCTGAAGCCATTCTCCATTGTTTGCTATGAGGAGAGGGAATTCAATGCTTTCTCCCAGGCAAAGAATAGCCAGAAATACAAGAGCAAGCAAAGCAATCCCTAGCCCCAACTCCTTCAAAGCAGACTGGACCAAAAAGATCAAAGAACCAATACAGAAACAGGGGATCCTGGCATAACTGAGGTATAATGTGGAAAGCATAACATAGCACAAGTGTAACCTGAAAATCCAGCCCAATGTTAGTTCAGATAATTGTCCAAGACAAAAGGAATAATCGGAGCTGTTGCAAACCTAACAAATGTAAAATCAGAGAATCTGTGCCATTGTGCAACCCAAGAATCAAAGGCAATTTCAAACCCAAGAATCCTCCATAAAAACAAACCAAATACAAAGCAATTCATGCAAAGAACAGGATGTCGCAAGACCAACAAAACCATTTAAAAAGATAGACTCAAAGTGAAACCAACACAAGCCAATACCAAGCCCAGGAAGACACAGACACATCAAAAAACAAAGTTCTGGAGACTTCAAGCATTGGCTCCTGATATTCATGGCTAACCTTGAATATTGCCAGGATTCTTTGGGACCCCATTTCCTGGATATTCAGTATACCATCAGGAGACCTGAATATATCCATAAAATATTGATGTATGTTTGACTATATATTCAGACTGGGTATATCTAACTGCACATCCCTTGTGGGTTCACAGAAGTGCGTGGATTTAGCACAGTGTTATTTTTAGTTGCTGAAGCTTTAAAAAGTGTTATCAGATTCTACATATTCAGATAAAGAGATATCAACACTGAGGAAGAATCTTTTATATGCAGAAATGGAATTTTTGTGCAACAAAAGCAGTACAAGATGTGTTATGATTACTTTAAAATGGGTTTTGTTTAAGCAAACTTCTGTACATCTAAGGCACATGTGATCTCTTGGTATTAACTGGTTGTAGATCCTCAAATAACAAAAAAAGCTTAAAGAGATAGCAGCTTTTAAAACTAAAAGGGCTTGTCATTAATAAAAAAACAAAGGGATTTCAGGAATCATAAGCAAAATATTGCCATCACACAGTTGTAAAATAACTCCATTTTTTTCTAACCATGCTTAAATGAAAATGTCTTCGTGCAGAAATCTCTCTCTCTCTTGTCAAAACTATTCCTAGAGAAAAGCTTGATTTTTCAAGGATCCTTGCATGGAAAAATATCAATTGAATCAATTAGACCAGTATATTATGCAGCACATGGATACACTCCCAGAAGAAAGAGATGGAGATAAGTCTGTTTAATTCAACTCAGATGTTGCTGTTTGAGGATAAAAAAAGATCTAGTGCTGTCTAAAGAAAATAAGGCTAAGGCCCCAAAAGAGATAAAGACTGTGAAGTGGTAACATAAAAAAAAAGAATAATATTAAAGGTCTGAGCTTGTATGATTGTCTGGCAGGTGTAAAATTTAGCACTTCCTTGATTTTCACAAATTATGACATGGAGGTGAGTTTATCATGTGGAAGGAAATCAGAATCAGACCCCAGAATCTTTTGAACACAATGAATTCATAACTCATATATATCCAGGTCTCTAAAGAGAGGAAATTGAGAACACAAAGAGCTACTGCTCATGTTGTTCCCCAACCATGGAGTGCCTTTTAAGTAGCCAAAATCCAACTGTACAGAATAGGAAGTGAAGGCTGGACTCAGTCTTCCCAGTCCCCTGACTGCCCCCTTTCCCTTGTCCTGACTTAACAAAGAACAAATTGGTAAGCTAATCAGAAGCAGACTCCTATGGCTATGTTTGATTTTTTTTTAAAGTTGGTGGTAAGTGCCTTGTCAGTGTCTGTTAGTATCAGACTAAAATCTGGAAGACCCAAGTCCAATTATTTACTGTGCCATAGAAGTTTGTACTAGACACACACTCTCAGCCTAATCTACACCACAGGGTTGTTGTGATAAAGTGAGGAAAGGGAGAACATGCTCTTTAACTTGTTCCTTAATGATCTCGAGTTGGGAGTGAGCAGTGAAGTGGCCAAGTTTGCAGATGACACTAAATTGTTCAGGGTGGTGAAAACCAAAGAGGATTATGAGGCACTCCAAAGGGATCTGTTGAGCCTGGGTGAGTGGGCGTCAACGTGGCAGATGAGGTTCAATGTGGCCAAGTGCAAAGTAATGCACATTGGGGCCAAGAATCCCAGCTACACATACAAGTTGATGGGTTGTGAACTGGCAGAGACTGACCAAGAGAGAGATCTTGGGGTCGTGGTAGATAACTCACTGAAAATGTCGAGACGGTGTGCAATTGCAATAAAAAAGGCCAACGCTATGCTGGGAATTATTAGGAAGGGAATTGAAAACAAATCAGCCAGTATCATAATGCCCCTGTATAAATCGATGGTGCTGTCTCATTTGAAATACTGTGTACAATTCTGGTCACCGCACCTCAAAAAGGATATTATAGCATTGGAAAAAGTGCAGAAAAGGGCAACTAGAATGATTACAGGCTTGGAACACTTTCCCTATGAAGAAAGGTTAAAACGCTTGGGGCTCTTTAGCTTGGAGAAACGTTGACTGCGGGGTGACATGATACAGGTTTACAAGATTATGCATGGAATGGAGAAGGTAGAGAAAGAAGTACTTTTCTCCCTTTCTCACAATACAAGAACTCATGAGCTTTCAATGAAATTGCTGAGCAGTCGGGTTAGAATGGATAAAAGAAGGTACTTCTTCATCCAAAGGGTGATTAACATGTGGAATTCACTGCCATAGGAGGTGGTGGAGGCTACAAGCATAGCCAGCTTCAAGTGGGGGGGTTAGATAAAATATGGAGCAGAGGTCCATCAGTGGCTATTAGCCACTGTGTGTGTGTGTGTGTGTGTGTGTATATATATATATATATATATATATATATATATATATATATATATATATATATATATATATATATATATAAATTTTTGCCCACTGTGTGATACAGAGTGTTGGACTGGATGGGCCATTGGCCTGATCCAACATGGCTTCTCTTATGTTCTTATTCTGGAACAGCTGGAATTTCTGGTTTAGTCTCAAGGGCAAGCCAACGCAGAGTGAGTTACCATAATCCAGTCTGGAGGCTACCATTGCATGGATTACTGTGGCTAGGTTAGGGCAAGACAAGAAAGCAGACAGTTACCTTGCCTGGTACAGTTGGTAAAATGCCAGTTTGGCAGTGTTCATGATCTGGACCTCCATGCAGTGACAGCCCATGGGTGCATGGTGCCCTAGGCAGGTGCCCCCCTGCCGCCCCCCGTGGCACTGCATTGCAGCGATGCACGCTTCGTCCAACCCCCCCAGGTGCCATGCCAAGATGGCCACCTGCCCCCTTCTCCCTTCCCTTCACCACCCACCCACACGATCACAGCGCTGCGCCAGGGCCCTGCCAGCCCTGATACAGCATGCGTCGGGTGGGCGGCAATGGGAAGGGAGGAGGAGGGGGCGGGTTGGCATCTTGGCGTGGCACCTGTGGGTGTGGGATGGAGCGTGCATTGGGCGGGCAGCAACATGACAGGCAGGGGCAGAGGCACCACAGTGTGGCATGGGGGGTGGGACTGGCATGGCATGGGAAAGGATGGGTGGCAGCAGGCACGTGGGCAGAGGAGGCAAGCAAACTAGGGGCACTGGAAGGGGGGAGCCCAATTTGACACCCACACCCTCTTAGCACCCTAGGCAACTGCCTAGTTTGCCTAATAGGTGAGCCGGCCCTGCCTCCATGGATAAGGAGGTATCCACAACCACAACCAAATTCTTGATGGCTTGTGCCAGTATTAAAGGTGTACCATCAAGAGTGGGAAGCTGGGATCCTAATCCTGTATCTCCCCCCACAGAATGTCCATCTTGGTTGGATTCAGTTTCAGCTTCAAATGGATTGTCAGAGATCATCCTGTGGCTGAGATCCAGAGAGGCCCAAGTATATCTGCTTTCACAGATATGCATAGGATGGTTGCAGTTTTTCTTTGCAAATGCACTCTTAGGTTATACAGCACAGCGTTCTGCTGAGCCCCTGATCTTTGTGGAAAGGCTTTTTTGAAAATGGCATGCTGGAAGAAGAGGCACAGAAGTTTGGATCCCAGACTTTATATGTTAGCAATAGATAATGTTCCATTCAGAAGTTTGGAATCATACTTTTACAAGATGTTGCCCATTGCAAATATAAGCAAATATAATCAAAATGGCAGCCATAGAGCTCATGCTAGATATCCATTTCTGTCCTGCTTACAACAATATAGCACACTAAAAATCAGAGTGATTTCAACAAAAAGTCATTTTCCTGACTAGGATGTCTCTGACCTTTCCTTGGAGTCAGCTATGTATTTTAAATAAGAAGGAAGAGTTGAATCAACCAGTAAAATATGAGTTCATATCTTTTTTTTCTTTCAGACACAAGATTACAGAAGACATATAATGTTTAGAAGAAAAAAAATAAACCAATAAACAGCAACAATAACAAAGAACCAGGCCAACATAACCTATAATCTCTCTTCATCATATAGATCAATACTCCTTGAACTCACATTCTATCTATAAATAGATTCTGCAGTTCAGTTGTCCTTACTACTGAACAGACAAACCTACCTGTGAGGGATACCGGTTGTGGAGCTATCAGAGTTCTACATAGGCCAATAGGTTTTTATAAATAATTAAACCCCTAGGAATCAGTGGGGAACATCCCCCCCCACACACACACAACACGCGTCCTTAAAAAAAAATTATAATAAGAACATAAGTTACTGTGGAGAGAGCATTGTATCACCAGAGAAAAGCTATGACACATTCACAGGTGATTCTTCTGTTAGTCAGAACCAATCAATAATGTTAGCAATAAAAAAGTACAGCAAATATATGCCACGATCCTAGGCTGATTGATTCTCATAAGAGATGAACAGGAGCATCTGTGGGAAGGAATGGCATATGATGTTGTGACCCAATGCATTATTTCATATATCACATTCTAACAAGAAGTTATGAAATCTAATGCATCACATACAAAAATGAAATTGAATATGAAGTGTAGCTGAATATGAATGGGAAACAGAGAGAACTACTGTCAGACATAAAATAACTGAAAATCTGAATGTGTTTTCAATACAAATTCCAACCGAGATCATATCTACAAAGGCAGCAGTGTTGTATAACCCAATATCAATAGTCCTGATGTTTTGCAGTTGCTGTGATCTGAAATATTTGAAATAATAACATGGATTTAATTATTTTGTGGACAAATTTTGCAATTGAATTGAGGATTTCAAAATATAAGAACCCAAAGATGTATGGGGCCAGTGTGGAGTCATGCTGGAACTCTTAGAAGCAACCTTGAAATGTCACAGGGAAAGATGAGAAAGTGTAATATCTAGAATTGTGTGGCTTGGAAGGAGTGGAATAGGGAAGTGGAGAGTGCAGAAAAAGATATCAAAGCAGAACAGGCTTACAGCTAGTGTCAGGAAAGGGGGAATGATGCTATAAGCCTCACTGGAGAGAAAAACAGGGATTAGAGATCCGAAATATATACACAACCCACATGAACGTGTATAGAATCATACCATAAGTTAAAATCCAGTTATTTAAACTGTTTTGTGACTTTGCTTCTCTCAGGCCTCATGGTGAGACAAGTGATAGCAGGCAGGTGGCAGCTGGGTGTGCAGGTAAGCAGACAGGCCTTTATTTATTTATTTATTTGAAAATGCATATAGCTCCTCTTCCAAGACCTGCTTGAGGCCACTCTCTGGAAATGAAGTTTCTCTCTAAGAATGGAGTTGTTCAGACTGAAGAAACTGGCAGTGTTCAGCAGCCTCAAAGGCCTTTTTTTTGTGACTTGTCTACTGCTGACCTGTATGTGGAGTATCACACGGCCCTCTCGAAAACAGCTGCTCAGTTTCCTGCTCAAGCAAGAACTGCAGTGGCACAGAAAGCAAAGCGCTGGTGAAGTGTGTGGACTTTTATGTGGAAGAACCAGGTTTGACTCCCTGCTCCTCCACTTGCACCTGCTGGAATGGCCTTGGGTCGGCCATATCTTTCACAGGAGTTGTCCTTGAAAGGGGAGCTGGTGTAAAAAAGTCTCTCAGCCCCACCCACCTCACAGGGTGTCTATGGCGGGGGGGAGGTAGAGGAGAATGTGACCGTTCTGAGACTCTGAGTATAGGGTGGTATATAAATCCAGTGTCTTCTGCTGCTGCTGTGGTTTCTGGTTTAAGGACACTAGAAATAACTCTTAGAAGTCTCAGCACCCAAATAACCAAATGCAGAGCCTTCCCACTAGAGCTTTGTTGTGCTAGTGTTGCAATGTATAGGTTAGATTTGCATAACTAAACTAAATTATTCCAACTATTAGAGTCAGAAGACTTAATATATAAGTTTCTAGTAATACCATCTCTTATGAAAAATGCAAACAAAATTTTCTGCACCAGAAGGGACTATACGTAGAAATTTAAACAAAGGTTTTCTGAATTCTCAAGGGCAGCTTTGAACTGCAAGAACCAAAGTAGCCTTCTCATCTGCCTTCCTCCCCTTTGTCAACTTGATCTTTGTCAGAGAATTGGGCTGTAAACCAATACGAATGAAATGATAAAATGAGACGACAAAACAGCAAGGGAATGTTCTTCTTTTTCTTTCTTTCTGACAGCTACAAGTTTATTGGGGTTGGGGAAAGGGGTTGTCTGTTGGCTTCTGGCACTGTTGCTGCTTGTTGGGTGGCTCTAGAGGTACTTGGAGGTGAGCACCTTTCTCACCAGGGTCAGGAACCTGTCCAGGGAGACCAGCATGTTGGCAGCCAGCTGGCTGCGGCAATGGATGGCAATAGTCACCAGGAGGCACTGTGCCAAGTATCTGAAGTTGACGGGGTTAGTCCCAGCTTCCGGGCATTCAGGTTGCTGAGCATGCAAAGGGCACTGCCTACATTGTCAAGGTGGCTCACAGCATCTGAGAGCAAGTTCACCACCTGCATGCTGTGCACCCAGATCTGCATGGAGTCTGCACCCATGTTGAAGTTGGGAAGTAGGTCTTGCTGGTGGGGTTGGGAGTAAGCAGTTCTGGTTGGGAGTAAGCAGCTCTGCCAGTTCACACCCCATCAACTTGTATTTGTAGCTGGGATTCTTGGCCCCAATGTGCATTACTTTGCACTTGTCCACATTGAACCTCATCTGCCACGTTGATGCCCACTCACCCAGGCTCGACAGATCCCTTTGGAGTGCCTCACAAACCTCTCTGGTTTTCACCACTCTGAACAATTTAGTGTCATCTGCAAACTTGGCCACTTCACTGCTTACTCCCAACTCCAGATCATGAATGTCCTGTAGATGGCCTCAGCACTGAACACCTTGGCATGGCTACAGATGTGGACCCCGATGGCCTTGTCATTTTTGCTCAGACTCATCTTTGTGTTGCCTTTTCTCTGGTCAGTAAGCAAATGTCTTAAAGGCTGTATGGTCAGTTACAGGATGTGGCTGATCAACTGATGTAAAATCATCCAGTGGCCAAAAATGCAGATGAGGAGAACCAAGCAGGACTATTATTCTTCAGGTGCATAGAGTTTGCTTGGGGAAAAAAAGGCTTTCTAACCAAAGGTGTTGAACTCATTTGTTAGGGGGACCAGATCTGACACAAATCGGACTTTGTGGGGCTGGGCCGTGTGTGTCATAGAAATGTAATGTGAGGTAGCAGAGAGATAAATGTTATAAAGGACACAGACAAACGCAATTAAAGATATTTTAACTTAAAATACAAAAATGCTTAAAACTCTTGCAAACATAATAAAAACTATCAAAGATTTCAGGTTTTCACGGCTGGTAACATCATTAGGGTTTGTAGAATCTTTCGGGATCAAGTGCCGTGTTCTACTGGAGAAAGTTTTCCTTCCAGACGTTTCGTTCTCAGCTGCGGAGAACATCCTCAGTGGCATTGCAGCCGGAGCAGGCACTCAGACCTTCTTGGCTGCTGTGCCCCACTCAATGCACAGCAGCCAAGAAGGTCTGAGCGCCTGCTCCAGCTGCAACGCCACTGAGGATGTTCTCCGCAGCTGAGAACGAAACGTCTGGAAGGAAAACTTTCTCCAGTAGAACACGGCACTTGATCCCGAAAGATTCTACAAACCCTAATGATGATAAAAACTCTTGCAATATTTAGAATGGAAAGGTGAGGCAATAGTGGGATTTGGCAATGCGATTTTTAAAATAAGACATCAACAAAAAGCACAAGGATCACAGCAGAAACTAAACATATAAAATGCTCTGAGCCCGGGGAAACAATGAAATGGCATTGCAAGCTTCATCCCTCCTCCCCGCCCCCCACCCCGGGCTACTCAGATTTGCAATGGCTCTCTAGTGTAATATCCCCTTTAGCTGTGGGTTCCCAGGTTAGAGTACTCTAGGTCAGGTCCATTGAGCAGAGACAAGCTGGCTCAAAGCATCAAACCTTTCTTTGCAAGGCCACATCTCCAGGAAGCATGAGCTTCAGCTGGCTGCAGGATACTGAAAATGAAAACTGACCCCCACTCCATTGAAACACATTGCAGCACAGACAAAATTGAGAAGGAAAAAATGAATGGATTTTCCATTAAGGTCTCTGGGCCCTCTCTATCTAGCCACAGAGACTTTATTAATGGAAAATTAATGCCATGTTTTCCTTGCAGCTTTGCTTCCTGCTGCCGACGATCATAAAGGAGAGCATAGTGGAAGATTCAAAACAAAACAACAAAGCGACTGTGTAGCCAAACAAATCACTTAGTATCTCAAACTTTCTATGCAAAAGTATCCTATGCGGTTCAAAGTGCCACTTTTGAACTGCATAGGATACTTTTGTATAGAAAGTTATTAAAGTAAACTTGTTTGAGATACTAAGTGATTTGTTTGGCTACCCAGTCGCTTTGTTGTTTTGTTTTGTTGCTTCCTGCTGCAGCTGGCAAAGACAAGGCAGAAAGAGCAGGGACTTCAGCAACCTCAGAGCTTCAAATGGTGAGGACCGGAGGGGGGGAGAAAAGAGCCCCATGGGCCTTATTAAAGCTCTGGGCTGGCTGGTTGTGGCCACAAGCCAGACATTTGACACCCCTGTCCTAAGCTTTATATTTTGTAAGGAACTTCCAAAGATTTCCCTCCACGAGTGTCTTATGCTTGTAATTTGTAGGACCAAACCAAATTCAGAAATTAAAAAATAAATAAAATAAAAGCAAAGGTAGCTCACTTGCTAAATGTGTGCTACTCAGAAGGCTTTTTTTTTTTTTTACAATACAGTCTTTAGCTGAGTTACAGCCTCCTATGACCATTAACTCTGGTGGGCTTAGATGAGTGTGACGATGCACAGCACTGCATGACCATTAAGACAATCAGTGTCCTAAAATATATAGTATTAGTAAGAAACTTTGTCACACTTGGTCTTGCTGGTGTTAACCTCCATTGAATTGTATTTCACCAACAGGCTGACGTAGACACAGGCTCTTGCTCCCTTCTAATGTGAGCTCCACTGAATTGAATGAGCCTTGCAAAAAGCATAGCAGGCGTGTGTGTGTGTGAACATTAGTAAAATGAAAATGTCTTATGAATAATACTGAATTAAAACTCATTTTGATTAATGAAATGCAACCTGCTTGTTCTCTAAGAGGTCAGGCTGCAGCCCTCTGCTCAGGTAATTAGTGTGCTTATGTAAATCTGCCTTCAGAATTTTTTTAAAAAAAAATAAATTTAAGGATATCATTTAGACCTCCTCTGAAAGCTTACTGCGTTGGGGGAAAATGTCACGAGAGAAACAGCTTAATCAAAGAGGAAGGTTATGTATGTTCTAGAACTCTCGTTGTGTTTAAATGCTAGCAGTTGGCTCCCTTGAAAAGTTGGAAATGAAAAACTACATGCCAAAGTGAAGTTTAAAATTAATCAAATCCCTTGCATTACAGTTCAAATAGTTCTCACTCTCCTAACCCCTAATCTTTGCTAGCCATTATTATTATTAAATTATTCCAGGACCAACTTCAAATCATTTTATTACAGCTAATGCAGAGCTTTCTTCTTCTTCTTCTTCCTTTAGTAGCCTTTTTGCTAGAGAGTCTTCCTTTAATTTAAGTAGCCGTCCTTAATTTTTTTAAAAAATGAGCACAGTGTTGGAGCCTTCAAAATATCTGTAAAGTAGACACGAAGTAGCCTAATGTTATTTTATTGTATTTATATTATTTATAGTCCATCTTTCTCACTGGAATTCAAGATGGATTACATAGAGTGAGTCAATGCAGTCAACAGGATTGGGCATTCAATAAACCATGAAATAGGATTAGGATTGTGGAACCAAGCAGAAATTTTTAAAAAGTTAAAAACAAACAAACAACTGAAGCAAAAATACTAAAATGGCACATTAAATAATGCAAAAATTACATAGTAGGATCCTTCTTACAGCAAGCTATACTAAATAGTATAAATCACAATCCCTGTATCCAAGTAATTTTGTAAACCATTTTGTATAATGCAATTCTAATAACCTATGTAGAAAAGCCCTCTTGAATAATTCAATTCTGCATAGTTTGTGGGAAGTCAGGGCAGTGGGGGTCTTCTTGACCTCCTCAGGCAGGCCATTCCATCAAGTGGAGGGCCACAGTGGAGAAAGCAGGTTTATGAGCAGTTGTTGATTTTGCCCACTTGCAAGTTGGCACCTACAGGATGTCTTGCTCAGATGAGTGGAGCTGTCATGACAGAGCATGGGGGAGAGGTTATTTTCCAAATATGAGGGACCAAGGGCATGAAGGATTTTGTGTGTGTTAGGCAATACTTTAAATTGAGCCTGATCAATGGGCAGTCAGTTGATTCTGCAGAATATGCAGGCGCCATCTAACTCCCGATAACCACTGAGCATCAACTGAGGTTTCTGAGATGATTTTGAGAGACCAGTATAAAGTGCATTACAGAAGTCTAACCTTGCTGTTACTATGGCATGGATCCAGGTTGTATGGATCCTGGAGGGCTCCTATCAGGCCCCCAAGCAACTGGCTGTCATCTGCTTCCTTCTCCCTCTCTCTTGCTTTCTTCTGCATAATAGCTTGCTTTTCAAGGTTTGCTCAATTGCACAGGTGCTACAGAGCAAAGCCTCTACTTTCTTCAATGGCTGAGGCTCCTCCTTTGGGGAAAAAGGGGGGAGGGATAGCTTGCTTTGTTAGAGAAAGAGAGAGTTTTGTTGGCTTTCCTGGGTGCAACTGGATTTACCTCCTCCTTTTCATTGTATTCATGCCTTCATAATCCAATCTTTCTCAGTAGGAAAGCAATGTGAACTATTTAGATGAGGAATAGCAACAAGCCAGTTAGGTGGATGAGTCTGAGAGTATGTGTCCAAACTAAGTTCACCTAGAACATTTGCTTTGTAGACTGGAGATTTTTACCCTAGAGTTCCCAGAGAGCAGGCTGATACTGACCACTATGCATGACTGTCTCTCTGTTCTTGCATGCCTCATAGGAGTTACAGTTATTTTTCTGGAAAGACTACAGTTTTGTAGACAAACACATAGCCCCTACACTTGTCATGATGCCTTCACATGTTCTTGACCAGCACACAAAGCAACTTATGTGCAAAAGCTCACAATGTTCAGCCACTCCCTGTTTTTTTTCTGGATCCTTGGCTCAAAGCTTTGACCATGAGCTTTTTGGAATGAATGTCAATAAATCAAAAGTAGGTTTGCAACAGATACACACCTGAAGAACACCTGAACAGCATAAGATTGCTACAGCACAGGCATGGTCTCTAGATTTGGATGCAATAAATCAGAGCAAAAGGTACCAGTTATCAGAGACTGTTAAATAAACAAAACATTGCAAGGGTACTAACTTTTAAGCATTTTTAATTTTATTTCATTTTTTTTAAAAAATATATTTTTGTTTGTGTCCTTTATAAAGTTTATATTTCAGCTACCTGGCATTACATTTTATTACACAAAGGGGAAGGACGGTGGCTCCGTGGTAGAGCATCTGTTTGGGAAGCAGAAGGTCCCAGGTTCAATCCCCGGCATCTCCAAAAAAGGGTCCAGGCAAATAGGTGTGAAAAACCTCAGCTTGAGACTCTGGAAAGCCGCTGCCAGTCTGAGAAGACAATACTGACTTTGATGGACCGAGGGCCTGATTCAGTATAAGGCAGCTTCATATGTTCATGTATATATGTTCATGGCCCGGCCCAACAAGGTCTCATTTATGTCAGATCTGGCCCTCATAACAAATGAGTTTGACACCCCTGCTCAAGAACAACAGTTTACAACGTAACATGGGTGGTGGTTGGTAGTGAAGGGCTGCAGTGCAGATAGCAAAATTGCAGTTTCCCTTCCCTGCTTGAGCGTCTTCAGAAGTGCTTGGGATCAACCCCCTAGGATTCATGTGTTGTTTTCAGTTAAAAAAGAATATAAAAGGAGACCTGCTGCTCCGTCAGTTTGAAATTTCGTAGGGAGGTTGCCAGGGGTCGAGGGAACGGTTTTTGAAAATGTCATCCAGTTGGATGCAAAAGAGACACCGTCATAGCTGAAGCAGTGTTTGCCTTTACTTGCCCATGAAGCTGACAGCTTCCTCCCATCTGTCTGAAATTGGTAGGAAAGGATCACATGGCTGAGGATTACACATCCTGAAATTTTCATCCAAGCTGAATGTCAGGCAATCTGGAGATGTGTTTCCCACTGACACTGGTAGAAACAAACGTGAAAGAAGCTACAGAAACGGACACAGGCAGTGAGTGAGGAATGCAACGAAAGTGAGCAAAGCTTTTGAAACTAAAACGTAAAGAAAACTAAGTGCACATCCCTTAATCTGCTGCACGGAGCACCAGAGGATCAGAGCTGCATGTGAATGCAGCAAGGCTTCTAAGGATGAGATTTGCTTAAACAAGCCTTCAGATCCCCCTCTTCCCCCAAGAATGAACAGAATTAATATATCAAAGCTGTTGGGATTCCTTATGACCTCTGCAAAGTCCCTTTAGTCTCGGTGTTGCATCCAGCCAGATGTTTCATTCAATTTCATGTGATCTACTTCCTTACTGCAGCCGCCGCTTCACATGTATGCAGGTTTGATTCCCGGCATAATCTTTTCATTGGTCAAAGGGTCCCGCCTCCTTCCTTTTCCGCCTGCAAAAAAGTTCATTAGATCCGTCCCTTTGCTTATATTTTGTCAGATGGTACAGATGTAAATCAGGTGGGTTTTTTTTTTTTAAAAAAAGGAAAATCGCATAAAATCTTAATGATTTCCCAAAATGCCACTTCATGATGTTATCGTGGCAATCCATGGCTTATTCGTATTCTCCAAAGGTTGTAGACGATTGTTTTTCCTTTTCCTTAGAACTGTTCATTTTCCAAAGCTGCTTTTAGTTGCCTTGTACTGATGCCAGGACTGGTTTTTCCCATTGGGCAGCTGGTTGATTCCTCTAAAGGCCCCTTCTGCAGCAGATGCAAAACACCTGCTGTCACATTGCCAGGTTGATATTTTATTTTATTTTTTACTGAGACGTTCCATAAAACCCAGTGTGGGAAAGAAGCAGCTTTGTAAGGCTATACTCTGTCACCTCCTGCACCTTTGGTCATGCAAGACTTTTTAAAAACATCTTTTGGGATTTGAAATTGTGTTCTGATAGCCAGTCGATCTGTTACACACGTCTCTTGAAACCTTTTCCTTGTCTGATAGGGAATATTTTGTACATCAACACCATTTCCTCAAGAAACTCGACTAATCCCCGTATTATTCGTCTCACTGTTTTCTCAATCCCATTTAGGATGACTTTGGTAAAGATCCTCCGGCTGTTATTCAGCTGGTTTATCCCCCTAGTATCCTCATGATTATCCCATTCTCTCTCTTTGGATGAGAATTAGGATTTATTCTTCCCCTGCTCTGGAACCTTCTTACCCTTTCAAATATCCCTGGAGATCTTTCGTAATTCAGTTACTATTACTCTGTGGCTCTTACTGTGACAGCTCAGGAAAAGCTACTTAGCAAGCAAGTAAACTTGCTCTGTTTTTTTTTAAAGTAGTCTGAGACCCTAAGCTTTTATTTCTAACATATCAGTGGCACACATTTTTATGTTATCATCTTGAGTTGCTTCACTTGCTCCTGAACGCATCTTCATAGCAATTTAGATTTATGTTCATGCAAAATGGGATACAGGAAGCTAAACGTACTGTCAGACCAAGTTATTTTAATTGTATTGACTGGTTTTTAATGTGTTAAATTTAAAGTTTTATATTGTTAAATTTAAAGGTTTTATTTATTATTGTATGCTTTATGAAATGCTATTAGCCGCCCTGAGCCTGCCTAGGTGGGGAGGGCGGGATACAAATAAAAATTATTATTATTATTATTATTATTATTATTATTATTATTATTATTATTATTATGTAGCACCTTTGTTTTATTGATTTCTTGATTCCTAAATTTATTGACGTATTGATATTTTTATTCATGTGTTCATGTTCCTTAGCACTTTTCCCTTCAATATCATATAAATAGAGTTCATTGAAAATCAGACGCAAATACCGTGTGAAAATAATTCTGTCTGAATAGCAAGTATGGCACGTAGAGTGGCTGAAATTAATATACTGCTTATTCTACTTTAATATAGTATTTATTTTTACCTTAAAATATTTATAGCCTTCCTTTCTCACAGGGATTTAAAGTGGATTGCCTCCCCACCCCCAGTCAGAAGAAAGAGGCAGACACAAGGGTTGGGTTAACTAATGGGCCACTTTTACAAAAGTTCAAATGGCAAGGGCAAACTAACCTGTCCTATGGGCAGGGTCAGGGGTCATCCACAACAGCATGCTTCTCCCTCCTTCCAAGAGGGCAAAGGTGGCTCCCCAGCCATACAGCTGTGTCCTTCGGCTGGTGGAACTGGATTACACATAGTAAGTCAGTACCATCAACAAAAGGGGGCATTCAGTAACCAATGCATTCAGATTTTAAAAGTCTGGAGCTTTCAAAAAGAACTAAAGCATAGCACAAGTATTCACATAGCTAGGCTTGCCAATCCCCAGGTCCCAGTGGGGGTTCTCCAGCTTTCCCAGGCTCCTTCTCACCCCCAGTCAGCTGGCCAGTGGAGGGGGGGAAGCCCCGCCCCCAAAGCCATCATGTGCCTTTCCCCCTCCGGAGGCTTCAGTCTCCGATTGGAAATGCTTCCCCTTGGAATGGTGTGTCTGTGTTACTTTGAAGAAGTTGGCAGCAACTCGTGAGTAGAGAGACCAATCCCTGCTTCAGAGTCACCAGAAACGGGGGAGGGGGAGAAATGTCTACTGGGCACTTCTTTATTCCCTATGTGGAGATCGATTCTCATAGGGTATAATGGGGAATTGATCTGGAGGTATCGGGGGCTCTGGGGGGGGCTGTTTTTTGAGATAGAGACACCACATTTTCAGTATAGCATTTAGTGCCTCTCCCCAAAATACCACCCTCCCCAAGTTTCAAAACAATTGGACCAGGGGGTCCAATTCTATGAGCTCCAAAAGAAGGTGCCCCTATCCTTCATTATTTCCTATGGAAGGAAGGCATTTAAAAAGGTGTGCTGTCCCTTTAAATGTGATGGTCAAAACGCCATTGGAATTCAATTATGCTTGTCACACCCTTGCTCCTGGTTCTGCCCCCAGTGTCTCCTGGCTCCACCCCCAAAGTCCCCAGATATTTCTTGAATTGGACTTGGCAACGCTACACATAGCACATTTAGTAGTACAGGAATTATGTAGATAGGATCCTACTCACAATAGTATAGACCACAGTCCTTAAATCATTTATCAAAACAGATTTGTAAAACCATTTTATGCAGGGCAAACCTATAATCTGTACAAAAAAGCCCTTTTATATCATTTGTTGAAGACGAGGAGAGTGGGAGCTTCCCTGACTTCCTCAGGAAGGCCACTTCGCAAAAGGTAGGAGCTGCAACAGAGAAATCACTATGAGTGAATGCAAACTATAGGGGAAGGATGCTATACTTATTTAGTCCATACATCATCAAGTAAGACCATAGCCACAGATGGTCTGCAGTTGATGGACAAAAATAAATGCTGTGTTCAATAACAATTCATCTCCCTTTTTATGGCTTTTTGAAGACCACGCTGAAGCCAGAATTATCTAGAAGTTTCTGGACTGAAGGCAGTTTAGCTCAGAAAGCCGCCTCATTGTAGCAACCAAAGTGTGTCCCTCCCAGTGATTTTGTATCTAACTGTTGCATTTCCCCTGCATTTTCTTCAGTGACATTAGGCTGGTTCGTGGTATCTTTCCCATTTTATCTTGACGACTGGGTTAGTGTAACTGTCCCAAAGTCATCTAGTGAGTTTCTTTGTTGAAAGAGGATTTGAACCTAGGTCTTTGTGGTTCAGTACTACAGGGGTGGCCAACAGTAGCTCTCCAGATGGATTTTTTTGCCTACAACTCCCATCAGCCCCAGCCATTGGCCATGCTGGCTGGCGCTGATGGGAGTTGTAAGCAAAAAAAATCTGGAGAGCTACCATTGGCCACCCCTGCTTTAACAGATAGACTGTATAAGAAATATGCATTGTCTCTGAAATGGAAGTGCTCTGTGACCACTTTAAAAAGGTAAAGGTAGTCCCCTGTGCAAGCACCAGTCATTTCCACTCTGGGGGGACATTGCATCATGATGTTTTCACAGCAGACTTTTTATTGCTTCCCCCAGTCATCTACGCTTTCCCTCCAGCAAGCTGGGTACTCGTTTTACCAACCTCAGAAGGATGAAAGGCTGAGTCAACCTTGAGCCAGCTATCTGAACCCAGCTTCCACTGGGATTGAACTTAGGTTGTGAGCAGAGCTTGGACTGTGGTACTGCAGCTTACCACTCTGTGCCACAAAAGTGATCACTTTACCACACTTTTAAAACACTGACCAATTCCTCCCTAGCTTTTGCTCCATCCCTGGGCTTCTGCTTTTCCTGGCTCAAGCGATCAATTCCCCACCAGTTGCTGGGTGGGTGCATTTTGATCTGCAGCTCCCTCTAATTTCTCTCGCAGCTTCTGAATCTCTAAAAAACAACAGCAGAAAGCTGCGAGGGAAATTGAAGGGAGTTGCAGATCAAAATCCACCCATACAGCAGTTGGTGGAGAATTGATCTCTTGAGCCAGAGAAAGCAGAAGCCCGGGGGCGGAGCAACTGATAGTGAAGAATCAGTTGCTGTGATTCATCAAGAAGCACACTGCTTTTCAGTTAGTAGCCAAATGCTGTTACCATCTCAAGGGATCAGGACTGACGGGTGATGTAAATCTAATGGGAATATTGGAAACAGGTCATTTCTTTACACATTCTGCTCTTGATCTTCCAGGTTTCTAGTTCCTAGTTCCCGGAAATATTTGCTGTCTGTGTTGTCCCTAAAATACAACAGGGTGGATACAAATTTAAACAAAGAAATCTCTAAGAGTATAAGATGTATCCTTATATATGCCATACCCAGCTGGGAAATCTTATCTTTCCTCATAAATTTTAACTTTTACATTAAAAGACTGCTAGGGACAAACATAGAAGGTATAAGAATATTTCAAATATAGCACTTAGCTTGTAATTCATAAATCATGCAAAACCTGTGAAGTGCAAAGCAGAAATGACAATGCACTGAAGGGACATTGATAATTCCTTTTGCTTGTTCATCACTAAAACTGCTAAATGCATTTGTCGTGGCTGATAGCAAAGTTGGTTGCTAGAAGACTAATCCCCCCCGCCCTTTTTGGTGATGCTTTTAGATGATTTGCAAAAGCCAGGATGATTGTGCTAATGCATTCCTGGTGTAAAATAATAGCACACATTTAGAGCAACATTATGTTGAAAACAGCCCAGACATGTGGTACTGATTACAAAGGCCATACCTAAGCAAGTTCCTTATGATTTATGAGCAATGCATTATAACTGATTGACAGAAGAGACCTATTAGCTTTACTGTTGCTACAATAATGCCGTAACTTTTTATAGAGAGAGAGAGAGAGACAGCTCAGAATTCTATTCTCTGTCTATCTGTCTCTCTCTCTCTCTCTGGGTGTGTTGTGTATGCATGTATGTGCATGAGAGAGAGAGCAACAGTATAAGATTTAAAAAACATAATATGCTGCTACATTGTTCTGTTTTTGGTAATGAATTTCTATCACTGGAGAGAGAACTCTCCATATTCTGGCCTGTTGCCTGTGGATAACCCCACACATTTCTTTCAGCACAGAAAAGGAAACCCTTTGGCCACCAAACCACCTACCTTAGAGATGAGTCAGAAGCAGTTCAAATATTATGAATATGTAAACAGCAAGTATTTTGTTCTTTTTTGCCCTCCTTTTTCTGTTGTTGTTAAAGAGAAAATTATTCAGCACATTGAGGAACAAAGCCTTTGTATGGAAAATCATCACGGCTTCTGCAAGGAATGCCTTGGAGTTCTTTGAACAGGTTAACAAGCATGTGGATAAGGGGGATCCTGCAGACATCATAAACTTAGACTGCATATTGAAACAAAATATTTTTTTCCATTGAAAAATGCTGCTACCTTTCTGTATGTCAGGTTATCTCTGTTAGATTTATATCTTGCCCTTGAACTATAAGATCTTCAAAGTGGCATAAGTGTTAAAAGTGCAAAATAAACTTTGTCTCTCTGCCAAGCTGACCAGCCACCCCCAGGGGGTTCCTTCTGGTTGCCACCTTGCCTGAACTACTTTAGCCCTTGGGTGAGTGGGCGTCAACGTGGCAGATGAGGTTCAATATGGACAAGTGCAAAGTAATGCACATTGGGGCCAAGAATCCCTGCTACAAATACAAGCTGATGGGGTGTGAACTGGCAGAGACTGACCAAGAGAGAGATCTTGGGGTCATGGTAGATAACTCACTGAAAGTGTCAAGTCAGTGTGCGATTGCAATAAAAAAGGCCAACGCCATGCTTGGAATTATTAGGAAGGGAATTGAAAACAAATCAGCCAGTATCATTAAGAATTTTTAGCTAATCAATTACAGGGGAGATTACAGGGTTGGGATTTTTAAATTAATTAACTATTAGATTAAATTATTAGGGAGCTAGCCAAATTTGATTGGTGAGGGAAGGGCAGGGTTGGAAGTTTAACATCTAATATAGGGTGGTGAGGGAGGTTATATTCATGTTGGCAAAGGCCATACCGGACACCGGTGAGGATGCCCGACCAAGGGATTCCAGTACTCCTGGGGAGGGGAAGGTATAATGGTGGGAGCAGACAGAAGTATAAGGGAAGGAGGCCGAGACAAAATAGTGCTCGGCCCCCTTCCCAACGGTGACAGGTAGTGGGGTCAAGCAGAATGGCCCGACTCCGTCATTGATGTTATGTTATGCCAGGTCCATAAATAACAAGACCTCGACCCTTAGGGAGTTCCTGCTTAAGCAGGATGTAGACCTGGCTTGCGTGACTGAAACCTGGGTGTGAGATGGGGAGACTAGCTCTCTCCCAGATGACCCCCCCAGGATACTCGGCCTTTCACCAATCACAGACTAGCGGGCGGGGGGGTGGCGCTATTCATACGAGAGGATTACTCCTTCCGGGCTCTCCCAGCCCCAATGATCAATGGCATAGAATGTGTCGGTCTGGTGTGGGAAGTGGGGGAAGGATTGGTGATCTGGCTGGTGTACCGTCCGCCTAACGCACTGGCCAGCACCTTACTATCCCTGATGGAGGCCATTGTCGGTGCGGGAGTTAGCAGAGTGAGCTTGGTGACCTGCCCGACACAGGGCTCCAGGAAAGAAATCAGCCAGACACCTGCAACTAGTGCCAAAATAGTGTATTTACAGATATATACAATAAGTGCTCACTAGTGCAGTCCAATATCTTACTCTAACAGACAAAATGCTCCGCCTACACACCAACTCTCAGAGAGAGACCTGTGTGTTCCACACACAGTCTTCTTATAGTTCTACCAGCCAATCCTGGCTGTGCACTGTCATGCTGACTCAGCAGGTTTCTTCTCTTGGCTTCTGCCGGCTCAAACCGGTCTGCTGATAAGGTCATTGTGACCTAGCATGCCTGCTAGATCACCAGCTGTCAAAGTATAGCTGTCAGACTGGGTTTACATAGATTCATTACACCAACAGCCATAACAGACTGGGCATTGGAATACCCAAGGCTTGTGATCCTGGGTGAATTCAATGTCCATGCTGATGATGCGACCGCCAGTCAGGCGATGGACCTAGTGTCCTCCATGGCGACACTGGGACTCTCCCAATTTGTTACAACATCCACTCACCAGTCGGGGCACATGTTAGATTTGGTCTTTGCAGCTGGGGTTCTGGTGGACGGTATTACCGCTGAGGCGGTGCCATGGTTGGACCATTTTGCCCTCAAGGCTCGTGTGGATGCTCCGTCCCAACCCTGTATGAGTGGAGAGCCTATTTTGGCTCGCCCACCGAGTCTGATGGACCCTGAGCAGTTCCAAATGGCTCTGCGGGATCCCTGGCTCCCTGGCGATTCCTTTGATGACCTGGTTGAGTCTTGGCATGGCCGACTATCCAGGGCCATCAATGAGATCACACCTCGATGCCCTCTGCGCTCTCGTGTTAAGCTGGCTCCGTGTTATACCCTGGAGCCGCGACAACTGAAACAAAGGCTCAGATGGTTAGAGAGGCAATGGCGGCATACTCGAGACAAAGTGACGAGAACATTTTATGGAGAGTTTATGAGGTCCTATGAGATGGCAGTCAAAGCCACTAAGAAGGATTACTTTGCAGCTAAGATCGCATCTGCAAATTCGCGCCCGGCACAATTGTTTAGGATAATTGGGAACCTTACAACACTGCCTCAAGGCAGATCAAATACTAGAGAATTAGAGATTGGCTATGAGGCTTTTGCAAAAAATTTTGCAGGTAAAATCATGTCGCTCCACCACGACCTCCCCACCACATTGGATACAGTACAAGAACTTGAGGCTCCGTGCCTGTCTTCTGGTTCAGTTCTGGATCACTTCGACACACTTAGCTTGCGGGAAGTTGATGGAATCCTCTCTACTGTATGCTCAACAACTTGCGATTTGGACCCATGTCCCTCTTGGCTAATTAAATCTTGCCAGAGGGAACTTAGATGTCCTATACAGCTTTCCTCCTTCCTTGACGGATGGAGACAAAGGGTGGCAATTGGGCGAGAGTTGTCCCAGAGGCATCTACATACGCCCCCTTGCCCAGATTGCCGGGAGATATGGGTTTGGGTGTCATCAATATGCGGATGACACCCAGCTCTATCTACTAATGGACAGTAGGCCTGACTGCGTCCCAAAATATCTGGACCTAGCATTGCAAGCCATGGCAGGTTGGCTCAAGCTGAGTAGGTTGAAGCTGAATCCAACAAAGACAGAGATCCTTTGCCTGGGTCGTGGCAGTCTGGGAAGGGAAATCCCCCTTCCAGTTTTTGACGGTGCGCCATTGAAAGTGGAGCACAAGGTCAAGAGCTTGGGGGTTCTACTGGAGCCTTCCTTGTCAATGGAGGCCCAGATAGCAGCCACTGCCAAATCTGCTTTTTTCCATCTTAGGCGGGCGAGGCAGTTGGCTCCCTTCCTAGAGCGTCACGACTTGGCAACAGTGATTCATGCAACGGTCACCTCAAGATTGGATTACTGTAATGCCCTCTACATGGGGCTGCCCTTGTGCCAAACCCAGAAGTTGCAGCTGGTGCAGAATGTGGCGGCTAGGCTGTTATTAGGGCTCCCGGAATGGGAGCACATACAGCTGGGGCTGTGTGAGCTGCACTGGCTGCCAGTTGTATACCGGATTCACTACAAAGTGCTGGTCATTACCTTTAAAGCCCTATATTGCCGAGGACCTGCCTACCTTAGGGACTGTCTCTCCCCATTTGTGTACAAAATCAGCTGACAATCCCTGGGCCGAAGGAGGCCAAACTGAAGAGTATGCGTGAAAGGGCCTTTTCAATTGCAGCTCTTCACTGGTGGAACCAACTACCGGATGAAGTGCGGGCCCTGCGGAGTCCTGATCAATTCCGTAGGGCCTGCAAGACTACCCTTTTCCAAATGGCCTTCAATTAATGTGGATTTAGTCTACTATATCCGGCCATCATAAACTACTGAGGAGAACATCTAGAATATAGCACTGTAAATGTTAGTTTTAATTGTAATTTTGATGGTTTTAATTGGCAAATTATATATATCGTACTGAGATAATGTTTTTATATTGTATATTGTAAATTGTAATTCTCATATGTTGTGAGCCGCCCTGAGCCTGCTTCGGTGGGGAGGGCAGGATATAAATATATTACTATTTATTCTTATCATCATAATGCCCCTGTATAAATCGATGGTTCGGTCTCATTTGTAATACTGTGTACAATTCTGGTCACCGCACCTCAAAAAGGATATTATAGCATTGGAAAAAAAGAAGAAAAGGGCAACTAGAATGAAAAGGTTTGGAACAATTTCTCTATGAAGAAAGGTTGAAACGCTTGGGGCTCTTTAGCTTGGAGAAATGTCGACTGTGGGGTGACATGATAGAGGTTTACAAGATTATGCATGGGTTGGAGAAAGCAGAGAAAGAAGTACTTTTCTCCCTTTCTCACAATACAAGAACTCGAGGGCATTAAATGAAATTGCTGAGCAGTCGGGTTAGAATGGATAAAAGGAAGTAATTCACCCAAAGGGTGATTAATATGTGGAATTCACTGCCACAGGAGGTGGTGGCGGCTACAAGCATAGCCAGCTTCAAGAGGGGTTTGGATAAAAATATGAAGTAGAGGTCCATCAGTGGCTATTAGCCACAGCATATTATTGGAACTGTCTGGGACAGTGATGCTCTGTATTCTTGGTGCTTGGAGGGGGGGTGCACAAAGTGGAAGGTCTTCTAGCCCTACTTGTGAACCTCCTGATGGCACTTCGGTGTTTTTTTGTTTTGTTTTTGGCCACTGTGTGACACAGAGCGTTGGACTGGATGGGCCATTGGCCTGATCCAACATGGCTTCTCTTAAGTTCTTATGTATTTCAGAATAGGCATCTTGTATCTATGGAGTAGGAGCCTCTATTTATGTTGTGATTCTTCAAAAAAGCCACAAATTGCTAACATGAAAAAGAACTGTAGCATATAAAGAACATGGTCTTCATGTTAATTGCCAAATGACATTATAATTAATTAACCCACATATAGGTTTATTTTCCACAAGGAGCCTGTGAAGGCATCTAAAGTTGCATTCCTTCTTTGACACATGTTACTGAGCTACTCTCATTTTATTGTGTAACAACCTATAGAATCTTAGGTCAGTTGATTTGATCCTTTTATTTGTAATTGAATGCATCTTGGCATGAATATGCTATTTAAAAAGCCATTAGTTTAAATAAGATATGACCAAAGTAGTGAACAAATATGGGTTCTAGTATGATAAGTTAGAAGTGTAATTAGCAGATCTGATGCCACAGTGTCCTCACCACAAATATAAATAGATCTGCCCACATTTCACAGATGAAACTATTTTACTTATTTATAAAGTTTATATTCAGCCTTTCTGCCCCCACAAAGGCCACCAAGCCAAATAACAAGCTAAAACATGCATGACAAAACCACATTTTAAAACCATTTTATACCACCACCCCCCCAAAAAGCACACACATTATTAAAACAATGAAAAACAGCTAAAATATGCACAAATATGTAAAAAAAAAATCCCACAATTAAAACATTGAGCAGTAAGAAGGGATCACTGGGGGAATGCCAGACAAAACAATAAAGTCTTCTCCTACTGATGGCAACAGAAAGGCACGCACAAATCTCTCTGGGGAGAAAGTTCCAAAACTTTGGTGCCACATCTGAGAAGGCCCTCTCCCAGGTTTCCACCTACCTAGTCTCAGAAGACAGGGGCACCCAAAGCAGAGCCTCTGAAGATGACCACAGTGGACAGGTGGGTTCATTAAACAGGGACTCGTGGATTTATGCCTCCAGGTAGGACCTGAGGATCCCCTGGAATTATAGCTCATCTCCAGACTATAGAGATCAGTGCCCCTAATCTCTGTAATCTGGAGAAAATGGATGCTTTGGAAGGTGGACTCCATGACATTGTAATCCACTGAAGTCCCCATCCTCCCCAGGCTCCATCCCCAGATCTCCAGGAGTTGCTCAACCTGGAGGTGAGAACCTTAGTCTCATCTCCTGCAGATGGCCAGAGATGACCTGGCAACTATAGATTTGTGGCATCTTTATACTCACATCAACAATTATTCTTACAATCCCAAAAGAACTCTGGACCCTGCCCTGATTTTGTTAACTCTAAGTGTGGCTGTTCAGCTTAGACCCAGCTGGCACTGGCATGAGAGGAGATGATGGATGTTGCTGGCTATATCTGAGTCATGGAGCTAGGTTTCCCAATCCCCAGGTCCCAGCGGGGGATCCCCAGGTTTTACAGGCTTCCCCCTACTCCCAGCCAGCTGGTCGGCAGGGAAAGCCCCGCCCCCTCAGCCACCATGCAGCTCTAGGTCTTGGGCAGGTTTAGAAACCTGCAAACAGGTCCATTTCAAAATGTGTGTGTGTCTGTGTGCCTTTAAAGTTGAGCAGGAAGTACTTCATGGGAAGGGTCAGCAATGCTTGTTTTGCTTTCGTTTCAGAGCAACCGTGTGTGTGTGTGTGAGAGAGAGAGGGGGGGGAGCAGCACTAGACCCAGTAAGTGTGTGAGTGTGTGTGAGAGAGGATTGCCAATCCCCAGGTTTGGAGGCCCTCCCCCCCCCGCTCTGGGTTATCAGAAAGCGGCCGGGGGGGGGGGGTGTCTACTGGGCAATTATTCCCTATGGAGAACGATTCCCATAGGGAATAATGGGGAATTGATCCACGGGTATTGGGGGCTCTGGAGGGAGGCTGTGTTTTGAGGCAGAGGCACCAAATTTTCAGTATAGTATCTAGTGCCTCTCCCCAAAATACCCCTCCCCCCCAAGTTTCAAAACGATTGGACCAGGGAGTCCAATTTTTTGAGCCCCAAAAGAAGGTGCCCCTATCCTTCATTATTTCCTATTGAAGGAAGGCATCTAAAAAGGTGTGCCGTCCCTTTAAATGTGATGGCCAGAACTCCCTTGGAGTTCAATTATGCTTGTCACACCCTTGTTCCTGGCCCCGCCCCCAATGTCTCCTGGCTCCACCCCCCAAAGTCCCCAGATATTTCTTGAATTGTACTTGGCAACCCTACATGGAGCCTTTGCTAAGGCTGCTGACATGGCTTGCTCTTGGGCCATTTTAATTTATAGCAAGGCAGGAAAATAATCTCCTCTGGCTTTACGAAACAGTTTTAGACTTAGATGAGCAGCTTCCTACGGAGGTCATCGCAGTCCTGATCAGTCAATGCTGAAGTTAAGAGCAAGGCCAGCAGAAAACTACTGTGCTAGCTCTGAAGGCTACTGCATACCTGAATTGGAGGGAAGTGTGACATTTACAAATAACGGCAGATCAGAGTGTGCTGACTGCATGTGCAGATGCATCATAAGACACCTTCTCATGTCACTTACGTTGTACATCATACATTCAGGTTGGTAACCATGTTAGTCTGAAGCAGTAGAACAAAGTTTGAGTCCAGTGTCACATGATAAGTTACTCAGTTGTCACTTATACCCCCAAATTAAACTTTGTTGGTCTTAAAGGTGCCAAGGGACTCAAACTTGATTTTCACATTCCTCTTTCAGGGCTTTTTTTGTAGCAGGAACTCCTTTCCTTATCAGGCCACAGATCCCTGATGTAGCCAATTCTCCTGGAGTTTACAGTAGACCCTGTACTAAGAGCCCTGTAAGCTCTTGGAGGATTGGCTACATAAGAGGGATGTGGCCTAATAAGCAAAGGAGTTCCTGCTACAAAAAAGTCCTGCCCTCTTTAGGGTTGCCAAGTCCAATTAAAGAAAAATCTGGGGACTTTGGGGGCAGAGCCAGGAGACTTTGGGGGTGGGGCCAGGAATAAGGATGTGACAAGCATAATTGAACTCCAAGGGAGTTCTGGCCATCGCATTTAAAGGGACAGCTCACCTTTTTAAATGCCTTTCTTCCATAGGAAATAATTAAGGATAGGGGCACCGTCTTTTGGGGCTCATAGAATTGGACCCTCTGGTCCAATCATTTTGAAACTTGGGGGGTATTTTGGGGAGAGGCACTAGATGCTATACTAAAAATCTGGTGCCTCTACCTCAAAAAATAGCCCCCCCCAGAGCCCCCAATACCCACGGATCAATTCCCTATTATTCCCTATGGGAATCGTTCTCCATAGGGAATAACAGAGTGCCTAGTAGACATTTCCCTCCCCCCCCCGCTTTCTAAAGGGGGGGAGGGCCTCCATACCAGGGAATCCCCCCTCCCTGCCCCCTCCCTGCCCCCACCCTCTCTCTCACACACAAATACTTACTGGGTCTTCTTCCGGAGAACTCTACCTGCTGTGAAAACGAAAGCAAAGAAAGGGAGGGGCCGTTCTCCAAAGCCCTTCCTGTTTCCTGCTTCCTGCCCAGCCTTAAAGGGGCAGACATTTTACAAACTGCTCAGGAGCTAACAGCATGAAGTCTACAGGTATGTTCTCCCCCCCTCCCCCCCCGCTTCCCAATTTTTAGAGAGCGGGAGATGAAGCTGGGAACCCAGAAGTCTCCCGCCAGAGCGGGAGGTTTGGAAAGCCTACCCCTCTTCCATATGTAATGGTTGAGGGAATTCTGTTTCACTGTATCTGAAGGCGTGTGCTTGCTCACAAAAGCTTATACCTTGAATAAAACTTGGTTGGTCTTAAAGATGCCAGTGGACTTAAGCTTTGTTCATTATACATCGTAGCCACACCATCTTGAGAAAAAAGCAACTGACCTTGAAAAGTTTATGGTATAGCAGCATCCCTGTATAACCTTCGAAAGCTGTTAATTTTATGGGTCTACCAGGATGTATCAGGGCATTTATTTTAGAAAAAGAATGTCTAAACAGATCAGTCTCTCATCAGACACCATGACTCAGGGATCTAAAAAAAATGGCAGCATCTGAGCTTAAATCATCCAAATGCCTGAAGCAGCACAAGAAATTAGTTTCTAGTACAATTTTTATGTTTTGTAGCTCGCAGCTAAATCATGCATTATGGTGAATCATTAGCTACTGACTTGTATATAGCTTTCCCCGTAACATCCATTTTTTAAAAGTTTCGTTTATAAGTTTAAAAATATACCCATGCCCATACAGTTTTTAGACTTTGGTGTTCTCCAAAGTTCAGTATTTTCTTGAGATAAATGGTATGTAAAATTGACCCTTACTAGGGTTGCCAAGTCCAATTAAAAAAAATCTGGGGACTTTGGGGGCGGACCCAGGAGACTTTGGGTGTGGAGCCAGGAGACATTGGGGGTGGAGCCAGGAACAAGGATGTGACAAGCACAATTGAACTCCAAGGGAGTTCTGGCCATCACATATAAAGGGACAGCATGCCTTTTCAAATGCCTTTCTTCCATAGGAAATAATTAAGGATAGGGGCACCATCTTTTGGGGCTCATAGAATTGGACCCTCTGGTCCAATAATTTTGAAACTTGGGGGGTATTTTGGGGAGAGGCACTAGATGCTATACTAAAAATCTGGTGCCTCTACCTCAAAAATAGCCCCCCCAGAGCCCCCAATACCCACGGATCAATTCCCTATTATTCCCTATGGGAATCGTTCTCCTTAGGGAATAATAGAGTGCCTAGTAGACATTTCCCTCCCCCCCATGCTTTCTAAAGGGGGGGAGGGCCTCCATACCAGGGAATCCCCCCTCCCTGCCCCCTCCCTCTCTCTCTCACACACACACAAACACTTACCGTACTTGGTCTTCTTCCAGCAGAATGTGCTTGCTGGGAAAATGAAAGCAAGGCTCCACAGGAAAAGAAAGGGAGGGGCCATTCTCCATGGAAACTGTTACTTTCCCATGAAGCCCTTCCTGTTTCCTGTGCAGCCTTAAAGGGACACATTTTAAAACGGATCAGAAGCTCTACAACATGATGCCTAAAGGTATGTTCTCTCCCCCCCCCCCCGCCCCCAGATTTTTTGAGAGCGGGGGAGGAGGATGCAATTTCGGGGGTCCCCCGCCAGGGCGGGGTGGTGGGGGTGGGAAGCCTAACCCTTACTCAGAGCTTTTTCTGCAGCAGGAATTCCTTTGATTATTAGGCCACACACCCTTTGCATATTAGGCCACATGCTAAGAGGCAGACAGACATCCGTATCATTTAAACCGACCTCCCCTGCACTAATTGCACTGATTGTTTAAAACCGATATAGCTGAGATTTTTGAACATCTAGGTTGAGACAAGTATGCCTAATTGAACTGCTCACGCCATCCATGCCGCCTTAACTTAATTAACGTGAGCTGTGACTTAATTGTCTTAATTTTAAACTGTTTAAACTATTTTAATTGTTCTTAAACTGTTTTGATTGTTTTATTATGTTGGAAGCCGCCTTGAGCCCACTATGCGAAAGGGCAGCCTATAAATCTATGGAAATAATAGATAAAGAGCTTACAGGGCTCTTAGTAAAGGGCTTACTGTAAGCTCCAGGAGGATTGGCTACATCAGGAGTGTGTGGGAAATACAGCAATGGATAATATTTGTTATTCCAACAAGAAATGCTTAGACATCAAGTGTAAAGTGACTATTTATTTACTTTATTTATACCAACGAGGAGACAAAGTGGTTACATCATTGTCCCCTCTTCCATTTTATCTCCACAACAACCCCTGTGAGGTAGGTTAGGCTGAGACTGGCCCAAGGTCACCCAACAAGCTTCTAAGGCAAAGTGGGAAATTGAAGCTCAGTCTCCCAGATCCTAATCCAACAGTCTAATGACTACACAATATCGGTTATGAATTTGAGCCAAGAAGAAGGCTTTGCCAAAGCCAAGTTAAGCCAACATCGTTTTTGCTTGATTCCTTTGAAGGCAACATTGCGCTATTCTTTGCCTCTGCTTATGCTATGCTCCATATAAATACTATACAGATTGAGGTGTCATCCAGGAGTATATGAGAATCACTGTGTGATGGCTTCAATCCACATGGGGAATTTCTGCAAGCATTGTGGTGTGAAAAAGGGGCATAGCGCTTTGGGATAAGCATTTCCAGGAGCTTCCTCATGAAAACAGATGGTGTGCTTCATCCATTTCAAAGAGTGGGCTGCTGTGATAATGCTCACCATTCTGACCACTGTAATTTCTTTATGAAAGGCAAGAGGCATATCCTACAGAGAAAACGACTGAAAAAAACAATTCAACTTGGAAAAATGCAACAATTCCTGCATCAGAAGGCCAGAGAGTGCTTTTGACCACCTAGGAACAGACATGTTTGCTTTGCTGCCCTAGTAGTCAGGGTGACTTTGACTGTCTCTATACCATTTGGACAAGTGAAGGGTGGCCATTTTAAGGATCCTTCAGTAAGCAGAAATGTGTTTTCTTATATTTAACGCTTCAGGGGGTGAATTTGCAAAACAGCTAAATAGCTGTTCAATGTGATGAGCATTTTACACCCTTTTACATTTGTCTTCCAAACAAAACTAATGGCATCTAAACTTCATATTGGCATGCTGCCTCTATTTCAAAAGCATTCCTGCTGCATTACAGAAGGCAACTGGGCGGCATGGTAAATGTGTCATTTGCTATTTAACTTCTCTGTGACCTGGATCTAAATTCCCAGTAGCGCAGAATGAGACTTCAGTTCTCTCAGAAGGCTATTTAGTGCTACACAGAAAGGCTTGTGAGGAATCAAAAATTAACAGAAGCACTTCCCCTGCACTATTTTGTCCAGCACTGACTGTTTTGTGTACACAAATACTGGCATGCGTGCATGCTTACACACACACACTCACACACTTGAAAGTCTTGAGATGGAGGAGTAAATGCTTTTTATTAAAAGAATCCTTTCACCAGCCAAGAAAGGGCTGCCATGAATAAATATTCTGTTCATTCTAAGAATCACAGCGAAATAAACAGTAAGCAAGCAATGTGACCCAACATACTTTTGTTCGTTTCAATATGCAGCCTCTAATCAGCATGCTTTTTGAGTTTGGTTGTTCTCCTTTAACAAAGGTTAGAAAAGGATGCAGCATGGGATGGAGAATCAAGTTTCAATTTTTAGATATAGCAACCTGTGTAATGTGTGTCAAGCATGCTATTTCTATGTATTAAATCAATACCTTTATTGGATTCTGATTCCTTCCTCTTTAGCTCTGACAACTGTTCTTTCCCATAGCTGCAGATCAAAGTTCAAACCCCCCTCTTACTTTTCTCACCTCCCTTTCCTCTTTCCCACCTCTGGGTAGAAAATGTAGGAATGCTGTAACTTTGATGATAGAGAGAAAGGAGGCGCCTCCCCTGAACAGTTCCCATTCATTGCTTATCAACAAGAGCAAGAATGTATGAGATCGAGGGAAGTTTCAACCGCAAGATAGTACTGGATAGTAATTTTGCATAGTTGTAAAAATTCACACATGCTTGTTATGTCTTGAAGCTATCTATTCTATACCCTTTGATGTAATCCTCAAAACACTATGCCATGAGGAATTCTGTATCACTCTCAAGGTACTCCACCTTGAGCAACAATGGACTATGAATAAAACAAGTCTTTGTATCAAACAATTGCTTGGTTATTCGAAATACCTATGCTTGACAATGTGGACTCTTTGCTATTAGAGTTTCATATGACCTTATATTGTATTTTACGCATTACACCAGTCATTCCTTCTGAAGTCAGTGTCTACAATCCATATCAGACTGAACTGATGCTTCAGTTAAAGACAAATAAAAATGTGCTAGAGATTAAAAACTTAAAAAATTCAGCCTTTGAAATTCTGAAGGCCATATTATGCACTGAGTTTAATATAAGGAATTAATTTAAAACAAGTGGGGTCCCAGAAGAAACTTGTAGGGAGACTACATCCCATCCCCAGATCTTTGCTTTCTTCCCTCTCAATCGTCCACCCCCTCTTTCTTCCCACCCCCTCTTTTTACCCTGTTCTTTCTTCCTCTTTCTTCGTCAATTTCCCCCCTCTATTTCTTCCCCTCCTCTTCTCTGACAATCTACCTTCTCTTCTTCCATCTCTCTTTCTCTCCACCCTTACCTTGCAGTGTTTGTGGCAGGGCCTCTGGCAACCAGCAAGGCCCTCCAAAACAATCATATTTGTAGCAGGATCCCCAGCAGCCAATAGGGCCCCTGGAAACCACTGCATCAGCTGTTCAGGATAAGTAATCTGTAAATGTGCATTATTGTTTTTAGAGGATTTAACCCCCCTCCACTTAATTTTTAACTTCTAAGATTTTTTCCTGCAAACCTAGGGAGTCTCCCGAGTTTAAAGAAAAATCTCCTTTCTCTCATGTGGGCCCAATCCTCAGACATCACAGATATCCACAGATCTATTCAAACTTGAGAAATATATATATTTTACTTCATTTGAGATTTCAGATATTTTAAGGAGGATTGGAATGGCAAAGAAAATTGAGAATAGACTTGAGGACAAAAAGGGGTAGGGTGGAGACTGGGGAGGGGGGGAGGAAGTCCACTGTAGGACTGGAAAGCTGTGCTGACCCAAACACCCTCCCTGCTTTATGCTGCTAAGATTTTTAAGCAGGAACCTCTAACTTCCTAAAGCAACTCAGAAGTTGCACATGAAACTCGCATCTCCCTTTTTTCTGTTTTGCATTGCAGAAATGTTTGTACCAGAGGAAGAAGCTTAAATGGACTAAAAAGCCCACTAAATAATTTTCAGTAATGTATGTGATCCAGCAAAAGTGATTCATTTACAAAGAACATCTGAATCAATCTATGTAAACACCACATGTATCTTTAAACATAACATTTATAGAAATGCATTTTTAGTCTTTTTGTTGCTACTGTACCCCCACCCTACACACACATGCACTTTTTCTGCAGACAACAGTCTTCTCAGTCTCAGGGTTTTGTGCACTTTGGTAGCTTAATTTAGATGACATATCTATTCCAGGTGCCAGGGTTGTGACACTTGGAATACAGTCATTTTAAGTGAGGTGGCTGGGAAGGAGGCAACTATAGATCTCTTTAGAAGTATGAAAAAGATGGAGTTTTTTTATGTAGGTCAGAGTTCCTTTCTGGACCTGTGGGGACATTTGGAATTTTGCATGGTGCATGCAAAAATAAAATGGCTGCCTCAGGAGGTGGAGCCATCCATAGAATGATTGCCACAGCCTAACTGTAGCAACACAGTGTAGATTCTTGTGCTGTGGTAAGCAGCTGCTGCCAAAGCAACATTTAGAACAAATCTGCATAGCTAATCAAAAACCTTGCTGCCATGACCTGCCTCCCATCCTAAAATATTTGGCAGGTACCAGAAAATGTGTTGGCATATGCCATGGAACCGACAGGAACCACATTGGGGACCTCTGGTGTCTCCTATGGGGAAAAAAAATCATTATAATTTCAGATCTGTGATTCAAGGTGTCAACCTTTATTACGATTGCTGGTTTTCAGCTAGAACATTACCGCTTTGGATTTCCAATCTGTGGGGTTTTTTTTCTTGTCAGGTTCCAAATTTTGGGGACCATTTATTTTCAATTAGGAACTAATTCAAGCATCTGGGGCAGCTACTTTTAAAGATAATGGCACCAAATTTGCTCGTAAGATAGTCCTCCCTCTACTCTAAAAGAGTTTTCCACCAAGTTTCAAGCAAATTGGACCAAGGGACTCTATTCTTTGAGCCCCCCAAAAAGGTGCCCCACCCAACCTAGTTTCAGAACTCGACAGCGGGAGGTAGTAAGGAGAAGGAGTGAGCCAAAGTGACAACCCTATGGAGAGCTTTTTTGAACATGGGCTGGAGTGGTTGTTTTCCAACTAAATGACACCAAAGTAACCTACATTGCTGCCTGTTCTGTAAAGATTCTCTCTCTCACGTTTCAAGTTAAGTGGAAAAGTGGTCTGATTCTATGCCCTCCCTCCAACCAAGGTGCTCCCAGCCACCCTACTTGAAAAGGAAAAAAAGTTTTGATTTTACAGACATCTGAAATAGGTTTCTTTCAATGCAGGCACATTTCTCTCCACTGAATCATATTGGGGAGGGGGAAATGGTGCTGGGAGCCAGCATTTTCTTTAAAATACACCTGTGTCCATTTTTTCCTCATAATCTTATAGTAGCTGACAGACAAAACTTTTCCGCTGAATACTTTGAATTTGCAATCCTTCCTTGATGTAGTCTGCTTTTTTTTCACAAAGTAAAGATTTTTTTCCTTTGCAGAAAGTATCCCTCCTTCATCCTTCCCTGCAAGATACCTCACAATAAGTGACCAAGTACAAAAAGCACAGCCAAATATGAAGCTTGGTACCCTGCAAAGAAATGTCCTGTAGAGCTAAAACCCTCCTGTTGATGTTGATATGTGATATAGCCAGCAGATCGCTGCTGCAGAAAGCACCACCAAATTCCAAAACGAAGGGAGCATGAGTGGCCTTGAAAGTGGAAAAATTATGTGCAAGAGCTGCCAAATGAATCTATGCAAGACAGTCAATGTGATGAGCCTTTGAGCATCAGACTCCCAAGGGGATGACCTTCCCCAGCTCTTGATAGGTCATCAGGCAAGAAAAGAATCATAGGGGTCAATGAACACTAAGTCCTTACTATAAAAGGAAATGGCTGACTGGTTAATACCCATGGTCCTTAAGGTTAGCCTGCATTCCTTAAGTTAGGCCAGATAATGTAAAAATCAAGGCCTCAGGAGCTGGCTATGGCTCAGCCAACCCTATTGACTCTGCAAAGAGCAGGAAAGCAGACACAGCCTGCAGGAAAGAGCAAGAAAGCAGACACAGCCTGCATACAGACATTTGTAGATGTGGCAGGTAGAGGGGTCAAGTGACCCAATTACTCACTGAATAATTAATTGTTGCCAAGCATTCATAGTTTTTTCCAGGAAGTGGTCCAAATGCTGGTTTGCATTGGGTGCCAGGATGTAGAACCTTTCCTCCTGAAACTCAGACAAGATGTCCACAATGCCGTTATTAGTGATTGCAATGTAATGTGTTGAGAAATGAATGCTAGACACCAGATAGGTCAAGACAAACTTGTGTACTAACTGCATGACCTGCTCAGAGCATAACGATTGGTGGTTAATAACTTGAACCACGGGTTGGATATCACATCAGAAGTTGACACACTTGTCACTAAATATGTTCTGCCACATATGGACAACTGCCAAAATGTCAAAGAACTCCTACAAAGAGAGGTCCCTGAGAATCCCAGTCCAGGCCCAATGTGGGGGGCACTACTCAGCACACCAGCAACCATTGAATACAATGCTAAATCCCAGGCTGCCTGAAGCATCAGAATGAATTTGCAAAGAGGGGTGATCCTTATGAAGGGAACCAGAAAGCTCAGTCAAGCCCACAGATCTTCCCACATATCATGAATGCTTGCTGTGGCGCAAGCCAGTCAAGCGCAGAAAGCCACAGCTTGCTGGCAAAATTAAGATGGCTCAACAATGACTGAATGTGTTTCACTGTGCATTTTTTTTTACTACTTGAAAACAAAACACTGAGGGTGGCTAACTTATCCCCAAGGAGGTGGGAAGTGCCCTAAACTGATTCTAGTCAAATTTTGAGATACATGAACTGAGGAGTCAGATCCTTGGCCTTATCCTGGGCAAGCAGAACCTCCACTTCAGCTGTGAGGGCCTGAAATGCAGCTAAACATTTGACACATGCCGATGGGCACATTTGACAATCATCCAGGTAGTGGTGACATAGACTCCCAGTGTGGCCCTTGACCACCCACTATAGAAAATGCTGAAAGTTTTGAATGGAGCATAGACAAAGGAGCAACCCTTAGGCATGGGCTTATCAATGTACCATCTACCACCAAATTTGAAAACTAGCAAGCAAAAATCCCCTAGATGGGCAAGATCCAGAAGGCAGACTGAACGTTACACTTAGCTAAAAGTTTACCTGGACCACAGGGCCTGATTAAAGTAACTGAATGATCCAAGGAGGCATACTGAACAGAGCAGAGTTCAAGGGCCATTTATGCCTTTTAGGTAGGTCAGAATTTGCCCAGGGCTTTCTTAGGCACTACTCCAAGAGGGGAACCCTGAGGTTGGAAAGCAGGGCTGTAGGAAAAAGGCCTGCTATCCTACCTACTTCACACTCCTTGGCTATTTTGCTTGCCACTATGGCAGGCAAGTCCTGAGTGTATTTAAGGTTACCACAGTCCACTGAAATGCAAGAGCCAGTGAATTGTATGCAAAAACCCTTGCTGAACCCTTCTTTTAGTATCCCAGATAAGAGACCCTGGGATACTTAAAAAATAATCAGTACAAGTATACCCATAACGACTTGCTGAATAGTAAGAATATTCCTTTGCCCTTGGATACAGATATCACCAGGAATCAAAAAGATAGTATTTTTCAAGAAGGTTCTTAAATTTAGCTGAGACTCTGGTCAAAGGGACCTTATGTTTTCTAAAGTTAGTTGTGTTCAATGAGGGGTCTAGGACTAAATTAAAATCCCCTCCCAGGATTAATTCCACTACACCAGTTTGGTGTAGTGGTTAAGTGTGTGGTCTCTTACCTGGGAGAACTGGGTTTGATTCCCCACTCCTCCACTTGCACCTGCTAGCATGGCCTTGGGTCAGCCATAGCTCTGGCAGAGGTTGTCCTTGAAAGGGCAGCTGCTGTAAGAGCCCTCTCCAGCCCCACCCACCTCACAGGGTGTCTGTTGTGGGGGAGGAAGGGAAAGGAGATTGTGAGCTGCTCTGAGACTCTTTGGAGTGGAGGGCGGGATATAAATCCAATATCATCTTCTTCTTGAAAAGTTTGCAGCTTTGAAAAGTTCCAAAAAGTCAACTTGGGCTGAGTTAGGTACATGGATTGTGGCCAAAGTCCATTTTTTGTCATTAATACAATAATACAATACATAGATTGTGACCCAAGTCAGTTTTTGTCATTAAAACAATAAATTGTGCCCCCTCTGATCCACCTCTTCAGCCTCAAAAATGAATGAAATGTTTTTGACAATAAAAAGGCCACTCCCCTTAACTTTGAAGAGCCTGGGGCTATTCTTTGAATTTGCAGAATGGGAATTTAAGAAGAGGGGTTTTAGCACATTCAAATGAGTCTCCTGCATCAGAACGTTCCCTTTTCAATAAAGAAAGAAATCTGGATTACTTAATGACACTCTTCAACCCTTGGGTATTAACTGAAGTTAAGTGCAGGGAAGGTACCATCATAGCAAAATAGTGCTTAGATAAGGATATAGTTCCTGTGGTTTGTTTTTAAACCCCATTGAGTTCCAAGAGAATGAATATAATTGTCCATTTGATTTCTGTATCATTTCTAATCACCCTTCTGAGTCCATAAAAACACACCTATTATTGAGTGGACCCACTTGAGCTGGGACTGAGAAGTTAACAGAAGAGTTGATGGTTGGATTTTGTATCAAGGGACCATATGTTCCAGTTCAAAATCTTCAAGGTAGCAGCCAAGTGTCTCGTTCTGGGCTTCCTTTACTTTACTGGGATGTTGGATAAAGTTTTTATTCTTTAGAAAGACCTTGCTTTCCATTGAGGCAATTTCACAGGACTTGAATAAAACTGAAGATGGTAACATTGAAGTGGGCATAGATGGTGCCACCTCCATGTTAACCTCTGTTGGTGTGGAAATCTGAGGCGAGGATACAAGACTGCCGTCTTTAATTTCCAGGAATCTGGATCTCAATTGCTGTAGTTCATTAGTAATTTCCTCTTGCTCTAAAGGTGGTAAAGCTGTAAAAGAACTGATTAAGTCCTAACAGAAAGAAAGAAGGAGGATCAGGTGCTGCTTGGACCTCAGCCTCTTCCACTAACAAACAACCCTAATAGCATCTCCGCTGTGGACATGCACCTTGCAGTAACCTCTGTTTGTATTGAGGCACTCACATTCCTTCCCAGAAAATACGCTAACACGGTGGCCACTGCATATCTTAGAGAAGGTTCTCTGTCTGAATTTCTGTTTAATTGGGAGAATGTCTAAAATTAGTTCTGGAATTGGAGCTTGTATACTTGACCACAGTGCCTTCAATTCATTTGCATCACCCCCTCCTTCATGTTACTAGTGTGCATGTTGTCAATGAGCATTGTAAAAATGAAATCTTGAAGTATCCTGCATATGACTGCTCAAGATACTTTGTGTGCTCACTTTTATTGATATAGGCATGATCTTGCAGATTTCTAAACAGCATGACAGAAATGGCATATTGCTAAATTGTACGGTCACATAAAGATTACTCTTTTCTTGCAGTGTTTTATAGATGGACACATGCACGTTAACAATGTAGAGCATGTGAGACATGAATGAAGAAATGACAGTTTGGGCAAGCTGTGCATTTGTGCATTCTGTACAAATGTTGACAACGAAAAACAAATCAAGAAAACTTTTTGTAAGCACCCGAAGTAGTTTGGAAACAAGATCCAGTAATCAGAAAATCCAAAACCAAGGGAGAAATTTGGTAGAAGAAAAAAATGGAAGCATCTCTAAAGGCAAATAATCTTTACTGAAGGTAGACACCATCACCACGTCCTGTCAGTTCCTTTCAGAAACCACCAATGTTCTCTCTAAGCTGAGTCAGTGTGAGCCAGCTCACAGACTTTTAGCCTCTGGCTCACATATTTTTGCCTTAGCTCAAGAAGGATTGCCCAGAGCAAACTTATTTATCCTACAGTTCACAACTTTAATGCCAGTAGCTCATGGAGTAGAATTTTTGTGCACAAGACTCCACAGCTTAGAGGAGCATTGGCAACCACCCATAGGAATAAGATTCCAAAGAGTCATAAATATCCTGAAGCTTACTAATATAGTGGTGGTGTTCTAAAAAATTGATATACTAGCAAAAATAAAATAAGTATAAATTCTCAATCAATTATGGATGAGGAAAGGTGAGACAGTTTTGAGTAAAATCAGGTTGGAGATTACAGAGTGAGAGCAAAGGCTGTAGGGTGGAATTACTGAGAAGAACAGTCCATTTAGTTTGTTAGGAAATGTGAATAAACTGTGATTCCTGTGGAGTTCATTCACTCTGACACATTACACAAACATGCACACTCTGGGGATCAGCGCCTAGTTCTCATTTTGGGATATTTCATCCTTGTATTACACAGCTAGACACGCCACATAGAAGTCACTAATGCAGTTATATTGTCTCTGGTCCCATTAAGGGGAAAGTGCAGGAGAATTAATAAAAAAAGATGCTATTTCAGATTCTAGGCTTCTACAATATTGAATATTTAACAATTCCTTGTCCCTAACAAAACGTTAAATTTCCTTGAAGCCCTTTCTTTACAATTGCCTGATCAGTAGTGACATTTTTCTTACACAATGATTCTCATAGGAGCCATCCCCAGCAAGTTGTTGCTAGCAGGAGCTTTTACACACAGCATAATAAAACAGTTGCAGCCCTGAACTGTCAGGCTATGGTGGACCTTTGCTTACATTTGCCTCTTCTCGTGTTGTCATTCTTCTTTCATTGCTTAGTAGATAATAACAGCAACTGTTCTTTTCCAACTGCTAAGCGGTCATTTCCTTCCCCTCAAAAGACTAACTGTAGTGTAGCATGTTAGACTAAAGCCCTAATGACTTGGCAGCCTGAATCTCACTTTTGCTTCTGAAGTAAGAAAGCTCTGGTGGAAGAATCCGGATAATGGCAGAAAGGAAAAGCATTGAAAACAAGCCTTGTACTGTTAGTTGCGTATTTGCCCCTAGGGGAGAGAAAGTTGCCAGTAATGCCTTTTGACCAGCTGAAAGCACTGAGAAACAAACATGCAGAAACCTAGTTTGGCCTCAGATTAAAAAAGGAAACTGTTTTTAAGGGTTGGTGGAAAGTACCATCCAGTTGAGGCCTCATGGGGTTTTCAGGATAAGAGGTTCAGCAGTGATTTGCCATCGCCCGCCTCTAAGGGTGGGAGGTAGGAAAAGGGCCGCTATAGTTTGTTTAAATTTATAACCTCCTCTGCCCCAAAATGGGCTCAGGGTGGGTAACAACATATAAAATTACAATCAATACCACCTTATAGGTTAAAACATCATACAACGTTATAGATTAAAACATCAGGCAAAATTAATTAAAATACCAGGATGGTGACACAAAACATCCTATATGTGGCCCCATAACTCGGTTAAGACACAGATGTTAATAATTCTATGGGCCAAAAGCTAGGGCCGGAAGCTAGTTTTGTCCACTGCCTCAGCCAAAAGCTTGGTGGAACAGTTCGGTTTTACAGACCCCGCATCAGGCTCTATAGGACGCTGATCTACAATGGGAGCTTGTTCCACCAAACAGAGGCCAGGATCAAAAAGGCCTTGGCCCTCGTCGAGGCTAAATAGACCTCTTTTGGGCCACATCCTCTAAGTGGACCTCTTTGGGGCCACTGCACATCCATAAAATGTGATGTTACTTGCAGGTCTAGGGAGGATAGGAAGGCGATGCAATGGAAGAAAACACACAAACAAGTTTTTGGTAGAACAAATAGCCACAGCCAGGCAGCCCCCACCCCACCCCACCCCACTGCACAGCTCATCCTTCCTCCTCTCCACCTGCAAACATGGCAAGGGCTTCACCCCAGCATCCACCTGAGCTAGGTGGAGGGACTGGAGGTGGCAAGGCTGCTGAGTGGGGTCAGCATGGCAGTGGGCATGCTGGGAGTCTGGCTCTGGGCATGCCTGCTGCTGCACCACCTTCCCAACCCTGCTCTGGCAGCAGGGAAAGGGCACCAGGGGCAGTGCCAGCACATGTGGGGAGGGGATGGCTGGCTGCCCCTGAGGGCAGGTAGTGCCCTAGGTGGCCACCTACCTGGCCTACTGGGATGCACCAGTCCTGGCCACAGCTTTATTGATTGCAGTCAAGGAACACTGGTGCATCATGGGGATGAATCCAGCATTGAGTGACCCAACTGCAACTCGATGAAACATTCCCCCAGCCCACCTTCTGGGGCGAAAACCCATGGAGTGACAAGACCCAAGATCCATGTGGAGAGCCAGTTTGGTGTAGTGGTTAAGGGTGCGGACTCTTATCTGGGAGAACTGGGTTTGATTCCCCACTCCTCCACTTGCACCTGCTAGCATGGCCTTGGGTCAGCCATAGCTCTGGCAGAGGTTGTCCTTGAAAGGGCAGCTTCTGGGAGAGCCCTCTCAGCCCCACCCACCTCACAGGGTGTCTGTTGTGGGGGAGGAAGGTAAAGGAGATCGTGAGCCGCTCTGAGACTCTTCGGAGTGGAGGGCGGGATATAAATCCAATATCTTCATCTACCTCACAGGGTGTCTGTTGTGGGGGAGGAAGGTAAAGGAGATTGTGAGCCGCTCTGAGACTCTTCGGAGTGGAGGGCGGGATATAAATCCAATATCTTCATCTACCTCACAGGGTGTCTGTTGTGGGGGAGGAAGGTAAAGGAGATTATGAGCCGCTCTGAGACTCTTCGGAGTGGAGGGCGGGATATAAATCCAATATCTTCTTCTTCTATCTTCTACATGGTCCCCTTGCCACCTGGTGGTGAAGTCAGCGTGCAGCCCCTGATCTGGGCATGTGGCTTGAGTGACTCACCCCCAAGACCCAAAACAGGGGAGGCAACCGTAGCTGGCATCCTTTTAAATGGAGCTGTTGCACTCAGAATGCAGGAGGAAAGCGCCAGTTCTGAACATGAGGTTGCAGATGCAGAAGAGCAGAGAGTCGCAGGTCAGAGATCACAAAAAGCAAGCAAACAAAGAGAGGCAGCTTGGGAGTGGACTTAAAAAGCCCGCCAGAACAGTGTTTCCCCACCATGCAGCTGTGTTGGCACATACAGTGACTGATCATAGCTGTCCCTGTCTCATAGCCTGAGGGCACCATGAGGCTGGGAAGATGCTTCCTGTCGCTCACCCTCCTTCCCAGATTGCCGTTAGCGTTTCTGGTGAGTCAGTGCCACGTTTATGAGGGTGACTGAAAAGTTACCTCTCCAACTCCAAATAATATCGGTGGGGCCCTTTTCTTTTCTTCCTGGTTTCTAGGATAGACAAGCTTGATGCAGATATCTTTGATTAAAGGAGACTATTTATAATCTAAAGAGACATGGCTATCAAACACATAATACTGCTACCATAATTTCCCCCTAAAACACACTTGGCATTTTTTGCTGCTTTTTTTCAGGTAACATGACTTTCAAGCAGTGCCATGCATGTGCAATATGTGCATTTCTGCAAATATCGCTAATAAACGCCACATCTCTGTATTGGCTAGCTCTGCAGAAAGTGCTTCCTTGTAAAGGAAGTGATCCATGGAGGCATATGTGTAAGTTTCAGAACACAGACCCTTGGAACAGCCAGGGATTAGATTAAGACAAGCAAATTCATATTATTCATGACCTGAAGGCACATTTCAACAGAATGACAAAAGGCATCATGTCTATTATCCCAATATTTCACCATGGTCCAGAAAAAAAGGCCTGAATGATATAATTACACTGGGTAAATGGCATTATGGTTGATAAATAATAATAATTATCGTCTTCATCTTCATCTGTTTTTGTGACTTGGACACTGGACCCATAAAATAAAATTGTACATTTTGAAAAATAGTCCAGCTTTGTAGAAGAGTCAATTTATCATTATCATTATTACAGTTTTATGGAATGGAACTCAGATCTTTCTTGGGTGAGCAGATGGATAGTTCTTCTCATTCCAGGGACATAATTTTTACCATTTCCCCCTCCCTCTGTGTCCTCAGGTACCACATTCCAGACACTTTCTGAGGATCGCCTGATCCTCAAAAATAGCTTTTCAGGAAGGGTCTACCTCTAGAAGAGGTGTAGAAATGGTCTGTCCTGGAAACACAGTTCCACTCAGGACTTTTCTGCATTCTCATTTTTCCATGCTTGTGTGATCCTGTTGCTTTGTTTTCCTTCCTCTAGTGGTTAATTTGATATTACATTGCTTTATGTTCAGCACAAAAACCTGCAATTTAAATCTGTAGTGAGATGTGCCAGACATAAAACAATCTAATATTAAATCAACCACGAAAGAAAGCAAAACATGAGTGGAACAGACAAAATCACCATGAAGCAACAAGAAAACACAAGCGAGAAAAATGAGAATGTGAAAAAAATCTCACAGGTCCCCCCATCTTTAACATCTTAAGCAGAGTCATAACATCTAAGCATGTGCACATACACAGAGAGCCGGTTTGGTGTAGTGGTTAAGTGTGGAGACTCTTATCTGGGAGAACTGGATTTGATTCCCCACTCCTCCACTTGCACCTGCTAGCATGGCCTTGGGTCAGCCATAGCTCTGGCAGAGTCCTCTCAGCCCCACCCACTTCACATGGTGTCTGTTGTGGGGGAGGGAGATAAAGGAAATTGTGAGCCACTCTGAGACTCTTGAGTGGAGGGCGGAATATAAATCCAATGTCTTCTTCTACACTGCAATGATTTAGAAAGGTGTGACTGCTTAAGATGGTATTCATAGTCAGAGAAGGAGATTATATAGTACTGAAAGTACAATAAGACAATACATACTGCTACTGTAACCTCAAAGGAACTTCAATTTTGGCAACTATTTCTTACTGAAGTTTGGTAAAAATGTTTGTGGTCCTTACAATAATCATACCATTCTCTGTTGATTTACACATGTATGACTAGTATCAAAAGCAAAGTTTTGTTTACAAAACTATACACACTTTTTATTTCTTGTTCTCTATGACGTACAATAATACTCTTTCTACTATATGCTGATGTGTTCAGTAGCTACTAATAGTATAGTGTGATCTCGTCATACTTCTACATGATTCTTTCCAGCAAAACTAGAAAACTAGATGCTTTTGTGTTATTTCCTGAGTGAATAGCATGAATAATGAGATTTATAGCAAGAAGTGGTTCAAATTATGCTAAAGATAGTAGTTATTAGAATATGCCAAAATGATGTGGAAATGAACCTTCTCCTATAAGTCAAAGGGGGGGGGGAACCCTGGTGACTTCATATGAACAAAAATGTGATCCATCAGAACAATGTGTCACCCTCGTGCAAATGTTCTCAATTTTGCATGTGGGTGCCTGTCATTTTACTTTAGACAGTCACACCTATATAAGAGAACAGCTCTCAGCTCAGCAATTACTGACAGGCACATTCTATATAATATGCAAACTGCACAGAACAGCTGCACTCACCTGTCAGCTGAATCCACAGATATCACGCCTAGAGGATATCGTTTGACCTATAATAATTTTTTCCTAAACTAGGAATAAAAATAATGAAAATTCACCAGACTTACCTCAAAACAAAATGATCACATTAAATACAGCTAATTATTGTATCTGTTTTAACAGAAACTAGCTGGAGGCCAAAATGAGTATAGAGTATAGTATAGGCAATTAGCAACCAAAGTTGGGTGTCTCAGCATATATACATATTCATGGGAACTACTGTGTACTGTTTGTATGTGAACAATATGTCTGACAATAACACACACGTAAGTGTTCTGAGCCCCGTGGTGCAGTCCAAGCTCTGCTCACGACCTGAGTTCGATCCTAGTGGAAGCTAGGTTCAGGTAGCCAGCCGGGGTTGCCAATCCCCAGGTGGGGGCAGGGGATCCCCTGGTTTGGAGGCCCTCCCCCCGCTTCAGGGTCATCAGAAAGCGGGGAGAGGGGAGGGAAATGTCTGCTGGGAACTCTGTTATTCCCTATGGAGATTTATTCCCATAGAAAATCATGGAGAATTGATCCACGGATATTTGGGGCTCTGGGGGGGGCTGTTGTTTGAGGTAGAGGCACCAAATTTTCAGTACAGCATCTAGTGCCTCTCCCCAAAATATCCCCCAAGTTTCAAAACGATTGGTCCAGGGGGTCCAATTCTATGAGCCCCAAAAGAAGGTGCCCCTATGCTTCATTATTTCCTATGGAAGGAAGGAATTGAAAAGGTGTGCCGTCCCTTTAAATGTGATGGCTAGAACTCCCTTTGGAGTTCAATTATGCTTATCACAGCCTTGATCTTGGCTCCACCCCTAATGCCTCCTGGCTCCACCCCCAAAGTCCCCAGATATTTCTTGAATTGGACTTGGCAACCCTAAACTAGGTGGGCACCATCAAATATGTCCGTATGCATCATGGTGCCACATGTTGTTGACCTCTGCATTAATGTATTTTTTAAGCTTGCTACTGATATTCATAGTCCTTCCTTTGACATGAGTTATATGAGTCTTGTCCGGGACAGAGATTTCCATGTGAACGTCACAGTTCTTATACCTGCAGAACATTATCATATCAAGGTTCAAGAGTCTTTAGTAGCTAACTACTTTGCACTTCAATAAAGCGACAATTATTCCCTGAAGTTTATGAAACTCATGGGAATCAGCACATTATGCTGCGGGCTGATTTGGTTGCAGCATTTAACGAACAAGCAGGATCAACATCCCCGACATCGCTTGGGCAAAACAGGAAGTAAACAAAAAAGTTGTGTTAATTTCAAGCTCCATTAACTACAATGCCGACCAAATAGGAAAAGACCAAATGGTAAGGATGTTTTATTTTCACACTTCTGAAGATGTATTAAAAACCATGAAGAGATTAGTAAAATCTACATGAAATGATGCTTTTGCCGCCTGCCCTTAAATCACCACATCCCTTCATTAATTATATATATATATATTCTAACAAGCACTGAGTAATCATTCCATGAACGATTGTGGCAGACAAAAATGCCAACAGAGTATGTTTAATATCGAAAGGAAACTGGAATCACTTCAGGATTTGACAAACTATAGGAAAGAAGGAACAAAAGTATTTTTTTGTGTGTCCAATATATTAAAAGTTTGTATTTTATCTGTACTTTCTCTGTCATCTCAAGGAAACTGATGAATGTAATCAAATTAAAAGTCAAATACAATAAAACTGAGCAAAGCACAGCAGTGAGCAAAGCGAAACAAAATGGAGTACTGTCTAACCCAAGAGTGTCAAACTCATTTGCTATGAGGGCTGAATCTGACTTAAATGAGACTTTGTCAGGCTGGGCCATGTGTTATTTATTTATTTATTATTTATTTAATGTATATCCTGCCCTCCCCACCGAAGGCAGGCTCAGAGCAGCTCACAAATTAAGGGTCACACAATCACTTTAGTGTGACCAAATAAGATAAGACAACAATAAAAGCATAAGACATAAAAACAATTACTAAAACATCTACCTGTGCTAATATCATGGTTTCAGACAGCGATTGAATTCTAGTGGTGGTTAGTTGTTCTAAGAGGTCCCAGGATCACCACAGCATGATGAGGTAAACCGTTGGTGGTATTTTTATGGGCCAGTCCCATTGCTGCAGGTGTTGCCATCATGAAAATGCATGAAAAGAGTACCGTTTTGCAGGCCCTGCAGAACTGTGGAAGCTCTCGCGGGGCCCTGACCTTCTTCGGCAACTCATTCCACCAGCTAGGGGCAGCAACGGAAAAGGCCCTAGCTCTCATTGATTTGAACCTCACTTCTCTGATGCTGGGAACTGTCAGCAGGTTTTGAAACCCAAACCAAAGTGCTCGCTGGGGCATGTGCAGGGAAAGGTGGTCCCTAAGGTATGCAGGACCCTGGCCGTATAGGGCTTTAAAGGTTAAACCAGCACCTTGAAGCTAAACTGGTACACTATCGGTAGCCAGTGCAGCGCTTTCAGCACAGGCTGAATGTGTTCCCGTAAAGGAATTCCCATTAGCAACCTGGCTTCAGCATTCTGCACTAGCTGAAGTTGCTGGATTTGGGACAAGGGCAGCCCCATGTAGAGGGTAGTACAGTAATCCAATCTTTAGGTGACTGTTGCATGGATCACTGTTGCCAAGTTGTTGTGTTCAAGAAAGGGGACCAACTGCCTTGCCATCCACAGATGGTAAAAGGCTGCCTTGGCAGTGGCTGCTACTTGGGCCTCCATTGTTAGAGAGGGATCCAAGAGCACCCCTTTTAACCTTGGGTGCCAGTGGGAGCTGTGCTCCATCAAAGATCAGTAAATTGACCTCCGGTCCCAAACCGTGGTGTCTCAGATACAGGACCTCCGTCTTCATCAGATTTAATTTCAGTCTACTCAGCCTAAGCCACCCTGCCACAGCTTGCAATGCCATGGACAGATCTTCCGGGGTGGAGTTGGACTGGCTGCCCATCAACAGATAAAGCTGTGTGTCATCTGCATACTGGTGACAACCCAGCCCATACCTCTGGGCAACCTGGGTGAGGGGGCACATGTAGATGTTGAATAACATCGGAGAAAGAACCACTCCCTGCGGCACACCACACATAAGTGGGTGTCGTTGGGATAGTTTGTCTCCTAGCGTCACCCTCTGTCCCTGACCCTGAAGAAAGGAGGAAAGCCACTTCAAGGCCAACCCCTGGATCCCAGCATCAGCGAGGCGACATGTCAGTAGTTGATGGTCAACCGTGTCGAACACCGCAACAGGTCTAGCAACATAAGCACCGCCGAGCCACCTCCGTCCAGGTGCCTCTGGAGGTCATCTTTGAGAGCAACCAGAACCATCTCCATCCTGTGACCTGGGTGAAAACCGGATTGATGTGTGTTAAGCACAGAAGCATCATTCAAAAAACTCTAAAGCTTTAAGATTAAATATAAGACATATCAGGGGTTCTTTTGTAGAAAAAGCCCAGCAGGAGCTCATTTGCACATTAGGCCACACCCCTGACTTCACCATTGTTTCACTCAGGGCTATTTCTGCAAAAAAGCCCAGCAGGAACTCATTTGCATATTAGACCACACACCCTGATGCCAAGCCAGCCAGAACTGTATTCCTGTGCGTTCCTGCTCAAAAAAAGCCCTCGGATATATAAATTTTATAAAGGAAACAAACACAATTAAAAAAAAAAAAAACCCTGAAAACATGCTTAAAACATTAGCACTCATTGGTCTTAAAGGTGCTGTCTTTACATTTCTCCCATGGGATCCAGGAAACTGGGCAAAGGAAGCTCTGGCTCTTTCCTTCCTTCCCCAGGGGACCAGGAGGGGGAGGAGCCTCAGCCAATTCCGCAGGGCCTGCAAGACCGCCCTCTTCAAACAGGCGTTCACCAATAACTGAATTTAATGTTTACCGCCAGATTAATAACGTTTACCGCCAGTGTTAATTTAGGAATGTTTTAATTAATTATTGACTGGTTTTTAATGTGAATTTTAATGTGAATTTAATGTTTTTATTATTGTATTGTTTACTTGAAATGCTGTTAGCCGCCCTGAGCCTGCTTCGGCGGGGGAGGGCGGGATATAAATAAAAATTTTACATTACATTACATTACAATGGAAGAAAGAGAGGCTTGGCTCAGTAGCTCAGCTGTGCGATTGAGAGAGCCTGGGAAAGCAAGCTCTCCCTTCCCACCTTCCTCCCCAAGGGAGGAGCATCAGCCAAAGGAGAAAATAGCAGTTTTGCTCTGTAGCTCCTGTGTGATTGAGCAAGCCTGGCAAAGCAAGCTCTCCCTTCCCACCTTCCTCCCCAAGGGAGGAGCATCAGCCAAAGGAGAAAATAGCAGTTTTGCTCTGTAGCTCCTGTGTGATTGAGCAAGCCTGGCAAAGCAAGCTCTCCCTTCCCACCTTCCTCCCGAAGGGAGGAGCATCAGCCAAAGGAGAAAATAGCAGTTTTGCTCTGTAGCTCCTGTGTGATTGAGCAAGCCTGGCAAAGCAAGCTCTCCCTTCCCACCTTCCTCCCCAAGGGAGGAGCATCAGCCAAAGGAGAAAATAGCAGTTTTGCTCTGTAGCTCCTGTGTGATTGAGCAAGCCTGGCAAAGCAAGTTGTTATGCAGAAGGAAGCAAGAGAAAGGGAAAAGGAAGCAGACAACAGCCAGTTGCTTGGGAGCCTGATAGGAGCTCTGATAGGGCTGCATGTTTGATACCCCTGGTCTAACCAGAAAGACCATTTCACTAGCTGATTTTCCATAAAACATGTAAGGAAAGGCCTGATGGCATGATACTGTTACACACTTTTCAAAAGATCAGGAGAGATGCTGCCTTACAAACTGCTTCTAGAGATCCTTCTATAACATAGGCTGAGTGTTGTGTGTGAATGGGCAGGCCTGTATGTTGGAATTTTTTATGGTGTGTGTGTGCCAGGGTGCCAGGTGAGCTGCTGGGTGGGGAGCACTAATTTAATTAAATATCCCAGTAAATTAAATTAAGGCGGCTGGGAGGTAGGGGGCATCCTCACCGGGTCTTCTACAGCTGGCTTCCAAGTTTGTCAAGACACTGATTCCTGCCCTACTCGCCTTGCCTTACCTCCCTCCCACTTAGAACTTGCTCTCTGGAGTGCCACCCACTTGGCGTCTTAGCCACTGAATTGGAGGGGATTCCCCAGCCAGCCAGTGATGGTGGAAACCTGGCACTTCTCATATGGCCTCAGCTGCTCGGCAGGCTGCTGGCGTGGAACTCAGTCTCCTTGCCTCCATGGTGTGGAGCTTTCTTTCTTTTCTGAAAATCTGTGTGAGAAGATGCATGGTAGCTGCCTGCCAGTGGGTAGCTGGTGTCATGTGACCTGTTCCAGATCACATGACACCAACAGGAAGCTCTCAGAGAGAATAAAGCCAAATTTTAAGGGAGGATATTTTGTAGGCACATCGGGTGAGCAAAATCTATGCTCCTCCCCCAGCACAAAAGAGCCCCGTGGTGCAGAGTGGTAAAGCTGCAGTACTGCACTCGGAGCCCTCTGCTCACGACCTGAGTTCAATTCCAGCGAAAGCTGGTTCAGGTAGATGGCTCAAGTTGACCCATCCTTCCGAGGTCGGTAAAATGAGTCCCCAGCTTGCTGGGGGGAAGTGTAGATGACTGAGGAAGGCAATGGCAAACCACCCCGTAAAAAGTCTGCCATGAAAACGTTGTGAAAGCAACGTCACCCCAGAGTCGAAAACGATTGCACAGGGGACTATCTTACCTTTTACCCAGGTGAGCAATTTTAGGGAATTCTGTTTGAAATTCTATTTCTTTATCTCAAATAGTGCGATGGATCACTGGATCAAATAATCATTGAGAGGCATTTAACATAAAAGCAAAAGCATGCTTATTTCTACAGGGAAAGGGTACTGGGAGATAAAACAACAAACACTAAAGAACTACATCCTCACACATTGAGAACCACATGCTTAATGGAAGACCACTTCCTCCTTCTTCTTGAACTCTCTGCCTGAACAAAGGAAGTCACCGGACTAACTGACCAAACAAACAAAATAGGTTTTCCTGCTTCTAAACCTTGATTGACAGCAGTCAGTATCTTCTTCCTAGGTCATGCAGACAACAGGGAATCAGGCACAGTGTTAACCCTATAATGACTGGAACTTTAGAACATTGCAAAGGACATACAGAACAGATACATATTTCCAACAAGCAAGATCTATGCTCCTCCCCCAGCACAACGGTCATCTCCCTGGCCCTGCATGGGGATGTGCTGCTCTTCTTCCTTATCTTCTTCATGGGGGGGGGGGTTCCAATAGGGGCACTCCCCCCTATTGGGATGCACTCCCCCCAATGGCTACAGCCCTGTGAATGTGTGATATGGAAAACAGGGGTTGGTATCCAGAGCAGTATTTCCATGGTCACAGGAACGTCACTTAGAAGAGTATATGTTCTCATCTCCCTCTCTCCCTGCATCCCCAAATGCCCCATGAAAATGCTATTCCTGGAGGTTCCATGGCCACCACAATCAACTTTTTAGGACAAGCATTTGGAGCAGCAGTGGGAGGGCAGAATGCTCCACGGGTGAAAGTCATTATGCCCTGTGACGGAAAGCAATGGGTTAACCATAAAATGAAGACGCACAGGGCCTGCGTCAGGTGACCTGAGGGTGGGGGCAAAGTGCTCGGAGCTCTCAGGGAGGGAAAGTGGTTGAGTGAGAGAAACTGCTGAGGCAGGGTTCAGTCAAGTTGGCTTCTGACAGAGAAGGTGCCTGTCAGAGAAGTCTGTCAGTGGGGACCTGACAGAGACTGAGAGGGTCAGTTCGAGCCTGCCAGAGAGGCTGAGAGGGCAGCTGATCCTGTGAAGGAGCTTGAGGCGGAGACGGGGAAGTCTTCCAGAGACTGCAAGCTCGACAAAACCAGCCAAGAGGGCTGTGTGTGTGTGAGTCAGTTAAGACCTGAACGGTCACAAACACCTATAGACGACTCTGAAGATCTAGTGAGGTGGTTGAGGGAGTGGATGTGGGTCTGAGACACCAAGAAGGGCTGAGAAAGAGACTCCAGTCGAGGGGTGAGACTAGACACCTCAATCCCAAGAGGCCAGACCTTGGCTAGAGGTGGAGAGTGAGTTAAAGGGAAACTGTGAACTGTGTGACTGAGAAACTCAAAAGAAAGTTAAAGTGAATGTAAAGCCTGAAACAACTGAACAACGTTTTAGCCTGTGTAAATATCTCCCATATCCCCAAGTTAAGAGCTTTGTGTTATAATAAATCTGTGGTTTAAGTTAAAGTTCTCAAGAGCCTATATTTTGTGGGAAGAACAAACAAAGCTGCTGTGGTCCCATCAAATAAACAAGTAAAATACCCCGAAGAGACTGAAATAAAGAGGTCCAGTGAGGCCGTGAGGCGGGCGCTGCTATATGCCCATAGTCATTTTGACACAAAAATGTTTCCCTGGATGTAAGCCATGGTACCTGCAAGTACAAATGAGAACAACAGTGAAACCTTTAGTCACCAAAACGTGGGTAAAATGACAAATTTCATCCAATACCTAAAATATGACAAATATGGCACCAGGTGAGCAGTCATGTGAAAAGATGTCCATGAGTGGAAGAGAACAATAGAAATGCAATGCTTTTGTGGGAGGAAGGCTCATGGAAAGGCTGGAGTAGGACTTTTTTCTTCATCTATTAAATATCCACCTAACTTTCACAAGTAAGGATAACCAGAATAGGACTTCTCATAATGATTTCCCTTGATGGATACATACAGGGGTCATTTTGTAGAAAAATAGGTGGTGGAGCTCATCCAGGGCTTGTTATGCAGCTGCACCTCCTATTCAATGGAGGAGGGGGAACTCTCAGAAAGGCTCAGGAGCTGCACTCCTGTGAGCTACCGCTGGATCCGAGGCCTGGATACATACATATAGTATCAGGATGTGATCTCAGGCCATTTGGATTTTTAAAGGTCAATAGTAGATTTATGATTATATTTCAGATGCAGTAGCACAGATGCAGTATCGGTGTTGCTGCTACAAATTAACCTGATCAGCCATTTGGGATCGCCAAATCTTAATTAAAGTATGCATGGTAGCTGTACTTGTATTGTTCCAGTGTTGCATTTCTCAATAGAAAGAGAGATTGTTAATCAATACAATCTGCATAGACACCAGACAAAATCATGTCAAATGAGGACAATCTTAAACAATGTAAAACTACTCGGAGATTAATTAAGTTTGTAAAAATTATTCTAATAGAGTGGGGAAAGATGGCATGTCGACCACTGGGCTGGATCAAAACTATCTTGATTGGTTCACAAGATATCTTTGATCCCTTGCCCTTACTTTTTAGCAGCTGCATATCTTAAGGTCCGTGGGATAGCACGGGATGGTGAGAAGGGGCTTCAGTGGAAAGGGGAAATTGTTGATAATCCCTTGCTGCTCTTGTAGAATAAATATTGGCAGGAATCCCCCTGGTCTATTGTTGCATGTATGCACATGTAACTGATTAGAAGCAATTTCTGCAAATCTCTCCTGCAGCTCACCATGCTGCTTCCCAACTTTCTCATGGATCTCCAGTCTTAGGAGTGGCTTTGGAGGAAAGCCTGCAGAAAGAGATAGTGACAAATCTTTTTTTTTTTTACCACAATCTCTGCTCTTTTCATGGTACTCTGTTAAACACAGGGGTCGTTTTGTAGAAAAATACGTGGCGGAGCTCATCTATGGATTGTTATGCAGCTGTACCTACTATTCAGTGGACAAGGTGGGGGGGGGGAGAGGAACCCTCAGAAAGGTTCAGGAGCTGCGTTGCTTTGAGCTCATGCTGAATCCAATGCCTGATTAAACCCATAACTTTTTAAAAAGGAAATTCATTTCTGTACTAAAAGAAACTGGGCAAAGGTAACCTGATGTGCATTAGACCACTGAATGAATGAGGTTACTGTTTATGCGAGGGAAGAGTAACAAATAATATTTTGAACCCTGTCATTACTACATGAGTAAATGGCACTTCATTTGCCTTCTGTCAATAGAGCTGTCTCTCAGGTTTTTCTGTTGAAAGAGGGGATGAAAGAGAGATACATGCACGGATATTTTTTATGACTTGCTAAGAGGAAGGTGTCTCTCAAGAATTTCATTTTACAAGCAGAGGTTTCTAAAGGGAAATTTTGCATATATAAGGAGTATCTTTGCTTCCAGTGCCGCATTACTTTCCATCAAATTATGTCAGTGGTAATACTTTTACGTTAATGACATAGGTATTTTATCTATTTTAATTAACAAGCATATTATTTTTACAGCCCAAACTTAAGCAGGGGTGGGGTTTGAGAAGTAAATTCTACCATATTCTGTGGAGTTTACTATTAAGTCAATGTGTGTAAGTTTACAGCCTTAATAACCATTCTTAATAGTTACTGGAGGGTTCAGGTCAGAGCCCCGTGGCGCAGAGTGTTAAAGCTGCAGTACTGCAGTCCTAAGCTCTGCTCAAGACCTGGATTCAATCCCTGGTGGAAGCTGGGTTTTCAGGTAGCCGGCTCGAGGTTGACTCAGCCTTCCATCCTTCCGAGGTCAGTAAAATGAGTACCCAGCTTGCGGGGGGTAAAGTGTAGATGACTGGGGAAGGCAATGGCAAACCACCCCATAAAAAGTCTGCCGTGAAAACTTTGTGAGAACAAGGTCACCCCAGAGTCGGAAACGACTGGTGCTTGCACAGGGGACCTTTCCTTTCCTTCAGGTCGGCAACACTTAAAGTGAAACAACAGTTTCTATAAACTGTAGGGTTATTTTTTGTTGACCTTCAGCTTTATGTACAATAATACCAGAGAAATCTCAAAGAGAATATTTACACTTGCTTTAGTGGCAAATTTCAAGTAATACTAGGGGTGCAGTCAGATGGCCAGGTTGAGCTGCTTGAGTTGGGGGGTTCCTGTCAATTGGGCACTGCACCCTAAGCTGGCATAATAGCACTGTGGGGTTGTGGCTGATCATTCACATTCCTAACCTGCCACAACCACAGACCCACAGCTGGGTTGGTTCCCCCCTCCCCAAGTCCCCTTGCGCATGCACAGGAGTGAACCAGTGCGCATGCACTCCTGGCCATGTTCTCTGGGAGCTCTGAAGTGCACCTTGGAGTGGGGGAGGGGGAGGAAGAACACACTAGAAATGGAGTAGAACAATTACACTGCTCATGTATTTCCTTGGTACACCTGGACCACCAGATGTTCGGAAACCCGCCATGAAAGCGCTTCACCAAGGTCGCCACTGGAATTTGCCGGTGGCTATTTAATCCATGTGGGAGTCATTTTAGTGTGAGGGAGGGATGAGTGGGGCACTGGAGCCAAATGTGTGTGTTTGATCACACCCATTTGATCCAGATGGGAGGTGGCTATGTTGGGCCATACTGCTTGTGTGATCATAACCTAGGTATTTTCAAATATCTGGGTCTCAGGTATTTCAAACTAATCTGTTTTAAATAGATTTATTCCAGTAGCTCCCTTAAGAACAGTTGGGCAACTGGCATACAAGTGTAGTAAACAATTAATTTTCTGTATCCATCAAGATATCCCGTTTCAGCTCTTCTGATTCAAATAACCATGTCAGTGAAATCCAGTATGAGTTTCAAATACTAAATCAGTTCCTGTTCTGAAATAAACATACTGTTGAAACTGCAGGAAACCTTAGAGTCATTTAACATATCTTTTGAAATTTATATATGTGCTTAAACTATTAGCTTATTTATCTGCAGAAATGTAGAAATATCAAGTGTTAATACCTGGTGAGTCTTGATTGTATATCAGAGGTCTTCGGCCTTTCCCAACCTGAGACCAACTAAATATGGAATTCTCTTCAAAGACATGAATCAAGTTTACGGGGCAGGGCAAAGAGGGAGCCAGAGTCATCACTCACTGGTTTTAGGGCTAGAACTGTGAGCAGAACAACAGCTGAGGATGAGAAAAGCAAGCAAAGGATCACTAAATGCACCATAGTGAATAACAAGCCAAGGGCCAAAGCTATTGAGAAATCACCTCCACCACTGAGTGATTTCACGGCTTCTTGCTGCTTCTTTAGGTATGTATATATAAAGAGGAGAGGGCTTCCTTGCTATGCATGTGTACTAGCAGAATTGTCTTTCCCCAAAACAAAACAATAAATCAGGAATATCAACCCACCAGGTAAGTTCCTGTAGCCCACCTGAAGATCTAAGCCCATGGTTTAAAGACCACTGTTCTGTGTAACAATCCACAATACAAGTTCTTATGTCCTTTGTAATTAGAATGGTTAGAAACATCATTGGGCCAGAAATGGTAGGTCAAGAATGAGCTATTTCCATAAGCCATTTGCTTTTTCTCTGCCACAGCATAATCCCTAACCTCTCATAGTCCCTTCGATCAGTATAATTATTTAGAGAGAAATAATTACTCCCCTCCCCTAAATACAACTGACATAGCAGCTACCCTTGAATCCCCTAGTGTGAATGCTCCCAGAACTGGTTGGCTTGTTTTGGAGCTCTGAAGATTACAAGACTAAAAAGGTCCTCGATAACTTCTCTCTTTGTTTGGAACTTGCTATCCACAGAGTATTTGGGATTCTGCTTGCTACTTGAGCAGCTGGGCAGTCAGGCAGTCTTTCAGATATTAGAAGGATTGTTAACTGATTAAGACTATCTGCTAGTGTCTGCTGAACTTGGTGCTTAATTAGTAGGGCCTGTTGACTCAACAGAATATTAAGATAAGAAACTTTCAATGCTGGAACCAGAGTTTTGATAACAACTGAAGCGTTATGCAAGTGTTTATGCAGGGGTGTCAAACTCATTTGTTATGAAGGCTGGATCTGACATAAATGAGACCTTGTCGCACTGGGCTAAGTCAGGCTGGGCCATGTGTGTACCTATTTAAGATTAGGTAGCACAGATATAAACTTTTTTAAAGGACCCAGACAAACAGGACTAATTTAAAAAAAAAAAATACCCTTAAAATATGCTTAAAACATTAGCAATTGTCTATGCAAGTGTGAATGCTCCCAGAACTGATTGGCTTGTTTTGGAGCTCTGATCCAGGGATCCAGGGAGCTGGGCAGAGGAAGCTCTGACTCTTTCCCACCCTCCCCAGGAGACCATGAGGGGGAGGAGCCTCCACCAATAGAGAAAATCAAAGTTTTGCTCTGTAGCTCCTGCGCAATTGAGCAAGCCTTGCAAAACAAGTTGAGATGAAGGAAGCCAGAGAGAGGGAGAAGGAAGCAGACAAGAGCCAGTTGGCTGAGGGCCTGATAGGAGCCCTCTGGGGGCCTGATTTGGCCCCCAGGCCACATGTTTGACACTCCTGGTTTGCAGTGTTAACTCTACGTGCATTGAGTCCACAGTCTGATAAAGTCAAATAATTACTGGTAAGGATTGGGTAACACACATTTCATATTGTCTGCACTGATTATTTTTTGTTGAAAATTTGAACAATATGCTAGACAAAAAAAATACCTAATTTGTGAAGAACTAGAACAAGGGAAGCCTCTTGAACTGGGTCGTTTCTGCCTCCTGGGAAAGGCAGTGAAGCTTCTGCAGACTATTGACACGATGCAATGCAACACCAGCTTTAGAGAAATGACCTTTTCACATTTTCCACCCGACGCTTAAAAGAAATCTAGGAAATTGTGTTTCCTTACCTGAGCCTTCTCTGAATTTACCCTACAGTCTACTTTCCTTTTAAAACATAGATCTGGTCAGGGCTTTTGTTGTAGAAAATGCCCAGCAGGAACTCATTTGCATGTTAGGCCACACCCCCTGGCACCAAGTCAGCCGGAACTGTGTTCCTGTGCATTCCTGTTCAAAAAAAGCCCTGGATTTGGTTAAGGAGCCATGGCACATAAAGTTTATTTGAGCAAAAGTAATGCTTTTGTAGAGTCCATACCAGGTTTTAAACCTTCCTCTGCAATAGAAGGATGCTGAATGGCCTTGGCCACAGTCACTCTCAGCTAAGCCTTACCCCCTGTGTACTCTTTTGACAGAATGCATATAAAAGTGGGTAAACAACTTTGTCCTTTTAGGACACCGTCATCTTCATATTAGCAAACAGTGTTCCCAAAATGAAGTGCAGCCAGTTAATAGTTACACTGAGGCACAACAGAACCATTCTGTTTTTGTTTTTGGTCCCAACCAATATTGTATTGAGATAAAAATATCCCATTCATTTTTACAAAGGAAAACTGATCCAGGGAATCACAGAAGTCTTGTAGTTGTCTGTAGACTCTGCTCTTTACTGTTCTGATAAGAACATAAGAACATAAAAGAAGCCATGTTAGATCAGGCCAATGGCCCATCCAGTCCAACACTCTGTGTCACACAGTGGCCAAAATATATATACACAAACACACACACAGTGGCTAATAGCCACTGATGGACCTCTGCTCCACATTTTTATCTCATCCCCTCTTGAAGCTGGCTATGCTTGTGGCCGCCACCACCTCCTGTGGCAGTGAATTCCACATGTTAATCACCCTTTGGGTGAAGAAGGACTTCCTTTTATCCGTTTTAACCTGTCTGCTCAGCAATTTCATCGAATGCCCACGAGTTCTTGTATTGTGAGAAAGGGAGAAAAGTACTTCTTTGTCTACTTTCTCCATACCATGCATTATTTTGTAAACCTCGATCATGTCACCCCGCAGTCGACGTTTCTCCAAGCTAAAGAGCCCCAAGTGTTTTAACCTTTCTTCATAGGAAAAGTGTTCCAGCCCTTTAATCATTCTAGTTGCCCTTTTCTGGACTTTCTCCAATGCTATAATATCCTTTTTGAGGTGCGGCGACCAGAACTGCAAACAGTACTCCAAATGAGACCGCACCATCGATTTATATTTATATATTCAAGTAGGCAACCGTGTTGGTCTGAAGTCGTAGAACAAAATAGGAGTCGATCGCACCTTTAAGACCAACTTAGTTTTACTCAGAACGTAAGCTTTCGTGTGCATGCATACTTCTTCAGATGTGGAACTTGAGACTTCTGAAGAAGTGTGCATGCACACGAAAGCTTACATTCTGAATAAAACTAAGTTGATCTTTACTGTTCTGAGGCACTCATAACAATTCATTCCATTCAACATTCACAGTGCTTTTTTGTAGGAAAAGCCCAGCAGGAACTCATTTGCATATTAGGCCACACCCTGTGATACCAAGCCAGCCAGAACTGTGTTCCTGCTCAAAAAAAAAGCCCTGAACATGCATAGTGGTTTTGTTTTTCAGAGGACAAGTTAAAGTGAATTCACATTCTGACATTTGTGCAAACTGCACACTTTGTACAATATAACATGAGAAAAGTCCTGCAGCTCATTATCTAAAGAACTGTGCAGGTGATTCCACGTGCCCATGCAAGCAAATGACTTTTAAACATTGTGAGAGTTTTGAAAGACATTCATTATACAGAGCAGACATTTGCTTTTCAAATAAAAAGAAATCAGAACTCCCACTCTATAGCAGCCCTAAACTGGTTCCTTGAATCCTGACAATAAATTCCAGAAAATACAACCTAAATCCAGACATTACACTGTAAACTTGAGTCTGCTGATAGAAGCTGGCATCTCCTGTGCCCAGGAGAGGATTAGTGATGTCAGTTCAGGAACCCTGAGTTGATCACTCCAAGGGAAGAACTGGTGTTTCCCCTTTCACAGCTTACATTGTTGATCGTCACTTTTGGGGAGTCCATACTAGGTTTTAATCCTTACTCTGCAATAGAAGCGCATTGGATGGCCTTGGCCATGGTCACTCTCAGCTGAGGCTACTTTTTTTGTAACGTTAAAACAGAGGGGAACATGATATTGGGAACCAGTTTGAGTACCTGCCAGGGAGAAAAGAAGGGAATAAATATCTGAATATCATGTAACTTAACAACAGCTGCCAGAAGTTCTGCCACACACAGAGGTCGTTTTCACACTCACCTTCCGCCGGCGCGACCCCCCTCTTCACCGCGCAGGATCTGCGCGGATTTCGCACTAAACGCTGCGGAGCAGCCAGAAAAGCCGGAAGCTCCCGTCGCAAAAGCCGCGCAAACGCCAAACTGCTTTTTGGCGGTTTCAGTTTGAGCGGCTTTTGCGCCGGGAGCTTCCGGCTTTTCTGGCTGCTCCGCAGCGTTTAGTGAGAAATCTGCGCAGATCCTGCGCGGTGAAGAGGGGGGTCGCGCCAGCGGAAGGTGAGTGCGAAAACAACCAGAGTGTCTTGCTTATCTTTGTCTCTGAGTAGCTTTCCCTGATGTATATGTATGCAATCGTTCCATTTTATCTTTCTTTTTTTAATCAATTTGCTCTGATATAATCTATATATTTTATGCCAATAAAGGCTAACTTGACTTGAGCAGCTAGGATGATTTCACTTCTGGAGAAAGAGAGTTCTGATTCAATAACAGAGATATCAATTCAGCTTTCGGTTCTGAAAATTTAGGACAATCAAAAATATGTCGTCAACAGAGTCAATCTTGTTGCTGCCACAGTTGCAGAGTCTATCTGAGTACGGAAAATATCTGAATATTTAGCACATGCCCCTTTTCAGTATGAATCCGGATTCTCTCCCCATCACTGATCATACAATAGCTTTTAGGGACTAGATAACAAAGCAAAGGTCCACATACTCCTGTTTCTGTTGTTAATTTCCCTTGCCTATTTAAATTACTAGTTTTGGAAATTACAGTTAGTGGAAAGTCATATCTAAAGAGCACATTTATAGTACTCTGAGAGTGCAATCCTAAACACTTCTCCTTAATATAACATTCACTGAATAAAATAGGACATACTTCTGAATAGACCTGCCTGAGATTGCTCCTTAAGAGTCTGACCGTTATAATGCTTTGCAGAGTTTCTAAACCTGTTTTAATATATTCTTGTATTTTTATATGTTATGTTGTGGTTTATATCAATGACTGGTTTTTATGTGAATGTTTTTATGAAAATGTAAGCCACCCTGAGCCTGCTTCGGTGGGGAGGGCGGGATATTTTGTCCCATCTGGCCTGCAGCTACGCTGTAAGGTCGGACAGACACATTTGCTGCCCTTTTGTTGGCGGAGGGGAAGATTGACAGCCCGCTGGGCTCAGGCTTGGGGGCGGAGCTGGCTGCGATGGCAGCTTGCTTTCCCTGCCTGTCCCAGTCACCGTCACAGGATCGGCCCTCCCTCCCACCCTGATTGGTATGTAGGCATTTGCTGGTCGCCTCCTTGATCGAGGGGCCGGGTAGAAATTTTTTGATCCCCAGCATATTGACTGAGATGTTGGGGTGTTTTTTCGCCTACCCTGCATAACAGGTCAGTGGATTGGGGATTTGGCTGTAGGGAGGCGCTGTTAAATAGGTTGGTCACTTTGGTTCTGGCAGGTTCGGTGGTTAATGAGCTTATGCGGCTAGGGGAGGTCCACAAAGCATCCCCCCTTTGTGGGGTTAGGGGGATGTCAGGATCAACCTTTGGGTTTGCTGGCCCGGGGTGGGAGAATGCAGACCGTCCTTTGGGGCTTACCTGGAAGGGTCCTTTCATTGAGTTGCCTGGCTCGTGGGGGGGACTTACGAGGTGTTGTCTGCTTGCTGAGCTGGCCTAGTTGGAGCTGTGATGTACAGCTCTGGCCAGGGACTTGAGCGCTCGCCTGTTAAATGGCAGGGAGGTGTCTGTTGAAACCCCTGGCCCTGACCAGGCCGCTTGCGTTGTTTAGCCCTTACCGATTTTGAATGAAATTTAATAAAGTGGTCCTTAGTTCTTCCAATTCATTGTGTCTGACTCTTCACTCCAACTTTGGGGGGCAAAAGCCGAATGAATGAATAAATAAATGGCTTAGGTGAGTATTATTGCTCTTTTAACTCCCCCGCAACACACACACTTCCAGGCTTCACAACTAATAGGAATTTGTGCTTGCTGGTGTTTATATAAAATGAATGTTTTATCTTCATTGTTTAAACAGCCATAGAAAAAATAAGAGCCCAGTAGCATCTTAAAGACTAACAAAATTTGTGGGAGGGTTTGAGCTTTTGTGAGTCACTGCTCACTTCTTCCGATGCAGCTAGAATGTGATTTCATCTGTTCTATATATTGGAAGGTGGATGATTTCAGATTTCAAATGACATTAGCAGGCAAATGACAATAGAAGGTGTGATTAGATTAGGTGTGATATGCAGAGAGGTAAGAGGTGTGGAAAAATCAGCATTGGTAATGAGTCAGGAAACCTAGGTCTCCCTTCAGTCCAGGTGGATGCATTGTCTTGAGCTCTGTTATCAGTTACAATTCAGCATTCTCTCGTTCGAACCTCCCTCTGAAATTCCTTTGTAAGATAACTGCTATTTTTAGGTCAGCAGCAGAATGTCCTAGACGGTTAAAATGTTCCCTCCCTGGTTTTTGAATGTTGTGGTTTCTGATATTAGACACGTCCATTGGTTCTTTGTCAAAGGAACGGGACTGTTTGTCCACTGCAGAGAGTGGATTGGCATTGCTGACACATGATGACAGACTAACATGGCTATCCACCTTGATTGTTCAAGTAGATGTAGTATACCACTTAGTAAATTGTCAGCAGCATTGATTGAAGATCATTGACAAACAGTTAAGCTCATTGGAACCAATGGGATTAGGCTGAAGTAATTCTGCATCGAATTGTACGGTACATGCTTTGTCCCAGTAAAGTCATTGTGCAAATATTAAGCAATCCTTGTAGTACATTACTTAAAATGGATGTATTTGCCTCTTTAATATTTCACAGTTTCTTTTCCAATGTATTCAACATTCAATCTGAAAAGAGAAAAAGTAACATACAAGAATATATTAAGTGTTAGGTGTAGATGTGAGAATGGAAAATGGCAGTCATCTAAAGGCTGCTTAAAAAAAACCCAACTGCAGTATGATATAAGTCAAAGCCAAGAACCTACTTTATTAATATGCAGTTGATAGCTGCGTTAATGAGGAACTTGCAGAAATTGCCACTTGTGAGATAATTGCCCTATTAGCACTACATCCATTAGACTCTGCATCTGGATCAGACACATTTCCCTTTTGTAAAATTATGGGAGCTGCGTTTATTTACAGACAGAGCTTTGGTACTGTACTGGAATAGGAGTTGGCTGTGAAATGTGAGATACAAACATATCAGCCAGAATTATCACCTTCCCATACAAAACCTTTAATGGCATAACAGTTGCAAGTAAAAATACACAGAGTATAAAAATTTAAACACTGGAGATAAAATCAAAACGAAGCCGAGCTTACAGATGCATTCATACACGGTCAGATTTAAATTGAAGGATGTCAGCCAGAAATTTTGCCACAGCCTCGCTAACCTCCCCCTCAGTATCAATCAATAAATAATAACAGGGTGGCAGAATAGACAAATCTGGGGAGAAAGAAAGCTTACAAAATAAATCTTTACGGAGATTATGATAAAAGGAACAATCAAGCAATATATGCTGAATTGAGTCGGGAATATTCGCTCCACAGGCACAGAGTCTGTCGCCTAAAGAGACTCGATATCTCCCTTGTAAAACTTCGGAGGGAAACACATTTAGTCTAGCCAACATAAATGCCCTGTGATGACTTGGAATGGTTAAGTCTGATAGATTATGGGGCATTTTGCCGCAAAAAGCATAAAGACCTAAGGAAGCTGGAGAGCAAATATAAGGGTTTGTTGGCCATAGTTTCGTTTCCTTCAACTCCCACAATCTCAATTTAATACATCTGAAGATACATGACTCATCAGAAGTAAAAAAAAATCATCAACCTCTATCCCCAACTGGTTAAATTTGGACATAAGCACTGCTGTCCAGGATGAAATATATGGGTCTCTTTTCATACAATCAAGAAGGCTGTTAGGATTTGTTCTAAGGTGAATTTTGGACCAGAATTTAAACACTACAATCCAGGCTTTTGTCTCCACCAAAGACAGACCCACTTCAGAGCAGAGAGCAAAGTAGGACACACATTTTGGCATACCAAGAATTTGTCTAAAGAATGAGGCTTGAATGCCCTCCACTTTCCTGGTAAATGCTGAGATCCATATAGGGATACCATAGAGAATTTGAGCTAGCGTTTTTGCTTTGAACACCTTAATTGCTGCTGGAACTAATTGGTTGCCCCTAATAAAATGTATTGAAGTTAAGTGTAAAGGCATACATAAATAAGGCAGCATCATTTTACAGTCAAGATTTTAACCATATGTTAAATGGGAAATTAAAAATTGGTAATTTAGATGTGTCAGGTGTCAGGTTTTCTTCCCTTTTACTGTAAGGGAAATATTCCTGGGGCTATATTTCTAGACACACTTCTTTATAAGTGAAAGAGCAAATTAGCAACTTCAGCATGAAAATGTCAAAAGTACATAAGAGAAGCCATGTTGGATCAGGCCAGTGGCCACCCATCAAACACTCCATCACACAGTGGTCAAAAAAACAGATGCCATCAGGAGAACATAAGAGAAGCCACGCTGGACCAGGCCAATGGCCCATCCAGTCCAATGCTCTGTATCACACAGTGGCCTATATATACACACACACATACACACACTGTGGCTAATAGCCATTGATGGACCTCTGCTCCATATTTTTATCCAATCCCCTCTTGAAGCTGACTATGCTTGTAGCCGCCGCCACCTCCTGTGGCAGTGAATTCCACATGTTAATCACCCTTTGGGTGAAGAAGTACTTCCTTTTATCTATTTTAACTAGGCTTGCCAATCCCCAGGTTCCAGCGGGGGTTCTTCCACTTTCCCAGGCTGCTTCCTGCCCCCAGTCAGCTGGCTGGTGGGGGGAAGCCCCGCCCCCAAAGCCACCATGTGACTATCCCCCTCCGGAGGCTCCAGTCTCCGATTGGAAAGGCTTCCTCTTGGGATGGGGTGTCTGTGTTACTTGGAAGAAGTTGGCTGCAACTCGTGAGTAGAGAGGCCACTCCCTCACTTCAGAGTCGCCAGAAACGGGGGCGGGGGGGAAGGGAAGGAACGTCTGCTGAGCACTTCATTATTCCCTATGTGGAGATCGATTCTCATAGGGTATAATGGGGAATTGATCTGGAGGTTTCGGGGGCTCTGGGGGAGCTGTTTTTTGAGGTAGAGGCACCAAATTTACAGTATAGTATCTAGTGCCTCTCTCCAAAGTACCCCCCAAGTTTCAAAACGATTGGATCAGGGGGTCCAATTCTATGAGCCCCAACAGAAGGCACCCCTATCCTTCATTATTTCCTATGGAAGGAAGACATTTAAAAATGGGTGCTGTCCCTTTAAATCTGATGGCCAGAACTCCCTTAGAGTTCAATTATGCTTGTTCCTGGTTCCGCCCCAATGTCTCCTGGCTCCACCCCCAAAGTCCCCAGATATTTCTTGAATTGGACTTGGCAACTCTAGTTTTAACCTGACTTCTCAGCAATTTCATTGAATGCCCACGAGTTCTTGTATTGTGAGAAAGGGAGAAAAGGACTTCTTTCTCTGCCTTATTTTTTTTATTTATTTTATTCGATTTATATCCCGCCCTACCCCACCGAGGCGGGCTCAGGGCGGCTTCTCCATCCCATGCATTATCTTGTAAACCTCTATCATGTCACCCCGCAGTCGACGTTTCTCCAAGCTAAAGTACCCCAAGCGTTTCAACCTTTCTTCATAGGGAAAGTGTTCCAACCCTTTAATCATTCCAGTTGCTTTTTTCTGCAGTTTTTCCAATGCTATAATATCCTTTTTGAGGTGTGGTGATCAGAATTGCACACAGTACTCCAAATGAGACGGCACCATCGATTTATACAGGGGCATTATGATACTGGCTGAGTGGAGCCAGTGGCGTTAGTCATGTTTCAGATACAATGTGACTACAAGCTATGGTTTGGCACAACTATTGTCTGTCTGTCTACTTATTTATTTTCTACTGTACATTTCAAGTGGCACAAATATTATATTATTACTATAATCGTATTTGTTAAAAGTACTTGAAAGATTTATACGGCAGACCTGGGATGTGAGGACAAGATATCATATGTTGTCCATCTAAAACAGCTCTGTCAAACCAGACAAACTCTTTAGGATATCAGTCAGCAAGCCTCATCCCTTTAGCAAGAACAGTTTCTTTCATATAGCTAAGAACTGAAAGCTGCAAATCAGAGAACACTTTCCTGGGAGTAAGCCCCTTTGAATAAAATGGGACATATTTCTGCATAGAGCTGCTTACACTTGCTCCCAAACTTAAGCTCATGTGCTCTGATTCTGATCTTCAGCCCCCTGATAAACTCTAACTCTCTCAGTTCTATGACTAGAATCTATGGGTTAGATCATATTTGCCTGCAGTCCTGCTAAGTAATCAGACATGCTAAGTATATGCAAATGAGTCATAGCCATACAGCTCAGAATATTCTTGCAGTGTGGACTCTTGTAATGAACATTTTACCCATCATGTTTGGTTTTTATTTCTTTTCAGGTAGGTGGATAAGTTTGGTGCAATTTTTTAGAGATTAACTGTTAATTTGCTGACCCTGTGGAATTTTATGCAAGGAACATTAGAATGCCATAAGACTGGGCACATAATTGATCTATAAATGACTGTTTCCCAGTGACAAATCAGCATGACATCACACTTTGCACTTAGTTCTTTATTCAACACAAATTGTCCCAGTGAAGGGAATTTGGTGACACAATACTGTCATCTGAAACAGATGGCATGTCCTACAGGTTTTGGAGGTACATGCTCTGGCTTCACAACAAGGCTAAAGAACGAGGGGGGACTCCGGATGCCTGCAACACCTGTGATTTTCTCCTCAATTAGAACAGAGTAAACAAAAATTAACTTCCCTGAAGTCAAGAGTTCCATCAGTATGCTGTTTGTGCGGTCTTCTGGGGCACCTCCAGATGGTAGGATCTGGGAAGAAAAGAAATCTCCAAACACTGTAAAAGTGGTTGGAATAGATAAAAGGAGTACCAATAAACTTACAGTGTCAATGATAAGTTAGGGAGGGAAAGGATGAGATGAAACCAAGCTAAGCAATGAGACTGATGAAAGAGAAGCCTTGAACTTAGCCCAAAGAACCTCTAGAGAAAGGAAATTAGTGGATAAACAGAAAAGTTGTAAAAATGCTAAGGTCAAATTGCCTTTGTTGCAACTCTGCTCTGCTTGCAGCTCTTTGGATCTGGGTCACATTGGGCACCATTTTTATTCCTTGTGCTTTTTCTGGGTTTGAGATTAAAGTGCTCATGGAGAAATCTTCAATTCACAGAAGATTTGCATTCTTCTGCTTATGGAGAATTCTTCCCTGAGGGCCCTATTTGTCCTCACTCCTTTAATGACCCATCTCATTCACGATACTGTCTCTTATATGATGGTGGCATGAATGCCTACAAAAAAAAAATTACATGGGTTGATGCAGCCAATTAAATTAAATGGCACATGACAAATGAGGAAGTCAAACTGAAATAAGGACAACCACAGAAGGAACTAAGTATTAAAGCAATGTGAATGCTTTGTGTGCATTTTCAAATAATTGTTAAGTCAGATGAGCAGATTTTGAGAGGCTATGGAAATTAAAAGTCTTGCTGAAAGTACATGTACAATATCAATGCAGTGATTAAACTTGACAGCTAGTTCACACACACATCTTGTTGCTTGGGACTATAGAAATGATAAGGGCTTGTTTTGTAGAAAAAAGCCCAGCAGGAACTAATTTGCATATTAGGCCACACCCCCTGACGCCAAGCCAGCTGGAACTGAATTCCTGTGCGTTCCTGCTCAGAAAAAGCCCTGGATATGCTGCGTTTGCAGCCACAGGACTTGAGGCTCCAGTCAGGGAGGGAGGCTACATGCAGCACTATGACTGGCTCCAGCTGGCCCATGGTAGTTTTGCAGCCTCTGGGTGGTAGGGATTGTCTTGAGCTGCTGGCCTCTCTCCAGCTATTTGACGGGTTCCTCCACTTCGGCTGGATGAGGGTGGGGTAGGGTTGCCAAGTCCAATTAAAGAAAAATCTGGGGACTTTGAGGGCGGAACCAGGAGACTTTGGGGGTGGAGCCAGGAGACACTGGGGGTGGAGCCAGGAACAAGGATGTGACAAGGATAATTGAACTCCAAGGGAGTTCTGGCCATCACGCTTAAAGGGACAGCACACCTTTTTAAATGCCTTTCTTCCATAGGAAATAATTAAGGATAGGGGCACCATCTTTTGGGGCTCATAGAATTGGACCCTCTGGTCCAATCGTTTTGAAACTTGGGGGGTATTTTGGGGAGAGGCACTAGATGCTATACTAAAAATCTGGTGCCTCTACCTCAAAAAATAGCCCCCCCAGAGCCCCCAATACCCATGGATCAATTCCCTATTATTCCCTATGGGAATCATTCTCCATAGGGAATAATAGAGTGCCTAGTAGACATTTCCCTCCCCCCATGCTTTCTAAAGGGGGGGAGGGCCTCCATACCAGGGAATCCCCCCTCCCTGCCCCCTCCCTCTCTCTCACACACAAATACTTACTTGGTCTTCTTCCAGCAGAACTTTGCTTACTGTGAAAACGAAAGCAAGACTGCACAGGAAAAGAAAGGGAGGGGCCGTTCTCCATGGAAACTGTTACTGACCCTTTCCCATGAAGCTCTTCCTGTTTCCTATTTCCTGTGCAGCCTTAAAGGGACACATTTTAAAAACGGATCAGAAGCTCTACAACAACATGATCCCTACAGGTATGTTCTCCCCCCCTGCCCCCCCTCCCGCTTCCAGATTTTTTGAGAGCAGGGGAGGAGGCTGCAAATTCAGGGGTCTCCCGCCAGGGCGGGAGGGTTGGGAAGCCTAGGGTGGGGTTAGGCAAGTGTTTGTGCTGCCCAGCCCTGCTTTTTGGCTTATTTAAAGCCCTGAATCTAGGCTATCACCCACCTCTTGTTGCCTCAGACACTCACTGACTCCTTCTCTTTTGTTGGTTGTGTTTGTTTACTCGTTTTAGAGATCATGTGTATTCCTTTGTCACAGCTTTGAGATGGTTTTGGGAACTGGGCCAGATCTTTTTTGAGGGGAAGCTGTGCCTGCATGCCTGCCTCCTGAGGAGTGGACCCCCTTATAGAGTCTTGGGAGTCAAGTCATTTAACAGCATGCCCAGGTTAGGGGCAGTTTCCTGGCTGCACTCCCAGGTAGCAAGCAGGGTGGCCAGGCCTGTGTTGGAAAATACCTGGAGACTTTGGGGATGGGTCCAGGAGAGGGCAGGGTTTGGGGAGGGGAGGGGCCTCAGCATAAGAACATAAGAGAAGCCATGTTAGATCAGGCCAGTGGCCCATCCAGTCCAACACTCTGTGTCACTTAAGAAAATAAGAGAAGCCATGTTGGATCAGGCCAATGGCCCATCCAGTCCAACACTCTGTCACACAGTGGCCCCCCCAAAAATTGTGTGTGTGTGTGTGTGTGTATGTATGTATATATATATATATATATAAATATATACATGATACAATGTCATAGAGTCCACCCTTCAAAGCAAACATTTTCTCCAGGGCAGCTGATCTCTGCCAGCTGGAGATCAGTTATAAAAGCTGGATCTGTCACTTCTGGTTTTCCTAGTATGAGGACTGAGATGGAATCATTGGCCAACAGGTAGATTGCACGATGCTTGGGTCCTGCCCTGTGCTGCACCAAATGTTCTGATCAATAAAAGCTGTGGTCTGTTTTGTTCTAAATATGGCTTGAGGTGTTTTCTTGCTATATTCTGCCTCTTTCCTCATTTGATGCCTATGATGCCCTTAGAAACACAAAGAGCATTTTCGCACTGACCTTAATCGGAAGCGACGTCCCTCTTCACCGTGCAGCGTCTGCGCGGATTTCGCACTAATTGCTCTGCAGAACCCGGAAGAGCCTCAAAGTCCCGCGGCTTCTGCATCGCAAATGTAAACTGGTTTATGTGTGAAAGAGCCACATGTGGAGCCTGAGTCACAGTTTGGCCACCCCTGATCTGTAACTTCTCCAGACTAACAGGAAAACAGAGAGCAGCCAGGGTGTGTGTGGAGTTTTACTCCAAACACTTTTCTTCCTTTCTCACACATGCTTCACGTAGCCATGTTGCTCTGTCTGCTTGCCCAGCCCATACAGCTCTAGTCAGTGAGATTTAAAGGCACACATACACCTTCAAAAGCAACAAGCGTCTTCTAAGACTTTTGAGGTGGAAAAGCACATGGTGGCTGTTGTAGCAGGGCTTCTTCCCACACCAAAGACAGAGACAAGCAGAGTCAAAGTGCAAGTGAGTTTTTTCAACCCCCTGGGCTTTTGCAAGGCAACAGACACTCTGATCTCCTTGGGTTTTTGCAAGGCAAGAGAGAGCCTTTCCTTTTCCCCACCCCAAAGACAGATAAGCAGAGTCAAGGTGCAATAAATCCCCCGGCCCCCAGATCTAGGGTTGCCAAGCCCAATTCAAGAAAAATCTGGGGACTTTGGTGGCGGAGCCAGGAGACATTGGGGGTGGAGCCAGGAACAAGGGTGTGACAAGCAAAATTGAACTACAAGGGAGTTCTGGCCATCACATTTAAAGGGACAGCACACCTTTTCAATGCCTTCCTTCCATAGGAAATAATGAAGGATAGGGGCACCATCTTTGGGGGCTCATAGAAATGGACCCCTTGGTCCAATCATTTTGAAACTTGGGGGGTTCTTTGGGGAGAGGCACTAGATGCTATATGAAAAATGTGGTGCCTCTACCTCAAAACATAGCCCCCCCCAGAGCCCCCAATACCCACGGATCAATTCCCCATTATTTCCTATGGGAATCGTTCTCCATAGGGAATAATAGAGTGCCCAGTAGACATTTCCCTCCCCCCCCACGCTTTCTAAAACCCTTCCTGTTTCCTGCTTCCTGCTCAGCCTTAAAGGCACATATTTTAAAAATGAACCTGCAGGAGCTCTAAAACTACATGGTGACTGTGGGGGGCTGGGCTTCCCCCGCCGGCCAGCTGGCTGGGGGCGGGGGGAGCCTGTAAAAATGGGGGAATCCCTGCTGAGGCCTGGGGATTGGGAAGCCTACCCAGATCCCAGGCTTTTGCAAGGCAGCAGACTGTCCAATCTCCGTGGACTTTTGGAAGGCAACAGATAATCTGATCTCCTCAGACATCTCCCCATATGCCCTCTGCCTCGCTGCCACCAATTTGGCACCCCCCACAACCTAGATAAATGCTAAATTTGCCTAGTGGCAGGACCAACCCTGGTTGTGCTCTGTCAAAGCTTCCCTCATGTCCATAGCCTCATGGAAAAGCTCAAATTGAACTGCACTGCACTTTTGGAAATGCAGTCATTCCATACCCCATTGCAAGACAATCCAGGACATGTCTGCAGGCATCCTCTGAACCTCACATTTTCTATACTTGAAGGAGGCATGAAGCCTGGAACTTTAAATGACCCTGGCCATCTACTTACTGAGCTAATTGGTTTCCTTTGTCCTTCAAATTTTGCAAACTTCAGAGTGATCTCATTTTAAATATCTGGGGATGGGGGTGGGAGTATTCTAGATGACCCCAGCCACCTGTTCACTGAAGATTTCACCTCCAGTTTCTCCAAATCTCTGAGTCACCTTTTCAACTTTACATATAGGGTATGTGTGTAGAAGTTTGAAATGACAATATAAGGAGGTGTGACATCCTTGCACAGCCAGCTGCATTTCTGCCCTGGCACACCAATTCAGAACTTTATTGAACAATAGAAGAACTGCAGCTCAGGGTACTTCTCAGTCCTTTGAAGCAGAATTTTATAGCATCCCAACTTTGTCTTCTGCTTTAAAAATGGTGGGGTCAATTTGACCCTATTTACATTTTTGTGGGTTTTTGACAGTTTCAATGAGGGGTATTTTTGACCCCACCATTAACAGGAACTGCTAAGTGCTAATAACAGAATTTCCATTGTAGTCAGAAGGCTATATATTGAATGAACTCTCCTCTCTCCCCCTCCTTTGTTGACTGGTGAAGCGAGAGAGAGGCACAGAGCTAGCAGAGCTGATTCATTGCTTTGCTTTCTGTTTGCTTCATCTGCTGTCTATTTCTAGGGTTTGGGATTAGGGTGCAGTGGTGGACCTGGGCTCTGACTTTCTGCATAGGGACTTAGTTATTGGGTGCCTTTCTATCTCCCTCCCCATCTGTCCTGCTAGTTATCTGGTCTGCTCTCCATTGTGGAGGGGTTGGCAGCTTTCCGGCACCAGGCTGGGAGGCACCAGAGAGGGTACACTTGGGGCAGCAGGAGGGAGTAGGGCAGCAAAAGCAAGAGGGAGTTGGGATCTGAGTAATTGTCTTCTTCTTCTTCTTGCTGTTATTTTCCTCCGCCCATTGGAAACAATGGCATATGGTGGACCTTCTTTGGGGGGCATAACTCAGACTGCATAAATCAAATATTAAGTGCTATAAAGGTGAGGTTTGGCTTTCTAAGCAGCTGGGGAAATTGCTGAGAATTTCTGAGCTTGTGTGACTGCTGAAAATTCTGAGTTTGTGGTTGATGGAGAACTGCTGTCTGTTTGGTTTGAGTGGTCTGAAGGTGATTTTTGCGATTGATTAGGAGTGACTGTGTTCCCCACCTTCTTTGCATTATTAAGCTGCGCCTTGCTAGAGGCGCAAGCCTTTGGCGCGAACCGAAGGGCGAGAGCTAAAGGGCTCTTAGCCTGGGGGCTCTTTTAGGACCAGGAATCCAGATTCCTTGTGTTCCCAAAAAGGTAAGTTGACCCTCCAGAAGGGGAGCCACATAAACAAACAGGATTTAAAAGGGGACTGTATATATTTTTAAAAGCTATCATGAAAGTAGAATGCCAGCAGGGGGGTGGGAGTTTTCCAGTGTTTTGCACTGAGTGTCACATGTATGACTATCTGCCCACAGGACAGAAGTCTTGGGTGTGTTCTCGATGCAAGGAGCTCCTGGTCCTCAGGGAATGAGTTCGTACCCTTGAGTCTGAGGTGACTGACCTGGAGAAGCAGAGACAGTCAAGTTAGGCACTCGGAGAAGACTCTCGAGGACGTATTAGATGAGCCCCACTCTGAACGTGGCAGCCCTATTGCTGCCAGAGAGCATGAGGGTCGAGAGGGAACAGAGCACCGTGCTGAGGATAAGGGGAATGCGCCCTCAGAAGGGACATCTTCTTCAGTTGGTGAGCGGGTATCCTTTTGCGCCAAGGAATCATCCCTGGGCAGGGAGAGAGCGGGGGTCTTGGTAGGTGGTGATTCGATCCTTAGACAAGTAGACAGCTGGGTGGCAAAACCACATACTGACCGTATGGTGACTTGCCTGCCTGGCGCGAAGGTAGCAGCATTACGCGTGTAGTAGATAGGCTGATAGATAGTGCTGGGGAGGAGCCAGTGGTCCTGGTGCATGTTAGCACCAATGATGTAGGGAAATGCAGTCGTGAGGTCCTGGAGGAAAAATTTAGGCTGCTAGGAGGTCTTGGGAGAAAGTTGACAGGAGATTAAATGTCTCTGGTTCGGGAGGACTCATCTCAAAAAGATGAAGGGTTAGCTCTTACTTTTCTACTGGATAATGGATCAGAGTTGTCCACTGAGATGGTGACAAACAGTATGGAGTGTCTGCCAAAGTCTCGAGGCGGCAGGAGTAAGGTTGTGAGCCTAACTTGCGTGGGAAATTATAGATGTTTGTATACAAATGCTAGAAGTGTTCAAAGTAAAACTGGCGAGTTGGAATGTTTAGTGTTGAGGGAAAACATAGACATTGTGGGAATTTCAGAAACTTGGTGGAATGAGGAGAATCAGTGGGACACGGTGATTCCTGGATATAAGTTATATTGGAAGGATAGGGAGGGAAGGGTTGGAGGTGAGGTGGCTCTGTATGTCAGAGAGGGTATATGGTCCAGTAAGACTGAGGTCGGAGAATTAGATTCCCTTCTAGAAATGCTTTGGGTCGAAATAGAGGGCCCAAAAGGAAATTTAACTATGGGAGCTTGTTATCGCCCACCAAATCAAAAGATAGAGGACGATTATAATATGATGGAAGGATTAAAGATAGCGGCTAAACGTAAAAACTGTGCCGTAATTGGTGATTTTAACTACCCACAGATTGATTGGGTAAATATGTGTTCAGGTAGAGAGAAAGAGATTGAGTTTCTAGATGCCCTCAATGACTGTGCTATGATGGTCTCAGAACCTACCAGAGGTGGGGCGATCCTGGATTTGGTCCTAAGTAATGCCAAGACTTGATTAGAGATGTAAAAGTGATTGCACCACTTGGGAGCAGTGACCATAATGTTATTGATTTCACCATTTGTATACATAGGGAGTTGCCCCAAAAGACGAGCACAACCATGTTTAACTTTAAAAGGGGTAAATTCTCTGAGATGAGGAGGCATGTGAAGAGGAAAATAAAAGGAAAGGTAAATACAGTCAAAACTCTTGGAGAAGCTTGGAGGCTATTTAAAACTACAATCCTAGAAGCTCAGATAAAATATATACCACAAGTTAGGAAAGGCACAAACAGGTATAAGAAAAGGCCTGCATGGTTAACAAACCAAGTAATGAAAACTGTAAAAGATAAGAAGGACTCCTTTAAGCGGTGGAAAGCTAGTCCAAGTGAGATTAATAAAAGGGAACACAGGCTGTGGCAAATCAAATGCAAGACTGTGATCAGGCAGGCAAAAAGGGACTATGAGGAGCATATTGCAAAAAACATAAAGACCAATAATAAAAATTTCTTCAAATATATTAGAAGCAGGAAACCAGCCAGGGAGGCAGTGGGGCCCTTGGATGACCAAGGGGTAAAAGGATTACTGAAGGAGTATAGGGAAATGGCTGAGAAGCTGAATGCATTTTTTGCCTCAGACTTCACTGTGGAAGATGAGAAGTGTTTGCCCCCTCCAGAACCACTTATTTTGGAAGGGTGTTGAAAGACCTGAGTCAGAATGAGGTGACAAGAGAGGAGGTCCTACAACTGATAGACAAATTAAAATCTAATAAGTCACCATGTCTGGATGGCATACATCCCAAAGTTCTGAAAGAACTCAAAGGTGAACTTGTGGATCTCCTGAAAAAAATATGTAATCTTTCATTGAAATCTGCCTCTGTTCTGCCTCCATCTTTAAAAAGGGTTCCAGAGGAGATCCGGGAAATTACAGGCCAGTCAGTCTGACTTCAATACCGGGAAAGTTGGTAGAAACCATTATCAAGGACAGAATGAGTAGACACATTGATGAACACAAGTTATTGAGGAAGACTCAGCATGGGTTCTGTAAGGAAAGATCTTACCTCACTAACCTGTTACATTTCTTTGTGGGGGTGAACAAACATGTGTACAAAGGGGTCCCAATAGATGTTGTTTACCTTGACTACCAGAAAGCTTTTGATAAAGTTCCTCTTCAAAGGCTCCTTAGTAAGCTCGAGAGTCATGGAGTAAAAGGACAGGTCCTCTTGTGCATCAAAAACTGGCTAATTAATAGGAAGCAGAGAGTGAGTAAAAATGGGCAGTCTTCGCAGTGGAGGACGGTAAGCTGTGGGGTGCCGCAAGGCTCAGTACTGGGTCCCATGCTCTTTAACTTGTTCATAAATGATTTGGAGTTGGGAGTAAGCAGTGAAGTGGCCAAGTTTGCAGATGACACTAAATTGTTCAGGGTGGTGAGAACCAGAGAGGATTGTGAGGCACTCCACAGGGATCTGTTGAGGCTAGGTGAGTGGGCGTCAACGTGGCCGATGAGGTTCAATGTGGCCAAGTACAAAGTAATGCACATTGGGGCCAAGATTCCCAGCTACAAATACAAGTTGATGGGTTTTTAACTGGCAGAGACTGACTAAGAGAGAGATCTTGGGGCCATGGTAGATTACTCACTGAAAATGTTAAGACAGTATGCGATTACAATAAAAAAGGCCAATACCATGCTGAGAATTATTCGGAAGAGAACTGAAAACAAATCAGCCAGTATCATAATGCCCCTGTATAAATCGACGGTGCGGTCTCATTTGGAATACTGTGTACAGTTCTGGTCACCGCACCTCAAAAAGGATATTATAGCACTGGAAAAAGTACAGAAAAGGGCGACTAGAATGATTAAAGGTTTGGAACACTTTCCCTATGAAGAAAGGTTAAAACGCTTGGACCTCTTTAGCTTGGAGAAACATCGACTGCGAGGTGACATGATAGAGGTTTACAAGATTATGCATGGGATGGAGAAAGTAAAGAAAGAAGTACTTTTCTCCCTTTCTCACAATACAAGAACTCGTGGGCATTCAATGAAATTGCTGAGCAGTCAAGTTAAAACGGATAGAAGGAAGTACTTGTTCACCCAAAGGGTAATTAACATGTGGAATTCACTGCCACAGGAGGTGGTGGTGGCTATAAGCATAGCCAGCTTCAAGAGAGGGTTAGATAAAAATATAGAGCAGAGGTCCATCAGTGGCTATTAGCCATAGTGTGTGTGTGTGTGTGTATATATATATATATATATTTGGCCACTGTGTGACACAGATTGTTGGACTGGATGGGCCATTGGCCTGATCCAACATGGCTTCTCTTATGTTCTTAAATCCTCACCTATCTTGGAGGGCAGGTCATAGAGTGTCAGCAAGAGATATGCTGTAAGTTTGGTGTCTCTAGAACACTGTGGGGGGGGGATTCAACTCACTTTTGATCCTCCTGAACCTGCACCTCATTTTCCAGAAAGCACTTTTCTGGGGGCACCATGGTGAAGGGGGGGGGGGGTAACTCAGACCCTGTAAATTCAATCCTCAAAAAAAGTGGAGGCCAAGTAGAGGAACATCAGTTGGAGATCCACCACGCGTCCAGAGTTTCCAGTATGTAGCAAGGAGCATTCTACTACATCATGAACTCTCCAAACTGGTTTGGTTTGTACGGGTGGGTTTTTTTCCCGATGACAGTCCATTGTGCATCCACTGTGAACCATGAACCAACTGCATTTTCCCAGTTCATGTTTATCCCTAGTAAGTTCAATTTTATTTGATGGGGTTTGCTCCTAGGAAAGTTTTTTTTAGGATAGCAGACATTAGTACCCATGACTACAAACTCCCAAATCTTTGTTAAAACATGGGGGAGATGGTATTGAACTTCTTGATAAGAAACTAGCTTTGTAAAGTGCTACAGATTGTATGATAAAGATAGTATTGAACTTCTTGGCAAAGTTCAACATTGATTTTTAGCGTTATCAATGCTGCCAGCTCCTTTTTCAATGAAAGCTTTTATTATCATTACTTTTCTTTTTTACATAATTTCCCTTCAAAGTGCATTGGTATATCAAGTGCAGTGACCCTTATTTGCTTACAGTGTCAATATATTTACTGCTTTTCGTACTGTTAGATATTGAGCAAAGTCAACTCCCTGGACTTATTATATACTCCTTGCGTGACTAGTAATTACAGAATCAGAACTCATTACCATTTACTTTTACTGCTAAAAAGCAGATATTAACCAATTAAAATAACGGTATGTAGGTCTTTGTGAAAAGAGAGGGAAAACACAATCTGAGAATCTTCCAAGATTAGCCAGAGTCTTTGTTCTGCACAGCAGTTTAGTATTTTTTTTTTAATTTCCTTTGGGTTTTTAGCTCGGAAATGTAGCTCTCTTTCTTTTATCACTACAGCTCAAGTAACAAACTACACTGTACATTTTGCATAGTAGTCCTTTTGTGTGGATGGGTAATGAGTGTGAAGTGCTGTGCCTCTTAGAAAATGGTCTACTTAATCTAGTGCTTATATAGTGGATACAAAAGCCCTAAAAAGTTACTGCCTCTAAAGAACTTGAAACCAGTTCTAAATAACGTACTTGGGAGCTTAGAGAAATAGACACAGACACTTTTTTGCTGTAGCCTTTCCAGATGACAGTAATCAGTTTTATCCTTCCCGATTCTCTCATACTGATCCTGTACTATAATCAAACCATCCAGAAACTTTATCAGTGCCCCCTCACTGTTCATTATAGCTTGAATTGCTCAGACAAACTGTAGAAAGGGTCTCGAGTTAATGTGCCAACTTTTGAATGTTTATCTCTTAATAAAACTAATAGCTTTCTCCCAGTTTCATTCTGCTGCCACTGAAATATTCTTTAATATAGAGTAGAATTCAAAAGACTGATTCACATATCACATTTTTTTTCATTTGGTTATGTTTAGTAGGATACAAAATGCATGGGTTCTTTCTTAAAAGTGAAATCTGCACTAATATAATTTTAGTGCTTGTCCCTTTTAAAATATAAATAAAGAGCTCGGGGAAAATAAATGTGCACAAAATGTTCTGCGTTCATTTTAGTTTTATTTTTTTTTAATTCCTGTTGTTATTGCCTATATTTGTTTGGTTTTTAAAATTATATTCAATGTAGATTTCTATTGGTTTCAGTGGGAAACCAATTTCCTGCAGGAACATTCCCACCCGTTTGATTGGAATGACATTCTCCAGGACTGTACCTCTCACACAAAGGATCCTCCATGCCCAAATAAGACAAATATGAGAAAGTTTCTTCTTTTTGTAGCAACTGAAATTCTTATTTGCAGAGTTGGTTCATTTGGGTACTGTGTCAAGAGTACACTGAGGAAACGGAGCAAAAGTCACCCAGTTTCCATGTCTGAATCTACTCTGGTCTGATTCTTGAAGCAGCTGTATTGATATTATCAGTGAGTGAAGATGGACAAAAGAATACTGGGGGGGAAATGGAGCACTGAATGGTAAGAAATGGAAAGGAATGGGATTCAGTTACCCTATATTATTATTTTGTTTAATGAGTAAATGAAAGGTTACCACCAGTCTTCCTCCCCTTAAAGTGTAATAGAAGTACCAGGAAAAAAATGTTGCATCAGGGAAGTAGCATAGGGGAAAAGGGTCAAGCTTTCCAAATCTACTATGTGGATTTTTTAAGGGAAGTTAAAGTTGTCAAGAAAGTTCTGATCTATTTTTATCCCTGATCATTTGCATCTCATTTGGTTTGTACCTGTCCATCTGCCTCCGTATTAGTAATTGAAGTGCAGGCATACTCAGTAAGAAGGCAGCTATTGCCTATCACCGAGGAAACTGTGTGGCATTGGCCCTTATCTTCTCCCTTCCAAGACTGCAATGCTGCCTGCCCTATACCACAAAATTCTTTCTTCTGCTTAGATAGCAACCAATGCCACCTATCGCAAAGGAAAGATGTAGTGTTTGCCTCCTTCTTCCAGTATTCAGTGTCAACTGTTTATGTATATCGGTGTGTAATTCTGATTGATATTTCCCTTGCCACATATGTATGTGCTGAGTAATAGTCTTTCTTCTTCTCTCTAATTCTTTTTTTGAAAAAAAATTGTAACCAGTCAGCCACCAGAATAATGAACAAGTCTGAATGGTTTCAAATATCGCCAAAGATTGCTAATTTTATTCATATTAAGATTTGTTTGTTTAAAAAATGTGTGCGCGCGCTCAGCTTGACAGAAATGGAGAAATGCCAGTCTAGCCACATTTGTGGACTGGGTCTCCATCGAAAGGGGGGCTTCCAAGATCACACTGTGAGAAAAATACCCCTAATTCCAGAACATCGTAGTCACCCGTTTGGTTGCCAGGGTGCCTGGAAACTCAACTCACACACATCTGCCAGGAGAACGTGGGTTTTGTCTACCAGACTGGAAGGGACTTATGAGTACTAACAGCCATAACGTTGCAGCAGCACTCCATGTCTCTTGAGGAGGGCTGACCAGGAGAACAGATAGTTTCCAGTTGCTCCGTGCAATCCCCATCTCGGCCGTTGTAGCGGAAGAAGTTGCACCGCCAGGAACTGTCCTGGCAAGCGGTTTCCAGCCTTGACCAGAGACTCCATCTTGGAAGGCTAACACTACCAGCAGCTATCTTCCTGCAGTGCCAGATTCCATAACAGCGAAGTGGAAGGCTCACGTACTCAACAGATGTCACCTATGCATAAAGCCATCAAGCTTATCTTAGGTGTGGATCCTGTCAGACTGCCTAAGCCTTTGTCCAACGGAACCCAAGACAAAGACTGGTGCCAATAGAAGACTGAAGAGGAGGAAGAACATCTTCACCTAGAGCCAAATGTCTTTGTATAGACTGGGTGTTACCTTAGGTAGCAATTTGGCCATCTATTGTCACCTTTTTAGATAAGTTTGATAGTTTTAATCACCCCCCATCCCAATAATTTCTTCCATTCTTTCCCTTAATGGTCATCCTGGAGCCTCCTCCTTGGTCCATTGTTACCTGGAAGTCCAATCAGGTAACCAGGGCCAAGCCTGCTCATTGGCCAGATATGGGCAGCCAATCAGGTGCCCCCGATAAACTGGCTATCGGCTAACGCATAAGTCCAGCCCTTATGGTCATTGCAGAGCCTCCCCTTTTTCTGAGGTCATGTACCAGCTGACCACTGTCATCCGCCCCTGTACGTCCCATCCCCTAAGGGCTCAAGGTAGTCCTTATAACCTGTGGTCCAGCTCCCCACAGGTGTGTATCTAGCAGTACCCCAGTTCCGCTGTCTAGATACATCCCCGATTCCTGATCAGTTGAGGGTCCCTCTCCCCTAGTCCTCGTTCGTCGCCATTGGAGCCTTCCTTGAAGACTACAATTGGTAATTATCACCCTGTTTGTCCATCCTTGTGTTGTCTCTGCATTTCTCTCTATTTTATTAAGACTGTATGTGTGCTGTATGTATTCATTGCCTTGTATGTGTGTTCTATATTTCTCTACAATATTTTTTAATTGTTTTACTTAATTAGTGTCCTTGGCAAATTTAAGCAATTATTTCTGGACGTGTGTCCTGTATGCATAGATTCAAGATCCTTTTTAAGCCAGGTGCCCACCTGTCAATTCCCCAACCTCGTTTTGAGGGCATTTTGGCTTACAACACCCAGACTCTTGACAGTCAGTGCTGATGTTAAAGGTCAAGAGCCAGGAGTTAGCACCCTAGCCCCGCATCCCCCTGGCCCATGCTGTGTGTTCAAAGCTTACAAAGTAAGATACAACAAGAGGAAGAATCGCACTGCTACAGCACCAACCCTAAATCAGACCTTTCCCTGCAGCCGCTGTGGCCGGACCTGCCTGTCCCACATTGGTCTTGTCAGCCACCAGCGAGCCTGCAGCAAACGTGGACTATTGCACCCTTCTTAAATCTTCGTTCGCGAAGCCAAGCCGAGAGAGAGAAAGATACAACAAACAATGTAACATTGTTTAAATGAAGGAAATATCAAAAATCCAGCTATTAAAAACTGTCAGAGCATAAAAACAGTGTAAAGTATTCTCACAAAACAATCCTCATGCTGGAAGCAGACCGTAAAACAATTTAAAAGATCCTCTACTTAGTGACAAGCCTAGAGAGAAAGAAATATTTTTGCCTGGCACCTAAAAGAGCGTAAGGAGGGTAGGCACAAGTGAGCCTCGAGGGAACAGCAATACCACAGGCAGCATATCTCTATTGAACAGGTCCTGTCTTTTCATTTGCCTCAGCAGGCAAGTAGCATTACAAATGAAGTACATTCCTCCTGTACCTGACAGCTAGGGCAAAGTGGGTAGCCTACAGTGCTTGTGAAGAAAACCCTTCTGTACAGCAATGAACAGCAGGCTGTAGGCAGCAGAGCACTTCCTCCTACACATCCTGCTACTGCTGTTCTTGACTAGTGCAATAACTGATCACTTACTCAGGGAGCCCAAATGCCTGCTCCAGTGGGTTTGCTTTGAGTTTCTTCTGCTGTCGCAAGAAAACATTTTGTACTCTTGTATCAGCAGATGATTGTAAGCAGAATCTTAAAGAGGCTCAGCAAGTAGACCAAACAACCTCAAAATATGAAGTCAACTATGGGAGCAATATGAGTCTTCGAAGATAGCCGTGTTAATATTCCAGGTATTTGAACTAAATGAGGCCATAATGGTGCATTCATCAACATTTCAACTTCCCAAAGGGCTCATTAGCTGCGGCCTGTGAGATGCTATGGCATAAAAACTATTGCAATGGTTATTCTCAATATTGGGTGGTGTACTTTTGTGCACAAGCCACTTTGTGTCTGCTTGTTGTTCCTTTCTCCAGTTCCTGTGGGTCGTCCACCCCCACTCAAACTCTGCTTCCTTTTGTAGGGATGATGACCAGCGTCCATTGCTGAATTAAGAGGATCAGCAGCAGTCATCAATATGCGAGTGCTGCAGGCAAACGATTCCATGATCAATAAACTCCCCTGTAATCTGCCTGTAAAGGTTAATTTAGTTAAAACTTTTATAGTGATGCTGACAGATTATTCCTTCAGTTGTTTGGAAGTGGTGGGTTAAGGAGGTAGATTTTTAATAAACAGGAGGCTGACAATCTCATTACAGGAGTTATCTGTGAATCTTTCAGCAGCTACTCTGAGGCAACATTTGATGTCGATACATTTCTTGTAGCTAATTCTAGGGTAAGCGCCGTGTAGGCACCAGAGCATGGAAAGGTTTGAAAGGAGGAGGTTAAGAGAGAAGTAAATAGTATTGAAGTGCTGTTATTACAGCTATTTTTCTTTACATCTATGATATATCTCTCTTTTATTAGAGGCCGACTGCTCACACAGAACTACCAACGCGGCAGGATAAAACTGATTTTGAGAGCAGAGAAATAGCAGTGATTAGTGGACTGATTTGTATTGACCTTTACTTTTAAAATTGCACAAAAATATACCCCTCTTTATATTTCTAAGTGCTTGAAGGTCATCTGTACCCTCTCCATCAACTATGAGCTGCTCCGGTGTTTTAAAAAAAGAATTGCATTTACAAAAAGTAAAATAAAGTTCTTAAAGGACCAGATCCCTTTGCCTTAAGTTCTAAAGTAACTGAAGATCTCGGAGCTGTCACATTTAAAGAAGTGTTCCCAGAATCCCAGTCATGTGACTTCTAAGGCTGGCACCAGGATCAAGAAACATCAATTAATTAAACTTTGCTCTAACACCTGCTTTAATCATACATTGAGAAGTGCTTTGCTCTTAATGTATATGGAAGACAAATATTCTATTGCCTAAGTTGATGTAAGACAACTGGGTATGTAGTTTACTTCTACTTTTTAAGGAGTAGTTTTAATTCTACTTTAATGCAGGCAACTACCGGCCTCCATATATCACTACTGCTCAGTTTTATAGACATACGGGATTCACATACTGCATTTCATTTACATGTTCAAGTATCACTCTCTAAATGTATATAGGTTTATCAAACTAACATTCCTTGGGCTATATGTCAGTTATCAAGTAATGGAAAGGAGGGCCATATTTTATGTTGAATACATAGACTGAAACAAGTGCTGCGAGTAGGCAGGCTGGTTTACAGACATCCCCAAAACAAAAGAGTAATACCTCTTTATTAGGAGAAAACCAAGCTTGTCATAAGACATTGTGCAAGCTTTCAAGTTATATAGAACTCTTTAAATTAGGGCGAATGTCTAGGACAAACTAAAATGGAATAGAGAGATTATAAATTGTTTAAAGGCATGGTGGCAGAATCCCAAATTTATAACTGTTGTCTTTAAATAGAAACTAGGATGGGCTGTAGAGTAAATTCATTGGTTCAGATAGTGTAATCCCGACCCCCCCCCCCCAATTTCCTTTGTTCGTGCAATTTAGAACATCTTGAAAAATGTGATTGGCACCAGCTAAAATAATCCACATTAGTCTCAAGTACATCCTGGTTCTTTTTTAGCAAGTACACCCACTGGGGGTTGCAGTAATAGACAATAGAGATAATAGAGTTTTGCCCCCCCAGTCGGAATGAAGAGGCAGACACAAGTGTTGGGTTTTAAACCGGGCCGCTTTATTGATAATTAACAACTGTAACTGGCAGGGGGGGTGAAACCAACCAGACAAGCCCTGGGGTCAACACCTGGACCCCGCCTTGTCCAAAGGGCGAGCCACCCTGCCCCCAGCACAAACCCGCGTATTCGGGTTGTAACTGAGCGGCCAGGCCTCCAGCCATCACCACCGGGCTGGCATCAATCCCCATGGAGAGATCCACCCAGGTGAGGCTCCCTGTGATCTGCATTCCCCGCACTGAGCCGTTTAGCCCATCTACGGTTCCTGCAGACCACCGCACCAACGGTGCTAGGCCATAGGTGCTCCCCTGGGAAACCCAGTGGCCAAACCTCATCCAGCCACCGCCAATGCCAAGCCTCTGCTTAGGCATTAGCGCCCCAACGGGTGGCCCAGAGCCAACCGCACCCCCTGCCGAATTTCAACTAAAAAGGCCCGGTTACCCGAATCGGATAAATGAACACCATCCGGCCGATACAGGTCAATTTGATTGACCCGTATGGCCGGATGAGGGAGGAAAATTCCTAGTCCCTCCTCCATGGCTTTCTGAATAGCCCTATTGGCCTTACGTCTGGCCCGTTCAATTCCACCCGGCGAAATGGCGTACCTCCACACCCTGCGTGGCAAAATTGCCGACCACACCAATATGACCCCAGGCCACCTGCGACGAATTTCGCGGAGGTCAGCCAACGCCTGCTGGGAAAGAGCTTTCCCACGCAGCAACCCCAGGTCATTCCCTCCCAAGTGAACGACCAGAATGTGTGGAGGCAACGCCCTTCGCTCCCTGAACAACAGTGGCAAGATCCCGGGCCAGCGCAGCCCCCGACGACCCAGCCATTCCACGGTAGCCCATGCACTGAGACTGAGCTGGGTGCCTACAGGAGACCGTCTGGCGAAATGGGCAGCCCAAAAAACCATGCTGTGCCCGCAGATGAGAACCCGCCTTCTCTCACCCCAAGCCACAGCACCTGAAAAACAAAACACAGTCAGCAACATGCACAAAATTTAACCAACCACCCACCTACCTGCTAGGTGACCAGGGGGGGCGCACATAAGCTTATAAGCCGCCGACGGCCATCGGCCGATATGCTGGATGGCAGAGGGCGCTTGGCCCATAGAGTAAAACCATCCTGTAAATCGCTAGCATCAGCCCTGCACGGGTATGTGGCCAATCACTTACTGAGAGCCGGCAGGCGGATGGGGCTGGGCCCCTTTTCCAGGTGGCTGCGAACCGCCGCCGCCGCCTCCGGGGCGCTTACCGCCCGCTCCCGGCTTTGCTCTACTGCAGGCCGACAGTGCGTGGGGCCCACTGCACAGCGGACATTCGTGACTAAATTTACAGGAGTCCCTAGGACAGACCCCCTTGGAAGCGAACTCCCAGCACAACAACCGGGGGTGATCCGTCTGGCCCGCGGAGACGCGGGCACCTGGGGTAGTCTGCTGTTGCTGTGATCTCTGTACCAAATGGCCGCTATCGGACCTGTCCCCGGAATTCGGTTTTGCCGGGGCCATCAGCTGCAACCACAGCTGCTGATTTATTTGGTCCCACGGCATTCCCGGATTGACGGCGGCCCGCATTCGGAAGGCTTCGTCGTATTGCAGCCATGCTGCCCCTGCGAAGTCCGAATAGGCCCTATAGACTATGTCTATATATTGAAAGAGGGAAGCCGCCCTAGCCGGTTGTGCCCTTGCAATGACCCCGGCATAGATCAGGAAGCCGGGCAACCAATTTGCCCAGGCCCTTTCAACCTTCCTGCGCTTTATCTTTTCCTTGTCCCTGTCGTCGAGCTCATCCTTGCTTTTCTTCTCGAGCTCCCTAAACAGGAGACCAAAAACATCGACGTACTCCCCACGGAGGATTTTGTCGCGCGTGGCCGCCGTCAGATGCTCCCCCAAAGGCAAAGAAGTGTCGCCATAAGGGAGAGCATGAAAGGGGATACTTGCATAGGGGTTTGGTTGATAGAACCACCCACCCGCTCGAGCTGCCGGCCATGCCCCCTGGAATTGTGCCCCCTGTTGACCACCCCATGGCAAAATGCCCGGTGTGGGCAATGAGGGAGGGGCTGCGGGGGGCGCCCCAGCGCCCACCTGCTGACCAATAGGGGTAGGAACTGCACTGGACAGCAAACTGGGTGCATGCAAACCCCAAGCCCACGGCTGGGCGGGGCCCAACTGTTCACCGGCGCCTAACCACCCGGGCCCCCATCCCACCCCGCTCGCCCCCAGCAGATGGGGGGTTGGCTGGGCGGGACCCCAAGGCCAACCTTGAACAGGCAGAGTAAGGGGCTTACCACCGACACTCGGAAAGATGCCCAAACCTCCAGGGGGCTGCGTCCCCCCGCTTCCAGACGCCCCGTCACCCGATGGCGTGCCCGATGGGCCTTCGCCCGGATCCTCCTCTTGATCAGGTTCCGACGGCGCTTCGGGCTCCGGCTGCCCACCCTGTAAAGCAGACAGCCGTGCGAGCAATTCTGATTCGAAAGTCAGTCGCGCCGACCGGCCGGTGGCACGGCGACGCCCCTCCCAAATGGGGGCACCCCTGGCAACACGGTCCTGTTCGAGGGCATCCAGGTGACTCATGATAGCGAGTCTGACCCGCTCACTTTGCCCCTGTTCTTCAGCTGGGGCTCCCTGCTGTCCCCGCCCCCGGGGTGGACGGGCAGGCTGCTTGCCTTTTGATTTACCTTGCCCTTTTTTTGGTGCCATCCTGCCAAGTTAAGCAGAAGAACGACAGAGGCTGCAACCACCAGCACCCAACTACCCTTCTCAGCTCCACCCACCTCCACTGGTATGAAGAGAGGGAAGTCCGGTAAGTGCTGCAGGTCAGGACAAAGATCACAGCACCGCCCCAACCAGCCACCCCAAAATCACCAACTCCTCACCTCCTGGGTACACAGGAAGAGAGACGGGGCGTGGGGGGGGAGGGGGGGTGACCTGGGGAAGAGCCTCAGCACCAGGCAGCCCCTAACCTCTAAAATAGGTGTTCAGCTATCCAGAAGAACGCAACCCGGGGGAGGGGAGGGGGAGACTCACCCCACAACCCAAAGACAGAAGCCCAATTCCTCCTCCCAATGGGGGAGTTAAGCATAAAACCGTGGCCCAAAGGTGGGAGAAAAAAGCTCGCCTCCACCCGCCAGAAAAGGAAACTGCCTATGATGGCCAGCCGCCCGCGCTCCCCTTAGCTAGAAGACGCTGCGCGCTGCCCTGATCCAGGACCTCCCAATGAGCCGCGCGGGAAAAAAGCAGCCAGGCCAGCCCCGTCGGACCCAGCCTCCCAAACCAAACCGTCAGCGCTAATAAGCCTCGCAGCGCTCCACGGCCGCCGCACGCGCCTCGCCGCGCACAACAACGCCGCGCCGATCAGCTGTTCGGTGCCGAAGTCCCTCGCCGCCAGGCCTCGCCCACGCAGCACGACGCACGTGGCTCTCTCCCCAGAGAGCCGAATAAAACTGCGTAGAAGGAGGCGGGAGCCGGGGCTTATATAGCCCCAGCTCCGCGCCTGAACGAGCACCCGGATGTTGGGTGATTCTGCTGCCCCTCCCTCCTTCCGACGCGGCAAAGACGGCCCCCAGCCTAATAGCCTGCAAGCTGGCTCGGCTGGGAAGGGGCCGGACCTTCTTTCCTTTAGCCAATAGTTTATGTATTAATAAAGCTGAGGTTCATTTTTTTAAACCAAAGATACTGAATCTCATCTTCTCATGTACTGGGATGTTTATAATCTAAATATTTTACCAAAGCAGGAAGCCCAAGGTTTCCCTTGCAGTTGCTGCCTTGGTGGCAAAGCGAGGCAGATCTTTGACCTCCAAAAGTAGGTTAACACAGCATTTATATATCAGAAGGACACAACCAAAGCAATAACATGGGTTGCTTGCCATGACTATTATGTTTCTGCCCTGTTTCATCCCACCACAGTATTAAACAAGCAGAATGAATAGAGCTGGTACAAGATCTAAGCAAGGTGATGCAGCCAGAGGAGACCTTTCTAGACCCTTTGTGCCTTTAAATTTCTTGAACATATAGTTTTTCCCCCCTCTTATATGTACTCCAGGAAGGATGAGAAAATAGGATGTCCCTTCCTGGCCTCTGGTGGGAAAGTCCATTTGTAATTCTTCCATATGTTTTATTCTGACTTGAATGAAACACATATGAACATATGAACATATGAAGCTGCCTTATACTGAATCAGACCTTGGTCCTTCAAAGTCAGTATTGTCTTCTCAGACTGGCAGCAGCTCTCCAGGGTCTCAAGCTGAGGTTTTTCACACCTATTTGCCTGGATCCTTTTTTGGAGATGCCGGGGATTGAACCTGGGACCTTCTGCTTCCCAAGCAGATGCTCTACCACTGAGCCACCGTCCCTCCCCAAACAGATGCTCTACCACTGAGCCACCATCCCTCCCTTTAAGTCAGTCTTGTCTACTCAGACTGGCAGCGGCTCTCCAGGGTCTCAAGCTGAGGTTTTTCACACCTATTTGCCTGGACCCTTTTTTTTTTTTGGAGATGCCGGGGATTGAACCTGGGACCTTCTGCTTCCTAAGCAGATGCTCTGCCACTGAGCCACCGTCCCTCCCCGACTATGTAGACTAAACACATGCGTTTTCTGTCATCCTTTTATAGATTGGTTTGAGGCTGAAAACTGACATTGGCCAAAAAAAAATTTACTTCATGAAAAAAAATAAAAATGACAACGGAATATAAATTATCTAGTGAAACACACTTTTAAATATTTTATACCTGTGAGGGCAACCAATGTCGTCTCCTTCCTGTGGCTGGAGTGGAAGCCAGACTGGAATTGATCCAGCACCAGAAATGTGTCATCCAGGAATTTCTGGAGCTGTTCTGCCATCACTTTCTCAGTTACCTTATCCAGAAATGAAAGGTTTGAGACTGGGTAGTAATTGGAATTATCCATAGGATCTAAAGTTGGTTTCTTTAAGAGCAGTACAATCACGGCCTCCTTTATTTCCCCCGGGTAGACCCCTGAACCCATGATCAAGGGATTCCATATTCTCTCAACAATGGTCTTCAATAGCTATGAAGGTCATGGATCTAAGAGGCATGTGATTGACCCAACAGCACTCAGAATCCTGTCAACAACAGCCCAGGAGGATTGGGTGAAGCTGTCAAATATTGAATTCAAAGTATGGCCAAAGAACCTCCAGTTCACATACCGTATCAGTGTTGGCCAGAAGACTGTGGCAGACCTGCAAGGCTTTATCTTCAAAGAAGCTCGTGGTAGCCCAATGACCGGATTCCTAACTTTTTGAGTTCTCTCAGTGAGAGAAGTTAAGGATCTGATTACCCTAAATCAGAGGTGTCGAACTCATTCGTTATGAGGGCCGGATCTGACATAAATGAGACCTGGTCAGGCTGTGTGTGTACCTATTTAAAATAGCAGAACTATAAACTTTAGGCAGCAGATACATAAACTTTATAAAGGACACAGACAAACATAATTAAAGATTTTTTTAAAAAAAAACAACAACAACATAAAACATGCATAAAACATCAGCACTTGTTGATCTTAAATGTGCTTTCTTTGTATTTCTCCCATGGGACCTAGGGAACTGAACGAAGGAAGCTGTAGATCTTTCCTTCCTTCCCCAGGGGACCAGGAGGGGGAAGAAGAGAGGCTTGCCTCAGTAGTCCTGCTGTGTGATTGAAAGCAACGTCTGCCTCCCCCACCAAGTCTCAGCCAATGGAGAACTTAGAGGTTTTGTTCTGTGGCTCCTGTGTGATTGAGCAAGTCTGGCAAAGCAAGCTGTGATGCAGAAGGAAGCAAGAGAGGGAGAAGGAAGCAGATGACAGCCAGTTGCTTGGGGGCCTGATAGGAGCCCTCCAGGGGCCTGATTTGGCACCCAGGCCACATGTTTGACACCCCTGCCCTAAACAATCAGATTGCCCTAAATATAAAGAACATAAGAACATAAGAGAAGCCATGTTAGATCAAGCCAATGGCCCATCCAGTCCAACATTCTGTGTCACACAGCGGCCAAATATATATATATATATATATATATATATATATATATATATATATATATATATATATATATATATATATACACACACACACACACACACACACACACTGTGGCTAATAGCCACTGATGGACCTCTGCTCCATATTTTTATCTAACCCCCTCTTGAAGGTGGCCATGCTTGTGGCCGCCACCACCTCCTGTGGCAGTGAATTCCACATGTTAATCACCCTTTGGGTGAAGAAGGACTTCCTTTTATCCATTTTAACCTGTCTGCTCAGCAATTTCATCGAATGCCCACGAGTTCTTGTATTGTGAGAAAGGGAGAAAAGTGCTTCTTTCTCTACTTTCTCCATCCCATGCATTATCTTGTAAACCTCTATCATGTCACCCCTCAGTCGACGTTTCTCCAAGCTAAAGAGCCCTAAGTGTTTCAACCTTTCTTCATAGGGAAGGTGTTCCAGCCCTTTAATCATTCTAGTTGCCCTTTTCTGAACTTTCTCCAATGCTATAATATCCTTTTTGAGGTGCGGTGACCAGAACTGCTCACAGTACTCCAAATGAGACCGCACCATCGATTTATACAGGGGCATTATGATACTGGCTGATTTGTTTTCAGTTCCCTTCCTAATAATTCCCAGCATGGCATTGGCCTTTTTTATTGCAATCGAACACTGTCTTGACATTTTCAGTGAATTATCTACCACGACCCCAAGATCTCTCTTATGGTCAGTCTCTGCCAGTTCACACCCCATCAACTTGTATTTGTAGCTGGGATTCTTGGCCCCAATGTGCATTACTTTGCACTTGGCCACATTGAACCGCATCTGCCACGCTGACGCCCACTCACCCAGCCTCAACAGATCCCTTTGGAGTTCCTCACAATCTTCTCTGGTTTTCACCACCCTGAACAATTTAGTGTCATCCGCAAATTTGGCCACTTCACTGCTCACTCCCAACTCTAAATCATTTATGAACAAGTTAAAAAGCATGGGACCCAGTACCGAGCCCTGCGGCACCCCACTGCTTACCATCCTCCACTGCGAAGACTGCCCATTTATACTCACTCTCTGCTTCCTATTACTCAGCCAGTTTTTGATCCACAAGAGGACCTGTCCTTTTACTCCATGACTCTCAAGCTTTCTAAGGAGCCTTTGATGAGGAACTTTATCAAAAGCTTTCTGGAAGTCAAGGTAAACAACATCTATCGGGTCTCCTTTGTCCACATGTTTGTTCACCCCCTCAAAGAAATGTAACAGGTTAGTGAGGCAAGATCTTCCCTACAGAACCCATGCTGAGTCTTCCTCAATAACCCATGTTCATCAATGTGCCTACTCATTCTGTCCTTGATAATGGTTTCTACCAACTTTCCCGGTATTGAAGTCAGACTGACGGGCCTGTAATTTCCCGGATCTCCTCTGGAACCCTTTTTAAAGATGGGGGTGACATTTGCTACCTTCCAGTCCTCAGGAACAGAGGCAGATTTCAATGAAAGATTACAGATTTTTGTTAGAAGATCCACAAGTTCAACTTTGAGTTCTTTCAGAACTCTCGGATGTATGCCATCCGGACCCGGTGACTTATTAGTTTTTAATTTGTCTATTAGTTGTAGGACCTCCTCTTCAGGTCTTTCAACACCCCTTCCAATATTAGTGGTTCTGGGGCGGGCAAACACTTCTCATCTTCCACGGTGATTGGGTGTGGGTGGGTTTGTAAGAGGCAGGGGAAGGACACAGGAAAGTGGAAGGCATGTGGATGAGTGGGAAAGAAGGAATGCATGAGAGGAGGGCCTGGGATTGAGTATAGGAAGGGAGCAGGTTCTGGGAACTGTCTGCCTGCCTCCCCCCCCCAAAAAAAAAAACCTGGATATGTTCTGATACCCTGTTTTAATGCTAGTAACTCATTTTTCTATCACCTAATTGTAGCTTTATATGGCTTCTTTTCATAGAGAATTTATCCTAGAAACTCATCAAAAATTTTCCATTTGTTTTAATAGAACAGAATTGCCATCCTGCACACAAATAGGCTGCTCATTGCAACTGAAGTCAATAGTAGTCTGTGGGCAGCTTTTCATCCTTTGCCACTTAACAAAGTGATAAGTAGCGATGTGTGAGCTTTTCACCCCATCAGGCCTCAGATTCAGTGGGAGCTCACAGAAGCAAAGCTCCTGAACCTTTTTGAGAGTTCCACTTCCTCCTTCTGAGAGTTCCACCTCGTCCATTGAATAGTATGTGCAGCTGCATAACAATCCCTGGATGAGCTCCACCACCTATTTTTCTACAAAACGACCCCTGCACCCCATCAATAGGATACTTGCTTGAATACAAGTAAGAAATAGCTGAGTTGTGGTCAAATGTTCAAGTAACTTATCCTATTGTATCAGAATTGCAAATATCGCATGTATTTCTTATGTTATCAACACTTCTGGCATTGTCTTTTGAATCCCTCCAAGTCTTAGTTGGTGGCCCAAAAGTGCAATTTATTTTTTTTTCTCACAGCCCAAAGCTTTATATTATAAGAATGCATTTGAGTAAAAAAGTTTGGATGTATTTCAGTTTCAGTTTCAGTTTATTTCAATTTATATCCCGCCCTTCCTACCGAAGTGGCTCACAACATATAAGATCTAACATAAATTTTAGATTTAAAATACATCAAGTTACAGCAGTTAAAACAATAAAATAATAAAACATAAAACAAGCGATCTATCAGAATACTACGCTACAACCTTCTATAGAGTTTCCAATGCCAGTTAGTTATAGGCCAGCCGGAAGAGGGCTGTCTTACAGGCCCTGCGGAACTGGCCAAGGCCCCGCAGGGCCCTCACCTCTTCCGGCAGCTGGTTCCACCAGTAAGGAGCCGTTACAGAAAAGGCCCTGTCCCTAGTGGATTTCAGACAGCCTCCTTTGGCCCGGGGATAACAAGCAGATTTTGGGAGCCCGATCTCAGTATTCTCTGGGGAACATGTGGGGAGAGACGGTTCCTAAGGTAGGCAGGTCCTAGGCCATATAGGGCTTTAAAGGTAATAACCAGCACCTTGTACCGAACTCGATATATTATTGGCAGCCAGTGCAGACCCTGGAGCTCCGACCGAATGTGCTCCCATCTTGGGAGCCCTAATAACAGCCGGGTGGCGGCATTCTGCACTAACTGCAACTTCCGGGTTCGGCACAGGGGCAACCCCATGTAGAGGGCATTACAGTAGTCCAACCTCGAGGTGACCGTTGCATGAATCACCGTTGCTAGATAGTCATGCTCCAGGAAAGGAGCCAACTGCCTATTTAATTCCAGGGCTCTGTAGGAAGTGAGATTGGATGAGTTAGCTGTCCCTTTTCAAGTCCACAGGGTTTATTATTATTATTATTTATTGGTATAAACTGGCTAGAATTCAACTCTCCTGCAGCTGCAGTCATTTACTCAATATGTTATGTTTTTGAGAAATGTACTATGGCTCAGAAGGACTTTCTGGAAGGATGGTTGAGTACTGTTTTGTTCTTGTTTGTTTAGTAGGAGGTCAGGAGACAGTCCAAGAAAAGGATGAAAACTAGAACATTGTCTCCTCCTACTAAACAAACAAGAACCAAGCGGTGCCCAGGAAGTACTCTATGAAGTACTCAAACAGTAATCTAGGAAGCTATGAAGTAACCTAGATGTGCAGAGTTCCAAAGACTGCAATAAGTATAACTTTATAAGGTTCTAGAACTTTGACTGTATCTGTAAAATTTTCATCAGATTGCTTTATGGAAAGCACCACTCAACACTTGGATAACTTGAATGCCTGGCAATCAAATACTCCCGTGAGTGACAACCTTGTAGTCTGCATAGTCTGAAGATAACCAAAAGCATCTGTCAGTGTTCTGTGTTGCTTCGCTTGTTCTCCTTTGCTTTCAAAAAGGAAGTATTAAATTGAAAGGCTATAATCATTTACAGCCTATGTTTTGTGACAATGCTAAACATTGGAAAGGATGGAATTTGTGATGGCAACTAACAACACAAGTCCAAAAATGGGACAAATAACACAAGATGTTCATGATTTACATGATTTAATGATAGCTGGATTGTGAGAGGTTGTTTCAATGGCAGCCAGGCAAATGATTATGCCTGATGAATGCAAACTGAATTTGTGTGTGTAGATAGATAGATGCATATATTGGGCACTCACTTGATCATTAAGATACTCTTCCAGCAGGGAAAAACAAACCCTGAAATGTTATCTAGAACACCTGATGATCTGCATAGTTCTAAAAGAGGATAATGTTCTGTCTCCCAATTGTCCTCCAACAGACTTTCTTTCTTTCTTTCTTTCTTTCTTTCTTTCTTTCTTTCTTTCTTTCTTTCTTTCTTTCTTTCTTTCTTTCTTTCTTTCTTTCTTTCTTTCTTTCTTTCTTTCTTTCTTTCTTTCTTTCTTTCTTTCTTTCTTCACTCTATCCCTGAGTTAGGACTCTGAGCAATGAATAACAGTGGTAAAAGACATCAAGATAAAAGCAGTTCTAACAAGAGGCAATTAAAAAAAAAGATTCACAGATGGCATCAAATTCTCAGCTGCATCACCACTTCCTATAAGTAGGGGACATATAGCTGGAAGGGGGGAAGGAGGGGGGAGGGGGGAGGAGTTCCAGCTGAGATGGTACTGTCCTCATCACTGTCCTCAACCAAAGTCTTGGCAGCACATCATTGCCTTACAAACCCTGTGGAACTGCATCAGGTCGCAGAAGGTATTATTTGGCAGAGAGTTCCACCAGGTGGTCCAGGGCTGGTCGAGGACAACCAGATGTCTTTTGGGCTGGAGACCATCAGGAAGTTGTTCTCAGCAGAATGTAAAACTCTTTAGGGGACATACCAGAGAAAGCGGTCACAGAGGTACATAGGTCCCAGGCCACTCAAGGCCTTGAAGGTCAGTACCAAAACCTTGAAATTGACCAGTATTCCACTGGAAGCCAATGCAGCAGACATAGAACAGGTTGAATATGTGCTGTCTGTGATGTTCCCATCAGGATTTGTACTGCCACATTCTGCACCAGTTGGAATTTCTGGATCAGTCTCAAGGATAGGCCAGCATAAAATGAGTTACAGTAATCTAATCTGGAGGTGACAGTTGCATGGATTACTATGGCCAGGTCATGTGAGACAGGAAAGGGGCCAGTTGGCACACTTGGCACAGATGAAGAAACATCAGCTTGGCAATGTTCATGATCTGGCCCTCCATAGATAAGGAGGTGTCCAGGACACAGGACTTGTGGGAATAAGCTTAGCATATCCTTTGACAATCTTTGGTTCTGGGTACAGGTTCTGAATATATATATATATTTGGTTCTGAATATATATATATATATATATTCAGTGGCAGTTGGTAATGTCCATTTTTGAGGAATATAAATGTATATACACCACTGCCACATGAACATCAGCCTGTGAGGAACACCTAGATGAAGTATTTTTCTATGGAAATTGGGCATTCAAAACCATGCATAAGATTTTTCTTACAGTTTATAGAATTTTGGGGTTTAATCCTTCTATTGATTTGTGCAAAGGCCTACTTCAGTCCTTTAACGATAGTTCATAAGTGGACAAAAGGAAAGAAGGCCATATTAATACTCTTTTATTTAGGTTGTGTGTGATGAATGGATTAACCCTTTCAGTTGGATTATGATAGATATATTATAGCTATTATTAGAGAATCATTATGCTGACAAGTAATTCAATAAACTAAATATAGTTGTTTCTTCTGTTTGATTTACGTACCATCTTTATTTTTTTTCAATGAGACTACTTTGTAGATATAAAGTCTCTTTTCAGAACTGAATTGCAACATAATAGACTGAATGCTATTTTTCTTCTGTTAATGTAAATTTATTATACACATTCCCTGATGCCTAGAATCCTAAAATGTCCTCTTTTCTGAGATTCAGCCATTTATCTAACTCCCTTGTTTTTATTGGATTTTTAAAGAATGTTTGCTTTTTAATTTGATATGCCGAGGCTTGAGGTTTCAGGTGGACCTTAATCAAATTTACACTCTTCTAATGACCTGTTTTTGATCTGAACAATCAGCTCATAAAGTTTCTCTCTCTTTTTTTTCAAGAAATAACCGCTAGCCTTCTTGAGATCTAACACAATTTGAATGAACCAATGACTGTTTATCTTAATTTTACTCCTTCATTTGAAATGATAGGTTGTATATGAGGAGCAATTACAACAGTGTCAAAGATTCAACTGAAAGGGTTATTGCCCCCCAAGATCAGAATGAAGAGTCAGACACAAGGTTTTGGTATAACTAAGGGCCACTTTATTAATCATAATAATCACAATGGCAAGGGCACCCAATGGCGCGGCCTGGCCAGGGCTAGGGGTCTCAATAGACTGCTCCCCTGCCATTAATGAGCAAGAGACCCAGTCCCCCGCCGGAGCTGTGAGACACAGCTCCCGCCAGGCCAGCCCAGCAGGGAGGCCCGCTCCAGAGGGCCCAACCACCAGATGCACGTCTCAATGGAAGGCACCCTTTAGTCGAGCCTCCAGGACAGTCTGCGTTTTCCCCAATCCTTGTCATCAAACCCCAAGGTTGCTTATGCCAAACCCCAAATTCCCCAAAAGGGAGATGCTTCATGGTCCTCCCGTAGCCACAAAGTACCTTAACCCAGTAAAACCTGCCACCACTAAGGCCAAGTCTCTACTTAGGGCTTAGCACCCACCGAGAGGCCCAAAGCCACCTGCAACCCTTGCCGTAAATCTCTCAAGAAAAGCATATTACCCTTTTCTGAGAAATGTACCCCATCCCCTCTATAGAGGTCAGGAAACTCAGTAGAGATATCCAAATGGGGCAAATAGTGGCCCAACCCTCCATCCAAAGCCTTCCTAATTTCCTTGTTGGCTTTGTAGTGGGCCCTCTCAATGGCAGCAGGGTCCCAAGCACTGCGCCAAACAAGGCGAGGAATCACGGCGGACCAAACAATCGTGGTCTCCGGCCATCTCTTCTTGATACATCATCATGGGTCTGCCAGACTAACACTTTGCCTTTAATTAGCCCGAGATCATTCCCTCCCAGGTGAATAATTAAAACCTGAGGAGGTAGGCCTAAATCCCCCTGGAATAACAAAGGCAGCAGGCCTGGCCACTGAAGGTTCTGGTGCCCCCGCTATACAAACATGTTGGCTAAGTCCCAGCTGTGAGCTGACTGAAGTTCTCTGAGCCTGATATGCAGCCCAAAATATATGACTATGGCCACAGATGAGAACTTGGCTCCTCTGGCCAGGAACAACAGCATCTAGAAAGAAAAAAACAGTCAAACAAGAATATAACCGATACCATTTTAATCAACAAACCAACCTAGGGACTGAACCAAGGTCGAATATAAGATTTGTAAGCCGAAGAACACCAACGGCCTAAACACTGAATGGAGGAGGAAGGATACCCCAGGGTAGCAGCTGTAAAGCAGCGCCAATCCTATAAGAGTGGGTACCAAACCGCACCCCCGATAACCCCAGCTGGTCTAAAGCCCTAGACCAACCTCAGGTCACTTAACCTCAAAGCATTGCCAGAAACATCATTTCTGGACCCAGCCACTAACTCACTGACTCTAAGAGCCCCGAAAAAAAAGGCTATTAAGGACACCGCTTGAAACAAAGCGGCATCAAAAAATGAAGTCTACTCTGAGTCCCAAACCCCCTTCAGGCCCCTCAAAATCGGAGGGGAAATAGGCTTCCGTGTATCTGGCCTAGAACCAACTTCTCTAGCCCAGCCTTCCAGCATCTTTCGAAGGCAAAAATCAGCTGCTTCTTCACTATAACCCAGCGCCTTGCTAGCAACTAGATCGCACGGCCACTCCCTTACCACGTAGGGAAACACAGAAGTGGAGCAGCTGCTCCACCGGGAGGGGCCAAACAATACGAAACCCTGCCCCAGCCCTAAAGTCCTCAAACTGCTGCACAGCCCATTCATAAGACTTCCTGGTGCTGGGCGCAATGGCTAGACCTATCGCTCTGCAGGCTTCGGCTCTCCAATCAGCCATAGTTCCTGGGACATTGGCACTGCCTCCCAATCAGCTTCTGGGGCCAACTGATGAAACTTCTCCATCTGTTTTTGAGAGAGAGGGTCAGCCACCCCAGTATTCACCCCAGGAACGTGCTTGGCTAAAAACAATATGTTAAGACGTAGACAACGCAGAATGAAGGCCCTCACCAACCTCATAACCCACCGCGATTTGAATGAAAGGGAATTAATAACATGGACTACTGCCATATTATTGCACCAAAAATGAACTTTGCAATTGGTCATATCCGTCCCCCACAGCCAAACCGTGACTAGAATAGGGAAGAACTCGAGAAAAGTAAGATCTCGGTTCACACCTACCTGTATCCAGGAGTCTGGCCACCCCTCAGCGCACCAATGTCCATGGAAATAGTCTCCAAAACCCAAAGACCCAGCAGCATCAGATAAGACCTGGAGCTCAGCTTCAAGCCTCATGTCTTCACTCCAAAATGGAACCCCATTAAAGGACTCCAAAAACTCCCACCAAACCAGCAAGTCATCCCTCATGCTGCTGGTAACCTTGTTCTATGCTGAGGCAAGCGGAGGCCTGCCATAGTATCACATAGCCTATGAAGGAAGGCCCACTCAGGAGCAACCACTTTGCAAGCAAAGTTAAGGTGACCAACTAGTTGCTGCAACTCGTACAGGGTAGCCTTCCGCTTACTAAGAAAAGACTGAATCCTGCTCCTTAAATCTAGTATCTTTTGTGAAGGGATCCTAGAAAGCTGCAACAGGGTGTCCAGCTCGATCCCCAAAAAGACCAGTTTTGGGGCCGGACCCTCCATTTTCTCCTCAGCCAAAGGAACCCCAATTTCTGCAGCCAGCTTCACAAAGCCAGACAGCAGCCGAGCACAACACCCCGTTCCCACAGGACCTACAAAAAGGCAGTCATCTAAATAATGAACTAAGTCCTGCAAACCCACTTTCTTGTGCACAGCCCATTCCAAGAATGTGCTGAAACACTCAAAAGCTGAACATGATACAGAGCAGCCCATTAGCAATGCTCTGTCCATGTAAAATTGGCCCGCAAAGGCAAAGCCCAAGAGCTCAAAGTCAGTGGGATGCACCGGTAAAAGGCGAAATGCAGCTTTAATATCGCATTTTAACAACTCTGCCCCCTCCCCACAGCGTCATACCATGGCAATGGCCTGGTCGAAGCTGGTATACCTGATGGAGCATAAGTACTCAGGAATCCCATCGTTAACCGACTTCCCTTTGGGGAAGGAAAGATGGTGAATCAAACGAAATTCATCAGGTGCCTTTTTAGGGGGAAACCCTAAGGTTACGCACCGGGGTGTGTGAAAAAGGGCCCAAAATCCTACCCTCAGCCAACTCCTTGGCAATCTTATCTCTGACCTGCTCTTACCCCTTAACTGAACTAAGATTCCCTGGCATGAACGGAATCCGGGTCCCCTGAAAAGGGATCCTAAACCCAAACTTAAAACCTTTTAACAGGTAGCCGCTATCACCCCCTCTCTGGAACTAGATAACCAGTGTTCAAGAGGACCCACCTTTATCGGGCTGGGCCCCTTTACTAACCTGATAGGTTTCTCCCCCAATTTCCTGGCTTCTTGTTACTCTTGGACCCCCGAACTTTTGGGCAGTTATTGAATGAGTGAGGCCCGCCACACATGGGGCATTGGTGCTTAAACTGGCAGGCCTTTTGATTACACACCATGTGCGAACCAAACTCCCAACAAAGCAGGCGGGGTTGAACCGCCTGCCCCGCAGAACTGCAGGAAGCATTAGCTGAAGAGCTTAAACCAGACTTAGGCACTAAATGACTGCTGTCAGAGTGGTCACCTAAATTTGGTTGCGGTGGAGACGTAACCTGCAGCCACAGCTGCTGGTGATTGCGGTCCCACTGCAGCGAAGGGTACAAGGCCGCCCTCATTCTGAACTCTTCGTCATACTGCAGCCAGGCGGGCCCACTAAAAGCCAAGTACCCCTTATAAATAATATTCATATATTGTATAAGGGAAGCTGCCCTCCATGGCTGCGCCCGTGCAATCACCCCTGCATAGATGAAAAACCCCGGTAGCCAATTAGTCCAGGTCCGCTCCACCTTGTGCTTCTTCAATTTTTCTTTATCTTTTTTGTCCAAATCTTCCTTGTCCTTTTTCTCCAATTCCCCAAAAAGGAATGAAAAAAAATCTACATACTCTCCCTTTAATTTTTTTCCCCCGGTTGTGGGCAACAAATGGTCCCCCAGAGGCAAAGCCACATCCACAAACAGTAAGGCGGTGAACGGAACTGCCCCTAAGGGGATGGTGCACCCCAACTCCCCATAAAGGAACCTGCCAAACCCTGTTGCCCCACGCCCGGCCAAGCAACATAAGGGACACACTGGCCAACTGGCCAAAGCCAGTTTGACAACTGGCTGGCAGCTGTGGGGGAAGCGAACCCCACACCCACTGCCGGGAAGGCCTGCCCAGCAGGCAAAGCCTGCCCCCAAGGACCCCAAGGCCAGGCAGATCCAGCAAACGCCTGAGAAACCTCACCAGCCTTACCAACAGATCCAGCAGGCACTAACGATGACCCCGTTCCAGCAGCTCCTGCCGATGAGATTGAGCCCCCATCTGGAACGCCGAGACCAATGAGGAGTGCACCAGACCTGCCCTCAAGTATAGACAGCCTGGTTGATACATTAGCCTGGATCGCCCTTTTGGTCACCCTTTCTTTCACAACCCCTTCAACAGGAGGCAAACCAAATGCTTCCTCCAGTGCTTGAAGCCTCTGCACAATATTTGTATTAACCATCTCATCACTTTCATCATCAGACGATGAAAGCGGGGGCGGAGGCCTCTTGGCAGGGGCCTTAGGCGCAGGTTGCTTTCCCTTTGACTTACCAGCCCCCTTTTTTCCCGACATCCTTGCCCCAAAAGATAACTGAACCACTTAAAAGGCAACTGACTCACAAAAAATGGACCCACAAAATGGCCTCCACAGAGAGACTACTTAAAATGGCTGCCCTCCCCTGAAGAAGGAAGGGAAACCAAAATGGCTGCCACACCACACCAAGAAGGGACCTTCCAAAAAATGGCCACCACCTTAATGAGGTTGCAGGGAGCCTCAAACACCCCCCCGCCCAGAAGAACACGGCTCCCAATGGGGAAAGAGAAACAGCCTCCAAAACTGCAACACACCTCCCACAGGGGAAAAATTGAAAATAGCTCCCAAATACAACACGGCTCCCCACGGGGAAAAAATGAAGCAGCCTCCCAAAATACCACGCCTTAAGCCCCTGCAGGAGCCACAAAGAACTCTCCAGACCCACACAGCTCCCACCAGGGTCTCAACAGACCTCTCCCTGAATAGAGGCAGCCCCCGATAATAAAAGCAGGAGCCTCAAACGGCTCCCACGGTGAACACGGCCCCCAACCAACAAATAGAGGCAGCCCCCCCAGGATACACAGCCTGAAAATGAAGACTCCACTCCCCGGACACCTCCCGAAATGCACACCGCTCCTCTTCAGCCCCAGCGCTGAGAAACGCAGTGCCAGGACCCGACAGATGCAGACCCAATGCGCCTCACAGGCCTCTCACATGGAGTGTCTCCACACGCTCCCAGCCAGGCCCGATTCCAAAAGCAACTGCAAAGAGAAGCGGAGGCTCGGCTGCTAACACAGCCAAGCCCCGCCCCCCTCAAATTCCCACCCAAATGGGCCGAAGATCCACTCTTCCCTCTCCAGGGGAGTAAATCTCGCTGAAGCAGCCTAGCAGCTTTGCTGCCGGCTGCAAGCAATCCAATCCATTAGGAAAAAATCCTTGTGGGGTGAGGATAGTCTAGAGGGAGTCCTGAACTGTTTATGTGGTAGTTCTTTTCCTGTGATCAAAATGAAGCTGAGCAGAACTACTGAACAATAAAAGTAAATTGTTACTTGCGCCTCACAAGCCTCAATTAAATAAACATTATGCAGTAAACGACATTCTGGATTTTAATTAAGATAAAACATCACAAAAAGCATTTCCTATTCATTGTTGTTTATTTCTCAGGGTTTTTTTTAAAAAAAAATCAGATCTTGTTACTTAAGGAAACTAACATTCACATTTTTCTTTCATTTTAGCACAATTAATTTGATCATTTAATTGTTAAATTCCAATATGCCTGTTTTGGAAAAAAAATGAGGAAGGATATGTCAAGTGGAAACTGTGAGGGGAAGGAAATAAGGAAATAGTCCAGTCATGTGTCAGAGTCTCATTTGCAATGACGGGTTTATTAGTAACTTCCATATCACCTTGTGAGAGATCCCATGAATAGCCTTTTGTTGGAATATGAAATAATTGGGAACAATTCTCTTGGTTGGTTGCGGTGAAGTATATGGTAAAACGTTCAGCTGTCTGAGCTCTGACGGAACAAATTTGCTATTCAGGTGTCTGGGTATAATAAAGCTGTACAAGACTATTTGGAGATTCAGAATACAAACCTGGTATTCAATACAAAATTATTGTTTTGCCATCATGTTCTTATAAGTGTGAACCTGTGATACTTGGGGTGGGGGAATCCCCCCCCCCCCACTGCTGCTGATTCCCTCCAGACGAGTAGCAGAAGATCACACCAGCAACTGCTCCAGCTCGGCTGTGGTGCGCTCAGCAGCAGTAGTGGAGGCTTCCAGCTGCTACTCTGACTCAGCCATGGAGGGCACTGTCTGTTGCCTGCGGCCATGTGTGGAGGAGCAGCCAGTGTGCTCCACTACTGTGGGCAGTTCTGAAGCAGCAGCTGGTATGCTCCATGACCAGGTTGGAGCAGCAGGAAGCATCTTCCACCTCCACTGGTGGGCCCACTGTGGCTCAGCTAGACAGTCGCTGTCACCTTCTGCCACAGGTGCTGTGCCACAGCTGCACCCAGCATGCGTCTCCAGCCACCAACATCCTCCTTTAATTTGGGAGGGATTTAAACCCCCCCCCATGTATTTTTAAGGGTTTTTGCAAGCCTGGGGAGTGCCCCAAGTGTGCAGAAAAATCTTTTTAGTCTCCACATGGCCCTGATCTGCATTATTAGGTATCCACAGATAGTGGCGAGGGGTGGGGGTTAATAATATATGGATTTCTTTTTTTTTCTTTTTTTCCCCCCAATTTTAAATTTTTATTAGAATAATAACATATATAACATTTAACAAACATCAACTATAACACTAACAAACATAGAGTCTATCCATGAGCCATCACATTACTAAACATGCCAAGCATAGTGTTGTTCTAATATAAAGCAAAATTTAAGTACTTGTCCGGCAATTTACACAGTGTATTTTGTTCAGATTGTACATAATCAAAAAAAAATGGAACCATTTTTCCACAAACAAGTTTTTTACCTGGCCTGTATCGGATGATTCAGAAATTCTTATAGTAGTAGCTAATTTGTCCATCACTACTAGGTCCCAAATTTTTAAAAACCAAACACGTTTAGTAGGTAAGAGAGAGGCCTTCCAGTGTTGGGCTATTACTAATTTCGCTGCTAAGATAAGTAATGCAGCCAAATCACTCTTGTGTCTAGGCACTTCCATGTTTTTCCAAAGGTTGAGCAATATAGAGTCCGGAGTAAAGGGAACTTTATGACCAATTATGTGTTCAATAGTGGGCAGAATTTTTCTCCAGAATTCCATTATCACTGGACATTCCCACCAGCAATGGATAAAGGAACCCAAGAGACCACACCCTCTCCAACATTTGGCGTCTTTTGATCTTTTAGCATAATATATTTGTAACGGTGTCAGGTACCATCTAGAGAAAATTTTAAAGTTTTGTAACCTCAAGTTCAAAATGGGAATATGGAATAAATAGGAAGACCATAACTTAGACCAACAGGGAGGTTTCAAGTGCCCTGAATTGAGAGCATAGAATGATTGATGTGTGTTAACAAGTTCCGAGAAGCAGCAATTCTCAGCCTCTGCATGAGCCACCAAGCCCTGAGGCTAGCCACAGATTGCTTGGGGGCAGCTTGAAAAAGATATAGAGAATTCCGTAGCATGTTGACGAATGCTGTAGGTATGTCAAATGATTCTGCATCCCTTAGTTCTTTAAACAATTAACAGTCGTTACAGGCATTAGACCCTGTGTTTTCTTGGGAGTCACTGACGGAGGCAACATTACTCTTCTGCTCCTCTGCATTGCTGAATCCCTCTGCACGGATTCATATGTTGTGTATTGAGATGAACAGAGGTGATATGAAAGCATTCAGTCGTATTGGTCTGTGCTGGTTGCTGCACACATGGAAGTTATTATTGGATGGTGCAGCCATCGGCTTCATGTGTGGCTGCAGAGTAGCTCTGTAGATGTACTCAGAAGTTCTGTTATCTAGACATCTGGATCAGAGGTGTTCATTTCTCTAGCATTCATGTAATTAAAGATCCAGTACATGTTCGTACATTCAACAAGTCTCCCAAGCTGCAGCATGCATTTGCTACTCCTGAATAAACCATTTCTGCTGAAATTCATATTAGAATGAGCATATGCCCTGCTGATAAGAAATCGGCTTGTTTGTGATGAGAGAAAAATCTGCTTTTGTGTCCTACAAAAAACAATTAATCTGAAAAGTGAACATTCTTTAAAACTTAAAAAGAAAAAAAAGTATGACACTAGAGAGAACACGACTATGTTAAAGTTTAATTTATTAGCTTGGAAATTAAAAAAAAAAGGTAGGCAGAAACAACAACAACATTTGGACTAATTCTTCCCTTTAAAATTCTCTCTCTGTTTTGTAGTTTAGCATAATGAAAAGCATTTACCCACGAGCATCTGCCTTATGACAAGGTACTTTTTTATACCTTTAGATAGTTGTGCTTTTGGTGTGTACAGAAACTTAAGAACTTTTTACTTAATTTAAGCTTTGATTAGCAGGAGCCTTTTTTTTGATTGTGCAACATAAAAGCTCAACTGGAAACAGATTAGACTGCTTAGAACATTGCACCTGCTCTGTGATCCAAGGGAAACATCTTGCAAATTTCATATTACTTTGTCATACATAATATAAATTTTATATTAAAAAAACAGGATGGAAATAAAAGTTCCCGGTTATTTGAATAGAAAATGTTTTACCATTGAAGAAACAATATACCTTGCAACGATATAACAGGAAAAAACTGCAATAGCTGAAGGACTGTTCAGGAAATAATTTTTAAAAGCCTAATTGCCTCTATCAGGTTACATGGAAAATATGTCAGAGTGTATGATCACTGCCACTTTATTCTTGGTTGTCTGAAATGTATCATGGAGTCATCTTCCTTGCTACAATCCAGCCTGCTTGCTTTTGTCTGGGAGCAAGCAAGCTGATCCAAATAAGGTGAAATGAAGGGGATTTAACCTTTCTCCCCTGTTGTCAATACTTCCATCTTTCCTGGTATGATTTGTTGAGAGAAGATGGTTTATGTTTTATTGTAGTTTTTGTCTGTTTCTGCTTCCGAATGTGATCTATTACAATTGGAAGCAGTTACCTCATACGTCATAAAAGAGCACTAACAGCCTGAACTAATTTTCAGAACAAAAGCAATAAAGAACAGGACTGGGCATAGGTTCCCCAGCACTAATGCCACCTAATTTCCAGGTATCATTGCTGTTAGAACTACATGAAAGGAACATTTTAATAGGGTAGACCACATCCCTGTGTTTGAATTATCTTGTGAAAGTATCAAGGATGCAAGCGAAGCCTCTCGAAAAGCTCTAATTCAAGCCCAGGCTGCGAAGGCCTGTTGAAATTCCATGCATTATATAATTTCAATATGAAATTATTAACGCCATAATAGATTGGCAAATATATTGTTATATTTTTAAAATTCTACTTCACAGTAGTCACATTTTGTTTGAAAAATTGTCCATATGACCCAAAGTTTTCATTTGAAAGTTGCCATCCATTCCTGTTAGTTCTGATTGAATGCAACCATCCATTCCTGTTAGCTTTTAATTGATCTACATTGGTTTTCTATATAAACCACATGTTCACCTTGGAAAAATCGATATGGTTCTTTCCCTTTCACATTATTCCAACACACTGAAGATCTGTCTCCTTGAAAGGATTTAGGTAAAAAAAAAAATCCCATGGAAAAGTAACAGCAATTCAATGTGAATTCTGCCAATGCAATATTCAATAAGACCAGGGAGAATGAATAAATTCCATAAATGATTATGGTTGAAAAAATATACCTTTGTCCATCTAGCACTGTACAGTTTTACTCTGATTGACAGCAGCTCTCCAAGTTGAATCATTCTCAATCATTTTGTTTTGAGAATTTATTCACATTTGGGAGGGGGGGGGAAGAATATGTCATTTTTAACAATCACATAAGAAATTGTATCTGTGAGATTTTGTGATGTGATATATAGATTTCATAGTGCTTTAACGATAACATGTTCAGGAATCTCACATGTGAGGCTGTCTGATGTGCTTGGTTTCATTTAAACAGCTTTCTTTCTTTCTTTCTTTCTTTCTTTCTTTCTTTCTTTCTTTCTTTCTTTCTTTCTTTCTTTCTTTCTTTCTTTCTTTCTTTCTTTCCATCCAACAACCAGTTACCAAAAAAGATCAAAATAAAATTTAAAACAATATAAATTAATAGTATATGGCAGAACACCTGAAAGAAGAAAACAGCTACCACTTTTTACTACATTCATATAACTTAAAAAAAAAAAAAAACATTTATCAGCACCATGAGTTATTCAGTGGTAAGGAACTTGAGCTATTAAGGCAGAAGGTCCTGGCTGGAAATTCAGTTCAGCCACCTCCCTGCCTTATTTAATTTAAAATATCTATTAGGAGTGTGCATTTGGTTTGCCTGAACCCCCCCCCCCCAAAAAAAAAAAAGAAAGAAAAGAAACCCTTACCACTGTCTTTCAGGGGGGAGGGCGTTAAGCAGAAAAGAAATTAGAGCTTCTTTTCAGATGTTGGTATAGCTGACCCTGAATAAAAGCTGACATTATTAATCTTTTATTTGGGCACAACTTGGAGAAGACATTTAAAGAGGGTATCTTCACTTGCTGAGTCATGCTGGGGCAGAGGGGCAGCTTGGAGAACATCTCTTTTTCACTTGTCAAGTCTCATCATGGTGGCATCTTTAAATACCCTTTTTACTCACCACTACAGTGGCAGCACAGCTATGCTGTGGCAGCAGTACAATTCAACAAGTGAACTCAGAAGGCATTTCTAGAGACTTTTTTCCTGCATTGAAAGCAATGGAAGATGGGGACATCTCCTTTGGGGGCCCACAGAATTGGACCCCCTGGTCTAATATTTTTTTTAAACATTGGGGGGGGATTGAAGAAGAAGAAGAAGAAGAAGAAGAAGAAGAAGAAGAAGAAGAAGAAGAAGATATTGGATTTATATCCCGCCCTCCACTCCAAAGAGTCTCAGAGCGGCTCACAATCTCCTTTACCTTCCTCCCCCACAACAGACACCCTGTGAGGTGGGTGGGGCTGGAGAGGGCTCTCACAGCAGCTGCCCTTTCAAGGACAACCTCTGCCAGGGCTCTGGCTGACCTAAGGCCATGCTAGCAGGTGCAAGTGGAGGAGTGGGGAATCAAACCCGGTTCTCCCAGATAAGAGTCCGCACACTTAACCACTACACCAAACTGGCTCCAGATAAGAGTCCGCACACTTAACCACTACACCAAACTGGAACCAGCAGCTATGCTGCAAATTTGGTGCCTCTACCTCCTCAGAGCGCCAAATAATCCTGGATTGATACTCAGTTATACCCTACTAGCTTGGTACCTGTGCTTCGCTATGTATGTAAGTAGTATTTCTGAATTTCTTTACTGCATCTCTATGTTGCTTCCTCCTTGTAGCACTGGTGTGTCTTACATGACGTCTGCCAGGAATTTTCTTGAGTAAGACGTGATAGCTGTGAGAGGTGTGGGGGCAGTTGAGCTGAGGGAGCAGTGGTGTGGTGAACACTTTTACATGGGGTTTTTTTTGACACTTTGACAAGTTCATGTGAAAGGTTCACTTCCAAACAGGCCCTCGAAAGGTCATGCACTGTTTTTCCCTGATCATTTGAAATCTCAATTTCCATACTGGCTTTTATGTAACATCCCTAGTGAATTTTTAGAGGAAGACTGGGAGGTATATATTACCTCAGGGCATATTCAATGACTTCCAGTAGGAAATGCAAACTGTTTAGAACACTGTGGGTGAGGACCCATCAGACTGCATATGCAAATGACCTCTGTGTTCCAACTGTTTCACCGCACCTCAAAAAGGATATTATAGCATTGGAAAAAGTGCAGAAAAGGGCATGCTAGAATAATTAAAGGTTTGGAAGAAAGATTAAAGTGCTTGGGGCTCTTTAGTTCGGCGAAATGTCGACTGCGGGGTGACACGATAGAGGTTTACAAGATTATGCATGGGATGGAGAAAGAAAGTAGAGAAAAGTACTTTTCTCCCTTTCTCACAATACAAGAACTCGTGGGCATTCAATGAAATTGCTGAGCAGTCGGGTTAGAACAGATAAAAGGAGGTACTTCTTCACCCAAAGGGTGATTAACGTGAAATTCACTGCCACAGGAGGTGGTGGTGGCTACAAGCATAGCCAGCTTCAAGAGGGGGTTAGATAAAAATATGGAGTAGAGGTCCATCAGTGGCTATTAGCCACAGTGTGTGTGTTTATATAAAGACATCCCTCTCTCTTCATGGCTAAAAATATGGAGCTCTTATGTTAATTCCACTTCTATTTTTAACATCCAACTTCAATTCTTTAAAATTATGTCGAGATTGTATCTTTTTCCCAGATGGTTTCATCAAATAAGCAAGCTTATTAGTCCACTATGCTGGAAAAACTGTGGTTCTTTTGAGAACATTTTTGCATTGTTGGTGGGAGTGTTCAGTTATTTCTCATTTTTGACATGATAAAAAAGGTAAATCTATCACCCAACAAATCTCCAGAATCACTTCACAATCGCTTTCGTTGACACCGGAATTAATGCTTCTGAATTAGTGGGATGACTCTCCTCAAACAGTTTTGCACAAACAATTGACCACCATACTTATAGCGGCTGCAAGAATCACCATTGCTTCAGTATAGAAATTTCCCTCGCCTCCCTCCTTCAGAGTCTGGTATGATAAAGTATGGGATCAATTTATTATGCATAAAATCTCAACTTTTGTGAATCACAACTTTACAGACTTAGAAAGAGTTTATAATAAATTTAGTTCTATCTGGGCCCCGATTATTAAGTTTTATGTCAAAATGTTGCTTCTTTCTAATTGTTCTCATTCTTGGCTTCATTTTATATATGGCTTGAAAAGCTCATCTCTGAGTGAAATATACTGATGGCTCGTATTTAGGCATTTTATGCCTAAATATTTATGGTATTTTATGCAGTATTTCTCCTGACTATTTTATGCAATGCAACTAAATGATATAATTTAATGCTCTTTTTTATGCATTTGTAAATTTCAATTCTTTGTTTTTAATAAAGATTCATTTTTTAAAAAAGAAAATGCCATGGGGAGGTCACTATTACTTTTTTACAAATGGAGAACAGAAATAACAATAACAATTCGTGGTCTCAGGGGAACAGAGGTGAAAGAAACTCACACAGGCCATGGGAAAAACATGTCCACAGCTTTTATTGATTACACCTAAAGGAGCATTGGCACAACATGAGGATGGATCCAGCATCAGGCAACCCACTTGTGCTTGATAACCACAATCCCATGGACTGTCTTTTGGGAGATGTCATTGTGGAATGGTGCCATGTGGGCACCAGCTGCTTCATGGTCTCCTTGCCAACTGGTGGTGGAAGCCAGCTGGCAGCCCTCAAGCTGGGCATGAAGCTAAATCACTCCATTCCCAAGACCCCTAAAAGGAGTCCACAAACCAGGGAATGTGAGGAAGCAAACTGGGCCTTCCCCTCAAAGATTCTGTCCCAATGTCCAAACCACCAAAGCTGCGACAAGAAAAACAATAAAGCAATTATATAACACCATACAGTTGACTCATAATAACCTAACAAAAAAGAGGGAGGGAGGGAGGGGAAAACCAAAGCAGATGAACTGGGGTGAACTGGTCACAGCATGGGATTAAATAGCCAAGGGGCTGTCACACCCCACTCCTGAGTCCAGCCCCAGCTAATGAAGTTGGACTGCCCACCCCATGGCCAATCCCACCCCTTCCAAACCTCATAGCAGTGTCAATCTATCATACACCTTCCCTGCCTTGCCCTCCCCTGATCTGAAAATGGCAGCACTGGGTACATTCATGCCACACTTATAGCTTCGGGGGATAGAGGGCAATGCAGCAGAAGGAACTTACACAGGTCCAAGAGTTGGTGAAAACATGGCCACAGCCTTTATTGGATGCAGCCAAAAGAGCATTGACACAGCATGGGGACAAATCCACCACTGGGTGACCCACCTGCCACCTGATAACCACAGTCCCCCACGGCACCTGTTAGGGGATAATACCGTCAAATGGCAAAAACTGACAGTTTCATGGTCCCCTCGCCAACTGTTGGTGGAAGCCAGCCAGCCAGCAGCCTCCCATCCCACTCCCACAACACTCCTGGCTGTAGCCAGCCTAAAAGACCAGGGAGACATGAAGTGCCTTGCACCAAATCAAACAAAATACACCTGGGCCAAAAGAAACCAAATTAAAAACTACCAGAGAACAGGTGTTCTCTACAAAGGCTCCCGAATGGTGGAATCAACTGCCGGAAGAGGTGCGGGCCCTACGGGATCTTAACCAGTTCCGTAGGGCCTGCAAAACTGCCCTCTTCCAATTAGCTTTTTAAGACGGAACTCCTGATAATATCAATAACATCGAGCCATCTTGCACATATTCTGATTGTACTATAGTGTTATACTGTTTTTTTGGTTTTACTGTTTAAATTATTAATTATTGTATTCTGTTTATTTGTATCATGGTTAACCATGTCTTGCTAGCCGCCCTGAGCCTGCCTAGACGGGGAGGGCGGGGTATAAATAAAAGTTTAAAAAAAAAACAACCTAGGTTTAATTGAGGCGCCAGACTTCAGTCTTACCCTGGCTGAATGGAATCCCTAATTTGGCTGTTAGGTGCAGTGCTAATATTATATCTTATATATATATATATATATATATATATATATATATATATATATATATATATAAATTATTCATAGGAAATATTAAAATCACAATAAAACCCACATATCAATGGTTCTGTATATAATTATCTATACCTAATATCAGGACAAATGTCAGAATTCATAAATATAGGTTAAAAGGTACAAAATGTGACTTAATACAAAAATCAAATGCATTTCTGCTAAAAAGCCTTCATCAGTGGTAAAATACAAGCTGACTGCTCCGTAAGTTAAACATCAATATCTGAAGGTGCCATCCACCTTCCCTGCCCCAGTCTCCCCCAACCTGCAAATGGCAGCACTGGGCAAGTCTGTGCTGTGCTTATTCATGTCACATAATGAAGATCAGGATTTGTTTTCCTTTGAGCCTTTTTAGCCACAGGAGAGTATTAAATGTGACTAATCCAATGATTCCCAGTGTTTGACATCCTGTCTCTGGAGACATTACTTGGTTGAAGAGCGAGGTACATCCTTTCATGAATGGGTCTAATGATAATGCCAGCGTTTAGCTGTTAATAGAGCCTGGGTACACAGTTTGTGTTATGTATGTTTCAAAAGTTCCAATGATGGTTTCCAGCTTTCTCATCTTCTGTAATCATACATCAGAATCAAAGAGATGCCATTTGCTCGAAACTAGTTGGTTCTAACAAGCCCATTGAACACATTTTAGTAATAGCAGACTTTGGAAAACTCCTTGTTTATTTTTGTCATAAAGGGATAGAACTGGTAAGTGCTGAGAGATTCAACAGATCTTTACTACTTTGGGCTTTTATGAGAGTAATGGTGATCCTGAGGCAACAAGAAAACCCATCTTTAGGCAATTGCATTGGTGTTTTGAACCGCTAATGACACAGAGCACTCTACCTTTCTTCTATCATTAGTTCCTTGCAAAGGTTTTGTCAAATATAAAGAAAAGCCACTAACACAATCCACAACTGGAGACTCTGCCTTTTGGAAGAAAGGCAATGGGCAAAACCCATAACAAAACATAGGGGGTTTGCTATAGAGTGAACCAGTATTAACTATTCCCCAACTCAGTATTTAGCAATATTGTGTTTATGATCAAATCTGACAGGCATCAAGCTTTCCTCTTCCCTTAATATAGTCCCAACTGATATACACCTGTTCTTTGTGTTCTCCTGCAGTCTGCTTTAAAAGGATTCTAAAAGCAGGGAAATTGAAAGGGTCTTTTGAAAGTTTCCAGAATGTGAGGTGAAACTATAAGCCTAAACCAGTTCAATATTTGTGGGATGACCCTCTTAAACTCAGACTTTTAGAAAACTCAGGAAAAAAGCTTTCACTTGAAAACAGAATTCTATGTTAGCTGTACATTTATCAAAAATCTCATCTATTGCTTTTGGGTCTCTCTGCCAGCTCTCCCAGATTCTGCCAGCTGTTACAGAAACAAAAGTCCTTTCCAGTTCACTTCCTCCAGAAATAGCCTGCTGTTTAAATTCCTTCATAACCCAGCTTTAACCCCTTCAAGTTCTTTGAGGAGGGTACCAAACCATAGAAAGGCTATTTTTTTTTTTGTCTTTCTCCAATACAGTCTACAGGATTCTGAGGATTTCATTATGTAGTTATGTGACAATGCTTTCCTTTCAAGGAGTAGTGGCATAGGAGGTTGCTGAAGGGAAAGGTCAGATCAGTTCACCGTCGGAGATCTAAGAAAAAGTAGCTTCATGCATGTTCAAAGATGAATATCTCACAATGACTATCAAAATGCAAGACATGAAATAAGTCCACATTCTATTTTAAAACCATCAGATGATGAAAAGCGACTAATGTAAAGGCAATGGATTTCCAGTCCTTTCCTGGTAGCCACTTTCAGAAGGAGAGATGCACATTTCCCCAGCCCGTATCTAACCATACATGCCTGGAATGCTGATCTTCCAGCATTCCCCTCCATTCCTGAAGATCCTTCTGACCACCAGAAAGATCATTCCTGGGGCTGCAGATCCCATGTGGAGGAACAGCCATGAAGGTCAGGGTATTGCAGGATGGAAAAGGAAGTGGGTGAAATCATTTGTTCTGTGTTTTCCCACAAGCTCAACTCTGGTGATGGATAGAGTTGGTGCAATTCCACTCTCTCCTCGTAGCAGTGATCCAACTTTGATGACGATTTCTCCACATGGATCCTAGTGAGGTTGCATTAATCTTGTATTTAACAAGATACAATTTAACAAAATTCAACAATTTAAATTTAACAAAAAAAGGGCCCTGTATTTGAAGACATCCTAAATGGCATTACCTAGCAACTTCAGTGTGCATTGCAAGATTCTAATATAAGGAACTCAGTTGCAGTGGCATAGGGAGGGGGGGCGGGTCGCCCCAGGTCTGGGGGGTCTGGGGGGCCCCTTGGCATTGCCAAGGGGCCCCTCAGAAGCCGGCTGCCTGGCGTCCCCGCCGCCGGGAAGGACTGAGGAGGCTGACATGTCCAACAACGGCTTTGACCGGACTCCTGGCGCGGGTTGAGGCCGAGGTAGAGGCAGCAGCCTGCTGGCTCCCGAGAGCAGGGCCGGCTTGGGCATAGGCGTCGGGAGCTTCGGCGGCCCGGATCAGCTCCTCAGGCAAAGCTTCCCGCGCCATCAGGAGCCGCTTCGGCCGCCCAAAACATCCCCGCCGGGAAGCAATGGTGCCTCAGGTATAAGTGCTCGCCCCCGGGCACCTTCTTCCCCTCCCTTCGTTAGAAACGCTGCAGCCGAATCGCAGCTTCTTGCGGCCGAGAGGCTGCCCGGCTTGCTGACCCGTCGGGAACCCTTCCGCCCTGGGCTCTGAAGCCACCGCGAAGCCGGGGTGGAAAAGGATATTTCCCTTTCACCCCTTTTCTTCAAGGGAGCACGTCTTCGAGGGTGGGCGTCTCCTCCCCTCGTATCTGTATGTTGTTGTCGCTTAGGGATACCTACATTTTCTGGCCAACTTCTCGCTTCTACATACTATTGTTGCAACCTGCTAAAGCAGGCCTTTGTACGGAGCTTTTTTTCAATTTTTTTTTAAAGGGCCTGCGTCGCGACTTGAGTGGTGACATATGTTTATAGTTCAAAAGACTGAGGGCATCAGGTACTACTAAATGAAGTACCTGGCAGCGCACATTGTTTTGCAGTTTCATTATGAGTATATTCAAGAATAGCCTCGCTGAAATGGCCCCTTTGAAATCGATTTTGCCAGTGAAACGGCATTGGGGGAGGGGGAGGAGTGGAATTTGAGTCATGATTTAACCGGACCAAAATTAATGTGTTTATATGATTTCCCCTGATCCTGTTTCTCCTGTTGGCAGTTTTTTAAAAAATGGCATTGAGGAATCACATAGATTTTGGGATGTAACCGTTGCTTAATCTACATACTGATAGGTAGTGCAGTATCATTGCACTGTAGCAGTCATTTGCCTGTTGGTTCTGTTGTCAGCAGTGTTCCCTCTAAGCTGAGCTAGCTCACAGACTTTTAGCCTCCAGCTCACAAATTTTTGTCTTAGCTCAGGAAGGATGACCCCAGAGCACACTAATTTATGCAGTAGCTCACACTTTGAATGCCAGTAGCTCACAAAGTAGAATTTTTGCTCACAAGACTCTGCAGCTTAGAGGGAACATTGGTTGTCAGTGCAAGAAAATCCAGTTGGAGACAAATGCTGTAGTGTAATAATGTGCATATGCAGCCAGCCGCTCCAACAGGGGGGCTCTCTCCGCCCGCCTGCGAGCCCAAGGGCCTCCCTAACCTGCCCTGTGCACCACGAGGAGGCGCCGCCAGTTGCTAGGGCGAGCTGGTCCTTGCCTCCGGCGAGGCAGCCCGGGGAGCACGCTGCTGCGCTCCACGCGGCGCGCAAGGGGCCTGTGCTGCTGCTGGCCGCCGAGGTCATAGAGCGGGAGCCGAGGCGGGGGTGACCGTGCCCCACACACGCGTCCCCGAGACCTGAGGGGGCCGTGGGGCAGGACCCCCGCAGCAGCCCCGTCGCCAAGGGGGCTTCACTGCACCTCCACGTGGCAACCCAAAAGACACACACAGGGATCTAATTGCAGGGGTGGCCCACGGCAGCTCTCCAGATTTTTTTTTGCCTACCACTCCCATCAGCCCCAGCCAGGTTATCAATTATATGACCTAGATCGCACCAGCAGTGCCATCTTGGGGGGGGGGGGTGCCGCCCCCAAAGTGACACCACTTCCTGTTTCCCCCCCAAAAAGTGGTGGCCATTTTGGGGAAGTTACATCACTTCCTGTTTCCAGCAGGGCTCCCTGGCAAGTGGTGGCCATCTTGAGGAAGTGACATCACTGGAAGTGACATCATATCCTGTTTCTGGCGGTGTGCACACACGTAGGGGGGCCCACATAAATCTTGGGCCCCGGGCCCCCAAAGCCCTAGCTACGCCCCTTCTCAGTTGCTAACAATCAGTGGCATAGAAAGTCACAAAATATGCATCAGAACTAGGTCTTGTTAGAAGGGATTCATGCTGGCATCATTGCCGTCTTCCCCTTTGCTGTGAAGAATGGGACAGGGAAGTGTAATTTCCCTAAGAGCTGAACTTGGCATCACACTCAATCCCAATTGTGCCTGCATTCTTTTGAGTCACAGTCTAAGAAAGATGAGACAGAGGTTCTCCTCACCTGATAAGCACTTAGGAGATCTTTGATTCCTGTTACACAGCATCTGTGGCTTTAAATGATGATTGGCAAACAAGTTACAGTGCCCCCCCCCCAAAAAAAAAGCTTCTGGGCTTTCTCTGCTGACCATGAATGCCGCAATGACTGAAGAATATAAATCAAGCCATCATTTTGCCTCAGTAGAAAGCAAACTAAAATCAAATAAATTTTTGTCTACTGACAGAAACCAAGTTTTACTTCAGTCTATAAAAAGTCTAGCACATTGTGTGTACCAATAAAATAATAATCGATATTGTACTCGGAGGTTTTAAGAACACATCAGATCATGAATTTAGCAATAAGAATTGCCTGTTTTAGCTTCCCTTTTCATTTAATAGCCAAGTTTACCACAGGGAAAAAAAATCTTCAGCATTTTGAGCAGTCCAGTTTCCTTTGTGTTCTGAATTTCTTTAAAGTATGGCTTTGGCCTTTACCCCTTAGTATTAATAAACATAATAACTGCAACTCTCTTGACATCATTGCTTGTATGCCTGTGACCCAGGTGCTATGTTACTCACATGCCTGATATTTACTGGGGTTCTGACCTCATTAGCTGGAAATATGAGGGATCTGGTTTCAGACAGTTTAAGGCAGACTGCATCACACAGACTCATCTCCTGTCTGATATACAGAGGTTTCAGGAGCTTACAGTTATATTCTAGAGCAGGAGTGGCCAACGGTAGCTCTCCAGATGTTTTTGCCTACAACTCCCATCAGCCCCAGCCAGCATGGCCAATGGCTGGGGCTGATGGGAGTTGTAGGCAAAAAACATCTGGAGAGCTACCGTTGGCCACCCCTGTTCTAGAGATACACAGGAGTTTTGGACGTGTTCACCAACCCCCACAACATATACAAGTAATCTGTATTTAGCAAAGTAAGTTCTCTTTGACAATTTCATAGACAGAAAAATGTGGTTAGTTATAATTTAATAGATCATATTGATGATCATAGACTTTCTCTTTTATTGACGCTTTTGCCCACCAAATACAATTGTCTATATATAAGTGCAGTAATGTAGTATTTCTATCTCATTTTTCTTCCATGTTTGTATAGTTTATATATTAATTAAAATTACAAATAGTATTATCTTTTTTAAACGAAAGGGAAGAGTGCACGAGGGCCAAGCTGAGCTTGGGGCAAGTCCTCCCTTCTGACAGTTGCTCAGAATGAGAAGCTAGCTTGAAAGCCCAGGTTTTGTAGGGCCTGAAACTCCTTGATTCAGGCGCTGGAACCCAGTCAGATGACAGTGGACCAGAAGAGAAAGTGCAGGCAGGAGGTTGTTTTATACAGACTGTAGCAGCAAATAGGTTATAAAATGTTGCACTCAAACAATAGAAGTCGTGGGATGAGTCCCCTTGAAATATCTTACACATCTAGAGATTTTCAGTTTGGGTTGCCAGGTCTAGATTGGGAAATTCCTGGGGAGGACAGGGGCCTCAGTGAGGTACAAGGCCGCTGAGTCCATGCTCCAAAGCATCCATGTTCTCCAGAGGAGAAGACTTCTGTAATCTGGAGATGATCTGCAATTGCAGAGGATCCCCAGGTCCCGCCTGGTGGCTGGCATCCCTATTTGCGATGCGGCGCACTGACTTTCTAAATCAGATGAATTTTCAGTTTGCTTCAGAAGATTTAGTCTAGGAGTCCTGTGAATTCCAGTGAATGGAGGGTACTGCTATTAGGGCCCCTGACTGTTTTTTATGAATTGTTTTATGACAATTTACTGGTAACATTGATAAATGTTTTCACTTATGTTTAACTGGCTTTGTAATTTATACTGTCAGTTTTAAATTATTAGCTCTTTCTGGGACCTCAGAAAGGCAGGATAGAAAAGTTCTTAATAAAATAAATTAATTAAATGTGCATTTTACCAGCTATACTTGAGTCTCTCACATGGCATTTTACCATGAAAACTACTGTGTACCTCTGTAAAGCAAATGTTGAGGTGAAAGTGTCCTCAAGGAGATTCTATCATACAACTGCTACCAAAGGGTTTTCCTACTGTGAAGTAAAGACATAGCATAAGGATGATGAATGAGACCAATCTCTCCCCCCCCCTCCTTCTCCTCTACATCATAATGGATATTTGGGAAGGTTGCTGTCTCTCAGCCAACTGATTTATGTCACTTCTTGACAAGAAAGCAGAAGACACATAATAATAATAGGACATGTCCTAACATTTCAGAGTCTTGATGGACACAGTTACAATGCATAGACGATAAAGGGGAAATAGTATGTTCACGCAAGCAATGTTTATTCAAAGAAATACAAAACCAGAAATATTGTTGTGTGTGTGTGTATAATTATTTTAAAAGATTCCAGAGTCTTACACAGTATTAGTTGACAAAAATTACTTTGTGGTTTCCATATAACCATTCTACATATTACATGCAATTAATGGTCAATGCATTTGTGATCTTTGAATGTTGTTATTGATCCTGAATAGTAAAAAAGGGTATGTTACAATCCTTGTTGAAATGTGTGTGTGTGTGTGTGTGTGTAGCAAGGTGTTTGTATGATGCTGAGCATGCAGTTGCCATCTTTCACAAAATCAAGCTACGTCTGTAGCGGGTCTCAACAAACCATGGAGAACAGAATGCTTCTGAGTTAGTTGTCTTTCTAGAATGTGTTTATTAAAAAAAAGATTGGAGGCATTAACAGCTCAGGGGATTAGTAATGGGGTGTAGAGTGGTTCATTTAAAGGTCATTGGTTCCATTCTAGGGAAAGTTCAGTACTCAAGACTGAACATCATAACTTTATGATGGCTACTCAGTGGTTTATGTGAAATGAGTCAATTGTTTCACTTTAGCTCCCTCTGCAAGAGGCCATCTCGACTTTTAAGTGGCCATCTGAACAGCTCAGTGACAAGAATATATAAAAAGAAATGCTGCACTTTGTTTTTAGTGGAAATGCATGTTGTTTCTGAATATCCATTAAAAAACGCTCTCAGACCCTGTATGAAATAATTCCATCATTGTGTTTCATATTTATTAATATGGGTAAACTCGAAACTAACAGGACTTTCCCCCCTGTACTTGGAGACAATAAAGGGGTTTAGTATACACAGTTGTTGATGATTATATTGGACTTATATCCCACCCTATACTCTGAATCTCAGAGTCTCAGAGCGGTCACAATCTCCTTTTCCTTCCCCTCACAACAGACACCCTGTGAGGTAGGTGGAGCTGAGAGAGCTCTTACAGCAGCTGTCCTTTCAAGGACAACTCCTATGAGAGCTATGGCTGACCCAAGGCCATTCCAGCAGCTGCAAGTGGAGGATTTCATATGAGTTCTCTCATATGTGTAAACGGAAAGGGTGTAAAAAAGTGTTTTTCTGCTCTTCTTTTACTATTCCGGTTAAGAAAATATAAGAAATGACATATTTTTGAGGAATAACAGAGGGACCAATGATACTTCTATTTGTTTGGGGTTTTTTTTTTAAGAAAAACCTGTTTACATGAGTGGTCTTGTCTCATGAGCAGTAGAATATCACAGAGATTGAGCGCCAATCTTTTTAATTTTGTGGCTTCCTTTTTTCACTGTTCAGATCACTCACAGGAGCTGATGTAGCACTGGAACCACCCTCATTTGATGCTAGCCATTGTCCCTAAACTAATCTAAACATCTCCCTAATTCTACTCTAGCAACCTAGTTTGAACTGAAAACTTTAGGGTTTTTGACAATCCCCACTTCCCCCACCTCTCCCTTTTATGCTAATATTGAACCCCATGACTTCCAAAGGTATCAAACTATTTTGTAACGTTTCATGTTGGTGCTAACTACAAGAACTACTACTAGAACATGGCATTCAGCAAAACCAGGAGTGCTCTACTTCATTTAATCTCTGCTATTCCGGAGAACAACCATCAGCGTCATAGCAGTGCTTTTCAGTAGGATGATTGCCAAACCTGATTAGATTAGATTTGGCAACTGAAATGGCTGCCACTGCTTTGGCCTGTTCTGCCAGCTGACTCCCATTGTAAGGGATTTGCAATGAGTGGGTTGACCAATTCCAAGTCTGGGTCTTGATCTTGGCATTTAAATGCATTCCCCTCCCTCAACAAACAAACAAACACGAAAGCCTGTATCGGGTCTCATAAACAATTTGTAGTAGAGAAAATGCATTTTTACCCTTTCTGTGGTCAATATGACGTTTCTCTTTGTCTCTGAATCTTCAGTGCATTAAAATGACAGATTTTTTAAGAGCCTATTCAGATCAGTTTAAGTGCTGTGATATACTGGTTTGGTACCATAAAATGGTGACTAAAAACACAGATACTTAAATCAAATTTATTTGAAAATAAATTACCAAGTGACTGAAAGTGTAAGAGTCATAAGTGCTCTGAAGAGGGCTATCGCTTCCCTGGGCTTTTTGATAGTTAGCAATATAGTTCAACCAATATTTTAAATGAACGCTTCAAGTAAAAAACGAAGGTCTCACATAAAGACATTTTATGTCAGTGTTATTTTGTGGTGATTCAGTGTGTGCATCTGCAATGTGACTAGAAGGTTGATAAAGTAATTATGCTTTTATTGAATCTTTGAGTTATTATTCCCTTAGTACAAACCCTTCTAACTTATCTGCTTTGGGTGAACATTCATCAAAGGGCTGAGGGGTGGGGGAGTGCTGTCTGCTTCTATAGTGACATAATATGAAAACAGGTAATGCAAAAAAAAAAATCATTATGGACATATGCCATGCTTGCAAGCCCACTTGCAAAATTACTTTCTCTTTTCCTGCCATAAAACACAAAAAATTCACATCGGTTAACAAGAATTCATTTTAATTTTTTTTATATATATTTAGCAGTTATAAATAGCATCACTGATCAGTAGCCTGTGTTTCATGTCCATTTTTCACACTGTGCAGAGTTGGGTTTCTGTGCAACTTGGGAAATTATTGATGATGTGAAGATAGTGCCTGAGAAGGGTGGAGTTTGGGGAGAGGAGTAGGCTTCCCAACCCCCCCCCCCTGCTTTGCCGGGAGACTTCTGGGTTCGCAGCTTCATCCCCCGGTCTCCAGAAATCGGGATGCAGGGGGAGGGGTGGAGGGGGAGGGAGAACATACCTGTAGGGTTCATGTTGGTGTAGAGCTCCGTCCTAAGCAGTTTGTAAAAAGTCTGCCCCTTTAAGGCTGGGCAGGAAGGAGGAAACAGGAAGGGCTTTGGAGAACGGCCCCTCCCTTTCTTTGCTTTCGTTTTCACAGCAAGAGTTCTCCGGAAGAAGATCTGGTAAATATTTGTGTGTGAGAGAGAGAGAGAGAGAGGGAGGGGGCAGGGAGGGGGATTCCCTGGTATGGAGGCCCTCCCCCCCTTTAGAAAGTGTGTGTGGGGGGAGGGAAATGTCTACTAGGCACTCTATTATTCCCTATGGAGAACAATTCCCATAGGGAATAGGGAATTGATCCGTGGGTATTGGGGGCTCTGGGGGGGCTATTTTTTGAGGTAGAGGCACCAAATTTTTAGTATAGCATCTAGTGCCTCTCCCCAAAATACCCCCCAAGTTTCAAAACGATTGGACCAGAGGGTCCAATTCTATGAGCCCCAAAAGATGGTGCCCCTATCCTTAATTATTTCCTATGGAAGAAAGGCATTTAAAAAGGTGAGCTGTCCCTTTAAATGTGATGGCCAGAACTCCCTTGGAGTTCAATTATGCTTGTCACATCCTTGTTCTTGGCTCCACCCCCAAAGTCTCCTGGCTCCGCCCCCAAAGTCCCCAGATTTTTCTTTAATTGGACTTGGCAACCCTAGAGAGGAGGCAACTCAGTGGAGATGCCATGACACTCAAGGATTTCCATTTCTCCTAGACTCTGTGTCAGTGTTATTTTGTGGTGATTCAGTATGCATGTCTGCAATGTGACTAGAAGGTTTGGTGTACCATAGAGTTTGCCCTCTAAAGCTGCCATTCCCTCCAGGACAACTGATCTTTGTGGTCAAGAGATCATTTGTAACAGAGGGAAGAACTAATAGTGCCACCTGGTGGTTGGCAACCCTTTAGCAGAGAGAAACCAAATTTTGCCATCAAATCTCTGCTCTCAGATCACCCTGTCCCTCCTCCTCCTCCTCCCTGGAGTCATGATCCACCTTCAAGAGAATCCTCACAACCCATTTTGGAGTCCCAGCCTGGAACCACTCAATAGAATGGAAACGAAATCTAACATTCTTATTGGTAAACATCTAACATACTTATTGGAGAGCCAGTTTGGTGTAGTGCTTAAGTGTGCAGACTCTTATCTGGGAGAACCGGGTTTGATTCCCCACTCCTCCACTTGCACCTGCTGGAATGGCCTTGGGTCAGCCAGAGCTCTCTTATCTGGGAGAACCGGGTTTGATTCCCCACTCCTCCACTTGCACCTGCTAGCATGGCCTTGGGTCAGCCATAGCTCTGGTAGGAGTTGTCCTTGAAAGGGCAGCTGCTGTGAGAGCCCTCTCCAGCCCCACCCACCTCACAGGGTGTCTGTTGTGGCGGGGGAAGGTAAAGGAGATTGTGAGCCGCTCTGAGACTCTCTGGAGTGGAGGACGGGATATATATCCAATATCTTCATCTACCTCACAGGGTGTCTGTTGTGGGGGAGGAAGGGAAAGGAGATTGTGAGCCGCTCTGAGACTCTTCGGAGTGGAGGGCGGGATATAAATCCAATATCTTCTTCTTCTTAAACTCATCAGAAGTGATGATACATTGCAAATAAAAATGTCCAAGTTACCAGTCAAAAACATTTTTATTAACTAGATATTTGACAGCAGGTATCTGTATTGGTCACTTGTGCAGACCTAACAGATTTTATATATATATATATATATATATATATATATATATATATATATATATATATATATATATATATATATATATATATATATATATATATATATATATATATGTAAAGCTACCAAAAGGAATTCTTACCATTAGTGACTGGTCAAGTAGGTATTGAGTAAGATTTATTCCTATAAATATATTTAAAAAATTTTTACGTTTGCCTAATAAACAGGGGTGGAATTCTAGCAGGAACTCCTTTGCATATTAGGCCACACACCCCTGATGTAGCCAGTCTTCCAAAAGCTTACAAAAAAGAGCTTTGCTAACTCTTGGAGGATGGGCTACATCAGGGGTATGTGACCTAATATGCAAAGGAGCTCCTGCTAGAATTCCACTCCTGCTCATGCAACAAATACTGATAATCTCTGTATATTTAATGGAAGGAATCACCCCCATACATGCAGTTCTTAATGTGTTTCTCCAGTGGAATCTGGGGGGCATTGGCATCTACAGAAGTCCTTTGTGCATACCCAAGAGCACCTGGAATTCTGGACTGGAGGTCTTACCACTGCCACTGATTTGTATTAATTATAAAACAGAGAAATGTAAATATCTGAAGATGGAAACTGAAAAAAGAGATTTTGGGGCAATGAGGTTTTTGTGTCAATAAAATTGCACAATACACAAAGTTACAATGGATTGATTTTCCTATTATGTTGGTTCAGAGGTCAAATGTCAGATGCTTTTGCTCCTCGTTGACATGTATAATTGTAATTTGCTTTGTTGCTGACTAGCAATGCAAGTTACATGATAAATTCATTTTAACAATGTGCTGTATTACCTACAGAGGTGTCGTATACAGTTCAATTCAAACAGCAGAGTATTTGAATTATTTTAACAAATTGGTTTGAATCCAAAGAGCCACTTAGGCTCATGAAAAGAACTTGCACTAGCAAAGTGAGCGTTTTTTTTTTTTTTTTTAAACATTTTTCTTTGTACAGTGATCTCGGTTCATTACCAACTGCTGTCAGTATCAAAAACAATTTACCAATTAACAGCTTGCGTGGAGACTTTTTGAGAAGAAGAACTATAAGATCTCCTTTAGTTTACAGCTCCATGATTCCTGGATTCTGACCTTTGACTTTTCACAAAGGTTGCCTTTGCATGCTGAAGGTTTGTTATAATTTATGAGCATCCAAAGCCCACCTAAATAAGCATAAATAAAATTATTCATGAATTCCCTTTTGCTAATGCAGGAAATGCTTTAATTCAGAAGCCAACCTCCAGCAGAAGCGGTGTTTCTCCAGTGAAAGTCTCTATCTTCTGTTACAGAAGATGTCCCCAATGTGGCTACAGTGGTTGCCATGGTGCCAAAATATTTTTTGCTACCTACCAACCAGGGCCATGCCCGAGCCTGTCTGGCACCCCAGGCAAGGCTAACTTCTGCCCCCCACCCACACTGATAATGTCCTTGAGTCACATGGAGGTGCCCCATTCAGCACCCCAGCAGGCCGATGTCCTAGGAAGTCACCTAGTTTGCCAAGTGGCAGGGCCAGCGATGCTACCAACTGTTTTTAAAAAGTGGGCATGGCCAGATGGAACTCTTGTCCAGCAGGACTTCAGATTTGTCATCCAAAATCTGATTGGTTGTTCAGGTGTTTTTAAAATGTTTATTTGACAGCAGCCGCCAACACAGCTGTTGTGTGCATGAGCTGTGTATTGAGCTGTATGCATGCAAGGAGATATTTTAAAACAATATATTCCTTTCAGAAGGCATCCTGTTAAACAGAGCTGCTGCCTGAAATGTTAGAAAGTTACTGTTAGAGTTATGAATAACCTAACTTCCTGACATTTGGTGGTTGGCTCTGACTCTTGTGAAAGCCATTATTTCTGATTGCACCCACAACCCATGTCAGAATGCCAAAGGTGCCTGGAGGCTCAAAAAGGCTGGGGGAAAAGATAAGAGTAAGATAACTCTATTGGCAAAGGTAATCCTTGGATCCTATCATCAACTCCAACTACCGTTGCCAATCCCCAGTTGAGGGCAGGGAATCCCCTGGTTTGGAGGGTCTCTCCCTGCTTCAGGTTTATCAGAAAGCGGGGGGGGGGGAGTTGAATGTCTGCTGGACTCTCCATTATACCCTGCGGAGACTAGTCCCCATAAGGTATAATGAATTGATCTGTGGGTACTTGGGGTCTGGGGGGCTATTTTTTGAGGTAGAGGCACCAAATTTTTAGCATAGCATCTGGTGCCTCTTCAAAACACTCCCCAAGTTTCAAAAAGGCTGGACCAGGAGGTCCAATTCTATGAGCCCCAATAGAAGGTGCCCCCATCTTCTATTATTTCCAATGAAGGGAAGGCATTTAAAAGGAGTGTGATGGCCTGAACTCCCTTCAGAGTTCAATTATGCTTGTCACAACTTTGCTCCTGGCTCCACCCCAAATTCTCCTGGCTCCAGTCCCAAAGTTCCCAGATATTTCCTAAATCAGACCTGACAACCGTAACTCCAACTGCTAATTCCATGCTTATTTTGTTGTCACCTTAGGTCTTAGGGTAAAAGTTATTTGCTTTTTGTAGAACATTCAATAGGGGCGGCGGGGGGGACACATTTTAAAAATTTCTACGAAAGCACTTATCCAACCAGAAGTTTCAAGCAAACTGCTGCTTCAAAAACATTTCTTAAGCTACGTTTGCCATGCTCTTGATGAGTACCTTTCTAAGTGTTGCAAAAATTTATTTTTCTATGAGTCTGGTCTACAAAGAGCTCTGTGTTCAGCAGTACCACAAAGTAAATTCTCTTAACTTCAAAGATATGTTTAAACCTTGGAAAAAAAATGGTCCATATTCATAGCTTTTCAATTTCCTTGTTATTTTGGCAAGCTGAGCTTTTTGGTTAGAAAAACAGACAGTCGTATCCAACTCAAACAAACACAAATACCAATCCTCAGTCAGTTACATACAAAGTTTTGCCTTTTTGAGGAAAGTTTTAGACACTCGCATCATTTCCCTTCTGAGTTTATGCACTAAAATATTAAAGGATTTTTTTTCTGAGCTTGATTTTTCCTGAATATCTATATTTCTACAACTGCGTTAAACTCAAATTGTAACATGCCACATCATGAGATAATCCTTGTTTAAAGACTAATCAAAAGCATCAGGAGGGGATTAAAAAAAAAAACAGAAAATGAGCAGACAGAGGAATTGCCCAGATTTGCAGGTGTTAACAGTCATCAGAAGGAAAGTCCTGATTAGTTACATTCATGATAATTCTTTAAAAGAGTTTTACAACTTTTTCCTGTTTCAAAAATAGCATATCCTTTCCCCCCTCTTTTTTTTTGCTGGACTAACAGCTACCATGTAAGTGATGCTGGACTGAACAGAGTCATTCACAGTGCAATCCTCCACAGAGTTACTCCAGTTCAAACCCATTGATTTTGCTGGTCTTAGGGCATAAGTGAACAAACTCCTAAAAGTGCTGGGTCACTGTGAGTGACTAGAATTGCAGTCAGGCATATGGTGGAGCATTCACCTTAAAAAGTGCTCATTTATTTGGCACTACGAGGGAGGAGAAGGAACTTCCGGTTTCACTCCTGTCTTACTTTTGCCAGTGCAAAGTGGTTTTTCACCCCCTTTTTTCTGGCTCCACTCCACAGGTCCTTCCTTGACAAACCGGGAGCTTCTTCTCTTATTCTGCAGTGCTTCCTCAGTGTCAAGTAGATGAGTGCTTTTTAAGGTGATTTCCGCTGATCCATGTCTGACTATGGATCCTGTGACCTGGCACTTGTTGGGTGCATCATGTAGCTTGACCCTTATGCTGAACCCTTAGGCTTAATTCTGCAGAGGATTACACTGCCACTCTGCTCCATCAAGGAGAGTCTGAATATAAAAATTTGTGTTTGCGTATGAATCTTCTCACAGGGTGGTTGGTGGACATAGAATGGAGTGGGTGGGAAATTACCTACTGTACTGTGATACCCCCCTACCCCCACCCCCATCCAGCATATCTTTGTGCATTCATTGTACTTTTCTTGCCCAGCTTTTCAGTCTGTCAAGATCATTCTGTGTCCTGTCTCAGGAGAAGACAGAGATAGGATACAGCATGACAGGCTGGAAAACAGCATGACAGGCTGATGGTGTGGTCTCATTTGGAGTACTGTGTGCAGTTCTGGTCGCCGCACCTCAAAAAGGATATTATAGCTTTGGAGAAAGTCCAGAAAAGGGCAACTAGAATGATTAAAGGGCTGGAACACTTTCCCTATGAAGAAAGGTTGAAACGCTTGGGGCTCTTTAGCTTGGAGAAACGTTGACTGCGGGGTGACATGATAGAGGTTTACAAGATAATGCATGGGATGGAGAAAGTAGAGAAAGAAGTACTTTTCTCCCTTTCTCACAATACAAGAACTCATGGGCATTCGATTAAATTGCTGAGCAGACAGGTTAAAACGGATAAAAGGAAGTACTTCTTCACCCAAAGGGTGATTAACATGTGGAATTCACTGCCACAGGAGGTGGTGGCAGCCACAAGCATAGCCACCTTCAAGAGGGGGTTAGATAAAAATATGGAGCAGAGGTTCATCAGTGGCTATTAGCCACAGTGTGTGTGTGTGTGTGTGTGTTTTTGGCCGCTGTGTGACACAGAATGTTGGACTGGATGGGCCATTGGCCTGATCTAACATGGCTTCTCTTATGTTCTTATGTTCTTAAAACTGGGCTAAAACAAATAAAATGAATTTTAATTGGGATAAATGCAAAGTTCTGCATTTAGGTTCAAAAAATCAAATGCATAATTATAGGATAGGGGAAACTTGTCTTGGCAATGGGATCTGTGAAAAGAATCTAGGGTAGGGGTGTCAAACATGCAGCCCGGGGGCCGAATCAGGCCCCCGAGCAACTGGCTGTCATCTACATTTTATTTGATGTTTTATCTTAGAAAGATCTTTTTAAAAAAAGATAAGGTGAAATTTATCTGAATAAATAAATTAATATCACTGGATCTCAGGGATAAGTTGTCTTCTGAGTTCACTTGTCAAATACTTTGTAGGCTGAAATACTGATTTATTTGAAAAAAAATTATTTAATGAGAGAAGTTCAATGTATTTAATGAGAGTTCAATTTTGTTTTATTGACTTGGTGTGATAGACTGGATGCTTAGTGCATCAAATCCAGAGATTAGGGGCTAAGGGTTAATGCCTCACCATGAACACAGGTTGCTGCCCCCCCTCACCCATTGGTCAGTGCCAGCTGAGGAGAACTTTAAGAGCAACTGAGTGCTGAGGAAAAGTGTCCTTTAGGTCTGTTTGTCATCTCTGGCATGTCAGTAGCCAGACAGTTGGAGTTGGTGTGTCTGTCAGAGGGAATCAGACAAAGTCACTTTTAAAGTGAGGGGGTACAACTCCTTGCCTTATTGGATACTATCAAGATCTGAGAAACTGTCTATTCACAGTTTCAAAACCTGAGGATCAGGTATGGCTGCAGAGATTGGTCAGTAGGTTGAAACAGCCAGTCTATAAGAAAAAGCCCCCTACTTTTCATACACATGAACATCGCAATCACCAGTATGGTTGCCAGGTTGCCTGGACTTTTGACTCACACACATCTGCTCTAAAAAGTGGACTTTGCCCATGGTTTCTAAGGCTTATGTGGATACTATAAGCCTCAGCTTTGCAGCAGCATTCTACATCTCTGGATGGGTGTTAGCCAGAACTACAGCTGAGCCTCCAGCCGCTCCTTGCGTGTACAGTCTCAGCTGTTGTAGTGGAAGAAGCCACGCCGCCATGAACTGTACAGGCAAACAGTTTCCAGCCTGTTTCCATGAACCAAAGGCTAACACCACCAGAATCCATCTTGTTTTCCTGACTCCATTACAGCAAAGCAAGAGACTCACGCATCCAACAGCTGCTTCAACTTCTGCATAAGGCAATCAAGCTTATCTTAGGCGTGGATCCTGCCAGACTGCCTAAGCTTTTGTCCAACAGAACCCAAGACAAAGGATGGTGCCAGCAGAGGAGTAAAGAAGAGGAAGAACAGCTTCACTCAGAGCCAGAGTTATTGTATAAATCGGGTGTCACCTTAGGTATCAATTTGACCCTTTATTGTCACTTATAGATAAGTTTGGATAGCTTGTTTAATCACCTCCACCCAATACCTCCACCCATGCCCTGCCCTAACTGTCACACTGGAGCCTCCCCCTTGCCCATTGTTTCCTGGAAGCCTAATCGGGTAACCAGGGCCAGGTCCTCTCATTGGCCAGGTATGGGTATCCAATCAGATGCCCCCAATAAACTGGCCATTGGCTACTGCACAAGTCCAGCCCTTATGGTCATTGCGGAGCCTCCCCTTTTTCTGAGATCATGTACCAGCTGACCACCTGTCATCTGCCACTGAACCTCCTACCCCCTTAGGGGTCAAGGAAGACTTTATAACCTCTGTCCCAACATTCTGCACGTGTGCATCTAGCAGAATCCCATTCCTGCTGTTTAGATAAGTCCCCGATTCCTGATCAGTTGAGGGTCCCTTCCCCCATCACCCTTCCTTGAAGACTACGATCGGTAATTATCACCCTGTTTGTCTAGCCCTGTGTTACCTCTGTGCATTTCTATCTATTTTTATTAGGTCTGCATGTGTGTTCTAAGTTTCTGTAATAAAAGCATAATTATTTTACTTAATTAGTGTCCTTGGTAAATTTAGCAATAATTTCTGGAGGTGGAATCCTGTATACATAGATTCTAGGTCCTTTTGAGCCAAAGTTGCCCACCTGTCAATTCCTCAACCTCTTTGGAGGGCATTTTGACTTACAAGTCTAGCCAAATAGAAAAGGAACATTGCTTTTAGGAAACTGAGAATATTTCCTTCTCAGTTATTCAATGGGTTCAACTCTGAAAGGACCCCTGGTTTGTGTAAAAAACAAAACAAACAGGTTTAGACACCTTCAGAGTCAAAGGGAATGCTATAATCTCACAGGGAGGTAGATAAGTAAAGGAAGAAAGTATTAGCCTCCAGGAAACAAAGTTAGTTAAATGAAACTTTATGATGACAGAATTTTGCTGAAAAGAAACCCCTGAGACAAAGAAACCTCTCACTAAGAACTGAGCATTTATGAGAATAAGCATTAACAAATACTCTGTAGTCTGCTAAAAATATTATAACCTATAAATACAACAAAACTTACCTCAGCTTTCTCATCCTCTGCCTACCCCTAACCCAACTGTCAATAGGCCTCAGACTTATCCTCAATAAATCTCAGAGCTAGGCAAAAGCCAAATAACTTCCCTAACAAAAGGAGGGGGGGACACATAGAACTGTAAAAATCTTTTATTCATTCACACTACTGGGGGCTGCTCAGTCAGAGTGGGGAACAGCTTCGTAGCATTTTTGGTGGAAAAATCTGCTTTGCAGTAAAAGAAGCAGCAGGGGTCTGTCATAATTGGCAATTAAAATTATTGTATAACGGGTTCTATGCATTGATGAGGCAAAGTATCAGTGATAACCAGCTCTTTATTTAAGTACAGCATAGTAGGCAACTGCACTAACAAGACTGAGAACTGGGTCAACAGGGCCAAACATATACATCTCTCAGTTCCCACGCAAGCACATGATTGGGTTATTCAAACCGGCGAGGGCTTGTGATTGGTCGAGGGTGACAGAGATTTGGATCCTGCAGCCCATTGTTCCCAAGTCCCCAAGCTCAGTGCGTATGGCTCCAATGAGCCAGGCAGGAACACCCAAAGTCTTCACTTGAGTCCACGTACATAACAAATAATAATGCATTCCATGTACTGAAAAAGCATATTTGGCAATGGAATCAAATTATTTATTTTGAAAGCATTTTAACAGTGTCCCTTTAGAAGTTTGTTTTAATTTTTCACAAAACAAAATACATTCTGACAATTTTATATATACTGGAGAAGTGTGTTCATCAATCAAATCTAAGATGCTAAAACTAGGTGGCAGTAATGGGTGAGTGCTCATAGCATCTATGTCATAGCATGACATAGATGCCAAGCAAAGGAGTATGTGTGTGTGCACATGTGTGTGAAAACACCACCATCCATGTAACTATATGAATAATAATTATATTTAGGCTCTTTCCATGAATAGTATGTGCACAATTAAAGTCCTTCAACCTATTCTCATGATCTTTGCAAATCAACACAAACTTTTCATGCATCACTAAAATTAATAAGAAAAGCAAGTTATTCAATTCCTAATTAAAATCCAAGCTCAATGTTCCATGTATGTGACTATATCTTATTAAATTTTGTGAGGTGGATGACAGAACAATAACAAACCAACCTATGCTCTTAATCCTGTCGTTTAATACAACCTAAGAAGCTGTGCAACTTTCCAGATGCAGTCAAAGAGTCTGCAAAACGGCACAAAATCAAAGCATCAGCAGGGTGACCTTTTAATAATGCCTTGAGCAACCCCACCATGTCAGAGCAACGTATTAATTGCAGAAGAGTACAAAGCTATTTGTAAACGTGTTTGCAGAAATGCTCCCCAAAATAATATTCCACTTGTACTTTACTATCTCCTCTAGGAAAGCAGAAAGTTGGATTTATATCACATTTAGTAGGTAGAGCTGGTTTTTTATAAAGATGGCATTTTCTGGAATACAGCAGCATTTTTTTTATTTTTCTTTAGGTAGTGCATTACACAATGATAGATCTGGTGAGGTCTGAAGATTATTGTGCCTGTAAATTGATTGGGTTGTAGGTGAGGAGGATATTACGAACAAATTGCAAGCTCTTCTGGAGCGCTCTTCCATTTATGATCCACTAAAGCACTCAGAAGGTTACTTCTATACTATATTTAACATGTACAATCTTTTCCTGGTCACTGCCTAGCCTCTCCTCCTCCCAGTCCCCTAGAACGTATAACCCAAGCAGTTTATCTTTACTCTGATACTCTTTTTTGTGCTTTTTCGCTTAATCAACAAGGGGGGGATGTCAACAATAAAAGGGGCATTAAACTCAAGCTACCAAAGATGTGTTTTACATAAGCTCTGCTGCAATGCAGTTTCCATGTATTTCAATGGATTTTGCGTAGGTTTGCTTAGTCCACAGATTAGATGGTTATTCCACAGAGAGTTCAGCATCTTTTGGAACACTGTGATAATCACCTCGCCTCCAAAGCCTTTGTGAAACTGTGATTGCTACAGAGAGCGTTTGCCTGCCACAATGGTAAACGATGTTTTTACTGAGCAGTGAGGAAAGTATTGTTGCTGTTTATAGGACATGCTGTTGTGGATATCGTCACCAATGTTTTGAAACATCCTCAGAAAACGAATTATTTTTCACTCAGTCTAAAGGTTGTTAGAGGACCACATTGACATTGACAGAAGCCTGTTTAGCAGAATGTAATTTAAGCATTACTAAAATGCAGCATTATCTTATGCAGCATTATCTTGGGGAGGGATGGTGGCTCAGTGGTAGAGCATCTGCTTGGGAAGCAGAAGGCCCCTCCAAAAAAGGGTCCAGGCAAATAGGTGTGAAAAACCGCAGCTTGAGACCCTGGAGAGCCTCTGCCAGTCTGAGAAGACAATACTGACTTTGATGGACCAAAGGTCTGATTCAGTATAAAGCAGTTTCATATGTTCGTATGCAACTTTTTACACTGAAGTAATCCCACTGATTTGGGTGGAATTGGTTTTGCAGCTCCAACTTTTTTTTTGAGGGGGGGGAGGACAGCTCAGCATGTATCCCCTTACTCTAGTATTGAACAACACAGTCATACACAAGAGATGGGAAAATGTGGGATAAAATGGCCACCACTTTATTAGTTACAGTTGTAAGAAGCATTAGCACAGCATGGGTCCCTCAGATCCGAAGCATTGGCTGGCCCAGTGCCAGTTGATGTACCCATCCCCACCCAGTCAGCCAGCTTGGGTAGGAGAACCATGGAATGGCAAGCTGCTGGAGTTCTTATGGACACTCACCCTTAAGTGGTCTTTCCTGCCATCTGAGCATGAGGTCAACCGCTGGAACTAGGGACCGAACCATGAACTGCAGTTTGTGTATGAACTGGATTGGTTCATGAGCCAGGGTTCCACAAAGACTCTCCAAACCTCTTAAACCTCCCATGGAGATTTGGAAGGTTCAGGGAGGGTTTGTGCCTTCTCTTCAATCCTTGGCTTCTCTAGGCACACCACGGCTGTGGGGCTCCTGGGGAAGCCAAGGGAAGGCAGTTTAAACTTGTAAATTTAAACTGCCTTCCCTCCCCAGATTCAGCTTCCTGCAGTTGTGGGGCACCTGGGAAAGGCAAGGGAAGGCAGGCAGTTCAAGCTCCTTTTCCTCAGAGCCCCAGCTGAGCCCACAGGGAGACCTCTCCCTGATATTTCTTCACTTCCCCAGCCAGCCTGCCTGTGGAGGAATTCACTGGAGGTTCATGGTTTATGAAAACTCTGAATCTCTAATAAACCTCCATTTTCCCAGTCCATGCCCATTTCTAGTTGGTACTCCCAGAGCTGCCCTGCTCCCATAAAGCCCTCATGCTAGGGTTGCCAGTCCCCAGGTGGTGGCAAAACAAAGGAAGGCTACCACACCCTGGAAGATCTCTTCCCCAGACCCAACTTGGACCCTGCAATAGGTCCTCCAGGGAGGGGATGGTCCAATTGTCCTGCTGCTCCTGCTGCCTAGCTCACTCCCAGCTGCTCTTTTGTCTGGCCCCACCTCCTTCTAGGCAGCATGTTGCATGGCTGCTCCCAGCTGGCTTCCCCCTCCCTCACCCAGCCCTGCAAAAAGATGGTTGTGGGTAAGTTGCCCCCCTCACTTTCCTACCTCTCCTTTTTCACAAACAGCATGCTGTGTTCTCTTAAATGCACCTTCTGAAGGTCAGCAGGCCTTCAAGAGTAGGGTGGGAGGGGAGATCAGCAGAATACTTGGGATCAAATTGATTGGGTTGGATCCAATGAACTCTGAATCTGCCCTGATGGAATAGACAGAACAGAGCAATTTTACCTTTTCCCTTAACCAGAGTGGTGATTAGTCCCTGAGGGATCTGTGACCCCAAGCATTAACTTTACCAAGGTCAGAAACCTCTGCTTTGCGGTGTGGAATAAAGTAAAGTTCAGCATCCATTAGACTCAGTCCCTGATTGATCACTATATCTAACCATGTTGTACAGATGGATCAACAAATTAAAGCAACAGTTCTGAAAAACAGCTGGGGTTTATTTAATTGCAATTTGTAGTTGTCCATTAATAGTTTCAATATCATACACGCACATTTGTTAAATAAGAAAAAACTAGTTCTCACTTGTGTGAGACATCTCATTTGCCTCCCCCACACACTGTTTTCTCTTTCTCTTCCCTAGAAGTCCCCATATCCTCTCCTTCTGCTTCCTTCTCTGCATCCCATTCAACAGTGAACCTGTTTATCTGTCCCTTTTGTCTTCTGCTCCCTCCACCAGCAGCCTCTATCTAGGAAAACTATGGCCCATTTTTATGGTGTTGGTGACTTTCATGGTGGAGCACCTAACTTCCCCCTGTATCCTCCTCTCTGTACTATTTTCTGTTTCTCTTCTTCTGGCAACCTCGTATCACCTCCCCTCCCCTGCTTTGTTCTCTTCTCGGTCATAAAAACATAAGAGAAGCCATGTTGGATCAGGCCAAGGCCCATCCAGTCCAACACTCTGTGTCACATAAGAGAAGCCATGTTGGATCAGGCCAATGGCCCATCCATTCCAACACTCTGTGTCACACAGTGGCCAAACATTTTTTATATATATACAGTGTGGCTAATAGCCACTGATGGACCTTTGCTCCATATTTTTATCTAAACCCCTCTTGAAGGTGGCCATGCTTGTGGCCGCCACCACCTCCTGTGGCAGTGAATTCCACATGTTAATCACCCTTTGGGGGAAGAAGTACTTCCTTTTATCTGTTTAACCTGTCTGCTCAGCAATTTCATCAAATGCCCACGAGTTCTTGTATTGTGAGAAAGGGAGAAAAGTACCTCTTTCTCTACTTTCTCCATCCCATGCATTGTCTTGTAAACCTCTATCATGTCACCCCACAGTCGACGTTTCTCCAAGCTAAAGAGTCCCAAGTCCCAAGCGTTTGGTCATTTGCCAACCTACCTTTTATCAGCCTTCCATCTTCAACTGTACATATTATTGATTTATTCCATTTATAATAAACTTTCTCCATTCTGGGAACCAAAGCAGCTTAGATCATTCTCTTTTATATCCTTACAACAATCCTGTGATGTGGATTAGGCTGAAAGGATGTGATTGGCCCCAAAATCACCCAGTCTGCTTTCACATTAAGACGGGGATTTGAACCTTGGTCTCCTCGCCCCCACCCTGAATCTACACCGCACCAGCTTTCATAGGGTGACCGCTGTTGAATAGTAGCAATCAGCCAGGCCTTAGTTAAGTCATGCGAGTCAGGTGGTAGCATTACCTAGTGGTTTCTGCCAGGCAGGCCTGGCTCCAATGAGTCCTCCCTCGAAGACAAAGCAACCCTGGAAATGATTCTCTCCCCTCCCCCTGACTTTTACTCAGAACAACTAAGCCTAGAATTCGGTAGTTGCCTAGCAACAGCCAGTGAGGGACTGTGTTTCTTCAGGCACACTTTTTATATTGAGGTTTTTAACCGCCCCCCCCCCCCCGCATGTTTTGTTTTGTTTTTTAAGATTTCAGGTTTTTCTGTAAACTTGTGGTGTTTTTCAGTTTTGCAGAAAGATCTTTGTTGCCTGTTCAAAGCTCCAGTCCCTGGCTCTAAATATTGTCAGATTCAGTTGGCATCTTGATTAGAATATATGATAGCATTTAGATTCTGTTCTTTGTGTACTGTTTTTTTTTTTTTACTGTACTCTTTTTTTGTCCTCATCAGCTAAAGGTTTATAAATTCATTTTGTTCTTTTTGAAATCCCATTATGTGTTTTATAGAACATGTTCATTGTTTTAGATGCACATAAATGAGACTAAAGATCTTGGTCCTATCAAGCTGAAGGTGTAGCTAAGATGTTTAGGATGTGTACCCTAGTCTTATGCGTATCCACTCGGAAATCTGTGTTTCCATATCTTACGCAAGGAGAACATGCACAAACCAGAGAGCCAGTTTGGTGTAGAGGTTAAGAGCAGTGGACTCTTATCTGAAGAGCCAGGTTTGATTTCCCATGCCTCCACATAAAGCCAGCTGGCTGGTCTTGGGTCAGTCACAGCTCTCTCAGACCTCTTTCAACCCCACCTACTTCTCAGGGTGTCTGCTGTGGGCAGTGGAAAGAAAAGAGTTAGCCTAAACTAGCTGCAAGCCTTCTCAGCAATCAGGGTCACCGAAGGCTTGCAGGGTCCCCTAGGGGAAGCAAAAGAGACCAAGGGACCATTCAGATTGCTGGCAGCCAGTTGAGTGGTCCTTTTTGCTTCCCCACTCAAATGGCTGCTCTGGGTTTTGGGGACCTCATTTTGGGGTGGGATTTCCCCTGCCAGCCAGCTGGCCATTAGTGGGGAAGCCCTCCCCAAATCAGTCAATCTCCCACTGGAACCAGGGGACTGTGATCCCTATTCTTAAATCTTCTACAAACATAAATGATAATGAACAACTATGACAAAAAAATCCCTTTCTTCTCCCATGTATGTTAAACTGTAAAGAATCTACAGTATTCATTGTGAAGATGTTTTCTCACTGAATTTGTTTCACAGACTCCTCTAGATCTTATTCCTCAAAGATGCTAAACAAAACACCCATAATAATTCTCTAAGCTATGACAATTAAAGTGTGCTTAACATAACAATAAATAAGAAGTAGTTTCCTGATAGGTGGTAATAACCTGTGTACTGTGGTTGCTCATCTTCTGCTTGTTAGTTTGCTTTTATTATCAAAAGCTCATTAAAATAATAAGTTTTTGAAATGAAAACCTAGCTATCCTTAGCTATCTTTTCTAATCTCTTCGTCCATTGGCAGCAATTCTGTGGAAGCATATTTAGGACATTTAGAATAGCCCTTGTTTGCCCTTGCAGCTAAGAAGATAAGCACAAGAGTGATATCAAACACTGTAACTTCTTGAGGTTGGCCTTTTTGGGGAACTTTAAGGTGTTATTTGGGAACTTTGTTGTTCGTGTTCTGTTTTGTAATGGCCAATTGCTATACACAATAAATTTTTGATCGACGGACTAGCAGAATACAGAGATAACAACCCCATTTCCTATGACAATCTTTAGCAGAGGTTAACAGAAGCTATCCTAGCTGTTGTTGTTGTTGTTAGTATTATTATTTTGGACCTATTTAATCACCCATCCCAGCCAAGGCCAGGAGCTGGGCAATGTACAACAGATGAAATAATACAAATCAATAAAATTCCAATCAAAACATTTCAAAAAGTTGAGCCAATAAAACTCTAAAAACCCATGATGGTGTCCCAATAGTTAAGTTCTCCTGACGTATCAGAGCATATGGTGGGGGAAGGGAGTAAAATTTCTGAAGAGTGGACAAAAAAGGAAGGAAAGGTGTCAGCTGCTGCTGTCCTTTATTGAAAGCCTGGCAGAACATCTCTGCCTTATAGGCATTTCGAAATTGCATAAGGTCCTGCAGGGCCTGGATGTCATTTGGTAGGGGGCCTTGCCATCCAGCTATGACTGTGCAAATTTCTAGTAGATTAGTTTATGTTCCATTTAGTGTTTGCAATCATGAAGCTGATTGTTCACTGAACTATTCAGAGGCATCTAGATAATTTGGCACCACCCAGCTGAGCGGCCGAGCGGCCGCCTTAGGCTGGGGGCCGCCCATTGGCTCCCCTGCTGGATGGGGAGGCATGATTTGCCCTGGCTGCTTGGGGGTGGGGCAGCCTTAAATAGGCTGGCCCGTCCCCCTGTGGCGCAGTTGTTCCCAGGGCTTGTCGGCCCGCCTGCCCCCCGCCTGTCATGCAGTGTAGGCATAGGCTGGTCGCCGGTTTTGGGGCCAGGTAGGAATTTTTCACTTCCACGCAAATTGGCTGGCTTGGGAGTGTTTTCGCCTACCTTACACAGCGGAAGATGCGTTGGCAATTGGCTAAGGTGGTGCTGTTTATAGTTGGTCACTGGCGGTTTTACCGTTGGGAACATGTTCTTTTGGGGGCATTTGGTGAGCTCACATGGCAACGCACCTTTGGGGGTGTAAGGCGTCCCTGGGGGACCTAAGCTGCACGGCTCAAGGTTGGCTCCAGGGAGCCTGGTGATCCAGTCACTAGGGAGTGGTCCACAGCCCAGGCTGCACGGCACGGGTGAGGGTGGAGCTCAGTGAGCTGGATCTAGTGCCTGGCCGGCCGGGTTTGAACCATTGGGTCGGCTTACTCCCGGGGCCCGTGGCTCGCCCTGTTTCAGGTTGGGGAGGTGGTCTGCATTTCGACCCCTGGCTCAACCTGGCCCCACGTTTTCCCATTGCCGTTATTTTAAATAAAGTGGCCCTTTATCCCATATCATTGTCTGTCTCTTTATTCCAAATTGGGGGGGGGGGGGAATTGGTTGTGTCCTGTTGTGTGAGTAAACTCTTTTCTCATACAATTAGACTACTTACTCACAGGTGTTTCCTCATCTGCTGCTACCTCCAGTTTTTGAAAGTCTGTTGAAAGATAAGTCTGTTTTCAATTTTTGTCGTGAGATTTACTACTTAGATGTTTTGATATGCCTTTCTTGTCTTTGTTAGTTCCGTGTCTAAACCTAGCTAATCTTTTAATCATGCCCTTATTGAAGAGATTTCACTGACTGTGAAAACATGAAAAGCAGGCAATGCAAAGTATCCAACATTGGCCATTTAAGAAAGTCATTCCACTGCATGGATGTATAATGGGACAAAATCCAACTGATTCTTGTTGGACAATTTTGTCACTTTAATGATGTAAAAATGGCTCAAGAGACTATTTTCTTCTCAAGTAATTGAAACTTTAAGTCAAGTTTGTTATTTGGTATTTATTACCAAGTTAACAGAAGCTAGCCTAGCTATTATTATGTACCCAGCTTGCTGGGGGTAAAGTGTAGATGACTGGAGAAGGCAATGGCAAAGCACCCCGTAAAAAGTCTGCCATGAAAACATCGAGATATGACATCACCCTGTAAAACGTCTGCCAAGAAATCGTCCTGACGTGACATCACCCCATGGGTCAGTGCTTGCACAAGGGACTACCTTCACCTTTACCAAGTCAAGTGTCAAATTTGTCATCATGCCTTGGACAAAGATTACTCCTTACATCCAAGGGGGAAACATCCAGTGCTTGTACCCTATTCTTATCCCAAGCCTACAGCTTCTTCCAAGCTGTAACAAAAACTCTTAATACAAATTAAAAGCACATTCACTCTGAGCTCTAGCACAGGATTGAAAAATAGAGATCCCAGAAAAATCACAGGTCTGTAGTTGTTATTTAGACTTGGAAGACTGCTCGTCTCTTGAAGGAGAGTATATAGGTTACAATCCTGTGTGGAATGGCATTCTTTGTGGTCCTACATGAACATATGAAGCTACCTTATACTGAATCAGACCCTTGGTCCATCAAAGTCAGTATTGTCTTCTCAGACTGGCAACGGCTCTCCAGGGTCTCAAGCTGAGGCTTTTCATACCTATTTGCCTGGACCCTTTTTTGGAGATGCCATGGATTGAACCTGGGACCTTCTGCTTACCAAGCAGATGCTCTACCACTGAGCCACCATCCCTCCCCTACATAAATATAATGGCAATGCCATTTTCCACTTATTGACAGTGTCTTATCAGTCACACATGCCAGTTCAGTAAGTCTCAGTACCATCCATTCTCCATCTTCTAATTTTGGAGTGCTATATTCACACACCTGCCAAACGTTAGCTTGCTTGGAGTTGGTATTTCCTCCCTTTTCTTCAGCCTTATGCCCAAGCCTATAAAATATCCTGACTTTAAAAGCCATTGACTTCATTAAATATGAAAATGGATTTAAACACAGATGGTTCATAACTAGTGGGAGTGAGTGCTAGTCAGGTTAAATTGCTTTCCTTGCCTGTGTGAAATGACAGAGCTCAAAACTTCCAAGGGGCTTAAGAAAGAAGCTAATATTTTAATTGGCTTGTTTTCTCTGTAGTCGAGATTAATAGCTCTGTCACTGTGTTTGGATGATAAGAAACAGATGAACACATTGTAAAATAATACGTTGCAGAAAATATTATGACAGTATTAATTTGTAATTTTAGGGTCCAATTCTGCCATTTTTCCTCACTTGAGAACTTGCAGCGTTAAATGTCTAATAGGATTAAATTCAAACCCAGTATTTTCACTGGGAGAATCCGTAAAATGGATTCTTGGGGGAGGGGGCGGGATTTGCACTAGCTTGACAAACAGTGCTAGAAGTACAACAGCATGGTACATCCAAAGATGATATTCAATGTTTTTAATTGCTTCTGAAAGCAACAAAATCACACTACAGTTGTCAGTCAGTGCTCCATATAATGCAATAGGTTTTCCAACGTATCACAAATTTGGAAGGATGCACAGTAAACAAAATATGTTATGCAAACAGGGATTTTTTGTAGCAGGAACTCATTTGCATATTAAGCCACATACCCCTGATGTAGCCAATCCTCCTGGAGCTTATAGTAGGTCCTGTACTAAAAGCCCTGTAAGCTCTTGGAGGATTGGTTACATCAGGGGTGAGTGGCCTAATATGCAAAGGAGTTCCTGCTACCAAAAAAAAAGCCCTGTATGAAAATATGCATTATAGAGTCAGACAGTCCTGAAACTTCCTTGTAAAACCAGAGAAGACTTTGATCAACTTTAAATTCATGGTAAAAATGACATTTTCACATGTTCTGCATCTTAAAGTTGGCTTGGGTGTTTTATTCCCCCACCCCCACCCCCACTTTCACCTCAGGTTTCAACATCTTTCCTAAATCCCAACCCCTTTCTTTCATATCTGTGATCCTGGTAGCTCAAAAGATTTTAGAATACATCAGTGAGTCCCTGCTTAAGTACTGGTTTCTCCAGTGGCTCTATTTTCAGTTATCTGTAAGAAGAGGGATATCTCAGTGCTCAAAAGCAGTAACAGATTATACAGTACAGAATAAGATCTATTTTCCTGTATATAACAGCCTTGATTCTGGAACATTTTATCGTTAAAGGGGTTAAAATTGGGACTCTGTTGTAGGGTTGCCTGGCCTAGATTGGCAACCAGTGGAAGCCTGGGAAGGAGCATCAGCTATGGTATGATGTCACTCGCAGGGAAACCTGGAAATGACCAAAACCAGGGGTCATTTTGTAGAAAAAGATATGCTGGAGATTATTAGCATAACTAATTAGTATAACTCATTTGCAAATGCCATGCCCCCTGACATCACTGAAAGTGCATCAAAAGGAGTGAAAGAGAGAAAGAAAAATGAAAGGAGGATAGAAAGAATGAAAGAAAAAGACAAAAAAACAGAGAGAAACAGAGAAAGAATGAGAGAAATAAAGGAAGGAAAAGACAGAAAAAGATGGAGAGAGAAATAAGAACTTACTTGCTGTGAAATAAGTAAAGTACAAAACATAACAGTGAGATACTGAAATGCTTTGTGTTATTGCACTCTGATTTTATTTACTTGACTTTTATTCCATTGAATTTATAGTGTTAAGGAAAAGCATTGAAACGTAATGCAAAACAGAATACAGGTCTAATAGTACCAGTAAGATATTGTTTTAACCCTGTGTGTATATAAGTGCAAGAGCATTCATGAATTTCAAATTGAAGGAGAGGTTATCAAAGCCATCTCAAAGGACTAACTTCTGGTTAGGTTTCCAGAAAACACATTAAGAGAACACTGCACACTCCACAGTTCTCAGGAAAAGATTAAATTCATAAATTTATTTTTATCACTGTTTAAACAGTGCAGTTCGATGTAGTGGCTAAGTGTGCAGACTCTTATCTGGGAGAACCGGGTTTGATTCCCCACTCCTCCACTTGCACCTGCTAGCATGGCCTTGGGTCAGCCATAGCTCTGGCAGAGGTTGTCCTTGAAAGGACAGCTGCTGTGAGAGCCCTCTCCAGCCCCACCCACCTCACAGGGTGTCTGTTGTGGGGGAGGGAGGTAAAGGAGATTGTGAGCCGCTCTGAGACTCTTCGGAGTGGAGGGTGGGATAGAAATCCAATATCATCTTCTTCTTCAGTGTATTTCAGCTGAAAGGAATCTGGTTTATTTTAATATATACTTGAACCAAGAAATAAAATAGCAAAAAAAGAAAAGTTTACAACCAAGATATGTTACTATCTTAGTGCAATCAGAAATAAACCCTACACTTTTCAGTCAGATTTCCCTTTGTATACTACCATATCACTGTGGATTTTTGCTGATAGTTTTGCAATGTGAACAAGTATCCAAGGCTTTTTGCATCTTCTGATGCGTCATAAAAGAGATTCTTAACTGTGTGCCTGTTTTCTGCAGGTATTTTGAACATTTTGAGAGTCAAGATTGAATTGGAGTTAATGGCATTAAAAAAGAGTGCAGTTTGGGAGCAGTAGATGGTGAAGGAGGAAGAAGTTGCAATATACAGAATGACTTTGAGCAGCTTTTTGAGGCAGGGAAACTTGGCTTAATGGTACTTCTGGGGACAGGGCACCATGGCTCCCTCTGCTTCGTCTCCGAATAAAATTCAGAGCAAGGTTGGTGGATCATTTGTAGATAAAAGTGGTTTTAAAAGGTTCTTCATTTATTTTGTAGTATTAAGCAGGGTTGTTTTTTTTTTTTTGGAGGAACGCAATTCTGGCTGGCTTGGTGTCAGGGGGTGTGACCTAATTTGCAAATGAGTTCCTGCTGGGCTTTTTTCTACCAAAAAAGCCCTGGTATTAAGGCTTATTACTACATAAACAAAAATATCAGTGTGAATAAATTTGGGTTTAATAATTTACTGGAAGTGGGTTGGTAGAAAAACATAGTCATCTTTAACCCTTTAAGAGAGGCTCTTGGCTAAATAAACTATTCGGAAAAAAGGTAGCAGCGCGGATGGGAAGAAGATTGTATGTGCTGCCCTGAACTCTCACCTGAACATGATCTGATTAGACACTATTAACACATTCACGTATGGCTCTCTCTAAGTGATTGGGAATCCTGGTTTTCTGGTTATCAATTACATGGCATTGTGGTGGGTCCTGTTGCCACAATCTTATCCCACCCTGTTCAGTAAACGTACTTTGAATAGGCTCTTGAACCTATACAATGGATCCTAATATTTCATGAAAAGCTCAGTGTAGGACATCAGGTTACAGAAAATAAGATTAAGTAGGAAGTCCTGTTCAATGTTCTGGGGAGGGACGGTGGCTCAGTGGCAGAGCATCTGCTTGGGAAGCAGAAGGTCCCAGGTCCAATCCCTGGCATCTCCAAAAAAGGGCCCAGGCAAATAGGTGTGAAAAACCTCAGCTTGAGACCCTGGAGAGCCGCTGCCAGTCTGAGTAGACAATACTGACTTTGATGGACCCAGGGTCTGATTCAGTAGAAGGCAGCTTCATATTTATTTATTTATTTATTTATTTATTTATTTATTTATTTATTTATTTATTACGTTCAACTTATATCCCGCCCTCTGGCTCACAACATCATGTCAATACAGTTAAACCACTAAAACATATAAAACCATAATTTACATATTTCAATTTAAAAAACATATTACAATTTTTAAAACCATTCTATGGTGCTGCACTCATACAATATAGGCGGCATTGAATTTCCGAACAGTGATCACCAGCATTCTATGTGATGTCTGGTGGCAGCCCTCTTTTCGTCAAGCATCGAAGGCCTGCTTGAACAATTTGGTCTTACAGGCCCTGCGGAACGCAGACAGATCCCGTAGGGCCCTTATGGCTTCCGGAAGGGTATTCCAAAGCTCTGGGAAAAAAGGCCTAGATCTTGTCACACATAACCTGGCTTCTTTTGGTCCGGGGGCGGACAGTAAGTTTTTTGCCCCTGAACGCAGTGCTCTCTGGGGGATATATGGAGAAAGGCGGATATATGTTCATATGTTCAATGCTAGATCAATAAAATGGTCTCAGTTTAAAGGAACAATGAAAAACATAATTAAAACTGCAGATATGGAAAATGGCACACAGGTTGTTTTCTTGCACAAATTAAACTCCAGCAGATGTGTGCTGCAGGTGTAGATCATCAACATTTTATGACAATCCTGCTTCTAATTTTCCTGCAATGCTTTGATTGCTTATGAGTTAATCATGTGTGTTGTGTGATAGAAAGAATTCAAAATGCTGCTTCATCAGTTCTTAATTAGGAATAAATCAACACATTTTGAAGAGATGATTCAATAATTTACTATTCTTTTCTGGAGGGTGTTTTTTATTTTTTAAAAAAATGAAACAGCTTTTGGATTCCTTCATGGGTCTTGATTGGATTAATCTAAACTTAGTACCCTAAAATATGGTAGCTATATCTAGAAGTTAACCTTTGGGGGGTGGGTTAGAAAGTCTTCATTAACATCTCTGATATGGTCTAGACTTTGGGGTATTTAGATGCCTACAAAGATTCAAAAGAGCCTCTTCATCGCTGATCTGAAAGAACAGCAATAATGAATGATTATTTGCATTTTCTTCCCAAACGGGTTTACATGGATGTGCTATAACTAATCTTCTGTGTGATGGATTTTAATACCGTGTTTAATGGTTTGTTACATAGTTTATAGGATAATTGATGCAATTTCCTTGTATAATTCTTTAAATAATTTGGCCACATTTTAATTAGGATAATCATGGCAACTTTCTTCACTGCTCTAAATGATCCTTTGCTTTCGAAGTTCAAGAACTAATGTACATTTGAAATGAGTTAAGCCAATTTCATTCCATGTGGGTTTTCAAATAGTTGTTTTAATAAAACCTTCATGAATCATAGATCAGCAGTTACTTAACTGGGTGAAATTTCACTTCCATAGCTGCATATTTTAAAGTTATTGTTGGCGTTTACAATATTTGAACATGCGTAAAATATTTGAACATAATATTACAAAATATTTGAACATAATATTACAATATTTGAACATGCGTAATATTTGAACATAAGTAAAATGAAAGCATCTATTTATTTTGCTTTACTGGGTTGTCTTCCTATCTGAAGAATATCATCGTATTCGTTTGTGTTAGTGTTGTGTTTTATTTTCATCTGAGTAAGAACGGCATGTTTGGGCATCCTCACTCATCAAGGGGCATATTGTGTGCAAACATGGAAGGAAGAGAACTGATACCATTAGATGAGATAATAAAACAACAACGATTTTATTTCACAGCAAAACGGGGGGGGGAAGTGCAGCTGTCCACACAATGCTGTCACAGTGTGAATATCGTATTGGAGGTAGAAGAGTCAGGCTTCTGTTGATAGATGAGCAAGTACTGTATAGAGTTGCCACGGCTGCTGATGGTTATGGCAAGAGAAAGTGCATATGTGAGGAATTGTGACACAATTTGTGGATGATGCTCTAGGAATCTAGAGAGTTTCCTGTCACTTTCGGGTTTGGATACAGTCACCTGCTACACACACACATACACACCCCATTTCGACAATCAGCATCAGTAAACAAACGAGTGGATTATGAATGGCTTAATGGGAAGTTGGGCAAACGATAAACATTGGAAGTTTCCAAAACTGTAATTTATTACTTGTTGTACAAATGAGAATAAGAGAAAAGTGAGATCCAACAAAACAGTCTGCAGTTTTCCTGCTCTCCACATACTGCTGGTCTGCTAAACTCTCTGGTGAGCTGAATGTTACATGGTTGACTGATGTGCTACGTTCTAATTGTCCATGTCTGACACTGCATTCTCATTTTCTAAGAGTCTATTTTTGGTTTGCTTCTGAGACTGAAGCAGTTAATCACCACCCACTATTTTATTTTAATTCCCAAAACCTCCACCCACACCCATTCTGGTTTTACCCACTAAGCATCTCTAGAAATGATAAATGACTGAACACTAGGGAAGAGGAACAATAAGTACATCCCAGAGTGTAACATCTCTTCAGTGCCCTTTAAAAAAGCAAGTGGTTAAAAATGGTTTTATGCTGATACATGCTTTCAGCCAACAGTGGGATACTATTTGCTGTATGGCTTCTGAGGGCAATGATAAAAACACCCATCTTTTGGTAAAATTTTAGAAAATCCAGCAAGATGGATTAAGGTCACTTTACAAAATGCTTCACTAGTTTGCAGTGACATCTTACCAATATCCAATATGGATTCTAACCACTTGGGGACAGCTTTGTGGATGTTTTATTAGACAACTAGGGGTAAGTCCTGTTATAAAGAAAAACAAAACAGGCTGTAGAGGCTCTGGGGAGTGCCCACCACCCTTGCTGTCTTCCCACCCACCTAAATGAAGGCATTGACTCCCCCCCACCTCAAGTGGATCTGATCTCTGCCGTCTAGGGAGCAGTTGTAAATCTGAGTGATCGCCAGTGGTTCCCCAGGAGAAAATGGCATTGTACCTGTCAGGTCCTATCCCTCCTCAAAACCTATTGTCTCCAGGCCCCATCTCTTAAATATCCAGGAATTTCCTAACCTGGAGTTGGCAACTGTCAAGCAGATGGATTCAATGACAAGTCGAAGTTGCTACAAAGACTATGTTTACTGATAGACCGTTACTTTTGGCTCAAGCCTTGGCTTGAGAAGAATGAAACCAATACATTGATACATAAGTTTTAAGGTACACTTCAAAGAGATTCCTATGGGGGGGGGGGAAGCAGAGGAGCATTCACACATAAGCTACAAGATTACATATGTTCCCAGGGCGTTATCAGACATTCGGCCTTGTATCACCCAGATGGCTCTTCCTCCCACAAGAGGATTCATGGGAAGGTGCTGATTGCTTTGCTCTCAGTAATTACTAGTCATAAAACACAGAGGGGCCAGGAAAGGATAATAAACTAGTAGCATTTGGTTTAGTGTGATCTTACCCAGGCCTGCTTGTGGCAGGCCAGGAACCCATCAGTTATTGATCAGAATCAGTCGAGCTTGACAGCAACCCTATCTCCTTCCCTTTATCTGTCCCTCTGACTTCAGGTTTCCATCTCCTTCCCCCTCCCTGCAACCTCTACATAGGAAAAGGATAGGTTTTTTCCACAGTGTAGGGGGGACCAAGGCAGTTTACATCATTCTCCTCCCCCTCCTTTGATATGAACAACAACCCCCTGCCTGTGACTGGTCTGAAATCACTCAGTAAGCTTCCACAACAAGAACCTGTGTCTGGCAGACCCCACTCTGAAGCACTAACTCAAACTCCACCACAGAATCTCCAGGAATTTCCCACCAACCTGGAATGGTACCACTAAAGACCTCTTGGTTAGTCCCCCCACACACATAGCCTTGCTGTCTTTCCATCCACCCAAGTAAAGGCATTCACTCTTCCCCCCCCACCACCTCCAGAGGAGCTGATGTCTGTCATCTGGAGAGCAGTTCTGAGTGATCTCCAGCCTTCACCTGGAGATTGGTAACAGTGGTTCCCTGGGAGGGAATGGCTGGTAGCATTAAGTCACCCAGAGGGTACAGCCAGGTCTAGTGTAGTCAACCTCCTGTTGGAGCTCGAAGATCTCCTGGGATCACAGCTGAACTACAGACAATACATCTCTTTTCCCATCCTGGAAAAAAAATCACTGCTTTGGAGGGTGGACTGTATGCTATTGTATTCACCTGAGGCCTCTCCCTTTGCTGACCAACAGCCTGTGTTGTCTAGCCTCTGGCTAGCGCTGTCCAGGTGTCAGGAAACACTCCCAGCAGGGCTAGGCCTCTGGCTGTTTCTGTGGTTTTTAGAAGCTGAGGGCACTGAGAGACCTTTCATGAGGCCGCAGTAGCTCTGCAGCCCTTTCTGTGGCCGGTTGACAAAGAGGATACAAAGAAGAGTTGGTGATGTGGCTGCCTCTGAGGGAAGACTAGTTCTGGCAGTTTGTTCAACATTCCTGGGCCTGAGTAGGCAGAGCAGGGAAGTCAGCCACTGGGAGGCCAGAGACACTGACTGACATATGACGGATGAATTGTTTGTTCCAGAAATATTAGTCAATGGCCATCCTCGATTTGGCCATGGCTATAAGATAATTATTATTGCCCCCCCAGTCGGAATGAAGAGGCAGACACAATTGTTGGGTTTTAAACCGGGCCGCTTTATTAGGATTAACAAATATAACTGGCAGGGGGGGAAACCAGACCAGACAAGCCCTGGGGTCAACACCTGGACCCCGCCTTGTCCAAAGGGCGAGCCACCCTGCCCCCAGCACAAACCCGCCGTCATCGGGTTGTAACTGAGCGGCCAGGCCTCCAGCCATCACCAACCGGGCTGGCATCAATCCCCATGGAAAGATCCACCCAGGTGAGGCTTCTTGTGATCTGCATCACCGCACTGAGCCGTTTAGCCCATCTACGGTTCCTGCAGACCACCGCACCACCGGTGCAAGGCCATAGGTGCTCCCCTGGAAAAACCCGTGGCCAAACCTCATCCAGCCAGCGACCTAACTAATACTCAACAAAACCTAACCTACTAAGCAGTACAAGGTAGGCGAAAAACACCCCCGCGTAGGCCAATTGTGCGGGAGTGAAAAAATTCCTACCTGGCCCCAAAAGGCGACCGGCATGAACCTGTACTGCCAATGGGAAGGGTGGGCGGGCAGAGAGCCGAAAACAAACTGCGTGGCAAGGAGGGAGCCGGGGCTTATATAGCCCCGACTCCGCGCCTTTGCAAAAAACACCCGTATGTCGGGTGATCTTGCTGCCACTCCCTCCTTCCGGGGATGCAAAGGCGGCCCCCAGCCTATCGCCAGCGAGCTGGCTCGGCTGGGAAGGGGCCGGACCTTGCCCCCCCAGTCGGAATGAAGAGGCAGACACAATTGTTGGGTTTTAAACCGGGCCGCTTTATTAGGATTAACAAATATAACTGGCAGGGGGGGAAACCAGACCAGACAAGCCCTGGGGTCAACACCTGGACCCCGCCTTGTCCAAAGGGCGAGCCACCCTGCCCCCAGCACAAACCCGCCGTCATCGGGTTGTAACTGAGCGGCCAGGCCTCCAGCCATCACCAACCGGGCTGGCATCAATCCCCATGGAAAGATCCACCCAGGTGAGGCTTCTTGTGATCTGCATCACCGCACTGAGCCGTTTAGCCCATCTACGGTTCCTGCAGACCACCGCACCACCGGTGCAAGGCCATAGGTGCTCCCCTGGAAAAACCCGTGGCCAAACCTCATCCAGCCACCGCCAATGCCAAGCTTCTGCTTAGGCATTAGCGCCCCAACGGGTGGCCCTGAGCCAACCGCACCCCCTGCCAAATTTCATCTAAAAAGGCCCGGTTGCCCAAATTGGATAAATGAACGCCATCCGGCCGATACAGGTCCACTTGGTTGACCTGTATGGCCAGATGAGGGAGGAAAATTCCAAGTCCACCCTCTATAGTCTTCTGAGTGGCCCTATTGGCCTTACGTCTGGGCCAGTGAAATGACGTGCCTACACACCCTGCGTGGCAACAGTGCCGACCACCCAATGTAACTCCCAGGCCACCTGCGACGAATTTTGCGGAGGTCGGCCAACGCCTGCTGGGAAAGAGTCTTCCACGCAGCAACCCCAAGTCGTTCCCTCCCGAGTGAACGACAAGAATGTGAGGAGGCAACGCCCTTCGCTCCCTGAACAACAAAGCCTGATCACAGGCCAGCCCAGCAATTCCACTGTAACCCAGCACTGAGCCCGAGCTGAGTACCCACAGGAGACCGCCTAGCGTAATGGGCAGCCAAGAAACCATGCCGTGCCCGCAGATGAGAACCCACCTTCTCTCACCCCGAGCACAGCACCTGAAAAAACAAATCACAGTCAGCAACATGCACAAAATTAACCAACCACCCGACAGCCTGCAAAGGGACCAAGGGGGGGGGGGGCAAAAAAGAACTTATAAGCCGCCGACCGCCATCAGCCAACATGCTGGATGGCAGAGGGCATATAGCCCCTAACTGGCTAGCGTCGGCCCTGGCGGGCATGTCGCCATTAACCTACTGAGAGCCGGCTGGCGGATGGGGCTGGGCCCCTTTTCCCGGTGGCTGCGAGCCGCCACCGCCGCCTCCGGGGCGCTTACCGCCCGCTCCAGACTTTGACCTACTACAGGCCGAAAGCGCGTGGGGCCCGCTACACAGCGGACATTCATGACGGAATTTGCAAGACTCCCTGGGGCAGACCCCCTTGGAGGCAAACTCCCAACACAACAACCATGAATGATCCGGCTGGCCCGCGGAAACGCGGGCGCCCGGGGTAGGCTCCTGTTGCTGTGCTCTCTGCACCAGATGGCCACTATCGGACCTATCCCCGGAATTCGGTTTTGCCGGGGCCATCAGCTGCAGCCACAGCTGCTGATTTATCTGGTCCCATGGCATTCCGGGATTGACGGCGGCCCGCATCCGGAAGGCTTCGTCATATTGCAGCCATGCTGTCCCGACGAAGTCCGTGTAAGCCCTGTAGACTATATCTATATATTGAAAAAGGGCGGCCGCCCTAGCCGGCTGTGCCCTTGCGATGACCCCGGCATAGATCAGGAAGCCGGGCAACCAATTTGACCAGGACCTATCAACCTTCCTGCGCTTTATCTTTTCCTTGTCCCTGTCGTCGAGCTCATCCTTACTTTTCTTCTCGAGCTCCCGAAACAAGAGACCAAAAACATCAACATACTCCCCACGGAGGATTTTTTCACGCGTGGCCGCCGTCAGATGCTCCCCCAAAGGCAAAGAAGTGTCGCCATAAGGGAGAGCATGAAAGGGGATACTTGCATAGGGGTTTGGTGGATAGAACCACCCACCCCCTTGAGCTGCAAACCGTGCCCCCTGTGACTGCGCCCCCTGTTGCCCACCCCATGGCAAAATGCCCGGCGTGGGCAGTGAGGAAGAGGCTGCAGGGGGGGCCCCAGCGCCCACCTGCTGACCAAGAGGGGTAGGAACTACACTGGACAGCCAACTGGGTGCATAAGCACCCCAAGCCCATGGCTGAGCGGGGCCCACCTGTTCCCCGGCACCAAACCACCCGGGCCCCCATCCTACCCCGCTTGCCCCCAGCATGTGGGGGGTTGGCTGAGCAGGACCCCAAGGCCAACCTTGAACAGGCAGAGTAAGGGGCTTACCGCCGTCACCCGGAAAGACGCCCAAACCTCCAGGGGGTTGCATCCCCCCACTTCCAGACGCCCCGCCCGATGGCGTGCCCGATGGGCCTTCACCTGGATCTTCGTCTTGGTCAGGTTCCAGCGGCGCTTCGGGCTCCGGCTGCCCACCCTGTAAAGCAGACAGCCTGGCAAGCAATTCGGATTCGAAAGTCAGCCGCGCCGACCGACCGGTGGCACGGCGGCGGCCCTCCCAAATGGGTGCACCCCTGGCCACCCGTTCCTGTTCCAGGGCATCTAATTGACTAATAATGGCGAGACGAACCCGCTCGCTCTGGCCCTGTTCCTCAGCAGGGGCTCCTTGCTGACCTCGCCCCCGGGGTGGGCGAGCGGGCTGTTTGCCCTTAGATTTGCCTTGCCCCTTTGTTGGTGCCATCCTTACTAGTGACAAAATAGGCCAAGTACTTACAAATGACCCCAAGGCCCCGTCTGGTCCTACCCACCCAAACTTAGGAAGAGTATACTCCCTTGTCAGTGGGGTAAACCAGGTGACCAGTAGCCACCCAGGACAGGCACACACCTGGAATTCCCACCCACAGGTAAGGAAATAAGAGGAGATGTATGCCCTTTGTTAATGGGGCAACCCCAAACTGCCAAGAGGTAATGATGATGGAAGGGGGGGGGAGGGGAGTTGCTACAGGCAGGAGCCCCGAGCACCAAAATCCAGACAACTCTCCCTTCGTTCAGGCCAAGGAACCCAGCTTAGCCTCCCAAGGAGCAATTTCAAAAGAAGGGTCCTCTCGGAACTAGCCAGCCCCCCGTTCCCAATAAGCAGGGGGCCGCTTCACCAGGCGAGCCAACAACGGTGGAAAGCCCCAAGGGGCCTGTACAAAAAGGGAAGGCCGTGCCAACCCGTCCCAGCCTCCCCCCCGAGCCCCCAAACACTGATAGCCGTGCGCAGCGCTACTCAGCCCCGCAACGCGTCCAAACGGAAGCCTCCACGCCGCGCCGATCAGAATTCTGAGCCTCGCAAGCGCGCCTCGCCGCGCCGAACAGCTGATCCGCTGAAGTCCGCCGCGCTGCTGAACACGCCTCCGCAAGCGCGCCTGCCGCCAAAACCCCAGCCGCCGATCAGCTGTTTGAAGAAGCTCAGACCCCCGTCGCCCAGGCCTCGCCTGCAGCAGCAAACGACGTGGCTCTCACACAGAGAGCCGAAAACAAACTGCGTGGCAAGGAGGGAGCCGGGGCTTATATAGCCCCGACTCCGCGCCTTTGCAAAAAACACCCGTATGTCGGGTGATCTTGCTGCCACTCCCTCCTTCCGGGGATGCAAAGGCGGCCCCCAGCCTATCGCCAGCGAGCTGGCTCGGCTGGGAAGGGGCCGGACCTAGTCTGTGGGTGACACTACGTATTACATAGCAGACAAGGAGGCACATAAAGATTGACATGGGGCCTTTGGAACAGTTTTGCTGGGAGACAATAGCAGCATACCTTTTCTCATTTAGTCTGTTGGGCGGGGGGGGGGGCAAAGTACGGGGTCCAGATGTTAGATAGGTTTTTTTTTTTTCTGAAGGACCTTATCTTCTCTCAGTGATCCTGATCACAGGCTCATATAATGTCAGCCTAATTGTCACATTTAGTGACGGGCACAAACCTCATCATGAACCTGATTTCATGATGCCCATCACCCAGTCAGTTAGTCAGCCAGTCAGTCATATTTATTACAGTCATTAGACCATCTATGTGCAGAAGAAAAAACACGAAACAAAAGTTATAAATTAAAAGTTGAAAAGTATGCATTCTTATATACAAGCAGAGAAGAGAGATATGAAATATACCAATTATTTAAGTCCACTATTCAAACCTGGTTAATGTACATCTTCCACAGCCTCATAATCAACACACAAAACCTGGCAACCCCTCAGCAAAGAGGTATGGTCTGCCTTGTTATAGCACATCTGGTGGAGCAGAAGAGCACTGTGCAGGACATCATTTCCTTGAAGCCCATAATGCATGGAGGACAGGAGCTCAGCATAAGCTCCAATAGTAGCTTACCTTCAACCAAATGGTGTGCGTCTTGGACTGGACCAAACATTGACCTCTGCACTGAAGAACATAAGAGAAACCATGTTGGATCAGACCAATGGCCCATCCAGTCCAACACTCTGTGCCACACAGTGGCCAAAAAACCAGGAGCCATCAGGAGATCCACCGGTGGGGCTACGACACTAGAAGTCCTCCCACTGTTGCTTCCCCCCCAAGCACCAAGAATACAGAGCATCACTGCCTTAGACAGAGAGTTCCATCAGTATGCTCTGGCTAATAGCCACTGATGGACCTTTCCTCCATATGTTTATCTAATCCCCTCTTGAGGAGAGGGCAACTCTTCTCCTGAGGGCCAGGACTTTTGCTGAAGGGCATGGCTGACCAGTTGTATCCTCTCTGAAGGAGGGGAAATGCAGAATGGCCTGCATTTGCAATCCCCACAGCATTGCTGTCCATAATGCAGAACTCCTGAAAAGGAGGCAGGTACTCTGCAACGAAGTGTAGAGGCTGCAGGTCAACTATGTGATCAAACAGAACAGGGTATGGAAGAGGCTCAAGGAAAGAAGAAAACAAGGAGCAGCAGCAATCCAGCACCTCAGCACTTAAGAGCTCAACCAGGAATGATTCCCAGTACTGGTCTTCAGTGGTGAGCTGGGAGGTTGGTGGCATTAAGGATTCCAGGTGTTTCTTGTCGGAGAACTCAGTGGAGGTTATGATAAGGGAGTAACTCGCCAAGCCTGCTGACTCCAATCCCCTGGAGTACTGGTTACGCAAGGCTGCCATCTGGTCCGCCCTGTCCGGTGTGGCCATGAATCTCCTCTCCTGCCCTCCCTACAAGTGTCCAGAGTGAGCAGGTGTTCTCCCAACTGTGAGACGTCCTCAATCCCCACCAATCACACCTGACCCCAGCCCTGGTGGATGAGTTGGCCTTCCTCAAGCTCAACCTCTCCCTGCTGGGCTACCCCTCTCTGGAGCTTGTTTAACTACACCCAAAGTTTCCCCAACAACAATCTCAACAATGATGAGGTGGGTGGGTACCACCTCTCAGGCCTGAGGGAAAGTGTTGACCACCCCCAGAAACCATGTCTGCAACCATGTGACCACCTCCCAGGCCCGAGGGCAAGTGTGGTGGACCAACCTCAAAACCTGGTCACCAGAGGAAGGTGGGTGGGTGACTGCCTCTCAGTCCCATGGGGAAGGGTTGGCCACCCCCAGAATCCATCTTTACAACTGGGTGATGATCTCCCAGGACACCCCCAAAACCCTGTGACTCGGGAAGGCGGGTGGGTGACCATCTCCCAAGCCCAAGGAGAAGGTTTGGCCACCTCCAGAATTCATGCAGAATTATTATGTAATGTAATGTAATGTAAAATTTTATTTATATCCCGCCCTCCCCCGCCGAAGCAGGCTCAGGGCGGCTTACAACATTTAAAATGAACAATACAATAATAAAACATTAAAATCACATTAAAACCAATCAGTAATTAGTATTTTCCTAGTATTAGATTATACTAGGAAAAGAACTAGAACTCTGAGGCAGGGCCCCAAGCCATTCTAAGGATCCCCTCCCCCGGCATAGGATTTTGATTGTTTAAGAAGGAGTTTAAATACTGAATGATGAAATCAGTGCCTCTCTGGCTTACAGGGTATAGGATGTATTGTGTCATCCTTTCATGTATAGGACTTTCCACCAAAGTTCCTATCATTTAAATAGGGCGACATAAATATACTGCTACCCCCAAAAGAGTTTTAAAACAATATTAGTTTGATTACTACTGTGTGAAATCTTTGCTAGAGCAGCAACCTGTGTATCAGTAACGATCTATCTTAATAGTTCTACTGGCACATTTTATTTGTGTTCAGGGAGCATTAGGTTGACCCATATTGCCAAAGAAAAGTGCAAAGTCATACTCTGTCACTGACCTGTCCCTTCAGTAAGAAGCCATTGCCAGTGACTGCATTTTCATTACAAAATAATGCTTGCTCTGGCTGACAGAAGTTTGACTGTAGAATCCTGGCATACAACCTTTTTCATGTTGGCTTCATTCCATAATGTCAATAAACAGCAGTACTTACATCAGAGATCGCTATACATTGATGAATCTGGGTTTTCTTTTTTACAACAGAAAACGTATCCATAAGGCCAAAGCAGCAAATCTTTAAGTAAGCAGAACTAAACTCTATCTAATAAGAATGCTTGAACAAGAAAGGTTACATTCAGAGGATAATGCTGTTCTGGGCTTCATTTGGTACCTATGAGGACTGTGCAAATTATTGGTTAGCCAGATTAGCATGAATAATGTTAGTTCTCGTGATTTCACAAAACATGACAGAGAATAAACAAGGAAAGGGTTACTGCTGATGGTATAGGGTTGCTAGGGATGTTGGCAACTGGCAGGAGTCATGTCACTCTAGGAATTGCCAGAAACTCCGGTAAAACCATAGCATTTCTGGCAGTTCCTAGAATGGACTGGCATAACATCCAGAATTTCCCTGATAGTGATGTCACATCCTCTTTGACAGCTGCTTTTTAAACTTTTTTCTCACACTGGCCACAGGGGTACTTTCGAGAAGGAATGTCTGACAGTTTAAGAGAAGGGCATTTTCACACCTGAATAGAGAATGGCATGATGGGGAAAAAAAAACATGGATTGCAAGTTAGGATCACTGATTGAGCAGCCGGAGAGTGTCTGGTAGGGTTGCCAAATCCTATTCAAGAAATATCTGGGGATTTTGGGGGTGAAGTCATAAGCAATGTTGTGACAAGCACAACTGAACTCCAAAGGGAGTTCTGGCCATCACATTTAAAGGAACTGCACACCTTTTAAATGCCTTCCTTCCATAGGAAATAATGAAGGATAGGGGCACCTTCTTTTGGGGCTCATAGAGTTGGACCACCTGGTCCAATCTTTTTGAAACTTGGAGAGCATTCTGAGGAGAGTCATCAGAAGCTATGCTGAAAATTTGGTGCCCCTACCTCAAAAACAGCCCCTCCAGAGCCCCAGATACCCCCAGATCAATCCTCCATTATATCCTATGGCAGGGATGGCCAACAGTAGTTCTACAGAAGTTTTTTTGCTTACAACTCCCATCAGCCCCAGCCATCAGCCATGCTGGCTGGGGCTGATGGAAGTTGTAAGCAAAAAACATCTGGAGAGCTACCGTTGGCCACCGCTGCCCTATGGGAATCGATCTTCATAGGAAATAATGAAATGCCCAGCAGACATTTCCCTCCCCCCTCCCTTGTTTCTGACGACTCTGAAGTGGAGGAGGGCCTGCTCCCACCTGGAGATTGGCATCTCTACTCACGAACTGCTGAACTTTCAACTTCTTCCAAGTAACACAGAACAACCAAAGGTTCAAGTTTACCTTTCCTATGCAAACAACCTCTGAAAAGATTATGCAACCAACGGAGCGTCTGGGCTGCTTTTACAGCCACTGGGAGCAGCCATGTTATTCAGCCCCCGCCCCCATTCAGCCTTAAAGACACAGACACACCATCCTAAGAGGAAGCCTTTCCAAGTGGAGTCTGAAGCCTCCAGAGGGGGAAAGGCACATGGCGGCTGTGGGGGTGGGGCTTCCCCCCACCAGCAAACTGACTGGGGGCGTGAAGGAGCCTGGGAAAGTGGGAGAATACCCGCTGGGACCTGGGGATTGGCAAGCCTAGTGCCTGGGCTATGCTAGGCCTGCCCCAGCCGCCTGTTTTCCTGGGTGGCCTAGGGAGGCCACAGCATGGCATGGCCTCTCCAGGGCAATGGCAGGTGACCTTTCAGCTTGGCGAGGTGGGGGGGGGGGGTGGCCAGAGAATGCCTGGGCTGAACTAGCCCTGTCCCCTCTGTCCATTTCCCCAGGCAGCCTGGGGAGGACTCGGCATGGCCAGGCCTCTCTCAGGCAGTGTGTAAATGGACAAATCCATGAAAAATAACTAATGCAAAAAATTATAATCAAGTGTTCTGTCTATCAACTCTAGTTCCTTAAACCTATTCTTCACCTCCACTGTATATTCATAAGGGATGTGATCAAGGTCAAACCTGAATGGCCTAACAGCTTTCCCAGTTTTCTTCAGTTTAAGCCTGAATTTTGCAATGAGTAGCTCATGATCTGAGCCAGTCAGCTCCAGGTTTTGTTTTTGCTGACTGTAAGGAGCTTCTCCAACTTTGACTGCAGAGTATATAATCAATCTGGTTTCCGTGTTGCCCATCAGGTGATGTCCATGTGTAGAGTCGCCTTTTAGGTTGCTGGAAGAGGGTGTTCGCTATGACCATCTTGTTCTCTTGACAAAACTCTATTAGCCTTTGCCTGACTTAAGTTTGTTCTCCAAGGCCAAATTTATCAGTTGTTCCGGTTACCTTTTGACTTCCTACTTTGGCATTCCAGTCCCCTATGATGAGGAGGACATCTTTTTTTGGTATTAGTTCTAGAAGGTGTTGTAGATCCTCATAGAACTGGTCGACTTCAGTGGTTGGGGCATGGATTACTGTGATGTTGAATGGTTTGCCTTGTATTCGGATTGAAATCCATACCATACCATACCAAACCTTTAATGGCATAATAGATTCAGATAAAAATACACAGAATATAAAAATTTAAACATTGGAGATAAAATCAAAATAAAACCGAGCTTACAGATACATTCAAACATGGTCAGAATTAAATTTAAGGATGTCAGCCAGAAATTTTGCCACAGCCTCACTAACCACCCCCTCAGTATCACTCAATAAATAATAACAGGGTGGCAGAATAGACAAATCTGGAGAAAAAGAAAGCTTGCCAAATAAATCTTTACGGAGGTTATTGAAATCATTCTGTTGTTTTCGGGATTTTATCCCATTATTGCCTTCCTCACTATCTTGTTAACTATAAAGGCCACACCATTTCTTCTATGAGACTCTTGCCCACAGTAGTAGATATAATGGTCCTCTGTGTTAAATTCGCCCATTCACATCAGTTCACTGATTCCCAAGATGTCAATGTTCAGTCTTGCCATCTCTTGTTTGACCACATCCAGTTTACCTTGATTCATGGATCTTACATTCCACGTTCCAATGCAGTATTGTTATTTGCAGCATCGGACTTTCCTTTCACCATCAGACATATCCACAGCTGAGCATCCTTTTGGCTTTGGCTCAGCCACTTCATTCTTTCTGTGGTTACCTGTACTTGCTCTTCCCCAGCAGCATATTGGGCACCATCCAACCTGAGGGACTCATCTTCCAGCACCATATCTTTTAGCCTTTTGTTACTGTCTATGCGGTTTTCTTGGCAAAGGTACTGGAGTGGTTTGCCATTTCCTTCTCCAGTGGATCACATTCTGTGTGGGTTCTCATCTGCGGCCTGTCCATCTTGGGTGGCCCTGCATGGCATAGCCCACAGCCTCATTGAATCACACAAGCTCTCTCACCACGTCAAGGTAGCAATCCACGAGAAAGACATACATACATACTTTATTATTGCAGTCAACGACCAGTACAGTCCAAACAATCAGAACAAATCATATTAGGAAATCCATTAAAATTTAACAGCTTCAAATTTCAGTGCCTGTAGACAGCGTCACCGCAGAGTCGGAAATGACTGGTGCTTGCTTATCTTTTTAACCTCTTCTGGTCTGGCCTACAGGGCCTCCTGGGTACAGGTGGATAAACTGTGATTCATCACTAACTCCTTGAGTTACAATCAGGGCTTTTTTGGAAGCAGGATATTCCTCTTCTTATGATTAGGGAGGGACGGTGGCTCAGTGGTAGAGCATCTGCTTGGTAAGCAGAAGGTCCCAGGTTCAATCCCTGGCATCTCCAAAAAAGGGTTCAGGCAAATAGGTGTGAAAACCCTCAGCTTGAGACCCTGGAGAGCCATGAATGGGGCTGTGGCTCAGTGGTAGAGCATCTGCTTGGTAAGCAGAAGGTCCCAGGTTCAATCCCCGGCATCTCCAACTAAAAAGGGTCCAGGCAAGTAGGCGTGAAAAACCTTAGCTTGAGACCCTGGAGAGCCGCTGCCAGTCTGAGTAGACAATACTGACTTCAATGGACTTTTGAGGGTCTGATTCAGTATAAGGTAGCTTCATATGTTCCATCCTTCATATGTTCATATGTATGCTGGCCTAAGGAAGGGCTTTGATTCCTGAAACATGGGCTTATCCAGAAAACACCTAGAAATATTGAAATATTATGAAGTATATAAATATACTGCGTAGAACTCTCCTGCATGGAAGCCTTCCAGCAACCGGCTTCAAATGGACTGTTTTGAAATGGACTCTGTACCTACGTATTTCTTTGTATGTTCCCATATATGTGTGACTCTTTCAGGAAATATTTGAAAACATTCAATTGTTTATAAGTGGTTTATTGACATAATAATACACACAGGATTAGCGCCTTAGAAGACAGAGTGCACTTTTTTGTTTTGGAGGGATGGCAGGACAAGAGAAGGGCAAAGATGAAGCTCCCTTCACTGAGGACATTCTCCATTGTTGCCACTGCCACCTATCCCTTCTCCCCTGTTGGCCTTAAGGAAAAACAGGCTGTGTACCATCCTCCCTTCCCTCTCTGCTCTTACCTTTTGTCCCTGCCCATCAACCTATTGTCTCATCACCAGAGCCATGGAGTGTGGGTGTGGCAGTGAGGTCTTGGGGAGAGAGAGTGAGCCTGAAAAGGTAATGGCAGCAAATTTTACCTTCTTAGCTGTTCATTTGTTATTTATTTATTTAGAATTTTCTGTGCTAACTCTTCAGAGTCATGCTCAAGATTGCATAAATTAAAAACACATGCAGTATTTAAAAAAGACCTATCTATAAACAGAAGTAGACCATTAAAAAGTTGATAATGTAAAACCTCTAATAGCCTGGGGTAAAAATATATGTTTTAACCTTATGATTATCCTTACGCGTGTTTCAAAGGCAAAGTGCCACCACAGAAAAAGCCCTGTCTTTAGTCAGCACCCATCTGATGGATAATTTTCAGCTTCAGATGAGGCAGTGGGTGCAATCAGACAATATGACATGTATCCAGTCAGTATATTGGTTACCATATTGTAACCAGGTATACAGGATGTATCATATTAGGTATGGCTCTGAGAAACCCAAATTCATATTCTTGCTCTTCAGTTTGGTTTGTAGGTTTTTTCCGCCCTCAGTTGTCCTCAGTTATGAGGATGAACAAAGTTAATATTGTGAAACAGTTTGCATTTTGCAAATTACTTATACTGACAAATAGCAATAGTGATAGAAAAATAGAAACGAAGGCTTAATGAGCTGTTAGTACAAATCGACAGACCGCACCACTCCAGCTTCTTTATCTTGCTATCCCGAATAAGATACAGCATATGAATTCCTGATAAACCACTCTGATGACCTATCCAGAAAAAGCACCAAGCTGTGTGTGTAATGGGAAAGATCTGTACTATCAGATGCAGTGTTAAAGAACACACATTTGCAATGCATTAAAATTGATAAAGCCACCATCTCCTCACATAGATCTATAGTTTTAAAAATACAAGTGAAAACGAATGTTAAACTTTTCAAAAGTGCTGATAATGCTATTGTAACTCTGTCTATGGCTGAATTAAACTCTCTTCTTTCAAGGTACTACCTGATCAAGTCAGGTGTTAATTAAGTGTAAACTCTTGAATGTATCCCACAACCCTCTGTAATGCATAGGATTGTCAGGTCTTACCTGGCTCCTGTCAGGGGTAGGGTTGCCAATCCCCAGGTGGGGGCAGGGGATCCCCCGGTTTGGAGGCCCTCCCCCCCGCTTCAGGGTCATCAGAAAGCAGGGGGAGGGGAGGGATATGTCTGCTGGGAACTCCATTATTCCCTATAGAGACTTAGGGTCATCAGAAAGCAGGGGGAGGGGAGGGATATGTCTGCTGGGAACTCCATTATTCCCCATAGAGACTTATTCCCATAGGAAATAATGAAGAATTGATCCGCAGGTATCTGGGACGGCTGTTTTTTTGAGGTAGAGGCACCACATTTTCAATATAGCATCCAGTGCCTCTCCCCAAAATACCCTCCAAGTTTCAAAAGGATTGGACCAAGGGGCCCAATTCTATGAGCCCCAAAAGAAGGTACCCCTATCCATTATTTTCTACGGAAGGAAGGTATTTTAAAAGGTGTGCGGTCCCTTTAAATGTGATGACCAGAGCTCCCTTTGGAGTTCAATTATGCTTGTCACACCCTTGTTCCTGGCTCTGCCCCAATGTCTCCTGGCTCCACCCCCAAAGTCCCCAGATATTTCTTGAACTGGACTTGGCAACCCTAGTCAGGGGATGTCCCTTGCATGCACTTGGTGTGTGTGGTGTCAGGCGCCAATGGAGCTCTTTGGGGGCGGGGATCTCCCTGCCAGCCAGCTCCATGCCAGCGGGTTTGGGGCCTTCAAACTGGAGGAAACCCTGCCCCCAGAGGGAGGCTGTGAAGCCTGGTAATACACAGCGGTTTCTACAACAGGCAAGCAAGTCAACATGAGAAATATTTCATCAATAGGAAAGTGTGAAAACCACTGAGCTAAGGTTTTCATTTATTTGGTCTGGGATTGAGTGTAAACAAAGAGGCCTTCCCCTCAAGATGGGAAGAATGGCTGATTTTTGTTTTCTGGTTCAGCCCTTCCCTCCGTATCGAATCCTTCTCTGCATTGTTCTCAATTTCTCAGCTAGTGCTGCCAGCTCCAGGTTGGGAATACCTGGAGATTTGAGGCGTGGAGACTGGAGAGGGTGGGGCGTGGGGAGGGGAGGGACTGAATTGGGATATAATGATATGGAGTCCACCCTCCAAAGCAGCCATTTTCTCCAGGGGAATTGATCATTATGTTCTGGAGATTGGTTGAAATTTCAGGAGGTTTTCAGGCCCTGTCTGAAGGCTATTCCCAACTTTAACGAGCAAGGCAGATGGGAAAAGCCCATTTCATACACACAGCATTCCATGCACAACATTTTGTATTTTAAAATATCATGACATGCCCCATCACCTTTCGGCTTCCGTGGATTAGAGGGAGGTTCACCTTATCACTAGCTCTTACTGTACTATAGCCGTGAAGGGCACAGCATCTCTTTATTGCCAGTGTCACTAGAAACCAGACACTCTAATCTGCTGCCTCACATAGATGGGCCCACCTTTCCTTGCCCTGGCCTGTTTTCTTCTGGTTTTGTCCCTATTTTTGGCATGTCCAGTGAAGCAAGAACCTGACCAGTAAAAGTTACGCATGATTTCCGAGTACAGCAGTCCAGAACTCTTGTTGGCTTTCTATGTAAGGTCCAGTTTCTTGTAACCATGACAGGAAACAGCCTTTTATTCTTCCATGGCCCTGGCATCATGACATTGTTGAGATGTTTGCATGGTTCCAGGGATTTTTCTGTAGCAGGAACTCTTTTGTATATTTGGTCACATACCCCCCAGGACATTTTTTTTATAGGAACGCACAGAAACGCAGTTCTGGCTGGGTTGGCATCAGAGGGTGTGGCCTAATATGCAAATGAGTTCTTGTGGGCCTTTTATTTTTAAAAAAGCCCTGTGTGAAGCAATGGTGACATCAAGGGGTGTGGCCTAATATGCAACTAAGTTCCTGCTGGGCTTTTTCCACAAAAAAAGCCCTGCATACCCCTGATGTAGCCAATCCTCCAAGAGCTTACAGAGTTCTAAGTACAGGGCCTACTGTAAGCTCCAGGAGAACTGGCTACATCAGGGGTGTGTGGTCTAATATGGAAAGGAATTCCTGCTACAAAAAAAGACCTGGTTCCATCACTTCTGGTGTACTTAAACATGGTCCATGAAAGAAAATATGATGGTCATGAAAGCATTTTCATCTTCTTCGCTCTTTGGTTGGTCTTTCTTTTGACTAATACCTATTGACTAGCAGTCTTGGTAGCAGCCTTAATAGCCGAGACTAGCCTGAGTTTATCGGAGCTTAAAAGGTAAGCAGGGTTGGTACCTGGATGGGAGAACACGAAGGAAAACGACGGCTGCTGTGCAAAGGAAGGTAATGGTAAACTACCTCTATCGATTCTTGCCCTGAAAACCTCATGAGGTGGGTTCATGCGTCAGTTGTGTCGCGAAAGTACGCTTTACCTTTAGCAGTGCTAACGTGTCATTTTTCATTTGCTCCTTAGTAATATATGCCTATTTTTTTCAGAGGCTCTGTAATTTCCGCAACTTTGATAGACCTAACACCATGATTTTAGAGACCCTTGTGAGGATAATTGCTCAGCTACAATATCTTCTTCTTTGTAATTATATCAATTAGCATAAAATGACAGTAACTAGCTGGACCAGCTGTAGCAAGGACGTCACTGTCAGCTCTTTAATTCTCGCCTGCATTTGAGTAGACTTTTAAAACAGGCTTTCACTTAATAGTTCTATTAAATGTATGTTTGGAGGAAGGGGAGAAAAATATTTTGCATAGAAAAAAACCCTGCTGAATTAAATCAATTAACATGGCATGGTTGGGGGAGGGGAACTGATGAGCCAATTTCATTTGAATGGATTCTTTCTTGCTAGATATCATTCACATTTAAAAAAAAAAAAAAAGATGAAGCAAAACCCTGAAAGAAGCCACATTTGTTCAGAAAAGTGCTCTGGGAACAATTCTAAGCAGGTTATTCAGTAAGGCTTGCTTTCAGAAAAGCGTCCTTAGGATTGCCCCTCTGTTGTCATTTTAATTTTGCATATTGTATTGCATGTATTTTTTTTCAAAGTTACATACTATAGTTTATAATTAATTATCTGTATCATGGCAGGCTTACCTTAGAAAAAGTTTCATGAACATTTTTGGTAATGGCAAACAACAAAACTCCCTTCAGGTTGCTAAGAATTGACAACACGGTACAGTGGTATATCTAGACAGCTTTTGAGTGCCCCTTTCACATTTGTAGACTATATTGGTCACAGTATGAAAGTGAGTAGAACACCAAAGAAACCAGTATATATCTGCTTGCCCGCCAGCATTGAGCCCAAGGATGCCGGAGAGAAAAGGCCTTGAAATCATGGTTTGAAACATCTGTTTTTCTTTTCCCCAACTCTTTATTATTTATTCTGTAACATCTGGCCTGATGTAGAGTCCTGGAGAACTGGAAGTTTGCACACTGTTTTGTGTCATTTTGGTTGGTCCTAATAAAAACTATTAAGTGGGCTGTGACTTGTTTTTAGAGTTTGATCTTGGATGAGCACAGCAGTGAGCTACTTTGGGGTAGAACTAAAGCCAACATGTGGAGAAATGTTTCCAGTTTCCTGAATGAGTAAGGCAATTGGCAAAGCTGTTTCTACCTTTGGCTGGGTGGAATGACAATAACGTTCTTTAAAGCCCCGAAGGCAACTTAATAAGCACATTCCAGACTGTGATGAGCAGAGACTCCACCATGCTATTTATGTTTTGTTTACTTTACAAAGTGCTAGCATATGGAAAATTTGATTTGGGGGGTCTCGGACTCTCTGAGCAGATGGAGGTTGGAAGCACTTTGAAGACAGCACACCAATTACCTAGAAGGTCTGAAGGAAGAATGACTGAAGCTTTAGAAAAGGCAAACGATTTATTTATTTTATTTTGTTCGATTTATATCCTCGCCCTACCCCACCAAAGCGGGCTCAGGGCGGCTTACAACACAGAATGCTAACAGTAGATCAGTTTAAAATACATTAATAATTTATACAGTAAAATACATAAAATAGATAAAACTATACAACTTTCAGTTAAATGTATTTTGGGGACTTGCCATGAAAGTAAGTGAATAATATTAGATCAAACGGGACTCTATTACATGCAAACTCAAACATAGCTATATAGTCAATGTGAACTTATTTTACACTAACATTAGCATTTATTGCAGGTTCCAGTGGGCTTGTTTACATTCTTGTGAATAGAAATCTTCTGTAGAAGGGCTTAATTTCCTTTTCTTTTTTCTCATTTTCCCATTTTTCTCAAAAGCCCTCTCGACCTTCTCCTCCTAATTTACCTTCACCCTGCTGAGAACATCAATGATACCTTTGGCCTCAAACACAAGATGAGTCAGACCAACTTTACTCCTTACCCTCATTTTGGGTTTAAAGGCGCATCTTCAAATGCCAGTTGTCTCATTAAAGCAATATTTTCTTTTGTAAGCTTACTGGTTACCACCCGAATTTCGGATTGTTTTCTTACAGTTGCCACTTTTCTACATAGAACAAAAAAAAAAATGGTATTTTTGTATTGTCTCTGTGTGTATGCGCGCATGCATGCGTGCGCATGGAAGTCATGGTGATCTCTAGTGACTGACCTCCAACTGGGGGCATGGAGGATATTCAGAGAGGTGGCTGAAAAAAGCCTGTCCTGCTCTCCTGTCTTCTGGTATTCCAAGGATGTCTCCTATCCCAGAACTTGCCGGAGTCAACTTTGCTTAGCTTCTGAGATCTGATGAGATCGGTCTTACCTGGACTATCCAGTTCAGGGTGTATATAGAACAAACTTTTGAAATACATTAAAAGGTAAATGTATGACATGACAATAATTTTTATCTTTCCCTGATCAAGTTTTATCTAAATTTATGGGAAAGCACTACATTCCTCATTCTCAGCGTTCTCTATAAAATGAATAATTTTGGACTATACTGAAATAGTACTTATTCTCCTTGTGGCTCATGCAACTCAGGGATGCTGACTGAAGTTAGGAAATAGATGAAAGGTTGAACGATATAAGGATTCAAACAACTGCATTTTAGCATTTGGAAAAAAAGAAACTTTTGGGAGTTTGCAGGTGCTGTGCCTAGTTTGAGCCACTGATACAACATAGAAGACAGCTATTAATAATTTTAAGAAGGGTGCAGTAGTCCACGTCTGCTGCAAGCTCGCTGGTGGCTGACAAGACCAATGCGGGACAGGCAGGTCCGGCCACAGTGGCTGCAGGGAAAAGTCTGATTTAGGGTTGGTGCTGTAGCAGTGCAATTCTTCCTCAATCTCCTTTTGTCCTCAATGTCAAGTCTGCTATGGGTTACTCAATATCTGTATTAAGGTTGGTTCTGAAGTGAAGGAGTCTGGGTACTTTACAGTGTACACCGGGGGCTGCTAGCTCACTCTCCTGCCCCCTCTCTAGAAATGCCTTTGTTGTGTAACCTGCTTTGAAATGCTAACCTGTGAACAAGATAGTGGCGCCTTCCCAGCCTTGTTCTCTGTGGGGAGTATGGGGTGTCAAGACTTCGGTCTGGGAACGAAAGAAGTAGCATCCTAGTGTGAAGATGTGTTGCATAGATTGCCCCCCGTAGGAATCCTTTAGATTCATACTTTAAATACTGGATTAGTGCATATGTGTTTCAGTCCTTCAATCTCTGCCATGGTCTACAGTTCTGATTACAATAAACTTGCTACTTTATCAAGAGACTCGTTATTGAATTCAGCCGACTTGACATTTTGAAGGACTCCCTATCTTGGAGTTCAACCTTTCCGGCAACTGAAAAGGCGATGTCCGAACAGTCTCCGGAGAATGGAGGATTCCCAACCAGAGTGGAGGGGGCCGAGACACCCTGGCACATCCATACTGCCAGAAGGACCGCGGCCTCCCCTCCACAGTTTCAGCTGGTGGCGACCCCACGGCAATACCAGCCAAGAACCTCCACTACGCTGATGGATCAAGCCCCGGTCCGTCGGGAGGCGATCATGACCCGCCACACCAAGCGGGTCCAACTGGCCGAGGCCGCCGCCGTCCACCCGGGCGAGGCGAGCGAAGGCGCCAGCGCCGCGGGGGCGCAGGACCTCGAGAGTGGAAGCGAAGGGGCCGAGTGCGGAGCGGAGGACGGAGGGGCGAGCCCCAAGGACCAGACCGATGAGGAGTACGAGACGTTTCGCGCGATGGTCCGCAGGGAGATCGACGGGGCGGTGAGAGACCTAAAGGACCAGATGCAGACCCTGACCGCGCAGCTGGGCAGAGCGCTGGGGGTGACCGGGGCTCGCCAGCAACAGCCAGCCCCGGCGGGTCCGCGGGGACCCCCGGCTCGACAGGGCCCCGCTGCTCCTCCACCCGGAGCGGCCCCGCAAGCCCCAGCGGCGCCCCCCCCTGCCCCGGTCAGACAAAGAGACCTGGGGGGGGGGCGGGAGCTGGACGCCACGTTCGACGGGGACCCGGAGGAAGTGAACTACTTCGCGATCCAAGCAAACAGCTACATGCACTACTGGGGGGACTCATTCCCCGATGAGATGAGCCGCGTGGACTACCTCGGGTCGAAGCTACGGGGCGCAGCGAAGAAGTGGTATGTGAGCCTATGCGAAACCAACAGCCCGGTCCTCCATTTCGTAAACACTTTCGTGCAGGCCCTGCTGACCCAGTACGAGGACCCCCTGCAAGAAACCCGAGCGCTGGCGGCGCTGCGGAACATGAAGCAAGGGGCCCGATCCATCCGGGAGTACGCGGCCGACTTCCAGGCCAACGCCGCCCGGGCTCGGAACTGGAACGAGGTGATGAAGATCGAGCACTTCACCAATGGGCTGAACCCGAGCATCCTGGATAGAGCGCTCACGCAAGCCCGCCCCGTTACCCTGGTGGGGTGGATTCAGCTGGCGGGGGAGGTGGAGACCAACCTGAAACGAGTGGCGATGCTGCGCCAAGCACTGGCCGCCGGCAGGGGAACGCCGAAAGCAAGCCCCGGGAAGGCTGAGCCACCTAAAGTCAAGAAGCAGGCGGTGGCTGCCCCGGGGGGGCCCCGACGTTGTTTTCGGTGTGGGGACCCCAACCATCTAGCCTCCGGCTGCCCCCAATCAGCCACCGGGGCCGCCCCACCGCAGGGAGCCACCCGCCCGGGCACCCCCGGCCCCAAGAAAACCACCAGCCGCCCTAAGGACGCGGCGAAGAGCAGCGCGCTCCTGGTGCAAGACGACCTACAAGAGGAGGAGGTGCGTCTGTCAGAGGAGCTGGCCGAGCTGGCGTGGGAAGAGGAGCCGGCGGGAAACGATGCCGACCTGCTTTGAACGGTGCCAACCAGCAGGTCGACCGAGAGGAGGCACCGCTCACGGTGAGACCCACGGGAAGGTTGTACTTTATAGTGGTCAAATTGTTGAACCCAAAGCTAAAAAGGTTCCTACAGATCCGGGCCCTCATAGACTCGGGCTGTAATAGAGAGCTGATTTCCCCCAAGGTGGTGGAGGCTCTGGGATTGAAACGCTTACAACTGCCCCACCCCATGCACTTTGAGCAGATGGATGAGTCAGTAATGGGGGGGGGAACCCTGCACGCAAGAGACTGAGCCGTGCCCCCTGGGGATTGAGGATCACTGGGACTCAGAGACGTTTGTGATCGCGCCCGCCTGCGGCTACCCCGTGGTCCTGGGAGTGGGGTGGTTGGAAAAGCACGAGCCCCTCATCCGCTGGAGAGCCCAGACCATCAGATTTCCCGACCCAAGTTGCAACCAGCACCTTTGGCAGGCAGCATGGGGGCCACGAGCGCCAGCCGCTCGGGAGAGGGCGTGCGTCCTGGTGGAAGAGGTGCACCATGTCCCGGACGCCTACCGCGACCTGATGGAGGTATTTAGTGAGCGGGAGGCCAACCAGCTACCCCCCCACAGGAGCACAGACTGTGCGATAGAACTAATCCCCGGGGAAAGCCTTCCCAGGGCCAAGCTCTACCAAATGGGGTGGGCTGAGAAGAAGGAGCTGCGAAAATTCCTAGACTTGAACTTGAAAAGGGGGTTCATCAGACCCGCGACGGCCCCCCACGCGGCCCCCGTGTTGTTTAGAAAGAAAAAGGACCAGTCTTAGGCTTTGCACGGATTTTCGTGGGATTAACGCGATTTCCATGTCAAACGCCTACCCCATCCCCCTCATCAAAGATTTGCTAAGCACGGTGGCGGGGGGGAAGATTTTCACAAAGCTTGACCTGCGGGACGCGTACTTCCGAGTGCGCATCAAGGAGGGGGATGAGTGGAAAACGGCGTTCAACACCCCGATGGGGCAATTTGAATATTTAGTCATGCCGTTTGGATTGCAAGGGGCACCGGGGGTGTTCATGAATTTCATAAATGATGTATTGCGGGAATTTCTGTACAAGGGGGTGGTGGTGTACCTTGATGACATCATTATTTATTCGCAAGACGAACAATCCCATGTGAAACTAGTGAGGGAAGTGCTGGCCACCCTGCTGAAGCACCAGCTCTACGCCAAGCTGTCTAAATGCGAGTTCCACCGCACGGAACTAGACTATTTGGGCTTCCGGGTGTCTGGGGACGGGCTGGCCATGGATCCAGCCAAAGTTCAGGCAGTTCTAGAGTGGGCCCCCCCGAGGACACGTAGACAGCTCCAAAGTTTCCTCGGATTCTCCAATTTCTATAGGACATTCATTGAGGGGTTCGCCCAGATCGCTCTGCCCCTAACAGACCTCCTGAAGACGAAGGGGAAGGGGGAGGAGGCAAAGCGACCAGGGGCCAGGCTGAATTGGACACCGACTTGTCAGGCGGCTTTCGACCGGCTTAAACAACTGTTCACAAGCGAGCCGGTCTTAAGCCACCCAGATGAGCGGAAGGGGTTTGTGGTCCAATGCGACGCCTCCGACGTCGCCGTAGGAGCCATTCTCATGCAGAGGGATGAGGAGGGGAAGCTGAGACCCTGCGCTTACATTTCGCGAAAGTTCTCGGAGGAGCAGAGGAACTGGTCAGTGTGGGACAAAGAGGCTTTCGCTGTCATGTTTGCACTGAAAACTTGGAGGTCCTGGTTGGAGGGAGCCAGGGTGCCCTTTGAGATATGGACGGACCACAAAAATCTAGAGGCACTAACAGGGAAAAGAAAATTGAGTGAAAAGCAAATCAGGTGGGCGGGCTTCTTCTCCAGATTCGACTTCACCCTGAAACACATCCCGGGGACCCGCAATTTCCTAGCAGACGCCCTGTCCAGGCTCCCACAGCATGAGAGCCAGAGAGAGGAAGTGGTAGATTCCCTGATCCCCCCCACACAAGTGGCGGCTATGGTCACTACCCGCTCGCAGAGGAAAAAGGAATTGAGCGGGCTAAGCAAAGAACGAATCACCCTAGAGGCCGAACGGGAGGGAGGTGGGCGGCCGGAGGGGTTGCAGAAAAGAAAAGACGCTCTTTGGTACAAGGGGGAGAAACTGTACATCCCGGAAATATTAAGGAAAGAAATTCTCCAACTATGTCACTGCTCCAAATTAGCTGGGCACTTCGGCTATGTAAAAACCTTGCACTTGGTGCACCGGCAGTTCTGGTGGCCGTCCCTAAAGAAGGATGTGTCGGACTTTGTAGCTGGTTGCCCGGTGTGTGTGATGGCAAAAAGGAGGGGGGGGAACCCCCGGGACTCCTACAGCCTCTGGAAACAGCAAAACGGCCATGGGCCATGGTGTCCATGGACTTCATAGTCGAGCTACCCCCCTCCCGGGGGAAAACAGTCATACTGGTGGTGGTGGACAAGCCCACTTCATCCCCTGCAGCCAATTACCCACGGCCAAGAAACTAGCGACTTTATTTTTCGACCACGTGGCCAAACATCACTCCATCCCTGACAAGGTCATAAGTGACAGGGGGCCTCAGTTCGTTGCCACCTTCTGGCGGGAGTTTTGTAAGTTACTAGGGATGGAACAGGGGCTAAGTTCTGCCTATCACCCCCAGACGGACGGACAGACTGAGAGAGTGAACGGGGTGCTAGAGCAGTACCTACGGTGCTTTGTGAGCCTACGCCAGTCGGACTGGGTGGACCTCCTCCCCTTCGCTGAATACGCTTACAACAACAGCGCTCACAGTTCCACAAAAGCATCTCCCTTTGCAACAGTGTTCGGGTATGAGGGAAAGCCGATTCCCATGCTGCCAGGGGGGGAGGGATTGACGGGCTCAAGTTTCGAGCAATGGTGGCAAGGTCCCAGCCAATGTTGGCCAGCCATTCAAGAAAACCTGAAGCTGGCCAAGGAGGCGTATAAGAAACAGTACGATAAAAGCCATGTGCCAGTCTGGGACTTGAAGGTGGGGGACTCCGTGTACCTGTCAACAAAAAACCTGCCTCTGGCACAACCGTCTAGGAAATTGGCTTTTAAGTTCTTAGGGCCATTCAAAATCAAGCGGGTAATCAACCCGGTGACAGTAGAGTTAGACCTCCCCCCTGCTCTTGGTAAAGTCCACCCTGTTTTTCATTGCAGCCTACTGCGCAGATCTCCGGGGCCGTCCAAATGGCATTCACAAGATTCACCAACCCTCCCCTCGAAGGGGGAGTGCCGGAGCCTCTCGGGGCCCGAGTTCCGGAGCCCTAAATGTGACTCGCCCTCCTTGCAAGGCCGCCCGGCAGGAGGGGGATCCTAGGGGGGGCAGTATGTCAAGTCTGCTATGGGTTACTCAATATCTGTATTAAGGTTGGTTCTGAAGTGAAGGAGTCTGGGTACTTTACAGTGTACACCGGGGGCTGCTAGCTCACTCTCCTGCCCCCTCTCTAGAAATGCCTTTGTTGTGTAACCTGCTTTGAAATGCTAACCTGTGAACAAGATAGTGGCGCCTTCCCAGCCTTGTTCTCTGTGGGGAGTATGGGGTGTCAAGACTTCGGTCTGGGAACGAAAGAAGTAGCATCCTAGTGTGAAGATGTGTTGCATAGATTGCCCCCCGTAGGAATCCTTTAGATTCATACTTTAAATACTGGATTAGTGCATATGTGTTTCAGTCCTTCAATCTCTGCCATGGTCTACAGTTCTGATTACAATAAACTTGCTACTTTATCAAGAGACTCGTTATTGAATTCAGATGCTGACTGAAGTTAGGAAATAGATGAAAGGTTGAACGATATAAGGATTCAAACAACTGCATTTTAGCATTTGGAAAAAAAGAAACTTTTGGGAGTTTGCAGGTGCTGTGCCTAGTTTGAGCCACTGATACAACGTAGAAGACAGCTATTAATAATTTTAAGAAGGGTGCAGTAGTCCACGTCTGCTGCAAGCTCGCTGGTGGCTGACAAGACCAATGCGGGACAGGCAGGTCCGGCCACAGTGGCTGCAGGGAAAAGTCTGATTTAGGGTTGGTGCTGTAGCAGTGCGATTCTTCCTCAATCTCCTTTTGTCCTCAAGACCAGCTATGCGTGCGTTCTCAAAGGAAGAGACAGCCTGGTGGATGGTGTGTCTCCATGCTTTGCAATCTGAGGCTAGGTCAGACCACTGGTGATGGTTGATGCGACAGGTGCCAAGGGATTTCTTCAAGGAGTCCTTGTACCTCTTCTTTGGTGCCCCTCTATTTCGATGGCCGGTGGAGAGTTCGCCATACAGGGCAATCTTGGGAAGGTGGTGGTTTTCCATCCTAGAAATATGCCCTGCCCAGCGCAGCTGCGTCTTCAACAGCAGTGCCTCGATGCTGGTAACCTCCGCCCGCTTGAGAACTTCAGTGTTGGTCACAAAGTCACTCCAGTGGATGTTGAGGATGGTGCGAAGGCAGCGCTGATGAAAGCGCTCAAGGAGTCGCAGGTGATGACGGTATAAAACCCACGATTCGGAGCCGTAGATGAGGGTTGTCATCACAACCGCTTTGTAAACATTGATCTTTGTGCCTTTTTTCAGATGCTTGTTGCTCCACACTCTTTTGTGCAGTCGGCCAAAGGCACGGTTTGCCTTTGCCAGACTGTTGTCAATCTCCTTGTCGATCTTAGCATCTGAGGAGATGATGCACCCCAGGTAGCTGAACTGCTGGACTGTCTTCAGAACTGATTCACCCACAGTGATGCAGGGAGGGTGATAATCTTCCTGGGGTGCAGGCTGGTGGAGAACTTCTGTCTTCTTCAGACTAACTTCTAGGCCGAATAGCTTGGCAGCCTCTGCAAAGCAGGACGTCATATGCTGCAGAGCTGATACCGAGTGGGAGACGAGTGCAGCATCATCAGCAAACAGTAGCTCTCGGATGAGTTTTTCCATTGTCTTGGAGTGGGCCTTTAGTCGCCTCAGGTTGAACAGGCTGCCATCGGTGCGATAGCGGATGTAGACACCATCGTCATCATCTAGATCTACTGCGGCTCTTTGAAGCATCATGCTAAAGAAGATCGTAAAGAGAGTTGGCGCGAGAACGCAGCCTTGCTTTACACCTGTGCCTATTGGGAAGGTCTCCGAGAGGTCGTTGCAGTGTCTGACTTGGCCTCGCTTGTCTTAATTAATAATTAGACTGAACAGGTAATCTACAGCTCAACCTTCAATGGGCTTAACAGGATGTAACTCTGTCAAGGGACTGTACTACAAGGTTGTTGTTGTTTTTTAAAAAAATCATTTGTGAAGACCATCTTCTTTTACACTACTCACATGTATGGGAGATGTAGATATGATAGCAAAAAGCAAGGGATGGCTTTGTTGTGAACATCCAACAGAAAAACTTTTAAGCCCAGTTATAATATCAATAGAATATTTTAAAACTTGGCTACAATATCAGGTGTAGCATGGAGAACTTTAGGGATTTTTTTTTTTTACTTTCAACCAAAGCACAGACATTATAGCACATTTTTTTTGGTTGTTGCTTAAATTTATAGACCAGCCTTCCCTGGCATGCTCATGGCAGTCCACAACAAGTTAAAATACACAAAACGATGGCATAACAACAAAACGATGGCATAAAATTGCACTTCGCTCCCTCCCTTAGGAGGACCCGGGACCAGTCACGGAGGAGGCCATAATGAGAGCCACAGTGTGAGCAATTGCTGTCCTCAGCCACAGGCCTGGCAGAACATCTCTATTTTACACACCCTGCAGAACTTAGCAAGGTCCCTCAGGGTGCAGATGTCACCAGGTAGAGGGTTTCACCAGGCAGTTTGTGATTGCAAGTTTCTGAGTGCAAGGCTGAGATCGAGGTGGTTCCAGAGGTTTGCTGGCCGCAGACCATTATGGGTTTTAAAGGTCAGAACCAAAACTTTGAAGTGGACCCAGTATTCAACCTGCAAGCAGTGCAGCTGGTGAATCCCAGGCTGAATGTGCATTAACGTTGGGGTACCTTTAAGCAGGCCTCAGATTCAGTGGGAGCTCACAGGAGCGCAGCTCCTGAACCTTTCTGAGAGCTCCACCTCCTCCTTCTGAGAGTTCCACCTCCTTGTCCATTGAATAGTAGGTGCAGCTGCATAACAATCCCTGGATGAGCTCCACCACCTATTTTTCTGCAAAACAACCCCTGCCTTTAAGTACCCTTGCTGCTGTGTTCTGGACAAGCTGTAGTTTCCAAAATAGCCCTACATACAGTGAGTTAAAGTAATGCAACCTTGAAGTAACTGTTGCATGGATCACTGTGGCAAGGTCAGGAAGAAGAGAGGAAGGAGGCTAAAGTTGCCTGACATGGCACAGTTGAAAAAAATGCCAGCTTGGCAATATTTGCTACCTGTGCCTCCATAGATAAGGAGGAATCCAGGAGCACACCAAGGCTCTTGAAGGTCAATGCCAGTGTTAGTGGGACACCATCGAGAGTTGGGAGTTGGCAACTCAACCTTGGATCACCCCCCACACACACACCTCAGCCACAGAACCTCCATCTTTGATGGATTCAGTTTGATTAGTTTTAATTTAAGACTTCAATCCACAGAATATGCATCTATATGTAGTCTTTACAATATTTCAGAAAAACAACTCATAATATGCCATAGTTATATTAGGGTCACAGGAAACAGCAGCTATTTCTTTACAGTCTGTTTTTGTTACGATTGCAATGACAATGAGAAATTTCAGTGCATATCATTAGATATGAAGTCTGCATTGCCATCTGTAATTCTGAAAAAAAGATGTGCGCGGGAGGACCATCTAGAGCTCCTTCATTTTTTTTTTTTTTTGCCATTAAGTCACAGCTGACATATGGTTACCCTGTAGAGTTTTCAAGGTAAGAGACATACAGTGGTGGTTTATTCCTCCCCCCCAGTTCAACAGTTTTATTGAAAAATAAATAGTTACAGAATTAACACACCTGGAACAGTGTACAGAAAAAAAACAATAAATGACCAAGTATTGACAATTAATGAAATGGCAATAATGATAATACTGTACTATCTAAATGTACATCGCACCCAGACAAAACTCCTTGCCCAATGCATAATTGAAGAAAGGCTGCCATTTATCTAATAACAAATGCGGTCCAGATTTTTTAACAGTAACACTAGTATCAGCCAACTTATCCAAAACAAAGCACTCCCAAGGTTTAGTACATCAGATTGTCAGACTTGGCGGCTCAACTGCCTTCCACCTGTAGCCATATTACATTTTGCTGCTGTCAACATCAACATAATTTAAAAACTTTTCCATGTGTTCAAAAGGAGAATATGTGGCTCAAGGGGTAATGCAATACTTGTTATATTTTTTTTATTTTGGACAATATAGAGGCCCAAAACGTTTGCACAACTGGGCGGGATCACCAATTATGGGGAAAGGACCTCTTTCACCTCAGCCCTTCCAACACCAAGGGGAGATGGTAGAGAAATCTGTAGAGGCAGGTGTTCTGCCGAGTAGGCAGGTGGTTTATGGTTGCCTGACTCTGCATAGTGACCTTGGTATTCTGTTTTTGCTTTTTTTTAAATTAAAAGTTTTGCTCCTAAGCTGTTGGGATAGATTTTAAAAGGGGTAGGGCTAGCCTACCTGACTAGTATGAAGGTAGCCTAATGCTAGAGTTTTTGTCATGGTGCAGCCCTTCTACTCAGGCTGGGTTAAGGACTTTTGGCAACTGCAGTCTCTTTAAATGTCTCTCCAAAATGGGCCATGGCAGCGTGACTTAGCAAATGAACTCAAAAGACATATGCCTTCTGAGTTCACTCACCAAGTTGCACCACCGTGGAGTTTGGGAGGAGTTGGCATTTAAAGAGACCACAGTCTCTTTAAATGCCTTCTGCCTTCTCCAAGTGTGGTGGTGGGGCCAATACAGCAAGTGAACGCAGAAAGCATATGCCTAACTGAGTTGCGCTCCTGCCATGGCAACATGCCTACTACCTTCTCCAAGCATGGTGGAGTGGCTCAGAAAGTGAACTCAGAAGGCATATGTCTTCTGAGTTTACTAGCTGAGTTGTTCCACCACATCAGGGCTTGGAGGAGTGGGCATTTAAAGAGATCATGGGGCTTGGAGAAGGCTTCTCAGTATAGCTGAACAGACCCAAATAAAAGCTTCGGGGGAGGGTTTAGCTTTTTGGGAGTCAGTTATATTGGTTATACTTGAAATTCCTGAAAAATACCAGTGAAATATTTTTCAGTAATTTTTTTTTAGATTTGATAAGCCAAATGGTCATCCCTAGTTCAGTCCTTTTCCTAATAATCCCTACAGTTTTCCCTTTTCACTGCTGCAGCACACTAGGTTGACGTTTTTGTTGTGCTAGCCGCTATGACCCCACTATGACTTCCTTCCTTCCTTCCTTCCTTCCTTCCTTCCTTCCTTCCTTCCTTCCTTCCTTCCTTCCTTCCTTCCTTCCTTCCTTCCTTCCTTCCTTCCTTCCTTCCTTCCTTCCTTCCTTCCTTCCTTCCTTCCTTCCGAAAGGAATGATGTGGGTTTCAGACAGTTGCTAAGCGAATACAATGGTTTGCCGCACCAAGGCTTAATTCATACTGCATCAAGTGATGATGTGACACATAGAATTTATGGCATTAATTCCCAGGATCAGTTGGCCCCAGACCCCTTTGAAGACAAGAAAGGTATAGATTAAATCAGGCAGCCACATCTGAAGCAGCCAATGAGGGGGTGCAATGTTACTACATATATTGTTGCCTCACCTCCTGTTGACGGGCTTTTCTGATGGTTTGCTGACCCATCCACTCTCCCGTTAACATCACAAAATTAACCTTTGGGGCCAAGCAGGAATTTTGGGATTTGCCTATGAATGGTTATTGAGGAGGCCTTTTTTTTTTTGGCCTGCTTTGCAATGTTGGGTGGTAGAGATGGTTAAATAGGATTATTATTATTATTATTATTTGCCATAAGTTTGGTAGAGATGAGGTGGGCTGATCATGATAGGTAGGGATGATCCTGAGGCATCAGCAGTGATGGACAGTGGATTGGAGGCCCCCAAAGTGGGGGAAAACCCACCCCTATTGAGGGATTGGAAAGGAACCCTATCAGTGTCTGTGTGGTGGGATAAGGCTGGGAAGGAGTGCTCTCAGCGTTGGGCAACGTGTAAGCCAAAATGCCCTCAAAACGAGGTTGGGGAATTGACAGGTGGGCACCTATGGCTTAAAAAGGATCTAGAATCTATGTATACAGGATTCCACTTCCAGAAATTATTGCTTCAATAATTCACCAAGGACCCTAATTAAATAAATACAATTAAAAATTATTGTAGAAAAATATAGAACACACATACAGTCCTAATAAAAATAGAAAGAAATGCATAGAGGTAACATAAGGATGGACAAACAGGGTGATAATTACCGATCGTAGTCTTCAAGGAAGGCTCCAATGGCGACAAACAAGGACTAGGGGGAAGGGACCCTCAACTGATCAGGAATCGGGGATGTATCTAGATGGCGGAACTGGGGTACTGCTAGATGCACACCTGTGGGGAGCTGGACCACAGGTTATAAGGACTACCTTGAACTCTTAGGGGATGGGAGGTACAGGGGTGGATGACAGTGGTCAGCTGGTACATGACCTTAGAAAAAGGGGAGACTCCGCAATGACCATAAGGGCTGGACTTATGTGGTAGCCAATAGCCAGTTTATTGGGGGTACCTGATTGGATGCCCATACCTGGCCAATGAACAGGCTTGGCTCTGGTTACCTGATTGGACTTCCAGGAAACAATGGGCCAAGGAGGAGGCTCCAGGATGACCATTAAGGGAAAGAATGGGAGAAATTATTGGGGTGGGGGTGATTAAAACTATCAAACTTATCTAAAAAAGGTGACACTAGATGGCCAAATTGCTACCTAAGGTAACACCCGGTCTATACAAAGACACTTTGCACCAGGTGAAGATGTTCTTCCTCTTCTTCATCCCTCTACTGGCACCAGTCTTTGTCTTGGGTTCCGTTGGACAAAGGCTTAGGCAGTCTGGCAGGATCCACGCCTAAAATAAGCTTGATGGCTTTATGCATAGATGACATCTGTTGAGTACGTGAGCCTCCTGCTTCGCTGTGATGGAGTCTGGCACTGCAGGAAGATAGCTGCTGGTGGTGTTAGCCTCCCAAGATGGATTCTATGGTCAAGGCTGGAAACCTCTTGCCTGGACAGTTCCTGGCGGCGCAACTTCTTCCGCTACAAAGGCCAAGATGGGGATCACACGGAGCGATTGGAAACCATCTGTTCTCCTAGTCAGCACTCTTCCTGAGACAAGGAGTGCTGCTGCAACGTTGTGGCTTTTAGTAATATAAGTCCCTTCCAGTCTGGTAAATAAAACCCACGTTCTCCTGGCAGATGTGTGTGAGTTGATTCTCCAGGCACCCTGGCAACCAAACGGGTGACTACGATGTTCTGGAATTAGGGGTCTTTTTCTCACAAACGTCTTTTTCAATCTGGAAGCAGCTGTGTGGTGCATCAGGGAAAGAGCTGGGGCTGGGCACCATTTGGCATATTGTGTGCTGGAGACGATAAACAAGGCCAGTGGAAGACACAGGCAGAGTTTAGAGTCATGCTGTGTCCACACAACAAAGGTAGCCATTGCCAGGCTCTCTAGTTCAGCCTGCCCTTTTAAATATGCTAGCCTATTTAATGATATGACGTAGATCTGCATAAAAAAATTATTTAGATAAACTAGTTCAACCTACTGCTGTTTTCTCATGTTTTCCTGGTGGGATGTGTGAGCACCAGAGGCAATATCTAATCTGTAGCTGTTGTAAGATCAGGGAACAAAAGAGTAAGCAGGTGACATGAAACAGGGAATGAGGAAAGAAGCATGGAGATCCTGCACTCACACCCAGTATACCCAGCCTGACTCCAAATAAATCCTACAATCTTCCTTTTGAACTAATTGAGAGCAAGCTTGATATCAATAATTGCAAATGCTGTTGTCAATAAACTCAGTTATGAAAATATAACACCACTTTTTTCTAGAAATAACATCAAGCTTTTCTGTTTTTACCTTTTCCTCATATAACAAAGGTTTTTCTTTCTTTCTCTGACTCTCATTATCCTTGAAATTGGTGATAAGACAGTTTTCTCTTCATATATTTCTTAGCCAGTTCTTCCATTTACTTAGACATTTATGTTGCTATTCATAGGTTGCTGTCATGCGTATCTGTTCATTATTGCAGGCATTAGTCTAGTTCTGATGTATTTTGACTGGCAATAGAAATCAAGGAGGGAAAAGGGTATTTTATTAGAAGATAAAAGTATAAACCATAATGAAATATAGCAGAGAAGAAAGGTGTCTAGCTTAATGGTGATGCTGGTTCACAGGCTTTCATGTCCTTCAGCTACCCTTTCTAGCTTTCACAGAACAGGTGACAAGATGTCCAAAATTCTTACACTGATTCTTACATTTTAGAATGATCTTATAACACCCCAGAGCCAAAACACTGAGTCTGCACAGTTCTGTGGACTGGTAGTTGGGATTAAGCTCCACTGCACTTCTGAGAAAATATTCATAGGATCTATAATACATCGATAAACACCAACCCCAACTGTGATTAAACTATGAACAAACAGCTAAAATTACTAGCTCACTCCCCACACCAACTGCTTGCCCCATTCTTCCCTGTTTTCTGCCATGGAAGCTCTATGTCAGGGGTGTTGAACTCATGTATTATGAGGACAGGATCTGGCATAAATGAAACTCTGTGGGACCAAGCCACTAAAAATATAAAATGCTCTGAGCCTAGGAAAGCATGAAATGGCTGGGCATTGCAACCTTCTCTCTCCTCGCCCCCCCCCCCCACAGGTCTACTCAAATTAACAATCAGTCTCCTGTGTAATATCCCCCTTTGACTATGGGTTCCCAGGTTAGAGTATTCACTAGGCACCAGTTCTTAGACCTATTCAACAAAGACGGCTCAAAGTGTCAACCATTTATTTGTATGGATGCAACTCCAGGAAGCAACAGCTTCATCTGGCCATAGGAACCCTGAAAAGTGAAACTGAGCTCCACTCCATTGAAACACATTGCAGCACAGACAAAGGCACAAGGAAAACATGGAATGGATTTTTCATTTAGGTCTCTGGGCCCAGATAGACTATTTGGGTCCAGAGACCTTAATGAAATATCTATTCTGCATTTCCTTTGCAGCTTTGCAAGCCCAAAAGGAGCTAGAACCTTGGGCAGCCTTGGAGCTTCAAAGAGTGAAGACTGGGGTGGGGGAGAGAAGGAGGGATCAATGGGCCTGATTAAAGCCCTGGGTGGACTAGGTTGGGCCACGGGCCGGACATTTGACATCCCTGCTCTATGTCATCAGAAGATCAATACACTTAAATAGAATCAGATTTACCATGAGTGGTGGTTATAGTGGGTTATAGTGGGTTGAAGATTTGTTGAAAATGCAGTAGCAGGCTGAAAGGGATTTCTCCACATTGTACCAATTCACTACATGGGTTGCTCAATACTAACAGGGAGTGCAGGAAAATTACTTTTTGGAATTACGAAAAGCAAAGTAGTCCACTTAGTACATATTCTTGGGCCTTCCTTTTCTACTTTCCTCCACTATGAAAACTACCCATTTATTTACCCCCTCTGCTTCACACTCCAGTATATAAGAAGTTTTACTTATAAATCACCTTGAGCTAGTTTCCTTGAGACATGGCATAAGAATGTTCCAAATAAATAAATATGATTTATCATCTTGTCCCATAATTGATAGATTGCTTTCATAGGGGAATTTTATCGACTTTAAACCATGAGCAAGCATGTAAATATTAACACCTGTTGTTCAGGGTTTGGGAGCTAAACAATAGCCTCCATCCCCCTGCACCCCGTTGGCCTCTGTCCCCCTGCGCCCCGCCGGCCTCTGTCCCCCCCGCGCCCACCGGCTTCCATCCCCCCACGGGCCTCCATCCCTCCATGCCCCGCCAGCCTCTGCCCTACCGGCTTCCCCATACTTGCTGGCGTCTGATGATGCTTCCCGTGAGTGCTCAGGCTCCCCTCCCTGCTTCAAAGGGAAGGCTGGGGGTGAGTGCTTGTGCGAAGTGCGAGCAGCCTGATGATGTCACTTCTGGTGACATCACTGGGCCGTGCGCGCTTTCCGTGCAGGATAAGGAACAGGGGGGCAGGGGGACAGGCCTCTGCCTAGAGGTGCAAGAACCCCTAGTGCCAGGCCTGGAAGAGTGGGGTATAAAAACAACTCTTCTTCTTCTTCAAACCCCAATGTCATGATAGGTTAAAATGATGCACTTCCAACTGGGAAAGGAAAGGTTAAAAAATCTGGATGCCCTGTAAGAAGTACCCAAGCCAAGGTCTGAGGAACAAGGAAGAATTGGGTGAAGTCAGTCATGACCAGCCTCTATTTACAAGATTCCAGATACCTTGTGTCCATTACAGGGAAGGGCATTTCTAAGTAACACTAATGACTGTTCAGCGTAGTTAGCTTCATATGTTTTGCTTTCTTTAGTGTTGTTAGAACCCTGTACTATTTTAATATAGCCTTCCAGTGTCCTCAAATGTTTTCCTTTTAAAGTTCTCACGTCTGTGGTCAAAAATCTCACCCAGGATGCCCAGCCATGGCTGCTGAGAGCCTCATGAGCCCCCACACAAAGATTCCATTCCCACATGACCCTGATCCAAACCAAATACTGTAATAAAACAAATCACTTGGCTGACCATAACAAAAGTATCCACATGTCCATCTGTCTGTCCACTTGTGACAGGCATACCTCATCAGAAAATAAAGCTAGGAGTCTCAAAATGAAACGACTGGGAGTTCCAGGGCCAAAAATGAAAGGAGTCAGAATATCATGGCCTAGGTTATCTCCAGATCCCCCATGCTATTTGAAAGGGAAGATAAATTCTAATCTCTGTTCCTCATTTATTACACCTAAGGAAATTAATATTCTATTATCATGCATGTAAAAGGTGAGGGAGGGGAGCATCCTTGTACTACTTTGATAGATTATGGGGATATATCTCCCCTGTCGTCATCCTCCAAGTAAACTTCACAGGAAGACTGAGCTCTTTACTGTGCCCTGCCTGCTGCACACCCTAAGTGGCTGAATTCAGAACTGCTTTAGAATTTTTTTAAAAAGAACACCTTTTGTAAATACAGCATGATACCAGCTTCAGGGGCCCTCCGGCTGAGTTGGCCCCCCGGATTTTGTTTCCCCTAGTCACTCCTGTTGACAGCCCTGGACTCGACTGCTCATTTCAGTTCAGTTTGCTTTATTACGGTCCATGACCAAATACACAGCACAATGCAGGCCAACAACAACCACAGAAAAATTGTAAAAATCAAGATGGACCTAAATAGGTAAAGCGTAAGATATTTAAAAAATAAATGTGAAAATAAAACATAGGACATTAGTATGAATAATGAGATATGACAAATAATACAGTAGTGGTCAAACATCTTCTAGCTTAATAAATATAGTACATATAATAAAAAAATTAAAGATTATACAGCTGCAGAAAAATATTAACTAGAGTGCACTGGTTAAAATTACCATTACCTTGGCATTGACTTGTAAGAACCATAGAATGCAATTTGATTACATGGGAACAAAATTTGGCAACTTTATGCATGGTCTCTGTATTTATATCAATTTCAATAGCATTTGTGGTGGTATGCAAAGTACTCAGGCATTTAAGAAAAGGTAAAATACAAGCTTGAAAATATTTTAAAAAACCCAGTCTGAAGACCCCTTCTTTACATAACCCTCACGAATTCTCCTAGCTGCTGCCATAAATTTGGCACAATTGAATTGTGAATTGGGGGTTAAAATCTGATAACAGCATATTTCTGATTTTGAAATCAGAAAACCCGAGACATCCCTCCAACAAAGAATAAATGTATCTGGCGCGTATGCCTAGGTATAGGCCACACCCAAACAAAACATGGTCAATCGTTTCCACTTTATCTGCACCACAAGGACAAACCCGCTCAGCCATAGGCACCTTTTTGAAGCGGCCCTCAACGATGCTGAAGGAAAGATATTGCAACGGGCCATAGAAAATGCCCTTCTGTGGGATGGTATTGTTAGAGTTGAGAGATAGGGGGCTGGAGCTAACACATATCTCCTTTGAGGGGGAGCTAGATAATCTGAGACCTTGGCAATATCATTCTGTCTCTCAATGTCTTGTCGTCTCTGTTGGACTATGGCCCTGACTTGATCCAGGGCCATTATCTGGAGAGATTCAGGTGGAAAGCCAAGTGTAGACAATTTCTGGTGGATGGCTCTAACTTAAGAAGAACAATATCTATCCTTTAAAATCAACGATGTGATATTCGTGGGGCAATGGCTGAGATTAAGCCAAGCGGTGATTGAAAGTAGGCTCTCCCTAGCCTCTATCCTTAGCAAGCCAGTTTCCAAGCGTAGTACTGCATTGGAAACGCAGGTTGGAAAGTGGAAAATGGCTCTCAAAAATTTGGACTGAATTTTCTCAAGGGTATCAAAACTTGATAAGGATGGACCCAACATAGTTCCATAAGTGAGTTGGGGTATTGTTTTGGCCAAGTAGAGTTTTAATGCAACTGGTATAAAATGCCTCCCTTTCGTGAGAAGAAACCTAATGGTGGCCTGGGTCGATTTACGACCAGAATTGGCAGCATATTCGTGGGGAGCTTTCTTTGACCCTGAGGACTGAATCATGACCCCCAAATATTTTTAAATTGTTACCTGTTGTAAACTATGGCCATTTATACTCCATCTCCTTAGCCTGGGTTTTGGGCCAAAAGCCATTACTTTTGTTTTCTGATAATTAATCTCTAAGAGGTTATGATCACAATATGACTGCTCATTTCATGCATAGATCAGAAATTCCTGGCTGTGCTACAGACAACTGCCTAAGTGTGAGTGAAACAGTATTCACACATACATGCACATAGCTCCATATGAGCCTCAACCCACAATTAGAACAAGGAAGGGCATACGTTGAGGGGGGGGGGCAAGGCCATAATTACCGCTGGGGCACTATGGGCAGTGCCACTTTTTGATTGTGGGGTGCCCCACCCCAATCTCCCCTTTCATATTGCCGGTGCACAGGCACTGCCTTTAGCTGCTCAACCACAGCAGAGGTCCTTCCAGCCAGCAAGAGGAAGAAGGGAGAGTGCTTTCTTTCCTTTTTTGCTATTTGCTTCACCTCTTCTGTCACACTCAGTAATCTGAGTCTGCTTGCGGAGAGAGCGGGATACCAATCTAAAGTAAGTAAATAAATAAAATCCCAGGACTGCCTCCTCCCATGCCTGGGGGCTGTTCAGTGCCTTGTACTTGTGCCCATCTGCTTTTGGTCATGGAGGAAAACAAACGCAACGGCAGCAGCCACAGCAACCACCTGGGGCCATCAGATAATGTGGACAGCTAGTAGGCAACTTTTTGGTGTCTCCTTTTGGAGCAGTTGTTGCTGGGGCTTGCTAGGCTCTTCTTGGAGCCAGCTGGCTGCCAGGTCAGTGCATGGATGCGCCATGGTCACCACAACACAGAAGCACTGCAGAATGTACACAAGGCTGGCTGGCTCTCAAGGAAGAGCAGAGATGCTTTCTGAGGAGGGCCAGGCCGGCCCATAACCAGTGGGAGGAGGGGCCCTCAAAGCCCAGTGCTCAAAGTAATTTAGTTTAAATTAATTTAATTTAATTTAATTAGCACCCCTGTTGCCCCTTGGTGCTCCCTCCCCCCAAAAATCCTGATTATGGCCCTGGGTGGGGGTTACCAAAGTAATGAGAGTAAAAAGAGAGGACTGGGAGGAAAAGAAGCTGTCTCACGTACACAAAGATTCCTCCTCCACCTCTGAGGCAGACAGTGGAGGGGGAAGGGGGTGGGGATAATTTTTACATCAGCTTCATAATTTCAGAGAAGTTTGATTCACTTATTTGATTAGACACTATAAGACAGGAATGTCAAACATGCGGCCCAGGGGCTAAATCAGGCCCCCCCAAAGGGCTAAGATGGAATCCTGAAGTGACATCTAGCCATCTTGATATATATATACTGTACTGTAGCACCTTTAATTTGTAGTGGTTTTAATTAATTAATTTATCTAAATGTGTTTTAATTGTATTTTATTGTATAACTGTATTGATTATAATCATGGTACACTCCATGTCTTGTGAACCGCCCTGAGCCTGCCTCGGCGGGGAGGGCGGGATATAAATAAAAGTTTATTATTATTATTATTATTATTATTATTATTATTATTATTATTATTATTATTATTATTATTATTATTATTATTATTATTATTATTACTAATATAAGGCCCCCTAGCAACTGGCTGTCATCTGCTTCCTTCTTCCTCTCTCTTGCTTCCTTCTGCCTTACAGCTTGCTTTGCCAGGCTTGCTCCATTGCACAGGAGCTACAGAGAAAAAAACCCACTATTTTCTCCATTGGCTGAGGCTCCTCCCTTGGGGAGGAAGGGGAAGGGAGGCTGAGCTTGCTTTGCCAGGCTCTCTCAATCACACAGCAGAGCTACTGAGCCAAGACTCTCTTCTTTCTATTGGCTGAGGAGCCTCTCTCCTGGTCCTCTGAGGAGGACGGGAAAGAGCCAGAACTTCCTTTGCCTAGTTCCCTGGATCCCACCTTTAAGACCAAGTGCTAATGCTTTAAGCATGTTTTAAGGGGTTTTTTTTTAAATTCTTTAATTGTGCCTGTCTGTGTCCTTTATAAAGTTTATATCTCTGCTACCTAATCTTAAATAGGTACACAGATGGCCCGGCCCAGCATAGCCCGACCTGACAAGGTCTCATTTATCTGACCCTCTTAACAAATGAGTTCGACATCCCTGCTATAAGACATCTCAAATTGTGTTTTAAAGATGTCGTATGACCTCTCATATTCTGGAGCTAAAAATTATAATTCCATACCTATTCCCATGCACCCCCCCCCCAAAAAAAAAGCACGGGGACTTGGAAAGAATGGTGTGACTTGTCACTCATGATGTCCAAATATGTGCCAGTGGCAATCATGCCTGCAGTCAGTGCATATACCATTTCCAACAGTACTATGCAAGGAAAGAATTGTGTCAGTTATTGTATTTTGAGGAACTACAGTATACCCACCACAGAGGTCCTCCTTTGGGAAATATGTCTGCATCCTGACATCTGAGTCAAAGTCGTACGCTGATTGCACTAAAACTGATGATTGGGTGAAATGTAGAAATGCTTCAAGACGTAGTTTGTGTCAGGCGATGGAATCTCAAGGCAGTATTCATTGAAACAATGTAATACTTTATTGGAAACTCATAGCTGGTTACAGAAGTTGAGACTAATGCCTGGCATAAGGCAGTTACTATTCTTAAAGATTCTACATCAAAGAGTTTCTAAACAAAGTCCCCATTCCCATAACATCAAGGGGTGAAGGTGCAAACTTTCACACAAGGGCTTCAGCTTATCTTCTTGCCCTGGGAAGATGCCTGGCGGCCGTGTTATCTTCCAAGGGTTGCATTCTTTTGTTCTTTGGTAACATCAACAAAGTTCACACATCACTCGCTGTTTCTTTTGACATGCCCATTAACTACAGTATAACAAAGAGGTTTGGGTTAGCAGAAGGAGTCCATATGGTTATTATTCTACCTTTGTAATATTTTAGAATTACAGAGCCTGACAGTTTGAACAAATTGATGACCCTTTTGAGTTAACTGACCTTTGTCACGGGCATTAGAAGGCAGTTTGACTTCTCTTACAAACTAGTTCCTCTCTGGAATTTTTTGAAGATGAATAATACTACTAATATTACTGTAAAGGTTTTCTCAGATGTAACATGCTACTGCAGTTTTTTAGTGCTATGGAGGCTCCAGGCACAGTAAGCAACATTTACTCAGGTGTTGGGGCACAGTTCCCCTTAGTTCTGGTTACTGGTATACTTTTGAAAAGTGGTTCTCCAAAGAGAAACCTTGAACTCCTTTCAACTCAATTTTTGCCGTGGGATCTGTAACCCTGCATTTTAATTAGCGGGTGGTTTGATTGTAGTTATAAAGGCAAAATTGTTTAAAACAACATTTGGTTCCACTGCCCAGCAGTCTAGTTTGCTTTATTATATGGGCTTGCATGCAAAACATTACTTAGCTCTTCTACTGAGCCAAGAAAATATCACACTAAGTATTCTTGATAATGCAAAACAGTGATCTACCTTGTATGCAGAAATCCATGCATTTGAATGAGCCACCATTGAAACTTTCAAAGGCTGACCTTGAAAATAGTATGTGTGCATACAAATAAAATAAATAGGGTGTTTGTAACAAGCTGCTTCTACTGCTCGATCCCAAAGGCTTAGTACATAACTGTCCCTAATGTTATAGAACAATAAAAAATTTCTTCAAAGCTCTGAGACTGCTTTAGCAAGCACACCAGAGGCAGTTCTATGCCCTGATTACATCAGTGCTATATATAACTGTTGTCTGAGATGACAATTAATCCCAATGGATTTCACAACAGCTTATTCTGTTGTTTAGGGTTTTTTTTTTAAAAAAAGTTTTAAAATCTCTTTCACTGTATAACGCATCTAACAAAGGAATAAATCCCAGAAGGCTTTGAAAAATAATTATAAGGCTGAACATCACATGCTGTGGCAAAGAGAATTTATGCAAAGATCAGTCAGTTGATCAGCCATTCATGCAAACTACATGTAAGCATATAGCACAGTAATTTATTATTGCGGAAATTAACATATCACTTTGTGCTAAGATGGACGAATAAGAAAATAATAGCAAGTAGAACTGATGGCATGTGATGAATGATTTTTTGAAAACTACTTACTCACATATTGTTCTTTTATCCAGCATCTCAATATTATGAGTATTAACTGCGGCTACAACAAATATACAAAAGACTAAAATTATTATTTTCTTAACAACATAAAACAGAACTCTTAAACCATAATGTAATATGTTCAAAACAACAGAAAGATATGAATAATCCCACTAAAACCCATTTAACTAAACAAGTGTTAAAATGTTGACTTGGATTCATCATCAAAGCATTTCTTTAGGGGGAAGGATTTACACTCATGGGACATGACGTTCTCACTTCCCCCACCTGTTGCAGTCCAAAAACGCTTTCCAAATGCTGGGGTCATTTTGGGAGGGAGATGGGGATGAAACATGAGCTCATCAGGCTTCGCACTTCAAAGGTGGAAATTCTTTTGTCTATGAAAACATTTCAGTGGATCCAAGCAAAATGCTTGGGCACACACACATGCAACCAAACATAAAGGCTTTGCTGAAAGGAAAAGTTCTTAGCATGCCTTTTCAAGTGCAGCAGAAAGAGATGGGACAGAGAGGAAGGTACTGTGCTGATAGAATGGACTGTGTACCACTTCAAACTATGATGAAAGATGCTACTTTGAGTATTAAAGCCACATAAAAACTCCCTACACATAAAGCAGAAGTATATCAGGTAGAAATTGGCCTTTTTGCTAGTTGTGTTGGTTTGCTATTTAATGTGGGTTGAATTTTTTTAAAAAATGTTTTTTTCCTTCTTATGCGTAGCTCCCAGCTAGGGCTACCAGGCCCCCTGCTATAGACATCCTGCTCACAGTTCCCAACCACAGTTACCCCTTTGTATTGCAGTGGGAGAGGAAAATGTGGGGGGAATTGCTGTTATCCCAATTGCATGATGCCACTTCTGAGATCCTCTCTGAGATTCCACTGAAACTCTAGTTCTGGTGGAATCCTCAAATGTCACCCTGATGCAATAATGCTACTTCCGAACTTGTGCCAGAGCTGATGTTATGCTGTAGGAGTGACAGTAATTTGTATTTCCCGTCCCCATAATCTTCCCTCCAATTGTCAGCACTTTCATGAAGTTGACACATTACCATTTTTATTTTCAACCCTCTCTTAATAATTTCATTTTTAACCATTTTTATTTACAGAAGAACATCTGTGTGACATAGGCGAATTTCTTTGCCACGATCATGTGACCTGCGTGTCTCAGAACTGGCTCTGTGATGGAGAACCTGATTGTCCAGATGATTCAGATGAATCTGTAGATACCTGTAAGTAAAAAAAGTTGGTTTCTGAATTGGAACTGTAATATTTCTGATGGTTAAGTTCAGTTTTAAAAGGTGGGTTCTGATTCTTTTAAAAATTGTCCCCATGTGAGTTTTCATGGTATACCAGGTTTCATTCATTGTAGAAATATATGCTGAAAGAATGGAGAGGTGTTTTGTTCATGTCTCACTTTATAATGAACTGCATAATCCAAGCATATGTTCCGTATTTCCTTTCTGACCTAGTAGATTAGCTACAGAGGGCAGGAGCAAAGGCAGACAAAGGGAGAAAAAAAATTAATAGTATATCAAATGTCATTTGCAACAAAAGTAAGAGGAATGCAGAGACCTCAATGGGAAATGGAAAAGGAGAAAATGAAAAAGGGGTAATAGGTGACAGAAGCAAAGTATGAAAAATGTCAGAGAAGGCTTTAATAAAACATGTTTAATCATCATCACCATCATAAAAAAGCTTATTTTTTCCCCGTGGCCGAGAGCCATTGGAGACCAGAGCAGAACACTCCAAGCTTCTTCCCATCATTTCAGTCTACTGATGAGATTATATTACATCTACACATCCTCTTGTTTCTTGATTGAAGAACAAAATGAAGGTTTCTGTTCTGTGTCTCTAAGACAGTAATTGTATGTAAGATAGGCTAGTGAGCAAATTGCAAGAGTTTGGGGTGGAGGCAGCTGGGGGAGGAGGAAGTCAACAAGAAGCTGGCACAGCAAATTTCCTGTAACAGATCAAGGAGATATTGGTGGATTATAAATATCTAGATTGGTTGACCTGCCAGTTGTATGACCGTTTCAGAGGGTAGCCTTGTTAATCTGCAGTAAAACTAGCACCTTAGAGAGCAACAAGACTCTTTTTTTGGAGGGGGGGGGTATGAGCTTTCAAGAGTCAAAGTTCCTGTCACCAGTTTTCAAGCAAGTGAAATGTTTCCGCTGGGCTACTTTCAGCAAGCAATTTAAGGTCTTAAAACTGGGAAGTACCTACTGTGTTCACACAAAGAGTATAGAAATAAAGAAATGGGAATAAATAAATAGTGAGGGAGCCATTTAAGGGAGCTATCATTGTTTGCACTACAAGAAGGTTCTTGTCAAGCTTAATTTTGGATTGACTGTTAGAATGGGTTTTGTGTGGATCTTCTTTTAAATCTAATTTAGAATAGCATCACTCATCCCCTGCTGTGTACGCAAGCACAAACATATTCAGCCAGTTTTGTAGTAACTGCAGTGGTCGCAAGAAAGCTTGTAGGCTACATTCAAGGTGCAGTTTGCAGTTTGACTCCTGGACATTTTGGAAACAGTCTCTACTTATACAACAATTCATGCTATTTATATTGAACAGGACAGGCTTAGTTGCCATATCTGTCTCGAATGCATTTTGAGGTATCGTCTTAGTCTCTATCTACCCCAAATTCATTTCCAACAGTTGCCAGCCTAGTGCCTTCAAATATATTCTTCAAATATATTATAAGCAGGAAACCAGCCAGGGAGGCAGTGGGGCCCTTGGATGACCAAGGGGTAAAAGGATTACTGAAGGAGGATAGGGAAATGACTGTGAAGCTGAATGCATTTTTTGCCTCAGTCTTCACTGTGGAAGATGAGAAATGTTTACCCACTCCAGAACCACTTATTTTGGAAGGGGTGTTGAAAGACCTGAGTCAGATTGAGGTGACAAGAGAGGAGGACCTACAACTGAGAGACAAATTAAAAACTAATAAGTCACCAGGTCTGGATGGCATACATCCAAGAGTTCTGAAAGAACTCCAAGTTGAACTTGTGGATCTTCTGACAAAAATATGTAATCTTTCATTGAAATCTACCTTCGTTCCTGAAGACTAGAAGGTACAAATGTCACCCCCATCTTTAAAAAGGCTTCAAAAGGAGATCTGGGAAATTACAGGTCAGTCAGTCTGACTTCAATACCGGGAAAGTTGGTAGAAAGCATTATCAAGGACAGAATGAGCAGGCACATTGATGAACACGAGTTATTGAGGAAGACTCAGCATGGGTTCTGTAAGGGAAGATCTTGCCTCACTAACCTGTTACATTTCTTTGAGGGGGTGAACAAACATGTGGACAAAGGAAACCCAATAGATGTTGTTTACCTTGAGTTCCAGAAAGTTTTAGATGAAGTTCCTCATCAAAGGCTCCTTAGTAAGCTCGAGAGTCATAGAGTAAAAGGAGAGGTCCTCTTGTGGATCAAAAACTGGCTAATTAATAGGAAGCAGAGAGTGAGTATAAATGGGCAATCTTCGCAGTGGAGGACTGTAAGCAGTGGGGTGCCGCAGGGCTCAGTACTGGGTCCCATGCTCTTAACTTGTTCATAAATGATTTGGAGTTGGGAGTAAGCAGTCAAGTGGCCAAGTTTGCAGATGACACTAAATTGATCAGGGTGGTGAGAACCAGAGAGGATCGTGAGGCACTCCAAAGGGATCTGTTGAGGCTGGGTGAGTGGGTGTCAACGTGGCAGATGAGGTTCAATGTGGACAAGTGCAAAGTAATGCACATTGGGGCCAAGAATCCCAGCTACAAATACAAGTTGATGGGGTGTGAGCTGGCAGAGACTGACCAAGAGAGAGATCTTGGGGTCGTGGTAGATAACTCACTGAAAATGTCAAGACAGTGTGTGATTGCAATAAAAAAGGCCAACACCATGCTGGGAATTATTAGGAAGGGAATTGAAAACAAATCAGCCAGTATCATAATGCCCCTGTATAAATAGATGGTGCGGTCTCATTTGGAATACGGTGTACAGTTCTGGTCACCACATCTCAAAAAGGATATTATAGCATTGGAAAAAGTCCAGAAGAGGGCAACTAGAATGATTAAAGGGTTGGAACACTTTCCCTATGAAGAAAGGTTAAAATGCTTGGGGCTCTTTAGCTTGGAGAAACGTCAAGTGCGGGGTGACATGATAGAGGTTTCCAAGATTATGCATGGGATGGAGAAGGTAGAGAAAGAAGTACTTTTCTCCCTTTCTCACAATACAAGAACGCGTGGACATTCGATGCAATTGCTGAGCAGTCGGGTTAAAATGGATAAAAGGAAGTACTTCTTCACCCAAAGGGTGATGAACATGTGGAATTCACTGCCACAGGAGATGGTGGCAGCTACAAGCATAGCCAGCTTCAAGAGGGGGTTAGATAAAAATATGGAGCAGAGGTCCATCAGTGGCTATTAGCCACTATTAGCCAGTGGCTATTATATAATTATATATATAATTTTTTGGGCCACTGTGTGACACAGAGTGTTGGACTGGATGGGCCGTTGGCCTGATCCAACATGGCTTCTCTTATGTTCTTATGCCTCAAAGAGATACACAAACAAAGTATGGAAATGAAAGCTCTCTCATTTTTTTTTTGTCTCTGGCTTCTGGTACTCAGAAATATATTGCTTCTGAACTTGGAGGTTCTTTTTGGGCTACAAGAACATTGGAAGGGCTGTGGAAGAACAGGTTGGATGAATTTTAGCAGACAGCTGAGAGCTGGTGTTGCAGGAATTACTTGTCAGAATAGCTGAGACTTGCAGGCCCAGCACCTATCAGGGGGTGGGATGTGCAGCTAGGTTAAGGACCCGGTCTACCCCTCCATGTCCTAATAAAAAACATACACAGACATAACATTTGGATAAATGTGAAATAAAATGGCCACAACTTTGTAAGTTACAGCGGTAAGTAGCATTGGCACAGAACTGGCATACAGATCCAGCATCAACTGATAATCCCACATGCCTGCCATTCTATGGTCTTACCCCCAACCCCCAGAGGCAACAATGGCACGTCAGCTGGCAGGAGGACCAGTTAATGTGCCATTGTTGCCAATGACCAGCCTGCTGGGGGGGAGGGGTAAAACCATAGAATGGCAGGCATGTGGAATTATACCAGGGTGGCAACCACTAGGTGGTCTCCCCTGCCAACTGAGTGTAGATGGGGTGATGGAGTGGCATATTCCCTGAATCATTGTGCTTTCCTAAGTTCCCACAGTTATTTGGCAAATGGGTCTGGAATGCAGTTGGTGCCAGGCTGTGGAACTGCTCCTCCTGCAAGGGAGACAAGGCATCAGTGATGCTGTTATTGATGCCTGCTACATGCTGAACTGAAATTTTTATGTTAGCAGAAAGGCATACCAGCACCTGTCTGTGGACCAGCAGCATCACCCTTTCTGGCTGTGATGTCTGCTTGTTCACTACCCACACCACTACCTGGTTGTCACATCAAAATCTGACTTTCCTTTTACAGAATTGGTTCCCCCATATGATGGTGGCCATTACTATGGGAAATAGCTCCAAGAATGTGAGGTCCCACAGGATATCAGAGCTGAACCACTCCGCCAGCCCCTGCTGAGCACACCAGTGGCCATTGTAGAACACTGCAGCACCAGAATAAATCTGAATGCTGTTTTCTAGAACCAATGGTTGCTGCCAGATGTAACCCCATTGTAGTCTGACAGGAAGCTTAGCCACATTCTGAGATCCTCCTACATACCCTTTGTGACCCTGATGTCATGGTGTGGCATGAAGATGCCCATAGTGGCTTCTGCCAATCACCCACAAAAGGCCTTCCCAGGTGTCCAAACGTTGCAGGGGTAGTAATTCCTGGTTCCTAAAAATCCCAGATGACTTATCCCCTCGCCACTCCCTCCAACCTAACTTTTAGATGAACATTGGACCATCTGTTGAAAAGAGGGCCAAAATTTCCCACCGATGCAGCTGCCCACCCCTCTTAAGCCTCTGCAGCTCGCCTTTAATCCTGCCAGGCTGCAGTGGCTGGTTGCATTCCAGTTTACCCTCCCCCTACCACAGTGCTGCAGATGGGGCTCCATGTTAACTCACAACCCAATTTACTCCATTCCTTTTTTTTCTAAAGGCAATAACTGTTCCTCAATATTATCTTGAATTCAATTTAATTTAATTAAGCGAAGATTATTTTTAGTCTTAATAGACTGATGTGATTTATATGCTATTTGTTTTATTGTATTTTATGATTTTAGCTTGCAGTTTTAATTATTTTAACTTTTGTTGTTATCCGCACTGAGCCCGCTTGCGGGAAATGGCGGAATACAAATTAACAAAAATAAATAAATAAATCTGTTTGGAAATTTACTCCTGCAGTGTATTCTACCACTCTTCAATTCTGATTTAAGTTGCAGAATTTCTAAAATTAATTCCAACATTGGATTGTGCACAATATATTATAACTTAAATTTCTTTTAATGTACACCTATACATTGATAAAACATTTTAAACATGATTGAATGTATGATCACATCATTTTTTTTCCCTTTTGAATCAGTGTTTTACTGATGTGCACAAATGTTCCTGTGCACTGACATAATTCCACATTTTTGTAACACAAGTGTAGGTACAACTGCACCAAGTTTTATTTTTTGCAGAGGTCTATCGGTGTGCATGTGTGCATCAGTAATGCAGAGGAAAAGACACACATAAAATATATGTGAGTAAGATAAACAGAAAACTATAGCAAAATTCACGTTGTGAAAAATTTGTAAACAAAAAGGATCGTGGGGGAAATCCCAATGCTTTGGAACAGGCTTCATTTTAAGGCAGAGTTCTCCAGAGCAGCACTCCGGGAGCTCTAAATCCCCCTGCACCCTCCCCCGTGCAATGATTACTCACATCCATCCATCTCACACACAGCCACAGCAAAGAGGTGGGTGGGTAGGCAGCCAGGAGGCCCTGTTGACTGGCAGCCAAGCCCTGTCCCCAGCTCCCAACAGCCCTCATTCAGGCCAGGACCAGGTGGGAGGGGGGGGGATGCAGCTGCAGCCTCTTCCTGCCAAAAGCCAGAAAGCCACAGTAAATGGCTCCCGGTCTTCTTGTAGAAGGTGAGTGGGAGTCTTCAGGTGGGGTGTGTGGCTCCAAGTGGCCAGGCCTGGCAGAGTCCACATGGTCCTGGGGGCAGGCTTCTGCCTCTGCAGGCCATGCGAAGTGCTGCCATTGTGGCTTGGCCACTCCCACACTACTGAAGGCCCCCTTTTCAGGTGTGTGGGGGTGCAGCTCTGAGCAGCTGAGCCAGGCCCAGTGGTCCACATGGTCCCGAGGGCAGGCTTCCACCTCCACATGCTGTGTGGAGTCTGACCATGGTGGCTCAGCTGCTCCCAGGTTACTGAGGGTCTCTTCTTCAGGTGTGGGTGTGGCTCCAAGTGGCTGAGCCAGGTCCAGTGGAGTCCACATGGTCCTGGGGGTGGGCTTCCACCTCCACAAACCATTTGGAGTCTGGCTGTGGCTCAGCTGCTCCAGGGCTACTTCAGATGGGGTGGTGGTTTCCATGTCTTCTTCCCCCCTCCTCCCTTTCTCCCTCTCTCTCACATTTCTCCCCCTTCCTTCTGTCCTCCATCTGTTTGCTTTGTTTCTTTCTTTCCCTCTCCCAATCTATGTATTCTCTTTTTGAGTCCTTCTCTCTCTTCTCTTTACTTCTAGCCATCTAATGGAGTTTCCTGCACAATTTCCCTTAGCCCTGTAGCTCTTAGCCTAACCGATCTCATAGGGTTGTTGTTGTTAGAATATACTGTGGGGGGAGAAGTTTTTAAAATGTACCTGTGTTTCTTGGCCAGTTTAAGCATCTAAGAGGACAAAATTCAGCAGGAGGTTGGTTCCATGTTGTTAAATAATGCTGTTTTTCCAGTTGTGTTTTTAGTTTCATAGATATTATCTTAAAAAAAATCTTTAATTAAATGTTCAAAGGATCAACCATGTGGCAGTATATGGTGAATTTTCAGTTTTGCCTCAACTAGGAATACCAGCTCCAGGTGGGACCTGGGGATCCTCTGGAATTACATCTAATCTCTAGATTACAAAGATCAGTCCCCCTTAAGAAAATGGATGTTACCCTGGAGAAAATGATTGCTTTGGAGGGTGAACTCTATAGTATGGTACCCCACTGAGGTCCCTGTCCTTCCCAGACTCCTTCTCAAATCTCCAGGAGTTTCCCAACCTGGATCTGGCAACAATCCCCACCCCCCATCCTCCACCAGTGGCTGGGAGGTAGACCTGCCAGTCATATCTCAAGTAAACAACAGAAGGGGGGTGAACCCAGTCTGAAGATCAAATCAGGAACCTTAAAGGCTGAGCAGCTAAAAATCCAGGGGGTGTGGCATATGCAAATGAGTTATGCTAATGAGCTCCAGGAATGAACCCTGCTTTGGAGATACTGTCAGATAATTCAGAATGAGGGAGATGTAAAGAACTTCAGAATAATGTTTGTGGTTTGGGTTTAGTTTTTGCTTTGTTTCATCTTCAAAATGTAGAACATGCCTTTCTAGAAAATACTTCAGCCTCATTGCTACATGTAAAAACTGGATGCCTCTTCCCCTTCACAGAATTTGTGTACATCCTCCCTTCGTATTAGTTTGAGACTATAGTATACAGTGTTTCCATCTGCAATTGTTAATGATTTCTCATTTTCTTCTTCAGTAGAGTTTGTCGGTCTTAAATTAAATTCCCATTTTTACTTCAGAAGAAGACCTGCATCATCCAAAATTCAGATTCTTATGAGTTTGCTGAGGAGTACCCTCAATATGCCATTGTCAAAAACGAAGCACTTAATTTCAGCTAGACAAATTCTACTGCATACAAAAATGGAAAGACATGATAACCAATACATGATCCTTCATGTGTCATATATTCTTAATAATTTTCTATATATTATCCAACTGTTAATATTGCTTTCCAGATCCATTTATAAGGTCAGTTATAGGCTCAGTGTTTTGTTTTTTGCCATTGTAATTAAATATACAACAGATTCACCTCATTTTTATCCATCCCTTTCCAAAAGGAGCTCAGGGTACTCCTCCATTTTCTCACAGCAGTTTTGTAACAAGTACTAGACTAAGGGAGCATAGCTGGCTGAAGATTATCTAGTGAACTTCCTAGTTGAGCATGGATTTGAATCCAGGTCTCCCCAGTTGTAGTTCCTAACTACTACACCACACTGGCTGTATGTATCCTTGATACAACCAGTTCCTACCAAAAGCTGATAACCGTATGTGTGCGTTTACACATGCATACATACATACATACATACATACACTTGGTGTGTGCATGTTTGTGTGCGTGTTTTATATATGTGGTTATAAAATCTCCCTTTAACATATTTTCATCCCTGCTTTTCCAAAACAAACAACAACAAAACCCCACTGTGCTGGACAAAATATATAAGCTATCCTTGCTTTTTGGAATCATAGGGTGTTTTTACATTCAGTTTGATCCAGAGTTTTAGAGTCTTCAAATCACCTGCCACCATTCCACTTTAATTATTTTCCTTTTACATTGGTGGATTTGCTCTGCTCATTTTGCGTAGCCAAACTTCTATATTTCCTGCTGAAAGCATTTCAATTTGGGGCAGACAGAATACCAGTGCTTAGTTAAATGTATACGATAGCTTGGAAATGGTGTCAACACTGCAAAAACAATACAAATTTAAATTACAATATGAGGCAAGCAATGATATGTAAAAATTTCAAGTGCTGTCAGTTCTCATGCAAATTACTGCACCTTGTGGCTTTTGGAGGAGTCTTTTAAAATGCATGAAAACTTCTACAATACAAGTTTGAAACGCCTGTAGAAAAATGACTGGATCAAAACTAGTTCGAGAAAAACATTGTAGCAGCACCACTGGAATTCATCTCACCAAAACAAATGTAGATGCTTCAGGCAGCAACGATGCAAAACAGTTGTGAGAATGTTAGGTAATGTAAAAGGTGAGTTTCCAATGCAGTGATAGAGAGTCACAAACTGCCAGTGTAAAAACACCCATAGTCTAGGATAGCAGCAAATGATAGGAACCAGGCATTTTTTTTAGCAGAAATGGACAAGAATGCACTTCCGACTGGCTTGGCACCAAGGGGTGTGGCCTAATATGCAAATGAGTTCTTGCTGGGCTTTTTCTACAAAAAAAAGCCCTGATAGGAACATTGTTTCCTGCATCCATATGCACCTGCAGATGCGAAGCAGCAGAGTTGAAGAAGGGTGAAGAGTTTAATAGGGAAACAATGATATATTGGACTATTCCATTGACATTGTACTGTCTTCTAAAGGCCATCTGTGCACTCATTTTGTTCAAGATCTCTCTGCCTTTGTCTCCATTTTCTGTCTTTCATGCCAGGCATCCTCTTTTCTTAGACTTCATGAGATATTCTATGCCAGTCATTTTTGTTGGTCTATTCTTCCAACACCCAGCTGCTTCTATCTCAGCCTTTCACTGCAGCTTGGGTACATTTGCAACATGGGGTCCAAGGGTTCCTATCTGTGAAGCTATTGGGTGTGATCAGATGGGCAGGTTGCCACAGCAGGATCTCAGCTTTTAAAAAACCACTTGATTTTGTCCTGCTTTGAGTAAATGAGATAGCAGCTGATAAGCCAGCATCATAATGCTGCAAGCCCGTGGTTGTTTATCCATATTGCTACTGCATCGTAACCACAGACCCACAGCTGGGTTGGGTGTCCCCCCCACTCTGCAAATTCCCACCGTGTGTGCACAGAACCAGGCACAAGTGCTCCTGGCCATTCTATGCAGGCACTGAAGTGCACATGGGGGGGGGGGGAGAGGATGTGCCAGAAACAGAGAGGAGCAATCACACTGCTTCTGCATTTCCATGGCAGACCAAGGTGATCAGATGGCTGGAAACCCCCTATGGCAGTGCTTCACCAGGGAAGCCACCCAAATTTCCCAGTGGTTATTTACCGTAATCTGGATGGGAGTCATTTTCGTATGAGGTGAGATGTGTGCATGTGATCGTGCCCATTTAATCCAGAGGAGAGGGGTGGCTCTGGAGGGCCAAACTGCTCATCTGATCACACCCATTGTCTACCCCACCTGCCACCCTGTCTCCAGAACTGCTTGTTGCTGAGCCTAGTATGAGGCTTTGCCCTGTCAAATTCATTTTTCACTTTCTTAACGGAGGCTATACAAGCACCAATATGCTGTTGCTGACACATCCTGAAGTTGCAGAGGTTCTCATGTCACGAATTCCTAGCAGACCAGCCGATGACAAACAAAAGTGAATTTTTAGATATATAAATCAATTGCACTGTGAAATGCTTTATAATTCATGATGAGTTTGTTGGGGGAGGCTGGGAGTTTGAACCAGCACTTCTAATGTTCAGAATAAACACTCCATTGCTCTTTGTCCGCAGAGGTCAAAGCCATCAGCGGCTGTTCTTTCACGGCCTGGAAAGAATTCACAAACAGTCGTTCTCAACCACTGCTCTAAATGGATCAGTGCACTTCTATGCTTCTGGGCGACTTTATTTTTTCTTTCTGATTTCAATGATGTTATGAACATATGAACATATGAAGCTGCCTTATACTGAATCAGACCCTTGGTCCATCGAAGTCAGTATTGTCTTCTCAGACTGGCAGCGGCCCTCCAGGGTCTCAAGCTGAGGTTTTTCACACCTATTTGCCTGGACCCTTTTTTGGAGATGCCGGGGATTGAACCTGGGACCTTTTGCTTCCCAAGCAGATGCTCTACCACTAAGCCACCATCCCTCCATGTTGTTGGCCTTCCTCCTGTTGCATCGAGGGGGGGACATTTGCATGGTTTATAATGGATTGTTAAAGTTTTGCTGGTTTTCCATTCATCGCTTGGGAAAGGATTGACTTGTTTTCCTGACGTATTTGGGTTTTTCAGTGAATGATCACCATAAAATAAGTCCCACCTGTAGCTCACTCGTGAACTGAAATGTGTGTGAGATACCTCAGCAATCAAACAATGCGTTGCTAAGCAAAGTTACCCCCTTATAAGTCCAGTAAAATCAGCTGATTTAGAAGAGCATAATTCTGGTTAGATCTGCATTGAAAACCAACTAGTTTGAGTGGGTGCCTGAATCAGTGTACCAGCCGGAACCCCACCTGGTACACTTTGGCTGCAGATGCTGTCGCCAAAAAACACACACACACCCCAAATGTTTAATATTGCTGGAAAATCTAATCAGCTATTCCATAATAGTACAAGCTTGTTCGGTGTCAAAAGTTGAAAGTCACCAGAATCTAGAGCTTAAGTGCAAAAACCACAAAGTTAATTAACAAGGATTATTTCAGTTCCTTTGGGCGAGGAGCCAAAAATACTTGCATTGCAAATGCTGCTGGCTTCTTAAAGCTCGAATTTACCTTCATATTTCCATTTTGTATGAGAAACGTTCACTCATACCAAATCCATATCTTCCCAGTGGATTAGTGTACTTCATATTCCTTTTATGAATTTGTATAAAATACAATTTGGCTGCCCTGTGAAGGGCTAAAATTATTTTCACTGCAGATGCCTAGTTATATGTTATGTGTTATGATCCACACAGGTACGCTTAAGCATCAGTTTTCTGCTGGCCTTCCTCAGGAAGTTGAATTCCACCCTGGAGTGTTAAACCCACTTTGCAATCACAAATAAATCAAGGTTTGAAAACATCCTTTCCCCAGTGGCTTTCTTTGATAAGATTGAGAACTATGGTGGTGACCTCCCCCACTGCTAAATTGCAAGTATTGCACAGAGAAGTATTGTAGATCCCTGAATGAAGGCTAGAATTGTGCAGATACAGGTCTCTGTGACTCATCAGGTATGCTTATTCCCTACAATTTATCTGTCTTTGGGAATAAAATGTGCAGCTGCGCATTTGGAAAGCAAGGATTTAGACTACCTTATTTTGCATCCCCAGCAATGTATGGCCACAGGGGAAGTCAGCTTTTCTTCCACTTTAGCCATGGTTAATTATCTTATGCCTCTTTTGTTTCCCGATCAGGTTTGTAGAGAGGAAGTTAATTTAACTGAAAGCTGATGGCAGCGGTTCGCTTACTTAAATTCAATGCAAACTCCTACCTACAGTGCCAGAGAAGAATATGGCCCCTGAAGTATAGTGCCTGATGCCCAAATGTCAGGAATAATTAGATCACATTAAGGATTAATTGCTAGCTAAATTGCACTTTCTATGCTAGCTTTTTAAAAAGTGTGCCTATTCAGAAGGAAGCAACTTAAACTTCTACAACTTAAAAAAGAGGAAGGAGTAAATAAATCTTTTGAAAAAATGTTCACATCTAAACTGATGTACTGTTGTCTTTTTTGTTTATCTTGCTCAGGGCAATTTAATTTTTTTTATGATTCAGCTATCAATTACCCACAGGACCATAATTCATGTTGTGAACATCGGTTCGCACTACAGCACCTTAATCACACTGGAGAGAAGTATTGCAGGGAAGCAGGGCTGTGCATGGAGGGGGGTTTTTTTTTATCCCCAAAGAGACCCATTCTTGCCTTTCTTGCTTTTCTCCAGAGTATTAAGCATGCATTCAAATAAATTACTTCTTCAGGCTTTTATCCATTTTGACTTCTTTCTATTATGCTCCTGTTATGGTTTATTTCCTTCCGCTTTCCCCCTTTGTTCAACTCATTTACAAATTCTTGTAGCAGAGATTTTGAGAAAAGGATGGTGGTGGAGGAAAAACCAAGCAATTCTTCAGTCCTCTTTTTTCCTGACAGTGTAATGCTAGCTACCGACACAAAAGAGAAATAACAGGGCTGTGGCTGAACCAGCTAGATGGTGTTGGTTGAGCAAGCACCACAGTTTCTAGGTAATCATTGTTAGCCGGTAATGAAATTTTCAACACAAGTCCTGGAAAACAGTCAGTCTGAGCGTCAACTCAGAAGCACCATTTCACATCCTCTAGAGTGTGGAAAGGGGCCAAGGCAGTGTTTGGAACACCTCTTGGATGGTGCATTATGACACAAGACCTCACAGGTTCCCCCTTTATTTCATTCCCCACCACTCACGGTGTATTTTTTCTTTTGTTCTGTCTTTGAAAGCCATGTGCTCACCTCTGAGCTGCAATGATAGCAACATTTCTGCATCATGCCCCAGACAGGGTTTTTTTAAAGCCTATTTCTAGCAACACTGTCCTTAGGCAATACCTCATGCTTCCATGCTGCAGAGACTGAAATATCACTGCAGATGAGTAGTGCTAGATGGGGACAGGCCTGCAGCTACAAGGGGGCCTGTGCGGGCACAGCCCCCCGCTTCTGGATGAGGCCGCCTAACTTTGGGCCCCCACCAGCCCCCAGGGCCTCCTTCCCGCCACCCTCCCTTCCCTGGCACCCAAATCCTATGCGGGGTGGGTGGCAGAAGCATCCCCCAGCCAGTTAAAGCACCCGCCGATCAGCTGATCCACGGGCCCTTTAGCTGGCACGGAAGGCTGGGACTGCTTCTGCTGCCCGTCAGCCCGCTCGCGCTGTTTGAGTGGCAGGGAAGGGAGGGCAGTCTTTAAAGCCAAGGAAAAACACTTGTCAGTTTCCCTCTGCAGCATGGGCCGAGTTCAGTCAGTGAAGGAGAGGGGAATCGCTGTTTTTCCTTGGCTTTAAGGGGTGGGGTGGGTTTTCCCCCACCCCTTAAAGCCAAGGAAAAATACTTGTCAGTTTCCCTCTGCAGCGCCTTCCAAGTTCAGTCGGTGCTCTAGTAGCTGCTGCCCTCCCTTCCCCATCACCCAAATCATGTAGGGCAGTTTTATTTGAAGGGAGTGGGAGGGAAGGCTATGGGGTGGGGCTGCTGAGTGCCCCCTGCAAAATGTATAGGCCCCCCAACCTTCCAATCCTGGCTACGGCCCTGGATGGGGAGCACTTAGGAGACCCAAGTAAAAAGACTTTTTCTATGGGGGAAAAAAACCCTAAGACCATTTTATAGGACACAGATGACTACAACATTTCTTAAGAAAACTATTATCTGGAAAATCTTTGTGAAACGTCTTCAAATATTCATATGGCCCTTAGATTCTGAGAATAGCATTGCCAGGTGCTATGTGGGATGTCATGTTCTAATTGTGGAGGGAGGACTACATTATCACTAATGGTGCGTGAGAGAGAAAGAGTAGTTTAATCCACCTTTAAGCTTGGAGGGTTGCCAGCCTCCAGGTGGGGACTGGAGATCTCCCGCTTTTACAACTGATCTCCAGCTGGCAGAGAACAGCTCCCCTGGAGAAAATGGCTGCTTTGAAGGGTGGACTCTGTGGCACTGTATCATCCTGAGGCCCCTCCCCTCCCCAAACTCCACCCTCTCCTGGATCCACGCCCAAAGTCCCAGGTATTTTCCAAAACACACCTGGCAACCCTACTTCACTGGCTTATAGCTGCTGCATACAAAACTATCTAATACATGTGCAGATCTCAGAGGAGGCTTGCCCAAATGCAGCATGGAAGATATGCCTTTTTTTCCTCCCCCCCCCCTCAGAATAATAGACTTATATCCCCCATCAACTTGGGATACTCAGTCTGGCAACCTTACCCTGGAAAGCCATTAGAAGCCAATGGAATTGTTTGTTGCAACCTTTGTAATGTTTTTGATGACTGAACAATCAATTCTTCCTCCACAAGACATTTTATTCCAATTAATCTAAATGGGATTGCCTGGCTCCTCTTTTATGTTTCCTTTATTCTAAATTGATTGGAACACAAGTAGTCTGGCTGTGTCTAAATAATCATCTTAGTAGTGTTGACCTCAAGCCTTCTTTTTTATTAAAAAACAAACAAACTAGTTTATACTGACTGGGAGGAGGACATCTGCTGAATCTTTATTGCTATGTACAAAGTGTCAGGGAATTTTAATTGTGCCACCCTAAACAGAGTTAACCCTTTCGATGGACTTAGAAAGATGTAACTTCTTCTAGGATTGCACTGGAGACAGTTTAGCTTTCTCCAAATCTGACTGTGGATAATTGGCAACCTTTGAGTCAGCAGCAGGTGTTCATGCTGATCTGGTTAAACGGTTGCATAAGGAGTCTTACTCCTCTAATCCCAGCTTAAACTGCCAGGCCAGGAGAGAATAAAGGGGGGTTCTATAGGACTTGTCTGCCCCTTTGTGAAACTTGAGTGCTGCTTCAGAAACAAAGATTCCTGCGCCTTTCATTCTCTCTGTACTTCCTTTCCTTTTCCACTTGAATCCTTATACGACTTTTTGCTGGTCTTAATGTAGGGGATATGCTGCTTTCCTTCAGATGACCAAGGAGATGTATTGCTAGAAAGGAAGTGTGTGACTGCCGCTAGTCCTGCTACTGTATTGAGCCAGGTTCTCCAGGGTTTTGTATATCAGCCCATGTAAAATATAAGAGTTGTCTCTGAACTACAAGCCCTTTAATTTATGTTTATTGCTTGCATTTCTTTTTGAGACTCAAGGTGGATTACAACTGAAAACAATGCAGTAAATACAAGGCAATGTAGAGAGCTAACTTGAATAAGAGAATGCCCTGATACAGACAATAAAGCAGCATTGCCAGATTGAAGATCAAGGCACTGAAACGTTATATTGCATACAAAAGTAATAAAGTTGGATTATAAAAGTTAGAGGACTTTAAAAAAAAAAAAAAACCACATACACAATGAAGGCTGCCTTAAACTCCATAAGCATTAATCTGCTTAACTATGACTTTCTTCACAAATACCCTCCTGAATAGTTCTGTCCAACATTCTTTGCAACAATCAAAGCGTGGAGACCTCCCCAACTTCATAAAAATGCCATCTTGAGCAGTTCCATTTTATACAGCCTGTAGAATAACAGAAGTGTGAGAGTCTTCCTGACCTTGTACTGCAGGCCATTCCACCATTTGATAGTTTGTACTATACAAAATGAGTATAATTAAAACCTATTTTAAAAGGGCATGGAAAAGTTGTTTCTAGTGACTGCTCTGACTTTGCTGGCACAAACAGATAATTGCAATATTTGCAACAGGCAGATTTACAAATGACAATAATATTTTGTGGCAAAGTGGTCTGTTGAGAGGTTTGCTCAAGATAATGCCATTTCACCTTGGTCCTCAGTTGCAGCACAACCCCGTTACAAATACGCTTATTATAATAATGACATGTTTGGCCTTTAGACGTTGCAGTGCAAAGAATGCAGTCTATTTAAATAATAGTTGGATGTTATCCTTTATTCAGTGCTTGGAGGTGTGTTAAAGTGTAATGACTGCTTTTCCTCTAAAAATTACTGATGAGATGAAATGTTATTCACAAGCAGATGGCTTTCCCAAAGAAATGTGATTTTTTTTTTTTTAGAAAAAAAGAAAAAACGTAGCTGCAGTTTTAAATGTTTTATTAGATAGAGAGCACAAAGTAGTATTAGCCAGTGAAAAGGTGTTTTGTATGGACCAGGAAATAATACAGAACAAAAGATTTTACAATGCGTTTATGTATAACTGTAGAAATCACTATTCAATAACAGATTAGGCACCTAAAGATATGTAGAAAAAAAGTTCCAATGTCTTTTTAGAATTCAATTTATTCATATGAGGCCACTCTAACATTGTTGTTCTGTGTTTGCCAGTGAAATTTACTCTTCATGGAAAGCAAGAACAAAGGCCTCTAATTATATCGATTCATAGACTATGGCAGTAATGATTCAGTAGATTTTAGTGCAATCCTAAACAGAATTACAGTTCTAAAAGTAAAAATAAGAATTCATCATACTGGCACCAATAATCAAATACCACCACACCAAACAATCATCAAAAAAACCCAAACACCTCTCCAGCAAACCTTGAGACCAAGTGGGGCTGGTGATCTACTTCTGACCCCTCCACGATCTACTGGTAGATTGCGATCTACCTGTTGGACATACCTGCTCTAGCTCATCTCCACTCGTATGAATAGATTATGACTGATACTGGTGAGTTGGTAGCTGCTGCAGCTGCAGGCATGCCAACTCAGAGTTTCAAGGCAAGGTCGCACCCCCCTCTGCTTGGCCTGCAGCTTTGGAGATGTTTCCTCAGACGTTCTGGTGGCCAGGGGTCGTTTTATAGGTGGTGGAACTCATCCAGGGATTGTTATGCAGCTGTACCTACTATTCAGTGGACAAGTTAGGTGGGTGGGGAGGATGAGGAGGGGCTATCAGAAAGATTCAGGAGCTGCTCTCCGGTGAGCTCTTGCTGATTCAAGGCCTGCTGGTGGACAGTGCCACCACTGTATCCATGCCCTCCCCATGCAGCAGACTTGCTTTGGCCCATGGGAGGGGGTGTTCTTCCACAGTTTCTTTCACATAACACCCTGACCATCGCCCTGACAATGATCTATGCAATAGTTACCTCCAGGTTAGATTACTGTAATTCAGTCTACACAGGGCTGCCCTTGAGACTGACCTGGAAGCTTCAATGGGTCCAGAACACAGCGGCATATCCATATCCAACCGATGCTCCACACAGGCTCCAGATTTAGTACCAGATCAAGTTCAAGGTGCTGGTGTTAACCTTCAAAGCCCTTTGTGGTCTAGAACGAATCAGAAACAGGGCCTTTTCAATGGTGGCTCCAACTTGGTGGAATGCACTCCCAACTGAGATCCAGGCCCTGTGGAATTTGGTGCAATTCCATAAATTTTCTCTTCTTAAGGAGCTGCCGGTCAGATTGAAACTTAAAAATGTGATACTAGGCTGTTTTAAAATACTGCATCTGGACTGAACAGGGTAGAAGTCCAAAAAAAAATCAGGTAGAAACCATCAGTCCTATTTAGACCTGTTCAGAGAGTTTCAGAGTCAGTAAAAATCTTCTCTATTGGCAATTGCGCAGACAGTTTACTTATTCCTCCAAGTCAAGTGGAGGAGAGAGGAGAAAAGATAAAAGGGGGACTTCAGATGCCCAATATCACAGTACATAAAATTAACTTGTCTTATGCTGGGTAAGTGCTTGTTAAAACTTTAAAAATTCAGAAAAACCTTGGAACAGATACCTTCAGCATCTTTGTTGGGAGCCACCCACCATAACAGCTCCAAGCCTCCAAGAAATTCTTCACCAGCTTCTGGGGAGAGCCTTTTCTGACAATCAAAGAAGATAGACTGCAGATATCTCACCAGCACCGGCTGCGTCATCTCCTCTCCCCCAAACTCTTACTACAACTCTGACTCCGATTTTGATACTCCTATTCGCTTCTCTGAACCGAGGCTCTCTAAAGACCAAACATTTCATGAGGCTGGTGTCTTCCTTGCCCAATTGGATCTGAGGTTCAATCTTGTTATCCTGAATGGATTGCACCCGTATGATTCCCCTGCTGAATTTATGTTTGCCTCACCCCGGGGTTGTAGTGTGATTGATTACATGTTAATTTTACTGGCCCTGAGGGATGAGATGAAGACATTTGCTATCTCTGGATGCACTGAAAGTGACCATTTCCCATTGACCATGGCTAGCTCTGCTATCCCCCCTAAGAGTGGTTTCTTGAGTGTGAAAAGCGGTAGTGTGTCATCTAATCTACTCATGGTCATTTGGACACAGAGGGCAGCAGAAATGACTGCTAGTCTCCTAGACCCTAGAACCCTAGATAGGTTTGTAGCTCTACTGGAGACCGCACCATCAGAGTGGATTTTGTCATATGATAAGTTTGTAAATGAACTTTCTGGGATCATGATATTGCATGCGAAGCAACAACGGGGCATCAGGGAAGCCTCTACACATGGTTGGTTTGATAAAGAGTGTCAGGTGATTTACCTATGTGATATTTACCGTCACTATAGGGAGTCAAATTTAGTGCATCTCCCACTGTAATACTTTGAATTTAAAAAAAGGTCTTACACCAACTCTATAAGGATAAGCAGAAAAAGCTGGGAAACCCTCCTGCAGGCCACAATTAACAATCACTCAAGGAAATTCTGGTCCCTGATAGCCTGTTCAATGGGAAGAAATGAAGCAGTAAATAGCTTAATCACGGCCGATTGCTGGTAGAAGCATTTTTTTACAATGGTGCAATTCAAAAGGGCCTATAAAATGGCAATGTACCATCAAGCATATGGATGAGGTGAGGAGAATTCCCTTGCTCCCCCCCCCCCTCTCTCCCTGGGGCAGTAGTATAGTAAATTTATGGGCCTGTTTGGTGTAGTGAGAGCCACTTTGGTGAGAGCCAGTTTGGTGTGCGGACTCTTATCTGGGAGAACTGGGTTTGATTCCCCACTCCTCCACTTGCACCTGCTGGAATGGCCTTGGGTCAGCCATAGCTTTGGCAGAGGTTGTCCTTGAAAGGCCAGATGCTGTGAGAGTCCTCTCAGCCTCACCCACCTCACAGGGTGTCTGTTGTGGGGGAGGAAGATAAAGGAGATTGTGAGCCACTCTGAGATTCAGAGTGGAGGGCGGGATATAAATCCAATATCTTCTTCATGGAAATTGTATTGTTGGGATTACTGAAATGATTTAATCTGATTTTTATTGAAATGTTTTGATCTGATGTATGTTTTACTTACACATGCTCTGAGCCCTACATGAGTAGAGGACAGCGGGATACAAGTCAACATAAATAATAAAATAATAAAAATAAAACAAATCTGGGGCCTAGTCCTGCCACTGAGCATGTGACTAAGTGGCCAGGCCTCCCTCCCTTTGGACCACATAGAAGCCATCAGCCATAGAGAGCGGCTGTCTCATGGGGGAGTGGTGCCAGGGATCTCTGGTTATACTGACAAAATCACATTAATGTCCAATCTGGCCCTTGTAGCAAATGAGTTCAACACCTTTGATCTAAGCTATTCATTAGGTTTGCCAATAAGATTAATTGATCTAGTTTCAACTTAATCACAGCCTGGTTCCTCAACGCATGAAAGGGTATTTCTGCCAGTTTTCCTAGGCAAATCTTAGATGCTAAAGAGCTTCTTGCCAAATATGGAGTTTTCTCTACCTGTGCTTTTTAAAGATGATCAAAAGAGGCCTCCAATTTAAACTATTCTTATGCTATATTGGCTTTAGGAACACACGTTCAGCAGGAAAATTCAGATCAGTGTTTCATTAAATACATTAGTTCCAACCTTCTGGGATTATCCACAGCCTTGGATTTAATTGCCATAGATGGAAATTCATTAGATCTACCAACATATATCTACAGGTGGAGCAAGAATTCCTGGTATTGAAACTAGTGTTACTCAAAACTAAATTATTGCAGTTGGATCAAGTAAATAGGAATGAGCAAGTAGTATCTTCTAGCAATTTATCAATGACTGTCAAGGTTGAGGAATGCAAATACAATAAAGAGAGCCATTTGTCTTCGGAAAATCAAATAGTGGACCCTTCAGCTGATATCTTAAAAGTACCACTGACAATTCACACTCAACCTTCATCATTGCTAGCAACTGTCCAACTTAAATCAAAAGGGGTTTCACCTGAACCAGTCCACTCCACTCCATTGACCCCTAAAGTCAGATTGTCAAACGTTGCAGTTCTAAGAGAGGATTATGATTTTTTTAGAACTGATCAGTTAGAGAAAACCCTTTGAACTTGGCCTGGTGTTCAGCTGGAATGCTGCTGGGCTTAAGAGAACCCTTCAGGCAGGGGTGGCCCTAGGGCATCTGGCACCCTAGGCAAACCCCGGCCCCCACCCCCAGTGTCCCCATGGGCAAAGCCAGAGGGCGGGAAGGGTACATGCAGTGGCACAGCAAGGCTCTGAGTGGTGCAGAGAGGCTCTGTGCTTCCCAGCTGCCATCCCTTTGCGATTGTAGCCTGGTGGTATGGGGCATTTTTGTGCCACTCAGAGCCTTGCCATGCCACCACGCATGCCCTCGCCACCCTCTAGCTTTCCTGTGAGGGGTGGAAGGGTGCAGGTAGCAGGCAGCAGGGTGGGGTGGGAGCTGCGGAGGAGGTTGGATGGTGGCTGGGTGGTGCACGGCCTCTTCCCAACTCTAAGAAGTCCTCTCCTCCCAATCACCCAGGAGGTGGTGAGAAGGCCCACACCAAAGGCAGCTGCAACTTCAGTGCAAGGATAGGTAACAACAGTAGTCACCAATAAACCCAAAGTATGGACTAACAAAGGACCCAATGTATTGGATCTTTCTACTCATGTATTTCTAAAGATTCTGGTATATGCTATTCATGGATCAAGATGTCAAATTCTGTGGCTTTAGAATTTTAAATGAAGTCCCTCTAGTCAATTTGGATGGAGAGTTTACATATTGATCAAATAAAGGAGTAAGTATAATAGATTATTTCAGGTGGAATTCTAGCAGGAGCTCCTTTGCATATTAGACCAATTCTCCAAGAGCTAATAAAACTCTTTCAACATCAGGGAGGTGTGGCCTAATATGCAAAGAAGCTCCTGCTAGAATTCCACCCCTGGATTATTTTATTATTTCAAAATATAATGTAGATTTGGTAAAGATATTCTCGATTGAGTACTTGTTCACTTATGACCATTATCCACTTCCGCTCTCACTTTTTTCTGACATCCCTTTCAAGTTTAAAGGAATTTAAATTACTATTGTTACAATTAGTAAAAAGTTGAATTCTCAGGTGGCTAGGGACAGCCAGAGAATACTGGGGTCTGAAGAAGCTAAAGTATTATGAACTTCTATAATTCAATCAGTATGGAAAATTCTAATGAGACGTTAGATCAATTCGTTGGGCTTCTCTCTTCTGCTTTAGTAAAGTCAATTAAGACACACAGAACACCTGTGAAAAATAGCTGGTCTGACCCTGACTGACAATTTAAGTTTCAGCTTTAAAAAGACCATCTTGTATGGAGAAAGTCTGGAACTTTAGAAAGAAGAAGATTATTCCTTCTTTTGAAATTTTGTTATAAAACCTTAATTAGGTGAAAAAAAGAGGGGACATGAAAAAGCCCATCTCTCCAGGTTTTTCAAATTACTTCAAGAGCAAAACAAGAAAGCTGTTTGGCAAGATCTTTAGATCTTTTCAGTGAGGCAACAATTTAGCATCTGATATCCCATTGTCTACCTGGGAATGCTACTTTGAAGATCTGTTTAAAGATAGTGTGAGAGGTTCTACCTCTCCTTTCAGTATCAATATCTCACAGTTACCTGATTGGCCTTCAGTATCCCCAAGGGAACTTCTAGCTATAATTAAACAAATGAAAATTGTAAAGAGTTCTGGATATTACTTTCTATTGATTGCATTATTTAAGATAGACCCAGTATGGTGAGCAGAACTATTAACCTTTTAATTCACAACCAAACAGGAGTAATTCCTGAAAGCTGAAAATTGTCATTAATCACTCCTATTTATAAGAAGGGGATAAGAATAGACCCCTCCAATTATAAGCCAATTATCCTACTTCCTATATTGAGCAAAATATATGCTGCCTTTTTAATGAATAAATTAAAAGCAAGGATGGAAGAATACAGCATAATTTGGCAAGAGCAGTTTGACTCTCAGAATGGAAGAAGAGAAGACATTTGATTTAGATCCTGCCCTTCACCCAGAGTCTCAGAGCGGCTTACAGTCTCCTTTCCTTTCCCTTCCCCACAACAGACACCCTGTGAGGTATGTGGCACTGAGAGAGCTCTTCCAGAATTGATCTTGAGCAGAACAGCAATGAGAGTTATGACTGACTCAAGATCACTCAGCAGGTGCATGTGGAGGAGTGGGGAATCAAATCCAGTTCTCCCACATAAGAATCTGTGCACTTAACCATTACAACTAATTGACTGTAAATGCATACATCATTGTTTAATCCTATCAATCCTTGTTAATAAATATATTAAAACTAATGGAGAATCTATATTTGCTGCCTTTGTTGACCTTTAAGCAGCTTTTGATTTGGTATTCCATACTCGTTTGTGGGAAAAGTTCTAAGTGTCTATTGGTCCTGATTAAGAACTTGTATACTGTGGATTTTCTACATTTAATTTTTTTTTTAATATGAATCCATAAGAGTCAAAAAAAGGTGTAAGGCAAGGATGTGTCCTAAGTCCACACTTATTTAACTTATATATGAACAATTTCTTCCCAAATCTGCAAAGTAATTTAGCAAATCATCCTCTACCAATGCTTTTACATGCCAATGATGTAGTTCTCCTCAGCCTAATCCCAACTGGTTTAAAGAAACTCATGAGTGACTTCTGTGTCTTTTGCACCTGAGAGTAGTTGACAATTAATTTTGCCAAAATAAAGATCTTGGAGTCTCTAAGTCAGGGCATTTGAAGGAACATCCCGTCAAGCATTGATATTTCGAATAAACAAGCAATTGTTTGATACAAAGACTCGTTTTACTGATAATCCATTGTTGCTCAAGGTATGGAACCTTGAGAGTGATACAGAATTGCTCATAGTATAGTGTTTTAAGGATTACATCAAAGGATATAGAAAAGATAGCCTCAAGACATAACAAGCATGTGTGAATTGTTACAATTATGCAAAAATACTACCCACTACTATCATGCGGTTGAAACTTCCCTCGTTCTCATACATTCCTGCTCCTTTTGATTAGCGGTGAATGGGAACTGTTCAGGGGACGCGCCTCCTTTCTCTCTATCATCAAAGTTACTGCATTCCTACATTTTCTACCCAGAGGTGAAAAAGAGGAAAGGAAGGTGAGAAAAGTACGAGGGGGGTTAAGCTTTGAAATACACCTATGAGAAAGGAAAGATGTGAGAACAAAGGAAAGAGAAATTAGATTCCAATAAGTGTATTGATTTAATGCACAGAAATAGCATGCTTGACACATCCCTGGCAACTTTATGGAGAAACCATTGAAGAAGTTAGACAATTTAAATATCTTGGTGTTACATTTAGTTTTGATTTATCCTGGAACTTCTAAATGACATGAATCACTCTCTTTTATACCAAAGGTGGCCGACTTATCTCACTTTTAAAAAAAATTATATAAGGCCATAATTCTTCCCAGATTGTTCTATGCTGCCCAAATCTGGGTCAACAGACCACTGGATCCTCTTTATAAGTTCCAACAACCAATCTTCCATAAGATCCTTTCTTTTCTTCCCGGTGTACACTTAGACAGGTAGAACTTGGACACCTTCAGATTTCAACAATGGCATGGTGCCATGCTATTGAGTTCAGATTATCACTTCATGAATCTAATGCTCTACCACCCCTACTGCAATTAATTACAGTTGATTCCTGGTTGGGAACTTGGCTTACCCCAATTGACTCAAAGCTTGCTATATTAAACCTGATCTTAAATTCCATGGACTCACTGAAAAAACCCTTGTTAATTGTATGAAACCAATTATTTAAAAAAGATTTGGCAATGCTAAAATTCCAAGCTGATCAGAAATGCTCCCCTATTTACTTTCATTTCTTATCAGAAAATGTTTTGAATTGTCTAAAAACTTATTTTATCTAACAGTTCCAAAGTATTCTCTCTCTTTCCTTTTTACTTAGATGCAATGTATTACCTTCTGCGAAGATAAACGGCTATTTTAGTAGGATTCCCTCCCTGCCCCGAGAAGCACTTCTTTCCTTACTGTAAAGATTGTTGGCTCAATTGCCTTATCCTTTTTAGTTTCCCCTGTTATCCCACTTTGAAACCAATATATTACAGAACAAAGACTAAAGATTCTACTATCAGGCAAGATAAAAAGTGCACATGTGATTTAGCCATATTTATTTGTGTAGTAAGAAATTACTTATAAACTATTTCAACGTATGGCTTGTAGGCTGTTAAGTTATAGGCAAATGAAAGTTGAGGAAGGAGAAAAGTTGAGGAAGGAGACGACTTCATAGAACCCGGAGGCTGTTTAATTGTAGACCTATGGAGTGATGCCACTAGAAAGATGACCTTGATCTCATTAATATTGATCTGTAGTGTTATGGGAGTTTCGATAATAGTGTACTACTCCCATACTATTTTTCTTATATCAGTTTTAAATGATTTAGGCTGATCCTGCATTGAGCAGGGAGCTGGACTAGATAGTCTCTATGACCCCTTCTAAGCTCAAAGGCTCTTTGAGTAGTAAGCTCAAAGGCTCTTTGGGAGGTAAATTTTTAAACTTTTGACTATTTCACTGAGTTTTATTGTCCTTTCTGATTGTGAATAAAGCTAGTTGAGCTTTTCATATCCCAAACTCCTTGTGTATGTAAACAGCATGTGTTTTCATACATTTGTATTAGAATGAAGGAATGAACAGGAATGAAATCTTGACATAATTGATTTTCAGGCAGTTTTATTACCCACTTCTAGCATTTTGTATGGCTGACCCCAAATAGGTGAGAAAGCACATTTTGTGTGGGGAAAAATCTACCAAAATGAAATGACCCCTTTTTTATCTGATTAGTAGTCCTTGAAATTGATAAAAATAATCAGCCATTCAGTTTAATAGGAAACATTTTTGCTTTTTAATGTTCATAATTTCCAAATTTGACATATCACGGCAAGACAGGATGTCTTCATGTTGCCTACAAGCTTGAAATTTATCCTGAATCTGTAATAAGAGGCAACTACTAAAAAACAAACTAAAAAGATAACCAAAGAATCTTTTTGGTGCAATTTTCTCCCTGTCCCAAAACTCTTTCCTTTTGTTCTGAAAATGTAGATAAAATTCAGTAAAGCCCTACTTGTTTTACCAAATAAGCACCAGTTTAAACTAAATAGAAAGAAGTAACTGAATGAGAGAAGGCAGTGGAACTAGGGTTGCCAGCTTACCACTGAAGGTGGAGGATGCCCTGCTCCAGAGCCACCACCCACCACTGATCAGCCGGCTGGAGTGGGGACTTACCAGAAGCAGGAGGGAGGCCCAGGCTATGTCCCTGGTGATGTGGCAACATCCCTTGTATCATGTCCTGGAAATGATGTCATCATGCCAATGATGTCATGACAATGCTCTGGTGTTTGGCCAAAAAGTCTGTGATAGAAGCCATTTTTCCCATAGAGTTTTTGCCCAAACACCAGAGCATCACCATGATTGCACAACATGATGATGTCACCCCAGCCAATGATGTTTTCTGGGCCTCCCTCCTGCTCCTGGTAAGTCCACCTCATTTCTCACTGGTTGCCAGGAGGAAACTGGCAATCCCAAGTGAAAAAAAGAAGCTAACTACCATACCATACCAAACCTTTAATGGCATAATAGATTCAGATAAAAATACACAGAATATAAAAATTTAAACATTGGAGATAAAATCAAAATAAAATCGAGCTTACAGATGCATTCAAACATGGTCAGAATTAAATTTAAGGATGTCAGCCAGAAATTTTGCCACAGCCTCACTAACCACCCCCTCAGTATCACTCAATAAATAATAACAGGGTGGCAGAATAGACAAATCTGGAGAAAAAGAAAGCTTGCCAAATAAATCTTTACGGAGGTTATGGTATAAAGAACAATCAAGCAACATATGCTGGATTGAGTCAGGGGTATTTGCTCCACAGGAGCAAAGTCTGTCGGCTAAAGGGACTCGCTGATATCTCCCTTGTAAAACTTTGGAGGGAAACGCGTTTAGTCTAGCCAACATAAATGCCCTGCGATGACTTGGAGTGGTTAGGTCTGATAGATAATTGGGCATTTTGCCACAAAAGCATAAAGACCTAAGGAAGCTGGAGAGCAAATATAAGGGTCAGTTGGCCGTAATTTCGTTTCCTCCGATTCCCATAGTCTCAGTTTAATACATCTGAAGATATATGACTCACCAGCGGTAGAAAAATCATCTACCTCTAACCCCAATTGATTGAGTTTAGACAGAAGCACTGCTGTCCAGGACGAAATATAGGTCTCTTTTCATACAATCAAGAAGGCTGTTGGGATCTGTTCTAAAATGAATTTTGAGCCAGAATTTAAACACTGCAATCCAGGCTTTTGTCTCCACCAAAGACTGACCCACTTCAGAGCAGAGAGCAAAGTAGGACACACATTTTGGCAAACCAAGAAGCTAACTAGTCTTAACATTTATTACATTTTTTTTGCTTTGAATAAGATTGTCTCACTTCTCCCGAGTATACTTTTAAGAATAGAACAAATAAAAGGTTCAAGCAGGCCTCAGATTCAGTGGGAGCTCACAGGAACACAGCTCCTGAACCTTTCTGAGAGTCCCACCTCCTTGTCCATTGAATAGCATGTGCAGCTGCATAACAATCCCAGGATTGTCGTGGAGGGGCGGTGGCTCAGTGGTAGAGCATCCGCTTTGTTGGTAAGCAGAAGGTCCCAGTTTCAATCCCTGGCATCTCCAACTGAAAAGGGCCCAGGCAAATAGGCATGAAAAAACTCAGCTTGAGACCCTGGAGAGCCGCTGCCAGTCTTAGACAGTACTGCCTTTGATGGACCAAGTGTCTGATTCAGTATAAGGCAGCTTCATATGTTCATATGAGCTCCACCACTTATTTTTCTACAAAATGACCCCCGGGTTCAAGTATAAGATAGATTTAAAGGCAAACATGCTCATCTTAAACAGTGGGCATTTAACAACCCCCGCTGGTCAACTACAGCAACTGATCTTCTTTAATTGCAAATACAATATCTTTATACTCAGCATAAAATGTCCACATAGCAATCCATTTCATATTTACTGCCTTCCTCTCGTTATTGCTTTACATCTCATCTTTCCATCCACATAAAATTAGTAGTATTCGAATTTTTATGATATGATTTCATTTAAAAAAAAAAAACTTGGGGGGGGGGTGGGTTTAGTGGAGGAATTCTAACAAGGTCATTAATGTGATATATCCAAAAAAGTGAGGATGTAAAATAGGTGCTTCCACTCTGGAGTATGTCTAAAAACAGAAAAATCATGCTTCATATAATAAATATTTAAGCAGTTGCTGGATGGGAAGGTGAAGTGCAGAATATTACAATACAACTTATAAGGATGTGTTTTGTATGCTAAAACATACTAATCAAAACTACACTATAAGTGCCCAGTGTTCACTGCCAGTTCATCACAATGGAAGTATAGTAGAGGTAAATGCATTAATTTGGTTTTTGGAAAGGACCTGCCTCTTTCAGTGACTGTTCACAATATATATGGTTACTTTGTAGGGTTGCCAAGTCCAATTTAAGAAATATCTGGGGACTTTGGGAGTGGAGCCAGGAGACTTTGGGGGTGGAGCCAGGAGACATTAGGGGTGGAGCCAAGATCAAGGCTGTGACAAGCATAATTGAACTCCAAAGGGAGTTCTGGCCATCACATTTAAAGGGACAGCACACCTTTTCAATGCCTTCCTTCCATAGGAGATAATGAAGGACAGGGGCACCTTTTTGCGGGTTTTGAAACTTGGGGGGTATTTTGGGGAGAGGCACTAGATGCTGTACTGAAAATGTGGTGCCTCTACCTCAAAAAACAGCCCCCGCAGAGCACCAGATACCTGCGGATCAATTCTCCATGAGTTTCTTTGGGAATAAATCTCCATAGGGAAGAACAGAGTTCCCAGCAGACATTTCCCTCCCCTCCCCCCACTTTCTGATGACCCTGAAGTGGGGGGAGGGCCTCCAAACCGGAGGATCCCCTGCCCCCACCTGGGGATTGGCAACCCTATTACTTTGTCTTTGGGCCATACTTTTGACCAAGCCATGAAGCACCCCAACAGCCACAGCTGATGTGGCTCTTGACATACATTATACTTACATACAGCAGATTTGTCTATACAGCATGTTATAGACCTGCATAATTCAACTATTTATTTAAAACTAGCTTTGAATGTAAATCTTTCAAGGCAGCTCACAAGCAAATAAATTCTATACAAATTTAAAATTAGCATGGCATTAGAAAGTGCGCTAAAATAAAACTGAGACCAGCAATATGGAAAGGAATTTAGCAATAAATCTATGTTAAAACCCTTTCTAGAATACACATTTCATGCTAAATGCCCTTTAAAGCCTGACTGCCTTTTGTTTGGCTTCTAAAGGCTGAACGTTGAGAAAACTGTGCCTTTTGTGACGCTGCATTGCCACCATTGATAGTTAGAAACCAGATAGCAAAGCCTGCCAGAAAAACTGTAGGTTCATAGAGGAGAAGATCAATGTTCAATGGTCAAAGACCGTTTTGGTCTTAAGCAGGAACAGTACTACTTTGAACTGGATCTGGAAGTAGAAGCCAACAGGCCTCACTTTGGGCAGGAACTCACAGGAGTGGAGCTCTGAAACTTCTACATTTTATTGTGCTCGTTCTTTCTTAGACCTCACCCCCTCCCCCACCCCAAATACTTGCTTCTGGGCTCCATTGTTCAAACCCCGAGAGAATTTTGCTGAACTCTAAGATTTAACAAACTTCCTAATATTTTTTCCTACAACAAATGGGAAAATAATTTGAAGCAGCAGTACCAGCATAACAAAGTGTTTGGTCAATATCCACAATACCACATGTGATTATAGATATAATATGTCATGCTTTTCTAATAATTACATGAATTATGACATTGGAATGTATATTTTATGCTAATGTTCTTCCATCTTCAGCAAGTGAATTATGCTCATTTCACCACTATTGCATTGATAAATTCATTTTAGTTTTAATCTGAGAGATAGCTCACATTGGTTAATAAGCAAAAAAAAAAAAATGGAGGGGGGGGTGGGGCAAAGATCTATGTCCAATCCTAACATAGGGCCTGAAGTTCCAGGGACTTTGATGCAAATCACTGTGCACATAAACGTGTCCTTATTAAAATGTATAATCTGCACAGAAGACGCCACTTACATTAAGTGTCCAGATATGGCAGTAAAAACAAACACAGTATGACAGAGGAATAGGTTACCAGCTCTCCAGTTCACTGAAACATGTTTTCAGTGTGACAAAGGATTGAAGATGTAAACTTAGTCCATACTTGGATAAACCCATAGCAAAAACTCTAAGGTAAAAAGTCTCCAGAGTTTAATTTTTGAGTGACAGAATTCATATATTTGTTGGTTCAACAATGTTGTTGCTTTAAACCATTATCATCACTTGCACAATATGTAAACAATGTCCCCAAAGTGCAGCCACCTACCACGTGCAAATTTTTCTTTTATAAACAGTAACAGAGCTACTCCCTGGCAAGGTGGTGGTGTGGTCTGAGCTTCTTCAGTGGAGTGTCTAAAGAGAGGTCATTAAGCCTGTGGGCATTGAGAAAGTGAAATGCAACACTGATAGGTCAGTTATTTGGACTGTTTGGGGGAATGCGGGAATGTATAATCACCGCCCTTCCATTCACCATGATATGCTTCATAGTTATAGGGATGATGGACTGTGATACCTTTCTGACTGATCTACATCAGGGCCTGTGTGACATTTTAGTCAGCAGGTGTTAAACTTGGATAACCCCCTTGGTTGGCAGTAATGAGGGGTGTATGCTTGTTAGATAGGAAGAATTGGCAAGCACCTTACGGCAATAGGCACATTATGTGTCCATTATGCACCTTGTGGCTGGGTGCACTGGAAGGGGATGCCCTTGGTGCTGAGCAGCATCTTTCCAAACCTGATAGAGGCTTCATGATATGCCAAGGGAAGAGGATGAGGTTAACACACAGTGTATGGCCTAGTAAGAACAAGCAGCTGCTGGGAGTTAGGGCACAGAACTTCCCTAAAGAATATTTTCCTCATCAAACACACACACACACAATACAGAAAAAACATATATAGGATTATTAAAACAATCTGCTATGGCATACCAAAAACATTAGTAATTAATAATGATAGGTGTCTGAAACAGACTCTGGGTGATACAAAACACTATACTACTACAAATGTAGAGGGTATTTAGTGACATTTTGTGACTATTACTATTTTTATTATTACCTTTAATTTATATCCTGCCCTCTCTGCAAGTGGACTCAGGGCGTCTAAGAATCAGTTCAAAGCTTCAACGAATAAATACAATTAAACAGTTCAAAACTTCAAAACTACAAACAGTAAATACAATTAAAACATTTTATGGTGCTGTTAAGCAACAACCTAGGCGGGATTGTCCTTTACGACCAGTGAGCCCGTAGTGATTCCAATTTCTCAGTAGTGTAGGGTGGCAGTCCTCAGTAGTCCAATGAAATTTGGATTGGGCTATGTTTTGAATTGAGGCATTGCAACATCATGTGTGTATGTTTTTTTCCTTTACTTTCAGATTATTCTTGAGAATTGCAGTGGAAACAAATATTTATTATTTTATTTACTTTATCTCTACCTTTTTTCCCCCAATGGGGACACAAAGTTATTTAGGTTATGTTCCTTTCTTCTATTTTATCCTCACAATAACCTCAAGAGTTACGTTAGGCTAAAAATGTGTGATTGCATAAAGGTCACCCAGCAAATTTCCTTTGCTGAGTGGAGATTCAAACCTGGCTGTTCCAGATTCTAATCTGTCATTATAACACCACCAGACCATGCTGACTCTTTAAATTATCAGAGGTCTTTACAATTTCTCCTCAGTGTTTGAGCATTGTTGCTTCAGATGTTGCATTTAATGTATTCACACGTCTACCATAGATGACTTGAATTTGAAAGGTGGTATCCTAATATTGCATACCAGTTTTGATGACAGTGCCAGTGTCTTCTAGTGAGAATATCTCCATGCATGGTGTTTCATATGATGGTCCTGCTGCTGGTATGCTACATTTAAAGTGTTTTAACTATAGAATTTTAAATTTTGATGTATTATTGTTGTGAAATTTTAATGGTTTGTTGTGATTTTATTGTTGTGAGCTGCCCTGAGCCTGCTTCAGCAGGGAGGACGGGATATAAATCAAATAAAGTAAAGTAAAGTAAATTTAGAATGATAATTAAGTAAGTATACCAAATATCATCCTGGTTTATCATTGTTCAGTGGAATTATGGTATTAGAAGCAAACTTGCAACAAAAGTGCTGAATGGGCAAATTTACCCCCCTTGGTATTTTTTGAAAGTTCTTGGCTATATAGTTCTTTAAGAAAGGAATTGGGGAATGGGGTGGGGGGGGGGAGTCATGCCATTTCACTGTATGTAGCATGATCCCAGTGCTGGTTAACCATATGGAATAGGTCCAATCTGGAAGAAGGAATCGGCAAGAAAGAAAAAAAAACAAAAACACTTCAGGATCCAAATTAGCCAAGTAGATTAGAGACCTTTTCAAAGATGAACATTTAAAGGTATCTCCGATGTTATAATGCATTAGTGGGAGTTTTTCATCTTAATAAATTACTGCTAGAATATACACTATATACCTGAGAAAAATAATATCCAGTAAATAAAGACATGAGACATAGTCTTTATGATTTAAGGAATACCAAAAAGAAAAAGGAAAGAAGAACTGGAGAATATGAAACTATTAACTTGATGAACTCCCCACAAAAAATGTATGCGTAATCTGGAGGTGGTTCGTAGGGACACAGTTTTGCTTCTGGCGGCTCCAGCTCTAAACTCTCTTTCCACAGTTTTGTACCTGCTGCAAAGCATTACCAGGCATGGGTGACAGATGAAGGCTCTCTTTTTAATATATGCTTTTTTTTCCCCTTGGTTGGTTTATATTCTCATTTATTTGAACTGAAATCTATACTAGTATTTATGTGGTTCGTTGGTGGTTTTGTTGCTATGTCAATATTTTTAAGGATTTAGAAATATTCTGCTATTTTGCTGTTGCCATTTTATAGCACAACCCATATTTTAGCTTATTTTTTTATGACTGTAAACCACCCGGGAACCATTTGTTAAGAGCTAGAACTCTTAAAATGTTTTAAATGAATCAATTCCGTTCCAAAAATTAGGGGGACGTATTCATACTAGATATCTATCTGTATATCAGAGTTCCTATTGATTTTTTAATCAGGGACAAGGTGCTAATAGTATTACCCAAGAAAGACCAGGCAAAGCTACTATGCAGTTCATGCCCAACAAAACTTCATATATTATCCTGTGCTAAACTTCAGAGGAAAGCATGCATGTACATTAATTCCTATACATACTAGCAGAGCAGCAGTTACATGGGTTGGCAAATTGCTTTTATCAAAGCTCCTTTGTACTAAAATATAGGTAGCAAATAACTTGTGGAACTTTCTAAGGGGGGGGGGGGAAACCCCTTAATCTCTCATTGGAGCTGTCAGGCCCCTGGCGGGACAAGGGATTTCCTGCCTCCAGGTCCTGTTGCCCACTGCTGCTCTGAGCAGCAACAGAGAAATTAAAAAGAACAACCACCACAACAACACCAGCCTTTTGCTCTTACAGAAAGCTCATGCAGGAAGTGACAAAATGTAGCTGTAGGAATCTCTCGACATTCTGTGGCTTTACCATAGAATTCCCAGTGATTCCTAGATCTTTGTTACTTCTTGTATCTACAAGTACATGGGGCCACATTTTAAAGAATTTCCCCCCTGCAACACTGCCCCCCTCATGCCAGTCGCCATGCCCTGGACTGCATGAGCTGCAGCGAAATTTAGACATGCAGCTTTTTTTCCATATAAGTGAATTCCATTTAAAAACAAGAATATAAGCTAATGCATTCATTTTTACCATACACTTAACTTCACATCTGCACCTCATGCAGGCCCATAGCCATGGGGGGCCACCCCTGACATCTGGGGGGCCCACCCATGACCTCTGGGTGAGCCCGCAATTTCAGGGCCCTCAGAATGTGGCCTACTCTACCCGCCATCAGGCCACTGCCATGGCCTTCTCCTTCCCCCTCTGATTCAAATTGCACTGGAGGGGTGTTCAGAAACAGCCACAGCCTCCCTGCACCATTTAAAAGGACTGCCAACCAACTGATCAGCAGGACCCTTTAAATCACCAAGGAGGCTAGCAGCTGCTCCTGCCACCCCTCCTATGCAATTTAAATCACAGAGGAAAAGGGGGGCTGCCCTCAAGTGGAGGCCGGGAGGGAAGGCTGCTATTCCGGTTGTCTCCCAGAAGGTTCTCCAAGAACCTTGGAGAAGACCTGGCTTGCTGGCCCCACCTCTCTTCCCTTCCCTTCCTGCTCAGCAAGCAGGAAGGGAGAGCAAGAAGGAACAGCGTTCTCCCTGCTTGTTGCAGCTGGCCAGAGACTTCTTCAGCTGGCTGTGAGAAGCAGAAGCTCCAGGCCTGTTGACTCCACCTCTATGAGAAGCAGTGGATCTCTGTGCTTCTGGCAGCCTGCTGGCTGTGAGAAACAGGGAAACCTGACCTGCCAGCCCAGCCTTTTTAGATCAGGGGGCTGTTTAAAAATCTCTGTGCACTCCAAATTTTTAAAAAGCCCCCCCACCAAACTTAAAGAAACCCTGGTTTAAGACAGCTATAGTAAATCCACACCAAGTAGAAGGCATGAAGATTGCTTTCTATATTTTTCTTCTGCCTTGTTTAAGAAAATAATGGCCTCAAGCTCTAGGTATTTTCAACATGTTTGCATTTTGAAAGATTACAGAATTTAATAAGGCAATTACTAGTATAATTTCCCCTCACTTACAAAAGTCCACTTATATAGTCATTTGCAATAATTCGTGTGCAGTCGTATACACTGCATTGCATATTTAAATATACATGAAATAAATTGAGGCAGGGGTATGTACTTGCAAGCTGTACTGAATCCAAAGTAGGAGCAATTTCGAGTGTGAGAATATGTAGAGGTATAAGTCAACTTACAATGAAAACAAAGAAGCCAGATATTAATTGGGTAAAATGTGGGTTGTTTGAAGATGGCGCCTCAGAATAAGTGCAGATGAAATGTGTATTCAGCTCTGGGAGAACTAGAAATAATTTTAATTTAAATCTATTTAGGCTTTTTTAAAAAATGACTAGTTTCCTTTGTTTTATTAGCAGTTAACTAAAATTAGCACTATAGCCAATTTGCAAAGCAATAACTATACTTCTCTTATACTTCTTTCCTGGGCATAAGGAAGCCCAGGAAAGAAGTAGCTACATAACAGTTAAAATAATCTTGCAAGTGGCAGAAGAGTGTATAGGTCAAATCCAGCTATAAGTTCACCTTGGATAGGTGTTAGAGCCAGAGTCAGAAGCAATATATTTTTCAACATACCAATGAAGATGCTAATTTGACAGCATCATCACATGAAACAGCATTTTCAAGATTATTCAGATGGGAGATTCCATAGTGAATGCTGGAGGAACAGAGGTACACAGGAAATTGTTATATAGAGCAGGTGTGTCTAACAGGTAGATCGCGATCTACCAGTAGATCACGGAGGGGTCAGAGGTAGATCACCAGCCCCACTTGGTCTCATGGTTTGCTGGACAGGTGTTTGGGGTTTTTTTTGATGATTGTTTGGTGTGGTGGTATTTGATTATTGGTGCCAGTATGATGAATTCTTATTTTTACTTTTAGAACTGCATGTGGGGTTTTGGCATCATCCAGAGGTATCAGTTCCTGTTGATCTTTAATACTTTGGGACAGTGACAGTTTTGGGCCAGATTCAGCCAGTGATAGCTTAGCACCCCAGCCACCCCAGTATAATGAAGATGAGTGTTCTAAAGAAGAGCAAAACCTACCACTTTCATGATGAATGGACCATAAACAATAAAAGCTCAGTCCTTCATGACTTCCTGCTTGAACAGGGTATGGACCTGGTTTACATGACTGAGATCTGGGTGCACGACGGGGAGACAGTAACTCTCTCCCAGGTTGCCCCCCCCCCAGAATACTAAGTCTTTCACCAATCACGGACTAGCGGGAGGGGGGAAGGGGTGGCTCTATTCATATGGGAGGCTTACTTCTTTCAGGTGCTTCTGTCGCCAAAGATTGACGGCATTGAATGTGTCGGCTTGGCATGGGATGTTGGTGAGGGGTTGGGGCGATTTGGCTGGTATTCCATCTGTTTAACGCACCAGTCAGCGCCTTACCGTTCCTGATGGTGGCTGTGACAGGCTGGGCATTGGAACACCCAAGGCTTTTGATCCTGGGTGATTTCAATGTCCATGCCAATGACCCAACCTCCATTCAGGCGGCAGACCTAGTGTCATCCATGGTGACACTGGGACTCTCCCAGGTTGTTACAACACCCACTCACCAGGCGGGGCACATGTTCGATCTGATCTTTGTGGTGGAGATTGTAGTGGATCAGGTTGCTGCTGATGCAGTGCCATGGTTGGGCCACTATGCCCTAAAGGCCCATGTGGATGTCCCACCTCAAGCCCATTTAGGCGGCGAGCGTATTTTGGCTCGCCCACAGAGCCTGATGGACCTGGTTCAAATGGCTCTTCGGGGTTCCTGACCCCCTGGCAACTCTCTAGATGACTTTACAACTCCCTGGCAACTCTCTCGGCTGACTTTACAGGCGAACTAAGTGATATGAACATTGAACTACAAGGTAAAAACAAATGCACTGGCGAGATGATGAGTACAGTTTAATCCTACAAGAGCAAATTTGAGCTAATGATGACTGACCTTGCAAACAACACTTTTGATCTTTTTCCTAATACACAGGACCATCTGGGACAATATCCAAATTTTGTTTTTCAGAACGAGAAGTATGTGACAGAAATCTGCACTGTTATCCAGGAATTCAAAAAAAGATTCTGTGACTTCCAAAGAATTGAAAAAGTTGTGGAGTACTTGTCATACCCATTCAAAGCAGATTTGGACATTAAGGAAACTGCAGTAAAAATATTAGTAAAAATTACTCATTGAACAAGGCATCTCTTGAAAACGAAATAGTAACTCTTAAAAATCACATTTTCTCAAGACCCATGCTGAGCAAGAATCGTTTTGCCTAGAGACAAATTTCCCAACTTGAGAAGATGCAGTGAAGCTGTACACTCCTGTTTTAGTTCAACTTATTTGTGTGAATCTGCATTTTCCCATCTGAAAATGACAAAGAGTACACAGCGTTCCAACATGACAGATGAACATCTCCAGGATTCCCTGAGACGCAATATTCACCCAACTTCAAAAAGCTGGTGGATGAAATGCAGGCTCAGACGTCTCACTAATTAGCAAGAGCGAAGTTTTAAAGATTGTGCAAGATCAGCCTGGATCAATACTTGACCTACATTTAACACAAATCACTCAATAAAAGTTAAAGAAAGTTATTAAGATAGTTAAAGAAAGTTATAACGATAAAAATTTAAGAAAAACTGTTCGCAGTTCTTTCTGGATCTTCATCTCTCTGTTTTGTTTTTGCTTATTTTGCTCACTAGTAAATGACAGAAGGTGCATTGTAAATGGGGGGGGGGGGGTTTCAACACAAATAAGTTGAACTAAAACAGGAGTCTACAGCTTCACTGCAGCTTCACTGCATCTTCTCAAGTTGGGAAATTTAACCCAACTTTGGTGGGTTAAAACCTAATTTGAAACTAATTTGAAACTTAATTTTTGTGGTGGTAGATCACCAGCACTTTTGTCCGGAAAAAATAGATCACGACCTATTCGAAGTTGGACATGCCTGATATAGAGGAAGGATGGATAATGCAGTTCAAATTCATTCATCATGGAAGGTTCTTAAAGAGAAAGCAATCGTGACTGACAGAGAACCTATATGGAAAAGATTATTTAGTTCCATTAAGGGAACTTCCATTTTTATGTTCATGAGTTTTGTTCTACATAAAATAAGAAAGGACTTTTTGTAAACATTGCCTTGGCTCTAATGCAGGGCTGGTCAGTCTGTGGCTCGGGAGTCACATGTGGCTCTTTCACACATATTGTGTGACTCTTGAAGCCCCCACTGCCCCGTCAGCTGGCTTGGAGAAGTCTTTTCTCTCTTTACAATACCTTCTCCAAGGCAAGCAAGTCAGCAGCTTGGAGAATCCATTTAAAGTTGCTTTATTTCCACCTCTCCCTCCTCCACCTACCTACGAAATTGCAGCTCAGGAGCTACATGTGGCTCTTTCACACCTATTGTGTGGCTCTCAAAGCCCCCACCACCCCATCGGCTGGCTTGGAGAAGGCATTTGTCTCTTTAAATCATTTCTACAAGCTGAGCCAGTTGATGGCTTGAGGAATGCATTTAAAAGTAAAGTTGCTTTCACCTCTCCCTTCGCATCTGTTTTCCTTCCTTCCTTCCTTCCTTCCTTCCTTCCTTCCTTCCTTCCTTCCTTCCTTCCTTCCTTCCTTCCTTCCTTCCTTCCTTCCTTCCTTCCTCCCTCCCTCCCTCCCTCCCTCCCTCCTTTCCTGTCATGTGGCTTGCAAAATCTGATGTTCATGTCTTGCATCTCTCAAACATCTGCTGCTATGGAACATACCCGTGAGTGGAAAGTTTTCTGCCCAGAGTGTGATTTACTTGACTGCCCCCCTACTGTGCAGACCAAAATACCTTCTGAAACACAGCTCCTGAAGGGCAGAGAAGAACAAATATAGTGTGAAAGCCAGTAGGGTGTAGTGGTTAGAGGCTCAGGTTAGACTCTGGGGTCGTTTTTGCACTCACCTTAATCAGCAGCGACGACCCTCTTCACCGCGCAGGATCTGCGCGGATTTCGCACTAATTGCCATGGAGCACCCGGAAGAGCTGGAAAGTCCCGGCGCTTTTGCGGCGCAAACAGAAACTGGTTTTTGGCGGTTTCCGTTTGCGCCGCAAAAGCGCCGGGACTTTCCGGCTCTTCTGGGTGCTCCGCGGCAATTAGTGCGAAATCCACGCAGATCCTGCGCGGTGAAGAGGGTCGTCGCTGCTGATTAAGGTGAGTGCGAAAACGACCTGGGAGAAACAGGTTCAGATTTCTACTTTGTAGTAGAAACTTGCTGGATGACACTGAGTCAGATGCTGTCTCTTTGTGGCCTTTCTCATAGTGCTGTTGTTGAGAGGATGAAATTAAAGATGGAAGAACAATGCTATAAGCGTCTTTGAGTTCCCATTGGGGACAAAATGGGATTATAAATATCTAAATAACTAAATGCCCAAATAAATTCAGAAAGTGACTTTAAATCTTCAATGTTTGCGACCAAATGTATATTTTTGTTTATTTAAAATTTAGATTTATAAGAACATAAGAGAAGACATGTTGGAACAAGCCAGTGGCCCATCCAGTCCAACACTCTGTGTCACACATTGGCCAAAAAAAGCAGGTGCCATCAGGAGGTCCACCAGTGGAGCCAGGACACTAGAGGCTCTCCCGCTGTTACCCCCCCCCCCCAGCACCAAAAATACAAAGCATCACTGCCCCAGACAGAGAGTACCCTGTGACTAATAACCACTGATGGACCTCTGTTCCATATGTTTATCCAATCCCCTCTTGAAGCTGTCTGTGCTTGTAGCTGCCACCACCTCCTCTGGTAGTTAATTCCATGTGTTAATCATTCTTTGTGTGAAAAAGTTTTTCCTTTTATCTGTTATAACCCAACTGCTCAGCAATTTCATTGAGTTATGAATTAGTCACTGAGTACTCAGAACTTGGAGTGATGGACAACAATCATCAAAACATATCACATCCACAGCATTCCAGCAATTAAAAAAATGAATTAAAACAATTTTAACAGATAACAGTACCCAGATAGCAGATAGCATTGATACATCTAATGCCAACTATGTCCCCATCTCAAAGGGTAGGGGTAAGGTAGGAGTGTAGTCAGAAAGGGGGGAGAAGAAGGTTCTAATATTAGAAGGTTTTAATATTAGAAAGTTGAAACTAGATATACAGCATTATAGTCAAAGAAAGATTCCATGAATAGTGTATTTGCAAATAGCACCGAAGATATGCATTTTAGACTAATATTTCATACTTTTCTATTAGTACTTCTATTTAATTAGGTACCAGTTGATCGTGTGTGGGTATATACATATATTTCATTCATACTTGTTTACAATATGTGTTATTCCCCTACAAAAAATATTTTGCCCATTCCTGTAAAGCAAAAAAGAAAAAAGAAAAGGCAATAATAAAAATATTATGGATTCAAACACCATGTAAATAGCATTTTATTTTATTTTATTGCAAATGAGATTCATAAAGAAGAAGAAGTAGAAGAAGATATTGGATTTATATCCCGCCCTCCACTCCAAAGAGTCTCAGAGCGGCTCACAATCTCCTTTCCCTTCCTCCCCCACAACAGACACCCTGTGAGGTGGGTGGGGCTGGAGAGGGCTCTCACAGCAGCTGCCCTTTCAAGGATAACCTCTGCCAGAGCTGTGGCTGACTCAAGGCCATTCCAGCAGGGGCAAGTGGAGGAGTGGGGAATCAAACCCGGTTCTCCCAGATAAGAGTCCTCACACTTAACCACTATACATAAGAACATAAGAACATAAGAGAAGCCATGTTGGATCAGGCCAACGGCCCATCAAGTCCAACACTCTGTGTCACACAGTGGCAAAAAATGTTATATACACACATACACTGTGGCTAATAGCCACTGATGGACCTGTGCTCCATATTTTTATCTAAACCCCTCTTGAAGGTGGCTATACTTGTGGCCGCCACCACCTCCTGTGGCAGTGAATTCCACATGTTAATCACCCTTTGGGTGAAGAAGTACTTCCTTTTATCCGTCTTACCCTGTCTGCTCAGCAATTTCATCGAATGCCCACGAGTTCTTGTATTGTGAGAAAGGGAGAAAAGTACTTCTTTCTCTACTTTCTCCATTCCATGCATTATCTTGTAAACCTCTATCATGTCACCCCGCAGTCGACGTTTCTCCAAGCTAAAGAGTCCCAAGCGTTTCAACCTTTCTTCATAGGGAAAGTGCTCCAGCCCTTTAATCATTCTAGTTGCCCTTCTCTGCACCTTCTCTAAAGCTATAATATCCTTTTTGAGGTGCGGCGACCAGAACTGCACACAGTACTCCAAATGAGACCGCACCATCGATTTATACAGGGGCATTATGATACTGGCTGATTTGTTTTCAATTCCCTTCCTAATAATTCCCAGCATGGCATTGGCCTTTTTTATTGCAAACGCACACTGTCTTGACACTTTCAGTGAGTTATCTATCATGACCCCAAGATCTCTCTCTTGATCAGTCTCTGCCAGTTCACACCCCATCAACTTGTATTTGTAGCTGGGATTCTTAGCCCCAATGTGCATTACTTTGCACTTGGCCACATTGAACCGCATCTGCCACGTTGACGCCCACTCACCCAGCCTCAACAGATCCCTTTGGAGTTCCTCACAATCCTCTCTGGTTCTCACCACCCTGAACAATTTAGTGTCATCCGCAAACTTGGCCACTTCACTGCTCACTCCCAACTCTAAATCATTTATGAACAAGTTAAAGAGCATGGGACCCAGTACCGAGCCCTGTGGCACCCCACTGCTTACCGTCCTCCACTGCGAAGACTGCCCATTTATACTCACTCTCTGCTTCCTATTACTCAGCCAGTTTTTGATCCACAAGAGGACCTGTCCTTTTAGTCCATGAAAACTGGCAAATGATAAGAAAAGAGAATTGATTGGCTGATGTTAATATATTCAAGTTATATGATATCTGGCCACAGTTTCTCCTGAGCTAGCAAAAACAAATGAGATTAGTCAGTTAAAGCTGATCGTGTCAGTGTGGGCAGAGCTTATGTCCTTAGGAACCAAAAGATAATTTACAACCTGGGAAATGTTTCACATTTCATTATTTTGTTTAAATTCTAAGTTTGTATTTTACAAAGTACTGGAATAATAGGTAAATTTTTTAGAAACATTACCAAATTATTTGAAACAAATAATAAACACTAGAGACTGGGAATGCTTCTGGGGCAAAGTGACAATTTGTGACATTGCTGTCTGGGAGCACTCCTGATTTGAACCCTGTACTTTTAAGTTGTGGGCCCCATGTCGCAGTGGTAAGATGCAGTACTGCAGTCCAGTCACTGCTTATGACCTGAGTTCTATCCTGGTGGAAGCTGGGTTCAGATACCCAGCTCAAACTCAGCCTTCCATCCTTCCGAGGTCGGTAAAATGAGTACACAGCTAAAGTAAAGTGTAGATGACTGGGGAAGGCAATGGTAAGTCACCCCATAAAAAGTCTGTTGTGAAAATGTTGTGATGCAATGTCACTACAGAGTTGGAAACAACTGGTGCTTGCACAGGCAACTCTTTTTAAGTTGTCTATTATTTCGAGTGCTGTCTTCATTATTTTAAGTGAGTTGTCATTATTGTTCTCCTACCAAACATCAGTTGGAGCTTCACAAAAAAAACCTGGATGTTCTTTTTAATGGAGCTTCTAAAATGTGGATCCATCAGAATTTGAAAGATGGAAGGTGAAAGAGCTAACAGTCGTTTTGAAGTATGAACTTGCAGAAGCAGAACAGTAGGAGTTTTTAGTTGGAGGTGGCTATATCTTCAGTATTTATGAGATACACTTGCTCTTTTGGGAATCTGGCATACAATTAGTGGTTGTGCTAGCCATTGTAGAAGTTTCATTAAGCTCTTCCTGTATAGGTATTCACATATTACAAATATATTTATCTGCCTGAAGTCCTCATTCTGTTCTGTTACTAGGATGAATCATTGTAATTAGTTCCTTAGTGATTTTTTTTAAGGAGACAATACTGAAACACAGGGCTTTTTTGAGCAGGAACTCCTTTGCATATTAGGCCACACACTACTGCAAGCTCCAGGAGGATTGGTTATATCAGGGGGTGTGGCCTAATATACAAAGGAGGTCCTGTCAGGCGATGGAGACTCAAGGACGTATTCATTTAAACAATGTATACTTTATTGGAAACGCATAGCTTGAAACAGAAGTTGAGACTAATACCTTGGTAAAGGTGTTTCGGGGTCTTATGGAATCTACTTCAAAGCAATATCTAAACAATAGCCGTATTCTCAAAACAAAGGGGAGTCAAGGTGCAAACTTTCACATGAGAGCTCTCTCTTATCTCTTAGCCCCTGGGAAGAGGCTAGCTAGCAGTCGTATCTAATACCGGTTACATTCCTTTGGTCTCACTGTCTCCTAAACACATTTTCAAACATTCTCTTTGATATGCATGTGGACTATAGCATTTACCTAGACTAAGGGTTAGTATTAAACAAGCCATTTGGTTAGTATTTGTTACTTTCCATAGGATAGAGTTACAGAGCCTGACAGTTCCTGCTACAAAAAAAAGCCCTGCTTGGGCATAGCTAAATCCCTGGAGTAATAGATATAGAGGTTTAATATATACAGGGGTGGTTTTTGAAAGCTCTTGGAGGATTGGCTACATCAGGGGTGTGTGTCCTAATATTCAAAGGAGCTCCTGCTAGAATTCCACCCCTGAATAGATATATAACTGCAGTATTCTTCCGTCTCTAAGGAATTTGGTCCCCAAATATTTATTTCATAATGAAACCAGCTTAAAATGCCTTCTTTTAAATCTATATCCTATCTTTAGAGAAAGCATACATTAATACATCAGCAATGTACAACTAAGATACAGACCCGGCACATGGGAGTTGGCGAACTAGGTGATTACCTAGGGCACCAGCTCCCAGCAGGGGCCAAAAGAGCCGAAAGAGCTGCATTTCCCTCCCCCGGCATCCTCCAAGGGCTCCGGGGAAGAGAAAGGCTGAGCCTTCTTTTGGCTCTGAGGGATTGGATGAGTTTTTCCCAATCTCTCAGAGCTGAAAGAGCCACTTTTTCCTCCTTAGGCATCCTCCAAGGGCACCAGGGAAGGCAAAGGTTGAGCGATTTTCCCCTGATCCCTCAGAGCTGAAATCCTGAGGCAACATAATTAGATTGCTGTGGAAAGGCAAGCTTTTTTGTTTCTATCCTAAAGTTTCCCTCCCCCAGCATCCTTGAGGGCTCCGGGGAAGGGTGAGCATTCTTTCGGCTCTGAGGGATCAGAGGAGTTTCCCCCGATCCCTCAGAGCCAAAAGAGTGGCGCTGAGTGCCCAGCATGATGATGTCACCATGATGTCATTACCCTCTGGGCGTGCAAAGCATGCACAAAAGTTTCTACTTGGAGGGGCGCACGATGGGGTTCTGCCTTGGGCAGCAGAACCCCACGTGCCGGGCCTGCTTAGATATCTTCAGGATAAAACAAAAACTAAAAATTCCATCACCAATACAACAACCCCCCCAAAATCCTGAGGCAACATAATTGGATTGTTGTGGAAAGGCAAGCTTTTTTGTTTCTATCCTAAAGTTTGTATTATCTGCCTAGCTTTTCCCCCCTTCCTCTCTTCCTCTTCCTCTTCTTTTGTTGTCAAGTCACAGATGATTTACGGCAACTCCATGGGGTTTTCAAGGCAAGAGATGTTCAGAGGTGGTTTGCCATGGCCTGTCTCTGCGTAGCAAAACCCTGGACTTCCTTAGTGGTCTCTCAACCAAATACTCTCCAGGGCTGACCCTGCTTAGCTTCCAAAATCTGACAAGATTGGGCTATCCTGGCTCATTCAGATTAGGGAACATGCCATATTACAAGTTAATTAAGCTTGGACTGTGCTATAAATATTGCACTCATGTATCAATGATCTTAACAATAAGCATGAATACGCCATCTATTTCCACAAAGGAATGCAGCTGTATCATTATTACTATTCTGAGCCCATATTGAGGATAGATATCTATCCAGCCATCTTTGCTATGGTTGATGACCTTTTGTAAGATCAAAACCAGCACAGAGAGGCTAGCTTGTTGGGCATGTCTGTCTGTCATGGGTCTCCACTGCAATCATAATTCATTAGTGTTATCATCATTCTCTAACGTCAGTGTCATAGGTGATGTAGATAAGACAAGCTGCGCTGTCTGACAGTTACCAGAAGTTCTAGAGTACCAGCAAATAACAGTAACATTTATTTGCCATAGCTGATGCAGATTTGGTGTGGCCCGGCTGGTTCTCTATACACTCTTCACAGAGAGCCCCACTGTAACATATGCAGCTAAATGTGTGGGAGGAGGGTATCAGATTGTATCAAAATGCTTCACTTGCTTAAGGGCAAGTTTTTTTAAAAAAAAAAAAATTCCCTCCCCTTTCTGGAAGGCTCAGTGGGAAGTATTGGACAGCTGTCCTTCCTTAGCAAAGGGCCAGTTTTGAGTTACACGGAACATCTAAACTGGAATTGACACTTTCAACAATGAAGAATCGATCCAGTCCTTGCCAGCTGTGCTTCCTACTAATAGGAGAGAGAGAGAGAAGTAGGCAAGGTACAGACAGGTGATTGACAGTGTATGCAAGGTTCACATTTGTAATCGCAATCACATTTACAGTGGCACAAGAAAAGATGTCGATTGTTAGGCAACAAAACAATACAGGTGGCCATTTTCATCAGTAATAAATAAAAGCTCTATTGCGCTAGCAAATCTGAGGATTTTCATTGGTTGGATGTGACCTACACAGGATTAGCTTGCACTCTGTCTCTGGTGTGCCATTGGCTATTCTGTTCTCCCCTTTCCACCACCAGCCCCGTCAGGCAAGAACCCCACCAGACAGCCACTGAGGCAGACAGTTCTCTGCTGACAGGTTATCTTGGGGGCTTATTGATCGCTACTGCCTCTCCTCAGGGCCTGTTGTAGGAAGTCCAGGACAATCCATGCCCCCCCCCCCCCGCGCAAACAACGCTGCTACAAAGCAAACAGTGAAGCAAACAGTAAACTATGAGAGACATGTTCATGAGACAAAATCAGTTCCCCGGGCAGGGGGGGGGGATGGAGTGAATGCCTTCACTTGGGTGGGTGGGAAGACAGCAAGGCTGGGGCACTCACCTAGAAGCCTTTAGTGATACCTCTCAAGGTTGGTGGGAAATTCTTAAGGTATCACTACAGACCTCTGAGGGAGGTCTTTTCCTCCTGAGGAACCATTGTTCCCAGTTTCTGAGTGATCTCCAGGTGAAGGCTGGAGATCACTCAGAATGACAACTGCTCTCTAGATGGCAGAGATCAGCTCCCCTTGAGGTGGGGGGGGGAGTGAATGCCTTCACTTGGATGGCTTGGAAGACAGCAAGGCTGGGGGGGGGCACTCACCCAGAGGTCTTCAGTGGTACCTTGCCAGGTTGGTGGGAAATTCCTGGAGATTATGTGGTGGAGTTTGAGGAGGGCATATGAATTCAGACTTCAGAGTGGGGTCTACCAGACATAGGTTCTTGCTTACTGGGTTATTTCGGACTAGTCACAGCCTTCCAGCCTAACTTGCCTCATAGGGTTGTTGTTTAGATCAAAGTGGGAAGAGGAGAATGATGTCAGTTGCTTTGGTCCCCATACAAACACACTGTGAAGAAAGACTGTAATTTTCATATGTAGAGGCTTCGGGAAAGGGGAAGGCAATGGAAACCTGAAGTCAGAGGGGCAGTAAAGGAAAGGAGATAGGGTTGCCAACTCCAGGTTAGAAAATTCCTGGACATTTAAGGGGTGGAAACTGGAGAGTGTGGGGTTTGAGGAAGGATAGGACCTCAGACAGGTAAAATGCCTTTTCTTACTGGGGAGCCACTGGAGATCACTCAAATTTACAACTGCTCTCTAGATGGCAGAGATCAGCTCTCTTTGAGGGGCGGGGGTGGGGGTCAATGCCTTCACTTGAGTGGGTGGGAAGATAGCAAGGCTCATTGTATTTTTCTTCACAATGGGCCTTACTCTCAGTTTAGATATAATTACATGATCCATCAAGGACATGTGGTTCCCGAAGTGAACCCAGCGTCACCTTATTGTGCAGGATTAAGACAAAAGAGTATCATGAATGCCTGAACTTGCAGGTGTTTCGCCATATTTCTAACAGACTGACTTAATATTTCTAACCATTGAAGTGAGAACTGTTCACCAATTATATTGTAATGCTTTGTTGGAGGACTATTTTAGGAAATGTTCTGTAGTTTTGTATATCACCTTCATTTAGAGATATTAAAAATGTCGTTAGAAAAAATGGAATTTGTAGAGAATTAACTGGACTTTATTACTTTTCTATTGCTAACAAAAATGTTGACTTTGAATTATGTTTTATGTGCAGTTGTTAATTTTTCTGTCACATTGACAATTGGATTAACTTTACAATACTTTAGAGAGTATTGTGATTTCTTTACAATACTTTAGAGGGTATTGTAACTTCTGCATGTTGAACAACATTCTGGATATATATTGGGATTCCTGCTTTAATCTGCTTTCCAATGCTTTTTCAGAATATGTGCTGAAACTTTCACAAGACCATTTAGCAGGGCTAGGCTCATTAGACAATACTAGACTATTTGAACTGCTGCCTCAAATATGTGACAGCTTTGAACTATTCAGATGTGGCACGATGCTTTTCCATGATATTGAAGGCGTATCTGAAAGTCACCTCCTGAAATCGTCTACTAATGGAAAATATTTGACTTGCATGAAGAAAACAGTTCCTTTTCCTCACCATTTCTTCATTTGAATAACTTTTGCTCAAATTGATAATTACATTATAATTCTTTTTAGTTCTATAAGGGTTAACGGAGCAAAAAAGATATGCTTTATAGAGAATTTTTATAGCAGAATTGCTTTTGAGAAAATTCTTTCAAGCAGAATAGTCCCTGTTGACTTATTTTGCAGTTCAGTGAATGTTTTTTTTTGTAGTAATAGCACTATATTCAGACAAAAATATATTTTTGTCATAATCAAGATATATTTCTTATAATGTTATCTAAACATACCACAAAGAAAATTGCTTCACACCTTCCAGTTGCAGGAGATGTCTGTATCAGCAATGGCTTTGTTTTCATTGCCACTAGAGAATATATGAAAGGATTTCTTTTTCAAAACATAATCTAATTAATTTTTTGAACAAAAAAAACTCAAAAGGAACAACCACCACTCATGGCAAACAAACATGGCTTTTCTTGTCAAAAGTTCTTGTCAAGCTCCAACTTCAGGGTAAGGACTTTTGTTAGGGGAGTGCAGCTACAACAAAATTACAAAAGTACCAGAGTGAGCCTGCTAGGATTGTCTGACCTCCAGTCTGGCCAGGGCTCCCTGTCTTCAGGGCTCCATTCCACCACCAGTCAGCTGGCTGTCTGGGGAAACCCCACCCCCAAACAGGGACATCATCATGGGATGTCCATGACATCATGACATCACTCAAAAGTGATGCAATTGAATTGCTGGCATCAAGTGACGATGCTTTGGTTTTGGGGCAAAATCTATAGCGGGGGTGTCAAACATGCAGTTCGGGGGCCGAATCAGGCTCCCGGAGGACTCCTATTAGGCCCCTGAGCAAAAGGCTGTCATCTGCTTCCTTCTCCCTTTATCTTGCTTCCTTCTACATAACAGCTGCTTTGCAAGGCTTGCTCAACTGCACAGGAGCGACAGAACAAAACCTCTATTTTCTCCATTGACTGAGGCTCCTTCCTTGAGGAGGAATAGCTTGCTTTGCCAGGCTCTCACAATTGCACAGCAGAGCTACTGAGCCAAGCCTCTCCTCCTTCTGTTGGCTGAGGCTCCCTCCCAGTCCCTGGGAAAGGAAGGAAAGAGCTAGCGCTTCCTTTGCCCAGTTCCCTGGATCCCATGGGAAAAATACAAAGAAAGCACCTTTAAGACCAATGAGTGCTAATATTTTAAGCATGTTTTAAGTTTTTTTTTAATTGTGTTTGTCTCTGTTCTTTATAAAATTTATATCTCTGCTACCTAATATTAGTTAGGTACACACATGGCCTGGCCTGACATTGCTCGGCCCAACCAGATATGGCCCAGCCCAACAAGATTTCTTTTATGTCAGATCCGGCCCTCATAACAAATGAGTTTGACTCCTCTGCTCTATGGCTTTATAGCAAAAAAGAAAAGAATAGAAAAAAGGTTTTGCCCAAAACCTAGAGCATTGTGAGCAACATCAGCAACTCCTGGAGCGGTGACTTCTGAAGCAGCTCCAAGATCCCCCTCCCTGGCAGCCCTATAATTAGGGTTGCCACTTGTCTTTTAAGTCTATCCCAACAGCTCAGGAGCAAAAGGACAAGTCTCCCAGTCTTTCAGGGAATTAACAAGACAATCAGTCCTGCAGATTTTTTTATATATAAGAACATAAGAGAAGCCATGTTAGATCAGGCCAATGGCCCATCCAGTCCAACATTCTGTGTCAGAGCAGCCAAATATTTTATATATATATATATATACACACACACACACACACACACACACACACACACTGTGGCTAATAGCCACTGATGGACCTGTGTTCCATATTTTTATCTAAACCCCTCTTGAAGGTGGCTATGCTTGTGGCCGCCACCACCTCCTGTGGCAGTGAATTCCACATGTTAATCACCCTTTGGGTGAAGAAGTACTTCCTTTTATCCGTTTTAACCTGTCTGCTCAGCAATTTCATTGAATGCCCACAAGTTCTTGTATTGTGAGAAAGGGAGAAAAGTACTTCTTTCTCTACTTTCTCCATCCCATGCATTATCTTGTAAACCTCTTTCATGTCACCCCGCAGTCGACGTTTCTCCAAGCTAAAGAGCCCTAAGCGTTTCAACCTTTCTTCATAGGGAAGGTGTTCCAGCCCTTTAATCATTCTAGTTGCCCTTTTCTGAACTTTCTCCAATGCTATAATATCCTTTTTGAGGTGCGGCGACCAGAACTGCACACAGTACTCCAAATGAGACCGCACCATCGATTTATACAGGGGCATTATGATACTGGCTTATTTGTTTTCAATTCCCTTCCTAATAATTCCCAGCATGGCGTTGGCCTTTTTTATTGCAAACGCACACTGTCCTGACATTTTCAGTGAATTATCTACCCCGACCCCAAGATCTCTCTCATGGTCAGTCTCTGCCAGTTCACACCCCATCAACTTGTATTTGTAGCTGGGATTCTTGGCCCCAATGTGCATTACTTTGCACTTGGCCACATTGAACCGCATCTGCCACGTTGACGCCCACTCACCCAGCCTCAACAGATCCCTTTGGAGTTCCTCACAATCCTCTCTGGTTCTCACCACCCTGAACAATTTAGTGTCATCCGCAAATTTGGCCACTTTACTGCTCACTCCCAACTCTAAATCATTTATGAACAAGTTAAAGAGCATGGGACCCAGTACCGAGCCCTGCGGCACCCCACTGCTTACCGTCCTCCACTGCGAAGACTGCCCATTTATACTCACTCTCTGCTTCCTATTACTCAGCCAGTTTTTGATCCACAAGAGGACCTGTCCTTTTACTCCATGACTCTCAAGCTTTCTAAGGAGCCTTTGATGAGGAACTTTATCAAAAGCTTTCTGGAAGTCAAGGTAAACAACATCTATCGAGTCTCCTTTGTCCACATGTATATATATGTACAACTGGGCCAGCACTTGTACATCCATGCAAGCATGTCAAGATGCCTGCCAGGAGCATACTAACTGCATGGTGAAGCAGTCACCATCAAGCTGAGGAGCTAAGGAGCTACTAAATGGCAAAAGCTAACTGACTTTATGGTACGGGTCTCAAAATGGCTCCAGACCTGTTGAGCCAATCAAGACCCTGAGATATGATGTAAATTTCTGTGTCACTGGGCACATAATCCATGGCATTACTTGACTAGAGGGAAGAGAAACAAAACTTTACTGCAGACGTCCTTTGGGCCAAGGATGGTCAGAAGATGTTGGCCGGCCGATCGCAATGGCCTTTGGGGCTCATATGGGGAGAGACGGTTCTGCAGGTATGCCGGTCCCAGGCTGCGCAAGGCTTTAAATGTCAATACTAAAACCTTGAAGCTAATCCAGTACTCAATTGGTAGCTAGTGCAGACTTCGCAGCATTGGCCGACTGCTTGCCTGTAAAGGCAATTCAGTTAGCAATTGTGCTGCTGTATACTTCACCAGCTAGAGTTTCCAGATCAATCTCAAGGGCAAGCCTGTGTAGAGCGAGTTACAGTAGTCCAACATGGAAGTGACTGTTGCATGGATCACTGTAGCTAAGTCCTGAGGAACCAGATAGGGTGCTAGTTATTTGACCTCCCGAAGATGGTGAAAAGCAGATCATGCAACAACTGTGACCTGGGCCTCCATAGAGAGGGTGGCATCCAGTATCACACCCAGACTCCTCACTTTCTGAGTTGACACAAGAGGTGCACCATCCAGGGTGGGGAGCCGGATGCCTAATCTTAGCCCCCCGCGACTCATGTACAGGACCTCCATCTTAGTTGGATTAAGCTTCAGGCAGCTCAGTTGTAGCCAACTGGCCACTGCTTCCAGTGGTGCCCTGGTCAGATGGTCTGGGACAGAGTCTGACTGGCCATTCATCATCAGATAGAGCTGGGTGTCATCTGCATACTGATGACAACCCAGCCCAAAACCTCTGGTAATCTGGGCAAGGAGGCGCATGTAGATGTTAAGCATCAATGGCGAGAGAATAGCTCCCTGCGGTACACCACATTCTAGTGGATAACACAGGGAGGTCTGCTCACCAATTACGACCCTTTGTCCCTGACCATGGAGGAAGGAGAACTACTGTAAGGCTATCCCCTGAACTCCAATGTCAGCAAAGCAGTGGACTATTAGACCGTAATTGACTGTTGCAAATGCTGCTGAAAGATCTAAAAGCAATAGAAGTGCTGATCTGCCTTGATCCAGGTGCCTTCTAAGGTCATCTGTGAGGGCAACCAGAGCAGTCCCCATCCCATGACCAGGATGGAAACCGGACTGGAAGGGGTCAAGGATGGATGTATCTTCCAGGAAAACTTGGAATTGCTTTGCCACCGTTTTCTCAATTATCTTGCCCAGAAACGGTAACTGGCCGATAATTGGCAAGGACCGGTAATATCAAGACTGGCCAATAATTGGCAAGGACCATCGGGTCCAAAGATGGCTTCTTCAAAAGCGGCTAAACCACTGCCTCCTTAAGCTTGGCTGGGAATACCCCTGATGACAGGGATAGGTTGACAATCTCAGCCAAGGAACCCAGAATGTCATCTCCACCTGCTTTAACAAGCCAAGATGGACGTGGGTCCAGAGGACAAGTGGTAGGCTTCACTTGGATACTTGGATAGCTAGTTACTTGGATAACTAGTGCAAAGCAGCTGCATATTAGGCCTCAACCCATTTTATGTCTCTTGCTTTCTCCCCTCCAATACAATTTTTTTCAATTAATTCCAGCTGTTTCTCATTTGTTTCCATACTAATCCATGGATTATCAGGGATACACTCCAAGTATGAATGTTCTCAACTGGTTTGCCTCATAGTATTTACTGATACTGGGTTCTCCCCATCCACCTTGATCCAATCTCTTTTGTCTCAAAGTCTTTATAAGTTGTGGTTTTTCACCTTGATAAATAAAGTTGGAGAATATATTTTGTCAGGTCTTTTGGTTCATTTGTATGGGAAGTGTTTGGCAGTGCCACCATTTTTATTGGTTCTGCTCATTTATTTTACTGGTTCTGCTCATAATTGTCAAATATAGCTGGGGCTAACTTTTAACATATTTTCTTATTTGTTGGATAACTGGATGGAAGTTTAACTGATGAAGTTTATTTAAATCATTCTAAATAATTATGACTTGGATTCCTAAGACTTAGATTCCTAATTATGACTTAGATTCCTAAGTCATTTTGTATTTAATATTATGTATTTGTATACAGCACTTTAGATTTTTAAAATAATTAATATGTAGTCCTGCTCTTGTTCCATATTAATTGATCTCTCTCATTATTTCTGGTAAAGATTCTTCAGGACTTACAGTTAATATTGCCACATCATCAGTAAACAAATTAATCATATGTATTTGACCATTTATTATTAGACTTCTAATATGGTTATTAGTCTTTATGGTATTTGCCAAGGGTTCTAATGAGAGAACAAAAAGCAGGGGTAATAGGGGCATCCCTGTTTAACTCCTCTGGCCAAGGGAAAGCTTTCCGAACTGAATTCATTTACTCACACTCTTGCTTTTGATTTTTGATAGACTGACTATATTTTATTAATGAAATATTGTCCAATATTTAATTTTCTTAAAATTCCAAAAATGAAACCCCATTCCAAATGATCAAATGCTTTCTCTGCATCAAGGGATACAATGGCTAATGGTGTCTCTTTCTTTTTTACTAATATGAATAGCATTTAATATTCTGTATATTGGGTCTGTGATTTGCCTTTGGGGTATAAATCCCAACTGATCTGAGGAGACATAGTATTTTTAATATGATGCTCATTAGTGATGTGAGGACTGAAGTGAATAATTTTACATCTTGGTTTAATAATGCTATCGGTCAGTATGAATTTAATTGGTCTATTTGCTTACCAGTTTTTAAAATCAGCACAATTCCTATGTCTTCCTATGAGTATTGTGACTGTTTGTCTTTCATCATCTGGTTAAATAATTTTGTCACATAGAGTAATAATAAATATTTTCATTTGTTTATAGAATTCTGGACCATATCCATCTATGCCTGGGGATTTTACATTTTTTGATTTTCTTAAGTTTGTATAATTAATTTGAAATGGAATTCCCAGCAATATTTTATCTTGACTTTCTGTAATTGAACATAGAGCTTAGGTCTTGCTTAAACATCACTTTGTTTTCCTTATAACTGAAGGATGGGAGGTTTCCAGGCTTGCTTGAGGAATTGGTCTTTTACTGCATATTGCATAAATCATACAACAATATATCTGAATTATTTGTTACTTTTGAAGTCATAATGCTATGAGCTCTTTCAAAGTCTGTTCTGTTTAGGGAGGGTATCTAGAGGAAAAGGAAAGGTCCCCTGTGCAAGCACCAGTTGTTTCCAACTCTGGGGTGACGCTGCTTTCACATTTTCATGACAGACTTTTTATAGGGTGGTTTGCCATTGCCTTCCCGAGTTATCTACACTTCCCCCCCAGCAAGCTGGGTACTCATTTTACCAGCCTCAGAAGGATGAAAGACTGAGTCAACCTTGAGCCAGCTACCTGAAAACCCAGCTACCGTCGGGGATCGAACTCAGGTTGTGAGCAGAGCTTAGGACTGCAGTACTGCAGCTTTAATACTCTGCGCCACGGGGCTCCCAGGTGTCTGGAACCATGGAGTTAAACCAGTCAATAAAAAATCCCACCATATTGTCTCCTTCCACATGCGCCTCCATTCCATGTGAATGTTTGTATGGCAACCTTTGTCCTCCAGGTTTGCTATTTTTAATCTCATAGTTCCATTTTGGTTCTCCAATTTTATATTTTTTTTGTGGTGTACTTTGCACATATAATTTACTTCTTCAGTGGTCTCTGTTACATTTTTACATTATCAGCCAGTTTTTTTAATTGGTTATTTGTTGGTTTTAACAATTCTCTTCATCCATCCATTAGATCTTGCTTCAAATCCTGTTTTAATTGCAATAATTGGTTTTCCATACCTTTTAAGATACTTGGTCTCATTCTCCATGTTTTCTTTCTTTGAGAGTTTGGCAGACTTGCTATCACCTCGGTTCTCCTGTAGAGGATTTGTTTGTTCCATTATCTCAAATGGCAAAAATATTTTAGAATTGGAATACTATGTTCAAAATGGCCTTTTCCAGCCCAAAGAAAGCCAGTATTCAGTTGAAATTTGTGGGATCCTTAGTGCCCCTTCCATGTACAACATGTTTTGATAGTCAAGGTTATAATGGCTTGAATCAACATGGCCACAACTGAGTTTAAAAGGGAAGGCAGTCTGCATGCCAATTTCAATTGGAAAAGGAATATCGGAATTTGAATTGGACAGACCTTTATTGGCATTTATAATTTCCCTCTGAGATTTGGGAAAAATACAGAAACAAAATAAGGTCAAACAAATAAAATGAGAAAAATATTCTTAGACTTGTAAAAACAACGAAATGTCTAACTCCAAATTAAACAGGAATAAGCAGAAACTAAACTTTGTGCACAAAGCATACAAGGCGAAGCACTGCAATTTTTCCGTAAAGCCTAATGGGAGTGGGAGAGAACTTTGAAATGCCTTCTTTGGAAGCTCATCAAAACTCCTTGTACATAAGAGACATTTCAGTCTATTACCCACAATGCAATTCATAATCAATGCACAAACCAGACATGGCAGTCTGGAATTATAATGCTGCAATTTCTAGTCACCACATATAATTTAGCACAGCGTGATAGCAGAGGCATTTTGCAATATAAAAAGCTGGTTGGTTTTAAGGGATTTTAACATTTGTATAGGACAAATACACTGTATCAGCCTTAGATAATGACTTCAGCTTGAAGTTTAGCACTTCTCTCAAATTGAACAGTAGCTTTGGAATAAGAATGCTGTGTCAGTTTGTAATTATATAGCCAGTAGTATATTTCCCTTTTCTTTAATTCAGACTTCCTCTTTTTAATATATGATGGTATTTACATCAATGTTACTATAGGAAATGTCAGTTTGTTTTCAGTATTATGATAGCTCCGCATCTGTAACAACATATATAGTTCTCCCAGATGAACTTTCAATTTCTTATACATTTTTGGAAGAACTTTGCAATAAAATTTACAGTATTTACTTTTAAAAAATGGAAATATAATAGAGCCAGTTTTCTTTAGTGGTTAAGTGTGCAGACTCTAATATGGGAGAACTAGGTTTGATTCCCCACTCCTGCAAACGCAGCTACTGCGTGACCTTTGGTCAGCCATAGTTCTCACAGAGCTGTTCTCTCAAGAGCAGCTCTCGAAAGAGCTCTCTCTCAGCCCCACCTATCCCACAGGATGTCTGTTGTGGAAAAAGGAGGGGAAGGAGATTGTAAACTGCTCTAAGACTCTGAGTGAAGCCTGGGGTATAAATCCAATAATTTCTTTTGCTTAGAGTTGCCAATCACCAATTGGGGGCAGGAGATCCCCTGGTTTGGGGGCCCTCTTCCACTTCAAGGTTATCAGAAAGTGGGGGAGGAGAAAATGTCCACCGAGCACTCCATTATTCCCTATGGAGAACTGATCCATGGGTACCCAGGGCTCGGGGGGGGGCTATTGGCACCAAAATTTCAGCATAACTTTGGTGCCTCTCCTCAAAAACCCCTCCAAGTTTCAAAAAGATTGGACCAGGGTGTTCAATTCTTTGAGCCCCAAAAGAAGGTGCCCCATCTTCCAGTATTTCCAATTGAGGGAAGGCATTTAAAGAGAATGTGGTTTCTTTAAATGTGATAGCCAGAGTTCAGTCATGCTTGTCACAACCTTGTTCCGGGTTCTACCCCCAAAGCCCCCAAATATATCCTGTGTTGGACCTGGCAACCCTCCGTCTTCTTCTTTTCTGCAACCAATGCTACATATCTCTCCGCCCACTCACAATGCTGCACCTTTTCAAATGACAAGGTAGAAAGATTGCTGTTTTGCTTCTATATATGTTATACATGGCAAAGTATCGCTTTTATTGTATACACTGAATACCTTCTCCCACAAATCTACTTGCTTAGAAGTTTAAAAAACCACAACTTTTTCACAAAGCTACACAAGGGGATTTTTGAAATTGTTTGTTACCCCTGAAATGTATCAAAAAGCTTCAGCTCTTCAGTCACTCTATTCTTTCCTAAAAGAAATAAATCACATAATTGGGTTCAAATCTTCCCAAAATATTTGTGATAAGCAAACTATGTCTGTCATAACGGTGGGCTGGATCTTTTCAAGACTTTTGTTTTCATTTCCCCCCTTAAAAATCTTTAAAAATCAAATGACGACTCATAGAATCATAGAGTTGGAAGGGACCTCTAGGGTCATCTAGTCCAACCCCCTGCACAATGCAGGAAACTCACAAACACCTCCCCCCTAAATTCACAACTGTTACAAACCAAGACTGGTAGCTGCAGAATGGATGATGAGAAAACCATGGATTTTCCATCTCTCTGTCAGTATTCTATTATTGAATAAGAGGATACATATTTTAGTTTATTATTCCATTTTATAAATGTGAAGACAGAATAGAACTACGCTTCCCAAACATAGATATAATATTTCCAGAGATCGAGGAGCGGGGGGGACCCAAACAAAACATTTTTTTTCCTGGTTTTGTTAGGTTAAACAATTGAAATTTGTGGGAAAATTGGAGTAGTTTCAGCACTTACTTTCTTACCCACATAAGTGCTGTTGAGTTGCAATTGACTTATGGTGACCCAAATGGGCTTTCAAGGCAAGTGAGAAGCAGAGGTGGTTTGCCATTGTGTTCTTCTGAAGAGTCCCTCCTGGGGTAATCTTCCATCCAGTACTAACTCTGCTTACCTTCTGAGATCTGATGAGAGCGGGTTCTGTCATGCCACCTTCCCTCCCTCTTAAAATACTTATATTTTTTTAATTCCATAAATATGCTAAACAATATAATTTTGTATACTAAACAAATTGTAAATGATGCGCTTTATTCTATGAAACAGGACGCATAGGTGGGGTGTGGAACTTACTTTCTTACCACACCTTAACTTACTTTACTATTTAACGGCATTAACAGCATGATTTGCAATTTATTAAGAATTTAGAAAATAAGATACAATTTATTTAGTAGTGAAAGTATAAATGCTCTAAGATAGAGAGTTGCAAAATGCTGATCTTATACTTTCCACTTGTTGTTGTTTTTTTAAATGTACTTCAAGGAGAAGAGAAGGAAAACTGAAAATACAAAACATGTTTTTGTACCAATTAAAAGACATTGTTTTCTTTAGATAGAAACAGTTTCATAGAGCCACAATAATATTATCAGTATGTTTGAATATTGAGTTAAACTTCATAATGTTGAAAACATTAAACCCTTCAATAGAATCACAACTTAATTGTTACTGTTGTCGTTTGTTCTTGTTGATATAAGGGGGCATGAAAAAAAAAACCTTAGACTTTGCAGAATTCTTGTTTGCTGGAAGAACTTATAATGCAGGAATAATGGTTAGAAACAATCTTTTGTTAACCTCCATTTTGGTTTCACCCTGTTCTGCCCCTCTTTAAACGGTGACAAGTTTGAGACAGTTTGGGAAAGGGTAACAAGATGATGAGATGGTTGTTGCCAAGTATTATGAGTCAAGGTGTCTCAAGGGGTTTTCTTCCCTATTTCTAAACCTTGCTTCCCACAAAATTGACAAGTAGCTGATTATCTTGGTCTGTTTGATAGTGAAGCAATATTCTATTCTATGGCATGACCAATACAAGTTGGTACTTTTTTTAAATTTTTCAGGGAATCAGCTACTGTTAAACATAAAGGTACTATGATTTAGAGTCACTTGACACGTTCCAAAAATAAAGGTGCTGAGTTTCAAGACAATACAGAAACTATGTGTGTTTTGGTATTGATCTCTGTATCCAAATCCCAAAGATTACCCATCTTCCCCCCCAATCCTTGTACTTCTATGTAGGTAAAATATCTTGTGGAAAGTGATCCTAAGTGCTTTCTTGGAATACAGCCTAATTGTGTAAAGCTTCCCAAAGTTCCAGCAGATAATTATAAAATGCAATAAAAGGTTACAAAAACAGACAATTGCAAAAGGAAATGTACAAAATATAGTTTTCACTCAGGAAACATTCTGAACTAAAAACCATCTCTACTTAATTGATATTTTGGCCTAGGAACTGCTGAAATAGAAAATATGTTGTAGATCAGATGTTATACCAAATGAATTGACTGAGCAGAGTACATCCTTGGTGTCCTGCTTCTTCTGCTGTGGTTCAAGTGTCGTACTTCAGAGTGGGAGTGTTCAGTCAGTATGACATTAGTGATCCAATAAATTGCTTCCCTGGTACTAGCATGTCTAAAGGCTCTCAGTAATTAGATGGTTGAACAGTGATTGCCAACCTCTAGGTGACACCTGGAGTTTTCCCACTATTACAGTTGATCACCAAACAATCACGATCAGGGTATTACACCCTCCTGAGGTCCTTCCCCTCTCCAAAACCTAACCCCATAATCCATTCCCAAAACCTCCAGGTATTCATTTTAGTAAATGGTTGCTAATGGAATTTTTTCTGCCATTTCAGACAGGCCCATTTTAGTAACTGTCTGCTAGCGGAATTTATTTACCTGTTCACACAAATGTGTTTGTGTTGAGTTGGCAAAGAATGGCTGAGCTGCTCTTCAGGAAAACTACTTCCCCCCCCCCATTTTCAACCCATTGTTGCACTTCTGAATTGTTGTGGTGTGCTGTTTAAAATGCCTATAGTGCTTTGCGCAATGCTGCTTCCTCTCTGACCTTTTCCACCATGCATTAACCCTTGAACTTTTAATAAACTTTCTAAAGGTGAGTGTTATAGTGCTAAACCACTATAGTACTGAAGTGATATAGCAGTAACATTGCAATGCATTGACTCCTTTGAGTCAATCTATGATGGACTCTCTCCATTTTCCTCCCTCAGAGGCTAGATTTTTCCCTCTGTTTTTTCTGTCCCTTCACTTATTGAGCAGCACTGATAATGTGTTTTCTTCTCCCCTGAAGAAACTTTGGCTGTCCCACCCTGTGTCAGCAATAGATATTGGCTATTTGCTCAGCATAGAAACTTGAGGGAAGGAATAGGATTGCCCTTTAACTTAAACCTTGAAAATGGCATTTGAGACACTTTCAAAATTCAAAAATAACAAAAAGGTTTTATTTAACATCAAGGGGAAAGGTCAGTTGAAATCAGGGGTTGAAATTATTGAGGTAAGAACAGTATATGCACAGACTTCTGTTCTTAGATACCAAGCTAATGTTTTCCCAAACACTCTAATTAACTTTATTTGTATAATCACTGATATTTTTGATGCCCAGAAGGCTGGTACCCTCTTCCCGGTACCCAAACCCCTTCTCTTGGGACACCAGTGCTCTTCTTGAGTTGCTAACAAATGTTTGGGTATTTAAAGGCAGTTTCTAATCACATCAGACTAAGGGTCTTTGTACTCCTCAGAGATAAGTCCCCCTGTTTGGCTGGTTAGTGATTCTTTCTGCTCAAATTAAACAGTTTTTCTTTGCAAGGGGCAACCAATTAGTTCCAGCAGCTATTAAAGTGTTCAAAGCCAAAACGCTTGCCCAAATCCTCTATGGTATCCCTATATGGATCTCAGCTTTTACCAGGAAAGTGGAGGGCATTCAAGCCTCATTCTTTAGACAAATTCTTGGCTTGCCAAAATGTGTGTCCTACTTTGCTCTCTGCTCTGAAGTGGGTCAGTCTTTGGTGGAGACAAAAGCCTGGATTGCAGTGTTTAAATTCTGGCTCAAAATTCATTTTAGAACAGATCCCAACAGCCTTCTTGATTGTATGAAAAGAGACCCATATATTTCATCCTGGACAACAGTGCTTCTGTCTAAACTCAATCAATTGGGGTTAGAGGTAGATGATTTTTCTACCGCTGATGAGTCATATATCTTCAGATGTATTAAACTGAGACTATGGGAATCGGAGGATACGAAATTACGGCCAACTGACCCTTATATTTGCTCTCCAGCTTCCTTAGGTCTTTATGCTTTTTGTGGCAAAATGCCCAATTATCTATCAGACCTAACCACTCCAAGGGTGCGGTCAGACTTACATTAAATCCATCAGCAACCCATCTTTAAAGCGCCGTCATTTCGTATGTCAGATAATCTGCCGCATCCTGTTTCCCGATCAGACAGATGCTGCTCCGATGGCATGCCGTGTGGATCCCGTCCCCTGCTCGATCACACAGCGCCCTCCGGAACTTCTTTCAGATGGCGGCAATCCGCATTAGCGCAGGCGCAGTTGTGTTTGCGCTGGCTGGCCTAATTTAAAATGGTGCCAATCCGAAGTAGCGCAGGCGCGGTGCTGCGTTCTATGTTTCTTTCTGGCTGCATGCGCGTTTGTGTTTACCTGTTTGCGCAGGCGCACTGCTGCGTGCTGCAGTGGGTGTGTTTCTGCTGAACGCATGCGCGTTTGCAGTAGCGGGGTTTCCGGCTATTTAAACCTTTTTTTTTTTGTTTCCCCGGCAGCTCTATCGATATATCGATATATCATTGTGTCGAAATGGAATCTGATGGCCTTGTCACATTAGCGTGCGCGGTATCAAATGCCATGGCTCTCATTGCCATGCTGCTTTGTGCGTTGTTTTCCGAGAGACGCCGATTGAAGTCATCGCAGGGCATTTATGTTGGCTAGACTAAACGCGTTTCCCTCCAAAGTTTTACAAGGGAGATATCAGCGAGTCCCTTTAGCCGACAGACTTTGCTCCTGTGGAGCGAATACTCCTGACTCAATCCAGCATATATTGCTTGATTGTTCTTTATACCATAACCTCCGTAAAGATTTATTTGGCAAGCTTTCTTTTTCTCCAGATTTGTCTATTCTGCCACCCTGTTATTATTTATTGAGTGATACTGAGGGGGTGGTTAGTGAGGCTGTGGCAAAATTTCTGGCTGACATCCTTAAATTTAATTCTGACCATGTTTGAATGCATCTGTAAGCTCGGTTTTATCTTGATTTTATCTCCAATGTTTAAATTTTTATATTCTGTGTATTTTTACCTGAATCTATTATGCCATTAAAGGTTTGGTATGGTATGATTCTTTCTCTCTCTCTGGTAGATCTAGTTCCTTTCCTTTTGCCTGAATAGGAGTCTTATTCTACTCCCCGGACCTGCTTGCCAAACCTTCCCCCAGTTCTCTTTCTGTGTTCAAACTGCTCTCGGCTAATGCTGAATTCAGATGGTCAGCACTAAACCCTTTTCTGTTAGGGCTGTGCCCAGATAGTCTCAGTAAACATATTTTCTCAGTTGAGGCAGGAATCTGACTCAGGAATCTGAGGCAGGAATCTCCTCCATATACAGCTCTCACAAGACTTTTTTTTCCCCTACGCAACTGATGGTGATCGATCAGATTGCCTGGAGCAGCCTATCACTCAAGGATTTCTGGAAGGAAGCCTTTACATTCCTGTAGCTGTATGTATAGCACTTTTAATCCTCTTAAAAAGTTAAGTCCATCACACAATGCATCTCAATGGTGCCTTCAGTGTTGTAGCAGTTTAGCACTATAGTGCTCACCTTATAACTTTTTCAAATGCCCAAGGAAGATTGCATGGCGAAAAGGGTGTGTGGGGGAAAAGACACTGATTGGAATGACCATAGTGCTTCAGAGATGGCTCATTAACAGGACATTCACTGCCCGTAGGGGCGGCCCTGGACTTTCTGGAGCCTTAAGCAAGACTAGATTCTGGCACCCCACCCCCCCCCCACACACACACACTGGTAACCAATTTTCAAAAACAGTTCCAGTCATCTTCACAGTTTTATGTATGTAGTGTTAAAAAAAAATACCCTCCCCGCCTTACTTTTCCATCTTTCAGTATTTCACCACTATATCTTGTTTCTTCTGCGGGGCTAGTGGAGGGGTGGGAGAGGGTGGCTGACAGCAGAGTGGCAGCTGTAGTGGCAAAAAAAAAAACAGTTGGGGGGTCAGGTAGGGCTTGAAAGTTGGGGGTCCTTGCTCATTAAGGGCCTTTGAGAGAACACCAGCCCACCCACCCCCATCCCATAGGTAGGGTTGCCAATCCCCAGGTTGGGGCAGGGGATCCCCCGGTTTGGAGACCCTCCCCCCGCTTAAGGGTCATCAGAAAGTGGGGGGAGGGGAAGGAAATGTCTGCTGGGAACTCTGTTATTCCCTATGGAGATTTATTCCCATAGAAAATCATGGAATTGATCTGCAGGTATCTGGGGCTCTGGGGGGGCTGTTTTTGGGGGTAGAGGCACCAAATTTTCAGTATAGCATCTAGTGCCTCTTCCCAAAATACCTGCCAAGTTTCAAAAATATTGGACCAGGGGGTCCAATTCTATGAGCCCCCCAAAAAGGTACCCCTATCCTTCATTATTTCCTATGGAAGGAAGGCATTGAAAAGGTGTACCGTCCCTTTCAATGTGATGGCCAGAACTCCCTTTGGAGTTCAATTATGCTTGTCACAGCCTTGATCTTGGCTCCACCCCTAATGTCTCCTGGCTCCACCCCCAAAGTCCCCAGATATTTCTTGAATTGGACTTGGCAACCCTACCCATAGGTAGTTTGCCAGAAGACAGCACAGAGCTGGCAGCAGCCTGAAGAAGCCCCGGGAGCTAGAGCAGAGGACCGAAGTGAGGAGCCCAGACAGAAATAATACTTGCTGGAGAAGACAAGCAGGAAGCATCAGGGGGGGGGGTGGAGAAGAACTAGAGAGTGAATCAGGGATGTTGGAGCCGGAGAGGGTAGCAGGGGGTGGAAGGAGGCTGGAAGAGGCAGTGGTCAAGGAGGGGAAAGCAGCACCTGAAACTCTCAGGAAGAGTAGTTACTAGAGAAGCAGAGAGCTGGGAGATGGGCCGGAGCAAGCACCAGCAGTACAGGTAGGAACTCCCCAGCTAGCATTTGCTCAGAGGGAGCCTGGGGGTGGTGCAAAGGCCAGAGCAAACACCAGAGACACAGGCAGACCCTTCCCAGCCGGTGCTTGCTCAGCATGAAGGCTGGAGCAAGTGCCAGCCGCGCAGGCAGAAACTTCTTTCCTAGCATTTGCTCAGAGGGAGCCTGGAGGCAGCACAAAGGCTGGAGCAAGTGCCAGCAGCGCAGGCAGGCACCTCCCAGCCAGTGCTTGCTCAAAAAGGACCCAAGAGCAGCACAAAGTCTGGAGCAAGAGCCAGCGGTGCAGGCAGACACTTCCCATCCGGCACTTGCTCAGAGGGAGCCTGGGGGCAGCACAAAGGCTGGAGCAAGTGCCAGCAATGCAAGCAGACACCAGCTAGGAATCCCTACTCAAGATGGCACTGGTGGGAAGCCTTGGCACCATCTTGAGTAGGAATTCCTAACTAGTGCCTGGCAGTGCTAACAAACCAGAAAGCTATGTGGGGGTAATTTGGCAAAAAAAAAATATATATATATGGGCCAGCACCCTAGGCAAATGCTATATAAAAAAAGTTCTGACTGTATGAAACCCCATCCCTGTATTGCTTTACTTGAAATTGAGCCAATAATAAATAACATGCAGTTTAGAACAGTCATGTGAAAAGGGCTCATTTGTTCGTCAAATTCAAAGATCTCTGGATTGTGTTCTCTTCTTGTATGTAATGTTAGAAAATCAGCATGTACTGTGCATTTTAATTGGATTTTGGGGGTACATTGAGGCTAAAAGTATTAGAAGTCTGAAAAATTAATAGAGATGCCGTGTAATCAAAGTACCACCGTTGTGTGCCACCCTGGACTGAAGCATTACAAAAGTACCATGTGAGATGGCAAAAGGCCTGCCTTTTTGGAAAAGGGGAACCAAAGCTTTGCCACTGTTCTCATGCAACTTGTTTGCTTATGACATTTGTTGCTGTCATTTCACAGCACTTTTAAAACAATTGAGACATTCAACATCAAAATATTCTTCTTTTGGTAGAGTACTATTTACATATTTGCTATCCCTCTCCTATTAAAAAAAGGTTCTGTGATATTACAGGAGCATTTACTAAACTTAACAGCTGCAGTTTGGTATCCAGTTGCAGGGATGGGGTCCATCTACGCTGGAGAAACAAAGGACTGCACCAGTAGGCAGCAGAAAGAGGGGAGAGAAAAAACAAGTGCAAGGTGAAAATATTTATTAGAGCTTTGTTTATTCATCAGTGACACCAGTGGAAACACCATCTACTGCTTAGGGTTGCCAAGTCCAATTTAAGAAATATCTGGGGACTTTGGGGGTGGAGCCAGGAGACATTAGGGGTGGAGCCAAGATCAAGGCTGTGACAAGCATAATTGAACTCCAAAGGGAGTTCTGGCCATCACATTTAAAGGGACGGCACACCTTTTCAATGCCTTCCTTCCATAGGAAATAATGGATAGGGGCACCTTCTTTTGGGGCTCATAGAATTGGACCCCCTGGTCCAATCGTTTTGAAACTTGGGGGATATTTTGGGGAGAGGCACTAGATGCTGTACTGAAAATTTGGTGCCTCTAACTCAAAAAACAGGGGCCCCCCAGAGCCCCAGATATCCGTGGATCAATTCTCCATGATTTTCTATGGGAATAAGTCTCCATAGGGATAACAGAGTTCCCAGCAGACATTTCCCTCCCTTCCCCTTCCCCCGCTTTCTGATGACCCTGAAGCGAGGGGAGGGCCTCCAAACCAGGAGATCCCCTGCCCCCACCTGGGGATTGGCAACCCTACTACTGCTACAACTGGCTACCTCAAATAGAAAGTTTTTTGCAGTATGAGATTGGTAAAACAGCTTTAGGGCAAGGTATGGAAAGAGAAAAAGATGGAGGATGCCAATCTGAATATGCCGGAGCACCCTTAACATAAAGTGCACTTCTGCCAGCATATACTACTGAATACATCAGAAAACTATTATGTGCTGTTAAACTTTCCTTTTTGAAAAAAAGGCTGTAATTTTAAAAAAGACAGAAATTGAGTTTGAATACATAATTCTTGAAATAGAGACAAAAGCAGACTTCTTACCTCTGTACTCATTTCCTAGTTTTCCAATTGACATTCTTTTCCATTTTAGTTTGTTCAGAGGACACTGTTGAGAACTGCTGTGTCAAAATTGATAGCAAAGCTGCAGATTCACGCAGCACGGAAAGTGTGATGAAAAGTAAAACAGGAAGGATGGCTTTATTCAGACATACATCTCATTATAGCAAGAGCCTTACTGAAAGGCGCACAGAGAAGGCAAAAGCAGAGTCTGTGCTGGAGCAATCAGTTATTTAATAGGCACAGCTAGCTCATTTTGAAAATCAGCACAGCAAGTTTGGACGACTACACACACACACACACACACACACACACGCATCCCTCGCCTACACACAACTCCTCCAGGATCTATTGGGCATATTTCCTGAATATTAAATACAGGCTTCTTGATTAGAAGAGAAATTACTCAAATAAATTTTGATGAGGTTGGGCTTCATTTCAAAATCCCAAAAAGTTGTGGGAATTGAATGCAAGGACTTCAGAATTAAATAAATAAATAATGAAATGAAATGAAATAGGCTGGCAATCAGAAAAGAGCTGGCAGATTTCCATAATTTAACTGACAATTTGAAGTAAACACAAATCATATTAGGCTTAAAGATCTACAAGCAAAAACTGTTAATTTTGTTCAAATGAATTATCTCTCAATATAGGAAAGCAGTATATTCAAAAAGGTGCATTTAGTATTCAATGCACAACTCTCCCTGTTCAATAAATGCAATTTCATTCATATTTTGCTTACTTCTGTCAGGTCAGACAAGCACACATTATGAACAAAATAATAACCAGAGTACTGCATTGTGTTCTTGAAATCATTATTGCACATTCATGTTCAATTTTTTTTGTTATAACTCACCCCACAGTTTATCGCTGAAAAATAGATAATGTTTTTAAAAGAAATTAGGGGCCTTTCATTTCTTTGCAGTCTTAACCATGGTCCACAAATGCCGCCTGCCATCTGCAACGTTTCTGCAATACCTATTAACATTGAGAAGACTCATTTCAATAAGAAACAGTTCCATAACTTTGAGACAGCCACTGTAAACTGCCACAATTCTTAGTGGTCCTAAATGGACTGATAAAATTATCAACCAAGAAATCTTTTGATTGATGTAGATCTCTGTAGATCTCTGCAAGAGAGTATGCTGTCTTGGAATCATTTTCCTGAAGCCATTGAGAGGTTTTTGAATAAAAATAAGCTCCTTAAATTTTGTTACTGAAAAAGCATTGGCTTAATACAATTATTAAGGTTTACACTGGAGGAAGAAAATATTTGAGTTTCAATCAGTTCGTAGTATTTATCAGATATCTCTGCACAGTGTTACCCAAATGGCCTACAAGTGTATATACCCAATTATAGGAGCATCCCTTTTATGGTTTCAAGAATTCATACATTCAATTATAATTGGGATCTTTTGCAAGGTGTTTACCAGGGCCCATGATTCTTTCTTTCTTTCTTTCTTTCTTTCTTTCTTTCTTTCTTTCTTTCTTTCTTTCTTTCTTTCTTTCTTTCTTTCTTTCTTTCTTTCTTTCTTTCTTTCTTTCTTTCTTTCTCTCTTTCTCTCTTTCTCTCTTTCTCTCTTTCTCTCTTCCTTCCTTGGCCTTGAATTCAGCAGGAGCTCACAGGAGCACAGCTCCTGAACCTTTGTGACACCCCCTCTCCTCCCACCAGGAGCTTTGCCACACCCCCAGCAGCCCTCATTAACCACTGAAGAAGCCCATGCCACCCTTTCTCCACTTCTTATGTGATTTTGGGCAGTGGGTGGCTTGCTGGCCCTTTGACTAGGGGGGCAAGGAGTGCCTCAGGTGAATGAGGCATGCTTGGGTTGACTGGATCTCTAGCCAGGCCAAGCAGGCCTCGCTCACCTGGGTCTCTCCTTTCTTGAATTGGGTTGCTTTTGGCTGGGGGAACATATGAACATATGAAGCTGCCTTATACTGAATCAGACCCTTGGTCCATCCAAGTCAGTATTGTCTTCTCAGACTGGCAGCGGCTCTCCAGGGTCTCAAGCTGAGGTTATTCACACCTATTTGCCTGGACCCTTTTTTGGAGATGCCAGGGATTGAACCTGGGACCTTCTGCTTCCCAAGCAGATGCTCTACCACTGAGCCACTGTCCCTCCCCCATATGCATATGGGACATCATATGCTAATGAGCTCCACCACCTCTTTTTCTACAAACGACCCCTGTACTATCTATTCATTTTCTAAGCTGCCCTCCCCCATACTTGGGGCTCAGGGTGGCCTACAACATTTTTTTTAAAACTTAAAAACAGTAAAACAAATACAGTAACTATTCCAGATGACATCTAAAACCAAAATTATCCTTAATTAAATGGGAGTGAAAGGAAATAAGGCTAGACTAAACAAAGACCATTGCTATCCTCAACCATTTACCTTTCTCCCCCACAACAGACACCCTGTGAGGTGGGTGGGGCTGAGAGGGCTCTCCCAGCAGCTGCCCTTTCAAGGACAACCTCTGCCAGAGCTATGGCTGACCCAAGGCCATGCTAGCAGGTGCAAGTGGGGAATCAAACCCGGTTCTCCTAGATAAGAGAGCTCTGGCTGACTCAATGCCATTCCAGCAGGTGCAAGTGGAGGAGTGGGGAATCAAACCCTGTTCTCCCAGATAAAAGTCTGCACCATGAAAAAAGCCATGTACCCTCTAATAAGCTTCTTTAGTTGGTGGGGTAGTCAGGAAGATACCTCTATGTAATCTTAATTCCTAGGGAAGAACGTATAGGAGAATATAGCCCTTCATATACCCTAGTCCCTAGCCATATGGGACTTTAAAGAACAAATTATCACTCTCACATATTCCTGGGAGTTTGCTGGTATCTACTGATACTGGGTTTATGATTGAATGTTCAAGATAAATAAATTTTCAGTGCTTTTATCAAGCATTTCTTATTTTTCTAATCACAAAATGAAGACTATGATTGAGGGAATAGGATTTAGAGAGATCTTCAGGGCTATAATTTTGACTGAAAATTTTGTTTTTCCCTTCTGTGAATTGAACCAAGTCTTTAAGACTTCATTTTCTGTATCCTCACATAATTTTTTCTGTTTATTTGCATTTTAACATCTTTTAAGGTGTTTTTTTTAATAGATTCATTTACAAAACTGTAAGGCTTTAGTTCCTCTGCTTGTTCATAGCTGATTCTCTGAGCTAGCACATTATACACCGATACATTAGAAGCATTCTCTGAGTCAGAAATCATGGCCATAAGTGTCATGGTCACCACAGAATTTGATCATGTGAATGAAGCTGGAGGTGAAAAAACAAGAACTCTTTAAGGTAGCATAGATTCGCTTGTCTGGCTCAGTTTGTGATTGAGAAATGTAATAGTATTGCTTGATAACTTTAGGATTCCACCACTGTGATACATTTGAAGTTACATACTGCTGTTTCATGCAAAGCTTAGTGCTTGGCTAGAAAATTTCCTCTGAGTGAATGTGAGTTACTCGAAACACCCATAGGAAAAGAGGGTAGAAATAAACAAATAAATAAATAAATCCGTGTTACAAATTCTTTGGATGGTTTTTGGAAAGTGAAAGCTTTCGAATACAAAACTACCACTTAATGCTGCAGTTCTGCATTGAGCAATCCACTGATGTGGACAAGAAGATATAATCACCCCCCCCCTCCTTATTTCTCTGTTTTAGTGACCTTCCCTTTGCCTCCCCCGCCCCCCCCCCCCGTGCCTCTGATCTGGGTGAGATCTAGAACATCTACAAAGGATGAATAAGCACATCAATTGAAAATGCTGTTTGTTTTACTTTGCATAAAGAGGGTAACTTTTTTTGGGGGGAGGGGGGGTTAGTACAAATTGTACAGAAGGTTGACATTTAGCCAGGGAAAGTCAACTTAGTTCTAATGAACAAGCCAGTGTAAATGGTAGACACATTTCATTTTCCTGATGTGGTAGAAATAAGGCAGTGTGATGATGAATAGGATTAGGGTTGACATTGATTAACACATTTACTTTATCCGTGGTTCCTACATCTTTGTTACTGTAGATACTGTGGTATTATCTTGAAAAAAGGCAGAATATGGAAGGTAACACATTGTTCTAGGATATTAGACATTTATATTTATGCTTTCTCATTGTCTTGTTACCAGGATCAGCACAAATATGCTCACTGTGGCTTATATACAGCACTCACCTATTTATTTATACATACAAATTTAATCAACACCGTGGGCTTCATTTGGATTATTAATGAAATTCTGGAATGAGACTCCTGCTTCAAATACCAACTGTAGCAACCTCTGGACCCTTGCCTCAGCTTAGTTCAATGAAGCATTTTATTCATAATTCTTGTGTCACCCGCTAGAGGTCTTTTGGCACTGTGCCGTAACAACAGCCTAAAGTCTTTTGGCTAGTCCACCACTGTGAGCTAATCTAACTTCTTGCTTCAAGCCAGATTTGTTAAATTGTTGAAGAAAAATTGTTTCCCTGGTTCCCTTTTGCTGCACTTTTAGAATGCCATCAAAAACCAAGTTGAAGTCAATGAGCATAGAAGGGTATAACTCCTTAGAACTGCAGTGTTAATTCCATTGCAGTAGTGTTATTTGAGAACACACACCTACAAGCGAACTGCATCAAAATATTTTAATTTTGTTGTACATAGGTGCATTTCCTAACTGGAGTTTCCCGTATACGGTGTGGCTTCAGTCATCCCCTAAGTAGCTTTTTTCCAGCTTGCAGTTTTTTGTCCTATTTAAGCGGCTCTTCTTCGAACAGAACAGCCACTTACGTTGGTGGGAGGCTCCTTAGACTGGAGGAACACCTCAAAAACCTGTGCCAAAATGAAAATCATAGTATAAATATTTTAATAAATGAATGAATAAACTCTGTTCAATGTACTGGTAGGACTGTAGATGTAAACCCAGATAACAAAAGATGCTTTAGATGTAAGCCCTCATCACTTTAGATAAACAGTTGACTTTGATTGATAATTGATTTGCTTACCTTAAAATCCTCGTGAATCAACAGCTTTGGCTAAGGAAAAGGTTTTACAAACCTTAATTGCTATTGACATACTGCTGCGGAGTTTTTCTGCTTTGGTCTATCTCTATTTAAAATGAACTCATTGATAAGATTCCCATTTGTCTTTTTAAAGCCAATTCTTAGTGGTTCTGAGAAATGCTTCTTGTGAATTGAGAGATGGAAGACTGAAAATATGTCTGCTGAATTTCTGTCCACATTGTTTTCATTATGTATGTGAAATACTTTTAATTTTCCATTTCCATTCTGTATGCCCTTCAGTTCTTCTCAAAAGTGTCCCTAGGTTATTATGGGTCAGTTTTTTCCATTCCCTTTTCCTTTCTTCTTGAAACCTTTTGACTCAGAGATGTGGATGGCTGCTTTTTCTCTACAAAAGGGCTTACTTACTTTTAGACACAGAGCTAGGAAGGTCTAGTGAAGCATATAACCCACATTGGTAATGGTGGTAGTTCATGAAATTAAGGGGGAAGGATCAATAAGGGGAAAGCATACCTCATTTACTTAAAGGCTCCCAGATAACAAAGTTGTCCATTCAATTATTATTATTTTGTAAATTATATATTGCCTCTCTGCTATTTATTATTTATTTAATTTTTATTTTACAAATTTTATACCTTGCCTTTCTGCCTTTGCAAGGGCCACTAATGGGGCCAACAAGCTGCAATGATACATTAAATATAACAAAGTTGGAGTCCAGTAGCACCTTTAAGACCAACGGCTGCCCGCCTGAATCTATATACATTAAATATCACATCTAAAAATTGTCAAGTCTGCTATAATTCTGGTCAGGCCTGCACTCAATCTTTGGTTCAGGAGAGAAGCATCCTGGGTAAAGCCATACTGTATTCCAATGCTGCTAGCTTGAGCTCTCCTCACCCTCCCTCCTTTCCTTTGTTATGTAGTCTTGCTTTGAAATGGGAATATGTGAAAGAGTTTATCGGGCCTTCTCAGGCTGGGCATCGGGGGAGGTTGGTGGCGAGAGACGCTCAAGGCCAAAGCAGGCCTGAGAACGAAATTGTAACATCAATGTGTGAATGTGCCCTGCATAGTACCCCTCCCTCAAGAATCCCTTTGAAGTACACCTTATATGATGGCCTTTTACTGTATGATCTTCAGTCTTTCAATTTCGCTGTAGTCGAGAATCATGATATCAATAAACTAGCTACTTTGTTATCAACAAGGATTCGTTATTGAATCCGCCAACTTGACAAAAATCATCAAAACCAACAAAAATAAGGCAATCATGAAATACCCTGGTGCCAAGTAGTATGAAGCTTTATAGGGTAAAACCAGCACTTTACATTGGAACTGGAAATTACCCTTTACCCCTTGTTCTGTGTAGTTTGTAGTCTAACCAAAGGTTCTGAAATGTCTATAAGAGCAACTTCACATAGAGATCATTACAGTACTCTAGGGACCTGGGGGCCTCCTGGAATTACAGGTCATCTCCAGACTACAAAGATCACTTATCCTGGAGAAAATGGCTGCTTTGGAGGAGGGACTCTATGGCATTGTATCCCACTGCAGTTTCTACCTTCCCAGGCTCCACCCCCAGATCTCCAGGAGTTTCCCACCCTGAAGTTAACAATCCTACCCCACACACACACACACACACACACACACTGTTGGTGGCCAGGAGGGACTGGGCAACCTTAGCATTAATCACTGTGCTCACGCCATACTTCTCAAGCAAGAGTTACAGAAGCAACACATGAGTGATTTAGCCTGGGGTTGTTTTGTAGAAAAATAGGTGGTGGAGCTCATTCAGAGATTGTTATGCAGCTGCACCTCCTATTCAATGGACAAGGAGGTGGAAGTCTCAGAAGGAAGAGGTGGAACCCTCAGAAAGGTTGAGGAGCTGTGCTCCTGTGAGCTCCCACTGAATCTGAGGCTTGGATTTAGCTCTATATGCAGCACTATACTACAATATAAAAATAATATATTCCTGTAACTTAAATAATATTTAATGTGTTGTGTTACCCAGGCTGATAGTTTCATGTCTATCAGAATGATCAAACCATTACAACTTGTGTGCATTCATGTGAATAATAAATATGCACAAAGTTTGGTCTTGAGAGCACACCTGATGTCCTGCCAACCCTAGTGATTTACTTTGTTTCTTGGGCACTCCACTCATTAGTTGATAATCAACACCCTCCTCCATAGGACAATACGTACAGTCATTTATTTTGGTAATAAATCACAAACAATATGTGCTGTCCGCTTTCAACAGAAAGTCAACAAACTGCTTAATGGATTTTTACCAGCAAGAAACAAGGTAATGTATTGTCTGCTTTCAACAGAAACTGATTCTTGGTTTTTTTGCTTTTAATCCGGTTTTTAATGATTGTACATTGCCTACAGCCTTACACTGTAGGGAATAGGTGATCCATAAATCGAATGAATGAATGAATGAATGAATGAATGAATGAATGAATGAATGAATGAATGAATGAATGAATACATCAAAAAGGTTAAGAAAGACTTCTTGGACATGAGCCTTCGTTCACTTTATATTCCTCACTGGAGAAAGGTAACTGGAGATTCCTCACTGAAGATAGTCTCATCCAGACAGGGAGATTTTTAGGCAAGTTGCAGGTAGTGCTCAAAAAGTGTGGCAATTCTGAGACACGTATGTATCATGGACATCCATGCGACACAAGGATGGTGTATGTGGTTTAATTTTGTCAAAAATTGTGCATGGGCATTAACAGGGGTGGCATTCTAGCAGGAGCTACTTTGCATAGTAGGCCACACACCCCTGATGTAGCCAATCCCCCTGGAGCTTACAAAAAAGAGCCTTGTAAATTCTTGGAGGATTGGCTACATCAAGGGTGTGGCCTAATATGCAAAGGAGCTCCTGCTAGAATTCCACCCCTGGATATTAACATGTGAGACCCAGAATGATGTAGTGGATAATTCATTGGACTAAGGAGACCCAAGTTCAAATCCCCACTCTGCTGTAAAAGTTTTCTGGGTGAGTGTGGGGCTGTCATACATTCTCATCCTAACCTCCCTTACAGGCGTGTTGTGAGAATCAAATGGAGGAGAGGAGATCAGCATAAGCCTCTTTGGGAGGAAAGCTGGGATAGAAAGAAAAATAGATAGATAGATAGATAGATAGATAGATAGATAGATAGATAGATAGATAGATAGATAGATAGATAGATAGATAGATAGATAGATAGTATTCTTCTAGGTGCTCCATATTTGGTTGTCTGTCCACTAGCAGGTGTGAGAGGGGGTCTTTAGTACTTCTGTGTTGCAAAGAAGCTCCCTGATACTGTAAAAGCTGATAAACCAATGAAATCATGGGCAGACAACTGAGGACAAAATATCACTAAACAGGGAGGAGAGGAGCAGGTAAAGGAAATGCCGCCTGACTCTGAGATGTAGTCCCACATAGTGCAAGTTTACTTTTTAACTGTACAATTTTCAGTCTCTGGAAGCTGCTCTTAGTCCCCCCCCCTCCCCAGTTCGGCTGTTCCAATTCAATTTGCGGCCATTAGCAACTGTTTATAAGTAAAAAATCAAAACATCAACCGATCTGATCATGGGCCTTCCACATTCATCTGTTTTGTCACAACGTATTCACACAGTGAAAGCTGCTATTTAGTATGTCAGACAATATTCACATCCAATTGTCACTACGAGAAAGTAAATTAAATCTACATATTTCCTACACAGTAATAATGGGATAAATCTCCTTATGGTAAATCATCAGCATCCAAGTGTCATGTGCTGAACTGAGGCCTTGATGATATCATTGTTCCTCTTCTCAAGGAAATGAATGTTTTCATGTAAAGTAAATAACAGGGATTTTTGTGCTGATAATTTTTTTTAAGTAGAGAGCCTTTCTTCAACTTATGATGGTCCGTCTGTTTCTTATTTTTCCAGATGTAACTTATTTTCTTGAGTTAGCACATTCCCCCTTTTAAAATACAATTAATTAGAACATATGGGGTACTTGTACCACAGGGTGTTCTATAAAAATTCAAAGGGACATAATTAATTGGAATACTAGAAAACAGCATGTTTCTACAAGCCCAGTAAAATCCATGATAATAATTTTAACCTAATTTATGTTCTAAGTGTTTGAAAGATGAAGATGATTGTGAGAGCAGCTGGATTACAAACTTTTTGCCTTCAAGGCAATATTTTAAGGCCTTTATTGAGGGAAAACAATATCATGAATAATATAAATGAAATTTGCAGGATGCCAATGGGGGAATATCAAATTGAATGGTGAAACCTGGCTGGGGGCATGTTCACATGTTCATGCTGGCTTTTAAAAAGCACTTTCATTGATGTTGTTTAGGAAGTCAGCCTCTCTTAAATAATTGCAGTAGTTGTGAATAACTTCATGCGTGGTTATCAGTTTTATTATTTACTGTGACGCTTAGAACTTTTATTTTAAATTTGCATTTCAATCAGGTTTTATGCCTACATGAAGAAGAGGGATACATCTAAACCATGAACTTTTATTGCTGGTTCTAAAACAGATTAGTATGGTGATGTCCATTTTATGTTTGAATTAAAAATGAACTGGGTGGTAACTAGCTACTTCTTCATAGAGCTGACTCCTTAATATGGCAGGAAAGGGAAATACACTGATGAATCGGTTCCTTGCATACTTCTTCATCCTGTACCAGTGTTTGAAATGGGAAGATCAGGAAAATACTTTGTTGCCTGAACCACTAGAGACTGTGACTTGTTAAAACTTGCTGAATATTTGCACTGCAGATACTGGGCATAAGGCTGTAGCAGGTAAATAACGGAGCCCCACACATTGCTTGGTATGAAACGATTTTACTCTGACATCAAAGCAGAACTTAGCCAGCATAAGCCTTCAAAATGACTAAGTTCAAGTTTTTCTTATACAGACCGTTTTTATTCAACCCCAAAACAAGCACTCTGGCTTATCTACTCAACATGTCCCACCTTCCTGTAATTTTCCACTCCTCTGTCCCTCTTCGTTATCAGCTTAGCAAGAAGCTCCTTCAGAGACGCCTGTCTGTTATCTACTTTTTACAACCTTCTATCCACACACATTTGGGCTGTGTGGCCTCCACAGTCACTCTAAATGTTGCATCAGGCATCCTTTTTGCTTTTAAAGGCAAGAGCATATTTTCATTTATTATTCAGGGGTCCCTCTTCAAGGCTTCATAAGCACATGATCCACAAAGTACTGCTCAAACAGTTTGACAGCACATTTCAGCTTTAGGAAGGATAAATGACAATGTAGCAGAAGGAGACCACATAGGGTGAAAATATGGTTGCAGTTTTATTGAGTATAGTAAAAGGAGCACTGGCAGAGGGGACAGATCCAACACTGGGTGACCTGCCTGTTGCACAATAACCGCCCCCCAGCCTCTCTACTGGGGTATACAACTGTGTTGTGACAAGGCTCAAGATCCATTTTGTGCTGGCCGCTACATGGTCCCTTTGCCACCTGGTGGTGGAAGTCAGCAGGCAGCACCTCAAGTTGGGCATGCAACTGGGCGGCTTCACCCCCAAGACCCCTAAAAGGAGCCCACAAATCAGGGGAGGTGGCCACACGGGCATGGCCTCTCTCCCCTAAGGATCTGTCCCAATGCCCCAAACCACCCAAGCTGTGACAAGAATGAAAACAAAACATAACAATAAAAACACCTGAAATGTCTAAAAAACTGTGTTGAGGGCAAGCCAGCTGCAGTGCTGGGCTTAGACAACCACAGGGGCATCACAGCCCCCACTCACTCTGGCTACTGCTGCTGATGCTACTGGCTAACCTGTGCAGCTGGCTCCACCCAGCACAAGACCATGAACCATGCTGCCTTTGCCTTGCACCCCTCCTGAACACCAATGGATGGCTACCGGTAAGTCAGTGCTATATTTATGCAATTTGCATCATTCTAAGATACTCGGTTATATGCTGTCCCCCAAACGGTGACCTCGTGATTTTGGTTTGCCTGGAACGATTGATCAAATTATCACTTTTCATTCCATCCTATAAAATATATATGGCATTTATTTAAATGGAAAGATGGCCCAAGCCACACCCCTTCTTTATCCACTCACCCAGGAGTCCTATCCCCTGGTTACACCACAGGAAGACAAATATGCCCTTCCAGTGTATTTAAGCGTATGAAGCTGACGGACAGTGCGTGTTAGCAGAGCGGCGTGCTATTAGGCTGATAAAAATGGTAACGCAGATAAGAAGAGACTTCACACTGGGTCTACTAAAACTATCAGTGTATTTACAAATATTTACAGATAAGTGCAGTATAATTACAATCCAGAGCCCCGAAGTGCTACGCCAGACAATCATCAATACAGAGAGAGAAAGTAACCTTGCTAGTTAGCACTTTTATAGCTCAGTCCACCAATCAGCAAATATGCTGACTCACTGTGACTACAGGCATTGCATCAGCCAGTCCTGTGATCACAGTCACATGACCTCATCACTTTGACAGTAGATGACAGTAGATGATCTAAGATGCAGTAACTTCTAAGCTACACAGTTACTGACAGAAGCTGCCTTATTCCATACAGACAATTAGGGATGCCAGCCTCCAGATGTGACCTGGAGACCCTTCTCACCCCCACTGGAATTACAGCTCATCTCCAGACTGAAGAGATCAGTTGCCTTGGAGAAAAAAAATGGATGCTTGGGGGGAGGGGTTGAACTCTATGGTATTGTATCTCATTGAGGTCCCCATCCTCCCCAGGGAGGCTCCATCTCCAAATTTCTAGGAGTTACCCAACCTGTATATGGCAACCCACCCCTCTCCACCCCTCACTAGTGGCCAGGGAACACTTGGCAGCCCTGCAGACAATTGCTCCATGCATGAAATGGTGCATATATGTTTGCTGTTCCCAACAATGACTCCCGTTTGTCAGGCTGAGAAAGCCTGTTCAGCTTCCACTAAGATCTGTTTAATTGGCTTTATTGAAGATTGTATCCAGGATCTCTTTGTGTGAAGAACATGATGTACAGTGATCCATGGTAGCAATAAGGCAGGGATTTGCTCCTTCATAAACTGATTAGTGTTTTATAGATCCAAATAGGCAGCCGTGTTGGTTTGAAGTAGTAGAACAAAATAGGAGTCAGTTGCATCTTTAAGACCAGCTTAGTTTTATTCAGAACGTAAGCTTTCATGTGCCTGCACACTTCTTCAGATGATGAATGAGGTACAGTAAGCAGAGCCGCATATAGCTGGTAGGGTTTGGAATGCCAAGTGGTACAAAGTTAAAAACCAATAGCAGAAGAGTAAAATTAACAAATTCAGAAAACCTTTGATCTGGGTTGAATGAGCGTGGGAAACCATAAAACAGTAACATGTCAGAATGTGAGAATGCCTGTTAATTATTCTATTGCTAATAAACCTGGGTCAAAAAGAAGGCATTTCTTTCCCAGAAGTTTTTCCTGTCCAACTAATTTACCTTTTAACATGTGACATAAATATATACATTATTCTAGTTTGCCATTAGGGAAGAAATACATTGAAATATAGTAGAAGATGGATTTAATATATGTAATGAGATAAACACCCAATATCCCTAGTTTGAGTTTGTCAGTGCAAAAGCATTATTCTGATACACTAGCCTAAAAGAGAAATACATTGGACTACTGTGGATATATCGCCCTACTTGATGAAAGTGGGTTTAGCATGTGTAGGGAGATAAAAAAAAACAAAACAACATCTCTGCTCAGTCCTGTTGAGGTGTTTGTTCCAAGAACACAGACAGCCCCCTAATCTCAAACAACTCCTCACCCACAACAATGCAACATCTCATCTGAGCATGGACACTGGTACCAGAGCTTACAATAAACCCAAGCGCCAACTTTGCTGCCTGCCACAGACACCCAGACAACACAATCACTGGACCTAACAGCATTAACTACACCGTCTCAGGCTCATTCTTCCAACATTATATATGCCATTAAATGCCAACAATGCACTTCTCTACATAGTTCTCTACATTGGGCAAACAGGACAAACCCTCCGCCAAAGGATAAATAGACACAAATCTGACATCAGGAATTACAAAACTGAGAAACCTGTAGGAGAACACTTCAGCCTTCCAGGACATTCAATGGGTGACCTCAAGGTAGCTGTTTTACTGCAAAGGAACTTCAAGAACAGAATGGAGAGGGAAATTGCTGAATTACAAATTATTATGAAACTTGGAACAAACACCTCCCCAGGACCGAACAGGGATATTGGCTTTTTATCACATTACAGATGCTAAACCCACTCTCAGAACTTCAAGAACAGAATGGAGAGGGGAATTGCTGAATTTCAAACTATTATGAGACTTGGAACAAACACCTCAACAGGACTGAGCAGAGATGTTGTTTTGTTTTTTTTTAATCTCACTACACATGCTAAACCCACTTTCACCAAGTAGGGTGATATATCCACAGTATTCCAATGTATTTCTCTTTTAGGATAGTGTATCAGAATAATGATTTTGTATTGACATACCCAAACTAGGGATATTGGGTGTTTCTCTCACTACATATATTAAATCCATCTTCTACTATATTTTAATGTATTTTTCCTAATGGCAAACTAGAATGATGTATATATTTATGTTACATGTTAAAAGGTAAATTAGTCGGACAGGAAAAACTTCTGGGAAAGAAATGCCTTCTTTTTGACCCAGGTTTATTAGCCATAGACTAATTAACAGCATTCTCACATTCTGACATGTTACTGTTTTATGGTTTCCCACGCTAATTCAACCCAGATCAAAGGTTTTCTGAATTTGTTAATTTTACTGTTCTGCTGTTGGTTTTTAACTTTGTGCTACTTGGCATTCCAAACCCCACCAGCTATATGTGGCTCTGCTTACTGTACCTCATTCCTCATCTGAAGACATGTGCATGCACATGAAAGCTTATGTTCTGAATAAAACTGAGTTGGTCTTAAAGGTGCAATTGGCTCCTGTTTTGATTAGTGTTTTCTGTGTGGTTGTCAGGTGAGCTGCAGAATATGCAAGATGAGAGAGGGAAGAGGAAGTGGCTTGCTTTCTCAGGCAGAGGAATACTCCCTTCTTAGAGACAGTAGAGGTATGAGGCCACCAATTGTAAGCAGCCATACTTCCTTCTTGAAACAGGCAAAATGAAAAGAAGGGTCTCCCTGATAAGAATTACAGAAGGGATAATCTGGGATCCTTTTTCCATATTGCTTATGTTCCCTTTTAATTCTCCACCCCCCCCCCCTTTCTATTTAAATGGTAATGCACTGCTGTAAAGTGTGAGGTCCTCTGGTAAAACCACAAAACTTTTTTTTTTCTTTAGCAAAGCTACCCAGTGGTCATTCCATGTCTATCTTGAGTTTCTGGTCAACAAAATTGCAGTGGCCTGTATCTCTATGGTTAGCTAATTGTTCATTAATGAGATAGCTTTTTAGTCAGGTCTTTCCTTCTGTGCCATGGTAATGGGATACTACATTTCCAAATACTTTTTAACAGGTCTTTTTTGAGCAGGAATGCATCTCCCGCTGGCTAGGCATCCAGGGGTGTAGCCTAATATGCAAATGAGTTCCTGCTGGGCTTTTTCTACAAAAAGGCCTGCTTTTTAAAATAGAAAAGAACCTATTTAAATGTGTTATCTGAAGAAAACCCATGCAATCCAGAAGACCAGTAATGCGGTTTTCTCTCTGTGAGTGACATGTTAAATCCATAAATAGCTGTGCTTTGTAAATGTTCCACAGAATAGGTGGATGAGCAATGGCAAGGCATATCTAGGTTCTGAGGCATTCCATGCAAAAAAAACAACCCCAAAAACCTCAAGCACTTTACCCAGATGATATGGCTAAAGGCTAAAGCAAGTGTTGCAGCAAACCAGAGACATCAAACTTGGGCCAGCTGAGTCTTGCAGCTTCTCTGATTAGTTGTAAACGGCACTGCATAAGGTGTCTGGACCATGCAGAATCTGTAAACCAAACTTCACATTATACTGCAGCTGCATATAGCCTTGCAAGTTCTTTTTCCATTTCATCTTGCCATTAAGAAAGGAGAAATTAGCCCACCTCCTACTATCCATTATTCCCATGACAAAGTTACTTGGGAAACATCATTCTGGAATCCTGTGGAAGACGCAGGTGAACGTCTAAAGGGAAACACGAGTGACCAGGCATTAGAATTTGGTTATAATAACTACATAGTAATATTTTAAGATGTCTATGTCTCAAGGTATTTGACATATCTCTAATGTTTTTAAATTTGGAATATGAATGAATTTGTCTGTCTTGCAAAACTTGCATGGACTATGAACTGAGCATTGTTTTCCCCAGACACTCTTCTGCTTAGCATGTTTAAGCTGAGGTATGGCACATGTGTAGTCAACATTTAGGCTGTTTTATAGGTAACACATGTCAAGCAGCTCTTTGTCCGTGTGTCTGTATTTGGCTCAGATATCTTTTTCCCCAAAAAACATATTGTGTGGTTGCTGTCCCCTATCTCAATTTAAAACTCTCTTGTTCATGCTTTGCTAAAAGGCATGGTTGAACTTCCAAGTTGCAATTAGTGTTAAGAACAACCATTCTTAGGGCATGGTATAGGGTGCATGGTGAGCCATTGGCATGCAAGCACCAATGTTATGAGCCAAGACAAAAATCTTGGAAACAGGCAGACTTCCCCCACCCCCCAAACTCTTACTGAGAAAGCTTGTAAATGTGAATTTCTCATTGAGCTAAGAGTTTGCACATCTATTCTTTCTGTGTGGCTCCCAGGTGGCTATTTCCCCCCAAAGTTTTCTATCACTTGGTAGAATGAATTAATTAGGACAGCTCTCAGTGCTGGGAGGAAAATTGGACAGCTATGTCTGTTAAAAAAAACAAGCAACTCAATACTTCACAAAATTGCTTGCCGGAAGATTGGATGTTATTATTTTCACCCATACTAACAATGCAGAGGACGATATTTTGCACAAACCAATTGAACAATGTTGCTAAGTGTTAACTGTCTTTTAAACAAAATACCCGAACAATGACCCCTAACTGAAAATGGCAACTGATTGTATAGAATATGTTCTTGGTTCTTTGCACCTTGTCTAAATCGGGCTGCTAACATCAGCAACATCAAGAGTGTTGATTCACCAGGGTTTGGTTGACACCACAGTGGGGAATTTGCTTGAAAATATCTATTTGGTTGAGCTGATTCAGCAGCAAGCAGACAACTCTCCTAAGGCCAAAGCTCAGATTTGCTCCAGCAGATTTAATTGACATGATGACAAGTGATGCTGCCGCTGCCTTGTTTAGAGAAGTCTTTCAACGAGTCCAAACTAATATTTAGCTAGATCAGCAGCTCATTTCCAAGCTCCTTTTCATCACGTATATCACTCAAAGTGAGGATTCTAGTGCCATTTGGGTGATGTTTGAAGTGGAATCAAGGAGTGGTGCCCTTGATCAATAAACACAGCAGACAAACAAGGCACACGTGTGCTGAAGTAAATATGTGTAGTAAATAAACGTAATGCAAATGGGAGGGTATGATGTGCTGTGTGTGTTTCAGATGCTATCTGATGTGCTTTGTGTTTCTGATGACTCGGATTTGTTCATGTGAGTCTAAGGGAAAAAGATAGTTTCATAATGAGCATGCTTCACTCTTGATGAAATGCTGCACGCAGTCTGGCAGCCACTGCTGAATCTTGACACTACCCCAAGCCTTTCAGCCAAGGTCTATAGGACTTTGGAGCCTCATTCCGAGAACTTGGGGAAAGGCTGTATTAGTTTCACATAGATCATTTCGTTTCAAAACTTATTCTGCACTATAGACTGCAATTAATGTATTAGCATGGGAATAAGTAGAAATACAAAACATGGTACTGTCTTCTTAGTTTAACCAGGGAGGAGGTGAGAGGAATCTATTAATGACTTTCCAATAAAGGCTGCTTCCCATGCCTCTTAGATGCATGGTACGCTACTTTTTAAACAAGGGTGAAGACACAGTATGAGGGTTTTTTGTTTTTGATTTAATAGCAAGGAGGAGGGTTGTATCAACAAATGATGTTAAGTAAATTGTGGGGCCAAATTTGATACTAAAACATGTATTGTAAAAGTTCCCCAGTTGTAGTTATGGAGTCTTTTCTACATGAAACTTTGAATACTGAATTGCTGCAAGAGCTATTCTCAGTCCCTCTCTCTGTTTCAGGAATGTCCACTCACTTTTTAGAAAGCAATTCCATTAGTAATGAATTGACTTATTTTGGTGCAGTCTTTTACTTTCCAGTTTGGGGAGGAACTTTGTTTCTCAGGCAGGCATCAAATGTTTTAAATTAACCAACCTGACTAACTTTAACCAAGCTAACTGAGAGCCAGTTTGGTGGAGTGGTTAAGTATGCAGGCCCTTATCTGAGAGAACAGGGTTTGATTCCCCACTCCTTCACATGCACCTGCTGATATGACCTTGAGTGAGTCACAAGTTCTTGCAAAGCCGTTCCTCTCAAGAGCAGCTTCTGTCAGAGCTCTCTCAGCTCCACCTACCTCAGAGGGTGTCTGTTGTGGGGAGGGGAAGGGAAAGGAGATTGTAAACCACTCTGAGACTCCTTTGAGTAGTGAATGGTGGAGCATAAATCCAATCTCTTTGCTTCTTTGTCTTCTTAAACTGACAGTTACAGCAGCCAGTAGGGGCTCTGCTTAGTAGATAAGAGTAGGATCAGGAGTGTTCCCTTTCATCAAAAATGTGCGTCCTAACTGAGAGCTCATTCATCAGAGCAGAATGCTTGGGCTTCAATATTAAGCATGCTTGCCTGGTAGTAGGTTCCTTTAAACTGAATGGAATTTTATTTTAAGCACACATGCTTATAATTCCATTATTTGTGATACAAAAGACATGTTTCTTGCCATGCAAACATGCGTAAAGAAAATACACCTGGACAGAAAAACAGATTTAGGCCCAATCAACATGAGAGGCTCTATTGAAAATTAAAAAAAAACATTTTCCAAGTGAAACTGTTGTCTACATTCAGATGCAGCTAATGACACATAGTATATAAAAGCTTGGTTTGGAAATATTATTATAAATCACAAGTCTCTGAAGAAAGGTAAACAAAATGAGGCTGTCAATTAGAATCCTCATTATAATTTACCTTAATACATCTGAAAGCTTTAAAACACTGCACATTTAGACAAAAGTTAAGGGGACCATGTGCTAGTATAGGTTTTTTTAAAGCTCAAAATGATGTCAGAGATGTAAAAAATATGTAGTTTTTCTTCCTCCCAAGGTTCTTTATGGACTCAGACACATCTTATTAACTGTGACTTGTTTCGAGGAGAAGCACCTGATGCTGTGCTGAAAATTTGGTGCCTCTACATCAAAAAACAGCGCCCCCCCGCCAAGCCCCAGATGCCCACAGATCAATTTTTCATTATACTCTGTGGGAACCAGTCTCCATAGGGTATAATGAAGCACCCAGCAGATATTTCCCTTCCCCCCCACACACACACTTTTTGATAACCATGAAGCAGGGGGAGACCCTCCAAACCAGGGGATCGCCTGCCCCCACCTGGGGATTGGCAACTTTGGTTCCCAGCTCCTTGAAGGGCCTTTTCTTTTATTCTCAAGTAGCTACCACCACTATCTGATCAATACAGGGATTTCCTAGTGAGGGGATCAATACCCTCACCTCCCCTTCCAAGCTAAGAGGCTTTGCCTCAGTGTCTTCTGCAAGCCTAGAGCCTGGCTACTATGAGGACAGATTAATGCCTTGTTCGCCCCGGGGGGGATAGTCTGTTGCCGAGTGGTTTCCTTCCCCCCTCCTGGCACTCCCCTTTAAAATAGTGTGCCCAAAGTAGTAGGGGTACAAAGATGTGGTCCAGAATAATAAAAAAATAAAGTATTTATTAAAAAGAAAATGTTTACAAGCATGCTTTTAGCAAAAAGCGAAGCAAGGAAGAACAAAATAAATTGGTAAAATACAAATCCTCTTTCCCTCTCAGATATACAGATGTTAAACTAGGACAGGCTCTTTAGCTTTAGTAAACCTCCCTACCAAGTCTTCATTATCTTGAGGGTTGGTCCAGCTCTCTAGGCTAGCCTCATGGTCCAAAACAGAGGCCTGCTCCCAACCTCAGGTCTCTGCAAGTCTGCCTTCCAAAGAAAAGAGACTGTTTTCTCCTTGCAAAAGTCTAGAGTTTGTTTTCCTGTTGTCTTCAAAGAGTTACTTCTTCAAGACTCTCTAGGCTTTCATACATCCCAACTCTGTTTCCTGCCAGAAGAAGGAAAGGAGGAGGATGACTGACCATTCCTTTGTCTAGATCCATTAGAATAAGTATAAAGGCCAGCAAGCAGACCTTCAGCTCTAACTAAAGAAAAAACTAGAAAAATGCACATTGGAGGCTTTTGCTGCTTGCCAGCCTCTCTCTCCAGGAGAAAATGCATTTCTCTACAATCCCTTTGGAACATCATGATTTATACTGAACCAAGAAACTAGAGAACTTCTTGTCCAATAATGGATTGTATGTGGAGGTGGGTCGTCATATATGTTGGCTAGCAATTTCATATCAAGCATTTAAGTAGAACCAGCTTGTACATTCAGTTGCTAGTCACACCAGGATAAAGAAATGCAGGGATGTATATGCCTGTGAGAACCACCCATTGAAATGCCTTCATTTCCCTTCCAGTTATATGTTTGGATGAAATAAGGAAGCTTAGTCATTGTGTAATCCTAAACATAGTGGCAAAATCCATTGGTTCAGAATAATTGCACTGTAAGCCAAGTCTGTTAGATCCCCAGCATCACTTGGTCATACCCTTTTCAGAAATATTTTGTTTTATATTGTCACTTTTTATGGTGTAAAAAAATATTTAGATGCCTTCCTCAATAGGCAAGCAGTTTGGCTTACAGACCCCATGATCACTGTGTTTCCTGTGTTCATGGTGGATGTAGGCAGTTCCAGAATCCTCATGCAGAGGTGTCAAACATGTGGCTCGGGGGCCAAACCAGGTTCCTGAGCAACTGGCTGTCATCTGCTTCCTTCTCCCTCTCTCTTGCTTCCTTCTGCATCACAGCTTGCTTTGCAAGGTTTGCTCAATCGCACAGGCACTGCAGAGCAAAACTTCTATGTTCTCCATTGGCTGAGGCTCATAGCTTGGGGAGGAAGGTAGGAAGGGAGAGCTTGCTTTGCCAGGCTCTCTCAATCACACAGCAGAGTTACTGAGCCAAGCCTTTCTTCCTTCTATTGGCTGAGGATCCTCCACTGCCTGGTCCCTGGGAAGGAAGGAAAGAGCCAGAGCTTCCTTTGCCCAGTTCCCTGGATCCCATAGGAGAAATACAAAGAAAGCAGCTTTAAGACTAAGTGCTAATGTTTTAAGCGTGTTTTAAGTATTATTTTTTTAAAAAAATTAATTGTTTTTGTCTGAGTCCTTTATAAAGTTTATATCTCTACTATCTAATCTTAAGTAGGTAAATACATGGCACAACTCAACATTGCCCAGCCCAACAAGATCTCATTTATGTCAGATCCGTCTCTCATAACAAATGAGTTCATCACCTCTGTGGGTCAGGTTGTTATGTAAGGAAAGGCTGGTATACTGGGTGGCTTGTCAGCTTCTGGCGTCAGGTTACAGCACCTCTCTAATTTCCAAACATATCCACACTCCAACACATCCATTGTCTCCAAGAAAACTGGTCTCTGCTGTCTGTCGGGAGAACTCCAGCCCTCACCTAACAGCTGGTAACTCTACTTCTTCATCCCCCCCCCCTTCCCTTCCCTTTCCTGTTACTTAATGGTTCCTTCATAGCAAGGCATGGTGTCAGATATATCAAAGTTAAGGGGGGGAAATCCCTTAAATTAAAGAAGCTCTTCAAGAAGCTTTCTAACATTTCTTACATCTAAAATTTCTTACATTTTAAAGTCACATACAAAGCACAAAGATAAATGCAGTGCAATGTAGATTATTTTTTAAAAAAATCTAAATAAGCTTTAGTGTGTTATTTTTCTTGTCTACTGTGATGTTAATAGTGTCATTCAAACTGCTAGTGGCCTGCAAAAGATTAATACCACGTCTTTGTTATTTTCTCAGTTGATTAAAAAAAAAAAAAGTCTAATGTTCTGCCTGAAAGGTGCCGAAGCTGCCTTGCTAGAATTTTTTATTATCCTAAATGGCTGTGATTCTACAATTTTAGTCACTGCTATAAATTCATAATTGTGACCTTTCATGATCCCTCTTAGCTTTCCCCTTCCAAGTACAATACTCCATACTTCTCTTGTATCTCCATGCATAATTGCAGAACTTCCAGCTAGCATTGATCTCACCTTTAAAATAACATGGCTGTTCACATAACCAACCCCTTTCATTCACCTTCACTAATCCATCTGCCTCTTCCAGTGGTGACATATTGCCCCCCCAGTCGGAATGAAGAGGCAGACACAAGTGTTGGGTTTTAAACCGGGCCGCTTTATTAAACAATTAACACCTGTAACTGGCAGGGGGTGAAAACCAGAACCAGACAAGCCCTGGGGTCAACACCTGGACCCCGCCTTGTCCAAAGAGCGAGCCACCCTGCCCCCAGCACAAGCCCGCCGTATTCGGGTTGTAGCTGAGCGGCCAGGCCTCCAACCATCACCATCTGGGCTGGCATCAATCCCCATGGAAAGATCCACCCAGGTGAGGCTCCCTGTGATCTGCATTCCCCGCACTGAGCCGTGTAGCCCATCTACGGTTCCTGCAGACCACCGCACCAACGGTGCTAGGCCATAGGTGCTCCCCTGGAAAACCCTGTGGCCAAACCTCCTCCAGCCTGCGACCAAAACAAATACCTACCAGGCAGTACAAGGTAGGCAAAAAAACACCCCCACGAGCGCCAATTGTGCGGAAGTGAAAAAATTCCTACCTGGCCCCTAATAAGGCGACCGGCATACGCCTGTACTGCCAAAGGGAAGGGTGGGCGGGCAGAGAGCCAAAAGGAACTGCGTGGTAAGGGGCGGGGAGCCGGGGCTTATAAAGCCCCAGCTCCGCGCCCAGGACAAGCACCCGTATGTCGGGTGATGTCGCCCCTCCCTCCTTCCGGGGAGGCAAAGACGGCCCCCAGCCTAAATGCCGGCAAGCCGGCTTGGCTGGGAAGGGGCCGAACCTTCTAAATGACTTAAAAGTGAACTAGAACATGCTGTCATTTCTGCTATGAACGTAAACGGCTCACTTTTTAAACATTGCTGTTTTAAAAGTTGTTGTTTTATAGAAAACTCATATAGTAATATAGTACTTTTGTGGTGTATACACAGTGGGCGATTTCCCACACAGCTTACCAAGGAGCGAAGTCCCTCCTCACCGCGCAGCGTCTGCTCGGATTTTCCACCAACTGCTCCGCGGAATCAGGAAGTGCCGGACCTTTTGCGTCTCAAATAGAAATTGCTAAAACCCTAGTTTACGTTAGCGACACACTTCCTGATTCCGCGGAGCAGTTGGTGGGAAATCCGAGCAGACGCTGCGCGGTGAGGAGGGACTTTGCTCCTCGATAAGCTGTGTGGGAAATCACCCAGTGTAACTAAGCTACTGAGTTTAACTTATTTACACTGTGTATACATCGCAGAAGTACCATATTACTACATGAGTTTTCAATAAAACATTAACAGTGAAATCCTAAACAGAATTATATGCCTCAAAGTTTGTTGAAATCAAGTAAGAATCTTAGGCTGCAATCCTAGACACACTCTCCCAGAAGTAAGTATAATTGGGAGTTATTTCTGAGTAGATCTGCTTAGGACTGTTCCTTTAGTTTTTATTCTAGGATTTACTGGTAATTCAGACATATTGACTGTCCTGCAATAATGTTACAGTGTCTTTGAGGGATTTAATATAGGTTATATAGAATAAATGACAAGCCAGCATGAATTGCTGGTTACAGTTCTGTCAGGTATATCCTGGTGGCTTTAGAACTAGATAAATCACAGACAGAAAACGTGTGTTTGTGTGTATGTGTCAGTTTAGGTGGGTGTGTGCATGCAAAATTCTGACTCTGGAAGGGAAGAAAGTTATAATTACTTCTAAATGAGACAAATTAACATTACATTTCTCTAGAGTGTGCTGTTGGTCCTGTGAATTATATAAGACTTAGGTTACAGCCAAAAAAATGGTATTTTAATAGTTTTCAATTTAGAGTTGCCATAGCAGTAGCAATACAATAAAACATTATATAGCTATTAGAAGCAACTAATATGATTTCTGCCCATTCCTTTTTCTACTTTGCCCTTTGATTAAAATGTAATTTCATCAAATTACTATACTGTTTAGTGGTCTATTAATATACTTAATCCAATGATAGTAAATCATGGAATCTAAATGCCTGAGAGGGGGGCAAATTGGAATATTGAACCAACTGACCCTTACTACTCTGGCATAATATGGACATATGCCAGTATAAGGGGCATTTAAACTAGTGGAGAGCACACACATGCACACACAGCTGCAGCTATGTCCTCAGGAACCCAAGCAGCTCACGGTTACAACCAAGAGTGCACCCCACCAGCACACATACCCATGTGAGCCCTGCCTGTCCATGCCACTCAATGGCAGCCCACCCTACCCTACAAATGTTTTCAGGAGATCACCCCAGAGCTACAAAAGTAAAGTACACAACATTGGATGCTGTCTGACAGCTCACTGTTGTGCAGAATTAGAGCTAGTGCACGCACACTTTGGTGGCAGGCAAAACACAGACAGGGCACTTAGCATTGCGGGGGGGGGGGGGAGCACTTGGGAGGAAGACACAGCCAGGAGAGCAAAGTCCACACTTTGTGGCTGATTTCTCCCACATTTCAGCTCCAACAAGTACAGCAGCTCATTCAGCAGGACCCCAAGGGGCAGCCATGTCATGAACAGATAAACAAGGAACCCTTTCCACAACCCCTCTCACAACAGTGCTGGAAGGGAACACTTGAGTGGAATCACTGCAGATGCTGCCTCAGCAGTTGCCAGCAACACTCTTGGGGCATCTTTCCTCCCCGTTCAGCTGTCACATAACTATCTCCTTAAAGATTCAACTAGAGCCGTTGCAGTGCAGGTGTGGCTCACGATGGTTCTGCTCAAGTTCCATGCAGACAATAACGATCATTTTATTTGAATGAAGACCCTTTTTTTTTTTACTTGATGAATCCACAGTTAACAGTTCAAAGTATTCAGAAAAGTAGTTCATGAGAACGAACGGATTATCACCACCACCTAGATCAGAGGCATCTGAAACAGTCGACCTAGTAACGTACTGCTGTTATGTGTAGTCCTGGACATCGTTTCATTCCTGGACCTGGCATAGAATATTTCTATGTTGGTGGTACGACTTCCAGAAAGGGAGCATTGTTGGTTCTCTGCACTCTAGTCTTTCACTGTGCCCACACGCACTTCCAATGCACTTTAGCAATTGTTTGGGAATAGATTTGCCTTTTTGGAGGGAAATCCACCCGCAAACAATCACTGAAGTGCATTGAAAGTGCATTATCCAACACATGTGGCAGCAGCCTCTTTAGTGACATAGTGACCAGTATTCTATTCAAAACTTTGAGATAGGTAAGTCATCATCATACAAATGCAATTTCTGGCTACCTCATGATGCGAACAGTAAACAATCGTTTACAGCAACCAAGATCTAAAAACTGTCCTAATTCTTTAGGAAGCAAACTGGTATGTCTTCATTTTACTGACCATATTCTGTATCACGTTGGAGGCCACTCCTCAAGGTTCCCACCAGGTTTCACAATTACCTTGTCTGACAGTGCAGAAAGGAACTGGTGATGTCTCAAAAGCTCTATAGTATTAATAAAGCCTCCCATATAGCTCTTTGAATCTTAATCAAAATGGGTGCCTGTTACTGCTTAGTGAATGAAATATACAGGATGTGTTCATAAACGTTCTTTGGGAGACATTTTCTAGGTACAGAGATCGAAGTTGGTTTTACATGCAACACTTCACTGCAAACTAATGCAAGACAACACTGAAGGGAATTTCCTAAGGCTGCAGACTGGGCTGCTATTGTTGGCTCTAGTCTTCATGACACTTTCTCTTGCGGCTTTGCTCTTTTGAACACTTCGACTCTCCCTGTATTAAAAACTGCCTTGTTTCAATATTTTGTTTTATGTGCTTTGATTTTATAGGGCCAGTTTTTCCAGGCTTTATGAACCTGCCTGAATATGATTCATATAAAATAATATTTGTTAGGAATACAAACAGGAAGCTGTTTGAAGAAGTTTAAGCAATCTGTCTGGAAAAAAATGTTCTGGTTGCCGTGTATTATTATATAGATGGTGATATTCAGAAATGTGGACTCTAATTTTCTTATGAAAGCTTGCTAAAGTAATAAAATTGGGCTGTCTAAGGAAGCAATGAAAGAGAGCAGGAGCTCACATCATCTCCTTCTCCCCACCCCACCCACCCAGTTTTAATGAAAGAGAAAAAGCCATAGGCATTTAGGAAATGTGATTGGGCTTTACAAAAAATACCCTTGTCTTCTTTTAATGAAATAAAAACCTTGACCCTAGTGAAATCCATTGAAATTATCAGGGGACATCAAATTTAGCCTGCTTCTTAATGAGATTCATAAACTAGTCAATTTAGAACCACTGTGCCATAAACCATGTTTCCTTCTCTCATCTGTTCATAAACAGAGAGATTAAGCCCTTGAGAAATTTCCCCCCTTATTACATATAGGAAAGAATGACTAAAGACAAAATTAATATATATATATATATATATATATATTAAATAATGCCCTGTAGGAAGATATCATGGCATAAAACACAGTTATCAGCCATCTCTCAGCCCCAAAGCTCCATGTCAGTTATCATTGTTAATAAGGCTTAGAGGAATCTGCAGAGTGCCGCTGTCTTCATCCATATTGTATTTGTGATGGAGGCATTCGAGCAGAACTCTTGACTAACAAACCATGTTATCAAAACATAGAATGGGAAGAACCAGCCTTTCCTTATCTACTTTGTTTTGCAGAAGTGCCTTCGCTGCTGCAGTTTTCTCACAGAGAAAAAAATGAGAAATGTTGGTGAGCAATTGTCATTGCATATTTAAATAACCAGATGTTTTCAAAGGTTTCCCTTCTTTATTTGAAACATACAAAGCTGCACTATTTTGAATCCAATTATTAGTCCATAAAGCACAGAACTATCTGGTCAACTGCCGGTGGTTCTCCAGGATACCAATCCTCAGCATTGCTACATCAAATCCTTTAACTAGGAGAAGATGAAGATGAAGATATTGGATTTATATCCTGCCCTCCACTCCGAAGAGTCTTAGAGCGGCTCACAATCTCCTTTACCTTCCTCCCCCACAACAGACACCCTGTGAGGTAGATGAAGATATTGGATTTATATCCTTCCCTCCACTCCGAAGAGTCTCAGAGCGGCTCACAACCTCCTTTCCCTTCCTCCCCACAACAGACACCCTGTGAGGTAGATGAAGATATTGGATTTATATCCCGCCCTCCACTCCGAAGAGTCTCAGAGCGGCTCACAACCTCCTTTCCCTTCCTCCCCACAACAGACACCCTGTGAGGTAGATGAAGATATTGGATTTATATCCCGCCCTCCACTCCGAAGAGTCTCAGAGCGGCTCACAACCTCCTTTCCCTTCCTCCCCACAACAGACACCCTGTGAGGTAAATGAAGATATTGGATTTATATCCCGCCCTCCACTCCGAAGAGTCTCAGAGCGGCTCACAACCTCCTTTCCCTTCCTCCCCACAACAGACACCCTGTGAGGTAAATGAAGATATTGGATTTATATCCCGCCCTCCACTCCGAAGAGTCTCAGAGCGGCTCACAAACTCCTTTACCTTCCTCCCCCACAACAGACACCCTGTGAGGTAAATGAAGATATTGGATTTATATCCCGCCCTCCACTCCGAAGAGTCTCAGAGCGGCTCACAATCTCCTTTACCTTCCTCCCCACAACAGACACCCTGTGAGGTAGATGAAGATATTGGATTTATATCCCGCCCTCCACTCCGAAGAGTCTCAGAGCGGCTCACAACCTCCTTTCCCTTCCTCCCCACAACAGACACCCTGTGAGGTAGATGAAGATATTGGATTTATATCCCGCCCTCCACTCCGAAGAGTCTCAGAGCGGCTCACAACCTCCTTTCCCTTCCTCCCCACAACAGACACCCTGTGAGGTAGATGAAGATATTGGATTTATATCCCGCCCTCCACTCCGAAGAGTCTCAGAGCGGCTCACAACCTCCTTTCCCTTCCTCCCCACAACAGACACCCTGTGAGGTAGATGAAGATATTGGATTTATATCTCGCCCTCCACTCCGAAGAGTCTCAGAGCGGCTCACAATCTCCTTTACCTTCCTCCCCCACAACAGACACCCTGTGAGGTGGGTGGGGCTGGAGAGGGCTCTCACAGCAGCTGCCCTTTCAAGGACAACCTCTGCCAGAGCTATGGCTGACCCAAGGCCATTCCAGCAGGTGCAAGTGGAGGAGTGGGGAATCAAACCCGGTTCTCCCAGATAAGAGTCCGCACACTTAACCACTACACCAAACTGGCTCTCCACTAGAGAGGGATCTTATACTTTAACTAGAGAGGGATCTTATACATGCAAAGCCTGTATTGCTCTGTATCAATCATATTTTATAAAATGCTATCCTCTGAAGTTCATCAGTGTAAGAATTATCAAAGATTTCAGGTTTTCACGGCTGGTAACATCGTTAGGGTTTGTAGAATCTTTCGGGCTGAAGTGCCGTGTTCTACTGGAGAAAGTTTTTCTTCCAGACGTTTCGTTCTCGGCTGCGGAGAACATCCTCAGTGGCGTTGCAGCCGGAGCAGGCGCTCTGACCTTCTTGGCTGCTCAATGCACTTGGCTGACTCAATGCACAGCAGCCAAGAAGGTCTGAGCGCCTGCTCCGGCTGCAACGCCACTGAGGATGTTCTCCGCAGCCGAGAACAAAACGTCTGGAAGAAAAACTTTCTCCAGTAGAACACGGCACTTGAGCCCGAAAGATTCTACAATCCCTAGTGTAGGAATTACTTACATTGGATTCCCTAACCCCTTTTATCCTTTCTAAATCTTCTTCAGATACAGGGACACTTATCCTTTAAAGAAGATTATCAATCCAGTAAAGATTATCAATCCTGCCAACAATTAATGTGATAGAAGCATATACTTCACTGTTCTCAGCTTTGATTAATTGATCAAAAATCTGATTTCATCTTTACCATACTATATGCTCAATAAGTTTGTCCATCTTATCCTAAAACTATATTGAACTATACAGTTGTCAATTCTCAGGAGGAAGCTTATAGTACGATTTCACTCTGAAAGCAAACTCAGCCCTAGCCTCCTTATTATTAAACTCGTTTCAATCCATTTTTCAATGAAGAAGCTGTTTCCCCTCAGTACAAATTATATGATATTTTCTTGGCCATTGGCTTTAAAATCCAGCCATCTGATATACATCGTTTTGTATTATAGCACCTTCTGTTGTGGTTTTAATTAATTAAGCTATTTATTTAATGTATTTTATTGTATATTGTATTTATTGTACTTTCCATGTCTGTGAGCCGCCCTGAGCCTGCCTTGGCGGGGAGGGTGGGATATAAATAAAAATTATTATTATTATTATTATTATTATTATTATTATTATTATTATACAGGGTTAGAAAACTCAAGTGTTTTCCAAACACACCTGCATTGGGAGAGCCTCTCCCTTTCTATACTGTCACTGTGAGCAGCACAGATCACTTGTATGGGGATGACAGAAGAAAATCTGTCAGCTGGAACCTTCCCTCTCCCTAAACACTCACTAGCACTGGATGTGAGATGTTTCCCTTCCAGCATACTTCAGCTTATGGATAGCTGCAGAAGGACCACCTATAAAATAAAATAAAATTCCAGAGGCTATGAGTATGATGTTTTTTGACCCAATGAAGTTCTCAAACTAAGTAATTAGAAGAACAAAGCAACTAGACTACGTATGGACTGCTCAAACATACCCAGTAGAGAATAGCTAAATATGTGCATAGGAATAAGTGCAGCCCTTCCCCCCACCCACTTACCACTTTTAATTTTGAAACAAAAACTTATAACAACCAGGGGTTGTTTTGTAGAAAAATAGGTGGTGGAGCTCATCCAGAAATTGTTATGCAGCTGCACCTACTATTTAATGGACAAGGTGGCGAGGAGGAGGGGGGGCCATCAGAAAGGTTCACAGCGCTCCTGTGAGCTCCTGCTGAATTCAAGGCCTGATAACAACCACTTTTTAGGGAATAAAGAAGCACTTCAGAAGAATAAAGAATTTCATGGGGGAAGAAAATATTTTTATGCTTATTGGTATGGTATCTATCTCAGGACTTCTCAACACAATGCCCATGAACACCATGGTGCCTGCTGACATCTTTTCTGGTGCCCACCAAGAGCTTTTAGAAGGTGGCTGGGACCAGGTAGGACTTTGCACAGCAAGGCTTTTGATTAATTATTGGAGATTTGATTGGCTGCACATTTAAAACAAAAGCATTGCTTTGGCAGCAGCTGCCACCACAATACAATACATAATTTACCATCTTACCATCTTCAAGTACTTGAGGGGCTGTCATAGAGAGGATGGTGTGGAATTGTTTTCTGTGGCCCAAGAAGGTAGAACCAGAACCAGTGGGTTGAAATTAAATCAAAAGAGTTTCCAGCGCAACATCAGGAAGAACTTCCTGACCATTAGAGTGGTTCCTCAGGGGAACAGGCTTTCTCAGGAGGTGGTGGGCTCTCCTTCCTTGGGCAGTTTGATTCCAACTAAAAGTCCCGTGGTAAACTGCATTACTGCAGTCCAAGCTCTGCTTATAACCTGAGTTCAATCCCGGGTTCAGGTAGCTGGCTCAAAGTTGACTCAGCCTTCCATCCTTCCAAAATGAGTACCCAGCTTGCTGGGGGTAAAGCAGGGGTCATTTTGTAGAAAAATAGATGGTGAAGCTCATCCAGGGATTGTTATGCAGTAGGTGGAACTCTCAGAAGGAGCTGTGCTCCTGTGAGCTTCCACTGAATTCGAGGACTGGGGTAAAGTATAGATGATTGGGGAAGGCAATGACCAACCACCCCATTAAAAGTCTGTTGTGAAAACATTGTGATGCAATGTCACACCAAAGTTGGAAGCGACTGGTACTTGCAGCTTTAAAAGTTATAGTTATACTTGCATAGGGTTTTTTTTGTTGAATTGTATGTTTGTTTAAAGGATTTCTATCACTCCTTAGCTCTTCAGACTAATGGTGGCTGACAATGCAGCAACCCAGTTGTGAGGACACAAAATAACCAGATGAAAACACAGATTAAAATGTACAGATTATATATTTAAAAGTACTCAAGATTTAAAACACAGTAAAGACCCACAGAATTAGAATTAACAAAGGTAGATCTGCTAAGAAAAAATGAATGTCCACCGAATGCTGTCTGGAATGAGTTTGTTTTACATGCTTTCCTAAATGCAGCAAATGACGGTGCCCTGTTACCTATTCCCATAGGCCATTCCACAGGACTGGACCCACTACAGGGAAAGCCTGTAGTTGTAGCTGTATGTTCAGTCCTAATGGAGGGCACTTAGAAATACCATTTCCAGTCTCCAGGTGGTGTCTGAGACTTCCCACTTTTATAGGCTTCCCAACCCCCCGCAGCCTCCTCCCCCACTCTCCAAAAATCTGGAAGCGGGGGGAGGGAGAAATGGCGCAAATTTTGGTGCTACTCGCTCTGGGCCAGTGAGAGAAAAGAACATGCGTGTAGGCTTCCCAATCCCCAGGTCCTAGCCGGGGATCCCCCGTTTTTACAGGTTTTCCCCCGCCTCCAGCCAGCTGGCCAGTGGGGGAAGCCCCACCCCCACAGTCATCATGTAGTTGTAGAGCTCTTGCAGGTTTAGAAACCTGCAAACTGATCTGTTTGTAAAATGTGTGCCTTTAAGGCTGCGCAGGAAACAGGAGGGGCTTCATTGGAAAGGGTCAGTAATAGTTTCCATGGAGAATGGCCCCTCCCTTTCTTTTGCTTTCGTTTTTACAGCAAGTAGAGTTCTGCAGGAAGAAGATCTAGTAAGTATCTGTGTGTGAGAGAGAGGGAGGGGCAGGGGATTCCCTGGTTTGGAGGCCCTCCCCTTCCTTTAGAAAGCGTGGCGGGGAGGGAAATGTCTACTGGGCACTCTATTATTCCCTATGGAGAACGATTCCCATAGGGAATAATAGGGAATTGATCTGTGGGTATTGGGGGCTCTGGGGGGGCTAATTTTTGAGGTAAAGGCACCAAATTTTTAGTATAGCATCTAGTGCCTCTCCCGAAAATACCTCCCAAGTTTCAAAACGATTGTACCAGAGGGTCCAATTCTATGAGCCCCAAAAGATGGTGCTCCTATCCTTAATTATTTTCTATGGAAGAAAGGCATTTAAAAAAGGTGTGCTGTCCCTTTAAATGTAAGGGCCAGAACTCTCTTGGAGTTCAATTATGTTTGTCACACCCTTGTTCCTGGCTCCACCCCCAATGTCTCCTGTCTCCACCCCCAAAGCCCCAGATTTTTTTTTAATTGGACATGGCAACCCTACACTTTTACAACTATCTCCAGCTGGCAGAAGATCAGCTCTCCTAGAGAAAATGGCTGCTTTGAAGGGTGGACTTTATGGCACTGGACCATGCTGAGGCCCCTCCCCTCCCCAAACCTTGCCCTCTCCTGGACCCACCCCCAAAGTCTCCAGGCATTTTCCAACACAGACTTGGCAACCCTACTTTGAAGAGAAGGCTGGCTGTGGAACTTAACTGGTGCAGATGTACATGGTGCAGGTCTATATGTCTTGTTCTTTGATCTTATTTTTTAAGAAATCCCCTTACACTGTATGAATTAACATCATCAATACCCATCTATTCTGAAGGCTCATGTTAGAAATAGTTGTGCAATGCTATTCTATCAATCTGTGTGGTTGGTGAAGAGAAGGAGAAGCAACAAAGAGAAAATCAATGACTTGCTCAAATCCACCAAATGGTTTTCTGAATGAACTTTGATTTGAATTGGAAATATTCCTCTCTTTTTTTCAACCAGAAGTTTTGAAAGCCTGCAGTACATAGTGTTTTAAGTTTTGATAAATAGCAACTATGCATTCCTTTAAACTGTTAGGCTTCTTGTTATTCAGTCGCACAGTTGAGTCCGACTCTTTGCGACCCCATGGACCAAGTCACGCCAGGCCCTCCTGTCTTTCACCATCCTCCAAAGCCTGCTCAAATTCGTGTTTGTTACATCAGTAATGCTGTCCAGCCATCTCATCTTTTGCCGTCCCCTTCTTCTTTTGCCTTCTGTCTTTCCCAGCATCAGGGTCTTCTCCAGGGAGTGCTCCCTTCTCATTGGGTGGCCAAAGTATTTGAGTTTTAGCTTCAGCATCTGACCTTCCAGGGAACATTCTGGGTTGATTTCCCTTAGAACTGACTGATTTGATCTTCTTGAAGTCTAAGGGACTCTTGAGTCTTCTCTAGTGAGGGCTCCCTTCTCATTTGGTGGCCAAAGTATTTGAGCTTCAGCTTCAGCATCTGACCTTCCAGGGAACAGTCTGTGTTGATTTCCCTTAGGACTGACTAATTGGATCTTCTTGCAGTCCAAGGGACTCTTGAGTCTTCTCTAGTGAGGGCTCCCTTCTCATTTGGCGGCCAAAGTATTTGAGCTTCAGCTTCAGCATCTGACCTTCCAGGGAACAGTCTGTGTTGATTTCCCTTAGGTCTGACTGATTTGATCTTCTTGCAGTCCAAGGGACTCTCAAGATTCTTCTGCAGCACCACATCTCAAAAGCATCTATTTAGTTCATACAGGGGGCTATCACTCAAAATACCGATTTTGCCACAATTTAACATATTTTTTTCCTATAGGTTTCTTTCTATAATCACACCATAGTGCAGAATAGTAGTACTTACAATGGTACCCAAACCCATTTTGTAGATGCACAGGGCTTTTTTGTAGCAGGAACTCCTTTGCATATCAGGCCACACACCCCTGATGTAGCCAATCCTCCTGAAGCTTACAGTAGGCTGTGTACTAAGAGCGCTGTAAGCTCCAGGAGGATTGGCTACATCAGGGGTGTGTGGCCTAATATACAAAGGTGTTCCTGCTACCAAAAAAAGCCCTGTAGATGAATCAAACATTCTGTGACACATATTTTATCAGATTTATATTTTTAAACTATTACCACTTTCTCAGTCTCTCACATCTCAGATAGCTTCAATTTTTCTCATAGCTCTTGTCACCTTTCTTAAATGACACTTGACTGACTGAGGTGAAAGTTGCACTCTCTTCTCCTCAAGCCCTAATTAATTGTGCCAGCAGCCATAACATTTTATTATGAGATTCATCTAACTTTTATTTGGCATGAAATAGAGGTGCATTAGCTCTGGGGTTAGAGTGTGTTCTAAAATGAATCACACAAGAGAACAAAAAAAACCTTTTCAGTGCTGGGGGGGCTGGCTTTTGTGTTTCAGGAGTTACATTCTGGCACAACAGGAGTTATGTCCTGTTCATATGTTAATTCTCAAATTTCCACTTCTTTATGTGTCATTTGTTAACTTGAATATTTACCCTATATTATATTTTCTTTCTTGCATGCAAGGTATGATATCTGTGCAAGTAAGAATGAAATTGTGTTAAGACACAGTTACTGCATCTGCAAAACAAAAAACAAAGAGAGCTCTGAGAATTGCGCAAGATATTTACATTGTGTGAGAGACAACCTTGTACATAAATGTTAACATGGAATTGTGTATACATTTGTTAAACACCTATGTTATGCAAATAGCCATATGGGCACATTAGAAAACTTTTAAACCAACATTAGGGTTCATTAAGATCTATTTATCTGTCAACCCATCATAAAAATAACCATTGAGCAGTCTAAAAAATATCCATATCCAAGTATCTATAACCAAATATCCAAGGCTAGGAGTATCCTTGAAACTGCTTTTTAAAAGATGAATGCATAGTTAAAAGACACCTAAGACAGGCAAATTATTATAATTGTTGGTCCAAATAAATGCATATATGGGAGGGGAAGCAGTGTAGTAGATCACTAGTAGAGTCCAATATAAGCCTGGAGACTTTCCCAGTCAGTCAGTCAGTCAGTCAGTCAGTCAGACAGACAGACAGACAGTCAGACAGACAGACAGACAGACAGACAGACAGACAGACAGACAGACAGATAGATAGATAGATAGATAAAACAGCACTGTAGTTCCCCTGTATACAGTCTCCATTTCCTCATCCACTTTTTTTTCCTTCAAAGCATTCCCCAGCAGCTGCACTTCCACTAAATGGAAGTGAGCACTCACAAAACAGCCAAAATAAACAGTTTGCAAGCCCACACTTCTGTGATCTCACTGGGGCAGTGGAGTTGCTTAAGCTGTATTTCAACCAGCTTCTTCAGATTAATACAGCAAGATGAGTTAGCAATCTGGGGGAGGGGGTGGAGTTTCCCCCATTTTATAATCAGGTTCTAGTTAATTCTTTGCACTCCTTTACTATACAAACAACTTTTGAAACAAATGCAAAACAGAGGGACTGTGCTCTCTTCCTCTCTCACACACTCACCGAAAAGACTTGCCTCAGTCTGTCTCTTCCCCGCCCCCCAATATAATTTTTCTCCTGCTGAGATTTAAAGGCACACACATATTCAAAATCACAGTTTGCAAGCTTCTTCTAAACCTCTCTGGTTCTAATGGCACATCATGGCTGTTGGGGTGGGGTTTTCTGCTGCTGGCCCGCTGGCTGGCGGTGGGGAGGAGCTTGCAAAACCAGGGGATCTTCTGCCCAGAGCTGGGGACTGGCAAACATATAATATTAGGACTTTTTAATGATAAATAAAGTGCATTATTTTCGCTCAATTTATCCTTGTTCTGCTTTTATAGATATTAGCAGATTTCTATATGTGGTCTATTTTCACCCAGATGACAAGGGGTTACAGATTAAGTGTAGTATATCACAGATTTTGCTCTATGAATCAAGGCAGGTGCAGTTGTGATGGTGCCACTGCATGATAAAGATATTGCCTAGCATGGCTAATGGCTGGGGCTGATGGGAGTTGTAGGCAAAAAACATCTGGAGAGCTACCCTTGGCCACCCCTGGCCTAGGCATAATATCTGGATCCAAATAGTTACCTCTGTCTTTTTTATAATCACAGTGAAGTTGGAGATTAAGTTAAGAATCTGACTCAGAAAAAATATTGAGTTGCAGTGCTGAACAAATGAAAAATAAGCAGATCAGAGACAGTTAGCGATTCCCCAGTTCTACATCTGCCCTCATGAACCAGCTCCTACAATTTTGCCTTACTGAGACAGGAACATGACATTAAACTAAAATTGTGGATTTTGCTGAAAATAATATCTGCATTTCTAGCTCTTTTTCCTTCACTTTAATATACAATAGAACTGAAACAATGTTCTCTCTCACCTACCAGTGACAGACAACAATGTAAAATGGAATTAGAAAAGTACCAGAATCAAAAAGTTAGGATACAGATAAAGTCTAGCCTATCAGGAAGAGAAGAACATGGTTGCTACTTGTGAAAGTGGTTACACATATTGTTGCATTGAGTTCCAGCCTGACTGGATGTTAAATACATGGTCTAGTTAGTAACTCAAAGGAATGATGGGCATTTCATTAAACCACAATCAAACCATATTCTGACTTTTGATCTGTAATCAGGCTGGCACAAGGACTTGCAATATAATGACATTTTAAATACAGTCATCATTTCTAATAGCATTTTCATTGTTATCTGAATCATTGTCTTGGCTAATGAAAGGCAGATTCATTTTCAGAAGACTTTAAAAAAAAATGAACGATTTTCTTAATAGGAATGGAATCTTACATTTGCTTAATGGTAGAGAAGCATGGTGAACTGTTATTGCTCTATCCCCCCCTTACCAATAATATCATTGTCAGGGAAAACATAATGAATTGGATATGGTGTCTTTCCCAAGGGTATAAAGTCCTCAATGGGATCTTTAAATTCTGAATCCATACACATGTTTATAGCTTTTCAGATATGTCAGAACATTCACCTCTGTCTCTTTGATGGCTTCTTCGTGAATAGAATATTTAAGCAAATACATAACACTTCCAGCAGTATTTTGCGCAAATGTGAAACAGGAGAGGGAGAGGGAGCAAGCCGCTTTGATTGAAGGAGGTGGGTATTGTGCTTAGTATGAACATAAAATCCTTGTTACATTTTTTCTGCTTAGAAGCAAAGGAGAAAGTGGCAGGATACAGTTCAACCAGGAAAACTGATTTAAAATTATTAGATATTAATTACTTATGTGCATTCAAAATAGCAATTGCAGATTGTTGTTTTGTATCCCACCACTAACATATATAATATTCAGATTGCACACTAGCTTTATGCTTTGTTTACATGGCACATCTTCAGTTAAAATGTGTTGAAGAATTTATCAGTAGAACAATTAAGATTGCTAGAGAAAATGTAATATTGCAAGTAGGAACCGTGCAGAAAGTGGCAGGGAAAAATGAAACCACATCAACATACAGAATTATTATTTTGTAGAAATGAAAAATTACCAAATTTAATAACTGTGGAATTCAGACAGGTATATACATCATGAATACTAGCGTAGAAAAGCAGTTCAGGGAGATAACACTTTGAAAACTCTTTTGAGGACGCTTTCTATTTAGAACAAGATTGTGTTGTTCTGCCAGCATTTCACCAACCATCATGCATATATATGGGGGGGGGTTGGGGGGGGATCTGTCATTCATGACCTAATGAAAAGGTCTGCTGCAATGCATGAATAAGTATATTTATGAACTGAAGATCCTGTTTGTAATGTACTGAGTGACGGTTTGAAGGCAACATACTTTATTCGGTGGTACATTACAAGAGAGAGAGCACGCGGGCCGGGTCCCGCTTATATACATTTCCCAGAACTGCTCCCCAGTCTTGACCAGTCCAATCCTGGCCAGTCAAACTTCCCGCCACAGATCTTGATGGGTGGGGCGTATAGCGAGCTACATTCGGGTACCCGAGGGTTTGCCTGGGTCGCCTCTGTAGCGATCGCCATGCGGTACCTTAGCTTATGTTTCAAGACATAACACTCCTCCCCCCCCCCTGGTTCAGGACACATAGTCCTGCAAGTAAGCGGGGCCTTGCGTTCCCTGGTCGACCTCCTTGGAGTTGCTTGTGGAGTAGGAGCGGTCACCGGGGCGGCCAGGGCCGCGGCTTCTGCAGCGGACAGGGCGGCGGTTTCCCCGCGTGGGGGTAGTGCCGGCCTATGGCTGTCCGCCACCTGTTGCCCTTCTGGTGCCCGTACTCCTGGGGGGTCGCCCCCGGCCCGGCGCTGCTCTTCCACCCGGTCGGTTGGAGAAGTTGGCAGGGGCAGGGTAGCTCTCACTGTGGGTGCGGCTGTTGGTTCATCCCCATTCCATACTACAGCCGGCTCTTCCAGCAAGGTGCGGCGGCGCATCTGATCTATATGCCTCCTCAGGATTTGGCCCCCCTTCGTTGAGACGTCGTAGTGGCAGGACCCAGGTGCTCACAGCACCCGACCCACTACCCACTCCGGGCCGCTTGCGTAGTTCCTTGTGTACACCGGATCCCCTGGAAAGAACCCCCTAGCCACTTCCCTGATCTCAGGAGAGCTGCGAAGGTCGGTGGCCCGGTCCGGATGCAACCAGTCTAGCCTTGTGATCAGCTTCCTTCCCATTAACAACTCAGCTGGGCTCACCCCTGTGACTGGGTTGGGGGTGATTCTATTGTCAAATAAGAAGGTGGACAGGCGGTGGTCCCAGTTCCCCTGTACTATGCGTCCCAGGGCCTCTTTTGTGGTGCGTACCATCTGCTCTGCTTTGCCATTGATGGCCGGATGGAAGGGGGCGGACCATATTTGTTTTATTACGTATCTCTGCAAGAACTCCCAGAATTCCCGGGAGGTGAATGCCGTCCCATTATCCGAGACAATGGTGTCAGGAATCCTGTGTGTGCAAAGGACCCTGCGCAATGCTCGGACTGCCGCCGCCGTTGAGGTGAAGGCTACGAGGATAACTTCCAAGCACTTGGTGTAAGCGTCCACCAGAATGAAGAATGTTTGGCCCTGAAATGGCCCTGCAAAGTCAATATAACCTAGACCACGGCCTCCAATGGGCTTCCCAGCAGTGGACCGGGGCACTGGGCGGTTTGGGCCGGGACTCCTGGCAGGCTTGGCACCTTCGAACCCACCCCTCAATCTCCTCATCCATCCCTGGCCACCATACATAACTGCGTGCTAGGGCCTTCATCCGTACAATACCAGGATGAGTTTCATGAAGGGCCTCCAGCACTTGTTTCCGCAGTGCGGGGGGGGGGAACTACCACCCTGCTTCCCCAGAGAAGACACCCCTTGTACGTGGACAGTTCTTCCCTGCGTGTTGTGAATGCCCTGAATTCTTCAGCCTGTTTTCCCTCGGGCCATCCCCTCCCCACCCAGTTGAGAACCCGTGCGAGTATTTTGTCCCGCCCTGTGGCCTTCGCTACCTCGGTGGCATGGAGGGGTCTCACCAGTAGCGTTTCAATGAGCATCACATGGTGGGCTGGGGCCGGGGCCGGGTCCATGGAGGGCAGCGGCAGGCGACTGAGGGCGTCCACGTGACCCATCGCCTTGCCCGGGCGGTGGACCAGGGCATACGAATAAGAGTTCAGGAACTGATTCCACCACAAGACGCGCTGCGACAGAATCTGTGGCATCTGGCGGTCTGGGGCGAGGAGTCCCAGGAGCGGCTTGTGGTCCGTGGCAATCATAAAATGCCTACCGTACAGGTAGTCATTAAATTTATGCACCCCCTCCATGATTGCCAAGGCCTCCTTATCGATCTGGGCATAGTTGCGCTCTGCGGGGGTCAGGGTCCTGCAGTAATATGCTATCGGGACCTTCCTCCCATCCGGGAGTTGGTGACCCAGGACGGCGCCCACCCCGTATGGCGATGCATCACACGCTAAGACCACCAGCAGGGCTTCATCAAAATAGTGGAGCACGTTATTGGATACGAGGAGCTCCTTGACTGCCTGAAAAGCGGCTGCCTGCTTCTTTCCCCAGACCCATGGGGCGTTTTTATCTAAGAGCCTGTGGAGGGGTTCTGCTATGGCCACTTTGTGCGGCAAAAATGAATGGTAAAAATTTAATAACCCCAAGAATCTTTGTAGCTAAAGCTCTTAAACTCCACCCTCACCGTGGCCCATCCCAGGATCTGTACGGGGTTCTTTTGGAAGTCCCGTAGTATGAAACCAGCCGGGCGCAGCCTGGGCCGGCCACGTGGGCACAGTTTTCTTAGGGACTCTTCCGAAATTATGGAGATGGAGGAGCCCGAGTTCAATTCCATCAGGCAGGGGCTGCCCTCGATCCTGATCGATACCTTGACCTTGTCGGGGGTATCGCTGGGCAAGTTCATTACCTGTAGGCTGGTCGAGGCGGTTGAGTAGTCCTCGGTCACATCTTGGTTGGTAGACTGGCGTCTGTGGGCGGCATTGGCCCAGCAAGCCCACGCAATGTGGCCCATTTTCTGGCAGTTCCTGCAGTCTACGTTGCAATAGGGGCAGTCCTGACACTTGTGTGGGTCCTCGCAGCTTGCACACTTGGTGATGGTTGGTTTCTCCATCACTTGTGGCCTCTGGGTTGCTCTCGGTCCCATCCTTGGTTGGTGGCATAGCTGGTGCGTCTCCTCCTCTGGGTGGCTCAGTGCCATTTCCTCCTGGTGGACGGCTTCTGCCCGCGGGTTGTGGAAAGCTTTCGTGGCTCTCTCGAACGCAGTGGCCTTGTTGAAGGTGCCCTGGAGGGTGAGCTCTTCCTTTGCGAAGAGCTTTTGCTGTAGTCTTTCGTCCCTAAGGCCCTAGGTAAAACGGTCCCTCAGGGCCTCCTCTAATTTGTCAAAGCTACAGCTTCCCGCGATTTGGCGGAGAGTGGCCAGGTATTTGGCTGCCGTCTCTCCCAGCTCTTGGTAGCTCTTGTGGAAGAGGAATCAGCAGGTGATGATTGAGGGCTGGGGCAAGAAGTGCCCAGTAAGGAGTTGGACTATCTCCTTGTTCGTCTTCTCCGTGATCCTCGCGGGGGCCGAGAGACCCTTGGCGATCTCGAATGTGGCCTTGCCGCAGATGCTCAGGAGCATCTTACGGCTGTCGTCCGTTATCATGTTTGCTCAAAGGTAGCAATTGACCCGCTCCGTGTAGGTCTCCCACCTCTCCGGTTTAGCGGGGTTGAATTCTTCAAGTCAACCCATCGCTCTGCCCGGGTTAGCCAAGGTGGCTGCGGTGGCGGGTGCTTCCATCTCCCTAGATGGTGTGCCTTCTTCATCTCTGGCCAGCTCCACGAAGTCCCTCTTCGGGAGTTACCTGGCTAGTATCCCACCTTTGTCGCCACTGTAATGTACTGAGTGACGAGACAGTTTAAAGACAACATACTTTATTTGGTGGTACATTACAAGAGAGAGAGCACGCGGGCCGGGTCCCGCTTATATACATTTCCCGGAACTGCCCCCCAGTCTTGACCAGTCCAATCCTGGCCAGTCAAACTTCCCGCCACAGATCTTGATGGGCGGGGCGTATAGTGAGCTACATCCGGGGATGTACATCTGTGGGTTTGCCTGGGTCGCCTCTGTAGCGATCGCCATGCGGTACCTTAGCTTATGTTTCAAGACATAACACTGTTCACATTATGATTGTTTTTGTTTACCAAGAGAGAAATCTGAGCACAGAATTTTACCATGACAATGATCCAGATTAATTATTTTAGCATTTTGTGTACACTCTGTTCATGTGGATAGATGCATAAATAACAATACTGTTCTAGTCAGGACTGATAGGACTCATTTTAACATGCTTAAATCAGTTTTTCTGACTTTGCAAGTGATTAATGTACTAACACCAAGAAAAAACAACAACAGGAATTTGTTGTTTTTAATTGGGAACCATGGCAATTCCATATTAATTATGTTCAGAAAGAATATTCAGAAAAAATTGCACGTAAGAAAAATCATTGCTCACAATGTTGTTGCTGGCATCATTGGCATGTATGCAGCTGCTCCAGGAACAAAAGCTCACCTGGGAACAAAAGCACACTTATCCTGATGATCACCTGGCCCTTATGAAACTTAGAGCCAAAACTACATGTTACAGTAGTCATAAGTCCACCCTGCCTGCTGACATCATTTTATAGGAAAATGCAGCTTTTTAGAATTTGCCGTGAGGACCTGAACCTGATGTGGCCTGTAGTGTGGTGGCAGCAAGCAATGAATTCATTAGGGTTGCCATCTCTGAGTTGGGAAATTCTTGGACATTTGGGGGATACAGCCTGGAGGGTGTGGGTTTTGGGGAAAGGAGGGACCTCAGTGGGGTACAATGAGACAGAGTCCACTCTCCAGTCTTGTTTCTGCCTTCCCGCTTTTTAAAGTGCCAAAAAAGCCACCCCAAGCTGTTTTGCCAATTGAAAAGTCCTGAGGGTAGGAATAAAACACCTAGTGCTACGGCCGGGTTGACTTGATCAGGATTGGTGCCTCGTGGCAATTTTTAAACTACTCACAGTTTCCCTCTAAAATAGTGTTAAAAGCCGGGGTTGGATCTGCATTCACTAAAATACACAAAATCTTCTTCCTAGGGATATATGCACTTCCTAAGATTGGCATATCTTCAGGACAATTTTGGCATGCATTCAGTTTCCCAGTTGCCTTGACTTCTTCATTGCACCCCACACTTCTCGTTCAAACCATCCACCCTACTCTGCAAAGCTTTTCCTGCAGATTTTTCACAAATTGTTCAGGCTACTTGATTGTAATAACTAATATGCAATTTTTATTCTTAAAACGCAATTAATTTTAAAAAAATTATTTTCCATCTGTGACACTTCATGCATCTGACAAAGTAGACTCTGACAGCTTATACCACAGTAAATTAATTAGTTGCCTCATTGTTGGCAAGACATCTGCTATCATGCAAAGTTTCCTGTGCAAGCTATACATGTGGGACCAGAATAAGGTCTGCATAGATGGATCTGGGTTGGGCAGTGTTTTGTGGGAAGGACAAAGAGTCTTGGGCCCTCTTTGCTCCACAATAGGTAGTCAGACTCCAGTACATCTGCTCTGAGTTTCTTGCTAGCAGAACAACTCAGCTGAAGATCTGATCTATGGTTATTTTGTATACTCAGCATGTTGCAAAGGTCAAACTAGATTCCGCCCCCCCCCCCTTCCAAATGATAAATCTAATTCAAAATTGGATCAGGGCTGCAGGGGAGGGAATGTTATCCCTTTCCTAGCACACTGTTTTACTCATTCAAATCACACTCTAAGTTGCTATTTGCCACAAGGATCATGCAGTCTAGTACGGGCTTATTTATGCAGAGAAAACTTTAGCCCAGGGGTGTCAAACACGGGGACCAGGCCCCTGGAGGGCTCCTATCAGGCCCGCAAGCAACTGGCTGTCATCTGCTTCCTTCTCCTTCTCTCTTGCTTCCTTTTGCATCACAGCTTGCTTTGCCAGGCTTGCTCAGTTACACAGGAGCTACAGAGCAAAACCTCTATTTTCTCCATTGACTGAGGCTCCTATCTTGGGGAGAAAGCGGGGGGGAGGAGCAGAGCTTGCTTTGCCAGGCTCTCTCAATTGCACAGCAGAGCGACTGAGCCAAGCCTCTCTTCTTTCTGTTGGCTGAGGCTCCTGCCCCTCCTGGTCCCTTGGAGAAAGAAGGAAAGAGCCAGAGCTTCCTTTGCCTAGTTCCTTGGATCTCATGGGAGATATACAAAGAAAGCACCTTTAAGACCAATGAGTGCTAAGGTTTTAAGCATGTTTTAAGGTTTCTTTGTTTGTTTGTTTTTAAAAAAAACCTTGAATTGTGTTTTGTCTGTGTCCTTTATAAAGTTTAAATCTCTGCTACCTAATCTTAAATAGATACGTACATGGCCTGGCCCAACATAGCCCAGCCCGACAAGGTCTCATTTATGTCAGATCCAGCCTCCATAACAAATGAGTTTGACACCCCTGCTTTAGTCTATTCTGTGGTGGGGAGGTGCCCTTCAAATCTGAACCTATTATATGGATGTGTCAGGTGATGGTTTTAGGCTTGAGGTGCAAGTTTCTGGGATTTCATACCTGAACCATTCAGAATTGTCTACAGCCAGGGTTATTTTGCACCCAACCATACCCAGTATTGCAATGCTGAGGACATTTCTGGGTAGGGTTGCCAAGTCCCTCTACTGCTGCGGGGGGGGGGGGGGGGGGCTCCTCTCGCATGCACAAAGTGCACGTGGTACAATGACATCATCTGGAAGTAACATCGTCATGCAGGGCACATCTTGCGACAATGGGGCTCATTGGGAGCAGGGATCCCTCCGGCAGCCTGCTCTGTGTAGGCAAGTTGATCCCCCCAAACTGAGGGATCCCCTGTCCTGGGAGTGAGCTTGACAGCCCTAGCACTGGGATGAATACATGAAACTTGCTTATACAGAGCGAGGCCATTGGTCTGTCAAGGTCAATATTGTCTACTTTGACTGACAGCAGTACTCTGGTGTCTTTCATATCAGGTAGTACTAATTGATCCTCAGATCTGAGGCTGCCTGCATTCAAAGCAGATGTTCTCCCCCCCCCCCAAGCTCTTATCCATGTTTTCATAGTATTCCCAATGTCATTGGTTGATGATGGACTGGTCAACACAAAATGAGGGAATAAAGGGATGATGATTAGACATTTCAATTGTTTGGAGTTGGATAATGCCACTGTCTCCAGTTTGAACCACAAGTACTGGAATAATATGCATGGAGTTTCTGAGCGCAATAATAACAATAGTAGCAATAATATCAAGGAATATTGTACTATTGTTGCAAAAAATCGGAGGCATGACCTCATCTTTTGCAGCCTATAAACTTAGGTCAGTTTATTCTTCGGATTCCATGGGCATGCCCAAACATACAGCGTACAATATTAATTGGTGTTACTGAACCTCAAAATTCTCTTTTATCCTGTGACCTTGTAGTTATATTGGGGTTGTGATGCAGAACACTCTGGCAGAGAATCTGAAAACTAGCAAAACTCATATCTCAGCAATCTACCTGACTTAGATGTAAAGTTCAACATTTGTTCCCTGAAATAAGTGCCAGCATATAGCAGCGGCAATGCTGGGGGGGGGGAGGGGGGAAACTAACAGCTTTATTGTACTTTCATCTAACAAATAGCACTGCTGTTTTATTTTTAAGGAAGCTATAAAAACTTGGAATGTTTTTATATGTGGTGTTCTTAGGTAATAAGCTTTAAATATCATTTCTTTTTGATAGGTCTCATTAGCCATTGTAGCAGATGATGCTAGGTCATTTGCTTTTATTGTCCTATAAACAGATATTTGTTGTATTTTGGCATAAAAGAAGTTATATACAGACTTTCGAAATAAAACATGTACTTAAAAGTGGCTTGAATATAAATCTCATTTTGACTGTGCACACACAGGATGCCTACAAACTAAAATCAGTTTATTCTATAAACTCCATGGCATGTCTAAGACTACTGTAAAATTGTACAGTTGAAATTGCTATGGTCAATACTATTTATTGAAATGCAATATTGATTGCGAGAGGGCGAGGCAGTTGGCTCCCTTCTTGGAGCGCACCGACCTAGCAACTGTGATCCACGCAACGGTCACTTCGAGGTTAGACTACTGCAATGCCCTCTACATGGGGCTGCCCTTGTACCGAACACGGAGACTTCAGGTAGTCCAGAACGCGGCGGCCAGGCTGCTGGAGGGACTACCAAGGTGGGAGCCTGCGCGGCCTGGGCTGCGGAATCTGCATTGGCTGCCGGTTGTATACCGTGTTCGCTATAAGGTGCTGGTTATCACCTTTAAAGCCCTATATGGCCGAGGACCTGCCTACCTAAAGGACCGCCTCTCCCCATATGTGCCCCAGAGAGCACTGAGGTCTAGTTCTCAGAACTTACTAACAATTCCTGGGCCAAGAGAAGTTAGGTTGAAGGCTACTAGGGAGCAGGCCTTATCGGTGATAGCCCCTCGTTGGTGGAACGACCTTCCAAAGATGGTGCGAGCCCTGCGGGATCTGAACCAATTCCGCAGGGCTTACAAAACATTTCTTTTTCAGCTGGCTTTCGAGATAGAACCTGATTAACTTAACGAGCGGACATCTAGCCATCTTGTGTACATTATGATTACAGCATTTTAGCACCTATTTTATATGTTTTACTTATTTTAAATAACTTATTTGTAATTGATATATTTAAATTGTTATGTTATTTTATGTGAATCATGGGACTCCCATGTCTGTTAGCCGCCCTGAGCCCGCCTGGCGGGGAGGGCGGGATATAAAAATAAAATATTATTATTATTATTATTATTATTATTATTATTATTATTATTATTATTATTATTATTCATAAAATACTGAGCCATATATTTTGTTAGGTTCTGTTATTAACAATGAGTTGTAATTTGAAACACTGTCCTTTCATTTCCCCCCCATTTCATATGCTAATTTTAGCAATCTATTTTCCACCTATGGATAATGTATTCTTCATCTCACCATAAAATTAAACAATGCTTAAGGAGTCTGGTTGAAATCTAGGAAACAGTGACTCAGCATTTTTAATTAGGGGACAAAAGTTACCTAATACCTTCCTTATCATGCTTGCAAGGTGGCTCAGGGTACCACATACAATTGCTGAAGATGAGTGCATGATATTTGTTGACAGACCAATGGAGAAGGTAGATGTAATTACATTTTTCAAAGGTTATGAAGACCAGGAGCTAGAAATGTATTGTAACAGACAGAGTGTCAAGCTTGAGTGGGCTGAGTTCAGCTTAGCCATGAGATATCCTTGGAAAAGTTAATATCTCAGCTGGTTCGGTCTCAAGGATGTTGAGAACTTAGCAGTCCAATCATAAACAGAGTTACACCCTTTTCAGCTTATTTAAGTCAATGAATCTCTGTTGTCTTGAGCTCAGTGAAGGAGATAAAAATATAAAGATGCTAATAATGTCAATATATTTTAATATAATATCGTGAAATCCTGCTACTAGCTATCTAGTGATGAAATATTGATCTCATTATGAATGAATGACAAGATTCTGGACTGCCGCCATAGATCTGGAGAATTTTGAAGTCTTAATCTTCCTAGAATTTGAAATCATAAAGTTAAAAACATTTCACAAGGTATTCCGGGTGCCATTCAATCCAAGCTGCGCCTTGAGAGAAGATAATATAGTGAGTCTAACTGAAACCTGTCTCCCTTTTGTTATAAGGGATGTACAATGGATACATCTTGTTACAAGAATGTACAAGGGATGAAATTCCACAGTCTCCTTATTTCATTGTTCAGTTAGTTTGTATAACTAGGAGACTTATCTTAAAGTATAACTCTAGTGTAGTTTCTGTAGCTTAGTTTTTCGGCCCATACCCCGCCGTGCCGCAACAGCGGCCATAGGCGGGGGGGCCGCGGTTGCCTCCTTGAAGGAGGAGGAGACTGCTGGTGCTTTCCCGGGCATCCGGGACCTAGTAGACGGTGGAGTGCCGGGACTATAAGAGTCCCGGCCCCGCCCTGAGTCACGCAGTGGTTTTCGTGGCTCTCGGCCCGCCCACCCGCCCTTCAGCAGTACAGGTTTAACCGGTCGCCTTATTAGGGGCCAGGTAGGAATTTTTTCACGCTCACCTTATTGGCTAGTGGTGAGGTGTTTTTCGCCTACCTTGTACTGCTTGTTAGAGAGGGATAGTTGGTTGCAGTTGGTTAAGTGTTGGCAGAATGAGCAAGGGGTTACAGAAGCCCAGGGTAGCACCCAGGGCACTGCACCAGTTGGGTGCAAGCGATCGGCAGGAGCGGCAGATGGGCTCTACAGCTCAATGTCGCAGAATGCCGATTGTGTGATCCCTCCCCACAAGACTGGCTCTTCCTGGGTGATTATGCCAGTGTGGGGTAGGATGATTTGGCCCGGCCGGCCTGCCATGAGCCAAATCTGTGGCTCATGTCAGGGGCAGGGTGGCTCGCTCATACATGGACAAGGAAGGGTCATGGGATGACCCCGGGGCTTGTCCGGTTTCTGGTAACCCTTGCCGTGCTAGTTACAGTTTGGTTATGTTTAATAAAAGGCCCATTTTACCAACTTTATGTTGTCAGACTTTTCATTCCGACCTTGGGGGGCAACTGTAGTTTATGACAATACTGCCAGATAAATTCATACTCAACTTTGCATTTACAGTGAACATTTGAATATGACCTGTATTGAGTCCTCCCAGTGTACTCGGTATGGCTTGTCAATAAAATTTACTCTTAAGCCATAGAAGGAAACACAGTCAGGAAAAGAAGGACAAGTTGGTTGGATCATGTTTCCAGAAAAGCTAAGAACAAGGGGAACGTTCACTTGTCTTGGCTCAAAGTGGACTTTCAAACTATGAAGAGAATTTGAACTACGGTGGTTTCTGTAGTTTCCTGTAGTTTCTGTAGTTTCCTGGTGTCCACATTACAAATGTAATAAAGACTACAGCACTGTATTTGTTTTCCCCTTATCACAAGAAATAGGCAAACATCAGAAGGTCTTGAGGTTCTGCTCTTATCTGATAGGCACCCAACCACTTTGATTCTTATTAAAGCTTTATCTCAACTACCCAAATCTCTTGGGTTTCCAAAATGTGCCTGGAAATTCAGTTAGAACATTTTTCTCAGGAGTTTATAAGTGCTTTCTGCCTCTGATCAGAGCAGTGATAACAAGAAAATAGCTGTCTGACTGAGATTGGTTTCAGCAGGAAACAAGACCAAAGATATGTGAAAAGAGTAGAGGAAGTAGGACGGTGGTTATATAAACCTGAAAAAGTCATAATGGCCGCATTCATTTTGAGTTCAGTACTGAGGTCAAGGATTTACCTCGATTGTTGCAGCGAGGGCTTTTTTGAGCAGGAATGCACAGGAATGCAGTTCCTGCTGGTTCGGGGTGTGGCCTAACATGCAAATGAGTTCCTGCTGGGCTTTTTCTACAAGAAAGCCCTGTGTACAACAGTGGTAACATCAGGGGGTGTTGCAAAATATGCAAATGAGATCATGATGGACTTTTGCATTTTAAAAAAGCCCTCGTTGCAGCTGTTTCCAAAACATTATTTTAGTTTCAGGAACACAGATCTTTGCATAATTTTGAAATCTAGGGAATTGCCCCAGCTTCCTAACATACACTGACCTGAGTACTACAAGTCAACATGTTTTCTACGAAGCAGTAGTACATGAAGGTATCTCTGCTGTCCATCTCTTCCTGGAAGCGAGGACAGCTGTCTAACACCTGGATCTACTTGTAACTGAAAACTGATATAAGATATAAAGAGCATTCAGAACATGTTCTTCAGATGGATTCTGAGCACACCTTTAAGTCAGAATTTACAGTTAGGGGCTGAAGAGCTTTTTAGTGTTGTCAATGCCCTCTTGCTCATAACTCTCTATTGCTGCCGCTTCCTCCTTTTCCACCCCAACTGGAAACATTTCAGAGCTGGATGAAGACAGGAGAGCACAGAAGGAAATGGCAGTAGTAGCAAATGATCCAGCCAGTGAGACTGGACAATACAAGAAGATATGAGGAAAGTGCCAGGCACATTTGGAAAAGGAACATAACTCACAAGGTAGATTTGCAGTTCAGTTTCCAGCATCTCTTGTTGAAGAGTTCCAAGTGGGATGACACAGAAAGGCCTCTTCCTAGACCTTGGAAAGTTTCTTCCAAAAGATGAAGCCAATACTGAATATATGTAAATGTGATATAAAAGCACTTCAGCTATCATTTGATTTTGTGATCAAGGAAGTGAACTTGGAGGTATGAGAACTCTCTTTTTATCTTATATCACACCCCACTCCATATTTACTTGGACATGTTCCATTGTTTTCTGTAGGATTTACTTCCAAATAATTATACATCCAGTGCAAAATTTCTGGCGGTTCTCAGAGTGGATGCATGCAAGTGCCAGCCTCACCTTTGTCATGCATATCAGTATGTATCCTATGTTATGCTCATTAGTATGTGCTCAGTGCTGCCAGTCTGGCATCCCTCCATTCTGCTACATCCCCTTCTTAGATCACATCAAACTTATCAATAGGCACTTGTAGATCTCATTGTCAAATAAGAACATAAGAGAAGCCATGTTGGATCAGGCCAATGGCCCTTCCAGCCCAACACTCTGTGTCACACAGTGGCCAATATATATATATATATATATATATATATATATATATATATATATATATACACACACACACACACACACTGTGGCTAATAGCCACTGATGGACCTCTGCTCCATATTTTTATCCAATCCCCTCTTGAAGCTGGCTATGCTTGTAACCGCCACCACCTCCTGTGGCAGTGAATTCCACATATTAATAACCCTTTGGGTGAAGTACTTCCTTTTATCTGTTCTAACCCGACTGCTCAGCAATTTCATTGAATGCCCACGAGTTCTTGTATTGTGAGAAAGGGAGAAAAGTACTTCTTTCTCTACTTTCTCCATCCCATGCATTATCTTGTAAACCTCTATCATGTCACCCCACAGGCGACGTTTCTCCAAGCTAAAGAGCCCCAAGCGTTTCAACCTTTCTTCATAGGGAAAGTGTTTCAACCCTTTAATCATTCTAGTTGCCCTTTTCTGGACTTTCTCCAATGCTATAATATCCTTTTTGAGGTTTGGCGACCAGAACTGCACACAGTACTCCAAATGAGACCGCACCATCGATTTATACAGGGGCATTATGATACTGGCTGGTTTGTTATAAATTTCCTTCCTAATAATTCCCAGCATGGCGTTGGCCTTTTCTATTGCAATCACACACTGTCTTGACATTTTCAGTGGGTTATCTACAATGACCCCAAGATCTCTCTCTTGGTCAGTCTCTGCCAGTTCACACCCCATCAACTTGTATTTGTAGCTGAGATTCTTGGCCCCGATGTGCATTACTTTGCACTTGGCCACATTGAACCTAATCTGCCACGTTGACGCCCACTCACCCAGCCTCAACAGATCCCTTTGAAGTGCCTCACAATCCTCTCTGGTTCTCACCACCCTGAACAATTTAGTGTCATCTGCAAACCTGGCCACTTCACTGCTTACTCCCAACTCCAAATCATTTATGAACAAGTTAAAGAGCATGGGACCCAGTACTGAGCCCTGCGGCACCCCACTGCTTATCGTTCTTCACTGCGAAGACTGCCCATTTATACTCAATCTCTGCTTCCTATTAATCAGCCAGTTTTTGATCCACAAGAGGACCTCTCCTTTTACTCCATGACTCTTGAGCTTTCTAAGGAGCCTTTGATGAGGAACTATATCAAAAACTTTCTGGAAGTCAAGGTAAACAACATCTATCGGGTCTCCTTTGTCCACATGTTTGTTCACCCCCTCAAAGAACTGTAACAGGTTAGTGAGGCAAGATCTTCCCTTACAGAACCCATGCTGAGTCTTCCTCAATAACCTGTGATCATCAATGTGCCTACTCATCCTGTCCTTGATAATGGTTTCTACCAGCTTTCCTGATATTGAAGTCAGACTGACTGGCCTGTAATTTCCCAGATCTCCTCTGGAACCCTTTTTAAAGATGGGGGTGACATTTGCTACCTTCCAGTCCTCAGGAACGGAGGAAAATTTCAATGAAAGATTACAGATTTTTGTCAGAAGATCCACAAGTTCAACTTTGAGTTCTTTCAGAACTCTTGGATGTGTGCTATCCGGACCTGGTGACTTAGTTTTTAATTTGTCTATCAGTTGTAGGACCTCCTCTCTTGTCACCTCAATCTGACTCAGGTCTTTCAACACCCCTTCCAAAATTAGTGGTTCTGGAGCGGGCAAACACTTCTCATCTTCCACAGTGAAGACGGAGGCAAAAAATGCATTCAGCTTCTCAGCCATTTCCATGTCCTCCTTCAGTAATCATTTGACCCGTTGGTCATCCAAGGGCCTCACTGCCTCCCTGGCTGGTTTCCTGCTTCTAATATATTTGAAGAAATTTTTATTGTTGGTCTTTATGTTTTTTGCAATATACTCCTCATAGTCCCTTTTTGCCTGCCTGATTACAGTCTTGCATTTGATTTGCCACAGCCTGTGTTCCCTTTATTAATCTCACTCGGACTGGTTTTCCACCGCTTAAAGGAGTCCTTCTTACCTTTTACAGCTTCCATTACTTTCCTTGTTAACCATGCAGGCCTTTTTTTATACCTGTTTGTGCCTTTCCTAACTTGTGGTATATATTTTATCTGAGCTTTTAGGACTGTAGTTTTAAATAGCCTCCAAGCTTCCCCAAGGGTTTTGACCGTATTTACCTTTCCTTTCAGTTTCCTCTTCACATGCCTCCTCATCTCAGAGAATTTACCCCTTTTAAAGTTAAACTTGGTTGTGCCAGTCTTTTGGGGCAACTCCCTATTTATACAAACGATGAAATCAATAACGTTATGGTCACTGCTCCCAAGCGGTGCGATCACTTTTACATCTCTCACCAAGTCTTGGGCATTACTTAGGACCAAATACAGGATCGCCCCACCCCTGGTAGGTTCTGAGACCATCTGCGCCATAGCACAGTCATTGAGAGCATCAAGAAACTCAATCTCTTTCTCTCGACCAGAACACATATTGACCCAATCAATCTGCGGGTAGTTAAAATCACCTATTACAACACAGTTTTTTCGTCTAGCCACCATCTTTAAGCCTTCCATCATATTATAGTCATCCTCTGTCTTTTGATTTGGTGGGCGATAACAAACTCCAATAGTTAAATTGCCTTTTGGACCCTCTATTTCAACCCAAAGCATTTCTATAAGGGAGTCTAATTCTCTGACCTCTGTCTTACTGGACCGTATGCCCTCTCTGACATACAGAGCCACCCCACCTCCAACCCTTCCCTCCCTATCCTTCCGGTATAACTTATATCCAGGAATCACCGTGTCCCACTGATTCTCCACATTTCACCAAGTTTCTGAAATTCCCACAATGTCTATGTTTTCTCCCAACACCAAACATTCCAATTCACCAATTTTACTTTGAACACTTCTAGCATTTGCATACAAACATCTATAATTTCCCAGGCAAGCTAGGCCCGCAATCTTCCTCCTGCCGCCTCGAGACTTTAGCAGACAGTCCATAATGTTTGTCACCATCACAGTGGACAACTCTGATCCATTACCTGGTAGAAAAGTAACAGTTAACCCTTCATCTCTTTGAGATGAGTCCTCCCGAACCAGAGACATTTCATCTCCTGTCGGCTTTCCCCCAAGATTGAGTTTAAAAACTGCTCTGCCACCTTTTTGATTTTAAGCGCAAGCAGCCTGGTTCCATCTGGGGACAAGTGGAGACCATCTCTTTTGTACAGCTCCTGCTTGTTGCAGAAAGCATCCCAGTGCCTAACAAATATAAACCCTTCCTCCTTACACCATCGTCACATCAACACATTGAGACTTCTAATTTGTGCCTGTCTCTCCTGCCCTGCATGTGGAACAGGCAGCACTTCTGAGAAGGCTACCTTGGAGGTCCTGGCCTTAAGTCTCCCTCCTAGCAGCCTAAATTTTTCCTCCAGGACCTCACAACTGCATTTCCCCACATCGTTGATGCCAACATGCACCACGACCACTAGCTCCTCCCCAGCACTGTCTATCAGCCTATCTACTACACGTGTAATGTCCGCTACCTTTGCACCAGGCAGGCAAGTCACCATACGGTCAGTACGCAGTTTTGCCACCCAGCTGTCTACTTGCCTAAGGATCGAATCACCAACTACCAAGACCCCCCTCTCTCCCTGCCCAGGGATGGTTCCTTGGTGCGAAAGGATTCCCGCTCACCAACTGAAGAAGAGGTCCCTTCTGAGGGCACATTCCCCTTATCCTCAGCATGGTGCCCTGTTCCCTCTCAACCCTCACACTCCCTGGCAGCAACGGGGCTGCCACGTTCAGAGCGGGGCTCATCTAATACACCCCCGAGAGTCTTCCCCGAGTGCCTAACTGACTTTCTCTGCTTCTCCAGGGCAGTCACCTCGGCCTCAAGGGTACAAACTCTTTCCTGAGGACCAGGAGCTCCTTGCTTCGAGCACACACCCAAGACTTCTATCCTATGGACAGATAGTCATACATGTGACACTCAGTGCAAAACACTGGAAAGCCCCCACCCCCCTGCTGGCATTCTACATTCATGATAGCTTTTTTTTTTACCTTATTGGGAGAACAAGGAAATTAGGGATCTGGGTTCCTGGTCCTTACAGTGCCCCCAGGCTAAGAGCCACAGGCCAAGAGCCCTTTAGCTCTCACCCTTTGGCTCCCTCCAAAGGCTCGCATCTTCGGCAAGGCGCAGCTTAAAATGCAAAGAGTGCGAAAGGATTCGCAAAGAGTGGGATGCACAGCCACTCCTAAGCAATCAGCAGCAATCACTTTCAATCACCTTCACCTTCAGCCCACTCAACCAAACAAACAGCAGTTCCCCAGCTACCACAACTCAGCTGTCTCAGAGCTGCTCTGCTCTGCTCTGCTCTCCCTCAGACCTCTCTGAGGTCTGCACACATGATGTTTTGTGGGAGGATCATGCATCTGGCCACCCAGATTCTGTAATGTCTGGGAACCTAAAGAGTGTAGGCTTTTCACAATCAACCGCATCTATCCCTGGTAAACTGCTAAGATTGCATAAAATCTTGTAGACATGACCTCCTGCTAACTTGGCAGATGTTTCCTGTGAGTGCTTTGTCTGTTGCGATGCGGTAAGCTGAATTATTTTTGGTATGAGTGGAACAGGGAGAAATAAACCCTTGCTCAGGGAGCAAGACAGAACTTTTCCTCTCTCAATACACATGTCGAGTGGTCATTCCTACACTATTTGAGTTGCATTATCGTGCACTAGAATAATTTGCACCAACTCCTTTCTGCCTTGCATATGAACCATAGAACCAGGCCACAACTCTAAGCAAACAGAGTGGTTGTGTGGTATATCCAAACTCCAGATATATAAAACTGTACCTAATTACTCCATTCAATTGACAGAAGAACTTTCCTTTTCTGGAGCCTCTTCTCCCAGCAGAAAATTCCTTCATTCACAGCCAAAATCTCCATCAGTGAAATGGAGTTGTTGGATACAACCACTTATATTTCTGTATTGCTGAAATAATGGTCAAGCCAGAGACTAATAGGATAAACTCAATGACTTTTCTTGTTAATGTGTTTCCCCAAAGAAGACAAGTGTGCCACAGGCTTCTTTGTCAGCTCCTTATTTTTCCAATAAATGAGCTGCCAGATGCTGAACTTAGTACATCACCTCATGCCCAGATAAAAATCAAACTTTCCACCTTGAGTGTCATTACTATTTTTATTACACAATGGGAAACCATGGAAGTTAAATGTACCAGAATCCCAGAAGATTTGTTTTTAATAAAATGAAAAGAACAAGTTCCTTGAATCTGGTTATTACTCTAAATGTCATTATTTTGACCTGCACTTTTCTGCCCCAGGTGCACTTGATATGATGTTCTCCACTCTTAAAATCAAGCCACTAAGAGAAAGTATTGACTGAAAGTGCAGAATCTGAGGAAACATCTAAAAGAAAATGTGGTGGCACCATGTAGGCATTCTTGAGTAGGGTTCAGGCTTAAGAAGAAGCAAGGGAGAATGGTCAGTCTCATATGTATATAGCATAGGTAACAGAATGGAAATCAGCTATCATTTTTCAAAAGCCCATAACACACAATCTGCATGGGGTTGTTATGTGCAGTGAAAAGCATTCCCCCCCCCCCCCAAATGAAAACAGTTTATACTATATGTTAATCTATATATTATGCTTCAATTGCCTTCTGGCTCTACAATTCTACTCTGTCCTGGTTTTCCCATGGCCATTATTTTAGCATCAAACTACTTTGTATTGCATATCATCAACTTCCTACCCATCTACTTTTGCTTATTTTCACATGCCTAAGGAGTGGGTTTGAAACTGTTGCTATGTCCTGTCTTGCATAGAATTTATAAATACCTGTTGAGGACATGTGGTGTTGCATGTCAAATGCTATTGGAGAGGCAAATGTTTGGTTGGGTTACTTCTGCCTTTCAATACATTTACTCTAATAGATTTTATCGGTTAGCATCAAATATATGGATGAGAGTAGCCAAAAATGAGGCCATCAGTGTTGCAGCAAATAATTTTTAGGTTATAATTACATTGTCTGCAATTAGTAGGGGTAGTAACAAAATGTTTTGGAGGAAGTATTTATTAGTGGGAAAGTAAGGGATTGGGATTGTTGAAAAAAATAAATTAACGTTTCATGTCTAATTAAAAACAGTGGGATGGGATTTAATTATGACTAACTGAAATCCCAGTGATTTCAATTTATTACTTATGGCTTAATTTTAAACATGATACATATAGCATATTATTTTTGGTGATTTATAGAGTGAATTTTTAATGTTATGCTTGCTAATCAAAAGCAAGAGATTGACAGGTGTCCGTGCATATTTCTATTTTATCCCTCCAATTGATACTTTTAAATACAGATTCCTGCAGAGTCTAGAGCGGAGAACAGCTAATTGGTGCTTCAGCTATTATAAAAGTGACTTCCATGGTAGCATTCATTGAAAGGGGTGGGAGGAAAATGTACACAGAATAATATGTGAATCCTTTATGATGTTGTTTGTTTCTGGTGAAGATTATTACTCTGGAAAACAAATTAAATAGCACCAATGTATAATTCTGCTATACAAAATTTCTTAAACATAGCTACAAAAGAGATGTCTTAGTAAATAACTTTAATTTAGATATCCCGCATATTGGGAAGGCATTGTGTGCCATACTTAGTGGCTGAAAGGTCTCATGTGAAGACTCAAATATATACGGCTTCTGCTGAAAGCAGCTGTTTGCAACTTCTTTCCCTGTGCCATCAGTAATGTTTCATTAAACAAGATTCATGTCATAATGCAGTTAAGCTTCTCCTCCCTACAAAGCAGGAGCCAAAGAAGTGACCAGGCATGTAGAAATCTTTGGCATGATGATGTCATCTTAGATTTTTTTAAACTTTTGCTGGAAAGATGCAGACAGGAGACAATGGTTAGATGTAGCTATACATTCTTCTAATCATGTGGTTTGCACCTGAGATTGATGGCAATTTCCACCCAAATGCTGTGCCCATTGTGCAAGCAAGAATTTAATTTGCCTAAGAAGCTAGAAACGTTTCCCCTGTCAGCTTGTGATCTGACAGGTAAAATCTGGCCAAAGGCTCCAGTCCCTAAAAATTTCATCCCAGTTGGATGGAAACAATTGAAACCAATGGGGGGAATAGAATAACAAAAATGAACACGGGTAACAATGCATTTTTTAAAAGAATACAAGACAAAAAATAATAGCATTTTTGTCCACAACTTTATGTGAGAGTATGCATCTAACAAAGTAATACTTCCTTATTTGTTCTGTATTCCATAAAGCATGTAATAGCGAGACTAAATCGAATCCCTTTACGTTAACGTAGATCCTCCACACCATTTCCACAGTTAGAAGGGTTTCCACCAGCAAAGTGAAACTTTCTCATTCCTCCAATTGCTGTAGCCCAAAATGCTCCAAAAGCTACTTGGGTGGGCAGACAGCGTTTCGGCAGTGGGCTTTTTGTACTACAGTGGGGGAGGGAAAAGAAATTTCTGCACCATAGTTAGAAATCATTCTGAAACTCTTCAGGCTACTTCCTTAATAATACTATCACATCTATCTAATATTCTGGGCTGTTAATTTAGATTGCCTGGGTCAGTATTTCATGGTCTCTGGAGCTATGCTCTCTAGTTGCATCCACTTTTTGCCTGTTTTATAAAATGTAAGCTGTTAATTCTATTTTAGGTTTAGATATGATAGCATTAAAGTAAAAAAAACAATAATTTTAACTCAACTGTTTTAACAGATTTCTTTTTTTTAAAAAATCAGAGGTGTTTGGAAACTCAGTAATTTTCATTCTCCTGAAATATGTTAGTATTCAAATATTTCCCTTGAAGTAAACTTTATGAGGGCTCTGACTGAGATAGCCCAGGGTAACCCGATCTTGTCAGATCTTGGGAGCTAAGCAGGGTTGTCTCCGGCCAGTATTTGGATGCAAGGCCACCAAGGAATACCAGATTCCTCATGACACAAAGACAGACAACAGCAAACCACTTTTGAATGTTTCTTGTCTTGAAAAACCCCATAGGGTTGCCATAAGCAAAACACTTTATGAAGATGAATTTTAAAGTCAGCGGAACACGACTAGAATGATAAAAGTGGCAAAGGCAAACTTAGATTTAAGTAGTAACAAAATTAAATGTTCTGTGAACAAAATTTGTTTGTAACTAGGATTTAATTTCGACAGAAGAGTGTTATGGGTATTCGAACTGGGGATTCTTGGAAAGTTTAAAGCTGATTTTCCAATAGATGTGTGTCTGTGTGTGTTAATTGGCTTTGCATATTTGTCATTTCCCTGCCATGTGGTACATCTCACCTTCTGTTTGATGAACTTGAGCAGAGAGTGAAATGCAAGGACAGTTAGTTTCCATAGTTTCTAGATTCTTTACATTTTTGGAGCATTGTGACTGAAAAAGGTACCTTAATTTGCTGTCTTAATCCATATGGTCCAAGATTAGCAGATGCTGGAAAAGATTTATGTAAATTATGACTCATACCATTTACTGGATTTTTCCTGGCATTCCCCAACTCAATTTGTCAAAATATTGTATAAAAGCCTGTTCATTTATAGGATTAACAAATAAAACCTACATTTAGAAAGTCTGTCATAAATGACTGCATGCAGTCTGCTTGGCTTTCCTGCCAAAGGCTTAATGTTTAAATTAGCCACCTGATGGTATGATGTTTGCTGTTTACAAATGTCAGCTGCACATGAAAGAAGTCTCAGAGATTTTCTATGAACCCCCTAAAAATTCAAAATGGAACTCGTAACCATTCAAAATGGAACCAAGATTGGCTAAATTTCTTGTTTACTTATGGCCTAGTGCTCAATAAGGATGGGCACAAAACACAAAAATGTGGTTCAGTTCATGGTTCATGGACAAACCACGAACCCCACAAACCCATTCAGCTTGCATATGGTTTATGAGGTTTGTGCCTGAAACAGCTGGGCCACAGGAGCAGCCTGCTTCCATGGCTCAGCTGTTTAAAAAGGGTTTCTTGGGAAGCAAGCCCCAGTCTCAGAGTCATTTAAACCCCTACTTTCTGCTCCCCACAGCTTTTCATAGGGAGTAGGAAACAGTGGTTTAAATAGCTCCCAGGGTTTAAACCCCTTCTTTCTGATCTTCATGAACCACTACAAACTACCACAAACAACATCAAAATGTATGGAAGTTCATGGTGGTTCTTCAGTTTGTGATAATTGCTTCACAAACAGTGAACCAGCCAAAATCTGTGACGAACTTTAGTTCATCAGATGGTTTATGCCCATCCCTAGTGCTCAAAAGGTAGTAGGTAAAAAGGCAAATGTGATTTTGGTCTGTATCAACAAAAGTATAGTGTCCAGATCAAGCAAAGTGATGATATCACTTTACTCTGCTCTGGTTAGACTTCACCAAGAGTATTGTGTTCAGTTTTGGGCACCACAATTTAAGAAGGATATAGACAACCTGGAACATGTCCAGAAGAGGGCAATAGAGATGGTAAGGGGTTTGGAGACCAAGTCCTATGAGAAAAGACTGAAGGAGCTGGGTATGTTTAGTCTGGTGAGGAGACAGCTAAGGGGTGATATGATCACTATCTTCAAGTACTTGAAGCACTGTCATATAGAGCAGAGGTTCCCAAACCCTGGGTCCCGGAGCGGGACTGGTCCATGGCCTGTAAGCAGCCGGGCCCCCATTCCCTGCCCTCCGACACCCCTCCTCACTGCTGCCCCCCAACCCTTCAGAGCAGTGCCACTGCTCAGTCACCCCCCTCCCGCACGAGCCTCGGCTTGCCACCACCACCAGGGCCCGTCCCCTCCCTTCCTTTCCCCAGTGCCTGAGCCGTGCTCTGCCCCCCTCCCCCACCCGCACAATCAGAGGAAGCTGGGAGGCCCTACACACTTCAACAGGGACCGGCCTGATTCAACGTTCTCGGAACTGCAGGCTTGAGGAGGAGGAGTTTTGCCCCTCTCTCCCTTCTGGAAGGGGAGGGAGAGAAGCCTCCTTCAGCATGCTAGAATCAGCCCAGTCCTGCCGAAGTGGCCCTAGCCTCCTTGTGGCTTCCCTCTGATCAGGCACAAGGTGGCGGGGGGGAGGCTGGCTTTGGGGCTCAGCTCTACCCTCTGCAGTAGCGGCGCCCTTTTGAGAAGGGGTTGGTTCTTGCTGCTGCTGGCCTCCCCTGGTGCTGGCACCCCTTGGGTTTGCTCCATGCAGGGTTCCCTGTTCATTACTGTCCCATCCATCTGTTTAGATTGTATGGGATGCTGCAGTAGACTCGTAGGGAGTCCGAGAGCCTCCACTAGTTTGGGTGTGTTTATGTCTCTGGTGCACTCAAAATCTAGTAGTGCTCAGGCATGTATAAAACATTTAAGTCTACGGTTCAGTAAAGTCAGTGGGATGAAAAATAAAGCCCCCGTAATTCTCACCCTCAGTGGCACTGTTAATTCCACAACCTGCCGCTCGGCACCTCTCAGTGCATGTCGTTCTCGTTTCCTGCCAGCTTGTCTTCCCAGGCATCTTCTCCCAATTTGTCAACAACGATGATCTCTTCCTCCCATGGGGTTGCGGACGCCGAGCTACCCTTAGCTGGTTCTTTCGCTCGTCCCTCTGCCTTCTTTGCCTTGAGTGCACTGGGCTTCAGGGTGAGGGGGGGGGGCCTTGAGGCCACTCCGGGCAATTGGCTGCCATGTGGTTGGGGTAGTCGCACCGAAAGCAGCGTCTAGGGGTGGATGGTTTAACTGTTCCCCCAGACTGACCTTATTTCTGCCCTTCTGGTTTTGCCCCCAGCCGAAACTCATGTCTCCCCTTACCCCCTTGCTGCTGTTGACGCTGGAGAGCCACTCTCTTCATGTTGGTTTCCACCTCTTCTGCCAGTTACACCCACCCTACTAGCATGGTAGGGTGAGCCTTTTGGAGGGCTGGATCCAGCAAGCTGGCATTCAGGCCCCTCTGGAACTGCTCCTTCATCTGCTCATTCCACTCTTTGGCTGTGTTAGCCTGAAATTCGGCTCTCATGGCTTTGGATCCCTGTTGAAGCTCCCTCAGGGTGGTCTGTGCTTAGGTCTCTTGCAGGGGATCTTCGTACTGCGTCAGTAGTGCTTGTAGGAATGCTGCTACCATGTCTAGTTCGGGGCTCCGGGTTTCATACAGGCTTACGTACCATCTCTTGGCAGCTCCCTTCAGTTTGGAGCCTAAGTAATCCACTCTGCTGAATTCATCAGGGAACATGTGCCCCCAGCAGAACATAAAGCTATTAGCTTGTATTGAAAAATACTCCACCTCTTCGGGGTCTCTATTGAAGGTGGCATCCAGCTCGTAGCCTCGCCTGTAATTCTTTGGCTGAGGTTGCTAGGGCAGCTGTGGCGGTGGTAGGGGGGTTGTGATGGTCGCCCCCCTCTCTGAGCCAGAGGCTGCAGTGCCCAGTCTAAGTGCTTTCTCATCTCTTGGGCCATGAATGCATTGTTTGCTCGTATTTCTTCTCTTAGACCCCTGGCCATTTCTGCCATCTCTAATCTCATCATTTGGAGAAAGTCTCATGGGACGGGGTTTTCTTCTTCCTCCTCCTCCTTGTCTGGGATCGGATTGGGTCCTTGTTCTTCCCAACCATCTCCACCACTCACCTCCGAGGTACCTTGGTTACTATCATTCCCCATCCGTGTGCGTAGGGGGGGCAGCACTAAGATCGCCTCTCTCTGAGCAGGTGCTTTGTCCATTAAGCTGGTGGAACTTCTGGGGCCCCAATCCGTTGGGATTATGAATAGTCGCTGTATGTGCAGCAGAGACCCTCACCCTGCCGGCCTCCTGGCATCGAGTACGTGCCACGGCGGTTGTCTCGGGGCTGTGTCGGGTCCTTGATCCTCACCAATTGGTCGTTCTGGATTTTCGGGGGCTTCTCTGTTATCTGGAGCCTTCTCTGCCATTGGGATAGAAAGTTTCCAATTCGGTTACATCCCCAAGTGGGATTAGTCCCAAATGTCTGTGTGAACCTGTGGGAGAGGCGACTTGAATGTACTACCAGCCAGGCTGTAGCATAAACATCCTTGGGCCAGATGGATTTATTACTTGCCCAATGGCTATAAATAAGGGAGGAGCAGCAGAGAGCTGGTGACCTGCTCTTTGAAAGAAAATCACGTTACAGAAAATAGCACGCTTGACAATAACTAAAACATATAAAACAGACAGATGGAAATTGTCATCACAGCACTGTGGTCACATAGGAGAAAGTAATTTAAAAAGTATGTTGGGAGTAAGGTTTTATTATGACAGTTATAACTCAGTAAGCATTTTAAGGTAGATGCTAAGCTGATATAATATACATACTGTGGCTAATAGTCGCTGATGGACCTCTGCTCCATATTTTTATCCAGTCCCCTCTTAAAGCTGGCTATGCTTGTAGCCGCCACCTCCTGTGGCAGTGAATTCCACATGTTAATCACCCTTTGGGTGAAGAAGTACTTCCTTTTATCCATTTTAACCTGACTGCTCAGCGATTTCATTGAATGCCCACGAGTTCTTGTATTGTGAGAAAGGGAGAAAAGTACTTCTTTCTCTACTTTCTCCATCCCATGCATAATCTTGTAAACCTCTGTTCCATATGTTTATCCAGTCCCCTCTTGAAGCTGTCTATGCTTATAACCACCATCAACTCCTGTGGCAGTGAATTCCATGTGTTAATCACCCTTTGAGTGAAGAAGTGCTTCCTTTTATATGTTCTAATCATAAGAACAAACTTTCAGGTGATGTCAGGGGTGTGTGGCATATACAAATGAATTGTACTAATGAGCTCCAGCACCTCTTTTTCTATGAAATGATCCCTGGTCATCACAGTTACATCTTAATATAGCTCAGCGTCTGGAGAGAGGAGTCCTCTGGCCTTATGGCAACAAATAATGATGAACAACTCAGACCTAGTTAAACATTATGAAGATATAATGAAATTTCTTAGACCTTACTTAGTCCAGAGTAAATCTCAAGCAGTGTCCCCTCTAAACTGAGTTAGCATGAGCTAGCTCACAAATTTTTAGCCTCCAGATCACACATTTTTGTCTTTGCTCAGGAAGGATGACCCCAGAGCACACTAATTTATGCAGTAGCTCACAACTTTAATGCCAGTAGCTCATAAAGTAGAATTTTTGCTCACAAGACTCTGCAGCTTACAGGGAACATTCATCTCAAGCCCCTTGTGTTTTTATCAGAAGGGACTGGTTTGACCATGAATATAGACAATTTAGGACAGACTGACAAGATACTTATGGCAGGTGTGTTCCACTTAAGGAACACTGATCAGCTTCTGTCAATGAGATCAGCCTATAAAGAGCTGTTGAAAAAATAAGTTCGCCTTGGCTAGATCCCAATGGGAAGAACTTGATCTTGCAGTTTAAAACATGAGTTCTCTATGACACATTGTTTAAGAATAACTTTAATTTGACACTGTCCTTTGAAGGTGAGGCTATAAAGGTGCACTTAGAGCTGCTGTGGATAATTTAGGAATGAGGCTCCTAAACATTTCAACCGTAGATGGAAGGAGCTTGCAGATTCAACTTCCCAGAAATTTTCTGAAAAGGTTTAAGAGGACCTTTGTAAACAGAAGTATGGATAAGAGCTGCAGTAAGAAGAGGGAGCCTGGGAGACGAAAACTGAACATTCACTCTGGCTACAGAAGAGGAAGAAGATTTTGCCTGACTCCCCCTCTTTACTGCAGTTTTCCATACCAAGATAAATTTTGTTGATGAATGTACCCTGGCCCAAAAGAAAAGGAAAAAAAATGAACATTATGGCTGATTACAGACCGGCACTTTGGGCTGACTCCGAGACGCCTCTGAAGTCGGCACAAATAATCCCTCCACACAGAAACATCTGCCAGGCGTCCCCAGCCTGCACTCACCCCGTCCTTCAGGCTGCTCCACCTGGCTCAAAAAGCAACCACTTTGAAAGTGGTAGCAAATATTTGAGCCGACTGGTAGTCGCCTCCCTGCCCTCTGGAAGGGGAGGGGTGCAAGTGAGGCGGCTTGGTGGTGTGGAACTGCCAAGCCGCCCGAAGCTGTTTCCGGGTTGTTTTTTTAAGAACCCAATGAGAGCACTGGAGCACTCATGCGCATCAGTGCTTCCCTCTGAGGGGGAACAAAGAGGAATCCGGCTTCAGGGTCGCCTTCCCGTGTGGAGGCGCCGAGCCACCTGACGGACTGGAGGTGGGTGGCATGCAGGTGAGCGTGTGGAGGCTCTGCCTCCCAGCCACCCCAAAATGCTCATCTATTCTAGCCATAGAAACCTACTTGACAAAGAGATAGGGTGAGCTAAGGGAAATCTGCCACCACCAGTTCCTGCTGCTCATGCTTCCATAGGACCCAACCTAACATAAGCATTCTGTCTCCTTAAATCTGTGGCAGCTCCATTTCAGTTTTTTGCTGGTAGAAACAAAATGAAGACATCTAAACTGTAAACTGTGTACCAAACAGAAGATGCTGTTGAAATACTGTTCAAAATAGGACCCAAGTCTTTTACTTCACATATCTTTGTGGCTGGGAAATCTGTGAAACATTGTTATGCCAATGGAAAAACGTATCAAGCCTGTCTGCTTTGGGCCATGAGGTAAGAGGAAAGTTTTCTGACTAGACTTGATTTAGTGAAAATAATCATACACCAGACTTCTAAAACAAATATGCTTTCCAAAGATACATCTGGCTTAAACTTCTGGGACTCAAAATAGGCATGAAAACTGCAGACAGCATGTCAGCATCCTGAGTACAGCATTTGTTGAATGGTGCAGTTTAGTGCAGAATAAACAGAGTACATTAAATGCTTCTTGCTGCTCTGTGAAAGCTGAGAATGGGAGAAAGTTGAACTGATTAAGCTGCAATACTAGTAATACAGGATAGATGTACCTAGTTTATTTTTAGCCATAGCCATCAATTATGCGGTGTATCAAAAATACAGCATGGCATTGGTAAAATCAAAACATTATTCTATGGAAGTGTGTATAAAATAGTATTAATTTCTGAAACAGAGCTTTAGTTTGGTTATACTTCACCTACCTCCTCAATGTGGCCCAGCATTCTCCTCTGCTCTATTTTATCCTCATAACAACACTCTGAAGTAGGCCAGGCTGATCTTGTGTGTCTGATCTAAGATCCCCAGCAAGGTTCCATGGCAGAATGTGTATTGGAACCTTGGATCTCAAAGATCCAAGTCCAACACTCCAGCTTCAAATACTGCCATTCAGCAAATTTCTATGGCAGAATGGGGATTCCAACCTGGGTCTCCTACATTTGAGTCTGATTCTTTAACCACTACACCACATTGGACTGATGAAGAAACCTGGGTCTTGTGATCATAGGTAGTACAAAGATCAAAAAAACAAAGTTGTAAGCCACAAATAAATTACATTGCAGTATATCTTGTTGCCTTAGCCCAGAGTGCTTCTGAGTGATGCTGAGTCCTTCACACTCTATTTATGCTTCTCCATTGGACACAGCATTATATCCAGTAGGCATGGGCATGATATGAACCATGAATTGCAATTTGAGCCAGTTTGGTGTAGTGGTTAAGTGTGCAGACTCTTATCTGGGAGAACTGGGTTTGATTCCTCACTCCTTTACTTGCAGCTGCTGGAATGGCCTTGGGTCAGCCATAGCTCTGGCACAGGTTGTCCTTGAAAGGTTGTATTTTAAAATTGTTTGCTTACATTGTATTTTATTCAAATTATGGTATTCCATGTCTGTGAGCCGCCCTGAGCCCGCCTTTGGCAGGGGAGGGCGGGATATAAAAATAAATTTACTTTACTTTACTTACTTAAAGGGCAGCTGCTGTGAGAGTCCTCTCAGCCCCATCTACCTCACAGGGTGTCTGTTGTGTGGGGAGGAGATATAGCCACTCTGAGACTCTGATTCAGAGAGAAGGGCGGGGTATAAATCTACAATTCTACTTCTCAAAATGGGCTGATCCTTGGTTCATTCTGAATTGGTTCATTTGACTGTGTTGTGCCCGAACTGGAAAACAAACCAGTTGTTTCCTTAGCGCTTCATTTGAGTCATTTTTCGTTCATTCTTCCAGACAGCCTGACAGGTTTGATGCCATTTTGACATCTCTAGAGCATTGGCGGGCTGTTCTATGTCACGTTCTAAGGGTGCAGGCAGGCAGGAGTTCAAAGCCAGTCCAAGGTCAAAGTCCAGGAAGTCAAGCAGGAGCCAAGTCACCAATGCAGAATCATAAACCGGAATCAGAAGTCAATGTCCAAAAGCCAAAAGGTCAGGGTGCCAAAGAAATCAAGCAGGTCAGGATCAGGAATCAGGAAGGAGCGTGGATGCAAGCCAGAGAATAGACTTGTTACTTCCACAAGGTTACCAGGTCCTGGGTGGGAGCTATATGGGAGTCTCAATCAGCCTGCTCCCTGGGTGGCAGTGACTCTGCTAGAACTCAGGGCTGAGAGATCTGAAGCATCGGCATGCCTCATGTCTTCGCTCTGAAAGTTCTTTTTGGAGCCTGCTTCGAACTCTTGAGATGGGAGGAGGAGAGCTTGTAGGAGATTGATCGTCAACAGCTGACCCTGGTGCCTGGAGAGTGATTGATGGGCCAGCTGCTGTTTGTTCAGCTGAGGAACTGGCTGGCAACTCTTCCAGGTCTGTTAACCCTTCCAGCTCCTCCTCGTCAGGGCTCATGTCGTTCGACCTCCCAAAATAGCAAATCAACTAGGGTCATCTGTTTTGGGGGCCTGTATTTTGGCCCCCGAAATCCAATTCTCACCAAACTTGGAGAACAGGTAGAGGAGAGCCTGCTATAGAGTTTGCCACAGGCTTGGCATCTCTAGCCCACTCAGGGGCTATTCTACCTCTTCCCAAACCAAACAAACCAACAAACCATGAATCAGGTCGGGAAAATGAAAAAACAAAAACAAAATGTAATGAACCAACAAATTGGGCAACCCAACAAACCATGAAGTAAAATGAACCACCATTTTCATGTTCTGTGTCTATCTCTAATATCCAGCATAGTTAGATGGACATCATATCTTTTTTACACAAGGCCAAAGGAGATTATACATTACAAGCTATGTAATTAATGCTTATTGTTCCTGCTGCCAGTGGTTCCTTAAATGAAAAAGATATTCACAGTGTCACCAGTTAGCTTGATTTGGGGATTGATTTTAAGCTGATCTATTCACAAGTAAGTCCCATTTTAGTAAGTTGGGCTTATGTCCAGGAAAGTGTTGTTAGGATTGTTACATTTGTTATGTTGTCTGGTTTCATATGAATCGTCCCATTACTGTCCCATTTTTAAAATGCTCTACTAAAGCCACCAGGAGACTTAATGCCAATCCTTTTATATGTATACATTTTGGACAGTTTAACAGTTTTCCTCTGGCACCTCCCAAGACCAACACAAACTTGAAACCATGAGTTAATAATAATCTCTTTTTTCCTTGCTTTGGAAAGTATCCTTACATTTCTACAATACGTTTGCTTTCATTTTGTTTTGTTAAGTCACCCGATTTCAGTGTTATGAAAGATACATTGGCAGCCTGCTTAGAGAAATTGACAATTTCATTCTATTTTAGCAATTTACCAGAAAAAAAGGCATTTATTGTAATGTTTACAGCAGGGAGTCTTGATAGTGAGCTTTTATTATGCATGATTTATGAATGTTTGTTGTGGAGGTAAATGAAAGATAAAGGCTTTTTACATTTTTTGTTGTTTGTGGGTATGCTGTGCCAAAGCACCACAGAGTAAAGTACACTTATACAGACAGGGAGCCACTTATGCCGTTGACATTCATTTCCAGGACACATTCATTCAAGTACCAATGCCTTTGTCATTATTAGCAGCTAGTGTCAGTGACTTCAGCATGGTGCTATAAATGGAAGTCACAATTACAGAAAGGAAACTTTCCCTTTGTTTGTGAAGGCAACATCCCATAATTGAATGCAGTATAAGGAGTTTTCTTTGAGTAACTCAGTTTTCTTCTTCTTCCTCCTCCTCCTTGTTTGGGATCGGATTGGGAGAGCCAGTTTGGTGTAGTGGTGAAGTGTGTGGACTCTTATCTGGGAGAACCGGGTTTGATTCCCCACTCCTCCACTTGCACCTGCTAGCATGGCCTTGGGTCAGCCATAGCTCTGGCAGAGGTTGTCCTTGAAAGGGCAGCTGCTGTGAGAGCCCTTTCCAGCCCCACCCACCTCACAGGGTGTCTGTTGTGGGGGAGGGAGATAAAGGAGATTGTGAGCCGCTCTGAGACTCTTCGGAGTGCAGGGCGGGATATAAATCCAATATCTTCTTCTTCTTCTTCTTTTCCACATCAATTGACATCATTGCCCATTAAGGTAAATGAGGCAGTGCCCCACCAACTCAGGCTGCCCCGAGCCCCCATCCTTCCTGCCTTCTTAGTAGTCTCTCCAGACACTCAACATGGTGGCAGACTGTCAGCTAAGTCTGTCTTGTCTTTGTTTAATTCAGCACTGGAAGCAATGCCCATGCTGCAGGGGTAGAGGGCTTTTCTTCCTTGAAACCAGGTCAATCAACACAGGGTTGCCAAAAGGACTGAAGAAAACTGTCCTGTCCCTAAAAGAGGCTTGCTGTTTGGAAATGGGCAGCTGAAACTTTTCATGGCATCAAGGTAAATAGTATCACCTGGAAAATACTAGACTATTGAATCTTTATGGAAAGGGCAGGATACTTTTTCCTCCAGGCACCAATTCAGGCAGCAGTACTTATGGCTCCCTCTATGCCCCTGATTTGTTACCCAGGGGCATTGCCTACACCTGGGGAAGCAGCACCCCACTAAGAGATTGGGTCTCCCAGTCTTTCACTCTGAACCATGATTCATTGCTAAAAGCAGGCCAAAAGAGAGAAGCCATGCTGGAATGGAAATACAGCATGTAAACAGTGTTTGTGGTTCAGTAGAACAGCAGCAGCCCCTGGCTGTTTTCTTCCTCCACCCAGCAATGTAATATGTAGAAACAAAGGATTCTCAGGTAAAGTATTGCTCATGATAATCTTTGGTTAGCAACTGCTGGCTAATCTCTCCTGTCTCCAATACCTGACACCTTTTTGTGTTACCTTATGTTAATGTGTAGACCTATTTACACAACCCTCTCCTTCCTGCCCCGCTCCCTTCAGAGTAGCAATGTTAAATTATTGCCAAACATTGAATATAAGAACATAAGAGAAGCCATGTTGGATCAGGCCAATGGCCCATCCAGTCCAACATTCTGTGTTACACAGTGGCCAAAAAACCCAAGTGCCATCAATAGGTCCACCAGTGTGGCTAGAAGCCCTTCCACTATGCTCCCCCAAGCACAAGAATACAGAGCATCACTGCCCCAGACAGAGAGTTCCAACAATCTCTCTCTCTCTCTCGGCTTGGCTTCGCGAACGAAGATTTAAGAAGGGTGCAATAGTCCACGTCTGCTGCAGGCTCGCTGGTGGCTGACAAGACCAATGCGGGACAGGCAGGTCCGGCCACAGTGGCTGCAGGGAAAAGTCTGATTTAGGGTTGGTGCTGTAGCAGTGCGATTCTTCCTCAATCTCCTTTTGTCCTCAAGACCAGCTATGCGTGCGTTCTCAAAGGAGGAGACAGTCTGGTGGATGGTGTGTCTCCATGCTTTGCAATAAGCTGTGACTAATAGCCACTGATGGACCTCTGCTCCATATGCTTATCCATTCTCCTCTTGAAGCTGTCTATGCTTGTAGTTTCCGGCACCTCCTGTGGCAGTGAATTCCACACGTTAATCACCCTTTGGGTAAAGAAGGATTTCTTTTTGTCAGTTCTAACCCAACTACTCAGCAATTTCATTGAATGCCCACGAGTTCTTGTATTTTGAGAAAGGGAGAAAAGTATTTCTTTCTCTACCTTCTCTATCCCATGCATAATCCTGTAAACCTCTATCATGTCACACCGCAGTTGACATTTCTGTTGAAATCATGATGGCTCTTCATGACCAGCTATCAAGAGTCATTTCCGACTTTTGTCTTAAACTGGGAATCCATTCAGGAACCCAGGAAGACCCATCAAATGACTATTAAGATTCATCATAGCACTGGGAGGGTCTTTACCCCTCCAAATACTATAATGCATGAGAGCAAACCATACCTCCTTGTTCAGTCTGGGCATATAGACAGGTTGTTCTGTAGCAGGGAAAGTCCTGTATTGTCCAATTAATAGTAAATCATACTCACAAACGAGGTCTGAGGCAAGATCAGGAAAACAGCTTCTTTATTTAACATGCATAAGCGCTCTATACACGGGCTTCAGAGAGAGTGTGGACTCTGAGCTCTGAGCAATGATCACAGTTACCTGCCATCCCTTATAGGGAGCCTCCACCCACTCACTACCTTAAAACACCCATGTTTTCCAGTTCCCTGGGAGGATGCCCACGTCATACTTTAACCACATTCTGGGTTGTTTACCAGCTCTCTGCACCCCTATTAGAGCCCCTCTTCTGCTACTTCTGCAGAAAGAGGAAGTTCCTCCTTAAGCTCGCTGCTGGGGCTCCAGCTGTCTTGTGGTTTTTCTAAAAGGTCACTAACCCTTCGTCACTTCTCTAGTTTCCTGATGCCTCAGCAAGCTGACTTAAACTGCCACTAAAAACTATTTTCTAAAAGCATTGCTCCTTCCCCTTTATTCCAAGCACTGCTAAGCCATACATATTGATTAGGTATTGGTATTAATTCTTGTTCTTATCGATCCACCGCTATATTTCCCCTCTTTCAAACAGAGTTTGAATACTTATCATTACATCCACAAACATTCATACATACCAAAATCAATCTATGAAACCCGAACACCAAACCCATACTTAGAAACACATCTGGAATACATCTGATAACCATTTGCCAGGCCCGCTCCAAACACCAGGACTGCACCATTACATTACTACAGTCCCTAAGCCTGGAACAGGTCCAATCATGGATCTCTCAACTCGATCAGCTGGCTGTTGCTTGAGGAATTTCTTCTCCCTGAGCATAGAGCAATCAGCTCCCGTGTGACTGCAGCTAGGGGAGTCGTCTCTGATGCCTGGGAATCCTGCCATTTCCGGTAGGCTAGGACTCCAGAGGGCGTTGCCTGTGGAACCTCACTGCTGCCGGTGAATGAGGTCCAGAGGTCGGGCTTCAAGCAATCAGGTCTGGGAGCAAAGCTGCACCTAGAAAGCCTATCTAGGAAAACTTTGGTTAAAGCTGCATAGCAAAACAAAATCAGGTTTGATCCAATCATAACATTTCTTTCTGGGGCTGGGTTTTCTCATGCACTTTCACCAAAGGGCTTCCCCACAAAACATTTAAGACCTCAATCGTCTATCTCACCCCTGCCAAGCATCCCAGCACGAAGAAGGCACTAAACAACAACAAATAATGCCTTGCCCATACTGAAACGCCTAGCAAGCTCATCAAGATGTTATTCATGAAAAAGCTGTCTGAGAAAGATAACAACAATAAAACGAGACAACCCAGCTTATGACACATTTTGTCCCTTAGCATGAACAAGGCACAAGACAATGTGCCAAGCTAAAACTAGCTTGGGACATATTTCGACTACCCAACTCTCCCCAGGGGTTTCTCCTACCTTCCCTTCTTCTGGGGCTGTCTGATCAGCGTGCTCCATGGGCAAATAAATCTCATGCCTAGAGCTGTTGCTAGCAAAGGAAAGTGGCTTCAAAACATTAAAAAAAATCAAAATAATCCAAAAATTACTTAAAAAGGAACAAAAAGAGTCCCCTCTTTGTAGCTTCACACAGAGACTTAGCAAGTTGGACTTTCTTCCGGACTTTCTTCTGGACCCTCTCCCTTCTGGAGAGGCTCTTGTAGGCTCACACCTCGTTCCGGGACTGGGACAGCTGCTTCTTCTGTGCTTCTACCATTTCCTGGCCATCTCCCTCTGGCGCAATCCGGCTACAGCCTTCAGGCGTGAAACTTCCTTGATGCCAGTCAGTTCCCCTTTGTGGATCTGCTCGATCTGCTTCGCTGCTGGGCAGCGTTCTCTCTGCCAGCTGCTTGGCCCCTCTGCAGCCACCTAAGAGCTCAAGCGTCGCAGACATCAGGACCTTCAGATGACCCTTGGTTTCCTTATCTGGATCGGCCCTTCTGCTAAGGTTTTCTCTCTTATCTTTCGCAGCAGCCACAAAGAAAAAGCTATTAAGGAAGCTTTTCAGCCCACAGTTTCCTCGGGAGGCCCTCCACTTCTCGGGCCGGCTGTTTGGCTCGATACTCATAGCCTTACATCTTACTGGCTGAACAATACTCTTCCAATCTCCTTCCGGCTGGACTCAGCTTCCTGCTGCCTTCGCCTGATATCTGGAGCCAACTATAACTTCGTGGTTGGTGGACAAAATAAATCTGGTGGGCTTCACACAGGCATCTGGCTTCTGGAAGATCTCTGTTGCCTCACACGTCTTAATGGGTTTGTGCCTGCTGGTAGAGCTTGTTGGCATCGGCTTACTAGGCAGATGGGAGTCTCCCTGTTGGCATCTCACTCGAGGGCAGTTGTTTCTTCACTTCCGCAATCTTGGAGGATTATTTCAGGGGCACTCAGCAAGCACTTTAAAAGTCTCTTCTCCCCTGTGCCCAATGAATACCCTGTAGCATGTCATGGGCCAGGAGCTTGGGAGCCCTGGATCTGCTGGAGGGACATCACATGGCTGACGGGGATTTCTTCTGAGAAGGTAAGCTGACCAGAGGCAGGGGACTTGCTTCTGGAGAACTTCTCTCTGGGAGGGCCCATAGATCCCCTATTAGAAAGGTTTTATTGTCCAATTAATAGTAATTATAGTAAATCATACTCACAAACGAGGTCTGAGGCAAGATCAGGAAAACAGCTTCTTTATTTAATATGCATAAGCGCTCTATACACGGGCTTCAGAGAGAGTATGGACTCTGAGCTCTGAGCAATGATTACAGTTACCTGCCATCCCTTATAGGGGGCCTCCACCCACTCACTACCTTTAAACACCCATGTTCTCCAGTTCCCTGGGAGGATGTCCACGTCATACTTTAACCACAATCCGGGTTGTTTACCAGCTCCCTGAGCCCCTGTTAGGGCCCCTGTTGGTCCCCTGTTCCCTTATATAAAATTATTACACACGCACACATTCCTTATTGCTCCATTGCTTCCAACCTGCGTATATGTTCTACCTTCTGCAGAAAGAGGAAGTTCCTCCTTAAGCTCGCTGCTGGGGCTCCAGCTGTCTTGTGGTTTTTCTAAAAGGTCACTAACCCTTCGTCACTTCTCTAGTTTCCTGACGCCTCAGCAAGCTGACTTAAACTGCCACTAAAAACTATTTTCTAAAAGCATTGCTCCTTCCCCTTTATTCCAAGCACTGCTAAGCCATACATATTGATTAGGTATTGGTATTAATTCTTGTTCTTATCGATCCACCGCTATAGTTCCCCCATTACTCTAAGTCATGATGTCATGACTCTTAGATGTCTTGATGGTTGTGCACATCTCCATCTGTAATTTCTAAATGGATGTCTGCACATCTGTATCAGGTAATACTGCCCTCTTCAACAATTCCTAAAAATCCCTAATGTCAGGCAACAAGGTTTCAAAGCAACCAGACCTTGAATTGATACAAAGTTAGGCTTTATTTGATACTCCATATGCACTAGAATGAAGAAATTGGGACTGATACAGTGTAACAGTGCAACGCATACTTAAGAGGGCTACATCAAAGATTTCTAAACAAAAGCCACAATTCTAAACATTGCTGAGCTGAGGTGCGAAGGTTCATACGGTCCCTCTCTCTTATCTTATTCCTACGGTTTGTCTTCCTGGGATGGCCAAGAGGCTCGTCCCTGGAGGCACTTTATCTTCAAAGGAGAATTCTTGCTTTTGTTAGTATCAGGGAGAGAGAGAGGTTCACATCAAGCACTGGCAGCAATCTCTACAACATTCTACTTTGATATGCAAGGTCTTTCTCATGGTTAGTAACAGCGGTTCAATATGGCAGCTATTAAGCTAAGCATTTTATTTCAGGAAGAGTTTGATTGCCTGACACCTATCAATCACCTCTATTTTCCTAGCTCTTGATTGCGTGTATTGTATTGCTTGTGTGTGTGATTGTATTTTTACATATTTTTCTAAGTAAACTTTTTTTTTTTAAAAAAACCCTATTTTAACTCTGGAGTTTTCCTTCTGATACTGGATCCTTCATATTATTGGTAAAAGATCAGCTCCTAAACTCTACCTAGATCTACCTCTTGCTAATTTCCCCATCAAAAAGAGAAAAACCCCAGCATTTTTGCTAACAAATGGGTCAATAGATCCAAAAGAACCCATTGACTGGATCTGTCATTGTTTCTTTTTTCTCATTGGAGCAGATTAACCAATTAGGGACTTTTTCTTGGATGGAGAAATGTTATGGCTCCCAAAACCACAGTTTACCTCTTTAAAGCCACTGCACCCTTCAGGATCAGACCCATACAATAGAATGAATCCAATATATACACATACTCCTTTCAGAATTAGCTCTGCAACTGCAAATTCTGAATGAGGCAGCCACCTTCTGTTACTAAGGATGAAAAGCCCCGAGAAGAAGATTCACATAGATTTGTGCTTTACATCGAAATCTTGCTGCTTCGGAATAATAAAATACTCTCATATTTATTTATTTTTACAAAATGTGTTCCCCACATTTTTGCCCTCAGAAGGGCCAGGCTGTGACTTGAAGTAGTGGTGTGAGAATGTGTGTGTGATGAGAGAGCAGGGGTTTAGGAAGCTGTACTATGCCTTCAAAGTATTTAATAACATCTGAGCCATCCTGCATTAGCATTTGATGCAGAGGTCACAAATCACCCTTCACTAGTGATTGGGCTAGGTTGGCATGAAGCTGTGGAGTCCACTTAAGTCTCCTTGTGCCAGGCTGACACCCTTCTAGAGGAAATATATATCATAAGATTTCCCAGGCTTCTCAAGTTGCAGAGTATTTAAATCAAGGCAGCATATTGACTTTTAATAACCAGATCTCTTCACATTCAAAATTAATGTTATTATGAAATGTCCTACTTAAAAGGAGAATGCCAAATGAGGCAGCAGTTTATGATGATTATTTGTAGGGAAAGTGGCTAAGGATAAAGTGTCTGCTGTGATTTCTTCTGCACTATGTGTATATTTGATGAACTGTTTTCTAAAGGGAAAGAATAAAAGGGAATGCAAAGTAGCCTGCTAAAATCCAGAATTGTTGAATATTTTTTATCAGGAAATGTGTAAATGGCTGCAAAATTAAAGGTTTGAAATGCTAGCTAATACATGGAATGCCATAATTGTCATTTACTGTTAAAGCCAAGTATTTTAAACGAAAAATGTACTTGAATGCCTTAATAATGAAATAAAATGCTTCTCAAGGTCACGGTAGTCTTTCTGCAATGTACTAAGAAAATAAGACTATATTATCTTTTTGAAAAATAATACATTACACTGTGCTTTTTAAAAAGCAGTGCAACCAAATATCCAGCCATTCTTTTTGGCCTCATAAGTCCCAGCTTAAAAAGTCCCAGCCTGATTGATCCTCAAGGATCACACTTAGTCACTTCAGTTGAGAAAGCAGCTGCACATATGCATGCCTTTGCACAGTCAGAACTGGGTCTCCACTGAAGAAGCCAAGGGCCTAACTATTCCTTACCCTGTTTTGGAGTTGACCTGCAGATATTGTTCAATGAAATGTGTGCTGGGAGTAGCATGCTGAAACTTAATTTGCAGGTTCGTAGAGGCTGAATGCAGATTGGGACCACAGCATGCATTTCCCCCTTACTGATGGCATTCCAGTGATTGGGTACGGTTCTGTTCTGGAGAATACGTTAGGGAAGATAAATTATCCATCTTGTCCAAGTTGACTGTTTTGAAAGGTTATATTTAAAAGCCATTGCTTAATGGCTTTTGGGGGGAGGAGGAGTATTATGACTACTTTTCAGGTTCCAGGATTTTAAGCTAAATCAGGATGTGTCACATTTATTTTATTATTTATTCATACTATGTTTTGATGTGTATTTACAAACACTGCCGCCCCCCCCCCCCCAACAACTTGTGTTATCAGTAGTATGTTGGTAAAAGTGTGCCACAAAGAAGCCTGTTTGAAGGGCCGGGTTAACAGTTAGATCAAGTAGGCACTGGTCTATGGGCCCCCACTCCTTTAGGGGCCTCGGACCAGCTCCCCCCCTTTCCCTCCCCCGCTTGCAGCCCTCCCAGCCTGCACACGCAGCCAGCAACTGAGCCACTCTTTGCCCAACTTGCCTGGTGCGGCAGCTACCGGCATTGTTGCCAAGTTTGCCTCTCTCTGCCTCTCCCCCGCAGCTTTGTCAGAGGGGCATTTGAGAAGGGCCTGCAGGCTGCAGCAGGAGCCGTGGGTGGTAGGGTGGGTGCTTTGACTCTGAGACAATTTGCAAGGGGGGCCCCAAGATTTTGACTGCCTAAGGGCCCCCGCAGGCTTTAATCCGGCACTGCCTGTTTGGATCAAAATGACCACTATGGGGAACTGATTTCATATAGGAAGAAAAGGAACGTTAACTTCTAACCCATTAATTTCATAAATGAAAACCTGTCCCTTCTGCTGGCAGAATATTCCTTATATTGGTGGACCCTAAATGTTGGGTCCCCAAACAGGAAATCCTAACAGCTACTGATTATAGGATGAATATAAACAGTAATAAGGTCACTTCTCTTTTTCCCCCAAATCTGAAAGAGACCCTTTTAAGGATAAGTTATGTGACAGGTAGAATAAACGTAAAGCAAATTTCCATTTGCACTGTGGTGGGGGGGGGGGCAGAGAACCCAAATTCCTTTCCTTCCATTTTGCTAAAACTTTTCCTGTTCTGTTACCTGAAGATGATCTCCTTTGAAATTTTAATAAAATACTCTTTCCTCCTTTTATGCTCATCAGACCTCAACTTTTAATCTGATGAATAATTGTGGTTGCAAAAGATTCCAAGGATATTTTTGCTTATATGACTGTGGTCCCTTTCAGACAGCCTTTGTAATATGTTTTGGTAGCTGGTTGCTAACTGATTTTTTTGTGTCTTTTCAGACACAACTTTTAAAGCAAACAGCTGCTAACAGAATTTATTTACCCTTTCATACCAAGCTGCTTGTGTCCACTTAGCAAAGTATGGTTGAGCTGTTCTTGAGGTAAACTACTTTCTTCCATTTTCAGCTCTTGGGTCAGCCATAGTTCCAGCAGAGGTTGTCCTTGAAAGGGCAGCTGCTGTGAGAGTTCTCTCAGCCCCACCCACCTCACAGGGTGCCTGTTGTGGGGGGGGGGAAGGTAAAGAAGATTGTGAGCCACTCTGAGACTTTGAAATTTGGAGTGGAGTGTGGGATATAAATCCAATATCTTCTTCTTCTTTGAATGCATATAACAGACAATTTACAAAAACAATACATAATATGCTAGGTATTAAGAATTAAGAAATAGCCTACAATTCATTCTATTAGGCAAAAAGGAAATATTCCCAATGAATTCCAAAACCGGGGTCCAAAGCAAATCATAATCTATAGCCAAATCAGTATCATTTTCGAAGAAAGGGTTATCCATTGTCTTACCCAATATAAACTGGCCCCATAACTTATCATACCACATTTCAATCGTGGGGGGTATGTCGGGTTCTCCAATATTTACTGTATGAGGTATTGCCAACATTGTTGAGATTAAAGATTTCTGATCTTTACTCACCAATTTATCAGGCCAGATATCAAATAAAATAAGTTTAAAATCTACTGGAATGGTTAGATCAAATATAAGTTTTATTTGCTCTACCACTTTATTCCAAAAGTTTGACACTGTTGGACATTCTCACCACATATGATATGGGGAGCCTTTAGTTTTATAATTCCTCCAACAATTTGGACTTGAGACCCTAGAGATTTTACTCATTGTGACAGGGTTTAAATACCAAAGTGAATACATTTTTTAAAAATTGGAGCTGAATACCAATGCTTTTAGCCTTAATGGAAGGGGAGTTCCAGATCCTTGCCCAATCGCTTTCTAGCCTTTGAGGTAGCATTAAATTCCAATGTTTAATATAAGAGGGTGGATATGAATGAAGGGAGTCAATTAAATAATTATATATTTTAGAAAGCAAACCTTTCTTACCAATGCCCTCTTCTTTAAGCAGGACCTCAAATGGCGTCAATTCACATCTAATAGTTTCTTTCCTCTGAAGAGAGTATACTATATTCAGTACTTTTGATACCAATTGATATTGGCTCCTAATTTCTCTTCTGCTTATTCCTTAGTAATAATATAGCTTTCAATAATAATATTGAAAGCTAAATATGAAAACTCACATTGTCTACCTGGGAAGGGTATATTAGACTTCTGCTTGAACCTTAGCAAAGTTCAAATTATTTGTTTTTTGTGATAAATATTGTATGTTGCCTGTGGTATGAGCGGTCATTTCACCACATATTTGGCTACAGTATGCTGAAAGCAGAATGAAACACAGATATGTCAGAAATTCTACTGTGATTTCCCCCTCCATTTTTGTAGTTTTGACTGACATTATTTGACAGGCTGTGCATTTTCTTAAAGGGGTGGAAAATTCATCTTGTGCCAGAGGGTCAAAAAGTCAATTTACACTTTCCCTGGTAATATAATAGGGAAGTGTGACAAATGACACTTAAATTGTGATGTGTGAAGCTGCCTCTCTCACTAGAAGTCTTAAAGGGTTCTGACTTGATCAAAACCCCTTAATACTGTCATCTTCCGATTCCTTAAAGTTACAAATGAAGCTCTCAAAATAAGAACCTTAATTTTGAATACAGTACATACTGTAGTTCTTCTTTGCTGCAGTCATGGTTCTGTGCTATAAAACACAAACAAAAATTGTAAAGAATTAGCATTCTTGAGTTGGTTCCAGAGTAAATTTAGTTTATGCATCTGACCCAGGTTATTTGTGCTTCCTCTTTTGCCAATTTTTTTTGTCCTGTAGTTATATAGGGCTCAAACAAAAGAAGTAGACCCATTTTTAAAAACAAAGCAAAACAAAACCTGAGTGTGCACAATCAGGTGGATGTGTGACATCTTAATAAAAAGACACACAAGTGAATAGTGCTGAATTTTTCTGTTGCTCTCATTCAGTCTGTTCCAGGTTCAGTTTCCTTTCACCTGGGATCCACTTTGGAAGTCACTTTTGGCTAGGTTAAAAAAAAAAAGGTGTGGGAACAGTAAAACAGTAGGCTGAGGAGGAATGACTAGCACTCTACACTCATTCATCCATTTTGATGTTAAAATGAGTTCCCCTTGCTGCTTTGTATGTGTTTGGGGCAGATCCAAATTTAAGCACATAGTTCTGCAGCCGTCACATGTAGTCTGACCTTATAGTAAATCAGAAGGTGGCAGTTCAGTTGCATTTTGACACCCGTAGATTAGCAACGAAGTCACAATGAGCTGTGGATCACATTGATCAGTTGCATATTTACACACAGTCAACAGGCAAGGTTATGCCTGTAACCAACTGACCATCCCCAGGCCGAAGGAGGCAAAACTGCAAAGCACTCGCATGCGGGCCTTCTCCATTGTAGCCCCACACCTATGGAACCAGCTCCCGGAAGAAGTGCGGGCCCTGCAGGACTTTGAACAGTTTCGCAGGGCCTGCAAGACCATCCTTTTTGGGATGGCCTTCACCGATTAAAATGACAGAGGGACTCGCCTAAATGACTTTCACCATCATGCTGAAATAGCACCAGAATGTTAATTTTAGAAATTTTAAATTAAAATGTTTAAATTAGTTACTGTTTTTAAATATTTATTGTATAATTTACTGTATTTGATGCTGTTAGCCGCCCTGAGCCTGCTTCGGCGGGGAGGGCGGGATATAAATAAAATGTTGTTGTTGTTGTTGGTGATGCTGCCCACCCAGTGATATCTCCCATTCACTCTGAATAACAATTATATGTATGCAACATAAATATAATGTATATTGTTCTTGTACTATTTTGGTTTGTATAGGTTTGTATTTGTCCAATACTAATTAAATATACTTTACATTGCATGCTAGTATTTATTAATATTGTATCTTCTGAAGGTGAATGCTGACAAGCCTACATCTTTAAAATATTTTTGCTATTGCTTTTCCCCCTTAAATTGTGGCACAATGGCCTTTCCCTCTGCTGTGACATTGTCCCTTCCATTTAGAAGAACCGCAGAACTGCAAAAGTTTTAATACATTAAAACTAGTGGATTATCAATATGCAATTATCAACACTTGGCTGGGCTGTGTGATGTGCAGCCCAGAGTAGTTCCATTGCATATCTGCTGTTGCCAACGTATAACCAATCTCCCACCATCTTAATGAGATTTGAAGCTGTATCTGTGTGTCTCACCCAGAACATCTGCTAGATACCTAAGTAGCGGGAATTTCATTCTGTATTTAAGGGTATCTGTGACAGAGTGGCAGCCCACCCACTCATCAATCTCTAATGGGACCACATTAGCAATTCTATGTCTGTCAGCAAATTCCATTCTGTTGTGATTAAAATGCAAGAGAGGCCCACATAAGGGAGCTAGTACCAGCAGTACTTTGTTCTGTGTTTTAACAAACTAAAATAAAAACCTTCTGCAGCTGTTTAACTTGAGGTAGGAGAGGGCCACAGAATTGAATGATGTGCATAATTTGCTTTGATATATCAGGATCTCCAGGACCTCAACAGATCACGCAAAGGCAAAATAGAGGAAGATAGATCTCAAAAAGGGTACTGAGACTCTGTGCTCTTTGTATTGCACACAGGACTATCACTATCTGTTGGTTTATAGGAAAATTTTAAGTAACTTTTTAAAATATATATAAGCAATACATTTATTGCTTATTGACTAAGCTTATTGACTAAGCAATAAATATGTACAAGAACTTAGATGGATAAAATAGGTTAAAATTAAACTATATTTAACATTTGTTAAAAGAGGTATAATAATCTTCTATCCATTGTCCATTAAGCTGGTCATTGCATAAAATCTTGCTACCTTGGCAGTAATTTCATTACAGGAATCAGCTAAAAGGACAGTGGAATAAAACTGGTTATATCTGCCTGGACAGGCAGTGATAATTAGAATAATATATTTTGTCTGAATCTCATGATAGAACTGACAGAACAAAAGTATATATTCAATTGTCTCGACCTGCCCAGATTTACAAAGGCAGAGATAGTTTACATACGGGATGTGAGCAGATCTCTCCTCGAGAAGAGCAGAAGGGGTGGCTTTAAATCATGCTAAGTAAAAGCTCTGTGGTAATTCAGGAGCTCTAACAACAACAAAAAAGTGCATACCCAATTGTCTCAACCAGCCCAGAATCACAAAGGCAGGGACGGTTTACATACAGGATGTGAGCATATCTCCCTTCAAAAAGAGCAGAAGGGAGGGCATTAGATCATGCTAGGCTGTGGTCAGACACACCATTTAACCCATCAGTGAGGTGCTCCTGTTTTTATTCCTCTTTATTTCAAATGGAGCTGCCTGATCAGACATCTCCACGGTAATCTTCCTCGACAAGTGCCTGTCCCATCATTGACCAATCAGATGGCCTGGACTTTGCACATGTACCTAAACGATGCCACCAATTGGCTCATCCACAACCATGGACTAGACAATGATTGCAATACTCACAAATCTCAACCTCTAGTCGAGCCTCCTAGACAGTCTGCATTCTCCCCACCCTGGGTCATCAAACCCCAAGGTTGATCATGCCAGACCCCAAATTCCCCAAAAAGGGGATGCTTCATGGTCCTCCCCTAGCCGCATAGTACCCTAATCCAGAAAAACCTGCCACCACTAAGGCCAAGTCTCTACTTAGGGCTTAGCACCCATCGAGAAGCCCAAAGCTACCCACAGCCCTTGCTGGAGATCCCTCAAGAAAAGCATATTACCCTTTTATGAGAGATGTACCCCATCCCCTCTGTAGAGGTCAGGGAATTCCGTAGAAATGTCCAGATGGGATAGATAGTGGCCCAACCCCCCCTTCAAATGCCATCCTAATTACTTTATAAGCTTTCTAGCGTGCCCTCTCAATAGCTGCAGGGTCCCACGCACTGTGCCAAACAAGGCGGGGAAGCATGGCTGACCTAATTATAGTGGTCCCAGGCCATCGCTCTCAAATGTACTGAAAATCCTCACAGGCCTACAAGACAACGCCTTGCCTTGTACTAGCCCAAGATCATTCCCTCCTAGGTGAATAATTAAAAACTGAGGAGGAAGGCCTATACTCCCATGAGCTAACAAAGGCAGCAGGCCCAGCCACTGAAGGCCCTGGCGCCCCTGCCACTCGACACAAACATATTGGCTGAGTCCCAGCTGAGAGCCAATTGAAGTTCTCCACACCTGATGAGCGGCCCAAAACACATGGCTATGGCCAGAGGCAAGAACTCGGCTCCTCTGGCCAGGAACAACAGCATCTAAAAAGAAAAAAAAACAGTCAAACAAGAACATAGACCAGTAACATTTCAGCCAACCAAACAAAGCTAGAGACTGAGCAAAGGTCGAACATAAGATTTGTAAGCCGAATGAGCGCCAACGTCCCAAGCGCTGAATGGAGGAGGAAGGATACCCCAGGGCAGCAGCTGTCAAAGCTGCCCCAATTCTAAAGGAGTGGGTCCCAAACCGCACCCCAGACAACCCCAGCTCACCTAAAGCCCCTGACGTCACAGCCCAAAACTGATGCTTTGTCAGCGGGCTACCATTATTGTGACAGAACAAAAACCCTTCCTGGGGCCTCTGAACTGCCATATAAGCAGCCAAAGCAGAAACTGGGCACAGCTCAAGCTCAGAGCAGGTGCCAAGCTCCAGCATGGTACCTCTTTGACACTGGTCCATCTTAGGGCGACGGACAATAATGACCACCTAACCCTCAGTTAACCTCGGGTCCTGTAGAAACAAAGCATTACCAGAAACACCGTTTCTGTACCGTGCCACTAGCTCACTGACTCTAAGAGCCCCGGAAAAAGCTACCCAGGATGCAGCATGAAACAAAGTGGCCTCACAATATGAAGCACACACCATGCCCCAAACCCCCTTCAGGCCCCTAAGAATCAGAGGGGAAATAGGTTTTCGAGCATCCAGCCTAGGACCAGCCTCTCTGGCCCACCCCTCAGCTGTTTCCTCCATATACCCAGCACCTCCCTGGCAAAAGCCAATGCAGACAGGTACCCCCTAATGGATTGCATGGCCAGTCCCTAATGGATCGCACGGCCAGTCCCTTACCTCGTAGAGAAACACCGTGGTGGAGCAAGCTCAACAGGGAGGAGCCAAACAATGCGATACCCACCTCAGCCCTAAAGTACTCAAACTGCCGCAGAGCACGTTTGTAAGACTTCCTGGAGCTAGGCACAATGGCTAGGCTATCGCTCTGCAGCCCTCGGCTCTCCAATTAGCCATAGCTCCTGGGGCATTGACGCCTGCCATGGCGTCACAAAGCCTACGGAGAAAGGCTTGCCCAGGGGCAACCACTTTGCAAGCAAAGTTAAGATGCCCAACCAGCTGCTGCAACTCAGACAGGGAGACCTTCCGTTTAAGAAGAAAGGAATGAATCCTGTTCTTTAGCTCCACTAGTTTTTGGCAAGGTAACCTGGACAGCTGCCCCAGGGTATCCAGCTCAATCCCCAAAAAGATCAGTTTTTGGGCCAGACCCTCCATCCTTTCTTGAGCCAAAGGAACCCCATGTTCTGCGCCAGCTCCATAAAGCCAGACAGCAGCCATGCACAGCACCCAGTCCCCACAGGACCCACAAAAGGATAGTCATCAAAGTAATGAATGACATCCTGCAAACCCACCTTTTTGCGAACAGCCCATTATAAGAATGTGCTGAAACACTCAAGAGCTGAAAACGATACAGAGTGGCCCATTGGCAATGCTCTGTCCATGTAAAATGAATCCGGGGCCTCTGAAAAAGGGGTCCTAAAACCAAACTTAAAACCTTTTCGTAGGTAAACGCTATCAGCCCTCCATGGGTACCTGGACAGCCAGTGTTCAAGTGGACCCACCTTTATCAGACTGGGCCCCTTTTCCAGCCTGCTAATTTCCTCCTCCCCCTCCTCCTCGCTTCTTTTGATTCTCACGTACCCGGGCTTTCGGGCAGTTATTGAAGGAGTGAGACCTGCCACACATGGGGCATTCGTGCTTGAACTGACAAGACTTTCTGCTACACACTCCCTGAGAACCAAACTCCCAACAAAGCAGGCAGGGCTGAACCGCCTGCCCTGCAGATCTGCGGGAAGAGGCTGCCGAAGCTGAGGAGGTTGCAGCTGACCTGGCCACCAAATGGCCGCTGTCAGAGCGGTCACCTAAATTTGGCCGGGCAGGAGACATGACCTGCAGCCACAGCTGCTGGTGAATGCGGTCCCACTGAAGGGAAGGTACAATGCAGCCCTCATCCTGAATTCCGCATCATATTAAGTCCAGGCAGGCCTACTAAACATAGCATACCCTTTATAAATTATATCCATGTATTGGATGAGCACAGCCGCCTTCCAAGGCTGGCCACGTGCAATCACTCCAGCATAGATAAAAAACCCTGGCAACCAATTAGCCCAAGTCCGATCCACCTTGTGCTTCTTCCATTTTTCTTTCTCCTTGTCATCCAGATCTTCCTTATCCTTCTTCTCCAACGCCCGGAACAGGAGGGAGAAGATATTGACATACTCCCCCTTTAGGATCTTATATTTTGCTGCAGGCAACAAATGATCCCCTAAAGGCAAAGCAACTTCCCCAAAAGGTAAGGCGGTAAAAGGAACCGTCCCATAAGGAGAAGTGGCGCCCCAACTCCCCATAAAAGAGCTTGCAATACCCTGCTGCCCCACACCCGGCCAAGCTCCACAGGGGCCACATTGTCCAGTTGGCCAAGCCCAATTTGATAACGAGCTCATACCTGTGGGGGAGCAAACCCTGTACTCACAGCAGGGATGCCCTGCCCAGCAGATGAAGCAGGCCCCCAAGGCCCCCAAGACCAAGCCAGCCCAGCATACGCCTGCGAAATGTCTCCAGCCTTACCAACGGATCCAGCAGGCACCAGCGTTGACCCAGTTCCAGCAGCTTCTGATGATGACACCGATCCTGCGTCTGGACCACCGAGACCCATGGCACTGCCAGTGATGAATGCACCAGATCTGCCCTCGAGAATAGACAACCTGGTTAACACATTCGTTTGGAGCCCCCTTTTAGAAGCCCTTTCCACTCCTACCCCTTCAGAAGGAGGAATGCCTGACGCCTGTTCCAGCACCCGCAGCCTTTGCATAATGTTAGCATTAACTGCCTCATCACCCTCCTCATCAGAAGACGACAGCTGGGGTGGAGGCCTCTTAGCAGGGGCCACAGGGGCCTTTGGCACTGGCTGTTTTAACTTCCCTGACCCCTTTACACCAGGCATCGTTGTAAGCTAGGGCAGACCCTCAAAATGGCTTCCACACAAGTGATTTCTAAAAATAGCCGCCCTCCCTTAAATAAGAAAAGGGGGGGCCCAATATGGCCGACACGCCACAGAAATAGCAGGGAAGCAAAATGGTGACCCAGTTAGGGCAACATTCCTCCCAACTCCTTCTGGGAGTGAAAGCCAACAAAACAAAAAACCACTTCCTTGCCAAAAAGGAGGGAGAGGGCAGGCCACCCCAAGCAATTAAAAACAATAGAACCGCCTTATGTGAAGCTTGCTCCAAACAGCCACCGATGACCCAAGGAGCTCATCCAAGGAGTCTCAGATGATGCACAGAGCACACAGCTCCCATGAGGAGCCCTTCGAATGATAAAGTGGCTGCCGCCGCACCCTGAAACACACGGCTCCAAGCTATCCAGCCACCGCCGCCACAGCCTCCATGGCTCTGAGGAACACACTCCCATTCCCCACATGAATGACGCTGGCCCCGACGAGGAGGAAGGGCCTCACAAAGCCAGAACCACCCCCCCCCACGCCTTCCAGCGAGCCTAAAAGCGACCCGCCAGAACCAATCGACATCAGGACTGCAGCAGGGAGCAAAGGTCTCGACATTACAATGGCCGGGCCCGCCCCCTCAAATATGCGCCCAAACGGGCTGTAGATCCTCCCTTCCCTCCCAGGGAGGCAAACTTTGCTGCTGCAGGCTGCAAGCATCAAATTTTCATAAATTTCTACAAGGCTGAATAGTGACATCTGACCTCAAAAAAGTAGGTTCAAAAAGCTTCACCCCAGTTATTTTTAAAGTTCATGCACATGCCGTTATGGGGAAAGTCAAGCCTTGTTTTTCAAATAGCTTTTAAAAATACAAATAAACTTGCTTGCAATGTCTTACTTGGGAGGATGGAGTAATATACTCTATACCATGGTTTTAGGAAAACCTGTTCATGTTTTCAACTTTTCCAGATCATGTGTAAGCCATTCCCTGTAACTAATACAGCTGACCTGGGGATGGGGAGAGGAAGAGGATCTCGTTATCTGCTGAACATTTCAAGAAGTGCAACCAGTCAGATGCAGGAGTGGTCTGCATTTTGGGGTGAGGGTGCTTCTTCAATAACATGCAAAGTCACTCTTAAGTATATTTAATGTTAGGATACAAATTACAATCAAGTTCAAAATGACAGGAAGAGACCTTTCAGGGAGAACAAGTATCTGTATGAAATGGGGAAGATAGCGATAGCCCAGCATATGGCCTCAGATAAAGAGGGGTGGGATCTTCTACATCTTCCTTCCTAACTTTCTTTCTACACAACCTGGAGTGGGTAGTTGGTGTCAGCCACATAAGAATCCTCCCATGGTTTTAAAGGCAGCAAGATTCATAGTGCATGCCTCTTGGTTGTTCCTTATGTCTTGTGAGGGTGCCTTTCTGCACAAGGGGCAGGGAGCTTCTTGGCCTACTGCCATGACTATGAGCTGCCCAAAGCTCCCATAAAATAGCTGTCATGGTGACTCTTTAAAAGGGCATATGGGGGGGGGGGGGTCTCTGTCCTGACAGTAGATGTAATTACTGATATTGCTTATAAGCAATCCATGGAAATACATACACAGCCCATGGGGGGAAATATGTCTATGTCCACCTGTAATTATTGCCACAGAGAATAGGCATGGTTGGAGGTGGGTTGCTTTCTAAGGATGCTGTCCTGCACCCAGCTACACATGAGTGTAAAGTGCCATCAAGCTGCAGCTAGCTTATGGAGGTCCCAGCAAGGGGCTTTCAAGGGAAGTGAGGAGCAGAAATGGTTTGCTATTGCCTTCCTCTGTATAACGTACTGAGAGCCGAGACAGTTTGAAGGCAACATAGTTTATTCAGTAGCACATTACAAGAGAGGGAACACGTGGGCCGGGCCCCGCTTATATACATTGCCCGGAACAGCCCCTTCATCCGACCAGGCCAATCCGGGTGGGTCAAACTTCCCGCCACAGATTGTGATGGGCGGGGCGTATGGCGAGCTCCATCTGGGGACCCAGGGGTCGCCTTCAGTCGCGATCGCCATGTGGCCTGATCGCTTATGTTCAATACATAACACTCTGCAAAGTCTTTATTGATGGTTTCTCTTCCAAGTACTGACCCAGCTTACCTTTCAAGACCTAAGATCAGGCTATATCCTGTCACCTTCCTTCCTCACCTACATATAAGTGATGCCAAAATCAACGAAATCAGCTGCGTTGAGCGTGCAAACTGGGCACAAGAATTAATTTTTTTCAAAAATTGACTCACCGAAAATCACTTTTGGATTACTTCATTTGTTACATAGAATCAAAGGTCCTGAAACAAACGCTATCTTTTGCACAAGGAATCTTGTTCTATGACATCTTTGATATTTTCAAGAACTGTTATGAAAATGGGAAGGATGGAAAATCAGCACTGCATCTGGGCAGAAATGACTGTATATGGAGTAATGTGATGAAAGAATACTTCACTTTTGATCTCTCTGATTCAGTGATACGAACAGAAGGGAATTCATATTATATCACTAATGCCAGAAAATACTACACATAGATTTATTTTTCATTTCACATTTTCACACATGGTATAACTTTCTTCTATTAATTTTCATAGTAGATAGAATCTCCTAGTGACTGGCTTCAGGGGCTGAGAGAAGAATCCCTCTCCTGAATTATTCTGACTTTTATGGTTTTAAATAGATGTAATATTTCACCTAATAATTTTGCATACTGATGTTGAATATGTTTACAAAAATCTATGTGCATAATCAGGACTCCTTTATAACAGAGCCCAGGGGCAGACTAGGAAGTTAAAACGGCCCTGGGAAAAGTACATCATAGTAGCTCATTGTCCTTTTGCTCTGCTTCTCAGTCCAACAGTGGTCTCCTAAAGCGGTCACAGCATAAATCCTATGCATGTTTACTTAGAAGTAAGTTCCACTTTGTTAGTGGGGTCAGTGTGCTTCAGACTGCAGCCTTGGGAATGTACAACAACTCCACCTGTCTCAGTGAAGGGATCCTTGATGAGGGCTGGGCAACAGTTGGCCCTCGGTCATGTGGTGCTTTTTTAAAGAGCCTCGGATAAGCTGGACTCAGGGCATGAGACATGCTCGGTGTTGCACAGCTTGTAAACAACTGCGCTATCTCCAATTTTCTCTTGGCTGCCTAGATTACCAAGGGCAGGCATTTCACTTGCTTCATTTTGGTGGGAAGTAATGAAGAGGAAAACAGTACCTGGAGTACCAGGACAAAGTCAGCAAGAGAATGCTTCCCCCCCCCCATTGTGATGGAGCCCAGAAACTTGATCCTAGCTCAGCGATGGAAGAAAATACAGTTCTCCAACCTCACTTCCTGCTGGCTCTAACACGGTGCTTCCCCATTGGCTCACTCCCCCCCCCCCCCCCCGTGCCTCATTCAAAGGATAGGGCCAGAGAGCAAATGCTGGGCTCTGCATAATTAAATGGGAACTGTTTTTTTTTTAAGGCAGCAGAATTTTTTATTAGTCACAGTGGAATGGGGAGACAGCACATTTTAATACAACTGAGCCTGTAATATTTTAGCCCTCCTACCACCCTCTTTATATGGTGATTGTGTTGATTTTTAACTGTTACCCTTTTGGTACCACAAATGATAGGAATGGGGTTAATTTTCCTCCATTGATTTGTAAAACCATTACAAAAAAAAATCTATGCAACATAATTGCTTGTAATGAAAAAAAATATTAATAAAATATGCACAAATAGTGTTCTGCTGACAACATAAATGCCCCTTTGCAAAAGCAGGAGGCACGTCTAAGAGAGATTTTTTTAAAAAATAAATAAAATAATTACTGTCAATTAAACTGTATTTTAATGTAATTTTAAAATGCTATGTGATTTCCATTAATGATTATATTATATTGCATTATGTAGAGTGAGGGATTGGCACTTCCTTATGTAGATATGTTAATGAGACTCAGAAAAAAAAATTAGATGCATTCAGCTCAATGGGTTTAACGTTCTACTGCCCCCAAAGACATCACTATTAAGAGTTTACTTATTTGCTGTGTGTTCAGTATCAGTGCCTCAATAGATGCATATGACTATACTTTTAATATTCCTAGTTACTGACTTAATGGCCCTGTTCGCACAGCGTGTTGAGTCCGTGTTAAACTGACCCGGTTCTGTTCTGAATATCTTTGTTCCAGATATTATTGATCAGACTGCCATACTGCAATTCAAATCGCTCCGCAGTGAAACCGTCTTCTGCTGTCCACACGACAGCACCATGCAGTTCTTTTTTCTCCCCCACTATTATGTGCATGCGTGCATTGTGTGCACATGTGCACATGCACATATGTTCACATGTGCATAGGTTAAAACATTATGCACATATCGCTAAGTAGTTAAAAAAAATGGCACCCATAAACTGGATGTCTGAGGCTCCTTTTGCTCTGGGACAGCCTTCAGACATCCGGAAGTTGGTTAATATCACAGCAGAACTATCCAGACGGAGAAAACTATGAGGTGAAACCGGAGAACTCAAAAAACACGACAAAGGAGCAGGTAACAAAATAATCCGGTTCTGGGAAGGATTGGGGGGGGGGGGGCTACCATGAGTTAATACCAGGAGGCAGATGTTGCTGTCTGATCAGCCACTTTAAATCCGGAAGGAAAAAACAGCGACATCTGATTATACTGTGCATCTGAACAGAGCCTAATAAAAGTTATTATGCCCAAGGACTGGGAGGGGTACACAAGTATGGCCTTAACATATGCTATACATGACACTTAGATAGGGTCTTAAATCTGTATATATACAGGTACAATATTGGGATGACAGGAGGGGGAGAGAACTTTGTAATTGAGCATCATTTGATCTTTTTTGAATACACAGAGATACAAAAGCAGAAAAATTAAAACAAACAATTGAGGACAATGAAACAAAATATCATTTGAGTAATGGAATAAAAAGCCAGGTCCTATTTTGTAGAAAAAGTCCATCTGGAACTCATTTTTATATTAGGCCACACCCACTGACATCACCATTGTTTCACACAGGGCTTTTTTTGCAGAAAAAGCGCAGCAGGAACTCATTTGCATACTGAGCCACACACCCTGATGCCAAGCCTGCTAGAACTGCATTCCTGTGTGTTCCTGCTCAAAAAAAGCCCTGCCTAGAAGTAGTGGAGCACACCCATGGATGTCCCCAAGAGAAACAGAAGAAGGAATAAGGTGGTGTTGTGAATATGTAAGCTGGAGGTTGGGGTTATGAGGGGAATGTGAGATGAAAAGGCATATAATATGATTTTAAGGCTTGGTTGAACCAAAACTATGAGGGTTTTTTATTTTATTTTTAATTTTATTTTAACCACTGGTTCTCCACAGGGGCTTGGAGCAAGATTGTGTCATGATGAGGAACAAGTTCCATCCATGGATGCAGAAAAGGAAATTGCTGGATAATTTTAAGCTATAACCCTTGATCTCCTGACTAATAGACATTTTGTTGGTAATTGTGGCAATTTACATAGTGGATAATAGGAAGAAAATTGTTCAATTGCTATTAAAATGTGGTTTTGCACATTAAATCTATACTTGAAACTAATTTTCCTGTATTATTCACTGTGTCACTTTTGAAAGTGTTTTGCTTTAACTCTGGGAACTGTTGTTTCTTTAGGGCTTGTTCCTCTATTAGATAAAGGTTTAAATGCCATGCTCAGAAAGTATCACCACCTTCAACAAGGGAAAATGCTTCATGTCAATACAAAGTGAATGCACAATTTAAAATGACAACAGGGCTCTGTTCTCTGCTTTATTTTTTCCAGATAATATCGGGCGATGCGTATCTTAGAAAGAAACAAATAATAATTGGAATCCCAAAGAATTACTAAATTTCAGTGAGAAAATTCATATGGTTCTTTTAGGGTTGTGCATTTTTAAAGTATGCTTAACTACAGGTGAATGCTTCAAATAAATGGTGATAAATAGATAAATATCACTGGAGATGAAGTAATTAGTCTGACTGGAAGAAATTTATGATGAATCAAATAAATATATTCATTCTGGGAATACTTTGTCAAATACTATTAATTGTACGTATCTAAATATATATTTTAGTGATTAGCTTTAGGATTCTTATGTACCTCATAATTTACAGAACAACACATACTGGAAGTTTGGAAGTGAGTAATTGCCTTTTAGCAAGAAACTATTAGAGGGTCCTATCATTCTGAGAACTTCACCATAAAGTGGTAATTTATCATTATTCCCCTGCGGTGCAGATTTCACCATGCAGCTGAGAAACTAATGTTTTGTAGGATTTGTAAATATAGTCATGCCGTGAATGGTATAGTGTTTCTGCTTTGCCAAATGTTGCTGAAGGCAGAAGCACAAGAAATGCAGAAACCATAGAGATTTCAGTGGTGAGAGCGCACCTAGTACAGAGCTGTCCCAGAGTTATTTCATTTAAGGCTGAAAGCTGCAAAGGCTTTCAGCTGATTAGCTGCTGAAGATGTTATCACTCCCACCCACTGAGACCAATATCCATGCAATTAAGAAGAAGGGATCAAGTTAATATTGTTGGCAAAGGCACTCATGAAACAGAAGCTCAATTTATTGTCGCCACCACTCCACTCTGCTCAGCTGATAATTTCCCGCTTCTCTGCATTGTACCTAGGAAAATAATAAACTGTATTGCTTAAAAAAATACAGTTTTTGTTGCTGCTCAGTTTAGATTTTTTTAAAAAAAAAATCTGATGCATTGAACTCAAGTTGTATGAATTAATGACAGATTAATTGCCAGATTATGAAAAGTAGAGGTTTTATTGGTATAAGTGTTTCAGGATGCAACATAGAAGGCATATTTCTCCACATTTATCCTGATGTGAGGATTAAAAACATTTCAGAGAAAATAAAGGCTTAATGATGCATTAAAGACCTCCCAGTTATCTGCTTGGGATAGGGAATTACCAGCTGGCACTCCAATTTTCTGCACCCAAGGAACTGAAGAGCAAATAGAAAAATGGTCTCCCCGAGAGACAGCCAGGTGGATCACCCAGAAGTAGTAACACATCCTCCCAAAATTCCATCCTCCTCAGGCATCACCCATACCCACTCTCACAGCATTTGCCAAGGCAGTGTTGGGAACCCTAAATATACTGTATGTAGTTTGAAATTCAGGATCTTGTAAATCTAAGTGGCAAGAGTTAGAAATAGAACTTCAGTCTTGTTCACATATGATATATTTTATATACATGGGGGGGGGGGGTTGCACTTCCTTATTTAACAGATAGACATGACTCATCTTCTGAGGGGTCTGAGTTTCAGTATAAGTGAGACATTACATACCCAGAATTGAACTTGGTTGGTCTTGGTGGACCCAAGCTCTTAACAACTGCATGCACACAAAAGCTTATACCCAAATAAACTTAGAGTGATTTCACAGACACTAAATAATAATTTTAAATTAAATTTGTTATTAGATCTTACTGTGTGAAATCCACTTGCAAATTGTTGCTATGTGAAAGCACCCTTGTTTGGTCTTAAAGGTGCCCCTGGACTCAAACTTGCTTACACAGCACCCCTGATCTGTTTCTCACACAGCACTCCTGATCTGTTGCTCACACAGCACCCCTGATCTGTTTCTCACACAGCACCCCTGATCTGTTGCTCACACAGCACCCCTGATCTGTTGCTCACACAGCTACCCACCGGAAACTGAACAATCATTTATTATTAAATATTTTTTTACACTATGTGGCATAACTGGAGGAAATTCAGTTCAAGAAATAAAGAGAAAATATCTGGAGTATACCCGAGTGTCTTTTAACCCATCACTGTCACATAATGATTTTTTGTCTTTCTTTTGTGCCGACTTATGATGTGGAGGCAGAATTACATCTCGCTAGAGAGTGACAGAGTGTCTTTCAAAAGTGTATTTTGAGATTATTATATGCAAAGTATTACATTTAAAAGGATATAAGTCATATCACAAAAAATCCTATCTCTACAATGGGTGGGAAAGGGGATTGTCGAAATGTACTTGATATCAGTAAGCACACACAGTTGGTAAACAAGTCAAGTGTATCTTCCAGGCAACTGAGGAAAGCCAACAGAAGTTACTGAAGATATCCATCGTGCATATGTCCCCTAGGAATACAAGGCTGATTTTCCCTTCTCATTGATCTTAACCTTTCTCACCCATGACTGGAGCTGATTCAAATGTGGAAATATTGTTCACATGGACGAGTAGTATGCTTGTTACATTTATGCTCTGCTGTTTGCTCCAAGAAATTCATAAAATTATTTATAGTCGGTACCATCCTTTTGGGACTAGAGACTGGACTAGAGAGTTTTGCAGATGGGCAGAGTTTTGAAATTGGAATTTCCAGCTGAAAGTCCAATACTCTAGCTGATACTCTAGAAATATACCTTGGCATATATACTGAAGTCTAATTTTCATTCCTTCCCTCCTGGCACTTAAAAAAAAATGGGATAGTAATTTTCACAGGATGGATATAATCCATGATAAATATGGACTATAAACATAACATTTCTAAAGAACAATACATGGTAGAGTATTTAGAACAACATATAGTAATATAATGCAATAAAATGTAATATAATACAATAAATATAATTTATTGTAATATAATGCAATAAAACTTGAAATATGCTGCACCTCACCCCAACAAAAAGGGGCAAATGTTACCTTCCTGCTTGAGGGGAGGCAAATGAGATGCCATAAAGGAATCTCAGTTAACTTCCCACAATTAGAAAAGATTGTTTTGCACACATCTCCTAGAACAGAGGTCCCCAATCCCCAGTCCATGGACTGGGACCAGTCCGTGTCCTGTTAGCAACCGGGTCATGAGTTGTATAATTATTTCATTATATATTACAACGGAGGAGGAGGAAGAAGACATTGGATTTATATCCTGCCCTCCATTCTGAATCTTCAGAGTCTCAGAGTGGCTTACAATCTCCTTTACCTTCCTCCCCCACAACAGGCACCCTGTGAGGTAGGTGGGGCTGAGAGAGCTTTCACAGAAGTTGTCATTTCAAAGACAACTCTGTGAAAGCTATGGCTGACCCATGACCATTCCAGCAGCTACAAGTGGAGGAGTGGGGAATCAAACCCGGTTCTCTCAGATAAGAGTCTGCACACTTAATCGCTACAAGTGGAGGAGTGGGGAATCAAACCCGGTTCTCTCAGATAAGAGTCTGCACACTTAATCACTACATCAAACTAATAGAAATAAAGTGCACAATTGTGTCATCCTGAAACTATCGTGAGACCCCCCCCCCCCCCCCGGTCTGTGGAAAAATTGTCTTCCACAAAACCGGTCCCTGGTGCCAAAAAGGTTGGGGACCACTGTCCTAGAATACTGTTAGAGTCCAGCAGCTTAAGACCAACAAAGTTTAATTCAAAGTATGAGCTTTTGCGTGCGAGCATGCTTCTTCAGACACTCATACCTTGAATATAATTTTGTTGGTTCTAAAGGTGTTACTGGACTCTAACTTTATTCTATTGCTTCAGACCATGGATACCCACCTGGGTCTACATTTATCTCCTATTTTGACATATTTATTGCTTCAAGCTGTGTTCGCCCTTAATTGGATCCATACAGCTGTTGACCCTGTGCATTTGGCTTGTTGTCCCTGCTTTGTCTCAAAATGTCTTCATCATGTTATACGCTAATTTGCTTTTCAGCCCTATCTATACGTTTGAATGCCCCCCCCACCCAATTTCATTATATTTGAAGAAGTGTGCTTGCACATGAAAGCTCAGACCTTGAATAAAACTTCGTCGGTCCTAAAGGTGTCACTGGACTCTAACTTCGTTAACTTTATTGTTCTTACTATAAACAGGGTAAGGAATTAAACAGTGTAATTTTTTTTAAAGAAATGGACAACATGTTCAGTTCATTGTATTATCAATAATGACTGCAAATCTGTAAACTAGCAAATATGCAAGCATTTCAAGGACAGAAAGGTGCATGAAGCTTTCAGGCACTGAACTGGCTTTCTGGTTAGAAATAAATAAATCAGGGATTTTGTTCGTGGTGGTACTTACTCACCAGCACTGAGTACCAACAAATTTTTTTTTTTTTGGGGGGGAGGACTCTCCCAATTCCTGATGGGGGGATTGGTGGAAATTAGTGTGGCCTTTTATATGAGTACTAATGCCTTTATTTGTTGGTTGAATTATTTATTTCGAACAAAAAAAACCCCACTGGTATTGATTATCTCATTTGTTTCATAACAAAATAATATCGTACAAGCACTTTTCAGTGTGTTGTGGTCTGGTGAAATTGATAGATTTTAAAACATATTTTTGCACACCTGAGAACCCCTTTTAGAAGACTTTAAAGTCTCTATGAATAGGTTCAGAAAGAGTGCCTTTTTATAGAACACATTGCAATATGTTTCCTATGCCTTATACAATTTTGTGTATGACTATCATACATACTGTTATATTTATACTCTATTTGTTCCCAGTGAGATGCTTTCATAACAAGATAAGGCAAATATCTTCCCTGTCTTTTTGTACATTTGTACATTGTGTACATCTCAAGCTTCTCAATCACTGTATGATTTGGCTGTTCTTATACTGTTTTCCCACTAGGAAAAGCAGTTCCTGTAATTAGAGAGTATAGAGAAATTACAAAATACTTGTAATTACACTAACAGAAGAAAACAAAATAAAAACACTGTGGAGTAAGCTAAAAAAGTGCTGAAAGCATTCTAAAGAAGATGTCAAGGAAGTGTGTGTGTGTGTTTTTTTTGTGGAGCTACAATTTTCTAATCACACTGTTGTCATGGGGGTGGTGCGGCAGAAGGACTAGTGAGGTTTCTATCAGAACCCCTCAATTGTAATTTATCAGAATGTAGGTTTCCAAAATGAGTCCCAAGGTGCAGAGTGGTAAGCTGCAGTACTGCAGTCCAAGCTCTGCTCATGACCTGAGTTCAATCCCAGTGGAAGCTGGGTTCAGGTAGACAGCTCATGGTTGACTCAGCCTCCCATCCTTCTGAGGTCAGTAAAATGAGGACCCAGCTTGCTGGCGGGAAAGTGTAGATGACTGGGGAAGGCAATGGCAAACCACCCCGTAAAAAGTCTGCTGTGAAAACATCGTGATGTGACATCACCAAAGAGTCAGGAGTGATTAGTGCTTGCACATGGGACTACCTTTTTTGTTTAGGATTCCAAAATTGTTCTGATATTAACATCTTTTTGTTCTATGACAATCTTTTTCTCAAACACAGACCCTGTGAGAATCATGTACTTTCCACTGCTGCTGTAGAACCACAATTCATTTAATGGGGTTTCAAGTGCAGTATAGCACATGGTCTGCTAAAGTAATGGTGTTTGTATGTGGCAGTAATGTTTGGGTATTGCTACCAATTTACTTTTATGTGTGCTTCCCCAATATGGTGGGCCTGTTTCTTCCCCCAGGTTTCATATGTGATAATTTATTTGTGTACATGCTTTAATTAATGCTCTAACTGGTTTTTAAGGTTAAATTAATGCTCAATGTTAATGTTCTTAATGTAATTGTTTTATTAATGTACCATTGGTCATTGTGTTGTTTATTGCTGTTCTATTTATTAATGTACCATTGGTCATTGTGTTGTTAGCCGCCCTGAGCCTGCTTCGGCAGGGGAGGGCGGGATACAAATAAAATTTTACTTACTTTTACTTACTTACATTTTTATCCCACATTTGTACAAAGAAGCTCAGGGTAGTGTTCAGGTAGTTCCCTCCTCCTCCATTTTAGAGGGTGGGATGTAGCTGTGCAATAGTGGTGTGCAATTTGCCCCCCTTCCCACATATTTTCTGATTCAGGTATATTAGACTCCCCCCAATAATATGGAATCCCCCACCAAAAAAAAATTCTGGATCCCAATACTGGCAAAGTATTCAAATCTGTGATTTTTTTGGAAACCCTGAATTTTAGAGATCCAATAGACACAACATTTTTAAAAAAGAAACAAACCCATGAGTGACAAAGCTGCACAACACAGCTAAGTGGCTGGAGCAGATTGCTCCTGCCACTCAGCTGTTTCCCCTCAATTTCTTCTGCAGTCCCTTTAAACCAGGCTGGTTTAAAAGGACTTTAAAAGAAAGTGGGGGGAACAGGTGAGATGCCCAGAGCAGTCCACTATCTCTCAACTGTTTCCCCCAATTTTTTCTGCAGTCCCTTCAAACCAGGCTGGTTTAAAGGGCCTGCAAAAGAAAGTCGTGGAAAACATCTGAGAGGTTGGGAGCAGTCTCCTCATCTCTCAGCTGTTTCCTCCAATTTTTTCTGCAGTCCCTGAAAAATACTGGTAAGGTATTTTCCAGATATATTTTTGGCTCGGGAAGATCTGAATGCACGACTGTTCAGGACTAAGAACTAATTAAATCACCAGGCACAGTATATTGTTAGATGATGTTATAAAATTCAGCTCAAGTTTTATCATTGTTTAGTAGATCAAAATAACTGGTTTTACTAAAAGTTTCTTTTGGAAGCTGTTGAAATTTCCGTTCGGTTTCAATATAAGCTCTAGCCCTAAATGATGATATAGCTAATTCTGCTCTCATTAAGATTGCAGGCAATCCATTAGGCAAAACAAGTAGCCACCTCAGAAAACATTTTTGTACTGCCTCCAGACTGGTCAATAATTGCTTCTTCCACTCCCAAAGTTCTATCCCCATACTTTGGAAATAAAGAGCCTAATAGCTGGATCTATTAGGAAGCCCCCTTTGGTTTGGTAGAATCTCAGGATTGGTCCTGATAACTTATTTGCGGTTGATTTGATGGAGACGACACGGGCGTTCCAACTCAATGTTTTGCTAAATATTAAACCAAGGTATTTGTATACCTTACACTGTTCAATTGAAACATCTTGGATATTCCAGACATGTTTTAAAGTCTTTTCCAAAAGACCTTGGTTTTGGAATAATTGATAGATAGTCTCTCCTCCTTGCAGTAGTCTCCTAGGCTGTTTAAAAGTCTCTTTAGATCAATTCTTGTTAGGGAGAACAAAACTATATTGTCCGCATAGAGCAGAATTGATATTTTTTGTTGTCCCAATGCAGTTGGTATAAAGTCAGGGCGACTTAGCTTAGAAACTATGTCATTTATATAGAGATTGAATAGTGTAGGAGCTAACACACAGTCCTGCTTTACTCCTTTTCCTGTGGGGATTTCTCTAGTTAGAGAGCTGGATATGCCTACTCTTACCCTTGCAAAGGTGTCTGGGTGAAGCTCTCTCAGTAGGTACAACAACCTCTTGTCTATATTGGTCTTCAATAACTTAGCCCAGAGTCTCTCTCTGTTGATCGTCAAAGGCTGGTGACAGATTGACAAACACTGCGTACAGAGCTTTAGTGGGGTCAGACATTGCTGATTTGGCCAATTGATATAAGGTGTAGCAATGATTTATTGTACCTAGACTTTTCCTGAAACCTGCCTGATGGAGATAAATAATGCTGTTTTCGAAAATCAAATCATCTCACTTCCTCAGCAAGTATTTCCCATAAAGTTTGGATGTGGTATCTAAAAGGTTTATCGGTTGTAGTTTTGGGGGTTTGACCTGTCCTCCTTTTTGTAGATGGACCACAATACTAAGTATCCACCCCTTAGGGAATGTATCTGAGTTATTAATTTGGGTGAACAGTTTGTCCAGTATCGGAGACCACCATCCAGGGAAAGTCTTGATGAGATCGGTTAGAATCTGGAGAGCTACCGTTGGCCACCCCTGTTCTATATTATTATTTTTCTTTTAAAATATCTATTGCTATCTTGTAAGGAACATGATTTTTACAAGTATATATTAGATGTCTTCTTAGACGTTCCACTTCAGATTCTGTTACTGAGGGCCATTCTGGTAGTAGTACCCTTTCAAAGGTGGCGGGGGGGGGGGGGCGCTCTTGTATTAGTTGCATCTGACATGGAGCTGGGTAGGGGTTCATAGACTTTAGTGAAATGCTCCAGCCAAATGTTCCCTTTTATCTGGGCTTCCAGAGTTGAAGAAGATTTCCCTTCACTAGGCGAAACTAATTCCCAGAAATGGGTTTCATTCTTTTTGGAAGTAGCATGAGCTAGCTTGTTCCATTGCTACCTAGCATACTCATACGTCTTCCTTTTAACTAGATTCTTATAATGTGTTCTTAAGTTATTTAATTGCTGGAGGTGGCATTCCGACTTGCTTTGCCTAGTTTTCCTCATTTGTTTGTCTGTGATTTTTTAAAAAGTTTCTACTTTCCGAATAATACCATTTATTCAAGGGGCACAGGAAGATTTTAGGGAGTTTGTCCTTAATAAGGAGTGGCTTGATGATTTGAACAACCTCATTATATTGTTGGACAGTACTGACATCTGTTTGAAGAAGGGCTTGTCTTTTATCCCTTAGTCCAGTGCCTTCTAGGGCTTCAGCTACTTTTGTTTGCAGCTGCTCTGACCATTTATATCTTCTTTGGCCAGGAGACATGTTTGAAAAGACTATATAATTGTGTGCCCTTTATATTCAGACAGTGCCGTTCCAGACAGGCAACCCCCTGCCGCTGCCGTAGCCATCACACACCCTCTCCATTGCACCCCCCTGCACTCCATTGCACTCTCCCCCACCACCACCGCCCACTCCTTCCCTTTCTGTCGCCTCCCCCCCAGCACGATCACAGTGCATGGCCATGACGCATGCACTTCCTAAGGAGGAGGAGCCAAGCCTTCTCCAGCACGTCCTTTGGAAGCGCGCGCATTGCGGCCGACAGGGACAAGGCACTGCATGCTGGGGGTGGGGTGGGGCAGAATAGGCAGGCAAAATAGGTGCTTGCCTGGGGCACTGGGAGGGGAGTGCCTGATTTGGTACCCCCACCCTCTCGACACCCTAGGCAACCACCTAGTTTGTCTAGTGGGCAAGCCAGCCCTGTATTCAGACCTAAGAAGCAGATTCCTTTCTGGAATTTTAAGCCAAATACACAACTTATCTGACAATGAAACATTTTATTTTATTTTTTTACTGTCAGACACAAACCCCTTGGTCTCATGCAAGGTAGTACTTTTGCACTTGCAGTTAGAAAAGTTAGATCCAAGGTGACTCCTACTAACGCACCACATTAAGCTCTACAGTCCAGTGCAGCTATTATGATTTTAAACATACCAACAATGTACTTATGAAATTTTAAAAGTGTATAGTTCTAACCTGAAGATTTGCTTTTTAACTATGATTTTTTGAATGTAAATTTTTATACTGTAGTTTTATATTGTAATGGCCAATGGCCACATACAATAAAACTATTACCTTACCTTACTAAATTATATCAGCTCAGCAATCTACCTTAAAATGCTTCTTCAATTATAATTGTCATAAGACCTTACTCCCATCCTACTTTTTAAATTACTTTCTCCTATGTGGCCACAGTGATATGATGAAGATTTTCATCTGTCTGCTTTATGTTTGGGTTATTTTTCCTTTTTTTGTGCGTGGGGGAAGTATTAGGAAGTTTGTCAAATCTTAGAGTTCAGCAAAATTTTTACAGGGGATTTGAACAATTTCTTTGGGGGGGGAGGGGAGAAAGAAAGAGCACAATAAATTTTAGACATTACAAATCATTTTTATTTTGGCCTTTTGTTACACGCTTGTTTTAAATATGAACATTTCTTATGCTTGTGTGCATGAACAGAGATGAATATAACACAATGGTGCAAAGCTGTGCAAAGACATTATATGAACCTTTTATTGTACATTGTGGTGTTGATATGCTACCATTTTGAACAATCGCTCTGATGGAGGAATAAGCAGTCTTATTTATCCAATTGGCCCAGGGAACATTCAAACAATTTCAGTAATCAGAAACTTGGATAAATTTCAGTGAATCTGTATTACATTCATCAACATGAATGTATGCATTGTATTGTATTTACTGGTAGTTTTAGTAAATTGATATTTTATAATAAGCATGATAGCTTGAATCCAATGGAGAGATTCCACAAATAGAAGCAGCAGGCATTTTTAGCTGATTCCCCCATTCTGCTACAGATTTCCCCTCAGGCAGTTTCAGAAGTCCTCTTTTCCCCAGGAACAGCATTTCAGGGGGCATTTGGGATTGCAGCAGAAGGGTGGGGGGCAAGGAAGTCCCACTTCATGGATGGAAACCCCTTCCATCATGCAAATCTCCAGGGGGATCCACACCAATGCATATAATCTAACAACATCATAAACTTTCTTACTATATGACTATTACATTATACCTAAAACCTCTAAGAAGACATCTAATATATACTTGTAAAAATCATGTTCTTTACAAGATAGCAATAGATATTTTAAAAGAAACAGAATAATATAGAACAGGGGTGGCCAACGGTAGCTCTCCAGATGTTTTTTGCCTACAACTTCCATCAGCCCCAGCCAGCATGACCAATGGCCGGGGCTGATGGAAGTTGTAGGCAAAAAACATCCGGAGAGCTACCGTTGGCCACCCCTGATATAGAACATATGAGGCAAACAACAACGACAAAAGTTCGTATAGTTTTTGAACTTAAAAATAATGAAAAACAAATATATCAGAACACAAAAGAATACTATTTCTGGTAAAACGAGCTGAAGAATAGAAAAGAAAATGCAGACTTTAAAAAGAAGAACAAAATGTATAGTTTTTAAAAAGTAGTAAAGTTTTTGAGCTGAATTCTCATAGTACCTGTAAGAGCAAAGGATTTCCGTATAAACCCCTGGACCTGACTTGAATGAACGGAGGACAAGAAATATCCTGTTTTGAAATTGGGTGGAAATTAAAATGCAGCTCAGCACCTTCTGGTCTTCCTTTGCTGTTTGAAGACTCTGGACAGCTGCCAGCTATCAGCAAAAAGCTCCCTATCTTAGTGCATATAATTTGGGTTAGGAAAACTCAGCATGTACAAATGAGACCTTGATGGGACTTTTATATAAACACAAATCTAATGTTACTTTCTCTGTAATGAGGCTAGAAGACAAGGTTGCATTTAGATCCCAGTAGTCCAGATATAGCTTACATGCTGGTAACGGCTTAGAATTGAAATAATCTCTTCCTAAGCATGAGTAGTGCCTTTATGTTCTTCTTGGACACATTATCCTGCTTGCTAAGAGCCCAAAGCTAAAGCCACATTTTCTTCAAAGCAAACAAGAGCACTGCTTTGGGTTGCTTCTGTTTTATGGAATCTCGCTTGAAAACAGCCAGAGAAAATATAATCAGCACTTTCTGAAAATCCTGAATTATAAGAACATGTTAACTGATATAATAGACTAGACCAGGGGTGGCCAACGGTAGCTCTCCAGATGTTTGTTGCCTACAACTCCCATCAGCCCCAGCCATTGGCCACGCTGGCTGGGGCTGATGGGAGTTGTAGGCAAAAACATCTGGAGAGCTAACGTTGGCCACCCCTGGACTAGACCCATAGCCCAGTATCTAGCAGCACAATATTTGTCACAGCATCCCTCAATGAAGACACAAAATGATAATGTTGGGTTTAACAAGTTTATTCAGTTAAGTATTTATGCAGCTCTATGTCATATAGTTTCTAAGTCATATGCCATTTCATTTGGGATCTTTTTTTCTGCAGGGCTCTTTTTGAAGGCATTTGTAGTATAGCTACATGAGGCTGACAGAGCCTGCCCCGAGGCATGCAGTTACCAGTTTGCAAGGAGGATCAGTTGGAATTTGGTACTGATAAAATGGTGGTCATTTTGTCAGTGATTTGACTTCATCTGCTGTTCTGCACACACATACACACACCACCAATGGTTAAATGTTATTGAAAGTTATTGAAGGGGTTTGTTCAAAACTGTATTAAAATATTTTTAAAAGAGCATTGAGGAAGCTATTATTGGCGCTGGGAGTTGTAGTTTAACATATCGTTTTGCGATTAAGACTTTTGTAGGTCATGGCACTAAGGAAGGTTCTACAGAAGAAGGGAGGCTTGGCCAATCGCCCACCTCCTAAACAGCCTGCTATCCAATCGTCTTCTGATGAGGAAGGCAATCTCACTCTCCTTAAGCAGAATGGCTGCACAATCTCCCCAAACCCACCATTTCAAACCCTTGATCCCCAAGTCCTTACCAATGCTCCCTCTAAGCTATAGAGTCTTGTGAGCAAAAATTCTATTGGCATTAAAGTTGTGAGCTACTGCATAAATTAGTTTGCTCTGGGGCCATTTTTTCCTGAGCCAAGACCAATATGTGTGAGCCAGAGGCTAAAATAATTATGAGCTAGCTCACAGTAACTCAGCTTAGAGGGAACACTGATCCTTACCCTTATTTCTTTATTTAGTCTGGACATCTCTCCACTGGCACTTTACAAATAGTTCTCTTGCTTGGCCCTGCTTCTTACCTTTTCTCCCTTGACACACCAAGGAAATATCTATGAGAAATCGTCTTTTTGTTATCTTCCTGCCTCTATTGTTTGTTCACACATATCAAACAAGATACCATTTGTACTCTGAGTGGGTGACATCTATACCTGTAGACTGCTAACCCAGAGAACTGTGTGTCACGAAAGGCTTCACATGAAACATTCTATAGAAGGTGTTAAGTGGGAACTGAGCAGTGGTTTCTTCATAACTCCGATCTCCTCCAAAGAACTGAGGCTTGCATACTCTGCGAACTTGCAGTTGTGTTGAGCCCTGTTGTTATGAAACCATTCTGTATTATTCTTAATCCAGAGAAATTTGGAAGCATATTTTTCTCCATCCACCTACGTCAGGTTAGCCTTTGACAGTCAACTGGGTGAAGCTGCTACATGCCTGATCATGAAGGATAAATGTCAGTGAGCTGACGTTTGTTGAGGGGCTTATTCCTCGGAGATTGCATCTCTCCAGCAGCTCACTGAAGCTCCACAAAATACCAATTACAGTCAGGCCTGACAATCATTCGAATCTTGGTGCATGTCAACGTTGTCTTTAGATCAAGGGTGAGAGCCTGATCTCTAGTGGTATGGAAACAGATGTCAAGTCACTCAGGCGATCTTTCTTCTTGGTGAACACTGATAAGTTTGAAATCACTTTAGGCCAGGGGTGGGGAGGAAAGAATGTGCTGCAAGAAGGCAAACTCATCATCATAAGGTGAAATAGTGAGATAAGGCCCTGGAAAGCGGATTGCAGAGGCTACAGCTGTTTTGGAGCACTCATAACCATAATAGCCTTTTGATTTGTCAGTTTTAATTAATGCAAGAAGAAGGGCCACACCAAGGAATGAAGAAACAAAACAGTGGTGCCATGGGAATAAATTTTATGCACTTTATGTACCCCAATGCATTTCGCTCAGTGCTTCTTCAGGCGGATCTATATAAACATTAAAACATTTTTTAAAAGAACATAAGATTTATTTCCCAATACTAAAATACAAGTTAAAAGATCATATGTGTAAATATGTGTGTGTGCGAGTGAGAAAAACATCTGCAGATCAAGGTTATTAAGGAAGGGAACAAATTAACAATTACCCTGTACACAAAAAAAAACCCAACAGATAAGAACTCCGTCTTAAGTTTTGGAAGTCACCATACTGCCTATGTAAAGAACAATCTGCCTTATAGGCAATTTCTTAGAATTAAGAAAAAAATATGTACAAGGACAGTAGGTTTTTTTCGTTCACAGCTGGCTGATAGGGAATAGCACTGACACTTCAAAATGCTATAAGGTAGAGTTTTAAAAAAATCTTTAGAAGTTTTATTGACATTTCAAAAAGCGCTTAACAGCAATAAGAACAAATATGCTCAGTCTCGTAGCCAGGATTCAAAATGTTGGGGGGCATTTAAATTTTTGGGGGGCACACCAGGTGAGTTGGGGGGGGACTTGGCAACATTCAATAACTGGGGGTGGGACAGGTACCTTTGCCTCCAATCTGTCCCACACCCTGCAAGGGAGGGAGGGGCCCTTGCCACGAAGCAGCCGGTCCCTGGCAGGTAGAGGGCCTGGATGGGAGCCCCCTTCAGCAGAAGGCTGCCAGCTGCCTGCCTTCCTGTGGGAAGTGTCTGGCAAGTTGCAGTGCTCCCTGCCAGCAGGCCACACTGCAACTCCCACTGAGCATTACATCCATGAAGGTAAACCATGTTACTACCACTGCTCCTAGGCCCTCACCGATCAAGGGAGGGGAGAAAAGCTCCTTCCCGAGTGCCACTGCAGAAAGCCCTCCTCCCTGCACAGGGCCCTCGGCTGCATTGTGCTGGGACAAACAGCACCACCATAGTCAGGGGAAGGGTCATCTCCTCAAGTAGGGCAGCGAGCTTCCTCATGGCTCTTTCTGTAGGCCCCCTCCCTCAACCGAGTGTTCCTGGCCAGTGCAGGAGGAGGCAGTGGCTTCAGTGAACGCCACTCCTCCAGTCGCCTCACATGGAGGCCCAACACTGGACCCAGGCAGTCAATCTGGGCCACTCTGCAATGCCCCCTTAACGCAGCACCCAACCCCCTGCTGAAGACAGGCAGGCAAGGGAGGGAGGGAGCCATTGAGAGGGGTAAAGGTGCCAGCATAAGAGGAGAGATAAGTCGAGCCAGCTCTTCCTGTTCTCACAGCCAGCTTTGAAGCCAGCTGTGAGAGAATGAAGACCTGCTGAGGATTTCTCTTGCCCTCCCTTCCTGCTCTGCTGAGTTGGGGGCCCTCAGTCGGGGGGCCCTGGCAGGTAGAATACTAAAAAAAAAATTCAATAAAATCAATTCTACACATTTTAACCATAAAATCCAAGATGCACATTGGTGTTTCTCAATATCTTTATTTGTCCAGTGGGACTGTGAGACATTTGCTACCTCCCCTTAACTATTGACTACATTAACTATTGACTATATAAAGTGAACCATCATAGATGTAATAAGAACATAAGAACATAAGAGAAGCCATGTTGGATCAGGCCAACGGCCCATCAAGTCCAACACTCTGTGTCACACAGTGGCAAAAAAATTTATATACACACATACACTGTGACTAATAGCCACTGATGGACCTGTGCTCCATATTTTTATCTAAACCCCTCTTGAAGGTGGCTATACTTGTGGCCGCCACCACCTCCTGTGGCACTGAATTCCACATGTTAATCACCCTTTGGGTGAAGAAGTACTTCCTTTTATCCGTTTTAACCTTTCTGCTCAGCAATTTCATCGAATGCCCACGAGTTCTTGTATTGTGAGAAAGGGAGAAAAGGACTTCTTTCTCTACTTTCTCCATCCCATGCATTATCTTGTAAACCTCTATCATGTCACCCCGCAGTCGACGTTTCTCCAAGCTAAAGAGTCCCAAGCGTTTCAACCTTTCTTCATAGGGAAAGTGCTCCAGCCCTTTAATCATTCTAGTTGCCCTTCTCTGGACTTTCTCCAATGCTATAATATCCTTTTTGAGGTGCGGCGACCAGAACTGCACACAGTACTCCAAATGAGACCGCACCATCGATTTATACAGGGGCATTATGATACTGGCTGATTTGTTTTCAATTCCCTTCCTAATAATTCCCAGCATGGCGTTGGCCTTTTTTATTGCAGACGCACACTGTCTTGACATTTTCAGTGAGTTATCTACCACGACCCCAAGATCTCTCTCTTGGTCTGTCTCTGCCAGTTCACACCCCATCAACTTGTATTTGTAGCTGGGATTCTTGGCCTCAATGTGCATTACTTTGCACTTGGCCACATTGAACCGCATCTGTCATTAACAAATTTAAAAAAAGAAGGCTAGGAGTACACTATAGATCAGATAAGCCAAATACGTAAGTTAAATAAGCAAATGAATAAATAAGTCAAGAACAACATCAAGGTAATTAAATAAAAATACAATATATGAATCCGTGTCATAGATGGAGGACACCTGCTTAGTGCTGGGGCAAGACATACTCAGAATAAAGAAATAGAGAATTTCATGCAAAAGTTTTTAAAAGAGCATTTTTAAGAGTAGTGGATCATGCAGTGAGGAATCTTGGGAGGAGATATAGTCTACAAAAGGCATCCACATTTGGTGAAATTAGTGTTTTTAGGATATATATCAGATTGCAACTATCGATCAGTAGTTTTTTCCATAAGGAAATGGTCCCATACTTTTAAAAGCCAAGTTGTTCTGGCTGGGGCGGATAACGCTTTCCAGTATGAGGCAATTGAAGCCTTCACGGCTACAAGAGGACTAATCATTAATTCACATCTAATTTTTGGGATGTTTAGTGCATCCCAAATGTTCAGAAAAAATCAAATCTGGTGATAAAGGAATTTTGTAGGATGTAATAAGTTCAATTTGCTAGAGAATACCAGGCCAAAATTTCTCTAGGACTGGACATTCCCACCAGAAATGGGCATAAGAACCGAGTTGTTCACATTTCTTCCAACAAAGAGGAGACCTCCCTGTAGAGAAAGGAGCTTGCTGTTTGGATGTGATACACCAGCGATGGATGATTTTAAAGAATTTTAGTCTTGTGTTGATTACCGGAGAGGTAAATAGAGATGAAGAGTGTATTTGTCTTGGTTTTGGGAATCTGAGGTTTCAACTGTCAAAGCTTGTCTGTTCAGACAAAATTTGAATAGAAATATTTCTTATATCCATATAAAAGGATACAAGGACTATTTAAAAGAAAGAAGTCAGGATGCAAAGTTGCAATGTGCTTGTGAATGAATTCAAATTCATGAAAGTTTGGTATAAGCAAATGCGTTAATCCTCATTTAGCAATGAAATGTAATATCTGAGGAAATTTATTTATTTATTATTTATTTATTTCATTCAATTTATATCCCGCCCTACCCCACCGAAGCGGGCTCAGGGCGGCTTACAACATAAAACTCTAACAATAAATCAGCTTAAAATACATTAATAGTTAATACAATAAAATACATAAAAACTCATTTATCAATATACCATGCTACATCTTCCCTAAGTCAGTTCTTCAAGTATTCCAATGTTCAAATATGCTGATGTTCATGAATTCGGATAATCAGGTATCGGTCAGTTATATGCCAGCCGGAAGAGGGTTGTCTTACAGGCCCTGCGGAACTGTCCAAGATTCCGCAGGGCCCTCACCTCCTCCAGAAGCTGGTTCCACCAACAGGGAGCTGCAATCGAAAAGGCCCTGTCCCTAGTTGTTTTCAGACGGGCCTCCTTTGGCCCAGGGATTGTAAGGAGGTTCTGAAACCCCGATCTCAGCACTCTCTGGGGAACATGTGGGAAATCTGTTTCAATGTATGTGAAGAAGTGTGTACATGCTGAGAGTCTGTTATCACATGTACCCTGGGATGACTTTTGTTTGGCTTGGTGGTTCTGCAGGACCCTGATTTCATTCTCACATTCCTGTTGCATTTATGTGCTAATTTGCTGCCATTCATTAATCTTACAGACCTATTTCAGCTCAATACATCTTGGCTCTGCATGGCCGTTCCGTAACAGCTGCCCCCCCCAGCCTCTCTTTTCCTTATAAGAAGGACTTGAGGATATTTTATTTGATTGTTTGTATCCAGGGCTTTTTTTGTAGAAAAAGCCCAGCAGGAACTCATTGGTATGTGAGGCGACACCTCTAGGGTGGCCAGACCGTCCCGGTCACCCGGGAAAGTCCCGATTCTGGCCCCCAATTCCTGCCTCCCGGGCTGGCTATACCAGCAGCCTGTCGGTCACTTCTGGGTTCCTGTCCTGCATCTCGACCTGTGTTATTGGTGACAGGCTGCTTCGACAGGCTGCTGCGCCGGCCCCCTGGGTCCCACAATGATGGGACCGATGCCACAGGGACGGGCTCGAAACACTCTATAACCCATCAAAAGAACAGCAGTCTAGCTCGCTTCCCCCGAGCCCTGCCGCCATAAGCCTCAAGGGGGCTCATTTTGCAGCATCTCCCGGCAGGAGGGTGGCACCCGTACGGGACACATATCAAATGAAAGAGGGGGCGCAGGGCTATCAGAAACAGCCGGCGGAGGGAAATGATGTCATTTGGGGGAAATGATGTCGCAGGAAGTGATGTCACTTCCTGCTTCTGGCAGGTGGCGCGGGGGAAATGATGTCACAGGAAGTGATGTCACTTCCTGTTTCCGGCGGTGGCATGACGTCACCGGAAGTGACGTCACCGGAAGTGCTTCAACTACCCAACCACAGTCTCCAAATCTTCAGTTCAGTTCATGGGAGCAGCTTCTGGCCAGCTACCCATCAACAGAATTAGCTCAATCTCACTTTCCCCCCAAATGTAAATTGGAACCAAGCAAGTATTTTGAACCCACCAAAGAGAGCCTGCAGTCTGACTGTTGGTGCATTAAAAGTCGGTGTAGCCAGCCAGCCTTTATTTTCCAACAGACATCAAATTTATAAGGATTGATATGTGCTGGATATCTATACTTTAGTAATTAATCCAGAGAATCCAAAAATACAAGTGAAAACTTTTGCAGATCTCAATTATCTTACAATATCAAGAGTCCTTCAACACTCAGGTCTGCCAATGTATTGATTTACCCAATTAGAGCTTACCAACGCTGGTTAATATGCATATTGACACCATCTCTCTAATTCATTTGTCTCTGTTTTAGCTCAGTTAGCATTTCTAAGAAGCTGAAGTTATAAAGTCATCACCCTGACTTTGCAGCTCAGAGGAAAAATCACACATAGCCTTTATCGCCCCATTCATGCCTTTGAAGCCCCAAGTCTGCGTTGGTTGCCCAGTGGGGGCTTAGCCCTTGCCGAGATAATTCGGGGGGGGGGGGCTCCAGCCCCTGAGCCCCTGCATAGTTTATGCCTATGACTCCCAGTACACACAAAAAAGTAGATTGTACAAGGGAAATCTGGCATGATTAAAGTAGGATAGTGTAAGTAATGATCATGGAAGCAGAGGATAGAAAAGAGACGTTTTTGTGCACATGAAATGGTGTGAAATAGCCTGAAGAAAGCAAATACAAATGTCGAAGTAGGAGGTTTTTTATTATTATGCTTACATAGCCTCAGCAGATATGAAATTATTTCTGTGCAGATTGTTAGTATAAAGAAACATCTGTCATACAAATTACGTAGTAACAGAACAGACAGTTTTGCACAGGAGACTAAATAAAAGTTCATTATAACCAGCATTCTGCTACATGTCAAAGAAGGACAGTTTTAACAACCGAGGGCCATAAAAGGAGTGGCTGTTACTATGGTAAAAAATCGTATATTTAATAAAATGTCATAAATGTCCTAAAAAGCAGACATTTGCATCACAGCTGTTGAATGACCACAGAGAGAATACTGTAGAAAAAAAAATTCCCTAGTACTAGAGTTCAGAAAGTGTTTCTTAAAAACAAAATAATCAGGGAATAGGGTTGCTAGCCCCCATGTGGGAGTGGGGAATCCCCCAATTTTGAGAGCTCTTGCTCACTGCTGGTCAGCAGGAGGAAGTCCCACTCCCAACAGCCACGAGCCTGCAGGACATCCTTGATGTGATGACATCACCCAGAAGTGACATCATCACACCAGGAACATCACACGCTGATGCTCTGGTATTTTGGGCAAAACTGTATGGTAACAATAGAACTTTGCCCAAAATACTAGTGTGTCACCATGTGACACCCCCAGCACGATGATGTTATTTCTGCCTGATGTCATCATATTGGGGACATCGTGCAGAGCAACACTGGCCCACCCCATGCACTCCTGGAGTGCTTCCTCCCACTCCCACTGGCACCATGTAAAGACCTGGCAACCCTATTGAGAAAGTTGTCTGCTCTGGGCTCTGGAGGCCTGATATCAGAAGGTACAATGGAAAATAAGATTTCAGAGAATTTCACAATGGTATTAGTTTTAATAAATATGGAACCCCAAGTACTAATATTTTACTAGAAAAATATCTGGATATATTGGAATGTCCACCAGCAAAGTTATTATATTCTAGATGCTCTGTAATATATCTGTCAAACAGTCACAGTCTTGAAACCTCTTCTAGGGAATGAGGAATGGAGAAGGTCTCTAGCTGTTGCAAGAAATTGCCAATTCTTTCCCTCATCAGTTTAAGAATGATGATAAGGTAGTACTGAACAAAGCATATATACAGTAAATGCTATTCCCATCACACTCCAGGGTGCCAGAGACCTAAGTTACTTGCTGGTACATTCAATGCCTTCAGGAGGTCTTGCCTGAGCTCCCACTTCCCTTACATGTTGCCCATGTGTCATGGTGAACTCAATCTACTGTCCAGGGTTGTTAGGGATCAGAAGCAAGGGGAGAACCATTTTGACCACTCAGAGCTCCTTGGAGGAAATATAGGATAAAAGTGTAGTAAGTTAATATGTAGATAGAGAGAACTTTCATTGTTATGGCTGGTTTCTGATATAGTTGGCTTCACATACATACATACTAAACATTTGTAGCAATCACACATACAGAAGCCTGCCTCCCCTATCCTTACCTGCTCCCATGAAGGAGAAAGGGAAGAATAGTAGCTTCTGCCAGATCCATTGTATTCACTCTCTCTGGCTTCATGCTGGCTTGTCAGGTCCTCCTTTTCCCACCCTGCACTGCCCTCATAAAGGGGGAGGGGAGGAAGAGCAGGTCATTGCCAGAACTGCTGTGCTCCCTCCCTCTGGCTCTTCAGTGATTTGGGGCTTGGTGGCTTGCCTTCCCTTCCCTGGTCTGATCCCATGAAGGAGAGAGGGAGAAACAACAGGCAGCTACTTTCTCCATCTCTGTGGCAGCTTTGGGGCTCAGAGTGCACTTGGAGTTTGGTGGGTCCACACATGTGCCTATCCTAGGGGGGCATTACTAGTGGCTGGCCTGCTGCTGAAACATCTTGGTCTGGCCCTGACTGAAGTCAATGGCCACAGAAGTGTATGACTTTGCTTTGATTCCACTGTGAGATAACTTCATCTCTGAGGTGTTCCATAGCTCAGATCTTTGCAAGGAAACAGTGTAATAGTTGGATGCGGACTGCTCAAGTTTAACAAATTGTATTAACCATACATTAGTACTTTCCCCAACAAACTAAGCATGACATACCTAGAACAAAATACTTAAATCTGCTGTTTGGCCTTAATTGTTCATATTAAAGAAAATTATTTCAATTAATACAGATATTAACTATTCTACTTTTCTTCTATTTGAATTGTAGATGTGGCAGGGACAAGTGGGAGATTAAAAAATGTGGAAGTTGTTTAGGTTTTGAAATGTCATCAGATGGAGATGTTCCAATTTGTGAATGATACTTTGTGAATTACATGTGATGTTGACATCATGACATCATTATTTTATTTTGAACATGTTTTTCTTGGTTAGTATGGTATACCTGTCAAGGGAAGACAAGTTACTGAGAGAGAGAAGAAAGTGAACTGTTCAGAATGAACTGAGTACAGAAGCAACACTTTAGAGTGTTCTTTAAAATAAAGGAAGAAAAGTTACCCAAGAGACTAAGATAAAGAGGAATGAGAGAAGGATGCCCCCCCAACAATACATTGACTGTCTTCCAGAAAACCTTCTAAGAGACAACAGACAAGAACTCACGATTCTTAAAATATCACTCTGAAAGAGTTCGTTATAATGAAGTGTTTCACAAACTGTCAAAATGCTTTTTTTCTGGGTTTTTAAAAAAAATAATTTGTAGGACCACTTAGGAAGAGTGGAAAGACATTAGCGGACAAAAGTAAAAAAAAAAACAAAAACACTTTTGTAAGCCTAAATGCCCTCAAAATGAGGTTGGGGAATAGTCAGGTGAGCACCTGGCTCACTAGGAATCTTTTACCTATGTATACAAGATTAACCTTCCAGACAAGTGATGCTGAAAATATTAGGGACTCTAATTTAGTAAAACCAATTAAAATTTATTAAGAAAAATATAGGCTTCCATACAAGATAAAAATACTCATAAAATCACACATACAGTCCTAAGAAATATAGAGAGAGAGAGATAGGGGAACACATGGGTAGAAAAACAGGGTGATATTTACCTATCGTAGTCTTCAAGGAAGGCTCCAATGGCGACGAGCGAGGAAGTGGGAAAGGGACTCGAAACTGATCAGGAATCGGGGATGGATCTATGCAGCGGAAGTTGGGATACTGCTAAAAGCACACCTGTGGGTAGCTAGTCCACAGATTATAAGGACTCTCTTGAGCCCTCAGGAGATGGGAGGTACAAGGGAGGAGAAAGGGGAGGCTCTGCAGTGACCATGAGGGCTGGACTTCTGCAGTAGCCAATAGCAAATTAATTGGTGGCACCTAATTGGTTGCCCATGACTGACCAATAAACAAGCTTAGTCCAGGAGTACCTGAGTAAACTTTCAGGTTGAAACGGACCTGGGGAGGCTCCAAAGTGACAGTTGGAAAGAAGGATAGAAGTGACTACCGGGTGGGGAATATTTAGGATTCCATGGACTTATCTAAAAGGGTGACAATGGAGAATCAAATGCTAGCCTGGGTAACACCCAGTTTATACAAAGAAACTTGGCTCTGGCTGAAGATGGTCTTCCTCTTCTTCTGTCTTCTTCGGGGCACTAGTCTTTGTCTCGGGTTCCGTTGAACAAAGAAAGTGGCGGTTGAACGATTACCCACTTCTGGGGTGGGTAGGTTGCTTTCAGGCCAAAGGTGACATCTGGTGTGTACCTGAGCCATCCACTTCGATGGAATGGAGTCAAGCCTGGTAGGAAGATGGCTGCGTGTGGTATTAGCCCTCCACGGTGGATTCCATGGTCAGCAATTCATAACCGTTCGCCTGGATAGCTCCTGGTGGTGCAGTCTCTTCCGCTCCATGGCTGGTATACGGGACGACGGGAAGCCATTCGTTCTTCTGGAAGGCACTCTTGTACCGGTCTAGAGTGCCTTCTTGGCGTTATGGCTGCTTGTACTACATAAGTCCCTAATGTTCCTGGATAGGTTTGCCCACACTCTCTGGCCAGACGTGTGTGAGTTACTTCTCCAGGTGCTCTGGCAACCAAACTGGTAACTACAATGTTCAATAAGGGGGCTTTTCCCTCACACTTTTCAAATGCTTTTCTCCATACCTGGGATATATTGTTTTCTTCATAATTCAGTCAAATAGGTCAAGTACAAAACCAGGAAATAACCTTTCCCTCCCTAAATGTAGCAAAGTTCAGTGGTAGTATCTACACATTCTCTGTACTGAATATGTGTACTGAAGGCAAATGCTTCTAGAAATGTTTGAAGTTGAGAGCACACAGGACTTTTTTGTAGCAGGAACTTCTTTGCATATTAGTCTACACCCTTCTAATGTAGCTAATCCTCCAAGAGCATACAGGGTTCTTCTTACAGGGCCTACTGTAAGCTCCAGGTGGATTGGCTATATCAGGGGTGTGTGCCCTAATATGCAAAGGAGTTCCTGCTACAAAAAACAGCCCTGGGAGTACCCAAGAATACATTCTTAATATGTACTCCCCTTAGCATAGAATAACCAACATTTCCTCCCTTTTATTAGAAGAACAAAATCCTTATATTTTAATTGTGGTTCATAAACATGCAGAATCAATTTTACCAGAAAATCTCCTGTTTTCTGCACAAAGTGGAAATGATCAGCTTTAATTTCATCATCCTTCCCCTTAATCTGAAGTGTTGCTTTATCCAAATGGATGCTTCTTGAAAATTAACACATTGCTTATCTCTCTGACACCACCATCCACATGTATACATGTTATAAAAGATGGTTTTGGCAATCAATGCTTGTGACATCTCTATAGTTAAAGTACCCATTCAAAAGGAAATGCAATGCATTGCTGTTTTCTGTAATGTTACTGTTGTATTTAAAGAAGATTTTTTTTGATAAATCACTTATATGCCTCAGTGATTTTAAAGGAACCAGCAGCATATGACATTTTAATTTACTTTGCATGAAGGGACAACTATTTTGAGATCATTATTTTATTTTCCCATGAATAGAAAATACTTCTTGTGAGCATTTATGTTGCGAATTGATATATTTCAGTTTGATATAAACAGAAGTGACAGAGCTGTAGTTCTATAGATCTTCATTTCAGGACTTAAATATACATAGCTATAGCAACACCTTTTGGGACACAAATTCATCCTATTGTACATCAGACGGCCTCTAGCAGGTGTGTGTGATTTTTTTAAAGCATTTTTTAGTTCAGGTCTATTGGACGGGAGAAGAAGAACAGCAGGCTTTTTGTTTTGTTTTGTTTTGTTTTTTAAACCAGTCCAACCCTGAGGCTGACTTGGCTTCTCATGCAATGCTGTTTAAACTATCCCCAGGATCTGCTGTGCTGAGACGAGCATATTGCTGCCTGCAGCCCAGAAGCTTCTGGGGCTGGCTTCTCCCGCAGCCTGGTACAGCTGGTCCTCAGACTTTAAAGGGACTACAGTAGAAGCCTGATAAACCACTGAGAGGTGGGGGCAATCTGTTTCCACCTCTCTGCTGTTTTCAGATCTACTGGTCATTCCTGAATATACCCATGATTTTCTCAGGATTTTTTTTTTGGAGGGGGGGCTTCCCAAGAAAACCCAGATACATTTGGAAAACTGAAATATACCCTGAAAATTCCAGTAAGGTATTTTTGGTATATTTTTGGCTCAAGTAGATCTGAATGGACACCCCTGCTCTCCAGTTGAAATGGTATGGTACCACAATTCAAACATGCATGCTTGTTGTAATGTAGCTTAGCCTGAAGTGTCTTTGAAACTAAAATCTTTAGAATGATTGTGTCTGGGCCGCAGTGTCTTGGCCTCTTCCAGAGCCACGGCAACCCCACTCCAGAGCTCAGCCCCCTACCCGGCCTGCTGGAGATGGGCCACCTGGGGCCCCAATGAAGCAGCAGAGAGTGTTGGAGGGGGCATCAGGGGAAGCGGCAGAGCCAGGCTCTTCAGGGCAGTGTGGTAAGGCTGGCCGCAGCTGACGACAGAAAGGCACGCAGGAGCTGGCAGCAGGGAAGGCTCCAACGATTCAGGTAGCCACAGCAGTGGAGAAAGGGGGGGGCGGGAACCACCCAGCCCAACACTGTGAGGCTGGAGAAGCAGAAGGGGAACCAATCAAGGAGCAGAAGGAGAGCCGGAAGGAGGGAAAAAGCATCACTGGGTGGGTGTCGGGAAGAGTGACAGGTCTGGAAGGGAATAGGGAGTGGGGAAGTCCTGAGGAACTACAGTGTGAGGAAATACAAAGGAAGAAACACGCTGATGGCCAGGGAGGTAGATAGGGGATGAAAGGGGCCAACAGTGGAAGCAGAGGGAGAGGAAGCTCGTAAACAACCCTGTCTTGTGGGGAGGCAGTACAAAGTGACTGTAACTTTGCCACACACCCCATTCTGAGGCCTGAAGCACTTCCTCCAACTCCCTCATGACATGGCAGGGGCACCCCAGGGAGGGAAGGGTGCCCTGGAGCACCACAGGTTGGTAGAAGAGGCTTCCTTTATACATAGTATAATTAGTAAGCCACATTCCCTACAGTCCTCACATTGATGCATTATCAAGTATGACTAGTTCTAAGACTGAATGTTGCACTGCAGAATTGATGGGTACAGTCAGTACCCATCTTTAAAGTCAGATGCCTGAAAATATGAGACATAACAAGTTGCTTGCTAGCTTGTGGAAAAACTGATCCATACTGTTGGAAAGAGGTAGCTGTGTTGGTCTGTAGTAGCAAAATAATCCAAAAGTCCAGTGGCATTTTAAAAACAACCAGCTTTTTTTTCAATATGGACTTTTTGTAAGGCATCTTGTCTTTCCCACTCGCATCTTCTGATAGCGCTTTGTCATTATGTTCAGATTAGGGTTGCCAACTCTGGGTTAGAAAATTCCTGAAGATTTGGGGGTAGAGCCTGAGGAGGGTAGAATTTGGGGAAGGATGAGAGTGGGGCATAATTTCATAGAGTCCACCCTCCAAAGTAGCTATTTTCTCGGAGGGACTAATCTCTGTTAGTCTGGAGATCAGTTAGAATTCTGTGAAAGCCTAGAGCAACCCTGCATGAACTCTGCATCATGTAACAAATCAATACATTAACCATGAATGTAAGTAGCCTATCAAACCCAACAACTGCAATTACTGTCTAATCCACAAGCAGGCAACTCTAACCACCCATCATGAATGGTCATTTCCGTGTATCCCTTGTCCTGTGTGAAAGTTAGTATCCTCAGAGGACCATAGTGAGAAGCAAGTCTCACAAAGATTAAACAGCACTAGTAGTTGTATGCCACTAAAATAAGTGGTAAGAACACAAAGTGCTTTGGATCTTATTTGGGCTCTGCTTCTTACACTCCTTTCTTGACACTTATCAAAGGAGTATTAAAAACAAAACTAAGAACAACTCATATTAACAATAAACAAGCTGTTTACCATGTATCCAAGACTTTATAAGCATCCCAATGCTCGCCCCCCCCCCCAAAAAAAAATAAGGATAAGCAAGAATCAGAATTTAATCCCAGAGAAATTCTGCAGCTTAATTATGAAACAGAATATCCTTCCTTCCAGTCGCTCCTATCACTCTTGGTTATTTTTAAATTTACATATGACTTGAAAACCCACTTATGAGTGACTCATCTCAATAACTCACCTTTATACTTACCTCGTCTTTTACACAATAGCAGTTACAATATATATCCTGAGTATCTTAATCGCTGCAATGATATTTGTTATTTGCTTTACTTTTTATTGTATTTTTAATATTTCATAATGAAGTATGTATTGTTAAAAACATTATGAGCTGCATGTTTAACCACTGTCCTAATTTTTATCCTGTACTTTATATCTTATATATATATCAGTATATATATACTGCAAGTCCAAAACTTGCAGTACATGATATCTCACAAATATCTCTTTTGGTCCTTAAAAAAATAAATAAATCAGGCTAGGCATGTCCTCTTCTCATGATCTGGTATCCATTTTCCAAAGTCCCATTAAATAGCAGCAGCAGCAACAACAAAAGGTATTCATTATAATTCTTTTTAATTGCAGCTGCCAATCATGACAGAGGCTGCTGCTATTCCCTTCAAAGATCTCCAGTGACGAATTGGTGTTATTTGTTTTCTCATACATGATAATAACTAAGTATTTTACTGTTTAGCATAAAGAAAGTAACCCATGTTGAATAGATGTAGTGTTCTGCCATGACACTGAACACTGTAAACAACGTCAAGCTTTTGTGGTATTATGATTGTGCTTGTTCAAAAATACTGATACTTAATGATGTGTGCTAAAAGACCTTCAGTATGAATGCCTTCCAGATTAGTTATGTTGAACAATTTTATGTTTCTTCATGAAAAAAATGGAAAGTTTCTAACATACAGTTTTGATACTTGACTAAAGCCTGCATGTTTCTCTTTTCATTTGAATATCAAGCTTCATATATCACAAGTTCTATTGGTAATGATACTAAGCACTGTTAGAGAACAGGGGCCTATGAGAGGTGGTGTTCTGCATTTACAACAGAAAAAAATACATTGGCATACTGCTTCCTGTCATACAATCCCCATGAGTCCAATTGCATGGATTCTTTTGACTCCTTACTTAAACTGGTCCCAACACAGACTGCACCAACACAGATTTACAGTCTAAAAACTATGTAAATTTGCACATAAGGATGTACAGATATATCCTCTTTAATTTCTTTCCCTGTCGTTGGTTTGGTTTTTGCATGTTGTTTTTGTGAAGTTTTTTTTTCATTTTGCTCATTTTCATTGCTGTCCTATTCTTAATTTTGTTTATCTTATGGCATTTTTATGTTATGCTGTGTGATTTTGTACAATTTATACATTATATGCCATTAATACTCCACTGATGAAGAAGAAAATATTTGGCATAATAAAAAAAGTAAAAGACTCATGGGTTGTATTAGAACAAAGAAGAAGCAAAGTCTGGAGCTGAAAATAATTCAGAAGCATTCCTAATTTGCAATGAGGAAAGGTTTGGTACAACTGAATTTCTGTGTCATTGGATCGTTTTAGGAATAATTACGGTGGCTTCTGCAGTTTATAGTCTAATCCTATAGTCTTATCTTACCAATTTAAACTAATATGTCTTCTTAGAGGTGCCCTTGCAACATCCCTTCCTGATCATCTAGCTCACCCTTCATAAATAGCAGCATCTAGAAGGTAAAAAAGAGCACACGGCCTCCTTCCCCCTAACCTTTTGCAGAGCAGCCCTCCCATCTCTGCAAAATCCAAGTGATGTTAATACTGATCTGAATAAGGACACTGTTCTGCCTGCCTCATTCATTTACAAGTAACGAGGGTCAAGGAATAGAGGTGAAATCGAGAGGAGTCAAAACACTGGCTCTCATTTTAAATACTTACTTTAACCCAAAAGCCGCTAGCATATCAGCCTGGAGCATATGGGATGGGATTCAAGCTCTCTTGAAATACCATTGAATTAAGTAGAAATTCATTTGCGTAATTGAGTGCAATGAACTGCAAGACTGGGGTGTCTACTTGTATTATTTTCCTGCCAGGGCTGTTAGATTTTTTTTTTTTTTTGCAGGAGAAATCCCTTAGCCAGGGATTTTACTGCTATTTAAATATAGCATTAGAAAACCAAAGCATCAGTCTGTTATTGAAATAAATACCTTTTATGTCTAATAAAATGTTCAGTTAAGTCAAAAACAATTGATATGCCGCAAGGACACCAATTCTGAAGGATACTCCAATTCAATAAATAGCATCCTGTGGCAGTGGTTCCAATCCCATGCGCCCTTACTTGGAGGTAATTCCCATTGAATTCAGTAGGGTTTTTGAGCAAAAACTACAATGGGAGAAGATCCTGTAAAATATAATTCCAGAGAGGGAACCTAAAGGGCAGCCTTGTTAGTCTGTATCAGCAAAATAAAACAGGAGTCCAGCAGCACCTGAACAAATAACATTTATTCCAGCAACAACTTTTTATAAGTCGGTCTTACTTTGTATGATTTGTATGCTAGTTAAGAATATATAGGCACAAGTTGTCCTTTCCAGAACTCTGCTGTGCTTTGCAATAGTATCGCCATCACCCCCTACCAGGCGCTGTGATGTTTGTTCCTCTTTTTTTAAATGAGCTATATAAAACTATTCAAGATGACTGAATTACAATATTATTAGGGTTTGCAGACTCTTTCGGGCTCAAGTGCCGTGTTCTACTGGAGAAAGTTTTTCTTTTTTGATGTTACCAGCCGTGAAAACCTGAAATCTTTGAATTACAATACTCACACAGAGTAACAAATAATCTTATCCTCTCACGGCTAATGTCTGCCATTGCTTTTAAAAGTTCACAAAAGAACCATTGTGTCATTAGCACAAAAGTCAGCTCTATGTTCTGTTTCTCCCAGTAAAGAAACAGTGCAGTGCAACAGTGACTCTGGAATTTAATTTTTTTTTTTCAGTCAAGTGCAGTACACAAAATTGCATATTCTGCTCTGACTATCGTTCCCTTCCATTTTAAAGATTAAGCACAGAGTTATGTTATCTCACCCAAAGAGTGAATACAAGCCTGTTGTTTTAGTAATAATAGCAAGGAATACTTGCAGCCCTTCTCATTGTCCCTGGAAATACTGCTCCAAATCCAGTTCTTCCCAGCAAAATTTAAGAACACAAGAACATAAGAGAGGCCATGTTAGATCAGGCCAATGGCCCCTCCAGTCCAACACTCTGGGTCACATAAGAACATAAGAGAGGCCATGTTAGATCAGGCCAATGGCCCCTCCAGTCCAACACTCTGGGTCACATAAGAACATAAGAGAGGCCATGTTAGATCAGGCCAATGGCCCCTCCAGTCCAACACTCTGGGTCACATAAGAACATAAGAGAGGCCATGTTAGATCAGGCCAATGGCCCCTCCAGTCCAACACTCTGGGTCACATAAGAACATAAGAGAGGCCATGTTAGATCAGGCCAATGGCCCCTCCAGTCCAACACTCTGGGTCACATAAGAACATAAGAGAGGCCATGTTAGATCAGGCCAATGGCCCATCCAGTCCAACACTCTGTGTCACACAGTGGCAATTTTTTTTATATATATATACACACACACTGTGGCTTCTCTCTCACACACACTCTCTCTTTCTTTCTCTATTAGCTAAAAAGGGGGGAGGTAATTTAAAATGGGAGAGACATGCAAAAATAATAATGCAAGCATGAAGAGTACCTGTAGGCTAGTATCAGCTGACAGTAGGAAAGTGCTCAAAAAGGAGAGCTAGCTGCCAAGTAGAGGCTGGCTATCCCTTGCTACCCTACACCAATTGCCCATCACCAAGTAGTGCAGTGGGGAGAGGGGGGGGGGAAGAGAGAAAATGGTGTAAAACAATATCATGATGTCATTTCTGGGCAAAAACCCAGGCGTGACATTGCACACACCCCCATAATGCTCTAGGGGTTCTACTGATCTTTGTTGTATTTACTATAGAAATGTGTGAGATTCCTAGACCATGATGAGTGTGTGTGAAAGAGAAAATCCTTATTATTTCATCCATGTGGATTAGAAAACAAACTGACTCCACAACTGTCAAAATGCACAGGGAGGGCAGTTATGTGGTAGCCTAGACCAATTCTAATGCTTGTGAATCAGCTCCCGAGAAATCAGGCGTAACTTGAGCATGCAAAAATGGGCTGGTTCACATGCAGGCAGGAAAAGGCACATGTGATATGCAACAATCAGCAAATAGAATGAAGGTGGTGTAATTAGCATCCACATGCAGGGTCTCCACAACACTGCTGTTAGCACTGCCTTTCCCCACCCCCTTTTTCTTCACTGCAATGGTGCAAAACTACCAATGTGATGCAAATCTTGCAGGCCTCCCTAGTGGTCTGGCAATCCTCCTCTCCATAACAGCTGAACTACAACACCAGGGCCATAGCCACTGAGAGGGGGCACAGGTGTGGTGCCCCTTATAGAGTCTGCAGTACCTCCACCCAATCTTTCCTAATCTTCCCTTTCGGTGAAAGGGAACATTGGGACAATGGAACGTTACAACAGGCTCATATTACTCTTCACAATTAAGAGACCTAATGGCATTGACATCAATCTCCAATCTGATATTTATTGCCTTTGCTATTTTTTATCATCCAGTCAACCCAAACCAATGATTACCAGACCCCAACTTGTCATCTTGTCATTCTTTTAATCTGCTAAAAAATATTTTCACTATTTTGCATACTAATTCACAGCCCACTCTCTCTATATGTAGAACTGCTAATTCCATCCCATACTGTCTGATGAAGTGTGCTTTTAGCACACAAAAGCTTACATTCCCAATAAAAATGTGTTGGTCCTAAGGGAGCTACTACTGGACTCCAACTTTGTTCTAGATATAATATTGTTCATTCTAAATATTTCTAATTATATGAAGAAAAATATTTATTGGACATATCCTCAATAAACATATGAACATATGAAGCTGCCTTATACTGAATCAGACCCTTGGTCCATCAAAGTCAGTATTGTCTTCTCAGACTGGCAGCGGCTCTCCAGGGTCTCAAGCTGAGGTTTTTTCACACCTATTTGCCTGGACCCTTTTTGGAGATGCCAGGGATTGAACCTGGGACCTTCTGCTTACCAAGCAGATGCTCTACCACTGAGCCACCGTCCCTCCCATAATAAACAAGAGTTTATTAAGAGTATACAAAGCAAAACTGAACTGTGTTAGGAGAAACATCAGAAATTGGAAGGATGAGTATTTCCATTTATTTGGGATCACCTAAATCAGGGATACTAAGTTATTGTTTGAAGTGTTTGAAGCCAAGGGGAAATTCTGTTGAGGTGAAGCCTATTTAGTGCACACAGAATTGCATTTGATAAAAAGAAAATTGTCCACCTCCCCATTTTGCTGTAGTCTGTTGTGCCACCGCAGTCATGGTGCTGGGGATTATTGACTACCAAGAAGAGTGTGGGGAAGGCAAAGTGATGGTTGTGCAGTGGGAGGCAAAAGTTGCTAAACATTACCCCGTCCTCTCTGTCAGGTGAAATTCCTCTCTGCAAGTGAAAGAGGCATCTAGTCTACAAGCCCGTGGCTGTGGGAAGGATCCCATGGCATTTAGAAAGAATCTAACTTCAGGCTTACTGGGGCTATCTGGCAGTTACCATATCTTTCATACAGCTTTTTGAATAAAACACAGGGATTTACAACATTTCCCATAAATGGTCTTGACACATTCTCAGATTTGATGTTTTAAAACACAGCAACATTTCATCTTGAATACATTTAAAGTCTTGATATTTTACAGTGAAATTTCATTCTAATATGGGGGCAGATGTTCTTAATAACTGTCATAAATTCAGCTGAATACACTTTACATTATGATTAACTGAAAAATCTTTTAACTGCTAGGAATATGAGTATATGAAAGAGATGGATTGCTTTCAATAAAGTGAGTGTTTATGCCTGTAAAAAAAATCATGTCTATTTTTATCCCTTGACAGTTGACTTTATTCAGAATGACTCTTCAACAGAATCTAAGTGTATTTTGATTTAATCACCATAAAAACCTTAAAATGTTGCTTAAATATAAATGTATCCATGGACATTGACAGTGTGTGGAGTATCTTCTGTTACTGAAAATATAATTTTGTTTTTTATATTGTTTCAGTATTATGACAGCTGGTTGCAGCATTTGTTGGCTACTGCTTTCAGCTGTGTAACATGCTCCTGTCTATGGGACCCCCTTTCATTACTGTGGGAACAATAGAAGGAACAATAGTTACAAGGAACAATAGAAATGATGAACTAGGAAACTGGGGGAGAACTTGTACATGGTCTGTAGGGGCCTCTGTGACACAGTGTACACTCCTGAGTGAGAGAAAGGACAGGGAAATGAAAATGGTCACAAATGGCTAGTAAGAATCTATAACTGTAAAATCAGACAGTAAGCTTTGAATGTGTTAGCACTTTAGGAGACATTTTAAAGACTAAAAGAGTAAGGAAGGAAGGAAGGAAGGAAGGAAGGAAGGAAGGAAGGAAGGGAGGGAAGAAAGAAAGAAAGAAAGAAAGAAAGAAAGAAAGAAAGAAAGAAAGAAAGAAAGAAAGAAAGAAAGAAAGAAAGAAAGAAAGAAAGAAAGAAAGAAAGAAAGAAAGAAAGAAAGAAAGAAAGAAAGAAAGAAAGAAAGAAAGAGTTGGAAACAAATAGAGAAAAAAAGAAAGAAAGTGAAATGAATAGGAAGGAAGGAAAAGGGAGGGAAGGAGTGAAAGAGAGGAGGGGGGAAAGGAAGAAAGAAAGAAACGGACAGAAAGGGGATGGGACCAACTCACCTGAAAATTGCTGACTCTCTGGAAGCCCCCTGAGTTCTGCCAGCATGCTTGGCATTGGGAGGCTCCCGCATAGGTACAGCTGGGCCTCCGGAGTCCTACCGGCATGCTCAATATCGGGTGGCCCCCGTACAGACACGGCTGGGGCCCCCAGACTCCCACCAGAATGCGCGACATTGGGAGACCCCCACACAGACATGGCTGGGCCCCTGGAGTCCTGCCAGCCAGCACATCATTGGGAGGCCGTCCAAGAAATGCTGCTCGGCCCCCTGAGCCCAGCCAGCCAGCGGGGAAGCTAATCCAGAAAGCCCTGAATTTAAGTAAGGGGAAAGTGAATTAAAATTGGGATTTTTTTCCCCCCAAGTTGAAGCATGGGAGTGAAAAAAAGAGTTCTGAAATTTGGTAGCATCCTTCAGAAATAAGTACCCAAGACAGTACAGGGTATCGACTGTTGCTTCTTGTGAAATAAAATCTACATTCTTAGTGTAGACTATGAAAAGGTTCATTGCTAAACTATCCAAACGTATGTCAGCTAATAGCATACTGGAATTCCGATCTGCTTCTAATGTTTTGGCATATCCAGTTATTCATTTATTTATTAGGAGTAAGGCCCATTATGATGAAAAATACAATGGACTCTAGAAGAAGGGTGTGGGTGTGCCCCCCTTGCGCTCTTCCCACCCACCCTAGTGAAGGCATTCACTCCCCCACACACACCTCAAAGGGAATTGATCTGTGCCATCTGGAGAGCAGTTGTAATTCTGAGTAGCAACAAAAAAAGAAACACCCGGAGATTAGCAACAAAAAAAGAAACAGGGATGAAATGGCAAAGGTAGAATCAAAGGTTCTGTGATAAACCAGCCTCCAAACAACTTGAATATAATATGTTGAAGAATTCTTATTAAAGACAGTGAAATAAATTTATAAAATAAATCTAGAATAAATGTTTCAATACTATATAGAAATATTAGTGGTGAGCTGAAAACCTATTTCATAAGGAATAGTCCAAAATATTTCAATTAAAGTCCATCCAAGACACATCTTCAAAATTCAAGCCGTAGTGAAACTCAGTCCTCCAAGTGTGCAGCTTAGCATGGAAAATTCTTGGTGCATAGCTATACGCAAGAAATTCTTAGTGCAACAAGGTGGCACACAAATTTCCTCATCTCACATAAGCTTTATCCAGCTGCATAGAAGAGTTACAACAATACTTACCAACATGAATAAGGTCACCCATGGTCCAAATAAAATCTTACAATATGTAATATCCTACCTTCACATTTACATAATTAAGACATGGCAAGAACACTTCATAGCACAGCAAACTCTCAAGTGCACAAGCAGAAAATCTTGCAAACTGTAAAGTCACATGGTAGGCTCTTAAAAGCACAGGTGCAGTCCATCAATATTAATCCCAGAATGTTCCTTAAAGATACATAGTTACAATTTGTCTGCAACAGTAATGCAATATTTAAGCATGCATTTTAAATCCATACAGCTAGTCAATTCAAATAAAAGAAGACAAATTACACTCATTGCTAAGTCCAGAAGGTGCTAAAGTTTTCAGTTTAAGAATCCATTATTCCATCCTTATTCATCATGAAACTCCTTCCTCTGGAACAGGAGTTGAATGCAAGAGCCACATAGAATAAAGGTCAGATGTCTGAGAGCTGCAAGACATGAACTTCAGATGTTTGAGAGCCGCAAGACAGGAAAGCAAATAGGAAGGGAGGAGGGAGAGGTGGGAAAAGGCAACTTTAAATGCATTCTCCAAGTCACCAGCTGGCTTGGCTTGGAGAAGTGATTTAAAGAGACAAATGCCTTCTCCAAGTTGGCTGATGGGGCAGTGGGAGCTTCCATAAATCTCCCTCTATTTTTATTGAATGTTATTTTTTCCTTTTCATATATATATGTATATGAAAAGGAAAAAATAACATTCAATAAAAATGAACAATACTAGAAGAAGGGCCAATAACCATTATTGTGGATATGCCAGAGAAAATAAAATGCCTTTACCTGTTGAAGAAAACCACTAATAGAGGGAGACAGATGAATCCTCCAGAGCAGGGGTGGCCAAACTGTGGCTCTTTTACACATATTGTGTGACTCTGGAAGCCCCCACTGCCCCATCAGCCAGCTTGGAGAAGGCATTTGTCTCTTTAAATCACTTCTCCAAGCCAAGCCAGCTGGTGACTTGGAGAATGCATTTAAGGTTGCCTTTTCCCACCTCTCCCTCCTCCCTTCCTATTTGCCTTCCTGCCTTGCGGCTCTCAAACATCTGAAGTTCATGTCTTGCAGCTCTCAGACATCTGACATTTATTCTATGTGGCTCTTGCATTCAACTCCTGTTCCAGAGGAAGGAGTTTCATGATGAATATATATATATGTAAGCATATATATATATATATATGTAAGCATAAGAGAAGCCATGTTGGATCAGGCCAATGGCCATCCATTTCAACACTCTGTGTCACACAGTGGCCCAAACAACAACAACAACTAGGTGCCTTCAAGAGGTCCACCAGTGGGGCCACGGCACTAGAAGCTCTCCCATTGCTCCCCCCCCCCCAAGCACCAAGAACACAGAGCATCACTGCACCAGACAGAGAGTCCCATCAATACGCTGTGGCTAATAGCCCCTGATGGTCCTCTGCTCCATGTTTACCCAACCCCCTCTTGAAGCTGTCTGTGCCTGTAGCTGCCACCACCTCCTGCGGCAGTGAATTTCATGTGCTAATATCACCCTTTGGGTGAAGAAGTACTTCCTTTTATCCATTCCAACCTGACTGCTCAGCAATTTCATTGAGTGTCCATGAGTTCTTGTATTGTGATAAAGGGAGAAAAAATATTTCTTTCTCTGCCTTCTCTATCCCATGCATAATCTTGTAAACCTCTATCATGTCACTCCTCAGTCAACATTTCTTTAAGCTAAAGTGCCTCAAAGATTTTAACCTTTCTTCTTAGGGAAAGTGTTCCAACACTTTAATCATTCTAGTTGCCCCTTTCCTCACTTTTTCCAGTGCATTAATATCTTTTTTGAGGTGTGGTGTCCAGAATTGTACACAGTACTCCAAATGAGGCTGCACCATTGATTTATACAGGGGCATTATGATACTGGCTGATTTGTTTTCAATTTCTTTCCTAATAATTCCCAACACAGAGTTGGTATTTTTTATTTCAGTTGTATACTGTCTCAACATTTTCAGTAAGTTATCTACCACAATCCCAAATCTCTCTCTTGGTCAGTCTCTGCCAGTTCACACTCCCATCAACTTGTAATTATAGTTAGGATTTTTGGCCCCAATGTGCATTACTTTGCACTTGGCCACATTGAACCTCATCTGCCACGTTGATGCCCACTCACCCAGCTTCAACAGATTCCGTTGGAGTGCCTCGCAATCCTCTCTGGTTCTCTCCACCCTGAACAATTTAGTGTAATCTGCAAACTTAGCCACTTCACTGCTTACTCCCAACTCCAAATCATTAATGAACAAGTTAAAAACCATTGGACCCAGTACTGAGCCCTGCAGCACTCCACTGCTTACCACCTTCCACTGAGAAAACTGCCCATTTATACTCACTCACTGTTTCCTATTAATTAACCAGTTTTTGATACACACGAGGACTTGTCCTTTTACCTCATGACTCTTGAGCTTACTTAGGAGCCTTTGATGAGGAACTTTATCAAAAGTTTTCTGGAAGTCAAGGTAAACAACATCTATTGGATCCCCTTTGTCCATGTTTGTTCACCCTGTCAAAGAACTTTAACAGGTTGGTGAGACAAGATCTTCTCTTACAGAACCCATGCTGAGTCTTCCTCAATAATGTTTGTTCATCGATGTGCTTATTAATTCTCTCTTTAATAATGGTTTCCACCAACTTTCCCAGTACTGAAGTCAGACTGACTGGCCCATAATTTCCCAGATCTCCTCTGGAACCCTTTTTAAAGATGGGGGTGACATTTGCTACCTTCCAGTCCTTAGGAATGGAGGCAGATTTTAATGAAAGATTACACATTTTTGTCAGGAGATCCACAAGTTCACCTTGAGTTTTTTCAGAACTCTTGGATGTATGCCATCTGGGTCAGGTGAATTATCAGTTTTTAAATTGTCTATCAGTTGTAGGACCTGCATTTTAATAGTTTAAATGTTTTTCATGTTTGCCACCTTAAGTACCCTGATTAGGTGGAAATGTGGCATAATATACTATTAAATAAATAAATAACACACACACACACTTGTTGGTATAACCTATTCCTGAGTGTCAGTAAGTAGCCTCCTTTGTTCAATACAAATTATGTGTATAATCTGTACATTTGCTGCCAAACGTATATGTATTTTACCAATCTTCTATTTAGACACAAGAACAACTTTTAAATTACGCCAGCCATATGCATTTTTACTTAGCATTATGTTCCACAACAAAAATTAACATATGAAGAGGCCTCATCTCACAGCCAGATTCAGTGGGCCCTAACTGAGATAAACCATCATTTGATGGATACAGTACCTAACTATCAATGATTTTTATCCTGCCCTTCCAAAAAGAGCTCAGGAGAATGTCTTGTAAAGACAGCTGTGCATGGAACTTTCTGTTCCCTTAAAACTAGGGCTGCCAACTGTAGCTGGAGATTTTGGAGGTGGGGCCTGGGGAGGGTGAGGTTTGGGGAAAGGAGGGATCTCAGCAGGGTGTAATGTCACAGTGTCTAGGCTCCAAAGTAGTCATTTTCTCCAGGGGAGCTGTTCTCTGTCATTTGGAAATGAGTGGCAATTTCAGGAGAGTTTCATGCCCAACCTGGAGGTTGATAAACCTAAACACAGAACTTTCAGGCACTGCGGCTTACTCTTCACTATCAGATAAAGAATTTAAAGATTAGAAATACGGGCGTTGCAGCTAAGGAACTAGCTCAGGAGGAAGTAGCCTGCATTCTGGAGACCCCAAGAGAAGCCTTCAGAAGCAGGGACAATTCAGTTTTGGAGGATGTTATACCTACCATTTGCCCAGTGGCAGCAGGAAACTTCCACCACCACTCTCAGTCCCTCACCCTAGATAGTTTTCAAAACAGGAGAACGACATTTAATGAGCGGGAGGGGAAAAGGGATATGCTGCCAATGGTGATGCTCTAAGAATTTCCCCCCATCTCTAAAGTAAAAGACCATAGAGATTGAGGGGATTGCTAAAGTGTCACCCAGAAGTGATTTCACATTCCTCCAAACTCCACCCTCCTCAGGAACTAACCCCCAAATTTTCTGGCTTTGCTGACATAGGGCTTGCAGGACTACAAGATACAGCCTTGCCTTCCTCTGATTCCAAGAAGACCAAGCATCAAGACCTCCATCAATGCTACACTGAGTTTCAAGACAATGAAAAATATTCTGGCTCCTGTAGCACATCTCCTTTTGTCACCATTTTAAATTTCCTGCAAATCTGTTCTAGATTACATAGCCTGACAAACCAAGTTATTTGCAGGATTGATTAAGGTTTCATATGGATCCAATTGATTCTTGAGCAATATTCTATTTGGCCTTCTGTTACAGTCTTTGCATCCATCCCAACTGCAGGAGCTAGAGCTGGTTCTTGCAGTCCTTTGTTGAACCTGGATTATTCTGCTTGGTTTACCTTTGCCTTGCAGGCTCTGCTCTTTCTTACCCTCCCTTGTCTAATGAGCAGACAATTTTTTAAATGAGAGGCTGTCCTTGCTTGCCATTGTGGATCCATTAGAATTGTGCTGTCAGGCCCAGCCCAAGGCCACATGGCACCTCAGGCAGCCTTGATGCCTGCTGCCCTCTCATGCCGCCCCCCCCACCCCTCTTTGCCCTGCCCCCGTCCCTCCCACCCTCCCAATTTTAATGCCTGGGGAACTGGCAGTGAATCGCCAGCTCCAGAGCCTCCTCCCCCGCAAGCTGCTGAAAAAGTGGCACCTGCCACCACTGCTTCCTCCGCACTCCCTCCCCAGATCACGTAGGAGGGAAGTGGGGAGGAAGCCAAGGCGGCTGACACTTTTTCAGCAGCTTGCTTGTTTTCCCCCCACGACTGCCCCAGTGCCAAATGTTCCAAGAGTACTGGAAGCATAGGAGATGCCAGCCTCCCCGCAGCTTTTTCCCACTGATCAGCTGATTGGCAGGGGAGGGGGCACCCTGAAAGATCCCCGGGACCTGGCACTCCGCTGCCGGTTCCCTGTGCATTAAAAATTGGGTGGGAGGGAGGGGGAAGAAGGTAGGCAACTAGGGATTTGCCTAAGGGTTGGGGCGGGGGCTGATTTTGGTGCCCCTGCCCTGCTGGTGCCCTAGGCAAATGCCTAGTCTGCCTAGTGAGCGAGCCGGCCCTGTGTGTCGTTAGGAGAAATTCATTTAATTCCCTTTTACCCAGTTTCTCATTGAAATCCAACAATCCCTTTTCCTCTTTTAATGAATTTGTAGTCTGTTTTTGATCCACGTTGTTTTGGTCAAAGAGCAATCTGAAGAGTGGAGGGGGTTGGGAGGAGGTTATATAAAACTCCACAGTGTCATTCTGTAGATGCTCAGAGGCAGGGAATGTCATCCCAAGCTTTCCTATCCTCTTGCTAGACCACCATCATGTAAATCATCTGTAACATAAAATATCTTCGAAGGCTAAAGTTACAAAAGGGAGCACTGATTTCTCTTCAGAGAGAAGAGAAAAGAGAGAGAATAACAGAAATCAGTGTCTATATTGGAAAGAAAGTGAATTTTGGAAAAGTAAATTTATTTATTGTATAGCGACCAGGGCTCAGAGCAGGTGACATAAATGATAAAACATGCCATACAATAAAACATTATACAATAAAAAATAAAAATAAAAAAAATAAACCTAAGTAACACAAACAACTACAACTACCAATGACATAACATAGGAGGAGTAAACATTTTATAAACAGTCTGATGGAAAGGCAAGGCAAAGGGGATGGAGAGAAGCAGGGAAGTAGGAAAGAGGGAAAGTAGGAAATGCCCCTCCCCATAACAATGCTAAATTTGAACAATTGGTAAGGTTGTTATAAACCTCAATTCATTGGACGATGAATCAGTTGGAGGAGTTATTTGCATCCTTGTTTTATGCATCTGAAAAATTAAGATAACAAATCTTGAACATTTTGAAAAAGAAAAAAAAATCAAATTCTGAAACCAGAATAATCAAAGAACTGTGTTCAGCTGACTAAAATTGATTTATTACTAGTGTTACTACAGTTACTATTAAGAGTATCATATCCTGATTGGAAATTTGGTATAATTGCTGAAAGTGTAGATGGGGATGCTCATTTGCATGCACATCGGACAATGCAACACATTTGATGAGGTATGGCATTGATAGAGTGAATCTGCACTTAGGTGCATATTTAGATGCATCTGCGCTTAGATGCATAACCACCATTCAGATCGCTGTCTGAAATCTTGATACCAGTATAAGTAGATGTTTTTAGAAATTGTTTTTATGTTTTTATTGTTGTTTTATTTTATTTGGTCACATAATGTAACTGTATGACATCAAATTTGTGAGCTGCCCTGAGCCTGCCTTGGTGGGGAGGGTGGGATATAAATCAAATAAATAAATATTTTGATGATGCACAAGTGGATGAATGTCATTTATACCAGTAGTTTCCAATCGAGTAAGTAATACATGTGTGTTGGGGCAGCTGCCTCTAAAAGATCAGAGGAGATAACAGCATGGGGGGTGGGATTCCTGCATTTATAGCAATTTATTACAATTTTTATTCCAACCATCCTCCAAGGTCTTCTTGGTCCTAATCTAGGCAGTTTAGTGTAGTAGTTAAGAGTGATGGAGTCTGAAGAACTGGTTTTGATTCCCCACTTCTCCACATGCAGCCAGCTGGGTGACCTAGGGTCTATCACAGTTCTCTCAAAGCTCTCTCAGTCTCACCTACCTCACAGGGTGTGTGTTGTGGGGAAGAATAGGAGGAGATTGTAAGCCACTCTGAGTGAAGGGATGGGTATAAATCCAACTCTCTGCCTCCTCCTCTCTAGACATTATAGCACACTGACTCACTAAGTATAAAGTGTGTATAGAACTTCAGAATTTCTGTCAAATCAAAACTAGGTATAAAACCTTCTACGGACCTCTCCCCATTGTCTTCTCTAAATGTCCTGCCTGCCTAAGCCAAAACCTAACTTTCATAGCCCATCATCCTACACATCCACTTAACAGAAAACAGTAGTATAAGCAAGATGGAAAAGAAATGTGCATTGTTCCCCCTACACACACACGCGCGCGCACGCACTTATCATTTATTCATGATTTTGAAGAAACCTCAGTACACATTTTCTTTCTTTTTCACCTGTTTATATGCTTCTGTATGGCAAGCATAGAAATAGAGGGATGGAATTGTGAGACAGTGGAGGAGGAGACACTGGCATAATAGGGAAAGCCAGACACTGGTCTGGTTCTTTATTTTGGCCTTGGCCACTGAGACAGTTGTGGTGAGTTACATAGAGTAGAGGTGTCTTGTCAAACAGCAGGCGGTACTGCAGCAAAGCAAATTATTGCAATCAACCAATTTAAACTTGTGTCTTAATTGCATTTACCTATAGAATGTAAAAGGATTTTACAAGATTGAGGAAACATGATTATAAGAGATAATCACATTCCTATGAAGTACAGAAGATGGTTCAGTTGTCCATTTGGAACTATGAAAAATGAATCTGATTTACTCACTTTAGCTCACAAATTACAGTACAAAAGAGGGCCCAGTGTCTGTGAAGTATGATCTTGTAATGCTTATCTTTTTTAATGCAATCATTATACATCATAATGAAGGCCATTTATAAATTTTGTAATGCTAAAATTCTGAACTCTTGCAATTGTGAACTCCTGCAATTAAGTGGTTTCATATTATTTCAATGCATGACTTCATATGCAGAAACAAGTCAAACATTTTTATTTCAGCAAGATTTAATTTGCATTTATGTGCTCTTCTACAGGACAGATATGAATAAATTCATGATTATAAAATAGGTAGTCCTTTTCTTTTTTTTTAAAAAAAAGTATAAGACATTGCAAGTAATTATAAACTGCTGCATTATAATGAACATAAATTTGAAAATTAATAGGCAACATAGGATTAAATAACACTCTCTTGTTTGTTATCAAGTGAGCATTGGTCCTGTTAGTGACACTTTTAGTCTTGAAGAACGCTGCAACATCTTAATTGGAAAGTCCTGCATGCATATAATTTATAAATGAATATATCACCTAATTAAAACATCTTTTTTCAGTATTCCTGGATTATATGACTATTTATAAAGCAGGATCACAAGATTTTTATAGGAAAATTAAAAATATACACATATGTATGAAACATTCCTGCCGGAATTAAGCACTTCATTTCAGCGGGAGATATTTAAAGGCATACTTATGTCTCCCATGGAAAGAGACAAGACTCAAGTTGGTTCAGCTGCAGCTAGATTGTATTCATTTAAGTGACCAGGCAATATTCATACTAGGTACTACCCAAGTGAAGAGCATGACATGGCCTCAGGATGCTTCCATTCCATTGAAATGAATAGGAACTCTGTATTGGACTGTTCCCAAAAAGCTATAATCAAAGCCAGGTTTGGATTTCTGTAAGCTTTTTTGACAGTACAAAAATGTAATTGGGGCTATAGATGGCCTTGGTTTTGTTCACATATTATAGTAAAGAAAGGCATGGATCACCAGGACCGGATTTACATGCTGTCAGACTTGGAACTTCAAAGTAAAATGGACCATCATTTGTAGCAAAGTTAATCCATTCATTTGAGAACTAGTTGTCTGGGATAGGAACGGGTTGAGATTGATACAATTCAAAGCAAAGCATACTATTTTAACCTCTAACATCAAAGCTAAACAATAAAACCATTCTCACACTTTTGGGAGGCAATTGCCGGTTCCCATGCCCCCTTATCTCTTTCCCAGGGAAGGAACCCTGCTGGTTACCTTGAGGCTTACTATCTCAAAGTCCGGCTGCATTTGTTAGTGCTATGCAAGGAATTCTCATGGGAGTTTGTTGTTGTTACAAAAGTGTTTGAAATGCAAAACCTTTATTCACATGGTTAGTAGAGTCATTCAAAATGGAGTCAGTTAGGGTAAGGGGACATGAACAGTTTAAAGCACATTTAAACGAGCAAGTTCCAATGTCTGACACATATTTTTTGAGGGGGGGCAAAATTAAGAAATGACGCCCCCTTATGGGCCATTTTATTTTATGGTCCCATAGAATACAATGGACTCCATACCCTGTGGATCACAGGTTCACTCCTGTGGCGACCACTGCAAAGTTCTAAATGCTGGCAAGAGTATGTTTTTAAAAAGCCATGTGGAATTTTGCACATTACAGTGCAAAAGTACATGGTTGGAATATTGCCCGTCTCTTCTCAATGTAACATTTGCATCTCAGAAAAAAGCTATTCACAGATATAAAAAAAATTGACAGGGTTGCCATATTCCAGGTGTGGCCCGGAGATCTCCCAGAATTAGAACTGATCTTCAGACAACAGAGATCAGTTTCCCTTGGAGAAAATGGCCACTATGGAAGGTAGACTCTATGGCATTATACCCCCACTGAGGTCCCTCCTGTCCCCAAAACCTGCCCCCCCCGACTCCACCCCAAATCTAGAAGAATTTCCCAGCCCAGAGTTTGGTAACCCTAATTACTATGAATTTCTCAACAACAGAATGAGAATGAAGAGGAAAGGAAAGGTCCCCTGTGCAAGCACCAGTCATTTCCAACTCTCGGGTGACATTGCTTTCACGTTTTCACGGCAGACTTTTTATGGGGTGGTTTGCCATTGCCTTCCCCAGTCTTTTATACTTTCCTCCCAGCAAGCTGGTTACTCATTTTTCTGACCTTGGAAGGATGGAAGGCTGAGTCAACCTCGAGCCGGCTACCTGAATCCAGCTTCCGCCAGAACCGAACTCAGGTCGTGAGCAGAGAGTTCAGACCACAGTACTGCAGTACTGCTGCTTTACCACTCTGCACCACGGGGCAGATGAATGAAGAAGGCTGTCATTAAAGTGTATCATGGTTTTGTTTATGTTATTTTTTATGAAAATATTTCTGTAAACAAAGAATTCAGGTTTTCACGGCTGGTAACATCATTAGGGTTTGTAGAATCTTTCGGGATCAAGTGCCGTGTTCTACTGGAGAAAGTTTTCCTTCCAGACGTTTCGTTCTCATCTGCGGAGAACATCCTCAGTGGCGTTGCAGCCGGAGCAGGCGCTCAGACCTTCTTGGCTGCTGTGCAATGCAAAACGTCTGTGCAATGAACGAAACGTCTGTGCAATGCACAGCAGCCAAGAAGGTCTGAGCGCCTGCTCCGGCTGCAACGCCACTGAGGATGTTCTCCGCAGATGAGAACGAAACGTCTGGAAGGAAAACTTTCTCCAGTAGAACACGGCACTTGATCCCGAAAGATTCTACAAACCCTAATTTCTGTAAACATTCTTCAAGTAACTAGTAGACTGGCCACCAAACCATATCTCAACGTAGCTGGGCATTTTCAAGGGTTAACTTTAGGTTCAAAGTTACTGAATGCTTAAGTGTTCATAGCTTCATAAACATATATATTACTTCTTACCTCACATTATAGCATCATCTGGATCTAGAGAACTGTGTAATTGCTGTTGCCTACTTTTGGGTCCACAGTTGGCCTCTACCCCTGCAGTACAACATGAGGGCTGGAATTGTTTCCATACTGGCATCCAACATGGTCTGAGAATATGCAATAGAAGAAACAAAATTTCACAGGCAAAAAATTTCTCTCTCTCTGCGAGATCATAGTAGAAGTGGTTGTCTCTTGACTTTAAAAAAGCCATCCCAGAAAGAGCCATGCTACAGCAATCAGACTGCACCCGACATGCTTAGAGGAGCATTCAGACTGCCCTTGCGTATGCACAGCCTGTGCGCAGTGCACTCTGGCCTTTCAGATGGCCTGGAAACCCGCCATGGAAGCACTTCAGCAATTTGCCCCAGGAAGTACTGGCAGCTATTTCACACGGCGTTGAGTCATCGCAAGATGAAGTAGGGAGATGTGTGGCTCAGGGGACAGATGTGGACGTGTGAACATGGCTGTAAAATCTGGAGGTGGGAATGGCTATGGCAGGGCAAAATTCTTCTCTTTCTCTCTCTCACACACACACACACACACATTCACATAGTCCTGTGAATGTGCTTTAGGTATGCTGTCAAGGTAGTTGAATCCTGGCACATAATTTGTTCATTGTATTATAAACGTGTATTATATGCAAGTTATTATTTTCTATGGGTATATTTCTGTTGTGAAGTAGGCTGGCCCAAATCCCAGATAGAGATGTTACTGGATTTTGCGTAATGAACATATGTAATGCAAAGATCAGTAATGCCTTAAGAGCATTATCATAAAATTCAATGTAATACCGGCTATCTACGTTAAGGGTGTCAAACTCATTTTTATGAGGGCCAGATCTGAAATAAATTGGACCTTGTTGGGCTGGGCCAGGCTATGTCGGGCCGGGCCATGTGTGTACCTATTTAAGATTAGGTAGCAAATATATAAACTTTTAAAGGGACACAGACAAACATGACTGAAGATTTTTTTTTTAAAAAAAAACAACTTAAAACATACTTGAAACATTGGCACTTGTTGGTCGTAAAGGTGCTTTCTTTGTATTTTTTCCCATGGGAACTGGGCAAAGGAAGCTCTGGCTCTTTCCCTCCCTCCCCAGGGGACCAGGAGGGGAAGGAGCCTCAACCAACGGAGAAAATCGAGATTTTGCTCTGTAGCTCCTGAGTGATTGAGCAAGCCTTGTAAAGCAAGCTGAGATGCAGAAGGAAGAAGGAGAGAGGGAGAAGGAAGCAGGCAAGAGCTAGGCCTGATAGAAGCCGTCCGGGGGTCTGATTCGGCCCCCAAGCTGCATGTTTGATACCCCTGATCTAGATGGTTCCTAATGCTATAACTTTGCTTAATGTGGATGTCTACGGTGATGTGACTTTAAAACTAAGAATGCAGGAGGACTACATGGAATTTTGTAAATCAGCTGTTCTGGGAGAAGCCAATCAGTTGGCATGTTCCAGAACCTGTACGCAAGGGAGATATAGGAAGATTGTATATGTATTGGAGAGAGGCTTTAGAAATAATATGATCTTATAATCACAGCTCTGTGGTTGCCCTCTGTGGACTTTCATTTGGTATACCATACAAGACCATACAATTATGCTCCAGAGCCAGTACACAAGGGAGAACTAGGATGTCGGGGGGGGGGGTGAGAAATCTTTTATATATCTTACAAATATGACTCTTTGAGTGCCCTTTGTGGGTGTGTTTGAAATAGATTTGCCTGCCACTATTCTGTGAACTACATTTTTAAGGCAGAGATAGTAGTAGTACAACAGTCTTCTCTTGATATAAGATTATTTTATGACCTCATGAAACAAGATGTCTACCGCTGTGCTTTTATTGTTTGTCTGTTATCTGCAGACAAATACAGACAATACAGTTCTTCTCAGATCCATATCTACATTTTTCTGCTGACATTTACACAATTTGAGTGCATAAACATCCTCACTATACATGGTGTAGCATTCCAATATTGCTTGCATTTGGCAGTTTAATTGTGTAGGTAATTAACATTCCTTTGTTCACTTTACTACCGTTTTTCTCAAGCTGAGGTACTTATTAGCAGCCCATTTTTTAGTGTGCGTAGATGTCAAATCATTACAACAGTTGACATAAAGAAGCTTCAAAATGTGTGATGGTAATTAAATTTAAGAGGGAAAAAGTGGTTTTGAATTACTAATAGGTTTCTTATATAACTAATGAATGACCATTTACATGAGACAATGTTAATTTTGTACAACAGACACTGCTTTTAGTAAGTTGTAGTAAATCGACAGGAAAATCCATTAATGAAAGCTTTTATGTAAGTCTTTCAGAACATAAAGAATGCCAGTTATTTAAGCATTTTCCAGGTTGAACAAACCTTTCCCAACATTTTATTTGGTTTTCTGTTCAATGCAGAAGTTCACTGTTTAGTTCTCCAAATGGCTGACTGATTCATTTTTATAATGCTCCTTATTGTATAGTTAGTAGGAGAAGGTTATATATATGCTTAGAATTGTATCTATGATATGGAGTTCTTGCCTGACTCATTGGAGCCTGAAGGACTGAGCTTGGGGACTCAGGAACAATAGGGAGTAGGATCCAAATTCCTGCTGTCCTGCTCCAATCAAAAGTCCCCAGCTTGTTTGAATGGTCCAATCACATACTAGTGTGGGAACTTTGGGTGTGTATATAGTTGACCCTGTGGCCCCAGTCTTCAGTCTTTTAAGGCACCTCTATATTATGCTGTACTCATTAAAGGAGCTCTGTTAACTACCACCTCGCCTCATCACTATATTATAGAGAAGCACACAAACGAAAGACCTGTTCATATGTAGTTTCAGTGTACCATATTTGTAGTTTTGCCTTTTCTTGTATTATTGTCTGGGAATGAGAATTCTAGCTGCCTTAGGTACTGAACATAAGCCTTGATGTGCACATGGAAGTGGGATAAAAAGACTTGTGGGACACTTTTGACTAACATCAGCTTTTATGATCTAAAGTCCAATCCATCAATGTATGAAGGATGTGTATCAGTTTACATGTTTTCTAGACCCATGTAGATGTCTCTGTCGACACTGGCATCAAAAGGCAATACACTTTTTATTTGTTTATTTTAGCAAATTTATATTCCTCCCTACCCCATGAATGGGCTCAGGGTGGATTACAACATACAACATTGCAACACTTAAGACATTAAAATCAATAAAAACAATAGATTAAAAGAAGTAGAAACCTCCTGGTTCAGAGCAGGAGACAGAAGGGTATAAGGTTAGAACAATTTTCAGCTGGCCACTGATTAATAATGTCATAGTTCCCGGGTGCCTTTTCATAGGAAGCCAGTTTAGTTTAGTTTGGTTTAATGTGGATGCCCACTGACTTACCCAAAGACCTGGTGGAAAAGTTCCATTTTGCAGGCCCTGCAAAAAGGTTGCAGATATGGCAGAAAAAGCCTTGGCCCTGGTTGAGGTCAGATGAACATCCTTAGAGCTGGGGACAACCAGGAGATGTTGGTTTTCTGAGTGTAAAACCCATTGGGGCACATACGGAGAAAGGCAGTCCCTCAGACATGTCAATCCCAGGCTGCACATGGCTTTGAAGGTTAATACCAGAACCTTAAAACAAATCCAGTACTCAATAGATAGCCAGTGCAAATGGCATAACACTGGATACCCGCCCGTACAGGCGGTGCCATCAGCAGGCATGCCACTGCATTTTGCACCAGCTGGAGTTTCTCAATTAGCCCCAAGGGCAAGCCCACATACAGCGAGTAATCCAGTCTGGAAGTGACCATTGCATGGGTAACCATAGCTAAGTCCTAAGGGGAGAGGTAGGGTGCACTGCCTGATGTTCCGAAGATGGTAAAAGATGGACTTGGCAAATGTAGTGACCTGGGCCCCCATAGAGAGTGAGGCATCCAAGACCACTCTCAGACTTTTCACCTTCTGGCCTGGCACAAGTGGTGTGCTGTCCAGGGCAGGAGCTTGATACCCTGTGCTACTCCACCCCAGCTCAGCTACAAGTTATCCATCTTTGTTGGATTAAGCTTCAGCTAGCTCTACTGCAGCCACTCAGCCAGATGGTCCAGGGTGAAGCCTGGATGACCATCCTTCAACAGATAGAGCTGGGTGTCATTCGCATTCTGGTGACAACCCAGCCCAAATCACCAGACTAAGTGGGTGAGGGGGCGCATATAGATGTTAAACATTATTGGTGAGAAAACTGCCCCCTGTGGCACACCACATTCAAGTGGGTGCTCACCAAACACCACCCTCTTTCCCACTTTCCAGACCCTAATGTTTACTATGCTTTATTTCTATGCTGATGTAACATATGTATCTTTCAAATCAGGAAAAACTTCATGCATTTGGTGGAATAGTTTGCATTCCAAGAAAGCTTGTTCTATAATGAATCTCTTACCAGAAGAATCTTTTCTTTTCCTTTAAAAAAACCAAGATGCCTCTTCCTTTGGATAGCTTTAATATGGGGGTCAAAACAACATTAAAAAGTCTCCAACCAGGCTTCTTATTCCTGAATCAGGGGGACTCTGTATCTGTTCCAAAGATACATAGTGATTTGATCACTAGTCTTCTAGTTGCTGCTAAGACCTCCATTGCATCCCACTGGAAAGCCTCCAAAGCTTCTATGATGACTCAAAAGTCTGAGAGCATTTTATCATGGAAAGGAAAGGGTCATTTTATCATGGAAAGGATCACTGATAGTCTGCTATGCTCTGTCAAGCATGCGATTTTCAACAGAACGAGTCAAATGGATACAGAACTACATTTATTGCTAAATCGAGATGCTCTCTTGATGCAGGACCTTGAGAGTGATGCCAACAATACATTGATACACTTCTTTTAAAGCATACATCAAAGGGTTCTCACGGGAAGGGGTGAGGAATGCCAGCCGGCGCATAAACTATCATAAAAGTCTACATTCTCACTACGTTATCAGTATCTTATCCTTGCTTTCCCAGATGGTCTACACTCCCATGTAGGAATGTATGGGAAGGTGTCACTTCTTCTCATCTCACTACTAGTTTTGTTTCCTATTCCACTACACAAAGCCATAAAGCAAGGGGGGGGGGAGAATAACAGAGCCATGTTACATCAACCCTCCATGATGTTTTACAGACCAGCTTTATGGAGGGCCCTAAAACTACAGATCACTATTGAGTTTTACCATGCTTGACATGCTCTTCCTCACACACAATCGATCATGATCAATCAATCCATCAATCAATATATTTATTACGATCATAGATCAGAATAAAACAAAAAGGTATCAATTGAGGGAAATAATATAAAACTTGATAAAAATTCAGTTTTACCCTGTAATAAAACAAATCAACTTGTTGCTGTGGCTCTCTGGCGTATTCTATAAGCAGCTGCAAAGAATTTTGCACAGTTAATAGTTGTTTGAGAGTTAGTCCCTTTCAGAAGACTCGCTGTGATTTCTTTATCAAAACATCTGGGGTAAGATTGAAACAGAGAGACAATGAACTTCACATGGATATCCACATACATATTATAGTATAGTAGGATATGCTCAACTGATTCAATCTCATTAGATCCACATATACATAGTCTTTGATCCAAGGGAATCTTTTTATATTTTCCATCAAGGACTGCAGAAGGAAGAGCACTGTCTTCTGTCAGTCCAATAGACTGGAGATTCTGAAGGACCCCTTTTGCCCAGGATGAATAAAATCCATCTTTTAAAAATAAAATCATAAGACCCTGTGGATTTCGCCTTAGTCTCAACCAGTGAAGAATGGAAGTAAGTTTCACCTTAGCTTCAACTTTAACGAAGCCCGATTCTAGACATAAACTTGAATTAGACACATACTTGGGTACTTGGAAGATAGATCTTAAAAATTTGGATTGCACTTTTTCCAAAGAGGTATAGTTAGTAGGTTGAGGTTCTAACATAGAGCCATAGAACAATTGTGGCAGAACTTTTGCCTGATAAAGGCGAAGGGCTGCAGGAAGAAAATGGCCACCATTAGTGTGGTAAAATTTGAGTATTCCTTGAGTAGATTTCTGTCCTACTGTGGCCACATACTCATGGTGTGTTGTACTCTTTACAGAGGCATGAAACGTAACCCCTAGGTACTTGGTACAGGAAACTTGCTCTAATGTGCGGCCCTCTAGTTTCCAAGACCTAATTTTCCTATTGTATCCAAAGGAAATAATCTTAGTTTGATCAAAGTTGATCATGAGACTATTAGTAACACAATATTGACCAAAAGTCCTAAGAGCCCTCTTCAGGCCTACCGAAGTCCTAGGCAGCAATACTGTGTCATCAGCAAATAGAAGAGCTGGAATACACCTATCGGCCAGTTGAAGATCTGTGGCACTTAGATGTTCAATCAAGTTATTGACATAAAGATTAAAAAGAGTTGGAGCCAGAACACAACCCTGTTTGACTCCTTTTATTGTCTGAATTGTGTTGGAAAGATGACCAGCTTGGTTACATCTAACTCTCGGGGAGGTATTAGTATGAACATATATATGAACATATGAAGCTGCCTTATACTGAATCAGACCCTTGGTCCATCAAAGTCAGTATTGTCTTCTCAGACTGGCAGCAGTATAAAGGATTTGAATTAAGAAGAGGAGTCTGGCATCGATATTCATAGCTTTCAGCTTGTTCCAAAGTAATGCTCTAGATATAGAATCAAATGCAGATCTTAAGTCCAAGAAGGAGCATATAGTGAAACTGGCCCTTTTTATTTATATTTCTCTAATAGATGGTATAGTATAATGCAGTGATTCATCGTGGACATGCCTTCTCTGAAGCCGGCTTGTTCCATGACAAGGATCTCTTCTTGTAAAATCCAGGTTGTTAATTTATCTAAAAGATGACTGGCATACAACTTACCAATTACACTAAGAAGACTGATGGGACGATAATTGGCAGGGTCATTGCTTGCCTCCAGTCTTCTGGTATATGTTCCGTGGAGTCTATATAGGTAAATAAAGAAGCTAAGAGTGGTGCCCACCAATCTACATTGTTGATCAAAAAGTCAGGTAGTATAGCGTCAATACCAGGAGCCTTCCCTTTTTTCAGTTGTTTGATAAGTGCTGTTACTTCTTTGGATGTAACTGGCGGCCATTCTGGTAGATTGGAGATAGGTTGTAGTTGCTGAGCTAGTGAACTATCTGAGTAGATTTTGCCAAAGAAAGACTCCCAAATGTTTGCTGATATTATTGTATATAGCGGGGAATGAACGTTATAATAATGTTGAGAAATCATTTCCCAAAAGGCCTTGGGTTTTTTTTCATTTGCTGATTGCATTAGTTTCTCCCAGGTAAATTTTAAATAATTTTTCCTTTTTCACACCACAATTGCTTTGTATAATTTTTTTGTGTCAGCATAATCTTTCAGTAGGGCTTGATTTTCAGATGATAGTGAGTGTCTATAAGCATGAAAAGCAGTGCTACATGCTTTTTTGGCAGATTTACATTCTTAATTAAACCATTTTTTGGATTGCTGTTTCGAAGTCAAATTTGGTCTATTCCTTTGCATAGTAAGGAAAGGCTTGATTCTTTCAATTAGATTAGTATAAGGGGTAATCGGATTCTCAATTGTAGTGCAGTTTAAAATAGCCATTGTATCTGCCAAGCTATTCTTTCCTTCTAGACAGTTCTTCAATCTTTGTTCCAGTTGTGGTGTCCACTTGACATGGCAACCTACTTGTGTGGTTGGTAGGATGTGCAGCCCTGTTTGGGTTTTAAGATAAGTCTCATAGAGTGGAAAAGTGAGATGTAGACATAAAGGATGGTGGTCACTTGCAAAAGCAGGTAGGATCTGTAGGTTTCTCACTAGTGGAAGGGTAGCCGTATTAACTAAGAAGTAGTCGATGGTACTATTTTTGGTCCCCACTGTGAATGTAAAGCCCCCAGGGAAGTCTCCTTTTGTTGCCCCATTCAGAATATGGAGATTAGATCTTGTAGCTATGGCATATAAACATCTACCAGCAAAGTTGACTTTACCATCCTTAGAGCGTCATGCATATTGGGTATGAAATAAGTCATCCTCTGGGAGTGTAGAAATCTTGATATATTTGCCACACATGGATTGGTCATCATGACCAATCCTGGCATTGAGGTCACCCCCAATTATACATATATCTGCTTTGTTTTTTTTATATATAAGTCTTGTAGATAGTTGTCAAGCCGGACCCATATAGTAGATGAAACTGGATTTGTCAAACAAGGAGGAATATAAACATTGACCAGAATAAGGTGTTCTTTGTCAAGTCTGCAGATTCAATGATGAGTCGATGTAGGTACAAAGAAACTATTTTATTGATACTGAATACTTGTGGCTTAAGCCAAGGCTTGAAAAGACTAAAGGCCGTACAGTAGATACATTGCATATAAGGTATACTTCAAAGGGATTCCTACAGGTAGGGGAATTGTGCAGAGGACATTCACACATAGGTGTTACAAATACATTCTCATGTTGATTAGAGGCCAATCTGGCCTTGATGCTCTCAGGCTCCTTTCGCTCCCCCGAGCCTGGGCTGAGAAGGCTCAGATAAGACTTTTCATACATCACCATTTCAAAACGGGGATATTCTCTAAGAGGAGGGAAGGGGAAACAGGAGAGGATTTGCTAGCAGCATTTGGTTACACTTTGGTTCTACCCAGCATGCTCTACATTTGAGCCAGAATTAAAGCCAGAATTGACATTCTTCTCCTATATGTATATCAGTAGCCATGGCCAATCACATTTTATAGACAAATGATTTCCTTTCATTGATTATGTCACTTCACAGGAACTTCTTCCTTATAACCCCTCTCAGATGGCTATGATCTACTTCTAATTCCTCTTTTCACCTTCTACCTTCTTAGCTCTCTTCCTTTCCGCCATTTATTTATTTGCTTGTTTGTTCGATTTATATCCTGCCTTCCCTGCCAAAGCAGGCTCATTCATTTCAATCTATTTCTCCAGGCACAGGAATGTATATCGATTATTCTATATATTTCAATATTCCCTTTAATTTTCTCTCTTATTCTACTTCCTTTGCTTTGCTCTTTTCCTTTAACTATTTTAATTTCCATTCAGCTTGCGTTTTGATTGAATGGGTTTTTTTGAACATTAAAAAACAGAGAGATCATCCACTTTCGTTTTTATCTGTAGCTTGATTTTCCATTTTAGTTAACATATGAAGGTTCCACATATTTTGGTAACATTTACCCTTGCTTGCTTTTTTTGTGATATCTTCTACACTGTATTGTATGTTTCATATTATTTTATTAATTTAAAATAAACGTATTATTTAAAATAAAAACAACAACATAAAATGAACAAAAACAACAAGAAAATATGCAACTTCAAAAATAAACTATCATTGTAAACATATTTTTAACAGCAAAGATTCCTGGAACATATTAATTTTGCAAGTAGCATTCTCAAAATAATATATAGACAGTATTAAATATTCAAAAACAGAATTTAGTCAATAAAGCAATTTCCTTCCTCTTGTGATTTCTTAATTGCGCCTTTCCAAAATGGCAGACTGTTTTTTTCTAATTATGTTATTGCTTGATGCTGCTTATTAGCTAGTTTCAGCCACTGTAATGTTAAGTGAGATTGCACAACTTTGTATGGAATAATGGGATTTCTTTGGGAATAATTTAACTGAATCATAGGTTTTAATATTTTTTTTGCAAGTTTAGTATAACTGTTTTGGGATAAAAATTGTTTTAAAATGAAAGAAATCTGCTCTACATAGTTTGAGGAAAAATTCAATTTCAAGCCATGATTCTCCAGGAAATTCAAATATCATTCCAGAGAGAGCCATTCAAATCTTACTTTTTGAATATAGGTCCTTGGTTGTTTATATTCAGCAGGCCACTTCATATTGTCTTTCATGTGAAAACTTGAGGCAGTACAATCTTGGCCTTAAGAGTTACCATCAAATCTGACCCAAAGCAAAATTTGACAGAATGAATTCAAAAACTCTTATTGGGGCAAAGCATCAGAGAAAATTCTTGGGACACTAATGGTTTTAACAAGACTAGTGAATATCCTCAGAGTATGAATAGCTTATATCTAGTTGCTCCCCAATATCAAAATTGGCTCTCATTCCTAATGGGAATTACATTTGGATCTACAGTCTTTGTGGTTCTGGTTTCCATGGTTCCTCACCTACTACAGTGTTTTTCCAAGTTCTCTTTGTACCTATCAGATTATTCCTAGGAATACTGTTGCCACCTTGGCAATTGGCCACATCAGCCAACTGCTGCTCCCAGAATTTGAATATTGCATGAGGTGGTCATAATTAAAAACAATGCCAAACTGCTATCCAGGAGGCCAGCCTCATTTTTGTAGAAAACAATGCTTTTACATTTTAACCCCTCTCCACCCCAAAAAACTAACACAATGTGCCTTTCTGTTGGGATATGAGAGTGTGACACAGGAAAAAAAGGCTTGCATTGCCAAAATAAAGGGTTGTTCTTTGTCCATTGATATGCCCTCTCTTTGCCTACCTGTATCTTCCTCTGTTATAAAGCTGCTAGCAAAATTGCTTTAATAGAGTTGAACACCGCAAAATTTTCGTGAAGGTAAAACCTGTCAATAAAGTTAGAGCCATTAGAGTGATCATTCAGGAAATTTCAACTTCACCAAGGATCCATTACTGGAGAAAATTTTATTCACAATAGGGTAAAGATCCAAAGAAATTGTACAGTCTAAGGCTTTTATTCACAATGGGGTAAAGATCCAAAGAAATTGTACAGTCTAAGGCTGACAAGAAGCAGAGAAAATGTCTGCAATTTTTTCGCTAATAGCAGTTCAATGGGGAGTACAAATGGTAGTTTGGGAAATGACATTTGGAAGGCAGGGAGAAAAGACAACTAATCTAAATGAAGAGTGGATGCTTATTAGAGCATATCTACAGAACTCTTTATTAAAAACTTTTGGGAGGCTTTTCAGACCTCAGTGTGTCCCCCCCCCCCTTTAAAAAAAAGAACATGGGGTTTTCTTGCTTGTCCCACTTTTTTCCTTTTCCATTTGACATTGACAAGCAGCAAACAAATATCACAGAAGATCCAGCAAACAACTTCCCATTAATGTATTGAAGAAGTCCATGTGACGGTTTTAGAAGCTGAACACTGTTGGGCTTGACAATTAAGTTGCTCATATAAGCAGGAAGCCCAGCAGGAAGGCAGTTCATTCATTTTAGAGCTCATTGTGCCACTGCTGTACAAGGCAGGGGTAGGGGCACATTTAGTGTTTTCAACCCATTACGACACCACCATAACAGTTGTTTGCAAGTTAATTTGAATGGGTCATTTGTTAAAGTCTGTAACAGTTTAATGACGCGACAACACTTTGAGCACAAGCTAGAATCAAAGGGATCCTTTTGACTGGAATCTGGAATTTCTTCTCTGGGCTGGAGTATACAGATCAACAATGCCACTCTGAACCAAAAACTATCAGAAAGTGTGTATCGATCAGTTTTGGGTTGCATTTTTACAACTTTTCAGGCTTTATACAACCTCCCAGTCATCTAATGTCCTCTTTTCTGTCACAAACAGTGTTGATCATCCCAAGCTTCAATTATTTTTAGCTCACTATAAGCTCTTATATTCAAAGGGACTCCTTAAAACATCCACATTCTGAGGTGTTCACAAACTCAGTTAAGTGGGTATATTATTATCGGCAACAATACATGGCACAATGCTATACAGCAGAGAAGACAAATGAATGTGAATACCTGTTAGTTCAGACCATGTCAGCAAAGGGTTCATTGAAGTTTCAAAATGATCAGACTTGTCTTTGTTGAAAACTAAGTTTCATTTATTGATTACAACAATGTTACTCTCTACATGGATTCATTGAAACTGATAACAGATAGCTTGAACCATTGGCATTTATGTATACACTTCAAAGGCTTTGGGCTTTAAACTACTTCTCATAATAAAACTACAGTTGTTCCTGCAAGTAACACTTTCACACGCCCGCTTATCTTTTACCGGTGATGGTTACATTCCCCCCCCCTTGGTGATGTCCTTGCTTTGCTCGGGAGGCGCCAGGGAGGCTAGCTGAGCGGTTTGCACTTCAAAGGCCCTGCTGGCCCTTGGAGTCTTGGCGGCCTCCATTCCCACCCCTCCTTCTTTTCTTGCAGGACACATGGGTTAGTAGCATAGCATTTTATTAAGTAGTGATATTAGTAAACAGGGATTAAATACATTCATAAAGCAAAGAGACTTCAATGAAACATTGCCTGATCGCAAGTGGTTAAAACAGTATGTGTATAGCTATGCATTGCTGGCAGACTTGACATTTTTGAGTTTCCATTCAAATTCTTTTTAGAGACAATGGTGTGCCATGCTCCAACAGCAAATTATGTGCAGTGTGGGTAAAAATGATGCTTTAATTCCCCGAATACATTAAGCTTATTCTCTTTTCAGTTCTAATCATAATGGGATTTACTCTTGCTAAAATGTCTGTTTATCAGAATGATTCACAAGACTACTGTACTTCCCAGATCACCGAATTATCTCATTTTATGTACTTAATCAATGACTAGGGACCTGCAGTCTTAGGCCATTACCCCAGTCTTTCTGTATTTGATGCAATGGGCTAAGCCAGGGGTGTCAAATGTGTGGTGTATGGGCTGTATCCATCCCACACAGGGCTTAAATCCATCCCCCCAAAACAATTTCATTCTCCTGCTTCCTTTCTAGGGCTTCTACTGCTGCTGCACCATAACTGACTTTTCCCCAGCTCCCTCTGTGGCTCTTTGCTTCCTGCTTCCCCCCTCCCTTCTCTCTACTTCTCTCTATCTCTCACTCTCACTCACAGCTCTGTGACCATTTCCTGCTGCATGTGGGAGAGAGATGAAGACAAGCCTTTCTTTCTTTCTTTCTTTCTTTCTTTCTTTCTTTCTTTCTTTCTTTCTTTCTTTCTTTCTTTCTTTCTTTCTCTATCTCTCTCTCATGCACACACACACATAAACAAACAGCTTCTGCTTCCTTCTCAGGGGCTGCTCCTCCCCTTTTTTTGGGGGGGGGAGGAAAGAGAGAGAAAACAGCTTCTTCAAGACCAACGTGTTATTCCAGGTATAAGCTTTTGTGTGCAAGCACACTTCTCCTTTTCCTCCTCCTTCTCCTTCTGCTTCAGAGGGGTGATTTTATTTTCTTCTTTGTTTAAAGAGGGGGTCACTAAAGTGATCAAGTTTGAGCCTGCTTTTTGAGAGAGGCTTCCATTTTAAACTCCTCCCCTCAACCTCCCCCCCTTCCTGCTGCATTTTGCAAAAAGGGGGAGGAGAGAGCTCAAATTGAATGGACTAGGAAGTTTTCAATGGCTTTTAGAAGGCTTTCAATGTTTGTGGATTTACTGATGCAAAAAAAGGGGGAAGGGATGGAGGAGAGAAAGAGATATCAATTTCCCCCAGCGCAAGGAATTGATTTCCCACCCGTTGCTCCACAGGCACATTTTGAAGCATGGCTCCTTCCAGCTCCCCTTGCAGTTTCTTAATCCTTAAAAGGCAGCATCACAAAGCCACAAGGGGAACTGGAGGGAGCTGCACTTCAAAATGTGCCCACAAAGCAACTTGTGGGAAATCAATCACTTGCACCAGGGAAAACAGAAGCCTGGGGGTGAAGCAATGCTAGTGAGAAATCAGTCAGATTCCTCCTAGTCTGTTTCTTGCTCATTGACCATGCAGCTTCCCCATTCACTTTGCACCCACTGAATTCTGTGCAATTGGAATACTATTTGGAGAGATTATAGTTTGGGGGAGGTTAGATGTGTGTGTACTTTGACTGGGGAGGGTAATAGGAAGCTTTCCCCCTCTGGAGATTGCATTACTTACAGCCAGAAAGTGCTGAAAGTTAAACCTTTGCTGATGAAGTTGCAATGACATGGAGGCAGTTCAGAGGAGCCTGAATTGCTTTCAATTTGCAAGCCACACGATTTCGTTTTGGGAGGTGGGAACAAGCTGGAGGAAGTAGGCTATTTTCTTCTCAGCTGGGGAGCCAGAGTGGGGAAGGCTGCAACTTTGGAGGAGGAGGAGGCAACTATCTAGAGGTGCTGCTGGTAGAGAATAAAACTATTTATTATGGGAAACAACACTTCAACAATAGTCCCCTCCCACATCTCCCCTTCCACATATCTCTTTGCAGAGGTGTTCTCTTGCTTGATATCTATAGGTTTCTTAATGTAAATCCTACAAATGGCTTTGCTTCTTTTCCAGAAGTGGGGGAAGACTAAATAAACAAGCCATTCTCCCACGGTTGATGCTCGTATGTGAAAAATTGAAAATTAATTCGTAAATTGACATGTATCGATTTTTGGATGAGTGAAAGACAAAAAAAGACTTTTTTTTTATCATGCTTGTGCTAGGTTTCTGTAAAAGGAAATCAGATAGATACGTATTTGGATGAGTGCAGGGGATGAAATTCTCTCCTGCTTCCTTCTCTGTATCAGTACTTAGTTCTTGTGGCCCCTTCTTACACACCCAGGGAAATGCTGACCACCGCTTTGCAGTCAGGAAGGCATTTTCTCCAGGCCAGTTTGGCCAGGGGTCCTGGATGTGTTTTGCCATCTTCTGGACATGGAGAATACAGACAAACATTGTGATATGCTGGCTAACACATTTAGTAAAACGTTTATCAAGAATCTTACAAATCTTTTGTCACATTATAAAGAAGGACAACCTTACAATATTACGAAGAAAAATCCATCCAATGAGCACCCAGATCTCAGGAGTATTCCTATATATACTTCAAGACTACCAGCCTCTTGTTATTTTTCAGTGTGTGTATTAGGAGGAAGCCAGTCCTTAACATCTTCTGCAAAAGCCTTCTGGATGCAAAAAAAGCCTTTTCTGGATGCAAAAAAGCCTTCAGCTGCAAAAGCCTTCTGGATGGCTCCCAATACACACACTGTATTGTTTGTCCGTATTATCTCTACTATAAACTGTGATCTCATGTTGTTGCATCTTTTGAGATGGGGTGGGGAGAGGTATTTGTGAATTTCCTGTATTGTGCAGGGGGTTGGATTAAATGACTCTGGAGGTCCCTTCCAAGTCTATAATTCTATTATTCTCTGGGGTTGCTGCTGCCTCCTGTCTCATTAACAATGCTGGTATCTTCATGCCTACTATCCCTCTGCATATCACACCTAATCTAATCCAGTGGCTATTGCCCCCCCCCCCCAGTTGGAATAATGAGGCAGGCACAAATTCTGGGAGTAAAGGGCCACTTCATTTAGTTTAATATAAACGGCAAGGGCAACTGTGGGACAGGGCAAGCCAAGGGACCATCAAGTCTACCTCCTTGTCCTGGATTTGGGCGAGCACCAAAGCCCCAGGTGTGAGCCCATCATACAGGCTCCCACCCAGCCGGCCTGGCCCACTGATCCCCAAGTGGCATAGCCGGATCGCCAAAGGAGAGGGCATGGAATGGAACCGAGCTGTATGGAATTAGAGGGTGGGACAGGTATCTCCACCCTCCCCAATTTGTTGCTAGCCACCCCATGGGCGAGGTCACCTGCTGCCAACCCCATGACAACCAGCCCGTAGTCCCTTGAGCTGCCATTGCCACGGCACCTCCCTTTTGGACATTTGTGGTTGAGGCCATGCCCCAGGAAAACAAGCTGGCCATCCAAATATTATTAAGGGGCATAGGGCTGCCACCCTGCATAGGTGGGAGACTCTGCATGGGGGGTTGTCCAGCAATGGGGGACACCCCCCTGATACCCGCCAACAATGTATGCCCCTGCAGACCTGATGCCCCACTCGGTCCCCAAGGGCCCCATGGCCAGACTGCACCCTGCTGCATTGTGACCGACCTACCGTCTGCCTCTGGAGGGACCACTGCCACCGCGTCGGGCTCCTCAGGCTGGTCCTCTACTGGTCTTGTGTCCATATCACCGCCGCTGCCTTCTCCCGCCTCCTGTAAGGCAGATAAACGTGCAAGCACCTCCTTCTGAAAGGACATAGTGGCAGCCCTCCCTGAACCTTTCAGTTCCACAAATCTGCATGACTGGCCACTCACACCCCTGGCTTCCTCCAGTGCAACCAACTGCTCCAGAATGGCCCGCCTTGCCCGACTGTCCTCTTCCTCTTCCTGCAAAGGCTGCTCTGGGAGCGGGGGCTTATTGGCTTTCTTGGCTGGCTGTTTGCCCTTAGGCGGGCCCTGACCCTTTATGGGTACCATACTGCCCCTTGTAGCCGCTGCCTGACCCCTTGCTACCTCCACGAGCCTCCGCTTCAAGAGCTGGCCTGTCTCAGGCTATATCCCTAGGGGAATTCAAATGGGAGGGGAGGCCCTAAAAACCGGGTCTCTGCCTACCCCCAGACTGCACTCCTTTCCCCCCACAGGTGACCCCCCTCGCAGCCCGCTGTCCCTTGAGGGACTCTCGATGCACCCCCCCAAAAAAACGTTCCTGCTGTGAACTGCTCTGGCTAATAGAGCACCTCGTCGTGACCAAATCACCTGAACTGGAAACAGTCCCAGAGTCCGCACCGCTGACGAGCCCCTCTGCAGCACCGCCATTCCTCGGTCATCTCCACTGCTATTGCCGCTGCCCAAAGCCCGCACGACCGTCAAGCCTGCCTCTGTGCTCCTTCCCAGCCACTGTGATTGCGCCACTCACCTGCCGCCCCACCAAGGTTGCCCACTGCGTCCCACCTCCAAGTCCTGCAGGCCTGCCCCCATGTTGCTCTGAGCCGCGAGAGAACGAAAGGCTCCTTCCCTTGCTGAAGAGCGACTAGCAACTGCACCACAGGGAACAGGGCCAGCCTATCTAAGGCTTGCGCCTCACCCTCTGAGCTCCCGGATGACCAGGAAGCAGCTGACTGCCTCCGCACCTTCCGGGGAGGCAACCAATGGCTCCCAGCTTTAGCGGCCGATGGCCGCTCGCTGGGAGGGGGATGAAATTGTCATTACCTGCAATTGCCATTCAGCATCTGAAATCACTTTTATTAAGTTTATGTCTCTGGTACCTGGTGTTGCATTTTATAGCGTGTGTGTCCCAGCCCAACAAAGTGACATTTATATCAGATCCAGTAACAAATGAGTTTGACACCTCTGGGCTGAGCCTACTGCTAGGATGAATGGGACTAGATGTAGGATGAATGGGACTAGATATAGGATGAATGGGACTAGATGTAGGATGAATGGGACTAGATTTAGGATGAATGGGACTAGGTTTAGGATGAATGGGACTAGATTTAGGATGAATGGGACTAGATGTAGGATGAATGGGACTAGATTTAGGATGAATGGGACTAGATGTAGGATGAATGGGACTAGATGTAGGATGAATGGGACTAGATTTAGGATGAATGGGACTAGATTTAGGATGAATGGGACTAGATTTAGGATGAATGGGACTAGATGTAGGATGAATGGAACTAGATTTAGGATGAATGGGACTAGATGTAGGATGAATGGGACTAGATTTAGGATGAATGGGACTAGATTTTATAAACTTGAGTTCCTGGTCTTCAGTGTTGAGCTGCTGTTCACAGTTGCCCAAGCCACAGTAGATTTTTATTCAATTGCTGAGTTGTTTGGCATTTTGTTTCACTTTTCTCAGTTTAATTTATCTGTAATGAGCAATACTATGTGATGATGTGACTTCACCATGATATGGTTTGTGTGTCATGATCAGTGTTCTTCATGGAGCAAACCTTGAACCAGGTAAGTGGGTTTGCCAACCTCCTGATGCAGCCTAGAGATTACAGAGATAAATTACACTGGAGAAAATGGATGCTTTTGAGGGCGAACTGTATAGCATTATACCTCACTGACCTCTTGTCCTTCCCTAGACTGTGCCTTCTCCAGGCTGCTCCCCCAAACCTCCAGGAATTTTCCAAACCAGAGTTGGCAATCCTATATAAAGCTTCTGTTTATCATTCAGTACTATTTGAATCCTACATGTGGCCCAAACCATTAGAACCACGGTGATCAAAAATTGATAAATTATGCAAAACAAGTTTGCAAAATAAACACATTTGCATATGTTTGTTGGAAAATTTACTCTGTTTCCCCAAAAGCTGAAATGGTTTGAAAAGGACCACAGGAATAGATGGAAATAGATGACAGTGCTGAGGGACTGATATATGATATTATCCCACAGAAGTAATCTGCATTTGGCCTTTATTAGAACTTTATGAATACATAATCCCAGTTTTACTGACCTTTGGTAGTGGAAGCTCTGCTTTCTTCAGACATTTAAGATCATACTGCACATGTAGTCCACATAACTTTATCTGATCAAACTTTTTAATTTTTGTAGGTTATTTCTTGCAACCACACACACACACATCTGCACATTTTTACCTGTGCGCTAATAAACTTTGTCTCTTCTGTAGATCACTATGTCGTAATTAAAATCACGTTTTTCAGGGAGTAAAAAAAATCATCATGAAGCATTTTAGCTAATGACTTATTGCTCTGACTGTGTACATAACACGGGGATTAGATTTCTACTCCCTTTGAAATCTCTTTTCATGGCCTATTTATGGATTCAGATTTCATTGCACAAATACTCTGTTCTTCAGGAGTACGGCATTTTCATTTTAGTCTGTACTTATACAACATTGCTCTAATGGTAGTTGTATGGATTGTTCTTTCTAGCTTAAACACTGTGCTATTTTACCTTAATTACTGTCATTAATCAACTTCATCAGATAACACTGCAGAGAGACACCATAGGTGTTTAGTTTCTGAGACCCACTGCAGGGAAGTCTTTGTTATGCTTGCCAAATAGAAGGGTATTTTGAACCTTCTGACGGGCTAAGTTCAGGATAACTTACCAGGGAACTGTAAAGATCCAAGGTCAGTGGGAGGAACTGCACTCCTTCTCTGTAGTGCTTTCATCCTTGAGATCCCTACTCCGCTGTTCTGCTAAACTCCTACTGCCCTTGATACATGCCTATGGATGTATGTGCCGGATCATTCATACACTCTTCAAAGAAGCTGGCTGCAAATGCAGTTATAATTTAAAGAGACATAAGTATTATATGATTGTCCACAGTTGTTATTTTTTGCATACTATTATTATCATTTATTCGATTTATATCCCGCCCTCCGCACCGAGAGGGGACTAGAGACCCAGGCTTATCTTTAATACCTGCTAGTGTTAGCCTTTGTGAATGTCAGTATTTTCTATCTGTATACTTATACTAAGAACACTTATGGCTAAGTGGGATCAACGTGGATAGTAGTGGGACAGGAACTGTAAAATACTTAAAATGTTTTAGTTATTTTAAAATGTTTATATTCCACTATCACCTCAGACGTGAGGTAGATAATAATGAAACACTAGGTTGCAAGGTAGGCTTCCCAATCCCCAGGTCCCATTTTTACAGGCTCCCCCCCACCCCCAGCCAGCTGGCCGATGACGGGAAGCCCCGCCCCCACAGTCACCACGTACTTCTAGAGCTCGGGCAGGTTTAGAGACCTGCAAACAGGTCTGTTTTTAAAAATGTGTGCCTTTAAAGTTGAGCAGGAAACAGGAAGCGCTTCATGGGGAAGGGTCAACAGCAGTTTTGTCAGAGCACAGAGCCTCCGTTTGTTTTGCTTTCATTTTCAGAGCAAGTAAAGTTGTGGAGGAACCAAACCCAGTAAGTGTGTGTGTGTGTGAGAGAGAGAGAGAGAGAGAGGGAGGGAGGGAGGGGGCAGGCGATTCCCTGGTTTGGAGCCCCCCTCCCACTTTACAAAGCTTTAGAAAGTGGGGAGAAGGAAATGTCTACTGGGAACTCTATTATTCCCTATGGAGAACAATTGCCATAGGGAATAATGGGGAATTGATTCGTGGGTATCTGGGGCTCTGGGGGGGATGTTCTTTGAGGTAGAGGCACTAAATTTGCAGCATAGCATCTGATATCTTTCCTCAAAACACTCTCCAAGTTTCAAAAGGATTGGACCAGGGAGGCCAATTCTATGAGCCCCCAAAGAAGGTGCCCCTATTCTTCATTATTTCTAATGGAGGGAAGGCATTGAAAAGGTGTGCAGTCCCTTTCAATGTGATGGCCAGAACTCCCTTTGGAGTTCAATTGCACTTGTTCCAACCTTGCTCCTGGCCCCACCCCCAAAGTCTCCTGGCTCCACCCCCAAAGTCCCCAGATATTTCTTGAATTAGACTTGGCAACCCTATTGCAAGGACATAAAACAATATTCTATTTAACAAGATTGATTATTGGTTTAGAACATACAAAATCTAAAAATATGCATATTTACTGCTTTAAAAGCACACAGAATTACAAAACTACTCAAAATTAGAAACATACCATTAAAAGGAACATATCAAAATTTGGCAGAACAGTTTACCTTCTACCAAATGTCCTCAGGCTTTATACACCTTCCTAAATGTACCAAGGGAAAAAAGGCACTTTCTGCAGTTCCAAAGAAGTGGACCTACTCTGGAAAAAGTCTAAGACCTAGCTTTTTTCCGTTTAGACAATCCTAAGAAAAATGTGTATGTCTGTAAAGATGTATAGACACATTCTGTTCAGACCTCTCCATTTATGGTGCAGTCATAGAATTCTACAGGAGCTTTCTTCACTATAATTACCTCAAGTACTGTCTTCTTAACTCATGCCTTGCCATGACCACCTTGCCTATCGACATTTGACATTGTAGTCCAGATGTGAGTAATGAGAAATCTAGCTATAATAATATAGCCTATGCCTGTGTGGGTCCCACAAGTCTAAATGAGGAATAACATTTACATGACATATTGGTTTATACAGAATATTGAACAATGCCACACAGGTTCACATAGTATAAACAGTATATACCTGGATGTAATACACAATCTCTGGATCTTGCTGGAAATCTCTTTCTTCCAGTCCACCAAGGTGCTGTTTTCACTTCTCTTGAAGAAAGGGATTCAGTTCCAACAGACTGGACAGTTTAGTAACAAGATGATAATTTGTAGTTTGATAGCCCTGAAATAACATGACGATCATCATGATGGTCATAATCCAAGTTATGCTAAATTTAACACATGCATACCCATTTTCCTCATTAATTTTACATTACATTATAGGAAAGGATAGGACTGCATAAAATCTTATCTAACTCACCAGGGAAGCAAAACAAACAAACAAGCAAAAAGGACTTTCCTCTGATGACCCTCAGTGCAAAGACTCCGGAGCTGCTTGGCTAAATCATCCCATTTTAAAGTGTTCATAACATATGCAATACGGAGGTGCTTCAATGATATATTCTCAGCTATGTACAATCATTGGATTTACCATCCATTTGTGAAGGGTATATTTCAGCTAACATTATCAGCCTGCTAAATGTCCAAGCCGTGGTCTCACAAGTACCACTACACAGTGATTTTTATATTCGCACATACCTTGAACATCTGGGGGGGAAAGGCTTTCTGAATTGGAAAGACTGAGTATACCCCCCTCCCTGCTTCTCAGCTTGAGAGCCTGAAAAGTGCTAGGCTGAGAAGACCCTGAATGGGGGGAGAGAGAAGCCTGCCCATTGCCTAAAGGCTTTCTGACTCAATTTCTAGTATAAATCTATTTTGCAAAATTACCTGGCCTTGAGAGAGCAATATGCCAGGAAAGAATATTAACTACATCTACCCAGACCTCTCAATGTCAAAATAATCACATTTGTATGTTAATGTCCTCTTAATCTATTGCTTATTTGCTTTTGTAAACAGAATTAAAAATTCCCCCTGGAATTGTAGTTTCATTATTAATATATATTTCTGGGAGCCTATTCATCTTCGCGTCAAACCATCCTGTGTTCACTAACACACGGGCTTTTGCAAGCGCTTGCTTCATCCCTCCACTGATTTGAAGTCAGATAACATTTTATTTCAGAATGTTTGTGTTCTTTCCGAATATTTTACTTGGAATAAATTTAAAACTAATTAGGTTCTGTAAAATAGCAGCTAATCAGGGCCGGCCTAAGACTATCTGGCACCCCAGGCAAGGTTAACTTCTGGTCCCCCCCCCCCCCACCACTGCTAACTAATTTTTTTTTAAAAAAAGATGAATTGTGGGGAAAATGAAAAGCACAAAACTTGAAATTGCTCCCTGATTGGATAGCCAGATCTCAGAAGCTGAGCAGGACCAACTCTGGCAAGTATGTGAATGGGATGCCTCCTTGAAATAACAAAGTTGGGAGGGCAGACTTTATTCGGTCACCTCTCTGAATAACTTCCAGGCCCCCAGTAGAGCTCAATCACCAGAGGCTGACATGACTTCCAGGCGCACGTGTGCACACAGAGAGAGAGTTCATCAGTTAACCCTTCCTGCCCCAGGATCCTGCTTGTGGAAAAATGTTTCCTGAAGCCAAAGGCTCCTTTGCAGGAGGTGAAGATGGACCATGGATGGTCTTTTTGGGCCTGCACTCTTTCTCCCCTTCGTTCACAATTGGCTTCTCTATATTTCTCATTTATTGTTTTGGGAGAGGGGACTAATCCTGACATGTGAGAAGGAGAACGTTATTACCTCCCTCCAGTACTGCATGCCCAAAGGTTGCCAACTCTCAGTTAGGAAATTCATGGATATTTCAGGGTGGAACCTGAGGAAGGGAGGGACCTCAGTGAGGTATAATAATAAAGAGAGGACTCTTATTTCCCAGTTTGAGCCAGGGTGGCTTGTCCTCAAACACTGCATAGACACTTTCTAAAGAACATAAGAGAAGCCATGTTAGATCAGGCCAATGGCCCATCCAGTCCAACACTCTGTGTCACACAGTGGCAAAAATTTATACACACACACACACACACACACACACACTGTGGCTAATTTTCTGTGACAAAAATAAAATAAAGGATGGCCCCTCGACACTAAAACCACACACACACACACACACTGTGGCTAATTTTCTGTGACAAAAAATAAAATAAAGGATGGCCCCTCGACACTAAAACCAAAGTAATGTATAATTTCTCATAGCTGGCAGCTCAAAGTATTATAGTACCTCTCTCTTATTTGCATCAATTCAACATCCCATGGCAATAAACCTCAAGGCCATGATCCAGCCCTGATCAAGCACTTCTGCAACTCTCTGCCAACAAAGAGAGTTTACTTTTGAGGAAAGGTGCCTAGAATCAGGAGGGCAGGAAATGTCATCTGTTCGGACTCCTGGTTAGCTTCTTTCAGCAGCAGAGGCTTAAGCACAAGCCTTTTATTTTAAATTTGCATCTCCTTCTAAAAAGGCACTTCTTCCTCCCCCCCACCCTCCCCCCCCCATCCAGTGTACAAAAGTCACCCAATGTACCAGGAGCTAATGATACAGAAGACTGGTCAGATAAGTCAATTAGCATACATTATTTTACTATCAACAGAAAACATTTTCAGTTTCTGTCTTTCCTTTTTTCTTAGTTCTATGCAACCTCAAGATTACAATCCAAGAATGTAACAGAAACCTGGATATATGAGTGACTTGCCCGTCATCTGTTCTCACGCCCTACTGAACTGTGAAAATGAAGCCAAGCTGTTGAACCAAATTCCAGTTCTTTCAGTCATATTTGGCTGGTTCAGGTTCCAATTCAAAACCAATACATCCAATCAAACCTGTTAAAGCAAACAAGCAGAACTGTCTATAGTATTTATGTAAAAAATTACATCTCACATTTACCCACTGATTCTAGGGGTTTACAAAGTGATTAAAATACAGTAAAACATACAAACATGTCAACCCCCTCCCCACAAAAACTGAACAGAACGCTACCTCATTTAAGCCCCAAATGAATAAATTGATGAATAACGAAGTCCAGTAACAGAATAAAGTTGGAGTCCAGTGTCTCCTTTAAGACCAACAAAGTTTTATTCAGAATGTAAGCTTTTGTGTGCATGTACACTTCATCAGATGATGAAATGGGATACAGTGAGCAGTGCTACATATCAATCAATCATTTTATTTATATCCCGCCCTCCCCGCCAAAGCAGGCTCAGGGCGGCTAACAGCATTAAATCAAATACAGTAAGTTATACAATGATATTTAAAAGCAATAGCTAATTTAGCAATTTAATTAAAATTCTAAAATTAATAAAATTAACATCCTGGTGCTATTTCAACAGATGGTAAAAATCACTTAAGCAGTCTATCTTTTAATCGGTGAAGGCCATCCCGAAGAGGGTGGTCTTGCAGGCCCTGCGAAACTGTTCAAAGTCCTGCAGGGCCCTCACTTCTTCTGGGAGTTGGTTCCATAGGTGTGGAGCTACAACAGAGAAGGCCCGCATGCGAGTGCTCTGTAGTTTTACTTCCTTCGGCCCGGGGATGGTCAGCAGGTTCTTCCCTGCTGACCTCAGTGCTCTTTGGGGTTCATATGGGGAAAGACGGTCCCTCAGGTAGGCAGGTCCTCGGCCATATAGGGCTTTAAAGGTAATAACCAGCACTTTGTAATGAATCCGGTATGTAACTGGCAACCAGTGCAGTTTGCGCAGCCCTGGCTGTATGTGCTCCCATTTTGGGAGTCCCAATAGCAGCCTAGCCTAGCGTTCTGCACCAGCTGCAGCTTCCGGGTTCGGCACAGAGGCAGCCCCATGTAGAGGGCATTACAGTAATCCAGTCTCGAGGTGACCATTGCATGAATCACTGTTGCTAGGTCCTGACGCTCTAGGAAGGGGGCCAACTGCCTTGCCCTCCTTAAATGAAAAAAGGCTGACTTAGCAGTGGCTGCTATCTGGGCCTCCATTGATAGTGAAGGCTCCAGTAGAACTCCCAAGCTCCTGACCTGGTCAAAAACCGGGAGAGGTATTTCCCTCCCCAGAGCGCCCCGACCCGCGCAAAGGACTTCTGTCTTCGCTGGATTCAGCTTCAACCCACTCAGCCTTAGCCAAGTTGCCACGGCCTGCAGTGCCAGGTCCAAATTCCCTGGGATGCAGCCAGGCCGGCCATCCATTAGCAGATAGAGCTGGGTGTCATCTGCATACTGGTGACACCCAAGCCCTTGCCTCCGGGCAATCTGGGCAAGGGGGCACATATAGACATTAAATAGCATCGGTGAGAGAACTGCTCCTTGAGGCACCCCACAATCTAGTGTGTGCCTCTGGGACAGCTCACCTTCGATTGCCACCCTTTGTCCCCAATCCTCGAGGAAGGAGGAGAGCCATTGTAAAGCCAACCCCCTAACCCCTACGTTGGTGAGGTGGTGGGTCAGTAGCCGATGGTCAATCGTGTCGAACGCGGCCGACAGATCTAACAGCATCGGCACCGCCACACCACCTCGATCCAGATGCCACTGGAGGTCATCTGCCAAGGCGACCAGCACTGTCTCCGTCCTGTGACCTGGACGAAAGCCGGACTGGCAAGGGTCTAGGACGGAAGGGTCTAGGACATATAGCTGGTGGGCAGTGGCTAAGTATGCAACATAGTACAAAGTTAGAATAGTATAAAGTCTTTTGGAATAAGTACTGCCTTGCCTAAGCCTAAGCAGTAAAAGGGCTTTCTAGAATTCCTCTGAGGCACTCAGGACCTGGAGCAGCTGCAAGGGCCCACAGCCATCAACCCCTGGCCCATGTGCACCTTCGCTGCCTGCCCATGCACCCTTCCCATTTGTGTGTGTCCTTTCACCCATGCTTCCAAATGCATGTGCTACCCAGTGCCACCAGGGAAGGGTGTGAATGTAGTGCATTGTGGCAGCAGTGATCCTGGCAACCATGGCCTTAAGCACTAGCTGTATGCACTGCTCAGCACTATCAGGAAAAGGGCATGCAGGTAGTATGGTAGGGAGTCCGGTGGTCAGCGGAAGGTGCCCAATGGCCATTTCTTGCCCAAGGCCTTCCAAAACCTAAAACCTGCCTGGGAGAAGCTGCTCCAGAAAATGAATGTGGCAGCTGAGAAAGGGAAGCACCTTTCTTGGCAGGATAACAGACCAGTGAGGCAAGCAGCATTCACTGAGTGTACCTCAACTGGCATGTGGATCATCCATGCCTACTGTTTCGGATGCTGACTTCTAGGTGCTTTCCTGACCTTGCATAACCCTAGAGATGAGCTTATGTCAGCCACCAATTCTGTGCACCCGTGTTGGATGGGGAAAGGAGAAGAGCCACTAGGCTGAACTGTACAGCATTAAAACATGTCACTTTTTAGGGATGCTCACAAGCCAATTGGGATGAGAATCAGATTCTGTGTTAAGGTCTGTGTTGTTGCTCCATCCACAAGTTTCAAATGAACATAGCTGAGTGCTTGGCACCAACTTTTTCAAATTACTATAGCTGCCCACCCACATTGACAAGCCCCTAGTATCTGAGACTTACTTGCTATATTTGTATTGCTGAGACAGCAAAGCATTGTGTGCTGTTTCTAGGAAGGGGGTGGAAATAATACCTAGAGCAAAAACAGGCACGTTATTTTTAAAAAGAGAAGATGGAGTGGGTGTCAGAAAGATGTGGGGGGAAGCAAAGAAAGTAAGAGGGATACAGACCTAAGGTTGTGCAGAGAAAGAGAATGAAAATGGCTACACAGATAGTGAGTCCAGTATGAAGACAGATATCAAGAATACAGCCATGCTTAGTGGCACAATAAAAAAGGAAACATGGTTAACAGGAAAACACCAAATTGATAATAGAATACCTTTCTGTCATTATCATGTCAATGTCATCCTCTTGAATTAATGAAGATGTAATCTTGGCCTTCAGAGTGATTCAAAAGTGTGAACTCTCAGCTTCAATTATTAATTGTCCATTTGGATGATGAGTGGGGCGTAGCTTTAGCTGTATATGCATAAGATCAACTAGGCCAGGCATGTCAAACATAAGGCCCAGAGGTTGGAAGCAGCCCATCCAGGGCTCTTTTCCAGCTTGTGAGCAACTAGTGCAAGAGTGGGAACAGGGAGGCTGCTCAGGGAGAGTGGTCAGAGCCACTCCAACCTCACCTTCGGCAATCAAGCATAACCCCTTCACTTCAGTGGCAGCCTCACTGGTAAGTTGGGAGCCACTGCAGCCATATTCATGCTGGCTTGGGGTTCCAAGGTGAGGTTGCACACCTCTCCATTCAGCCTGATGTATGGAAGGAACTACCAAAGAATAACCTCCAGGGGCCAAAGAACAGTTTCTTTGACTCATGGGGCTTATTCTTAGGCGGTTTCTTCCATACATCAGGGGTTTAGTCCTGCCAGTGAGCATATGACTCAGAGGCTGGGCCTCCCTCCTCATGGACCACCTAGTGACTTCAGTCATAGATAGCTGCTGTCTTGTGGGAAGACATTGCCAGTGAGCTTTGGTTATACTGGTTCCTAGGTGACCTTGAGCCTCTGCCACACATATGGCCTTGTACACATGGTGCCTGCTCCCTTGTCAGATGATCCAACAGCCTTTGGCCATTACAGCTGCTGCCGCATGGAAATGGTGAGGCTTGCTGGCAATTTCTGATTTGAATCCCCAGCATCACCCCACTATGAATCACCTGGTGGCCTTGGCCAGAGGTTGCCACTGCCACACAGGAGTCTCCAGGTTATAGGGCTTTGCTTGGCCTGGGTCCTGCTGTACACATGACCTTGCCCCTCCCCCCCATACACACTTCTGTAGGCAGGAAGGTTAGGGGGAATGCATAATGTCCAGTTGCCTCATGTTTTCACTATGGGGCCTGAGCACACAGCATTGAGGATGGGAGTGGACTGGGAAAGGGGCTTGACCCTCTCCAGGTGGTACAGGAGCATCTGCACCACTGACTCTGGGTTTACCTCTGAACCACCACCCCTAGCCCATGGAGCCTTGCAGTAAGGACACACTAACTTGGTGCTTACCAGCTGCATGTCAGAATATGTTTCATTGAAGTTGCCTTTGCTTTCTGAAATTATTATTTACTGCTTACTAACCTGAATGCTTAATAAATCTTTGTGCTACTAATCCAGATACTTTGCATAGTAACAAAGGGGGGAGTGAGAATGGATGTTACCAAAGTTCCAGAGGCCAGCCAGGCCTTTGAAGTGCAAAGTGCTCAGCTAACTTCCCAGGCGCCTCCTGAGCAGTGCAAGGACATCACCAGGAGGGGGATGTAACCATCAACTGTGAAAGATAAGCGGGCCTGTGAAAGTGTTACTTGCAGAGACTGTTTGTAGTTTATTATGGGAAATAGTTTAAATCCCACATCCTTTGAAGTGTATACATAAATGCCAATGGTTCAAGCTGTGTGTTATCAGTTCCAATGAATCCATGCTAGAGTAACATTGTAGTTATCAATAAATGCAACTTAGTTTTCAACAAAGACAAGTCTGATCATTTTGAAACTTCATTGAACCCTTTGCTGACACTGCAGTTCTTCAAAAACTTTGTATCTCCAGTACATGGTATTATGATTTATGGCACACATAGCCCAGCCCAACAACATTTATCTAACATCTGGCCCTCATAACAAATGAGTTTGACACCTTTGCACTAGGAGGCCCTGTGTGGGGAGGCTTGAAGCTTGTGAATAAGTGGTGCAGTTGTCATTTTACTTAAGTGTATAGCCTGAACTCCTTGTGGGTTAATGGAACATGAAGGCTCCAAAATACCAAGCTTTGACAAAGTAGGATAAGATTGTATCCCGTGAAGAGTATTAGTAGAACTTGTCTCACATTCCTTATGCTGTGGAGAAAAGAGAGGGAATGGGAGAGAGACGGAGCTTTTTCTGAATCCTTTGAAGTCAGTCCTGGGCAGGGTCGATGCATGGGAGTTGGTGAACTAGGTGATGGCTTAGGGCGCCAGCTCCCACAGGGGCGCCTCCCTCCCTCCCAGTACGATCGGCTTGGCCCCTTCGATCCCGCCTCCCCCCGGTACGATCGGCTTGGCCCCTCCGATCCTGCCTCCCCCCCCCCCAGTGTGATCTCTTCGGCCCTTCTGCTCCCACCTCCCTCCCTCCCAGAGCGATTGGCTGCACCTCGGCCATTCTGCTCCTCGCCCCCCCACCTCATCGAAGCTCTTCGACCACCCAACCCCCGACTTTGCCCCCCCCACAGTGTCGGCAAAGTCAGGGGAGGCAGCATGGTGTTGAACACGCTCAGAGCCAGCAGCTCTGAGCTCACCCACTGTCTCCCTGCCTTTGCCGAAGCTTTGCAAGCCTTGCAAGGTGGTGGTGGAGTTCCTGGCCCTCTCCCGCTTTAAAGCTTTTACTCTGGGGCTTTAAAGCGGGAGAGAGCTGAGAAAGGGGGGGGGGCACGTGCTACACAAGACCTGATGATGTCACTTCCGGTGATGTCATCGGGCCGCAAGCGCTACGCACGTGAATAGTGTGAAAAAAGGGTGGGGGGCCGATTTCAGTCTGGGGCACTGGAAAGGCCACCGCCAGGCCTGGTCCTGGGCAGTTAAGAATAATTTCAATTGTGCTCTTTCTTGGTTGACTTATTCTATGGAGATTTTATGTGTGCGTGTGCCCTTCAAATATAATAACCAAGGTGGTTCTTGGAGCGGGTGAGACCACATGAAGCATATAATAAGGAGTGGACTTTGTCAAAGCTTCTGTTGCTGAATGAGCCCCTTTGTCTGTGTACAATGAAATTCATAAATGCAGATCCTTGGCTGGGAGCTGACTATGTAGAGCTTTTAAATTTCTAGTTGTGTACTCCAGGTCCGAGGCTTCATATATATGCAGCATTAATGCATATGATTCCCTTAATAGGCAAAGCTATTAAGCTTCTAGAACTGCAAACATAACTTTAGAAGTATAAAGTTTTAATTTTATAAAATAATCCTCCTTAAATAGTTGATTTTTAAAATTATGTTAATCCTTATTAAGAGACTATAATTCTGCTCATAATACACAGAAAGGCTGCATAGCAGACAAACGCATAAAAAGCTTGCAGTTAATATTAAAGTGAAAATATTATGCAAATACATGACAGTGCCTTAGTAATCTTTATTTATTGGAACAGAACCAAACTGCCTATTAATTAGTCCTTATCTATTCTTTTCTTTAGGTACTGAAGAAGTAGAATTCAATTGTCCTCTGAATCATATTAAATGTATTGGCACAAACAAATGCATTCATTTGTCCCTACTCTGCAATGGCATGTATGACTGTTCTGATGGATATGATGAAGGTGTACATTGTCGAGGTAAGTGAATTCAGTGGGGGGGATACCTATAAATTTGCCATATAAGTCTTTCAACAGAGTGTTTCTTAAATTCTGGATTCTCAAGAAGCTAGAAAACATACTTCACAATCATGTTGTGTATTTAAAAAAAACTATATTTACTGTCATATATAATATACCTTGCAGTTATGTTTTGGCAGAACAAAGAGACAAGAGAACAACTTCTGGCTTTCAGACAATCGGTTCAGCTTTAGCTAGCTTGAGTTTCTTGTCTGTTGCAAAATACGTTAATGTTTTCCAGGGAAGTAGCATAAAACATGGAGGCGTTTAATAAAAGAGGCACCGTTGCTTCTTGTTCTTCAAGTTCCATCTCAAAAACTTACTCCTCATATTTCATATTTTGAGAGGGTTGTTGAAAGACCTGAGTCAGATTGAGGTGATGAGAGAGGAGGTCCTACAGCTGAACAAATTAAAAACTGACAAATCACCAGGCCCAGATGGCTTACATCCAAGAGTCCTGAAAGCTCTCCTGACAAAAATATCAAATTATTATTATTAAAATCTTCCTTCCTTCCTGAGGCCAGAAAATAGCAAGTCACCCTCATCTTTAAAAAAGTTTCCAAAGGTGATCCAGGAAATTACAGGCTGATCAGCCCAATATCAATACTTGGTAAATTAGTGGCATCTGTTATAAAAGATAGAATAAATAGGCATATTGATGAACAAAAGCTATTGAGAAAGAATCAACTTGGATTCTGTAAGAGAAGATCTTGTCTCACTAAACTGTTTGAGGGAGTAAACAAACATATGGACAAGGGTGACCCAATTGATGCTGTTTACCTAGATTTCCAGAAAACTTTTGATAAAGTTCCTCATCAAAGGCTCCTAAGTAAATTCAGTAGTCATGGGATAAGGGGACTCGTCTTCTGGATTAAACAGGTTAATTAACAGGACACACAGAGTGAGTATAAATAAACAGTTTTCACAGTAGAAGGTGATAAGCTGTGAGGTACCTCAGGGCTCAGTTTGGTGCTTTTTAACTTGTTCATTAATGATTTGGAATTGAGAGTAAGCAGTGAGGTGGCTAAGTTTGCAGGTGATGCTAAGTTGTTCAGGGTGGAGAGAACAAGGGAGGATTGTGAAGAGTTCCAGATGGATCTGTTGAGGCTGGGTGAGTGGGCATCAACATGGCAAATGAGGTAATGAGGTTCAACATAAGCAAGTGCAAAGTAATGCACATTGGAGCAAAAAATCCTAACTATAAAGACATGTTGATGAGAGCTGAACTTGTGGAGACTGAGTTGTTGGAGTTGTGTGATGGCAATAAAAAAGCCAAATGTTATGCTGGGGATTATTAGGAAGGGAACTTAAACAAATCAGCCAGTATCATAATGCCTCGTGTAAACTGATGGTGTGGCCTCCTTTGGTATACTGTGTACAATTCTGGTCACTGCATCTCAAAAAAGATATTATAGCATTGGGAAAAGTGCAGAAAAGGACAAGTAAAATGATTAGGGCATGGAACAGTTTCTCTGTGAAGAAAAGTTAAAGAGGTCAGGGCTATTTGGCTTATAGAAACAACAAGTGAGGGGTGATATGATGGAGACTGACAAAATTATGTATGGGATAGAGAAGGTAGAGAAAGGAATACTTGTCTCCCTTTTTCACAATACAAGAACTCGTGGACACTGAATGAAATTAATGAGTAGTAGGATGCTGGAAAAGAATCTTGAGAGTCCCTTGGACTGCAAGAAGATCAAATCAGTCAGTCCTAAAGGAAATCAACCCTGACTGTTCCCTGGAAGGCCAGATGCTGAAGCTGAAATACTTTGGCCACTAAATGAGAAGGGAGCGCTCACTGGAGAAGATGCTGATGCTGGGAAAGACAGAAGGCAAAAGAAGAAGGGGATGGCAAAAAATGAGATGGCTGGACAGCATTACTGATGTAACCATCATAAATTTGAGCAGACTTCAGAGGATGGTGGAAGACAGGAGGGCCTGGGGTGACTTGGTCAATAGGGTCACAAAGAGTCGGACTCGACTGTTCGACTGAACAACAAAAAGGTTTAGAACAGATAAAAGGAAGTGGTGGTGGCTATAAGGATTGACAGCTTCAAGATGGGATTAGATAAATATGTGGAGCAGAGGTCCATCAGTGGCTATTAGTCATAAGGTATTGATGGAAAACTATGTCTGGGGTAGTGATGCACTACAGTCTTAGTGCTTGGGGAGCAACAGTGGGAGAATTTCTGGAGTCTGTGATGGCCCTCTTGATGGCACCTTGTTTTTGGCCACTGTGTTACACAGTGTTGGACTACATGGGTCACTGACCTAGTCCAACATGGCTTCTCTTATAGTTTTCTGTTCATACTCTTTTGTTTCAAATATCTCTAAAAATTGTCCTTTCTTATCTGTTCTAATGGCCTATTAGGAAGACTTTTGAACATGCTGACCATAATAAGTTCTTATCCATAGTAAACTTTTTGCTCTCCTTTCCTTCTACAAATTTCCCCTTTTCAGTCTGTTGACAATACTTTGGTTAGGTTTCTTGATATTCTCTAGGTCACCGTGTAGTCTGTTGAAGTTTAACTCCTGTTTTTCACATTGTTTCATCCTGTCCATTCTGCTTTCATCCCATATTTCTTCCATTCCAATTTTGTAGTAATCAGTAGGGATGGGTACGCTATGGGAAAGTGTGGTTTGGTTTATGGTTCATCGCATGCCCAATTTGCAAACCACAAACTGTCATGAATTTTTAGCAGCCAAACAAACCAGTTTGCTTTCTAAGGTTTGTAACCTGGTAGAACAGAACCTGTGCAAGCTAGAGACACCAACATTGCATGGAATCTCCAGATGACTCTCCTCTACTTGCTCTTCAGATTTGGTGAGGGTTGGATTTATGAGGTCCAAGTTACATCCCCCAAAAGAAAGTGCCCTCAGGATAGATCTTTCTGGGGAAAGGACTGCTTCTCATTTTTCCAGAAAGCCCTTTCCTAGGAGCATCTTAATTTGTTTTTTTTGTTTTTTTTGGGGGGGGGGGACATAACCTGTATTGGGCCCTGCAAATCCAATCCTCACCATACATGGAGGACTGATAGAGGAGAGTCAGCCAGTGGTCTCCTGTTAGTTTGGTGTCTTTAGCTTGCACAGTATGTGTTCTATACACTACTGAACCTTCTGAACCTGACAGGTGCAGGTTCAGAAGGTTCAGGAGAATATAGAATGATTCCTGTGCAAGTTAAAGACATCAAACTTTCAGGGGATCTCTTCCAGATGCTCCCCTACATGCCCTCTAAATTCTGCCCCCCGTGGCTTTGAAATTTTGTAAACATTAGAATGAACAGAGACAGTGTCTGGAAATGAATCCACTCACAAATTGGCACCAACCTCTACAAACAGCTTTGTGGATCATGAACTGACCAAAATTCCATCATGAACTTTAGTTTGAGAGCCAGTTCATGCCTTCGCTACTAATCAGTCATGCTGTTCTTCATGCATTCCTTTCCACATCTGTCAAACTTGTTCTACGCTCAAATCAACATCTTTCAAAGCAGAGAGGAGCAAGAGTCCAGTGGTGCCTTAGACTAACAAAATTTGTGGCAGGGTATGAGCTTTCATGAGTCACTGCTACTGGACTCTTGCTCTTGCTTGCTGTCACAGACAGACTAACAAAGCTGCCCATCTTGATCACATATTTTAAATTATTCTAGACTCTCTTTAAGCTTTGAACATATGAACATATGAAGCTGCCTTCTACTGAATCAGACTCTTGGTCCATCAAAGTCAGTATTGTCTTCTCAGACCAGCAGCGGCTCTCCAGGGTCTCAAGCTGAGGTTTTTCACACCTGTTTGCCTGGACCCTTTTTTGGAGATGCCGGGGATTGAACCTGGGATTGGACCTTTCCTCAAGCCCATCCTTTAACCTCAGCCTGTTTCCCAATTCTGACATCTGGTCTGTAAGCAGGGATTGCAGTATTTCCGTATTTTAACAACAAAAGTTAAATATTAGTACTAGCAGCAAAGCCATGGTAAGTATGTCTTTCTTGATTGGTTTCTGTTGTTAGGAATTTGAGATGCTATGAAATAATAATTAGGGCTAGATGTTCTATACTTTGAACCAGTAAGCATTTCAGTGTTGAGTTTGTGCTTGCTCTATCCTGATTTGTGGCATAACGACCAACCATACTCTGTAATAATGGAAGCAGGAAGAAAACATTCCGTTATCTGAGAATTGTGTATATCTGGATATTTGGTACTTTAGTTAGTGACATGATAATGGCATTAATAGAAGTTGAAATATTCATATTACGAACTGATAGTCAAACTGGTCTTGAAAGAATCGAATGCTTACTTCTTATTCACAAATTTTAAAGATGTTATTTGCTTTAGTCCTACTTATAAACTGATCATGAATAATCTCATGTGATTTCCCATAACTTTGGTTAAAACTGCGACATCAATGAATATGCCTAATTATTCACATCTTGAATTTGTTATAAATCACCTTGCTGATTTATGGTATATTTAAATTGTGAAAGATAAAAAAAAAGCTTTAGATGTATTTTAATATTTTTGGTTATTTTCTCGATTATTTATTATTATTATTTTTTGCAAACACAGTGGCAATTACAACAGAATACAACTCAGATAAAAGAACAGCAAATGACAGAAACAAAACAATTACAAATTATTATTCAGTATCTGGCAACATCCAAGTTAAATTGAAAGTTTTATAAGCAAACCACTTTTTGTGGAGATGGAACAAACCTGCAATGGTTTTACAAATTATAAGAAAGTAGGTCATTTGAAACTGTGTCTCATGTGTTATTAGAACATTGTTGTTATGTCAATAGACGGCACAGCATTTTATCGTTAATTCTTGATATTATCTTAGAGCTTCCTGATTCACATAAACTGTTGTATCTATTGAACAACAAAGATGGGAACACAACTGATGCTGTGGCAAAGTTTTTGCAGGCTGCTCTTCTTATACGCAGTAATGTATTATAATTTAAATTTGCATTAGATTGACATTTGACTTATTTTTGTACAGATTTTAAACCCTTTTACGTGTGACCAAACTTTTATTTTGCAATATATTGAAGTACATTCACCTATTCAGATTCAAATATACTTCTCCAATACATTACATATTTCCTCCCCCCCCCCCACTCTTATTCATGACCTCCGCCGGTACTTAAAACAGATTAAAAGCATATTAGAGGTAAATTCACAATTATAGAATCTTAGTGAAGAAATAAGAGAGAAAATATATATATATATATATATATATATATATATATATATATATATATATATATATATATAAATATGTATCATTCACTAACCTTTTCACTAATAATCACTTAGCACTTATTAAACACATCGCACATAATTATTAATTCAGTTCCAGGGCTTCCTCTATCTTAGTCTTATCTTAACTCTCATATATATATATTTACTATGTAGCTATGTTCTACTAATACTTTTATCACAATAGCACAGTACCTCTTTATCATTAAAAGTTCGATTAATGTTGTCATTAGGGTGGCCAGACCGTCCCGGTCTCCCGGGACATTCCCGGTTCTGGCCACCCAATCCCGGCTCCCGGGCTGCCTATACCGGGACCATTAAAGCCTGTCGGTCACTTCCGGGTTCCTGTCCTGCATCTCGACCTGTGTTATTAGTGACAGGCTGCTTCGGCGTGCCGCTGCGCCGGCCCCCTGGGCCCCACAACGATGGGACCGATGCCACAGGGACGGGCTCGAAACACTCTATAACCCCTCAAAAGAACAGCAGTCTAGCTCGCTTCCCCCGAGCCCTGCCGCCATAAGCCTCAAGGGGGCTCATTTTGTGGCATCTCCCGGCGGGAGGGTGGCACCCGCACGGGACACATATCAAATGAAAGAGGGGGCGCAGGGCTATCAGAAACAGCCGGCGGAGGGAGTCGGGAGAGCACCCCACTGGGGGATCCACACCCCGAAAGTGATGAAGGTGGCGCAGATAGAGCCAACAGAGCAAACAGGACAAAATAAATAGGCTGCATTATGCAGCACAGTTGAGAAAGTGCCTTATCCCATATACTGATGAAGTATATACAGGATTTCAGAACAAAATTGTTTCCGGCGGTGATATTTGGGGGATTTTTGGGGATGTCACAGGAAGTGCTGTGAAGTCACTTCCTGTTTCCGGCAGTGGCATTTGGGGGAAATGATGTCATTTGGGGGAAATGATGTCACAGGAAGTGATGTCACTTCCCATTTCCGGCAGGTGACGCGGGGAAATGATGTCACAGGAAGTGATGTCACTTCCTGTTTCCTGTGGTGGCATGCCGTCACCGGAAGTGACGTCACTTCCTGTTTCCGGCGGCGCGGGCGCGCTTTGCGCGCACGCACCCCTACCTCCCCCCCCCAATGTGTCCCTGGCTGGCCTTCAGACATTATGGTCACCCTAGTTGTCATGCACTACTAAATATCTTTTCACCATTATAAAATGTTTACACAAAGAGTTATCTTTCCCTAACCCTTTCTCTATAATTCCCTTAGTGCTTATTAAACACAAAACCCAAAGTTATAAAACCAACTCCGGAATTCCAACTGTCTTGATTTTATCTTAACTCATATATACATAATTACCATGTAACTATATTCTACTAATTCAATAATCACAATTCTTCTTTATCATTTAAAGTTCAGTTAATGTTGTCATAAACCACTAAGTGGCTCTTCACCCTCCATTGTATTTCCACGTAACTTTGGAATTTACTCCAGTCTTCTTTAAATTTCTCCAAATTGTTGTCTTTTAAGATTCTAGTAAGTTTGTCCATTTCACTCCAGTTAAGAACCTTTAAGACCCAGTCCCATTTTTCAGGTATTCTGTCTTGCTTCCACATTTGCGCATACAATGTTCTCGCAGCTGAAAGCAAATACCACAACAATGTTCTGTCTTGCTTCGGAAAGCTTTCCATTTGTAATCCCACCAGAAAGACATCTGGTGCTCTCTAACTATTATAACCCAAGATTTTCGAGATCTCCTGTTGAATCATTGACCAAAATTGTTTCACCTTTTCACAAGTCCACCACATGTGGTAAAAAGAACCTTCATGTTTTTTACATTTCCAACACCTATCTGAGACTTGATTACTCATTTTTGTTAACTTTTTAGGTGTCATGTACCATCTGTACAGCATTTTGAAACAGTTCTCTTTTATGTTATAACACGTTGATATTTTCATTGAATTCTTCCATAGGTGTTCCCACGTCTCCATTTGTATTTCTTTATTAAAATTAATCGCCCATTTAATCATTTGAGGCTTCACCACCTCTTCTTCTGTAGACCATTTCAATAACAGTTTGTACATCCTTGAAATCAATTTTTCATTCTCGCCCAGCAGCATTTTCTCCATTTCTGTTTTCTCAGATTTTAAACCCTTTTAGAATGTTCTTTTGTTTTGACTCATGTTGGCATGTTTTATCTATTTGTATGTGTATGTGTGTACATCTATTTTTTTCCCCTCTTTTATCCCTCTTTTAGTGCTAATAAAGATAACTGAACTAGAACTAAAGAAAGCAATACAATATGGTATTTGAAAAAGGAATATTGCCATATTTACGGTGAAATATCAAAAGCGTCTGAGATTGGGAATGCAGTCCTGTATCTTTTTAAAAACAGTTTCACGTTCCTCCTAGATAGCTAGCAGGATCATGTAGCAGTCATGGACCTTCAGGCATTTCTTAACTCCAATAATTTGCCATTGCAAATTTTCCCGTTGCCTGTTCTGGGTGCCTTTGGGATCTGGTGCAAAATACCATCAGTGGCACTTCCATCATTCATTCACTTTATGAAAAAGTTATTTTCAAAGTTCAGGTATATGGAATAGCAGTCTCCCCCCCCCACCTGCTAGTGTTAGCTTTAAAGATAGCCAGGTTGGCCCATGTACTAGTACGGGAGCCTCATCTTCCTTAGTGGCTCTGCACACTGCTTTATAAGATCAGACAGCTGATCTTTTGAAAATATTTTTAAATGTTTTCTTCAATTTCAAAATATTCATGGAAAAATCAGCCCAAAACTGTAGGGTAAAGTTATTGAGAGGGCAGTGGCAGTACAGTTACAGGGGTTTTTGGATGATGCTTCCGTATTGGACCCATTTCAGTCCGGCTTCTGGCCGGGCCATGGGATGGAGATGGTACTGGTCACCCTCATGGATTATCTCTTGAGACATCTGGATTAGGGCGGCTCAGCAGTGCTGCTGGAAAACCATGGGAAGCTCCTGAGTAACCAGTCACATGCTCGCAGCCTAACTTACCTCATAGGGCTGGTGTGATGATAAAATGGAAAAGGGAAGAATGATGTAAGCCGCTTTGAGTCCCCATTGAGGAGAAAGCCAGAATATAAATAAAAGTAAATAAATAAATAAGCTGAGAGATTGGAACATGGCCTGGTAATAAGTACATGGCATACAAACCGAAGTCACTAACAGTGAAATGCTATGCAGAGTTACACCAGTCTAAACCAATTGAAATCATTGGGTTTAGATTGGAGTAACTCCTTTTTAGGAGATATTCTGTTAGTGAAGCGGCCCTGTGGCGCAGAGTGGTAAAGCAGCAGTACTGCAGTACTGTGATCTGAATTCTCTGCTCAAGAACATAAGAGAAGCCATGTTGGATCAGGCCAATGGCCCATCCAGTCCAACACTCTGTGTCACACAGTGGCCCAAAAAATTATGTGTGTGTATATATATATATATATACACACATACATACATACATACACACACACACATATTTTTATCTACCCCCCTCTTGAAGCTGGCTATGCTTGTAAGCCGCTTTGAGTCCCCATTGAGGAGAAAGCCAAGATTTAAATAAAAGTAAATAAATAAATAAGCTGAGAGACCTGAGTTCTATCCCAGCGAAAGCTGGTTCAGGTAACCGGCCCAAGGTTGACTCAGCCTTCCATCCTTCCGAGGTCGGTAAAATGAGTACCCAGCTTCCGGGGGGGGGGGAGTGTAAAAGACTGGGGAAGGCAATGGCAAACCACCCCGTAAAAAGTCTGCCGTGAAAACATTGCGAAATCAACATCACCCCAGAGTCGGAAACGACTGGTGCTTGCACAGGGGACCTTTCCTTTCCTTTCCTGTTAGTTAAATTCATATGTCTGTTTAACTGAAAATTATGCTGATCAGTAAATCACAATTGCTATGCTTAAGAGTGAATTTATTAAGGGGTACAGGAAGCTAAGAGCTCATTTAAGCAACAGATAATAGCTTTTGTTTGTCACTTTAAAAACTTAAAGGCAGGGAGATAAATGTTTTTGTAGGATTGAGGGAGTAAAAAATGGATTAAAATTCTAAAGCCTTTTTCTTGACAAAGTATACATTAAAGAGAGAGGGTTTTTAATTTTTTTATAATATTCTGTCAGCTCCTTATACAATAAAATAGCATATAAAACAAAATCTGACTCATCGCAGACTCCCATTTATATTTAATATCCTGTACATGTGTCTGTCCCACTCTGTCTTCAGGCACTTCTTTAAAAGGCATGTTTGCTGCCAAAGATCCTTGATAAGACACACAAGCTTTGACTATGATGGCTAATATAACAGGGTTGCAGACCAACAGGGAATAATTGAATAGTTTCTCTTCTCAAATGAAAGCTGAAGAGATTGCGTCTCATAAATAAAACAAAACAAAGGTGGCTTTCTGGTTTTGTCTATTCCCACCTTCACCAGTGTTCACGCCTATTAAGAGGTCATCTTCTTCCTTATGTCTGCACTGTAATTTTTCATCAACCCAGGGCTGCATCTTAATAAATATTCATCTCCTGTGCTGTTTGTGTTTTCACACGTATTTAAAAAGGCTGCCCTGAAACGGTATTCTCTTCCCCAATGAATATTCGTACAAGGTAGGTGTTATATTTGCGATGATGACAGATATTGTTGTGGCAAGTTTTTTCACCTCCCACCTACATAATATATTAGCATTGTGTTATGTGGTTCCCCACCCTTACCAGCAGCAAATTAATTGCATGATGCTTCTGGTTTATGCAGTGCTGTATATTATGGCTAGATGTCGTGTGTATGAGAGAACGTTTGCCATGGAGGTCATGCAGGCTGGGCCTCATTCAAGTGCAATCATCTGTTGAGAGTTTGTTGATAGCAGGGAATAAACTGGTAAGAAATGGGTTTTAAATAGCAATTTCCATTACGTTTTCCTGGGTTTTTAAATGTGGGTAGAATCAAGCAGCCTGTCTTAGGCTGTGATCAAATGGGCAGCTTGCTGTGGCAGCCTCTTGGCTTTAAAAAAGCTGGTGCAGTTCGAGGTGTGCCGTGGTGAACAGACAGTGCATGCCTGGCTGCTGAGAGAGGCATGAGCTGCACACATGCCAGAGGAGTGGTCACACTACCCATGCACATGCAAGGCATGTGTGCATGGCACACCCTGACCATTCAAATGGCCCAGAAACATGCCATGGAAGCACTTCAACAATTTGCCACCGGGAAGTACCTGGTGGCTTTTAAAATCAAAATTGAGGCATTGGAAGATGAGGTAGGTGTGATTGCAGCTTGGGGCCCAAATGTGCACCAGTAAATGTGCCCATTTAATCCAGAAGTGGAGGATTGCTATGTCAGGCCAAAATACCTGTCTTAATGAAGTTGCTTTCGCTGTTGGCAAGTGGATCTTGCCATTCTTACACAACAAAAATCCTGTTGTAAAGTGTGTGATTTAGTGTGTGTGAACACACCCCTAGTTTGATAGAAAGGGATCATACTGGTACTCAGCTCTCATAAAGGATGATCAAAAGATTACAAAACTTAGTTTTTTTCTCCTTAAACCTGGCTGATAGTCAGACTGCTAGGGCTGCCAACACTACCTAAACGAAAGGTAAGATACTGAAGTCATGATACTTCTGCTTTCTTTTTCACATTCTGTATCATGCCTTACTGGCCATCCACCTATGTTTGTTCTTGTTCAAGTTTTTCCATCACTGTTTTTGCTCACAGTTTGTAGGAAGGATCAAAGCAAGGGTTCCTGTAGAAGTGAGGGATGGTGTTGCAGAAGAATTGCCATTTCCTTCACGCAGATATCTTCACGCAGATATTTCCCCGTGTGTTTTGAGATGTGTAGGATCCATCCAAACCATTACAATTTCTGTCTGCCCAATAGTGCTTGGGGAGGTAGAAGCTTTCAATGTATTAAAGTGACTGCATCCCCACTACCTTTTCTGCATGCAGAAGATGTAGCGCACAGGATTTCTTCAAATACATCTCAAAGGAACCGTGACTGGGATAATGAGAACCATCTGTTGTACATTCTATGTACATGTGTGTTGTTGCAGCCCACCGCTATTGTTTCTACAAGTGAAACTGTACTAAGTATGGTTTCCATTCTGCTCATGAAGATTCCAAATCTAACCCACTGGATGGGTACTGATGACTGTTTCACAGCAGATATGAATCTCAAAAGTGATAAATCCTTATTTGCTGTTGTATAGATGATATAGCTTTCTAAGTGATGTGTTATCAGCTGTTAAATGAGGCTTGATAATGAATACCAATGGCATCTAAACAACGAGGTAAGAAAGCATTTGTAAATTGGAAGGCACAAGATATGCAACATGAGAAGGCTTTTATACCTTCAGGCTGACTAATGAAGGAGCTAGTAAAAACTTTACTAGGTCAGAAACATTTACCACAGCTTTGCAAATTTTGCAGATGTTGCTTCATATCTATGTGTGTGCATGTGTTTAGTTTTCAATTAATATTCACACATTTTGTAACTATGTCTGTATAAAGCCTTGTGCAAGTTTTATTCTACCTGTACACTAAATTTTACTCAAGAATGAAGAGACTGTGGTTTGCTTGAATAAAAGCCAGTTGCTTACAGCTTTAGTTACCTACTAGAGTTAGGTCTAAATGTTCTCTGCCTGTCTTGTTTTGCACTACTGTCTGTTAGGGTTGCCAATCCCCAGGTATGGGCAGGGGATCACCCGGTTTGGAGGCCCTCCCTCCGCTTCAAGGTCATCAGAATGTGGGGGGAGGGGACGGAAATGTCTGCTGGGAACTCTATTATTCCCTATGGAGATTTATTCCCATAGAAAATAATGGAGAATTGATCTGCGGGTATCTGGAGCTCTGGGGGGGCTGTTTTGTGAGGTAGAGGCACCAAATTTTCAATATAACATCTAGTGCTGCTCCCAAAAATATCCACCAAGTTTCGAAAAGATTGGGGGTCCAATTCTATGAACCCAAAAAGAAGGTGCCCCTATCCTTCATTATTTCCTATGGAAGGAAGGCATTGAAAAGGTGTGCCGTCCCTTTAAACGTGATGGCCAGAACTCCCTTTGGAGTTCAATTATGCTTCTCACAGCCTTGATCTTGGCTCCACCCCTAATGTCTCCTGGCCCCAACCCAAAGTCCCCAGATATTTCTTGAATTGAACTTGGCAACCCTACTGTCTGTTCCCTGACTTTCCTAAGGCATGGAGGCTGCTTATACACCAGAGCATTAGAGTAGTAATATTTCTTACTGTGGAATTGTCCTTTAGCACATTTGCCAGAAAAGATTAACTGCTTCTTGCCTATACTAAGCCTATGAATATTTATTTTGTACTGACTCAAGGTATTCTTATGGAATGATTCTAGCTCTTTCCCATTAATTAAAAGGAAGTTGCTAAAATATTCTGAATATCTGGGTTTCTACTTTGCTGCCACACTTTGCTGACAGAAACTTATAACTTTTTGGAAAAGTATGTGTCTGTTTAATATGCTACCCTTGTCTCCATCTAAAGGGGGGGGGGGTGAACAGTATATTATAATTTCCAAAGAACTAACAAAATTTACCAGTTTAATATTAAAGGGATCATATGTAACCCGTTTCACCCCATCTCTGTCTGCATGTTTGTGTGTATTGTGGTGCTTGTGCTCTCATTCTTCACCTGCCGTTAGGACTGCAAGCCGTTAGTCTGAAAAGAGTTCTTGTATTAATTAATTACATTAACATTTAAAATGGAGACATACAAGATAAAGTAGTTTTCACTATAAGGTTAAAGTTGCAACTGTATCTGCAAAATAAAATGGTAATACTCATGAATACTGAATGAGATAGGTGATGTTCCAATGGCACATTCCTTTATTGTTCTGCTGTGGATACACTTTTTTTCTTGGTTAATAGACTACAAAAATTAATTTGCCTTGTGGTGCTAAATAAAACAACTTTATTATGTTTGATTGACTTGCATCATGAACTTTGGTGTCCTTCAGAACTGACTCCGGGTGCTTGGTTATCTGAAATTCTATGTAACCTGTTTCACCCCATCTCTGTCTGCATGTTTGTGTGTATTGTGGGGCTTGTGCTCTCATTCTTCACCTGCCGTTAGGACTGCAAGCCTTTAGTCTGAGAAGTACAATGCACATCAGATATCCGTGATTCATTTTTGCATTATATTTTTTGTGGACTAGATTCATACAGTCATCATAAGTCAGAAGAAACTTGATGGCACACACATATGCTAGCTTTTTACCTAGAATGCAATATAAATAAGGGTAAATCAGTGATATTTTAAAAGCATTGACTATTCCAGAATCATCTGGAGACCAAGTCCTATGAGGAAAAGTTGAAGGAACTGGATATATTTAGCCTGGAGAGGAGATGACTGAGAGGTGATATGATCACCATCTTCAAGTACTTGAAGGGTTATCATATAGAGGATGGTGCAGAGTTGTTTCTTTTGCCCCAGAATCAATGGGTTGAAATTAAATCAAAAGAGTTTTTGGCTAAACATTAGGAAGAACTTCCTGACAGAGTGGTTCCTCAGTGGAACAGGTCATAAGCAAATGGCAATAGAATAATAAAAAAAAAAAACATCAGTAATATCGATTTTACAGATTTTACAAAATAAACGTTTAGAATCAGCAAAGTGCACAACATAAAACTTCATTTCCCATTTTCTTAAAATCCTTTGGAGGTTTTTACACAGAGGCTAGATGACCATCTGATAGCATTGCTGATTCTGTGAACTTAAGCAGATCGTGAGAAGGAGGGCAGGATGGTTTGCATCAGTGCTTACTTCTCATGGCTCTTTCTTTCACGCCCAGGGAATGCTGTTCACCACTTTGGGGTCAGACAGCAATTTTTCTCCAGGCCAGTTAGACCAGGGATCCTGGAGGTTTTTTGTCATCTTCTGGGTGTGGAGGAGGCATCACTGGGTGTGTGGTGGGTGGGTATTTGTGAATTCCCTGCATTGTGCAGAGGGTTGGACTAGATGATCCTGGAGGTCCCTTCTGGCGCTATGATTCTATTGCTTTTAGCTCTGATCACAGAATGGTTTCAAATCCATTTTTGGATTAATTGTCCTGCATTAATGTTCTCCTGCATGCCCATGTCCCCCAGGTGGGGACCCTCTTAAGGTGTCTTGAGGTGGAGCCAGTGGGTGGCATGCCCAGATCAGGTGCCACCCAATGCACTCTTAGGCATCCCTCCCACCTCCCCTCATTTTCATGGTTTGTAGCATGGTATTCCTTTGTTATTTATTTACCTGTCACAGCTTTATGTGGTTTTAGGCACTGGGCTGGACCCACTGGGAGAGAGGCTGTGCCTGCATGCCCATGTCCCTCAGGTGGGAACCCTCTTAAGGTGTCTTGAGGTGGAGCCAGTGGGTGGCATGCCCAGCTCAGGGGAGGTCATGGGGCTCTAATCACAGGTGGCAAGGGTTCCATGCAGAGGCATATGGCCATGTGGTTCCACCTCACTTGCTATTCCTGGTCTACCCCTAGCAGGTGGGCTAGGGAGGGGTTCCGTTGGCCAGCAGGTGGGTCACCTGATGCCTGAGTTGGTGCCCTATGCTGTGCCAATTCCTGTGTTGCTGTAATCAATAATGCTGTGACCTGTTTCACCCCATCTCTGTCTGCATGTTTGTGTGTATTGTGGTGCTTGTGCTCTCATTCTTCACCTGCCGTTAGGGCTGCAAGCAATCAAAAGAATGACAAACAAGCAGTAGTTGTAATGGTATTTTCTACCTTGCTTAGTATTGACAATTGCATTTTTAAAATATAAATAAAGGTTCCTAGAAAATTGCTGCAAGCATGAGGTTAAAATGAAAACATACACAGACTTTGAAGGAAGTAAAAAACTAATGACTTTAAAGGACAAAATGTCAAGCAGTAGTTTAAGAAGAAGCTGTCCTTTTTCCGGAGGGAATTTTTCAGAAGTTTAGTCAGCCAGTATTTTTAAAGTGTTAATGGAGAGAAAAGAAAGTCTCAGAGGTTCAAAAATTAAAAACAAAGTTCAGAAGAGTATCTAAGATTATTGTTGCTATCATTGTCCCAACTTTTTCTGGTTTATCAAGAAGAGTGCAAAGACCTCTGAAACTGAACTACTTCTCAGGATCTCTGGGTGAAAGAGGATAGTGGGAATTTTCTAAAAGTGCATGATCATATGAACATATGAAGCTGCCTTCTACTGAATCAGACCCTTGGTCCATCAAAGTCAGTATTGTCTACTCAGACTGGCAGCAGCTCTCCAGGTTCTCAAGCTGAGGTTTTTACACCTTTTTGCCCGGACCCTTTTTTGAAGATGCCAGGGATTGAACCTGGGACCTTCTGCTTCCCAAGCAGATGCTCTACCACTGAGCCACTGTCCCACCCCAAGAGAGGCCTGATCAGGGTTCCCATTCTCTCACTGAGGGCAGGGGTTTTATAGGTTTTGTTGTAAAGGTTTGCTAATGTGGCACTTGTTTACAGATTCTGCTTTTCATTCAGAAGCAGACCTTAAAAGCCCATATGCTTTGGTTGACTACTATTGCTTCATTAACTAATTAAGCTACTGGTTAACAGAATCCCTATAATTTAGTTAAACTCTCCTGCCACAATTAAATATCATGCTGCTGCAGTGTCACTGTATCTGTAGAAACATTAAGTTAACATTTATCTCTTGATAAACCACTGGTTGAGTATGGAAAATTTTATTGGCTAGAGACAACTAAAAATGGCAGGATGAAACCAATGCAGTTGCCACAATGAGCCCATAGAATTTTTTTAAAAAATCCCACAGTGCTTCAGAAAACTCGGCTCTGGAACCCCAAAAGTCAAAATCACAGTCCAAGGGATACCGACAGATATAAAAATCAACCATGCATTTCCGTGCTATTTCCTTCTAGTTTTGGAGCCATTCTCTAAGCTTTAACTAGGCTTTAACTATTGCCTAGAGCACAGCCATCAGATTCACCCAGGCCTTTTTGCCTTTCTCAGAAGTATAGAGACAACCTGTCTCTATGGGGAAAAAAGGGATATCTTATTGTGTCAGAAAGAGATAGCTAGAAGACTGGCTTAATGCCTTCAAAGGTCTGTTGTTTGTTACAGAAGAACAAGACTCTTTCAAAGCCCTCTGTAAGGGGACACACAGTACCAAGGTCCAGAAAGGTCTGCCCTGTTCTATCCAGCAAAACACCTTGCAACATGTGCAGAACACATAGCATATGTAGTCACACATGTTGTTACTTATGTCCAGGGTGACATACTGGAGTTATGATTGATCATTAGTTTTGAACACCCTATAAAAAGAAATTCTTTAGAACAGGATAGGGTTGATCCTCTTCTTTTTACCAGCTTGTCTTCAAAACCACAGGGCATCTTAGCATGCTGTCAGGTATACCTTACCTCCCTCTCTCCATGAGAAACTGTAATATTGTTCTCTTGCCTTTGGGAGGTGGAAGGTGACATGATAGCACTGTTCTGTCAGCTTTCTGTTCTGAATAAACTCTGCCTAACTGAGAAACTACTTCTCTGGATCTCTGGGTGAAAGAGGATAGCGGGAATTTTCTAACAGTGCATGATCCTGCCAGTTCTCGAAGAGAGGCCTGATCAGGGTTCCCATTCTCTCACTGAGGGCAGGGGTTTCCCTGATTTTGGGGCCTCAAACCTGCTGCCATGGAACTGGCTAGCGGGGAAGCCTCACCCCCAAAAAGCACCAGGGCACCTGACATGCCCAGCATGATGTCACCTGGAGATGATGTAATCACATTGAGCACATCGCATGGGGGCACTATATCATTTTTTTTTTTGGGGGGGGATCCATGATGACCATAGAGTTTTTTCCAAAATTATAGTGTGCCCCCCATGCAATGTGCCTGTTGTGATGACATCACATCTGGGTGACATCATTGCACTGTTGTTCTGCTCTAGAGTGGGCTTAAGATGTCTGTTGTCTCATTGTGTTCTGTATTTCACTAGTACATATCTGTTGAACATATGAACATATGAAGCTGCCTTATACTGAATCAGACCGTCAGTCCATCAAAGTCAGTATTGTCTACTCAGACTGGCAGCAGCTCTCCAGCGTCTCAAGCTGAGGTTTTTCATGCCTATTTGCTTGGACCCTTTTTTAGAGATGCCAGGGATTGAACCTGGGACCTTCTGCTTACCAAGCAGATGCTCTACCACTGAGCCACCATCCCTCCCCTAATAGTAATAACCTCCAGCTCAATTATGAGAAGCCCAAAATCTTAGTTTTTTTTTTCAAAAAAGTGGAGACTTTACAAATGGGTTACTGATGGTAAAAAGATAGAGCAAGTCAAGTATTTTAAATACTTAGGGATTTATTTTCAATATAATGTGACTTGGTCTACCCATCGCAAGTATGCAGTGAAGATAGCTAACATCAGTGCAGCTACCATAGCTTGCTTTTTTTATGGCAGAGGTAACCAATTTGTGCCAGCTGCCATAAAAATATTCAAAGCCAAAGTGATTTCACAACTTCTGTATGGCATCCCAATCTGGGTTGGATCTTATGAAGGTGCTATCGAATGTGTCCAGTCCAAATTATTGCGTAAAATTCTGGGCATGCCAAAATGTGTCCCATATGCAGTTATCTGCTTAGAAACTGGTTACTAGTGCATGGCTCATGACCTTCAAATTCTGGCTACGCTTGCACTACAACTCTGAACCGGGGAGCTATCTCTCTCAAATGCTCTCTGAAATTAATGTGTCAAATTGGTCAGCACATATTGAGAGAAAAATCAAAGCAATGGGTTTATCCCTAGAACTATTGTCCATGCTGTCCTTCACCACTGCAGTCCAACAAATTAAAAACAGGTTGCTAGATATTGAGTGCCAAGACCTATACAATCTGGCTAAGAAAACTTGTTCCCCACTGAGTTTTGAGATCTCTCTTAGTACTGGGAAAATGGTCTTGCAGGTGCCACAGCAGCGTAGAGCTTTTTCCCTTGCCAGATGCAACGCCATGCCCTCTGCCATTCTTTATGGCAGATTTAACAAGACAGCCTACTCAGTCAGATACTGTCTCTGTAAGCAAAAATGTGTGGCCAGTTACTCATATTCTTCTTCATTGTAATTTGTATATAGATCTTCGTCACAAGTATTTACATCCTCTTTTAGTTAGCATGGTTGATTGTTCTGATACACTTAAGGTCTATAGTCTTTTGAACGATACTTCATCTAGTGTCACTGAGAAAGTGGCTAAGTTTCTTTATTCTGTTTTAAAGGCACACCAGAGGATCTCATGGAAATAGTTTATGCTTTTCCTGATGTATATGTATGCAATCGTTTCATTTTATCTTTTTTTTTTTAACCAATTTTCTCTGATATATATAAAAATATATTTTATGCCAATAAAGGCTAACTTGACTTGACTTGACTGGCATACATGAAAAACAACCCAAGGAAGAGGACTGCAGTCTTCCATCAGCAACCAGGTAAGACCTGACACCCAACAGAGGTGCTACATAATTCAATCCCTAAGAGAATTACTCCTGGATAACCGTGTTAGCTGATGGTCTAGCCACTATAAGCCATCCCTGGAAGGTAGGACAACTCCAAGGAATGCTAAAAATTTACATAACAATACATAACCCAGAAATTTACAGAACAATACCTTTACGAGGACCAAACCAACGATTTATAATAGTATATGAGTGTGAGTTCTCTGAAATAGGGGTGTACGTTCAGTTTGACTGAACTGACTACAACCCGGAAAAACAGCAGATTTGGCTGTATTCAGGTGGTATACAGTCAGATTCTCTGATCTCATTCAGCTTCTGAATACAGCAGTCCTGAATAACTGCCAAAATTCAGCAGCTACTCAGCCCTATTATACCCTGTGGGCCGTTGAAGTCAATGGCAAAATAGGGTAAATTGAATAGCTGTTGGTGGGAAGGAGTTTGAGGTAGAGACTCCAAATTTTCAGGGCAGCTGCAGGAGCCTCTCCCTCACTGAGCTCCCAAGTTTCAAAAAGATTGGACCAGAGGGTCCAATTCTAAGGGTGCCCAAAGAGAATGCCCCCATTCCTTATGGCAGAGAGGAAAGGTGTCAATTTCCCCATGGTGGGAGAATTGACACTGGGGAGGAGGGGGTTTGAGGGAGAGGCAACATATTTGCAGTGTAGCCCCCACCAGAGTCCCATATGCCCAAGAAGGCTCATCAGCCTTCCCATCCTTCTGGGGACAGCAAAAGCGGCCCCTGGCCTTAGCACCGGTGGCTGCTCAGCCGGGAAGTGGTTGGATTGTCCCCCCAGTCAGAATAAAGAGGCAGACACAATATTTGGGTAACTAAAGGGCCACTGTATTCACTGCCAAATAGTACAACAGGGGTCCTCAAACTTTTTAAATAGGGGGCCAGTTCACTGTCCCTCAGACTGTTGGAGGGCCAGACTGCCGTTACTGTACAAGGCCGCGGGCCGTCAGTTCTCTGTCTTCTGCATCTCTCGCCCTTCCCCACACCACACACCCCAGCCTGGGAACTCACCTCACCTCGGTATCACCTCACACTCTGTCTCCGCCGCCTCAGCCCAGTGCCGGAAGTGTGCGTTGCTAACGCGAGTTTAGGTCGAACGTCACTTCCGGTCTGATTTTGCCATAACCCGGCGGGCCACATAAACGTCCTCAGCGGGCCGCATCTGGCCCGCTGGCCGTAGTTTGAGGACCCCTGTAGTACAAGATAGGCAAAAACACCCCCAACCCAGATCAAACAGGTGAGGGCAAAAAATTCCTACCTGGCCCCATTTTAAAAAGATGACCAGCCAAAGCCTGTACTGTAACAGGGTGGGCAGGTGGGCTGAGAGTGAAAATGAACTGTGCAATTGGGAGTGGAGCTGGCTTTACAAAGCCTCTTGCTCTGCCCCACCAGAACCCCATATGCCCAGGAAGGCTCATCCACTTCCCCATCTTTCCAGCAAAGGGGTCCCCTGGCCTTAGCACCAGTGGCTGCTTGGCTGGGAAGGGGCCGCATTGTCCCCCACCCAGTTGGAATAAAGAGGCAGACACAAAATTTGGGTAACTAAAGGGCCATTTTATTTATTTAACAAAGGCAATCTTAGCACAACAGGTTAAGCCAAGGGTACACCCAGAACCCTTCCTTGTCCTGTTTTGGGGTGAGCCGTTCTGCCCCTGGCTCATACTTGGCCAGCCAGACATTAGTCAACCTTCCCCCTTTTGAAGCTCCAACCTCCACAAACTGTACAGCTTGAAGGGAGGATTAATTCAAGGAAGGAGGTCCACATGTAGTCTGCATTCGCAGCCGCAAGCCATACAGTCCACAAACTGATCCTGCCAAACAAGTTGAACCCCAAATAGGGCTGTGCCACAGGTGCTCACCTTTCCATTTTCATTGCCCCCAGCTATCTCCTGCCACTGCCAAGGCAAAGCCTCTGTTTAGGCACTTTCACCCACCAGATGACCTAATCCTGACCGCAACCCTTGCTGTAAACCTTTTTTTGGACAGATGAACACCATCAGATTTATACAGGTCATCAAATTTTGCCCATATATCTGGATATGGCAGGTAAACACCCAAACCAGCCTAGAGGGCCTTCTGAAGTGACCTATTCTCCTTTCGTCTGGCATGCTCAATCCCAGCAGGGTCCCAAGCTGCCTGCCACACTCTGTGAGGCAACACTGAGGACCACAAAATAAGGACTCCAGGCCACCTGTTCCAGATAAACTGTAAGTCCTCTTGGGCCTGTAACAAAAGGGCCTTCCCTTTCATCAAACCTAGGTCATCCCCTCCCACAAGGTGAATGACCAAAATGTGAGGTGGAGAACCCTTCCTCCTTTTAAACAGCAATGGCAGGAGTCTGGGCCACTGGATACCTTGGCAACCCTGCCACTCCACCATGGCCCACCAACTGAGGTCCAGCTGGGACATGACTGCTGTCTGTCTGGCTTGATGGGCCACCCAAAAAACTGTGCTGTGCCTGCAGATGAGGATTCTCTGCCTCTCCTGGTGAACAAACTGTTTGCACTCAAGAAGAAACAAGCGGGTGCACATAAGAATGGTAGGTAAAAGACTGCTATTGGTCTGGCCAGAGTTTCCCACAGCCGCCACAGTAGAGGCAGCTCCAAATCTAAAAGAATGGATGCCAAATTTGACTCCTCCTAAACCCAGCTTCTCTAAAGCCTGGGTGGTTATTGCCCAAAACTGGTATTTTGTCAGGAGGCTGTGACAGAACAAAAGCCCATCCTTGTCTCCCCTAACTGCAATGAATTGCATCAGGGCCATTACCGGACACAATTCACACTCAGCACAAGAGCCAAGGGTGATTATGGTGCCTTTTTGCATTTGATCAGTTTTGGAGCACTGGACCCTCAGAGTAACCTGATCAACAGTGAATTTAACATTGGAGGTGCATAAAGCCCAAACTGGAACATCCTGCTGATGTTGGGCAACCAGCTTACCAACCCGAAGAGCATCAAAGAAGGCTATTAATGAAGCTGCATGGAAAAGTTCCACTTTAAAGCTAGATTGGCACACACTAGGTCAGGTGCCATGTAACCCATGAAGCACGATGGGGGAGATGTATTATCTGTTGTTCACCTGGGCTCCACATTCCCTTGATCACCCCTCTAACATCATCTTGATCCAAAAGTCACCAGTAGCCTGTGCTGCGAGTTGACCCATGATGGACTTAGCCAGACCCTTACCTTTCTTTTGGATGCAGAATTGCATCAGGTGGGGAACAGGTATCAGCAAAAGATCTTGCAGCCCTACCTCACATCTAAATTTATGAAACTGGCAGGCCGCTTGATCATAAACACTGCAGACTAGGCCAACCTGAAAAATCAGCAGTGGCTGAACACAGCCTAGCTCAAACAAGACACAGTAACTTATTCCAAGACACTGTAATGCTGGACAACACATGCAATTACCATGTCAGATTACACAGGGAAGCCATTGAAATCCAGAAACATAAACACAATTTCAACAGGAAAGAAGAGAGTTAAAAAATGAATAGGGCATGGTTTCTGGCCCTGAAAAACACAAAATGCTCTACAGCTTACAACAGCACTGCGGATAAGATTAGAATTCCAACAGCCAGAACCTCCTCAAGAAAGCTCCATATACAAAAGAACCTCCTCAGGAAAGCTTCTCCATTAACATGTCACAGCCTGGGAAATTCCTACAAGATAATGACTCAGCCCTACCCCACCTTCCTGAGTAGATATAAATTCCTATAATTTCTTCCCCCCCCCCCTCTATCTTTCTGTATTATACCTCTGAGGATGCCGGTCACAGCTGCTGGCAAAACATCAGGTACTACTATGCCAAGACCACGGCCATAAAGACCAGAAAATCTACAATCAACCACTGCTAAGTTGTCACACCCGAAGTGGACAGTGTGATTAGCCAGCTTAACCTCCTACAGCCAAACCACCACGACTATGGGAAAAAAAACACCAAGAAGGTGAGATCCTGGCAGCAGCCACTGGACAACCATCCACCGGCTGCTGTTCAGCACACCAATGCCTGCAGAAGTATACACCAAAACCCATCGAACCCACAGCATCTGAAGTGATCTGGCCAGCCTCAATTCTCATGTTATCCCTCCAAAAGGAGATGCCATCGAAGGACTGCAGAAATACCCCAGACCTCAAAGTCATTCTGCATGCCACTGCTCACGCAAATCCTATTATGAGGAAGCTTAAGGGAAGCCATGGCATCACGCAAATGCCACAATATTGCTCTCCCTGAAGCCATCACTTTGCAAGGTTGAGATGACCCATGTACTGTTGGCTGCTTGGCTGGGAAAGGACCAGAATATAGTTTCTTTAATATAGATCGTTTTTGCACTGACCTTATTCCGGAGTGATGTCCCTCTTCACCGCGCAGCGTCTGCGCGGATTTCGCACTAATTGCTCCGCAGAACCCGGAAGAGCTGCGGCTTTTGCATCGCAAATGTTAACTGCTTTTTGGTGGTTTACATTTGCGACACAAAAGCCACGGTTCTTCCGGGTTCTGCAGAGCAATTAGTGCGAAATCCGCGCAGATGCTGCGCGGTGAAGAGGGACGTTGCTCCGGAAAAAGGTCAGTGCAAAAACAACTATAATTTCTTTAATTCCAGTTTGGAGTTCAAATATGGATTTGATTTTGGGAAGGGGTCAGAATATAGTTTCTTTCAGGAAGGGGCCAGAATATAGTTTCTTTAATATAGCTTCTTTAATTCCAGTTTGGAGTTAAAATATGAATTTGATTTTTTTTTTTTTGCTTTGTGTTTTACAAAATTGAATGTAATCTGAGTGAACCCAAGTAAAACTGCCTGCATCAAATAAAAGACTGCATGAAAAGCCACGTCTGACCTACAGTTAGCCTTCACACGAGAATGTGTCTCTCTGTGATTCATCTACAAAAGATATGGGAGCTAATCATATTACATCTGTATGACAGTTTGCTTCATAGTTGAAGCTGCGCACGTTCTGTCAGGGAATTGTAAAAATACTCCTGAAGATATTGCAGCATTTGATGTTTGCAAAACACTAGCCTTGTACGCATACTCTGAAGATTTATAGCATAACTAATTCTAAAATAATGTCCAGAATTCATTATGTTGTCTTAAGATATGAATCTTCTTGCCTTTCTGAAAGAACTAAAAGTCCATAAAGAAATTGGTGGAGGAAAGTAGAAATGAATTTTGTTAAGCCTATAGCTATTTGTATCATAGGGGCAAAATACACTGTGAAAATAATCTGAAAATTGATAACTTGACTCAGTGGGTAAGTAAAGGTTGGAGTGGGAAGGGGAAAAAAAGATATCAATAATTAACAGCATGTATCCAGCATAATTTATCGCTGTTGACGGTACAATTTTTTAAATTTATAAGTGGGTTTAAATTTTTGATAGTATTTTCCAGTGTCACATCTATTGTTGTCCTGTGTCATGTTTAATTGCCACTTAATATTTAAAAAAAAAAACATGTACTAATAGGCTTCCCAATCCCCAGGTCTCAGCGGGGGATCCCCCAGTTTTACAGACTTCCTCCGACCCCCAGCCAGCTGGCCGGCGGGGGAAGCCCCACTCCCTCAGCCACCATGCAGCTTTAGGTCTTGGACAGGTTTAGAAACCTCAAACAGGTCCATTTCAAAATGTGTGTGTGTGTCTCTGTGCCTTTAAAGTTGAGCAGAAAGTACTTCATGGGAAGGGTCAGCAACACAATCCCTCAGCTTGTTTTGCTTTAGTTTCAGAGCAACTCTGTGTGTGTGTGAGAGAGAGAGAGAGAGGGAGCAGCATAGCCCCTGTTCTTTTGAGATGTCGTTGTGGAAGAACCAGACCCAGTAAGTGTGTGAGTGTGTGTGAGAGAGAGGGTTGCAAATCCGCAGGTTTGGAGGCTCTGCCCCCCCCCCTGCTTTAGGAGTGGAGATGGAAATGTCTACTGGGCAATTATTCCCTATGGAGAACTACATAGGGAATAATGAAGAAATGATCCGCGGGTATCAGGGGCTCAGGGGGGGGGCTATTTTTTGAGGTAAATGAACCAAATTTTCAGTACAGCATCTAGTGCCTCTCCCCAAAATACCCTCCAAGTTTCAAAATGATTGAACCAGGGGGTCCAATTCTATGAACCCCAAAAGAAGGTGCCCCATCCTTCATTATTTCCTATGGAGGGAAGGCATTCAAAAAGGTGTGCTGTCCCTTTAAATGTGATGGCCAGAACTCCCTTGGAGTTCAATTATGCTTGTCACACCCTTGTTCTTGGCTCCACCCCAAATGTCTCCTGGCTCCACCCCCAAAGTCCCCAGATATTTCTTGAATTGAACTTGGCAACCCTATGTACTAAGGAATTAATCAAAAAATCTATTAAGAAAATAAAACACACATTAAGAAATTCAATCTTAATTGATTGTCTGATAATTTTCTGTAGATTTGTGTTTTTTGTCTTGGGGCCAAAAAGACTGCTTTGAGGGGTTTTGATCCCTTCAGTGTGGCTGATTCCTTTTCACATTTGCAGATTCTGTTTTACATGCATTGTCATTTTGCACCCAGAGCATGATGTATTTTGTAGCATGAAGGATGGCTTCACTTTTTCTTCATAAGAATCTGATATGAGAATAGTGTGAGATAGACAGGGGTTTTTTTGTAGCAGGAACTCCTTTGCATATTAGGCTACACTCCCCTGATGTAGCCAATCCTCCAAGAGCTTACAGGGCTCTTTTTACAGGGCCTACTATAAGCTCTTGGAGGATTGGCTACATCAGGGGAGTGTAGCCTAAGATACAAAGGAGTTCCTGCTACAAAAAAGCCGTGGAGATAGACATGTACTTTTCTTTTTTTTTAACCCTTTGTGTTACTCTCAGTCCTTGCAAACAAATGCTCTGTGATCAAAATAGCTTGTTTTGCCCTGAATGCTCTGTAATACTTGGCCTGTTGCTTTTACTTTTAAGCGGCTATAGTTACATGCAGATTTGTTAGGACTCAGGTAAAATAAAGCACATGATTAAGGAGGTTATGTGAACATTTTACCAGTAATGTAGAAGTTTCTATAAATGCTGTCAGGAGGATGCTCTTTATATATCTTCTGCCAGGTCATTCTATAAAATCCAAGACACAATGAAAAATGGTTATAAACATGCACGCACCTGGGATACAAGGGATACTAAGCAGAGTTGCATGAGGAGTGCAATCGATGTACGGGTTCTTCTAAGATCATCCTTCACAAAATGTCATCAAGATCAGAATTTAGGCAAATGATATAACGTAATAATTATACAGGTGTGATCCATATAAAAACCATGTTTATAAAACCACCTGAACCACTTGTGACCATTTTAATAATAGAAGGGTATCAAGCTAGTGAGTGGTTTTGACCAACAATAACTAACATTCTTATTAATCAGTTGTACTAATCATCTGTATGTAAAATGGTAACTGCTATATTAGTATGTGTGAGGAACTGTCATACCTTTCCATCAATCAAGGTGCATATTTAATAGTTTTGGCAATAGACTGTGTATGTTCACTTTTTTGTAATATCTCAGAGGTATAATCCTTTCTCCCTCATCAAATCTCGGTTGCCTTATTCTGTATATAGCCTGTGTGCCTTAGCCTCTGGAAAATCTGGCACTAAAAGAATACATAAAGCCACACTAAGAATATAAGAGAAGCCATATTGGATCAGGCCAATGGCCCATCCAGTCCACACAGTGGCCAAAAAAACAGGCGCCATCAGGAAGTCCATCAGTGAGCCCAGGACACTAGAAGCCCTCCCACTGTGCCCCCCCCCCCAAGTACCAAGAATACAGAGCATCACTGCCCCAGACAGAGAGTTCCAACAATACACTGTGGCTAATAGCCACTGATGGACCTCTGCTCCATATGTTCATCCAATCCCCTCTTGAAGCTATCACACTATGATTAGCATGTTCTAAAACTAGGGATATGAACCTCCAGGTGCAACTTGAGGATCCCCCCCCCCCCTCTAAATTGCAGCTCACTGTCAGATCACAGAGATCAGACTACAGAAATGGATGCGTTGGAGGATAGAATATATGCATTGTACCCCACTGAGGTCCCTGTCCTCCCCAGGCTCCACTCCAAAATTTCCGGGAGTTTTCCACAGTCCTACCCCCCATCCCCCACTGGTGGCCAGGGCACGTCTGGTAAGCCTTTCTAAAACCTTCATGTCATTAGTCAGTCAGTCAGTCTCTCTGTCATTAGTCAGTATGTCATCAGTCTCTCTCTGTCATCAGTCAGTATCTCTCTCTCTCTGAATGCTGTAGACATAGTTTATCTTGTTTTTAGTAAGTCTTTGATAAGGTTCCACACAATATTCTTGTTGACAAATTGGTAGAATGTGGTTTGGATCCTATTACTATTGGTGGGCTGGTTGACAAATCACACCCAGAGAGTGCTTGTGAATGGGCTCTCATCCTCTTGGAGAGGAGTGACAAGTGGAGAGCCTCAAGGATCTGTCCTCGGACCTGCTGTGTTCAACATCTTTACAAATAATTTGGATGAAGGAATAGAGGGAATTCTTATTAAATTTGCAGATGATACTAAATTGGGAGCAGTAGCAAATACAGTAGAAAGAGTCAGGATACAGTATGATCTTGACAGGCTGTCATATAGAGCACGCTGCTGAGTTGTTTTCTGTTGCTGTCAAAGGTCAGAACGGAACCAATGGGTTGAAGTTAAATCAAAAGAGATTACAGCTAAACATTAGGAAGAACTTTTTGACAGAGCAGCTCCTCACTGGAACAGGCTTCCTCAGGAGGTGGTGAGCTCTCCTTCCTTGGAGGTTTTAAACAGAGGCTTGATGGCCATTTGACAGCAATGCTGATTCTGTGAACTTAGGGGGAAGTATTTCTGAATTTTCTGTATTGTGCAGGGGGTTGGACTAGATGACCTTGGAGGTCTATAATTCTATGATCTATGGAGATTCCACTTTGCTGTAAAAACTTCATTTACTTCTCTGTAAAAATTCTCTCAGCAAAGGTAATGTTTATAAAACTATTCTGAACCTGTAAAACACAAATAATTGCACACATCATCAGTAGAACTCTCTTCTTTTAAACTGCTCGGACTTTGTGCATCTTATGATTAAGGAAAGAGAAAGTAATGAGGTATGGTCTATCATCAGCAACGGTACAATAATATTCTTCAGGGAATTGTTCATGAGCTAACAGTAACTCATATGGGTTATTTTCTTTTTTCTCTGCACTCACGGCTCATGGGTGAATATTCTGCAGCATATAAAAATAGTGACCCTCTGGGCCAGCCCTTTGGGAAAACCCTGCTGGTTGCTGCTTTTGACTGGAAGTATTGAAGCAGTGTGATACTGAGGACCACTTAGGCTTGGCCTCTTTGAAGCTGAAGGGGAGAGGTGAAAGCCACCATATCTGCAACAAGGGTAGTGTCAATCCAGCATGTTGTATTGCAGAGAAAAAAGAATAGCACAGTAGTTCTCCATTGGATGCTTAATGGGGAAAGTGCTTTCCACTGTGGCCTACTCTATATGTACCTAGCAGTGCAATATTGGTTTTATTCAGTGAAATGCCAGTTTATTTTGGAACATTATTTTGGAACACTTTTGCTAATGGATTTGGTGCTAGTTCTGTATAACACTTAGTAAAGTTTGCTGAAGAACAGGTTTTCAGTGCGATATGATATAAAGTTTTTGCAGTTTAAGTTTTCAATGGGTGTTGAAGCGCTGGGTTGTATTGCAAATCATTGTTTGGTATAAATATGTTATCGTTATTTAAAAGTCCAGTGCAGTATTTGAGTGGGCACTTTCAGGGCTAGAATTGTTCATTTTCTTGATATTTTTTTTGACAAAATGGTAAATATATTGAAATATACAGGCAATATATTGGAACGGAATCCAGATTTTGATCTTACTGCAGGAATGAAAGGCTGCTTCATAATAGACCTCAAAGGTTTGCATTTGCAGACATTTTAAAAACACCAGTAATAAACTGCAAAGGATCTCCAGTTGTTCCTCTATCTGCTTGTCATGTTTTAGGTGACAATGATAAATGCTCTGGCAACTCGGTATAGTTTCAAGAATTAAGACAAATTGCATTTCAGACACTCCATCATTTGTGTATTTCATTGTAGGTGTTGGACTTTTTATTCATGTTAGTGACATACTTCTTAAAGTGCAAGTTTACTCAGCCAGTTTAACCACTGTTGTTACTTATGCTGTTAGTTCACACCCTGGGGGTTCATTTAAATGGGTCGTTGATATATTCTCACTTACAAAAAAAATGCCCATGTCAATGGCTTTCCATGTGATTTCACACACATACATACAGGTGAATCCATGCTGCTTGGTGGGGGAGGTGCCCATTGTTTGTGCATGATGTATAAGCATTTAATAAAGGTGAACTATACCTGTAGAAGTTATTTCAACTTCCCTGGTACAACTGGTGTGGTTGCAGTGACCATGTCACCTCCAATGTGTGTAAATAGTACCTTAGGATTTGTCTGCCTCCTAAATTATATATGAATCTTTGCCACATTTAAACAATTATGTCTAATCTCTATAACCTCAAGTTATTTTGTACACATTCCTGCTTCTCTATAAAATACAGTAAGGATTTCATTGTTTGCGGGGGGAGTGTAGGATATTCTGAAGCTATGCTTTATTAAGACTTTTAAAGAAAAGGATGTTAATAGGCCCAGGGCTAGGGGTTCCTGCACCCCAGGCCGAACTCCGCTCCTCCGTCCCCCAGCAGTATATTCGTGCGTGCTTTGTGAATGTACCCTGATGACATCACCAATGATGTCACTGTCATGCCCCTTGACTTCGCCGGGGCTTCCCAAGCCTCAGGAGGCCTTGGCAAAGTCCAGAAGGCAGCAAGCGTGCTCAGAGCCAGGCTCTGAGCGCGCTCGCTGCCATGCCCCCCCCAACTTTGCCCAGGCTTCCCAAGCCTTAGGAAGCCTTGGCAAAGTCAGGATGGCAGTAGATGTGGGGCGTGAGGAGAGGAGGACCCTAGGTGGCCGCCTACTTGGCCTACTCCCACGGACCGGCCCTGGGTGTTAAATGACTAGAGTTGTAGACTGGGTTCAACTTTTACCATGACTTGCCTTCATATATTATATTACACCCCCCTCCCCAATTCTGATAAACTACGGTAAATGCATTTAAGCTAGAGGGAGTAAAAATAAATCAGATGAGTAAAGCACAGTTCTAGAGTGTCTAAGAACTTGATGTTATCAGTAGCAAACAGTTGTCAAATAGTTATAGAGCAGGATATCTTTAGGAGAATAGGTACAACATATACAACAGGATCATGTAATTGTAAGTGTTACCATAGAAGTCTTCTATAGATTTAACTCAGCTTTTGGCAAGTAGTAAATATAACACAGTCATGGTTAGAGAGGGAAAGGGTATCAGTTGGTGTTGTTGATTGGTTCTCAGTATTTGGGGGGGGGGGAGGGAAGAAGTATCCCATATATAAGATTTTTGGATTTTGAATTTAGAAACTGATAAAAATAATCTTGGTGTAAATGCATGTTAGGATCCATTGCATCTGCTGTTTGTGACAGTGATTGCAACAAGCAAAGAATTAAAAGGGAAAAAATCTAGATGAAGATTTTGTATTAACATGATTGTATTAAGGTAATTATTATATCAGAGGATTTTAAAAAACTGTAAACATTATGTAATGTAACCTCAATGCCACAAATATTGCAATAAATCTGTTCGGCAGAGGATTTAAATTTTGCTGCCTTTCACTCTTTCATCAACTCATGTTAACATGAATTACTGTTTGCCTTGTACAGTTCTCATGACAACCTCTTCTAAGAGAATGAAGTATTGGCCTGTGCTGCTTCTTGTCAAGTGAAACGTTTTGTCCACTTATACTGACAAAGAGCTAAAAGCTATTTGCTGTGGTGATGTGTGCTACCTCTCCTGTATCCATCTTTCAGCTGTGACAAAGCGGCAGTTTTTTTTTTTTTTTCAGCTTCGTCATAAAGTTAACTTCAAAAAGGAAATATTGGTAACTAAAAGGCAGCATTGACTGTCATACAAGGATATGATTGCAAATCCATTTTTATTGAAATGATCTTTTAAGAGCTGCAGGCTTTTTGTGTTACTTTAAAATGATGTTTCTAAATATATTAAATTTAAATGGGCAGCAGCAATTATTGCATAGATATTTGGGTTCACCAACAGTATAACAGAATTTATAAACATAGAACTTGGATTTGAGCAGCGCAGTCCTAAGGGGGGGTGTGTGTGAAAGTGCTCAGAAAGCCAACTGACAAGTACATTAAGACAGGCCAGTATAAGAACTAGTTACAATGGTGCAGGCCCTCAGCACTTCCCCATGGCTCTCAGGCTCCAGCAGGTACCCATTGTTGTCAAGCAAGCGGATTTCAAAGTAACTAGTCCTTGCTTTGAAACAAAGTATAGCTTTATTGATAATCCATGTGCTTCTATTGAGCCAAGTATTGGAACTGATACAGTGTAACAGCAGAATGCATATTTTAAAGATGGCACACCAAAGGTTCTATAAACAAAGCTACAATTGCTAAACAGTCTTGTATTCACGTGTGAAAAGTCACACAGTACTTTCTCTTATCTCCCTGCGGTTATTCTTCCTGGGTCCAAGCTAGGCCTGGGAAAATGTCCCTGGAGGCTTTATCTTCAAAGAGCAAATTCCTGCATTCGTTAGTAAAGGAGAGAGAGGCTCAGGGAGGGGCGCCAGCTATCTCTATTGCTTTGATGTGCCTCAGCTTGAATTCAGGGTTAGTAACAGGTACAGTATAACAGTTATATCATGATAAACATAGACAGTTATGATTGTATGAAACATTGCTTGACACATTGTGGCTGCACGTTACTGCAACCAAAGCATAGGCTCCACATTGGTATGGTTGTAGATGGTTTTGGTGGCATGGCCAGTGTTAGTTGGGTCCCTGAGCCCTTTCACTTTGGGGATGCCCCCTGTCGGAGGCAGAAACTGGTGCCAACAAAAAAGCATGGTGTAGCCCATAATTGGCAATTGAACTAAAAAAATCAAGTGACCCTTCACCATGGTGGCCACACCCATTGAGCCCAGAGGAACTCAGAATGCCTACTCCAGACGCGACCAATCAATTACCTCTCCAACGGTAGTGTGACAGACTGCAATTTTAAGAGGTTGAAAGTGCTGTGCATACAACTGCAGGATTGTGAAGGGTTAATTCTTTACAGAGCCAGAGATCCTTGAGTGACAGGCTACTCCAGGCAATCTGATTAGTTGGCATCAGATGAGCAGGAAAAAAAATCTTGTGAAAGCTGTGTGCTGAGGGGATTCAGTTCCAATTCCTGCCTTAACTGAAAAGAGATGTGTACTAAGACTGTCTGGGGATAGCCCTGACAGAAAATGTTTAAGTGCTGACAAAGTCAGATTTCAGCTGTGACTGAATGCAGTCTGAATACAACATTAGATGAGAACAAACAGAACTAGGGAAAGTTTGGTAAGCAGGTTTGGGTAGTAGAATAAGACACCTATTCAGGCCAAAAGAAAGGGGATAGATCTTCTAGACAGAGAAGATTAATCCCTTTCAAGTCAAACAGGGAGAGTTATTTCAGAGGAGTACTGGATTCTCTGGTCTGGTGTGATTAGAAACTGCCTTTAGAGATCTAAATGACTGTTAATAACCCAAGAAGTGTTCTAGTGTTCCAAGGCTGGGTCTAGACTGGGATCTTGGGGAGCACAGGCGGTGTCCCAGATTGGGCCAGCTCAGAATGGAGCAGCTGAAGCCTGTCCACATGCTCCCCCACAAAGCACCCATATCCCACACTGAATGTGCTTTGGTGCAGTCAGACAGCTGTTGCACACCGCCCATGTAGTTTAGTTTGGGTTTCTTTTTTCTCCATTCATTTATTAGTCATGCACTTTTAACAATACAGGAACTTAACCAACCCCTCCCCCAAAAAAAACCTTCACCCTAACCCCAAGAAATCCAAGCCACCCTAACCCCAAGAAATCCAAGCTATCAGGAAAAGCAAAAGGACACTGCACTTTTAAAAATCCTCTCACTAAAGTTAGATATTGGCAAATTGGCAACCCCCCCAACCCAGGCCCTCACTCCCAGCAGAACCCTCTAATCCTAACCCCAAATAAGCTACCCACCCACCCAAATCTGAATAAGTAAAGGGACTCTGAGTCTTAAAAAGTATTTTTACTTTTATCCTAACTAAAATAAAAACAAGAACCCCAAGACTGTCTTACCTTAGATGTCTTCTCCAGGCAGGTCAAGCAAGGCTGAGAGACAGCAGCAGCAGCTGAGGCCAAGGGCCAGCGCAGCACAATCTTTCTCTCACAGCAACACCAACACAGCAGCAATAGAATGGAGTCCAGCCAGGCAGATTCATTAAAAAGGTTCTCTGGCCCTACGCAGAGCTTTTGTTCCACTGTTTTCCCAAACACTCTAATATACCTTATTTTTACAGTCACTGACTCTTTTGTTACCCAGAAGGCTGGTACCCTCTTCCCAGTCCCCAAACCTCTTTTCTTGGATCTTTTAAGGCGACACAGGGACGGCTCACAAATGGATCAAAAAATAAAATCCAAACATGCACATCTAAGGTCTAAGAAGAGCCCTGTGGTGCAGAGTGGTAAAGCTGCAGTACTGCAGTCCTAACCTCTGCTCACGACCTGAGTTTGATCCCGACAAAAGCTGGGTTTAGGTAGCTTGCTCATGGTTGACTCAGCCTTCCATCCTTCCAAGGTCGGTAAAATGAGTACCCAGTTTGCTGGGGCAAAAGTGTAGATGACTGGAGAAGGCAATGGCAATCCATCCTGTAAAAAGTCTGCTGTGAAAAAGCTGTGATGTGACGTCACCCCAGAGTCGGAAACAACTGCTGCTTGCAGAGGGCACTACCTTTACCTTTTAAAAAAAATAAAGGTCTAAATAACTGAATAATTTTAAGAAGCTCACATTAGCTTCTTATATAAGAACAAAAGGTTGTGCATGTACTGTTTTTACCTCAGTCATTTCAACCCCTGATTTCACCTGGCCTTTCCCCTTGATGTTAAAATAAAACCTTTTGTTATGTTTGAATTTTAAAAGTGTCTCAAGTGCCATTTTTAATGGGTTTAAGTTAAAGAGTGAACCAATCCATTTCCTCAGGTTCCTGTTTTGCACTGAGTGTCACATGTATGACTATCTGCCCACAGGACAGAAGGCTTGGGTGTGTGCTCGATGCAAGGAGCTCCTGGTTCTCAGGGAACGAGTTCATACCCTTGAGGCCGAGTTGACTGCCCTGGAGAAGCAAAGACAGTCCGTTAGGCACTTGGAGAAGACTCTCGGGGGCATACTAGATGAGACCTGCTCTGAATGTGGCAGCCCCGTTGCGGCCAGGGAGCATGAGGGTCGAGAGGGAACAGGGCACCGTGCTGAGGATAAGGGGAATGCACCCTCTTTTTCAGTTTCCTCTTTTTCACTCCAAGGAACCATCCCTGGGCAGGGAAAGGGGGGGGGGGGTTCTTGGTAGTTGGTGATTCGATCCTTAGGCAAGTAGACATCTGGGTGGCAAAACCGCGTACTGACCGTATGGTGACTTGCCTGCCTGGTGTGAAGGTAGCGGACATTACGCGTGTAGTAGATAGGCTGATAAACAGTGCTGGGGAGGAGCCAGTGGTTATGGTGCATGTTGGCACCAATGATGTGGGGAAATGCACATCGTGAGGTCCTGGAGGAAAAATTTAGGCTGCTAGGCAGGAGACTTAAGGTCAGGACCTCCAAGGTAGCCTTCTCAGAAGTGCTACCTGTTCCAGGTGCAGGGCTGGAGAGACAGACACAAATTAGAAGTCTCAATGTGTGGATGAGACAATGGTGTAGGGAGGAAGGGTTTAAGTTTGTTAGGCACTGGGATGCTTTCTGGAACAAGCGGGAGCTGTACAAAAGAGATGGTCTCCATTTGACCCCAGATGGAACCAAGCTGCTTGGCGCTTGAAATCAAAAAGGTGGCAGAGCAGTTTTTAAACTAAATCTTGGGGGAAAGCCGACAGGAGATGAAATGTCTCTGGTTCAGGAGGACTCATCTCAAAGAGATGAAGGCTTAGCTGTTACTTTTCTACTGGGTAATGGATCAGAGTTGTCCACTGAGATGGTGACAAACAGTATGGACTGTCTGCCAAAGTCTCGAGGCAGCAGGAGGAAGGTTGCGGGCCTAACTTGCCTGGGAAATTATAGATGTTTGTATACAAATGCTAGAAGTGTTCAAAGTAAAATTGGTGAGTTGGAATGTTTAGTGTTGGGGGAAAATATAGACATTGTGGGAATTTCAGGAACTTGGTGGAATGAGGAGAATCAGTGGGACACAGTGATTCCTGGATATAAGTTATATCGGAAGGATAGGGAGGGAAGGGTTGGAGGTGGGGTGGCTCTGTATGTCAGAGAGGGTATACAGTCCAATAAGACTGAGGTCAGAGAATTGGATTCCCTTCTAGAAATGCTTTGGGTCGAAATAGAGGGCCCAAAAGGAAATTTAACTATGGGAGTTTGTTATCACCCACCAAATCAAAAGATAGAGGATGATTATAATATGATGGAAGGATTAAAGATAGTAACTAAACGTAAAAACTGTGTCGAAATTGGTGATTTTAACTACTCATAGATTGATTGGTTCAATATGTTTTCAGGTCGAGAGAAAGAGATTGAGTTTCTAGATGCCCTCAATGACTGTGCTATGGAGCAGATGGCCACAGAACCTACCAGGGGTGGAGCGATCCTGGATTTGGTCCTAAGTAATGCCCAAGACTTGGTGAGAGATGTAAAAGTGATCGCACCGCTTGGGAGCAGTGACCATAGCGTTATTTAGTTCACCATTTGTACAAATAGGGAGTTCCCCAAAAGACCAACACAACCATGTTTAACTTTAAAATGAGTAAATTCTCTGAGATGAGGAGGCATGTGAAGAGGAAATTGAAAAGAACGGTAAATACAGTCAAAATCCTTGGGGAAGCTTGGAGGCTATTTAAAACTACAATCCTAGAAGCTCAGATAAAATATATACCACAAGTTAGGAAAGGCACAAACAGGTATAAGAAAAGGCCTGCATGGTTAACAAACAAAGTAATGGAAGCTGTAAAAGGTAAGGACTCCTTTAAGCGGTGGAAAACTAGTTCAAGTGAGATTAATAAAAGGGAATACAGGCTGTGGCAAATCAAATGCAAGACTGTGATCAGGCAGGCAAAAAGGGATTTTGAGGAGCATATTGCAAAAAACATAAAGACCAACAATAAAAATTTCTTCAAATATATTAGAAGCAGGAAACCAACCAGGGAGGCAGTGGGGCCCTTGGATGATCAAGGGGTAAAAGGATTACTGAAGGAGGATAGGGAAATGGCTGAGAAGCTGAATGCATTTTTTGCCTCTGTTATCACTGTGGAAGATGAGAAGTGTTTGCCCGCTCCAGAACCACTGATTTTGGAAGGGGTGTTGAAAGACCTGAGTCAGATTGAGGTGACGAGAGAGGAGGTCCTACAACTGATAGACGAATTAAAATCTAATAAATCACCAGGTCCAGATGGCATACATCCAAGAATTCTGAAAGAACTCAAAGGTGAACTTGTGGATCTCCTGACAAAAATATGTAATCTTTCATTGAAATCTGCCTCCATTCCTGAGGACTGAAAGGTAGCAAATGTCACCCCCATCTTTAAAAAGGGTTCCAGAGGAGATCTGGGAAATAACAGGCTAGTCAGTCTGACTTCAATACCGGGAAAGTTGGTAGAAACCATTATCAAGGACAGTATGAGTAGGCACATTGATGAACACGAGTTATTGAGGAAGACTCACTCAGCATGGGTTCTGTAAGGTAAGATCTTGCCTCACTAACCTGTTACATTTCTTTGAGGGGGTGAACAAACATGTGGACAAAGGAGACCCGATAGATATTGTTTACCTTGACGTCCAGAAAGCTTTTGATAAAGTTCCTCATCAAAGGCTCCTTAGTAAGCTTGAGAGTGATGGAGTAAAAGGACAGGTCCTCTTGTGGATCAAAAACTGGCTAATTAATAGGAAGCAGAGAGTATAAATGGGCAGTCTTCGCACTGGAGGACGGTAAGCAGTGCGGGGCTCAGTACTGGGTCCCATGCTCTTTAACTTGTTCATTAAAGATTTGGAGTTGGGAGTAAGCAGTGAAGTGGCCAAGTTTGCAGATGACACTAAATTGTTCAGGGTGGTGAGAACCAGAGAGGATTCTGAGGCACACCAAAGGGATCTGTTGAGGCTGGGTGAATGGGCGTCATCGTGGCAGATGAGGTTCAATGTGGCCAAGTGCAAAGTAATGCACATTGGGGCCAAAAATCCCAGCTACAAAGGGGGAGGGCCAAAGGAAGGCCCAACTTGGTGCACTGGTTAGAATGCGAGATGAAATCTGGGATACCCAGATACCAATCCCCACTCGTACCATAGAAACTAGGTGGGTGGCCTTGGGCCAGTTGCACACTGTCAGCCTAACTAACCTCACAGGGTTATTGTTAGTATAAAATGGAGGAGAGGGGAATGGAAGCCACTTGGAATCCCCATGGTGAAGAAAGTTTGGAAATGAATCAAGCAAATGAATAAAGTTCATAATTGAGTGTCCACTCTAGGATGGAGAGAGCTTCTCTCACCAGGGGGAAGACATCTGTGAAGGTATCACTAAGGGGTCAGAAGATCATGGGGACCCTTGAAGGAAAACCACTGCAGTAGTTGGGGGGAGCCACTGCAGTGGGCAGACTCTGGAGGAGGGCTGGAGGGGGAGCCATTGCAGTGTCTGTGTGGAACCACGGCAGCTCGCAGACTCTATGTCTTTGGAGGGGGGTAGGGAGGGCACTGCTAGGAGAGGCCTGAGTCAGATCCTGCATGCTATAGAAAGGGAGTCAGAGATGTTGCTGCAGCTCCAGCATGGCAACCAAGTGGCAACAGCTACAGTCCTACCAAGAGTGAGAGATGTTTTCTCCTGGGGCATGGAGGGTAGTGTAGGCTGGCAACGACAACCTTCTTTCCCCTTCTGCCCTTTGAAGACCTTGTGTTCTTTGTGAGGCAGTTGCTGATGCCCCCTTCCACTATTAGCTGCAACGGAACCTCATAAGAACATAAGAGAAGCCATGCTGGATCAGGATCTTCTGACAAGAGTCGGTCCTTTTAAGAATGAGTGTGCTGATGAGAATGAGTGTGGAACTCTTGTTGTCCACTCCTCTCTGCCCCCTGCTTGAGATGGACACTGGACAATACCCCCAAGCCACATGGCCCCTGATTGGTTCTGCCTGCCAAGCCCATTACAGTGCCATTGCCACCACAGAATGCCTCCACTAACGATGGCAGTGCAGTTACTATGGATGCGGCCCTGGTTACGCCCAGAAAATACTGTGAACCCACCAAATTTGTCTGCTGGCCGCTGCATAAATTATCCCCACAGGGAATGGACGAACGGCACTGGAGTTGCGCAGCTGCTGGCCCCCGAGGTGCAAGCCCAACACAGGATTGCTCTGCTCATGTTGTTAGACATTTCCCGTTTTTTGAAAATCAGGTTTTTGATATTTGACATTGTACTATCTGACTCAGAAAGCCAGATAATCTAATTATTCTAATCATTCAAGTACTTTGCCATTTTCCTTTGTGACTAGACTTTTACTATCAGAGCTTCGACATATACTGTAGTAATGCAGATTATAACAAAGCGCTGGATTTTGGTCTTTTATTAATGATAGTCAGCATTTCAACATTTCCCTACTGTCATCTAGCTGCATTCAGTATGTCTCGTGGGGCTGGGGACTGAGTTCATGTATCCAATTACCATAGTTAAAATCTTCTAATTCCTTTTTCTTCTTCTTCTGTAGAACACTGAATGCTACATTAGCCTGTCATAAAGCATCAGTGTTCCTTTCTTTATTGTTTTGAACTGGAGGAAGAGTTCTGGTTTAACTTAAAAACTCATATTAAGCTTTTGAAAATAACTGCTATCAATGCTGTGTGTTTGTTTGTGTGCATGTGTTTTAACATCTCCAGAGAAATCCATTTTCATCTGAGTTTTTCTGGATATAAAGGAATAAAGTTCCTCTTGAATGTCTGAGCGGGTGCCAAAATAATTTGTTTTGAATTCATTCATTGTTGGATTTATAATTGTACTTGTACATTTGTTGCATGGGTGAATTTTTTATATTGAGGTCACATTGCAGCATGGGATTTGTATCATTTAACTGGGTAGGAACACTGAGTAATTGTGCATATTTAACTGAGATAATTAGTTGGAGCAGTGATGCTCTGTATTCTTGGTGCTTGGGAGGGGCAACAGTGGGAGGGCTTCTAGTGTCCTGGCCCCACTGATGGACCTCCTGATGGCGCCTGGTTTTTTTGGCCACCGTGACACAGTGTTGGACTGGAAGGGCCATTGGCCTGATCCAGCATGGCTTCTCTTATGTTCTTATGAGGTTCCATTGCAATATAGGGTAGTAGTGTTTATGAAGTGGAACACAAAAATTTTTGTTATATACATAAGCAAGTGTATTTTAAAATATTAGATGACTACAGAGAGATCATTGCTGTGCCAAAAACAAAAAAAGGAAGTTCTCTAGATGAAATATTCAGAATTGATGAAACAGTAGAATATACCTTAAATTTTGATGCTGTCTCTTTCCTTTTTTAAAAAAAACAACAACTTTTTTCTTATGACCTAGTGTAAGTGGAGTATACTGTACTCATAAAAACTGAAAACTCAGCTAGTTTAATTTATTTTTTTGGATTTATATCACACCCTATCCTGCAACGTTCTGAAATGTGCACTCAGCACTGCCCTTGGTGGCACCCTTTTTGCTAAAGGGCCCCTCTTTGCCAGCCTTGCCCACTGGCCTCAAGAGAGTCAATACATCAACATACTATCTATCTAGGATCCATTCCTGTCCTTTCACACAGGATGCATTCCCAGCAGGTACTCATGATTGCCATATCCCAGCAGTAGCGCCTGGGCTACTCCAAACTGTGCCCAGACCAGGCTGTACAACTCCCTGATGCCCAAGAGCCCATGTTGGCAGGCCTAGGACATATGCCCCAACCATCTAATAATTACCCATCACAAGGGCAGAATCTTCTTCCAAAGAGCTGCTGCTGCTGGATGTGTCCTGCACCCTGGAAAACCTCTGCAACTTCTGCCTGGCGTGAGACTTTCTTGTAGGGGGAAGCCTCTGTGGAGTGCTGTTCCTTGAGCTGCTAGATTCATCTGATGCAGTTGGCAAGTTCTGTCATCTCCTAACTTGAGGCTGGGGGGCAGCTGGAGCTTCAGGAGCCACTGAAGCAGAACTTTGCTGGTCAAAATGCTCAGAGAGCCTGAACGATCCCCTGTAAAACTGCTTTGTGATCAGCTGTCTGCATGGCAGGAGGCACCCCTGGGATGTTGCCTGCTGAGTGCTGATGGGTGTTGCATCATGATGACTGTTCTTGGAAAGAAAGGCCTGTGTGCCATCAGGTGCCCTGGAGGCCATTCCCATGGATGGGCAGCTGGAGGACTGTGAATGGGCAGCACTACCAGAGGCTGACCCATACCCACGTGTTTCATGGCCTGGTTGTCCCTTTCTACCCTGCTCTACCCTTGTGGAGAGGCATAATACCTTTCAACAACCCACATGCTCGTCATCACGTGTTGTAGAAAGACATGTTTTGGTTGCAGCCCAAGAACATATTCTGCTGCACAATGCCCTTTGATTGATTGATTGATTGATTTTTAAACAATTTACCTGCTTGTTCACTTATTATACATACTAGGGTTGCCAAGTCCAATTAAAGAAAAATCTGGGGACTTTGGGGGTGGAGCCAGGAGACTTTGAGGGTGGAGCCAGGAACAAGGGTGTGACAAGCATAATTGAACTCCAAGGGAGTTCTGGCCATCACATTTAAAGGGACAGCACACCTTTTTAAATGCCTTTCTTCCATAGGAATTAATGAAGGATAGGGGCACCATCTTTTGGGGATCATAGAATTGGACCCCCTGGTCCAATCATTTTGAAAATTGGGGCATATTTTGGGGAGAGGCACTAGATGCTATACTAAAAATTTGGTGCCTCTACCTCAAAAAATACCCCCCTGAGCCCCCAATACCCGTGGATCAATTTCCCATTATTCCCTATGGGAATCGTTCTCCATAAGGAGTAATAGAGTGCCCAGTAGACATTTCCCTCCCCCCACACTTTCTAAAGTGGGGGGGAGAGGGTCTCCAAACCAGGGGATCCCCTGCCCCCTCCCTCTCTCTCACACACAAATACTTACTAGATCTTGTTCCTGCAGAACTTTACTTGCTGTGAAAACGAAAGCAAAAGAAAGGGAGGAGCCCTTCTCCATCGAAACTATTACTGACCCTTTCCCATAAAGCCCTTCCTGTTTCCTGCTCAGCCTTAAAGGCACACATTTTACAAAGGGATCAGTTTGCAGGTTTCTAAACCTACAGGAGCTCTACAACTACATGATGACTGTGGGGGTGGGGCTTCCCCTGCTGGCCAGCTGGCTGGGAGCGGGGAGAAACCTGTAGAAATGGGGGATCCCCCACTGGGACCTGGGGACTGGGAAGCCTAATACATACAGTATATAGAACCTCATGCAAAGAGACCTAGGCCCACTTGTATGAGTAGACTTTTGATTCAAGATGCCCCAAATGTAGAACTGTAAATAGCTATGCTCCAATATGTCTTGCTTATTTGCTTATGCATCTCGATTAAAAGCACCACCGTGTTACTTCCAAAAGAGAGCAAGCCCTGACCCAGTAAACAACTGCCCCCAAACCAGAAAACAAGCACTCCACACTAAAGTAAGGCTGTCAAAAGAGCAGTCAGACACTCGTGAGCGTTCCTGGAAACAGGGCTCACAATTTGGGGAAATAAGGTGGTAAAATCAGCATAGCTATCTGCCACAATTCTCTAGGAAAAGATCCCTCTCAGGTGAGACTGAGGTCTTAGCCACCTGAAAAGAAACAACCAGCCACGCACAACTGATATGATGGCCAAAATAGCAGGGGCAGAGGGAAGGTGACCAGCCTGATCACTAGCTGCAAATCCCTGCTGCTGCAGAAGCAAGAAGTGATGGGAAGTGGGGAGGTACAAGGCTATCCTAAAAATGTAAGCTGCCCTCCAATTAGCCAGAAGACATAGCAGGCTACTAGCTGAATCCAAATAAGCTACAGCCTGCAAGCAAGAATACCACAGGACCCCAGCTGATGCTGGGGCTCCAATTCCGCTGATTAGCATTGCTGTGTGTCAGAACTCAATGAACTTCAAACGGGTCCCATACTCAGTTACAAAGCTAGGATTTTATTGAAGAGAACTAGGTGCTGGAAAAGGCAAGATAACAGTAATGGCGAGAGCCAGCATCAGCTTGATTTTATACACGTAAAGCAAACATCTCACAAAGCCACAATTCACATTGTAGGGCGCAGCTGTCTTCTCACCATCACTATCAGTAGAGAGGATGCCTCCCTACTTCGAAGGCCATGCTGTTCGGCTTCAAAGGGTCCCAGTGTGAGAATGTGCAGAGACAAGACATAATTCATTCTACAGCCCCAAATATTTTGGATACTAGTGGGGCAAGGTTAATTACTATTCAAGCACTCTGGGTTAAACAGAGGTTACAACATGGAGTCAGTTTGGTTCAGTTACAATATAGCTCTAAGACACAGTAAAACTACCATACAGCATTGGTCACATTATAGGGGACCAGCAGCAAAGATACAAGTTCTGACATACTGCCCCCCCTAAGCGCCCCCTCCCGCGGGATCGGCTTTGGGCTTGTGTGGGTACAGTAGGTGAAACTTTTTTAGCAGTTGCGGAGCCACTACGTTCTGAGATTCGACCCACTCGTCACAGCTCGGGGGGAAGTGTTTCCACCTGATCAAATAATACAGTTTCCCCCGTTTGACTCTGGAGTCCAGGATCTCCTGGACTTCATGGTGACTCTGACCCCTCACTGTCGTCGGAGGGGGCGGTGGGGCCCTGGGATGGAAGGACGTAGCACCAGGGTCTTTCCGAAGCAAGCTGCAATGAAAAACAGGATGGATCTTACTTAGAGATTTGGGTAGTTCGAGTTCTACCGTTACTTTATTTATCACCCTTTTGATTTTGAAAGGTCCGAGGAACTTCAGTGCCAGTTTGCGACAGGACTGAGGAAGGGGGAGGTTTTTTGTTGACAGGAAAACTGTATCCCCCACCTTTAGATCCCACTCCGGAGAGTGTTTTTTGTCAAATTGTTTTTTGTATGCCTTTTTCGCTTCCTCCAGGTTTTCCTGAATTCCCTTCCAGCCTTCACGAAGTCCCTCCCACCATTGTTGGCACGATGTCGGTTGGGATGGGTTAGCTGGGAGGGCGAGCGTGGGGAACGGCTTGCCCTCGTAACCATTGATGATTTGGAAAGGGGAGGTTTTGGTTGAGCTATGGAGGCTATTGTTGTAGCCGTATTCTGCAAAGGGGAGGAGGTCTACCCAGTTGGACTGTTGGAAATTAATGAAGCAGCGGAGGTATTGCTCTAGAAGGCCATTAACCCTCTCCGTCTGTCCGTCCGACTGGGGGTGGTAGGCAGAACTCAATCCTTGCTCAATACCAGCCAGTTTGCAGAACTCCCGCCAGAAGTTGGCAACGAACTGTGTTCCGCGGTCACTAATGACCTTGTCTGGGAATGAGTGTAGGCGTACAATGTGAGTGAAAAAGAGCTGGGCAAGTTTCTTGGCGGTAGGTAATTGTTTGCAAGGAATGAAGTGAGCCTGCTTTGAAAAGGTATCGACTACGACCAAGATGACTGTCTTGCCCTGCGAAGGCGGGAGCTCTACAATAAAGTCCATGGAGACTACCGACCAAGGTCGGGTTGCTGTAGGGAGGGGGACTAGGTGGCCCGGAGGTTTGCCCCCCCTCCGTTTTGCCATGAGGCACGTGGGACATGACAGTACAAATTCCGAAACATCTTTTTTCATTTTCGGCCACCAAAATTGGCGGGTGAGCAAGTTGAGCGTTTTAACATAGCCAAAGTGGCCGGCCAAGCGGCTTGAGTGGCAGCGGTCCAAAACCTCTTTTCTGAGGGGATCGGGCACATAGATTTTTTCATTATGTAAATAGAGCCCGTTCTCGGCTTTGACCAAGTTGGGGGGGCGGTCAGCTTCTTGTTTGTACTCCGAGAGGAATCGAGCAAGCAATTCTAAGTCCGGAGGGTCGGTCTGTTTGCCGGAGCGGGTGGTGACTCCCCCCGCGATGGCTGAGGGGGAAATTAGTGAGTCTACCACCTCCTCTCTAAGACTGTCGTGTTGGGGCAGGCGGGAAAGGGCGTCCGCTAAAAAGTTCTTTGAGCCTGGGATGTGTTTCAGCACAAAATCAAACTTAGCGAAGAAGCCTGCCCACCGGATCTGTTTTGCAGTCATTTTGCGACGCCCAGTGAGGGCTTCCAGGTTTTTGTGATCGGTCCAAATTTCGAAGGGGACTCTTGCTCCTTCAAGCCAGGAGCGCCAGGTCTTTAGGGCAAACATGACTGCAAACGCTTCCTTGTCCCAGACTGACCAATTCCTCTGTTCATTGGAAAATTTCCTGGAAATATAGGCACATGGTCGGAGCGCCCCATTTTCCCCCCTCTGCATCAATATGGCTCCCACAGCGGCGTCGGAGGCGTCGCATTGGACCACGAAGGGCTTTAGTTCGTCAGGGTGTGCCAACACGGGTTCGGAGGTGAAGAGGCGTTTTAGCTCAGTGAAAGCTTTTTGGCACTCCGGCGTCCACGTTAGGCGTGCGCCGGGTTTTTTAGCCTCGTCACCCTTTCCCTTGGTTTTGAGGAGTTCTGTAAGGGGGAGCATGACCGTGGCGAACCCCTTTATGAAGTCGCGGTAAAAGTTAGCGAACCCGATAAAACTTTGTAATTGCTTGCGGGTTCGAGGGGGTTCCCAGTCTAACACCGCTTGGACCTTTGCGGGGTCCATGGACAATCCCTCCCCCGACACCCGGAAGCCCAAATAATCAAGTTCGGTCTTGTGGAATTCACATTTCGACAGTTTGGCATACAGTTTGTGTTTACAAAGGGTGCTTAACACTTTTCTGACCAAAGGCACATGAGACTTTAGATCTTGTGAATAGATAATGATGTCATCAAGGTACACCACCACCCCCTTGAACAGGAAGTCCCGCAGCACTTCATTGATAAAGTTCATAAAAACGCCCGGGGCTCCCTGTAGCCCAAACGGCATGACAAGGTATTCAAATTGTCCCAGTGGGGTGTTGAAGGCGGTTTTCCATTCGTCCCCCTCTTTGATGCGGACGCGAAAGTACGCGTCCCGGAGGTCGAGTTTGGTAAATATTTTCCCCTTTGCTACAGTGTTTAACAAGTCCTTTATCAACGGGATCGGGTAGGCGTTGGACATGGAAATCCCGTTTATCGCACGAAAATCTGTGCAAAGTCTAAGCGACCCGTCCTTTTTCTTTCGGAATAGAACGGGGGCGGCATGGGGGGCTGTGGCCGGTCGAATAAAACCACGCTTTAGATTTTTGTCCAAAAACTTTCGGAGTTCCGCCTTCTCCGCCCAACCCATGGAGTACAGTTTCGCTTTGGGAAGCTGCTGCCCGGGGATTAACTCAATGGCGCAGTCTGTAGGGCGGTGGGGCGGTAGCTCATCCGCTTCCTTCTCGCTAAATGCCAGTTTTAAGTCTCGGTACTCCTTGGGGATGGAGGCGACTTCCTCAAGTGTGAGGCACGCCCGCATGTTTTGGGGGGGAGCGTGCGGCCCCCATTCGGGGCGCCAGTGGTGATGCTCGCACCTCCAATCTGGGAACCGGACGATCTGTTCCTCCCACCTTATGTCGGGTTGGTGGCGGGCGAGCCAGGCTGAGCCAACTACCACGTCGAAAGAGCAGGAGGGGGCAATTACGAAAGTCTCAATTCCCCAATGCTCCTCGGTCCCTACCGGGACCGCCTGAGTTTCTAAAACACATGGTTCCCCCCTCATGGGCCCCCCGTCCATTTGCTGGAACTGCATCGGTTGTGGCAGGGGCGAAGTGGCTAATCCCAGCGCCTCAACTAGGCGGGGGGTGATCAAGTCCCTGTTACACCCTGAGTCGATTAGTGCTCGGGCGTGCATGAATCTCTTTAGGTTCGGGTTTAGGAGGGTAACGGCCATAAAAAGTAAACCCCCAGTTGCTCTCACCGTGAGGAGTGCCGGCTGTTGCTGGACCTGCTTTGCGGCACCCATTAAAGCAGGTCGCTGTCGTTTCCCGCCGACTCGGTGTCGTCCGACTCCTCGGTCGATTCTTCGACTGCCGCCAGGCTGGTGGTAAAATCCTCGTCAGTCGCCAAGGAAGTGGCGACGGAGCCCCGACTGGGCTCCTTCGATCGGCTGCTCTTCTTCTTCTTCGGGCCCGGGGTGGTTGGCCGCGCCGTGGGTGGTGTGGATCCCGCTTTCCCAGGGCAGTTAGCAGCAAGATGATTTGGGTCCCCGCATTGGAAGCATTTGCGGGCGGGAGACGGGGTGGAGGTCGTCGGGGCCTTCTTCCCTTCCGATTTAGTTGGGGTGTGTTTGGCTCCCTTCCTCGCTAGTTGCTGTCTCCTCATCCCCACGTGTTGGAGGTTGGTTTCCACCTCCCCGGCCAGTTGGATCCAGCCGACCAGCGTATCGGGCCTCCCCTGACTGTAACAGCGGTCGAGGATGCTTGGATTCAACCCGTTGATGAACGCGGTGTATTTCATGACCTCGTTCCATCCCCTTGCTGCCGCGCAGTACCCCAGGAATTCGGTGGCGTACTCGCGGGTGGAGCGGTTGCCCTGTTCGATGCGTTGGAGGGCAGCGACCGCCTTCTCTTCCCGTAAAGGATCTCCATACTGGCGGAGCATCGCGTGCAGGAACCCTGCCACGGTAGCTAATTCGGGCTTTCTTCCCATGAAAAGCCCCACGTACCACTTGCGGGCCGCCCCTCTCAGTCGAGACGCGATGTGGTACACTCGGCTGGCCTCGGTAGGGTAGTCGGCACCCCAGTGGGTGAAGAACGTGTCGCACTGAATAGTAAAGTATTCCACGTCCTCCGGGTTCCCATCGAACGTAATCTTCAACTCTCTTCCCCGGCCCTCGGCCCCACCAGGCGCTTGCGGCACCCCAGGCGGCGGCGCGGGGCCCGGTAGGGCCGGTGGGATCGGGACGGGCGGTGCAGGCGGCGCCGGGGCGGCTGGGGCCCCTGGTGCAGGTGGCGCCGGTGGTGCCGGGGCGGCTGGAGCCGGCGGAGCCGGAGGTGCCGGGGCTGCTGGGCCCACTGGGGCCGGCGGCGCCGGGGCAGCCGGAGCTTGCGGGGCGGGGGCCGGCGGGGCGACGGGCGGTTGCCCCAGTGGCAGCACTCCATACGGTATCCCCAGGACCGCGGTTTGCAAAGTGCGGAGCTGGTCGTGGATAGCGCCCAGGTTCTGCTGCATCTCCTCGGCCATCGTCACGCGGGAGCGGTGCACATCGCCGTGGATCTCCCGCACCCAGTCGAATAATTCGTTGCGGAGGGTCCGGATCGGGTCTTCCCCCCCTCGGGGCTCCGTACCCTCCGCCTGGCCCTCGTCGTCGTCTCCTGCCCCTCCTTCGCCCAACATGCTTCGGTACCGCTGCTCCGCGGCGTCGATTGCTGCCGTGGACTTCCGTGGGCTCCAGGTTCGCGGGGCCGGGAAAGCGGCGTCGACCGAGAAGGGCGCTGGAACCTTAATTTTGCGTCGGACCCCCGTCACGTTTGGGTCGAGTGGTGGGTCCTCCGATGGGGTGGTGGGCTCTCCGTCGTCTGGTACTTTTGCCGCCATCGGGCCAAGCCTCCAGTACAGATAAGCCACGAACAATGGGATTACTGTTATAATGTCAGAACTCAATGAACTTCAAACGGGTCCCATACTCAGTTACAAAGCTAGGATTTTATTGAAGAGAACTAGGTGCTGGAAAAGGCAAGATAACAGTAATGGCGAGAGCCAGCATCAGCTTGATTTTATACACGTAAAGCAAACATCTCACAAAGCCACAATTCACATTGTAGGGCGCAGCTGTCTTCTCACCATCACTATCAGTAGAGAGGATGCCTCCCTACTTCGAAGGCCATGCTGTTCGGCTTCAAAGGGTCCCAGTGTGAGAATGTGCAGAGACAAGACATAATTCATTCTACAGCCCCAAATATTTTGGATACTAGTGGGGCAAGGTTAATTACTATTCAAGCACTCTGGGTTAAACAGAGGTTACAACATGGAGTCAGTTTGGTTCAGTTACAATATAGCTCTAAGACACAGTAAAACTACCATACAGCATTGGTCACATTATAGGGGACCAGCAGCAAAGATACAAGTTCTGACACTGTGATGATATGACCACCATTGCTATGCGCCATTGCCCAACTGTAGAGGCACTTTAAATAGCAGGCGGCACCTGGGTGAATGCAGGGCAGGCAGAGAGAACAGAGCAGCCAGCAGAATACTCAGGCTCCTGCTGAAGCTTGACTCCTTTAAAGAGCAGTTGCTGCTCTGAGAGTCCCAGGTGCCCACATGGATGAATGTCGAGGCCAAAGTGCTTCTTCCTCAAAGAAGAAGCTGGGATGAGACTGGCCGCAGCACCAATTTAAAGATGAGGAGTGAGAAGGCAAAGCCCTAGAACCACCTGCAGCCCAGCCTCCAGCACGATGCCAGTCCCACATGCAAGGGGCAGCCATGGCTGTGGGACTCCATCCCTGCAATGGGCCACACAGCCAGCAGACCAGCGACCACATGCCTGCCTCTTGCCTTCAGCCCCAGAGCCCACAAAGGTGGCAATGGGGTGAATCCAGGCGACGTCTAATGCTTTGTTAAGCTCCTAGAGAATGCCTGAACTACAAGTTGCATTTTGATAATTAGCTAACTCACAGCTCCTAACTCTGTCTTGTTGCTCAATTCAACCTCTCTTTTACATCTCAGAAGTTTTCTAAATCTTGATTTGCAAACTATCAGGAAAAATACAGCTGTGTGATTAATTACCAGTCAGATTTCTTTCTTGAAGATTCGTGCCACTTATTCATGGTGATCAAAATGAAGAATACTACGTCTGAGAGGCTCCTTCCAATCCATCCTGGATTGCTTTTTAGAAATATATATATATATATATACTGATCTAAAATGAAGAGTTAACAGGATCAGAAAGTCAAACTTTCAGGTGTTCATTTAGGAAATAAACAGACTTCTTGCTTTGCATGGAAGAGATACAAAACCAAGCCTCTGCTCCCTCCATTGGCTGAATGAGGTTTCCCTCCTTCAGGAGGAAGGATGGGGGAAGAAACAAGGGAGAGAGAGCAAAGTCTGAGTCTCAGGTGCCATTAAGACCAGCAAGGTTTTATTTCAAGCGTGTTGTTTTTGCCACCCAAGTCACAGCTGACTTATTTATGCATTTGTGTTGATTTCTTTTCCATCCTCCCTGCAAGCAGATTCAGGGCAGATCACAACAACAGTAAATAATTAGACACAGTAATATAGGAGCTAAAACAGTTAAAAACAATATTGCAACCCTATAGACATTTTAAAGGGAAGAGACTTCCAGAGGTGGTTTTCATTGCCTGGCTCTGCATCAACTCCGGTATTCCTTGGTGGTCTCTCATCCAAATACTAGCCAAGGCCAACCTTGTTAGCTTCTGAGATCTGATAAGGTCAGCTTATCCAGATCAGGCATCACAGTGCTAGCTACCAATAATCTTCGTGTTACTAAAAAGAAATAGACAGTGTCCTGAATACAAAATAATTGAATTTACCTATTCTATAACAAAAGTGGTGAAGACGTTAATTCTAGGATTCAAAAACCCCCAACATCGTTCTGTGTTAAAGCTATGCTTTAAACACTAAGCCTGTCATGAAGGATGATTGTTGTTGTCACTTGTTAACAGTTTTCTCCATCTGTGAATGATTCCTAGGGGATATCTACCCTTAACAAAAATAAATCAGTGTTTCGTGACAGTTATGGGCAGCTGCATTGCATCTAACTATTGCTTTATTCTTTGCCACTGCTGAGGCATCTGCTGGATATGCCACCTGAGAGTCCACAGACCTTCTAGAGAATGAAATCTGCTAGGGAGGGTTAAGGGAATTAACAATGTACTGAGAGGAAGAATGTTTACTATTCTGAATGCCCCTTTATCTCTTCTCCATCTCCTGTTTCAGCTTTGTTTCTTGCATAGTGTTGCGCAGGTCTTGAATGCTGATGAGACAACGCTTACTAATGTCCCCAGGCACCCACTTTTCAGTAATTAGTTTCAGCATCAAATGCCTTATCCCTGCACTTTCTAGGTTCCAGATAGAGTCACTAAGACAAACACATGTGCATCTCCTTTAATAAAAAAATTGCCCATAGTGAGATCTGAATAATCAGGAGGGCAATTTGAAATGAACAAGTGAGTGCTTGTTTTAGACACAGTTTCTCTGTCTCAAGAGATGGTATACTAATTGTGGAAGGAAAGGGGAGCCCTGTGCGGCAGGAAAATGGGCTAGAGTGAAACTATAGCTGTGAAACAAACTAAATTGTATTGGTGTCATAATCCAGGCTATTCTAAAAGAGTAGCGAGATAAATCTCATCTATATGGACTGGTTTTGTTTACTTTCTTAAACTGAGGGGCTGATAAAGTCGCTATTGCAAGATATAATTCCAGAACTGTCTGTAGCAGACAGAGCACACGAAGTGCTGTAATGTCTGAAAAAAAGAGAACTAGATCATTGGATTTCTGTGGGGAAACAGCAAGGGTTTAGAGCTGCATGTTCTGTTTAGAAATATTAAATAACAATAGTTTACACAAAGGAAAAGACAAATCAAGTTAGTCCTCAAATTACAGTCCTCTATACACAATATATGGCTACCAAAACATGAAAAAGAATTAGTAAAAAAAAAAAACACATTATCAATTTATACAATGCATTTCACTAAAAGGCAGGTGGTTGCAGACCACATCTGAATATCTCTTGCCTTGATAATGCTCCAGAGTTACTCTACATTAGTTCCAACTAGGCCGCATCTCTTTGGGGGTGGAATTATTACTCTACTTACGCAAGCTTTTGCGTACCTCCATATAAATTGATCTACCATCTTCCTGTTTGGGCTAGAAAGTCTTTCGAGATCAGTACAGTTATAGCCGTGAAAAGAAATAAGAAATATGGCAGAATTTTCGTCTTTACAGTTGCAATCCTACCTGGCCCTGACAGGTTAAACTTGGACCATTACTTTAAGTCAGATTGCATCCTTTCCATAAATATTATGATACCACGGACTGACGTGTCTTAACTTTCCAGAAAAAAAATTACTCCTAAACATCTGATTTCTTTACGTTTTCATATGGCTTCCATAATTCTAGTTATCACTTTTCTCATCTTTAAAGTTGATGCCTAGTAAGGCCAGTTTATTGGCATTTATTTTGTAGCCAAAGAATTGGCCAAAGTGTTACAGGATCTTAATAAGTTATCTATAAGAATCTCTAGGTTGAAACAGAGAAAACACTGCATCATCTGCATAAAGCAGTATTTTAGGCTTTGGTACGGGATTCCCTCAATTGATTTCTTTTGCCAGACATTCCTAGCTATAATTTCAATATGTGGGTGTGTTAAATGTTGTCAAGTTGCTTCTAATTTAGGATGATCCTATGAATGAATGACCTCCCAAACATCCTATTGTTAACATTCTTGCAGAGGTCTTGCTAACTTGTGTTGCAAGATAACTATCTGCCCTTTAAAAAGTCTGCTCGGTCCTTACCTATATAAAGTTCAAAGAAATGGTTAAGTCTTTCTGCTAGTAGGGCAGTAAAAATGACTTAACCATTTATTGGGATTTTATTTAGAAGATGACCAAGCAGGCTTTTTAAAGGTCAGAACTGCATGTTCTTTGGAGAGAAGATGGAAAATAGCACCATTAGGGTTCTACTGAATTTTCAGAACATTGGTCCCTACAGGGGGGCGGGGGGGAGTCAGTTCCTTTTGAAGTAGGTTTGAAAACTTTCCCGGCAAAATTTCCTGGTTGAAGTGGTCTCTCTGTCACCATAGCACTAACCATTTAAAGGAGGAAAAATGAGAATTAAGAAGACTCAGGTTCAAAGTCTGCCATGAAGTTCATTAGGTAATGGTATGCTGCCGGTAAACTTCCCAGCCTCCTGCTGGGGGGGGGAGTGTTTTCTCCAATTTTGGGGGCCTCAACCCGCTGCCATGGAGCTGGCTGCTAGGGGAGCCCCACGCCCAGAGAGCAGCGGCATGCTGTGACATGCTCAGTGCAGTGACATCACCCGGAAGTGGCACGTGACTGAGATGACTCTATTACTTAGGGGAAAAGCTCTGATAATGATAGAGTTCTTTCCTAAGTGCTTGAGCATCCCCCAAGCAACGTGCCTGGCATGATAGTGTCACTTCTGCATGATACCATCACACCACACGTGCTTTGCACATGCAAGAAGAGGACCCCATCTGGAGCCAGGTAGGACCTGTCAACCTATGCTACCCTATGCTCAAATAATTGGCACACATGCTATTTCCTGAATGGTTTGGTGGTAGTGTGTTCCTCCCTCCCTCTCTCATTTGCAGGCCTCATTTTTGAGGTGGAGCTCTCTGGAAGCGCTACGTTTCCCCTACTCCTGCTTTAATCTTACCCCCTCAGCCCCACTTTATCTTACACCCCTGCTTTAATCTGAGGCAGCCACACAACAACGTGGGTAGTCAGGAGGCCCAGTTGACTGGCAGCTAAGCCCCACCCCCAGCTCCCAGCAGCTCTAATTTGGGCCTGGATCAGCCAGGGGGTGCAGCTGCAGTCTCTTGCTGCCACAGTGGTAAGTGGGTGGGTGGGGAAGCCTTCTGTTGTGAGGAGTGTGGCCAAGCTGGGCCTGGCTGAGTCCACATGGCCCATGCAGATGGGCCTCTGTCTCTGTAGGCCACGTGGAGTCCAGCCATGGTGGCTTGTCTGCTCCCACCTCCTGGGCTACTGGGTGGGTGCCCTTCTGTTGAGGGGGTGTGGCCGAGCCAGGCATATGGAGTCCACATGGCCCGTGGAGATGGGCCTCTGCCTCCATGGGCCATGTGGTCTGGCCATGGTGGTTCAACCACTCTTGGGTTTCTGGGGGAGTCTTTTGTTGGGGGGAGTCCTTTCAGCAGGGGGGAGGGAGAAGAGAGCAGGAACACCCAGGCCATATACCTGCTTGCTCCGGCTGATGGGGGGAAGCTTTCCCCCATTTGACCTGAGCAGGCGGTGTGCAGTGTGACCACTCAGCCAGGGGTTTTTTGGACAGGGGAGAGGGAAGAGAGGGCTGAGAGCACCCAGGCTCTTGCTCCTGCCTCCCAGGCTGTCAGCTGGCAGAGGGGGTGAGGGAGGCTGGCCTGCAGCCCCCAAAGGCACACAGAGAGGAAAAGGGGGAGCCAGAGGAGCAGCGGTGTTGCTGGCCAGCCAGTCTCAGGAGTCTGGCAGGGGTTGCATCATTTATTAGGATTAACTGCAGTGCCTGATGCTCCTCCTCTCAAAAGCAGCAGCCACTTTTCTTTGCCTCTCTTGTCTCCAACACTTTTGCCTCCTCTGTTGCATTTTGAGAGAGGAAGGTGGGTGAAGGGGGGATGTCAACAGCTTTAGGTGTGCAACCAGCTTTTTGCCTGCCTGCCCCTTGAGGGATGCTGCCTCAGCACCCAAGCCCCTTCCCAAGAGTTTCCACTTAAAGTGTTGTGGCATGGAACAAAGGAATGTCCCAGTCTTTTTGAAGTACCACCTTTTCCAACTCTTACTGAGCTCTTGCTGTCACCCTCCAGTGCCAAAGTGACACAAAAACCAGTTGCCTTTTTCCTAAACTCTCAGCAATGTGTTTCTCATAGAGATCCCTTTTAGATTAGTACAATCTCTAGCCAGTCTCTCTACGTCACAGTTCTGCTATGGATTGTGTCTCTTCCTAACCTCCAAATCTTCTAATCCCTGCCTCACCCCTTTGCTTTATGTGCCCTCAATTGTCAAAGTAGCACCCCACACTTTAATATAGGGCCATTGACATAGTCTACTGAATTTATGTATGGTGAAGTGATGTTGGCAGAATATAAGGGGCCTAAATACTTGTTTTGCCTGTGTTGCTCTGAGGTGAAAAGTATCACTTAATGATAAACACAATAGGAGGGAATTGCTCAGTTGCTGATGTATGTTGTGCACAAATTAGTTTGGAAGCTAGTTTGTATATAGCTTAAAAAAAAAAAAAAAACCTTGCAAATGTAGCAGAAACTTGAGGGTAAAAAATCCAGTACTGAAGATGATTGCTGAGCTAGGCCTCCTGCAGCAGCAGTCACTCCATCTGGGTAGCATTGCCTGAGGTTCATCTTGCAGTTGTTTTAATATTGATGGCCTCCAGCTGCTGAAAGTCTGAAAAGGGCATAATGAAAACAAGAATTGGCCTTTCTCTGTGCTTCTTTGACCTGGGCAAAGATGTATTTTCCTAATGGAGCACACACTGAATGTATACAACTTGTCCTTTTTTAAGTTAATAATTTTGTGAGGGTTTTTTTTTTTAAAAAAAAAGACTAATATTTTTAAAAAAATGACAACCGAGTAAGTTGTTCAGAGACACTGATACATAAGCATATGTCTTGAACATGAACAGAGAGAATTCACAGGGATGCTGAGAAAAATAGCTTTTATTAGGACCAGTTAGTGTTCAGAATGTGGTGTACAGGCTTCCAAGTTAAACATAACTTTTCCTCAGGCTGGTTGTTAAAAATAAAAAAGGGAGAAGGGAGATGTATTTCTGAGTGAGGGCATGAAATAATTTCTTATTTCAGACTCGGAGTTGGAAGGGATCTCCAACTCTGATGCACTTCCAGTGATGTCAGGGGGTTGTGGCATATGCAAGTGAGCTCCAGCACCTCCTTTTCTACAAGATGACCTCTGCTCATTTGTCATAGTTTTGTGTGACTCCAAACTGGCCAAACTGTGATTACTGCAAATGAAAGTTTGCTTTGAAATAACAGCTGGAAAGCCACTTCAAATTGTGATTAAGATGCCCCTGCAAGCTAAAATTACCCTGAAGTGACTGAATTAATTGATGTACAGAAAGAAATAAGCAAGGAGAGATGCAAGCAGAAATGGTGCATTCACACTACACTAGATAATGTGTTTTACATCTGGATTTTTGCTATTCTTATACAGTGTGAATGCACCAAAAATCATTCAGTGTGAATGCACCAAAAATCATTCAGAGCAGGCAAACCACAGTTGGCTGTGATGTCTAAATGGGACCTGTCAGTCTCTTCCTTGAATTTATTTCAAATGCCCCAGTGTTTAAAATCCTAATTCTTCCTGTTCATTAGGGCAGCTGCCTCTAAAAGATCAGAGGAGATCTAAGAGATCAGAAGGGAGGGAGAGTCTGCAGTAATAACAAAATACCACAAATTTAATTCCAACCATCCTTCAAGGTCCTTCTTGGTCCTACTCTATCCAGTTGGTGTAGTGGTTAAGAGCAGTAGCCTCTTATTTGGAGAACTGGGTTTGATTCCCCCACTCATCCACATGCTGTCAGTGGGTGACCATGGGTCAATCGCAGTTCTCTCAGAGCTGTTCTCTCAAGAGCAGTTCTCTCAGAGATCTCTCAGCCCCACCTACCTCACAGAGTGTCTGTTGTGGGGAGAGGAAGGGAAGGAGACTATAAACCACTGATTTATACCTTCACTCAAGTCTCTCCCACTCTAAGATTCCAAGTGAAGGGCAGGTGTAGATTCAATCCTTCTTGGAAGACCCTTTAGGAGAGCTAGAGGACTGGGCAACTGCGCCATGACTCCTTTTTGCTGCACCCTCTTAGAAGGGCCAACCTGACCCTCTGCCTTGCCTTTACTGGATGTTGCTGAACATTTAAGAGACATATTGCCACTGAGGTAGATCTGGAACAGGCAAAATGTTCTCTGCAACCTCTTTATTTTCTTCAAAATTATCATCCACTTAAGTGTTTGTATTAGGAGCAAGCCAGTCCTGAACCTCTTCTCTAAATGGATGCAAAAGCCTTCTAAATTTTGCTTGCAAAATCTCTCTTCATGCTACTTAAGTGTTTGATTTAGGAGCAAGCCAGTCATGAAACTCTTCTTTAATCAGATGCAAAAATGTTTGCTTTTTTTACCTGGCACAGAAGATCACCCTCCCAGTGTTCTTCCCATCCCCAAGGTTGGAGGCAGAAAAAGCCCTGCACACTCTGTGTGTTAGAAAGGCCCTCCTCTACTATATAGATAGGACCAAGTCATTCAATAAAGACAAAGCTTTGTTTATTTGTTATTGGGGCCTCAAGAAAAGGAAGGCTGCCTCTTCCCAGTCATTGCCCAGGTGTGTGGTAGCCACCATCCAGTCCTGTTATGAGCTGGTGGGAGAGCCCTCGCCACTAAAGGCGAAGGCACACTCCATCCAAGTGCAAGGTTCATCAGCTGTGTTCCACAGGAAGATGCCTCTGGTGGACATCTGCAAGGCAGCAACCTGGTCTGTGGAGGACACGTTTGTGAAGCACAACACCTTGGACCTGCAAGCCAGAAAGGATGTGGATGGGGGCAAAGCAGTTCTTCAAGCTCTGTTCTAGTGAGAGCCTCACCCCTCCTCCTCTGGTGAATACTTCACTAATGACCCCAATGTGGGGCTGCACTGAAGACAGAAGATGAAAGCAGGTTTGCACTGACCTGTAACTGTTGTTCATCAACGTTGTCTGTGCAAATACAAAGTCCCTCTTTCCTTTCCCACTGTGGGCTCTCCCATGGCTTACCTTGCTTGTGGGGGGTTGTGGCAGCTTTGTTGGAAGGGGCACCCGCTGTCAGAGCTCATGATGCCCCGGGAAGTAAAACCAATGCACATGTTGGCTCTGTAAGGGGTGGATCCCCTTTTTAGAAGTTTTGGCTAGGAAAAAAATGTCCATGGCCAGCCTGTGCAGGTACAGACCCCATCTGTGTCTGCATAGAAGACGTGAACAACAGTTACAGGTAAGTGCAACCATGTTTTCTGACGGCTATTTTTGCCATAATAGAAGCACAGCAAGAAACTTTTGCATCACTATAATGGGGGGAAAAGCCAATACTTGCAAATGTCCACAAGCATTAGTTCATCTCCTATCTACAGCTTTGAAGAAAGATAATGATAAAAAGAATGTGGTCTTTGCACAATTTAGTTTCATAGTATAATTGCGATTTTTTTTCCACTTCTGGCACTGGCTGATTAGTTTGTTTTTCTGATCACATTATATTTAAAGGAAAATAGAAAATGTTGAATTGTGGGAGACATGCAAAATGTGCTCCCTGACAAAAACAATAACTTAAATACTCCTGTTGCTTTCTAGATAGCTGAAAAATTATTCTGCAGGAGAGGACCGTATAATTTTGAAAAGGCTGGTAACAGGACCCATTCAGATTGCCACTTAAAAGAAGATCTGCTGGCTTGTTGTCATTATATAGACTGGCTTGAAGAAGGGAGATAGAATTTCTCAGTCTTGCACCCCACTAAGTTGAGTGAATCAAGGTATGAAGGTTATTTGAAACATCAAAACTGCTACCAATGACTTAACTGTCAGCTCTTTTAATCTGTTATTCTTCATAAATACAGTTCACTTAAATAATTAGTTGTGGCATTAGTATAAATAGCTGCACATTATGTTGGCTATAGAGGTCAGCTGTCAGTCTTGATCACTTAAGGAACAAAAGCTCTGAAGAGGGTCCACTGGTAGCAATGGAGCCATCCTTATTTCAACAACTGCTGCTTGTTCTTTTTTATTATTATTTGCCACGTTCAGCCTTCCATCCTTCCGAGGTCGGTAAATTGAGTACCCAGCATGCTGGGGGGAAAGTGTAGATGACTGAAGAAGACAATGGCAAACCACCCTGTAAAAAGTCTGCCGTGAAAACGTTGTGAAAGCAATGTCACTCCAGAGTCGAAAATGACTGGTGCTTGCACAGGGGACTACCTTTACCTTTACTGCAAGGTCATGCTTGCTTTACTTAATTCCTCAGCCTTCTAAGACACATGAAACCGTCTGTTAAAGGAAATATTTTATCATCACTGTGATTTGTGAGTAATAAGAAGTAATAAGCAAATACAGATGCATGATATTTGTCACTATCCACTATAACACTTGCTCATTTTCAGAAGCTAAGAATATTCTCCCCATGTAACAGCATGCCAAAATTCTGCATTCTTTAAAGGTTGCTGACACCCTATTTGTTCATTGAATTCTGGAAATACTTTTCATTCCAGAACGTAAGAAAAAAATAAAAGATGAGCTTCTATAGACTAATTTTATTGGTGTAATTGGCACTTTTTTCTTTGTCAAGCTTCAAGATTCTCCCTCTTCTAATCTTCTCTGAGCCCTCAGAAGCTGCTTAAGAGAGATTGTGCAATGATTGTGCAAGAAGTACAGATCAGCAGAGGTTGCTTCCCTTCATTCTGCAGTAGCTGGATGCTGTTCCACCGGGCATTTGGTTGAGGACAGTGATGGGACAGTATAATATCTGGCACTCTCACACCTTCCACTCTCTGGAACCCCATCCTCCCTGGAGGGCTTGTGGAAGATGATATTTTTGTCTGATATGTTAGTATTCTAACATTGCTTTTATTCTTAATAATTGCTGTATTGCTAATGTAAGCCACACTGAGCCCTGCTTGCAAGGAGTGAGTGGCCTAACAAATTGAAATAATAATAATAATAATAATAATAATAATAATAATAATAATAATAATAATAATAATAATAATAATAATAATAATAATAATAATAATAATAATAGTTGTTGTTGTTGTTACAACAAGCCTTACTCATTATTATTATTATTATTATTAGGAGTAAGGCTCATTGTGAAGAAAAGTACTCTAGAAGGAGGCTCTGGGTGAGTGCCCTCCTAGCCTTGCTGTCTTCTCACCCACCCAAGTGAAGGCATTCACTCTGCCCCACCTCAAGGGGAACTGATCTCTGCCATCTGTAGAGCAGTTGTAATTCTGAGTGATCTCCAGCCCTCACCTGGAGATTGACAACATTGGTTCCTCCGGAAATGACATTGTACCTTTCTGAGTACCCACCCCTCCACAAACCCCATTCTCGCCAGTCCCCAGCCCTTAAAACCCCTCCAGGCCCCAACCCTTAACACTCCTCTCCTAAACTGGAGTTGGCAACCCTATCTCCTTCCCATTATCTGCTCCTCTGACTTCAGGTTTCCATCACCTCCCCCCTCCCTGCAGCCTCCACATAGAGAAAGGACAGTCTTTCTCCACAGTGGAGTGGGACCAAATCAACTTACATCATTCTCCTCCCCCCCCCCCTTTGATCTGAAAAACAACCCTGTGAGGCGGATTAGGCTGAAAGTCTGTGACTGGTCCAAAATCACCCAGTCAGCTTCTATAGTAAGATCCTGTGTCTGGCAGACCCCACTTTGAAGCCCTAACTCCTACCCTATCCCCTCCTCAAACTTTACCACAGAATCTCCAGGAATTCCCCACCAACCTAGAAATGTATCATTAAAGGCCTCTGGGTGAGTGCCCCCCCACCTGTTTCAGGTCCCACCCGTTAAATCTCCAAGAATTTCCTAACCTGGGTTGGCAACCCCACAGCCTCTATATAAGAAAGGACAGTCTTTATTCACAGTGGGTGTGGGGGGGGGGAGAGTGCAAAGCAGCTTAAACCATTCTTCTCATTCCTCTCTTTCCCTTTGATCTGAACACCTTTTTCCTCTTAGTTTGGAGTCCCTCCCCCCACTTCAGGGTCATCAGAAAGCGGGGGGGGGGGGAATGTCTCCTGGGCACTGCATTATATGCTATGGAGACTGATTCCCATAGGATATAATGAAGAATTGATCCATGGGTATTTGGGGCTCTGGGGTACTTTTTTTTTTTTTTTTTTAGATAGAGGTTCAAAATTTTCAGCATAGCATTCAGTGCCTCCTCTCAAAACACCCCCCCAAGTTTCAAAAAGTTTGGACCAGGGGGTCCAATTCTATGCGCGCCAAATGAAAGTGCCCCTATCCCTCATTATTCCAAATGAAGGGAAGGCATTTAAAAGACATCTGTTCCTTTTAAATGTGATTGCTAGAACTCCCTTCAGAGAGCAATCATGCTCGTCACACCCTTGCTCCCAGCTCCACCCCCAAAGTCCCCAGATATTTCTTGAGATCGACCTGGCAACCCTATGGGACCCTGAAGAATGACATGAAGGAGTGTGTGTGTGTGTGTATACACACACACACACATATTGGCCACTGGGTGACACAGAGTGTTGGACTGGATGGGCCATTGGCCTGATCCAACATGGCTTCTCTTATGTTCTTAGTTGTGCAGTGGGAAGGGAATATTGGTGGAAATTGCCAATTTAGCCTGGATCCAAATCAGTGTATATAGAGAGAGGTGGTCCCTGTATTAAAAATAGCTAAGAGAATGTAGACAAATGGAGTTTGTCATGTTAGGACCCTAGACATACCAATATATCCTTGGGTGAAGAAAGTAACTTTTGGATGAGAACATAGCCTCTTGGTGATCTTTCCCCCCCTCCATCTGCTACTTGGAGGAAATTATTCTGCAGGGCTGTATGACCTTTCTCCTGAACAGAGGACACTGCTTTAAAACTTTCTACAGATCATTAAGGGTCAATATTATCAACTGTATTGAATAAAACAGTGTGTTTCTCTAACATTTTCTGTAGCCCAGGGGAAAATGTCACACAGATCTTGCTCCTGTTTTATGCAAAGAATCACATTTGAGTGCAATAAAGAAAGAAAAATTAGAATTTATTTGTGCTGGTGAAGATCAGGGGTTTTCCCTACATACAAAAAGGTAGGCGTAACAACAGAACAGTTACAACCCACACGAGAGATTTTGTATGCTGCATTATTATTCCATTCTCACCTTAGGAGAATCTATATTTTCTAAACACAAATAAATGAAAAACTTCATCACAGCATTCTCTGCAAGTTTTTAATAAATCAATAATTTTTAGCATTATTTTTGCTCTCTTTACATTTTTCTGACAGTGGAATAACATTTTGAACATCCATACTTTATATTCTATTATTTTTCTTGTCTGTGTTCATAATCAATTTCTGCCACTATCTTCTAGTGATTTTTTTGCTCAAATGAGAGAGCAATAATAAATAATCCAAGGTGACAAAGTGTTAATGTTTGAAGCCAAAGTACACTTTATGTACTTTAATGTGAAAGCACATTTTAGATGCCTGTAGGATTCTAAGTTGAAATTTTCTCTTCACAGGAGCATTGAGGTCTAATAAATAAATGTCTGACAGGAGTCATGATGACTGACAGAAGAATAAAAAGTCCCTACATAGACGTTTTCCCATTCCAGCCTGTTAGTGTTCTTTTTTTCCATCTCCCTTTTGCCTCCTTTTGTAAACATCCAACATTCAGAGGCTTACACTGCTGAATGTAATCTGGTTGTCACAGCCCTAACAGGTGGTTGGATATTTCTTTCTAAAAATGTCTTCAATTTGGGATTTAATTGTTGTTGTTTTTTAATGTTATGTCACAGGCAAGAACTGTGAACTAATAGCTGAGGGAATGAATCCTTGGCACAACTTTTAAGTTAGAAGATATAATTTTTGTTTTCTGTATTTTTTTCCTGTTGTCTGTACTGGAACTACTATTTCAGATTTCTGTGTGTAACTGTGGGGATGGGGGTGGAATTCAATCAGTGAATGAATAAAACCATAGATACACTTCTGCACTTCTGAAGCCTAACCTTGAAATTGTCTACAGCCAAAGGAAAAGAGTTGTCTTTTCCTGCCTAACTTGAAATTTGCACTGATTATGAGCAAAAGAACTCTAGGTAGTTTTAAAATGATTAAAAGCAGTAAACAGAATCAAGATGGATGTAATAAAACAGAAGCATAAAAATGGACAATGTAACCAACACTTTAAAAAAAAATAAGCAGAAGCAGCACGATAAGCTTTCACTGCTCTTTTTAAAGTGTTTTAATATTTATGACAGCAGTATATGTACAACGATCAGTCATCTAAATGCAGTTCAGTAATTTGAATGTTTTGTAATTGTAAAAGAGGAATGTTTTTCTTCAGAATAAGGAAGTCCACAGGTTTAGCATTAGATGAACGGTTAGAGGAGGGCTAGGGATTAGATGCCACAACAGAAAAGGCAGGCCACCTCAGCTCAGAAGACAGCATGCAGAGGTGACACATTTTAACCAGTAGAAGTTTCTGGACAGACTTTAAAAGCAGCTCCACATGAGAAATATTCTAGGAATTAAACCTAAAAGGTGAGCTTAGAAAGTCAATTTATTAAGGAAAGGGGGCAGTTGGCACAATAAATTAAGTTCGTTGAAGAACAACATACCACAATTGGAAGTTGAACTGTTTGCCAGCAGGGATCTAGTAGCATATAAAAGCACAATGTGTAGACCTACGGCCATATTCCCAATAGGGTTGCCAAGTCCAATTCAAGAAATATCTGGGGACTTTGGGGGTGGAGCCAGGAGACTTTGGGGGTGGAGCCAGGAGACACTGGGGGTGGAGCCAGGAACAAGGGTGTGACAAGCATAATTGAACTCCAAGAGAGTTCTGGCCATCACATTTAAAGGGACAGCACACCTTTTTAAATGTCTTCCTTCCATAGGAAATAATGAAGGATAGGGGCACCTTCTTTTGGGGCTCATAGAATTGGACCCCCTGGTCCAATCGTTTTGAAACTTGGGGGGTACTTTGGGAAGAGGCACCAGATACTATATTGAAAATTTGGTGCCTCTACCTCAAAAAAACAGCTCCCCCAGAGCCCCCGAAACCTCCAAAACAATTCCCCATTATACCCTATGAGAATCGATCACATAGGAAATAATGAAGACGTTTCCCTCTCTCCCCCCCCCCCCCCTCTTTCTGGCCAGTCTGAAGCAGCAGATCAGCCTCTCAACTCACCATTTGCTGCCAGCTTCTTCACAGAAACACACACAGACACACCATCCTAAATGGAAGCCTTTCAAGTCAAGCCTCTGGAGGTGCAAAGGCACATGGTCCTTTGCAGGCGGGGCTCCCTCTCTCCTCCCTCTCCCGCCAGCCAGCTGATTGGGACCGGAAGCAGCCTGGGAAAACTGAAGAAAGGCTGCTGCGATCGGGGCTGGGTGGGAAGGGCAGGGCAAGGAAAAGTTGTTGAGATCGGGGCTGGGTGGGAAGGGCCGCCATTCCCCCCCGCTTTCCAGAGTTTTGGCTAGCGGGAGAAGAAGGCTTCAAATCGGGGGTCACCAGGCAAAGCAGGGGATTTGGGAAGCCTAATTCCCAAACAGTAAACTTAGTTTGTCAGCAGAAAAGGGGGGAGGTGAATAAGTATTTTAAATGAAGAAATACAATATAGAAATATTATAATCTGCCTCTATAAACCACATCTCTTTCCAACAATGACCAATAAGCCAATGTAATATTTGGGAGCAGGGCTTTTTTTGTAGCAGGAATTCCTTTGCATATTAGGTCACACAAAATTAAGCCAATCCTCCAAAAACTTACAGTAGGCCCTGGAAGAAGAGTCCTGTAAGCTCTTGAAGGACTGGCTACATCAGGGGTGTGTGGCCTAAAACGCAAAGGAGTTTCTTAGGGTTGCCAAGTCCAATTCAGGAAATATCTGGGGACTTTGGGGGTGGAGCCAGGAGACTTTGGGGGTGGAGCCATAAGCAAAGTTGTGACAAGCACAACTGAACTCCAGGCTCGTTGGTGGCTGACAAGATCAATGTCCCGCGAGCCTGCAGCAGACGTGGACTACTGCACCTTTCTTAAATCTTCGTTCGCAAAGTCAAGCCGAGAGAGATGTATTTAAAAGGCAGATTTGACTTTCAGGCTAAGAATACAGCATAATGATTCAGTAAAAGTATAGAACCATGTTTGCAATGTGATCTTAAATACATAAATACTTAAATACATACGTACATTATACACACACACACAGTTTCAGTACATGGTTTATTCTGCTGCAGTATATGCTTTATTCTCAAGTGGAAAATAAACCATATTCATACTTAGAAGAATAAGCCTGGGCAAACCAATGCTGGCTTTTTAGCAATATTTTTTAAAAGGGGAAAAAATACAAAAATCAAAAGTTTTAAAGAATAATGACCTGGACCTGTATAGTTCATATCATGTTAAGACCGATTGTAAGGGGGGTGCTTTTTATTTTGAGATGGAGGTGGAGTAAGAAAATAGTTTATATTGTTATATTGGCCCACAACAGAAGGGCGATTTGGGGTAGCTTCAAACTGCCCTGAAAAGACCCAGTCAGATATAGAACTTCTGGAAGGCGCTTGGGAAAGGAGCAAGCTGTGGGCTCCCAGGGAGCATCTGGAATGCTCATTCGTCCCGTCTGCAACTCCCCGGGTGCTCTCAGGGTGCTTCCTGGTTTTCCAGATGGCTGGGAAGGCACCTCAGAGGCTTTCGAAGTGGTGCCTTTTTGAGTCAGCTCCTGGCAAGCCGGGGGTGACTCAGGGGCGGGATGGGATGGGAGGCAGATGTCTGCATGTGGACATGCTTTTTTGGTCCACCTGCCTTCTGTCCCCAGGGCGGCTTTAAACGCCCATCTGTTCTCACCCATTGTGTACCTTACTCAGTCTCTTCAGAAGTATCTAACAGCTGAACCTCTATCGCATGCATGCCAGAACACCCTTCCTGAGAAGTCTGGTTTCAAACTGTCTCATTTAAGCTAGACTAGAATAAGAAGATAGGAGGGGGAAGCAAGCAGCCTATAAGGCAATGTAACTGATTATAATTCAGTCTTGCTAAGTTGTATTTTACATTTAAACAGAGTTTCCTAATTACAGCAGTTTGAACAGACACTCTGACAATCTATTACTGCCTGATACAGGAAATTATAGATACTTTGAGGCAAGGAAAAGATAGCACTCCTCCAAGGTACCATACCCCTGCTGTGTCCTATTGGTTTTTTTTACAAGAACAATGCTGATCCCATCACAACCTCACAAAAGGACTTCAGCAATCTACTTTTAATTTTATGTCATTTAAGATCTCCTCAGTGCCACCCAACCAGTTTCCGATATTTCACCATTGCAGAATTTTATAATCTAGTTCTCCATCCCTGCCCCCTTTCTCTTGCCCTTTTTAGCTTTCCTTTTGGTGTTTGTGCAACATGCATTGTTTGGGTGATGGTGAAATATATTACAATTACAAGTAAAACTGGTTGTCAGGAATTAGCAAGATCCCTTTATTATTTCAAATACTGAAAATAAGAGCAAGAAATGTATTGCACAGATAAGAAACATAATTACAAAGAAATCATGTGTCTCTGTTGAGGAACTAATAAACTAAAGTATTTCTCTGGAATGCTTTTCAGCCACATGAATGTCTTGTGCGTTCAAAGCACTCTGTATCTTTGTGGCAGATCCTAATGCAATTAACCACTGGGTTAATTCCAAATTTAGTTTTGCTGACCTATCCAAACCATGAAACTGCAACTGCCATATTGTATTACACCAGCCTATAAATGATGATGAGGTAAGAGTTTTTTCTTGCCTTAAGGATTATTAAAAATGAGGCACCCATAAAATTTCACTGCAGGAGTAACAGAGACCTTAACCTGTCCCTGGCAAGCCACCATTTATCCAACCTTATGTTGGCCTTGACTTGTCGATAAGGTTACTGTGCCTTTCTTCTGCAGCCTGACCCCTCTTTTAAACTGTGGTGCTTCCATTAACTATACATGATTGGTTTCCAGTCACAAATAAGCAAGCACCTGCAAGGTAGTTGCCCTCCCATATCTCATCCAAAGTCCCCCAGCTCATCATTCTCTTTAAAATTCTGGCCAGGCAGACAGATGCTTATAGGAAGCTGAAAGCAAGTGTGAAGGCATGATCCCTCCCTGTTCATTTATGACATTTGATGTTGGCAGTCCCATTGCCTTTGGTTCCCTGTTCCACAAACCTCACTGCTAGATTCCCCTGTTGCTAAGCCCCCTTTCTACAACTGTTTAGTTTACTTTCTCATTTTTAAGTTTTTCTGTCGAATTATTGTAATATTTCTAGAGCAAGTGGAGGGGCACTTGCCCATAGCCTCTTTCTAGAGCCTGTTGTATTTTCCTCACAATGGGCCTTATTCTTAGTCCTATAATATATGTATGTAAACCGAGATATTAAATCATATGTATGTGTGCTCAGACATGCAGCTCACAAACAAGAAAAAATATTTATAAGAATAAAACACTGAGGAAAGTAAAGTCTAAGAAACAATATTTCACTTCCATTAAATCTTTGCACTGAGTTCCTATACTACAAGTGATCAAGGTATCTCCTCTGCCAGGAGGGACTTACGGGGTTGGAAAATGCCGAGCTGAATTGGAAGGGGAGCAGGCTGGGGCTTCTGTTCAGGGTAGTGGAGGGCAATTTAATGCCTACTGCCTACTTTTCTCAGTCAGAGATCAGTCCAAGATATGCACAGGAAACTCTGAGGAGATTTACCTTGGCTAAAAGGGAGTCCCGGGGGGCGGGGGGGGGGCTCCTTTGACGGGTCTCCAGAGACAAGTTGCATATTCATCATATGCAGAAGTTTCCAGAGACATTTATTTGATATAAGCTCGACAGGATCCTAACCTTCTTTGAGACTGCTAAACATCTAAAGCTATACAAGACCGGTGTTGGATCTGGATAACTGCAGAAAAAGGTACTGATGACTATCTTCATTCCGGGACTATTTAAAGTTAAACAAAATAAAATCAGAAGCTGGGAAACAGAGATTCAGAAAGCTTGGAAGAAGAAGGGGAGAAGGGGCGAAATTTGAATTTTGTAAATTTAAAGGACAGTGCTAAAAAGTGGAAAGGAATTTATTGTTTTGTCTACTTGTGGTTTTGGTGAAAAAGCCCCATTGTCACAGATTTGCAGCTCTCACAGTCAACACAGGAAATACGTTAAACATCGTGAGATCTTTTTACCAGTGAAAACGGGATTTGGTTGCCAGAAAAGCAGGAAGTGTCGGATGGAAAAGGGAAATCATTGAAGCAGCTAGCCTACTCTAGGACTATAATATCATAGAAAACATCGGCAGCCATTGCTAGGAGGTCAAAATTTAAACAAAGTTTTTAAAGTGTTCGGGACATTAAAAATTGGTGAAGCTGACAGAGGTGACAATTATAAGGTAAATACTATTGGACATTATTGCTGATAATTATTTTAGAAGCCTTTTGATGGAAATTTTTTTTAAAGGGAAGCAGAAAGTCGCGACCGCCATTTTGGAAGAAATAAAAAATTTAAAAATTAATATCTGAGCCCAGGAGGCTCTGAGGACAGCGAAAGTAGGCTTATTGAAAAGGGCAAGCCTTACTCTATCACACCTGATAATTTAAATTTAATTTGGAGAGGTCAAAATTTGCAGTGTTTTTTTAAATGTCAGAGCAAAATTATCCCATGCACGGACTGCCTCAATGGAGAAAATGCAAGAGCAATTAGAAGCAATGGAAGCCAGGATGATGAAAGGGGTGAGAGACATGATAACTGCTTCTAAAAAAAGAAATTAGAAAAGACATTGATGAGCTAAGGAAAGATATAGAAGATCTCAGAAATGAGACTGTGGTAACATCAACGAAAGTGCAAGAGGTGGAAGAGAGAGTGAAAGTACATGATTCCACCTTGATAAAAATGCAAGAAAAGGTGGCAATTTATGACTGCAAATTGATGAAAACCCAGATACATCTGAGAGGAGTACCTGAGGACGAAGAGACTGATTTGAAAGGATATATAATAAGAATTTTTGGAGGAAGATCCTGAAGGAACTAGAAGCATGTATGACTATATGTATAGAGTGAACTCACTATATGCCAAGAAAAATAATCTACCAAGAGATGTGGTTATAACATATATGACAAAAGAAATGGTGGGAAGAATCTTGAATAAAAATTTTGAAAAGACATTGATAGTGGGAGGCAGCAGAGTAAGAATCATGAAAGAATTGCCAAAACAAGTGATAAATGACAGAAAAGCATACAAAAAATTGACAGAAAAACTACGTGACAATGAAATGAGGTATAGATGGATAATACCTGAAGGTCTGAGCTTTGAGCTGCAAGAAAAAAGGATTACAATTACAAGCACACAGGAACTGCGTAGGTTTTATGAAGAACATATAGAATTTGCACCATGATGGATTACAAATTATTATCTTGGAATGTAAATGGACTAAATTCACCACAAAAAAGAAAGGCAACGTTTCATTGGATTAAAAAGCAAAATTGTAATATAGTTTGTTTACAGGAATTGCATATCAAACAAAAGGATTACAAATTTTTATGGAATAAACAACTGGGACTAGAATTTTATTCATTGACTAAACAGAAGAAAAGGGGAGTGATTTTCTATATTAAACAAGAATTGGAGTTGAAATAAGTGTTTAAAGATAAAGATGGAAGATTTTTAGCGGTAGAAATAATATTAAATGCAAAAAAAAGTTGTTATTGGGACTGTATGCACCAAATGGTGCAAAGGATGCTTTTTTAAAAGACATTATACAACAATTTGATTAATTGACTTATGACCAAGTTTTGATAATGGGGGACTTTAATGGAACAATTAAGAACACACTGTATAGGTCTGGGGGTAAAAAAAAAAACATAAGGAAGGAAAATTGCCAAAGTCTTTTTTTTAATTGGTCAAACAAGAAAATTTGGAGAGTATATGGAGGAAATTTAATCCTGAAGTGCGGGACTATACCATTTTTTCAGCAAGACATAAAACTTTTTCCAGAATTGACATGTTGTGAGGCACTAAAGACTTAGGCCTTATAACAAAGAAAATAGAGATTTTACCTAAAATTGGGGCTGATCATAACCCAATAATGTGGATTACAAAATTGTCTAAGAAGTTGAGAAGATGGAGATTGAATGAAGATTTACTACAGAATAAAGAAATAGTGACATCTCTAGAAAATGAAACTAAAGCTTTCTTCCAAATAAACGATAAAGAGGATATAGAATTTCTGACTGTATGGGATGCTTATAAAGCAGTAATGAGAAGAATATTGATTACATTGAATCACAAAGATAAGAGGGCAAAAGAAAAACAGATGTTGGACATTCAAAATGAAATAAAGAAAAAAGAAGGGGAACTGAGAAAAAGGCCGGGGAAAAGAAAATTATAAGGGAGATTACAATATTACAAACGCAAATGAGACATTTGTTAAATAAAGAACTGGAATGGAATCTGAAAAGATTGCAGCAGAAATCTTTCAGTCAGTCACATTTTATTTGTATCCCGCCCTCCCCACCAAAGTGGTTCAGGGTGGCTAACAACAAGAACAAACAAGGGAGGGAGCAAACAAACCCAGAAAATATTTGGCCTGGCAACTGAAGAAAAAGAGAGAAAGTAAAATTATTAATAAAATTGTGGTGGATGGAAGAGAGGTGGTAGATCAAGAAGGAATAAAAAGAGAATTCTTTAAGTTATTTAAAGGTGTTAAAATAAGGAAAGAAAAGATGGATGAGTACTTACAAAAGATAAAAATAGCACCCTTAGCAGAAAATATGCGAAAAGTTTTGAATGATCCAATTGAAAAAATAGAAATTGAAGCAGCGATTAATTCAATGAAAAATGGAAAAGCACCTGGGCCAGATGTATATACAGCTAAATTTTTTAAAACCCTCAAAGAGGAGTTAATCCCGAAACTTCAGAACTTGATGAATATGATAAGAACAAAAGGGAAAATACTAAATACGTGGAAGGAAGCTGTTATTTCGTTGATTCCAAAGGAAGATAGAGATCTTACAAACGTAAAAAATTATAGACCAATTTCATTATTAAATAATGACTATAAAATATATACAAGAATCTTGGCAGAACGGTTTAAACAATATTTGATAAATTTTATAAAGGAAGATCAAGCGGGGTTTCTTCCCAAAAGGCAAATAAGAGACAATGCTGGCCCTGTTGGCTGTCTATGGGGGAGGGTCAGAGGGCAGGGGCAGTCAGCAACTACATAAGGTGCAGCACTGTCGCCGTCTGCCCTCTTTGGCTGTTGGATGGCTTGGCCCACCCTCCCAGCCCTTTATTTAAGTGTTTTTTCAGGGGTTGCATATGGGTTGTCTTTATTTTATTGTCACAACTTGGCAGTATCAGCATGGGGCTGGATCCATTCTCAGGAATATTGGTCTGCGTGCCCACTTCCAGAGTGTGGGGATTCCCTTAAGGGATCTTGGCGTGAGGGGCAACTGATGTGCCTAGCCTGGGGGGCATGTCTGGGGAATTACCCTCACGCTCAGGTGGCAGGGGAGATCACCTCTGGGCTTCTGCCCTAGTGGAATCCCAAATCTGCCATCCCAAGGTGACCAGTGGATCATTGACTGGCAGGTGGGACAGTCAATGAGTGGGATCCTTACCCCATGCTGTGCCAAGGCTTACTACAGTTGTAATCAATAAAGTTGTGGCCAAATTTATTCCACTTTTTCTGAAAATGGTGTGCTCATGCGTTATTTCAACTAAAACTGTAATTCAAACTAGAATGTGTTGGCAAGGAGGAGTTTTGCCTGGGGTGCCCACCTTGGTCCCCTCCCCTTGGTGCTGGAACCCCAATATCCTTTCAACGTTGGATGCTATTTTTAAGGACAAGATCTCTCTCTCTCCATCTTTGGCAACATTGAGGCATGATGTTTTTTGCATCTGCATCCATCATTGCTAGTTAGATCGATTCTGTCACCCTGTATCTGTCACCCTGTGCTATCTAGAATGGAGTTCCTTAAATGAAGGACTCTTATTAGTTTGAAACTGACAAAAGGCTCCCTATAACTCTGTAACTTTGCTAGCTTACACAGTAGCAAGAAGCTGCTGCTGTGTGTAAGCCTAATGCACCCTGCTACCTAATAGAGATTCCTGGCTATACCATGCCAGTGGATCTAACATTCACATAAGCCCATAAGCTGTCAGCATCTCTCTCCCGGCTGCTAACTCCTGTTGTTTTTCAACTGCTGTTTTTCAAGCCTCCTGCTCTCAACATTCCTTCAGCTCTCATTGGTTGCTCTTGGAGAGGTGGAACCTAGCCTGTCCCTCACAGATGCTCTTTTGGTTGGTACACAAGAGAGAGCCTTTTCCATGGCAACCTCACAGTTATGGAACTGCCTTTGCAGGGAGATGTGCCTCAGCCCCTCATTGCTGATCTTCAGAAGGCAGTTGAAGACAGTTTTATTTAGGACTGCATTTGATTCATTTATAGTTCTATTCATTGAAGACAGTTTTATTTAGGACTGCATTTGATTCATTTACCTTTTATTATTGACAGTCCTAACTGGAGTGGCTTTTTTTATTGTGATTATTTATGGTATTTATAGTCATTGTTTTTATACTGTTTTTTTTTTAAAAAAAATAATGTTTTACTTATATTGTAAGCAAAGGAGAAAGGCAGCTAATGGATATTTTAAATGTATAACAAATGTTTTGAAAAGGAAATATTATGGGGTTGACATATTTAAAAGTACTGACTGGCATGTTAAGGTTAGTATAGTGTCCAGATCACGTGAAGTGATGGTATCACTTTATCTTCTTCTTCTTCTTCTTCATCATCATCTTCTTCTCTGCTCTGGTGAGAACTCACCTGGAGTATTGTGTTCAGTTCCTTTAAGAAGGATATAGCCAAGCTGGAACGGGTCCAGAGGAGGGCGATGAAGATGGTGAGGGGTCTGGAGACCAGGTTCTATGAAGAATGCAGCTCCCAACCGGAGGCAGGCTGCACAGCCTTGTCTCCAGGGCCGTTTTGCCCCTTCGTAAGGAGGTGGAGTGGGCAGGGCATTATGGGAGGTGAGGGCAGAGCAGGCACGCCTTAACGGCTGTTTCCACTTCTGCCTCCCAGTCTTTGCCTCATGTTTGGGGAGCGGAGAGCTTGGACGAGCTCCTCCTGTCCTGCCCGGCATGGGGCCTTTTGGTGTGTTGGTTTTCATGCCACTGCAAGCAGTGGCGGCAATCCCTTGGCAGAGCTTCAGAGGAAGGGGCTGTGGCTCAGTGACGGTGGTTTCCTGGTGGCCACAGCCACTTTTGAGCATCGAGGGACGGCGATCACCCGGTTTTCGGCTGTGTGGAGGCGGCAGGAGCGCTTTTTGGCGTGGTGGTTTGCTGCCGGCTGGGTTTTTTTAGCTCAGCCAGCATTTTTTTCTCTGCCTTTTCCCTGGGGTTGTTCCCTGTTTGTAGCTCGGAATATCGGGGGTGGGTCTGCGGTCAGAGGTGGGCACTGCAGCTTGGGTTCTTCGGCCCCTCGCTCCCCACCAATGTTCTCTTTTTGTGGGGCAGCTGTCCTGGCCGTTTAAAGGGTCTAGCTTTGGGGCCCTCTTCATTCCCTGCATCCTGATTGTTGGAGTGGTCTGCACTGTTGTTGGGTGGGGCAGTGGCCATTTTCCCTGCTTATTACTCCCTTGTTGCTGGGTGAGGCAGCGGACATTTTCTCTGCTTATTACTTCCCTGTTGCTGGGCGAGGCGGTGGCCATTTTCTCTGCTTATTACTTCCCTGTTGCTGGGTGGGATGACGGCCATTTTCTCTGCTTATTACTTCCCTGTTGCTAGGCATCCATTTTTTGCTAGTCTCTGCTTAGAGCCCGCCCCTGTTGTTGGTTTTTTTTACTGGCTAGATATTGGGTTCGCTAGCCATGCCTAAGGGGCAAGGAAAATCAAAGGGCAAGAGCCCTGTACCAAAATCCCAGCCTCGCCAGCCAGTTTCTTATAAGTGCCCGGCACCTCAGCCTATGTCTTCTGATGACGAGGATGACTCCTTTAAGCAGTCTGTATTAGCTAGGTTGGCTGCTTTGGAGGGTTCTAGTGGCAAGCCCCATATCACAGAGGTTGGGGGTAAGAAGGGCGTTTCATCCAAAGCTGTCAAGGCTGCTGATAGGGAACGGTTGCAAGAAGAGATTCTTAACCTCTTGAGAGCACGTCTGACCCTGTTGAGACAGATGGAGTGCCACCTCTTACGGTGGAAGTTCCTGATGTGGATGCCTGGCAAGGTGTGCAGTTTGGTAGGGGCGAGTCTGTACAACGCACTAATACAGCTTGGCTGTGGGGGCAGTCAGATACATTTGGGCCTATGGCCAATAGCCAGTCTGCAGCGTTTACTAATCCTCAGCCTTGGGCTTGGAGTTTTAATTTGGCTAACCCTCTAGTATCTTGGGGTGGCCTGCCTGGCCAGTTTCCTGGACTATCCTCGGCCCCTTGTGGTGGCTGGGGTTTCTCTTATCCCTGGGGCCCATCATATTCTTCGGTGCCTGCTAAGACCTTACCTTTTAGTGATATGGCTCTGCCCTTAGGGGATCACTTGTTGCCAGCCACCAAGGATAAAATATTAAAGGGTGAATTTGTGGACCTTTTTTCTCTGCTCTACAGGGAGCTGGAGAAAAAGGATAAGAAGGACCTTGATGATAGCCACTGCTATCTGGTTCCCGTGGTAATGTGGGGCAGGCGGTTCAACCCTGCTTGCTCTGCTGGGAGTTTGGGTCATAGGGGATGTGTGGAAGGAAAAACTGCCCATTTAAGCATGAGTGCCCTCTGTGAGGAGGGTCTCACTCCTTTACGAATTGTTTCCAGGGTAAACCCAGGAGGGAATTGCACAGGCAGGGTCTAGTGGGACAAATAAGCCTTTGGAAAAGGGCCCCAGCCCAATAACTGGTTGAGATCCCAGCTCCGTAGGGCCTGCAAAACTGCCCTCTTCCAAGAAGCCTTTAAGATGTAACCAGAATGAATATTACGCTGCCGGGATAAATAGAGACTGTAGCACCACTGTATTGTTTTAGCTTATTCTTAAAATTAATTTATATTTTGTATTTATATTGTTGATTGATTTATATTGTTGATTGATTTTATCTCTTATTGTCGTACCATTAGACTCATTTTGGGGAGGAAATTATATTTTATACTGTCTATGTTTTATTCTCATTATAGTATTGCCTAATTATATTTTATACTGTGTATGTTTTATTCCCATTTTACTATTGCCTGACTGTATCTTATTAAGTTATTTGTATTTAATTGATTGGTCTTTGACCGTATTAAACTTTCATTCATTCATATTGTCGTACCATGGTATTGTATCATGCTCTGTAAGCCACCCTGAGCCTGCCTCGGCGGATAGGGCGGGGTATAAATAAAAACTTATGATTATTATTAATATTAATAATAAGGGTGACAGTGCTTGAGGCCTGACTCTGTAATTATCCTAAGGTTGAAGATAGAGTTTACTTGTTGAACGGTTTTAAGTTAGGTTTCAGAAGTCCTTGTCAGGGACCCAGAAGGCCGTTTATGGCCAATAACCTGAAGTCAGTTATAGGTATGGAGCATATAGTTTGACAAAAAATAGGGAAAGAATTGGCAGAGGGCAGGGTGATTGATCCATTTCCTGCACCTCCTGTGAGTCCTCTGAGGGTCTCTCCTTTGGGCATTGAACCTAAAAAGACCCCAGGGGGGTTTAGATTGATTCACCACTTATCTTACCCTCGTGTGGAGTCAGTGAATGATGCCATACCCAAGGTATTGTGTACCGTGCGGTACACATCTTTTGATGCAGCGGTTCACATGGTGAGACGCTGTGGAGTGGGTGCTGAGTTGGCGAAATGCGATATAAAGTCTGCCTTTTGCCTTCTCCCTGTTCATCCTTTGGATTTTGAATTGCTGGGTTTCCAATTTGATGGGCAGTTTTACATGGATAGGGCCTTGCCCATGGGGTGCTCCATTTCTTGTGTGGCGTTTGAGCACTTTAACTCTTTTTTAAAATGGGGTGTGTGCCCTAGGGCTGCTTTAAGCAATGTGGTGCATTACCTTGATGACTTTTTGTTTGCCAGCACCTTGGGCTCCGGCCAATGTGTCCGCTTGCTGGCGGCCTTTACAGCTCAGTATGAGGAGTTGGGTGTCCCCCTAGCCCATGAGAAGACAGAGGGCTCTACCCAGCAATTGACATTCCTAGGTGTTGAGCTAGATTCCTTGCAGCAAACCTCTTGCCTTCCAGGGGAAAAAATTTTGAAACTCAAGGGGATGGTTGCCCAGTTTTTGTTGCGGCGGAAGGCAACCTTGAAGGAGCTGCAGCAGTTAGTGGAACACCTAAATTTTGCTTGTAAGGTGGTCACACCTGGTCATCCTTTCTTGAGGAGGCTGTGTGATGCAATGGCTGGTCTACACCAGCCGCATCACAGAATTAGAATTTCCAGATGCATACGGGAGGACCTTTCCTTGTGGCAGAAGTTTTTGACTTCATTTAATGGTGTCTCCTTTTGGAGGGAGGATTTGAGGTTGGAAGCTGAGCTTCAAATTACATCTGATGCTGCAGGTTCCTTGGGGTTTGGCGTCTATTTTCGCGGACACTGATGCGCGGAGGACTGGCCCATGGAATGCGTAGATGCCGGGTGGACCAGGGACTTGACCTTCTTAGAGTTCTTCCTGATCTTGGTGGCTGTTTGGTTGTGGGGAAATGAGTTGGCAGACCACACAGTCCACTTTTGGTGTGACAATTTAGCTATGGTGCATGTCATTAATTCTCTCACTTCTAAATCACCCAGGGTTATGAGGTTAGTTTGGGCTTTCGCACTGCAATGCCCGTGGTGGAATATCCTGGGGTGGATAATGCGCTCTCTTGCAAACAGATGCAGAGGTTTCATCAGCTTGCCCCAGATGCAGATCTTCTTCCTACAAGGATGCCCCCGGAGATTTGGACAATTGGCAGGTCAAGGCCGGCAGAGTGATAATTATCACTATTGCGCCTAGCACTAGAAAAACATACACAAGAGCAGTGAGCCAGTTTGAGAATTTTAGGAGCACCATAGGTTACAGCATGGAATGGCTTCTTCCAGTGGAGCATTTACTCCACTATTGCATATCATTGCAGCGCAGGGGCCTGGCAGTTTGATCCATTCGGGGTTGGTTGTCTGCTTTGGCTTTTGCCAGTAAAGCCATGGGGTTACAGGAACTAACTAGTGATTTCTGCATTCATAAGATGCTAGAAGGGTGGGCCAGAGAGGCCGGTGTTAGGTCGGATGCAAGGCAGCCAATTTCACCCGTAATTCTTAGGGGTTTATGGTCAGTCTGGGGCCAGGTGTGTTGGTCAGAGTACAAAACACTTCTCTTTCATGCTGCCTCCCTGGTGGCATTTTTGGGGCTCTCCGGGTGAGTGAGCTGGTAGCTCAGTCCAGAGGGGATGTTTCTGGAAGGGTTTTATTGGGCCAATACATTCGCATTGCTGATGGAACGGCGTATATTACAGTGCATCGTTCTAAAATTGACCAGTTGCAGTGGGGGAACACTATTAGTCTGGGTGCCTGTTCCGATGGGGAACTGTGTTCTGTAGCAGCTTTAACGCACTATCTGGCTGCCCGCGGTTCTGGGGCTGGTCTGTTGTTCTGGCATGGGGATGATAGTCCCCTGACGAAGCATCCGTTTTGGTCTCTGACTGTCAAAGCTCTCGCCAGGCTTGCCCTGGCTGGGGTTAAGTTTGGCACTCATTCTTTCTGCATAGGGGCGGCTTCTATGGTGGCGGCTCTGGGGTACTCCCCACCATCCATTCAGAAGCTTGGTAAGTGGTGTTCCTTAGCCTATAAAGGCTATGTCCGCCCTCTGGCGCTGCAGTAACTGGCATCAGGTTATTGAGGGTGTGGTTATTCACTGTTTTCTTCTTTTCTCAGGTGCTGTTGTCCGCGGGGAGAAATGACGCATCCTCATATGTGGGCACAGCTTTGTGTTCTGGGCTGCCCATAGGGCCAGGAGGACTTCGGCTGGGGCTTAGCAAATGGGCTACCATAGAGTGGCGTGGATGGCGGGGTCTCCATTAGTCAGGCCTGTTGCCCTTGCTTTTTGAAAATGTTCATGTTTTGCCACCACATGTTGTGGTGATACATTTGGGAGGAAATGATTTAGGCTTGCTCAAGGATAAAGCCCTTGTGCTGCAGGCCAGGGATGACTTTTGAGTCATTGGCCTCAGGTTTTGATTGTGTGGTCGGCCATGATCCCACGCCAGGTAAGGGATCCACGGGCGATTGAGAGAGCTCGCCACAAAGCCAATTTTGAAATTAAAAAACCCCGGGGGGGGGGTTAGGCCACTTTCTCCCTTATCCTGGGATCCGTGCTGATTGCATGGATTTACACAGGATTGATGGTGTCCATTTTTCCGATAAGGGAAACGACACTTTTTTGGATGACTTAAAACTTGGGCTTTGGGAAGTGCTAGGCGTTTAGTGGGCGCAGCTGCCTAAGCAAAGGCTTGGCCTCGCGGTGGCTGGGTTTTTTGCCTAACTTTCATTATGCAGCTCGGTGAGCACCAATAGCACCCCAGTTTTTGGGCACAGGGTCTAGCTAAATCATTCCTGGGCCATGCCGACTAGTTGAGTGATGAAGCGGACTGCCTCGGGTTTGCATGGATTGATCTGCCCTTCAGCTGTGTGGATGGGGGTTGGAACTCCAGAGCATAACCTTTGCTAGGCCGGCCGGGTATGAGCCATGCATTTTGGCTATACCTAGGGGCAGGGTGGCTCGCCCGTCATGTGGCAGGGGAGGGGTATTTTATCCCCTGGCCCTGCCGTGCTGCCTGTTATGTTTATAGCCCTTGTTGTTAATAATAAAGAAAGTGGCCCTTAGTTACCCAAACCCTTGTGTCCATCTCTTCCTTCCATTTGTGGGGCCAAAGCTTGAAGGAGCTGGGCATGTTTAGCCCAGAGAAGAGGCATCTGAGAGGTGGTATGATCACCATCTTCAAGTACTTGAAGGGCTGTAATATAGAGGATGGTGTGGAATTGTTTTCTGTGGCCCCAGAAGGTAGGACCAGAACCAGTAGGTTGAAATTAAATCAAAAGAGTTTCCAACTCAACATTAGGAAGAACTTCCTGACCATTAGAGTGGTTCCTCAGTGAAATAGGCTTCCTCAGGAGGTGGTGGGCTCTCCTTCCTTGGAGGTTTTTAAACAGAGGCTAGATGGCCATCTGACAGCAATGAAGATCCTATGAATTTAAGGGGAGGTATCTGTGAGTTTCCTGCATTGTGCAGGGGGTTGGACTAGATGACCCTGGAAGTCCCTTCCAACTCTATGATTCTATTATTCTATGAATGCATGTGCATGTGTTTGTAGGATATTGATGAGCCTAATTAATACAATCTTATATAGAGGGACTTGGTGGAAAGTGTGAAAAGAATCTGAACCTGTTTGCTGTAGTAAGAAGCACCCCCCCCCCAAGAGTTTTGAGAGAGAAATAAGATGCTGCTCTTCTCCCACTAAACCTGCTTATTTCAGTCTTCATGTAGGGTCTCAAATCTTAATAGCATAAAGTGGTAAATTTAAAAAGTCATCTAAATTAAAGTGAAGTTTGCCATAAGAGTCAAGTCTTAATATTTGAGATTTGCGGCATTAAATATGCATTCTCAATTATCAACAGTTTTGAAGAAACTGCAGATCAAATATAAATATAATGAGATGTAAGTAGAAAATGTCTTCAGTTATATATTGTTCCCTCTCCACAGCACCCTTTTTTGCCCTTGGAAAGCTGTTGCTGAGGAATAGGAAACCTTGGGGACAACATACCATTTGGCAATAAGGAAAAATCAGACAAAATTGCCCAGTTTCCCTGTTTTATGAAAGGAAAGCTTGATCTTCCATGCTTACTTTACTAGGCAAAGGGGGAATAGGATTAGCATCCGATTTCCCCTCTTCATGTCAGTCCCTACATTACACTGCATTTTGTTCACAAAACTCCAACCATCAGCATTTCAGAGATCATGGAGGAAGGGACTACTGTGGAGAGAGATGGGTGGGAAAGATCGATTGGTTGTTTTTTCTCAAACTCTGTTACAGTCTTGGTCTGTAGAATCCAGTCAAATAACCTGTGTATTAAAGTTTGGGAATTGTGTTCTCTAATTGAAATACACAGTAATTAAGCAGTTCAGGGGTTTTTTTGTTTGTTTTTAAGATTAGGAATTCATCTTACTTAATATTATTTCACCTGCTCTAAGAAATGATGAGATCATTAACAAGCAATATAAGCTATGTGTGTGTGTGTGCAAGAAAACCACAAGAAAAAAATTGTTTTAGCAGTATACGTGTTTTAATATTTTTCCATATAATTATCAATTACACTGCTAGAGTTTTACACCCCCCCCCCCCAGTCTTTCTTTCACCATCTGGTTTACAGCCAGCAAGAATCTGAGTCATTCTCCTTTGAAATCAATAGAAAGAATCCCACTGACTTCAATTACCTGGATCAGGGTCTAGAATAGATTGAAACAATTAGTGGAGTCTATCAGCTGCCTTTGTGTCATTCCTGCATTCTTTATAGTTTAAACTGAAACAGCAGTTGTTCTGTTTGCTGGAAGACTGTAAAAAGGAAATGTCTGCTTTTTGAAAAGATAAAAATTGTTTTGAACATTTAAAAGTAATTTTAATTACCTTTTTTCAAGCAAATTCTTCTATGTATAATATACTTGAGTGATGACAAAATATACACATATTTGGTCAAAGACCGGAACAAAGATGGCAGAACTAAACATTGCACTGTGTAGCTTGGAGTCCCTAACCTTTTAAAGGCTGTGGGCACCTTCAAAATTCTGATGCAGGGTAGTGGGCGAGATGAAAAAATGGATACTACAAAAGGTGGAGCCAGTCACAAAATGGCTGCTGCAGGAGGTGGAACAACATGCATCCAGAAGTCCCAATGTGGGGGAGAAGAGAGGTAATTTTAAAAATACACTGGAAAGAGGAGTGAGACAGAGAAGAAGAAGAAGAAGAAGATATTGGATTTATATCCCGCCCTCCACTCCGAAGAGTCTCAGAGCGGCTCACAATCTCCTTTATCTTCCTCCCCCACAACAGACACCCTGTGAGGTGGGTGGGGCTGGAGAGGGCTCTCACAGCAGCTGCCCTTTCAAGGACAACCTCTGCCAGAGTTATGGCTGACCCAAGGCCATTCCAGCAGGTGCAAGTGGAGGAGGGGGGAATCAAACCCGGTTCTCCCAGATAAGAGTCCGCACACTTAACCACTACACCAAACTGGCTCAAACCAAAACTAAAATGACAACTGCCACCAAAGCAGTGTTATTTTCATCTGCATAGCCAATCAGATCTATACTGGCCAACTGGAAACCACACTAGGCAAGAGCCCACCTGGCCCCAGTCACTTTCTGAAAACACTTGGTGGGAAGAAGAAGATGATGATATTGGATTTACATCCCGCCCTCCACTTCGAATCTCAGAGTCTCAGTGCGGCTCACAATCTCCTTTACCTTCCTCCCCCACAACAGACACCCTGTGAGGTGGGTGGGGCTGAGAGGACTCTCACAGCAGCTGCCCTTTCAAGGACAACCTCTGCCAGAGCTATGGCTGACCCAAGGCCATTTCAGCAGGTGCAAGTGGAGGAGTGGGGAATCAAACCTGATTCTCTCAGATAAGAGTCTGCACACTTAACCACTACACCAAACTGGGAGCCAGGTAAGATGTCAGTGGCCAGTGTTAGCAGTCACTGTGGTACCCAAAGGCATCACTTTTCAGACCCCCGGTATAGGTGATATATAATGAACTTGCTTATAGTATAGCATCAGTGCAAGATCTGGGGCAGACAAAAAGTAAAGTTGGTTAACTGAACGCAGGGCAAATTCTCACTTAGAGGAGAAAATAAGTCGTGTATGGTGTCTAACAACTATATAAAGTATATTGTGAATGCAGATGAGTTAACTCTATACCACCTCAAAATGAAAATGTTTCTTGTGAGGTCATGAAAAGGATAAAGTGGTCTTTATCTCAGGAAAGAGATTTCATTGCTCTTTTTAAGTCTGGGAGGTTTAAAAAATTAGGAATGGCAATTACAAATTCAAATACAGTTGTTGAAGCCCTATTTGAACTTGCCTTGCTGATTAATCTTTGCAGCTCTAAAACTGAGGTGGTGAAATTAGGTAGTCCTAATATGTCCAGATGGTTTAACCTGCATTGCTATTCTTGGAAAAAGAAATTAAGAGCCTTATTTAAGGAAGACCAATATGGTAAAGATCCACAGAAGCTATATGACTATTTAGAATGTAAGAAATCCTTCTTAGAGGTAATTGCAAATAAGAAGAAAATGTATTTTCAACATAATTGGGACAAGCTCCTTTACGGCATAAAATCTAATGACAGTAAATCCTTTTGGAGATTAGTTTCAGATAGCATGAAGTTTAGAGCATTTGCCAACCCTAACATTTCTCCACAAACATGGGTTGACCATTTTTCTATGATTTCTTAAGATCAAGTCATCCCCTCTACTATTGTAAATGCTTCTGTATTTTCTGATCTTCCTGTTTGGCCTCCTGTTGAACCTGACAAAATTATTGAATTAATTGATGGTTTAAAAGTTGGCAAAGCACCAGGTCCTGACAGTCTCCCTGCTGAGATTTTTTTAAAAATTGCCGTCTGGTGGTCTGAACCTTTGGCCAACTTATTTACATTAATTGATCATTGTGGAACTGTCCCAGATTCCTGGCTTAACTCCATAATTGCTCCCATCTATAAAAAAGGTAATTTAAATCTTCCTGAGAATTTTCGCCCCATTAGTTTATTATCCATTATGGACAGACTATATGCAAAACATTTAGAACATCGGCTGACAGATTGAATACATTCGGAAAACATTATTGGCCTAGAGCAAATAGGTTTTTCCCCCCAAAAAATCTGCTATTGATCATTGTGTCACATTGGCTTTTCTGGCCGACAAATACATGAATACAAAAAAGGGAAAGCTCTATGTAGTTTTTATAGATCTGAAGAGTGTATTCGACTCTGTGGACAGAAACAAACTATGAAATAAACTAAAGGATCTTAACATAGTTAAATATGTTAAATCTATTAAATATAGATCTATTAAATCTATTAAAGAATTTACATACAAATAAAACTTGCAAGCTAAAATTCTCACCTATAGGACACCTAACTGAAAAAAATACCAGTTTGTAAAGGAGTAAAACAAGGGTGCGTGTTAGCCCCACATCTTTTTAATCTTTCTTAAATGATATGGTACAATATCTTAGTTCCATAAATGGGCACCCACCTAAGTTAAATGATCTCTCAGTCCCAATATTATTGTATGCTGATGATACAACTATACTTTCCTGCACAAGAGTCGACTTGCAGCGATACCTGAAAGCTTTTAAGAACTACTGCCAGCTTAACTCACTTGCTATAAACTATTCCAAATCTAAGGTTGTGGTCTTTTCTAAAAGTTGGTGACCACAAAAATGATATATAGGCAAGCAGGAAATTGAGCAATCCAAATGCTTTAAATATTGGAGCATAACCTTTAATTACAATCTCAAATGGGCAGTTCACCGTGACAGAATAATAAATATAGCTAGTTGTTCTTCATCTCAAATTAAACAGTTTTATTATACAAAATGTTTGCCTGTCGCAATAAGAGTTTTTAATGCTAAAACACTATTGCAAATTTTGTATGGTATCCCTTGTTACAGGCAGTGCTTTAAGTCTCTTATTTTAGTGGGGAAATTAGCTAAGAGACTTTGTAGAACACTCAGAGAAAGCGAATTGGTGGGGGCAGGGAGCTTTGAGATCACTTCTACCCTTTGTGTGTCTGGTGTTCTGCCTTCAGCTCCTAGTGTCAGTCCTAGGTACTTCATTTCAGTTTTTACTAATTGTGCTTTCTCTTGGCTCGCTTTGAAGCCGGTGTCTTGCAACAAGCTCAGTACTTCCTGCGTGATTTCACATGTCTTTTCCTGCTCGTCTGAATGAATCAGGATATCGTCCACATAACTGATCACGTGGTCACAGGACAGGGGCTTAGCTTCTCCCACATCTGTACTACAAGCGCATGACAGATGCTAGGGCTGGAGTGGAAACCCTGCGGCGTGCATTTAAAAGAATACTGTTGTCCACGGAATGTAAAGGCGAATTTGTACCAGCAAGATTCATGGAGCCTAATTGAATGAAATGCATTGGCCAAGTCCAAAACGCTATAATATCTTGACCCTGCCGCTATGGCTGCCAGGATCTCATTGTACTTAGCCACTACAGGAGTCACCGCGGGAGTGACGGCATTTAGCGCTCTGTAGTCTATTGTCATTCTCAATGTTACTCCATCTGCCTTCAGTACTGGCCATAGAGGCGAGTTACATATAGACTGCATGGAGAGAATTACATCCCACTTCAAAAGACCCTCAATTATTTTCGCGATCCCGGCTTCGACCTCGGCCGGGTATTTATACTGTTTTTGTGGCGTGGATCCCTTCTTTCAATCAGTACACAAGCATTTTTAACCAAGCCACACTCTGCTTTGTCCTTAGTCCAAACATTGGGAAACTCGATAGTCCATGGGTCTGAGGTGAGAGGTGCCAATGAGAATGGTGCCTTAAGGGCGGCGCATCTATGCATGGCATTAATGAGAGGAGGACCGTCTTCCAGCTGCCACAGCAGTCTACAGTGAGACTTGTTTATTCTACAGTGAGTTAAATCTACAGTGAGCTTGTTTATTCCCAGAACAGGCATTCCCAGAATACCAGGTTCTTCCTCGTCCTTACAAGCTTGTATTCTTGAATGCAGTACCACAACACTAATGGGAATATTCTCCCAGAACTTGGATACATGGGAACCTCCAGCAAAGCCTGAAAGGGTCACAGGCACATGGGCAGGGTTTCCAGTTACAACAAGATCTGGGTGAAGTACATTTAAGGCAGCGCCTGTGTCTACTAGGAGATCTGCTGTTTGAATATTCCCCAGGGTCCCTATGCCCGCTCGTACCATTGGTCTTCCCCAGTCATCAGGCTTAAAACGTGCCATAACTCTGGTGGGAAGAGGATGGGACCCGGTGCACCCCTATTTATAGAAGAAGATGATGAAGATATTGGATTTATATCCCGACCTCCACTCTGAAGAGTCTCAGAGAGGCTCACAATCTCCTTTACCTTCCTCCCCCACAACAGACACCCTGTGAGGTGGGTGGGGCTGGAGAGGGCTCTCACAGCAGCTGCCCATTCAAGGACAACCTCTGCCAGAGCTATGACTGACCCAAGGCCATGCTAGCAGGTGCAAGTGGAGGAGTGGGAAATCAAATCTGGTTCTCCCAGATAAGAATCCGCACACTTAACCACTACACCAAACTGGCTCAGATCAGGGTACAGCTGCTGAGGAGGGGAAGAAGTGGTAATGGCGGCCACAGGAGCATTCTCATGGGTCCGCTGCATACCGAGCTTCTTTTCCCATTCCTGCACAGCTGCCAGGAGAACGTGGGTGGGCTTCTTATCATATAGGCTCATGTCCTCTCCCATATCCTTGCACCATCTCCATGTGTCATTCCTTATGCTAGATGTGTCCAGGGTGTGCTCCTTCTCCCAGAAGCCTGTATTTTCACCTAGTTGAGGCAGGAAGGGAGGAGGCGGGGGAGGCAAGGGCACTGCTGGAGCTACTGAGGGTTGCTGAGGTGCATACATTCCTTAGGGGGGAGGTGCTGGGGCCAAAGGAACATGAGGATTATATGGGTTTAGCTGCTGCATGTATTGACCCTGGATTGGAGGCGGCCCGTATCCTCAGTTCTGGCTAGGGTGGCTGTACTGGTTTGCTTTAAGGGGAGGGGGAGCTGGCATGTGCGGGGTCAATGGTCGTGATTTGTGGTTTTGTCTAAAGTCCTGGTAGCCTCATGACATATGTTTGGGTTTCATAACTGAAATGAAGGCCGTTTGCCTTTTAAGTTTTTCCTCCAGTTCCTCCTTCTCGGCTTTGCACTTATTGTGATTGACCTCATTGTAGACATTGATCTTTTTCTGAGCTATGTGCTTTGCCAGCCTTTCTGCATCCTCCAGTTCCCTCTGCAACTCTTCTATGCGTTCCTTAGCCTTGCTATGCTGCATAAACAGCTCGCCATACTTCTGTTGATGAGCAAGGAGGGTCGCATTAAGGACTCTCTGCTCCATCTGGTTATTAATTTCAGCACCTCTGAGTTGCTCCAGCTCCTGTATTAGGGCTTCCCTTTGATCGTCAAAATCTGCTTCCAGATCCCTCTAGGTAGCATCTAGTCGTACCCCTAGTGCCACATTCTGATCCTGTCTCTGGCATTGCACGACTTCAAGTTGAGCGTTACAGCTGGACTTGAGTGTCTCCATTTCTAAATTCCTTATAGTTAATTCCTTGTCTCTCCTTTCTATTTCAGCCATGTGTTTCTCCTCCTTTAGGGTCATCTCCTTCTCTATCTTGGTAAGCTTGGAACTTAATTCCTCATTTCATGCAAGTATGCCTGTGATAAAGGAGGTGGCGTCCTGGAGTGCAATAAACATTCCCCAGGCGGCCAACTCCTGTCTCTTTGACTGTCCGATTTTCCTTTCCTCACAAGACTTTTGGAAAGCTTCCCTAAAAGTCTGGGGGGGGGGGGACTCTTGAAGGACCCAGCCTTCTGAGTGTTCTTTCCTTGTTTTGCCATCCACTTTCCATACTTATCTAGCTGTGGTTTCTGACTCATTTCCCACACTTCAATCACGATTACTATGTTCCAATCTACTCTACCCAATTTACTCTCAAAACCCAAAGCCTACAGCTCTATCCTTACTCTTTAGTTCAAACACAGTTCAGTAAACTACTCTACAAAGTCTCACTCTCCACTGTTTTCCGGCCTCGTGCCAGCTCCAGTGTGAGGAAGACAGTTCCTTCCCACTGTTTTTTCCACTCTATGTGCTTTCAGCAGGAGTTTCACAAAGTTTTCAGTTTTGCTCTAGATAATTCTTTCCTTCTTATTTCTAACGGAGGGTCCACCTTTTTCAAACCTTGTGTCAGCTCCAAGGGGAGGGGAGTGAAAAGAAGGGGGGGGATCTGGAAACAACTCTCGATCTTGAACTACACCTTTCCAACTTGCGCGTCAGCTCGGGTACTGGGAAGAAAAGGGGGGGGGAGAGGAAGAATCCCGGGGAGCAGTCTAGCAACAATCTAACTTCATATCCAACTAAAATCACACCGTTCCAACTTGCGCGCCAGCTCAGGTGCATGCAATACAATTTCTAAACAATAATCAGAGGGCTTGGAAGGTTTTTTGGCTGGGAGGGGTACCAGTCTCCACAGTCCAGGGAAAAATGTCTAACCCTAACAACACCAAAAAGAGGGCGAGCTGCTCACTCTGGCCTCTTGCCTCTGTGGGAACGACCCTAGGAGGACTTAATGCTATACTTTTTGCAAGATTTTCTTTTTCTTTTTTCCCTTTAAAACCATGGGTAAGTGAGGGGGAGGGCTAGAGTGCTTCTTTTACAGTCTTTTATATATGCCTACATGTGTTGGTGCAGGTTTTCCTAACCAGAGATCCTAGCCTGTTTCCTCCCACAAAAATAGCCACGTTTAGAAGGCCTCGGGGGCGCCCAGGGACTTGGGGATCTTTAGCCACTTGCGTTCAAACTATACTCATGGATTGGGGCGAACCGCAATCCTTGTGGAATAGTCGGGGCACCTTACTAAAGATCCTTGCAAGAGATGAAAGGGGAAGCCAACCCATAAAAGAGCAGCTTGACTAGAGCCACTCACTCACACACATCCACACTGTATTAATATCAGTCTTTACGGCCAAATTCTGGAGCTATTCTGCTGAAAAGCCTTCCTTCTACGTTCTGAGCACTGAAAGATACGTATGCACTCATGTAATCCAGACATTCAGGAAATGCCTGTGTTCAAATTCCAATTTGTTACAGGCAATGCTTTAAGTCTCTTATTTTAGTGGGGAAATTAGCTAAGAGACTTGGTAGAGTGAATTAGGAGTGAAGATCTTTTCTTTCAATGATACAGGTTTTTAGGCAAGAATAGGCCAAGCAATTGTATCTTTTATAGTGTTTACTTAGAATATGTAGCAAGAGGATTTATACACACACATATCTTTGTACAAGCAAACAAGAGCCTAAGAAAATAGAGGTTATCGATAGAGGAGTTAAAGGGTTGTTGAAGTGGGTAATATTCACCTGATCCATAAGAGGAGAAATCTGTCCAATGGAAAAATACACAGAAAGGAACATGAATGACCAGCATAACACGTCCCAATTACAGGAGTAACAGGTGGTGCAGACTGCAAATGGCGCCCTAGAGAATGCACACCCAGGTGGGTTTTTGACCCACACAATATAGGGGTTCAACGGATGGGGGTCGGTAGTTACCAAAGGGGCTTTGATGTTCCATTGATGGCTATCTTGAATTGCTATGTTGGGAAACTTCGCACATTTCGCTAGGATGATAAGCTTGGAGGGACTGCATAATTTGTTATCGGGTTTTGTCTGACACTCAGAAAAGGGATCAAAAAACCTTTAAGGGTAGGATCAATCAAGTTATACATTTGATTGGATTTAGCAAGGTAGAGGTGATAGACTGGAGGAAGAGACAATTGACAAGTAGCAGAAGATCAGAGTGAGAGTAATACTTACCCTCAGTTCCCATGTTATTATGCATCCTGTTTGGGTGGAGGCGCTAGAGGGGGAATGGGTGAGATTACGCTGAGAGACAGACTGCAGGCACCAACCAAAACAAGCTCTCTACTGGGTCCACTCCACCTGTTTAGATGGAGTGCTGTCTTGACCTGTCTTTGGTCAGACTCCATTTTGTTTAACAGAGGTAGCAGACCCTCTTTCTTTATTTGCACTGGGGTACTCCATTTTATCAGGCAGCGCCTCTCAGTAATACCCTCTGCAGATTAATGTTCTGAACCAAAAAAATAGAAAATATCCAGGCTGCATTTCTGTGACAACTTTTAGAAATCCCTGTGCTCTTTATTTTGTAATCTGTTCAGAAACAGGCCAATCTCTGATTGAAACAAAAGCTTGGACTCTAACTTTTAAATATTGGTTGCGGATATTTTATAGGGCTGAACCAGCTAGCTTGCTCAACTATATAAAAAGAGACCCTTATAATGCTGCTTGGCAAGGTGGAATCATGTCGAAGCTCAAACACATGGGAATTGCAATTGATGACGTATTGTTATCTGATGAATCTTATAATTTTAGATTTATCGAACAGAGAGTCTTAGATCTAGAATCTCATAAACTGTGTCCTGTCCAATTGCATACTTGCTCTTCTGCCTCACTTGGACTTGATCAGACAGCCAAGACAATGGGCAAATATTTATCTGAACTAGATAATCCGCAACATTGGAGAGTTTTTATGCTGGCTAGGATGAATACATTTCCCTCCAATGTTCTCTATGGCAGATTTCTTCAAGTCCCCTTTAGTGAGAGACATTGTCTATGCGGATCAAGCTCGCTGGATTCCATCCAGCAAATTTTATTGAACTGCCAACTGTATACTAATCTCTGGAAGGTTCTGTTAGATAGTCTTTTCTTACTGTCCTACATTCAAGAAAATAGGATTGATTGCCGTTTCCTATTAAATGACAACATAATCGATATCACAAAAGCTGTTGCCAAATTCTTGACTGAAATTGTTAGAAATTATTCTAAGCAGGTTTTATTGTGATCTTAATCTTAGTTTAGCCTTTTATGCTTTGAACAGACATATCTGATTGTTGTTTGGTTGACAAGTCTCTATATCTCTTTTTTGTTATGCCAATAGAGGTGTGATTGGATTGGGATCTGTGAATGCAGGACTGGCTTAATTTAGAGGAAGTCTTTAACCAGCACAGGACCTTTTTTATTCAGTTTTGGCTGATGACTGTTATGCTGACAAATATGTGATAAGGAAGACCTTATGGATTCTGTCTTTTTTTGGGGGTATTTTTTTTGTATTTTGGGTGGGTTGTATTCATGCCTGGAAGTCATGGCAACTTCTGGCAACCCCTACTGGGGCATGGAGGATGTTCAGAGAAATAGCTTGATACAGCCTGCCTCAGCCTCCTGGTCCTGGCATTCCAAGGAGGTCTCTTATCGATCCAAGTACTCGCCAGGGTCGGCCCTTATTAGCTTCTGAGATCTGACAAGATCAGGTTTGTCTGGGCTATCCAGGTCAGCACATGAATTCAGTTCTCTTGTTATCTATTTATTAAAATAATTATTGGATCTCTTTCACCAACAGTTAAGACCTTTAGTAGGGACATTATTCAGCATGGAATCAGTCAATAATTTATAAACCATAGTAACTGACTCAATTGATTCATCAGTGTGTCTAATCAACTAAAGCTTTAACTATAGGACAGATTTGGAGTTCTTGAAGATCTAATCTGTGCAGATTGTATAAGCATACCATCTTCCCCTTGCATAAGATATGATGAAAAAAGAAACTTGAAGGTGTATTTTATTGCACTGTACTTGCATTGCTGTTATGCCCTGACCCTAGAAACCTGCTTGCTAAGGCAGCAAGTCTTGGTATTGCACCACAAGAATAAAAGCACTCCTGTTTCTTGTTTTTCATAACCTCTAAAATGATGCAGGAAATGGAAGGCTAAATGAAAGTAATGAAACCAATCCTCTTTTTCATGGTGGTACTTGGATGGAATGAATATTGGAGTGGATACTCTTATGGAGTAGTTCAGTGGAGTGTTCAGTCTCAGTAGTTTGTGGATTATAACCAAACCATGATTCCAAAAATTCTGAAGAATTGGACCATAGAGGCCTTTTATTGTGAACCCCGCTAGGTAGAAAATAATCCTGCAGTATGAAACAGTGGAACAGTTAAGTGCAAGCAAATAATTCATTTCACAGCTATAAGGCAGTCCAGGATGTACAAGTGAAGTAGACAAAAGAAAATAACCATAGAAAGCATATTACAAACAGGTGGCTATTACTGACAGAAGTATATTTTAATACATAGGCTAGTAGATTTTTTTCTACTAACCTTACAAAGACAAAGAAAAATAGAAAACAAGATACCTGCAAGCAGAGAGTTCACCACAATCTCTCTCTCTCTGTTAAATCATTCATTAACATCTGATTTAATGCTAATGTTATTTCATTTTCATCTCAGCTGCCCTCACAGAGAACAATTACTGCATGTGTCTATAATTCAATTCATCAAAATCCTTTTTCACTCTTTGCTCAAAAAGTCAATTTTGGCATTCCCCCCATCTCTGAATTGAAAATTTTATGCAGTGTTTTAAAGCAGAGATTGGTTTGCAGGTGGGCTGATTATCTCATAGCATGGTATGTAAGCCACCATTCTTCTGTATATGCTGAACTTTTTTGAATGAAGAACTCCAAACTGCATTTAAAGAAAACAAATGCTATCATGACAAGATAAGGATGTTTTCCTGTGTCTGTTTGTGTCTGTTAAAATGTTTGCAAGAAGTATGACTTACCTTTAGCCAGAAATTCATGGAAACATGAGCCAGACAAGATTACAGAGAATGATGAAACAAAGATTTTTTGTTTTGAGACTTCTGATTACAAACAGATAAACAGCTAGAGTATATCACCCTTGATACCAAAATTGTAGGGAAAAACAGAAATAGAGTTTGGATCATTGACATTGTAAACCCAGGAGACAGCAGAATAGAAAAGAAAGAACAGGAGATCATGAAATACCAAGACCTACAAATAGCGTTAGAGTGCCTCATTACCATTGGAGTCCTTGGAGTTGTGTCTAGAAGTCTGAAGAAACACCTAGCCATTTTGAGTACTGAGCAAATAATAGTTCAGCTCCAGAAGACAGTGTTTCTTGGAACACTGAGTTACAGTCTTCTATTCCTGTTGGTGTCAGTGTGGACTTAGAAGGATATTACTGTTCAGGATTGCTTTTCTAAATTTCTTTTGTATGATAGGTTTGTGGTGTCTTTGTATTTAGTTACAAATAAACCAGCAGGATATAGCAAAAACAGGCTGTTTGAACAGAGAAGCTATTGAGATTTACAAACACCAGCACAATTTTAACAGAAAGGAAGAAGGCATTTTCATCCACCAATCTTGGTACCCAGCCCTGCAAAACACCCTACAGACTATAAATTGCAGAAAGTCTCAGAACAACCAGCAAATCCCACAGAACAATCAGCACAGTCAACAACCATCTTCCTTATCTTCAAACCCCTTCCAACCCTCCCAGCAATTAACACAGAGCAATGGTCACATTCAACAGCCAGTTTCCTTATCACTACCCTTCCAGGAAGCCCCACCAAACAATGGGCACATCCACAAACCAATTGCCCTTTCATCACACCCCCTCCAGCCTACAAATAGCAGCTCTCCAGCAGCCCTGGCCCCACTCAATGCACAGCAGCCAAGAAGGTCTGAGCGCCTGCTCTGGCTGCAACGCCACTGAGGATGTTCTGGAAGGAAAACTTTCTCCAGTAGAACACGGCACTTGATCCCGAAAGATTCTACAAAACCTAATGATGTTACCAGCCGTGAAAACCTGAAATCTTTGATAAAGTCTGTTTTGTTTAGGAGTGCTTCTTGAAAAACTGTTTTTTCCAGTTGGTCTCTCATCCTCCAAACTGCTGCTCTAAACAGATGTAATGTTCAGCAAATGCCCAACGAGGAAACCTGTTGTCATTTAAATTAGCTGCCTAACATAGATCAAAGAGAAAGAGGCTGAGACAGGGGAGCAATTATTTTCAAAAACAATTATACTCTAAATAGTAGTATTGGTTTCAAAATGGAGCAAAACAAAGATTTGTAGCAAAAGCACTTTTGGGAAGTATAATATAGTGGGTTCAAAGCATCGAGGAGATGAGATAACAGTGATAACAGCTCTTTATTAGGGGCAGCATGGTATATGGCTGCACTAACAAGACTGGCAACCGGCCAATGGGGCCCTAACTATATACAACTCTGGGTTCCCGCGCTAGCAGGTTATTGGTCCATTTAAACTGGTCGGGGTCCTATAATTGGTGTAGGGCAGCAGGTATCAGGATCCTGCCGCCCATTGTCCCTAGTTCCCCAAGCTCCATTCTTCCAGCTCCAATGAGCTAAATAGGAATACCCAGATACTTGACATAATTCTACTTACATAACAGGAAGTGTGGGGCAGTAGCATGCTGGAAGTGGTCTGAGTGCTGATCCCCTAAAATAAATGCAGATCCAAGAAGAAACCATGAGCTAAAGCAATAGTGATGTCGTCAGAAAGTGAGGGAAAAGACAAGTGCAGAAAAGGCCTAATTTAGCTTAACTCTCAGCTCTCTGCCATCTTCATGTAAAGTTCAAATTACAAAACAGTAAATTTTCACATAAATCTCTATGTAACAAGAGACCCAGTGGAATGCATGTCATAATAATGTTGAAATACTAAGCACTTTGCCATGTCATTTACTTATAGAAAAGCGCTAGAGTCCAGTAGCACCTTAAAGACTAAGAAAATTTGTGGCATGGTATAAGCTTTCGTGAGACACTGCTCACTTCTTCAGTGACTCACAAAAGCTCATACCTGCCACAAATTTTCTTAGGGTGTTTTCGCACTCACCTTCAAGTGGCGCGACCACCCTCCTCACGCCGGCGGATCTGCAGGGATTTCGCATAAGAAGCGCCGGAGCAGCCAAAAGAGCCGGAAAGTTCCGTCGCGAAACCCGCTCAAACGGAAACCGCCAAGAAGCAGGAAAACGTTTGAGCGGCTTTTGCGACGGAAGTCGCCGGCTCTTTTCGCTGCTCCGGCGCTTCTTATGCGAAATCCCTGCAGATCCGCCGGCGTGAGGAGGGTGGTCGCGCCACTTGAAGGTGAGTGCGAAAACACCCTTAGTCTTTTAAGATGATACTGGACTCTTAATCTTTTCTACTGCTACTGTGATGGACTAAAGCAGTTTGCTGGTGAGTAACTCTGATTGGCTGAGATGCTTCAGTGGAGACAAATGTATTGATTGGAAGGAGGTTAGCAGGGGGGGAAATATCTCCTCAGAATTAGTTCAGTTGGAGATTGGACTGGGAAAGGAGCTGAGAGCACCTTGTCGGCTTCATTCCTGGAGACAGAACTGGTGAATTAGAGTTTCTGTCTGAAAGAGAGTTTAATTGAGAGAAACGGCAAAACCAAGCTTTTTCTGAGTTGTGACACACTGTGTCACTCTAGAGCAGGGGTGGCCAACGTTAGCTCTCTAGATGTTTTTTGCCTGCAACTCCCATCACCCCCAGCCAACATGGCCAATGGCTGGGGCTGATGGGAGTTGTAGGCAAAAAACATCTGGAGAGCTACCGTTGGCCACCCCTGCTCTAGAGCACAGGAAACTTAAAGCTCGGCTGAGGAGTTCTGTCAGTGCTACAGGGCAGTCATATGGTTCAAATAAGAACACACAAACACACTGGGACTGGGAGAGAGGCTAAAGATCTTGTGGCTGTTAGGGAATCCTAGAAGACAGACAGGGACACTAGCTGTGTGGGACTGAACATGGGAAATTGAAGTGCTGGTGTGATAGTACTCTGGAGTGTTAGTCCTTAGCTATTACTGAATGTCTGAAGTGTACCTGTATGCTAATGGAGAGTGTCACAAGTTCAGACAGTCCTCTGAGTGAATGACAAAGAGTGGGTGGATTTTTATATTTAAAAAGCCTGAGCATAGGTTTTATAACCTTTCTCTGAATAAAAGTGTTTTCTAGTGTTAAGGAAACACTGCCTGCCTGTTTGCTTATTGTTTTTATATTACTTCAGTCTGCCAAAATCTCTAGTCATTAGAGATCATTTGTTTATTTGAACTTCTGCCTGCCAATTGATTTTATACCAACCAATAATTATTACTCTCTCCCCTCCTTGCCTTCTGTAAATTAATAAACTTCATATTTGGTTTTTGAATTTAAAAATGTCTTGGTTCTTCGTTAATTGCTGACAAGATTTTATTCTGTGTGCCTGAGGTACTGGATAAAGGTGACAAAAATTCAAAGTGGTCGCTTTTACCACACTGACCCTGACTGTCCCTCACAGCTACAGACTAACACAGCTACCCATTTCATTTACTTATGTTATGCTTTAAGCAAACTCTCAGCAATATACCTGCTTTCCGTGAGGTCAAGTAAAGTGGAAGGGAGTCCTGAGCAAAACAGCAATTGTTGGTGAGAAAATCCCACAGTTACAAGTTTTGTTAAGACTGTTGTTCCCAAATCTTATAATACTGAATAGGAGGTTGTGTCAGCCACAAAGTGGCTTGTTATGTGAGAGTCCATAAGTAAAGTGGAAAATGCTAAGCAGAGGATATATGCATAGGGACAGTACTTGCTGTCCCAGGAGCTCTTACCCAGGCAGTCTTAAAGTCCTACCTGATGATGTCAGATCAGTCCAAGGCTACACCTTCTTTGTGTTCTATGGAAAGAGGTTCTGATCTACGCAGAAAAGTTGTTTGCTCCTTGCAAAGTGTTCCTGTGACTTTATCAAGACATCCACAGAGAGTCATGCTTGACTTCTCCAGGTCAGTTGGATGATTTAAATGTACTACAAAAGACTTGTTATTAAAATACGTACACCCTGTCTCTTCTGCCATCGGTGATGTATCAAGGTGGCTTACGAAAATAGTATTCACTGGAAATTGAAAAGCAATTGTGTGCGCTGGACACTTTCCTTGTAGATAATAATTTTTTTAAAAAAAAAAAATCCACATGTGTGTTCTTACATTACTTATAAGTTATAGCTTTAAACTGAAGAAAAACTTCCTCTGTCATTTGTAGAATGTGTTGCCCTCACCACTGTAAAGCATCAGACCAAAACATTTTTTTTCTCCTCAGGCTTTTTGATCTGCATTTGAGGAGGGTCTATGGGTTAGTGGTGGAGCATATGCTTGGCATGCACATGGTCAGTCCCTGGCATTTCCAGTTAAAAAAAGGATCAGGTAATCGTTGAAGTGAAAGACCTCTGCTTGAGATTTTAGAGAGCTGCTACAATCTGACCTTGCCGGACCAATAGCCAAGGGGTGTCAAACTCATTTGTTATGAGAGCTGTATCTGACATAAATGAGACCTTGTTGGGCTGGGCCATGTGGTCATAAAATGTAATGCTAAGTATTGGAGATATCAACTTTATAAAGAACACAGAAAAACACAAAAGATTTGTTAAAAAAAATAAATAAAACATACTTAAAAGATTAGCACCCTTACAATATTTTGTTCATTTAACAATTTCTGATTACTGACACCACTTGCTCTGAATTATTGCATCAAAATCTGAAGACAATGTCTGTGCCATAGCAAACTTGAGTATGCTGTTCAGCTGTTGTTCAGGTGTGTGTCTATAAATTGCAAAGCTACTTTTAATTTATTGACATTCATTACAGAAATCTCATGGTCAATGCTTTGAGCCTAAGTCCCAGGGAAATATGAAATGGTTGGGCATTGCGAGCTTTTGTACGCAAGTCGCTTCATGTGCTGGTTAGTCAATGAAGAAAATAGAGGCTTTGCATTGTAGCTTCTGTGCGATTGAGCAAGCCTGGCAAAGCAAGCTGTGATGCAGAAGGAAACAACAGAGAGAGAAGGAAGCAGATGATAGTGAGTTGCTCGTGGGCCTAATAGGAGCCCTCTGGGGGCCTGATCCAGCCTTTAGGCCACATGTTTTGACATCCCTGCAATAGTCTGATTCAATATAAGCAGCTTCATGTGATCCTTATCTTTTAAAAGTTGTTTTTACAATCTGTTTTTAGCCTGAAGACTGTTGTATCTTTTTAGTTTGCTAGGTGTTTTATGTGCTCTGTTTTTTTTTTTTTTAAATAGTCTGATTCTATGTTTTTATGGTTTTCTCATGAAAGTCTATATGGAAAATCAGTGGTATACATAGAAAAAGAACATACCACCCACAAATACATCAAGAATATAATAAAATGCACAATATTAATCAATACCCTAAGGCAGGGGTGGCCAACAATAGCTCTCCAGATTTTTTTTGCCTACAACTCCCATCAGCCCCAGCCAGCATGGCTAATGGCTGAGGCTGATGGGAGTTGTAGGCAAAAAACATCTGGAGAGCTACCGTTGGCCACCCCTGCCCTAAGACATTTTAACAAATTGTCCCATCAATCTCCAAAGTATACTAAAATATTATGACACCCCAATGGATTTTTCTTAACTATATAATCTGCTTCAAATGCTTTGTCAACAGATTATATCTTTAATATTGATCTCCAAAGTCCATCAATATTAAAGATATAATTCCTTCACAAAAGATTTATTAAAATGTATCTTCCATAGAAAGTTATTTTGCTTTTTAGTATGTTTTGAAATGGTGACTTTCGTGCTTGTGATCTTAACTGGAATGGTACAGTGTTGCAGATAGATACCGATTCAATTAATTAACCTATTAATGATAATTCATTTAAATACATACTTCGTATTTGATTTTCTTGACATGGTGAGGATTATTTTATTCTTCATAATTACATTTTATTATGGCAGGCAAGGCCCAGCCCAACAAAGCGACATTTGTGTCAGATCCAGTGCAAGGGTTTTCAAGGCAGGTGACATTAAGTGGTTTGCCATTGGCTTCCTCCATGTCACAACACTGGTATTTCTTGGAGGTCTCCCATCCATATACTAGCCAGGGCCAACCCTGCATAACTTCTGAGATCCGCTGAGATCAGGCTAGCCGATCTCTTTGCTTTCACAAGGCCATCTTGACCCTTGCAGTATAAGCTCAAATGCCATACAGACAAAATCCCTTTTTTTTCACTTCACTGCCTGTTAACACCGCTGCAGCTCATGGTCTGTCAGCATTTCCATTATACAGTCCAATCTTTGGGGTGTAATATCACAGCAGTTATGAATCACAAGAAGCTGAAGCAGGATGCTGTTTGTCAGCTTGGTGGAAAATTTATTTACCAAAAAGATGGACATCTCCTAAGCTTGTATATTTCAGTTTTGTCAAACACATTTTAAAGAGATGGATACAAACATGTTCTTCTGAAACTCATCAAGCATGCAGACTGGTTTAGTTCCCTTGTTGCCCATTTGGGCAATCTCAAACATTCAAAGGTATTTAATAATTGGATATATTATTACATGAGAACTAGATACAAATATATATATGTGTGTCTGACTAGGCTAAAATAATTTATTATGCTTGTCGGAGTAAGATGGGAAAGTTGAAAATAAGTGCATCTGCTTGTTATAAAACTTTTTTTGAAAGGCTAATGTGAATTATTATGCAGTGTAAACTCTGCCTTAAAAAAAGGCTGTTGCTGTCTGACATCTAAAATATAATGTGTGAATTTAATTGCAACATCTTTGATTGAAGAACATGTACAAGGTACGTCCTTAGAAGTGGATCTGGGGAATGAGACAGTGACTGTATAATGTGCTCTTGGAAGCATCCAGTGGGTCAAGCACATATAAAGCAACTAAAGAAGCAGCCCTGTTCCTTTTTCAAAGATTTCTTTAGTAATCAATTTGTTAGGGAATTCTGTTTGAAATTCTATTTCTTTATCTCAAACAGTGCGATGGATCCCTGGAGCAAATAACCATTGAGAGGCATTTAACATGAAAAAGCAAAAACGTATTTATTTCTACAGGGGAAAGGGTACTGGGAGGTGAAAATAACTAACACGATAGAACTACATCCTCACACTAAGAAATCATGTGCTTAATGGAGTCTACTTCCTCCTTCTTCTTGACCTCTCTGCCTGAACAAAGGAAGTCACCTGAATAACTGACCAAACAGACAGAACAGGTTTTCCCGCTTCTAGACCTTGATTGACAGCAGTCAGTATCTTCTTCCCAGGTCATGCAGACAATAGGGAATCAGGCACAGTGTTAACCCTATAATGACTGGAACTTTACAACATTGCAAAGGACATATAAAACAGATACATATTTCCAACACAATTCTCCTTTGATTTGGTCAGAATTTTAACTGTACTATGTTTGACTGAGATTGGGTGCATTCACACACAGTAAATAATGTGGTTGACAATTGGATTTTTACTATGTAAGAATATAAAAATCTGCTTGCAAACAGTCATCATGCAAAAGCACCCACAGTAAATAAAACTGAATTTGCAGCTACTTGTCAGTTTAAGAATCAGTCTGCTTAATTTCAACAATTTCAAATCCCCGTTTGCCTGCATTTCTTTCTGTTCCCTTTCATTCAGCGAACTAACATTAAAATGCATGGGCAAAACCTGAACCAGGAGGATTTAAATAGAAGGTGCTTGCTGGATGCTACTGCACATCTGCAATAGGGCAATTGTATATGTTTAAAAAAAAAAAAAACTTTGGACGCCACCCCTACATATCACAAGTGACATTCCACCAAGATTTATAAAAGGTGTGGTTTTTCAAAATTGTAGCTTTAGAATGAATACACCAGAGGAAAAACAATGGTGTGTAAGATGGGAACAGAATCCGAAGTCAAATTTAGGCTTATTGCTCAGAAAATCTGTCAGTGCATAATGGGCCAATGTGTGAGATGTATGGCTTCTTCACTTCTAGGAAATGACGGATCATTCTGTTTTAGAGCAGAAGCTGAACTCCATAAAATTCTATAGTGTTTTATCATTATCTGAACTGAGCATGTGAACTATTGGGACTGGGCGAGAAGAAAAGGGTAATTGATTCTATTACTATTTATGTACTATGGCAAAACCTCACAGAACAACCATAAGCAATAGAGAATGTAAGGCAAAACAGAGGAGGCCTTCTGGTAATGGGGTTACATAAACATAACTTGCTGTAAATTCTTTCAGATGCAAGAGCCTATGGAATTGTGGTATTTAATACACACAGTTTAATGGGTATTTTAACAGAGACATTATATGGCCCAGGAAAGCAAACTGGAAGAATGCAGTCCTGTTTAGAGTTACTGCAATTGATTGGGAGACTAGACAGAATAGAAGACTTAAAGAAAGTGCATAATGAAACGTATTAAATTTTTAGTATAGGAAACAAAATGTGGACATATGGTTCTTCATGTGCATACTTTCAGAAGTATGAAGTGCAAATACCAGTCATGTTGTAGAATTATTGTTGTCATTCTCTGAACATTCCTTATCTTCAACAATACTGGGACGATATTTACACAGTTTTGCATATAGTCAACACAGCAGGACAAATGTTCAGTCTCACAGATGGCATTTAATTTATCAGGAGTCTTTATTATATATATATTTTGAACCATACCTGTGAACACTATTATATTTATTACTAGCAATAAGGCCTGTTGTGAAGAAATGCAATGGGTTCTAGAAAGAAGCTCTTTGCTGTCTTCCACCCACTCAAATGAAGGCATGCCCTTCCCCCCACACACACGTGTGAAGGGGAACTAATGTCTATCATCAGCAGAGCAGTTGTAATTCTGAATGATCTCCAGCCCTCACCTGGAGAAGAAGACTGCAGATTTATACCCCGCCCTTCTCTCTGAATCAGACACTCAAAGCAGCTTACAATCGCCTAGATCAGGGGTGGTCAACGGTAGCTCTCCAGATGTTTTTTTGTCTACAACTCCCATCAGCCCCAGCCATTGGCCATGCTGGCTGGGGCTGATGGGAGTTGTAGGCAAAAAACTTCTGAAGAGCTACCGTTGGCCACCCCTGTCCTGGATCTTCTCCCCCCACAACAGACACCCTGTGAGGTGAGTGGGGCTGAGAGGGCTCTCACAGCAACTGCCCTTTCAAGATTGGCAACAATGGTTCCCCAGGAGGCAATGGCATTGTATCTGTCTGGGGTCTCATCCCTCCTCAAACCCCACACCTTAAATCTCCAGAAATTTCCTAACCTGGAGTTGGCAACCATATCTCCTCTTTATCTATCCCTCTTTTAGTTTTCCATGCCTTTCCCCCTCCCCGCAGCTTCTACATAGGAAAAGGACAATCTTTCTTCACACTGGTGGCAGGGAAGACCAAAGCAACTTACATCATTCTCCTCTCCCCACTTTGATCTGCACAACTTTGTAAGTTAGGTTAGGTTGAAGGTCTGTGAATGGCCTGAAATCACCCAGTCAGCTTCCACAGCAAAACCTGGATCTGGCAGACCCCACTCTGAAGCCCCTCCCCCTCAACCTTGGCTTTCACTCACCTCCTCACCCTTGCTGTCTTCCCACCCACTCTGGAGCTGAAACAGACACCAGCTTTCCATCCCCACCCCTGCATATGTGTGTGTGTGTTTCCGTGTCTGTGGTGGCTCAAAGCCCTGAAACAGGTCTAGAATACTGAAAAGGAAGAATAATGCGGCGGGGGGGGGGGGAGTGCAGTGAGACCATGACGGTGGTCACACAGACACGGAAGTACATCATTCCTTTTGTTTTTAGTTGATTATTGCCATCTTTTCCTGTCATATCCAGCCTTGTGGTGTTTAGCATCAGTGTGAGCTTGTGGCATGATTTTTTTTGGGGGGTGGGGGTGGGGGTGGGGGCTGGCATGGTTGTGTTATAGAGTATGCACCTCAAGGTAGGTATTTTCTGTAGGGAAATTTATCTGATTTCAGTTTTCCATCTTCTCCCCTCTCCCTGCAACCTAGTAAAAGTATAGTCTTTCTCCAAAATGGGGACAAAAGCAGGGTATAAGCAACCTCAGCAGGGTATAATGACACAGCGCTCACCTGGAAATTGGCAACAATGGTTCTCCAGGCAGAAATGGCTAACATTGAGAATGGATTCTATGCCATGGTACCTGGCTGAGGTCCCACCTTTTCTCAAATTCACCCCCTCCAGGCCCCACCCACCAAATCTCCAGTAATTTTCCAACCTGGAGTTGGCAACTGCTGTTTCACATTGGCTGTCATTGAGGGACTGCTGCTGAACAGGAGCAAGCAGCTGGGCCTAGTTACGTCATGCCAGCCGGATGGCATCAAGTCACCCAGAGGGTGCTGAAAGGCCTAGGGTAGCCAACCTGAAGATCTCCTGGGATCAGAACTGAATTCCAGACAACAGATTTCTCTCCCCATCCTGGAGAAAATAACTGTGAACTGTATGTTATTCTACTCACATGAGGCTTCACCCTTTACTGAGAAAAGCACCCTGGGTTGCCTAGCAACAGCCTCTGGCTAGCACTTCCCAGGGGAAAATAAGTGGGGCCTTGCCACCTACCTATTTGTGTGGCCTTTGGAGGCTTCGTGTGCTGGAAGGCCTTTTGTGAGGCCACAGTAGCTCTGTAGCTCTTTCTGAGGCTGGTTAACAGAGACAACTCAGAGAAGAGTTGGCTGTCTCTGAAGTAAGACTGTTAACATTCCTGGGCCTGAGTAAGTTTCTCACAGTTTGCTATTTGCTTTACTGTTTGCTTTGCAGCAGCGTTGTTTGTGTGTGTGTGTGTGTGTGTGTGTGGTGGGGGGAGATGGACTGTCCCAGACTTCTTACAACAGGCCCTGCGGAGAGGCAGTAGTAATCAGTATGGCTCCAGGAGAACCTCTCAGCAGAGAAATGTCTAACTCAAAGGTCAGCAGCCTTCTGATGGGGTTCTGGCCTGACAGGGTCAGGAGTAGGCGGGTCACAGTGAGGCTACCCAATGACAGGGGGGAGTGGTGACAGACAGAGAGCAAAGCCTCTCCTGTGGTAGCCACAACATTCAATAAAAATTGAGGATCGAGTGAACACGTTTAGCTTTTATTATATCTACGATTTATTGAATTAAATTAAGTTTCTAGACTGCCCTTCCCTGTAAACAGGAATCAGCAACAAAAACACAATTGTTAAATAAATTCATAGTTAAAACAGTAAAACTGTAACAATTGGTCTAATTAGATAGCACTAGCCAACTTCAAATTGTGCCACTGCCCCTCAGGGGTGGGAGGCAAGAAATAGGAGGGGCAGAACACGTGGAAAAAATACCAGCTTTAGACTTGCTGCCATGTTAAACGAAGAGGAATAAGTTGCTGAGGCTACAATTATATAAGCCGTGATCAGAATTCTCCTGCTGACTTTCAATTACAGCAGTGGTGGGAAACCATTTGGATCACGACTGTCGTTATGAGAAGGGATGAGGGGGGGATGGCTGTGCAAATCAATGCCCTTAACTGTTATTAGATTGGTAGGGTTATAAAAAGTACAGTATGGGGGAAGAACAAACTCCTGATGTCTACAGTTTAAATAATCTGTGCACATTCTCTACATGCGTTATTTATACACTTGGATTTTGCTTTTCTCTGTGCAGATGGGTGCATCAGTTTCTCAGTTAATGTGTTCATATGTTTAATTTTAGCTAAAAGTTTCCAAGGCAGTTTACATGAAAAAAATACAAGACAATAAAAAGACAGTAAAATGCAATATAGATTCAGTAAAATCAGTATTCCAAAAGGAACAGTTCATGCACCATATTATTTCTTATTAGCTTATCTTAATACCTTCTGGTAAAGGTAAAGGTAATCCCCCGTGCAAGCACCAGTCGTTTCCGACTCTGGGGTAACATCGGGGCCGGAGCGTAGGAGTAGGCCAACTAGGCAGTGGCCTGGGGTACCACCTGGCCTAGGGGTGCCAGGAAGCACCCCCTCTCCTCACGCACCACCTGTGCCCGCTGTGTTCCCAACCTCGTCGAGGCTGCTGGAGCCTCTGTGATGTTGGGGATGGGGAATGGCAGTGAGTGCTAGGACACAATCAGCCTCAGTCGCAGAGTCCCCTCAAGAACAGACAGGGAGTAGCTGGCAGCCCCCTCCCTCCCGGGCTGTTGGCAACCAAGCGGGGTGGGGGCTGAGCCTCTTGGGGGGACAGCACAACAGCCAGCCAGGCAGGAGAGCCCCCTCCCTCCCTCCTACTCAGCCCCAGCCCTTCTGAGCCCGGCCGGGCAGCTGACTGCCCCACACTTCCTTCCCTCACCTGCCTCCCCTGACAGGCAGGCCGCTCATCGACTCAGGCCCTCCCTCCCTCACATGCAGGCAGCAGAGGGGGCACCTACCTCATTTGCCACTTCCCCAAAGTCCCCCCCAGCATCCTGCAGCGGGCCCGGTTGAAGGAGGCAGACTCCATTTTCCAGCAGGCTGCGCAGGTGGCTGGGCCACAAGGCAGGCTGTCCTTGTAGTGCCAAGGAGGCCGAAGTGCTGAAGGAGCCCTCCTGAGGGGCAGGAGGGAGCCCTCCTGAGGGCTGGCACAAGGCTTCGTGCCCTGATGATGTCACTTCTGGTGATGTCATCGCACTGCACATGCTTTGTACACGTGAATACTAACCTTGCACAGGGGCCGGAGTGGCCTCAGATGCTAGTAAGCCTACCGCCGGGCCTGGGTGACGTTGCATCACGACGTTTTCACAACAGACTTTTTACACGGTGGTTTGCCGTTGCCTTCCCCAGTCATCTACACTTTCCCCCCAGCAAGGTGGGTACTCATGTTACTGACCTTGGAAGGATGGAAGGCTGAGTCAACCTTGAGTCAGCTACCTGAAACCCAGCTTCTGCCAGGATCAAACTCATGTTGTAAGCAGAGAGTTTGGACTGAAGTACTGCAGCTTTACCACACTGTGCCACAAGGCTAATACCTTCTGGTATTCTACAACATTTCAGAATGCATTTATGATAGGGTTACCAGGCCCCTGCCAGGGAGTGTCCCCCAGGCCCTTCCCCCCACCGATCATCTGGCCATAAGGGGACTTAGCAGTAGTAGGGGAAGCCTAGCCTTGTGTTTCAGCCATGTCATTGTGATATGGTGATGTCACTTCCACTGCACACCAGAAGTTATGTCATCAGGTTATCACACCCCTGTTGATGCTCTAGTATTTGGTGATAACTCTTTGGTAAACCAACTTCTAACAAAGAATTTTTGCCCAAATACAGATCATTGCCAACAACATGATGACTTCATTTCCAGCAAACACTGGAAGTGATTTCATCATGTTCCCAGCAATATGGCTGAATCACAGGGCTAGGCCTACCCCACTGCTGCAAAGTTCCGCCTACTGGCCTCTAAGGGATACCTAATTTACCACTTGGCAACCCTAATTGAAAGAAGCAGCTGTTCTAAACTGTTATGCGAAGGTGTCCCAAAGAAAGGTGGCAAGAAAAAGGCCTATCTTGATTTCACACAAGCTGAACCTCTGCTAAGTCTAATTCCCAGAGGAAGGCACCTAGGTTTCCCTTAAACCTTAGATTGGTTAATATAGATGGAGGCTGTTCGTCCAGTGCCTCCACACCATCACCAAATAAGGGTAACTAAGAACATGAGAGAGGACTTGAAGGTATAGTTAGGTGTTCTTTCAGACTATAATAGGGTCACCATTTGGCAGACACCATTGGAATTGGGCAACAGCTTACAGGTTAATTCAGATGCAGTGGGCAGCAGTGGCTTTGGAGTGTATTTTAATGGGTGTTGGTATGCCAGTCTGTGAGCAGGACAGGGGTATCTCTGACCATTAGGAGGTATGAGACTGATCAGTGAGCATGGGGGACTCTTTAAGATTGGCCCAGCTTCCAGGGGGTGGCCTGTGCCCCAGTGCAGGCTGCATGGACCTTTTTAGCTCTGTGTTCACACGCACCAGGCCTTCTACTTGTCCACAGGTAAGGCTCTTTCCTCACAAGATACTCCAAAGCCACTGCTGCCCACTGCATCTGAGTTAACCTGTAAGCTGTTATAGTTTGAAAGAAAACCTCACTATACCTTCAAGTCCTCTTTCATGCTCTTAATTACCCTTATTTGGTGATGTGGTGTAGAGGCACTGGACATGGCCCATGCCAATCACACACAGAAAGACCTGCCCAACATGACAACCTTACAAAATAAACAATGGCAACACAGTGTATCCAGAATTCTAAAAAACAACTGTGTCAAAAATACAAAATACAATTTACAAATTTTACAAAAATCTCTATAATATATTGTGCGATAGCATCCAAAAATCATTCCAAAAACATGAATCACATAGAGAGCATAAAGTCCCAAACACAGATACAGTTCTCAAGGATGACTCCAGAAAATTCTCAATATAGGGAGTATTACTACTCAGAAGTTAATTCCAAGCGGAGTCCTTCCACTGATGTCGGCTTCCAAAGGAGAAAATCTTGCCTTCACGCAATCACCGACTTAAATTGCGTTAAAAGCCAGTGATTGCATGAAGGCAAGATTTTCTCCATCGGAAGCCGATATCAGTGGAAGGACTCCGCTTGGAATTTACTTCTGAGTAGTAATACTCCCTATAGACTTTTGGGAATTTTCTGGAGTCATCCTTGAGAACTGTATTTGTGCTTGGGACTTTATGCTCTCTATGTGATTCGTGTTTTTGGGAATGATTTTTGGATGCTATCGCACAATATATTATAGAGATTTTTGTAAAATTTGTAAATTGTATTTTGTATTTTTGACACATTTGTTTTTTAGAAGTTTCATCATGACAACCCGGCATGCAAAGTTGAGCTCCCCTACCAGGGACTGAGTGCTCCTTTAATGTACACTTGGAATGGGACAAAACCAGTGTGATCAGTGCCTGCAGGGCAAGCTGTCTTCTGACAGGCAAGATGTTTCCTTCACTAAATCTAGCTGTATGCCCAGATATGTCAAACATATTGGACCCTCTGCTTCCCCCGCTTGTCACTGACCAGCTTCTCCTCCTGGCAAGAACTGCCATGGTCACCATTGCCCTCTCCCCTCCCTGCAGTGTCGCAAACAGTACCCTGAGGTAACTCTGGGATAGGGATGGACACCGACGGAAATACAGACCAAAATCCATGATGGTCCAAGGGCAGGGCTGGTGGACCATTTGCCTAGTCTGCATGATCACGCTTCTCAACGGACCACCCACTGACAACACATTGTTCCAGGTGGTCTGTTTGGTCCATAGGAGCAATCTGTGGGCCAGACAACCCAGTGCTGAGACATTAATTGTCAGGCAATCAGGGGAGATGCAGGAGGGCATTTGACAGACTCCTCCTACTTTTGCACATTGGACCGTAACATCTTTCCACCCTCCCCCAATGCCAATCAGAATGCAACTTGGAGGGCAGATAGAGGGGCATCCCAGGGAGATCTGCTGTGACTTTCATACCACTAGCTTTTGGTGGGGTCATTTTATTTATTTATGTATTTAGAATTTATATCCCGCCCTTCCCACGAGTGGCTCAGGGCGGCTTCCAACAATAGATCCCACATAAAATTAACAATATTTAAACATATAAGGGAATGACGATTTAAAACAGATAAAACAGATAAAACCATAAATATTAATAAATATTCAGAATATATATAAAAAAGAAATCTGGCAAGTTGTGTTAAATTCTCAAGCTAGGTATGGGCTAGCCGGAAGAGGGTCGTCTTACAGGCCCTGCGGAACTGAACAAGGTCCCGCAGGGCCCTCACCTCTTCCGGCAACTGATTCCACCATGTAGGGGCCATAACAGAGAAAGCCCTTTCTCTGGTGGATTTCAAGCGGGCTTCTTTCGGCCCAGGGACAGTAAGGAGATTTTGTGTTCCCGACCTCAGTACTCTCTGGGGTACATGCGGGGAAAGACGGTCCTTCAGGTAGACAGGTCCCAAGCCATATAGGGCTTTAAAGGTGATAACCAGCACCTTGTACCGGACTCTGTATATCACTGGAAGCCAGTGCAGGGTCCGGAGACCCGGCCGAATGTGTCCCCACTTTGGGAGACCCAGTAACAGCCGGGCCGCGGCGTTCTGCACCAGCTGCAATTTCCGAGTTCATGACAGGGGCAGCCCCATGTAGAGGGCATTACAGTAGTCCAACCTCGAGGTGACCGTAGCATGGATCACTGTTGCTAGGTCGTCGCGCTCCAGGAAGGGGGCCAACTGCCTTGCCCACCTAAGGTGAAAAAACGCGGACTTGGCAGCGGCTGCTATCTGAGCCTCCATCTTTAAGGACGGCTCCAATAACACCCCCAAGCTCTTGACCCTGTCCGCCGCTACCAGCAGCGCACCGTCAAAGACTGGTAGGGGGATTCCCCTTCCCGGGCCGCGGCGACCCAGGCAAAGGACCTCTGTCTTCGCAGGATTAAGCTTCGTTTGCATTTGACAGACTCCTTCCCCTTTTGTACATTGGACAACAGGATCTCCCCCCACCCCCCATTCCAATCTGCATGCAACTTAGACATCAGGTAGAGCAGCCTCCCAGGGAGGTCTGCTGCAACCTTCATGCCTCTAGCTTCAGGGGGACATTTGACAGACTCCTTCCCTTTTGCACCCTGGACGCTAGGATCTTCCATCTGCACACAACTTGGAGGGCAGGTAGTGGAGAGTCAGCTGGAGACTTGCTTCAAGTTTGGCATCTCTAGCCTATTTTTTTTTGGGGGGGGGGGTATTCTAGAGCACCCCCAAGTCACAGTTCTACAGACCATGGAACAGTTAGTTTAATGGCCAAAATCCATGAAAGTTTATGGTCTGTGGTCCAGGAAACCCATGAACTACAGACCCATACGAACCTCATTTTTTAATACATGTCCACCCCTACTCTGGGCCCCAGCTAATAAGGATGTTGCTGGATCATGTATGACAATGGTCAAATATTGGAATTTCAGTTGAAGTGGCATAAACATAGGGAGTCCATTAAAATCTTTGCCAAAATTATTTTAAACTTCAAATTACAGTAGAATGACCTCTTCGTAGAAATCAGTTAGCTATGGGAACATAATTTCTCTGGTGATAATTTCTCTGGTGTACTATTTTTACAGCATCTCACTTGTTTACAAAAATGTGGAGGTGATTGATATTCCATGAGACATAATTAAGTTTCTTACTTGCCATATTTAGTTAATAAAAAGTAGACTGTGATACGGCCAATGTTCTATATGCAGATAGCTGGCCCAGTTTCTACAGGAGAAGGACTAATAGGGCAAGATGTGACAAAAAGAGGTCAGGAGTAAATGGAGATGTTAAATTGGTGGCAGTGTTCTAGGATTTCCTTCATGCCAGTTTTTGATAGCAATGCAAATTGGATATTCATGTCTGAATTAATAGTTGGTTTCCAATTAGACAAACTGTCACAGAGGTGAACTATCTGATATACATATGACTTGGAAAGGGGGAAAAAAGTCAACTGTTATTTTTATTTCTTCATGCAATCTCAACTGTTGTAAAACTGAATGTGATGCAGAATATTGCTAACAATCCGATTTCATTTCTGTTCTGGATTAGTTCATGAAAAGTAAATGAGTTTATGTCTCAGTTATGTAAGAGTTATAGGTATCCTTTTTAAGGCAATATATTCAGCTTTAGAATACAATTTGCAGGATACCACTCTTTCAAAGTGTGGTTTGTAAATTTACTTAAAACAATGCTTTTAAATAATGGTTTGAGGCAGTTCCTGGCTAACTGTAATCCCATGCCTTCCAACCACCCCCAAATAACCCAGGGGTGAGGTCAGACGTTCATAAAATCCCGCTACGAGCATGAGTGGAGTCCGGAAGCATGTCGGATTTTAAGTGGTTGTCCAAACGTCAGCATCTGCGAATGGTGGTTAGCTCGTTCGAGTCCCGCGTTGAGACGACTGGGGCGCAGACTAATTTGATACTGCTTTAAATCAGGAACAAAATTCTTCTGATGGTTCCTGAGTGGAGTTTCTCTGTTTGAACGCTCCATCGTTGGCGACTCGTCGCAAGCGCACATCCGCTTCCCTGCGAGAGCCCACTCCAATGATATCATTGTGCCAGCAATTGTTGTCTCAGCCTTCCATCCTTCCGAGGTCGGTAAAATGAGTACCCAGCTTGCTGGGGGGGGGGGAGTGTAATGACCATGGAAGGCAATGGCAAACCACCCCATAAAAGGTCTGCGGTGAAAACTTTGTGAAAGCAGCGTCACCCCAGAGTTGCCGTGCGCCCCCCCTTCCATTTAAACACCACAGCGGGGTGTTTAAATGGGGGGGGGGAGGAAGATCCCACACCTTTGCCGTCTCCTCGCCAGTCAGAGAGACAGCAAAGAGAACTCCCGGGCTTCCCTTTCCTTTCCGGGTGTTTAAATGGGGGGGGGCAGATCGCCCAGCTTTTCTGGCACCTTTTAAAAAAAAAAAGCCAAGCACGATATCCCATGGTACTGTGCTTGCGCGAGTGTGGAATGCTATCTCAAAAAATGAGGTCCGGTTGAGCACTCTGATCAACCAGCGACGGGACCCACATGGGATAGAACGGGAGCCTGGCTGTTGTCTGATCAGGAAATTGGTTGTGCGGATTATAATAGAGGCGCGTTGCAGATGGATTTAATGGTGAGTGTGACCGCTCCCCAGGATAGTCATGACAAAGAGGTGACAATTCAGCTTTCTTTCTCATCTAAGCCTTCACAATGAAATCCAACTTAATAACAAAGAAGATTTCTTCAATAAGCATCAGAAGCTCTGCCTCTTATACCAGACAACTGCTGTATCATTGTAGCTGCAAAACTATATTAGATAAATCAGTGAGGATGACAACAGACTATCTACTCCGTTGTGACTAATATTTTCCTGAAGTCTTGCCGTTTACTATGTCCATTTCCTAGAAAGTATTTTTTTTTAAATTTGGAAAGTTAAATTTATCTTGTGTTTCCAGTGAGCTGGTATATGTTCTTTCTTTCCCCCACCTCTGAAATATTTCATTCTTTAATTGCTTACCTTAGACTTGGAATTTCATAAACTTTGTCCTGTATATTTGTTTACCAGCTTTGTTAGGTCTTGATTACCAACTGGGGGAAATGCCCCACTATTTATATGATCTTGAGATTCCCCAACAATGCAGGGCTTTTATGCTGGCTAGAATGAATGTATTCCCTTCCAATGTTCTTCATGGAAGATCCCATCAAGTTCCTTACAGCAAAAGATTTTGCCCATGTGGGATGGACTCTCCTGATTCAATCCATCATATAATATTTGATTGTCAATTGTATGTAAATTTATGTGAGAATCTGTTTGATAGTTTATTTCAGGCAGTGGATATTAAGAAAAATGTGATCAATTGCCGATTCTTATTGAATGATCTAATGATGGAAACTACAACAGCAGTTGCAAAATCTTTGCAGGAAATTCTTAAAATCCAATCCAATCAGACTCTGCTGTAAAATGTTATTTTAAGTTTTGGAGTATAACTTCTGTACTTATGTATGATTTCACATGTTATTTATTGATCTGCCACTCTATGCTTCATTATGCCAATAAAAGTGTATAGTATGGTAAGTTAAATTTATCTTGCATTTCCAGTGAGCTGCTATATGTTCTTTCTTTCCCCCACCTCTGAAATATTTAATTCTTTAATTGCTTACCTTCCAAAAGTCCCATTTTGGCCCTATTTTTAGTGCTCTGCCCTAAACACTATCCTGCAAGTATTTTAAACAAAAAGTTCCTTTAAAAATAGTTTTTTGTTATATAGGTGCTTATAACTACAAAAGAAAATTAAATGAAGTCCATAGAAACAAACTCTGTATATACTGTATATATATATATATATATATTGTTGCTTAAAGGTTATACTGTACTCTAATTGAGGTAAATATAATTAACTGTAATTGTTTATCACAAAATTATATAAATGACTGAGGCATGCACAGAAACTAGCATAAGACATGTTCTTTTGAATTACTCTCCTGATATTTTCTCCCATGAATATTCTTCCCAAAAGTGTTAAATACCAATTAGATGTGTTTGCTCACATAGTCAGGAGAAAGAGGCGGACACAAAGGTTTGAGTAACTAAGGGCCACTTTATTCAGTAACAACATTTTAACGGCAAAGGCAGTAAACCTAACTAGAGGCATGGGCAGGGACAGAGGTCAAACATCCTCTCCCCTGCCACTCAATGGGTGAGCCACCCTAGCCCCTAGGTAGAGCCATCTGTAGATGGCTCATACCCAGCCGGCACAGCAAAGGGCCATGCCCTGGAGTTTCAAACCCAGCCACATGACTGCAGGAGAGAATCAATCCAGGCAGGCCCAAGGCAGTCTGCATTCTCATTCAACAGGCCGCATGGTCCAGGAATGGATCAGCAAGACCCCCAAGGGGGGGTGCTTATGGTGCTCACCAAGCCGCATAACAATAACTCAGCCCAACCCTGCCTACCATAAAGAGACCGACCTATTTAACGGCCACAACTCAGCCAATTCCACAATCCCTTCAGCAGGTGGTACAAGATATGCAAAAAACACCTCTTCACCAGCCAATATGAAAAGGTGAAAAAATTCCTCTCTGGCCCCCTGTGAAACAAGGGCAACCAGCCAAAGCTCTTACTACTTAAAGGGCAGGAGGGTGGGCTGAACACGAGGAGCTGAATGCTGAGGCAGGAGTGTAGCCGGCTGTTAAGCTGCCGGCTCCACCCACCAAAGCTCCCAGGGTGCCCTGTGCCCTGCTGCCCTTCCTCCTTACATGGGAGCAAAGGTGGCCCCCTGTTTGCATGGCTGGTCAGCCTGCCTTGGGTGGGAACTGTGTTATTACTGGTTACTTCCTTCTCCAGTTTATGTGCATCGAAGAAGTCAAGCATGGGCTATAGGGGGAACAGGAAGATATGGGAATGGAAGACTGTGAAGGACTGCCCTTTAAAAGATCATAAGTGCTGCGTAAACAGGTAATGGACTGTGAAGGGTTAATGCCTCACAGAGTCAGAGAGCCTTGAGTGACAGGCTGCTGAAAGGAATTTGATTGGTTAGCATCAGCTGAGCAGAGAAAGACTTCAGAGCTGAATGCTGAAGAGAACTCAGTCTGAATCTAGCCCTTACTGAGAAGAGTTGGGTGCCGATGGGGTTTGTGTTTAGTCCTGACTGAGTGCATTTTAACACAGATGGAAAACTGGGGAGGTTGGAAGGAGGAAGGGTTAGATCAGTGAAGACTATCTGGGCCCTACCCAGTTTTTTTAAAAAGGGAGTTAGCTCAAATATTGGAGTGATCCCTGATCCTGTGTGTTTAGAGACTGCCTTCTGAAACCTGAAAAGTCAGTAAAACTCAAGAAGGTGTACTGGTGTGTTTAGTAAAAGAATTTGGGAAATCGATAGCGTATTCCTGCTTCTGGAAACCAAAAGAGACAGTTAAGCTCAAGAAAGTGTACTGGAGTGTTTAGGAAACACTGAAACAAAAGCCTCTCATCTTAAAAGATTCAAAGGCTATGTGAAGAATTCTCAGCTTCTTGAAACATATGAACTGTAGTCTGTGCCCAGGCCCATAGCTACGGGGGGCCCAGGGGGTCAGGCCACTCCATTCAACCCCCTCTTCAATCTCTGTGGCCCCTCCATTGGGCCGAGACCCAACCGAGACTCTGTTGGGCGGAGACACCAGGCAGATGCCACCTGCTGCACACACACCCCCCCCCCGCTGTCCAGCTGACTGGCGAGTAAAATGCTGCTGCAGCTGCCACCCTCTCCCCTCCCCTGTTGCCACACTCTGCCACCTCTCCCCCACACTCTGAGCATGGCCAGAATTGGCCCTACCCTTAGACTCAGCCCACGCCTCTCAGTGTTCTCCTCCATCAGGAAAAGCATATCTCTCTCTCAGGGTCCTTGCAACAGCCATGGATCTCCAAATGTTGCAAGTTTCAACCACAAAGGAAAGGAGTTCCAACCTCAGGAGGAGAACGCTCAGTGTGCGGGGGGCAGGTGATGGAACACAGTGCCACGACAGAAGAGAAGGGAAGAAAGGGGGGGGGGTGGCAGCAGCATTTTAGATTTGATCAGCTGATCAGAAAGGGAGCGCATCAGGCAGCAAGGGGCAGCAGCATTTTACCACTGATCAACTGATCGGCATGGGGGCATGGAGGGCAGCAGTGTTTTACTGTCAATCAGCTGATGGGCAGGGGGGCTTTAAAGAGGCTGAGAAGCCTCTTGTGATGTCATTCTGGGCCCCGCATCTAAAAATTTATCCGCTGCCCCCCCCGCCAGATTTTTTTTGGCTACAGGCCTGTCTGTGCCTCTAACTGATTTACTTCAGAGTTCATTATTGATTTACCTCAGACATTTTACCCCTGATTTCACCTGACTTTTCCCCCTGTTTAATAATATATATATATATATATATATATATATATATATATATATATATATATATATATATATATATATATATATATATATATATAGATAGATATATAGATAGATATATATATAGATAGATAGATATATATAGATATAGATAGATATATATATATATATATATATATATATATATATATATATAGATAGATAGATATATATATAGATATATATATATATATATAGATAGATATATATATATATAGATATATAGATATATAGATATATAGATATATAGATATATGGATATAATTTCAGTAGTTTAAGTTAAAGGAGTGATTTTGTCCCTTCCCTCAGGTGCCTGAGCTGAGCCAACAGCAAAATATCATGCTGTGAAGCTGGGACAGCGATAGATCTTCAGAGAAGAAGAAATTAGATAAAAAGGGCTGCTCAGTCAGAAAGGGAGAGGAAAATGGAGGAAAAATTCTGCCGCCTCTGAGGTTTGAAAATGGGTGCGGTTGTCCTAAGGACAGAAAGGAATATAACTTTACCTCATATATTGATTGTCAAGGTAAACTTTTTTAAAAATGCCTTCTTCCATTGTGCTGGTAAGCTTCGCAGAGAATTCTGAATATAAGGCCAGTATAAGAGGGTGAATGGAATGATATTTTTCCCCTTCTCACTCACTGCCCCACATTCCCATTTATAGGTTACTATCCTAAAGATTGGAAGAAGGCACTATGAGGACATGATGTTGATTCATACAGCCCTTTTCACTTGCAAGGGGCTTTTTAGCCTTTTTTCGACTGAAGGCTTCATTATCCCTGTATTCAGTTAAGATACTTCTCATCTTGAAGCATGTGTCCCTTCCAAAGAAGGGAAAACAATAATATGCCTACTTGTTTTAGAAAGGCAGAATCCATGAATATTTCAAGTTTATTCTCATTTCTTGATTATATAAGGAGGCCAGTACTGAAGAACCTGAATAAAGTACAAACGAATTAATAGCAGGAGAGCGGTTGGTTCTGACAAATCTGAATGTCTTGCTAACTGTTTTACTTAATTTAACATTAATGCTTCCAGACAGGTGTTTTTTTCCCAGTGATGTATACAAATTCCAACAGGTGTGATTAATGTCCTGTTGAGAAGTGAGTGTTGAAGCCTTCCTGCTGCTGTAGCCACTCGCCAGCTCCATGAGGTTGCCCTGCTGCTGACATATCCATCTGTTGATTGCCTGGTGTGGCTCTCCTACTGACCCCACCATCTGCTGGCTGTTGAGTATTGCTCTCCTACTGCCCACTGCACCTGCCTGACTGCTGGCTCCCCTACTTTTCCCCCAAAATATCATAGCTTTTCACAAGGATGATTCATTGGGGGGGGGGGGAGGATATGCATGTATAACACAATCCAGAATCCTTATTTGACATTTGCTAGCCAATTCCCTTCAAATAGATGATCTCAACAAATATCTGCTAGAAACTGCATCTTCTGGTCAATGCATCATTGCCTGGGTCTCACAGGTATGCTGAAAGCAAAGATCATCTTTCCGCTTGCAGAAGACAGCATCTCCTCATAAACACTCGTGCTCTTTTATACTTCACTCTGTAGCGTTGCAGGGAAAAAAAAGAAACTACATTTAAAAAGTCCTCCTACCTAAGCAGGAGCTGACAGAAACATGATGACTTTTTATGAACCTACATATGATGGCAATATTTGAATTCTTGTGCAAGTATTTGGAGGGGAAACAACAACAACCTTTACAGCAGTCTTTGCTCTGCCCAAGGATCTTTAGGTCCAACCAATTTTAATTGGTCTACCAAACACAGACCACTCATGTATTCAACAGGACAGACCTGTTTCCTGCAAGTGCCTTTTGCTGCAAAGTCTATCTTGCTGTACTTCATTACTGCCTCAAATAAACTTCAGTAAAAGAGAGCTATTCCTGACTCAACACAATTAGTAGGTATCTTTCAGTTTCTCCTGCCAGAAATCTACGGTTGAATGCAAAGTTTGAAAAGGCTGTGATTGGAGCATATAAATGGAATGGATTTTATATATATACCTGGAGATATGGGGGAGGAGGTATACTATATAAAGTTGTTTGTCCCCCCTTCCCTCCCAGAAACATATGACATCCCAGTGAAAAATATTATGGCATTATGTGTTTTGATATTTTTCATTGAGATGTCACATGTTTCTGGGAAGGGGAAAACGAACAATTTGGCTTCTATGAGGATGGTCTCGAACATATTCTTGTTTAGTCTTGCAGAAGAAACAGAACTGTAAATAAGTAAACAGTTCTTTGGATACAAAGCTCCAACTGCCACAAGAGCTGGGGAGGTGTTACTTGCCAATTTACCCCATCACTGAGCTAATCTGGAAGTTAGGACTAGGGTGTCACCAATATGTAGATGACACCCAGCTGTATCTGTTACAGGCAGACTCGGTCTCAGATATTTCGGGGGCCATGGCTGGTTGGTTGCAGCAGAGTCAGATGAAGTTAAATCCATTGAAGATGGAGGTCCTATACCTGAGTCACGGGGTGGGGGGCAGATAAAGGAATTCAGCTCTGGGTAATGAACTCTTGTTGCCAGCATCGAGACTGAGGAGCCAAGGAGTGATACTGGATGCTTTGTTATCGATGGAGGCCCAGATTAGCCTTTTCCCATCCTTGATAGGTTTGGCTACAGTGATCCATGCAATGGTCGCTTTCAGGTTAGACCAGGGGTGTCAAATTCATTTGCTATGAGGACCAGATCTGACATAAAGCTGCTATGAGGACCAGATGAGACCTTGTTGGGCTGGGTCATGTGTGTCATAAAATATAATACCAGGTAGTGTTTAAGATTTTTTTTTTCAAAAACATGCTTAAAACATAAGCAGTCTTGCAATATTTATTTAATAGTCTCTGGTAACTGTCAGCACTTGGTCTGAATTATTGCATCAAAAACTGGAGTCAATGTTTGTGCTGTAGCAATCTTACGCTGTTTAGGTGTGTATCTGTAAGCTGCAAAACTACTTTTGATTTATTTACATTCATTACAGAAATCTCATGGAGGAAAATACGAAATGGCTGGGCATTGTGAGCTTTTGTACATAAGTTGCTTCTTGTGCTGGTCAAGAATATGTGAAGGCACCATGACACAGTCTTCAAAACTATGGTCTTTCTCAGGGAGGGAGAGGTGCCATGTGGAGTGAGGTGGGGCCTCCAGAGCCAGGGGGAGAAAAGTGGTGCCAGAGAGAGTAGGGGCCACCAGAGGGGGAGCCCTCCATCCAAAATTTTTTCCCATGGACCCCCCCAAATGAAATTTTCTGGCTACGTGCCTGCATATCAGTAGATCTTGCAACCACATTGGCTGATCTGCTCCCCAAAAGGTGCTGGGCCCAGGCTGCTCCAACCCCTATCACCTAAAAGCTCATGTCGATTACCCTCCATATGAGTGGAATTCTTCTCAGAGGAAGACCCAAAGCACCATTGCTTTTGAGAAAAGTCCTGCTCCCTGGAAGCCCTGCGAGACTTTTTCCACTTGACTTGCCTCTTCTGGAGGTGAGTCCTCTGGGGTGGGATGCTCCTGAAAATGCTGGACTTGTCTGTTTCTGCCTGTGAAGACTGCCATCTCCTACTGTGTGGATGGGAGATGGCAGGTTCCTCAGAGGCTGCTGCATTCCTCTTTTGCTGGTTGATCCACTCAGATAGCTGGGCAGTGGCCTGCACAAACCTCTAGAGCATCACCTTGTGGTTTTCTGCCTGAGCATTGGGCGGTACTATCATAAGGGTAGGCACATGTGTGGGATCCTATCACAGGGCGCCAGGGCTTGTTCCTTTGGTGTGTGACCCCAGCAAGAAAGACCCCGTGTACCACACAATCCCATTGGGGCAGCAGCAGAAGAGGCCCTTCCTGTGGCTGGTCTCCTTTCAGGGAATGGTGGACTTGACTTCTTGCTTCCTGACACCTTCTTGGGATGTGTGTCCCTTGCCAACTTCCTGCTTACAAAGCACGCAACAAATTAGGAGCCATAAATCTGGCCCTGTCTGGCCTGGACCTGGAAGCAGGTTCTCTGCCTTACGTCCCTGAAGATACAATAAAAGCTCCCTGGAGACAAGAAGGAGTTTCATGTCAAAATGAACCATTGGAGGGCCAGGTTCTCAGGCAGATAAAGGGTTATTGAGCAGTTAGCCTGAACCTTCTCTTAGCTGCAGATCCCAGGCCTGCTGCACTGGCAGAGGTTCCACCATAGCTCAAGTCTTGTAAGCCAGGCCTCATGCCCTCAGGTAATAATTGCATGCTGTCAAGTTGCAAACAACTCATTGTTATAACTCTCCCATGGAATTTTCAAGGCAAGAAATGAACAGAGGTGGCCTGCTCCTGTGTAGAAAACTGTAGGCCTCCTTTGTGAACTCAGGGAAGGGTGGTAAATAAATTGAAATTATAAAGAAAGAAATAATAGCCTGGGCAGACTCTGAACAGCCTCTAAGCTTTAACAAAATTGGGCCAGTCAGGGTTTTTCTGTGGGGGGCATCACTTCTGTGACACCCCTCCGACAGCCATAAACAGAGGTGGCTCAGGGAAGTGATCTGCAGCCGCCTCTGCCGGCAAGGCGCCGAAGCCCGGAACAGTCCAATGAAGCTTTCTGATGCCTGGCCTCATGCTGCATTGCACATCTGGGTGAGTGCAGCCGAGGCTCAAGAAGCAGCAGAGAGCCCCCAAAAGGTCATGTGGGGCAGGACCCAAGGCCTGGGTGGCCACTGCTTTTGTAGGAGGTTGGAGGGCAGGCAAAGTTCCCAGCCATAACCCAGCCCCAGACCTACATCCTGTATGCTGGGGGCAACAGCCACCATGGAGCCCTCCTTCAAGCCCAACCATGTGGCCCACAAGACAGGGGGGCTGCTGAAAGCCATGCTGCTCCCTCCTCCAGCCCCAAAGCCCACAAAGCAGCATCAGGGTAAATCCTGGCCATGTCTTCTGGAGAATAACACAGATCAAGTCAATGGAAGCAAGTGGAACTATTTGAGTAGCTTTGTCTGTCTGTTGGAATGGAGTTTTTTGATAAACAGCAGTCAGTTTCTCATCTCAGCGATATATTCGGAGAAAGATCACAGCATGAGAAATGCTTTTTTTCTGATACATGTAAAAAGCAATCTTCAGAAGAAGAGAACAGTTGTCATGAATGAGATGGCAGGATGACAGGTAACTTTTAACTTTAAGATAAGTCTACAGATTAGATGTACAGAAAGTAGACTGGTTTTCCACAAAACCTCATCTTAACTTACACTTTCATTCTCTGATCTGGTTGATACGTTTCCTTGTTTCAAAAGTACACTTTATTTTGTTGCGAGGGGGAAATGTGACATGAATTCCAAGCTCTTTGTATAAATAGAGGGTTTGATTATTATGCCTGAGATTTGAAAGAGATGAGGACATTATTGTCTTTTTGCTGTCTGGATCCAAACAGATTATATTAGGATCAATATTAACAATTTTGTTCATGATGCAAGTTAAACCTCATTTGACATTTAGGAACAGACTTGTATTTCTCCCACTGAGTTAAATGGGTAAAAATTTTAATCTTTACTGCAATGGGTCCTTAGCTGTTAAAATTGTAATGATTAATCATCTCTTAAACAGATTATATTCTAAAAACTGGAAAGATAATTCCAAAGTGTGGTTCAGAATAAGGCAATATTTTTTAATGCTGATTCAAGTTTGCATCATCATCCAAAATACTCTAATTCATAAATGTTGTCCACTTTAAATCAATTTTTTTAAAAAAAAAAAACACCTTCCTAAACAAAAAGACCTCAAATTGTAAATAACAAACTCTTTCTAAGAGATGCTGAACATGAAACCTTATCCTGCCAGTACCTTCAATGTGTCCTTTTGCTCAACATTCAGTTTAATCTCCCTTTTATTCCTTGAAAGTTTCAAGGAATAGAGCGGGAAAGGGGTAATGGCCAATTATATGAGGTATGAACAATGGTGTTCTTTTAACTCAGAAAGCACTATCTTTCAAAGGTAATGCAATTCCATGGTTTCAGTCTTTGCAGTGCAGCATAATTTAATGTCTCAGGATGCTACTTACCCAATTCAAGAGGGAGCACTCCCACTGATCCCTTCTGGTCGCCTGCTACTTCTTAAATGAGCAGCAAGAGAAAACAGGGAGGGGAAAATGATATTGTGCATTATGCATTGCTCAACTGGAAATGATGCTCTAGGAATCCTGAAATTAGTTGGTGTTCCTAGGCTGAAAGGGGGCTCAGGGAACCCCTTATTCAAGTCATGCCCCCAACACCGGGATTGAGGGATGGTGGCTCAGTGGTAGAGCATCTGCTTGGGAAGCAGAAGGTCCCAGGTTCAATCCCCGGCATCTCCAAAAAAGGGTCCAGGCAAATAGGTGTGAAAAACCTCCGCTTGAGACCCTGGAGAGCCGCTGCCAGTCTGAGAAGACAATACTGACTTTGATGGACCAAGGGTCTGGTTCAGTATAAGGCAGCTTCATATATTCATATGTTCACCACCCACAGCCATGCCAATGCAGGGGCCTACACCTCAGTTGTACCAAGAGCCAGCTGCTGCCTCCCAGGTGGAATAACAGGCTTGCCTGTCATAAATGCCATTTATGCCAATGTAACTGGGATTGACACTGGTGTAGAGGTAAATTGGCTCCCAGAGTGCATTCACCCCACACCTCAGGATTGCCCTGCCCATGTCTTATTTTAAAAATGTGAAATTATAACAGAGGGAAATGCACTTCATCTGATGAGTAGGAACACATTTATTTATTTACAGTAAATGTATATATTGCCCAGTCACCGCTAGTGCAGGGTTCTGGATGATATACATCATTTCATAAAAACATCGAAACCATAAAATAAATGCAAAACAGTATATAGTACAATACATCTAAATACTAGATGGCAAAATTACTTTTAGTTTTCTGTTCCAGAATGTAGCCACCTTCTGGGCTGGGCTGGGGGCAGGGAGCAACAGAGCAGCCTGGAGAGAAAGAGAAGCCCAATATTTTAATTGTTGATTTACCAAACATTTATTATTATTATTTTTATATCTGAAAGATTTTTAAATTAAAATTATAAATTAATGGTATATAGATTTAACATTATGATTAAAAAGTGGTCAAATTTTGGAAAGAAGTACCATCAAAGGATACTTATTTTAATTTATATTGGAGCTAGGAAATGTTGGGCTGGAAAACTGGCAACTGGTTTCAAAAAGAAGCCATAGATATGTGTTTATTAGCATCATATCCTAGAGGACTCAGTGTTCCTTTTATTAAATCATTTTGAAAAATGTACCCCTGCCTGCAGATGTAAGAACATTTGCTATTTGCCCCCCCAGTCGGAAGAACGAGACGACACGGTGTGTGGGTTTAAAACAGGGCAACTTTATTAAAACCAACAGCATGGGGCAACCTAACTAACCGGACCGGCGAAGGGTACTCCAAAACCCTTCCCGGACCCGGTGGGCGAACCACCCCGCCCCCAGCAGCAGCCGAAAGACTAGCTGCTGCCAGGCCGGCCTGGTCGGGTGTAACCTCCAGATGGCGCAGCCGCCCTTACCGGAACGGCTCGCTAAACGAGGTAACCCTGTGGCGAGAAGGACAGCAGAGGGCCGTTTTTAACCCAGCTGCCGTCCATCACCCGCCACTTCCCTTACGGGGAAAACCATGGGTGGTCACCAAAACGAACCTGCCTTCAAATCCCGCCACCACAATGCCAAGCCTCAGCTTAGGCACTTGGGCCCACCGGCAGGCCTAAAGCCAGCCGAAGCCCCAGCTGTAGGTCCCGAAGAAAGGCCCTGTTGCCAACCGCGGACAGGTGGACACCGTCTGGTCGATACAAGTCCGCCATGTAAGACCTAATGCCTGGGTGGGGAAGGTAAATACCAAGGCCCCCGGCGAGCGCCCTCCGCATCGCCCTATTAGCCTTGCGCCGAGCCCTCTCGACGCCGGCCGGGTTCAAAGCCGACCTCCACACCCGCCGTGGGAGGATGGCGGACCACACTATCAACACCTCGGGCCACCTGCTCCACACCACCTGGAGGTCCTCGATCGCCTGGCGAGACAGGGCCCTCCCCTGCACCAAGCCCAGATCGTTGCCCCCAAGGTGAATCACCAGTATCCGAGGCGGGGGACCTTCCCTCCCCCGGAACAAAAGCGGCAAGAGGCCGTCCCAACGTAGGCCACGGCGCCCCTGCCATTCCAATACTGCCCGCTCGCTGAGGCCCAGCTGAGAACCAAAGGGCGACCGCCGAGCAAAATGGGCAGCCCAGAATATCATGCTGTGGCCGGCGATCAAGATCCTTGTCCTCTCGCCCCTCGCCACAGCACCTGAAACAAGAAAGGTAACAATGTGAGAAAAACAACCAACCCATCAATGGGTAATGGGGCGAACATAGCCCTTGTAAGCCGTAGACCTCCACCGTCCCACTTTCTGAATCGCGGGCCCTGGGTAGCCCATGGCCGCTGCCGTTGATGCGGCCCCAATGCGGAAGGAATGGGTCCCGAAATGGACCCCCCCGAGGCCGAGCCTATCCAGGGCCCGGCTGGTTATAGACCAAAACTGAAATTTGGTTAATGGGGATCCATCCTCGTGCCGAAATAGAGGCCCCGCATCCTCGCCCCGAACAGCGATATAATCCCTGAAGGCCACCACCGGACAGATATCCGTGTCATCACACCCCCCCAGGGTGATGCGCGCACCACGCTGTTTTTGATCCGTCTTTGACCTGCGTATTGAAATTACCACACAGTCAGCCTGTATTTTTACGTCACCCAACTGCAGGGCCCGCTGAGAGCGATCCTGCCGGGAGCTGACCACCAGCTCACTCACTCTAAGCGCTCCAAAAAATGCCATCATGGACGCTGCTTGAAAAAGGGTCGCCTCAAAATTGGAAAAACAAACTACAGGCCAGGCTGACCTGAGGCCCTTCAAAACCGTGGGAGAAAAGGGTTGCCTGTTGTCGGGTCGCGGACCTTGTTCCCGCGCCCAACCCTCCAGCATTTTCCTCACTCTAAAGTCATCGGTGCGGTCGGGTAAACCCTTACTCTTTGCATGAAAGGCGAGGGCGGCTAACTTGGCCCTGATCGTTTTAACAACAAGCCCCTTACCTCTCAGGTGAACACAAAAATGCATGAGGTGGGCCACCGGGACAGGCCACCGGTTGGCCAACCCCACCAGCTCCCTAAAGGACCGGAACTGGGATACTGAAAGGTCGTAGGCCTTCCGGGTAGAAGGCGCCAGTGCCAGCATCATTGCTCTGTTGGCCTCGAGTCTCCAAGCCGCCACATCTCTGGGGGCATCCGAGCCGGCAGGAGATCGGCCTCCGGTGCAAGAAGGCGGAAACGCTCCATCTGCCGACGAGACAGAGCATCCGCCACCCCATTGCAAACTCCAGGCACATGCTTAGCACAAAACAACACATTTAACCTTAAACAGCTTAACACAAAAACCCTCACTAAGCGCATAACCGGGACCGACTTAGAAGACAACGTGTTGATCACGTGGACCACGGCCAAGTTGTCACACCAGAAGTGGACCACCCGGTTGGACAAAGCAGGGCCCCACAACCTGATTGCAACTACTATGGGAAAAAATTCCAAGAAAGTTAAATTCCTGCAGAGGCCGCTAGCAAGCCACTCGGTGGGCCACACCTCAGCACACCAATGGCCCCGGAAGTAAACACCGAAGCCGACCGACCCGGCGGCATCGGATGTGACTTGCAGTTCGGCTTCCAGCTTCAACTCCTCACGCCAAAAGGACACCCCGTTGAAATTGGCTAAAAAACGCTCCCAGACCTCCAAGTCTAGCCGCATACCCTGAGTGACCCTCACTCGATGGTGGGGGCGGCGCAAGCCCGACATAGCGTCGCAAAAGCGCCGTAAAAAAGCTCTCCCAGGGGCGACCACCTTGCAGGCGAAGTTCAGGTGGCCCACAAGAGTCTGGAGCTCAAGGAGAGACAGCTTACGTTGTCCCTTGGCAACGGCCAACAACTGCTTCAGCCTGTTAATTTTGTCAGCAGGTAACCTGGAAGTCTGATCAACCGAATCCAACTCAATGCCCAAGAAGGTTAACCTGGTCACCGGGCCTTCAGTCTTTTCATGGGCAAGTGGTAAACCCAGCTCAGCCGCTAAACCCAGGAAGGACTGGAGCAAGTGGGCGCATTGGCCCGTCCCTTGGCGGCCTACAAACAAAAAATCGTCCAAATAATGGACCGTAGAGGCGGAACCGGACCGTGCTCGCAAGGCCCATTCAAGGAAAGTGCTAAAACGCTCAAAAGCTGAGCAAGAGATAGCACATCCCATTGTCAGGGCTCGATCCATATAAAACTTCCCCTCAAAGGTGAAACCCAGGAGCTCGAAGTCTTGCGGGTGCACCGGCAAAAGGCGAAATGCTGACTTAATGTCGCATTTCGCCATTTCGGCGCCCGGGCCGCAGCTTCACACGATCATAACAGCCTGATCAAATGAGGTATATCTCACTGAACAGAGGGAATCAGGTATGGCATCATTAACGGAGCCGCCCTTAGGATAGGAGAGGTGGTGGATCAACCGAAACTCCCCAGGTGCCTTCTTAGGCACTACCCCCAACGGGGATACCCTCAAATTGGGAACTGGGGGGCTGTCGAAAGGGCCTAAGACACGGCCCTCTCTGCATTCCTTAAGGATCTTTTCCCGAACCACCGTTTCCATTCCTATGACGGACTGCAAGTTCCTGGCCATGCAGGGACCCCTGGGGCCCTGAAAAGGGATGCGGAAACCATAACAAAACCCATCTAACAAGTAAACTCGGTCGCGGGAGCGCGGGTAACCGACTAACAACTTTTTAAGGACCGTCACCCTGATGGGGCTGGGGCCCTTTTCCAACTGCTTGGGAGCTGATACTGCTCCCAGTCCGCTTAGTGCCGGCTCGGGGCTTTGTTTTGTTGCATGAGGCCAGGGAATGGGACCCGCCACACAGGGGGCACTCGTGCCTGTATTTACATGGCTTCCTGTTACATCCCCCTTGGGACGAGAAATCCCAACACACCAGCCGGGGTTGAACCGGCTGCCCCGCCAGCGTGCGGGTACCATATGCCGATGCATGTCTGTTAACGAGGTGGCCACTATCAGACCTATCCCCAGAGTTGGGCTTGGCCGGTGACATAAGCTGGAGCCACAACTGCTGGTGAATGTGGTCCTATGGGATGGTAGGGTTCAATGCCGCCCTCATCCGGAACTCCTCGTCATACTGCAACCATGCAGCACCGGAGAAGTCCGTGTAGGCCTTAAAAATTATATCCAGGTATTGAAAAAGAGGTGCGGCCCGTAGAGGCTGCGCCCGGGCGACAACCCCGGCATAGATTAAGAAACCGGGCAACCAATTGGACCAATTACGCTCAACCTTGCGGCGTTTGATCTTCTCTTTGTCCTTCTCGTCTAAATCATCCTTTTCTTTCTTTTCTAACTCCCGATAGAGAAGGGCAAAGACATCAACATATTCACCCCGGAGAATTTTTTCCCGGGTGGCCGGCGTGAGGTGATCGCCCAAAGGCATAGCGGTGTCACCAAAAGGGCGGCACTGGAAGGGGACTGAACCCAACAAATTTGGTGGGCAACCCCACCCCCCCCCCACTGAGGAACCGTCCAACCCAATGACGGGATGCTGCCCCATTGAAAGCCCCAGGGCAAAGAGCCCGAAGGGGGCGGATGCCCACCAGAACCCGGAGGGGTTGAAGGAGTAGGCGTAGACCCTGCTCCAAGTGGGGGGGTCCAAGGCAAAATCTGTCCTTGACCAGAAGAGCCAGCTGCAGCTGCAGCGTTGAAGGCCAACATAGGACCAACAGAAGACCCCAGACCAAAGTTGGCCAGCGGGCTTGTCGGGCCCCAGGGGTTCAAGCCCCCCCACGGCCAGGAGCCAGGAACGCACGGGAGGCCTTGCTTACCATCTGGCACCACACCTGCAGGCGCCCCGGCTGGAGTGGCGCCACCAACATCATCCGGGCGAGCAGGCACTTCTGGATGATTACCTTCATCTGCGTCCAAACTGTCGTCCCGAGGTTCTGGTCCTGCTCCACCTGATGGCCCAGGCAGGACCGCCAACTCCTGCAAAGACGAGAGACGAGCCAGGACCTCCTGCTCGAAGGCCCTGGTGGACGTCCTGGCTGCCTTACGGCCCCGCCCAGGGAGGGAGGATTGCACATCCACTCCATGGTGCCTTTCTAAAGCCTCAAGGCTGGCTACAATAGCCTGCCTCGTTTGGGCTTCCTGTTCAGCTCCAGGAGGCCCACTGGGAATGGGCCTTTTCTGGCCAGCCTTTAAGGGCTGCTTGCCCTTAGATTTCCCTTGCCCTTTAGGCATAATGATTCCCGGGCTCTGAACAAAAAGCCCAAAGCAGGACAGGGAGAGATGGAAGAACAACAAAGCAACCCCAACCACCAGCCCCCGGAGGGAAGAGACCTGGGCTCGAACTGCCCTGAAGCTCCCTGGAATGCAGGCTATAAAAGGCTACAAACCAGGCGCAGGAACGAGAAAAAAAGGGGGGGGAGCGAAAACGAAACCTGGCGCGGCCGATAGCCGCGCGTGCCGACCGAACCCGACGACGCTGCAAGGCCCAGCCGCGCCTAGACGGAGGTAAGCCTAAACGCTGCTCCACACCCGAAAACGGCCAGCGAAGTGCGTGGCCGGGGGCGCGGTCTAGCTAAAAAGCCCCACAACCACGCCCCCCAAGCTTCCCCGGATGACGGAGCCGTTTGCCTCGCTCCATCCGGGGAGGCAAACTCGGCCCCCGCCCTAAAGCCGGCTAAAGCAGGCACGGGCGGGAAGGGGCCGGATTATTTGTAAAATGCAAGGGAAAATGTCCTGCGTAGCAGGGCTTTCTTTGAACAGGAATGCACAGGAACACAGCTCTGGCTGGCTTGGTGTCAGGGTGTGTGGCCTAACACGCAAATGAGTTCCTGTTGGGCTTTTTCTACAAAAAAAGTCCTGTGCAAAACAATGGTGACATCAGGGGTGTGGCCTAATATGCAAATGAGTTCCTGCTAGGTTTTTTCCTACAAAAAAAGGCCTGCTGACTGTCTACTGATTGTTTACTAATTGAGAATCAGTAGTTAGATAACTTTGGGATATATTTTTAATGAATCCATTAAATATCAGCAAATTTAGCAAGCCAAAAGCACCTATGGAAATTAAGTTCTGGTTTATAGATTAGGTTTATATATCAGATTGAAAGATTGTAAAGCTGTCTATAAATAGTTTGTTTTGCAGCTGTGCATCACTGGCAACTTCGTATTTATTATTAGGCTGATTATAATTATTTCCACTTTTCCTGTATGAAAATGTTTTGTTACTAGATTCAAGTGTTTACTATACAATTATCCATAATTATGATTATTGTGTTTGTTTCTTTTGGCTCAGTTTTTCTGTTTTGTATTCTATTCCGGTCTGCTAGTTTAAAATTATTATAAAGCATGGGGGGCAGGGGGAATTCTGTTCTGTTCTGCACTCCCAAGTAAGCGGTTACACAGGAATATGTATCATAATTGCAGATAAGTACAATGGCAGAAATTTTATAAACTGTGAGTCCGTTAAGTATCTTTTGCTCTTCAGTTTGCTTGGTGTATCTGATTCTATCTTTGGGAGTTGCATATGAGGTCTGAATAGATGCCATTAGTGTTTAGATGGTAATTTTATAATGATTGGTCCAGTACAATGTTTTTATCACATAAATACCACGTTGTACAAAAATAGTATTCCAATAAAGATATTGAATGGGTCCATAGACTTGGGTGCTCTTGGACCCAGGTCTACTGCAGGATAAGCAGGTGGCAGCTATGGCCAGATGGTGCCTTTTATCAGCTCCAGTTGCTTAGCTAACTCTGATGTTTTCTGGACAGAAAAGATCTGGCCATTGTGGTGCATGTCCTGGTTACATCTAAATTAGATTACTGCAATGCACTCTAAATAGGGCTACTCTTGCATGGCGTTTGGGGACTTTGAGTGGTGCGGAATGCTGCAGTCATCATGTCGACTGGGTTGTAAGGAGCACATAATTCCAGGCTTGACCCATCTATACTGGCTCTCAATTTCTTTCTGGGCACAATTCAAGGGGCTTTTGCTGACCTTTAAAGCCCTACATGGTTTGGGACCAAATGCTTAAAAGTTGGCTTACCCTTCTCTCTTTCCCCCTTTTCTTTCCCCTCCCTCCCCAATACTTTGGAAAACTCAATAAAATCTGTTATTAAAAAAACCCTTATGAAACTACAGTTATCTCCAGAGGTCATGCCTCTTTGGGTGCCCATCTTTTCAGAGATTAGGAGGATGGCAACTGGAAGATGGTCCTTTGGTCATGGCTCCAAAACTCTGGAACTTGTCCTTTGGGGAATTAATCCACCTCCTTCTTTTGCCATCTTCTGCTACAAGGTGAAGACTTATTGTTTGTTTGTTTCATTTGGTGTCCCCTCAGGAATCTCTCCTTCCCACCTAATATTTTTTATTTTTTTTTAGCTCTGGTTTAATGATGTGGGGGGTTGTTGGTTTTAATGGTTCCTAGATGTGATTTTATTATGTATTCTTAAATTTGTTAGCTACCCTTACAAGTCTAGAAAAGTGGGGGTATAGATTCTGTAAAATAAATTTTAAAAGAAGATCTCATAGGTTTGGGGCAATTTAAAGTAACCTGAGAATAACATCTGAGCCTGTTATGCACTTCAGAATTTCTGAGACTGGGAAGATTCCTAAGGTATCTAATTTAAAAGGTAAGATAGGAATAGGACAGCATTTTTCCAAGTCAAAGGAATTATTATACAGCAAGAAAGATAGTTTAAAATGGCACTTCTGGAATGCAGTGAAGATGGGGAGGGAGGGGAAAGATTAAACTAATCTTTAAGGTACAAGTACACATTCTCAACCATTGTCTTCATGTGTATACACTGAGACCCCCCTTTTTTTGCACCTCAATATATATCCTTTGGAATTCAGAAGTTTGGATGAATTGATCCTTTAAGGCACCCATGGTCTTCCAAGATGAAGTGGCTCCATGGTCTTCCAAGATGAAGTGGCTTGGTTGTCTGAATACGCCAGGACAACATTAATCAAGGACTTTTTCAGTGTCACCCTCTAAAATTTCTTATACTTGTGTCTATAACTAATAACCAATATTTTCAGGATAATAACCAGGGCTCTCAGAATTTTTTGTAATACAGATGTCTCTAATAACTCACCAGATGTCTCTAATAACTCTAATAACTGGCTACTGTCAATAGTCTGAGTCACTCCTGCCACTCAAGTTAATTCACTCACCTGTGAGTGAATTTCCCATCATATCACGCAACACATTGCTGTAGAAAGCTTGGACAGATCGTTGGCAGCTCTGACCTCCAGGTTTGTTTGTTTGGTGGATCCTAATGCATCAATCTCAATACAGCCCAAATTTTGCCAAATGGGCAGCAGGATTCTGACCTAGTTTTTCATCAGATTCAGCTAATAGCAATACTTCCTTATTTTCCTTTTTCTGTATATTGGACAGAGTAATAAAGTTCCTTGATACTTGTGTATCTGTCTCCCTTCCATCTTTCTTTCCCAGGGAGATGCATCACACCAGTGGGTTTTTTTTTTTTTTTTTTGTAGAAGGAACTCTTTTAAATATTGAGCCACAAACCCTTGATGTAGCCAATTCTCCTGGAACTTACGGTAGGCCCTGCAAGAAGAGCCCTGTCAGTTCTCGGAGGATTGGCTATATGTAAAGGAGTTCCTGCCACAATAAAAGCCATGCATCACACTTGTCTAAAACTGTGTGTATGGTAAACTCAGATGATCCTTGCCAGGGAATTTTTTTGTGGAGGAATGCAGTGGAACAGAATTCCGAAACCTCTTTGTAAAAGCAAAATTCTAAAAAAAAAAAAAGTTTTAAAATTCATGAGGGGCACCCTTGTGTTTCTCCTTCATCTTTCTCTTGAGAGTTCTGGCACTCTTTTCTACAGGAAAAAAACAAACAAAAAGCAAACAAACAAAAAGCCCTCCTGATTCGTGCCCTTGAATCAATGTTCTGGTCATTTATACTTGTGCACTCTTCACAGGATAGCTCTAACATGATGACCGATTTGGGCAACAAATCCTTTCTTTGACAGCTTTTCCCTTGAAATATCTCTTCCCTTCAACTGCCATTACGGCAAATATTCCAAACCCAAGATTTATCCATATCTTGGATACTTATTATATAATTTATTATAGCATTGGAGAAAGTCCAGAGAAGGGCAACTAGAATGATTAAAAGGCTGGAACACTTTCCCTATGAAGAAAGGTTGAAACGCTTGGGGTTCTTTCGCTTGGAGAAACGTCGACTGCGGGGTGACATGATCGAGGTTTACAAGATAATGCATGGGATGGAGAAAGTAGAGAAAGAAGTACTTTTCTCCCTTTCTCACAATACAAGAACTCGTGGGCATTCGATGAAATTGCTGAGCAGTCAGGTTAATAATAAATAATAATAATAATAATAATAATAATAATAATAATAATAATAATAATAATAATAATAATAATAATTTTTATTTCTATCCCGCCCTCCCCACCTCGGCAGGCTCAGGGCGGCTAACAACATTTTATAAAAACATACAGTGGTTAAAAAGCGTTTAAATTTAACAATATAAAACAGTAAACACTAACTTAACAGCATTAAAACAATCTAGTAAGTACAATTATTCAGCGGTATAGGTCTTCAAACTGCATTGGCGGTTAAAACGGATAAAAGGAAGTACTTCTTCATCCAAAGGGTGATTAACATGTGGAATTCACTGCCACAGGAGGTGGTGGCGGCCACAAGCATAGCCACCTTCAAAAGGGGGTTAGATAAAAATATGGAGCAGAGGTCCATCAGTGTCTATTAGCCACAGTGTGTGTGTGTGTATATATATATATATATATATTGGCCACTGTGTGACACAGAGTGTTGGACTGGATGGGCCATTGGCCTGATGTAACATGGCTTCTCTTATGTTCTTATCCTCCAGACATGGGACTAGAATACTATATGAAGGAATGCTATCAGGGCAAGTCTTGTTTCCAGTTTTCTCTGCCTATTTTCCTCTGCAATGCATCCTTTCTGGACTATGGTTTGCCAAAGGAGAAGGGGCTATTGGTGTAATTGTTTAACAAGTAGTCACTATGAAATTAGTCATTTCACCCTTAGGAAAAAAGGTGCAAAACCTTTCAGTTTGGTTTGTGAAGGGAAATTTCATGTGGAAGGGTTTCAAACATCCAATTGTCTGCCTTCAGTCTTTGTGATCAATAAGAAGTTGCCCACCTGGAATAAAAGGTAGTTCACCATTTAGTAACCATTAGAAATAAGCTTCTGTCTCAGGCTATGACTGACTAGTTGGTCTGTACTAACTAACAGTAACTTAAAGTTAGGGTCATCTGGTATTTCAACATCAACTCTAGTTGATTATTTTGTTTTTACTTTTGCACTTGGTAAATATGACAGTTCAGTGTCTGTAATGCCACAAGGACCAGTAAATGCTTTTTTTTTTTTTTGCTTCTTTTTTCACAGAGAGATTAAAGATAGTTATTGCAGCATTGCACTTAGGTTCAGTCTTGGTAGTTTGTCTCCTATGTACCTAAAATCTAACCCACATTTCTTTGTTGTAAATCGTTTCCTTTTCTTGTCTGGTTTGGTACATCCAGTCATTCTTAGATGCAAGCTTTTATTTTATCTGAATATTAAAATGTAGATTGTTAGGATGTGTTTAGCTGTGTAACCACCTCAGCTGACTCTGTGCAAATGATCTATTCCCACTGCTGTTCTATTTTTTTTTTTTTTTTTTTGCATCTCCAGTTTATGTGAAACAGTGCCTTTTAATGTAATTAAGTTCTGCAGCTGACTTTTTCAACCATAATAATCCAGATTAAAATGAGGTCAATTTTCTATTATACCCTGCCCACTAGAGTCGTATTGTATATTTGTTCTTTGGTAAATTGTATTTTGTTTCGCTAAGATGTGTATCAAATATTGTCCACTAAAGCTGGTCTATATGTTGTACCTGAGATCCAACAGTATGAGGTTGAATTTACAAAACAATTTAAGGTACTATTGGCATATGTTAAAAAAAACCCCACCCTATGTTCATTCCAAAATTCTATTAAGAAAGGCTGTTTGAAGACTTGCCTAAAACTTTAAGAACAAAAGGAACATGTTCCTTACATCAAGTAGTGTTCCCACTGAATAAAATTATTTTGCGATGGTAATGATGGTCTGACTAACTCACGTTGAACCAGAGTATTTTATTTTTTATTTATTTAGCTGTTTATACGATACTTTTCATTCCAGTGAGAATATTGTTCTCTGCTCCTCCATTTTATTCTTGCAACCACCACAATGTAAGGTAGATTAGGCTCAAAGAAAATGACTGGCTCAAAGTCACCAAGCAACTTCTTATGGCAGAGTGGGGATTTGAATCTTCGTTTCTCAGATCTTAGTCCAGTATTCAAACCACTGCATCATGCTGAAGAGTTTTTATGTAGCAATTGCTACATATCACTTGATGTTATGTTTAGAGTTTCTGTATCCTGGCCAGTGAAATGCAGTTTCTTATGATGCCGGGCTTCCGCATAGTGAATTACTTGACTTTTGCACTTACAGTATGAGAATTTCACTATTCAGAATATTTCAGTCAGCCTACATGTGACTGCTATAATGCTGAGACCAGCCCTAAATCAGTTCTTGTTCCACTCAGTTGGTTTGACAGATGGACCACATTCATTATTTGTCTTCTAATATTCTGAACTTCTTTCCTTTACATAATCATTTAGTCAGGTCAGCTGCCTAGCAGGCTTTGTAAGAAATCATCTGCAAGACATGGCTTTCTTTTCTTGGAACATGAATATAAATGATTGTATGGAACTGAATGGGTGTGGGATTGTTTCAGTGCGGCATGATGATTAACAAATAAAGTGAGAATGTTTAAATTAAATATGAGAAGCCAAAGAAAAACTCAGTACCACTTCTGGAAGACTGGAAGGGGGAAGTAGCTTCTGAAGGGGCCTGTGCCTTGTTGCCAAAGTGCAGACTGGTGTGGACAGTTGGCTAAGCCAATCTACGATTGCACTCAAGATCATATCACATAATCAAAACTTTTTTTAAGTCCTAGATATTGAAGGGTTTTAAAGAGAGGAACCAGCATCGTGAATTAATTCTGTAAGCCAAATAGGCAGCTGAATAATTTGTTTCAAAATTGATGTGTTGTATACATGGAAGTCTAAACTGTAAAAAAGGTGGGCCACTAATTTTGCACTAATTGAAGCTAACAAACTATCTCCAGAGGCAGTTTTGCTCTTCAGCCTTGTCACTCCCTGCTAGATACATCATTTGTTACAGCTGTCTTTTCCTCTTGACCTCTGTTTCTGCTTCCTCCTCTAGTGTAAGGAGGCAGACTCTTTCTCTTTGCTGAGGGCAGTTTGGAAGCAGGCACTCTTCAGTTAACAGAATCCCCGGGGGTTCATATGCCAGGCAGCTTGAACCAAAATGTACACAGGTTGGACCCCAGGAAGCTGTGCCACAGCACAACTCTGCCACTCTGCCAGAGACCTTTTTTTTTTTAAGCTGGAGTCCTGGCTAAGCCAGCTGGTGTGGTGCTCCAGTGCACTCCAACTAAAAAAAAAAGCCCTGGGTTTGCATAAGCAGAATAGACTTGCCTCACCCTAGAGTTAACACTGTCTACCTGGATCATTTATCCTATCATCCTTACATCACTTTCCCTCTACCTCCTTTCCCTCACAATAGCACCCCCTAACACAGATGGCTTCCCAGACCACACAAAATAAGGGTCATCAAGCAATATTTTTACCTTTGATTAGTTTAATTAGACAACCATTAACACTAAAAGAAGCAATCAGAGTTTCAACTCAGACTTGGTTTTATATCAGGAAATACTCTCAAACATCTCCCATTTCTTTGTCCATGTTGTGGAAGAAATATTGAGGCATTATTTCAGGCAAGCGCATCACCATGCCTGTCATAAGTTAGCCTGTGAGCAGTGAAAGCAAAGACTCCTTGGGAGAAAAGGAGCCAGTTGCAGCTAGCCCTGAGCCAGCAGATGAGTGACTGGAGGCTGAGTTACCAACTCACCATAACCCACAGCCCACAGCTGTAACAGAGCCAACACCCTCCAGGTCCAAATCAGTAACAAGCCTTCAGAGGCAACTCCGAGCCCACCTGGCTCCTCCACAGCCATGCAGTGGTGGTGATGTCAGTGTCATGCAGAGTTATAGGCAAGGAGAAAGAGTGTGTGCCTCTTAGCCCATCACCAGCTGTTAACTAATGAGACAGAAGAGTGGTTGCTGGATGACTATCATTGAGCTGACTGTAAACATGGCTTATTAAGACCTAGCTATAAAACCAGCCAAGAGAAGCTACTGAGCTACTGACTTTGCTGATATCTGATCTCTGGAACCTTGAACCCTGGACTGCATGTGGACACTGGATCTTCTGGAATCCCTGACCTTGGGCTGGACTTTGTGTTACTCTTTCTCTGTAGTCCCTGCCTTTGGACTGCCCTACTGAGCACCAGCCCTTGCTTCCCAGTAGGACAATGCCTCAGGTATAATTGGGCTGACCACAGCTCAGACTTTGTGTGTTTTCCGGGATCCAAACTGCACACCCAAAATGCTGGATGTCTTGCTCTTCTCCTGGACCTTGCCTCTTCTGGACAGGTAGCTATCAACCCATCCCTGCCTAAATTCCCCCTACTCTTTTTGTTTCTTATTGAATCTTGTATGTATGTTGCCTTTTGTATATCCCTAGATGTATGTCACACCTATCTCACATCCTCTGTCTTCTTGCTAAAACATAGCATTTGGGGTAACACTGGAGCTGCAAAAGGTCACCTTTGTTGGGCTTTCTCCAACAGAAGCAGAGAAGGCAAATGTTGTGATGAAGCCATCCAGAAGGGGTGGGACTGAAGAGTTGCAAATAGTGTTTGATTTGCTGGAATGTCAGGCAGTTCAGGTTTAAAGATGGGTATTGTAGTGCAAGCCCTCATTTAGATCACATCTCTATCTTTAGCTCTGATGTCTGTCCTAGGTCCTGACCTCATAACAATGTGCCTTCCATAATTGTCTGATCTAGACCAGGTTCTTGTAGGGGAGCACTCATCAGTATTAGGTTATGGGTAAGTATAATTTTTTATGCTGGTGAGAGGAATTTTTTGCCTTTATCGGTGCAAAGGCAGAATCATGTTGTTGAACAAATGTATTTGTTTCTTTCTCATAAAGATCTGTGTGTTTCTCAAAAGAAAAAATATTCTCCTTATGAAAATGGCTATCAACTTTTAAAAAAATTGTTGATTCTCAGCACAAAGTGTCAAATGCGTGAAATTTTTTTTGCATAACATACTGTTACATCCTTTAAAATCAGTTAGGGAATGACATCCCTTTTTTTAAAAAAAAAAACTGCTCTGCTAGAAGGAGAAGAAAAAGCTTTTCAGAGAGATGGAGGATATTGTTTGTTATGGAAAGCAATTTCTGCAACTACATAGCCATCAAGGTAGGTTTTATATATTATCAGAGCTAAGTTTAGAAGATGGTAGTGCTTTGTCTCCATACATCAACATTTTTAACAAGGCCTTAACATACAAAACAACAATGTTCAAAGAATGCTATAAATCATCCTTAACAGTACAATAAGTTCTCAAAGAAGTTGAGATTGGTGTCAGACCTTGACAGACTACTTCATCTTGTCTGGGAGAGAATAGGATTGAGCTTTTGCTCATCGGTGTGAGAGAAGCACTCAACAAAAACACCATACTGTGTTTGACCCAGTTCCTGACATAAAACTCTTCAGCCAAAGCTGGTTCATCTAATGAAGTAAGCTGCAGCCTGCAATAACTCATGCCACAGTGATTTGTGAGTCATTAAGGGGTAGCAAGAATCTTTGTCTTTGCAGCTGAAATTGGCTTAAATGCCTCATAGCCACATTTTAATTTGTATCTGATGAGGCTACCAGGTCATCACATTGTTCACATCAGTTGTTTTGCAACATTTAGTGTGATATTCAGTCTGTGATTCTCAGCAGTGACATTTTGTATAGCTGGATCTAGTTCTGTGTAATGAAATGTACCTTAACACAGAGAAAATCCACTTGACATTGTAGAGAAGGACGGAGGATCAGTGGATTAAATGAACTTCTAGATCTATTTGTTCTAAACTATGTTGTCTTATGCCTTCGGTCCTTTTTGCAAAATGCATATTTATAATCATCACTTTCAACTGATTTATTAAATAAATTGGAAATGGTCACAAGAATTGCATGCAGGGGGAGACACTATTGAGTGTTAATTGAGAAAACTGAGTCTTGCTTCCAAGGATGCTTGGATTATGGTTGGGTCAGAAATGAGGCAGTACATAGCATCCAATGTAAGGAGTATTTGTTTGTCAAACTCTCTTCACTTGAAATTGTTTTATATAAGATAGAAATATACTTATAGGTCATATTGATTTGATCCTGCAATTTTTACATTTACTTACTGCAGAGAAAATGTTCCTCCTAGGAAAGGGGACAATGAGGTTCATTTCATCATTCTGAATCTTTGTTTTTCTGCTTGTTCCTAATAAATTTTAGCCATTTGAAAGGGTGGGAATTAAAATCGGTTTTTTGTTTGTTCATAGAAAAGCTCTAGGTATTAGCTTTTCCTGTCTGGTTAAAGGCCCCCTATGTTGTTCCTTAAGCTTGGGCGCTGTTTTAACTGAAAAACAGATTTTGCACATACAAGTTGTTACATTAGTAATGTAATAATGAAATGGGCCACATTATGTTCATACCACTATCAAGAGCTGCCCTTGTGACTATGTTCAAACCCGATATATTGTATTCAATAATTCTCCCAACAGAGCAGTATCGTACTGAATGTTTTAGTCTGCAGTGGTACTATGTCATCTCAGGAAACCATTTAAAAACCTATTACTTTAAGTACTGTGTTGATTTTGTTTTGACTATTATAGAAAATAGATGAGGGTGCTACACTTAAGACATTCCCCCTCTGGGTATATTTTCCAATACTATATTCCTTGCCATTGTTTATAATGCAATAAATATTTTCAGACCTACAATTCAATTCTGAATTATAAATATGCTCAAGAAAAACAATATCTAAGTAATTACTGTACAAAAGGAAAATAAGCCTTGTACTGATCCTATCCTTGGGTGATGCAGTTTTCTTTCTTAGAAGAGCAATTGAGTGTCATGATTATGAATCAAGTTAAGTTAGAAGGAAGAAATATTATCAGTATGAACCATGCAGGATGAAGGCAGATTGCTAAATGAACAAGAACTTAATTGTGGCACTGTATGGGCATTAGCATCTGGAAGGTTTTCTTCCTCCTACTTAGTAAATACAGACTTCAACTAACTCCTGTTACAGAGCTGTACATTTTCAGGACTTTGACACAAAACTGTTCATGAGAATCAAGAGAAACAATGTTGTCAGTTGGAACTAGGGTATGGTCCACTGAACTGGAAGACACAGTGACTGGTTCTTGTTGCTAGATGGGAAGAAATTGAGCTGAGCTCTTACAGCTTTTTTGTTTACATTTGCAGGATGTTCTATGCTTGCTTACTGTTAAGCCTTCCTGTTCCTATACAAAAATTGGAACATCTACATGCCCCGAGGCACCTTGGCAAAATAGTCTATGGTCCCTCTAGTACTTAAGCCCAGAGCTATTATTTTTTAATGTGGGCCTGCTTGATTCTAAGGGCATGGAATATAAACTTTGCCATGATCAGAGTTACACTTCTATCATTCCAGTTGAAAGATATGGCAGATGGAAATCATGTGAGCAGCAAGGAAACCTGCATACTTAAAAATATGTTTAAAAGGTATATTCACACAAATACAGGCATTCCAGATGCTAGGAAGGGTGGGGTGATCAATAGAGAGGTTTAAGGGATTGTTGAATAGGGTGATACTACATGGTCCAGATGTGCTAAAATTAAAGATGGAGACATGCACTGCCATTGTGCCACGTCTGAGGGGGCCCTTTACTTAATGGGGGGGGGGCAATCTGGTTACATGTGCTCAGACTTAACAAGGAGGTGTGGCTTACTCTCATATTTATAATCTTTGGAAGGGATGAGGCCCTCCCAGAAAAGGGGCTGGCTAGTGGTGGGCAGTAATGTGTCTTTCCTGGGTGCCTGATTGGGTGCCCACCCCAAGCCAATGAACAGAGCTTACTCTGGTCACCTGAATGGATTTCCAGGTGGGGCAATAGTGGAGCTGTTTTAGTAATGTTTGCACGAATGGGTTGCAACAGGTCAGGATGGGTGTTAATTGTTTAGGCAATTTAGCAAAAGATTCTCTGAGGAGAAGTAAGCATAGAGGACAAAGCATTTGTCCAGGTATCAGACATTACCATAGCGTTAAACAAAGGAAAAGGAAAAGCTTTTCTATGAACAAAGAAAAAGGTGAGTTGCAGTGAGGAGGCAAGGAGATGGCCATTTTATCAGTAGCTGAGGATTAAGTTATGAGTCGTACTTACCAGCAGACCCCATTGTCCTCATGCATTCCATTTGGGTGGGGGAAAGGGCCATGTCAAGAGGATGCCTTAGGTGACGACCACAACAAGCTCACTGCTGGTTCTACTTCATTTTGAATGGAATATTTCCTTGGCCTGTTTCTGATCAGACTCCATTTTATTTCCAGGACTAGGAACCCCTTCTCTCTCTTGCCATTGGTGTGCTCCTGTATTGACAGGCAGCGTCTCTTGGCCACAGAGCAGCTTGTCTTCCATTAACTTTTCCCAAAATGATTTATTGGTCCATTTTAAGACTGTTCAAGAAAGAAGCCTGCACACTCTCCAACCTCCTTAAGGTTGCAGAGTTCCAAATAGGCACTTCATATAGTAGGATGGTCAGAATTTTTGCACAACAAACCTTCACTGCCATTGGCACTGATTGACCTCTATACTGGGGGTGGGGGGTGAAAAATCTCAGAACGGCCATTAAGTGGACTTTTGTTCCTTCCAAGACATGGTTAAGATGAATAGACCAAGTGTTGGAAACTGTAAAGTGGAACTCAAGGTAACAATATGAGTCCACTTGGTCTATCAAAAGTCCATTGCTTACCCAAGACATTCATAGGAGTTCTAGCTTTCTGAAAGACCAAGATCTTTGATTTACTGTATTCAATAACCAGTTGCTTGTTCTGACAATATTTTGCCATACAGCAAAGTAAATGTCCCAATCCTACTCTCATACAGGATAGTAGCGCAGCAGCATCTGCATACAATAAAATCAGCAGGTGATGGATATGTACTTTAGGAAAACAGAAGTTTCTATGTTGTAGCTTAAGAGAGAGGTTGTGTAGATATAAATTTAAAAGGTCAAGGGCCGAAATACAGCCCTGTCAGATGTCTTCTGTTACTGGGATTGGGTTGGAGTTGTTTCTATTAGCAGGACATCTCCCCTTAACAAATGATGTAGAGTACAGTGATTTAATCACAGATAATCTTGCTGGCATATGCAGCTGTTCCAATTTGTTTGAGAGGTTCAGACAAGAGACTAAGCTAAATGCAGTGCACAGATCAAAAAAAGATGAATATAGCTTCCTTCTATGAGAGATGTATTTATCTGCCAAAAAAAGAAAGTGTTTAGGCATGGTGAAATGTGGGACCCTCCTGGAAATCAGATGGTTCTGGTCTTCTTGTGAGGTAGTTGTCATCCACTCACACAGTCTAGATTTGAGGTGGGCTGTGTATAATTTTCCAGGAATTGGAAGTAAACCGATGGAGTTATAATTAGCTAATAGATCAAATGATTCCTTTTTGTGAATGGGAGAAATTATAGCCTGATACCATATGTCTGGGATTTTGCCAGAATTATCAATGGCAATAAATATTACAGCTTAAACATTTACTGGTGGGCTCCAATTTAACTTGGAAGGCTCAGCAGGGACTAAGGCAGGGCCAAGTGATTTCCCAACTTTTTGTTTTCCCAGTAAGGTGAAGATTTCCCAGTTTTCCAAATGGCTGGAATTCATATTTAGAGAAAGGTCTTCTGGCAAGAAGAAGGAGTTGTTAAAAACAATTTCACAGTAATTCTCCCAGTCTGTAAGGGTAACTGAACAAGTAGACCAAGAATGTCTTCTACTACTGTGGTTTAGTGGAGGCCTGAAGTAGTGGACACCTGAAGTAATTTCAACCAATAACATTTCTGATAGGCCCTCTTTTTAAAACTGTCTATAATTAGAAAGTTGATTTTTGGCCTGCAAATACCACAAGGGACTGAGATGGGGATTTGTTCTGTGAAAACTGAATAGCAATTGGGATTTCTTTCTCTTCAAAATTTTAGAGTATCTATCATGCCTGAGGGGTCCACAATCTTTTACCACTAAAATTGAAACTGTCAAAAAAGGTTGCAATAATTCTATTAACTTGAGGAAGTTTTTAGGATGTATTCTAGCAGCCCAGAGAGAATCTTGTTCCTTATATCCAACACTGGGGATATGAACACCATGGTATTCATAGTCACATGCAGGAGTCGTTTTGTAGAAAAATAGGGTCCGGCCCCTTCCCAGCCAAGCCGGCTTGCCGGCGCTCAGGCTGGGGGCCGTCTTTGCCCCTTCGGAAGGAGGGAGCAGCAGACTTAGGCCCGTATCTGGGTCTTGCAGCTGGGCGTGGCGTCGGAGCTATATAAGCCCTGCCCCCACCCAGAACGTCGCAGTTCTCTTGGCTCCCTGCCCACCCACCCTCCCTTTGGCAGTACAGGCTACATCCGGTCACCTTATTAGGGGCCAGGTAGGAATTTTTTCACCTTCACATAATTGGCCCATGTGGAGGTGTTTTTCGCCTACCTTGTACTGCCTATTAGTATTAGGTTTAGTGGTAGCAGTTTAATATGGTCGCAGGCTGGAGGATGTTTGGCCACAGGGTTTTGCAGGGGAGCACCCATGGCCTAGCACCATTGGTGCGGTGGTCTGTATGAACCGTAGATGGGCTACACGGCTCAGTGCGGGGAATGCAGATCACGGGGAAACTCACCTGGGCGGATCTTTCCATGGGAATTGATGCTAGCCCAGGTGGAGTATGGCTGGGGGCCTGGCCGCTCAGCTATAACCCGAATACGGCGGGCTTGTGCTGGGGGCAGGGTGGCTCGCCCTTTGGACAAGGCGGGGTCCGGGGGTGACCCCAGGGCTTGTCCCGTTCAGGTTCCATCCCTGCCAGTTATTGGTTATGAGTTATTTAATAAAAGCAGCCCGGTTTTAAACCCAACACTTGTGTCTGTCTCTTCATTCTGACTGGGGGGGCAAGTGGTGGAGCTCATTAGCATAACTCATTAGCAGTAGAGATCCAGCCAGCCTAAGCAGGCCTCGCTCTCCTGGACAACCCCTCCCAGGCAAGAGACCAGCAAGCCACCCACAACCCAAAATCACATGAGAAGTGGAGAAAGGGTGATGTGGGCTTCTCCAGGGATTAATGAGGGCTGCTGGAGGTGTGGCAAAGCCCCTGGTGGCTGGCTGGCTGACTACTTTCCTAATCCAGGGATGGTTATGCAGCTGCACCTACTATTCAATGGACAAAGTAGGTGGGGAGGAGGAGGGGGAACCCTCAGAAAGCTTCAGGACCTGCGCTCCTGTGAGCTCCTGCTGAATCTGAAGCCTGCTCACATGTACTTTTAATCCCAGGTTCAGTTCCAACAGTAGAGGTGAATTATCATTATCGTTGGGATTTTTCAGCTGAAATGATCTAATGAGTTCAGATACGGAGGATGAAACCAGGAAACAGTCAGTTGGATTACACCCTGCAGAGAGATAGGTAGAGTACCCTGCCTTGTCAAATCTAGCATCACCATTTACAATTCTTAGCCCTAATTTGACAGCTAACTGGATCAAAAAGGGCCCGCTAGTTCACCACTTTAACTTTTGAAACCCATGGACCTAGAAAAGAAGAGAGAAAAGATTGATCCGGGGACCAGGATTAGTTCCAATGTGTGCATTTAAATCTCTACCTGGAATAACTGGAACATTAGAACTCGGCCATTCACCGTGGTGATGCAATGGAAAAAAGCTTATCCCAATATAGTTTACTGTCCTTCAGGTTATGCTGAGGAACTATATAAGTATTTATTATCAACAACTGCCAGATGTTGACAGAGATCAAACTAGTTTGAGCAACAATGGGGTCTACATTCACAGGTTTCATGCTGGTAATAACACTTTCTTGAAATAGGCCCACCAACCCTCCCCCCACCTTAATCTTCCCTTATTATTTATGTCATTAGCTTTAACTGACAGAGATTGATAGCCATGCAGGCAATACCCCTCTAAGATGTGGGGTCTTGTGAGCAAAAATTCTACTTTGTGAACTACTGGCATTAAAGTTGTGAGGAAGAGATTTAGCTACTGCATAAATTAGTTTGCTCTGTGGCCGTCCTTCCTGAGCTGAGGCAAAAATGTGTGAGCCACAGGCTAAAAAACTGAGCTAGCTCACACTAACTCTGGTTGTCTGGGAAAAAAAAAAATCAAAGGTTTCACCCAGCATGTTGATAACAGGAGGAGTGTACCTCTGCTTTAATTATATTAAAGTTTCCTGTCTGGTCATTTCTAAAAGAACATTAGGTTTCTTTTTTAAAGTATGGATTCCTACACCTAACGACATAATCTTGATCAGCTACCAGCAATGCTTTATAAGATTCCATCAGGTCTTTTTCAAAGGAGTTGTTGCAGATAGAAATCTTATATAAAGGTGAAATGCTCAAGTCAATAAGTGGCAGGTTATTACCAAGGTTCTCATATAGCCCCTGGCATTATATTAGAATATTGTGCTAATTTAAGGTAAAATAACAGGATTCCTAAATAGTTTCTGTTTATAAATTCTGTCCTCTGAAAATTTCCTTCTCCAGAAGGGAATTCCAGAAGAATGGAAAACTAACGTAACTCCAGCTGAATGGTGAAAGGTAGCAAGAATCAGAAACGATTTCAAATCAATTCTGTGAGACAGACATTCGAGCAAAACAGACGAATGGTTTAAAATGAACCATATGCTATTTTACCACGACAGTCTCCTTTCTTTGGAAATACAGTCAGCACTATTTGGTCAGGGTTGTTCACAAATGATCAGTGCAAGTTTTGTTCTACTAAGGGTTTGTTTTTCAGATAATTTTCCACGCTCCCTATCTATTTCCTGTCTGGTTTGAACAGCTGAGGGGCTTCTGCAACTTGGCAAATGCAATGTACTTGATTATAGTAAAATTCTAGAACAGCTAATTTGCTAGCAACCAAATCTAATTTCTCATATATGTTCTCTAAAGTTTGGCTAAAATTTGAAGGTAAGGGGGAAGAGTTATTTGGGGTTTTAGAGGTCTTATCTCCTGTTTCAGTGGGGATTGCAAATTTGCTATTAACTTCTTCAAACAACTGAGAAGGGGGAGCAGAAATATCATTCTTCAAAATTTCAAATTTTTTTTGTACTTCTAGAGACATTTTCCTTTGCTTACAACATACCTGCTCAGGTGGAAAATCAATTGCCCTCCTTCAACCCACAACTCCCACTTTAGCTGCAGCTAATAATTACAGTTCAGTTAATTTACTTAAAATAATTACTAAGATAATAGTAATAAAATAGTAAAATAAAATGAAAATAAATTGAGTAGGGCTAATATAAATAATATACTACTCTAGGGCTTGCACTTTCTCCAAAAACCCATATAAAGTTACAACATGGATACACACACTCACAGAACAAAACAAATGACCATGAACTAACCTAAATTCATCAGTCCCCTCACACTAAATTAAAAGGCACTTAAATGAGACAGGAGAGATAAAAAGAGAGCCTAATTCAAAATAAATTAAAGTGCTACTTATGTCATCAGAGTGGAAACGCCCAGGAGGAATGGCTTCCATTAACAATTCTACAATGGATTCCTGTTTGCCTGAGGTAAATACTCCTAACAAACAAGCCTGTTACTCTGGTTTCCTTAACAAACTCCATAGCCTTTCTAAAATCAGAAATCCTTGAAAGTATCTCTGCTCTCCCACACCCCTTAAATGATCTACTTAATAAGATCCAACAAACTCTCCAAGTTGTAAAAACTGGCAGATTGTAGCATGGAGATAGGCATCACTATGCAGACTGAAATTCATTTGTTACAAGAGAAAGATGATCAAATGGGAGAGAAGATTTTATCTTTGGAGCTGGAGGTGCATAACACCCCCCCTTAAATTTCATGGAATTAAGGAAAATGCAGAGGGATCTACTTTATTATCTTTTTATATCTGCTTTTAGCTTCAATGCTTAATTTAGAAGAGGGAGTTGCATGCATCATAACACATGCCAATTGAAAAGGATCTATTAAGAATGCTTCCTAAGAGATTGAGAGATATTATTGCCACATTTATGGACAATTTTACCCATAGAAGAATATTGGAGGAAGCTGAAAACCAAGGTTTCCTAATTCATCAAGGTGATCAGATTCAGGTGTTCCTGGATCTCCTGCAGGAAGTTTTGGCAATATGATGGGAATTGAAAGTGACAATGAAAAGCCTCATAGCTGCTAACATTAAATAGAAGTGAATCAACTCGTGTAGACTTTTAGTTATAAATAATGGAAAATCTCTGCTTCACATGGGGACAGTGGTGTTGCCTTGATCAGTGCCCTAAATCTATGTCAAATAGAAGATGATCCTATGGAAGGCCATTCAGGACATTTGCAGAAGAGGAAGCTTGTGTATCAAACTACACCTTCCAAGTGGATTAAAATCCCTATAAGTTTGAATCCATAATTAAAAATGGTGTTACTGTAACTTATCTACTCAATTTCCTTTTTGTGACAAGCTGATTTGACTCTTTATATATCTCGGGAGAGGGCTGGAGGTGGGGGTCATTTATTTTTCTCTTGCTTTAATTTACATTTTCCAGGTTCCCTGTGAGACAGTAAAGTGTCTTAGTGATGAAAAGTGTCTTAGCTTCATTATTCTTGGTGTTTCTGAAGTCAGGTAGACCTACTCTTCTTCAACAGTATAACTTTCCTATTTAAAGAGTTTATTGTAATACTCTAGTTATCTCTTTTATTACAAAGACTTATTAGTATGTTATTTAGTCAAGGGAGAGTGTACAGTTTGTTAGGGGTGATTATTAGTGCTTAAGTTTTTTATCATTAGTTTTTTCTGATTCTTTAATACTTGAATTAATTCATATTGACCTACTTTATCAACTGTTGATTGGTTCAGTTCTTAAATTGTTTTATTCTAATTCACATCAAAATTGAATCTACCACATTAGCTAGTTAAGAGTGGGGGTGGTGGTTTGGGAAAAGGGGATATAAAATTCCAACAGTCAAAAATAAATTAAATTACTTCTGATTAATTTTTAAATCCATAATCTGTTTAGGTTGTATAATAATTACATTTGTTGGCTGGGTGGTACTAGCTTACTGTTCAATTTATATTGTCAATACCTGGTTTAAGTTAACAATCTAGTCAAGCCTGATCACTTATAGTGTGGTTTAATTATTCTCTGTATTTAATCTTATTTGTCAGATTTTAGGGCTAAGTGACTATAAGAGTAAGTTGAATTCAATTATATCTTATTTATTTGTTCTACTACAACCATATAGATTAGTGATTTGTTAATAAATAGTTTTATCATACCATTTATTTTACCATCTTTACCATACAATCTATTGTGATACTTGACTATTTATACTTCATTGTCACCACTGTCTCTTACTCTGGTGTTAATCTAAATGGGGATGTCAAATAACACTTGTTCTTTCAAATTCTTAACTCTTAATGTCAGGTAATTTAACAACCCTATTAAATTGTAATGAGTAATTATGGGTTTAATTGAAATAAAACCTGATGTAGTTTTTCTTCAAGAAACTCATTTAAAATTTGATTCAGATCTATTTACTAAATTGAAATGATTTTTATCAGCAAGTGTTAGCTCCAGGTTCATCAAAAACCAGAGGCATCGCCATTTTATTTTCCAGAAATTTCAAATTTAATGTAGAATCTTTAGAATTAGATCCTATGGAATGTTTCATTTTTGCTAAGGGTTGGCTCAATAATGAGAAACTGACCCTGGCTTCACTATATGTACCAAATTCCAATCAGTAACCATTTTGTGGTGAAACCTTTACCAAACTTTTCAAATTTAAGATGGTGACATTTTTTTTTGGTGGGGGGACACCTTAATTTAGTAGCAAACCCAATCCTTGGTAAATCATATATCTCTAATCACATAATTTCAAGATCCTATTCTCTACTCCTATGCTAATTTAAGTTATAGGATATTTTGTGGTTTCTTCATCCCAAGAATGAGATTATGCTTTTTTCCCTCCTCCAAGACATGCCTCATACAGTAGAATAGATTTTGATTGGTTTTATCTACTTTGTTAAATAAACTTAATTTCCTGAGATACTGGGCCTAAATTCTGGTCTGATTATTCTTGGGTTGATTGTATATTCATAATGGATTTGAAGTGAGGAAGACAAATTGGCACTTTAACAATTTTTTTGTGTGTGATAACATACTCTTCAAGGCTATAGAGACTCAAATTTCAGATTATCTACAAATTAATAATATGAAAGATCTTTCCTTGACTATGTTTGGAATGATTTAAAGGTAGTGTTGAGAGGATTTTAGTATCCAGACCTTATTTACAGAAACTTAAGAATCAAATGAGGTTATTCATTGTGGAAAGAATATCAGTTCTGAAAAAGCTGCACAAAAAGAGGGGTGGTAAAATATACAAAAAAAACCCCTGTTCGCTGAAGATTTTGACATTTCCCAAAACAAAACACCAAAACTGAAGCGGTATTATTGGAACAAATTGCTAAAGGCTCTCAGGCTCTTTTCTTGGAGGATGAAATCGAAACGTGATTTCTAGCCTAATTCATCTTTTGAGAGATAATAGGGGTAACATGTTCAACGAAAGGTGCTATTACACTGTTATTTATGGAATATTACCAAAAGCTCTATCAGTCCATGAAGTCAGATAAAGTTTCAATCGATACTTATTTTGAAATCATAGAACATCTTAAATGCATCAAAGATGAACATAGGTTATTATTAGAGCAACCAATCACTATACAAGAAACTCTAGAAACGATTAAAAACCTTAAAATTATAATAAGATGCTGGGCTGTGATTTCCCATCTGAATTTTATAAGAGGTACATAACTATCCTGACAAGTCCATTCACTGAAGCTGGTAACTATCTCTTGAAAACTGGTTTGATGCCGCCTTCTTGATCTCATGTTTCCATTATCATCATCACCAAAACTGATAATGATGCAACACTTCCATCTTCATTTAGACCTATTTCTCTATTGAATCATGATTTGTAAATATTCACTATTGCAAAACATCTGGAAAAAATCATTACTGAATTTTTGATTTTGATTAAGCAGGTTTTATGCCAAATAAAGGTTTATAATACCTTTAAAACTCTTAATATAATTGTTGTCAATCACAAAATTACAATAAACTATTCTTTCTTTAGACATCCATAAGACATTTGATAGTCTTGAACTGCCTTATCTGAAATCTTTGCTCTCTCAAATGGAGTTTCGCCATAACTTTATCAGGATCATAGATACATTATACTCAACAGCTAAAGTTCAACTGAACATTAATGGTAGCAATTTCAATACTTTCAATCTGGAAAAGAGAATGCATCAAGGTTTGCTTTTGCAATCAACCCTCCTAGCTATTTCCATTAAGCAAAATAACTTAATTAAAGGAGTGACTATTGCGAATAATACTTTTGAAATTTAGTCTTTTTGCTGACAATTCAGTTTTATATCTTACTGAACCCTTTGATTAGATCCAGCATCTCCAAGTCTGTTGACAACTTTGCTCAGGTATCTCATCTTTTAATCAATCAACAAGTTGGTCATTTATCCCATACATTTATCACCAGAGTTAGTCTATAAATTAAAAGCCTCATAGTCATTAAAATGGGTCTCATCATTATGGACATCACTAGATCTGAACATTCCATTAAATGTGGATGATCTCTTGATATGCAGCTTGTTAGAGCTCCATCAAAATATTTGTTCCCTAATTAAACAATGGGAAAACCTCAGCCTTTCATGAGCTGATTGGTATGACCGCATCAAATCATTTATTCCCTCTATTTCAATTCCTTCTGATTATTTTAAGAAATGGCAAAATATTCTTAAATCTTTCCTTTGGGCAGGTAGAAACTAAGAATTCCATTCAATATTCTTTGTAGATTATAGTGGTTTTAATTATGTGGATTTGAGATCTTACTATGAATTGGCTCATTATCTAATACTAGGAATAAGGTCCAGTTTGAAGAAAAATACACTGGGCTCTAGAAGAAGGCTCTGGGTGAGTGCCCCGCACCCTTGCTGTCTTCCCACTCATCCAAGTGAAGGCATTCACTCCCCCACACATACCTCAAGAGGAGCTGATCTCTGCCATCTGGAGAGCAGTTCACCTGGAAATTGGCAACAATGAAGTCCCATCCCGCCTCAAACCCCACCCTCTCCAGGCCCCACCCTTTAAATCTCCAGGATTTTCCTAACATGGAGTTGGCATACCTATCTCCTTCCTTTTATCTGCCCCTCTGACATCAGCTTTCCATCATCTTCCCCTTCCCTGCAGCCTCTATATAGGAAAAGTACAGGTTTTCTCCACAGTGGTGGTAGGGGGAATCAAAGCAGCTCACATCATTTTCCTCTCCCTCCTTCAACCTGAAAAACAACCATGGGAGGCAGAATAGGCTGGAAGTCTGTGAGTGGTCCAAAATCATCCAGTCAGCTTCCACAGCAAGAACCTGGGTCTGGCAGACCTCACTCTAAAGATTGTATGCCCTCTTCAAACCCCACCACAGAAACTCCAGGGATTTCCCACCAACCTGGGAAGATATCACTAAAGGTCTCTGGGTGAGTGCTTCCCCACCATTATTGTCTTCCAACCCACCCAAGTGAAGTCATTCACTCCCCCCCCACCTCAAGGGGAGCTAATCCCTGCCATCTGGATTCCAGATCTCTCTAGCTATCCTGGATAAAATAACTTTGGAGGGTGGACTGTATGGAGGGTGGACAGGGGAAAATATTCCCCTGAGGTCTCTCCCTTTCCTGACCAAAGCAGCCTGGGTTGCCTAGCAACAGTCTCTGGCTGGCACTTCCCAGGGGGCAGTCATGGGCTCTAAGGAAACACTCACAGTGGGGCCTGGCCTCCCTGGCTATTTCTGTGACCTTTGGAGGCTGCATGTGCTGGGAGGCTTTCATGAGGCTGCCAGTAACTCTGCAGCCCTTTCTGAAGCTGGTTGACAGAGAGGACATAGAGATGAGTTGGAGATGTGGCTGCCTCTGATGTAAGACTGCTTTTGGCAGTTTGGTCAATGTTCCTGAGTCTGCAATAGGTGGGGGCAGGGGAGTCAGTCAGTGGGAGGCCAGAAGCAGTAACCGATGTGTGATGGGCCAATAATATGTTCCCATAGTAACTGCTAGAACTAAGGTTGGTTGCATTTTACTGACAGAATCAGCTTTGCTGGATAGCGACTCAACCAGTGGCACACACGTACTCTTGATGACAGGCCAAAGGCTGATAACCTACATTCCCACTGAGCCCCAACCAATTGGGATGGTCAGATTTGCCACATGACAGGAGCATTATTATTATTATAGATAATCAAAATGCTTCAATTGACTCCAAAGAGGGACTGAATTCAGATTTTAAATGATCCTACATTTCCTAACTTGAGTTCAGAAATTATTTTGAATCAACCATTAGGAAGATCTCCTGATATAAAGTTATGCTGCTTCTTGTACCCCTCTCTTTAAGTTTTGGATAAATGTAGATTGAGTCTACCTAAGGATTCTTTTCTTCCATCCTCAACCAAGATTGGTTCAAACCAGGACAAGATAGATATTTTACATAAGCTTGGAGAAAAGCTGGTTTTAGGCTTTTTGATATTTCCAATAAGAGGTTTGCTAGAGAAAAGTAAACTGGAGGAATCCCTTAACACAACATTATGTTAGTTACTTTCAAGTTAAACAATTTAGCTACAAATCTCCAACTCTATAAATTATTTATTTATTCAATTTCTATCCTACTCTCTCCACTGAAGCGGGCTTAGGGTGGGTTACAACAGAAGGGTTCATACAATAAACCATGCCTAAAAATCTAAATCCCAACAATTAAAACCACAGTAAACAACATTAAGATGGCATTCTAAAATCACGTTGCCCTGGATCTGTTTCAGATTTTAATAAATACGGAGAGCTTCCAGTTCTGGCATCTCAGCCTTAGGAGCAGCCTCCTTGGCTGCTTGTAAATCTGGCAATTGGGGGGTCTTCTGGCAGGGAGACTCGACTCCAAGACTCTGGGGGAGGGTCTTGGAAGATTAGATTAGATAATTTTATTTATATCCCGCCCTCCCCGCCGGGGCAGGCTCAGGGCGGCTAACAGTAACAGATTGCAGTAACAGGCATGCAGATTGACAAGGCTCTGGAGTTTGGTGGTGACCAACTTCCCGAGCAGCTGTTGCTGCGATGCCCCGCTGCTTTGAATGGTATCTCTGATTGGTAACAGATGACCGCTGGCTTCTTCTATTTTTCATGCTAATGATCTTTCAAAGCATCATTTTTTTCTACTACAGCTATCAAAACGGAACCTTGCAAGTAAGTCTGATCTACAACTTTACCGACTAGTGAAATCTTTATTTCAGAACCAACTTGGACTGTTCTGAAAGAGGGGAAGGAGGGGAACCCCTCTCCCAAAACAGAGGCTTCCAAAAGAAAAGAACGAACATTTGGGCTGACTTGGTTTAAAACTTAACAACATATCATATTACAACTTGAACACAGGCTGACTGTTGTTAAAAGGGAGAAGTGCATTTGAGACTTATTGGGACTGAATTGAGTCAAACTGGAATGTAAGAGAAAAATATCGTAAGTGGAAATTTAGAAGGATTTGTTAATTTGGGACTTGGAGGTATTATTCAGCTTTCACTATTGAATTATTTTGTGGAAAGATGACACAGCAAGTAAAATGGATGACTTTATGGCTACCTTATCCTCTATAAAACAGGGAATTGGTTGCTTAAAGGAGTTGATAATAGATTGGGTACAGAAGTTTCTGATTAAATGTAATGAGGCTGAAATTATACAGGAGCAGATAGACCAAGACAATCAAGAAGGCTTTCATTATCTAACACAATATTAAAAGGATAAAACAATAGCTAATAAATTATAGAGACAAATATTTTGAATAGCTAAAGAGATATTTTATATTTTATTTCTAGAAGCTAAATCCTCAATGAACCTAGAAGTATTAAAAGTTACTTCTAATTTTACACCACAATTTGGAAGCATCTTTGTTTTGATATTTTTGAATGTACTTTTCTCTCTTCTCCTGCTTTTACATATGTTTGAATATTGGGTAGGCATTGTCCCTAATAATTTAAATTAATTTGAATAGTATTTAAGAGAGATGTCTTATTTCTATTGGCTTATAGTAAGTTAGACAAAATTTTAGCCATGTAAAGAATTATTTTAGTGTTTTTTTTCTGTTCAAATTTGGTTAAAGCAATTTAGTGGAGGTTATGTCATAATTAAGCATTCTCTTTCTTGGGTAGTAAACAAGCTTGTATGGTAGACTAAGACTTCTTGTTTTCTCTCCTCTCTTTATAAGTATTTATGGTATTTGGGCATATGTTGTCTCCAAGAATGTTTAATTTTGAGTAACCTTTTTTAGTGTATCACTGTCATCAGTTTATGGTATCCTAGAGAATAGATATGCTGTATAACATTGGAGATCTGCTTTTCATGTTTTGCTTGGAATTCTCATTAGTATAGATAGTCAAAGGGTTGTATTGAGAAGTTCTCTTATTTTTTGGTAGTAATGAGCTTGTATGACAGACTAAAAATCTTTCCTCATTTTTTCCTTCACATTTTCCTTTTTTCTTGTTTTTAATTATTCTGCTTGTTATTTTTCCTTCCTCTTTTCATTTCCTTCTTTCTTCTTATAGGTATTAAAGTAGGCTTCCCAATCCCCAGGTCCCAGCGGGGGATCCCCCGTTTTCACAGGCTTCTCCCCGCCCCCAGCCAGCTGGCCGGCGGGGAAAGCCCCACCCCCCACAATCACCATGTAGTTTTAGAGCTCCTGCAGGTCCGTTTTTAAAATATGTGCCTTTAAGGCTGAGCAGGAAACAGGAAGGGCTTCGAAGAATGGCCCCTCCCTTTGTTTTGCTTTCATTTTCAGAGCAAGTAAAGTTCTGCAGGAACAAGACCCAGTAAGTATTTGTGTGTGAGAGAGAGGGAGGGGGCAGGGGATTCCCTGGTTTGGAGCCCCCCCCCACTTTAGAAAGCATGGGGGGAGGGAAATGTCTACTGGGCACTCTATTATTCCCTATGGAGAACGATCCCTTTAGGGAATAATGGGGAATTGATGCGTGGGTATTGGGGGCTCTGGAGGGGTTATGTTTTGAGGTAGAGGTACCAAATTTTTAGTATAGCATCTAGTGCCTCTCCCCAGAATACCCCCCAAGTTTCAAAACGATTGGACCAGGGGGTCCAATTCTATGAGACCCAAAAGATTGTGACCCTATCCTTCATTATTTCCTATGGAAGAAAGGCATTTAAAAAGGTGTGCTGTCCCTTTAAGTGTGATGGCCAGAACTCTCTTGGAGTTCAATTATGCTTGTCACACCCTTGTTCCTGGCTCCACCCCCAATGTCACCTGGCTCCACCCCCCAAAGTCTTCTGGCTCCGCCCCCAAAGTCTCCAGATATTTCTTGAATTGGACTTGGCAACCCTATATTAAAGACAAATGGATATGATCTATAATTTGTTTAACAGAACTGTGAGAAATCATAAAAGGTCACAAAATGTTTGTAGAATTTAATGGTAATATTTGGTTAAGATATAGTAGCTTGCAGGTATAATGAATCATGGCTTTTTCTGTAGTAGAAATAACTGTAGCGTGTATATTTTATTTTTCTTTGGTATTGTTCCCTCTCTCTCCCCCCTCCCCTTCTGTTTAAACTTAATTAAAAACTTGAAATTTGAAGTTGTATGTTTTCAGTTACATTAATGTCTTTTCTCAGATTTTAATATGGTTTGATCAATGGGTTCCCGAGTTATCAGAGTCAAACAAAATAGCAGTTTTATGGCAGTTTGAACAGGAGGGGGCAATCATATTGGACATTTGCTGACTTAATTAAAAACCTGGAGGAATAGTTCTGCACAGCACCAGCTGAATGTCACAGGCGTCACCGACAACAGGCAGCTGCCACATTTTGCACTAGCTGTAACTCTCAGTATGTGGCTGAGTAATGCTTGCTACTGACTCTCCAGGTAGACTCAACAAGGAAACTCTCACACACAACGTATTTAGATAAAGCAGTGCGTATTTACAAATATTTACAGAGGTGAATATATACAAGCTTTCTCAGAGTGAAAACGTGCTTCGCCTAGCATCAGTTAAATCCCAAGGGATGAACACAAAGCTACCCAAGTCCATATATACTACAGTCAGCCAATAGCAACATAGTGCTGAGTCACTAAACCACTCCCACAAGAGGAGGAAAAACAGCACACCTGACTCCGCTCACATGATTCCAGCTGTCACTGGCTGTCAACGTTAGATGCTTCCAATCTAAGCATGCATCATACCTTACACAGACTCAATATACTGATAGTAGTTTCTGGATCAGTTACAAGGGTAGACCCACCCATGTAGAGCAAGTTACAATTGTCTAATCTGGAAGTGACATTGCATGGATCACTCTAGCTGAGTTGTGGAAGGAGAGGTAAAGGACTAGTTGCCCAACCTGCTGAAGATGTGGAGGAGGGGGGGGGGGAGGAGGTTGATTTGGCAACTGCTGTGACCTGGGCCTCCATCTAAAGTGAGACATCCAGAATCACACCTAGACTCTGAACTCTGGGGCTGGGGTCAAGATTAGGAGAGACCTAATTTCAGTACTATTACTTGCAGTAAAAACTGCCATTGCTTCAAAATGCAAAACTAACTCAGCTCCTAAGGTATCTCTTTGGTTTGATACATTTTGGAATATATATATAATGGATAAGATCACTGACTGTTTATTACAGTCTGAACTCTTTCCTAGATCTGATTTCACTGAGAAATGGTTCCTGTTCTAGATTTTATATCATCTCTTGATATGGTTCCAGAGAAAATTAAGACTCTCTACTCAGTATTTTAATCTTGAGTTGCCATGTGTTATTGTCAGTCAGTAAATACCTTTACTGGCATAAAGCCATATGTTGTTAAGAGGCTTTTGCTATTGTAACTGTTTAGACTATAGCTTTCTTGTCTAATGCTGTTAAATTATAAATTGGATACAATTTTTCTTTGCATGGCTATTTCTACCTTCTCTATATCAGTAGCCTATATATATTATTAGTGCTTATTTAAAAAAATAGTGCTTGTTAAACGTTTTAATCTTTGTTCCTAATTTTTGTACTCATTGTGAATTCAATAAACTGATTAAAATTTCTAAAAATAGCATGTTTTGATAAATTCCACTTGAGAGAGACATGGAAGTTTAAATAATTATTGTCTGATGTTATGGGGAATAGACAAAATAAGATATGACATCACTTATTATAAATGATTGATTGAAGACATTTTAAGTGGAATTCTTTTGTGCATTAATTGGATTCTCCATCCTTAAGTGCACACTTTACTCTTTGAGTTCAAAGTTCACCTTGCTTGGGTCCTGTGTTTCTTGATATTCAAGGGGCATGCTAAATCACTCTGTGTTGGTTTATATTCTGTGTAGTACCACAAAATACATGATGTATTGCGTTTGAGGTGATGTTCAACAAAATACCAGAAAGGACAGGAAGGCTTTCATTATCTAACACAATTATTCATGATCAGAGCAACACAGAGAGATACACAAAACACAATCCCCTGCTCAGTTCAACCTAAGATTTATTACCAGAGTCATTCAAGGTAACCTAGCAGTCTAATAACTTTATCAATGGATAATAAAATACCAAAACCCTTATAGCGTGGATAACTGTTTCCTGAGATATCTTTATAAAATACTTTCATAAAGGGCATCCCCCTCTGTTTTACATGTAGTTGATGTTCTGATGTCCACATTGCCACAAAAAGTAGAAAGTTCAACTTGTAGGATTTCACACACACACATACCTTCAACAGGCTTACACACACACACACAAAGAACTGGATACTGTAAAGGAAAGGGGAAGGAAAGCCCCATCCTCCCATCATGGGACCTGACATGCCTTGCTATCGAGTTGTTGGCCACAGCCCATAGGGGCCAAACTGCCCAGATGGCCAAGCCCAAGCTTGCTGTGCACTCGTGGCAGGGAAGGAGGAAATACCTTGAGCTCCTGTAGCAATGCCGGAAACAGCTGGAGCAGCAGGGCCCCATGGACCCCACAGCCAAGCCGGCCCAGTGTATGACTGTGGCGTGTCTCCAGTCTTACCCACAGATCCAATTGGCACCAGCGCCCCAGAATCCATAGGAAATGGAGCTGAACCCCCTTGTGCGCCTCAAGAACTGCCAGCTCCTCCTGCGATGTTTCCAGCAGACCTGCCCTTGAGAATGGACAACCTGATTAAAATACCTGCTTGAAATGCAGCCTTAGAATTTTCCCCCAAGTCTAAATCTAAACCCTGTGAGGGAGGAATTCCGGAAGCCTCCTCCAGAGCCCTAAGCCTTTGCAAAATAGCAGCATTTACCACCTCATCACTGTCCTCATCTGAAGATGATAAAGGGGGAGCTGGCCTCTTAGGCGGGGCCCTAGAAGCCTTAAGTGTGGGATGTTTTTCCTTGGACTTCCCCATCCCTTTTTTCCCAGGCATTTTAACAATACCGGCCTGAAGTACTAAGAGCAAAAAGCTGTCAAAAATTCCACTAAAATGGTCGCTCCTGCACAGCGCCTAAAATGGCTGCCGCCTTCTTCAGCAAGAAAGCCCCCAAGGACAATAGCAAAGCTGTGGCCAAAATGGCCCCTTCTCCACAGCTCCCAAAATGGCTGCCCTCTGATTAAAAAAGACAGCCACAAAGAGGACATAAAAATGGCTGCTGCAACACTATAGCTAAATCCCCCCCCCCCAAAAAAAGTTTTTTGGTAGAGGCCTTTCACATCACCCACTACCTGATCCAGTACCAACAAGGGAAAAAGTGGCTTCCACAATACTGCCCCCACACCCAACCCCCAGAGGAGTTTGTACTCCACGCTAGCAAAAAGCCTAACCCAAGAAACACCTTTTTTAAAAGGGAAGGGGAGAGGGGGAGGGAGGGTCAAACCAGCCATATAATGGAGATATACCAAGCCACGTCCTCACATTCACCAGAGACCTAACAGCAGCCCCGATCCTCAGCAACATGCTGCAGTTAAAATCAAGCTCACAGGCTTTATCAGCGACCTGATCTCCATTGAAAAGCCTGAATGCCAGGAAGCCAAAGGAAACTGACATGAAGCAGGAGAGAGCTAAAAGCACTCCTGCCCAGCAACTCAATCAGCCCCTGATCTTCCTTAAAACGTCTGAAAGCTGGAAGAAAAGGGGAACTGACAAGACCAGAGCCAGCAAGCAAAAATACTCCTGCCCAGCCACCTAATCTTCACTTAAGGAATGCCTAAAAAATAACTCAAACTGAAAAATCTTAGCAGGAGCAAGCTAAAAGCTCTCCTGCCTAGACCGATTACTAGACGGAGACTGGCACGAGTGGGGAAGGTGTGCTGCTGCTGCAGCCAGCCCCGCCCCCAAGCACAAGCCCATCGTGCTGTCAATCCTCTTCTCTTCCCCCAAGGGTGGCAAATGTGTCCCTCCGTCCTTACAGCGAGGCTGCAGGCGGTTGGGACAAATAGCCACTACACCAAACTGGCTCTGCTTAGATATTAGTCTAAGGCCGTTTTCCCACTGAGCTTACCTCGGAGCGACGTCCCTCTTCACCGCGCAGCGTCTGCACGGATTTCCCACCAACTGCTCCGAGGCTGCTCCGAGGAACCAAGTAGAGTCGCGGCTTTTGCGTCGCTAACGTCAACTGGTTTTTAGCAGTTTCCATTTGCGACGCAAAAGGTCAGGAACTTCCTGGTTCCTCGGAGCAGTTGGTGGGAAATCCACGCAGACTCTGCGTGGTGAAGAGGGACATCGCTCCGAGGTAAGCTCAGTGGGAAAACGGCCTAAGAGAAGCACTTTTGACTCTGTCAGTTTGGGTCTTGTCCTTATACTAACATCTGTTTAATAAGTGCTAGTGTAGGGTTTTTTTAAAAAATAATTCCAGTATGTTCATTTTGGAAATCTGCATGTGGGTTTATTAAAGCAAAGCTGAAGGCTAACTGTTTTTGACTTGATATCATGCATATTGGAGTAAGGCTGACTGGCTTATACGGAGGACCTGATGAAAACTGAGTAGTCAGCTTTGGATGATGGAGAAAACTATTGATTTTTGTTTCAGAGTGTTGGGTTGGGTTCTGTGCTATATAGGGCTCCAAGCTGAAAACTTATTAAGATTCACAACTGTTGCTGGGAAACCATGTGAAGTCATAAGAAGTGTGCTCATCAAACTTCTCATTATGATCAGTAAAGAGGAAGGGAAAATATTTTTAGTCCACATCCAGTTATTTACAGGAGGAGGAGGAGGAACTGGAGAGAGGGAGAGAGAACATGGATCTGCACCTGCTTGGGGATGAGGGCGTAAAGACTGTATTCAGGGGAACTGCTCTGCTAGAGTTTTACTTATTTATTTTAGGGAATGTGAAAGTTTCCTGGCTCCACCTCAAAAGTCCTCAGATATTTTCTGAATTAGACTTGGCAACCCTATGCAGCAAGTATTTAAAACTTTTGTTGTTGTTCACTTTATGCTATTGCAACTGAGATATGCACCTGTAATAGTGTGCTATAATTTGGAGTGATGCATGATTTGAATGTAGCAAAAGTAATTATTCTTATCAGTAAGTCAGTGGATTGTTTACATTTCATTAACAGTTCACTGATTAATTGAGACTTGAATACTTTAACTGTTAATAAATCCAACAGGCAAAGTTGAACATAGGCTTCCCAATCCCCAGGTACCAGCGGGGGATCCCCCAGTTTTACAGGCTTCCCCCCTCCCCCAGCCAGCTGGCCGGCGGGGGAAGCCCCTCCCCCACAGCCATTATGCACCTCCATGAACAATTCCCATAGGGAATGATGGGGAATTGATCTGCGGGTATTGGGGGCTCTGGGGGGCTGTTTTTTGAGGTATAGCATCTAGTGCCTCTCACCAAAATACCCCCCAAGTTTCAAAAGGATTGGACCAGGGGGTCCAATTCTACAAGCCCCAAAAGAAGGTGCCCCTATCTTTCATTATTTTCTATGGAAGAAAGGCATTTTAAAAGGTATGCTGTCCCTTTAAATGTGATGGCCAGAACTCCCTTGGAGTTCAATTCTGCTTATCACACCCTTGCTCCTTGCTCCGCCCCCAAAGTCTCCTGGCTCCACCCCCAAAGTCCCCAGATATTTCTTGAATTGGACTTGGCAACCCTAGTTGAACATCAGCAACTGAAATTATGCTTTGGTATTGGAGGTATAAAAATGGTTATTCCTTACCTAACAAGTCTTTGAGCCCAGTGTGTATTTAATGCCAAAACCGATTATCTGAAGAATAAAAGAGTTTGTGGATTTTGTTTTTACTTTAAGCCAGCACAGCCAAGGGAGATTTAGGTGCTCTTTTTGGTCATGTATCTATAACGGTAACAGAATTCTTAACTAATCTGTGGCTTCAGAAGTCAAATTCTTCTCTCAGTTCCATCTGGATAACCTTTTTCAAAAGAAGATTTAAGAGAAAAAAGAGAACTAGCTAACAAGGCTTTGAAAAGCTGAAGAACAATTGCAGTGCCATTAAAATTCAGGCTCCTATCTTGTATTTTATCCTTTTATACCTTTACAAAATGAAAGCCAAAGGTTGAAAAGCCTTTCTTCTTTGCTTTTGTCAGAATTTCATCATCATATACACTCATTGCCCTCAACTGTGCTTTCCACAGTGTGAGAGGAAAATAAACAATTAAAAGAGAAGGCCTCTTTAGCATAACTTTATTAGATGCTGGGTCTTGTTCATGCTATTGTTTTGTTATATAAACATAGATGTTTTTGTGGCTGATCCATTCTGGGATCCAAACAGGTACTTTAGGATTGCCCTGTGTGACTTCTTGCTTTGAATGAAAAGCCCATACTATTTAAAAAAAAAAACCTACTTTTGAAGCTCTGGTTTGAAGCTCCCCTACTTCTGAAGCTCCAGTTGACTATTTTGCAAGAATAAACCAAAGGATCTCTCACGTCCTTCAGTGTGGCAAGGGATAATTATTTTCTGCACTTATCTTCCGCCATCCCCAGAATCATATCTACCCATTTCATTCTTATCTCTGAATAACTGAAACATGCCCAGAGCTACCTCTGAAAAAGAAAATATATGAATAAGACCTTCAGAGGAAATCTTTAGTGCTGAGATGTATAGATAAGGGCTGAAAGTTATGACAGCTTTTTGATAAGAGTCTAAATATTTTGGCAGTGGAGGTACTGTTAAGCTATTTTGCATTACTGAACAGGCACTGTTACATTTTTTTTTTTAACAAGGACAGTTATCAACCTTATTTTGTTAATTTGATATGGTGGTGAACATGGCAATGGTTCAAACACAAAATTGTCTAAAATATTGTTTTATTCCTCAAATGTGTTCCTTGGCATGTTTCAACCTGAAGAATGTGAGACCCTAACAAGTGGTAAAATTTTAAAAGAAATTATAGATTTTAACAGGGCTTCTTCTGAGCAGGAAAATACAGGAATGAAGTTCCGATTGGCTTGATGTCAGGGTGTGGCATAATATGCAAATGAGTTCCTGCTGGGCTTTTTCTACACAAAACCTTGTGTGAAACAATAGTGGTGTTGGGAGTGTGGCCTAATATGTAAATAAGTTCTTGCTGGTCTTTTTCTAGGGAAAAAAGCTCGGGATTTTGATTTGAGGTAGCTTGAAGGTGAATTTCTCTTTTTTTCTATGGTGTTGCTTTTGTTCTGTTGTACTAACTCTGACCTGAAAAAGTACCCATGACTTGTCAAATTCATAGCTCATCTCTTCAGTTGTACTTGAATGGTTCATTCTGCACTGATTTCTTTTTCATGAAATATACTTGTTGAATTTTAAATTGTCAGTGTCTACATTTATGACATGTAAGCCTTGACAAATTTTCTTTGGCTTTAAGAGTCAGTCCAAAAATTTAGGAGCCAGACTAATCTTTCAGCCTTCAAACTAAAAATAATAATAATTACCGTATTTTCTAAATATTGCTGCCACAAACCTAATCCTAAACTCTTCACAGATTCTCATAATTTTATTAAAACAATGACAAAAATGTTGTAGTGCAGGGGTGGCCAACAGTAGCTCTCCAGAAGTTTTTTGCCTACAACTCCCATCAGCCCCAGCCATTGGCCATGCTGGCTGGGGCTGATGGGAGTTGTGGCCAAAAAGCATCTGGAGAGCTACCGTTGGCCACCCCTGTTGTAGTGTATAAAATTATGGAGTAACTCTGATTCATCATTGTTGTTCACCTGTGCACAGGCCAGCTGCCAGGAAGATTTACTAGCTTCTCTAGCCCTAGCAACAGAGAAAGGGGAGTCCCTACCCTACAGATCTTATAGAGGCCATTCTCCCACCCAAACAGTTGCATGCTTTCGGGGGCAAGGTTCCCCTTGAGGTTCATTCTTTGCCACTGCTGTGTGATGGTCTAGCTTTGCTCCTGTACTTTGATCTCCGCCATCTTTTCTCTCCAAGTTTGAAGAATGTCTAAAAATCCATTTTCAAAAAAAGTTCATTTTGTGCTATCATGACTAGCCTCAGTAATCTCCATTCCATCAGTTCGGGGTTGGACCCAATCTGTAGAAGGTCAACATCCCTGAGATTACTGAGAGCTTCATCAATGTGAGATCTTCATCATCTAAGAGGCACAAAGCTCTTAGGGTCACCATTCAGTTTGAACTGAGATGGCAGAACTCTTGGAACCAAGGTTCTCCATTTTGAGGGAACCGACAAGATCTTCATATTCTTATGAAGCTCTTATTTTTAAAAAATGTTTTTGCCATCTCTTCTTATTTTTAAAAAAAATTGCATAAGCATATAGGAAAGGAGTGGGGATGGGGAAGGTGAAGGGGGAAGGAGGTATAAGAGCTTATATTGTGTTTCCTTAAACAGTAATTGTCTTTAGGGTTTGTAGAATCTTTCGGGATCAAGTGCCGTGTTCTACTGGAGAAAGTTTTCCTTCCAGACGTTTCGTTCTCAGCTGCGGAGAACATCCTCAGTGGCGTTGCAGCCGGAGCAGGCGCTCAGACCTTCTTGGCTGCTGTGCATTGAGTGGGGCCAGGGCTGCTGGAGAGCTGCTATTTCTAGGCTGGAGGGGGTGTGATGAAAGGGCAATTGGTTTGTGGATGAGCCCATTGTTTGGTGGGGCTTCCTGGAAGGGTAGTGATAAGGAAACTGGCTGTTGAATGTGACCATTGCTCCGTGTTAATTGCTGGGAGGGTTGGAAGGGGTTTGAAGATAAGGAAGATGGTTGTTGACTGTGCTGATTGTTCTGTGGAATTTGCTGGTTGTTCTGAGACTTTCTGCAATTGTCTTCATTCTCTTTTAACCCATACGTTGTAGACTTCAAAATTACATAAAAAGAAAACACTTCAGCATCTTTTAACTTACAATTCAATATTACTTTTTGTTGTGCATGGGAATGTTAGCATATGAAATGCTCAGTAAGGCATGAGGCAAGTGAAGCATGCTGATCTGACAGCTAATGTCATAATAGATGACATCAGTATTCCAGTAGGACTCTGCCAAGTAAGAACTGGTTCTAACCAGGTGGATGAGGCAATAAGGTGATGAGTGCAGAATGACTCAGCACTGGAAGCTCATTGGTGCAATGACTAATTGCATTTGTATATAAGTAAGGCTATGCTGTACATAACTACCCCTACTACTCTATATGACTGTCTGGTGGAGCACTTGGATGGAGAGTCTATATATATGTAAATAAACCCGTATATAGTTAAGTACACAGAGTGTTGTTGGACTGTGTCTTAATATAGCAACTCACCTACGTGGACTGTTGGTGACTTGCGTGGACTGGTGGTGGTAAGACTAGGCAGTCACAAATTTGCTCACTCAAACAACGACAGGGGACTCATGTTTATATGCCTTTGCCAGAGTTCCTGCCTAGCTCATTGGAGCCCTGAGGACTGAGCATGGGAACAACGGGCAGTAGGATCCAAATCCCTGCTGCCCTGGCCCAAACAAAGGCCCCCTGCTGGTGCAAACAACCCAGTGGCATTCTAGTGCAGGAACCAGGGACTGTATAAAGTTGGCCCCATTGGCCCAGTTAGCCAGTCTTCTAGCTTCCTCATTATCGTGCTGTAACTCATAAAGAGCTATGAGCACTGCAACCTCGTCTCCTCCATGCATCGAACCCACTATATTATACTTTTTAACTGGTATCAATGTCATATCCAAGTCCTAAAAATTTCCATGTGATCTCTTCTTCATCCATTCATAAAAAAGGAGCCCATCTCTCCAACACTTCTTGTTTGGATTTGTCCTTTAAAATGTCTGTCAATATGTCAATTTCAGCTGTTTCTAATATCCTCTGTGTCAGAACTTGTAACTTTTGCTTTACTTGCCTTGACCAAACTGACTCCATGCTGTAACTTAGTAATAACATAGAGTGCTTGACCACAGCCATTAACCCTGGCCCCTGTGCTATGCCAAATATTTAGGGCAGTAGGGCAGGCGGCAGATAGTCTCTGCTTAACATCCACAGGTGCCCTTTGAAGACAGGCCGTTTGGCCTTCACAACAGGGGAGCATCCTCCCTTCTGATAACGAAGGCTGGGAAAAAGAGACACTTGTCTGAGACCGTGTGAATGATTGTTTTATTATGCTTTGCTGCTGGCATAAAATGTAACCAACTGCCAAGAATTGGCATTACTGTTATTTCGTTGCTCTAGTACTGTAGTTCTTCAATAAAGATCCTAACTTGTAACAAGTATTGGACTTGTCTGAAGTTCATCCAAGTTCTGACACTCTGAACAAATTCTTTTGTAGTTGGTATTTCTCTCTTTTCCCAGTGCTTGGCAAAAATTATTCTAGCTGCAGTTACATTATGTATTATCAGGCATCTACCGTTCTTATCAGTTATTTGAGGCACCATTGCCATCTCTTGATGTGACTGAGTTGCCCATACTGCACACACCTTCGCTGAGGTTTGGCTCCATCTCTCTCTGTGAGTGAAGTGGCTACGAAACAAGTTAACTTACCTGTGAACCTGCCTTTGGTTCAGGCGACTTCAGCAGCATCCACTCCATGGCCACAGACTTATCCTCCAGGCCCTTGCCACCAATACCCCCTTTTCTACCCCTCTCTGTTTCCTCAGGAGTGGGGGAATTGAGATGAAGGTATCAATCTTGACCTGAATCAAGACCTTCCATGTTCAAACCTAAGTACAGTTTATCAGCACCATCTCACTGGTTACCTCACACACAGCTCCTATACAGGCCCACAGCCATGGGGACCCCCGGAGGGGGCATGACCCCTCACCCAACCCCCCCAGACCTTTATGGCCCCTCCTTTCCACCGCCACTTTTCTCCCCGTGGCTCTGTCAGCCCTGCCCCCTCCGTGCAGCACCTCCCCCTCCCTCCCACCCACCCACTCACTCATGTATGCACCAATGGGGCAAAAATGTAAAGAGCAGGCTCCTGGGGCTTTTGCAAGGTGGTCCCCACTGATCACATGATCACTGGGAAAAGCCACGCGGAAGCTGATGGTGTCTTCACTGGCTTTACGATGCAATCAACAAGTTCAGCGCTGGCTGCCCCAGCACTGAACTAACTGATCGCGCGGAAAGCCGGCGTAGACATCTCCAGTTTCTGCACAGCTTTTCCCAGTGATCACATGATCGGCAGGGGTGGGGGCCGCCTTGCAAGAGCCTCAGGAGCCTGCTCTTTACTTTTTTGCCCTATTGGTGCATGCATTAGTGAGTGGGTGGGAGGGGGAGGTGCTGCACAGAAGGGACGGGGCCGCCAGAGCCACAGGGGAAAAAGTGGTGGTGGAGAGAGTGGGCCCCCCCCCCCAACTGGAATTTTCTGGCTACAGCCTGCTCCTATAGCCATCCAAATCACATCCACTGACACAAAGCCACGTGACAAGCCATGCGTCTTAACTCCAATACACCTGGGATTGTGGCTTCCCATTATTATATGACATTTTGGACATGGCAAAGCCCATTTGGGACAAAAATGTCTTCCATCCCTGCAACATCTGATAGGGTGGGTGGAGGATATGTATAGAGTCCAGCAGAAAGGATGTTCATTCTTTTTTACTCATCCTCTCCCATCTTCTTTCATAGCTAAAGAAATGCAGACAAAGCAAAGGGTGAGATCTTGCTCAATTCTGGCTGACAAAGAATGCAGAAGAACTGATGCCCTAGGTCATCAGGCATACTCTTCTTCCTTGCTCAACATCAAAATAGCTAATTATCAGTCAATTATGGGACCTTACCAGCTTTTTTTTAATAGAACTTTTTCACCTTACCTTGATCAGCTGCCTGAGGAAAATAAATCCCTAGCCAAGGTGATTCAAACCAAGCCCTGAGATTAAGTGACAAATAAATGCTAGCAGGCCTGGCTTCACTCAACTGCTCTCTGTCCTGACACAGGATCAAGAGTGGAAGATTTACCCCTTGAAGGATCTTCATTATTCTCTATCAAAACTAACAGGTTCCTACAACAGATTAAGAAATATTGACAAATTGCCTGGTCCTTTGGATTACTGAAGGCTTTACTTCAGTACAAACCTACATATACTCCAGGTTTCAATCTGTTTATCAGAGTCCTATCACCATCAATCATACCAGTGTCCGGTTTGGTGTAGTGGTTATGTGCACAGACTCTTATCTGGGAGAACCATGTTTCATTCCCCACTCCTCCACTTGCAACTGCTGGAATGGCCTTGGGTCAGCCATAGCTCTTGTAGGAGTTGTCCTTGAAAGGGCAGCTGCTGTGAGAACCCCACCTACCTTACAGGGTGTCTGTTGGGGGGGGGGAGGTAAAGGAGATTGTGACCACTCTGAGACTATAGGGCGGGATATACATTTAATATCTTCTTCTTCTCAAAGGTCATCTTCTCAACCTCCTCAACATAGGAGGTGCAGATCAGAATCAAAGCACTCAAAAGAGTCTGTACTGGCCTGAAAGCCTTCCTTTTGACTAGAGCTTGTTGCCAGTTTGTCTGCTCCCTCCTTTTTGGACAGACTAAGTTTTTGCCTCAATGGCAAGAAGTCTTGTGAGTGTTATCAATAGTTGAAAAAAGATATTGCCTTGAATTTTTGCATTTACCCTCATTAAAACCCACAGCTGCTGCCACTGACAACACTTTCCCTGAATTAGTTTCGGAGTTGCAGGTTTCGTTGGAAAAGGGGGCAGTTCAGGATCTAGGATCTGATGACCCTCCCTATGGTTATTACTCAAGGTTCTTTCATGCTAATAAAAATAATGGAGGGTTAAGACCAATCTTGGATCTAAGAGGTCTCAATTTTTTTCCTTAAGGTTCAAATTAACATATGATTTGCTCTCTTGTATTTACAAGAAACATACTTCCATATACTAATTCCATATACCAGTTCATGCAGATCACAGGAAGTACTAACATTTTAAATTCCTAGAGGTACCTTATGAATACACCGTGCTACCCTTCAGATTGACTATTGCCCCACATGTGTTCGCCAAATGCATAGCAGTTGTGATGACTCACTTAAGGTTCCAAAGGTGTTCTACATTTTCCTTCTAGGGCAACTGGTTGTTTACAGCTTCTTTTGATCAGGACTTACTGACAACTGAGACCTGTCAAGATCTAGGCTTTATGACACAACGGAAGAAATCAAAACGGATCCCTTCACAGGTCTCTTCCATTGGAGTTGCTTTAGATTCCACTATGGCCTGAGTCTTTTAACCGGAGGACAGGGCCTTGCACATTAAACATCTTACCAAACAATTAATTTCAAATCATTTTCAGAAAGTTGTCTCCATACAGAGGCAGTTAGGCCTTATTGCACTCGCCACCTTTGTGATCCTTTTTATACATCTGTGAATGAGACTATTACAAAATTGGTTTATACATGTATTTAAACCTTCTATGCACACTCAGAATCAAACATTCTCTACTCAGAGATTGATTCTAAAGCAGTAGTGAACCCGTGATTCCAACTTATTCATGGGAATATCTTTTGGTTTCCCATCACTCAAGATGTTTTTTCTTTCTTTCAGTGAGCACAATTGCTGTCCACACAGTCTCAAAGGCTAAGAAGATTTATTGAATACATAGTGTGACATTTACACATATACAGACCAATAGCTAATGGAAAAGAATGCATTCAAAGTCCATTCATCACACTTCAGGGATTTTTTTTTAATGAGAGGATGGGAAATCTCAGGGCAGAGAATGGCAAGTTAGAGGAAGACTTAGAAGAAGAATTGCATGTATAAGCTACAAGGCAAACGATGAGCAGTATTATACCCTGCACTTCTCCCTGAATCAGAGACTCAGAGCGACTTACAATCTCCTATATCTTCTCCTCCCACAACAGACACCCTGTGAGGTGGGTGGGGCTAAGAGGACTCTACAGCAGCTGCCCTTTCAAGGACAACCTCTGCCAGAGCTATGGCTAACCAAAGGCCATTCCAGCAGGTACAAGTGAAGGAGTGGGGAATCAAACCGGTTCTCCCAGATAAGAGTCCACACACTTAACCACTACACCAAACTGGCTCACTTAGTTACCTAGCCTACAGTTCAAACTAGAAAACAACAACTGCTGAGCTCTTGTTCATATTAAGTTTAAGCTGAGCATCCTAAAATGTAGATATTCATAATATTCAAGTAATTACAATCACCTGAATACTTAAAGTAAATGGATTGAAGATGGGCCTTTAGGAGCCAGAGAGATGCCCTGCAAGCCCAAAATGGAGGGGAGATCTATTAGTGGCTGTTAGCCATGGTGACTAAAGGGAAACTCCACATACAGAGGGAGTAAACCATATGAAAGAATTTCAGAAGAAAATTAGCTTGTATTTCACAGTTTACGGCAAAGCTTTTGACTGAGAGGATCATGAAAAACTATGGGAATGTGTGTGCCACAGCATCTTATTGTTTTGATGTATAACCTCTGCTCCAGACAGGATGCTACAGTTGGGACAGAATATGGGGAAACAGAATGGTTTCCAATAGGCAAAAATATCAGATAAGGATGTATTTTTGTCTTCCTGTCCCTTCAATATTTATTTGTTTATTTAGATTTATAACCAAACCTTCCTGTGAACAGGCTCAAGGTGGGTTACAGCAATATGTTAAAACAATAAAAACAACTATAATAAATATCAGTTAATAAAACAATTCAAATTTACAGCATATTAACCATGAGTTGGCATTGTGCTGGTTGTAGTATTTATGCCTAATATGGGAATGGTTGGACCATAACCAAGCAATATAATCTTGATTATATCCCAAGCTGCAGAATATATCATCAGAAAAGATGGATTAGATGATGAAGAAGAAGAAGATGAAGATGACATTGGATTTATATTTGTCCTCCACTCAGAGTCTCAGAGCAGCTCACAATCTCCTTTATATTCCTCCCCACAACAAACACTCTGTGAGGTAGGTGGGGCTGAGAGAGCTCTCCCAGAAGCTGTCCTTTCAATGATAACCTCTGTGATAGCTATGGCTGACCCAAGGCCATTCCAGCAGCTGCAAGTGGAAGAGTGGGGAATCAAATCTGGTTCTCCCAGATAAGAGTCCATGCACTTAGCCACTACACCAAACTGGCTCTTTAGAAGACAGACATTTTGTGGAAGGAACATTAACCATTTGAGTTATACCAATACTGGCAGAAAGTAGCGAAGAAAGTGAAGAAACAAGTACAGTTGAAGGCTAAAGCAGCAAGTGCCAAAGCAGGATTACAGCTGAACCTCAGAAAGACAAAAATAATGAATACTGGCAGTAATTACACAACTTTAAGGTAGATAATGAAGAAACTGAAAGTGTTCAAGATTTTCTATTCCTTAGCTCCATCATCAACCAAAATGGAAGCAGCAACCAAGAAATCAAAAGGAGATTTAGACCAGGAAGGAGATCCATGAAGGAGCTAGAGAAGATTCTTAAGAGTAGGGATGTGTTGCAGGCCACCAAGATCATGTTGATTCATGCCATAGTACTCCCCATTACTATGTATGGGTGTGAAAGACAATGAAGAAAAATGGCTGAAAGTTGACACATTTGAAATGTGGTATTGGAAGAGAGTTTTATGGATTCTGTGGGCTACCAAAAAGACAAATAAGTGGGCTCTAGATCAAATCAAGCCTGACTCTCTCTGGAAGCTAAAATGACTAAACTCAGGCTATTGTACTTTGGTCACACTATGAGAAGACAAAAGTAGTTGGAAAAGATAATAATGGTAGGCAGGGCTATTTTTGTGGGGAAAGCACAACAGGAACTCATTTGCATATCAGGCCACACACCCTGACATCACAATTGTTTCACACAGTGCTTTTTTGTGGGGAAAGCCCAGCCAGAACTCATTTGCATATTAGGCCACAGCCCCTGACACCAAGCCAGCCAGAACTGCGTTCCTGCTTTAAAAAAACCCTGATGGTCGGAGTATATGAAGGAAGCAAGGAAAGAGGAAGACCCAAATGAGATAACTACTGTGAAATGCAAAGTTAGAATTCAAAGTCTGAAAGGATTTCTTGCCCTTTTGCTTGATATCTCTGTCTAACATATTTTATTTAGCTCCTTTAAAAGGCTGTTAAACAACCATTTTAACAATATTCCCTTAAGTCATAATTGCCATCACAATCTATAGTGTTGATTCAGAATGTCCATATTTCCCCTCATTTTCTTCCCCTGTAGAGGTTATAGCTATTGAATGTCAAAAGTATTTTAAAACTCACTTTATTATAAAGTTTTGTTTGAGAATTGAATGCAAGGCCCAAAGAGAGGGAAATTGCTTCTACCACATATTGGACTAATGTGCTTCTCCGCCTGTAAACACACACAGACAATGTGATTACACTTCTCTTGAATGGATAGCCTTGGGTGTCTGTATTGTCCTGCCAGGTGTTTTTTTTTTTTTAAACCATATTGTCAAGTCGGCTGAATTCAATAACGAGTCTCTTGATAGAGTAACAAGTTTATTGTAATCAGAACTAGAGACTATGGCAGAGATTGAAGGACTGAAATACATATGCACTAATCCAGTATTTAAGGTATGAATCTAAAGGATTCCTACGGGGGGGGGGGGCAATCTATGCAACACATCTTCACACTAGGATGCTACTTCTTTCGTTCCCAGGCCGAAGCCTTGACACCCCATACTCCCCACAGAGAACAAGGCTGGGAAGGCGCCACTATCTTGTTCACATGTTAGCATTTCAAAGCAGGTTACACAACAAAGGCCTTTCTAGTGAGGGGGCAGGAAAGTGGGCTAGCAGCCCCCGGTGTACACTGTAAAGTACCCAGACTCCTTTACTTCAGAACCAAACTTAATACAGATATTGAGTAACTCATAGCAGACTTGACATACTGCCCCCCCTAGGGCCCCCCCCTGCCGGGCGGCCTTGCAAGGAGGGCGATTCACATTTATGGCTCCGGAACTCGGGCCCCAAGAGGCTCCGGCACTCCCCCTTCGAGGGGAGGGTTGGTGAATCTTGCAAATGCCATTTGGACGGCCCCGGAGATCTGCGCAGTAGGCTGCAATGAAAAACAGGGTGGACTTTACCAAGGGCAGGGGGGAGGTCTAACTCTACTGTCACCGGGTTGATCACCCGCTTGATTTTGAATGGCCCTAAGAACTTAAAAGCCAATTTCCTAGACGGTTGTGCCAGAGGCAGGTTTTTTGTTGACAGAAATACGGAATCCCCCACCTTCAAGTCCCAGACTGGCACATGGCTTTTATCGTACTGTTTTTTATACGCCTCCTTAGCCAGCTTCAGGTTTTCTTGAATGGCTGGCCAACATTGGCTGGGACCTTGCCACCATTGCTCGAAACTTGAGCCCGTCAATCCCTCCCCCCCTGGCAGCATGGGGATCGGCTTTCCCTCATACCCAAACACTGTTGCAAAGGGAGATGCTTTTGTGGAACTGTGAGCGCTGTTGTTGTAAGCGTATTCAGAGAAGGGGAGGAGGTCCACCCAGTCTGACTGGCGTAGGCTCACAAAGCACCGTAGGTACTGCTCTAGCACCCCGTTCACTCTCTCAGTCTGTCCGTCCGTCTGGGGGTGATAGGCAGAGCTTAGCCCCTGTTCCATCCCTAATAATTTACAAAACTCCCGCCAGAAGGTGGCAACGAACTGAGGCCCCCTGTCACTTATGACCTTGTCAGGGATGGAGTGATGCTTGGCCACGTGGTCGAAAAATAAAGTCGCTAGCTTCTTGGCCGTGGGTAATTGGCTGCAGGGGATGAAGTGGGCTTGTTTTGAAAACGTGTCCACTACCACCAGTATGACTGTTTTCCCCCGGGAGGATGGTAGCTCGACTATGAAGTCCATGGACACTATGGCCCATGGCCGTTTTGCTGTTTCCAGAGGCTATAGGAGTCCCGGGGGTTTCCCCCCCCCTCTTTTTTGCCATCACACACACCGGGCAACCAGCTACAAAGTCCGACACATCCTTCTTTAGGGACGGCCACCAGAACTGCCGGTGCACTAAGTGCAAGGTTTTTACATAGCCGAAGTGCCCAGCTAATTTGGAGCAGTGACATAGTTGGAGAATTTCTTTCCTTAATGTTTCCGGGATGTACAGTTTCTCCCCCTTGTACCAAAGAGCGTCTTTTCTTTTCTGCAACCCCTCCGGCCGCCCACCTCCCTCCCGTTCGGCCTCTAGGGCGATTCGTTCTTTGCTTAGCCCACTCAATTCCTTTTTCCTCTGCGAGCGGGTAGTGACCATAGCCGCCACTTGTGTGGGGGGGATCAGGGAATCTACCACTTCCTCTCTCTGGCTCTCATGCTGTGGGAGCCTGGACAGGGCGTCTGCTAGAAAATTGCGGGTCCCCGGGATGTGCTTCAGGGTGAAGTCGAATCTGGAGAAGAAGCCCGCCCACCTGATTTGCTTTTCACTCAATTTTCTTTTCCCTGTTAGTGCCTCTAGATTTTTGTGGTCCGTCCATATCTCAAAGGGCACCCTGGCTCCCTCCAACCAGGACCTCCAAGTTTTCAGTGCAAACATGACAGCGAAAGCCTCTTTGTCCCACACTGACCAGTTCCTCTGCTCCTCTGAGAACTTTCGCGAAATGTAAGCGCAGGGTCTCAGCTTCCCCTCCTCATCCCTCTGCATGAGAATGGCTCCTACGGCGACATCGGAGGCGTCGCATTGGACCACAAACCCCTTCCGCTCATCTGGGTGGCTTAAGACCGGCTCGCTTGTGAACAGTTGTTTAAGCCGGTCGAAAGCCGCCTGACAAGTCGGTGTCCAATTCAGCCTGGCCCCTGGTCGCTTTGCCTCCTCCCCCCTCCCCTTCGTCTTCAGGAGGTCTGTTAGGGGCAGAGCGATCTGGGCGAACCCTTCAATGAATGTCCTATAGAAATTGGAGAATCCGATGAAACTTTGGAGCTGTCTACGTGTCCTCGGGGGGGCCCACTCTAGAACTGCCTGAACTTTAGCTGGATCCATGGCCAGCCCGTCCCCAGACACCCGGAAGCCCAAATAGTCTAGTTCCGTGCGGTGGAACTCGCATTTAGACAGCTTGGCGTAGAGCTGGTGCTTCAGCAGGGTGGCCAACACTTCCCTCACTAGTTTCACATGGGATTGTTCGTCTTGCGAATAAATAATGATGTCATCAAGGTACACCACCACCCCCTTGTACAGAAATTTCCGCAATACATCATTTATGAAATTCATGAACACCCCAGGTGCCCCTTGCAATCCAAACGGCATGACTAAATATTCAAATTGCCCCATCGGGGTGTTGAACGCCGTTTTCCACTCATCCCCCTCCTTGATGCGCACTCGGAAGTACGCATCCCGCAGGTCAAGTTTTGTGAAAATCTTCCCCCCCGCCACCGTGCTTAGCAAATCTTTGATGAGGGGGATGGGGTAGGCGTTTGACATGGAAATCGCGTTAATCCCACGAAAATCAGTGCAAAGCCTAAGACTGTGGTCCTTTTTCTTTCTAAACAACACGGGGGCCGCGTGGGGGGCCGTCGTGGGTCTGATGAACCCCCTTTTCAAGTTCAAGTCTAGGAATTTTCGCAGCTCCTTCTTCTCAGCCCACCCCATTTGGTAGAGCTTGGCCCTGGGAAGGCTTTCCCCGGGGATTAGTTCTATCGTGCAGTCTGTGCTCCTGTGGGGGGGTAGCTGGTTGGCCTCCCGCTCACTAAATACTTCCATCAGGTCGCGGTAGGCGTCCGGGACATGGTGCACCTCTTCCACCAGGACGCACGCCCTCTCCCGAGCGGCTGGCGCTCGTGGCCCCCATGCTGCCTGCCAAAGGTGCTGGTTGCAACTTGGGTCGGGAAATCTGATGGTCTGGGCTCTCCAGCGGATGAGGGGCTCGTGCTTCTCCAACCACCCCACTCCCAGGACCACGGGGTAGCCACAGGCGGGCGCGATCACAAACGTCTCTGAGTCCCAGTGGTCCTCAATCCCCAGGGGGCACGGCTCAGTCTCTTGCGTGCAGGGTTCCCCCCCCCATTACTGACTCATCCATCTGTTCAAAGTGCATGGGGTGGGGCAGTTGTAAGCGTTTCAACCCCAGAGCCTCCACCACCTTGGGGGAAATCAGCTCTCTATTACAGCCCGAGTCTATGAGGGCCCGGATCTGTAGGAACCTTTTTAGCTTTGGGTTCAACAATTTGACCACTATAATGTACAACCTTCCCGTGGGTCTCACCGTTAGCGGTGCCTCCTCTCGGTCGACCTGCTGGTTGGCACCGTTCAAAGCAGGTCGGCGTCGTTTCCCGCCGGCTCCTCTTCCCACGCCAGCTCGGCCAGCTCCTCTGACAGACGCACCTCCTCCTCTTGTAGGTCGTCTTGCACCAGGAGCGCGCTGCTCTTTGCCGTGTCCTTAGGGCGGCCGGTGGTTTTCTTGGGGCCGGGGGTGCCCGGGCGGGTGGCTCCCTGCGGTGGGGCGGCCCCGGTGGCTGATTGGGGGCAGCCGGAGGCCAGATGGTTGGGGTCCCCACACCGGAAACAACGTCGGGGCCCCCCCGGGGCAGCCACCGCCTGCTTCTTGACTTTAGGTGGCTCAGCCTTCCCGGGGCTTGCTTTCGGCGTTCCCCTGCCGGCGGCCAGTGCTTGGCGCAGCATCGCCACTCGTTTCAGGTTGGTCTCCACCTCCCCCGTCAGCTGAATCCACCCCACCAGGGTATCGGGGCGGGCTTGCGTGAGCGCTCTATCCAGGATGCTCGGGTTCAGCCCATTGGTGAAGTGCTCGATCTTCATCACCTCGTTCCAGTTCCGAGCCCGGGCGGCGTTGGCCTGGAAGTCGGCCGCATACTCTCGGATGGATCGGGCCCCTTGCTTCATGTTCCGCAGCGCCGCCAGCGCTCGGGTTTCTTGCAGGGGGTCCTCGTACTGGGTCAGCAGGGCTTGCACGAAAGTGTTTACGAAGTGGAGGACCGGGCTGTTGGTTTCGCATAGGCTCACATACCACTTCTTCGCTGCGCCCCGTAGCTTCGACCCGAGGTAGTCCACGCGGCTCATCTCATCGGGGAATGAGTCCCCCCAGTAGTGCATGTAGCTGTTCGCCTGGATCGCGAAGTAGTTCACTTCCTCCGGGTCCCCGTCGAACGTGGCGTCCAGCTCCCGGCCTCCCCCCAGGTCTCTTTGTCTGACCGGGGCAGGAGGGGGCGCTGCTGGGGCTTGCGGGGCCGCTCCGGGTGGAGGGGCGGCGGGGCCCTGTTGAACCGGGGGTCCCCGCGGACCCGTCGGGGCTGGCTGTTGCTGGCGAGCCCCGGTCACCCCCAGCGCTCTGCCCAGCTGCGCGGTCAGGGTCTGCATCTGGTCCTTGAGGTCTCTCACCGCCCCGTCGATCTCCCTGCGGACCATCGCGCGAAACGCCTCGTACTCCTCATCGGTCTGGTCCTTGGGGCTCGCCCCTCCGTCATCCGCTCCGCACTCGGCCCCTTCGCTTCCACTCCCGGGGGCTTGCGCCCCCGCGGCTCCGGCGCCTTCGCTCGCCTCGCCCGGGTGGGCGGCGGCGGCCTCAGCCAGTTGGACCCGCTTGGTGTGGCGGGTCATGATCACCTCCCGTCGGACCGGGGCTTGATCCATCAGCGTAGTGGAGGTCCTTGGCTGGTATTGCCGTGGGGTCACCACGAGCTGAAACTGTGGAGGGGAGGCCGCGGTCCTTCTGGCAGTATGGATGTGCCAGGGTGTCTCGGCCCCCTCCACTCTGGTTGGGAATCCTCCATTCTCCGGAGACTGTTCGGACATCACCTTTTCAGTTGCCGGAAAGGTTGAACTCCAAGATAGAGGAGTCCTTCAAAATGTCAAGTCGGCTGAATTCAATAACGAGTCTCTTGATAGAGTAACAAGTTTATTGTAATCAGAACTAGAGACTATGGCAGAGATTGAAGGACTGAAATACATATGCACTAATCCAGTATTTAAGGTATGAATCTAAAGGATTCCTACGGGGGGGGGGGGGCAATCTATGCAACACATCTTCACACTAGGATGCTACTTCTTTCGTTCCCAGGCCGAAGCCTTGACACCCCATACTCCCCACAGAGAACAAGGCTGGGAAGGCGCCACTATCTTGTTCACATGTTAGCATTTCAAAGCAGGTTACACAACAAAGGCCTTTCTAGTGAGGGGGCAGGAAAGTGGGCTAGCAGCCCCCGGTGTACACTGTAAAGTACCCAGACTCCTTTACTTCAGAACCAAACTTAATACAGATATTGAGTAACTCATAGCAGACTTGACACATATGCTAGCTAAAGATGGGACAGTATGGCAGCCATAAAATCCTACAGCCTTCAATCACTTTTTCAGTTTCTTCTACTCACCAGAGAGAAGAGGAGGAAGAGACTCTGGCTCTGAGGTCCACTTGTCACTCACTGAAGAAGAACAAACAGAGAAGCTTATTGCTTGGTAGAGCTCAGCTGGATCCTGTTTCCTCAGAGAGATTAGGAGAATGTGCTTTCTAGCCACTGTTTTCTCAGTCAGGGTACACTTCACTTCTATTGAAAAAGGATGGGTCAAAGTTACTGCTGCTGAGTTACATTTCTCAATCAGGTCACCTTTTCTCTGTCTCTTTTTTTTGAAAATTGAAAGGAGAATGTTGCAGCTGCTGCCCATTGTTCTTCTTGAAGGTCCTTTTTCAGTGCTGTTTCATTCTTTATAAAAATTGAAAAAATGATTGTATCGCAGGATACAGCAATCACTCTGAGGGATGGCAAATCGTAGTATTATATTAGAGTTTTGTTTCACAAGTATGTTTCTGCTGTTTTATTGTCACACGCCCTAATCTGTCGGTTTCAATATTTTGCAGGCTCTCTGGTTTCTTTCTTCTCTGTATTTTTAATTCTAGTAATCTCATTCTCTAACTCCCTGAACACAGATTCCCCTTGGACAGTAAGCCATTAACATGTGGCCTTATCTCTGTGTATGTCTACATGAACTATACAATTGTTCCCCAGTCAGAATAAAGAGGCAGACACAATAGATTTAAACAAGGGCCACTTCATTAACTATTTACAAACAGTGTGGCAAGGGGAACTCAAAAGTGCAGAAAGGGCAGCACAGGTATCATCCTCTGAAAACCTCCCTGCCCTCCATTGGATGAATCAGCTGCCCCAATGCCATTCTTGTGGATCTCAACCGGTGGCCTGGAATATTGGCAACAACCATGAAATGCCACCCCCAAAGCTGCATGACCTTCAAGGATAAGCCCAACCAGGGAGCTCCAAAGGAAGATTCCTTCCCAGCCCTGAGCTGCAAGGCATGAAGGGCATTCCTGGTTGTCCCCTTATTTTCAAATGGGAATCTGCCCAGGTGCTCACCAATTCTTCGTTCTTACCCACATTAAACCATCAAGCGACCATCCTAACCAATTCTCAGTTTCACTAGCATCAGTTCAAGATTGGCCTTTGAGAGGGGCTGTTTTTGCCTATCATGAATACAGGTGAAAAATTCCTACCTGGCTCCAAAAGGAGACCAGGGTGAGCCAAGAACAAAGCAAGGTCTGTCTGGTGGTGGGTGGAGCCCAGTCTTATAATACTGGCTCCACCACCACCAATGTCATATGCTCTACATCATGACACACTGAGGAGGTTAGGTGTGGAGGATGTTCCATTCCAAGCTTTATTATGCCACTGTGTTCCTATTAGCATCATGAAGCCCGCTTTGGTGGGGTAGGGCGGGATATAAATCAAATAAAATGAAAAAGCTTAGAATGGGTCTCAACTTGAAACAAGGTAATTCAGTTCTAGGCATTCATCCATCATTGGTTCCTGCCCTACCTTCTGGCTACTTATTATCAGTTATCTCGGTTCATTTGAAGTCAGAATTATAAATATTGAATTATGCACATCCATTAAACACATGCACAATTATTTAAGTATCGATATATCCTGCATGCCTAAGCCCTGCTTGGTTAGCTAATAAAAAGTTGCAGACATTTTGGTTTGCAGTAGAACAGTTAGATTCAAGTCCAGTATCACCTTAGATAGCTTAGTTAGAATAGAGGGGAAATGTTTTTGTATTTTTAGAGGGGGGGAGAATTACAGAAAAATACTATAGATGCTAATTTCCCCCCCCGCTTCCTGCATTTCCCCCTCTGCTCTAACCAAGCTTATTACAATATGCATTGTACCTTTGCATCTTTTATAAGCATGCTTCAGAATGCCCCTCCCACTTTCTGACTAGGATAAAAGGACTCAGATAACAATTTTCTAATCTACTCCTGTGTGAGGGAGAGAGTTTTGACTCTTGAAAGCTTATACCCTGAAATTCTTGTTGATGTCCAGGGTTTGGGGTGGGTGTGGCCTAATATGCAAATGAGTTCCTGCTGGGCTTGTTGATGTCTAAGGTGCTACTGGTCTCAAATAGAATAGCATATATAGTTAGAAAATCTCAAAGTTACCAGGTTAAAGGCAAGAACATTTGAGCTATCTCAGTTAATTTGGAAAAGGAGGCATGTGGTGTGAACAAATCAGAGGGTTTTTTTTTTAATTGCTAGTTAGGACAGGGATCTATAAGGATAAGAAGATAGTTGCCTTACCACATAGGGGACTGAGGAAACCCCCAAAAGTGAGATGTTCATCTTAATACTGAGTATAGATAAACACAGCATAGTTCTTAAGGGTTTTACAGTCTTGTGGGTTTCACACAATACAATTCAGTTGAAATGGTATTGATTTTTTGACAGCATATGATTTGCTGGCATCTCTATTATTATTTCATTTTTTCCATGCTTCCTGCATTTTCCTGCTTTGTGTAGTTTGAAAAGAGCAAGTTTAATATAAATACTACAGAATTTAAAGAGATTATACATTCTAGTGATAGTTTGCCTCACCAATGAAAATACTTCCTTGTGTGCTGGACATGATGAAAGAGAAGCCTTTTTCTCTAATGTCCTTATAAACCAGCACACTTTCATAATATGACCACACGACAGAGATTACAGTTTCCCTATGAATCCAGAATGTTCAGGATTATGACAGGGAGTGAGGAGTTTATTAGCTTACTTCATGCCTGAGACTTGAAGATAAGGTGAAATGAACCTGATCTGAAACAGAACCAAAAACCTTTCTGCAGTTAATTGAGCAGGTATGGTTAATAAGTCTTCCTTACAAATACTGTTGGTTGGATGGAATGGGAAGAGGGGGAGAGCTTAAACCCATTTTTGAATGAAGTTTGTAGTTGTGAACAGATCTTAAAAAAATCCCATGGGGTATCTTTTTCATTTTGTTTTTAATGCATAATTAATGTCAACAAATCCTTTAATAGTTTACCTTTGGAGTGGTAATCTTATACTTACATTTTCTCTGTATTGTATAGCTTTGTCCAGAGTGGTATTCTGAAGTCAATGAAAAATATCACTACCCAACAGCCTGCAGTGCAGCTGAAACCGGTGGCTGCAGGTAGAAATAGGCCAGGTGGGAGTGAAACAAAATGTTAAATAAAAGAAAGCCTTCCTGCAATGATTGGCTTGTTAGTGTGCACTTAAATTACTTGGCACCATATAGGCAAACTTAGGGTTTGGAAAATCTATTACAAGAAAATTGTTCCTAGTGCATGGAACAAAAAAAAACCAATCTCATGTCTCCAAGCAGCTGTTACACTATTTGAAAAAAATACTCTGTATTAGGAAGAGAATCAGAGCTTTGCAATCCACTGCACGTAATAGCATGTATAAACTACAAGGCAAATGATGAGCCTGCTATAACCCTGAAGGTCAGCTGGAGGTGCAGTAAGCCAAGTTCAAGGGTGCATAAAGACAGAGAAGGCATTTTCAATGACAGCCCTGACATTATACAATTCTCTCCTCTGGGGAGGTCTACTGAGCCTTGTTATGGACTAAGTAATAGTAGAAGCATTTGATCACAATCTGTACAGGCCATGCTGCTTCTTCCTGTGAAATCTCCGTGTCACAAGCCCTGTCAGGTTTGATCATGCTGATCTCTGGTGAGTTGACCAGAACTCTTACTTATCAAACATGGAACAAAAATGTGCCATGCTTACAGTGGACATGTGTTTTGAACTGGGTGTCATTCCTCCCCTGTTGTAACCGAAGGCAGAAAAGAATCCATCCCTGAGACATGTTGACATTTACCTGGCTCTGGCTGCTGCAGGAGTAGTGAAAGTGATAGACAGAAATTGCCTTTGAATCTTTATTCCTCCTCCCCTTCATACCAACATATGGGGCCTGAAAGACTGCTACAGCAGCATCCCAGGTACCAGGGACACTAAGGAATATATATTTTCTTAAATTATTATATCACATAATGTCCATATTCTGGAAATGCCATGTTCCATGACCCTGGTATTAGACAAGCAAACTGAAGGGGGTAAAAACCCACAGCCATAACATATTTCTGGAGACCCAGGAGACTTTGAGTAGCTGCAGTTGGAAACAAAATTCCAGACCACGTGGACTATTGCCTGATCCAGCAAGCCTGTTCTTAAGCATCCTGTCCCCAGTAGCACCACACAGGTGGCTGGCACTGATAACGTTGCCTTGATTATAGTCTCTCTTGTAGACTTCAGCAGGGCTGACTCGCCCACTTGGCAAACTAGGAAATTGCCGGGAGGGGGGCATTGAATTGGGCTCTCCCCCCTCCCCATCCCCAAGGCAAATGCCTAGTTTACCCTCCATTGCCACGCCTCCTCCCCCCTTCACTACTGCACTGCCGGGAAGGGTAGGTGGAGCGCTGCGTCCCAGCCTCTTTAAAGCCCCCCCTGGCGATCAACTGATAGGCAGTAAAACACTAATGCTGCTGCTGCCACCCTCTCCCTGTTTTGCCCTTCCCTTCCCTTCTGCGGCAGTGCTGTGCTCTGCGCCCCCCCCCCCCCCCGTGTTCTCAGAGGAGCATGGCTAGAATCAGGCCTATCCTTAGACGTGGCCCAGGCCTCTCAGCATTCTCCTCTGATTCTAGCCGCAGTCCTCTGAGCGTGCTGGCGGAGGGCGGCAGAGCACAGTGCTGAAGAAGAGGAGGGGAGGGGGACAGCAGTGGTGGCAGTGTTTTACCCGCTGATCAGCTGATCGTGGGGGGCAGTGTCTTCCTGGGGCACCATGGGTTGTTTGAAAGATGGAGTCTATGGCATTGTACTCCACTGAGGTCCCTCTCCTCCTCATGCTCCATCCCCAAATCTCTAGGAATTTTTCAACCTGGATCTGGCAACCCTGTCCCCCAATCTCCTGCCAGTGGCCAGGGGGGACTGGGCAACCCCAGTCTCATGCCCCAATCCATTTCCTTTTAATGGAGCACTTGCAATTTCCAGGCTGTTTGTTGTGCTGAAGAAACTTGTTTGAAAAAGGAAGAAATGGCACTGGCGATTTTTATGCCTCTTGTTTGGATGTTATGACTTGTCATGGTATAGTTATCCTAAAGTTTACCTCTGTCAGAGCTAATGGCTGACCCAAGGCCATTCCAGCAGGTGCAAGTGGAGGAGTGGGGAATCAAACCCTGTTCTTCCAAATAAGAGTCCACACACTTAAGCACTACACCAAACTGGCTCCTCCAGGTTTCTCAGTGCTGGATAGAGGAGGCTAATATAGTTATATCTCCACTGCTTCAACTATAGGCCTGGTGGAACATCTCTACTTTACAGTCCCTACTGAATTACAGCAAGTCCCAAAAGGCCCTGATCTCACTCGGGAGAGTGTTCCACCAGGCTGGAGCCAGTGTGGAAAAGACTCTGGCTTTGGCCAAGATTAAGCAGTTCTCCTTTGGGCTGGGAACCGCCAGCAGATGTTGATCTATGGAGCATAAAGCTCTTTGAGGGACATACACGGAGAGACAGTCCTGAAGATATCTTTTGGTCCCAGACTGCACAGGGTTTTGAAGGTTAATACCATAACCTTGAACTTGTCCTATAAGATGTGGCTTTGTCATGAATCCACTGCCAAACTTACTCTAGCCATTTGAACTCCTGTTTCATACTCTGTAGTTTCTTGGAGTGCAAGGGAACTATTTTGTAACAGGAGCAAAGAGGGTGTTGGGGAGCAATTTCATTGGTGGCTTCAGAAAGTTGGCTGTGCCAGTTCTCTATCAGCTCATTCAATAAATCACCAGGAGGAATCAGATCCCACAGAGAATTATAGAATCCAATTGGATCCATCAGTCTCATCAGGTAAACATAGATTAGCTCTCCACCTATGCAGGGATGGGTTGGGATGCCCAGTTGAGCTTTCAGAACAAAGTGGTCTGACCACAGCACTATATCTTTGTTAACTGGGCTCACTTCTATTCCAATTGCAAAGATCAAATACAGTGTGTGGCCTGCTTGATGTGTTGGATCTGATACAAATTAGTAGAATCCCAGGGCTGTCATGGATGACACTAGGTCCAAAGCCTGTGAGGAGATGGCCACGTTGGCATGAACATTGAAATCTTCCAGCACCAAAAGTCTGGAGAACTCCAAGTCCCAGCCCACCACTGCCTCCAGCAGGCTTGGCAGAGTATCTGGTGGTGTGCCAAGTGGCTGGTACACCAACCAGATAGCCAAACTCTCTTCAGTGTCCCAGAACACAGTCAATGCCAGAAATCTTTGGAACAGGGAGTATCCTGAAGGAGAAAGACTCCCGAATGAGAATTGCCACTCACCTCCAGCCTTCAGGCAGAGACTGATGGAGGGCTGAGAAACCTGGAGGAGCTCATTTTTCCCCCCAGGAAGACTGTCTCACCCTCCCTTGTCTGGGTCTCGGTCACGCATGCCAGGTCCATTCTGAGCTTGCAACTCAGAGATCCTGCTGTTAAAATTCTCTCCTGTACATGGTTGTTCTGTTTCAAATTCCCTGCTGACACATTGGCAGCTTTCTTTCTTTCTCTTTCTTTCTTTCTTTCTTTCTTTCTTTCTTTCTTTCTTTCTTTCTTTCTTTCTTTCTTTCTTTCTTTCTTTCTTTCTTTCTTTCTTTCTTTCTTTCTTTCTCACGGTCACATGAATTCCTGATGAAATGATGCAATGGTGCCATATAGTTGCTCATGTTGCCTCTCTGAGCCCTTACCCAGGGTCCTACAATATGGTGTCCACCACAACTTCGCCAGGAACACATCAAGCTGTTAAGATGACAGGGGGGCACTATTATTGGTTGCCCTTATTTAAATGAAAGATTTTCCATGGCTGTAATAAGAGCCATTTGAGGTTTGGCTCTGGTAGCCATTTTAGAGTAGTGTTCACCACATGTCTCAACATTTCTGAGGTGCCCACAGGCTCGAAAAATGGGGACCCTGACTTACCCTTTCATTGCTTTTTTTTATTCTAAAGATAATTTTGTTGAGATGAAACTTTTGATTTGTAAAAATGCAGCAGAATTTATGAGGTGTCCATGGGTACTAGAGAATTTAGCTTTTATTAATCCATGTTAGCTGAAGTACTTGAGATTAATGGACAAATTACAGTTTAGTTCACTAAGCTTGGGTGACATTCACTGAGAGTCACCTTGCAGAGGCTATTTATGGCACTGATGCTTCAGCATGGTGTTTTAAGGGTACCAGCAGGTATCAGATGTATTCTGTGCAGATCACCTTCACATTCTTTCAGATATTTCAAGGAACATCTCAAAGGTGAGAACTAAATTCTCCCTGTGCTTTAGTGACTTCAAACAATCTGCCGCTACTTGTTTGAAAAACTAATCTTCAGCAAGGCCTTTGGAATGTATGCTATCCTAAAATGTAAATTATATTTTTTATTCTGTTATAGTTTTATCCAATTATATTTTTGCACAGCCTTGCAGTGGAAGGTGATAAGTAAGGGTAGCTCCATACAGCGTATATGAGATATGTATTAAGAAACCAGGACAGTAAAGGGTGAATACTACATTAACATTAAAAAACCCTTACAGTAAATCTTATTCCCTTGTTGTATACTATTACTAGGGAAGAATGAGCTGTACACTTTCAAAAAAAAAGTGTGAAGCCTGTGTGCAAGAAAAAAATAATTCCAGTTAAATCTGGGAAAATGTCTTCTGTGAAGTACACAGTTTATCCATATTACCCCAAGCTCTTTGTCAAGAAAACCAGACCATGACAAAATAGCAATCCTCTTAAAGCAGTACGATTATGAAGTAGAATAAAAGTACACACTTTGTATAAACTCATAAGAATAATGCATAATACAGCAACATGTTGACCACCCAACAAGTAAAGAGAAATAGCCACACAAAAAACTAAGTCCCAAGCACTCCAAACTTATAATACAGTCCAATGTCTCTCTATTTTAGATGTTTGCTGACTTCTCTGGACTTGGAGACTCTTCTCCCACGGTTGGGGTGCAGGAACCTTGAACTCTTTGTCGAGAGCCCCCATCCACCCTGCTATACCTATAAACATACCATTAACCTGCTATACCTATAAACATACTCATCCTCTTGGAGAGGAGTGACAAGTGGAGTGCCTCAAGGATCTATCTTGGGACCAGTTTTGTTCAGTATCTTTATAAATGATTTGGATGAAGGAATAGAGGGGTTGCATATTAAATTTGCCAATGATGCTAAATTGGAAGGGGTTGCAAATGCAGTAGAAGACAGAAACAGGATACAGGATAGCCTGGACAGGCTGGAAAACTAGGCTAAAATCAATAAATGAATTTTAACAGGGATAAATGTAAAGTTCTGCATTTAGGTAGGAAAAATCCAATGCATGGTTATAGGATAGGGTAGACTTGTCTAACAATAGTATGTGCGAAAAGGATCTAGGGATCTTAGTGGATCATATGCTGAACATGAGTCAACAGTGTGATGCGGTGTCTAAAAAAGCAAATGCAATTCTGGGCTGTATCAACAGAAGTATAGTGTCCAGATCACGTGATGTGATGGTATCACTTTACTCTGCTCTGGTAAGACTTCACCTGGAGTATTTTGTTCAGTTTTGGGCACCACATTTTAAGAATGATATAGACAAGCTGGAATGGGTCCAGAGGAGGGTGATGAAGATGGTGAGGGGCTGGAGACCAAGTCCTATGAAAAAAGGTTGAAGGAGCTGGGGATGTTTAGCCTGGAGAGGAGGTGGCTGAGAGGTGATATGATCACCATCTTCAAGTACTTGAAGGGCTGTCATATAGAGGATGGTGTGGAATTGTTTTCTGTGGCCCCAGAAGGTAGAAACACAACCAGTGGGTTGAAATTAAATCAAAAGAGTTTCTGGCTCAACATTAGGAAGAACTTCCTGACAGTGCGATTCCTCAGTGGAACAGGCTTCCTCGGGAGGTGGTAGTAAATTCATTCTTGCCTTGCCCTGTAACAGATCTCTTAAGTATGAATACACAGTGTTTCAGACCCAATAACTCCTAAATGAATCTACTGAAAACATCCTAAATTATTAAGTTGATTCAATTCAGAGGGTTCCTTCCCACTTGTTCCACTTGTCATACATACAAACACACCAGGAATAAGGCCTGTTGTGAAGAAAAATAAAACAAGCTCTAGAAAGAGGCTCTGGGTGAGTGCCCTCCCAATACTTGGTGTCTTCCCATCCCCCCCCCCCACATTTCCCACTCCGCTCTAACTACTAACCACCCTCCAAACTCCTCTTCCTCTCAACTACCCACTGCAGCCTTGGCACTCCACTACTTCCCCCATCTGTGACATTCACTCACACTCACACTTTCTTCCCCAACCCTTGACCTTCACTCACCTTCCCACCCTCACTGTCTTCCCACCCACCCTGCAACTGAAACAGATGCCAGCTTCCCACTCCCGTGGCATGAGGGTGTGTGTATGTGTGTGTTCCCATGTCTGTGGTGGCTCAAAGCCCTGAAACAGGCTCTTCAACTTGTTCATTAATGATCTGGAGTTGGGAGTAAGCAGTGAAATGGCCAAGTTTGCAGATGACACTAAATTGTTCAGGGTGGTGAGAACCAGAGAGGATTGTGAGGCACTCCAAAGGGATCTGTTGAGGCTGGGTGAGTGAGTGTCAACATGGCAGATGAGGCTCAATGTGGCCAAGTGCAAAATAATAAGAACATAAGAGAAGCCATGTTGGACCAGGCCAATGGCCCATCCAGTCCAACACTCTGTGTCACACAGTGGCCCAAAAAAATTTATATATATATATACACACACACACACACACACACACTGTGGCTAATAGCCACTGATGGACCTCAGCTCCATATTTTTATCTAAACCCCTCTTGAAGGTGGCTATGCTTGTGGCCGCCACCACCTCCTGTGGCAGTGAATTCCACATGTTAATCACCCTTTGGGTGAAGAAGTACTTCCTTTTATTCGTTTTAACCTGTCTGCTCAGCAATTTCATCGAATGCCCACGAGTTCTTGTATTGTGAGAAAGGGAGAAAAGTACTTCTTTCTCTACTTTCTCCATCCCATGCATTATCTTGTAAACCTCTATCATGTTACCCCGCTGTCGACGTTTCTCCAAGCTAAAGAGTCTCAGGCATTTCAACCTTTCTTCATAGGGAAAGTGTTCCAGCCCTTTAATCATTCTAGTTGCCCTTTTCTGGACTTTCTCCAAATGCACACTGGGGCCAAGAATCCCAGCTACAAATACAAGGTGATGAGTTGTGAACTGGCAAGACTGTCCAAGAGAGATCTTGGGGTCATGGTAGATAACTCACTGAAAATGTCAAGACAGTGTGCAATTGCAATAAAAAAGGCCAACGCCATGCGGGGAATTATTAGGAAGGGAATTGAAAACAAATCAGCCAGAATCATAATGCCCCTGTATAAATCGATGGTGCGGTCTCATTTGGAATACTGTGTACAATCCTGGTCACCGCATCTCAAAAAGGATATTATAGCATTAGAAAAAGTACAGAAAAGGGCAACTGGAATGATTAAAGGTTTGGAACACTTTCCCTATGAAGAAAGGTTAAAATGCTTGGGGCTCTTTAGCTTGGAGAAACGTCGACTGAGGGGTGACATGATAGATGTTTACAAGATTATGCATGGGATGGAGAAAGTAGAGAAAAAAATACTTTTCTCCCTTTCTCACAATACAAGAACTCGTGGGCATTCAATGAAATTGCTGAGCAGTCAGGTTAAAACGGATAAAAGGAAGTACTTCTTCACCCAAAGGGTGATTAACATGTGGAATTCACTGCCACAGGAGGTGGTGGTGGCTACAAGCATAGCCAGCTTTAAGAGGGGATTGGATAAAAATATGGAGCACAGGTCCATCAGTGGCTATTAGCCACAGTATATACATATGTGTGTGTATATGTATGTATGTGTGTGTGTGTGTGTGTGTATATATATATATATATATATATATATATATATATATATATATATATATATATATATATATATATATATATATATATATACACACACACACACACATATATTGGCCACTGTGTGACACAGAGTGTTGGAGTGGATGGGCCATTGGCCTGATCCAACATGGCTTCTCTTATGTTCTTATGTTCAGAATGGAGAGAAGGAAGAAAAGCTATGGGGTGCAGGGGGGCATGATGACAGTCACACAGATGCTGTCATATTCAGCCTTGCAGTGTTTAGTATCAGCATGTGCTTGTGCTGTGATCTGTTTGTGTTTTTTTGGCCTAGCATGGTTGTGTAGCATGGTTGGTATACCATAGAGTATGTGCCTCAAGATGGCTGTTTTCTATAAAGGAATTGATCTGACTTCAGCTTTCCATCTCCTCCCTGTAGCCTCTACCTAGGAAAAGTATAGTCTGTCTCCAGAATGTGGACCAAAGTAGGAGGGAAGAGTCCTCAGCATGTATAATGACACAGAGTCCACCCTGCAAAGTAGCCAGGGGACCCCAAATATACAAACAAATTCCAAAGTGGGTCTCTACCATAGAAGCATTTACACAACCGAACTTGGTGGACTTCCAAAAAATATGGAAATATGACTCTCTTCTTTCTGACTTAGATGAATTAAAGACAGATGATGAACTAAGCCAACAAGAGATTATACTAGACTGGTGGATGAAGCTACAAATCAAATCTGGATTTGCAAAAGACAAAACAATAGGCTTTGCTAAAGATAAATCACCTTTTGACAAGATAGTTGTTTGGACCAGAAACAAAGCTAATAACAAAATTTTATAATCTTCTTTTAAACTTAGAGATGCAAGATGAAATAGTTAAAGACTGCATGGTCAAGTGGGCCCAAAACTTGGGTCATAATATAGATGTAGAAGTTTGGGAGAAAGTGTGGAAATGTAATATAAAAATGACCAGAACAATGAACTTAAAAGAAAATATATATTAAATGTTTTATACATGGCACTTAACTCCAGACAAATTAGCAAAAATGTATCATAATATGTCAAACAAATGCTGGAAATGCAAAAATGCAATTGGAACTTTTTACCATATCTGGTGGTTATGTGACAGAACCAAAACTTATTGGAAGTTGGTCCATGAGCTACTACAAAAGATTCTGAAAATACAAATTAGATTCCAACCAGAGCTCTTTTTATTAAATATACTACCAGAAGATTATTCCAGATATTTGAATTTTTTTTTAATACATGCTGTGACTGCAGCTAGAATAATTTATTCCAAATACTGGAAACTTCAAGTAATACCAAGAAAAGAGGAACTAATATCTAAGCTTTTAGAATTTGCAGAAATGGATACACTATCAGTCAGACTAAAAGATGCTAATCTCTGTGAAACTAACAAAATTTGCGAACCATTATATAACTGGCTATGTTGTGATATAAAAACTTCCAAAATAAGTCAAGCAAGGTAATTTATGAAAATTTTTGCCATATATAATTATATTCTTGTCTTAGTAGGAGCTTCAAGAGATATTAAGGACTATTGTATTGTACTATTAAATGAGAAGATCTGTTTGCAGTGACTATTATAAGATCATAGATACTAATGATGATATGAATTGAACATTGTATAAGTAGAAATATTACAAAAAAAATAATATTCAAGTACCCTTCCCTTTCCCCTTACCTTCCAGTCCCCCTCCCCCGTACTCTGTACCTGGAAATCCAATAAACCTATTAAACCCAAAGTAGCCAGGGGACCTGATCTCTGCCATCTGGAAAGCTGTTGTAATTCTGAGTAATCTCCAGCCCTCACCTGGAGATTAGCAACAATGGTTCTCCAGGCAGAAATGACTGGTTTGGAGGGTGGAGTTTATGGCATTGTACCTGTTAGAGGTCCCACCCCTCCTCAAACCCACCCTCTCCAGGCTCCTCCCCTCAACTCTCCAGGAATTTGCCAACCTGAAGTTGGCAATTGCTATGTCACACTGGATATCATAGGGAGCTGCTGCTGAACAGGAACAAGCAGCCAGAGGGTGCTGCCAGGCCTAGGGTAGCCAGCCTCCAGATGGAGCCTGAAGATCTCCTGTTATCACAACTGAATTCCAGACCACAGATCTGTTCCCCTCCCCTGGAGAAAATAGCTGCTTCGGAGGGTAGACTCTATGGCATTATATTCAGCTGAATTAAATAAATAACCCAAGTTTCCAAGGGACATGATGACTACAAGTACACACTCATCTACATTTTAAAAGTTGTATGGTAGTATAGAGACTGTATCGTTTCTGATAAAAATAATAGATTCACATGCCAAGATCACATTAATTTGTGCCTTTATATTTTGTTTACCAAATTTCCAGTGCAAAGGAATATTTTTAAATCTGTAGGAAAGCAGTACAGGCATTTTCTTATATGACAATTTCTTAAATTATCATTATTTTCACAGCCTGTTCTAGAATTTGAATATTTTTTTAAAGCATCCCAAAACTGGATTTCAGCTTATTAAAGTACTAAATGGTGAGTCCTGAACTCATTATAAATGCTGATACTATATGAAGCCTTCCTTTCAGATAGTATCAACACAATTTGAAGATATACCATGTCACAATTTGAAGATATGTCATTCCTAACTTGATAGCAATATATTGAAAGTGGTATTTAGAAGGAAGACATTTGTCTTTTAAATTGGATTGGACACACGGCTCCTTTCAGTGTTTCATTCCCATATCTCACACCCATATTTATCTTGTTTCCAAGGAGTAGCAATTCCAATTTTGATGGGGTATGTGTGTCTCAGATCAGTTTGAAAATTTAGTCCTGGATATATTAAATAATAAACAAACAAAAAACTCCCAGTGGGGTGGCTTCTATGGCAGCAAGCAGAATTAGCTTGAAAAGAGATCTTTATTATCTTCAGCTACTATGGACCATGGAGTCCTTATTTTAAAAGTGTCCTCCTCACTGAGGGAGGGAGGAGAACGAGGCAAAATCACTTCCCCTCCCTCTTACGCTGCAAAGAAAGTGCAGTGAATCTATTCGCATAAAAGAAAGGGGGCAGTGTGCCCTTTTTTCTCCCACTGCAGCCTCGCCATGACATATACCATTTTATTAGGGCCTCCTGATCCTCAGTTGAGTATTTTCAGATCATGTAAGAGGAAAAGAAAAATAGGGAAAGACCCACCTCTGAAAATGCTTTCCTGGTGTGCTACAAGAGGATTCAACTCTACATAAAGCATTTAAGGATAGGGGTCCCAACCCTCCCGCCCTAGCGGGGGACCCCAGGTTTTCCAGCCTCTTCCCCCGCTCCCCCAAAAAATGGAAGCGGGGGGAGAGGGGGGAAATGGCACCAAGCAGTGTGGCGAGCCGCCCCATCTCGGAGCGGCAACGCCGCTGCGCTGCTGCAGCCTCTTCTCCGAGGACCCCAGCTCAAGCCAGTTCTGGGGGCCCGAGAGGCCGCGCTCTTCACTGGCCCCGGGGAACTCAAGCCGCCGCTGCCGCCGCCGACCGGAGCCGGGGGAGGAGAGCACCTGCCCGCAGAGGAGATGGTGCAGGTAAGAGTCCTTCGGGCGCGCAGCTCGTCCCAGGAGAGCCTGCTTGGTGTGCTGTGGAGCGGCCAGCGGCCTTGGGTGGGGCCGGGCGAGGGCGTGGGGCGGACAGGCCGCCGCAGCTGCAAGTTTTAGAAGCAGGGCAGGGCAGGCCAGGTAGAGGATCCCCCGGGGAAAGGACGTGCGGCTGCGCAGTGTGGCGAGCCGCCCCATCTCGGAGCGGCAACGCCGCTGTGCGGCTGCCGCCTCTTCTCCGAGGACCCCAGCTCAAGCTAGTTCTGGGGGCCCGAGAGGCCGCGCTCTTCACCGGCGCCGGGGAACTCAAGCCGCCGCTGCCGCTGGTCCTCACGAGAATGAACTTAACAAGGAATGCTAGTCAGCTGTCTACAGCATAAGGGGGGGAAAGCTACTTTTAATTATGCCATGAACTTTAGGGGCCACTCAGTTTGGATGGCTGTTTTTCTATTGAATTCTAATGATGTGTTTGCAAAACTGATGTCCATAATTAGTGGTTGGCTAGTTAGTTAATTAGTGGTCTTAATGTTTTAATTTTCTAACTATGTATATTCTTATTATATTTAAAATTTGGAGTTCAGTTATGCTTGTCACACCCTTGTTCCTGGCTCCGCCCCTAATGTCTCCTGGCTCCACCCCCAAAGTCTCCTGGCTCCATCCCCAAAGTCCCCAGATATTTCTTAAATTGGACTTGGCAACCCTATTTAAGGAACAGAACACATTTTCAGTACTTTTATGGCATTTAATCTTTAAATTGCACTATTCCTTACTTTAATGTTTCTGCTGGTCATTTCAAATTGAGAACAGAGCAAGGTTGTGCCCTAGTAACATACTGTATGTATATACTTTTTCTCTTGCTTATTTTTCCAAGTGATGCAGGTAATAAGTAGCCTTCTTTAATAAAATAGTTGGATGGGGACCTATTTGTTACGCTGTGTTTCCTCAGATCCTTTGTGCAAAACCGCAGCATACATTCTAAAAGTAACCAAATGAGTACTTTTATTTAGGTTTAGAAGACCAATTTCTGTTTTTCACCTTCTTGAAAGCTTTCATTGTTTTTGGTATATGAAAATCACTACTTGCTCTGTTGTTGCCTTATTTGCAGAGTGGTTATGAATTCTAAATTTCCAGGGAGTGTGTGTGTGGGATCATACATTTAGTGGTTTCTCTTCAGAAGTACAAAGAGAAAGAAGGAGAGAGAGAGAGAAAAGCAAACAACAAAACAGAATCCTCTGATGCTTTTGTAACAATAGGCAGCCTAAGTTTTGCTGCAAGGTATAATAATAAGTAGTAGTAAACAGACAGGTAGCAATCATGCTGTTGCAATAAAATGCATCAAGAAATTATAGAATTCTAACATCCTAAATAATGTTCTTGTATTGTCCTCTTCTAGACTGCCAATGTAATATTTGTAAATAGCTGGTAATTTCCTCCTCCCTAGAGACTGTGATCTCCCAGCATCGCTTCTAAATTGGCCCATAAAATGTCAATAAGAATGGTTTCTTCACGGAGACATAGCCATGGCTTCTTTTTATTTTCCTTAATTTGGGAGTAAAATTTTACTATATTTAGAATGTCTGTGAATCTGACTCTCACTGCTACATCCTGACACTTTTACGTCCTTTGGCATCCTTTTGACAAACGCCTGCCTGCTAATCTGTGAAAAGCCATGACACCCTGTAGTTAATGTTAAGAACTTTTGCTCTACTAGAGGTTTGGTCATATATCAACCTTTTCAGCTTCTGCTTCTGCAGCTGAACCGGGAGACAGTGAGAACCATAACATTTATTAACATTGTACACACTATTAATAAGCTTCAATGCCTTTCTCACTGAAAAACTGTTAGCAATTTTCCCTTCATATATTTTTAAAAATAGATGACTTGCTGCCTTGCTTTAAAAAATACAAGTGGCTGGAATAGATTCATCTGCAGAATATGCCACATGCTTGTTAGATTTATGAGCAGGGCTCTCTCATTTTTTCTCTTCTCCTGGCAAAAGTCAGGGACTGCAAGAGAACAACACAATGGTTAAACGGCTGCAGTTACAATATGTACAAGTTGAAGGTGTTATACAAAACGTTTTATTTAGCCTTTCGTCTTCATACAGGGTTGTTCATCCTCAAGTTTGATCATTTCTTAAGTTCTTATCCTAACCTTCCTTCAAGAAGAAGTACAACAATCCTGTGAGGTAGGATATGCTGGCTCAAGGTCACCCAAGGAAGCTTCATGGTAGAGTGAACCCTTGTCAGAAGCTCCCTGGCCCTGCCCTAAGCACTTTCTGGAGTTGAGAAAATGCAATCGCTGGGTCTGCAGGGACTGGGATTTTGATGGCCTCAGTACAAGACCATGCATTTGAAATGTGTTACTCTCATACCTTACACATGCAGCTTCCACACTTACGCCTACTTATAACTTCATACACCCACACTGTTGAAAAAGCTCTGGAGGAGATTAGTAGCTGCTTTTCACCAAAGAAACATGTAGAAGAGGGAGGTGGTGTGTTCAGCACAATTGTGGACCAGATGAAAAGCCTAGTGTTGTGTCCTAGGTTCAAATGGAGAACTGTTACTTTTGGAGGGAACTGTTACTTTTGGAGGGAAGCTGAACAAGCCAAGCTTGTACTCCACACCAGGGTTCCAGAGAAGGCCTAAGCGTGCCCAATCAGGGGAAGGATTGAAACATAAGTAGCCAATCAACATCTAGGCTCATACTGTACCCTGATAGGCCCTTAGGCCTCTGTAAATAGCCAATCCATGTACATAGTTAAGGTCCAATCAGAAGGGGGCAAGAATTGTATAAAGGAGCGGGAGGTTTGAATAGAGCTCAGTCTGTGTTGGTGTTCCTGAAGTAAAGCTTGCTGAAATCACTCTCCGACTCTGGTCTCTTACTGCACCGACCCCAGTACTTTACACCTAGGGAAGCTCTTAACAACAGGTAATGCCTTTGCCCTTTCTCAGATAAGTCTTGTATGTAGATAGCAGAAAGACATTCTTTCTGATTGTATAAATTGCATGACTCAAAGACAAGATGTAAACTAATTTACCACTGTCCCACTGAGTCTCAGGCTTCGGCTGATCAAGGAGGATTTTGTGATCAATGGTGTCAAATGCTAAAGAGATGTCAAGGAGCAGCAGCCAATTAACCTTACCTGATTTAGTAGCAATCAATAGGACATTTGTGACTATTAATGATGCCATTTCTACGCTGTGGTCTGAAATGGAGATTAACTTGAAACTGAAAAGATCAATTGGACTATGGAACTATCTTGAGCTGTGTTTTTGAGCAGAAGTATTTTTTTTTTTTTTAAAAAGAGTATTTCCCCCCTAGCCAATGTTAATTTGTATTCTGTTCCATCCTCTGTTGTTTCAAAGCTTGCATGAGGCGGGCAAGCTTTTCCCCCAAACTCTCACTGAGTTCTTAGGAGCGTCTAAATATTAGGAATTTGGAGTTATTTGGCAAATCTGGATAGCTTTTTGAATTGTATTAAACAGATATAATGGCGCACATTTCAAAGTATTAACGTTTGTACTATATAAGAACTTTATCGTAGAATGATAGAACTTGCTCAAATGAGAATCAATGAACACTGTCAATTGTAGACACAAACTCCAACTGTATGTTGCTAAATGTCAGTCACATGAATAGGTGACAAACTGGATTAGTAGATGTAATCCTGCTTCTCCCTTTATGCATGTTGCCTCCACATGTACCCCTGTATGAGCAGGAGTAGGGAGGGCAGTTAGGCTCTTCAGGTCTAGGATTCACATACTTGAGTCTTGTCAAAGAAAGCACACGTGTGTGCATATATGTATTCCCACCCCCTGAACTTTCTTTAGCATTCTGAACAGAAATCAGTTTTGCTGGCATGTGGGTGAATCTGAGCAGATAGCATGCATGGTGTCCCCCTCCTGCCTTCTCAAAATGGCTTCCAGTAGGGCTTTTTTATAGCAGGAACTACTTTGCATGTTAGGCCACACATCCTTGATGTAGTCAATCCGCCTGGAGCTTACAGTAGGTCCTGTAAGAAGAGACCTGTAAACTCTTGGAGGATTGGCTACATCGGGGTGTGTGTGTGGCCTAATATGCAAATAAGTTCCTGCTACAAAAAAAGTCCTGGCTTCCAGATAAACCCCATAACCTTTTGTTGTGGTGATTGTGGTTCCTACTCACACATCTCAATCTTTTCCTTCTGTCCCGTGTCTGCAAAAGAGCAGGGATAAGGCAGGAGGAAAACGCTAGATTTCTGAGTCTGTTGCAATTGCCAGACACCTGCAACAGAACCTAGCTATTATAACATTACATGACTTCCCTGGAACAGCACTCACTGTTATTTTCTTCTGTTCGTGGTCTTTAGGATCCAACTCAGTTTAAAAAAAAATTGCCTGAAGTCACATTGCAGGATCAACATGATAGGCAAAAACAAAATTAATACACTATTGACACATAAATATTTAAATATTTTCCATTGTTTCTTGCCACTGTATTTGCAGGCCTAAATCCTATTCAATATTTTAATTTACTATGCAAATCTGTAATAAAGCTGTATGAGATCGGTATTTTACTAATATACTGAATTTTGTGCTGAGTTTTTGTTAGTTTTGTTTTAAAAGCCTTTCTTCTTTGTAATTCTTTCTTTCCATTTTACAGTTGACTTATTCTTAGAATGCCATTTTTTAATGTTTGTCTGAACCTGAGAAGCTATGTTTACTGGCCATTGTCAATAGGGATTTATTAGCCAGCAAGTAATGAAGTGTAAGGAAGAATGGCAAGCTTCTTGCAATGAGCCAGGAAACCAGGTATATACACATATACATGGATGGAAATCTCTTCTCCTCTCCCCCTCCCCGCAATGTCTGGCAGACACTCCTGGATTCCATTCCATCATTATCTGTAGAAGTAGCATCTTTTGCATTCCTGAGGAAATTCCTGAGGACAGTGTGGAGAAGTAAGCAAGGATGGAAACAGGAATTGCAATGAAGTAAACACACTGACAAAAGGCTGAAGCAAAACCAGGCCACAGCTTTATCGGTTACAGCATTCAGAGCCTCAAGCACAGCATAAAGCATAATCTAAATATCTGGCAACCCAACTGGCAGCTGATCAACCCCATCCCAGCCTGCATGCTGAGGGAACTAGGAGTGACAAGCAAATGGTCCTACATGGAACCCTTGCCACCTGGAAGCGGAACCAAGCAGCCACCCTTGAGCTGGTCATGCCAATAAATTGCTTGACGTTCAAGATCCCATAAGTGAGTTTCCACCTGGGGAGGTGGGCACTCAGGTGCAGTCTCCCCACAAATGGATTTGGCCCAGTCCCCAAAATGGCTACAAGAGATGGGTGGGCAGTGCTGTGCTTCTTCCAACACTACAAAGCTATAAGTCCTGACCCTAGATAAACATGCACTTCATCTGCCCTGTACAAGCAGACAGCCTAAAAGAAATGTCTTGGCAGTGGATGATTGACACATTGGCTGAGTCTGTGAAGTGAGATGAAGTCTTGCAGACTTTTTTCTTTGTATAATCAACCTTGTCAGGGGCAACATCCCCCCTTCAAGTTCTCTGTTCCAGCAACTCAGACCAGAATAATGAAACCTAATGCAGCCAAGAATGCAGGGCCTGCAACTCCACCAAAATGGAAGTTAGGTTGATAGTTTTACAACTGCGAAAGAGCAGCAGGGGTCTGGATAGCCTTGAACTTTGCTGAAGAATAATATGGTGCTCAGGTGTACAGCCATAGTCCTGGGTTGCCTAGGGTGCTGGGAGGGTGAGGGCGCCAAATTTCCAACTGGATTTTAGGGTGTGAACTGGCAAGATCCGGTTGGAAAGTGGATTGAAAGTGCATTATTTGGTTTGTATGAGCTCAGCCTGAGTGAGTCGGAGTGTATCTTTGAGCCTGCTTCGGTGGGGAGGGCAGGATATAAATTAAAATTATTATTATTATAATATGCTGAAATTGATCCATGATACACATATTTATGAGTGGCCATCACAGCTTCCCTGAGCATCTGCTCATTGCCTAGCATCATTACTGAAAGCCTGCTTCTTTCATTCTGTTTTGGGAGGGAATGTTCAGAATTTCTTTGCTGATCTATTGCACAACCATCTAAGAGCAGCTCATGTCCAGTTGGGAGTATGTGATTTAATCTGATTTTGAAGTCTCCGGTGGTTCCAAACTGCTCTTTGAAGTCATTTCCTACAGATTACTTTCTACTGTGCTGCATAATGAATACAGTCCTGCATGAATTTTGCTAAATTTTTATAACAGAAATTTCTCTTGAATCATAACTTCAGAGTAGGCTAAATATCCTGTATAAAAGGATCTATAGAAACTTCAGAAATCATTCTCTGTATACTAATCTGTATGTCATGTTATTTTAATCTTTGCACCACAGAAAGTCTGTATTAGATTTTTCTTTACAATCTTTATAGATAGAATGTTTATCATTTGTAAAGAAAGAATATATTCCTGTGAGTCTGAGCAACAAAATAAAAAAAAAAACAGAAGCTAAGCTAAGCTCCTGATTTCCAACTTCTCTGTGTAAACATTCCCCCCCCCCGCCCTTTGGTGGTAGTGGTGGATCAGATGTTAACTCCCAGCTGATCCCCTGAGTGCTGGCTACTGATAATGGAGCATCTGCAAACTAGTTTGGCTGCTATTTGAGTTATTTAGTGCAAGCTGAACATATTCCTGATTGGCTCATGGTCTGATAGTGACTGCCAGACAAGGTGTGTTCAACAGCTGAACAGGTTCACTATGAAATTCACAGTATCTGTCCATGAAACCAAGATCCCTTTTGACAAGGACACACAAAGGAAAGAAAACATGGTTTCTCCAGCCACAGTGCTCACACACAAGGGAGCCTTTCCTAACCTTTTCTTCAGTTGAATGGTTGTCTGCATAGAGCAAAGAGATGTATAGACAGTATAGCAAGAAAATATTCTGCAGAAACAGCAAAGAACAAATCTGCTCTAAAGGTCTGAGTGTGTTGTTCTTGCAGGGTCTGCACACACACACACACACACACACACTTTGGAGATTCCCACATGGCTGGCTATTGCTGTGGTTCTTTGCAATGGAAAGGAAGAAACAGTTGCAGCAGTCCTGGTTTGAGCCAGATTCCCACTCACTTGCTTGCCTGTGTAGAGCCCATTGTCCATGCACCCCCAGATGGAAGAAAAGTCTCATTTTTGTGTAATGAGAGGGAATACCTGTAAGCAATTTGAGCAGGGTAGGGTTAGATTCCCTTGGCTGTTTGTGCTCATAGAAGCATAGAGCTGGAAGGAACCTCAAGGGTCATCTAGCTCAACCCCCTGTACAACACCTCTTGTCCTGCAAGTTGTCTTTTCTGTTCAGTTCCCATCATCAAAGTCTCCCTCCTTGTTAGAGTTTTGAATGTCTACTACATAGTTCCAGAATTGTATGGTGTTTTGGAGGTCTGTGATTTGCTGTAGACATTTATTATCCTAAGGGGTGCTGGTGATTGGAAGTGAGGTTGTTGACTTTTTCATTTCCATGTTACTATATAGAATATTGTTATAGGATTGTGCCTGTAGCTGGAGAGGTTTATAAGTCGACTAAGTCCCATTCCAACAACAACATTATTTTTGACATCACTAGGGATACACAGTGAACTGGCTCACAAACTAAAGTTTGTGACAATTTTTGGCCAGTTCATGGTTTGCAAATTAAAGTGCATGGCAGGTCAACAGGCATAAACTTTCCATGAATTTTCAAGCAATTTATGGCAGCCTGTTTCAGTTTGTGAGTGGATGCATTTCCAGACAGTCTCCACTCAATCTAAATGTTTATCAAACTTCAAGACAACAGGGGGGCAGAACTTGGAGGACATGTACAGGAGTATCTGGGGGAAGTCCCCGGCAACTTTGATGTCTTTAGCTTATACAGGATCCATTCTGTACACTCCTGATCCTGCACCTGTCATTTCCCCAGAATGCACTTTCCTGATGGCACCTTCTGGGGGGGGGGAGCTGTAAGTCTTGCCCCATAAATTCAATCCTCATCAAATGTAGACGGCAGGTAGAGGAGAGTCAGCTGGAGATCCCCTGTGAGTTTGGTGTTCAGCATGCTGATGGGAGCATTCTACTGTGCCATAAATGAGATGAGGCGATTACCACAGTGTTCTCTCAGCTTTGAAAAATCCAGTGCTGCTTGAGGCACACCATGGCAATCAGATGGCATCCACCCAGCTGCTGAGACAGGCAGAGGCCACACATACACCCGAGGAGCATTCCCATCACTCCTACACATCCCTGGCACATGCATGGCATACCTGGGCTGATCAGACAGCAGGAAATGTGCCACGGAGGCAGGGCAAGGACTTTGCTACTGGGACGTTCCCAGCGGCTGTTTAATCTGCTAGTGAGGTATCACAGGACGAGATAAGGGCAAGCACAGCACAGGGGCCAGATGTGTGTGTGATCACGCCCGTAAAATCTGGAGGTGGGGGTGGCTATGGTGGGCCAGAAATCCCATCTGATCACACCTGTCATGATCGTGGGCCTAGTGAGGCCTACAGGCCCCAGGGAAGTCTGCTTAGGAGTACTGGGAAGAACCTACATTTCCCAGGATCCCCTCTGTCCCTCTGATTGAGTGGAAAGGGTTTTGGAGGGAAACTGGCCCAGGGAGGGGTGGGGCCTGGGAGGAGAAGATAAAAGGGCCAAGCCCAGGAGGGGGGTGTTCTTCTTTTCCTAAGAGGCAGAACTGAGGAAGAGCTGCTGCCAGGAAGAGACCCTCACCCTGTGAGGTAGGGTGAGTAGGCCCAGGTCTGACTGTCAGTTTAGGGACAGTAAGATTAGACCCGTTAGGGTATTTGGTTGTTTTTCCCTTCACACCTTTTACTGTTTTATGCATCTTGTTTGTTATATTGCACTGATCTTTAAATAAACCTTCCCCCCCCCACCCCTGTTGTTCACTCTGCCTGGTCCTCATGCCCATTATTTGGTCTAAGCTAAGGGAGTCCTGGAAGGGCTTGGGAGGGTACTCTGGGCCTTCTCAAGGGAAACCCTTAACCCAGAGTGGTGGCAGCAATTGGTAAGACCCCCCTGAGTCATGACAACACCCAAAGTTCATGATGGTTCATGGTTTGCAAACTGGGTCCACGATTAACCCAAAACAGAATTACATTTTCCTGGTTTGTGCCCATCCCTAGACAGCACATAATTATATGTAATTGCCAGTAGGGTTTGCACAGATGAATCTTTGGGATATGCAGCTGTATTTTCAGGTGTAGTTCTCATCCTAAACCATTTCAGGAACATCATAAGATTTCTTAAAACTGTGCTGTAAACATCTCAAGCGTTTTTTTGTTTTTGTTTTTTGCACATGGATATTTTGGCATATATTGTAAACTTAAACGATATTTAAATCTATCCATGCCTTATAAAATATTAAAGAATGTAAGATAACTTTTAATATGAACTGTGAGAAGCTGCTGCATGGCCATTCGTAATATAATTGCAGCTGATTTAGTGAGCAAGTTACTAGCCATTTCAGTCTCTCCAACCTCCCTTCTGCAGCTGTGGCAGCCCTGGCAACAGGGAAAGAACTTCATGTAACCCCTCCAAAATATAAAAAGCCATTTTCACCTACAGTAGATGTGCTGTAAATTTTAGGGTTCTGGTAATCTTTTCCTTTCCCTGGTAGTCAGGTGTATGCATACAAGGTAGAAAACTAAAATCTGAAGCCAATCCTACCCATAGTATAGTATCAGGTTTCACTTACATGCAACAAAGATTGAGATGGTACATGCTGAGCACCTCTGGACGTATTGGGTAGAATCTGGAACTGAGCAGTGAAATTACCCTGCTATCTAAATTTCTTATTAATGCAATAACTAATAGAGCACATCTATCTTGTTCGTATATTTTGCATTATCTGCAATTTGAATCATTTTGCTACTGTGTTGACCTTTGATGTTGCACAGCTATAGCTGGTAAGCAAGCTTATGAATCTGAATTCAGACCTCCGTATCCACTTTCTATGGCATATTTACCACGGCAGAGTTATGGATCCAGGTATACGGCCAAAGATCATTATTTCTGCTGCATTTTTATGGTACGATAGGTAATCTCATAAAAAGGGCAACAAATATAAAATAACAATTGTCTGCATTATTTCAGACCAGCAAATGAATTTTATCAATCAAGGCACTGTTTGCTGTCAAGAAAGGAAACAGCAATAGGGCTGTGCACAAACTAGGAAAATGGAGGTTTGTCCCAGTTTGTAGGGTCACATGAACCACAAGCCTCCCTGAATCTCCCTGTTTACTGAACTGGTTCAGTTTGTGAGGTTTGGGGGAGATACTGAGATCAACCCTTCCTTCTTTTTGCTGGCAGCAGCTTCCTGAGGCCAGTAGAACCGAAGGAGGGGAAATATCTTGCAAAAGCACTTTAAAGGGAACATTCCTTTTAAATGGCTTTTGCAGGTGGGTGCCATGTGTGAGATCATTTTCCCACACAGCTTACCTCGGAGTGACGTCCCTCTTCACCGCGCAGTGTCTGCTTGGATTTCCCACCATCTGCTCCGCAGAAGCAGGAAGAGCCGCGGCTTTTGCGTCACTAACGTAAACTGGGTTTTAGTGATTTACATTTGCAATGCAGAAGCCCCAGCACTTCCTGCTTCTGCGGAGCAGATGGTGGGAAATCCGAGCAGATGCTGCACGGTGAAGAGGGACGTCACTCCGAGATAAGCTGGGTGGGAAAACAGTATGAGTGAAGTCCTAGCGGTCACCTGTAAGTGGTGAACTCACTGCTTGGACTTTACTCTTGCTTGGCATCCACATGCAAAAAAATGTTTAAACGGAATGCTTGGAAATGGGAGGAGCAAAAAGGATTGCTGAAAGGGCTTGCGTCTATTTCAGTCTAACCACATGGAAGGTTATGGAAGGGTCATGGATAGTGATAGGCACAAACTTTTGGTTTACAAACCATGGACTGGCAGTGTTCATCTTGAAATTAGGTTTGGGAGAAGGTTTGTGCCCATCCCTAAACAGCAGAATCTTATGCTGCAGAAACAACAAGAACAATAAACCTTATAGCAAATTAAACAGCCTAAAGTGAAATAAAAAATTTAAATCTTTAAGCATATTATTGATAAGCTGCTGAAGATACAATAATAAATAGAAAATGAGCAGATACAATCAAGTTAGGAAGTACAGACCTGCCAAAGGAAATCTGAATATGCAAAAGAAATTAAAAGTTGTGTGGCATGCAATTATATGATTCTTGTGAACACCTGTATCTGTAGTCTGCCCTAAAATTTTTATACTGTTGGTATGTTTCAAGGACAAGACGGTACTGAATGATTCTTGCTTATATGGTGAAAACTGGTGTCTCAGCATAAAGGAGCAGGTAATTTTAAACCGGAAAAAAATGTACTGCAATAGAAGTCTCTCTTATGCAGCATATTTTACCTTCAAATTAAAAATAACCACAGCAACAGCACTATGGTTGAAAAGGACCTTTAAAAATAAAGGCCTGGATACCGGTGTTCCTCAGGACTTGGGTATCTATTTAAGATTATGGAATATGAGAATTAACACAGGGGCTTATTTTACACTACAGATATTTACACAATGGTGGAATTAAGTGCTTATAAAGACTTATATGATTTGGAATTGGCTTAAATGCTGCCTCTTCCTCTGTTCATAAAGTTTAATGAGTGCAGTTTATGACCATGACAACTCCTAACTAGGCATGGGCACAAACTGGACCACAAATCGTGATTCGTGCTCAAAATGGGCCAATTTGTGGTTTGTTCCAAACTGGTTTGTTTGCTTGTTCTATGCCTGAACTGAAAAACAAATCCCCTTTTTTCCTTGGTGCTTTGTTTGGTTCAGCTTTGTGGCTCATTTTCCGAGAAATCCTGGTGCTGATTCAGTCAATTCCTAGGCAATGCTGGGGGTGGACTTCTGGGAGCCCGACAAACACCCATCGCTTGATTGGCAGCGTTGGGAGGGGCAACCATGGAGCCCCCATTCTGCCCTATGGGAGCAGACAGCCTAACTCTGCTGCTGTAACTTCTCACTGCAGCACAAAGGGAGAGGAGTTAGTTTTTATTGTGAGAGCTGAAGCTGAGCTTTCCTGGGGGCACCTGCTTTGGAGGCTATAACTTGAACATTCCAAATCCAGCCTTCACCAAACCTGGAGGGCAGGTGGAGGAGAGTCTGCTGAAGACTTCTGGTGAGTTTTACACCTCCCAAACCAAATGAAACAATGAACCATGAACTGGTTCAGGCAACCATATGAATCACAAAATAAACCTCTGGTTCAAGGTGATCACATGAACCACCAACCAACACAAACCACCATCTTTGTGTTCTGGGCCCAAGCCCACTCCTAACATACTTCCTATTCAGTTTCGTTAACTCGGGGGGGGGGTATGATTTGAAAACTAGCCTTGTAATGAGACAGTTAATTCTTTGCATGCCCTTTGTCATGCCAGGGATAAATATGCCAGTAGAGTTATTGATGCATATGCCCTCATTATTGGAATATATTGAAAGTCAGAGGAGCTCAGGGCACACAGAACAATTCCCATTGCTCACTACAGGGAACATAGGGAAGTCCATGGGGAAAGCAGGTGTGCTTTGGACTAGAACGTTACAACAGAGAGGATGTTTGGGTGTTGAATTGTATGCTTGCTGTTAGAAGCTGTCGCACAATGCATGTAAGTCAGCTCCACAAAAGATGTGTAAGAAGTAATATAAAGTATGTTGGGTTCAAGGGTGCTAAATAAATATTTATTTTAGGGTGCTAAATATGTATTTTATATATGTCTGAGTTGCTTTTTGTTCGGTCGCAAAGCAGTTTCTGTAAAGCTGGAAAAATTTAGGAGGAATAACAAGAATAAAAGAAGCATAAATGTAAGAATAATCAGCAGTAATTAAGCAGGTTAGACAGTGTGATAGGAGCCCACACAACAGAAACAAACAATCCCTCCCCCCAGGTCAGTGGTTAGAGCTAACCAGGGGTCGTTTTGTAGAAAAATAGGTGATGTAGCTCATCCAGGGATTGTTATGCAGCTGCACCCACTATTCAATGGACAAGGTGGGAAGGAAGAGGGGGAACCATCAGAAAGGTTCAGGAGCTATGCTTCTGTGAGCTCCTGCTGAATTCAAGGCCTGGAGCCAACTATCAGCAATTTACCAATCAATTACTTCTTTAACCTCTCTGGAACAGAATTGTTTTTACCAAGTTTCTGTGAACAACAGAGAAGCACCTCTTCTTTTGGGGGAAACACAGAACAAGGTGTCTGTAGGTGACCTAAGATGACCATGTCGGTTCATATGGAAGAAGGCATTCCTAAGGAATATCAGTGCCAGAGGTGCCTGAATCCTGAAAAGGAGAAGTATCAAAACTCAGACAGATTATGGAGTTGTCTTACCTTGTAAGACTGTTGTCTTGTCCTTTTTTTGCTGAGTAAAAATAGTTTTTGTCAGCTATCATGTATTAGTTGTTTTTTATCATTTCTGAAAAAAATGCTAATAAATTATAAGTCAAAGCTAATTAATGTTTTTTTTGTGTGTGTGTTCAAATAGAGGCAGGAGTCAGATAATGTAGTCCTAAATAAAGTTAGGAAAAAAATATCATAGAATACAAGATTTAATTCCAAATGAATGTATTTAATCTTGTGCTGTTATTGCATATTGAATGCTGAGAAATGCAAAGGGCAGACCTTTTTTTTTGGTTGTTGTTTAAGCAGGGCTTGCCAATCTCCAGGTAATACACAGAGATCTCCTACCATTATAGTTGATTTCCAGGATCAGGTCCCCTGCAGAAAATGGCTGCTTTGGAGGGGGGGGGCTCTCTGGCATTATATACAGCTGAGGACCCTCCCTGGTTCAAACTCGACCTTCCTCAGACTCCGCCCACCAAATCTCCAGGTATTTCCTGGCTCAGAGCTAGTAATCCTAGGTCTAATCTATTTCTGTTGAGTGTTAACCTATTTCTTTCTACATGGGGAATGTAAAATTATACTGTGCCATCCTTGAATGCAAGATCTAGAGAAAGGGATTCCAAATTGCTTTATGAACAGGAATTTCCTTACATGTGGAACTACCTTATGCCCATTGATCAAGAAAGTCACTATGTAGCTATGTATATAGAACTCTTACAAAAAGTTGCCCTTTGGATATGTGCTACACTGTTTGTTTTTGAAGCTACGTATTACAACCCATTATTTTTGGAATCTCAGGTTTCCAAATTTGCCAGTGCAAGATTGTTTATGACCAATTAAGATTGAAGCCACAATAATTGTTATTTGAGGTTACCTCATGCTGCATACCATCAATTTGCTTTTGGATTTCTGTCTTCTAAATTATCATGCATCTAGGCCTGATGAAAATTCATAAATTGAAACAGGAATGCAGCCAGCATCCTGGCATGTGTCTTTTATTAGCTCATAAATTCCATATAGAAATTGCCATTTTGCAATATTTTTTCTAACTTGCTAACTTTTTTGGATATGCCATTGTAGTTCTTTATTATTATTGAAATTGTTATCATTGTAAAAAACTTCTTGACCGTATTCCTATTTATTGTTTTTATGGGCATAATTATAGGGGGGGGGGGGGGTTGTAATTTTGTAAATTCAACTATTTTTTCACACCGTTATAATTTTTGAATTATATATGCATCTTCAGTATTTCTTTCTACAATTATTTTGTAATTACCATCCTTTGCTTTGTTATACTGCTATTTTGAAGCATGTTTATATTATGCATCTGACTTTTAAAGAGATTACCAAAAGGCTGTAAGGACACAGGCTGCTGACAAGTTTGCCATTTAAAGAAAATTATTACCTAAACGTCCAAGTTATCCAGATGCATGGATGTACTCCATTACAGAGATGTGGATCTATAGAACTAGTCATTTAACAGTGACTTTATATGAAATTTCAGTTGTGCAGAGGTTTCTCTTCGCCAAGTCAATTAACTAAATGAAATTTTAATAATCTATCAACATATTTCAGGGACTATGATTAAGGTATATTTCTTCCAAATACATATCTGAGCAATTGGGTCAAAGGTTACCAAAAAGTGCAAATTAATCTGTATATAGCAGTTGTTATATTTTAAATGCTTTCATCTATCAGCAGGTGGAACAGCAAGATAATATATTCTGTTTTGTTTTAGAAGAACTCAGCAGACTCTGTTTCATGTCTGCTTGAGGGAGCAATACATCCTATAAATGTTATTGAAATCACAAAAAGGACACATGCAGGCTAACAAGTCTCAGTGAACTGTGTAATTATATCTTATGTTTAAATTATATCAGTAAACTTTATTGTTATTGCAACTAGTAAAAGATGACAAGCTATATATTTCTTGGTTTGATTCATTACATTGGCCCAAATCAAGGTACCTTTAAAATGAAAAGCTGTGGTATATAATTTTCTGTCTAGTGGATTTAGGAATTTGTTTCTGACTGGACAAGATCCAGCTAGATTTTATGGTTGTGGAGGACTCAATTAAATTTAATTTGAAACATTTTTGTGCCTCCTCTCCACTTGATCAGGGTCCACAAGGTGACAAACATTAAAAAAAAAGCAATTGAAATAAATTTAAAATTATTGAGGAGTTCAATTCCTCAGCCGCCCTGAGCCTGCCTCAGCAGGGAGGGTGGGATATAAGATGAATGAATGAATGGAATATACAGAAACAGCACAAGAAGGAGGGCCAGGAAAGGGGATCTGCTAGACAAAACTGCAGAGTCTTCAATTGTTCCTGAAAGACGCCAATAGAGGGAGGCAGCCGAATCTGGGAGAAGTTGGTACTTAAGATATGTTGGTTCCGGGCTGTACAGGGATTTCTTTTAGCTTAGTGTTTCATTGCTGTTCTTTGTAGCTTCTGCTTTGCACACTATCTCAGAGCATTATAAGGTGTAGCTTATTATGCAGCCTCTCACCTCCATGGCCAGCGCATAAGGGTAGGCAAGGTAGGCAATAGCATAAGGTGCCACTTTCCCTATAGGGGTGCCGCTGGGCACTCCCACCCCCTGCCCTGCCACTCTCAGCTTCATGGGTTGCAGACCTGGGAAGCTGAGAGCAGGGGGACGTGAGTCAGTATGTGCTCTCCTCCAAGCCCAGTTTCCCTTGCGAGAGAAGCCAGACTCAGAGGAGAACACGCCCTGCCCAGCTGCTCTCACCTTGAAGGCAAAAGCAGCCAAGCAGGTTATTGGTGTGGCTTTTCTGAGCCCACCTTCCCTTGCTCTGAGATTACTCTTCTTGGGTCTGCCCAAGAAGGCTGAAGTGGGGCTTCTGGTGAGCCACGCCTGCACAGTGCACTCCTGCAGGTGCTCTGAGACTGCCCTAAAAAGGGCAGTCTTGGACTGCCTCCAAGAGTGCAAGAATGGCTTGCCCGCAGCCCCTGCTCAGCCTTCTCTGGCAGACCCAAGGAGGGTAGTCTCAGAGCACCTCCGAGAGTGCAGTGCACAGGTGCAGTTTGCCTGGAGCCTGCCCAGACCTCCCCTGCAACACCACTGCACTTGCCCTCTCGGCGGGTGGTGGTGCAGCAGGGGGGCAGGTGCAGGTGGGGGGGCATGGGACAAGTGCCAGCCTGAGGCCCTAGCACGGGGTCTGTCCACCTCAAAGGATTTAAAGAGAGGTGAGGCTGACTACTGATGGAGAATTGATTTGTGGGTATCTGGGGCTCTGGGGGGCCCTGTTTTTTGAGGTAGATGCACCAAACATGCAGCATAGCATCTGCTACCTCTTCTCAAAAGACCCTCCAAGTTTCAAAAAGATTGGACAAGCAAGTCTAATTCTATGAGCCCCAAAAGAAGGTGCCCTTATCTTCGTTATTTCCAATGAAGGAAAGGCATTTAAAAGATGTGTAGTCCCTTTAAATGTGATGGCCAGAACTCCCTTTGGAGTTCAATTATGCCTGTCACAACCATACTCCTGGCTCCACCCCAAGGTCTTCTGGCTCCACCCCCAAAATCCCCAGATATTTCTTGAATTGGACTTGGCAATTAGCAGCAGCAGCAAAATGTGAGTGGTAAGCAAATCAGAATGCAAGTCCCAGGTGAGTCCCCTGACCATGGCAGAACACTGCTGCTGCTGCTGCTGGCTGGGATATTCTGGCTAACCAAGTTTTCAGGATATTGCTATTGAGTAGCAACAATTTTAATATACATTAATACAAGTTAAAGATGCCACAAGGGTGTTGAATAAAACCATGAATGCTATGTCTGATGTTGAATACTCTTTGCTACAAGAATGAATGGGAAGTAGTAATATAGCGATAATCCACCAGCTATACTTTTTATCATGAATAGTGTTCTGCAGTTGCGTGGTTACTTTCAATTGGAGGGAAATTGTCTGGAATACACTGTCTGTTAAAAGTGCTGTGTTTTTAACTGACTGGATATTTTTGTGTGCATCAATATTAGCTTCTCACTGAGAACAATGCAATACTGAGAGACCATTTCACATTATTCAGCTTAATGGCACATTCTCGTACATAACTAAAGAAATTAGGTAATATGTATGTGCCAGTTCAATCTCTGTAATACATAATGCATATTAGTTTGTGAAACTGCCTTTTCTTCAACAAGAATTCTATAGAATTTTTTTTAAGTGGTATCCAATACACTCCAGAGGCTTTCCAGGGGTATCTTAAGATCAAGGAAAGGCAAAACAGAAATCTCTGCATAAATTTCTGCACACATTTTGCATATTTGTATACTATTAGCCATGTGTGGCCATAATCTGCTGATAGCTAAGCACAGTGGGAGACTCCGGAGGTGTGCAGAGAAATCTGAAATTTAAAGGGGGGGGGTTAATCACCACCAAACACAGTTGTGTTTTCTGCACATGTGCAGATAATGCTCTTCCCAGATGAGGAGCTGGAGGACACCAGCAGCTAGGACTAGCAGCAGAGGAAGATGCCAGCAGCCACAATGGGCCCATCCATGGAGGATGCTGGTAGCTGTGGCAGGCTCAATTGTGGTGGTGGAAGACTCCAGCAGCCACATCAGCCTTGGCAGTACTCACAGAGGACACTGGCAGCCTCACTGGGCTCAGCCATAGCAATAGAGTCCAAGAGCTGCTAGCAGGCCTGGCCACAGTGGTGGTGGAGCCCAGCAGCCGCTACAAGCTCTCAGTGGCTCTCAGTACCACCACCTCTGTGGCTGGGCTTCCAGGGAGCTGTGCTGAATGGTGATGGGGGCGTGTTCATAACGAAATCTGTTGTTCATAACGAAATCTGAATCTATTGGCTGAATTAAATGTTATAGTTCTTTAAAAGTTGTGCCCTGGTTTTCCCCTGACCCAACCTGTGTCCCACAAACCAAATTTGGTTTCTTAAAAAAAGGAAGAAGTCAAAGAGGCTCAGAATGGTGCTGGGGTTTTTTTTTGGGGGGGGGGGAGTTGTCCTGCCCCTGCAAGCAGTTTTCCAGTACAAAAGCAATGCTGAGGGGAGTTATTGCCCTGATTTTATTGCTCCATTGAAGGATCCAACTCTTAAAAAATGTAACATTTAGTTGGTCCTGTGACAGTTTATCCATGCCAGTTAACATATGTACCTGCCACATATTACTTTACTTCCTACTATAGCAGGGGTAGCCAAACTATGACTTGGGTGCCACATGTGGCCCTTTCACACATATTGTGTGGCTGTCAATGACCCCACAGCCCCATCAGGCATCTTGGAGAAGGCATTTGTCTCTTTAAATCACATCCCTTCCTTCTGCCTCAACCTCCCCCATATATTTCCCTCCCTCCCTTCCTTCCTTCCTTCCTTCCTTCCTTCCTTCCTTCCTTCCTTCCTTCCTTCCTTCCTTCCTTCCTTCCTTCCTTCCTTCCTTCCTTCCTTCCTTCCTTCCTTCCTTCCTTCCTTCCTTCCTTCCTTCCTTCCTCCCTCCCTCCCTCCCTCCCTCCCTCCCTCCAACACCTGATGTTCATGTCTTACAGTTCTCAAACATCTGACATTTATTCTATGTGGCTCTTATGTTAAGTAAGTTTGGCTACCCCTGTACTATAGAGTATTTCATTTATGTAATTAAAATGTTTATTTGTAGAACGAAGATCCTCTGCCCATGAAGCCAACTGGCACCAGTAGGTGGGGGCTGCCTTCACCTCCCTGAAAGGGAAGAAGCAGTGATGGGGGATGCAGCTCTCCCCACATTATGCTGCTGGAAGGGAGTCAGAGGGTATATAGCTGCTGGCTCCTCCCTTCCACTTCCTCTTTGACCTCATGCTTGGGCCACCTTCCTACCCAGTATGCCGTGTAGGCTATGCTGGTCATTGTTGTAGCAGCCAGGTGGGAATTTTTTTGTGCCATCTTTGAGATTGGCCTGGCGGGTGTGTGTGTGTTTTTTCACCTGTCTTGTACTGCTTTTTTATTTATTTATTTATTTAATGGATTTCTATTCCACCCTCCCCAAGAAGGCTCACGGTAGATTATAACAAAAATGAGTATTCAAATACTCATTAGAATAAATCACAATAGATTAAAAACATTAAAACAAGCCTAATAAGTCAACACAAGTGGAGTCACTTCAGCCACTGGGAATTGGAGCAGGGAGGCTAACTGAGGTGGATGCCTGCTACCTCACCTAGAGACCTGGAGGAACAGCTCTGTTTTATAAGCCCTGTGGATGTGGAATGGTAGAAAGTCCCACTGGACCCTGACCTCCAATGGGAGCTGATTCCCCCAGGCTGGAGCCAGGGCAGAAAAGGCCCTGACCCTGGTAGATGCAAGATGGATGTCCTTTGGGCTGGGGGTAACCAGTGGGGGTTGATCTAGAGAGTGCAGGGCCCTTTGGGGCACATGTGGGGAGAGGAGGTCCTTCAGTTATGTCAGTCTCAGGCCATGTAAGGCTTTAAAACATTGAAGTGGATCTGGTACTAAGTTGGTAACCAGTGTATATAGCATGATACCAGCCAAATGCATGCCCACACAGGCGATGCTATCAGCAGGCATGCTGCTGCATTTTGTACCACATGAAGTTTCTGGATCAGTCTTAAGGGCAAGCCCTCATGAAGTGGTTGCGGTAATCAAGCATACAGTGTTACGAGTGTTTGGTTGAGGCGGTGGTGCCATTACCTGTGTTTGGTCACTTTGCAAGTGGAGGGGGCAGGTTGCAGAAAGAGGAGAAGTGGATATGGTGTGGTGAGCACCAGAGAACACATACCCTGTTTGGGGAAAAGGGGTCCTTCAGGGTCTGCCTAAGGGTTCTGCAGTCTGGGTCGGGGAATGGGGACTGCTTTCAGATCATCTCCAGCAGGGCTTCTCCCTTACAAGTAACATGGCTTGGGGGTTGAGGTGCTACAGTTAGCCATGTGTCAGGATCCATGCAATGTCTCCTGTCATGCCTCCCTTCATGCTTAGTTTTTACATGTAACTGTTACTGTAGTTATCTCTTGTTTCTCACTGTAGAGATGACTGTGGCTGCTTGGGAATGTGGGGCTCCTCCTCCTCCTCCCACTCCACTATCTGCAAATAAAGGCTGGGAATAGTCTTCACATCTTAAGAGATAAGATGTGTTCCCTTTGAACTGCTATGTGTTAGAACGTCGGGGGAGTGGGGGAAGCCCATACTTCTCTGAACTATTTAATGATGTCAGTGATTCTTACTTTCACTTCTGGCAAGGCCTCCATAAGGAAAAGGTCTGAACTTGTAACTTATCAATAAAGCTTCACCTGCGTTTGCATAGTGGAAGTCTATCTGAGTGCTACTTGGCAAAGTCTCACACCATGCTAGCTGGTTGGCTTGCATCCAGGGCAAGGGTGGCTCACTCAGCATAAGGTAAAGAGGTAGTCAGAGGTATGCCCTTGTCACAAGCTGTAAATAATCAATAAAGTGGCCTTTCTTTAATTCCAACTCTTATGTCTGCCTCTTCATTCCAACTCAGGAGGGGAACAGATTATCTACTGATAATCTGGTCAGCAAGCAAGCCGTATCTGTGATAGGTGACTCAAACCTGGCAAAACAAATGATTTATATTCTAACAAAGCAACCAGAAATGATAAAGATATTGTATTTCAGGCAAACTATAGCTAGCTGAAGACAGCCTTAAACAAAACCAAGCTTGCAATTCATAGTGATTCTGTTAGAGACAACATTCATAAAGGGGAAATGAAATTATCCTGGCAAAATCCTTTTTTCATCCTCACAGAATAGGCATGGAGTGGGGGAATAAGATGTTAAAAATAAAGATTATTAATTGTTGCTAAATTGATAAAGCATTTTAAACAGCAGGAAAATGATTGCCAATTCAGCGCTACATTTTCATTTTTATTAAAAACAAACCCTGAAACATGCAGATTTCTGAACCCAGAGAGAGGTTGCTTTAAACCAGTAAAGAATTGTTGTGAGAGGTGGTTCACTGAGTGACAATAAAACAGGGGGAAATAACTGGCAAATAAGATTGCTAGATCTTTTTAATTAGGAGCACAGATTAGTGAAAGTCAGAGATTCCTGATGGGTTCTCCTGAGGAAGTGTGAAGAGCATATAAAATAGTTAACAGAGTGAAACTACCACTTCTTAGGCACTTTAGATGGAAACCTTCCCAGCTGTGAAGCTTGAACACAGCAGCATAGAACCTTCCTGGATCAGACCAAGGATCCATCTACTCTAGCATCTTGTTTCCAATGAATACCCCCCTGATAGTTCTAAGAAGCCACAACAATAATTTACCTGATGCTGCCTTTGCAGCCTTGGGGCAGGGAAGCTGGAAGAGGTGGCCATGTCAGACTTCTGCTTGACTGCATGCTCAGGGTTGGTGGGCAGGATTCCGCAGAGTCAGAGACTGTCACCATCACATCAGGAGGGATGGAGTCATGGATGGGCTAGAAGCTCCTCCTGCCCACCCCTCCTCTAGTTGGCTCTTGCCCTGTTTCATGTGGCTTTTCCCTCCCAACCTCCATGCATCTCTGTTGTTGTGGGTTGTATTGCGCTTTCCCATGTTTGTTCTTTGTCACAGCTTTCAGGTGGTTTGGGCACTGGGATGGATCCTTCCTGGGGGGGAGCTGAGCTTGTATACCTGCCCCCCTAATTTGGAGACTCTCTTAAAGGGGTCTTTAGTTGGAGCCAATTCAGCAGTCTGCCCAGCTTGGGAGCTGCTGCAGGGCTGTCACTACCAGGTGGCATGGGAACCACACAGCAGGCGGAATCCATGTGGATCCCGGGGTTGCCACTCCATTATTTCACCCTGAGAAGGTGGGCGGGGGTAGAGTTATCGGGTGGCAAGCGGGTCGCCTGATTCAGGATCTGCAACCATGCTATGCCAATGCTCCTGCTATGTAATGGCCTTACTTTATCCAAACACAAGATTATCCTTCTCCTTCACTACCTCTATGCCCCTAGGCCCATGGACGCACAAGAAGATCATGAAGGCAACAGAGTAGTTTTGCAGTAGTTTTCTAGTTTTATTATGCCACTGTACATGGGGCTGGCTTTGGAATCTGTTTGAAAATTACAGTTTGCATATAATGCTGTAGCCAGAATCTTGACTGGTATGGGTTGTAGGGACCATAAGAACATAAGCGAAGCCATGTTGGATCAGGCCAATGGCCCATCCAGTCCAACACTCTGTGTCACACAGTGGCCAAAAAACACAAACTAACAAGTGTCATCAGGAGGTTCACAAGTGGGTCTAGAAGCCCTTCCACTTTGCCGCCCCCCCCCCAAGCACCAAGAATACAGAGCATCACTGCCCCAGAGTGTTCCAATAATATGCTGTGGCTAATAGCCACTGATGGACCTCTGCTCCATATTTTTATTCAGTCCCCTCTTGAAGCTGGCTATGCTTGCAGCTGCCACCACCTCCTGTGGCAGTGAATTCCACATGTTAATCACCCTTTGGGTGAAGAAGTACTTCCTTTTATCTATTTTAACCCGACTGCTCAGAAATTCATTGAATGCCCACGAGTTCTTGTATTGTGAGAAAGGGAGAAAAGTACTTCTTTCTCTACTTTCTCCATCCCATGCATAATCTTGTAAACCTCTATCATGTCACCCCGCAGTCGACGTTTCTCCAAGCTAAAGAGCCCCAAGCGTTTTAACCTTTCTTCATAGGGAAAGTGTTCCAAACCTTTAATCATTCTAGTTGCCCTTTTCTGCACTTTTTTCAATGCTATAATATCCTTTTTGAGGTGCAGTGACCAGAATTGTACACAGTATTTCAAATGAGACCATACCATTGATTTATACAGGGACATTATGAAACTGGCTGATTTGTTTTCAGTTCCCTTCCTAATAATTCCCTGCATGGCGTTGGCCTTTTTTATTGCAGTCGCACACTGTCTTGACATTTTTGGTGAGTTATCTACCATGACCCCAAGATCTCTCTCTTGGTCAGTCTCTGCCAGTTCACACCCCATTAACTTGTATTTGTAGCTGGGATTCTTGGCCCCAATGTGCATTACTTTGCACTTGGCCACATTGAACCTCATCTGCCACATTGACGCCCACTCACCCAGGCTCAACAGATCCCTTTGGAGTGCCTCAGAATCCTCTCTGGTTCTGACCACCCTGAACAATTTAGTGTCATCTGCAAACTTGGCCATTTCACTGCTTACTCCCAACTCCAAATCATTAATGAACAAGTTAAAGAGCATGGGACTCAGTACTGAGCCCCGCAGCACTGCACTGCTTACCGTCCTCCAGTGCAAAGACTGCCCATTTATACTCTATGCTTCCAATTAATTAGCCAGTTTTTTTATTCACAAGAGGACCTGTCCTTTTACTCCATGACTCTCAAGCTTACTAAGGATCTTTTGATGAGGAACTTAATCAAAAGCTTTTTGGAAGTCAAGGTAAACAACATCTATTGGGTCCCCTTTGTCCACATGTTTGTTCACCCCCTCAAAGAACTGTAACAGGTTAGTGAGGCAAGATCTTCCATAAGAACATAAGATAAGCCATGTTGGATCAGGCCAACGGCCCATCCAGTCCAACACTCTGTGTCACACAGTGGCAAAAAATTTTATATACACACATACACTGTGGCTAATAGCCACTGATGGACCTGTGCTCCATATTTTTATCTAAACCCCTCTTGAAGGTGGCTATACTTGTGGCCGCCACCACCTCCTGTGGCAGTGAATTCCACATGTTAATCACCCTTTGGGTGAAGAAGTATAAGAACATAAGAACCCATGCTGAGTCTTCCTCAATAACTTGTGTTCATCAATGTGCCTACTCATTCTGTCCTTGGTAATGGTTTCTACCAACTTTCCCGGTATTGAAGTCAGACTGACTGGCCTGTAATTTCCCAGATCTCCTCTGGAACCCTTTTTAAAGATGGGGGTGACATTTTCTACTTTTCAGTCCTCAGGAACGGAGGCAGATTTCAATGAAAGATTACATATTTTTGTCAGGAGATCCACAAGTTCACCTTTGAGTTCTTTTAGAACTCTTGGATGTATGCCATCCGGACCTGGTGTTTTATTAATTTTTAATTTGCCAATCAGTTGTAGGTCCTCCTCTCTTGTCACCTCAATCTGACTCAGGTCTTTCAACACCCCTTCCAAAATTAGCGGTTCTGGAGCGGGCAAACACTTCTCATCTTCCACAGTGAAGACGGAGGCAAAAAATGCATTCAGCTTCTCAGCCATTTCCCTATCCTCCTTCAGTAATCCTTTTACCCCTTGGTCATCCAAGGGCCCCACTGCCTCCCTGGCTGCTTTCCTGCTTCTAATATATTTGAAGAAATTTTTATTGTTGGTCTTTATGTTTTTTGCAATATGCAATAGTCCCTTTTTGCCTGCCTGATCATATCCATATCCAGTCTAGTTCCATCTCCACTGGCTCCCAGTTTGCTTTCAAACCCAATTTAAGGTCCTGGTATTAACCTTTAAAATTCTATATGTCTTGTGGTTAGCATTCCTTAAGGGAACACCTTATCTATATGAACCTACTTATCTATTCTGGTCACCTTCAGAGGCCCTGTTTCAGGTATCCCTGTCATCTGAGACTAGATAAATTGCATCCTAAGAAATACCTTCTTGTTTGTGGCACCATAACTTTGGAACTCCCTCCCCAAGGATATTTGTCTGTCTCTCTCTATTGTCTTCTGCTAGTGTTTGTTGTTGTTATTTCGTTCGGCATGCCCTCATTAATTGCTGTTGACCTTCCTCCCTTGTTTTGGTGTTATGTGTGTACCATGTTTCTCTGCTTCCTCCCCCCACCCTTAGCTGAGTGGCTCCTTTTTCTTCTTTGTTTGTCTCCCCCAACCAATGTTTAAATGTATATAGATGCATTCAAACCCCGACTAAGATGCTGAGGAACTGAAAAACCCTTTGTTGATGATGATGTCACATGACAGGCTGATATTAATTCACAACATATGAACTGTTTTGTGTCACTTTTATGGGAATGTGGTCAAGTCAGACAGTCAGGTAGGTTTCAATTAAACCCAGCACGTGAAAAGGTAACAGAAGTGAGGCGAACTTCATAATAAGATTCCTAGTTTTAGTTATTTGTGTGGTCTCAGATTTTGGCAAGCTTTGCTCTGTTTGTGTGCACTCAAGGCTGAGCTGATGGACGCTTAGCTTGCATTTTCCATAAGATTGATGCTTTATTAAAAAATCTCCTTGTAAGCAAACCTGGATCTTGCATATCGTTTCCTTGGGATTTCTTCTGGAACATATCTAAACTTCATCGTGGTGTTCTTGAACTTCTTATGAAGGTCATATGCAATGAGAGGGAGACATCATTCCCTATGACTAGGAAAGTTGTCTTTAGGAGAAGGTCATGGAAGTGAAATACTTCCTTAACTGGCATTGGTGATAGTAGTTGTCACAGCAAAACCTCTCATGACCCCCCCTCTGATTAGCTCAGCTGATTGGACTCAGAGTCCTCAGGAGCCAAGGCCAGTGACTGAGGAGGGAAGGCCCAGTACTGTGGAGGTGCTTGCCAAAGTGGTACTGGCAGCACCAGTGGCCATAATGCCAGACCCTACTAGGGAAACCTCACCACTGGCCCCTGCCTTAGCTGCTAGGCCTCTTCTGGGCAGGAAGAGGGATATAAATCCAAAGGACTTGAACCTGGGCCTGTAGCAGTCAGGATCTCTCCCACTCTTCAGGAATGGTGGTGGCAAAAGGCCTAGGCTGAAATGGCACAAAGGAGGAGAAGTGGCAGACTAGTTGCACACAACCTAGGGTTGCCAAGTCCAATTCAAGAAATACCTGGGGACTTCGGGGGTGGAGCCAGGAGACTTTGAAAGTGGAGCCAGGAAATATTGGGGTGGAGCTATAAGCAAAGTTGTGACAAGCACAATTGAACTTTCAGGACACTGCTCCTGACAGACTGAGCACAGCGTGGCCCCGCGGCGCAGTTTTGCTCACTGACCCAGTGATCGGGCGGGAGGAGGGGGGCTTTAGAGAGCTGGAATGTGGCAGTAGAGCCGATTCCAGCATTGAAAACCAGGTGGCATGGGGAAGGATCAGGAGGGAGGAGAAGAAGGAGGCCAATAGAGGTCTGAACTGAACAGGAGGAGGTGTGGCTGGGAGGGGGGAGGCGCGGGGGCACAGAGCCGCAGGAGGGAGGTGAAGGGAAGAAAAATGGGGGGGCGGGCAGCAGCAGCGGTGGTGGCGGGTGGCAGTTGTGGCTGGTGGGGGAGGAGGCAGGCAAACTAGGTGCTTGCCTGGGGCACCGGGAGGGGGTGGGGAGCCCAATTTGGTGCCTCCACCCTCCTGGCGCCCTAGGCAACCACCTAGTTTGCCTAGTGGGTGAGCCAGCCCTGTGTGCAACCAATGGAGGGTCTGGGCTGCTTTCACAGCCACTGGGAGCAGCCATGTTATCCTGCCTGCTCCCCCCCCGCCCCCATTCAGTGTTAAAGACACAGACATACCATCCCAAAAGGAAGCCTTTCCAAGTGGAGTCTGAAACTTCCGGAGGTGGAAAGGCACATGGTGGGTTTTTCCCCCTTTGCCTTTTTTGATGCTTAACTCTCTCCATCTCCCAGTGTGTATGGTTGGGTAGATGTCAGTTGTTAGATGTTAGATGTTAGTTTGTAGTTGATTGTTTGTATCTATCTTGTTTGTGGTTTGTGAGAGATGATTGTTTATGTATTCTTTGTCTATTTTTATTTTATTTCTTTGTCTTTTCTTTTATTTGTATTATTTCTTCTTAATAAAACTTTAAAATTAAAAAAAAAAGGATTTAAGTTTGGCTTCAAGTAGAGCTATAAAAGAAGCACCGTGTTAAACTGTAATAACCAGGCACGCCCCCCCCCCCAAAAAAAAATGCCTGACTTCTTTAAGCTGTTGACCAACTTAAATCTTTCCCTCTTCCAGGTATTCCACCTGCAGGAGTCAGATAGGTTTGAATTCTGTAAAATATCAAGAGATTATGAAAGGCTCACATTCCTTAAACAGCAGCCTTCCAACTCGTTTTATATTTTCTTTCAGCAAAAAATATGTCAGAACATATTAAAAGACCCTTTGTTGGAAACCAAAATCATTTTGACACTCTGTCCACTTTAGTTGGGATAGATGGGTGTTGTGGGAATCAGACTCAAGATGAACAAGAAATAATTAGTGCAATGATAGTTTTTACCATACTGCTTTTGTGTGTTTCACAAGTTTTCAGCATGGTAACTCTGTTGGACACAGATGGTTATGCTTTCCATGGATTCAGCAACACATTTTCATGGTAAACTGAAGAAAATAATGCCCACTATCCATGTAATACTGCATATCAGTAGCAGAAATGTTACTTTAACAGACATGGGGTTTAGCCCTTCCACTGCAGGTACAACTGTTGGGGGATAACAGAGATCTTTTTTACTGCTTTCCCTTCAAGAGTTACATACAGACATTGTGACAATCCATCTCTTTACCTTCTAAAGGAAACAGGCTTTGGTTCAATCTATTTCCCACCAACCCACTCCTGGGAAGTAGATCAGGGACAAAATCTGGGGATCTACTCCCCAGACTCTGCTCTTGGGCGGGGAGTCAACACACCCTCAGGAATACAGTGAGGGCAAGGTGAAGATCTCCAATAGGTAGGGGAAATTCTCACAAATTGCTCTCCACCAGCGAAAGTGGTTTTCCGCAGGTTAAACTGCCCAGTCCATGAGCTCAAAGTCATGTCCCTGACTCAATGGAAGGGCATGTAGTAGATACAGTTTTCATAGATGTGTATGTAATGGCCTAAAATTCTTATTACTGCCCATCTATATTGGACACTGAGGGCGTTTTTGCACTGACCTTAATCAGCAGCGACGCCCCTCTTCACCGTGCAGGATCGGCGCGGATTTTGCACTAATTGCTGCGGAGCACCCGGAAGAGCCGGAAAGTCCCACGGCTTTTGCGGCGCAAATGGAAACCGCCAAAAACCAGTTTCCATTTGCGCCGCAAAAGCCGCAGGACTTTCTGGCTCTTCCGGGTGCTCCGCGGCAATTAGTGCGAAATCCGCGCTGATCCTACGCAGTGAAGAGGGGCGTCGTTGCTGATTAAGGTCAGTGCGAAAACGCCCTGAGTGTGAGAGAATTAGAGAAACCGAATCTCTATTGCCATGTGATGAATCCTTGTATTTTGTTTTTGTTTTTCTATCATTGAAATAAACTGTGATGGTCTGGGTCCAGTTTCTTATGTATTTGTGTTGATTAAAAAAGTGTAAAAAGCAGTCACTCAACAGGTCTGGTAGAAATTATAGTGCTGTTTTAATGTCTTTCATAGCAATGAGTTATACTATTATGGATGTAGCTGCAAACTATAATAACTTTGGCAGTATTCACATATAATGGCAAATTGTGATTTGTCAGTACAAAAACAAACCTTGGAAACTCTTGCATTTGTGCACTCTGTACCTTCCTGTTGCAGATCCTCACACATGCCTACTTCCCTGGCCAACCATAGATCCAAGCCCCATATGATTCTTGGTTTTATTGACTTCCAAACCAGAGTAGAACTGTGATTGGTATCAAAGTCAGGAAGTACAGCGATGAACCAAAGTGTCATTGAAAAGTAACAGCAAACTTTGGCTTGTGGGGAAAATAAACGCTCTGAGGAAGAGATGAGATGGGAATTCCGAAAGTGCATCTCTGTAACCATGGTGAAGTTTTATCATTGTCTTAAAAGGGAGATCAGTTGTATGATTTTTAAAATATATATATATATTGTTTTTCTGATATATAAACAAATAACTGTAATGCACTACGTTGAAAGAAAGAATTCCATTTCCCCCCTGCACAATATGTCCAATTAACATTTTTGGGAGAAGCTTTCCCTGTAGCCCTGGTGTGGCCAAACTGCAGCTCAGGAGCTACATGTGGATCTTTCACACATATTGGGTGCGGTCACACTCACCATTAAATCCATCTGCAATGCGCCTCTATTATAAGCCGCACAACCAATTTTCCGATCAGACAACAGCCAGGCTCCCGTTCTATCCCATGTGGGTCCCGTCGCTGTTCGATCAGAGTGCTCTACCGGACATCATTTCATGAGATGTCAATCTACATTAGCGCAGGTGCAGTGATGCCCGCTATCTGCAGCGCGTCGCTTTTAAATGGGTCGGATCACTAACAGTTTTGCTAGTCCGTTGGCACTACTTTTCCAGCACGAGCACTGTGTGTGCAGAAAAAAACCCAGGAATTCAAATAAGTTCACATCTAGTTCACATCTACTTTCAAAAATGAGTTTTGTTTCCGGACATGGGGCGGGTAAATGATTTATTGAGCCAACATTCGCTCGCTCATTCACTGGCGCAGTGATATCACTTGCAGGGGGCTTTGGGCGGGAAGCAGTGGTGCGCTTCCGACGAGTCGCCAATGATGGCGCGTTCAAACAGAGAAATTCCGCTCAGGAACCATCAGAAGAATTTTGTTCCTGATTTAAAGCAGTATCAAATTAGTCCGTGCCCCAGTCGTCTCAACACGGGACTCGAACGAGCTAACCACCATCCGCAGATGCTGACATTTGGACAACCACTTAAAATCCGACATGCTTCCGGACTCCACTCATGCCCGTAGCGGGATTTTATGAACGTCTTTCCTCACCCATTGTGTGGCTCTCGAAGCCACCACTACCCTGTTGACCAGCTTAAGAAGGCATTTGTCTTTTTAATCACTTCTCTGAACCAAGCCAACTGGCAGCTTGGAGAATGCATTTAAAGTTAAAGTTACTTTATTTCCACTTCTCCCTCCACATCTATTTGTCTTCCTCCCCTCCCCTCCCCCAAACATCTGACATTAATGTCTTTCAGCTCTCAGACATCTTACATTTATTCTATGTGGCTCTTATGTTAAGCAAGTAGCCTATGGATAATTTTACTTCATGTTTTCTATTTTTTTTCTTTCAAATTAAAATGTAATATCAGATGGCTATATGATGATATTGGATTTATATCCTGCCCTATACTCTGAATCTCAGAGTCTCAGAGCAGTCACATTCTCCCAACCCCCCAGAAGAGATACCCTGTGAGGTAGGTGAGGCTGAGAGAGCTCTTATAGCAGCTGCCCTTTCAAGGACAACTTCTGTGAGAGCTATGACTGACCCAGGGACATTCCATTAAGCACAAGTGGAGGAGTGGGAAATCAAACCCGGTTCTCCCAGATAAGAGCCCACTCACTTAACCACTGCACCAAACCAGTACTCTTGTTGCCTTACCCCTCCTGCAGTAGAACAGATCACAGAAGTAATTTAACAGTGGTTCACACTGAACAGCTAGAATAGAAACACCCTTGGGAAGAGAATGATTATCAGTCTTGCATACATATATGCCAAGGCTGAATAGCTACTGATGTGCCTCAGAAATACATATTAGGTCAGAAGTGTTGAGCTTAATCTCTGCCTGTGCATACTTCATAAGACCTTTCTCCATGCCGTATAGAGCTAGCCTGTGGTAGCTTTAGGGGATTAAGTATATGTAATTTAACTGAAACTGCTTCTGCTGTCTGTGTTGAAGCTGAAATTTGTTAGTATTTATGAGAAGCAAAATAATTTTTGGTGTGATTTTCTGGTGTCCTAGGGTTGCCCGCCCCCAGGTTTTCCCCACTTCTGGAAGCTTTGATTCACCGCTGGCCAGCTGGTTGATAGGGGAAACCCTACCTCAAATGGCGATATCTCTGTGGAATGTCCCTGACACTATGACATCACTTCTGGGTGACATCATCATACTGTAACATCATCATGCTGGGTACATCACATGGGGACACTTATATTTGGGCAACCTTTATGGTTTTGAGGGCAACAAACCATAGAATTTTGCCCAAATACCAGAGCATCCCCATGATGGTATCACTTGTGGGTGTCCCCATCACTTGTGGGTATCCCCATGATATGATGGTATCACTTGTGGGTGATGTCATCACATTGTGACATTCCCACCCACCTCCAGAATGCCCCCTAAATCCCCTCACTGGATGGGCAAGGGAACCTGGAAACCCTATGTCCTTCTAGGTTAGTGACAACCCTGCCACCAAAATTATGCTGAAAGCAGTGTTCTTTCTCGGATGTTGGCTTTAGGTATTTTACATTGTGGCACCTTAGGGCGTTTTCGCACTGACCTTAATCGGCAGCGACGTCCCTCTTCACAACGCAGGATCTGCGCGGATTTCGCACCAATTGGTGTGGAGCACCCGGAAGAGCCGCCAAGTCCCGTGGCTTTTGCGGCGCAAATGGAAACCGCCAAAAACCAGTTTCCATTTGCGCTGCAAAAGCCACGGGACTTTGCGGCTCTTCCGGGTGCTCCGCAGCAATTGGTGCGAAATCCGCGCAGATCCTGCGCGGTGAAGAGGAACGTCGCTGCCGATTAAGGTCAGTGCGAAAATGCCCTTAGAGACTAACAAAATGGTATTTCAGCTTTCTGTGAATCCTCAGTTTTCATTCATTTCAATCTAGGAAGCTGGAAGAACCAAGCATTCTCATGAAATGCAGAAAGTACAGAGTGAATATAAATATATAAAATTTCAGGTCTTTTCAGGACGAAATACAAAGGCTAGTTAACTAGTTAATACTAAGTTAGTTAATACCTGTAATGAACGGGGAGTCAGAAGCTTCATTAAGTCACAGTCATAGAGAAATAATCGTACTATACTTGCAGTCCTAGAGAAAGCTACACCCCTCCAAAGATGTAACCCTGCTTAGGATTGTAGCTTAAGTCTTGGTTCAACTTGCAGAGGGTATTGATGCATTTGCAGATATAAATTTGTAATGTTGAAATTAATATCAAAATGTCATGCCGCTTGGCCCATATAGTGAGGAACATGATCTTGCTTTTCTGCATCTCCACAAAAGATGCAGAAAGAAATTCTTAATGGTCTGGGGATACGGAACATCTCTGCTGGCATAGAGAAGGATTGACTGTCCGACAGCCAGGGTGACTAAGATCAACTCACTAGGATACTTCTCTAGTAGATGGGATGGGTTTCAGATTTCTCTTTTATAGTGATGGAACATAAGATTGATCTAGTGGCTTGTACAAATCTGTCTCAAACATAGTAAGGAAGCCTGCACAGACAAGTCTGTAAATGCTCGTCTCTGCTGGAACCTTTTCTTCAGTGTCATGTTTGTAGTAGGTGAGAAATGCAGTTACATCTTTCTTCCCCAAATAAGAAAGCGAGACTCCTCTGCTAACATTTTGCTATCTCTTTTCAGAACTGTTACCAGAATGCAAACAAATGCAATGCCAGTTCAGATGTGCTATATTCAGGAATGGAACTGCATGCTACTGTGAAGATGGCTATGAAGTTGGAACTGATGGGAAAACCTGCCAAGGTAAACCTATTATACTACTGTTGCATATTAAAATACTAATCTTGAGATAGATTCTGTGAAGCGGACTCTAAATTAATATCATCAAGAATTTACAGTTAGGATCTAATTTTAGAAGACCTTGTAGAGATTAAATATTTGTTTTTAATTTGATGTTTTAAATATTATATTTGTTTGCCATGATTTTTGGTCTAAATGGTGAGTAATTAAAGATTGAGAATTATGTGTCATGAGAGCATTAAGACCCTGGAGATGCATACAAGTGCAGCCATAAAATTTTAGGTCACCCTGCTTTGGGGTTTTAGACAAGACATGAACATCCATGCATCAACTTTTATTACTGACAAATGTCTGTATTATAGATTACAATGTGACAAAAACACAACAACAGAGGCAACTCAGTAAGGGGCCCACAGGGCAAATAGAATGACTCATGCAAATTAATTAAGCCATATCCCACAAAGGAAGGCAGAAATTGCCAGTTTAATGGGCCAACCTAATGGGAAGAGAAACAGAAAGAGAAAAATGCATCTTAATTGTCACCAAATTGCCAGTTGAGTCATTTCAAAGGTAATTTGATTGGGTCTCAATACCATTGCTACCCCATCTTATCTCTAGATGTGGCATTTTGTTCATGTCATTGATTACTGTGGAAGGGAGCACTTAAGTGGGTAAGGGACACATGGGAAAGGGTAAGCCTGCTTCCTGACTTATATGAGGTAACAGACTTTTTATGTTCTCTGAGCAAACCTTAAAGCAGCTGTTTCAGGTAATGTCACCAGCCTGATGTTGGCTGCATTGTTCAGACATCATGGCTACAGACTCAGAAAGGCATCTTTATTTAGATGTGTGGTTTTGCTTAACGGCATTAATTGATGGTTGCTAAAAGAAAGCAGTTCTTTCTTTTGTTCTATAACTGCACTGTTTCCTTCAGATTTCAATGAATGCAAGCTATATGGAATCTGCAGCCAAACCTGTGAAAATATAGATGGATCATACAGCTGTAGCTGTGTGGAAGGCTATCTTCTTCAGCCAGACAAAAAGTCTTGCAATATTAAAAGAGGTAAGCAGAGACAGTTCGTTATATGCATTGACTTCCTTGGTTCTTTTGGATTTCTCACTTTTCCTCTGTAGATGAAATGCATTGCGTAGATTCCACAGAACAGAAATAAAATATCTGTCTTTCTGCAATTCTGATATATAGCTGGAAAGCCATAGAGAACCTTCCAAGATGTCTCCTGCAGAACAGGTTAACAATTTGCCCTTGAACCTTTGCTATAGAGTGAAAAGGTTTCTTTTTGGTCATATACTATTAAAAAAAACAATTAACTAACTTGAATGAAGGATTCCACTCAGCTAAGATTAATGGAGCTGTCAGCTCTCTCCTTCACTTAAATCTCATGTGATGTTTTCCCCCAGCAGAGACAACTGTTTAGAATAATTTAAGATCACCTTAAATTAAATTATCAGGAGGTAATTATTCCCTTTGGATGTTAGACTGGAGACTCTGCCTTGCTCTGCTCAACATCTCAGGAGGGTTGATTTCATGATATTAATAAAATGCCTTATTAGATAATTAATGCATTTTCTCATTAGCAATAATAAACTAAGCTTTTAAAGGAATTAGTATGTTTGATTTAATGAAACCAAATTGAAGGAAGGATTTCCTTAGTTATTTGACTCTGAAGCCTTTTTTTTGCTTGTTTTCTCTGTAATCTTCTCACCATCAGCATGCATAACAACCCAAATGGGCTTGTATCTTTTATAATTTTACCCCCTCCCATGGACTAATTTTGATGGTGTGCCAAGGTAGGGATGGGCATGAACTGGCAAACAAACTAAAGTTTGTGCTTTGTCAAGTCAAGTTCATGACAGGTCAACTGGCACAAACATTCAATGAACTTTGAAGCTGTTCACACAGGTTCATTGTGGTTTGTGAATGGATACTTTTCCAGAAAGACTACCTCTGCTCAATCAAGATGTTCACCCTACTTTCCCTTTGAGTTTGGTGTTGCTAACTTGTTCCTGAGCCATTTCAGAGACTCCTGTAACTATAGCAATGCCAGCAAAAGAGGACTAGCATCAAACCACAGAAAACCCACAGTAGAAAGTGAAGGGGGCATTTTTTCAAGCCCAGTACAACCAGTTTAGTGTTCAGAATGCCCAGAAGAATCCAGTACGACTGTGGCAATGCAAGCTTAAAAGGACTGATCAATCTCAAATCACATTGTCATAAGAGATCTAAGTGAGGTGGATTTTGCAAACTCTGCAAGAAAATGGGAACACAAGGGAGCACCAACAAAGGAGGGGGGACCCTCTTGAAACTAACAAAGACAGTGGAGAAATCCTGAGAAGAACGTTCTGAACCCATGCCTGTCATTTCCCCAGAAAGCACTTTCCTGGGGTCACCTTCTTTGGGGGGCTTTAACTCAGATCCCACAAATTCAATTCTCATAATTTTTGGAGGGCAGGTAGTGGAGAGTTAGCCAGATATCCTCTGTGAGCTTGGTGTATCTAGCAGGCTGGAAGGCCATTCTGCTGGGTCACGAACCCCAAAAACTGAGCCAGTTCATTTGACACCTAGAAGTTTGCAATGGTTTGTGGTTTGCAAACCAGGTGCACAACAAACCATGAACTCAACTAGATTTTGACTATTGTACAAAGGCCTTTTGGTATGAACCAACAATGAAATGTAGTTTTACTAGTTGATTTGTTATACCAGAAAGAGGACATCTAGAGGGCAAAATCTTCTGGGTAAACTTCACATTGCTACTGAAATTTGTTATACTATATATTTGAAACTGAAATGAATGTTGTATCAGGGCATTGTCTGTCTCTAGTAATGCTGTAGAGTATGATTAAAGGTATTGATAAGACCAAGAAATAAGACTTGTTTCGATTTCATATTGATCCCCAGAGCACAGCAATGGATTTTAAATAAAGCAATATAATGAAAAAATGGCTATGAAGCATAAATCTATTTTAATTTATTCCAGCTTCCATTACTGAGAAATGTTATTTTAATAGGATTTAGCAGGTGTCACTGCTGATACAGTAACATAAAATATTCACAACTGGCAATTTACTACAAATAAGCAGTGATTCTCTAGCTTTACTTTAACATAGTGTTTTTAATGAGGGAATTGTTTGTCAGAATAAAAGAAAGAGTCAGTCATATTAGAGCTGCTGAGGTCACATATAAAATACCCAGTCACCAATTCATTCTATGAGACCAAACATTTCATCCAAGAGGCAGTAAATATAATAAGTATAGCATTCTTCTTCTTTTTTGAGAAAGGGAAATTCTTTTTTTCAGTGGTCACAAACTTGAGGACTTAGTTTAAGGTACTTGGTTTAGCAGAAGGTGGTCCCCCTAACACACCAAGGAATGCTCAGAGGGCTTAGAGGACCTGGGATAGGTGCAGTCTTGGGAACTAGGCTGTTATTCCCTGTGAGGTGTAAAAATAATACATTTAACCTATTCATTGCTTTAAGGCTTAAGCAATCATATAAGCCTTAAATTAGCATTTATTCCATTTCACACACCAGCAACTAGATATAATATTTAATTTATTGGGTTAGGGGCAGCTTTCATTATATCACCATTATCTGTTGAGATTCAATGTCATATTCTGCTCTAATTGCATGATCAAGATTTAAAAATACATTAAAAGATAAACAGCTTCCCCCAAATAAAAATATGTATTATATTTATTTTTGTTGGATTTCCATGGATGCACAGCAGAACAACACTGCTTTTTAATAACAGACAGCTCTCCCTCCTTCCATCTTGATTCTTGGTGTTCTGGGAAAAAATGTATTTTTAAGCATTCCATTTTTTAGTACATTACAGGAGAGTTCATTATCTATTTCAGAAGAAGGGTGGAATGGGCTTGTTCTTAATGGGAAGTTATTTGGGTGTCTACCAATGCTCACTCTAAGCTGTGGAGTCTTGCGAGCAAAACTTCTACTTTGTGAGCAACTTGCATTAAAGCTGTGAGTTACTGCATAAATTAGATTGCTCTGGGGCCATTTGTCCTGAGATAAAAATTTGAGCCAGAAGCTAAAAAGCTGTGAGCTAGCTCACATTAACTCAGCTTAGAGGGAACACTGGTGTCTACTGTTCTGATGGACCCTGTGAGGCCAACACTGAGCTGCAGAAGCTCAGATAGCACCACAGGGACTGTTCACCTTGTATGTAAGCTTGCTCATTGCCCCTTCCTGTGTCTTTTTAGCATTCCAGACCACCTTTGTTTCTACAACATCAAAACAAAACAACAAATTCAGCATAATTTTAAGTCAATTATTTTATTTTTCATTTATATTCATGCTTGCATTCCATATTTTTTAAAAAAGATTGAAAGAACCAGGAGTGAATGTCTATTGCATTTGAAATTGAAAGTTTTTATAGAGATTAGAGTTCATCTGAAGTTCTTATTGTAATTTGTTCCCACAACACAATCCTAAATAGAATTACATCCTTTTAAGTCAATGGTTTTAGAAGGGTGAAATATAGTTTAGTATTACACTGTTGGAGTTCTGTATTATCTGGTGGAACCAATTAACTTAAGGGAATCCCCAGCCCATTTAGCTTCCAAATATTCAGAGCATTCTGCATTTTAGATTTTCCACAGCTTTCACTTATTTCAGTGCATTTGTGTCTCTGCCCTCTACAGTACTGTGACACATCTATGTATTAATAAAACACTGCAAAAAAAAAAACCCCTTGTTCTGATTGTATGTATAATAGTACCAAAAGTATTTCAGTGTGGTGTATTCCTGATATACATATGAATGCTTGTGCTTTGAAAAAGCAGTGTAAAAAAGTAATACAGTTGTACCAGTGTTCTTTGGGCATGTGATTTTACGAGTGTAAATATCTGTTTGGTAGCTCTGAGATTTTAGTGAAGCTGGCTACATTTAGTATGATGTTAGTTAGTAAATAGTCAAGACTTTGAAGTAAGTAATATCACTCCAATGTCAAAATTTCCTGGGAGTTACTCAGATAGTTTTGCTATGTAAATAGTCCATGCCTGAACTTTATAAACTATATATATTGATTTGGAGAGGATGCTGAAAGTGGCTATCCAGCAACAGAAATGACACTGTAATTTGCCCTGCACTAACAAAGAAACAATGGTATTGTAACTTATGGCATTAGTAATTTCTTTATGCACTGGGGAAAAGAAGAATTCCTCATTCCATAAAACATTTTTTTAGTTATGCAAGTAACATCTTGAACTTCTTAATGTGGTTTCAAAACACATTTTAGTTAATTAGATGCTGCAGTAGCTATGATAATGTTTCTTAAAAGTATGCTATATACCGCATCTTTTTTTAAAAAGTTCATAGTTACTAACTCCAATGCACGAGTTTGTCTAGAGTCAATGGAACTTATCTTTGCTTATCTCAGGATGGGATGAAACTTTTCTTTATGAAAAAAAAAATGAGACATGGTTTTTCTAAAGGTATAAAATCTTTATTCTTTAACAGGATTTTTGAAAGACTGTATTAAAGTCTATGCAAGAAAAAGAATATTTAAAAAATTGATTTAAATTTTAGCTTCTGAAAAAGTTGCTCATCTTGCAAAAAGCTCATGCAAGGTCTTATATATAGCAGATCTATAGGAAAATGGAGTATAATGAAAGAAAGAGGGACATAAAAAAGTTTCTGCTCTGCTCAATCTTTTTCATGACTGTGTTTCTATCCCTTCAAAAAAGACATTCAGCACAAATTGACTTTATACATATAATGCTCTTGTGAGGAAAGCACACTGAATTAAAGTTTTAGGTCTTCTAATCTACATTGCTCTTTTTTAAAAGGCATATCTTATTTTAAAGATATTTTTGTTTTCTTTCATATCCTTAGTGTCCCCCCCCCTGCCCCATTGTCTTGGTGTTAATCCTTCTACAGTTTTCCCATCCTGCTGATATTCCTGTTATTGTACTTCAAATTTCAAAGCTGATTGTAACATTTTTAGGGTTTTAAATACCTTTCTTGTAGAAAAGACTTCTATGGAAGGTGAGAGCACCTCCTCTGACACTTGTAAAGATTTCTTCAGCAATAGAATTGCAAACGATGGTGGCAGTGTGAGAGGAAAGCCTGGTTTCTTATGTGTTGTGACACTGTTTATTGATCTGAAGTTAAAGTAAAAAATGGATAGGAAGGGAATACAAGTCTTTCATCATTTAACCACAGTCAAGGAGAAAACTAATACTCTTTGAGCAAGAGGGATATAATTAGTCCTTCTTTATTCATGGGTTAGAGGTGTGCTAGTTTCATGTCTCATTAAAACACCAAGCATAGCATCATTATTTGGACATTTTAAAACACATTTAGCCTAATTATATTCCCCTTGAAGCATGATACAGCTTGGAAATTCAGCAAAGCAGATCTGTATTAATGTGTTCAAAAACACTACAGAAATGCTTCAATTGTTTATCTTCTTTTGTTTCGCATAAAGCCTCAGGTACTTTACGTCAGAGACCTTGTTTAAACCTGAGATGGAGTACAAAAAGTAGCGTCGCTAAAGAGAGTAGAATGCTTGCAAAAAGAAAAGAGGTCACTAGAGAGGGAATAGGAACAGAGCAAGGTGTTTTAAGGAAGGAAAATGAGAGGAGGGCTATAAGGTTGCAAGGTAGGTAGTAAATGCAGAGCATGTAATTGCTTGATATGTTAAGGACATAATTCACCAGGATTCCCAAGTAAGCAAGCCTCTGTGAATGCATATGAACTATGAAAGAGAAGTTTCTAATGGGTTGAACCTACTGTGAAGTATGTGTGGCCTGACATGGTTGGGAGCTTCTGTAATGATGTACTCAACAGATATTGTTAAACACCTTGCTAATGCATGATGTAATCCAAAACTATTCCTTAAATGATACCTTGGATTTCAAATGTATCCAGTTGATTTATGGTTTATTCCCACATGACCTGCATGATACCTGAAAATACAGTTGAATAACAGGATTATACTTAAGATCAGTATTTGGAACAATAAACAATATTATTTTCAATATTTGTTATGTACTGGAACTGGAGTTTAACCTGAGGGCCAGCAGAGACTTGGCTGAGCTTGAGACCTTAAAACGCTAGCCACCTGGATTCAGGAAGGAGGCCCATCAGGGATCATTAGGCCAGCTATTAACCTATAGTTGTGTGTAATGGGATTATGGTAATGGGATTCAGGAAGGAGGCCCATCAGGGATAATTAAGCCAGCTATTAACCTATAGTTGTGTGTAATGGGATGATGGTGATGGGTTTTTGGGTGGGGAGGTTTGCATGCCGTTGGTCCTGCATCCAGCACCACACAACGCATCGCCGCCGCCAGACGATATGGCTGCCGCTCCACGACACTTTGATGAGTTCAATGCCACCACCGAGGACTGGGAATCCTATGCCTCCTGCTTCGCTTTCTTCCTGGTGTCTTCGGACATCACAGACGAGGTAAAGAAGCGGGCCACCTTCTTCCGTGTCTGCAGTCACTCGACATTCGAGATTCCTCATTCCCTTCTGACTCCGGCCGACCTCAAAGACACGCCATACCGGACCATCTCGAACCAACTTCAAGAGCACTTTGTGCCTAAACCCTCCATCATAGTTGCCCGCCACGCATTCTATGGAAGGAACCAGGTGGCGGGTGAGTCGATTACGGCTTTTGTTATGGCTCTCCGAAGGGCAGCCCGCAACTGCAATTTCAGCAACCTGGAGGAGGCCCTCCAGGACCGGTTACTGTGCAGCCTCAGGAATGAAAGAATCCAATGGAGGCACCTTGCCAAGAAGGACCCCACGCTCCAGGTCACGATGGAAGAGGCCCTCACTGCAGAGGCAGCAGACCAGTTCACCGCCACATTTGTGAAACCCCTTCAGCGTCTCCTTGACAAGAATGCTCCTTGGGTCTGGGGTAAGAAGCAAGTCTCCGCATTCCGGGCCGTCAAAGAAGAAGATATTGGATTTATATCCCGCCCTCCACTCCAAAGAGTCTCAGAGCGACTCACAATCTCCTTAATCTTCCTCCCCCACAACAGGCACCCTGTGAGGTGGGTGGGGCTGGAGAGGGCTCTCACAGCAGCTGCCCTTTCAAGGACAACCTCAGCCAAAGCTATGGCTGACCTAAGGCCATGCAAGCAGGTGCAAATGGAGGAGTGGGGAATCAAACCCAGTTCTCCCAGATAAGAGTCTACACACTTAACCACTACACCAAACTGGCTCTTCAACTCCAGACCTGCTGACCCCCAACAAGGTCCTGGCACACTTCAATAAATCCTTGCTGGTCATCCTCACCTGCGACACTTCCCTGTACGGTGTCGGGGCAGTCCTTGGCCATCGCCTCCAAGATGGCAGGAAGGTGCCAGTGACTTATTACTCCTGCACCCTGAATTCGGCCGAACGCAACTACGTGCAAATCGACAAAAAAGCGCTGGCCATTGTTGCAGGAGTAAAAAAGTTCCACAGCTACCTCTATAGGCGGCCTTACACCATTGCCACAGACCACAAGCCCTTGCTGGGTCTACTCACTCCTGACCGACAACCAGCCCCCCCAGATGCTTTCGCCCCGGGTCCCGCACTCGTCTGTTTTTCTCGCAGGCTACCAATACTCCCTGCAACACAGGCCAGGAAAAGTGATGGGGCATGCCGATGCCCTCAGTTGCCTGCCATTACCTGCCCAAGACCCAGACCCAGCGCCAGCCCACCAAATCCTACTCATCGAGGATCTCCCTGACCAACCTTTGCAAGCTGCTGACATCACCTGCCACTTGGGCAAGGACTGCATCTTATCCCGTGTCCTCGACTGGATGTGGAGGAGGTGACCTACCAGCCAAACAGACCCTGAATCTACAGTCTTTTCCTCACACCAGGATGAACTGTCTTCCCACAAGGGATGCTTACTCTGGAGCAGCTGAGTGGTGGTTCCCTTTGCCTTGCGCCAAAGAATTTTGAAAACCCTGCACGAGACTCACCCAGGCATCGTTTAAAGGAAAGCACTCGCCCGGAGCTATGTATGGTGGCCAGGGATGGACAGTGAGATTGAGGCCTGGGTCAAGTGATGCCAGGCCTGCCAGGAAACCCGGCCAGAACCACCCCGTGCCCCTGTGCAACACTGGGAGTCCATCCGCAACTCATGGTCCCGGTTGCGCTTGGACTTTGCGGGCCCTTTCTAGGGGCAAATATTCTTTATTTTGATGGACTCATACGCCAAGTGGTTGGAGGTAGTCCCAGTCACTTCCACCTCCTCCCAAGTGGCAATCCGAGCACTCCGTAGGATTTTCTGCACACATGGCATCCCGGACACAGTGGTCATAGACAATGGAACGGCCTTCACTTCAGTGGAGGTCCAAGAGTTTCTGGGTCGCTACCTCATCAGGCACATCCACTCTGCACCATTCCACCCGGCCACCAACAGACAGGCGGAACGGATGGTGCGCACCACAAAAGAGTCATACCATACCATACCATACCAAACCTTTAATGGCATAATAGATTCAGATAAAAATACACAGAATATAAAAATTTAAACATTGGAGATAAAGTCAAGATAAAACCGAGCTTACAGATGCATTCAAACATGGTCAGAATTAAATTTAAGGATGTCAGCCAGAAATTTTGTCACAGCCTCACTAACCACCCCCTCAGTATCACTCAATAAATAATAACAGGGTGGCAGAATAGACAAATCTGGAGAAAAAGAAAGCTTGCCAAATAAATCTTTACGGAGGTTATGGTATAAAGAACAATCAAGCAATATATGCTGGATTGAGTCAGGGGTATTTGCTCCACAGGAGCAAAGTCTGTCGGCTAAAGGGACTCGCTGATATCTCCCTTGTAAAACTTTGGAGGGAAACGTGTTTAGTCTAGCCAACATAAATGCCCTGCGATGACTTGGAGTGGTTAGGTCTGATAGATAATTGGGCATTTTGCCACAAAAAGCATAAAGACCTAAGGAAGCTGGAGAGCAAATATAAGGGTCAGTTGGCCGTAATTTCGTATCCTCCGATTCTCATAGTCTCAGTTTAATACATCTGAAGATATATGACTCATCAGCGGTAGAAAAATCATCTACCTCTAACCCCAATTGATTGAGTTTAGACAGAAGCACTGCTGTCCAGGATGAAATATATGGGTCTCTTTTCATACAATCAAGAAGGCTGTTGGGATCTGTTCTAAAATGAATTTTGAGCCAGAATTTAAACACTGCAATCCAGGCTTTTGTCTCCACCAAAGACTGACCCACTTCAGAGCAGAGAGCAAAGTAGGACACACATTTTGGAAAACCAAGAATTTGTCTAAAGAATGAGGCTTGAATGCCCTCCGCTTTCCTGGTAAAAGCCGAGATCCAAATAGGGATACCATAGAGGATTTGGGCAAGCGTTTTGGCTTTGAACACTTTAATAGCTGCTGGAACTAATTGGTTGCCCCTTGCAAAGAAAAACTGTTTAATTTGAGCAGCTGAACATTTAGCCAAATTGACGGTGTTGTTACAATGTGAAACCCAGCTTAACTTGTGGTTAAAAGTGATCCCCAAGTATTTAAATTTTTTTGTTTGCTCGATTGTTGAATTGCCAATAAACCATCTCTGTGGGCGCCACAGATTAATTCATGGGGACTGGGATTACCAATTAGCTGCATTCCTTTTTGGCCATCGAGTGACCCCTAGTGCTACCACAGGGGGTAACCCAGCACAGTTTCTCTTGGGCCACCACCTGACGACCAGACTGCACCGTCTCCATCCAGACAGAGCCCCCGAACCTCGGCCATCACTGGAGTGCCAGGGGGTACCCCGAGGATTTTTTCAGGGAGACTCCTTATATGCCTGGAACTTCAGCAGTGGCCCAGCATGGATCCCCGCCCAAGTCGTCTGCTTCATGAGCCCAGTTTTGTATGAGGTCTCGACCGATGGGGGCCAAGTCCTGCGCAGACACGTGGATCAACTCCACCGCCGCATATTCCAGCCAGCACGAGTCAGTGCCCAGCCAGACCACCAGGAATCGGAGGAACCCCCACCGGACACCTCCGACACTGGGAACCCTTAAACCGCTCCACCGCAGCAGCCTTCCAGCAGCCTGGCACCGGCAGCCCAGACAGGGGAACCAGACTCCTCGGCCACACCTGGGGGGCTTCGTTGGTCCAACAGGGAGCGATGGATAGTAGCACATCTTGGAGACTATGTTTGTTAGGTGTTGGGAAACTTTGGGAGGAGGAGTGTTATGTATTGGAACTGGAGTTTGACCTGAGGGCCAGCAGAGATTGGCTGAGCTTGCGACCCTAAAACAGGGGTGTCAAACATGCATTTTGGGGGCCGAATCAGGCCCCCGGAGCGCTCCTATCAGGCCCCCAAGCAACTGGCTGTCATCTGCTTCCTTCTCCATCTCTCTTGCTTCTTTCTGCATCACAGCTTGCTTTGCAAGGTTTGCTCAATCGCACAGGAGCTTCAGAGGAAAATCTCTATTTTCTCCATTGGTTGAGGCTCCTCTCTTGGGAAGGAAGGGGGGAGGAATAGCTTGCTTTGCCAGGTTCTCTCAATTGCACAGTGGCGCTACTGAGCCAAGCCTGTCTTCTCTTCCTTTTATTGGCTGAGGCTCCCCCCCAGTCCCCTGGGGAAGGAAGGAAAGAGCCAGAGCTTCCTTTGCTCAGTTCCCTTGATCCCATAGGAGAAATACGAAGAAAGCATCTTTAAAACCAATGAGTGTTAACATTTTAATCATGTTTTAATTTTAGAAAATATATATTTGTGTTCGTGTTCTTTATAAACTTTGTATCTCTGCTACCTAATCTTAAATAGGTACACACATGGCCTGGCCCAACATGGCTTGGCCCAACCCAACATGGCCCGGCCCAACAAGGTCTCATTTATGTCAGATCCGGCCCTCATTACAAATGAGTTTGACACCCCTGCCTTAAAACAATAGCCACCTGGATTCAGGAAGGAGGCCCATCAGGGATCCTTAGGCCAGCTATTAATCTGTAGTTGTGTGTAATGGGATTATGGTAATGGGATTCAGGAAGGAGGCCCATCAGGGATCGTTAGGCCAGCTGTTAACCTATAGTTGTGTGTAATGGGATGATGGAAAGGGGGTTGTGGGTGGGGAGGTTTGCATGCATATAAGCAGGGCCATTGGTCCTGCCAGACAGTTCTGTTCCTATCTCCCTATGCTGAATCACTGACTAAAGAGCAGAACTCACTATCTCTTGGGCATCCTCATGCTTTGAACCCAGTACATTGTAATACTGCAATATTTTTCATACCCAGTTCTGTACCTCTTAGGCTACAAAGCATGGAGTTACATTTTAAAAATTTGTATCTAAACTAGAAATACTTGGCTTTATAACTGGGCCTCTGCTAGTAAGAATGTGTGTGTATCTATATATCTATCTATGTTCCCTTTACCCTTTCTTCCTCCCCCCTCCCCCACCCCTTTTCTCTCTGATATTGTTTCTTTTTCTCCATCCCCAGCCATTCTTTTTCACAGACCCTTTCTCTCTAACTCTCCCTCCCCCACCCCTTTTCTCTGCCAGTATCTCTCTTCCTTGATCTTCATTTCCCGTTTCTCCCACAATGGTTTTATCCCTCTTACTGGGTAGGCCACCCTCCTTGTTGCTCTGCATGCTTGCTCAACTGTTCCTCTCTCCACTACTAAGACTGCTTACCTCCAGCTCACATCATGGGTCAATAGTGGATGGGAGGTGTTGGGAATGCAGGGATGCACCCACTTCTCTTTGCCCAGCCCCCAGGGTGACAGTGGAGGTAACAGATGGTTAGGCAGTGAGGAGTGGGGTTTGGCAGTGGATGTTCCAGGTTCTTGTCACCCCCCTGTTCAAATCCAGTGGCTGCACCTTGGTGAAAGAAGGAACCAGGGGGCACGAGGGGCTTCTAGCAGAAACTCCATTCTGCCCACTGGTCTGCTTCCAGCACAGTGGCCTCAGAAACTGATAGAGGGTTCCCTTGACAGTATGGTTTCTGATGCAGTTGACTGAACAAGCCAATTGCTTTCGGTGAAGTTTGTGAAAACTTTTTGTTGTTCTTGGATTTTACTGCAAACCTGGGGATTCTTCACAAGTTCTGGGAACAGAATGTCTCAGTGTGGCCTCAGTCCTTGCCTTTAAGTATATGCAGATGGGTCCATGTTGACTATTTGATACATTGATATATTGTGGTTTCAGTATGGTCATACAAGTGGAATCTCCACAGTTCAGAGAACTGTGGAACTTTACGCAGGGAATTGTTGCTCCCCCTCATAGAAGTGAACTCCAGTGGGCCGCCATAGTTATTACAATGTGGTTTTATTTAATAGTAAATTATCAATATTTAACCTTCTACAAGTTTTAGAATAACAGAAACCAATATAAATATTTATAAATTTAGTTTATTGTATTGTATTTTTTTTTTTTAAAAAGCATGCATACTGTGTCAGTGAATAATTTATTAACAAGGAAATGAATGAAAAAATCACCTAACAGTGATAAAATGAAAGGATACCAGTCCAGGAAAGCAAATGCCTGCTTTTGACAGTTTGTTTTATTAGACAGATAATGGTTATTTTTAATCCAGTACCTAAATAGGTAAAGTTTAAATATAAAAGAGCAAAGCATACAAAATACTCTATTTATTACTCTTTTTAAATTCACAGAGCAACAGTTTCTAGGGATAGCCAAATCTGCATAATTATTTACGCAGAAGGAAAAAGCACCTCAGAAGTATGTTTGTGTATGCTGAGTGTCTATACATGCCCTTGGGAACAGGCCAAACTTTGTGATGCATAAAATACTGTTAATGGAATCTTCCCCCCCCCCTCCGATCCCGCAGTATCCGGTGGTCATCTCTCTTGTTACATCTCTCTCGTTACTGGCATGGAAAGTCTTCATATCATTGGGAATTTTCATATAAGATGAAACTCAGGCCGTTTTCCCACTGACCTTACTCCGGAGCGAAGTCCCTCTTCACCGCGCAGCGTCTGCACGGATTTCCCACCAACTGCTGCGCACAACCAGGAAGAGCCGCGGCTTTTGCATCGCAGATGTAAACTGGTTTTTAGCGGTTTACATCTGCGACGCAAAAGCTGCGGCACTTCCTGCTTGTGCACAGCAGTTGGTGGGAAATCCACGCAGACGCTGCGCGGTGAAGAGGGACGTCACTCCTTAGTAAGGTCAGTGGGAAAACGGCCTCAATACATTATGGCGGGGGGGGGGTGTAATGCCATCCCATGTAAACGATACATTATGGCTGATAACAGATGGACGGTTTACACCACCCCAGGGAAAGCAGGCGGGCAGATCAAAAAAGTGCCTACACACGCACACATCTGCCTGCCAGCCCCATCTTGCAGGCAGCCCGTCCTGGGCCTGATTGAAGCCGCCTCAGAAAGGTACCACTTTAAACTTGTTGCCTAATTCTGAGGTGACAATGAAGTACTGGGGAGTGGCCAACAGGTGCACGAGCACTCTGGAAGCTCCTCCAGGGTTCACATAGCCCATCCCTGTTCTGGGGGCAGCATTCATGCTGCCCAGAGGCTCCTGGCCACTCCTTTTTCGGCTGGCTTACTTCCAGGGTGGCTTCATGCCGCCCTGATCTGGCCATCTGTTTTCAGCCTGTGGGTCACATATTAAGTGGAGAGACTCTAAAGACACTAGAAGGTACTTTATAGCTGATGTAGCAAATGGTTATATTGTATACAGCAATACTAGAAGGAACATTGGTAGATATGTGGCTCTGTGGCTGAGCATCTGTTTTGCCTACAAGAAGTCCCAGGTTCAATTCCAGACCTCCTAGTAGTACATGATATGAAAATCCTCTGCAAGAGACCCTGGAGAACTGCTTTTAGTTAGAATAGACAACATTGATGTTGATAGTGGTCTAGCTTAGTCGTCTGGCCGAGCTTCATGTATGTTTGGGTTGCTATTGAGCTACGAATTCTCTGAGTCAACTCCCATTTTATAAGAACAGATATTAAGATAAATGTCTGGAAGGGCTTGTCGTGGGTCAGCCTCTGTCTGAACTAGCTGATTCTGATAACATCCACAGTCATTTCAGTGACACAGAGGTAGCAGAGGTTGACCCCAACACACAGGCTATTGATGACCAAATTTTGTTTGTTCCTCCATTTCCTGATCTGGTGCTGTGCTTAAGTATGCTTGTAAACATTTCTTATTTTATAAATATTTTAATCTTTTGATGCTGATATTCGATCTCTGTGCTACATAAGAGAAGCCATGTTGGATCAGGCCAATGGCCCATCCAGTCCAACACTCTGTATCACACAGTGGCCAATAATACACACACACACATATACATACTGTGGCTAATAGCCACTGATGGACCTCTGCTCCATATTTTTATCTAACCCCCTCTTGAAGCGGTCTATGCTTGTAGCCGCCACCACCTCCTGTGGCAGTGAATTCCACATGTTAATCACCCTTTGGGTGAAGAAGTACCTCCTTTTATCCGTTCTAACCCGAAGTTTCTCCAACTGCTTTAGGCATGCAACATTTGCTACAGGGACCCCCAGGGAGAAGGGAAGTGGTCAGGGTGCATGTGGCCAACTATCCATGGGAACCCCCAAGCAGCCTTTGCTCTCTGTGGTAACCAGGCAGTGGGTAGCAAGAGACCTGGAGCTCAGGCCTCGGAAACAGGAAAGGGAACTGAGAGTCCTCTTCCTCTCAGTGGGAGCCCCTAAAATGAGCAGGTGGTGACAGTGAATATCCTAGTGGAAGGAAGAGAATACCTCCCTCCAGGAAATGGCAATTCAAAGGAGGGAGTGTCATGTCATGGAAGTCCTTCAGAAAATCAATGTGGTTACTTGTGTGCTATTCTGGCCACTCAAAGGGTAGAGCTGCTTTCTCCCAAACATTTCCAGGTGTATCACAATGGTGATCCAGTGGTACTACAACTGGGCTGTGGCTCCAAGTCCACTTTTGATTCAGTCCCTTCAACCAGGGTGCAGGCTGTGTCAGTTGCATTCATGTGTGGCATGCCGTTGATGGGGATCTGTAAGGCTGAAATGTGGACATCTTTGGAGACCTTCATGAAGCACTATGTGGTTGATATTGAGGCCAGAAAGGAGGCTCCAGTGGGCAAAGCTGTCCTGCATTCTCTCTTCCAACAAGAGAGCATCACACCCATGTCTTCATATGTAGCTTTTCAGTCTCCCAGTGTGGGACTGCACAGAGGGTCCAAAATGAGCTTGTTGTGAGCTCTCTCTCTCTGAATTAGCCTTGGTAGCTGAACAACTGAGAGGGGGAAAGGGAGGCCCTCCCAGGAGTATGTAACCATTTGGGCAAGAAAATGAACCTCCAGTTTCAGGGAGGGGCTCCTCCTTCAGGTTTAGACAAAGAGAAAAGTAAAAGCAGGGAAGGAATCCTCTAATAGTTAGCCTGTGCAAGCACAGTCACAGTGTGTGCCTGCACAAAAGACAACTTGATGAATAACAGCTGCAGATAAGTGCAACACTGCTTTCATTTATATAACACTTTTGATCCCCTGAATTCAGATGTATCAGGTGGTGGTGGTGGTGGTGGTGGTGATGGTGATGATATCCTTTCACAACTAACAGATCAGGTTAACCCAGCTCCTGCACCCTCAAGTCTATTGCAGGGCCTGTAAAACAGTTGTTCCACCAGGCGAATGGGTGCTTGGATATGGCTCTCTCAGTTTCACCCCAGGCGTCATTCCATTCTCCACATTCCATCTGATAAATGTTGTTTCACACCTAATCCCCAAATACCTGTTCTATTGTATATACCTGCAATGGCTCCTGGGAATTTTGTGGATTTATTCTGCCATCTTAAATTAGGGGGTTTTAAATTCCAATGATTGTTTTACTGTTTTAAATGTTTTATTGTTGATCTTATTGTAAGCCATCCTTAGCCTGCTTGCAGGGTAGGACAGGATATAAGTGTTATAAAATAAATAAATAACAGATTCTGACTTCCTTGCACAAATTCTTGTTAACCGAACCGTTTTGATTGTTCAAACTCTAGACTAAATCTGTGAAAAAACTAGATGAGTTGCAGGACTATCTTTCAAAATTAATGAATGGGTGGGCCTATTATACACTCCCTCTCCTATAACTGATAAACCTCAAAAATTCTTGTTTCATTTATTACCTCATTAGCTCCCTGATTTTAAATCTTTTCCAGATGGTCCTTTCTATCTCTTCCTGGAGGTCCCCCCACCCCCGCCCAAATGATAGATGGTCTGTTCTGAACCATCTGTATGGACTTCTGGGTCAATGATTGATTAGAATCAACCTGAAATGTTTTCTAATTTTATCTGACTTCCATACTCACACAAAGGTGCTGTTAACTTTTAATTCAGAGTAAATCCCCTCCATAACATGAGCAAAAAGGAGAGATTTAAATATTTTTATACACAGCATGTTCATGGACTTAACCCATTAGTAAGCAGGAAAACTACCTTTTCTTAGTACCTTAATCCCTATCACACACACACAAGCCTTTATTGGCATATATCAGATAGTAAATAAAACAGTGAACAGGTATAGAGGTAACAAGGAGAAAAGGAAATCCTTATCAAGGAAGGAAAATGGTAAACCATAAATTAAAAAATCAGTTAATTCAATTTTTCAGGCTTTCTAGTAAATGATTATTTTGATGAAGAGATTCTAGGGTCAGTTAGGAATCTCTCTTGAACTGAGTATGAGCATGTTAGCCCAGCTCAAAGCTCAACATTCTAAAACATCAGCTAAATATTCCAAGCAATAAGACTTTCCAAAGGGAAGCTCAGGATTTTGTTGGGGGTTTTTTCGTAGCAGGAACTCCTTTGCATATTAGGCTATACCCCTCTGATATAGCCAATCTTCCAAGAGCTTACAGTAGGCCCTGTAAGAAGACCCCTGTAAGCTTTTGGAGGATTGGCTACATCGGGGAGGGGGGTGAACCCTAATATGCAAAGGAGTTCCTGCTAAAAAAAAAAAAAAGTCCTGAGGAAGCTCAACTGATGGATTAGAAAATCTAAATCTACTAGGCTCCATGAACTAGACCAGTCCTAGTAGATTTCACAATTCAAAATAACTCCATGGATTCTATCAAAATATTCCCACTATCTGTTCCACCAAATCGCACTCAAGCCAAGCCTTCTCACAGCGCTGTCTCTACCAATCTTCTTAATTGTTTAGAAACTCAGGACAGAGACGCAATCTTTGCCTACTCTCCTGGAATATAATATAGCTGGACAGGCAGGGAGACAATCTAATCCTTCAATTTACTCTTTACTGCATAGTTTTGATAATATTTTAGTTCAAGAAACCTGAGTCATTAAAAATACCTTGTTAAAAGGTTCTTCCTATTCAACAGCTGCCAAGGAAACAGGTCCCAGTGGGGGCTTAACTAGCATGTTTATTGACAACATTCAACTGGTGCTTTGCCCTCTATTCACAGGCACGACAGTGGCTCAAGCAAGCTTACTTTCAATAAATTCATTACAATTAATAGTTGTAAATATCTGTTTATGTCCTCACCCTCTAATCGAGAAACTGGAGCATCATGGCAGAAATTGACTGAAATGTGTTTACTAATACAATTGATCTGTTCAGCTACTCCCTGGATTGTCTGTGAAGATTTGAATACCCATCTTGGCAACTCCGCAGAACATTTAACAAGAACTTCTTTTTGGAGCTGGGATTCATCAGTAATTACTATAAACTTGGTCAATGAAAAGCCAAAGATGAAAATATTAATGTTGATGGCCAAAATTTGATAAACTTTGCCATTCAATTTTATATTTTTTATTAATTTTAACTACAAAAAGAAAAAAGCATAAGCAAAGGAAAAAACATCAAGAGGGAGGGGGAAATACAGAGTGGGAGATCAGAAACAAAGAAAGCTGCAAATATATCAGTTACATTTTTACTTCAAAACAAAATATTCTACCGTCTTCATTTTCCATTGTACACTTTTTACTAAACTATTACTTAAAATACAAGTCTGAACTATTCTTCTTCAACAAACATAGATATTAAAAAAAATCACCAAGGTCTCAACACAGAACTAACTGGATAAGCTTAACCATATTAAAAATACAAACTGACTTGTTATTTTAACAATGTCATCATTTAGATAGGCATAAAAAACAAATATTTATTTATCCTTCTAACTTACATATTTCAAACGGATAGAGAAAAAGATCAAATTTAAAATAACGTAAAAAGTGGAGAGATAAGAAAGAAAAATGGTAAACAAGGAGCATATTAGTTTATCTCAATAGAAGCAATTTCTCCAGACAAACATATTAAGAGCATATCTACCAGATTACAAAATAATTGTGTTGTCTGTCTTCTTAAAAATTAATCCAAGTTAACTGTTTATTTATCTAAATTTCTTTTCAGAACTTTTCCATCCTTTAGCTCTTATGTCCATATTAATCAGAGAGGAACAAACTTATTATGTCCCAAAGATCTCACTTTGCCTTTTAAAATTGCATATCTTGCTGAGTTCCATATTATCCAGTTACCTACAGAGAGGGAAAACAATTTTAAATCCCTTCTTCCTGAAAGTTTTCCATGTTTTGATTTTTTTGATGAAATGTGCATCCTCTCTCCTTAATGCAAGCAGCCTTTTCAGTAACGATAGTAAAAATCCCATGCCATTAGATCCTCTCAAAAAAACTTCAAACAGCCTTAACTTCCGGTTCTTCTTAGTAACTGTGCCATTAGGTTCCATTTTAATTTTCTTTTCATTTCCCAATGGATCTTTTTCCATTTCCAACTCCACAGACATCACCAAGATCTCTTTGTCACTCTGCCCATGTAGATTCAAGTTTCCGCTAGCTTTCAACATAAAAGTTCCCATTTGCTTTTTTATCAACTCTGTTAATAAATCAAGGTCCTGCTTTAGAGAAAATATGATATCCATTGTATCTTTTTTATGAAACATTTCGCTTTGTGATGCCATTTTACTCCACAGAATAACTCAGTCTAATAATCAAAGTTGAAAAGTAACTCAGAGATCCAGTTAGTCTATCCTTCCAAATCTCCACCAGCAGTATATCTTGATTGTTACCATTTCAGTTGCACTCAGACAACAAATACCAATCTCTTTGGAATATAGGCATTTCCATCCACCAATCTTGGTATCCAGCTCTGCAAAACACCCTACAGACTATAAATTGCAGAAATTCACAGAACAACCAGTACATTCCACAGAACAATCAGCACAGGCAACAACCATCTTCCTTATCTTCACACCCCTTCCAACCCTCCCAGCAATTAACACAGAACAATGGTCACATTCAACAGCCAGTTTCCTTATCACTACCCTTCCAGGAAGCCCCACCAAAAATGGGCACATCCACAAACCTATTGCCCTTTCACCACACCCCCTCCAGCCTAGAAATAGCAGCTCTCCAGCAGCCCTGGCCTCACTCAATGCACAGCAGCCAAGAAGGTCAGAGCGCCTGCTCCGGCTGCAACGCCACTGAGGATGTTCTCCGCAGCTGAGAACGAAACGTCTGGAAGAAAAACTTTCTCCAGTAGAACACGGCACTTGAGCCCGATAGATTCTACAAACCCTAATGATGTTACCAGCCATGAAAACCTGAAATCTTTAAATAATAGTCTCTTTATCACTTATTCAATCATAATCCAAGTCGATTTAAGTATCTATATTCAGTCAAATTCAGATTGTTGCTGGTATTCAAAGTTGTTCTTTTTATCTTTTGGAAGCCAGATTCATGGGAAAGTGGGGGGGGGGGAATTCACCTCTCTCCCTTCCTTTGAAATGATCCGTTTGTTGTTATGTAAAACGACCCACTAGCCGATGGTATGAAAAGCAAATTTACTTGCACAGTAGAATTGCCGTGTTTGAGGTAGGAAAGCAATGCATCAAAGGCTTGTTAGCAGAAAAGAAAGCAAGTAGTCGGGTGTTCACTTGTTTCTGCCATAATGGTGATCATGGCCATGGAGCACACAAGAAGGACAGGAACAGCCGCCGCTGTATTCCTGTCTCCCTGAAAAAGACCCATGCCGAAAGGAAACCCCTCCAGGGTCTCCCGATTCAGGGGGGCCGCAAGAGACAAGCTCCGCGGATCCCCACTGAGCTTAAGGCAACGGAATCTGGAACTCCAAACTTTGCCATTCAGTTTGGACTCACAATCAGGAATGGGAAACAACATTTTGATAGCAAAGGAGATTTCACCTACATCACTGAAAGAGATTGTAGGCTTATTGATTATATTTTGGTTTCCTTTAATATTACATATTTGATTTCTGCATTTTCTCATGGCTATCTTTATGATGGGTTAAGGTTAGGGAACCCAAATCCACCCTCTGGGAGCAACCATGTGAGAAAGAACAATCTGAGTCCTAATATTACTCTGTACAGAGCCAGAAAATGATCCCCAAGTGTGGCACAGCAGATTGATTTAGTTTTGAAGTCCCCAATTTTAGGAGTCCTAAGAGAAACCATTATAAAACGCCCTCCAGAAAAGGTCACTCAGTCCTATGAGCTACTTAAATCTCTTTTAGGTACCTTCTGTATGTCTAAACAAAATCTAAGGAAAACTCAGACTAGACCCCTTTTGGTTCAGTACTGTGTCACAATTTAAAGAAAGCTAAAGCACTGTATTTAACCATGTTTCAAGGATTTAAATGCTCAGAAATTTTTATTGCAATATTTTTATTTAAAAAAAACAATTTTGCCAAAGATGTCTGTAAAAAGGGGAGGAAGATTCCATCTTAACTTGTCAAAAAATGTTTTGCACCTCACATCTTCATGATAGTAAAACATTTTGATAAGTGGTAAGTACAAGGAATAAATCTTTCCCAGGAGAGAAAATCCTATCTATCCCAATGAATCTTTGTGAAAACTATCATACCACCCTTGAAAATGATGAAGAACACATTATATCTTCACCTTTTACTGGATTTCCAATATAGTAGTGTCATTGTAAACTGCATTGATCAGGCTGCACCTGTAGTATCACATGCAGTTCTGGAGGCCTCACTTCAAAAAGAATGTGGATGGAATGGGTGCAGAGGAGAGCAAGGAGGATGATCAGGGGCCTAGAGACCAAGCTCTATGAGGAAAGGCTGAGGAACTTGGGAATGTCCAGTCTGGAGAAGAGGAGGTTGAGGGAGGACTTGATTGCTCTCTTTTAAGTATTTGATGGGCTGTCCCTTACAGGAAGGCAGAGAGCTGTCGCTGTTGGTGACAGAGGATAGGACTCACAATAATGGGTTTAAATTAATGGCAGGAAGGCACTGGCTGGATATTAGGAAAACATTTTTACAGTAAGATTTGTACAACAATGGGAATCAGCTAACTAAGTTCTCCTCAATTACAATCTTTAAGCAGCAGTTGGACAAACACTTGTCAGGGATGCTCTAGGCTGATCCTGCATGAGGGGGGGCGGGTTTGGCCTAATTGGCCTGGATGACACCTTCCAGTGCTGTGATTCTGTGAAAACATTTTAAAGGGTCAGTGGTAAAATTGCAGGATTTTTTTTAGATTGTTAAAGAGGTGGAATTCTAGCAGGAGCTTGTTTGCATAATAGGCCACACACCCAGGCCTCAGATTCAGTGGGAGCTCAGAGGAGCACAGCTCCTGAAACTTTCTGAGAGTTCCACCACTTCGTCTATTGAATAGTATGTGCAGCTGTGTAACAATCCCTGGATGAGCTCCACCACCTGTTTTTCTACAAAATGACACCTGCACACACCCCTGATGTAACCAATCCTCCAAGAGCTTACAAGGCTCTTTTTTGGAAGCTCTTGGAGGATTGGATGCATCAGGGGTGTGTGGCCTAATGTGCAAAGGAGCTTCTGCTAGAATTCCCCCTCTGTTCTTAAAAAGAATAAAGCCGGGCTAGAAGCCCTGGCCAAATTTTCAGTATAGCATCTAGTGCCTCTTCCCAAAATACCCCCCCAAGTTTCAAAAGTATTGGACCAGGGGGTCCAATTCTATGAGCCCCAAAAGAAGGTGCCCCTATCCTTCATTATTTTCTATGGAAGGAAGGCATTTTAAAAGGTGTGCTGTCCCTTTAAACGTGATGGCCAGAAATCCCTTGGAGTTCAATTCTGCTTGTCACACCCGTGCTCCTGGCTCTGCCCCAATGTCTCCTGGCTCCACCCCCAAAGTCTCCTGGCCCCACCCCCAAAGTCCCCAGATATTTCTTGAATTGGACTTGGCAACCCTAGGCCTTGAACATACCCACATAGCAAAGCTAGCCAGAATCCGAGATTAGATGCATGGCTAAAATGAAGTACCTTATATCCTAATTTCTATGTGAATTGTGTTGTCATCTAAACGACATCCCTAAGCACTGAGAAGAGCCAGGCCACATCCTACACCTGGCTCCTAGTAGCTGAGAAAAACAAGTCAGCTTTCTTAGATAAGAACATGAGAAAGTTCTAATGAAAGCAAAGAGAACCATTCCCTATGAAGCAGCCTGTCACCCATGCTCCCATGCAACTAAAAGTCAGGCACTAGCAAAAACGTAAAATGGAGTTACAGAAGCTATACAGTCCACCCTTGGATGGCTAAAAGACTCTCATAAGACTGTGTGTTATGAATTGCCCCCCCCCCAGTCGGAAAGAAGAGACAGACACAAAGTGTTGGATATAAAAACCGGGCCGCTTTATTAAATAATTAATTAATTAACCTGTAAACTGGCAGGGATGGGACCTAAACAGGACAAGCCCTGGGGTCACCCCCTGACCCCGCCTTGTCCAAAGGGCGAGCCACCCTGCCCCCAACACAAACCCGCCATATTCGGGTTGTAACTGAGTGGCCAGGCCTCCAGCCATTCTCCACCTGGGCTAGCATCAATCCCCCATGGAAAGGCTCCCAGGTGAGGCTCTCCATGATCTGCATTCCCCGTGATCTGCATTCCCCGCACTGAGCCGTGTAGCCCATCTGCGGTTCATACAGACCACCCGCACCAATGGTGCTAGGCCATAGGTGCTCCCCTGCAAATACTGTGGCCAAAACATCCTCCAGCCTGCGACCAAATTACAGACTCCTACGATTAACACCTAATGCTATAAGGCAGTACAAGGTAGGTGAAAAACAACTTCACATGGGCCAATTATGTGAAGATGAAAAAATTCCTACCTGGCCCCTAAAAAGGCGACCGGTTGAAACCTGAACTGCCAAGGGAGGGTGGGTGGGCAGAGAGCCAAACAGGAACAGCGAACTGGGAACTGACTGCGTCCCTGAGAATTTAGACCGGGCCTTGCAGGATATGGCAATGTGGTTGAGGAGGAGCGGGCTGAAGTTGAATCCAGCGAAGACAGAAGTCCTTTGTCTGGGTCGGGGCACCCGGGAAGGGGAAATACCTCTTCCGGTCTTCGACAGGGCGCCGCTAAAAGCGGCGCACCGAGTTAGGAGTCTGGGAGTTCTACTGGAGCCTTCATTATCAATGGAGGCCCAGATTGCAGCCACTGCCAAGTCAGCCTTTTCCCACCTGAGGCGGGCAAGGCAGTTGGCTCCCTTCCTAGAGCGCCAAGATCTGGCAACGGTACTTCACGCAACGGTCACCTCGAGACTGGATTACTGTAATGCCCTCTACATGGGGCTGCCTCTGTACCGAACCCGGAAACTGCAGCTGGTGCAGAACGCAGTGGCCAGGCTACTGTTGGGGCTCCCTAAATGGGAGCACATACAGCCTGGACTGCGCGAGCTGCACTGGCTACCAGTTATATACCGGGTTCGTTACAAAGTGCTGGTCATTACCTTTAAAGCCCTATATGGTCGAGGACCTGTCTACCTTAGGGACCGTCTCTCCCCATATGAGCCCCAGAGAGCACTGAGGTCAGCTGGAAAAAACTTGTTGACCACCCCCGGACCAAGAGAGGTGAAGCTGCAATGCACCCGCAACCGGGCCTTCTCCTCTGTAGCCCCGAACTTATGGAACCACCTTCCAGAGGAAATGCGGGCCCTGCGGGACCTTGAACAATTCCGCAGGGCCTGCAAGACTTTCCTCTTCCGACTGGCTTTCGCTGACGAGGAAAGTAATTGCTAATGAGCCCGCCATCATAATAAAGAACAAATAGCAATAGCATTAACATTTTTATTAAATTAATTAATTTTAAACCTATTAGAATTTTTAATGTTGAATGTAACCTGTCTCTGTATAATGGAATGTTACTGTTAGCCGCCCTGAGCCTGCCCCGGCGGGGAGGGCGGGATATAAATAAAATTATCTAATCTAATCTAAAGCAAAGCTCTGGGCGGGGCCGGGGCTTATATAGCCCTGACACCACGCCCAGAGACAGACCCGGATGTACCAGGGCCAAACGATCTGTTGCTCCCTCCTTCCGAGGGGGCAAAGACGGCCCCCAGCCTGAACGCCGGCGATGCCGGCTTGGCTGGGAAGGGCCGGACCTTGTTCTTGCATCTAAGGGCCAGATCTTCTTTGTCCTGCCATTTGGCTGTCTGCATGATTAGGGATGCCAGGTCTGATTCAGGAAATATCTGGGAAGCACCCCCCTTCATTCTTTTGCCAGGAATCCTAACCTGAACTGGGCTCCCCTTGGTCAGGCATCGCTCTGACCTGTCCTTCCCCTTCTCTGTGCTTGTGCATCCTCCATTTACTCCCAAGCAGCCTCTTCCCCACCTGTTGCCAAGCCCAGAGGCCGTCTGGTGGTTCTCGGAGTTCTTTCTCATCAAATACCCATGATCACTCTGCAAGGGAGGAAAGTGCAAGAGCAAGTCAAATGAACTGAGAGTGTGGAGGCTCAAGAGCACCAACACAGCTTGTATTCAAATCCTGATATAGGTTCTTTTGCGCGGTGTGTAAAAATTGGTGCTGTTGGATAAATTATGTATATGTGATTATCCTGCTTACCTAACTGTAAACAGAACCATGAAGATAGGCTCAAGTTGGATAGCTGTGTTGGTATGAAGCAACAGAACAAAATTCAAGTCCAGTGGCACCTTTAAGACCAACGAAGTTTTATTATGGATATAAGGGAGAGAAAAGCTACCTTGGGTGAATGCAGTTCTTACCTCCCTCCCCCTTCCCCCAAAAAAGTCTCTGTTTTTGTGCTCCTCTCCTTGTCTTTTGCACCAGCCTTGTAGACTCTGGTTGCAGCCACGCTCACCTTAGGCATCCCGTGTCCCCCCCCCCCCCCCGCTGTCTGTGGGCCCCACCAATCTTAAAATCCTGGCTACAGCCCTGATTCAATCTCCCCCACACCCCGCTTTCTAAAAACCCTGAAATGTGGGGAAGGCCTCCAAACCATGGACCCCCTGCCCCCAACTGGGGATTGGCAACTCTACACATAATATAGTTCCCACAAAAAAAAAATCTGGGATTTTTTTTTATACATAGCATTGGTACATTGCAAGCAAAAAGTAGACCAACGATGTGGGCATGCACACAAAAAGAAGAGACTACATATAATGATAATACCAGTGGCTGGAATTTGTTTCCATCACACTCCCCACCCCCTAATTCCAGCAAGCCATTTTAAAAATGGATTGATCCTCTAATTGATGGACTTTGGCACTTTAAGTATATAAGGCTTCTACACTATGATTATTTAGGCTTCGTGCAGTTTTAATCTTTTAGATTTCTATTCGGGGAGGGACCGTGGCTCAGTGGTAGAGCATCTGCTTGGTAAGCAGAAGGTCCCAGGTTCAATCCCTGGCATCTCCCAAAAAAGGGTCCAGGCAAATAGGTGTGAAAAACCTCAGCTTGAGACCCTGGAGAGCCGCTGCCAGTCTGAGAAGACAATACTGACTTTGATGGACCAAGGGTCTGATTCAGTATAAGGCAGCTTCATATGTTCATATTCTGCCTTTTCTGAAGGGTCAGGGCATCAGAAATATAAACACGGCCTTATTGCTGGAGCATGACACCAGGGCAAAATTATATCTACATGCGACAGGCGTCGCAATACAAATCCACCAAGGCTTGATTCTCAGTGGACCAAGAAAACCCAGAGACTCAGTAACTACAAGGAACAGTGCTACAAGGTTGAACATATAGGCAGCCCTCATGACTGCTCTGAAGCTTGTTAGTGTGTCAGCTTTATTTTCAGCTCTTGCACAGTTTTGCTAGTCCATTGGGGGGGGGGGGGAGGTGTTTCTACCAAACAACTGAAGGCATGTAGTCCAAGAAGCATGCAGATCAGGTTGAGCTCCTTGCTTCTCTTCTCCAGACCGAGGTCTGGATTTGGAATCTGGGGTACCCTGTGCTAGTACAACTGCAATTTCCTCAGGTGATAGGGGGGCTATCTTTTTTATGTCGTCCATGCAAGACTTGCCCAAATTAAAAAAAAATTCCAGCTCAATTTCTGCTGTGTGATACTGCAACAAATCTATATCAAGAGTCCCCCATCATCCTTCACACCCATGCTCCAGTAGGGAACCAGCTTTTCTATCAAAGGGGTTCAGGACGAGTCCACTGTACCTAGCTAGGGAGGTGAAACTGATCAGGATATAAATGGCTCTACCTAGTCATCTTCTAGGTGGACTTAGAAGTCTTCCTCCTTGGGGATGGGGTTTCAGGTGGAGCATCCCACAATTGAATGAATTGCTTTTTCTGCTTTTCTGAAAGGACTGCATTGGGCTGCTAATCTATTTCATCCCAGGCGCTCCATCCCTGAGATCTCTCCAAATTCATTGTAATGTGACTTTATGTATCCATCTAAATTATGTTTACAATTGCCCTGTTCACTGAGTGCACAGATTCACTTTTCATGATCCCCATAACTCTTTGATCACAGGGCTCCTCTAACTGAGCCAATTGACTCAGGATGACTCCAACATCCCAAACCATCTGGCCCGCTATCTCTCCTAGCACCCTAACAGAACTTCCTGTTGTGGGTGAAGGGAACACTTCAGAAAAAAATCACTCTCATGCCAGCTGGTCTAGCTTCCAAAAACCAGGTGTGTAATGGGCAGCAACCATCCCCAGCTCTTACAAGTGAGCCTGTGCCTCCCCCAGGGTTTTCCCATACTGTGTGGCATGGAACATATGGACATATGAAGCTGCCTTATACTGAATCAGACCCTTGGTCCATCAAAGTCAGTATTGTCTACTCAGACTGGCAGCGGCTCTCCAGGGTCTCAAGCTGAGGTTTTTCACACCTATTTGCCTGGACCCTTTTTTGGAGATGCCAAGGATTGAACCTGGGACCTTCTGCTTCCCAAGCAGATGCTCTACCACTGAGCCACAGCCCCATTCATGGCTCTCCAGGGTCTCAAGCTGAGGTTTTTCACACCTATTTGCCTGGACCCTTTTTGGGGAGATGCCAGGGATTGAACTTGGGACCCTCTGCTTCCCAAGCAGATGCTCTACCACTGAGCCACCCATGCCTGGCAAATTGCATTTATGATCCATTCTATTAGCCTTCAATAGAGGGAGTCATTCATAGAAACTGCCTCAGAGTAGGATGAGTAGTAGCTCTGGTCAATTTCAGCATTTCTCAGTTGGACTGTATCTCCACTAGTGTCACAGAGTTGAACCAGCTGGGTGAAAATAAATTCACCCCTTTTCTGTCTATATTGCTGTTTCAATACTGTCAGCTCCTGGCTGGTATAATCATTCACAGTATGCAATGTATCCACCATGGGTGCATTCCCAACCATTTTCTGGTGGGCTTTTCTCTCCCTCAGAGGTATTGCCTATACCACCTGTTCCTGCTTTTCATCCTCACTAAAATAATAATAATCATCAGGACTAGTGACTATGTCACAAGGGTCCCATTTCTCAGGGTCTTAGTTAGGTGCTGTGATGATACTTTGCATATTTGTGTGCTTGGGGCACTTTTACACACTCACCTAACAAGCTGCACTGCCAGTTCCACTTCTAATTTTTGTGCTTTTTCCTTCATGTCAATTCTTTCTGCAAAGCCATTCACTGAACTGTGAGCAGAAGCCATGCCAGCAGACCAGCACTCTGCTTCTCCTTAACGGACAAATTTCCCAGCTTTAGCACCTCTATAGCAGCATCCAAATCAGCTGGAGTGCAATCTGTCTCCACCTATGGCTAAGCCACAAGTCCACTCAGGACCACCAAGTGTTTTGCAACTTAATCTCATGCTGGGGTCAGTTGGGGAGCTCACTCTCCATTGTAGCTTCCCCACCCTCCTTACTCAGAATCTCAACATATCAGTTCTTTTGGGACCCTGCTGACTACCCTGGCAAGAAGCTCCAAGGTTTGCAGCAGTCCCAAGAAAACGATATGCAAGATCCAGGTTTGCTTATGAGATTTTAATCAATAATCAAATTTAGAGAAATAGTAGGCTAAGCTTCCATCTGCTGGGCCTCAAAGCTAGTCAGAATCCAAGATGAGATACATAGCTAAAACTAAACATCTTATATCCTAATAGCTGTCAAGAATATCATCGTCATTTTGAATATGTCATTTATATGACAGCCTAATTTGTCTCTCAAGGCTGTTGTGAGGCTAATAGCTACGAAAAGTTTGTATGTTCTTCATAGTTAGTTTTCTTAATTCTCTTCCTCAGCACTGTAGTACTTAGTCATAATGGAGCCTCCTTTACTTAGTAATTAGTTGTTTGGCTGATGTATCTTGTACTGTCAACAGTACAACTGTCTATAGTACAACCAAGAGTATATGGCAAAGACTGTGGAAAATAACAGTGTCTGTGATGCTTTAGGAATTCCCTTAATATCTATGGTTTTACCATAGAGATTGGAGGAATTCTTAGAGTGTTACAGATGTCATGACAGCACTTCCAGCTGCTCACCCAGAAGTGATGTCACAATATTATATTCTATCCATCCCATTTTTACTCCCACCACTCCATTGAATGAGGGTGGGGGCAGAGTGTGGGGACTGTCTGGTCAGATACCTGTATGCTCTGAACTTGTATGTGTCCTACTCTTTGAATGTTCACAAAATTGACCTCAGAAATCCAATGTGGAGAAACTATTTCACTTTTGCAACTTCTCAAACTATTCTTGTATTTGAAAGTGGCTGAAACAGTGTGTTATATATGGTTAAGAGACACAAGTACCATAGACTCATGTCAGTGTCAAGCATTTGTGATGAGCATTCAGATATTGACACTAGGAAGCCCACAAGGAATCTTTTTCATTCAGGGTTTGGAATCAAAAGGAGCAGAAAGTAGTGGTAGGTGGGGATTCAATTCCCAAAAAGATAGAATTGGGTTGGTCCTAGGAGTAGAGCTGCTGTTCTAGGATAGGATGAGATTGACAGTTATTCTGTTAGCTATATTAGATCAGTGTTTGACAATCCTCAGTATACCTGATTATTCCAGACTTGAGGCAGGATACATATTTAGGAAAGGTATAGCAAGCAGAGCAGGTCCAGATCAAAGATCCAGGAATTTGTATGGTGGAGAGGACAATGTCGTTGGACACTGTGGATGAGGTGACCTAATGACTCTGCAATTTAATTAGCAAGTTCATCTCCTAGTTTTCTAGGTACAGTTTTTAACTACTAATGAAAGGAGAAAAGAAGCTATAGTTGTCATGTGGAATCTATGAGACATGGTGACTGGTTGTTCCTAGGGTGAAGCAGCTTTAGTCTCCTAACATCCTGGTTTTGGCTTCCAAGCCCTCCTACCATTCTACACACAATCAATCCTTTTTTTTTGGGGGGGGGGTGGTCAGGGTTGCTCTAAGGGCTGGTGAGCATGACTACTGTTTGTCTTCACAAGGTAACTGAATCAGTGTAGCTACTGTGCCCCTGTCTAGCCAACTGAATTAAAATACTAAAGCACTTACAACACAAAACATATGGCTAAGAGAGCCAGCTTGGTCTAGTGGTTAAGAGCAGAACTCTCAGCCTAAAATAAGCAGTTTACCACCTAGTGGTGTCAAAAAAGAGCTACAGCTTCAGATAGCCAAACTTCAGGATCTCCTATTCACAATGCCATACAATAATTTAATTTATCATACTGCTAAGAGATACTATATCTTCACATTTTCAAATTGACTGTACAGTGACTGGTCATTGAGATTTGAATCTTCCCTGAGTTCTGTAATGTCATCCGGGGTTCAAACCTGGATTCCTTTGCTTTTCAGACCTTCAACACTGAGAATTCTACTGAGACTATTGAGTTTTAGTTTTATGGACTTAACAACCATGTATTTGTAATTTAGTAAATTCATGCTGTAGAAACCTAATCTGACACAATAGATCACTGTATTTAAATGCCTTCTGGGGTGGGGGAATCTATCATTAACCATAGTAAATTGTTTTTGTTTGCATATCCTGGAAAAAATAATGAATTTATGGATGGATATATATTAATACGTTCTTTGCCTATTAACCGTCCCACCCTCCTTTTTACTTTTTTTTAGAGCCTAATGATTCGCCGCCAGTCCTGTTGATTGCAAACTCTGATACTATTGAGGTCCTGTATTTGAATGGAAGTAGAGCATATTCTCTTGACTCTGTCAGAGGAAGTGGGATTCAAACCCTGGCTTATGTTTACAGCAAGGAAACAATTTGTTGGATTGAATCAAGAGAATCTTCAAATCAACTGAAGTGCATAAAGACATCAAAAACTGGAATGTTAACAGATGAATGGATAATCAGCACAATTCCTAATCTTCACAGTAAGTATTTCAGTTTTGAGGTACTGATTATTTTGGCACAAAGTTAGTGAAAAAACACCCTCAGCCTTCCAAGAAAACTTTTGTCTGCCCACAGAGCACAGTTTTCCTGCTGTCCCCCAACAATCTGAAATGCCTCCGAAATTATGCCCCAAGAACTAGATTCTAGAGGGCATTTTGGGGTTGCTATGCAAGGGAGGAGATGGGAAATCATGCTCTGTGGATGGGATTCCTTGTGCCTGTGGAAACCAGTATGGATCCAACCCAAAAGACTTAAAGAGCTTGTATAATTTAACAGCATCAAAGTATTCTGTTATCCCATTCCCTCAAAAGGCAATATGAGGAAGAAGTCTTGGGTTTATTCTAGTACCAAATTTAAATCTGCTAATTACAATGTGCCTATTGTTATCATATCTGCCACAAATGTCTAGTACCTTTTTATTTTTATAAACACAATATAAATTGCCTAATTTAGTAGGAACTGTTCATTTACAGCCTAAGGACAATTGGTTCCCACTTACAAGAGAGCTTCGAGTTTCAACCTACAAAACCCCCCAGTATTACTGCAGTGAATGTTTCACTGTATCTATTTAGTAAATTGTGGTTCTCTGTCACTGGTAAGTTGCTTCATACTGCACCCTTGATGGGTCAGCGTTGACAATGGTGGTTCAAGGGACCGGAAATGGCTTTGTCAAAAAGCAATGGGATTTGCTGAACTGCTGTCACCAGTTTACTTAAACCATTGGGATGTTTAAAATAAATGCATTTATGTTGCAGGCTTCAGTCCTTCACACAGTTTCTGGAAGGCCAGTCCAATTGAACCCAGTAGAGTTTCCTTCCAAATAAACATGGATTGGATTGGGTTACAAGGTGTGCATTGGTTTTAAATGTAGACATTACAGCACAATAGTATTTTGGCATCTTGGTTAATGACAGTGGCAACCTTATGATGTATATAGATCTGGGGGGAGTTAGAAATACTTTTATTGATCCTCATCTGACAAGATGAAGGTCAGGGAACTAATGAAAGCAATGTATTGGACATAGCTTTACATTCTTTTTACAGTCAGTGGCTGTTACGGAATATAGATCCAGGTGGGAATAAAACTTTTTTGGTCTTAAAAGCTGCAACTTGACTTTTGCTTTGTTCTACTGCTACAGAATATAATGCTGAACTTTGGTTCAGTAGGGTTGATAGAGCTCCATTCATAGCTTATTAGAACTTCAGCATGTGATTCAAAGTGCTGTTTTTGATCTACAAAGTTAATGAATGGTTTCAGCACACCCTGCATTGTAGGGTGCCACATTATTTCTGCCTCATCTCAATTAAGACCAGTGTATATCCCTTCTTTATTTGTACAATTAGTTTGCCAGATTTCATTAGCAAGAACACGATGGGGCGTTCTCAGTGGCTGCCCCATTGCTACATTTCTGCCCCTTTGTAAATACATGAAAGCTTGACCTTGAGTATTTTCAAGATAAGTTTTTGTTTCGGCAAACATTTGGTATAAGGAACTTAAAACAAGAGTAGGTTTGTTGTAATTTTTAAAAAATATTTTGATAACTTTTTTTATTGTTTTGGCTATAATCAAGCAGGTTTTCAGAAGCAAGGTACAAATGAAGCTAGGTACAAACTTAGTTGAACATGCTAGTTCATTATTAGTCTGTAGTTTTAATTTTTGTCGTTAAGACACTTCAAAATTTGAATGAAAATAAAAGAATGTCTTTTTTCCCTTTTTCAAAATTCGGGAGACAAGACAACTCCGAGGTGTGCAGTATGTTATAAAGTCTTTGATGTCAGGCATTTGAGCATTTATTCTTGGGTAGAAAAAATCACTTAACTATAAACAAGAGGAACAGAATCATTTTTGGCATAGCCAAGTTCACATTCTGTATTTGTTGTTTTTTTTTCTGAGTCACTGTGGGAGCAAAGTCATTTAATGTTTCGAAGGAATTTAATAAAGGCAGCCAGGGCAGTAATGCATGAGAAAGTCCGGCTGCCCTGTCACTGTGTATAAGCTGTTCATTTTATCAACATGTCACAGAGCAGCTGAGGTTTGATGTGATTGTCTATGCTTTTGCAAAGACAGTTCTCGAGTTGGTGCTTAAGTTTGAATATTCTTTGCATGCATAATTTCATAAAAAGTATGTCACACCATATAAGCAAAAATAATGAGCTAATTGGCTAGTGCTTGAATATCTGTCACAATATACTGTTCCGGAGACGTTCTTTCTGGGCACTTTTTCAACTCATTTGTGGACCACGCACCAGAATTTTTGTGCATCCCCCCCCCCCCCACAACAAAATAAGTATGTTAACATTTCCATGCTGTTCATTGTGAAAATCAATAATAAGAAAAAATGTAGGCAACAATCTGCCCTCCCATTACTGCAACTTTAGGCTTGGTCATTCACAAATAAAATTGATTCTAATCAAAAGAAAGATGACAAAAATGCATATAATGGGTCACTAAGATCAAGAGTATGGCTCAATAGGATACCTGGAAATGTTTAGCAAAGCAAGAAAAGCCTGAATGTGTGATTCAGAGCTAAAGTGAGTGCAGAATTACTTTGTTATTTATCTGGAAATGTAACTGAACAATATATAACTCTATAACTGAACAATGTTCTATTTTCAAGCTCTCTAAAATGGAATCATTAATGGATGGAAACTAAAAATTGTCTGGATAAAAGGGAAAAATGTGTATAAAAAAAGATAAAAGGCCTTTTCAAAGTGGCCACTCTCTGAAATTATACTTTCCACATGATTCTTTAGTTATGTAAATGAATATTGAATCTGTGGCTGAATCCTTTGATAGTCCGCTGTGGGGATACAAATTAAATACACCTGAACAAGAGAGGGCTCTGCTGCTGTGACCCCAGAAATAGGGTAGTCCCTCTGTCTAGTTTTTGTCCAGTCTTGGAACTTTGGAGGAAAGAGCCTCAGCAGGAATATAGGAGGGATATTCTCCAAAGCACAAGTTAACTCTTACTAGCATTGATGAATGTTTTGTTTTTCTAGCAGTGTTGCTATATATTCATTCCTATGTTGTCAGAAAACCTCCAAGACCTATGTGGAATAAAGTTCATTTTGGAATCAAAGAGTTTTCTCTTTTGGAAAGAGGCACTGCCTAGCATAACTCCCCCCACCAACCCATGTCAGCCCTTAGATAGCTCAGAAATCATGCACAGGCATTGAGAATCTCAGGAAGTCGATTCTACCTGAGAAAGGGAAGCCCAGAAGTGAGCAAGGAATAAACATCAGGGGGTGGGGGGGGGTGGAAGCCAGCTCAATCTCCTCTTTTTCAAGTATGCACAAGTAGCTGAGGTCAACCTAGGACCACCTCTCCCACTATGATACTGGTATAGTTACCCTTCCTGGAATTTCCTGGTGGTGTTGGCATTACACTGGTTCTGATCTAGTTTGGGTGGCAGCAGGTAAAAGAGAACAAATTCTGTGTCTGAGGGGGCAAGATCTGTAACAAGTGCCATTTCAATTAAAGGAATATTCAACAAGTACTAACAGTACATATTTTCTGCAGAAAATATAACTTCCTGTAGTATTATGAGCTAAAAAATGCCCCAAAGGCCTTGTTGAGGATGCACTTGAATTATGTTTAAAATGTGACCTCATTTCTGATTGCCACAGACACTGTTTAGAGGTAGGAAACAGTTCTCACCAGAACTCATCCGGTTTTCTTTGTGAAAGAAACTGTCCAGGACTATTTAACCCAGCATGAACTGTGGTGGATGGGGATGAGACTGTGAGGTCTTTTCTGCAACCAGCCCTAACATGCCATTTTCTGGCTCTGCAGTTTAGAGGATAGCTGTAAGGCATTGATATGGAAAGGCAAAACTAAAGTACATCTTCAGTGAAGCAATCAGGATTCAAGAAAAGAGGTTAGGTTATAGATAAAATGTTACACAACCATCTATAGAACTATCTTAGCAGATACAAAAGACATATTTTCTCAGAGAAAAGATCATACTCTATTCCACATCTTTAGAAGTTTCTATGGATTCAGATCATTTCTAATACTTGCGGCAGATCATAAGTATCCAAGGATTTATCTTTATGAAGTTCAAAGGCTACAGCATGCACTGAAGTGAGTGCTTTTCAATTCCAGCTGAGACTGTACTTTCTTGTCGGTTGTTTCCTAAAGTGATTAAAAAGTTCATGGAAGCAATTCATTAAATGAAGCTTCTCAGGAAATCTGATGGGATTTGAATCATATTGATGTGATATTAGAGCCAATGTTTATAGAATGGTCCTACCAAAACAAAAGAAACTCTCTCTCTCTCTCTCTCTCTCTGTATGATATTCATATCCCCCCCCCCCCCTCAGAGAGCCTTTAATTGTCTGGTTAAACATTCCTGATATATAAACTGGATAATAATCATTGGAAGTTTTGCTGCTTACCCAGTTTAACTTCCATCTGATTAATATCCTTCATAAATGTTCACTGTGTCCTATGTCACCACTTCAGAGCAAAACATTAACATGGAAATGTTTCATACTTAAGAGTTTCTTAAATAGAGCTGCTTTTTGTTTCTTTTATCCTTTGCATCTGACCAAACAATACAAAATATTTGAACTAATGAACTTACATAACCCAGAACTGCTAGGCAATTGTGACCAATGCTAGTTTTTAAGAGTGACATAAGAGGGTCTAGAGCAGAGGTGGCCAAATATGCTTCATGTAAAGAGCCACATGGAATAAATGTCAGGTGTCTGAGAACCGCAAGACATGAACATATGGTGTTCGAGAGCTGCAGTGCATGAACGTCAGATATTTAAGAGCCATAAGGCAGGCAAGGAAGGAAGGAAAGAAGAAAGAAAGAAAGAAAGAAAGAAAGAAAGAAAGAAAGAAAGAAAGAAAGAAAGAAAGAAAGAAAGAAAGAAAGAAAGAAAGAAAGAAAGAAAGAAAGAAAGAAAGAAAATGAAGGAGAGGTAGAAAGAAAGTAACTTTAAATGCACTCTTCAAGCAGCTGTCTGGCTTGGTTTAGAGAAATGATTTAAAGAGATTAATGCCTTCTCCAAGCTGGCCGATGGGGTGGTGGGAGCGTCAAGAGCCACACAATAGGTGTAAAAGAGCTACATATGGTTCCTAAGCCACAGTCTGGCCGCCCCAATCTAGAGAAAAAGATGCAAAGCTGTGCTGTTAATATTATTGCAGTAATTGCCACTTATTTATGTATTACGTTTGTACATGTGTAACTATATATCAAAAGGTGGTTTGTCTGTTTATGATGTTTGTAAACTCTATATGCTTTTAATGCCTATAAATATTTTAGAAGTGCTAATTTAAGTAAGAGAATGTATTGCAGTTTAAAATAGTGCATATCAATGCTGTTTGTTTAGCTGTTCTCATCAGCCTCTTTCCACTAACCTAGCACAATAAACTCTGAAATATGGATTCCTTTTTTAAAAAGCTGACTATAACAACATTTTATTATCCCCAGAGAAGCATATCCGATGGCCTCCCCCAAAGAATTAAAGCATTCTACCTTCTCCCCTAAGTAATTTTTGTTAATAACTTTTTACTAGAAAAGTAAACTTGTATTTCATTAAAATATAGTCTACATCTTAAAGATTTTAATTACCCACTGCTTAGCATCTTTATGGGATAATATTAAAATGACAGCATTAATTTGAAGAACAGAAGTTAGTCTCCCTCCCCTTACCTGAAAGTGTGTGACATGGAGAAAAAGCAGAGCATGAACTAGAATTCCAGTGAGACCACGGAGGAAAATATGATATGATTGCTTGAATGAGAGGCAACTGGGAAACACTGAAGCATTGTGGGTCAACATAGTTATATGACCATATATTCCAGTGTGATGTAGTGGTTAGGAGTGGTAGACTCTAATCTGGAGAACCAGTTTGATTCCCACTCCATCACATGAAGCTTCTGGGTGACCTTGGGCCAGTCACAGTTCTCTCAGAACTTGGGGTGTTCACTTGTTACATACCATGCCAAATAAATAACCCCCCCAAAAAACCTTGTGTGTGGCTACCAACCTCAGAGAAACCTCATGTCATCTCTTTAAGACATATAGCTGGCATTGCCTGAAGATTTTTTTTTGCCACAATTGTGTGATCATGCAGCTTCCTAGTGTGGAGTTCTGTTGTTCACGGTTACCTTCCAGCAACTTTCCTTTTGGTTATTTTCCCCTACAGCCATTGTATCACCCCCTCTCCAGAGCCTTAAGAGTGGATAAGAGTGTCCAGAGGTCAGCTAGATGAATGGGGGAGGTCTTGGTGCTCTTGCACCAGCTGCCTTGCCTTAGTGGTGTGGTGCCCTGAGCAGCAGCTGGGCACAAATGAACTCAGAAGGCAAATCGGTAATTCTGCCCCTACCTACAAGTGAAATAATGCTGAGTAAGGTTTTTAAAAATATTTTTCATTCTATCTTCTGCTTAAGGCAATAGCCATATAAGCCGTATTAGATACATAGAATTCTACCCTACCCTAGAATTCTCGTTCAGCATCTCCCCCTCACCTCAGCCTTTTTAAAAAGGAGCTATGGTAGCATACTGATTACTTTCTTCCTTCTTCACCCCCCCCCCTTTTAAAAAAAAATGAAAGGAATGGGACAAAAAGGAATGATGGGAAGGGGGAGGTGAAACAACCAGTAAGCTTTGCAGAACTTCAGGTACCAGGCAGGAGATAACTAGCCACTGTGAAAAAGAATTAACACAAAACCTGTGCACCAGAACAAGAGAGTGTGTAGGGAACTAAAGGCAAGCTCCTAATGTGGAAACGGTCTTTGTCTTTTACCAAACCTGAAATCCAAGCCCACAATTCCGCATGAAACAAAAATGGGTCTTTCTTGGGCAGGAGTCCCCAAAAGTTGTTGAGCCTGCAGGAATCTTTGGAATTCTGACACAGAGCAGCAGACACAATCACAAAATAGCTGCCAAAGCAGATGGAGCAAATCACAGAATGGCTTCTGCATGGCAGGATTGGCTATATAAAAACTGTATTGGTGTCTATAAATTTGTGTATGCCCAAAATTACATTATAGTTCTACCTTTGGTTTTGTAGGAGGAAAAAAAAATGGTTGTAATTCCACACTACCTCACATATTTCTTTTTAGACTGCTGCATGATTCTCCTCCCCTCTAAATTGTATAGGAGCCAGGACTTTTTTGTAGCAGGAACTCCTTTGTATATTAGGCCACACACCCCTGATGTAGCCAATCCTCCAAGAGCTTACAGGGGTGTGTGGCCTAATATGCAAAGGAGTTCCTGCTACAAAAAAAGCCCTGATAGGGACCATACAATATGTCAGGTAGAATAAAATAGTTCTCTATTAATAAGGTTGTATTATTTTCTCTTCCATATTGAAGGTGCTAGTACTTGGTTTGTCTTCAGCTTAATATCAACAGCTCCAGTGAGAAATAGAAAACAAAATTCACAGCTCTCAGAGCAGTGTGGAACAATTTTACAAGGACTGATATGAACAATCTTGAATGGTATAAGGTCTATGAAAAAGAACTGTCTTCAATTGCCACTGGAACCACAAACTATGTTTCCCTTGATAATTATCCTTGAGACAATTCCTTTCAACCTGTAATGGATTCTTAACTCTTCCATATAAGCATGATATATTTAGTAAAAAGAGAAAGCATATACTAAGTAGCTTAGTGGTTCAGAAACTTTTATTTTACATGGTATTGTTTGTCGAGAATTACATACTAATGTAAGAACATGTGATTGTTTTGAAATATCCTTCGGTATATTATGAGGACTCATCAGGAACATAATTTATTTTTACATTGCTGTGGATATGCTGCTTAAATGTAGAAGGAATCAATGCTGAGTCAAGGAATAGCATGCTTGGTAATACAGTTAACTTGCTATACTTGTTTGGGAACTGATATTGCTATTCCTAAGAAGGCAATTTTGCTCTCTCACATGAAGGGCAGACTGCTAAATTTGCAGGGGCAGATTGGAACATTAAATGAGCCTTGGAAGAAGTTAAGACAGTTGGCCTTGCAGTTCTGAAAGTGCTTCAGGGGTCACTTAGTTGGGGCCCAACCCACAGTGGCAATGAAGATGGATATGGTCTACATCCATTGCCATTGTCACCATGGCCTTGGTCCAGAATGAATGCCCCTTTAGCACTGCCAGCATTGCGGGGCCCACTTGGTGGTTAAACTTTTTCCTGGCCACCAGTGGCCTTTTATGGGCAGCAGCTCATTAGGAACTTTTTTGGTACTTGTGGAGGTACACAAAGGGCCAGTCCACAACAGTACTTAATGCAGCACCATTCTAGGCTACAGCACAGTAACCTTATGCCCTCCTCTTTTTGGCTTCAAATAATTAAAAAAGTGTTCCTGCAGGGATTGCTTTCTTCAAATATAAACATTTGTGTGGCAGCACATTAATAATACATTTCAGAATTCATTAATTTTGATATTATGCTAGTTCCTTCCCACTAGGGTTGCCAAGTCCAATTCAAGAAATATCTGGGGACTTTGGGGGTGGAGCCAGAAGACTTTGAGGGTGGAGCCAGGAGACATTGGGGCAGATCCAGGAGCAAGGGTGTGGCAACCATAATTGAACTTCAAGGGAGTTCTGGCCATCACATTTAAAGGGACCACACATCTTTTAAATCCCTTCCCTCCATAGGAAATATTGAAGGATAGGGGCACCATTTTTGGGGCTCACAGAATTGGACCACCTGGTCCAATATTTTTGAAACTTGGGGGGTATTTTGGGGAGAGGTGCTGGATGCTATGCTGCAAATCTGGTGCCTCAACCTCAAAAAACAGCCCCCCCAAAGCCCCAGATACCCACAGATCAATTTTCCACTATTTCCTATGAGAATAAGTCTCCATAGGGAATAATAGAGTTCCCTCCCCTCCCATCGATTTCTCTCACTCACACACACTTAACTGTCTCTGGTGCAAGTGGGCTCCATGTTGGTCTGAAGAAGTAGAACAAAGCAGGAGTCTCTGGTGCCTCCACAAGGAGGTCTGGAAAGTACAGGGGCTACGCTGCTCTTTTACACACACACTCACTTGTCGGAAAGGAAAGCAAAACAAACAGAGGGGATGCACTCTCACAAGGTCTGCTGTTGCTAACCCTTCCCCATGAAGTACTTCCTGGTCCAATTTAAAGGCACACACACATTTTAAAACTGGAGCTGTTTGCAGGTCCTGCCCAAGATCTAGAGGTACAAGGTGGCTGTGGGGGAGGAGCTTCCCCCGCTGGCCAGCTGGCTGGGGAAAGCCTGTAAAACCGGGAATCCCTGGCTGGGACCTGGGGATTGGGAAGCCTAAGGGGGAAAGGAAGGGGTGAGGAGAAGCTGCTGCGATGGGGCTGGGTGGGAGGGGAAAGGAAGGGGTGAGGAGAAGCTGCTGCGATTGGGGCTGGGTGGGAAGGGAAGGGGTGAGGAGAAGTGGCTGCAATTGGGGCTGGGTGGGAAGGAAAGGAAAGGGCCACCATTTTTCCCCCCGCTTTCGGATTTTTGGCGAGCGAGGCTCCAAATCAGGAGGTCCCCCGTCCAGGGTGGGGGATTGGGAAGCCTACTTCCCACAGGTAGAGAGCTGAATGACACTGTGAACTGCCATAATCACAGAGCCTTGTTAGCTAGCTTAAAAAGTCTTTTACAAGTTGGCTAATGGAAGGGAGGCAGCTGCTACATTTAAAAGGATCCACCCATAGCACGTTTTCAGATTGCTCTGTCTGCTCCTTTTGTCTTTGAAGTGAAAGGATTTGTTGGTCACTGTTAGGTCTATGGCTCTGTGGGATTTTTTAACTTACTCTGCATTAACGAGATATTTAATTAGGTCACTATTGGCAGGATAAGCCCAGGCTAAAGGAAGATTAAAGATGGAGATAATCTTGGTGAGCACCTTGAGACATCACCTTGAGGTTTAAGGGCACTCCCTCAGACCAGCAAAAAAGGAATGGAAAGGAAGAAATGCACTTATGATTTTTTTTTAACCTCAAAAAAGCCAAGATAGTGTATTTGTAAAACCCTTATTAAATAAATTGCCCTAGATCAATAAATTAAACCTTAAGAAATCTTCCCTTGGTATATTGTTATCCTGTTGCAACTTCTTTTAGAATGTTTTAAAACAGTTTTTAAAACAGTTTTCTTTCCCCTTCCTCCCCAAAAAACTGGGATCTATAAGGGCATGTCCCTGGAACCAGGGCATACTGTAGAGTCAACCTGCCATATAAATTTAGACAGCTTGAGATTGAATGCCAAAGCCAACAAGCACCATTTTTATGGTAAAAATGCATATGATACCAAATTAAGTAGCCAAAAAGTTGTCACTTGCATACTGTGTAGTCAACTGTAAGGGTATTTTTTTCCCTTGTCAGCCAGACATTCTGAGAGAGGAGTAATGGGAAGTTATATTAAAGATGCTTTATTTCCCTCCCACACCCAATTTCCAACCACCACAGTAGAATCTAGGGTGAATGCCATCAGAAATAACCACTCAAAGTAAGCTAAGGATAAATGCAGATACCTGGTAGGAGAAGGAGAGGAGAGTACTCTAATAATGAAAAACAAAATGAAGCTTATAGATGTGGTCTAACCCATGCAATAGTCAAAGTGATGGTATTCCCAGTAGTAATGTATGGCTGTGAGACTTAGACCATAAGGAAGGCCGAGTGCAGAAAAACGGATGCCTTCAAGCTGTGGTGCTGGAGAAGAATCTTGAGAACCTCTTGGACTGCAAGAAGAGCAAATCAGTCAGTCCTAAAGGAAATCAACCCTGACTGTTCCCTGGAAGGTCAGATGCTGAAGCTGAAGCTCCAATACTTTGGCCACCAAATGAGAAGGGAGAAGATCCTGATGCTGGGAAAGACAGAAAAAAAGAAGGGGACAGCAAAGGATGAGATGGCTGGACAGTGTTACTGATGTAACTAGCACGAATTTGAGCAGACTTTGGAGGATGGTGGAAGACAGGAGGGCCTGGCGTGACTTGGTCCATGGGGTCGCAAAGAGTCGGACTCGACTGTGCGACTGAACAACAACAACAACAAATGCTTTTGTCCACAGTGTGTATTCTGCAAACAGATCATGTACATGTTTATTTTGTAATAAACACTGATAAGCTTCAGTTCATGGTTGCCAAGATTGTAATTGAGATGGAAATAGGAGCATTCTGTTTTTCCTGTCGATATCACGCCCCCACATCTCCAAAGACAAGATGCTCTTCTTTGTGAATATAGAAAGATCATTGAAAACATAGGTCGTTTTTGCACTCACCTTCCGCCGGCACGACCCCCCTCTTCACCGCGCAGGATCTCTGTGGATTTCGCACTAAACGCTGCGGAGCAGCCAGAAAAGCCGGAAGCTCCCGTCGCAAAAGCCGCGCAAATGCCAAACTGCTTTTTGGCGGTTTCAGTTTGAGCGGCTTTTGCGCCGGGAGCTTCCGGCTTTTCTGGCTGCTCCGCAGCGTTTAGTGCGAAATCCGCGCAGATCCTGCACGGTGAAGAGGGGGGTCACGCCGGCGGAAGGTGAGTGCGAAAACAACCATAGAGTTGTCCATCCGCAAAGTATGCGGGCATATTCAGATTAAGATCATGTGCAGGCCTAACTAAATTAAAATCCTGACAACCAGCAAGAAGATCTGCACAAATCCTGGAATAACAACATTTTATTCTAGGGAAAGAATGGTTGCAAACATGGATGCAATCAGTTCCACCCAATATCCATAACCTGATACACACTAACAAGAGGCCCTCAGAATTTGACTTGTCATATAAGGTATAGAAGATGGCTAATAGAACACGAACAGGCTCTGGCAGTAGTACAGACCTATTGTTCAAAGGGGACAAAATACCAGGACCCGAATGTGATCGTGGTGCAGCCTGCTAAACTATTTTCCATCTGTCACATCATGTTTTCCAGGGAAATGTGAAGGAGCTCTTTGAACTCTTCCCAGCTGTAATTGAGTGGATTAAAAATATAGACATTAGTATTTAGGGGGATTGCCCAATTGGTTTGTTTCCCCACTGTATCAACTTGATTAAATATTTTATATCATTATATACCCCCTGTGTGTAGCTCTGCCATACAATAAATAAATAATACTAGTAAGCTTGGGGCCATGGAATAACTTAAATTAAAAGACTCTGGTTGCCAGAGATCTACCATTTTGTTGCTTTAAGTCTAGCTAGTTTGTTTTTCCCAGCTTCTAACAGACATGGACATGGTTGCATGCTTGAATTTAAGGGAGTATAATTTGCATGATACGGACACTGAAAACACTGTTTAAACCAGGCCTCGGATTCAGTGGGAGCTCACTGAACCTTTCGGAGAGTTCCACCTCCTGCTTCTGAGAGTTCCATCTCCTTGTCTATTGAATAGTAGGTGTATCTACATGATGATCCCTGGATGAGCTCCACCACCTATTTTTCTACAAAATGATTCCTGGTTTAAACTTTCTTAGTAACATTTTGGATATGCAAGGTAAAGGATCTATTGGACTCTAAACTTTGCATTCACCCAAAGGGTGATTAACATGTGGAATTCATTGCCACAGGAGGTGGTGGCGGCTACAAGCATAGCCACCTTCAAGAGGGGGTTAGATAGGCTTCCCAACCTCCCGCCCTGGCGGGGGACCGCCAAATTTGCAGCCTCCTCCCCCACTCTCCAAAAATCCAGAAAGGGGGGAGAACATGCGTGTAGGCATCATATAGTTGTAGAACTCCTGATCCGTTTGTAAAATGTGTGCCCCTTTAAGGCTGCACAGGAAACAGGAAACAGGAAGGGCTTCATTGGAAAGGGTCAGTAACAGTTTCCATGGAGAACAGCCCCGCCCTTTCTTTTGCTTTCATTTTCACAGCAAGTAGAGTTCTGCAGGAAGAAGATCTAGTAAGTATTTGTGTGTGAGAGTGAGGGAGGGGGCAGGGGATTCCCTGGTTTGGAGGGCCTCCCCCCCTTTAGAAAGCATGGGGGGAGGGAAATGTCTACTGGGCACTCTATTATTCCCTATGGAAAACGATTCCCATAGGGAATAATAGGGAATTGATCCGTGGGTATTAGGGGCTCTGGGGGGCTATTCTTTGAGGTAGAGGCACCAAATTTTTAGTATAGCATCTAGTGCCTCTCCCCAAAATACCCCCCAAGTTTCAAAACGATTGGACGCGAGGGTCCAATTCTATGAGCCCCCAAAGATGGTGCCCCTATCCTTAATTATTTCCTATGGAAGAAAGGCATTTTAAAAGGTGTGCTGTCCCTTTAAATGTGATGGCCAGAACTCCCTTGGAGTTCAATTATGCTTGTTACATCCTTGTTCCTGGCTCCACCTTCAAAGTCTCCTGGGTCCGCCCCCAAAGTCCCCAGATTTTTCTTTAATTGGACTTGGCAACTCTAGGGTTAGATAAAAATATGGAGCAGAGGTCCATCAGTGGCTATTAGCCACAGTGTGTATATATATATGTATGTATGTATGTATATATATACATCTTTGGCCACTGTGTGATACAGAGTATTGGACTGGATGGGCCATTGGCCTGATCCAACATGGCTTCTCTTATGTTCTTATTGTAAACCTACATGGGAACAGATTTTTGGTTTGAGCTAAGATGTTTGACTAAAGGATTTAAAAAAAATTATTGTAGAAGCTTTATTAAACTGGGTAAGGGGAGTCAACTTGCCTGACAAACTAGAGAGCTATAAAATCCAAAGAAATTTCTTTGTATGTGTGAGAAACACTGTGAAGATTAAAAGCTCTGTTCATTAAAAATGCATCTGCTAGTTAAGTAGGTTTTTCATTTACTTAGGGGGAAAAAGTGTGGAATGTGCTTTTTAACTGGAAGCGAACTTTGATAATTCATTGCAACTTTCCTCTCTTGAAAGCAATAGGTCATTTATAATTTACCAGGGGGGACCCAGCACATACACAAAAAGACAGGCACAAGATTCTAAATGCAAGCTATGCCTCAACATAAAAACTACACAATGTATGTTTTGTAGCTGTCAAGTGTAGTAGTTGAAAGAACACTGAATTTCCAAGCTACTCAAGTGCAGGTAATATATCTGCCTGTAAGGTACTGTTCAACCCAAGTGAACCATTGCATAGAAATCAGCCCCTTCCCAGCCCTACTGGCAACGCCAGTTATAGGCTGGGGGCCGCGCTTTGCTCTCCCGGGAGGAGGGAGGCTGACTCCGGCTTCCTGGCCATCCAGGAGTTAGAGGACGGGGCGTGGTGTTGGGGCTATAAAGCCCCGGCCCCCGCCCGTGTGCAGCATTTCTTTTGTGGCTCTCGGCCCACCCACCCGCCCTATGCAGTACAGGTTTTACCGGTCGCCTTATTAGGGGCCAGGTAGGAATTTTTTCATTTTCACAGAATTGGCCTGTGTGAATTTGTTTTTTGCCTACCTTGTTCTGCTTGACAGTGTAGGGAGTTTGGGGTGAAGTTAGGTAGATTTGGTCGCTTGGCAGGATGAGGTATTGGCTACAGCCTTTTCAGGGGAGCACCTATGGCTCTGCACCAGCGGGTGCAGGTGGTCTGTATGAACGGTAGATGGGCTTCACGGCTCAATGCTGGGAGTGCAGATCACGACAAAACCTCACCGGGGCGGATCTTTCCTGAGTGATTGATGCCGACAAGGGTGGAGGTGGAGTTTGGGCCTGGACGCTCAGCACCAGTCAGATGGTATTGGCCTCGTGCTGGGGGCAGGGTGGCTCGCCCTTCTAGGACAAGGCGGGGTCCGGTGTTTTGACCCCAGGGCTTGTTCTTGTAGGCCTATACCTCTTGCCATCCTTATTCGTTCAAGTTATGTTTCAATAAAGCGGCCTGGGTTTTTATCCAACACACTGTGTCAGCCTCTTCATTCCAACTGGGGGGGGGGGCAATGAGATGCGTTGTTCATGTGGTTTTCACTACTGTAACTCCATAGTCCCCTCCCCCCAGCCCACCTGCTGGTGGATGGTGAATGGATTTAATTGGGTGGCAGGCAGATCGTCCGATGCTGGATCTATCCAAATGCTGCACCAATGGTCTTTTTGTATGCAGTCAGTAAAGCTGTGGCCATTTTCTTCCAAAGCGCTGTTTGTTATTTTTTCCCACACATTCTCTACTTTCTTGGGCATGGGTCTGCAATATTATGTTGTTTTTTGCATTGCCTTCAATCTGTCAAAATGCCTTTATGTGAAGCAATTAAAGGAGAAAATATTTCGAGTTCCAAAAGAAATAGATGGGCTAACGTTATTTTATATTGTTTTGGTTTCCTTCCTTAGGGTGATCTAAAAGAAGGAATGTTAAATCTCTCTCTTGGAAATCAATCTGGCCTAAAAGTCCTCTTCGTGCCAGTGGATATTATACAGACTGAATCACCCCTTCCTGACCCTCAATAGATGTTTAAATGGCATCCTTTATCTATGTCCCCCTCTGCCCCTTCTCAGAAGAAGTCAACTCATTGCTTTTTACAGTCAAATACGTTTCATTTCAAATTATATTTTAAAAGTGGATATTCAGACTACTGTTGACATTGTCATGCAGACATCAAAAGTTTTAAACCCATCAACATAATTTGATTTTTTTTAAAAAAATCTGCATTTACAGTAAGGGGGTGATTGGCAGGCTGGGTAATTCTTTTTCACCAACAACTTTGCATTGTAGAATGACAGCTTAGTGAACAGATAAGATATTTGGTGTTTCAAAAGGTGCCTCGGTGTTTAGGGTACATAAATAAAATCAACATCATCAGTCATTTGCACTACAATAAAATATAAAAGAGAGACTGCATAATATCATTCCGGAAGTAACATGTACCTGACTCTCAGCATGGCCTCAGATTGCCAATCAACCCCCCCCCCCAAAAAGATTTATTTATTTATTTTATTTATTTAGAATTTATATCCCGCCCTTCCCACGAGTGGCTCAGGGCGGCTTCCAACAATAGATCTAACATAAAATTAAGCAATATTTAAACATATAAGGGAATAAACATTTAAAACAGATAAAACAGATAAAACCATAAATATTAATAAATATTCGAAATATATATAAAAGAAATCTGGCAAGTTGCATTAAGTTCTCAAGCTAGGTATAGGCTAGCCGGAAGAGGGTCGTCTTACAGGCCCTGCGGAACTGAACAAGGTCCCGCAGGGCCCTCACCTCTTCCGGCAACTGATTCCACCATGTAGGGGCCATAACAGAGAAAGCCCTTTCTCTGGTGGATTTCAAGCGGGCTTCTTTTGGCCCAGGGACAGTAAGGAGATTTTGTGTTCCCGACCTCAGTACTCTCTGGGGAACATGCGGGGAAAGACGGTCCTTCAGGTAGACAGGTCCCAAGCCATATAGGGCTTTAAAGGTGATAACCAGCACCTTGTACCGGACTCGGTATATCACTGGAAGCCAGTGCAGGGTCCGAAGACCCGGCTGAATGTGTCCCCATTTTGGGAGACCCAGTAACAGCCAGGCCGTGGCATTCTGCACCAGCTGCAATTTCCGAGAAGCGCCGCCCCTCCCCCCCGCCCGCTAGTCCGTGACTGGTGGAAGATCGAGTATCCCGGGGGAACGGTCTGGGAGAGAGCTACCGTCTCCCCCTCACGCACCCAGGTCTCGGTCACGCAAGCCAGGTCCATGTCCTGCTCGGCCAGAAACTCTCGCAGGACAGCGGTCTTATTATTAATGGACCTGGCGTTGCATAACACCAGTGACGGAGGCGAGTAGTTCAGCCTGGCCTTACTACTTGTCACCGTCGGGATGGGACGGAGGCTGGAAGGGGGTCGAGCACTATAAAGATAAGGCCAGGAACAGAATCAGAAAACCCCCAAAATGGGAGTGGGGGACCCAGGTATTTAAAAACAAAAATGAAAAGATGCTGATATCACTGCCAGAGTTTTTCTTTGCCATTTGCTGGCTCATTGCCTCTCAGACTTGCCCCATCATTGTCCTTCTTAAAACAGCAACATATTTTGAGCTGGTCCTTTAATGTTTCTAGAAGATGGGAAAAGAAGAACTTCCCACTGCTCAGAAATATGTAATATGAAGAGAGGTGTACGTGGGGGAAGATGTTACCAACCTTCAACAACTTTTTTGTGTCTCCATCAGTTCAGTGTTGCACATCCAAGCCACCTCTGGCAAGAAGCAGTTGGTGAAGAGACATATTGATGATTCGGTATTGATCAGGGTCACAGGGTGGTATGAAGTGATTGTTGGCATAGGAATTAATGCCAGTAAGGCATGCGGCATTGCTACTGATCTGACAGCTACTGACAGGTAGATGACTCAGGAAGCTCTGGCAGAGGAGAACTGGTTCTAGCCAGTAGAATGATGTAATCAGGTGAGGAGTGCAGAGTGACTCAGCACTGTTTCCTCATTGGTGCAGCAATTAGCAGCAACTGTATATTAATGAAGCTATGCTGTACGTACTATTCTCTTACTATTCTATGATTGATTGGCGGAGCATTATGATGGAGAGTCTGTATATATTTAAAATAAAACCTTGTATATAGTTTAAGAACACAGTGTGGTGTTGACTGTGTTAAACTCTTGCTCATCGGAGTGGACGGGCAGTGGCAGACAAAGGCGGTCACAAATCTGCTAACTTATACACCGACGATAGGGATATTAGTTCTAATCTTTTATTCTAATCATAAAGTTGGCCAAATCATGAATACTTAAATCTGGTGATTGGAGCCATAAATCAACAACACAGATCCTTCTACAAACCTGAAAAGTGTCCGGGTTTGCAGAAAAATCTGAAATCTAAAAGAAAAGACATCAGAGACAAAATGCATACAAAATGATAAATAGAGCTCCTGCAGCTTTAACGAATGGAAGCCCTCAGTGTATTTGCTAGGCAACCACAGCATTCTAGGGTTAATTTCTGTCAGTAAAAGGAAAAAGGAGGGAATAAGGCCTTTTCCAGAGCTGTTCTGGCCTTTGAGGGAGAACTCATTGGGGCCAGGCCTGGTTGAAACCACTGTATAGGCTTCCCAATCCCCAGGTCCCAGCGGGGGATCCCCTGTTTTTACAGGCTTCTCCCCACCCCCAGCCAGCTGGCCAGTGGGGGAAACCCCGCCCCCCACAATCACCATGTAGTTTTAGAACTCCTGCAGGTCCTTTTTTAAAATATGTGCCTTTAAGGCTGAGCAGGAAGCAGGAAACAGGAAGGGCTTCGGAGAATAGCCCCTTCCTTTGTTTTGCTTTCGTTTTCAGATCAAGTTCTGCAGGAACAAGACCCAGTAAGTATTTGTGTGTGTGAGAGAGGGAGGGGGCAGGGGATTCCCTGGTTTGGAGGCCCTCCCCTCTGTTTTAGAACGCGCGGGGGGGGGGGAGGGAAATGTCTACTGGGCACTCTATTATTCCCTATGGAGAACAATTCCCATAGGGAATAATGGGGAATTGTTCTGCGGGTATTGGGGGCTCTGAGGGGGCTATGTTTTGAGGTAGAGGCACCAAATTTTCAGTATAGCATCTAGTGCCTCTCCTCAAAATACCCCCCAAGTTTTAAAATGATTGGACCAGGGGGTCCAATGCTATGAGCCCCAAAAGATGGTGCCCCTATCCATTATTTCCTATGGAAGAAAGGCATTTAAAAAAGGTGTGCTGTCCCTTGGAGTTCAATTATGCTTATCACACCCTTGTTCCTGGCTCCACCCCCAATATCTACTGGCTCCGCCCCCAAAGTCCCCAGTTATTTCTTGAATTGGACTTGGCAACCCTACCCTGTATGACTTTATACCACCCAACTTGCATGACTCACCTGGGCCTGGCTGCTTACTACTGTTCAAGAGCAGCCACCCATGAAAGCCAGTGTCATGTAGCAGTTAAAGCTTCAAAGCAGGGTCTGGGAGTTTTAGATTCAAATCTCCATCTTGCTGTGGAAACTCACTAGGTGATGTTGGGCCAGTCACATGCTTTCAGGCTAACCTACTTCATTGGGAGGAGGATGTAATCTGCTTGGCCCCCACTGTGGAGAAAGTTGGGGTCTAAATGGAATAAATAAATAATACAGCTGCATATGGGAGGTAGGTGAAATATTGCTTGTTGAGAAGAAAAGAATGAAGCAGGGAAAGGGGAGAGGTTATGGAAGTTTCCAGGAGGAGGGAAAGTGGAAATAATTTGATGGGGGAAGTGATATGCTCCCAAAAAGTCCTTGAAGGTTTCCTGCTATTCAAGTGGATCTGGCCCAGCAGCCAACAACACAAAATTGAGTCATAGTTTTTCCTAGGTAGAGACTGCTGGGGGTAGGGGAGAAATGCTGGTTGGCTGTTGGATGAGAAAGAGAGAAGGAAACAGGAAAAAGAAAGAGGCTATGGGGGCTTATAGAGAAGGAAAAGTGGAAATGGGGAAGGGGGAATGGGATGTTTGTCTCTTTTACCTATTCTTAGGGTTGCCAAGTCCAATTCAAGAAATATCTGGGGACTTTGGGGGTGGAGCCAGGAGACATTGGGGGCGGAGCCAGGAGCACGGGTGTGACAAGCAGAATTGAACTCCAAGGGAGTTCTGGCCATCACATTTAAAGGGACAACACACCTTTTAAAATGCCTTCCTTCCATAGAAAATAATGAAGGATAGGGGCACCTTCTTTTGGGGCTCGTAGAATTGGACCCCCTGGTCCAATACTTTTGAAACTTGGGGGTTATTTTGGGAAGAGGCGCTAGATGCTATACTGAAAATTTGGCACCTCTACCTCAAAAAACAGCCCCCCCCAGAGCCCCCAATACCCGCAGATCAATTCCCCATCATTCCCTATGGGAATTGTTCATGGAGGTGCATAATGGCTGTGGGGGTGGGGCTTCCCCCGCCAGCCAGCTGGCTGGGGGAGGGGGGAAGCCTGTAAAAACGGAGGATCCCCCGCTGGGACCTGGGGATTGGGAAGCCTACCTATTCTTTAAATGTTTTTTTGAATGGTATTCACAGCTGGCCATGCCACTAGGCAAATCAGCCAATTTGGACACCCCCCATGTGACTTACTGCTGGGCCGCTTGACTTGGAGCAAAAATGGATTAATTGCTAACAAAAATTAAAAATGAGCTTTCTCGGCTGCCCTGGCTGGGCTCGTTCGACTTCAGTCACTGCTGCTGCCTCGGTGACCTCCCCCCCTTCGAATGTTGGGTAACAGGGGAACAGTCCTTAGAACACTGCATGGCCAATTGGAAGCACTGTTGCATGTGGCTCAAAGAGCTGAGCTCAAAGCACCAGGAGAGCTGCACTGTGAAGGAGAAAGGTGTGCAGTAGCCAGGCCCTTTTCTCCTCCCCCCCTCCTCTCTGGTCGCAAGTGCGTTTATTGCTGCTCTCTCCTGTTCTTCTGCAGCTGTGCAAGAGGCCTGGCTACTTATAGAGAGGACCTCTCCCCACCTTCCATGGATGCCTTTTGTAGTGTATCAAGAAATGTCATGCGACCCGACGGGGGGGGCAACTGGGCAGTCCCAGGAGCCCCAGCGCCGGGAGCCAGTTCCCCGCCTATCTCCAGCTGTGGCGGGAAGTTCAACGGGGCTGGATTGGCCCGACCAACCCAGTAGGCTGTACCCGGGATTGTACATAAGCGGGACCCGGCCCGCGTGTTCGCTCTCTTGCAACATGCTCCTAATAAACCATGTTGCCCTACTCTCGTCTCCGCTTCGAGTACGTTACACTGGCGACGAGGATGGGATACTAGCCTCAGCGGCTACGACGGAGATCTGGGCAACAAGCGACTGCCGCCGCCATCATGGCCAACCAAGGCGGAATCACCGGCTACCTCGAGCCCTTCGACCCAACCAATCCAGAGGGATGGGAGTCCTACGCGGAGCGGGTCGAGTTCTACCTCCGGGCCAACAAGATCACTGACGCCGGAGCAAAGAGGGACGTTCTCATGAGCGTCTGCGGGCCTGCCACGTTCGAGATCGCCAAGGGTCTCTCGGCACCCGCCCGTCTGGCAGAGAAATCCTACGACGAGATCATCCGACTCCTCACGGGACACTTCTCACCACAGCCTTCGCGGGTGGCTCGCAGGTTCCTGTTCCACAAACGGGACCAGATCGCGGGCGAGTCCGCCGCGGACTACCTGGCGGCCCTCCGCAAACTCGCCGGGAACTGCAACCTCCCCCAACTGGAGGAAGCCCTGGCGGACAGATTCACGTGGGGCCTCCGCGACGAGAGGCTCCAGCAGAAGCTCTTCGCCAAAGAAGAGCTTACTCTCCAGGCCGCCTTCAGCGAAGCGGTGGCATGGGAACGAACCGCACGAACGTTTCCCCGGGCCAAGATGGAAGCTGCCCACCACAGAGAGCTGGACCACGACGGCCCCGAGGAGGAGGAAGCCCATCAGCTACGCCGCCCAGCCGGGCCACCCAACAGAGCGACCCAACGCCCCCGAGCGACCGACCGACCACCAGCGTCGGAGAGAGCCCCGGCCACCAAGTGCGCCAGCTGCGGCGGCCCCCACGAGCGGAGAGACTGCCAGTACCGGACCTGGGACTGCAGGAGCTGCGGAAAGACCGGCCACATTGCCAGGGCTTGCCGAGCCAAGCCCAACCGCAGGAAGCCGACCACGTACCACGAGTCCGCGGAGTCCCACGCGGTAGACTCTACGTCCCTACAGGTACTGAACTTGCCCCACGATTCCCCCGATAAAATCAAAGTGGCGGTCCTTATAGAGGGGAACCCCTGCCAAATGGAGGTGGACTCAGGGTCCTCCATTTCCCTCATTGCGGAAGAAACCCTAAGAGAACTGTGTCCCCGCCAGCGGCTGCAACTTCGGCCGGCAGACTTCATACTCCGGGACTTCCAGAAGAACCCGGTGCAAATTGCGGGGTGGGCGCGGGTACAAGTCGAGCGGGGGTCCTTCCACGGCCCGCTGGACATCCTGGTGGTTAAGCGCCAGCTGGCCACCCTGCTAGGTCTGGCCTGGTTCAAACCCTTGGGAATCCGCGTGGAGGGGGTGGGCCAGACCATAACGCCCCGGGGGTTCGGGGAGATTTGCAAGGAATTCCCCGAGGTATTCGATGGGTCCCTAGGGAGCTACCGGGGGCCGCCCATCTCCCTGCCCCTAGACCCCACGGTCAGACCGATTCGGCTCAAGGCCAGGAGGGTTCCGTTCGCCTTGAAACCTAAGATTGAGGCAGAGCTAGACCACCTCATGGCACAAGGCGTCCTCGAGCCGGTGGACTACGCCACCTGGGAAACCCCCATCGTTACCCCCATCAAGCCAAACGGGGAGGTGCGGATCTGTGCCGATTATAAATGCACCATAAACAAGGCACTACAGGACAACCCCTATCCAGTGCCGGTGGTGAGCCATGTCCTGGCCGCCCTAGCGGGGGCTAGGATATTTGGGAAGCTAGACCTGGCCCAGGCCTACCAGCAGCTCCCAGTAGACAATAAGACGGCGGAGGCCCAAACGATCGTGACCCACAGGGGGGCTTTCCGGGTAAAGAGGCTTCAGTTTGGGGTTAGCGTCGCTCCGGGGATTTTCCAGAGCCTAATGGACGCTCTCCTTAAAGGGATCCCAGGAGTCCAGCCGTTTTTCGACGACGTTTTAGTCGCCGCTCCGGACCCCGAAGAATTCGGCAACCGCCTTCGAGAGGTGCTCCGCCGGTTCCAGGCAGCGGGGCTCAAGGTCAAGAGAGAGAAATGCTTGCTGGGGGTTCCACGGGTGGAGTTTCTGGGGTTCGCCGTTGACGCAGCAGGAATCCACCCCACGGAAGAAAAGACCCGAGCCATCGTGCAAGCCCCGGCTCCCACTTGTAAAGCGGAGCTCCAAAGCTTCTTGGGGGTGCTCAACTTCACCACTCCTTCCTCCCCCACAAGGCAGCCCTGGCGGAGCCCCTTCACCGGCTGCTGGACAAAAAAGCCCCTTGGGTTTGGGGCAAACGACAGGCCGCGGCGTTTCAGGCGGTCAAGGACGTCCTGGTGTCCAATGCGGTGCTCCACCATTTTGACGAGGCCCTCCCCGTCATCCTGGCCTGCGATGCGTTGCCGTATGGGGTGGGAGCAGTCCTGGGGCACCAGCTTCCGGACGGGAGGGAGGTACCGGTCGCATATTACTCCCGCACGCTCACTTCAGCCGAGCGCAACTACGCGCAGATAGATAAAGAGGCCCTGGCAATCGTGGCAGGGGTCCGAAAGTTCCATGAGTATCTATATGGGAGAAGGTTCACCATTGCCACGGACCACAAGCCCCTCTTAGGTCTACTGGCCCCAGACCGACAAACCCCCCAAATACTCTCACAGCGCGTGTTGAGGTGGAACCAATTCCTCAACTCATACACGTACACACAGGTTCATAGGGCCGGCAAGGCTATGGGACACGCGGATGCGCTTAGCCGTTTGCCGCTTCCGGAGACGGGTCCGGACCCCGCACCCGCACACCAGGTCATGATGATAGAGAGCCTCCCGGAGCCGCCCCTCCACGCAACGGAGGTGGCCAAGGCCACCCAGAAACACAAGACACTGGCACGGGTGCTCGACTGGGTGGTGAGGGGGTGGCCAGAGGGAAACATGGGGGAAGAATTCAAGCCTTACAAGGCGAGGAGGGAGGAATTAGCCGCACACAAGGGCTGCATACTTTGGGGCAGTAGGGTAGTGATTCCACCCCCGCTCCAAAGGCGTGTTCTAGAATCCCTACACGAGACTCATCCCGGCATAATGCGAATGAAGGCTCTGGCCAGGAGCTACGTCTGGTGGCCGGGAATGGACGGGGAGATCGAGGGCTGGGTCCGCGGGTGCCAGACCTGCCAGGAATCACGGCCCGAGCCGCCCAGCGCCCCCGTCACTAGGTGGGAGTCCACCCGGAAACCATGGTCGAGACTCCATATCGACTTTGCAGGCCCATTCCAGGGGCAAACCTTCATCATAATGGTGGACTCCTACACCAAATGGCTGGAGGTCATCCCCGTAGGGTCCACCTCGTCCACAGCCGCGATCAGAGCTCTGCGCAGGGTCCTATGCACACATGGCATCCCGGACACCATAGTCTCTGATAACGGGGCCGCCTTCACCTCAGCCGACTTCCAGGCGTTCCTGCAAAGATATCTGATCAGGCACATAAGGTCGGCTCCCTTCCATCCGGCCACCAACGGCCAGGCGGAGCGGATGGTCCGCACAACAAAGGAGGCCCTCGGCCGAATTGTACAGGGGGACTGGGACCACAGGCTGGCCGCGTTCCTCTTCGATAATCGGATCACCCCTAACCCGGTCACAGGAGTCAGCCCGGCTGAGCTCCTCATGGGACGCAAACTCATAACCCGGCTGGACCGGCTGCATCCCAACCGAGCTTCAGACACCCGCGGGAGCCCCGAAGTCCGTGACGCCGCCCGGGGCTTCTTCGCGGGCGACCCAGTTTTCGCCCGAAACTATGCAAGGGGCCCCGATTGGGTGGCGGGGCGGGTACTGAGGGTAACCGGGTCCCGCCACTACGACATATCAACGGAGGGGGGCCAGGTACTACGGCGGCACATTGACCAGTTGAGGCGCCGCACCCTTCCGGAGGCCCCCACAGACACGGACGAGGCTATATCCAGCGAGGAGCCTCACGGAGACCGCCTAGAGGACGCGATCCCAACATCCGTGATGCGGGCGCCGGAGGCACCGGAACCGACCGAGCCCGAGGGATCCGCTGAACCGGACGGGCCGCCCCCGTCCACTCCAGGACCCACCGAGGCACCATCCTCGGCGGCCGCGCCGCCGCCACCGGGACCCCCCAGACGGTCCACTCGGGAGCGCCGGCCCCCCGCATACTTACAGGACTTTGTACATTAACCAGGGGGGGAGGGGTGTAGTGTATCAAGAAATGTCATGTGACCCGACGGGGGGGCAACTGGGCAGTCCCAGGAGCCCCAGCGCCGGGAGCCAGTTCCCCGCCTATCTCCAGCTGTGGCGGGAAGTTCAACGGGGCTGGATTGGCCCGACCAACCCAGTAGGCTGTACCCGGGATTGTACATAAGCGGGACCCGGCCCGCGTGTTCGCTCTCTTGCAACATGCTCCTAATAAACCATGTTGCCCTACTCTCGTCTCCGCTTCGAGTACGTTACACCTTTCTACACACTTGTGTAGGAGAATCATCCTTTCTGCCTTCCAGCTGGGCATAAGCATCAAACCAGTGCAGCTCCCACCGAGAAGGGGGAAACTGCGGTGGTCTAAAACAAATGGGTCCATGAGCAAGAGAGTCTGGGGAGCAAAATAGAGGGGGGGGAGAGAGAGAGAGAGGAATGATGTCATTTACATGTCGAGACGGCAGTTGTGTCTGTCTATAAGTCTGGAACTGAACCCTTGAGGAAGGGTGTTTGTGGGTATCTCAGGAGGCATCTTAAAGGGACAGGCCACGCTCTTACCTTCTGTCGCCCCTCTCTCTACTGCACAAAGCATCCCTATTGCCCTGTGCATATGTGTGTGTGTTTTCCCCGCCAGGTGTGGGGAAGGAAGGAAATTGCTCGTTAAGTGTCATCAGATAAATCCTGATCTCCTCTCTCTTTCTCTCCCCCAGCCTCACTCCCTTACTGCAAATAGAGCCGCTTGAACTTTGAGTATGCCCTTTGGGCTGGAAATTAAGTGATCTGGGCAGATGACAATGCCCCCTGTGCTCCCGCCCCAGTTGCAAGATGGATCCATCCATAAATCGAACAGGATAAGATGCATTTTTTTCCCCTGGAGTTAAAAGAGGAAAGATAGGGAGGGTTACATTTCACAACGGCTGGGGGAGAAGTCCTGTCCCTTTAATAGATGCATAATGGGATGCCATGAAAAACTTCAGCTAGCAATTTGCATATATGACAGGACATTTTCTCTGAATCTGCTGGCTTTAGGGGAGTGAAAGATGGCTGCATACCTGCTAAGTAGTTTGTGTATTATACTGTCAAGTCTAGGTCATCACTGTGAAACCTTCTTCTCCCTGCTTTAATTTTTGTAGGAATTAACCTGCTTAATTTTTCTAGTGATTTCTTTTTTTAAAAAAAAAACTTGGTGTGCTGATTTGTGTGGTAGTGAAAGGTCTTAGGTGGATTTTCTTTTTCTTTTTAGTTTGGAAGATTCACTCTTTCTCTCTCCTTAAAGCACTAAGGTTGCCTCTGACAAGAAGTCAAGCCAAGTGGGGAAGGACGGTGGCTCAGTGATAGAGCATCTGCTTGGGAAGCAGAAGGTCCCAGGTTCAATCCCTGGCATCTCCAAAAAAGGGTCCAGGCAAATAGGTGTGAAAAACCTCAGCTTGAGACCCTGGAGAGCCATGAATGGGGCTGTGGCTCAGTGGTAGAGCATCTGCTTGGGAAGCAGAAGGTCCCAGGTTCAATCCCTGGCATCTCCAAAAAAGGGTCCAGGCAAATAGGTGTAAAAAACCTCAGCTTGAGACCCTGGAGAGCCGCTGCCAGTCTGAGAAGACAATACTGACTTTGATGGACCAAAGGTCTGATTCAGTATAAGGCAGCTTCATATGTTCAAGTGTTGTCTGGGTTTTGGTTTTTTTGTGTGTGCGTGTGTCTGGATGCAGAAACAAAGGCTGTATATAAATGTTGTTTTTCAGCATTAGGCAATGGGAATGTCTCAGAAATGCCACACTTCCCCTTCCTTTTAAATGCTCTGGGACATGGAGGCTTCCTATAGCAGGCACGACTTTCTTGCCTGGAGGACTGGGGTGGGGGGCAGAAGTTAGCCTTGTCTAGGCCAGCCCTGATGGTATTCCTTGTCTTTCCTATGCAAAACATTCCATATTGTGAGTTCTGTTCAGTGATACAAGATAAAAGTAATCTAAGATCATTGTAATAACTTCTTTTATTAAACTATCCAGCCTTGGCCATTGCTAGAGAAAATCTCTGACACAGATAAAATCTTTTCTGTGTTATATTCACAATAAAACTCTGTGTTTCTAACACTTGCAGCAACAGCAGAAAGAGGTCAAAATACAACTTCTGAATTAAAAGGTAGAGGAGCAGGAGAAGAAAGGTTATAATAGAAATGGTGTCTGTGAACAATACAATATAATGTCTATAATAGGACAATGTCAATGTATTCTGTTTTGTCCTCCCAAGTAAAGCCTTGTTCATAACAGTTTATATCCGAGGGGTGGGATTCAACCTCCCATTATCTACTATAACTATGTTAGTATTGAAAGATACTTAAAAGGAGGGGGGATGATAATTGAATAAAAAATCTAATTTAATTAAGGAACATGCTCATTGTAAGTAGTTTCAAGAAGCTAAATAGAACTTTTTATTAAATTTTTTAGGTTTCTAACATGAATAGTTCATAATAAGCACATAAATGCACAGGCATTTGAGCTCAGAAAAATTATTTTGATTCATATTGAAGTGTTGTATTTGACATTCCACATGAAAATGTGGCAATCCCAGTCAGCAAAGATGGCTGTCTATGGCTCTGATTAAAAATATATATATATATAATATTGCAGCCTGTGTAGTGAGTGGATGGCCAAGAGCTGGGCTGGTACAGTGGAGACAGCACATTTTGTGATTACAATTTTATTGATTACAGCTGTATGGCTTTATTGATTACTGTTATACAGGTTTGGCTTGGCACGGGACTGTGGATCCAGGCATCAGGTGATTCACCTGCCACCTAATGGAAACTCCACCCCTCAGCTTGCCTTCTGAGGAGAAAACCCTGGTGTGGCAGTAGCAGATAGGACGCCTGGGTGCAGGTCACTGCATGTTCTTCTGCTACTTGGGATTGAAGGGAGCCCAGATGCCCCTGAGCTGTGCATCTTCCCCTAAGGTCCTTTAAGAGGCTACCCAAATCTTCCCCAAAATGGATCCAGCCCAATGCCAAAAAAACTGCCAACTAAATTGTGATAAGAAAGCATGATGCACAGAAATAAAACCAGACACCACCACTCCCCAAATGCAATTAATCATGAAGAGTACGTGCAGGCCTAGAGCTGAGGGGTGTGTGTGGAAAAGTCAGTTGAAGGTTGAATGGAACCTGGAGCACCAGGGGAATTGATATGCTGAGGAGGCAGATCAGAGAGGGAACTGATCTTCTGTGGTCAGCCTGCCCACCAGCAGCACCACCAGCTTTCCAATTGGCTGGCTGGTAAACTGGGCTGTAAAGGCCCACAAAAAACCCTGTTGACTCATGAGAAAAAGCTGGTGTGCCTTGTGGAGGAATGATGCCCAACCTGGCTCACCAGACCATCCTGTGGTGAACAAAGAGGGCCCACAGATAAGTACAGCAACCTGAAATACTTATATATTTCAGCTATCCAGATGGATGGACATAGGGTTGCCAAGTCCAATTCAAGAAATATCTGGGGACTTTGGGGTGGAGCCAGGAGACTTTGGGGGTGGAGCCAGGAGACATTAGGGGTGGAGCCAAGATCAAGGCTGTGACAAGCATCATTGAACTCCAAAGGGAGTTCTGGCCATCACACTTAAAGGGACGGCACACCTTTTCAATGCCTTCCTTCCATAGGAAATAATGAAAGATAGGGGCACCTTTTGGGGGGGCTCATAGAATTGGACCCCCTGGTCCAATCTTTTTGAAACTTTGGAGGTATTTTGGAAAGAATCACTAGATGCTATACTGAAAATTTGGTGCCTCTACCCCAAAAAACAGGCCCCCCCCAAAGCCCCAGATACCTGCGGATCAATTCTCCATGATTTTCTATGGGAATAAATCTCCCTAGGGAATAATAGAGTTCCCAGCAGACATTTCCCTCCCCTCCCCCCGCTTTCTGACAACCCTGAAGCGGGGGGAGGGCCTCCAAACCGGGGGATCCCCTGCCCCCACCTGGGGATTGGCAACCCTAGATGGACAGATGGCTAGATAGGCAGATATACACATTTTAACTACCATAAGTCATTGTTCTCACTCTCAAAAGGAAAGAATTCTGCTTGTTAAGAACCTAGCTCGAAAGAGATCGGAGTCTAATAGTATGGGTGTGTTCACATTACACTAAATAATGCATTTTGCAAGTGGATTTTCGGTATTCTTACACAGTAAAAACCCAGTTGCAAAATACATTATATGGTGTAATGTGAATGCACGTAGTAAGTGGCATTTCATCAGCTTTAGCGTTCTTTCATCCAAAAGAAACCAAATCCAGGAATTTCTCATTGTTGGGAGGAGCGGGGTACATGCACCATATGCTCACATGCTGTACTTACAACACTGTGCTTTTTAACCCATGAAAGTTCTTCGTATGTTGCATTTTCCCTACAAGGCCAATTCAGGATTCTAAGAGTAGTGCTCCTGTGGCCCTTAAATCAAAGATGGTCCTATCAGCTCTCTGTTCATGACCCAGTTCTCCAAAAACACAATTATTTACCCAGTTAGAAGCACCTTAGGTTGCCAGGTTCAACTCAGGAAATACCTGAGGACTTTGGGGGTAGAGCTGGGAGACTTTGGGGGTGGTGGCTGGAAACTTTCCTATTCCCTAAAATAAATAAATAAATAAATAAATATACAGCAGTGCAGTTCCCTTGAATACAGTCTTCATTCCCTCCTCCTTTTTTTCTGACTCCAAAGGGTTCCTCAAGCTGCTGCAGTTCCACTAAATGAAAATGAACACATGCATACACTCACAAAGCAGCCAAAATGAACAGTTTGCAACCCCACACTTTTGGAATCTCACTGGGGCAATTTACTCAAGGGAGTTGCTGTATTTCAACCAACTTCTTCAAACTAACACAGGAAAATGAAACTACTGAACAGAGCAGTCTAGGTTCTGGTTAACTTTTTACTATTCATACAAATTATCAGATTCTGGTTAACTCTTTACTATCCATACAATTGACTTCTGAAATGAATGCCAAAGAAACAGAGGGACTGTGCTGGATTCCTCTCTCACACACTCACCAGGAAGAGTCACATGCTGGCTTCCTCTCTCACACATTCACTCTGCTCCCCTGCAGCTTTGTCCTGATGATATTTAAAGGCACACACACCTTCTAAAAAACAAGCAGTTCTTTGAAAACTTCTCCTAAGCCTGTGGAGATTTAAAGGCACATGGTGACTATTGGGGCGGGGCTTCTCCTGCCAGCTGTCTGGTGGTGGGGAGGATTCTGCAAAACTGAGGAATCCCCCACTGGGACCTGGGGACTGACAAGCTTAGAAACACTACACCATATGGTTCTTTGAAGTGGCCCAGAAAGCTGTGTTCTAGGCCCCTGTGGGTTTAGATGGATGCATAGTTATTCTCAGGGGTCGCATTCTAGAAAAATAGGTTGTGGAACTCATCTAGGGATTGTTATGCAGCTGCACCTACTATTCAGTGGACAAGGTGGGGAGGAGGAGGGGGAACTCTCAAAGAGGTTCAGGAGCTGCTCTCCTGTGAGCTCCTGCTGAATCCAAGGCCTAGTTATTCAGATCAAAATTATAAAACCTCAACAAGGTGCCAGCATAGTGTAGTAGTTAGAGGGTGTTAAACTAGTAACTTGTATTTGAATTGACCCGTTAATTAATTATATTAACCTGGATTTGAATCCCCAGCATACCATGGAAGCTTGTGATGATAAAATAAAGAAAATTTTATAAAGCATTTTGTATCTCCATTGTGAAAAAAGGAGGGGTAGAAATGAAGCAAATAAATAAGTTATAACAACATATACCCGGGGTTTCAGAACATGTGTTTAAGAAGGTGACCTTATAATCAGGGATCGTTTTGTAGAAAAAATAGGTGGTGGAGCTCATCCAGGGATTGTTATGCAGCTGCACCTCCTATTCAATGGAAAAGGAGGTGGAACTCTCAGAAGGAGGAGGAGGAACTCTCAGAAGGGTTCAGGAGCTGCGCTCCTGTGAGCTCCACTGAATCTGAGGCCTGCTCATAATCAATTGGTACCAGTAATTCTATTTTCTCGCAGCTGCAGGGCTATGGTGCATATCTAAAAAAACACCAAATGTAATACATTCTGAATTTATATATGTTGCATAGTAAATAACTGAAAGAAAAAGACTGTCTATTCTTCCTTGTTCTCATGGAATTCATTAACAATTTGAATTTTTTTTTTCCATATCTACAGTGTCTCTCCACTGATTTAACATATGACTAATGTTTAAGTAGCACAACTGATTTAATATTGTTTCCCTTATGACAGATATACAGCAAATGGCAGTTGATTGGCTTACGGGAAATTTTTACTTTGTGGATCGTATAAGCGACACAATCTTTGTGTGCAACTACAATGGAACGGTGTGTGTTACTCTGATTGACCTGGACCTTCATAATCCCATGTCAGTAGCAGTGGATCCAAGCTCAGGGTAAGGCTTTTAGTGGTATAAAACTGTTCTTTGATGCATGATGTGTATCTGCAAGCCGAGGATAAAGAAAAACTAGTTTACTATAAAACGATGCCTTTTCTAACTTTTGATATTTTCTCACTTGGCAAGAGTGCTACTGAAGTGTTTAATTTACCTTTAAATCTTTTGTAAATGGCCACCGATGTTTTTCTGTGATATTATAGTCCTAGAGTAGTCTGGCTGCTTCAATGATTTCCCTTTTTCAACAAATACGTCCTGCTTTACTTGCCACCAAATCCTGTTTTCGCTGGTAGAGAGATCTCACGATACTTGACGTATTTCCTGTGCTGACTGTGAGAGCTACAGTTCTATGACGATGGGGCTTTTTCTCAAAAACCGCAAGTAGACCAAACAATAATTTCCTTTCCACTTTTTAGCATTGTCCTTTAAATTTACAAAGTCCAAATTTTGCCCCTTCTCCTTCCAAGCTTTCAATATTTCGATTTCCCACCTTCTGATTTTATTTTGTTTGACTTTAATTAGTTCCGGAATGAAAGATAGCAATCAGTACCTTTTCTGTAGTTATCCAGATCAACACCGGTCTTGTGTAGCTTTAGAAGTTTAGTAGTATCAAAGAAGGTTGGGATTCTGCTGAGCTTATGTCAAATAAATGACTCTGGAAACTTCTGCAGATGATGAAAATGCAACTCATCTCCGGAGACCCTTCAAAGGAGCTCCCCCCACCCCCGGGACTCCCTTTTAGCCAAGGTAAATCTCCTCAAAGTTTCCTGTGCATGTCTTGGACTGATCTCTGTCTGAGAAAAGTAGGCAGTAGGCATTAGATTGCCTTCCACTACCCCGAACAGAAGTTCCAGCCTGCTCCCCTTCTGAGAAGCAGTTCAGCTCGGCATTTTCCAACCCCGGAAGTCCCCAGCCAGAAGCATCCTGATGCAAGAAAGGAGAGCCTTATGCGAGTGAGGCCTGCTTGGCTGGCTAGAGATCCAGCCAACCCAAGCAGGCCTCACTCGCTTGTGGTTCTCCTGGACCACCTTGCCCCCCAGTCAAAAGACCAGGAAGCCACTTGCTGCCCAAAATCACATAAGAAGTGGAGAAAAGGTGGTGTGGCCTCCTCTAAGGGTTAATGAGAGCTGCTGGGGGTGTGGCAAAGCCCCTGGTGACTGGCTGGCTGACCGCTCTCCTAATACTGATCCAGGAATTGTTATGCAGCTGCACCTACTATTCAAGGGACACGGTAGGTGGAGAGGAGGAGGGGGAACTGTCAAAAACTGATGAAAAGGAGAGGAAACTGTCAGAGCTATGCTCCTGTGAACTCCTACTGAATCTGAGGCCTGGTACTACTGGACTCTACTATTTTGTAGCAACAGACTAACACAGCTAACTCCTCTGGATCTGTGACTATGGAAGGAGGCTTATGTTTCTGAACAGCCGTATCCCTTTCCATGCCACATTAAACACTGGGGGTGATGTGACAAGACTGACTACTATCTATTTAATTGACTGAAACTTGATTTTAAATTTTACTTTAATGCTAATTTGTTTAATCTTTTTTCCCCATTTACTCCTGATGTGTTTTTTTTTGTTATTATGCTGCCAACTGGAATTTTGTGACCTGCCCTGTGCCTGTTTGTGAGAGAGGGCAGGATATAAGTCAATGAAAATAAAATAAAATTTAACCACCACCACCATCCCCCCCCCCCAAAAAAAAAGCCATTCCGCGGGGCACATAACAATCCTTGCCATGTCCAGTGTACCTCTTTGGACCTCAACCAACATATTAATGTTGATGTATCAGAATTCCACTGACTTTTGTAACTGAGGAAGAGAATGAATAAGATTAGTACCAGCCCTAGAATGCTGGTTGGTTGTATTCTAAAGCATCGTCATGTTGTGGTTTACCTTAATCATGATGCCTGTTGGGTGACTTTTTTTTACCAGTCACTGCATCTCAAGTTCATCTACTTCACAGGGTTGTTGTGAAGATAAAACAGCCTCACATTTGCTGCTCTAATCACCTTGGATGAATGATTGGATGCAAATAATAAGTAAATAGGCAGCTATGCGAGTTGGGCATCTTTGTTCCCCTCTGTCACTCACAGTCCACAGTGTTTCTGTGAGAACCTACAACATAAGACTAATGATACAAATGTTATTCTGATGAACTCCTATGACTTGCTTCATTTGTAATCCATCTCTGCAGTGGAATACCTTATATTCTAATTGTCCCCAATGGCTTCCATCTGCAGATTACTAAATCCATGGAGGCTAAACAGATTTTTAAGCAAACTCCTCAGGTTTGCAGAAAAATCTGAAATGTTTTTTAAAAACACAGGGAGAGGGTTAAATCCCCCTGAAAAAAAAAAAAGGGTTTTTTTTAAAATTAGTGTATTGGAGCTTGTGATCTGTTGCAGGTCCACTGACAGCTGTGGCACTGGCAATACAGCCAGGGGCCTTGCTAGGCAGCAGATGTTGGAGAGCTTGGGGGTCACACCAGGTGGCAACTGCTGGATACCTCAGGGGCTGCAGCAGTGACAAAGCAGCCCAGGACCTGTGCTGTACCTGGTGGTAGCTGCTTGAGAGCACAAGGGTTGCATCAGGCCTGAGGGGCAGCTGGAGAGCCTGGGGCTGCAGCAGTTACAAAGCAGCCCAGAGTTATGGCAGGCTGGGCAGTAGCTACTGGAGAGCCTGGAAGCCATGCTAGACCTGGTTATGGCTGCCACAAAGCCCAGGAGATCTGGCAGCAACAAAGCAGCCCAGGGACCATGCCAGGCTTTACAGTGGCTGCTGGATAGCCCAAGGACTGCCCCAGTCAGGTGAGAAAGTGTTGGGGGGAGATGGAAGTCCCCTGCAAGTCTCACAGTCCCCCATTAGTAAGGTTCTATTTGCTTCTGTGAAAGGGGAATCAGAAGAAAGTAACTTGCTATCCTGTCTTGCACATTGAATTTCTGTTCAGCTTTTATCTGCTATAGATAATATTGTTGACAACCACTATCTCTTGTTTATGGGAGCATTAAGAATCGGGGTGAATTGATATATGCATTAAGATGTAAAACTCCACAGAGGAGAGTCAGTTTTAAAGATTGTGTATCAGTGTTTTCATAATCAGTCAACATATCTCATTTATTCCACAAACAAATTTGAAAATGGAAGATAATATATACCGGGAAATTCTATTTCTTCATTTGATCTTCCCGATAAATAAGTGAGTAACCAATGTAACAAAAATCAAATCAAGGCAGGTCCATGTTGCAGGTAGTGCGTGTAGTAGTCTGGGTGTGGCTATTAGGGGTGTGCATTTGGTATATACCAAGCCAAATAAAAACCTGAATAATGTCTTATCGGTATTATTTGGGTATTTCTTAAGCCAAACCAGATTCTCTAATCTGATTTGGCTTCCTAGGGAGACCTGAATAAAGGCTGAAATTATTTGTCTTTTACTCTAGCACAGCTTGGAGGAGCCAAGTTATTTTGTGACAGCAGTGGCAGCACAAATGGTTGACTGAACTCAGGAATTTGAAGGGACCACACCCCTTTACATGGCTTTCCCCTTTCATTGGAAACCACTGAGGACGGGAGCTCCTTCTTTGGCGGCCCATAGAATAGGACCCCTCGTCCAATCTTTTTAAAACTTGGGGGGTTGAGGAGGGTCACTAGCAGGTATGCTGCAGATTTGATGCCTCTGCCTCAAAAAAAAAAAAAAACCCTTTGAGCCCCAGAAACCCCCAGATTGATTCTCTATTATAGCCTATGGGAAATGGTCCCCATAGACTATAATGGAGTCAAATAAATTTGGATTCCCGATTATTTCCCAAATTCTAATATTGGGATTCAGAAATATTGGGAAATACCAATATATTAGGGGTTCAATATACCTGAACCTGAAAACACACACCCACAAAAATGTACACCCTCTACTGGCTATTTCATTGTTGCATATTGTAGACATAGAAGTCAGTAGTGGTTGGTAGAACACATCTCTCAAAGCCATAAGCCTTTGCTCAATAAATAGGAAAATATTTACTGCAGAAACAGCTTGTCATCCATATGTGGACTTTTGTCACTCTTTACTTAATGCCTGATTGAATATTAAGATGAATCATCACAATGAGTTTAACTTTGACAAGAACAGCTTGCATGTAAACTTTGCAAACAAAGTCTTATAATATAATTCATGAATAAAAGCTGCATTTGTGCTCTCAACAGATGGTAAACTTGACTTGATCTGACTGGAATGATGTTTCCAGATAAATTAGTCAAAGAATGTGTATTTAAACTGATTGGTTTAGTAATTCTTTTAACAAAGGAGTAAGTGCCCCCCCCCCAAAAAAAATGGCCATACATCCTTTTCCACTTCTTACACAGCGCCTTTGGGTTTCAGTTGCTGAGATTCCTGGTCTAAAGATGGATGCTTTGTTCTCTCAAAGACTTTTGGAATAATATCTGCTCCTCTAGAATAGAACAAACCGGATTTCGTATGTAATTTCTATTTTATGGAAAACATCCTTTTTAAAAAAGAAGCACCTTATTTTGGGGGCTATGGGGGTAGGATTCAGAGCTCAGTCAAAGAAAACTTTGCTTTTTACATGAAAGCTGCCCCAATTTTCTATTTGGGCATATGTGTTAGTTCCCCCATACCACATGGTAAAGTGCTCTTGAAGCTGAGGTGATTTTCTAAAGTCTTACACATAGGGTTGCCAACCCCCAGGTGGGGGCAGGGGATCCCCCGGTTTGGAGGCCCTCCCCCCGCTTCAGGGTTGTCAGAAAGCGGGGGGAGGGGAGGGAAATGTCTGCTGGGAACTCTGTTATTCCCTATGGAGATTTATTCCATAGAAAATCATGGAGAATTGATCCACGGGTATCTGGGGCTCTGGGGGGGGGGCTGTTTTTGGGGTGGAGGCAAATTTTCAGTATAGCATCTAGTGCCTCTCCCCAAAATACCCACCAAGTTTCAAAAAGATTGGACCAGGGGGTCCAATTCTATGAGCCCCAAAAGAAGTTGCCCCTATCCATTATTTTCTATGGAAGGAAGGCATTGAAAAAGTGTGCTGTACCTTTAAATGTGATGGCTAGAACTCCCTTTGGAGTTCAATTATGCTTGTCACAGCCTTGATCTTGGCTCCATCCCCAAAGTCTCCTGGCTCCACCCCCAAAGTCCCCAGATATTTCTTGAATTGGACTTGGCAACCCCACTTACAGAGCAATCCTGAGGCGGCATAAATATCCTAATAGGGAGCTGACCCTACACTGGTATGACTTGGGTATATGTCAGTGTAAGGGGCATTTATGCCAGCAGAGGGCAAGAGTGAAGTCAAACTTTGACTTTGAGGGCAAGAGTGGAACTGTGTGGTGCACTTGTATCGTACAGCTGCACCACAACCACATGCAGTGGAGTGATGGCTTGAACCCTTGCATTGCAAGAAATGTAGGTGCACCAGGGGGCATGACACCAACCAGTCAGATTCCTAAGCACTTTCAGCATGTGAATGCCCCACAGAACAGGCACAAATATGATGCTGCAGCCCACTGACAGCCATGGTAACTCTCATTTCACTCCCCTGAATTCAACTGTGGCTATGCCTTTGGGAACTCAAGGAGCTCAGGATACCAACCAAGTGTGCACGCAATCAGCACACCCTCCACACAGTCCCTGCCCCTCCCTAAGTCCCAATGGTGGCCCACCCCACCCTATAAATGTCTGGATGTCTGCTGCCCCCAATGCTTTAAATGTTTTAAATGGTTTAATGTTTAAATTTAAATGCTCTATGTTTAACGCCTATTTATGTTAGATTCCTGTGTTGTAAGCCGCCCTGAGCCACTTGTTGGGAAGGGCGGGATAGAAGTCATAAAATAAATAAATAAATAAATGGTTCCAGAAGATTGCTCCAAAATTTCAGAGGTAGGGCTCATAGCATGGGATGCTGCCTGACAGCTCCCTGCCATACAGAATTAGAGTTAGTGCACGTGCACTTAAATGGCAGGCAAAACATAGACAGAACCACTGGGTGAGCACTCGGGAGAAGAGAACACTGGGAGAGCAATGTCCATGGCTGACCTCTTCCAAATTTCAAGCCCCAGAGGTACTACAGCTCATCTGCTGGAATCCCAAGGGTCATCCACACATGAACAGGTAAACAAGGAACCCTTCTCCAACTCCCTTCCTTTCCCCCTTGGGCAACAACACTGCCATCAAACTGCACTTGATATCATCTGTTGCTCCCGAACATGACAGCTGGGGGGGAGGCGCACACCAGGCAGTTCAGTGGGGTGGGGGCTGCTTGAGGCAGTTGTCAGGAAGGGGGTGAAGGTGGTGCCACCACACCAGGCTGTGTGTCCCACCTATTGACAACGCTCCCTGTGCGCAAAATGCACTGGTGGGTGGCAATATCCTCCAACCAGAGTGCCAAGTGCTCCTTGCTGATGACCAAACCCTTCCCTCATGGGTACAGAATGGCTTGTCACTGCTGACAGAGTGCATTTCTAGATACATTTATCAGCTGCAGTCCATGCAGCTGAATAGAGATGGTCAGAATACAGTCCCCTATGGAGGCCTGCTTGGCTCATCCGTATCCCAGCTGCCTTGGGGATTTTAGTCTGTGCAAATCAGGGGCTCAGATGGCACATAGCAGTGTCTACTGGACAACCATGGCTGCTAACAGCAGGTCCCTGGGCATGGTGCCTGCATCTGGCACAGCCCATATAGCCCACCCTTTCCCCCCTTTGGGTGGTAATCAAGCAGGAGCCACTGGAGAGCCATTGCAAGTGGTGGGAATCTTTGACAAGGGCCAGCAATTGATGGAGGGGCTTGCAGGATCCGTAATGGCAGCTACTGGGCACCTGGAGGGCCTCTTTACCTTTGCAAGGGATGGCTGTGAGTGTCAGAAGTGCATCTAGAGGCTCCTGATGGACCTCTCCAAGTCTCTTTGGGACCCCAAGCACCACCAGCACTCCCTGCTCCTCACCTGCTGAGCCTCCAGAGGAGGTTGCACATAGGTTGAATGCCCTTGATGGTATGGACAGGTATCTGGCTATCATGGATGGCAATGAGCAGGGGACACCCAGACATCTACATTCTTGTCCATCATCAGCCTGTGGTACCCTCTCTGCACTCTGTGTGCCACCAGCAAGGTTGGCTGGTGATGCCCCCCTCCCCACTGAAAGATGACTGGAGCTCATTATGGGAGCCGTCTCTTTAAGGGGGGGGGTCCTGGCAAGGGGTGCAGAAGGGCTCCTCTGACCCGCCTCTCTGCACCCCTTGCCAGGAATGGACACTTGGCTCTGCTTCCTTGATTCTTGGCTTCCATTGGTCCTGCCTGCCCTGTCTGTTATGCTGCCCCAAATCACAATAGTGCTAGCACAAAACACTGAGGCAGAATCCCCATGGATCCCATGGCGGCAGCTGACAGCAACACTGTTGAGCCATGTTCCACCCCCCCCCATTCAGCAACCATGTGACTATCCTTTTAGGGAGGCAACTGGCAGTGCCACAGCTGTGCCAACAGCTGCTGCCTCAGTGGTGGCACAGCTCAGGATTGCTCTCTTAGTGGTTTTAGTAGTTAGAGTACTGAGTTAGCGCAGGCTCAGACCTGCACTCGTCTACAAAACTCTCTGAGTGACCATGGGCCAAGCACGTAGCAAAACTACCTCCCAGGATTTTTGTCAGGACAAACCGGGGACAGGGGGTTATGAAGGAAGGCATTGACATAGGGTGATGGTTGAACTTAATAGTTAATAGCTTTGTGGTATGAGATGCAGCTTGTATGTCACATGTAGGTATGAACATAAAGATAAAAAATACTATAGTGATATGCACTCCTTGGTCTATAGTTTGATTTGTGAAATCCATTAATCTGTTTCCAATCTGCCTATTGGGTGCGGCTGGCTTTGGATCTAGCAGCAAAACCAAAACAAAAGGGACAACTACAGTGAATGTGGTCAGCCATGGTTGGCGGTGCATGCTATAAACTTGGCAGTTCAAGAACACTACTGTACACTATGAATAGTACACCTATAGGAGAAGAATAATCAGATAAATAAATAAAACAGTTTGTTGTAAGACACAAGGGTCTGCTGTTTGAAGCCGAAGAAACAAAAATCCCTCAGAATGTCCATGAGAGACAACTACAGTTGTCTTTTAACTGCTATTGCATTGGAACTACTCATTTTCTTTGAGTGGAAAGATGACTTGCATGCTTTTCCTTTTCGAATCTGCACACCATCCCTCCTCCTTCCTCAGGTTTCCTAATCTTTCAGGACCTGATTATCTGGGGTGCATGCGATGGATTCTATGCCGTGATTTCCCAGATCTAAGAATCCAAGCTGTTATGATTGGAATATCAGTACAAATCTCAAAATTGTGCAATGTTACTTCTTTAATTGCTACTTACATTTCAGTTTTCAGGGTTTTTTTTTTTTAATTTACCTTTTTATTATCTAAATATCAGGGTAAAATTTCTATTTGGGTGTATTGAATTATTGGGCCCTTACCTGTGTCATAATGAATAGTGGCTTTATTTATTTCTTTATTAGATTTTTAATAAAAAAATCCTTCGTAAGAGTGCATTGCAAGTGGAGCATGAAATAAATGGGGTATATAAATGTATGCATAACACTTTATTAAAGTTGTCTGCATTTATCAGCCTTGTATATAGAATTACAAATAGTTACACTTTTATATTTAGCTTGTTAAATTGGATGTTCCCATAAGGTATTATGTATGCACTCTTACAAGATATCTTCAGGCCTTAAAGTGTCCAAGCTCATCATCTTTATACAGTCATTGTAAAGCACATTTAAAAATATTTGCAGTGCTCATTAGAAAGCAATGCTATAAAAATGTATATTTGCCTTAGAGTTATTATTAAACAGTTCTTCTATTACAGTCATTGTGTCATTGGCTATCATAGGAGGCAGACCCAACAATAAAATGCCAGGGAGCAAGTCTGTGCAGAACTATGCCTGCCAACCTACAAGTAGGGTCTGGGGATGTCTTAGAATTACAACTGATTTCCAGACAACAGATATTAGTTCCCCTGGAGGAAATGGCTACTTTGGAAGGTGATATTATGGAAGGTAATATCTCTGATATTATGCCCCTCTCCCAAACCTCACTTTCCCAGGCTCTACTGCCCCCCCCCCCCCCAATCTTTAGGAATTTTTCAACCTGGAGTTGGCGACTATGATGCCCCCATCCACTTTTCTTCCTCAGAGGCAAGATTTCACCTCCATTTTTCTTTCCCTTTATTAACTGAGCCACCCAAGTAATGTGTTTTCTTTTTTGCTGAGAAACTCTGGCTTCACCACCCTGTCACAGTATAGTATTTTGGCTGTGGAACCTAAGGAAAGGATCAGGAGCCTTTTTAGCTCAAACAATTTAAATGGCACTCAAGGCATTTTGAAATTCAAAAATAAAATATTTTATTTATTATAGAGGGGAAAGGTCAAGAAAATCAGGGGTTGAAAATTTCTGTGGAAGTTCAGTATAAGCACAGAGTTTAGTTCTTATATTTCAGACAAATGAGAGTTTCTTAAGTTATTCAGAGTTACTTAGCAGGAACTCCTTTGCATATTAGGCCACACACCCCTGATGTAGTCAATCCTCCAAGAGCTTACAGGCTCTTAGTATTGTAAGCCTATTGTAAGCTCGTGGAGGATTGGCTACATCAGGGGTGTGTGGCCTAATATGCAAAGGAGTTCCTGCTACAAAAAAAGCCCTGACTCTAGTAGTATTTGTTCAACATTCCTGGCAGAAATCCAGTCATTTTAAATGAAGATATTTCATTTAGAAATCCAGTCTTTTTAAATGAAAAAATCCAGTCTTTTAAAATGAAGATATTTCATTTTCAGATCTTCAGCAAGCATATACTGGGATAAATGCCAACCCCCTCCCCCCATACCCTGATACAAACACACATACATACACACTTTGGTCACAACGTGAAGAATTTGTACTATGTCAGCTGTTGCCAAACTAATGTATGCTTGTTTGATTTAATCTGCACAATCAATCAGGTATTCATTCTGAAGTCTGGTTGGGCAGAAGTCCCACCAAGCTTTACTCACTTTCTAAAACATTTGATGGGCACCAAGAAATGTGTTGGCAGGTGCTGTGGTGCCCATGGGTGCTACATTGGGAACCCCAGCTCCACAGAGAAGAGATGGGTAGTTTAAGAGCCCTTTGAACAAAGCAGGATTTATGTATGAGTAAAGATGTTTAGAATGACACTGTTAGCATATTCACAGCCTGTAATCTAAGTCACCCAGCCCTGATGAAGGCAGAAGAGAAAGATAGGAGGTGGTGCACAGTGCATATTGTAGTCATGTGGTTGCTTTGGTTGATGGTAATTGTGAACTTGGTTGTCTGTGAGCCAAAGAGTAACTAACCACTGGGTTAATATCCATGAGTAACTGTAACACATAAAGAAAACTCTTGGAAACCTTAATGTTTTCTGGTCCTTATCCAAGCCTAAGAAATATAAACTGTGAAACCCATCTCAGTTTTGATGAGCTAAATATATGAAATAATTTGGATTTGCACACTGCAATCAAATATTTATTAGATTTGGGGAGAGGGTAATCTGATGAAAGTAATCCCTTAAGTAATTTTTTTTGCCCTACATTCATATATAAGAAAGGTAATCTAATAGTGCTTCTAGAAAAAAAAATCAAAAAGTGATTTCTTCTTCAAAAGTTACAAAAGAATGGTTAACAGAAAAATAAATTGGGAACAATTACTTAACCACTTAAGCTTTATGCAGCATCCTAATTTATCTTCTATTCCAATTATGTCAAGTAAAGAAGAATAGACAGAAAAGTGTAATGTAGAGATCTGTGTTATGCACCATTTACCAAGGGGAAAATGAAATGGCAGCAATCTATTATGAGAACTTTTTTCTTCAGATTTTCAGCAAGCATATACCGGGATAAATGCCAACCCCACTCCCCTCCTCCTGGTGCCCTGATAGAAAATAAATTAACAATCAGGATCATATGGTGACCAAAATCTGTGCTTTACAATAATATATTGCTTCTGAATGAGATTTTTAAGTGTTCTTTCTGTCAACTAGGGACCCTTCTTTTTCTGGGAAAATGTACAAATTAGATCTATCACCAATTTTTTCCATCTTACAAATTATCATTACTCTTACATTTCTGTTACTATTTGTCACTTCTCATAAGTAAATGTTTTATCTGTTTGAATATATTCCTGTTCTGCAGAAAAGAACTGTGAACCAGTAGAACAGTCATGATTTAGATGATTTTAAAAAATTAATAAATTATTTTTAAAAACTTTAATAATGGAAAAAATCACATAGACCTTTTCCAGGTAAAGTTTTACTCAAAAATAAAGAGACTTGCTAGGATTATGTTGAGAGAATCTTGTTGATAAGAAGAAATAGTAGGAAATACTGATGTATTCTGTGTTATGTCTTTATTGCCTTTGTGCTGTATCCAGTGAAGTCAGATTTCCAAAAAGAAAGAAAAGGAAAGAAAAAGAAAAGAAATGAATTGGGAAATTCTCCAGGAAATAGTTTCAGTATCATAAATATAGTACAGTAGGACTCAATGTGTTTATTTTGACTTTTTAAAAGTATCTGTTTTAATTTTATCCCCAGTAGCAACAAATACTGAAATAGGTTATTAGAAAAACAAATGAATCAAGTATAGTTTACATGTTAAACCCATTTTACAGCATTTACTGTCCTCCCACACAGGTCACTGGAGTACCTTAGTTTTTCAGTTGCTCCCAATGGCATCATTTGTATTGCTTGTTAATTTCATATAGTGTTGTCACTGTATTTCTTCCACCATTGTTTCAAAAAATTAATATCAGTGAATGCCAGTGCTAATTAATATATTTGGCACTTACAAAGTTGCAACTGATTTTTTTTCAGGTGATTAGCCCCCTTGAATTCCTGAGAGCAACTATATGATCTATAGCAGGGGTGGCCAATGGCAGTTCTCCAGATGTTTTTTGCCTACAACTCCCATCAGCCCCAGCCATTGGCCATGCTGGCTGGGAGTGATGGGAGTTATAGGCAAAAAACATCGGGAGAGCTACCATTGGCCACCCCTGATATAGAGTTTTAAAGGGGAGGAGAATAAAACCACTGTGTGCAGGGGTCATATTGTAGAAAAATAGGTGCCAGAGCTCATTAGCAGAACTCATTAGCATATGCCACGCCCCCCAGTCAAAAGCAAAATGATTCAAGAAAGGAGAGCCCCAGGCAAGTGAGGCCTGCTTGGGCTGGCTAGAAATCCAGCCAGCCCAAGCTTGCCTGGTGCTCTTCTGGGCCGCCCGTCTCCCTCCAGTCAAACAGCCAGCAAGCCACCCGCTGCCCAAAATCACATAAGAAGTGGAGAAAGGGTGGAGCGGGCTTCTGCAGGGGTTAATGAGGGCTGCTGGGGATGTTGCAAAGTCCCTGGTGGCCGGCTGGCTGCCTACTCTCCTAATCCATGGATTGTTATGCAGCTGCACCTACTATTAAATGGACAAGGTAGGTGACGAGGAAGAGGGAAACCATCAGAAAGGTTCAGGAGCTGTGCTCCTGTGAGCTCCTGCTGAATCTGAGGCCTGACACTGTGTGTGTGTTTGTATGTGAGTATGTACTCCAGGTAAATGAATAAATTATGATAAATCAGCTCTACATGATTAAAAACTAAAGTTAAAATGTGTCCCACTCACAAGAATCTTTAGAAACAGAAAATTTCCCATGGAAAATGTGAGAACTCACTCCCCATCTCTGGCTGTATCTACCAATTTCTAACTGCCTGCATTAGAAGCAAGTGCAGAGTCAGTGATAACTGATTTGTGAGTGGTTGAAGCATAGCTATCTCAGATGATGTCCCATACCTATGCCAATCTCCCAGTAGCTTCAATAGTAGATCTTATTTACATAAGTTTAGTATATTTCTATTTACCTTCACTGTACTCTTTGTTCTGGTATTTCCCAGGATTTAAATGAAAGAACTAGCACTGGATTGTGCATGGAAACAGATGGGCTGTCGGTGCGACAGTGCTGCCACAGTCAACATCACATTGTGTATGGTACAAGTATGTCACTTCCCATGTCAAGCTAGTATCTCAGGTTCTATCTCTGCCAGAAGAACCAAATAATTATGGCACATCTGTTTTGATCAGTGCCAGTCATGTCTTTGCCTTCGGTGATAATATATATTTCAGCCAAGAGCCTGGCCCCTGAGCCAATCACAAAAGTAGCTCACATAGTACAGAAAAGTTAGGAACTGCTACATACTTAGAAGGCTTCTGGCATATATAGAAAAATATAGTTTTGTAAATAAGCAAAAAAAAAAAAACCCCACGAAGTTATAAATGGTCTAGTTATAAATGAATGATCTACATATAAATGAATATGATCCAGTAAGAATACAACATTAAGGACAACCAAACACTAGTTAAAGCCCTTGTAAATTTGGACAATATGGAAAGAACAAAATTTGGGGGATGATGTAGGATTTCCAACTTGTTCAGCTGTCCTTCATGTTTACTACTGGATTTATTTATTTATTTATTCGGGATTTGTATCCCGCCCTTCCCAGGAGTGGCTCAGGGCGGCTTCCAACAATAACAATTTAACAATTTAAATATAAACAATTAAATACTTCACATTTAAACATTAAAACCAATACATTTCAATTCATAAAAACAATGCAGCTTAAAACCAATAACATATCATTTTATATAAACAGATGGCAGGCCAGTTACGTCAAGTTCCATCCCGGCTAGGTGTAAGCTAGCCGGAAGAGGGTCGTCTTACAGTGTACTGACACAGTGTACTGGTAATTCCCTAAGTATAACTGTAAAATAACTAAAAATTCCCTAAGTATAACTGTAAAATAACTAAAAAAAAACAGGGGTGGGGATCCAAATTCTACTTCACAAGAACTATATTCTGGGAGTATGGGATTTTGATAGCTGTTAAGTTGGTTAAAGGGACAAGGGGGGGATTAGCGAGTCGAAACCCCCAAGAGCCGACAGCATTCTCAAGGTGGAAATCTGTCTTTTTTTTTGGTGGGGGCGTATGTATGTGGAGGTGCATGCCTGGAAGTGCATTATTTAGTGTGTGTGGGCTTCCCAATCCCCAGGTCCCAGCGGGGGATCCCCTGGTTTTACAGGCTTCCCCCCTCCCCCAGCCAGCTGGCCAGCGGGGGAAGCTCCACCCCCACAGCCATTATGCACCTCCAGGAACGATTCCCATAGGGAATGATGGGGAATTGATCCGCGAGTGTCAGGGGCTCTGGGGGGGCTGTTTTTTGAGGTAGAGGTGCCAAATTTTCTGTATAGCATATAGTGCCTCTATCCAAAATACCTCCCAAGTTTCAAAAGGATTGGACCAGGGGGTCCAATTCTATGAGCCCCAAAAGAAGGTGCCCCTATCCTTCATTATTTCCTATGGAAGGAAGGAATTTAAAAGGTGTGCAGTCCCTTTAAATGTGATGGCCAGAACTCTCTTGGAGTTCATTTATGCTTGTCACAGCCTTGCTCCTGGCTCCACCCCCAAAGTCTCCTGGCTCCACCCCCAAAGTCCCCAGATATTTCTTGAATTGGACTTGGAAACCCTAAGTGTGTGTGATCGCAGCCCCTACTTCCTGACCTTGGTAGACCTTGGAGGCCTCCCATCTAAGCACTCGCCAGGGTTGGCCCTACTTAGCTTCCAAGATCTGCAAGATCAGACTTGCCTGGGCTATCCGGGTCAGGGTGAAATTTGGCTTTTCCATGCTTAGCTTTAGTAAGTCTTAGAGTTATTTTACATATAATATAATTTTCTCCAGATCTGAATGGGGTGAAATGATGGATTTTACTAATTGTTTTGAATGATGCAATGTCTGAGAGGCTAAAACAAACAAAATCTTTAAAATGAGTAGTGTAGTGGTAATGATATATATACACACACACACACGTGTGTGTGTGTGTGTGTGTATATATGTGTGTGTGTGTATGTTTATTATTTATTTATTTTATTCGATTTATATCCCGCCCTACCCCACCGAGGTATGTATGTATGTATGTATACATACACATATACAACAATAAGAGAATTTGGGGAGAGCAGTTAAACTTGTGGGGAGTACAATATGGTGTTTAGATGGAGGCCAGAGTGAAACTGTTAGATTAGAATGAGGAGGGAGATCTTGACAATAAAAATGACAACATTTAGATGTGGAAGGTGGCTGTTATACTCTGACAAGGTCAGTATGAAATAACATTATAAATAGAAACAAAAATGAAGCCTGATGTTTGGGGCCCGTTTGGATTTAGTTCCACATTAGGTCACAAATGTAGTTTATTTCTGTTTGTAAGGTGTGTCAATAGGGTTGCCAAGTCCAATTCAAGAAATATCTGGGGATTTTGGGGGTGGAGCCAGGAGACATTGGGGTGGAGCCAGCAGCAAGGGCATGATAAGCATATTTGAACTCCAAAGGAAGTTCTTGCCATCATATTTAAAGGAACTGCATACCTTTTAAATGCCTTCCCTCCTTAGGAAATAATGAAAGATAGGGGCACCCTCTTTTGGGGTCGTAGAATTGGACCCCCTGGTCCAATCATTTTGAAACTTGGATGGTATTTTGGGAAGAGGCACTGGATGCTATGATACAAATTTGGTGCCTCTATCTCAGAAAACAGCCCCCCAGAGCCCTGATACCCACAGATCAATTATCCATTATTCTATGGGAATCGATCTTCATAGGGCATAATGGAGTGGCCAGCAGACATTCCCCCCACTTCTGCTTTCTGATGACCCTGAAGTGGGGGAAGGGCCTCCAAATCAGGGGATCCCCTGTCCCTACCTGGGGATTGGCAACCCTAAGCTCAGAAGGCAAGTTCACCCAGTAACTCTGCTTACAACAGCAGCCTTAATTCAGCATGCCTACTTCAAAGAGCGCTCCCAAATCAGCGTGCACAAGGTTGGAGCAGCTCTCTTCAGCAGGAAACAGAGGCACTGCGATCTTTCTTGCGCCTAGTAGGGAGTAAGCTCAGCTGAAACACTGGGATTGCTTCCAAGTAAATGTGCAAAAAGAAGAAGATTATGAAGAAGTGGGATGACAGAAGCCTGTGGAATGCAAAGCAGCTGCAAAATGATCCCAGCAGGTTCTCTGTGTAAATGCCGGGATTGGGAAGTGAAAGAGGAGCCAGAAAGCCGAGGGGGGGGGGGGGGGCGGCAATCATACAAGGGCTAGGCAGTATGCAGTTAATTTACCACTCCCCCCCTGCCCTGCTCCAGGAGGCCCTCCTACCTTTGTGTGCGTGACTGCAACCAAAGTTCCCTTCAGAAGATTAGACTTGAAAGCTGTTTATAACCCTAAAAATCTTGGTGGTCTCTGAAGGTGTTCCTGGACTCGGCTTGGCTCTTCTCGTGCAGAGGAACTGAGCTCTCCACCTTAAGCAACTGCTCACAACGGAATCGCTCCCAGACGCCATACCCCCTACCCCGCTTCTAGTTTTTTAGAAAACGGGAGAGAAGGGGGCTAAACCTGGGGTCCCCCGCCAGGGGGGGGTTTGGCAAGCTTATGTGTCAAGTAGGCCTGAGGCTAACCCTGTGAGCTCTGAGCACCAGTGTGCACAAGAACCAGACTATTGTTTATAAAATAATAACTTTATTCAAAATATATTAATAAGGAAAATGTATTGCCAACACATTACTCAGAAATCATACAGAACAGAAAATAACAAAACTAGCTTCAACTACCAACACTGTCCAGAGTTGTGTTAGGTGGCACCAACCTTAGTTTCAACAGGAAGGCCACCAGTTAACATTGTCTGTGTCTCTAGCAATTGCAGGTCACAGGCTGAATCCAGACTGGCAGTTTTAGCCGGCATAGGGATGGGACCCAGGCAGATAAAAAAGTGTGTCCACTTTGGAAGCAGTGTCCCCTCTAAGCTAAGTTAGTGTGAGCTAGTGTAGCAGGAAAATAATGGAGCCGCACACATTACTGGTATGAAGCGAGGTTTTTTACTTCTGGTACCAAAAGCAGGGTCCAGCTGAGCAGCATAGCTCCAAAATACTGAACTTCCCCCCCACCCCCAATCCTCAGACTGTCTTTTTAAGCACAAAGCAAGCTTAGCAGGCAGGCTCACAAGTTTATTTGATTCAACATTTCCCACCCCCATGCAACTCCTTCTAGTACTTTTCCATTCCTCCTGTCTCCTTCCTTTATCAGCTCCAGCAAGAAGCTTCTCAATGAGGCTTATCCCAATACACATCTGTGAACACACACCCACTGAAGGCTGTCTGTGCTTCTAACAAACACTGCATCAGACACCCTCATTTTGAAGGCAGAAGCATGCTTTCATTCATTATTATAGGGGTATTCATTAATTATTCAGGGGTCCCCCTTCACTAGCTCAAAGTTTTTTGGTCTCTGGCTCACACATTTTTGTTTTAACTCAGGAGAAATGGCCCCAGAGCAAACTAATTTAAGCAGTAGCTCACAGCTTTCGTGCCAGTAGCTCACAAAGTAGAATTTTTGCTCACAAGACTCCACAGCTAAGTGGGAGTATTGTTTGAAGTGGTAGCAAATTAGAGGAGTGCCTCCGAGGCACCTTTCCTGGCCATTTGTGCCGGCTTACTTCTGGGTCGGCACGCTGCCATCCCAAGCCAGCAGTCTGGACCCTGCCATAATCTGGGTCTATAGTCAATAATGACATCAGCTTCTCTTTTCAATGGCCACAGTTCAATTACATTTTCTGGCCCAGCAAGGTGATGATGATATCCAATCAGAACTTGTCTCTCCCTTGAGCATCCCACCTCACCTTCATATTTCTCCTCCTACTGGTTCCCTATTTTAGAGTACTTACTGAATCATCATGAATGCCCTAATATAGTCAATATGAACTTATGGTTACTTTTTCAATTGTGATTTTTGTACATCTTGATTTTAGTTTATGTTAAAGTTACCCTTCATTATGAAATTGGTATGCTCTATCTTTGACTGAACAATGACAATTTTTGCTATGTAATTTTACATACTATTATTTGATTTCAATTGTTGATGTTGTTATGCTACACTATTTAAAATCTGATTTTGTGTTGGTGTATGGGTCTTTTTTTTTTTATAAAATTCAATGAAATATTAATTCACAAAAAAAGAACTTGTCTCCAAGAGAAACCTCTAGAAGATTACTTCATACTCTTGACCCCCTCCCCCCATCACAGTTCTTAAGTTCCCTTGAGAAACCAATTACCAGGCTTCCATCATTGGCCTTAAAGATGATATGAGATACGTAAGAATATATTGAGAAAATTTCCAGTGTAACTTAATTAAATCGGGGGGGGGGGGGGAGGAGGATACCTAGAAACACTATTACCATAAAAATTGGAAAAAACTAATATAGTTTGCTTGTTAAAAGATTTTATCAGAATTCCATTCAAATTACATTCCCTTTCAAGCCCATGGTAAAAGGGCGATTGGAAACACTGTATTGGATATATAGTAGGTATATAAAAATACACTGTCATATTTACCAACACTTATAACTATATGCACAATTTCATACAATAACAATTGTGACTAATAATAATCTTATGTACTTTTCCCATTCACAGATCACAACTTCAAGGAATGTCACTTATTTAAAGGGGCCGCTCCATAAATCACATTCCTAGTGTAGACCATACATTCACAAAATAGGGCCACCTCCCTGTGATTCCCAGCTATGTAAACAAAGATATGCACAAGTTCATACTGGAATGAAGGCCATTTTGTGTGGGATAACAATACCTGGTCCCCTTGTCTGATGAAGTGTGCTTAGAGAGCACACAAAAGCTTACGTTCTCAATAAAACTTGCTTGGTCTTAAAGCTGCACCTTGACTCCTGCTTTGTTAAACTGCTTCAGACCAACACGGCTGCCCTCTTGGATCTATTTTGTGTGGGACTTCTTCAAAGCTGTCTCTTTCTGTTCTTATGTGGAACCCAATCTTTCAAGTAATAAACACCTGTTATGCGGCCACTTCTTGCTTTTTCTTCTTCAAGGATAAATCTGCTCCATAAGGCAGTGGCTCCATAACAGGTGTTAATTACTTGAGAGAAATTAGTTGTATCTTCTTCCCTTCTTCTTGGATAATTTGCCAAGACTTAGTTTATATCTTGTGAATTTATCTTATCTTTGTAAATTAGGCAATCATCGTTTTTCCTCTCATATTTGTTGTAATATGCATTTATTTATTTTTATTTGTTTGTTTGTTTGTTCAGACTTTTACTTCACACTCTCCATGAGTGGACTGAGGGCAGATCATAACAAAAACTAAATGATAATATATACATTACAAATACAGTATACAATTAACATAGATAAAATCATTAAAAGTGGATTAAAGTGGGTAGCAGCACATTATATAAAGACCTCTTTGGGCCACAAAGGTGGAATCAGGTAGACATCTCAGTTAGATGGGAATTGCAGCAGGGAGGTTGATGCCCTCCGCTTCACCCAAAGGTCTGGAGGAACAGATAACAATGCTATCTTTAGTTTATTACTTTTATCAGAATGCTGCAGCTTAGTCTTCTTCCTTCTCTGGCATTTTTAAATCTTTCTTTTCTTCTTTAGATTTTTCACTCTTTTGGTGTGTCCCCCATTGATAATACTTCTGCCAGTTGTTTAGCTTGTTCAACTGCTGAGATTAGTCTTCTGCCTTGGGTAATTAAACTTCTAAGGCAACTGGGGATTCTCCAGCAATCTCTCTCTCTTTCTCTTTTGTAAAAGTTGCTGGGATTCAGATGAGCCAAGCTTTACGAAATCAAAATATTTTCTTTTATTCGAGACTGTTTTGGGTAACTCTTTAAAAAATATGGACTTCTTTATCTGCAACTTTAAGAAGTGTATCTTTGTTTAAGAAATAGAAGTAGAAGAAGATATTGAATTTATATTCTGCCCTTCACTCTGAATCTCAGTCTCAGAGCAGCTCACAATTTCCTTTACCTTACTCCCCCACAACAAACACCCTGTGAGGTAGATGGGGCTGAGAGAGCTCTCACAGAAGCTGCCCTTTCAAGGGCAGCTCTGCAAGAGCTATGACTGACCCAAGACCATTCCAGCAGCTGCAGTAGCCAGTTTGGTGTAGTGGTTAAGTGTGCAGACTCTTATCTGAGAGAACTGGGTTTGATTCCCTACTCCTCCACTTGCACCTGCTGGAATGGCCTTGGGTCAGCCATAGCTCTGGCAGAGGTTGTCCTTGAAAGGGCAGCTGCTGTGAGAGTCCTCTCAGCCCCACCCACCTCACAGGGTGTCTGTTGTGGGGGAGGAAGATAAAGGAGATTGTGAGCTGCTCTGAGACTCTGAGATTTGGAGTGGAGGGCAGGATATAAATCCAATATCATCAATATCATCAAATGGAGGAGTGGGGAATCAAACCCAGTTCTCCCAAATAAGAGTCTGCACAGTTAACCAATACACCAAACTGGCTCTTTATTCGGTATGATGTCTCTTGTCTTTTGATGTGCAAATTTTATCAAGATATCTTGAGGTAATCAAGATATCTTGAGGTAATCTGTTTCTTCATACAGTTTCTAAGTTAACTCTGTATATTTGATTGATGTCTGGGAAGTCCCCTTGAATCTTTAAGAGATCTTATAACAGTTGGTATTCCAGATTTGATTATTTGATTATTGGATTTATACCCCTCTGGATTTATACCAATTCCTCTGAATCATAAATTATTTGCTCTGTTTTGTACTTCTAACAACTCAATCCTCTGATCTGCCCTTGCCAAGTGTGCATCTTGGGCTTTTTTCACTTGCTTTGCATGGTCAGAGTAGTGAGCGATAAATAGGCCTGTCAAAGCTGGTTAGGCTCTAACTGGGGAGGCAGGAAAAGTATGGGTTGAAGGAATTTTGAGTTTGCAAGCACTCCAAGATTTCAGTGAGGGTGGGGGGGCGTCCCTCAAACTGGATACCTATGGGCTTTGCAGTCAGGGTGTCTCAGTTGGGGGCCTCTTTGGGGTTGAGGGAACATATGACGAGCTTTAAGGCTTGGCAGTTGTAGACTGGAATGTGCACTCCCTCTCCTATATGCACTGGCATGCAGGTCATGGTGAGTAAGGTCTAGAAGGATCCTGGACCTGGTTGTGACCTGGGGTGGGTTTGCCCTGTTAGCATGCTTGCTTTGCAAGCACAATACCTCTCATGCTTTAATGTGTTAATGAGATAGTGAAGATCAGCTTATGTTAAATACAATTCACAGTTTAACTCATAACTTGTGTTGCGTTTCATTCAAAGGTTGAGTGGGCAAAGCGAGATTGATGTTAGTTGACAATGCATAGCTGAGGTTTCATAAAGTCAAGCCTGTCCCTTGCAGTCACCCACAGGTAGATGTTAAATTTGATCACGGTAGCCTGGAGGAAGAAAGTTATATACTTGAATGTGTCTAAGTGAATCTGCAGTCATGTTTCATTCAGCTGCTTAACATGTTCCAGTTAAAAAAATGGGACAGTATGGATCTGTGGGGATTTTAAGGTTACCATAACTCCCCCGTTAAAGATGGAAACTTATCCTTTGTCACAAATTGAAGACATATTTGACAATCTGTCAGGGAGCAAATAAGTAATCAGTAAGATTTGATTTGTCACAGGCTTATTTGCAGTTGGAAATGGAAGATTCCAAGGCGCACCACCATTACCACACCCAAGGGTCTGTACCAGTATAATAAATAGACTAGTGTATGGTATTACATCAACTCCAGCTATCTGAAAAAAGGGCAATGGATCAAGTTTTACAAGGTGTCCTGAAAACACAGTGTTACTTTGATGATATTGTGGCAAATGAAGTGATCATTTAAAAACCCTATGAAATGTGAAAAAAATATGGTCTAACGGCCAACTGGGCAACATGTGACTTCTTTAAAGACTCAGTAGTCTGCTATGGGCATATTATAGATGCACAAGGTTTTGTTGTTGTTCTTCCATATTAAAAAGTAACATGTCCTAGACAACACAGAAGATGGAAGCATTTTTAAGGAATATTATTTAATGTTAGTTTTTTAGCACTGCATAGCCCACTCCAGTTCTCCTTTTTTAAACTGTTTTTATTAAACTTTTACAAGTTATACAGCATAGCTGAATACCAAGCCTTTGGAAAGGAAAGGTCCCCGGTGCAAGCACCAGTCGTTTCCGACTCTGGGGTGATGTTGCTTTCACAACGTTTTCACAGCAGACTTTTTTACAGGGTGGTTTTACGGGGCCTTCCCCAGTCTTTTACACTTTCCCCCCCGCAAGCTGGGTACTCATTTTACTGACCTCAGAAGGATGGAAGGCTGAGTCAACCTTGGGCCGGCTACCTGAATCCAGCTTCTGCCGGAATCGAACTCAGGTTGTAAGCAGAGAGTTCAGACCACAGTACTGCAATACTGCAGCTTTACCATTCTGAACCACTGGGTAAGCCTTTAATCCTCCACAAAACAGAAACCTATACAAGGCCAGTAGGAATTTTCACTTCAGGTCTTGGCACAACTGCTTGTACAAAGAAGGTTCAGTAATTCACATATGACCATTGATGCTTTAATTAAGACTTGTTAAGCAATAAATTACTGTCTTTCTGGGAAAGATAAGGCAAAAGAAGAAGGGGACGGCAAAAGATGAGATAGCTGGACAGTGTTACTGATGTAACTAACACGAATTTGAGCAGATTTCGGAGGATGGTGGAAGACAGGAGGGCCTGGCGTGACTTTGTCCATAGGGTTGCAAAGAGTCAGACTCAACTGTGCGACTGAACAACAAAGCAAAATCACTATGAAGAAATCCAGGGCATCTCATTGATAACATGGCCTATCACTTATATCCACTTATCACTTTTATCCATAAACAACTTGGGCTATAAGCATTGCTACTATCTTTTATTTTCTTCTTCCAAATTGTATTGTTCAGGGTTTCTGGGATGACATTCATTCCAGTTGGATGTCAACATTTCTACTATTATTAGTTCTGGAATTTGACCTGAGTAAAAGTGGAATGTTGTGTCTTTATATTTTTCTGTTTCTGAAAGGAATTCAAGAGAATAACAGCAGTTGTGTTTATGAAGCAGTTTACATGAGTGAGGTTATGAAAGTGGACCTTTTAAAAAAAGACTTTGAGTCTAGTAACTACAGAAGACTTACTAGGAGGTCTGAGTAGACATTTATAATAATATTTCACTTTCAAGTTCAAAGTTTGTGATTATTTTGACTTTCCACTGGTCACATTTGATTAGTTGAAAGTAAAATAACAGTAATCTTTAAAAAGCAATTTATATGCTTTAATTGTAGGCTAAGCTAGAGAACAGTGACACCACATACCACGGTTCTATAATCTTTTTTATTTTATTAATATCTGTTAGGCCTACTGTTGAAGATCCATTTCATTTTGCACAGTATAGCATATGTTCATGCTTCTTTAGACAAAACTCCAACTGGTTAAATTGGAATTCCAAAGGAAGTTTCAGATATTACTATTTATTCATGCATCCACTTAACCTTGTGTATTAGATGTACTGCAAAGAAGAATTCATCTGGGGCAACAGTAAAAGGTGCAGGAGAGAAGGTAAATTAAATCTGTACTGTTCAATACCACCCCTGAGGCTGTATTTATCATGCTGGTAGTAGTCTAGGGATAGTTTCATCAGTTATGTTTTTAGACTTGCCTTTTCTATCCCCCACCCCCATCCCCAAATCAAGGCTTGGTTAGAAAGAACTCTTCCATCTGACAACTTCATCTTCATTGGTCCAAAAAAATCGACCGAGATGAAAAGATGCTCAGTAGCATTGCTGAGTGCACGAGACTATTTTGAAGGTTTTGGCTTCTCTTCACTCTAAGTTGATTCAGGATCCAACACAAAAGCAGCCAAAGGGAACCACTAGTGGCAGGAGATGTGTTATGTCTTGAAATGTAAGCTAATGTACCGCGTGGCAATGGCTACAGAGGCGACCAAGGGAAACTCACGGGTCCCCGGATGTAGTTTGCCAGACGCCCCGCCCATCAAGATCTGTGGCAGGAAGTTTAACTGGCCAGGATTGGACTGGTCAGACTGGGGGGCAGTTCCGGGAAGTGCATATAGCGGGGCCCGGCCCGCATGTTCTCTCTCTTATAATGTACCACTGAATAAAGCATGTTGCCTTCTACCCGTCTCGGAACTCAGTACATTACAAGATGCTTGAAAGAAAAACAAACCAGCTAGTTCTCTAAACCTGATTCCAGAATGCCAGTCGTTTTTAGTATTGCTTTTTGAGACCAATATGTTATGTTGCTAAACCAGCAGGGTTTGTCCCTCCCAAAGCTGCTTTTGTTTATTTGAGGCCCCTGAAACAACCTGTGTTGTGATGAAGGCTGTAACTGGGGGAATTTGGTAGAAATCAAAGGAAGCTTCTTCCCTTCTGACGTTTGGTTGCAGTATACACAGCTGGATTCTATCTACTTAGGCACAGAGCAGGAATACAAATTATGGTGTGAAATACCTGTTAAAAATTCCATTTATACAATCCCTGAGATAGAATTTTACAAACTTTTAAACTATCCATAATTATTTCCACAAGACAGCATTGCACAGTTTCATGAGGTAAATTCCGGATAGCTCAAAAGCATGCCTCCTACAGAAGAAATAGATATAAGGATTCTAACATAAATCTAGCTAGTTATTTGGGATTTTTATCTGTTGGAATATCAGTATTATAATCAGAGTGAAAAAAGTTAGCAGAAAATAGAAACAAATATTTTAAAATTTCAGAAATATGTGGAATGTATGCATATATAAATATACATATGTATTCTCTGGGCATTCTTTGATGTGGAAGTATGTGTTACAGAAGCATGTACTATAGGTACATGAACAGGGGAAAATATTTTCCAGTAAGCACAACCAAGACTTACCTTGCACCATCTTTGCTGATGGGAAGAGGGGAGGAAAACAGTTGAGCAACCTCGTAATACCTGCAGGCTCTAAAGTGGATGGGATTGGCTGCTGCCGGGCCAGCTGGCTACATCAACTGGAGTGGCATTTAAATCCCTCACTGTGGCTGGCTCATCCTCAGCTCTTCCTCACTGGCTTGCCCCACCTTCCCTCCCTTCACATTTGTGCTTTAGTTGCTATCAGTTCTCTATTTATAATTAACACTTCTTATCACAGTTTTGGGCATTGGAACAGATCCTTTGGGAGGGAGGCCATGTCTGTGTGCACATCTCCCCTATTTGGGGGATCCCCTAAAGAAGTCTTGGGGTGGAGCCACTCAGCCGCATGCTCAGTGGCTCCACTACCAGGTGGCAAGGGGACCATGGAATGGCCAGTTCCCACATGGATACCAAGTCTTGTCATTCTGTGATCTTATCCCCCAGCAGATGGACTGGAAATGAGGTTATCAGGCAGCAGGCTGATCACCCAATATTGGATCCATCCGCATACTGGGCCAGTGCTCCTTTGGTGTTATTCAATAAAAAGCTGTAACCATGTTTTCACCAAAATGAAGTTTTTCCTTCCACTGCTTCACCCCATATCCCTCCCTGAGCTCTGCAGATGGATTTTTACAACTGTACAGAAAACTGTGAATCTCTCATTTAAGCTACTCTTTAGATAAGTGGCCAAAATGACTGCTTGCTGTCATTTATCGGTAGTTTTAGCATTCAAAGCATTAGCTTTCTGTTGAGTTTGTAGTTAGTTAATCGAGTCTGTGCTCATTTGTCCGTACAAGCTATAAAATCTTACAATGGAGATCTAATTATAATTATGCCTTCTAACTGGTCAGCTATGTTAAGCAGTAATATGCCCATCAATTTGAACTCTGTGTTTGCTGACAATTCAACTTATGCCAGATGGTGTCTTCAATGCCTCATGGTGCTTTAAATGTTTTCTTTGCCGGATGGTGCTTTTACTTTCAGTGACATCATGGTTCTGAAAGTCTTTTATTGCCTTTAGAAGAGTTAAGTGTAGCTTATTACCTGAGAAAGGGCACTTTTAACAGATGCGGGCAAGAAATAACAGAAGACATTAAAAGACCATCTTCTAACTTCTCCAATTCAAAGAGTACCACTAAACATTTTATTGATAGCCTTATGCATTATCTAGTTGGCTATGTTATTGAGCCATTTTCCCCGCCCCTTTCAAGTATTTGCCAAACCTTTGTAACATCATTAGTGCCATTAAAATCAAAATGAGAATAAGCACTATTCCATTTCCATCGTTCTGCAAGTTTAGTAAGTACTTGCAGAAAAAAAATATAGCCGCTGAAATTAATACAGAGCTCTCTGTGGAGTTTTCAATAACTGATAGTATTATGCATGATCTGGCCAAAGTAAAGTATTTCAAAGTTTCATGGATTTCAACAGCAGAGGTTTAAATTATGTTCTGAACGCTTCAACTGAATTCAGCAGAACTTTGGACTGTAACTTTGGATGGGCTGAGCCAGTCTTTATTAAAATTATACCCCAGACTTTGATTACTAGAACTTCAAGTTGAAATTTTTGACACAAACCTCTTAAACCAGCATGCTGATACGAAAATTGGCTTTGATAATACCTTGGGGCTTTTCTGTTGTGGATGGCACTAAGTAATTAAGGATGTGGTAAATATATGGTCCAGAGGATTGTTGAACATTTTTTTAAAAAAAATGTAAGGGCAATGAGAATGTTCATCAACAAGACAGATAGAACAAATGCAATTGCATGCATAAATCTTCTTTGCCAAGGTAAACTAGTTTATTTAAAATCCTTTTGGCATATATTGGCATATTTTCCAAACCAGTCAATCACACCTGTAGCTGAATCTAACAGCTAGAAAGTAAAATTAATGTATTTCTAAACAACTTCTAAACAATTATGCTAAGGCAGTGTTACATTTTACATATTTAAGCACAAGATTCTTTTACAAGCAATTGACTTGCTTACATATGGCATACCCCCCAATATGTACGTGGTCATGGATGAACATGGCACTATAGATCAAGATGGGTAGCTGTGTTAGCCTACCTGTAGCAACAGAAAAGAGCAAGAATCCAGTAGAACTTTAAAGAATCTTAAGAAGTGAGTAGTGACTCAAGAAAGCTCACACCCTGCCACAGATTTCATTCGTCTTTGAGGTGCTACTGTGCTCTTGCTCTTTTCCAATGCCACTACAGGTATAAGAAGGGCACAAAAAATCTTGCTTGTATTTTAATTACACAAGATTTGTTTCTGCCCTTGTGTGTGTGTAACTATACTTTATTTACTTACGTACTAGTATATTTTATCCACCCATGCTCCACAGATTTTAGGGTGGTATGCATTACTCTCCCTTTCTCCATTTTATCCTTACAACAACCCTGTTATGTACATTAAGCTGAAGCAGAGTCGTTTTCTCATAGGAACAGTCTGGTGTGGTTTCCTCATTGCAGCTGCAAGTACTGCACAGGAGTAGTAGGGGTTCTACATGGAATGTTTTCTGCATTTTCCCTGGCTCAGACCTCTGGCAGTGACAGTTCTCACCCATCATCGCTGGGGTGTTTTCAGTTTTTTAAAAATCAATAATTGACCATCATTATAACATGACTACAATTTGTGTTATCAGGTTCTCTCAACTGCCAGCTTTGATGTTTGTTTTCAAGTGAGTCCCATGTTTGTTTTGAAGTTAGCCCGTGTTGCAGAGAAATGCCTTTCCCCTTGTATCTCCACAATGAAAGTGGCTAGGACACTTATTAAAGAAAAAAGGGAATCTGGAGAACATGATACACAAATGTTATAATGATATAATTAGTTCCCAGGATTTTTTTAAAAGCCTACCGAGGAAGGATGGCCAACACAAGAGCAGGAAAATTGGCTGTTATGTGGGCAGGAAATCTGAAATTTCCTTCCCATATAGCAGCCATTCAGCTTTGGCTGTGATACTTCTAAACTTTTTGAAATTCCACAATGTATGAACTATTTAGGGTTGCCAAGCCCTAATATAACATAATATTTCTTCAAATATTCAAATATTTCTTCAAATATTCAAATATTTCTTCAAATATTAATGGAGTAGAAAGCATACTTTTAGACAGAAATATGTGTTAAGTATCTCCATCGTATATAAATGTATATTTTATGTCTACATATTATACAGTATTGAAAAATCAATTTTATTATGTTTTCTATCTAGGCTGTGGGAAGGCCTATGTGTATATATGCAATAGCATCTCATTGATGTATTAGGCATTACTTAGTTGGCTATTATGCTCCCTCTCTGCAATCTCTTTCCCTTGCCCCTTCTTGTCTTTTCATTGTCTATATGTGCTAGACTTTTGAGCTAGTTGTTGCTTTAAAGTGGATAGCAAATGTAAAATTTCATGCTAAAATCCTTTTTTCCCCCAAGCCAAAAGTCTAACATTTTAATGGAAATGTGGGGTGACAGATCCAAGATGTGAAGTGGTGTAAATTAGGTCTTGGCTAAATCTGCATGTGCAGAAGTTCCAAAGTGACATACAGAATTTCTTCTATTTCATTTAAAGGCTTCTATGGCATGTTTGTGCCCCAATCCATGGGAAGTGCTGTCATCCCCCAATGGTGGGGTGAGGGAACAGCATTTACTGACCACCTATGGCAAGAACTGGGCAGTGTTTATGTGTTGCTGATGAATGGTGGAAGGGACAGTGTTAGACACAGCCTATTTCAAGTACTTGTTTACAAAATCTTAACAAGACAGAAAAAATGCTTGTTGGGACAGTGGAGATCTTGAAGGACATTGTACTTCTCACCTTCAGTGGGGTTCAGGTGACTTTTGTTCACTTGGATAATATCTTAGGAGTTTTATTTGATCCATCTTTACTGCTGGAGAAACAAGTTAATGCAGTTGCAAAATACACTTTTTTTTACAACTTAAGTTTGGTCTGGAAGACCTTGATCCAGCTGTTTTGGCCACCTGGATCCATGCTATAGTAACATCTAGACTAAACTACTGGGAATTCAAGTGTAAGATGGTGATTGTCCTTCAGTTGCTCTACAGATTCAGCTTTATATGCACTTTTAAAAACTCTTCTAGTAACAGCAACAGCAAGCCTTTATTGGCATAAAACAGATTTAGCAGTAAAATAGCAATATAAATAATATAAAATCCTAGATTATAGAGTACATAGGGAGCTAAAATACATAAAATAAGTAAAATATATATGAGTCGAGTTTAGCCAAATTAAATAATTAAAACAAATAAAATGTGGTGATTCTAGAACCATTCTCTGTCGTATTTCCATGGCCTGTTGAAGAAATCTAGCCACCATTAAAGTTACCTCAGAACAAGTGTCATTTAAAAGTTTGTGGACTTTGCCTGAATCAGCACAGCCCAACATATCTGCTAAGATATCTTTCAGGTATATACAACGAATATCATCATAAAGAGGACAGTTCAATAATACATGGGAAATAGTTTCAATAGAAGAAGAAGATACTGGACTTATATCCTGCCCTCCACTCCGAAGAGTCTCAGAGCGGCTCACAATCTCCTTTACCTTCCTCCCCCACAACAGACACCCTGTGAGGTGGGTGGGGCTGGAGAGGGCTCTCACAGCAGCTTCCCTTTCAAGGACAACTCCTACAAGAGCTATGGCTGACCCAAGGCCATGCTAGCAGGTGCAAGTGGAGGAGTGGGGAATCAACCCCGGCTCTCCCAGATAAGAGTCCGCACACTTAACCACTACACCACACTGGCTCTCCATACACTTGCGATTACAAAGACAGTGTCTATTAGAGTACTCAATCCTGTTAAATCTACCAAATAGGATAGTAAATGGTAATGCATAACATCTCGTTAACGAGAACGCACACCGTTGCTGTGGAGCTTGTAGAGAGGAGAAATATAACACTAATTTCCCTACTGAGAGAGGAAGTTCGAAATTCAGCAGGGAGCAAGACTTGTTGGCCAGGCTATATAATGTTTGCATTTCAATATCTAGAATTCTGAGCTTAAGTTTCAAAAACTCTTCTAGTAGTTTAAGAGATGTCCTCCTCATCATAGGGGACTGGAATGCCAAAGTAGGAAGTCAAAAGGTAACTGGAACAAGTTTGACCTTGGAGAACAAAATGAAGCCAGGAAAAGGCTAATAGAGTTTTGTCAAGAGAACAAACCTGGAATATTGTGTGCAGTTTGGGGCACCACATTTTAAGAAGGATATAGACAAGCTGGAACAGGTCCAGAGGAGGGTGACGAAGATGGTGAGGGGTCTGGAGACCAAGTCCTGTGAGGAAAGGTTGAAGGAGCTGGGGATATTTAGCCTGGAGAGGAGGCGGCTGAGAGGTGATATGATCACCATCTTCAAGTACTTGAAGGGCTGTCATATAAAGGATGGTGTGAAATTGTTTTCTGTGGCCCCAGAAGGTAGGACCAGAACCAATGGGTTGAAATTAAATCAAAAGAGTTTCCAGCTTAGCATTAGGAAGAACTTACTGACTGTTAGAGCGATTGCTCAATGGAACAGGCTTCCTCGGGAGGTGGTGGGCTCTCCTTCCTTGGAGGTTTTTAAACAGAGGCTAGATGGCCATCTGACAGCAATGAAGATCCTGTGAATTTAGGGGGAAATGTTTGTGAGTTTCCTGCATTGTGCAGGGGGTTGGACTAGATGACCCTAGAAGTCCCTTCCGACTCTGTGATTCTATGGTCATAGCAAATGTAAGCCAAAATGCCCTCAAAACGAGGTTGGGGAATTGACAGGTGGGCACCTGGCTTAAAAAGGATCTAGAATCTATGTATACAGGATACATGTCCAGAAATTATTGCTTAAATTTGCCAAGGACACTAATTAAGTAAAACAATTAAAAATTTATTCCAGAAAAATATAGAACACACATACAAGGTAATGAATACATACAACACACATACAGTCCTAATAAAAATAGAAAGAAATGCAGAGATAGCACAAGGATGGACAAACAGGGTGATAATTACCGATCGTAGTCTTCAAGGAAGGCTCCAATGGCAACAACGAGGACTAGGGGGAAGGGACCCTCAACTGGCCAAGAATCGAGGATGTATCTAAACAGCAGGGTAAGGATACTGCTAGATGCACACCTGTGGGGAGCTGGACCACAGGTTATAAAGACTACCTTGAGCCCTTAGGGGATGGGAGTACAGGGGCGGATGACAGTGGTCAGCTGGTACATGACCTCAGAAAAATGGGAGGCTCCGCAGTGATCATTAGGGCTGGACTTATGCGGTAGCCAATAGCCAGTTTATTGGGGGCACCTGATTGGCTGCCCATCTCTTGCCAATGAGCAGGCTTGGCCCTCGTTACCTGATTGGACTTCCAGGTAACAATGGGCCAAAGTGAGAGGCTCCAGGATGACCATTAAGGGAAAGAATGGGAGAAATGATTGGGGTGGGGGTGATTAAAACTATCAAACTTATCTAAAAAGGTGACAATAGATGGCCAGATTGCTATCTAAGGTAACACCCGGTCTAGACAAAGACACTTGGCTCTAGGTGAGGATGTTCTTCCTCCTCTTCATCCCTCTACTGGCACCAGTCTTTGTCTTGGGTTCCATTGGACAAAGGCTTAGGCGGTCTGGCAGGATCCACACCTGAAATAAGCTTGATGTATTTATGCATAGGTGACATCTGTTGAGTACATGAGCCTCCCGCTTCACTGCTATGGAGTCTGGCACTGCAGGAAGATAGCTGCTGGTGGTGTTAGCCTTCCAAGATGGAGTCTCTGGTCAAGGCTGGAAACCGCTTGCCTGGACAGTTCCTGGCGGCGCAACTTCTTCCGCTACAACGGCCGAGATGGGGATCGCGCGGAGCGACTGGAAGCCATCTGTTCTCCTGGTTAGCACTCCTCGAGAGACACAGAGTGCTGCTGCAACATTGTGGCTGTTAGTACTCATAAGTCTCTTTCAGTCTGGTAGACGAAACCCACGTTCTCCTGGCAGATGTGTGTGAGTTGAGTCTCCAGACACCCTGGCAACCAAACGGGTGACTACGATGTTCTGGAATTAGGGGTATTTTTCTCACACAAACACCCTCTTCCAACAACCTAAAAGGTGACTCTACACATGGACATCATCTGATGGGCAACACAGAAATCAGATTGATTATATACTCTGCAGTCAAAGATGGAGAAGCTCCCTACAGTCAGCAAAAACAAGACCTGGAGCTGACTGCGGCTCAGATCATGAGCTACTCACTGCAAAATTCAGGCTTAAACTGAAGAAAACTGGGGAAGCCATTAGGCCATTCAGGTTTGACCTTGATCACATCCCTTATGAATATACAGTGGAGGTGAAGAATAGGTTTAAGGAACTATAGTTGATAGAGTGCCTGAAGAACTATGGACGGAGGTTCGTGACATTGTACAGAAGGCAGCAATCAGCACCATCCCAAAGAAAAAGAAATGCAAGAAACCAGATTGGCTGTCTGATGAGGTTTTACAAATAGCTGAGGAAAGAAGGAAAGCGAAAGGCAAAGGTGAAAAGGAAAAATTCACCCAACTGAATGCAGATTTCCAGAGAACAGCAAGGAGAGATAAGGAGGCCTTTCTGAAGGAACAATGCAAAGCAATAGAGGAAAACAATAGAATGGGAAGAACAAGAGGTCTCTTCAAGAAAATTGGAGAAATCAAGGGAACGTGCAAAGATGGCCATGATAAAGGACAAAAATGGTAGGGACCTAACAGAAGCAGAAGAGATCAGGAAGAGGTGGCAAGAATACACAGAAGAATTATACAAGAAGGATCTCAATTTCCTTGACAACCATGACAGTGAAATTGTTGACCTTGAGCCAGACCCTGGAGTGTGAAATTAAATGGGCCTTAGAAAGCATTACTAACAACAAAGCGAGTGGAGATGACGGTATCCCAGTTGAACTATTCAAAGTCCTAAAAGATTATGTTGTTAAAGTGATGCACACATTATGTCAACAAATTTGGAAAATGCAACAGTGGCCAAAGGATTGCAAAAGGTCAGTTTATATTCCAATCCCAAAGAAGGGTAATGCCAAGGAATGTTCAAACTATCACACCATTGCTATCATTTCACATGCCAGCAAGGTCATGTTAAAGATCCTACAAGCTAGGCTTCAGCAGTATGTAGATCGGGAACTACCAGAAGTTCAAGCTGGGTTTCGGAGAGGTCAAATACTTTGGCAACCAAATGAGAAGGGATCACTCACTGGAGAAGATCCTGATGCTGGGAAAGACAGAAGGCAAAAGAAGAAAAGGATGGCAAAAGATGAGATGGCTGGACAGCATTACTGATGTAACAAACACAAATTTGAGCAGACTTCAGAGGATGGTGGAAGACAGGAGGGCCTGGTGTGACTTGGTTCATGGGGTCGCAAAGAGTCGGACTCTACTGTGCGACTGAACAACAACAAATCAGTCTCTGTTTGGTTTAATTGGCTCCAAATCACAAGATTTTGGATTCCTTTGCACTTTCCAATTACTGGTTGGATTGTTTAGCTACTGGACAATACAGCAGCTGTACTTTCACTGCCTCTGAAAGACACACAGAGCCAAACTGGGGAAGAAAAAGCAACCAAGAAGATATATGGATTCACACACCTCTTTATTTGGCCGAACATTTGCACATTTATAAACTTTTATTGAAAGAACTAGTAAATGGCAGTTCTTATTCGTCTCCAAATAAGTTTAGCACACTGAATTTGGAGGAGGAACCATTAATACTACTATTGCCAGGTCACCATCCATCTAATGAATATAAATCTCCTAATACAAAGGGGATGACAGCTTCTCAGCCAGCTCCCCCTCACAGTGAAGACATTCTTTTTGAGGATGAGGAGCCAAGCATGCAACTTCAAAAAGACGTCTTGCTGAAGTTCATAGGTTATCATTGCCTATTAACAGGTGAAACAGCTATTCTTCAAAAGCTTAATTGTATTTCCAACAAGCTTGACATACTCAACAATGTGCTCAATGCTTCTACTGAGAAAATATGCATTCTTTCACAAGAGAGTGAAGCTCCAAATATCTCTAAAATAAAACCTCAGACCTCAAATTTAAACTTAAATTCAATGAAACTTGCAACCTCAATTATCTTCCCAGGGGGAAGTGATAGTCAGAAGGGGGGAAATACTGACATCACACTTTGCCTACAAATAAATCAAGTAGTATGATGCATCACTTCTCATAGGGTTGGTCTCCTATTATAGACTCTTGGGTCAAGTTATCCTGATGAACCTGCAGTTCCGGCAGAAGAACACACACTCCTAAGTTTCAAAAGGATTGGACTAGAGGGTCCAGTTCTTCGAGCCCCAAAAGAAGGTGCTCCTATACGTTATTTCTGAACGGAGGAAAGGCATTTAAAAGGTCTGTGATCCCTTTAAATGTGATGGCCAGAGTTCACTTGCGTTTGTTACACTCTTGCTCTTGGCTTCACCCCCAAAGTCCCCAGATATTTCTTGTGTCGGACCTGGCAACCGCATGTAAATGTGTAGACATACAGTGCTAAAACTGCGATGCCAAAGGAATTAAAAACCAAGCTACATTTGGGAGGGAGGGTGAGAAATTTAGTCCTTTCCATGCTTCTTCAGAGTGCAGTATATTCTTGTTTATTTTTTCTATATTCTTTCTTTTTAAAATTCAAGCCTTTATTTTTTTAAAAAAAAAATCCCTGCAGGGAGAAATATTTGGTCTTAACTGTGTCTTTGATTTACTTGATTCCTGTGAGCAAAGATAAGGGGAAGAGCTGTTCCTGCTGGGGGTGGAGGGAGGCTATCAATGGAGAGCCAGTTTGGTGTAGTGGTTAAGTGTGCGGACTCTTATCTGGGAGAACCAGGTTTGATTCCCCACTCCTCCACTTGCACCTGCTAGCATGGCCTTGGGTCAGCCATAGCTCTGGCAGAGGTTGTCCTTGAAAGGGCAGCTGCTGTGAGAGCCCTCTCCAGCCCCACCCATCTCACAGGGTGTCTGTTGTGGGGGAGGAAGGTAAAGGAGATTGTGAGCCGCTCTGAGACTCTTCGGAGTGGAGGGCGGGATATAAATCCAATATCATCATCTTCTTCTTCTTCTTCTTCTTCTTCTTCTTCTTCTTCTTCTTCTTCTTCTTCTTCTTCTTCTTCTTCTTCTTCTTCTTCTTCTTCTTCTTCTTCTTCTTCTTCTTCTTCTTCTTCTTCTTCTTCTTCTTCTTCTTCTTCAATGGCTTTCCAAAACTGGCACCAAACCTGGCAAACCCACAGTCCCTGCCCAGCCTCTTAGCTTTGGCCACTATCTCTGAAATTCTTCCAGTGTTTTGGAATGTGACTGTGCCATCCTAGTCAGAGTTATACCTTCCTAAGCCCACTGACTGCTTAGGACAGCACTGTGTAACACTTATGTATATATGCTTATAATGCAGCTGTGACAGACAACAAAAATATTGCAGACTTTTAAGCAATGCTGCTTGAAAAAGGCTGAGGTAGTTGGAAAATGATTGACAGTTCATGGAGCTCATTCTGATTGGATGAAGGCAGCTTACTGTGGGAAGGATTTGGTTAGTGAGTTGGAGTGAAAACAGTTGGAGTTGGAGCTAGGGAGGAGAGCAGACAGAAAACTCCTAATAAGAGACTTCAAAGAAAAAAGGCCTGGTAAACCCCATCTAAAGCAGAGTAGTGTGTTGTGAATTCGGCAAATGACAGGCTTGGGGTGGAGACAGTAACTCTGTCAAAGAAGTGCCAGAACCTCACATATTCAAGGAGTGAAAGAAATCTTGAGTGAAAATCAGAAACACTACTTAAGTGGAGAAATATTCATTGCTTATTATTAACCAGTTTAAAGAGACTGTCTTTCTGGAAGATAGGGATTTGACGAATGGTTTGAGGAGGCACAGGGGTCCCTTAAGGATTTAATTAACTCACCACACAGTGTTAGGGTAGCCTTAATGTCTTGTGCTATATTTTTAGAAAAGATCTAATATCTGTTGTATTTAATGTTGGACTGTATAGGCCCATTTCAGACAAATATTAGCCATAATTTCAGCATGGTTATTGATATCCCACAGTCCCACAAGGCTTCAGAAATACATATGCAGCATATAAGTGATCATTGGTCTTTTCCCTTCCCAACAGCTGCCTTCTGGACATACCTTGCCTCCCTCTATCTTTCCCTTCCCTTCACAGCCCTTCACTGGTGGCCTAGGCGATTGCCTAAGTTGCATAATGGGAGGCCCGGCCCCGCCAATGAGCAGGCTGCAGAAGCCTTTTTGAAGCAGCAGGCTCTCCTCTAACAGTGCCACTTACACGGGGAAGGGGGAGAGTCCAAGAGTGCCACTTCCTTTGATGGCTGAGGCAGAAAGTGAGCAGCCAGCCAATGGATGGAGCTTGGCTGTCACCCCAGTGAACCTGTAGGCTCTTCACTCCCTCTTAAACACCTATCCCCAGAGGTCTGCTGCTGCTTGCCTTAGAGATGGTTTTGCCTTTGGGTTCCCCATCCCTTTTCACCAGCAAGTGAACTCAAATCAGGTTGGGAGATGGCTGAGGTCGTAGTGGCAAAAATCAGGAAGGAGTGCACTTCAGGGCAATAGCAGCCCCCTTTGATACTCACTCTTCCATTGCCCAACCTATGGGTCTTCCTTCTAGGGGTGGTCACCAAGAAGACTCCTGGCAAGTTCAGACTCCTTCATCACTTGTCATACCCAAAGGGATCCTAAATTAACGATGCCATTCCCCCTGAACTTTGTGCAAGAAGAATATGTTTGCTCATGTGTTGTTATATTAATCACTGTCACCAAGAAATATTTAACGCACATTTTATAACTGAACTATGAGTGTTAGTTGATATTAAAAGGACGGTTCTTCATTGCTGACATTCTACATCGTATATATACATACCATGAGCAATTTTCTTTTAAAACTGATGGACAATGTTAGTTTAGTCTCACACAAGATATATCGCTAGGATGGATACAGTGCCTATTCCAACAGATGCTATGCTGAAATACAGCCCAGGGTGTTTCTTATTATCAGCTGTCATTTCTTGTTTCCCTAGGAGGTCTTCATTATTCGATTTTACAGCGGTAGGATACTGATAATGAGAAAAATAAACAGGAGTCAAGATAAGGAACACATAGAGAATGACTGTGTATTGGGGAAATGATACATGAGACCACTACAAAAGCAGTAATCTGGATATCTGGCAGAGTGAAGTAACATTTGCTGAGAGGAAATCTACATAAAATCAATAATTACACAAGCAAGTTTCTTTCTGTCTGCAAGGAAGAGTTCAAGCGTGGGACATTCCTCTTCTTTTTTTACTCACTACTGTCTACACTTTTAACACTACCTGAATAGATATTGGGGTAGGTGCCAAAAATACATCTGAGCTGCATTCAGTTCAAGGTGCATGCAAGCACACAGTCCTCAGGTGCAACACATACAGAATCTGTCCACACGTTACAGGTGAGTATCCATCAAGACACTGTGGTAAATTGTAATCATTGGTTCTTTACTTGGGATTTTTGCCGGCAAAAGACAGATTCTAGCCTTGACTACAAAATACTCCAGGAGTTTTCCATTCCTTTTGCCACCTTCAATTTTGATTGCTTATCTCAGCTCCCCTTCCCACTCTTATACAGGTCCCAGTTAGACCTTTCCCACTTCCCCTTTCCAGCTCCTAGTCCCATTCTGCTGGGATTCATGCCTCCAGCATCCTGCAACTCTGTGAGGCAGGCTGGGCTGAAGAAAAGACGCTGGCCATCCAATTAGACTAATGGTGAGTAGAGATTTGAACTCACATCTCCCAAATCCCAGTACAGCACTCTAACTACTGCAGTTTCTGTGCTGACCCTCAGATTCCAAGTTCACTGCCACTCACACAGTCCTGTAAACCACACAAAACGTCAAAGTCTATTGCATCATAAGCCATAGCGACAACAGTTTCCACACATTTTCATAGGAGAGATTAAAATACATAATGATCAAAATATCTCAAAATATTAAGGAGGGGATGTTATGTATGCTTATGCTACTTGCCAGGGGTTGTTTTGTAGAAAAATAGGTGGTGGAGCTCATCCATGGATTGTTATGCAGCTGCACATACTATTCAATGAACAAGGAGGTGGAACTCTCAGGAGAAGGGGGAACTCTCAGAAAGGTTCAGGAACTGTGCTCCTGTGAGCTCCCACTGAATCTGAGGCCTGCTACTTGCACAAAGCCCATCTGTCCACAAGCCCCCTTCCTTTGCAGGGCTGCCCTCCCTCCCTTCCTCATGTCCAGGCCCCCATCAGGAACTCGTCTAGTGGGCCACCTCTCCTGTGGATTCTGGCTGCTGGTGCCAGTCCAGCAAGTGATTGCCAGTCTCCTTGAAACATGAGGCTCCTTGCTCCACTATACTGAGGCTCCTTGCTCCACATGATCTCTCACAGCCCAAAGCTGCAGCCAGCTCATGGCCTCAGTTGTGGAACCCTTCTTTCCCTGGCCTTGCCCCAAGGACCTGCTAGTCAGCACACAAACTGCAGTGCATTGAAGCTCTCCCTGCCCTGGTGATCTGCTGAGGCTTGAAGCTACCACTGATTCATGGTATCTGTGTTGATACCGCAGCCTCATTGCTGATACAGGTGCAAGAAAGGCCCTTAGTCCCCAAGACATAGAATAAGTTTTGTTGACCATCTATAATACTACCATGGAACTATCTAAACTGGCAGAACCAGCACCAGAACAGTTTTATTGCTGCCAGATACATTTAATGTAACTTAAACTATGTATTTTAACTCAATTAACTGGTTTTTATGTTTAATTTTTTAACTGTTAAATTTAAAGTTTTACCTATTTATGTTAATGTATGGAATGTTGTTAGCCGCCCTGAGCCGCTTTGGCGGGGAGGGCGGGATACAAATAAAATCTATTATTATATTATTATTGACCTTTAAGGTGCCTGCTGGTGATGCAGACCACTGTGGGCCCTGAACCTGTCTGTCCTCTAAGTCGCCCCAATCTGGTGGCACCCTCTCTCTCTCTCGGCTTGGCTTCGCGAACGAAGATTTAAGAAGGGTGCAATAGTCCACGTCTGCTGCAGGCTCGCTGGTGGCTGACAAGACCAATGCGGGCCAGGCAGGTCCAGCCACAGTGGCTGCAGGGAAAAGTCTGATTTAGGGTTGGTGCTGTAGCAGTGCGATTCTTCCTCAATCTCCTTTTGTCCTCAAGACCAGCTATGCGTGCGTTCTCAAAAGAAGAGACAGCCTGGTGGATGGTGTGCCTCCATGCTTTGCGATCTGAGGCTAGGTCAGACCACTGGTGATGGTTGATGCGACAGGTGCCACCCACTCCTGCTGCAAAGGGGGAAGGATGTCTGGTGATGATCCAGGTGGCTCCTGGTCAACATAGGGGAGGACATCCAATGATAATCCAGGTGGCTTCTGGCTGCCAATATGGTCCACTGCCTGCCTTGCCCCAACCAAACCACAGGAATGCATTCTGGAGGGAGCAGCTACAGGCAAACAATGATCCAGACAGCTCCTGACCAATAAGATGTTCCTCAGTCTGCCTCCCCTGGCCATGTGACCTGGGACTGAAGCAGTGGTGATATTTGTCCCAGTGATCCCACATAGACAGCGCTGCAGGAGGGTGATGGCAAACCAGAGTGCTTTGATGAGGAACACAGCAAGTGGAAGCAATCCCATATGGGCCGGGTGAGCTGGCTGGGTGGCTAAGCATATTTTTACCCAGTGGCCCGTCTCTTTTCCCCATCCCAGGCCCAGCTCTGGCCCCATCATAGGCCCACCTGAGAGGAGGACTAGGTTTTCCCACCATTGCCATCCCCTGACCCCAAGATACCCACATACAGGCTCATAGCCATGGTGGGGCCCGGTCCCTCCACCCAACCCACCTGTATGGCCCCTCCTTTCCCCACTGCTTTCCCTGCGCCCCATTTTTGCCACCATCACCGCTCTCCCTGGGCTCTTCCCACCCCGTTCCTGCCTCTCCCGCTCTCCCCACAGCCCCATTTTTGCTGTCGCCGCTCTCCCCAGGCTCTTCCCTGCCTCCCCTGCTCTCCCTGCAGCCCCCTTTTTGCCACCACCGCTCTCCCTGGGCTCTTCCCTGCCTCCCCTGCTCTTCCCTGCCTCCCCTGCTCTCCCCACAGCCCCGTTTTCACTGCCGCTGCTCTCCACGAGCTCTTCCCTGCCTCCCTTGCTCTCCCCACAGCCCCATTTTTGCTGCTGCCACTCTCCCCAGGGTTTTCCATGCCTCCCCTGCTCTCCCTGCAGCCCCATTTTGGCTGCTACCACTCTCCCTGGGCTCTTCCCTGCTTCTCCCACTCTCCCCGCAGCCCTGTTTTCACCGCCGCCGCTCTCCCCGGGTTCTTCCCTACCTCCCCCGCTCTCCCTGCACCCTCATTTTCGCCTCCGCCAGTCTCTCCGGGCTCTTTCCTACCTCCCAAGCTCTCCTCACAGCCCCGTTTTCACTGCTGCCACTCTCGCCGGGCTCTTCCCTACCTCCCCCACAGCCCCGTTTTCACCGCCGCTGCTCTCCCCGGGCTCTTTTTTCCACCCCCAAGAGCGTGAAAGAGAGAGAGCTGGGGCCTGGAGGCTGGCTGCTGGAAGAAGCAGCCAAGACTCCACAGCCCCCCCCCCTGGAAATTTTATGTCCTGGGCCCCCTCACCCAAAATTTCTGGCTACGGGGCTGCCCGCATAGCTGTTCCTACCTTGCAGGGATATGAACTTCGGCTGTTGTCACCCCTGCTGGCTCTCCTCTCCCCTGCAAATGAGTGAGTCAGAGCCCCAGCTTCCTAAGGTATGAAGTGGTCCTTTCTTCCAATAGTATTCTTTCTCTTATCTATATATATAAATGCAAGTTTCCTGACCTACAAATCAAACCCCAGCCAAAACCTCTGGACCTAGAAACTTGAAATTTGGGGAGAGCATTTCTTTCATGATGTAGACAGCCACTAAGAAAAGGTTTTAAGAAATTTGCCCCCTAAGGAGGAAAAAAGGAGTAAAATGTGTTTCCCCATAAGGATACACTGTGGCTTGGAGGCTGCTGCCTCTTCTCCCACTCACAGAGACAGTTAGAGCAAAATGTCATTTGCATAACCCACCTGATTGGATGTCACCCCCAACATTCTAAAGCTCACTAGGCTTGCCAATCTTCCCGTGGAGCCTGGCTGGTCTGCGTTATGAGATAAGTCTCCTGGCCTACAAATCAAACCCCACCCAAAACCCCTGGGCCTAGCAGTTTGAAATTTTGGGAGAATATTCATGTTGTAGATAGACAGCCACTAAGACAGATTTTAAGGAATTTGCCACCTAAAGGAGAAAAATGTGCTTCTCCATAAGGATTCAGTGTGGCAAAGAGGCTGCTGCGTCTTCCTTCGCTCACAGAGATGGTTACAGCAAATGGTCATTTGCATAACCTGCCTGATTGGACATCACCCCAACATTCTAAAGCTCACTAGGCTTGCCAATCTTCCTGTAGAGCCTGGCTGGTCTGAGTTACAGTTACAGGAAACTGACAACAACATTCCATACCTCATCCCCCCACCCCCAAAACAGTTGGAACACAGAGGTCATTTGCATATGCAGCCTGATGAGTCCTCACCCACAACATTCTTAACTATGCATTTCCTATTGGAAGTCATTGAATGTGCCCTGAGGCAAAATGCACCTCCCAGTTTTCCTCTACAAATTTACTAGGGGTTTTACATAAAAGCCAGTATGGAAACTGAATTTTCAAATGATCAGGGGGGAAACTGTGTACGACCTTTCGAGCACCCATTTGGAAGTTAAACTCTCACATGAATATGCCAAAGTGTCCACCACACCACTGTTCCAAGACAGAAGCAACTTAGAGATGCAGCCAAGAAATAGTGCTTACATACTGTAGCAAAGCATGGGTAAAATAGTACAATATATATATTTTAAAAACCAGACAGCATAGAGCTCCATCAGTTTCCTGTTCTCATAAAACTTGTTCCTTTCTAGAAAACTGCAGAATATCTTTGTACTGTTTTATGGCAACACTCCACTTGCTTGGTGTGCTAGAGTTTAAATCCAATTACAATTTTATTTTAAATCACAGCTTTATGAGGACATTTAGCCTTCACCACATCATATTTTTCCTCTTTTGCTTGAAGTTAATGCTCCTTGAACTCTTTTCTGAGTTGAAATGCTTAATCAAAAGAAAAGGTCACAGCTTGATTATCTGACTGTGGGTCTATTGCTTGGGCTACTTTATTGACAGTTTTAAATAGTGTGGGGATTTTTTTTGTTGAGATGTCTATGATTAGGGAGGCATGAAAGATTACCTTGAATCAGTATTTTAAACATTTTAAGCCTAGGTGTGTTATTACTCTGTGACATTTGGCACTGCGTTATAAGGCTGTGATGAGCACTAGATCAGAGATAAAGCATGGGCTATATAAGAATAAAAGTTCAGGTTTTATCTCTGAAATCTCTTGTTAAGTGATATCAGGTAACAGGTCTGAAAACAAAGCACTTATTTTTTGTTCTTTAGAGGCTAGGTTCAAGATTTGTTTCCAGTCAAAAATGACAATACAAGACCCAACAAACTCTTGGTCATGAATTAATTTATACCTGACTTCAAGACTCCAATTAAGAACCCGGGGCTTTAATGAATAAAAAGGGAACAACTCATCTTTTCAGGTTATCTAAATTTTTAACTACATGCAGGATCACAAAAAATTTGAAGGGCTTGTTTTACCCCTCTCTTGAAATGTACCATAATCTTTGTCATCTTTGATTACCCCTGCAGATCTACAGTTCAGGTATATTCCCACAACCAATTTGTGTCTTCTTTCTTTTAAATACGAGGGGATTCATCTGAATGAGCATTTCAGACAGCATTTAAATTTGAGACTATATGTACTATCATCTTGGTGTGTATTTTCAGCATACAAGTGTTTCAGTGAGACTTGTCTGAAATACTGGGGATATTCTTTATAATTTTAATCCTATAATGTCCTTTCATTTATTATGCCTTTCTTTTTAATAATCAGATCTTAATCCTGTTTAGTAATTTCCTTTATAACTGTTGCACGACTAGCACCATGGAAAACCAGTGCCCAGAGATCCACATGTGGAGCTTGGTCACGTATGCATTCTTATATAATTGCACAATTGAATCATTGTGTGAGCTTCTTTTTAAAGAACAGGCCACTATGGTTGTAGAGTATTGTTGTCTTTATAGTGATCCAATTCCATTTACAATTGAATTGCTATATCAACTTGAAAAGACCTAGTTTGTCTGTATTTTGGGGGTTTCTGTTCAGTTTTCTGTTTCTTTTGTCAATTTTTCCCATTTCATGTACATATTTTAAATGCTGTTTTGATGTATTAATAGCATACAACACATGGATCAGAAATACTAACATGAAAAATCAGCAAATGAAAAACTTAACTATAACAACTACATTAAAGCAAGAATAAGGGGGGGAAAGGGCACATCATGAATCCTTCATTCTTTGTCCCACTTTACCATGGAGCTCAGAAGGTGATTCAGGGTCATTCACAATCTTCCATGGTAAACTACTTCTCATGGGGGGTGGTGGTTGAGAATAAATGTGAATACAGCTATATATTGGCCTGAGCTACATGGAGGAAGGGTGCGTTAACAGGACAGTAAATGAATATGCAGTGTTGTTAAAATCATGAAAATCATGCAGATGGAAATGATCTGAAATATTGTCTCTCCTGGACTGTTGTAAGTCTGTGCCTTTCCAGCAAAGGAACAGGTAGAACAGGATCCAGTATAATTGGTTAAGGGATTTTTTTTGGGGGGGGGGGTTGTCATCATGGCTGTAAGCAAAGCTTGAATCTGCATTCTAAAGCAATGTTGTAATGGGCAGTGAATAGTTAATGCTATTACCTGGTCTGAAAATGTTGAATGACAGGGGATTCAAATAGAATTCTACAGTTGAGATTGTCACTCAAGAGTTGCTGTTAGTTCAGGTGGAGCTCAGTTAAGCAGAGTGAAGAATTGAGGAGAGGATCCTGAATTGGGGAAATGGGACCGGTAGTCCTTCTCTGAGGGAAAAAGCTCCACCACCCAGTAAAAGGAGGTGATCCCTATCAAGAGTTTAAGAAGGAAAACTGGATCTTGTACGTTCCTGCTTTCAGAGGCTGGAACACTGCCTACACCAACTTGTGTACTGTTCTATGGCATCCGTGAATATCTGAGAGAATTTCCAAGCTTAATGGAAGTGTCACTCACTATACCAAAAAGACTCTCCTTCCAACAAAAAAAGAACCCCTTATTCTCAAAGTTTTGAGTCACAAGTGGTTTGGCAAAATTCAACTCAAAAGAATAATCAGGGATTTCATGTAAAAAGGACTTGGGGTACTTATAGGGTTTGGAAAGAATTTGGCATCCAAAATAGTATTTAAGTGTTAATTGGTTTCTGAAGGTCTACAACAGAGAATGTGAAAGCAAATAATAACTTCCTCAGTGTTATCTTCTGATATTAAGAGGATAGTTTCCAGCCCAGAATAAGTATCAATGCTATGAATTTTGACTTTGGAGACAGACAGCTGCAGAGATTTCACTGGTCAACAGTACTTAGTGAAGAAAAAAAAATCCGCTGTATATTGTTGTTGTTCAGTCACGCAGTCGAATCCGACTCTTTGCAACCCCATGGACAAAGTCACGCCAGGCCCTCCTGTCTTCCACCATCCTCTGAAGTCTGCTCAAATTCGTGTTAGTTACATCAGTAATGCTGTCCAGCCATCTCATCTTTTGCCGTCCCCTTCTTCTTTTGCCTTCTGTCTTTCCCAGCAACAGGATCTTCTCCAGTGAGTGCTCCCTTCTCATTTGGTGGCCAAAGTATTTGAGCTTCAGCATCTGACTTTCCAGGGAACAGTCAGGGTTGATTTCCCTTAGGACTGACTGATTTGATCTTCTTGCAGTCCAAGGGACTCTTAAGATTCTTCTCCAGCACCACAGCTCAAAAGCATCTCTCCTGGCATATACCAGTGTTTCCTGGCAATCTGTTTTAACAACTTCATCTGTTCAAGTCCCCCCCCCCCCTTTGATTTGATAAAAATTAAACCCTTTCAGTTTCTGGTCTACAATTATGACTAAGTCTTCCCATGATCCAGTTTGGAAAATCTGAAAAGCATAACATATTCATTATGTTGATTGAACTTCAAATAAAAATACCAGCTTGGTTGTGTGTGTGTGTGTGTGTGTGTGTTTCTGTCTGTCTGTCTGTCTGTCTATCTTATCTATCTATCTATCTATCTATCTATCTATCTATCTATCTATCTATCTATCTATCTATCTATCTATCTATCTATCTATCTATCATATATAAACTGAGTGTTGGAGTTATTGCTCTGAGTGAAATTAAATTGTCTTGAGTGTCTACTCATTTTTTTCCTATTGTATTTTGACTTTATTTTGTTGAGGTTATTTGTTTGGCTTATTATTGTTAACTTCTCTGGACTCTGTGTTGGAAGGGCATTGTATAAATATTTTAAATAATAAATGAATTAAATAACCAGTAGAACAAAGTAATCTAAAATAATCAGCAATGTCTTAACTTTTACGGGGGCATCATACTGTGTATATGCATTAATGTCACAGAGCAACAAAGGGATAAAAAGAAAGCACATTAGGGTCTCAGCTGGAAAGAACAAATTTGAGATGCATGTATGTCTCCAGCATGTTAGTTTTAGGGAAACTTTCATCTGTGTTGTAGCTCAATTACTGTAAAAAACAAATGTATTTGCTACATTGCTAACATCAAACCAGTGATTCAAGACTCCACTGTGTGGGACCGAGGTTTTCCCATAGTTTGCTGTTTCAAGGACAGTGCTTTCTTTCAATACTAACAGCCTTCACTGCTGTACCCATTAATGGGAGATATTGTGTTGCATCTCTTCAGTTTTATCTTTGAAAAGGCCAGTATTTAGAAAACAAATCAACCTGGAAGTACAAGAGCAGTGCTAATGTCAATGGCTGAATGTTAAAAATCTCAGAGCCCAAGTTGAAATTTGTGTCATGGTATTTAACAATATAGAAATATGGTAAATCAGTATAGATGTGGAAGTGAAAACGATAGAAGTCAGTGATACATGATCCTGAGATGTCCCATTAATATCATAAAAGGAATGGAAGACAAGACCAGCAAGGATGCATCAAAGTTAGTTTTGTGACATGTAAATAAAAAATGGCAGCTGAAGGATGGATTGTGTTGGTTATGTTTATTCCAATAAATGCAGCTCTTAGGTGCAAGTTGTAACAGCTGTTGGTGCCTGGTGGGAGATGGGGAAGGAGCAGGACTCTGGGCAATGGTGCCTGCTTTATTTATAGCCTGGCAACTCATACTGTTTTCAGTGGCCCTGCCCCTTCCCTTTGGACCAGTTGCATGGCTGGGGGTGGGGGGGGGGGATAGGACCAGAAGATCTGAGTGTTGGTGGTTTCCAATTAGAGCTACAGTGCATACTTAAAACAAAGTGACTGCATGTCACCATCCTATGCTGTGCTAACTGTAGAAACTGTAATCAATAAAATTGTGGCCTGATTTCCCCACCACCACCCCCAGTCCAGTATGTCTCTCCCTCCGCTTCAGGCTAGTACGTACTCCAGGCATAATGACGCAAACGGTGACTTTAACATTCCAGCCTACTACCTGATTGCTGTGTTTTATTGGGTTTATTCATTTCACGTATCAATGCTGACAAAAGTTAGCATATTGTACATTTAGTACTAATATTAATCTTCTTCGTGGTCTCTGTGCATCACACCCATGGGAGAGAGCGCGCCTGCGCTGATCCGATCGGTACTTAACAAGCCAAAGGATTTTCGCACTCAGCTCCAGTGGACATGCGCAAGAACCCCACCACGCATGCTCACAGAGTGGGCGCGGACATCCCATCAGTTCTTTTCTGACCGCCGCGCTGATCAGTTGATCTCCTCGCTCCGGCTGGTACTTTTATTTACTTCCCTTTGAAATAGCCACTTCTAATCTCATGTTACCTCAAAAACAAACCTAGTGAGATGGAGGAAAGTCGAAAACTTTACTCTCTCAGCCCTTCGGATTCCCCCCCCTTTTTTTTTCCCCTTCCCCGTTACGGAAAAGCAATGGAGGCGGGCTCTCTTGCCGACTCAAGTGCTGGGATCAAATTTCCCCTCCTGATTCGTTTCCTCCGCTCCTCTCCCTGCCGAGAGGGACTCGCAGCACAGATCTTCACCAATCCTCCTGACTAACGAGGAAAAAGCCAACAATGTGCCTGTTCGAACTGCTTGCGTCGTCTCCCTAACTGATTCAATGGACTTCGATGTCTTCCAGCCTGGACAACACACGGCCCAACTCGCTATGTTGGTGCCGGAGCCCACTGAGAGCAAGACAAACTCTCATGGCTCTTCCCTTTCCGACGCCGACCGCTCTGACCTACGAGCATTCTCGGCATCGAAGTCGGAGTCCTCGTTACCTTTCAGCAACTGCTGTGGGGAGGACAAGGGATTTGAGGTGGAAGCAGGCATGGCAAACATGACTTCTATCGTCATACGCCACTTGCCCACTGAAGGATCGGCATTGGAAGGATCAGCGTCGGAATCGGCTATCGCTTCTGTCTGACATTGCCGACTGAGCCCCCCGACACTCAGCTTATTCCCGAGCCGAGTGCTTCCGCGCTCCAGTTCATAGCGCAAACGCACCTCCCATCGATACTTGTGGCTCCAAGCGCCAATGCCCCTCTGCTTGGCCAGTCTCGTGGGCACTGGAGCCAAAGCGCTCCCCCATACCGATGTTCGACTCGAGGGCAGAGAGGCTCGTCGGCAGCGATGATGCTGCCCCCCCCTTTTTCTCGTTTTCACATGGGTTCTTCTAGTCTTATAAAGACAGACTGCAGGAGGCACACACTGTGTCCATGTCCCAGCAGCTTTTTGTTGCTCTTGTTCTAAGGACCTCCCAGGTTGGCCCAGCAATATGCAACCTCCCTTAGGTACTGGATGCTTTACCATCCATCATACTACTGTTGGCAACAACGACCTGGCTGCTCTATTATTGGATCAATGCTAGAAGAAGCATCTGCACAACCCTCCAGAGCAGACTCACATGGCTCTGCCATCAGCACCGAATATCAGCGTCTCTATCCATCCCCTGGCTGTTTTGATGCGGATCAAACCTTGCCTACCTCCACGCTGTTTCTTTACCCTGAGCTTTATGGTCTCTGCCTTTACCATCAGATGACCCTAATTCCTATGGCAACTGCATGAAAGCATTAGACTATACCCTGACGTTTTCTCCTATCAACTTCAACCCTCGACCACTGCAATGGTGTTTTAACATCATTTCACTTGGCATTTGCTGTTTTTAGCACCCACCCACCCCCTTTCTAGCAGTAGTGCCATAAAGGAGTAAGAAGTTCGAACTACACCGATCCTTCCTCCAAGTTCCTCTCCTTGGCTGGATCATATGTGTACGATACATGAACTGGGGACTGAACTCTCTCTTTCTAGCCCCCCCTTTTTTGTGGGGGGGAGGGAAATTAACACCTTGGGCAGGACATTTTATTCAGTTAGTACCCTGGCGTTTAGACCCTCCGCTGCTCCACTCACACCAGCTACTGGCAGTTTATGTTAGAGCAACAACTCTCAGAAGCACTGCCTCCCCCACCCCCAGTATGTTCAGCATTCTGCTGTCAAACTAATTCAAAGGGGGCATGCTCTTTTCCTCACAACAACTCATCATTTGTAGTTGTTATTCCTGGATGCCAATCATGTCTTCACTCTGCTGCCTCAGTCGGGTATTAGAACATATACTAAAGTTTTCCTGCTCAGGACAGTTGTTGTCCACTCTACTGCAGATACTATTTGGCATGAGATGCTCAGGAGTATCACAATGCCCTGCAGTCTGGGTCTGCCTCCAGGTTCTATGCCACCCGGAACACAGCCTAGAACAAACTACAATCCTAGCACCAACCATCTGAAATCTACTAGAAGCAGGGTTCTGCCTCAGTACTAACCAACACCTTTTCTCTCTTACCTGAGAGAATGTAGTGCAGCTGCGTCAGCTAACTGCCGGTTGAAGGCTCATATTAATAGCAACTGTTCTCCTGGCAGAAGTCCCGTTATTCCTGTTCAGGGACTAAGCTCTTCTACCCTTCCAAGTTTCCACCTTCCCTTTCAGCACTTCATGGTATCAAGAACAGGACTGGGAGGCCTCTGCCTCATCAGGATCCACAGAGCGCTAGATGAAGAAGATGATATTGGATTTATAGCCCTCCACTCCGAAGAGTCTCAGAGCAGCTCACAATCTCCTTTTATCTTCCTCCCCCACAACAGACACCCTGTGAGGTGGGTGGGGCTGGAGAGGGCTCTCACAGCAGCTGGCCCTTTCAAGGACGACCTCTGCCAAAGCTATGGCTGACCCGGGGCCATGCTAGCAGGTGCAAGTGGAGGAGTGGGGAATGAAACCTGGTTCCCCCAGATAAGAGTCTATGCACTTAACCACTACACCAAACTGGCTCTCCAATTGACAGTAGTACTAGTCCCTCTAGTAATTTTAGCAGGACTGCCCTGCATGATATGCTCCTGCCAACTAACGTGAAGTAGGGATTGGCACCCCTAATTTACTGAGTGTGTATTCCCACTACATTTCAGTTGGACCACTTCACTTCCATTGGGCATTTGAATTCATCATGCCTCCCTCTCAAACTATAACTCTCAGCCTGCTCTGCTTCCTAGGTTTAACCACACTCCTGTAACTGTTGGTTGCTAACTCCAAACAGAAAGAAAGAAAGAAAGAAAGAAAGAAAGAAAGAAAGAAAGAAAGAAAGAAAGAAAGAAAGAAAGAAAGAAAGAAAGAAAGAAAGAAAGAAAGAAAGAAAGAAAGAAAGACATCTAAAATCCTTTAAACATAGCCCAGTCCACAGGGACAACTATGAATGCTAGCCTGTGGGGTCCACACACGTGCACACATCATATGAGGAGTGCAGAACTTTCTTTTTTGAACATGTGCTCCGAACATGGTAAGAACACACAGTTTTCCATGTCTATCCTCGCTGGGCCTTATGGCTTCAACCACCTCAGTCCGGGTGCTTACCAGCCTCCTCATGCATGTCCTACATTTCTGGAGTTCTGGTGCCTCAGATCTCTCTGACTCTTCAGAGACCCCCTGTTGCTCCACTTCTGCCTACTGCCTGAACCATGGGATTGGTGCATAATGGGAGCTCTTTCTGTTTTTCGGGACATCTCTCCAACTCCCTGTCCTTCCTTTTGGATCATTACAAACCAGTGTCTGATTCTGGAAGATGCACATGAATGATCCCGTGTCAAGAGCTTACCAGCCCTGACCTGGATAGCCCAGGCGAACCTGATTTCATCGGATCTCAGAAGCTAAGCAGGGCCAACCCTGTCAAGTGCTTAGATGGGAGACCTCCTTGGAATACCAGGGACGGGAGGCAAGAACAGGCTGTATCAAGTCACTTATAACCTCCCGACCATGCCAACTACCACATCATTTTCTGGGAACGCTGGCGATAAGATCCACCACACACTTCCCTCAGCTATCACTTGCAGAGTGGTCTGTGTTCACCCTTGCATAAATGCCTCATCCCTCATCTTATAGCTGTCACAGATGGACTATTGCCAGGATGCTTATACCCTAGTACTGGGAATGTTGACAGACGGTATGGACTTCCACTCTTCCCACAAGTCATCTGCCCACTTGCGGACCTGAACATACAGGTGATTTCTTGAACCTGCAGGGCGTCATCCCCTCATGTTGAGAGGTTTTTCTCCACCCTCTGTTATGCCTCTGGGGTCACTCATCAATCGACAGCATCTGAGTAAGATAGGAAACATCGGCAGTTCTACCCCAGAGCAGGAGTGGATACCAGATCTTGTCTCCTTTCCTGCGACGCAGCCAATACCTCTACGTGTTCCCATGTGCACCTTGAAATTCCAGGGTAGCCAACAAACTCCGAAGCCATGCCCTCACTGCTCTAGGGCATAACTATGATGGCTTTGCCATCGCTACTTTCCTCTTCTGCGTCATCTCGTCCCAGAGACTCCCCCTGCTTTCTTCCAAATATGGAACATCCTATTGGCATAATTGTGGGCTGCAGCCTCAACTCCTCTTGGATTGGACAGCCTCCTGGCCGTCTTGGCACACTGTACCTCCATTGATGGGTACCGGTCATCCTCACACTCTCCTATTACTCACTTCCTAAAGGCCACCTCGGCTTTCATCTTTATGCCAAATGACCACTCCGCCTTGGCATCTGCCTTTCTCTTATCAATCCTGCCAGGGAACCTCTCCAAACCCCTGGCTACTGGTTCAATTCATTTCTTGTCATAGGGAGCAGCGTTATTGAGGGCTGTCTCTGTCACTGGTTGGATAGTTGGACTACTGGCTCTATGTTATGATACCCTTTGTTTTCATGATGAGAATATACTTCTTCCCCACTCTCCAGCGGTATTCTTTCTCTTGGAAATAGAGTCTGAATTCCCTTTGTAACTCTGACATCTCTTTTGCAAACACTCTTTTTGTGGGTTGGTAAATAAAGAAAGTCTCCTTTCTTTGGATATCAAAAGGGTCCTCCTTTTGTGTTCTTCATTCAACTCTAGAAACAATACTAACTTGTTCTTCTCCACAGTTTCTTCCAAGCTAAACTGTAAGATCTCAGAGACTTCCCGGAGGCCTAACAGGACATCCTGAGCTCTACTGTCCCTTACCATGGGTTGCCTCTTTACCTGCCTTGAGGTCCCTCAACTAGGGCCTTAGCCATGTCTCTGCTGCATCAGGTGATCCACAGAAGTCTATACAGCAGATCTACAGAGCTACGATCTAGGCCGGTCAGCAAGCTGCTATGCCTCTACTGTCTATCTACACTTGTGTTTTTCCTAGTGTGCAATGTGCTTCTGCTGTCTGCTGTGTCTGAATGACCTCCAGCACCCTCCTCCAGACATAGGCCTAGCTTGCTAATCTCCCATGGGTGTGATGCACAGAGACCACGAAGAAGATAAACAGGTTGCTTACCTGTAACTGATGATCTTCGAGTGGTCATCTGTGCATTCACACCACCCACCCTCCTTCCCCACTGCTGTCGGTCCTTCAGCACTCTTTAGGATCATACAGCGGTCAGAAGGAACTGATGGGATGTCCGCGCCCACTCTGTGAGCATGCGTGGTGGGGTTCTTGCGCATGCCCACTGGAGCTGAGCGCGAAAATCCTTTGGCTTGTTAAGTACCGATCGGATCAGCGCAGGCGCGCTCTCTCCCATGGGTGTGAATGCACAGATGACCACTCGAAGATCATCAGTTACAGGTAAGCAACCTGTTTTTATTACTTGAGTACTCCTGCTGTGAAACTTCCACTGTGGAAGATTTAAAAAGTCCTTTTCCAAGCTGATTTTCCAGTACAGTCACCCTTCCTCAGACTACGGAGTTAAAGCCAATAGTAGCTGTTGTTCTATCCTCAGAAGCTGTTCAGTTCACCACCTAATTCCATCTTGATGAGAATCTTTATTTCCAGATAGCTGAAACTGACTTGACTTAAAAGCAATGGCATCATCACCACCCCTATTCCCAGTTCCCAGTTATCACTGTGAAAATGGTCAAGTTCCAAAATATTTCACAACAGTTTAGAACTCTGTATATCTGCAAGATGTCATTGAGTCATAACCAACTGACTTATAGACAATTAAAAACTGATAAGTTATGAGGCCCGGATGGCATACATCCAAGAATTCTGAAAGAACTCAAAGGTGAACTTGTGGATCTCCTGACAAAAATATGTAATCTTTCATTGAAATCTGCCTCCATCCCTGAGGACTGGAAGGTAGCAAATGTCACCCCCATCTTTAAAAAGGGTTCCAGAGGAGATCTGGGAAATTATAGGCCAGTCAGTCTGACTTCAATACCGGGAAAGTTGGTAGAAACCATTATCAAGGACAGATTGAGTAGGCACATTGATGAACATGAGTTATTGAGGAAGACTCAGCATGGGTTCTGTAAGGGATGATCTTGTCTCACTGACCTGTTAGAGTTCTTTGAGGGGGTGAACAAACATGTGGACAAAGCGGACCCAATAGATGTTGTTTACCTTGACTTCCAGAAAGCTTTTGATAATGTTCTTCATCAAAGGCTCTTTAGTAAGGTCGAGAGTCAGGGGGTAAAAGGACAAGTCCTCTTGTGGATCAAAAACTGGTTAATTAATAGGAAACAGAGACTGAGTATAAATGGGCAATTTTCGGAGTGGGGGATGATAAGCATAAGAGAAGACATGTTGGATCAGGCCAATGGCCCATCCAGTCCAACACTCTGTGTCACACAGTGGCCAAAAAAATTATATATTTGTCAGAAGATCCACAAGTTCAACTTTGAGTTCTTTCAGAACTCTTGGATGTATGCCATCCGGACCTGGTGACATTAGTTTTTAATTTTTCCATCAGTTGTAGGTATCTCTTGTCACCTCAATCTGACTCAGGTCTTTCAACACCCCTTCCAAAATTAGTGGTTCTGGAGCGGGCAAACACTTCTCGTCTTCCACAGTGCAGACAGAAGAAAAAAATGCATTCAGCTTCTCAGCCATTTTCCTATCCTCCTTCAGTAATCCTTGATCATCCAAAGGCCCCACTGCATCCCTTGCTGGTTTCCTGCTTCTAATATATTTGAAGAAATTTATGTTAGGTCTTTATGTTTTTTGCCATATGCTCCTCATAGTCCCTTTTTGCCTGCCTGATCACAGTCTTGCGTTTGATTTGCCACAGCCTGGGTTCCCTTTTATTAATCTCACTTGGACTAGCTATCCACCGCTTAAAGGAGTCCTTTTTACCTTTTACAGCTTCCATTACTTTTTTTGTTAACCATGCAGGCTTTTTCTTATACGTGTTTGTGCCTTTCCTAACTTGTGGTATATATTTTATCTGAGCTTCTAGGATTGTAGTTTTAAATAGCCTCCAAGCTTCCCCAAGGGTTTGGACTGTATTTACCTTTCTTTTCAGTTTCCTCTTCAAATGCCTCCTCATCTCAGAGAATTTACCCCTTTTAAAGTTAAACGTGGTTGTGCTGGTCTTTTGGGGCAACTCTCTCTTTATACAAATGGTGAAATCAATAACGTTATGATCACTGCTCCCAAGCAGTGCGATCACTTTTACATCTCTCACCAAGTCTTGGGCATTACTTAGGATCAAATCCAGGATCGCCCCACCCCTGGTAGGTTCTGAGACCATCTGCTCCATAGCACAGTCATTGAGAGCATCAAAAAACTCAATCTCTTTCTCTCGACCAGAACACATATTGACCCAATCAATCTGCAGGTAGTTAAAATCACCTATTACGACACAGTTTTTTACGTTTAGCCGCTATCTTTAATCCTTCCATCATATTATAATCGTCCTTTGTCTTTTGATTTGGTAGGCGATAACAAACTCCCATAGTTAAATTTCCTTTTGGGCCCTCTATTTCAACCCAAAACATTTCTGGAAGGGAATCTAATTCTCTGACCTCAGTCTTACTGGACCGTATACCCTCTCTGACATACAGAGCCACCCCACCTCCAACCCTTCCCTATCCTTCCGATATAACTTATATCCAGGAATCACCGTGTCCCACTGATTCTCCTCATTCTACCAAGTTTCTGAAATTCCCACAATGTCTATGTTTTCTCCCAACACTAAACATTCCAACTCACCAATTTTACTTCGAACACTTCTAGCATTTGCATACAACATCTATAATTTTTCAGGCAAGCTAGGCCTGCAACCTTCCTCTTGCCACCTTGAGACTTTGGCAGACAGTCCATACTGTTTGTCACCATCTCAGTGGACAACTCTGATCCATTACCTGGTAGAAAAGTAACAGCTAACACTTCATCTCTTTGAGACGAGTCCTCCCGAACCAGAGACATTTCATCTCCTGTCAGCTTTCCCCCAAGATTTAGTTTAAAAACTGCTCTGCCACCTTTTTGATTTTAAGCGCCAGCAGCCTGGTTCCATCTGGGGGCAAGTGAAGACCATCTCTTTTGTACAGCTCCCGTTTGTTCCAGAAAGCATCCCAGTGCCTAACAAACTTAAACTCTTCCTCCTTACACCATCATCTCACCCACACATTGAGACTTCTAATTTGTGCCTGTCTCTCCTGCCCTGCATGTGGAACAGGTAGCACTTCTGAGAAGGCTACCTTGGAGGTCCTGGCCTTAAGTCTCCCGCCTAGCAGCCTAAATTTTTCCTCCAGGACCTCACGACTGCATTTCCCCTCATCGCTGGTGCCAACATGCACCATGACCACTGGCTCCTCCCCAGCACTGTCTATCAGCCTATCTACTACACATGTAATGTCTGCTACCTTTGCACCAGGCAGGCAAGTCACCATATGGTCATTACGCGGTTTTGCCACCCAGCTGTCTACTTGCCTAAGGATTGAATCACCAACTACCAAGACCCCCCCTTTCTCCCTGCCCATGAATTGTTCCTTGGCCTGAATGGATTCCCGTTCACCAACTGAAGAAGAGGTTCCTTCTGAGGGCGCATTCCCCTTATCCTCAGCATGGTGCCCTGTTCCCTCTCAAACTTCATGCTCCCTGGCAGGAATGAGGCTGCCACGTTCAGAGCGGGGCTCATCTAATTCACACCCAAGAGTCTTCCCCGAATGCCTGACTGTCTCTGCTTCTCCAAGTCAGTCACCTCAGCCTCAAGGGTACAAACTCATTCCCTGAGGACCAGGAGCTCCTTGCATTGAGCATACACCCAAGACTTCTGTCCTATGGGCAGATAGTCATACATGTGACACTCAGTTCAAAACACTGGAAAGCCCCCACCAGCCTGCTGGCATTCTACCTTCATGATAGTTTTTTTTTTATAAAAAAAATATACAGTCCCCTTTAAATCCTGTTCGTTTATGTGGCTCCCCTTCTGGAGGGTCAACTTACCTTATTGGGAGCACAAGGAAATTAGGGATCTGGGTTCCTGGTCCTTACAGAGCCCCAGGTAAGAGCCACAGGCCGAGAGCCCTTTAGCTCTCTGGCAATGCACAGCTTAACAATGCAAAGAGGGTGGGGAACACAGCCACTCCTAATCAATCAGCAACAATCCCCTTCAGCCCACTCACCAAACGAACAGCAGTTCCCCAGCAACCACAAAACTCAGAATTTTCAGTAGTCACACAAACGCAGAAATTATCAGCAACTTCCCCAGCTGCGCACTCTTATATCAGTTATTCTCTGCTCTATCTCAGAACTCTCGGAAATGTGCTCAGCCTCTGGCAAGGTGCAGCTTAACAATGCAAAGAGGGTGGGGAACACAGCCACTCCTAATCAATCAGCAACAATCACCTTCAGTCACCTTCACCTTCAGCCCTCTCAACCAAACAAACAGCAGTTCCCCAGCAACCACAAACTCAGAATTTTCAGCAGTCACACAAACTCAGAAATTATCAGCAACTTCCCCAGCTGCTCACCCTTATATCACTTATTCTCTGCTCTATCTCAGAGCTTCTCTTCTCTCTCTCAAAACTCTCTGAAAAGCAGTGGGGTACCACAGCGCTCAGTACTGGGTCCAATGCTTTTTAACTTGTTCATTAATGATTTGGAGTTGGGAATAAATGGCTAAGTTTGTGGAAACACTAAATTGTTCAGGGTGGTGAGAAAGAGAGAGGATTGTGAGGCACTCCAAAGGGATCTCTCGAGGCTGGGCGAGTGGGTGTCAACATGGCAAATGAGGTTCAACATGGCCAAGTTCAAGGTAATGCACATTGGGGCCAAAAATCCTAACTATAAATACAAGTTGATGGGGTGTGAACTGGTGGAGACTGACCAAGAGAGAGATCTTGGGGTCATGGTAGATAACTCACTGCAAATGCTGAGACAGTGTGCAATTGCAATTTATAAAAAGCCAATGCCATGCTGGGAATTATTAGGAAGGGAATTGAAAACAAATCAGCCAGTATCATAATTCCCTTATATAAACTGATGGTTCAGCCTCATTTGGAATACTGTGTACAATTCTGGTCACCGCACCTTAAAAAAGATATTATAACATTGGGTAAAGTGCAGAAACGGGCAACTAAAATGATTAAAGGGTTGGAAAACTTTCCCTATGGTTAAAACACTTGGGGCTCTTTAGCTTGGAGAAACGTCGACTGAGGGGTGACATGAAAGAGGTTTACAAGATTATGCATGGGATAGAGAAGGAAGAGAAAGAAGTACTTTTCTCCCTTTCTCACAGTATGAGAACTCATGGACATTCAATAAAATTGCTGAGCGGTCGGGTTGGAACAGATAAAAGGAAGTACTTCTTCACCCAAAGCGTGATTAATACATGGAATTCACTGCCACAGGAGGTGGCAGCAGCTTCAAGCATAGACAACTTTAAGAGGGGATATGGAGCAGAGATTCATCAGTGGCTATTAGCCACAGGGTATTGTTGGAACTCTCTGCCTGGTGCAGTGATGCTCTGTATTTTTGGTGCTTGGTGGGGGCCACAGTGGAAGGACTTCTAGTGTCCTGGCCCCACTGATTTGTCTACTGTGTGACACAGAGTGTTGGACTCACCTGATCCAACAAGGCTTCTCTTATGTTCTTATGAGCCATAATGTGTTTTGCCATTGCCTTCCTCCGCAAAGCAACCTCAGTCTTCCATGGTGGTCTGCCATCCAAGCACTTAACTGCTGCCAATACTGCTTGGCTTCCAAGGTTTTTTGGGGAGGGAGGGCTTGTATTTTGTGTGTGTTTTCCAAGTTCTGATTAGCACTGGCTAAAGTGAGCTATACATGCTGTGAAGAACAGTATAATTACCAGTCCAAATGCAATTAGTAAAGATGGGTGAGACTCATCCATTGTTAATTTTACACATTTGTTGAATCAACCAAGAAACAAGTCATTTTTCAGACATGTGAAACCACTATTCATGTGGTGTTTTTCCGCTAAGCTAAAGTAACTTCTAGGGCAAATAACATCTCAGCACTGATTTCTACAGCCCCTTGTAAAATGTTTTTAGAACCTGCCTCCCAAATGGTAAAATGTAATAAATGAGCATTTAGTGTTGCTTTGAAGCGAGGTTTAATGAAGCCTCTGTTTTCAAATCAGCGGTGCTGGAGCAATGAAGGCTTCCCAGCTTTATTATATGATACAGCAGGAAATACGTTCCAAGAGCAACTGCTTTGCAGTGATAAATCAAATGTGTGTTACGTAGCTGCTGTTTTCATTTACGTTCCTTCATCAAAATTCATTCCCATTCAAATTAAAGAAGGATTAATGCATATCTCATTAATGTCCAATGATCTATTACAAACGTAATGCGGGCCCATGTTAGCTTCCACTGTTATTAAAAGACTGCCATAGATTCAACTGCCCGAATAACAAGGTTTAGTTTTGAATTGCAGGCTCAAATGCATTAGAAACAAACTTGCAATAAATTTTTGGTGTTCTAAGCTGAATGGGTATATACTAAGAAGACATAAAAGAAGAGCTTCCAGAATCCTGTTTGGCAATGTTCTGGGATAGATTTGGGACATTTTGGCAAGATACTGGTTTTGGTCTAGCTAGTAGAAAGAGGGCAATTTTCACCAATTCCTCCATCTACTATAGACTTCTTTCATTTTCAATTTTTTTTATTAAGTTTGAATATAAAAAGGGAGAGAAATGCAGGGTTACAAAAGCAAAAAATAAGGGGGGGGGGTAACAAGATAGAGAGACAAAAAAGAAAAAAAAGTACAAAGAAAAGCAGCAAATATTTCTGTTACATTTGTACCTCAAAGCATAATACCAAGTTCCTTCTACCTGCAAATCTTTAAATTTTACCTAGTATAACCATTACAGTCTTATTATTTCATTATATACTTTTAACTATTCTATTGCTTATAATATAAATTTAGACTATTCATCTTCAGTACATACAAGTGAGAAAAGCAGAGAAATCAATCACGAAACAGAACTAACTTGTTAAATTTAACAGTATTAAAAATAAGAGCTAGCTAATTAATTTAACAGTGTTAAGTTAACATAGGTAAAAAAGTTAAATATAGTTTCTTTATCCTTAATACTAACTTACTTGTTTCTAGCAGATAAAAGGGGGGGGGGACCACAATACTTTGTCTATTTCATTATAAACAGTTTCTCCAGTCAGAAACATCAGGAGCAGATATTTAAGATTACAAAATATTTGTGTTGCCTGTCTTTTTACAAATTGACCCACGTTAATTATTTATCTACTTTGAATATTTAAAATTCATTAAAGATTTTTGGAAATTATAACTCCTATTTTTATATTACTCTGAGTTAATATGCAATAACTGCCTCATCTCCCACCCTTGCTTATTTTTACCTGGAGAAAAAAATCATACAATCGCCATAGCCCACTCTCTTTTACATTGCTCTATTTAACTTCCATAAATGACAATAACAAACAGAAAAGAGGCATCCAGATTCTGAAAGCCTCAGTTGCCATTTCAGAATCACATGCCAGTTCCCTTTTATTGATTCCGTGTTAACCAGTTCATGCAAAAAAAGAGTTTATAATCCTTTCTTCTTGAAGACTTTTCATGTCTTGATCTTCTTGCTGAAATCTGCCTCTTCCTCCCTTGGTACATTCATCCATTTTGCTGAGGCCCCCACATCATCACTTCCTTCTGTGAAAACTTTAATTGGTCTTGATTTCCGCTTCATCTTTGTAACTGTGCATGTTGTCTCCATTTTGATTTTCTTTGGCACCTTCGCAAACGCGTCTTTATCCATTTTTCTTGACTTAGCAGACATCACTGGGGTCTCTTTACTACTCTGCTCATAGAGATTTTCAGGTTCAGCCATTGGAATGCAACAGAACTTGAGTGGTGGTTGATGGGCTAATGGCTGATGTGGAGAGTCATGACCAGGACATCTGGGCTTTTATATATATAAAGGATGGTGGTGTTACATTGATGACTATATTGTTTTATGGAAGAGAACCTTAAATTAATTATATACAATCCACAATTGGCTTGAAAATAGAGATATAAAATCTGAATTACATGCAAGTAAAAAAACTGATAAACTTTTTATACATTATAGTTTTTGGGAACAATAACCAATTTCTTACAAGCCTGAACAGAAAACCAACTGACAAAAATTCCCTCCTCAGATACGACAGCAATCATCCACCATACGTGGGAAATAATTTACCTTTTGGTCAATTTCTCAGAATCAGGAGAAACTGTAGTAGATTACAAGCCTTTCAGAGTGAGGCTTCAGTATTGAAGAAGAAAATGGCAGACAAAGGATACTCATAGCAAGTTCTAGAAACAGCTCATATCAAGGCCTTTGCTAAAGAAAGAAGTGAGATTTTAATAGGTAAGAGAAAAGTGACCTTGAAGGCTTGTATGCAGTCTGACATAATTCTATACGTACAGGTTTTTTTAAAAAAAGCATTTACAAGAACTGGAACATACTGGATGATATTCCTATGTGCAAAAAAGTCTTTTATTGTTTATTAGAAAAACAGCTAGCTTGAAAAAGTACGCAGCAAAAGCAGCTATATCCACAGTGAAAGTGACCCAATGGAGGGCTGGATCCTAGTAAAAAAGGGGTTTTTTTGTTAATTCTTTTGCTGATTTACTAGTTATTGATCCAAATGACCCATTCGCATAATAAAATGGTTAAAGATTTATTGGAATCAAATAAAGAAAATGACCATATGCTGTTGTCAGCCAAAGCCAGGAATGACAAAAGCAATACGGTTACTTAGAATTATAGTTTAAAAAGTGCACATAAAGAATCTCCACCCAACAAACTTCTGGTTCCCATGGAAGGTGGTACCTAGAAATATTTGGAGCATCGAAGTCAACAGCTGAGTCTTACTGCTCCATTGTCAGAGCAACGTGATAACTAAGCTAGCCATGTATGGAATCCAATGAACTACAAAGCATTCTTTCTCCTCATCCCTCCTGCACAACTTAGCTGTCAGATATACGTTTTTATAAGCTGTTACAGGAAATGAAAGTAACAGAGTTCAAAGCAAATAATACCAAAAGTTCATGTCTGTTGTAAAACATGGCAGGCTTGTCCTGACATTCTATCCACCCAAAAATCATTTCTCCCCCTGGACAATCTGTGAACCGTTTGTGGAATCCTGGATCAACTTTGGGGCATTTGTATCTGTTGACTTCATTCATTCATTGTGCCCCTCCCAAAAGTGGACCCACTTTACAAATAGTGCAGAATCCTATTCTTCATTCTGGAATCCAGGATGCATTTGACGTACTGGTGAAGTTGGCCACCAACTAATAATGGTAGGAGCACTGTTCATTGTTGGTGCCACTGCTCAGGATCTGGGCTGCATTTCAGCAGGCTAAAATGGAAGACCAGATGGACATGCTTGGCAAATCAACTTCTACAGTCACATCATTGATCAATTTTGCAACTTTAAACATTCCATCCCCAACTTTTCCATCCCAACTTTTTTGCAGGTTAGGTCCCTTCAAGTTCTTAGTAGAAATATATTCCCACGGTCCCAAGTGAGAGCTCTTTGTTTGTCTGCTTGAGTTTTATAATACTCCTTAGCTTTCTCTGAAGTCTCTTTAATTGGACCCCATTTAATCTCCCCCTGGTGCCCTTGGCCGAGGTTTGCCCTTGAATTCTTGTGCTACCTGGAAGGTTGAGACCCCCACTGAACTATGAAAACTGTTATTATAACTATTTTCTGTGAAGGGGAACAAGTCAGACCAGTCGTCTTGCTGAAAGTTCACATAGCAACGTGAAAACTGCTCTAGAATCTGTTTTGTCCTGATTGCCTGTCTCAGGATGGTAGGCTCCATTCCAGTTAATTTTAAAAACTCTTTCCAAAACTTGGCAACAAATTGAGATCCCCCAGTCTGAGATCACTTTATCAGGGAAGGAATCCAATCTGGCAATGTTGCATGAACAGCTTGGCAATTTTTCTTGACCATGGGGACCTGAGAACAAGAGATGACATGAACTTGCTTAGAAAAGGTGTCCACCACTACCAGGTTGTTTTTCTCTTGCTAGGGGGTAAATCAGTAATAAAATCTGTGGCAATCACTACAAACAGGTGTGAAGGAGTCTCTAAAGGCTTCAGTAAACCAGCCCCCCCTCCTTTCCCCCATGATGCACACTGGACATGAAGACACATACTGTGATATATCCTTTCAAATATGAAGGGGTGATAGAACAATTGTAATTGGGACTGGGTTTGGAGGGGGGGGCTCCCACCCCAATATATCTCTGATTTTGGCTGGGTCCATCCCCACTCCTGCCTGTGATACTCTGTAACCCAAAAAGTCCAGCTCCTCTTTATAAAATTCACTTCTGACAGTTTAGCAAACAGCTTATGCTTATACAATTTCTTTAGGACCTTCTAGACCGGTTTAATGTGGGAGGGAAGATCATTTGAATAAATCAGCACATCATCAAAAATGTGTGCAACACTTCATTGATTAAATTCATAAACACTCCAGGGGCTCCCTGTAGCCCAAATGGTATCACTAAATATTCAAAATGTCCCAAGGAGTGTTAAATGCAGTTCTCCATTGCAAAACATGGCAGGCTTATCCTGACCCATCTGTTGACCAGCAGGAGATACACCACCATCGACTGAAAACCATCACCTTGGTCTTTGAGTAATTTATTTTTAGAAGCTCTTCTTTATAAAAGTCACTGAGCTTGGACAATGACCTTCTTAAGCCAATGTGGGTTACAGACAACAGAATCATGTTGTTGGCATAATTCAGGGCCCTATTTATGGAGAATGATATATTCTCACCTTTTTTTCTCTCCTAAAATTCTCTCTATGATCTTTTCAAATATAGAATGTTTTGGGAATTTTGGAATTCACTCGACAAGAGCTTTTACAAATCTAATAAGAAAGCCCTTGATTCAATTAAAGCTATAACAACCACCCTTACAGAAAAAGTCAGAAAAGATGGTACAGTCCCCATTTATTGATCTAGATATTTGTTTAGACCAGAAGACAGGTTATAATCAAAATTTAAACCACTCCCTGCTTCAGCAGATTAACACAATTTGAGAGACACTGAGATAGTTCTAGAGAAGGAAGTTGGAAAAATAGATCTTCAGGAACAAAGTCTGCTAACTGCCTTAAGCCATCTTCCCTGGAGAAAAAGCAACGCATTGTACAAAAATTAGGAAAACTGCAGCAGGCTCTTTCAGGGATTAGACAAAGTGATGATTTTAATATTAACAGAAATTCTAAAAGCAACATTTTGTTTATATATACAACCCAAGTAATTAGACCAAAGGAAAATAATGGCTCTGCTACTGAGAAAGCTGATCGTCCAAATCCAAGCATGGGAAACCTGCAGAGAATATTCTCAAATCTCGGTGTTTTCCTTGATTGCTGCATCCTGTCTAATAATGTAGGACTCAAAAATCAACCTCATGGAATATTGAGAGGTGGTCTTATTACAGTTCCTTTGAGGTCATTGAATGGGTGCATTCACACACACTAAATAATGCACTTTATTGGATTTTTACTTTGTAAGAACTGTAAAATGCTGGCAAACAATTGCCATGTGAAAGCACCCAATATGAAACTCAATTCAATATTATACTCTTATAAGACACGTGGGCTATTGGGGATATTTTTCTCCTCAGTTAGGACTCCTTTGGCTCGCTGGCAAAAATTATGGCTGAAAAAAGAAGAAGAAGATATTGGATTTATATCCCGCCCTCCACTCCGAAGAGTCTCAGAGCGGCTCACAATCTCCTTTACCTTCCTCCCCCACAACAAACACCCTGTGAGGTGGGTGGGGCTGGAGAGGACTCTCACAGCAGCTGCCCTTTCAAGGACAACCTCTGCCAGAGCTATGGCTGACCCAAGGCCATGCTAGCAGGTGCAAGTGGAGGAGTGGGGAATCAAACCCGGTTCTCCCAGATAAGAGTCCGCACACTTAACCACTACACCAAACTGGCTCTAGTGAACATATGAAGCTAGTGAACATATGAAGCTAGTGAACATATGAACATATGAAGCTGCCTTATACTGAATCAGACACTTGGTCCATCAAAGTCAGTATTGTCTTCTCAGACTGGCAGCGGCTCTCCAGGGTCTCCAGCTGAGGTTTTTCACACCTATTTGCCTGGACCCTTTTTTGGAGATGCCGGGGATTGAACTTGGGACCTTCTGCTTCCCAAGCAGATGCTCTACCACTGAGCCACCGTCCCTCCCCAGTGCTGGCTTGGCATGACTTGTTTCCTGCTCCCTAATGGTAAATGTGACAAAGATGAAACCTTGTTAATCTTTGGCTATGGCAGTGAGAATCCAGATGGAAAATAACAAATTTATAATCATCATAATATTCCACTATCTCTAAGTGTAATTCAACTAAATCAGAATTGGAATGGCAGTGGGAAACTATATTTAAAATATACGCAATGAATTCCCTAAAACCAATTTAATTATCACTGGTGATTTTAATGCAAGTTTGAGTAATATTACTCAGGCAGTTCTGATAGAGGTGGAAGGGAGAGATGGAATTGACTGAATAAACAATATTGTTATGAAAAGATAAGAAAACATTTTTTTGCAGGGAAGACGTTGCTAAAGTTAGGATTAAGAAATAGATTAACAATCATATGTGGTCAGCCTGGCATTGATAATTTTTGAAACTACATGTATTAATTCAAGGGGGGGCAGTATTATTGCTTATATAAACTAAGGATAATGCATCACAACTAATGGCAGCCATCTCTGAGTGATCTTACGGGGAGTGATCATCTTTCCTTACTGTTGGGAATCTACTCTTTAGATCCACGGGCTCTCCCTAACTCTCTCACGATCCTTTGATACAAGGAGATTTAAAAAAAAAAAAAATTATTAAATTATTAATACAAAAACGGACACTAATATATACCGTAATGCAATGATAAACTGCTCTCATGCATAAGACACAGACAGTAATCTTACATAAACAACCACAGTTCATCTTCTACAGCTACATCATCTACAATATATAAAATACGTAAATCATACATATATAAATATATAAAGCATATATAAGCTATATACACAGAAAATTGCGGGTCTTCACTGTCCTCTGTGGCATACTGCTGAAGGGTAGTTTGCCTCCTCCAGTTGGAGGAAGAGGAGGACAGTGAGTGTTATGACACTGAACATCGCAATGTTGGTGTGGGTGAAGCCAGCTTCTTCAAGTCCAGGCTCCACCTACAGCCCAGCAGTTGCCACTTGTTGCTCGGCCCACCCTACTGCCTTGTTTCTAGTGCAGGCTAAGTTCTGTCACCTTTTGGGGCCAGGTAGGAATTTTGCCTAAGTTGCATTGAAGACAATGGACCTGGAATACTTGGCTATGGTGGTTGCCATTAAATAGGTTGGTCACTTTTGCTGTAATGTGGTGAGCAACCTGGGCACATTTCTGTTTGTAAATAAGGGGTCCACCAGGAACAGCCTTCGGGCCTTCCATCTCAAGGCTGGGAATGGGGAACTCTCTTTGGAGCCACCTGGTTAGGCTTATCCCTGCAGTTCTTGTGGCTTTGGGAGTGGCTTTCTAGGGTCATTGTCAATATGCCAGGCTGCTAGTTGAGAGCCACAAGGATGATTCAAGATTGGGGCAGGTGATTCATCCAGTAGAGGGCTGGGAGGTGGTTAGAAGGTGACACCTGCTCTGCTCTTCCCCTTTCTCTGCACTAGTGGCATTTCCCTTGCTGCACAGTTTATGAATAGTTAAGAAAGTAGCCCTCGTTTAAATCCATTTCTGCATCTGTATCTTTATTCCAATGGGGGTGGGGGATATATAACCTATTTGTTACAGTTGTCAGTCAGCACTTACTTGCTTATAACTTACTTGTATATACTATTAATTTTTACACTTCTATTTAACTTTGTTTTATTTTTCCTAATTATTTCATATCTAATAGTTCATTTTGCAAACATATTTATTTATTTGTTTATTGCACTTGTATCCCACCCTCCCCAAACGGGCTCAGGGTGGCTAACAACGGTCACAATTAAATGACAGATTCACATTGTAACAATAAAACATTATTAAAATATTAAAACAGTTTAAATACAGTTCAGATGGCATTCGGTTTTGAATTAATTTGTGATGATATTGTGGGGTAGATAGTACACCCCCCCAGAGATGTTAAAAGTACCTCCATTTAGTTATTAAAAGCCTGCCTGAACCATTACAGGCCCTGCGGAATTATGATAAATCCCGCAGGGCCCTAGTCTCCTCAGGGAGGGCATTCCAGAGGGCAGGCACAGCCACGGAAAAGGCTCTTGCCCTTGTAGTAGTCAAACGGGCATCCTTTAGCCCGGGGATCTTTAACAGATTTAACGAGCTTGATTGTAGTGCTCTCTGGGGCTCCTGTGGGGTAAGGCAGTCCCAAAGGTAGACAGGTCCCAAGCCATATAGGGCTTTAAAGGTCATAACCAGCACTTTCAACCGGACTCGGAACACTACAGGCAACCAGTGCAGTGTCTCCAGTGCAGGTTGGATGTGCACTTCTTTTAACCAAGTTTTATGCTTATCAGAACTCTGGAGCTCTAGTTGGGAGAGCAGAATCAGTTTCAAACATTTTCTGCACTATAATACTATTTCAAAAAAATAAATAAATAAATACAGCATAGTGCTCTTTTTCAAAACATTCACAAGTTCTTCCTTGGCTCCCCCCTCCCCCCCCAATTAATGACCTTTTTCCCTTGGGAAGTAGAAATAGAAGTTTCATGTTATGGAACATAGAAGTATTCACATGTCACTTGTCAGTTTCTTGTGAAGTGACTGAAGAGTGAACAGAACATAGTTATCTACCTCTAAAAAAGGGGTAAAGGTAGTCCCCTGTGCAAGAACCGAGTCATTACCAACCCATGGGGTGATGTCACATCATGACATTTTCTTGGCAGACTTTTTACAGGGTGATGAACACATGAACACATGAAGCTACCTTATACTGAATCAGACCCTCGGTCCATCAAAGTCAGTATTGTCTACTCAGACTGGCAGCGGCTCTCCGGGGGTCTCAAGCTGAGGTTTTTCACGCCTATTTGCCTGGGCCCTTTTCAGTTGGAGATACCAGGGATTGAACCTGGGACCTTCTGCTTCCCAAGCAGATGCTCTGCCACTGAGCCACAGCCCCATTCATGGCTCCCCAGGGTCTCAAGCTGAGGTTTTTTATGCCTATTTGCCTGAACCCTTTTTTGGAGATGCTGGGGATTGAACCCGGGACCTTCTGCTTCCCAAGCAGATGCTCTACCACTGAGCCACCGTCCCTCCCCTAAACGGATTTGTCATTGCCTTCCGCAGTCATCTACACTTCACCACCAGCAAGCTGGCTACAGTTTACCAACTTCAAAAGGATGGAAGGCTGCGCCAACCTTGAGCCAGCTACCTCTAAAATACTTTAAAACATTATGTTTCCATCTCTCAAAGGTGTTATAGTTCCATGTCCCTAATGTTTAATAGTCAGTAGCTAAATTGCTGTAGCATATATGCTTTTGAAACCTGCTTTTATAATTTTGCTTGGCTATACCAATATCATTTCTGTATGTACTTTACAATTATCCTTAGTTAATATTGAGTTACTATTAGGGGTAATAAAGTGATATTTTCCCTTCTAGATTAAAGGCGGGGAGGTGGTGGTGGGGAGAGATGTGTTATGTCAAGACTCAGAACATTTTGCGAAGAGATCATTATTTTCAGTACAACTAAGTGTGATACTGCCTGTTAATCACTGGCCACAGGCAGCTAGTTAAAGTTTGTACTGATATACAATTATTGGCTCCATTCTAATTTCTATATGAACCATATCATCCCTCCCCCCAAATTCCTGCTAGCATTAATTGGCATCCTCATTAGAAAGGTAACCCCAAAAGCAGAAGATCAAATAGTCGTGAAAATGCTCAGAATGATTATCAGCCTAGTTCTGGACAAGTAACAGGGGTTGGCTCAGAAGAGAGCACTATTTCATCTCACTGTATTTTCTAGTAGTAGGTTTTGTTGACTTAAAAATATAACCTCCTGGAGATTATGAGGCTTCAGAACTAAGATTCTGTGTAATTTTTCATTTCTGCCAGCCTTACATTCCTTTGTCCTTTTTGTTGTTGATATACACACGATGTATATCAAGTGGAAGGACCGGAATGGATTTCAGAATCTAACAGAGATCCTCTGATTTCCTTTTTGGGTGGTTCAAACAAGAGATTATATTAACTAAACTAGCAACAAGACTCTTGAGGGTGGATATGAGACAGCAACTGCCTTAAATTTAGCAGTGTAAACATGCAAATATTTTGGTATCATTTCAGAAGCTGTCAAGTATAAAAAGGGCAGGTATTAGTATTTTCATAACTTACTTGCATGAAGATCTAGTCTTCAGCAAATTAATTCTACCATATAATTGTGTATTGAATACAGTAGATCACAAAAGAAGATATTGGATTTATATCCCGCCCTCCACTCCAAAGAGTCTCAGAGTGGCTCACAATCTCCTTTACCTTCCTCCCCCACAACAGACACCCTGTGAGGTGGGTGGGGCTAGAGAGGGCTCTCACAGCAGCTGCCCTTTTAAGGACAACATCTGCCAGAGCTATGGCTGACCCAAGGCCATGCTAGCCGGTGCAAGTGGAGGAGTGGGGAATCAAACCCGGTTCTCCCAGATAAGAGTCCACACACTTAACCACTACAACAAACTGGATCTCCGAACCAGCACTTTATCCTTTTGCCACTATTATTAATGCAATTATTTTCAAACTGTGTTTCTGAGTATCTGAAGTCATCCCAAAAGCCCAACAATAGAGTTATCAATTATCAGATTGTTAATGTTGTCTATAAGAGAGCTTACCTGCTTTTACCAAGGATGTAACATAGCTTTAAGAGAGTGTTGGGCATGTTCTAGGGCAGGGGTCCCTAACTCCCGGGCGGTGGACCAGTTCCGGTCTGTGGCCTGTTAGCAACCAGACTGTGAGTTGTATAATTATTTCATTATATATTACAATGTAGTGATAATAATAAGACAAAGAAGAAGACATTAGATTTATATCCTGCCCTCCACTCCAAATTTCAGAGAGCAGCTCACAATCTCTTCCCTTCCTTTCCCACAATGGACACCTTGTGAGGTGGGTGTGGCTGAGAGAGCTCTCACAGAAGCTGCCCTTTCAAGGACAACTCTGTGAGAGCTATGGCTGACCCAAGGCCATTTCAGTAGCTGCAAGTGGAGGAGTGGGAAATCAAACCCGGTTCTCCCAGATAAGAGTCTGCACACTTAACTGCCACACCAAACTAATAGAAATAAAGTGCACAATTGTATCATGCTAAACCATCTCTCCCCCCCCCCCCGCTTCTCCTGGTCTGTGGGAAAATTGTCTTCCATAAAACTGGTCCCTGGTGCCAAAAAGGTTGGGGACTACTGTTCTAGGACACATTCTAAAATCATTCAATGTAATCAATAGGTCTGATAGGTGAAGATGATATTCATAAAAGACAATGCATTTACCACAACAGAAAATTACTCATATACATTACTCATGCATGTACAGAAATCAACAACAGTTTTGGCTAGTATGATGTAACAAAGCCAGCTAGTGAAGCCTCTGTAAATTTCTGTGGAAGCATCCACGCAATGTACACCAGTCTCTCCAACTCCAGGTAGATAAATACATTGTCCTTTAGCATTCCCACTCTAATCCTGAGAAAAGAGATCGAAATTCTGCTACTTTGACAAATTTCTGGAAGGCTGGGACTTGTAGTCTAGGGAAATTCTGTAGCAGTTAGTTAATCTGGTCTGTCATGTTGTCCAATATGCAGATGCAAACTGGATTGATGTTGCAGGCTATGATAGGAGAGAACCAGTGTATAGAAGGCACATGATGCAGTGACTTTGTTGAAACTAAGCAGATCTAGCCAGTGCCTGCATGCCTCTTGTTTTTCACCTTGAGTTCCACAGGGGGAAAAGACAGATATAGCAGCAGATATAAATATCACTTTTTACTAATAGTTATGGTAGACCATGTATTTACATTTGGAAGTCGAAAAACATACCTCAGTAGCCAGCCATTCTGCAGCATTAACATTCTGCAATTTTAATGATCCCTGGATTATTCATGATTTATTCACTTGTTGCAAAAAGGGAGCTGAATTTTTTGTCCATCGCTTTGACTGTCCGCAACTAGTTCAATCTTATCTGGGTTACTCCATATATTCAAGTAGTACACTGCAACTAGTAATGTTTTCATGTCTGAACTTTTTCAGACAACCTAGTGGGAGTTCTACTTCTCCCTCTTCCCTATTTGCAGACTTGTTGCTACATGCCACTGGGAAGCCAATCAAATAAATAATGAGCAAATAAGCAAGTCAGCCATTAGTTATAAGCACTAGGGTGGATCCAACCATCTTCCAAGGAGGCTTCCTTTAGTTTACCAAGACTTACTTCAAAAGTAGTTCTTCATCCAGTAGAAGAGCCCCTTAAGTTCAAGGAACTCTGCTTACAAATAAACTTTGCTTACTGGAATGGTAAAATAGCGATAGGATTCACCCCACTGTTTGGTACTCATTTAAGTCCATGTTATCTTTATTTCACACATGTCCATTGTTATACAGCCTTATGGGAAGTGTAGTTTTTTCCTCACATTATTTGAGTACCTGATCCAACTATCCATGACATTGGGTAGAATTATTTCACCTAATGTACAGATGCAAAACCACCTGCAAGGCAAGGAAACTATGCCACACCATTACAAGGTAATAAAAACTCCACCCCACAGAGGTTCACCTCATGAGGGAGATGAACACCATGGTACATTCACCTTTTGATTAAGTTTGCTGCTAAATCTGTGGCATTTCTATGGAGAACAAAAGAAAGAGAACTGGAAGCCCTTTCCTTGAGTCTTCTAAGTGCAACTATTTTCTTGTCCTTTTCTTCTTGGATTCCACCAGCAGACAGCTATTCTTCAGGAGAGAGAGGCAAACACAGTGTAACTTTAATTTGTTGGTGGGGTATCTTATTTTTTTCCCCCAACAGCTAAAAAATTGTCTTTTGAAAAAGACGTCAGTGTAAAAATGAATAAATAAATAATCACGTTCTGTGTGAACAATCCCTTAAAGAGCATTCCAGAGGAAACACAATTTAAATTAATAACAGTCCTTACATTCTGACAATATTTTTGTATGTTTAGAGAGGAACTCTTCCTGTAATGTACCTTGTAAATTAGCGATTGGTCAGGGATCAAAATAATGAAGAAAATCTTCATTCACAGTCAGTGCTAACCAATTATATCATTTCTATAATAAAAGTGTAGTGGTATTGGCAAAATGGAGCTCTCCCATTGGCTGTGCTGTGTATTCCATCAACCACTGGCCCATCAACCACCACTCAGATTAGTGTTGTATTCTGGAAGTTGTGTTTCATTGGCTGAGGACTGAGGCACTGCTTCGCAGAGAAGAGAAGGAAAGCCTGCTTTTGGCAGATAGAGGGAGGAGAGAACCTGCCACAGAAAGCCTTCCCTCGATTGGCACAGTTTCACACAGGAGATAAAGAAAGCCTTCCTTTGATTGGCTGAGGGAGGAGGAGAGAAACAGCCACAGAAATCCTTCTCTCAACGTTTGATGGTTGACTGGGAAGGAAAGAGGGTTGCCAAGCTGAGGTTGGGAAATTCTTGGAGATTTGAGGGGTGGAGCTTGGAGAGGGTGGGGAATCATTTCCTCCTGGGCAACCTGGGGAACCCTTTCCTTCTGGGGAGCCATTTCCTCCTGGGGAACCATTGTTGCCGATCTCCAGGTGAGGGCTGGAGACCACTCAGAACTGCAAATGCTGTTCAGATGGGTAGATATCTTTCTCAGGCCCTGTTCACACAGCGTGTCTGTGTTAAACTGATCCGGTTCTGTTCCGAATATCTTTGATCCGGATATTATCAATCAGACAGTCATACAGCAATTCGAATCACTCCGCAGTGAAACCGTCTTCTGCCATCCACACGATGGCACCATGCAGTTCTTTTTTTCTCCACTTTTATGCACATTATGCGCATGCACGCATTATGCGCATATGTGCATAGGTTAAAACATTATGTGGTTATGCAGTTATTCGCATATCGCTAAGTAGTAAAAAAAATGGCGACCATAAACCGGATGTCTGAGGCTCCTTTTGCTCGGGGACAGCCTTCAGACATCTGGAAGTTGGTCAAGAACTATCCAGACAGAGAAACTACAAGGTGAAACCGGAGAACTCAAAAAACACTGCAAAGGAGCAGGTAACAAAATACTCTGTTTCCCAGAAGGATTGGGGGCAGGGCTACTATGAGTTAATACCAGAAGGCAGATGTTGCAGTCTGATCAGCTACTTTTAATCCAGTATGAAACAGCAGCGACAACTGATTATACTATCTGTCAAGTCTGATGTTTCAATAACGAGTCCTTGTTGATAAAGTAGCAAGTTTATTGTAACATATTGCAAGACTGGTCGACAGAGATTGAGAGAACTGGCGAGCATATACAAAGGGCAAACATTTAAGGTGCAGATCGGGTGAATTCCTACGGGGGGGGGGGGAACCGCCTAAGCGAGCACATTCACACATCGTTGTTACTTTATCGTTCTCAGGCCTGGCTGGCCTTGGGCACTTCCTTGGTACCCATTATCTTTGAGAAGGCACAGTAATCTTTTTCTCATAGCTAGTTGCAAAGCTTGGCTACATAACAAAGGGAAGGAGGGGGGGGGGAAGGAGAGGTTGAGCTAGCAGCACTTGAATACAGTATGGCTTTTACCCAGGAGTCATTTCCTGAACCAAAGTTTGAAAATCGATGCTAGTAGAATATAACTCAGACTTGACACTATCTACCTCCTTTCTCTGATAACCTATCCCACATTTCCCCACTTTCTCCATTTCCCTTCCCAACAGTGCCTTCTCAACATACCTTGTCTTCCTCTATTATTCCCTTCCCTCCCCAGCACTCCCTGCCAAGGCCATGCCACTCACCCACAGCACATTTCTAGCACCTGTTGTATTTCTGTCCATAATGGGTTTTATTACTAGTCTGATTATATTTCCCCTTGAAATCTAGGACAGGTATATATATTCCAAAATTTCAAGCAATAATTTCTTGGGAGTAATTACAAAGATTTAAAAGTAACTAACAGATTGAAACATGGAACACTTTCTTTAAAAAAAAAACAAGGGTACCTTGCAATCACTATTGGTCATCATGTCGATAGATCCAGGTGGGCATCCATGTTGGTCTGAAGCAGTTGAACAAAGCAGGAGTCAAGTTTCACCTTTAAGACCAACAAAGTTTTATTCAGAATGTAAGCTTTCGTGTGATCTAAGCACACTTCACTGACGCAAGTATGGAATGGCAAGCAGTCCTAAATCTAGAGAAAGTGGGCAGTGAGTTAGTATGCAGAGTCATGGAAATGTTTTTTAGCAGATTAAAAGAGTCACAAGTTGGGGTCTGGTGTTTGTTAGTTTATGTTCACTGGGCTGAAACAAGAACAATTAAGTTGGAATAGCAGATTGATGTCCATGTACTAAACCCATTAAGTATCCTGGGTGTGAATTGCAATAAATGAGAGTCTGTTGTAATGTTAGCTCTGGGTTAAAATGAGGGCATAGGTTTCTCAGGGGGTTGATTTAAACATGTAACATACATATAAACATAATTCTAGTTTGCCATTAGGAAAAAAGAATGCATTACAATATAGTGGAAGATGGGTTAGTATATGTAATGCGATAAACAGCCAATATCCCTATTTGAGTATGTCAATACAAAAAACATTATTCTGATACAGTATTCTAAAAGAGAAATACATTGGAATACTGTGGATATATAGCTATACTTGGTGAAAATGGGTTAGTATATGTAATGAGATTAAAAAAAAACCAATATCCCTATTCAGTCCTGGGGAGGTGTTTGTTCCAAGTGTCATATAATTTGTAATTCGGCAATTTCCCTCTCCATTCTGTTCTTGAAGTTCCTTTGCAGCAAAACAGCAACTTTGAGGTCACCCACTGAATGTTCTGGAAGGTTAGAATGTTCTCCTATGGGTTTCTCAGTTTTGTGATTCCTGATGTCAGATTTGTGTCCATTTATCCTTTGTTGTAGAGTTTGTCCTGTTTGCCCTATGGAGAGAACTGAAGGGCATTGTTGACATTTAATGGCATGTATAATGTTGGAAGATGAATAAGTGCATGAGCCTGAGATGGTGTAGTTGATGTTGTTAGGTCATTTGATTATGCTGTCTGGGTGTATGTGGCAGCAAAGTTGGCACCTGGGTTTATTGCAAGCTCTGGTACTGGTGTCCATGCTCAAGTGAGATGTTGTATTGTTGTATGTGAGGAGTTGTTTCAGATGTTATTTGAGGGGGCAGTCTGTGTGCAAGAAAAGGTTTACTCCCCAGTACTTTTGAAAGAGAGCTGTCACTGTCCAATAGAGGTTGTAAGTCATTGATGATACATTGAGCTGTTTTCAGTTGAGAGTTATGTGTGACCACTAGTGGTGTTCTGTTGTTGTCTATTTTGGATCTGTTTTGGATCTATTTTGGATCTGTTCTGTTGTTGTCTATTTTGGATCTGTTTTGTAACAGGTTTTCTCTAGGTGTGATTCCGGCTTTGTTGGTCTGTTTCCTAACTTCATCAGGTGGATACTTTAGTTCCAAAAAGGTTTGTTGTAGATCCCTCAGGTAAGAATCTCTGTCAGTAGCATTGGAGCAAATGCGGTTGTAAGTAATATAATCTCTGAGAAAAACACAACTGACTTTGCCACCAAATTGTGCTGCTTTGTTCTCACCCATAACTACTTCAGATCTGGCAATGAACTTTTCCTACAGATCAATGGTGCAGCCATGGGCACCCGCATGGCCTCACAATATGCTAACATCTTTATGGCTGACTTGGAGCAACACTTCCTAGACTCCCACCTTCTCCCACCTCTCTTATACTTGCATTATATTGATGACATTTTTATGGTCTGGACACATGGGAAAGAAGCCCTGGATGCATTCCACCAAGCATTCTTGGGCAACTAAAATGATTAAAGGGCAACTAAAATGATTAAAGGGCTGGAACACCTTCCCTATGAAGAAAGGTTGAAACGCTTAGGGCTCTTTAGCTTGGAGAAACGTCGACTGAGGGGTGACATGATAGAAGTTTACAAGATAATGCATGGGATGGAGAAAGTAGAGAAAGAAGTACTTTTCTCCCTTTCTCACAATACAAGAACTCGTGGGCATTCGATGAAATTGCTGAGCAGACAGGTTAAAACGGATAAAAGGAAGTACTTCTTCACCCAAAGGGTGATTAACATGTGGAATTCACTGCCACAGGAGGTGGTGGCGTCCACAAGCATAGCCACCTTCAAGAAGGGGTTAGATAAAAATATGGAGCAGAGGTCCATCAGTGGCTATTAGCCACAGTGTGTGTGTGTGTGTGTGTATATATATATATATATATATATATATATATATATATATATATATATATATATATATATATATTTGGCCGCTGTGTGACACAGAATGTTGGACTGGATGGGCCATTGGCCTGATCTAACATGGCTTCTCTTATGTTCTTATGTTCATTCAATGACTTTCACCCTACCATCAACCTGACATACACTAACCAGTCTATGCAAGAAATAAATTTTCTGGACACCACTGTAAAAATATATAATGGACACATAGACACTACCTTATACCGGAAACCTACTGACCGACAAACATACCTGCATGGCTCTAGCTACCATCCCAAACATATCAAATGATCCATTGTATACAGTCAGGCTCTATGCTACAGTAATGGAAACTGCTACAGTTAAATTATACCAAAAGGGTTTTTTGTGTTTGTGTGTGTGTGTATTACATGGCTGCCAGGGCACCACCAGTTATTTAGCTTTTAATCAGGAATGTCAAATTTAATGATAGCTATGTCTTCATTTCTACAATTATTTTAGGATGAATTTATAAAATCAATTTTAACATTGAAATGTCACAAGATAACCTTTCTCCCTAGTCCTTCCATGCTTATTTCTTTTGATAATTGATAAAACCATATAAAATTCATACATGGGAAAATGATTTCATCATGTGGAATAAATTAATAAGAAGCTATGAACATATTTGAGGAACATTTTAATGACATTTTCTTGTGCACATCGATTACATAATCTTACCTTTATGAGTTACATCTAACTTCCATTTTTTTTATTGGGGACTTAAGAAACTGGGAACATTCAGTTCCATATTTTGGCAAAACTTTGTGGTTATACAACAGTTCAGTTCCTAGGCAAAAGCCTTCTGTGTGGTGAAAACCAAGGTTTCTGCCCTCCTTGGTGAATCAAATTATCCTCTGCCCCCATATATTATTTATTTTATGTATTTACTTCATTTTCTACCCCACTTTTCTCCCCAGTGGAGACCCAAAGTGACTCCATTCTCACAACAACTCTGTGAAGTAGGTTAGTGTCTCCCAAATCCTGATCTAGTACTCTAAGTACTATACCGCAATGGTTTACTGCATTGTAAATAACACACATTTAACTGTGATAGTTTATAATGATGGCTAGTTTTTCTCTTCTGTGCGGATGCTTCCTCCTCATTACAACTGTGTGGCCATCCCAAATGGTGTGTAAAGATCATTCAGAAAGCTGTCCAATCACCTTAAATGGGGGGAGGTATTACCCACATGATGTAATGCTTCTGTGAGCCCACTCCAAAAGTGAGATGGTCTCATAACTTTCCAGGAGCTGCCTATCAGTCCCTTCACTGACCTGAGTTTGCCAAAAGAGACTGAAATATATATCCTTTGCTAATACTTTGGTGTGGTGCCTAATGCCCTTTCCCCATCTTGTACCACACTGTGCTCTGGATTATCTGAAGCCAATTTTGCAGATTGATTTTTGGATTGACTTCAAGTGATAGGACTTGATTACTAGAACATCCTTTCCAGTTCCTTGATACTTATGAGTTCCTCCATCCAACTTTAACATTCTGCTACTATGAAATGCTCACAGTTGTGAAACACTGAAAGTAGAACATTTCTCTATTATAGATGCTAATGGAGAACCTTTTTTTTTTTAAAAAAAAGATCAATTTAACTAATATTATCCTTTGAGAAGTTCATAAATCATCGTAAAACATTTAATAGAAACAGAAAATTAGCTAAAATCAGGATGGAAAAAAATGTCTAGAATTTTATACTCTGTAAACAGTAATCTCAAAATGTTAATAAATAATTTTGAAAAATGTTTTTATTGTATTCTAAAGGATCCCAAACATGGTGTAAGCAATCGGCTTGTTCCCTTGCTACAGTCCAGTTCCATACTTGCCCTTGTGTGACAGGAGCGATTTGGGTTCAGCTGCTCCTCCCTACAGAAGGTGCTTTCAGGAGGAGATGGTGAGGGAAGAAGAGAAACAGGTTGTCTGGTTATGTCAGTGTTATGCAGATGGAATACTGAAATAAGGCATTTAATTTTAATCATCCATGTCTGCATTTTTTAAAACCTGCCAGTACACAGTTTGGGTGGCTTCTAATAACAGAAACCAATGAAGTTATAAAGATTTAAAATAATAAAGATAATACAATTAACAGCAACAGAGGACCACAATACTCATTCAGCAGCCATAGACCTTCTAGAAGAAGTAGATGTTACCTTTCCCCCAAGGCACAAGATAGGAGCAGCTTTCCCTTTTAAGTGAGCTGCCATGGCTCTTTCCCACCAGATTTACACTGAACTACATTGACTTCAAAGGCACTTGCTGCAGCTAGAATATTATCCTAAAGTCAGGCTCTTTTAGTGCATGTATATTCAGGGCTTTTTTGGTAGAAAAAGCCCAGCAGGAACTCATTTACATATTAGGCCACACCCCCTGACACCAAGCCAGCCGGAACTGTGTTCCTGTGCATTCCTGCTTTTTTTTTTTTTTAAACCCTGTGTATGTATATTTGTATTTAAAAGTCTTGGGTGAAACGTATACCATACATTTTGAATTTCAGTTTTAAGCAATCATCTGTACCACTTGCCCTTTCAAACAGCTGAGTGCCAAGAACTGTCTTCAGTGCATCTTCATGGATACAAACTTCTGCAAGGTGTTATGCTAAAAAGAAACATCTTGGCAGAGATCAATCATATTTATCAATAAGTATTGTGTATTGCTGGAGGTATTTTTCATTGGTAATCATTAAGAAGGAAAGCCTATAACTCTGATGGGGGTCTAACATTTGCTTCAGTTCTGCACATGACATTCAGAACACATTTAAATTACAGATCTGTGATTAGATTGATATAATCCTTTATAATGATGTTTATTGTAGCATTTTCTGAAAAAGACGGATGAGACAGGTTTTCAAATGCCAACATTTGCTGACATTTAGTCTGTCATAGGTCATAAAATACAAAGGCAAAATAATGGTTTTTTTTATAATTTATTTCAATATTAATACAAATGTATTATTTAAGAAAAAAGCTCTTTTCCACTATGTATACCTTAAATGTAATGTTAGTGGAATAAAGATACCTGAGAAATAGCAATATTATTTTTAAAAAATCAGAGTTGTGGATTTATTAAAGTGGATGGAAGAAATCATTGATGAGTTGGTTACCCAAAAGTTCTTAGTGTGTCAGCCCCACAGGCCAGCAGTCCCCAGTATGGTGCCAATGGGCTTCATATATTCCTGCCAACACTTTTCCTGGTGCCGTCAAATGTTTTTGAATGTGGGCTTTTGCCCTGCTTTACTGTGCTCCAACTCCTACTGTGCCTACAGTCATGCAGGTCAGCAGTCTGAATCCTTTAAGCAGCAAGTAGAGGTTCAATGGGTTTGACCAATACCAGTAGCACATATTATACAGTACTGTGTGGACCTGAAAGGTAAGGGCATGGCTATTCAATCCATCAAGGGTAAGCTATCAGGCTTTGGTTTTCTAAGCAAGGCTTAGGGTTTTAGTGAAGCCACCAGTGACTTCTGTATTTGGAAGATGTTGGAGGGCTGGTTGCACAAGGTGGGATCCCAGGCTGATAGGAGAACCCCATTTTCCCCATGGTCCCGAGGGGCCTGCGAGGTGGGGTTGTAAGCCAAAATGCCCTCAAAACGAGGTTGGGGAATTAGTTTAATGGACACTTGGCTTTAATAGGAATCTTTTTATCAATGTATACCAGGCTCAACCATTCAGAGAGTGATGCTCGATAAACTGGACTCTAATTTAATAAAATCAATTGTAATTTATTTGAAATAATAGTTCTTTCATACAAGATAAAAATACAAAACAATCACACATTCACACAGGTCTATAGAAATATAGATAGATCGATAGGGGTACATATAAGGATGAACATACAGGGTGATACTACCTCTCGCAGACTCCAAGGAAGACTCCGATGGCGACGAATGAGGGAATGGGGGAGGACCCGAAACTGATCAGGAATCGGGGATGGATCTATACAGCGGGTATTGGGGGTTGCTGAATAGAAAGCACACCTGTGGGTAGCTAGTCCACAGGTTATATAGAGTCACCTGAGGGGATGGGAGGTGACTGGGAGGGGAGATGGGAGGTTCCGCTGATGACCACGAAGGCTGGACATTGGCTGGACCAATGGTGAGTCTTTGGCGACACCTGATTGGGTGTATGCTTTAACCAATGAGCTTCACCTTCATCCTGGGCATCCTGGAAACTTCCAAGTTGCGACAGGGCCTGGGGCGGCTCCAGTGATATCAGTATGGAAATGGCTGGGTGATTGGGATGAGATGGGATTATCTGGGAATGTGACAATAGGGAATCAGATATGGACCTAGGTATCCCCGGTGTAGACAAAGGGCTTGGATGTGGCAGGAGAGATCCTTCCTCTTTCTCATCATCTCCTGGGTGAGGACTGCTGTTCAGGATATTACTGAGCAATTAGGATCAACAGTTGAGCTATTAATCCATTCATAAAACAGATGGGTTGCTTGCGGGCTAGGAATGACTCAAGGTGTGTACGTGAGGTTCCCACTAAGAAGGAATGAAGCCCAACCAGGCAGGAAGATGGCTACAAGTGGTGTTAGCGAAACACAGTGGCTTCCATGCTTAGCGCTTCAACACCGGTCGCTTGGACAGCTCCGTGGCGGCGTAGCCTCCTCCTCACCATGGCGGACTCCACGCAGTAGCGGGAAAACGTCCGTGCGCGTCTGCAAGCACTCTGTGCCTGTTTAGAACACTTATACACTTATGCTGTTGGTACACATGAGTCCCATATAGTTCCTGGATAGCTTTGCTCGCACTCTCTGGCCAGACGGGTGCAAGCTCACTTCTCCAGGCGCCCTGGCAACCATGTTTGTGACTATGATATTGGGGAAAGAGGGGTCATTTTCTCACAGTTTGGGGGCAGTTTGTACTAGTGACTATGAGGTATGCTTTTGCTATGTCATGACATACTTCATTCCACACCTTTCATAAAATCATAGAGTTGGAAAGTACCTCCAGGGTCATCTAGTCCAACCCCCTGGGGGACACTGTGGGTGAGTGAGCTGATAATGTGTTTACATGGTGACAGGACAGCTCAAGTTGATCTCTGCTGCTACTGTACGTTAGCTTTTCAGGGAGTTGCATCCATATCATGGTCAGGCAGTCAAAAACTGATCAATTCTGAAGAGGAGTGAAGATAAAAATTGGAGCTTGCTCAAAGACTGATCTTTGACTGGTGGCAGTGCCCCAACAATATTTATTGGTGAGAGACTTGGAGGGGGCACACTGCTTCAGCACTGTAGTGCTCCCCCTTGACCAAGTGTCAATTTTGGGCAGCTATAAGCTGGGTCTTGTCCATGCTGGGTCTGGGGCATGCTGGGTCTGTTGGGTCTGAGTTATGGTGGACCGGATTACTGCTAGGGAAGTGCCATGGTTGGATTACTATGCCCTGAAGGCCCATATATCATTTCACCACAACCCTGTTTAGGTGGCAAGCATATTTTAGCTTCCCTGCGGAGCCAAATGGACACCATGTGGCTTCAGATGGCACTGCGGGATCCTTGGCCCCCAGGCGACTAATTAGATGAACTAGCGGAGATGTGGCATCAACAACTCTCTGCAGCCATCGACAAGATCGCTCCCCAGCACCCTCTCCGCTGCCACTCACGGCTTGCACCGTGGTATACTCCAGAATTGCAGCTGATGAAATGGCGGCTCAGACAACTAGAGATGCGTTGGCAATATGCTCGTGATGAGGCTACAAGAACATCCTATAGGCGGTTTATGAAGATCAATGAGATGGCAGTCAAGGCCACAAAAAAAGGCTACTTTGCAACCCAGATTGCGTCTGCGAATTCTTGCCCGGCACAATTATTTAGCACCATTTGGACCCTTAGAAATTTGCCACAGAGCAAACCAAACAATAGGGAATTGGAAATTGGCTGTGAGGCTTTTGCAGATTTTTTCGCAGATAAAGTCCTGTCACTCCGCTGCAATCTCCCCGCCAATTTTGATACAGTAAGTGAACTTGAAGCTCCAAGCCTGTCTTCTGGTTTGAGCTTGGATCATTTTGCTCCACTCAGCCTGAGGGGAAGTCGACAAAGTCCTTTGTACTGTGTGTCCCACTACCTGAGATCTAGACCCATATCTGTCTAGGCTGATATGTGCTTGCCGGATGGAATTACAGGTCCTTGATGGAAGGGACCTTCCCCACACCCCTTAAGGAGGCGGTGGTTCACCCTCTCCTCAAAAAACTACCTTTGGACCCAGCCATATTGGCAAACTATTGCCCGATGTCAAACTTGCCCTTTTCAGGTGAAGTCGTTGAAAGGGCAGTGGTAGTACAGTTACAGGGATTTTTGGATGCTTCCGTGTTAGACCCATTTCAGTCTGGCTTCCACCTGGGTCATTGGACAGAGACGGTACTGGTCGCCCTCATGGATGATCTTCTGAGACATTTGGATCAGGGCGGCTCAGCAGTATTGTTGTTAGATCTGTTGACTGTATTTGACACAGTCAACCACCAGCTACTGTCTCACTGCCTCACCAACACAGGGATCCAGGGGTCTGCTCTTCAATGACTTACCTCTTTTCTCCAAGACTGGGGACGAACAGTGACTATAGGAGAGCAATCGTCCCAGAGGCACCCACTTGTATGTTGTGTGCCCCAGGGGGTGGTTCTCTCCCCAATGTTGTTTAACATCTACATGTGCCTCCTTGCCCAGATTGTCCAGATATATGGGCTGGGATGCCATCATTATGCGGATGACACCCAGCTCTATCTATTGATGGGAGGCTGGTCCAGCTGTGCCCTGGAAGATCTGGACCTAGTATTGCAAGCTGTGGTGAAATGGCTCAGGCAGAGTTGACTGAAATTGAATTTAGTGAAGACAAAGATCCTGTGCCTAAGTTGTAGTGGCCTGGGAAGAGGGATCCCTCTGCCAACCTTTGATGTGGTGCCTTTAGCACCAGCACCAAAGGTCAAGAGCTTAGGGGTGCTCCTGGAGCCTTCATTGACAATGGAGGCCCAGATAGCAGCCACTGCCAAATCCACATTTTATCATCTTAGGTGGATAAGGCAGCTGGTTCCATACCTGGAGTGCAATGAATTGACAACAGTGATCCACACAATGGTCACCTCAAGAATAGACTACTGTAATGCCACCCCACCCCTCCCTCCCCACTGCTTGAGTAGCAGTCTAACCCCCACACTAGCCGCAAGATGTATCTGTGGTGTAAGGGAGGGAGGAGAGGCAGAGAGAAATAAAGCAAGAGAGAGAGTGCGGGAGAGCGACAGTGAGAGAGAGAGTGCGAAACGAGAGAGCGACAGTGAGGGAGAGAACAGCAGAGAGAGAAAGAGTGGCAGGGAGAGAGAGAGGGAAAGTGAGAGAATGGCAATGAGACAGAGAGTAACAGGGCTGTTGGGGGGAGTTCGAGGGCAGCACCCCATCTGCTATGCTGTCTAGGGGTGAACCAGAGGAATGGTCTGTGCCCAGGGCAAAGGTGGCTTGACCAACAGATGGCAGGATAGTGATCGGGGGCAATCCCTAGCCTTAACCTATTTCCACACTGGGGATTTTACTCTTGCTGTAGGTGTAATAGGTGTAAATAGTTAATAAAGTGGCCCCATGTTAAACCCAATCTAGTATCTGTCTCTTTCTTCCAACTGGGGGGGGGCTAGGGTTGCCAATCCCCAGGTGGGGACAGGGGATCCCCCGGTTTGGAGGCCCTCTCCTCGGTTCAGGGTTGTCAGAAAGCAGGGGGGGGGAGGGAAATGTCTGCTGGGAACTCTATTATTCCCTATGGAGATTTATTCCCATAGAAAATCATGGAGAATTGATCCGCAGGTATCTGGGGCTCTGGGGGGGGGGCTGTTTTTTGGGGTCAGAGACACCAAATTTCCTGTATAGCATCCAGTGCCTCTCCCCAAAATACCCCTTAAGTTCAAAAAGATTGGACCAGGGGGCCCAATTCTATGAGCCCTAAAAGAAGGTGTCCCTATCCTTCATTATTTCTTATGGAAGAAAGGAATTGAAAAGGTGTGCCGTCCCTTTAAATGTGATGGGCAGAACTCCCTTTGGAATTCAAACATGCTTGTCACAGCCTTGATCTTGGCTCCACCCCCAAAGTCTCCTGGCTCCACCCCCAAAGTCCCCAGATATTTCTTGAATTGGATTTGGCAACCCTAGGCAGGACTGCATTTGTTATCTGAGTCCAGTAAAAGGGAGTGGTTCTTATTCATAAAACTCTACCCTTTATGGTCTGGGACCTTCTCTCAATGGTTGCCTCTTTCAATAGAACCCCCTGCAGTACCTCTGTTTCTCCAATTAACATCTGTATGGTATTTCCTCTTATGAGCTTGTTACTATAGCTGCTCCCCAATCTTGGTCTTTTTTCCTGGTTTCTACCATGTTGTGGAATGGTTTTTCTGGGGTAGATGAAAAGCATCCTGCGAGGGGATTTAGAAGTAGATGGTGCTGTTTGGCAAGTTTTTTCAGCAGTTAGTATTGTAGAATAACTGCTTACATCCTTTAAAGATATTTTTAAAATACTGGAAATTATCTAGATTTTAAATATTTAAGGCATTTTTCTTCACCACTGAAGAAATATGTTAAATATATTATAATAAAAGTTATGTGACAACTGAGTGATATGTTTCTATTAGCACTGCAGGATGAAAAAGTGCTGGTCATATTAGTGAAATGTGCTGTCATAAATTTCCTTGACATTAAAAATGCAATAACTTGTTTAAGTTATTTTAAAAAGAGGTGGAAGCTTTCAATATAGCCAACAATTAAATATTAATACAATGCTATGAGTTTGTCTTGGTACTTAGCGTTTTTATAATATTGATAAATGCCAGAATTCTACTTCTCACAGAAGATTACGTTTAGAGGTGAGAGGGCTCTTTCAAGAGGTTATCTCCTAACTAAGATATTTGGATCCTGCTTTGCTTGGTCAATATTTTGTTTGTTTGCTGACCAGTTCTAAAGTTTGTTCCACATTATCTCTGGATCTCTTTTGTCACTGAGACTGTAGTGTTTGAACACTTATGTTTTAATATATTCATGTAGATAAGGAGACCTTGAACTTTTCATTACACATTATGTATGCAGCCAATGTGTTGCTTCAGGACATTGGACAAACATCTTACTAATGTATGAATGTTTAGTCTTAATGAACAGTCTGAAGCAGCAGGGTATGATTTGGTCAAATTGACCCGTTTTTTTATAAACTGAGAGATTTTAATGCTTAATTGACCACAAACACATATTTCCACATCACCAGATGGAAATAAAATAGGTTTTCACTATGATTGTTGAGTAGACTAAATATTTAGCAGATGAATTTAAAAGGATTTCAATACCTTCTGTATGCACAGTAAAAGTAGCCATCAGCCACTACCAACTTTTGTAGTTCTATTATAACTTGATATTGTCTATCTTTTTTATATGACAGTTGTTGTTTAATGGTTTAATTGCCAATTTTGTGATAGGTTTGCTTCTAACACAAGGATGTGCACGAAGGATGGGCACAAACTGAACCATGAAAGCAGGGCTTCAGAAGAACATGCCTCCCATGAACCCTCCTTGAACCTCACAACCCTCCATGGAGGTGTGTGAGGTTTGAGGAGGGTTTGTGCAGGCTCCAAAGGCATTTAAATACCTTCAGAGCCTGACTAGAAGTGAGTTCTGAAAGGCATTGAAACGCTGTTGGAGCCCACAACCACTCCTCTGGCTCGAGCTGAGTGAGCTTCAAAAGCAAAATGCCTTTGGAGCCCAACTCCAGACTGACTGAACTCTGAGAGTGAGCTCTAAAGCCCTTTAAAGGACTTCAGAGCTCATTCTTGGAGCTCAGTCAAGTCAACTGGCCCCACTCAACTGAGCTCTCTAAGTGAGATCTGAAGGTTTTTATAGGCCTTCAGAGCCCACCTTTGGGTGTAGCCTGGCCATATAAGTGCATATAAGGCCTATAAAAGCCTTCACTCTGGGAGCTCAGTCTAATTAGGCAGCTCTACTCGATTGAACTCCCAGAGGGAGCTCTGAAGGCCTATAAAGGCCTTTGGAGCTCACTTAGGACAGGCTGAACCAGATGAACCACAAACCAGTTCATCAAACAAATTCTGTTTTCCCAATTTGTGCCCATATTTAATGTGCACTCACAGACACATATGCTCCTTTTGGGATTTGTTTTGTTTGTTTAAAGGAATAGGCTGTATCTAGAATCCTACCTGGCTCACACAATTAAACCAATGCAATAAAATCATTTTAAAAATCCATAAAAATATCAGTACTAAAACAAACCATAAAGCAGTGTTCAGCAACCTAAAATTATATTTATAAAACAGTCCTAAGGCTAGGAGCAGACCATAAAAACAGTTTGAAAAGATAGAACCCCTCAGTTAAAAGCTTGGGTAAACAGAAATGCTTCAGCATTGTATATAAAGGAGCAATAAGTAGGCTTCCCAACCCTCCCGCCCTGGCGGGGGACCCCAGGATTTCCACCCTCTTCCCCCACTCCCCCAAAAAATGGAAGCAGGGGGGAGGGGGTGGAAACGGCGCCGGGGAGCATGGCCAGCCGCCACATCCTGGAGCCGGCGAGGCCGCCGCGCCGCTGCTTCCCCCTCCCCTCCCACCGCAGCTGCTCCTCCGAGATGAGCCCAGGCTGAGCCCATCTCAGAGGAGCAGCCAAGAGGCGGCAGCAGCGTAGGGGAGGGCGAGGCAGGCCAGGAGCATGGCGAGCCGCGAATCCAGGCCCTTCTAGGACCCGGACTCGCGGCTCGCCACGCCCCCGGCCCGCCTCCACCACCCCCTCCACTTCCACCCCAGAGGCGGAGCGGGCGAGGTGGCAGCGGCGCGGCGGCCTCTTCTCCGCTCGCCGTGGCTGCTCCTCCGAGATGGACTCAGGCTGAGCCCATCTCGGAGGAGCAGCCACGGCGAGCAGAGAAGAGGCGTCAGCTGCGCAGGGGCGGCTCGCCGTTTCCCCCCTCCCCCTAGCTCCACCCCATTGTCTCCTGGCTCCACCCCCAAAGTCCCCAGATATTTTGGGGGTTGGACTTGGGAACCCTAGCAATAAGGTATATGTCAAGCTAACCTGAAGTGGGAAGATGTTCCAGATATGATATGCCACCACTGGAAAATCTTGTTAGCATCCTCTTCACTTTTGCAGTGAGGGGCACAAAGAACAGGGCTTAACTAGTTTGATGGAACTACAGGGGTTCCTTCAAGGATCTTATTACAGAACTAGTTAGATACTGAAAGATAGGGGGAACACATAGATGAAACTTACTAATTTTGGTGTATTTGATGGGAAATTATAATACTTTGCCCCAGCAGTTGGCTTGATTACTTGGTGCATTGTTTTCAGGGTTGGTTGAACTATGGCTGAAAGAGATAGGAAGTCTAAAGCTTTACAAAGGCATAGCCAGGATGGACAGCACATGTACACTACTACCTTGAGCAGTGCTCACCAATGATACATTGTCATTCATCCATCTGGACCCATCCGTTAGTCTCAGTTCATTTATTCAGGTCCCTGTCCACCACCTTGAGTAACATCTTAACCATCAGGCATTGTGTAGCTGAGAAGAAAAGGAATGTGAAACTGATCTTTTTTTTCCCCCTCCTGTCACTGAGTACAAAAATGGTAAATACATAAGCCCAATCTGGCATGCTCCATTTTGACCAAATATGTTAAAGGGAGGGGAAATAATAGTATTAAAGAAGTTTGATAACATGCCAGCACAGGTTCACTTGCACTGGAAAGCAAACTTGATTGCAATGTTTGTTGCTTGTTAGTCATTAAGCTAGACTAGCATTACTAAAACTTTTGATTTAGAAATATGTTCTAAACATTCATGCTAAATGGTGTTCTTCAGCTCTTTCCTCCATATTATCTCAATAATGTCCCTTAACCAATTTCAGATATCAAATAAGTCACAATTTATTTGTGATGCAGTGTTCCTTTGCCTCACATGCTTACTGGGAGGGATGGCTGATCTTTGGGCATCCAAGATGAGATTTCTTTTTTTTCCCTATCCTTTTTTTTTGTCTCTTGTCGTATCTCATTTATCTATTCTTGGTTCTTTATCTTCCACATCCTGTTGCAGATAAATGAGGTTCCTTTTGAATATGTCCAGCATGAATCCATCATGTTGCAGCATGAATTCATCATAGTTCATGTTGGTAACAATGGAAGAATAAAAGTACACAAGAGAAATTACCATTTATGGGTGTAAGAAAGCTGTACTGTAGATTTTCTTTTGTAATCTAAATCTTCCAGCTTTACCATAATTCCTTAGTAGTTGCTAAGATTTTTTTTTACATAATCAAACCATAATTCCAAAATAATTACCTTTTTTTAAAGTTCTTTTTGCAATGAACTTGTGAAAGTAATCCACAAAGAACCTTTTATTTTAGCTGAATGCTTTTAAAATAAATTCAGTACCTTTGCACCTAGCAATTGGACAAGTACAAAAAATAATCTCATCGCTGAAATAATGGTTGTGTGAATATAGTCTGATTAGCTTCATGCTACCAACAACTCTAGAGAATTGCCACATATCCAAGTTTCTGAATACCTGAATATTTTTTATGTCCTCCAGGCCATTGGATACTTTTAGCTTATGCTATGTCGGAATAAAGTAATTTCTACTCTCTTGCTACATAATTAAATGAGTGACTCACTCTTGTATATGTCTGAAGAAATTCAGCATTTTCTCCTAAGAACAAAAGGATCCTATTCCCATTTATTCATAGCAAGAAGTTTAATAGCGTTTCATTGTATAAAAGCAATAAAAAACTAATAAAGTAAAAAAAAAAAAACACAGCAACCAACTGATTTTTTTTCATTCATTTCACAGGCATCAAAAAGGATCTTTAATGATACTGTTCTGTTGCTCAGATACAGAGTATAAAGGTTTGTGACTTATACAAAACTAAAGATTTCAGAGTCTTCAGGGAGTGACAGGGTTCTGATTTAGAGGATTAATATTGAGATATGATACCTTTTGGCCTATGGGTTACCATTTCAGTTCCAGAAAAGAAAGCAATGACTAAGTCATAGGTGAATCTATTAAGCGTCAACAGAAGCAGAAAGTTTGTAGAGTGTTTATGTAGAAAAAAATGTCTTAATATTGCAAGTAAAATAAACAACAACAAAAAACTTTTGTAGGTATTTGCTTCCCAAACATAAAGGGGCAAGGGGAGGATCCAATGCCTTTAATGTTAGCCAAACTCACTTGTTTGTTTGTAGTTAAATAAGACGCATCTGTTTTAAACATAAATCTATTGACATGTGAAAAAAAATACAGCAGGAATCAATGATGAGTGCAATATAAGTTACAAATAGTTTATTATGTGGAAAAAATGATATGGATATAGAAGCCAGTAAAAATCAACTATGCATACTGTTAAATGGCCAGATTGCTGGTGAAAGGTTTCACCTTCACATATCTTGGATATCTGTTAGCACCATAGCGAAATTCCAGGAAGTGTAACTTTCTTCAATTAGAAGTTCCAAAGATTGATATTGAAAGGAAGCAAACAAACTTGCAGCAGAATTGGGGTTAAGGGAAAAAAAAATAGGTAACTAAATCAATATATATCTAATTCTCACTACATCTCCTCTGCTGAGGAATGAGACTCAAACCTCCTTCCCAACGTGACTCTAAGATGGGCCCTCAGAGTCCTAGGAAATGGGAAAGGTCAGAGAAAAGGAGCACAGAGCAGGTGAGATGGCCCCTTGGAGTCTTGGGTAGGATATACGGGCAGGGGAAGTGGAGCAGAGAACACCGAGGCTGTTGACATGCTATTAGGGGAAAAGAAGAACAGAAATGTTTTGGGAAAAATATTCCCTACACTGCAGAGTCCCACAATGCCTGCTCAACACCTCCAAACCAACCCAGCCCTACATCAATTGGATTCTTAGGTGCACAGCTTTCACTGCAGAGCACCCTGGGGGTCCCTCAGTATCTCGAGTTCTCCCCAGTGGCTGCAACAAGAAGAAATACTTATGCAGCTACAAAGCAGAAGAGACTAAGATCTTGATTACCAGCTCATTATTCTAACCTGGCCTCCTCAGAGTTTCAGACGGGGAATTTTACTGGGAACTCAGCCCTAAGAACTACATCAATTGGGGGGTGGGGCAGCTAAGACAGCCTGAAAAACAGAAGTGGATATCTGAGTTATCTGAAGTGCTTTCAGGAAAACAGAATGGGGAATTTTCAGGGGGAAAAAAATTGAACCATAGCCTCCCATAGAGTTGCCACCTCCTGGAGATTTTAGGAGCGGAGCCTGTGAAGGTCTTGGGGAAGGAAGAGACCTCAATTAGTGTGACCACACTTGGGGTGTGGCCTGGGTTGTCCCCGTGCTGCCATCGCCCTGTGTGTCCCCCACCTGTGCCCCAATTAGACCAGAGGTCTCAGAATAGGGGGTGGACTGAGTTATGTCACCCAGGTGGTCCTACTCTCCCAGCTAGGCATTTCAGGCTTGACTCCCCCTCTCTCTGTGTGTGCAGTCTCTTATTCAGCATCAGCTTCTCTCCTCCCTGACCTCTCCTGTGGCCTCCTTTTATTCTCTTTATGATTGTACTGATTTTATTGATTTTATGATTGCGATCATTATTCTATGATCTGTTGAAAGCTGCCCTGAGCCCGCCTTGGCAGGGAGGGCGGAGTATAAATCAAATTAAACTTAAACTCTTCCTTTTTCTCCACCCCCTCCTGAGATCCTACCTCCCTGTGCTCCACCCCCCTTCTTAGGCAGAGATGGGGTGGTGGTGGTGGCTTCCAGACTGTGTTCGCACTCTTGGGGCCTCTGGGGTGGGGCACCTTCCCTGCAGCTTTATCACGGTGGCTCATGCCGCCACAGTTTTGGAAGCGCCGCTTCTGCCGCTTCCTCCCAGTGGTTGGCTTCTCCTCCCCATCCCCCTTAGCTGCCTTCTAACCATATGGAATTTCAGTATGAGTATTGTTGTCTCACAATCCGACAAAGCTTCAGATAGAGAAATACAAAATATAAGTGGTTGATTATTGCTTTCAGGGAGTGACCCTACTTCAAAAAGTAATATATTATTACAAAGAGATGGTGATAGTAATGTAGTCAATCACACTTGCACCCTTATGGTTATTATAGGTGAATTCTCCATGTTTATCTCCATCAAAGTTGCTATTTAGGAGTACAAAGCCAACCTTATTGATCAACTGGTTAAAGATTATACCATGTTTATTAACTAAAGAATCTTTTGTATTTCTCCTACCATTATAAAAATCACCATCATAGATATCTCCCCTAACTTTTAAATTACTATTTCCAATGTGAGCATTAAAATCATGTAACAATATTATTTGTGCCTTGGGATATTTAACTTCAACTTCTCAGATGTGGTTTTCCAAGTCAGGTCAACAGTTCTCATAACAAAAGGATGAGGAGTGGGGAGGAATATATACATTCACTATCAAAATAACCTGATCTTTAAAGTCAAAAGGCAAGCAATGTTATAGCACACTTCTCTGATGTAGAAACCAGACATTCCAGCCCCCCACTAGGATATCCAGTAGTAGTTGGGGTCAAGAGTTGCACTGAGTGTGAAAGGAATCCATTTAATGTCAATTTTGACGTTAACTAGGTCTCTGGAATAAGAATTATATCAACATTCATTCATTCATTCATTCATTTATTTTATTCAATTTTTAGCCTGCCCTTCCTGTAGAACAGGCTCAGAGCGGGTTACATCATTAAAAAATAATAAAATATGTAAAATTTAAAATTACAGAGAATAATAGGTACTAAATGGCAAATTCTGCCTCACAGACATGGCCTATTGTCCTTGGTCAGCAGGTCTTATAGCGCTGGGATGGAATGAAGGGGGGAGGCCGATAACAAGTGATGTCCACTGCCTCAACTAAAGAGCTCTGTTTTACAGGCCCTGCGGAATTGAAGCAGAGCCTGAATCTCCAGGGGGAGCTCATTCCACCCGCAGAGGCCAGGGCCAAAAAGGCCAAAAAGGCCCTGGCCCATGTCAAGGCCAGATGGACGTCTCTAGGGCCTGGGTATTACCAGAAGTTGTTGGGTTGCTGATTGTAAAGACCTACAGGGCTCATACAGGGTGAGGCGATCCTGTAGGTATGCTAGCCTCTGGAAGTATAAGGCTTTAAATGTAAAAATATCTTATGAACTGTTAGAACGTAAGCTTCTGGATTTTATTTGACCATCCAATAACACTCCATGAGAGACACTTTAAATAATGCTCAACATGGGTCTCTGACTGCCAGTTTAGTTTCTCCATTTTACTCATCTCTTTAGAATCCATCAAGATCACGCCATTTTTTTTTAAATCTGAATGCTGAGCAGGGGTGTGCATTCTGTTTGGCTGAACCAAATACAACTCCCCAAAACAGCTGATTTGGCTTTATTTGGGCCATATACAGTCAAATCAGATTCTCTGATCTGATTCAGCTGCTGAATACTGCTGAAATCTGATTGCCATTCGGCTCCATTATACCATATGAGCCGTTGAAGTCAATGCCAAAACAGGGTATAATGAATTGCGGCTGTGGGGAGGGGATGTAAGCCAAAATGCCCTCAAAATGAGGTTGGGGAATTGACAGGTGGGCACCTGGTTTAAAAAGGATCTTTTAATCTATGTATATAGGCTGCACGTCCATAAATTATTGCTTAAAATTACCAGGGACACTAAGCAAAAACCATTAAAATTTATTGTAGAAAAATATAGGCACACATACAAGGTAATAAAACATACATACAGTCCTAAGAAAAATAGAGAGAGATTCAGAGATAACACAAGGATGGACAAACAGTGTGATAATTACCGATCGTAGTCTTCCAGGAAGACTCCAATGGCGATGAATGAGGACTAGGGGAGGGGACCCTCAACTGATCAGGAATTGGGGATGTATCTAGACAGCAGAACTGGGGTACTGCTAGATATACACCTGTGAGGAGCTGGGTCACAGGTTATAAGGACTACCTTAAGCCCTTAGGGGATGGGAGGTACAGGGGCGGATGACAGTGGTCAGCTGGTACATGGCCTCAGAAAAAGGGGAGGCTCTGCAGTGACCATAAGGGCTGGACTTCTGCAGTAGCCAATAGCCAGTTAATTGGAGGCCCCTGATTGAATGCTCATAGCTAGCCAATGAGCAGACTTGGCCTTAGTTACCTGATTGGACTTCCAGGTAACAATGGGCCAAGGGGGAGGCTTCAGGATAACCATTAAGGGAAAGAATGGGAAAAATTGTTAAGGTGGGGGGTACTTAAGTCTATCAAACTTATCTAAAAAGATGACAATAGATGGCCAAATTGCTACCTAGGTAAAACCCGGTATACACAAAGAAACTTGGCTCTGGGTGAAGATGTTCTTCCTCCTCTTCGATCTTCTATTGGCACCCGTCTTTGTCTAGAGTTCCGTTAGACAAAGGCTTAGGCGGTCTGGCAGGATCCACACCTAAGATAAGCTTGATGGCTTTATGCATAGGTGACATGTGTTGCATACATGAGCCTCCCGCTTCGCTGTTATAGAGTCTGGCACTGCAGGAAAACAGCTGCTGGTGGTGTTAGCCTCCCAAGATGGATTCTATGGCTGAGGCTGGAAACTGCTTGCCTGGACAGTTCCTGGCGGCACACCTTCTTCCGCTGCAAAGGCCAAGATGGGGATCACATGGAGCGACTGGGAACCATCTGATCTTCTGGTTAGCCCTCCTTGAGAAACACGGAGAGCTGCTGCAATGTTGTGGCTGTTAGTACTCATAAGTCCCTTCCAGTTTGGTAGACAAAACCCACGTTCTCCTGGCAGATGTGTGTGAGTTGAGTCTCCAGGCACCCTGGTAACCAAGAGGGTGACTACGATGTTCTGGAATTAGGGGTATTTTTCTCACAGGGAGGGGGTTTGAGGTAGGGGCTCAAACTTGCTCCCAGCCAGCCAGCCATGTCCTGGAGGAGCAGGCAGCTCTTGCCACCTCCTCACCAGCAACCTGGCTTCTTCCTTCTCACATTGCCTGCACCAAGCTAGATCTTCCCATCAGGACTGGACAAAAGTGGCCACTTGTTGGCATGGCTACAGCAGTTCCTTTTCTCCTCAACACCAGGATTCCAAGTTGGAGAGGTTCTGGGATGCAATTCTGGTGCATTCCGGCAGAAAAAAAGTCCTGACCAAAGCAAATGCCCATAGACTAGCACAGCTAATTTTGTAATCATTCCCAGAGTCGATGGACAGTTTCTCACTTGCCTGCAAATTCCAATCTATAAAGATAAGTGGCTGCTGAGGAGTGGGAGATCATCAGAGTATCTCTGGGTCTCTGCAAATTAGGACATACTGTTGTTCTGTCCTTGAAAGCTACAAACTTCAGGGAAGCTGTACCTTATTAAAATTTGGTGCTCAAAATAAATTATTTGTCTTAAAACCACAATATAGGCAAAAGTGACATGCCAGTATATCTACTCAGGATGCCATCTTGCCTTCCCCTTTAAAGTGGATTCATCTTTCTATAGACAATTGGATGAGGGACATTATTTTCCATGGCTACACGAGAGTTTGGACCATTCCCCAGAAATACTAATGGTGTCTTCTATGTCCAGGTGAACAGAAAAATACCAATGAACCATCTACTGAAAATCAGGGCTATAGAAGAGTTTGAATTTATACCCCACTCTTCACTACCTGAAGGAGTATCAGAGTGGCTTACAATCTCCTTTCCCACCCCACAACAGACAGCCTGTGAGGTATATGGGGCTGAGAGAGCTCTCCCAGAACTGCTGTTGAGCAGAATAGCTTTGAGAGAACTCAAGAAGAACATACTCTCATCAGAATTTTTTTTTCAGAAATGTATTCTGTATTTCTCACAGTCTCTAAGTAAAATAGTGACGTAAGTAATACTGGACTTAAAATTCCTAAATAGATTTGTAAAATAGACACTTCTGCATGAAGACCCTGAGGTCCACAGCTAAGCCTTTAAACCACAACTGCTTCATGACTTCTGTAGACCTCACAGAGGCCTCCTTACATATCCACATGTGACATACCCATCCTCCATCCCGTCAGAAGTTCTTGTTTTCATATGTAGACAGCAATGTTCCCTTTAAGCTGCAGGGTCTTCTGAGCAAAAATTCTACTTTGTGATCTACTGGCGTTAAAGTTGTGAGCTACTGCATAAATTAGCATGCTCTGGGGTCATCCTTCCTGAGCTAAGACAAAAATGTGTGAGCTGGAGGCTAAAAATCTGTGAGCGAGCTCACGCTAACTCATCTTAGAGAGAACACTGGTAGACAGCTACTACCAATTCATAGCCTTTAATTAAAGATTAAGGGGGCACTTGGGGCATTATTGTCTTATGTGATCAGTGTTTAACACTGATCACATTAGAAAACAATGCCGCAAGTGCCCCCTTGATCTTTAATTAAAGGCTATGAGAGCCAGTGTTGTATGATGGTTAACAGGGGTCGTTTTGTAGAAAAATAGGTGGTGGAGCTCATCCAGGGATTGTTATGCACCTACTATTCAATGGACAAGGTGGGAAGGAGGAGATGGAACTCTCAGAAAGGTTCAGGAGCTGTGCTCCTGTGAGCTTCTGTTGAATCCAAGGCCTGGTGGTTAGAAAGTTGGATTTGGATCTGAGAGACCCAGACACCACTCTACCATGGAAGCTTACTAGATGAAGTTGCACCAGACACTCTCTTTCAGCCTAAACCCTTTCACAGAGTTTTTGCTGTGAGGATAAAATAGAGGAGGAGAATAAGAGGTTATAAATCATTTTGGATGCCTTTGGGTGAAAAAAGCAGACTATGAAATAAAGTGCATCCTGGAAATAAATAAATAGTACATTTCAGGCTTTAAATTTCATTGCATTTAGTAACAGATGATGCTTTGGTAAAGAGTTTTGGCAGAGACGGAAATGGTTGAATGACAGTGCAGTTTAAACAATCATTCTTCAGGTCAGATCTGGTAAACAAAATGGGCATAATTATACTGGCTGCTGAATAGTGCTTTACACAGAAGAGGTAAGTGTGATTATTGCCTGCTCTTGATCTGCATCTAAATAAAGACTTTCAGACCAAAACATAATTTGGTCAGCTTATCAGCTTAAGTGTGCACCAAATTCACTTAAAAAGGACATTATTTAAGCTTTAACAATCATTTGGATCATATGGATAACATTGCTGTGAATTATGCCACAGTATCCTAACAAAAGCTGTCATTTGACTAGCAGAGCTTCACTGTTTCCTAGATATAAATGGGATCATTTGGCTTCTGCCAGGGTTTTTTCTTTTCTTTTCTGAGCTTGAGTGATTCTTCTTTTGTCATTTAGGACAAGAGGAAAAGTAGATGACAGAAAGAAAAATGCTTGCAAACCAGTCAAGAAGAGTCTTGAATTGTAACATTATTATTTTGTAATTAGCTCAAAGATACAAATTAACAAAATATATGCCAATTTACATTGCATCTTTGCAACCATGAAAAGGATTAATTATATATATTGCTCTTTATGCAGTACAACTGCAAAAAGGAAGAATATAACATTTAAAGCTTGTAATTACTCATTCGTTTCACAGCTTCCTCTGTGTTATTCTGTGGCAGTCTTGAATATGTTCATTTTTGGTACTGCATCGAACTAGATATTTCCATTATAACTCACCCCCCCCCCCAGCTAGATGAGCTCATGGAATCACTGAATATTACATAGTGCCTCGAGATACATGCTTCTTGACCTTTTCTACCAGCTTAAGACAAGTTCCTTAGTTAGCAGGATAACATTTTGACCTTTCTAATCCAATCTTCATGTACTCTTGTATATTTCAAATAAAGGCTTCTTTTTGGTTAAGTATACTGACATCTGCCTTGGCAAGGTTCTCCAGGAGGACTCCATTACTCCAATTTAGTACCTCTAACAATATGGTTAAGCACTTTGTGCCAGAACATTTCATAAGCTATCTGAATAGGATGGAAAAGACAAGAGTTTAGACCTCAACAATTAAAGTAAAAATTCCTCAGTGAAAATCAAGGACAAAAACAGATGAGGATGGGGTTATATAAGGCAGTTCCAAACTGGGGTTTTCCTCCACTATACACTGGGTCTATGGAACCAAATTCTGATCTGAACTAAAAATGTAAAATTTCTGAGAATTTTTACACCACGGGAAGGAGAGGACTTTCCTCCCTACCCTCACCTGATTTGGAAGAAAAAAATAGAAATTTGAAAATGAAAATATATACAATACTTACTTATCAAACTTAAATCTATTTAACAATATAAAATGCATCCCTAAGAACTTAGTTAGTGTATAATATATTAATTGGCATGTTTATGGAATTCAAAAACCACAACTGCCTCAATTTTATACAAGCAAAAATACAATCAAACCAAATATTAAAGTGTTAAATTTAATATTCAAATTCCCCAAATCTCCAGGTATTTCCCAACACATAGCTGGCAACCGTGGCTGAGGTCCAAGAGAAGTTTCCTAAGCAAGTTTAGAATTAAGCTCCCTTGAGGGCATAGCATAGCAAAGAAAATCTGTTAAAGATTTGAGTCGGGACAAATCTGTTAAAGATTTGAGCAGAATGGAATTAAAACATAATATACTTCCACTTCTCTTTTATTTGGGATCCAGGGGAAATGATGAAACTGCAACAATACTGTGCCCCTAAATTGTTTAAGGTAATTACATTGCTTTAAATTTAAAATGATATTCAGTTATATATTTAAACAACGCAGCAGATAACGCCTGAATATATTTGATCATTGGTAAAGAAGTCAGTATTTCAGGATTATGCCCTTATTTGATCCTTTTTTTAAAACTGAAGATGAAATAAAAATACATTTTGCTGTAACAGCAAGAGAAGAGTCATCTGCCATTTCATTTGCATTTATGGAACACAAAATGCTGCCGAGCCTTTAGCCTCCAGCATCAACTGCACACCAAGCATTCATGCAATTTGTTTTATTTTATTCGCTATCTATGCCAGCGGAGGAGCAGTTAGTGCACTACAGATGCAGATGTAGTCACTTGTAGCCATATGGGGTGAGAAAGTTGGAGCAAGATCAGGGGCATAAACTTCACAATGACGATGAAAACAATGACAATGATGACAACAATGGCGGCGGCGGCAATGGAACCGTCCTCGAACTTGTGAGTGAAAGTTAGATGAGAATATACAGATATAAGACGCCATAGAAATTACACTAGGGCTGTGATCAGACACACTAAATAATGTACTTTCAATCCACTGTCAATGCACTTTCCAACTGGATTTAATTGTGTGGACTGGCAAAATCCAGTTGGAAAGTGCTCTGAAAGTGGATTGAAAGCATATCATTTCCTGAGTGTAATCGCAGCCCAGGATAAGCTTCGCGTGATATCACTTTATAACCATTCTTTTTGCATACCCTTTAGGGCTGTCTGAAATCATCCAAGCTAAAACAATGGTCTCAATACAAAAAAACCCCCTAAGCTGTAAAGAGCCCCGTGGTGCAGAGTGGTAAAGCTGCAGTACTGCAGTCTGAACTCTCTGCTCACGAGTGAGTCACGACCTGAGTTCAATCCCAGCAGAAGCTGGTTTCAAGTAGCCAGCTCAGGTTGACTCAGTTTGTGCTAATTATAATTGCCGAGGTCGGTAAAATGAGTCCCCAGCTTGCTGTGGGGAAAGTGTAGATGACTGGGGAAGGCAATGGCAAACCACCCTGTAAAAAGTCTGCCATGAAAACGTGAAAGCAACATCACCCCAGAGTCAGAAATGACTGATGCTTGCACAGGGGACTACCTTTTTAATCAGTTTTAGGCACAAAGCCATCAAATCTGAAATGTACACATTATGTAGCAGTTGGTGTTATATTTCCATGACCCATACTCTGGTAGGAAATGATAGCGTTCCAGAGAAGGTGCATAGGGATAGGCAGTTCGTGGAGGTTTGTGCAGAGTAAAAAAACGGGTTTAAGCCTCTGCTTTCTTCTCTCTGAGAAAGCCATCAAACAGTTGAGTGGCAGAAACAGACTGCTCCTAGCCACTCAGATGCTTAGATCAGAAGCTGCTTGCTCTATGTGGTTCAGCTGTTGTAAGGGTCTTTCTTGGATTCAGATCTGAGTTGTTTAAACCAAACAGCTGAGCGGCAGAACACTCCTTAGCTGTTTGGTTTAAATGGATGGGAGCTATTTAAAGCCCTGCTTTTTGAAGGGAGCAAAAAGCAGGGCTTTAAATAGCTCCCATTCACAAACTCTCATTGGTTCACAAACTGAACCAATTTGCTGATGTTTTTGAAGGGAGCAAAAAGCATCAGCAAATTGGTTCAGTTTGTGAACCAGCCTCCTAGTCTGTATAGGTTTGGGGTTCATTTAGTAGTTCAGCTACAAGCCATGACCCGAACCACAAAAATGTGGTTCATGTCCATCCCTATATGTGTATATGTAAACATAGTAATGGAAGTGTCCCTCCACTTAAATTTCATCCATGAAAACAATGTCTCTGAAGCATGGTTCCTTTATGACCCTGTGATTTCCATTCTTTAAGAATGAAAGTTTAAGAAATGAAAGAATGCAAAAGAGGAAAATAGGTAATTGACAAATTTGTTTGTTTTTTGCAAAATTGAACTCACATTAAATCTGTTCTTATTTTGAAATGTCTTAGGTTTGTGCTTGACAAAGAAAAGTCTCTTTGGCTAGACTTACGTGATAATCATCTTCTCCTCCAAGGCTCTGAACCGATTTTTGTTATATAGGCCTCATGTAAATCCAAATTATTGCCAGCCAATCAGGGCCCCTGGAACTCCACTGAATGGGAGGACCAGCCTCAGTAAGAAGGGTGAAGAAAACCGCCCCCCTCCCTTTCAGTATAGGGATTTCATGGCTGTGGAAAGGAGTGTCACCTTATCTAGGCTTTTGTGTTTGTTGAACCGTTATTCTTACTTGTACAGTCTCCTTCAAATGATCTTGAGTAGTAGAAACATGGGTTTTAATTTTATATCAAGTAAATAAAATAGTTCTCTGTTTCTCTTTCCCTATGTCATGTTTCATTAGTTTGCTCAATTTAGAAAAGCTAAGTACAGTGAGTGGCAATTATAATTAGCACAGTAATAAACCAGATTAGTTTTAGCAATTTACATATTCACAGGCACTCACCACAACCAGAGCAGAAAAAAAACATCTGTGTCACTTAAGAAAGGAAAATGTCTGCTAAACCTTATCAGTGGATTCACAGTCTCTTTCTGTCATGAGATCCAATTTCCCGATCAGACAACAGCCAGGCTCCCGTTCTATCCCATGTGGGTCCCGTCGCTGGTTGATCAGAGTGTTTGAGATAACATTCCACACTCGCGCAAGCACAGTACCATGGGATATCGTGCTTGGCTTTTTTTTTTAAAGGTGCCAGAAAAGGTGGGCGATCTGCCCCCCCCCCATTTAAACACCCGGAAAGGAAAGGGAAGCCCGGGAGTTCTCTTTGCTGTCTCTCTGCCTGGCAAGGAGACGGCAAAGGTGTGGGATCTTCCCCCCCCCCTCATTTAAACACCCCACTGTGGTGTTTAAATGGGGGGGCACACGGCAACTCTTTGCTGTCTCTCTACCTGGTGAGGAGACAGCAAAGGTGTGGGATCTTCCCCCCCCCATTTAAACACCCCGCTGTGGTGTTTAAATGGAAGGGGGAGCGCACGGCAGCTCTGGGGTGACGCTGCTTTTACAAAGTTTTCACGGCAGACCTTTTACGGGGTGGTTTGCCATTGCCTTCCACGGTCATTACACTCCCCCCCCCCAGCAAGCTGGGTACTCATTTTACCGACCTCGGAAGGATGGAAGGCTGAGACAACAATTGCTGGCGCAATGATATCGTTGGAGTGGGCTCTCGCAGGGAAGCAGATGTGCGCTTACGACGAGTCACCAATGATGGAGCGTTCAAACAGAGAAACTCCGCTCAGGAATCGTCAGAAGAATTTTTTTCCTGATTTAAAGCAGTATCAAATTAGTCCACGCCCCAGTCGTCTCAACGCGGGACTCGAACGAGCTAACCACCATTCGCAGATGCTGACGTTTGGACAACCACTTAAAATCCAACATGCTTCCGGACTCCACTCATGCTCGTTGCGGGATTTTATGAATGTCTGACCTCACCCTCCATTTCCTATAGTATTTATGGCCTTTGGGTCACATCATACTTTTTTACCTGCATCACTACATAGATGTTTCTCTGTGTAACACACACTCGCACATACGCATACAATCTGATGATGTGAACATATGAAAATTGCACTAGATTTTAAGTTGTAACCAAAACCCTTAGTTGCATATGTAGTGTGTGTGTGTGTGTATGTTTGTTAAGTGCCATCAAGTTGGTCTTGACTTATGGCAACCCTATGAATTAATATCCTCCAGAACATCATATTGTTAAACAGCCTTGTTCAGGTCTTGCAAAATGAGGTCCATCACTTCCTTTGAACACACAATCAATCTCATGTTCGGTCTTCCTCTTTTTCTACTGCCTTCATCTATCCCTAGTATTATGGTCTTTTCCAGTTACTCTTGTCTTCTCATAATATGACTAAAGTATGATAACCTCAGTTTAGTAATTTTAGCTTCTAGGGAGAGCTCAAGCTTGATTTGATCTAGAACCCACTTATTTGTCTTTTTGGCAGTCCATGGTATCCATAAAACTCTCCTCCAACACCATATTTCAAAGGAGTCAAGGAATGTATATGGCAGTCTGATGCTGCCACAAGTTGTGGAAGGGGCGAGATCAAACATGAGGTGAACTGGCTGGCTTTGTCAGTTGTAGACTGCCTGAGTGGGGGGTGGAGCAGCATCCTTGCCTGTTTAATTCTATGCCACAGCCAGATCACTCTAGTCCATTCACCTTGATTCTGTGTCTATTACCTCTTATTTTTCCTTCTCATCTGTCTTTAGCAATTTAGGAGTTTTATTGGCCATCCATCAAGGTTTTTCATTTATTTTGTCTACAACAGGGGTGGCCAACGGTAGCTCTCCAGATGTTTTTGCCTACAACTCTCATCAGCCCCAGCCAGCATGGCCAATGGCTGGGGCTGATGGGAGTTGTAGGCAAAAAACATCTGGAGAGCTACCGTTGGCCACCCCTGTTGTAGACAAAATAGACCAGGTCTTGTAGACCAGGGGTGGCCAACGGTAGCTCTCCAGATGTTTTTTGCCTACAACTCCCATCAGCCCCAGCCAGCATGGCCAATGGCTGGGGCTGATTTATTTATTTATTTATTATTTATTTATTACTTTATATTTATATCCCGCCCTCTCCGCAAGCGGACTCAGGGCGGCTTACAATATCATAAAAACAATCAATTTCATAAAACATATAAAACCATAATACATTTATCAGGTTAAAAAACTATTACGGGAGTTGGGAGATGGGAGTTGTAGGCAAAAAACATCTGGAGAGATACCGTTAGCCACCCCTGGTCTACAAGAAGAATCTTTGCACATTCTTCCTTGATAATATCTCTGGTTTCAACCTATAGGTCTAGCCAGGGCTTTTTTTGTAGAAAAAACCCAGCAGGAATTTATTTGCATATCAGGCCACAGCCCCTGACACCAAGCCAGCCAGAACTGCATTCCTGTGTGTTCCTGCTCAAAAAAAGTCCTGGGTCTAGCATCCCAAACCCTGAAACTCATAGGCATACTGATGTCACAGAAAAACAGTTCTAACAGCAGTGGTTTTTTTGCGCTAGTAGAAAGTGTTTCACATATTATCTGTCAATATTTATAATCACAATCATGACTTTGAAAAGAATGTAGGTAGATGGATGTGAGAGTTCAATTTGTCACCTCAAAGGACCCAAGAACGAGCACTAAACCCTAAATCGTAGTTGTTATTTGAAAATTTTCTGCACCTCCTCTCCAGAGAATCCCCTCATGATTTACAATATAAAATTATAAAAACATATAAAACATCATATATCAGGTGTTAATAAAACTCATCATTCAAAACACAGCCAGAGCATATAACAATACAAAAAAATGGTACAGCTTAAAAAAGAATTTTAAATATTTCTCAGGTTAAAAGACTATTAAATTGTGTTAGTCAAAAGTTTCAGTGCTAAAGCTTGAGGCCTAGTAACTCTGCCTTTAGTAGACGACACAGTATTTTGAGTTCACTAAGTCTTATAACTTAAAAACAAAACTCTTAAATGATGATTATATTAGACTTTCTCTTCTAATGCTAGTATTTAGCATCCTTTTTACTAATTGTGCAAAACCATCTCACAGCGATATGAAAACATTCATTTCCTAGAAATCGAATTATTATTAATAGTGTTAAAGTCATGGCAAGATGGTAATCTATTCACAAATGTAATTTAGTCTCATAAGAAAATAATCTTGTTAAAATATTGTCAGGTTAATTGAAATTGATTTGTGTTTACTAAACATAGTAGTTGCTAATCAAATATCAGACTTAGAAGCTTTGGAGGTACATTTGATAGATTCCTGTTAGTTTTACGCTGAATGAGTCAGTGAGTCAAATCTATGGAGAGATAAATGTGCTATAGTTTCTTTGGAGCTTAGTCTTTCAAAATGGATAAGACTAATGTGTCAATAGTTTGCCATCTGTGAAATGTTATGCTGTAGGACAGATGAGATAGTCATGAACTCTGGATTACTTCTGCATGCATTATTTGTCAATAGCTCATATTTACTTACCAGTTGCTTAATTACTTCTCAGATCTGCTACTCTGTTCTACTGATAACTAGCTTTACACCACAATAAATTAGTTCTTAAAGCCTGAATGCATTTGAGATAAGAAAAATAGCAATTATCATCTAGAATTAGTCCAAAATAACATATCTGCATCTTGGGTATGAGATATTCTTTGTTGTCTATGTAGTTAGCTGAATAATTGATTTTTCCCGATCACCAACAATGTTGCATTCCTATTCTGTGTTTGTTTGTGTATGTGTGTATAATTCTTCAACAGTGATGCATACAATATAGAGCTGTTATTTTGAATAGGTGCTGAAGGATGGAAAGTCCTTCTGAGCTTTCTGTGTGCCTTTAGGCAACTCACAGTCATTCAACTTAACTTGCCTGATGATGTTATGAATAGAAAATTCACATACAGTGCCCTTAAGAGGAAAAATTGTACACAAATGAAATGAATGAATGCAAGGAATGAATTTACCATCTGTTGAAATAGCACCAGGATGTCAATTTTATTAATTTTAGAATTTGAATTAAATTGTTACATTAGTTATTGTTTCATTGTATAATTTAATGTATTGATTTAATGTTGTTAGCTGCCCTGAGCCTGCTTCGGCGGGGAGGGCGGGATATAAATAAAATGATGATGATGATGATGAAGGCATATATTTTTCATTATTAAATGTCAACATTCCTTTTAGAAGACAAAATTTGTGGGAAAATCTTATATCAAACCACACATAAAATATAACAATTGCAGCACTTCCTGCTCTCCTTTTCCATCCCCTTCACACGATCCATTCTTTCTCAATTGACCACCCCCACAACACACACATAACTATTCCTATTTTCAAAGTTAAGACTGAGCAACAGTGAGTAGTGGTTTGTGTTGTTTGCATGATATTTTCAACTTGTGTTTGCTGGTCTTGCAGTAATGTTTGTGACTGGCCAGGAAACACAGGCTGTAAATATTTTAATTAAATAATGGAATCATATCACTGGATGCTTCATTTCACATTTTAAGTAATTCTTAATATTTCTGATTTCTCAGTTACTATAGTGTAAATACCACAAAGGTTCATGTAATTCCAAGAAGACCAGCAAATTCATTGAGCCACAAACCTATGCTACTGTGCATAGTCAACTTGGGTATCAGAGTGTGGGATACAAAAAAAAAAAAAATGCACATATGTTAATATGTACTCACCACAAGACTTCTGGTTGTTTTGACTCCAACAGATGGAATTTGCTCTCTCTCTGGAATTTGGTATGCACTTAACAAGAACGAAAACCTCTATTTTTCAGGTTGCTTCTTATGGCTTTGTGTTATATTATGTGTAATTGTAAAGACATATTTTATTTTTTTTCCACAGAAGACTCTTCTTCACAGACTATGGGAATGTGGCTAAAGTTGAGAGATGTGACATGGATGGGATGAACAGAACAAGGATAGTAATGTCTAAAATTGAGCAGCCAAGTGCCCTTGCATTAGATCTAGTCAGTAAATATGTTTACTGGGTAGATAGCTATCTGGACTTGGTAGGAGTTGTTGACTATCAAGGGCGCAACAGGCATACAATAGCAGAAGGCCGACAGGTAAATGTTCTGTTTATTTATAAAATTTCATTGAATCTCCATGTCCATGTGTGAATATTCATAGCCTTAATAATTATACTTTGCAACAATGCATGTGCTCACTGCTTGACTTTTCAGGAAATCTATTTTATAAATTTAAATAAACAAAACACAACTGTATTGCAGCATGAGAAGTGAAAGGGCGTAAAACACAGTCCCAGATGTGTGAACAAACAGTTAACTTTTTTCTCATGTGCTTTTGCTGTTCAGGGTAATTTCAAATAATCTAATGGTGTAAACTCATTTCAAAATTGAGCATCCACTAAAGCTTTTGAGTGGTGCTCTCATGCAAATCCATATTCCTGACAGGCCCTTTAATGCTGGTATACAGATAAGCACTAGGAAAGGTTTTGTTTTTTACATGAAGGAAAATTTGTATTTTCTTGATAATATTTGAAACTGTGGCAGTAAGCAGCGGTATTCAGTCAGGCTGCTGTGACTTGTAACTGTAGCAGCCTCAAATGAAATTTGAGGGTGTGTCTGAATTAAGTATGATTTTCAGCTTCTATGATGGGATTCAAAGTCATTTCACAATGAATTTGATATTGGCTGACTGAAGATCAGGACTGGCATAGACATAAATAAAATTAATGAAAGCTACTGTTCGAAATCTTAGTTTCCTCTTCACAGTACTGTTTTTTCCCCTCCTTTTTTCCCTTTCTTCCCATGCTGCGGCTCTGTTCATTGTCTTAGAACACTTCTCAGGTTCTGCTGAGTGATGGTACCGTTGCCTGCGTGCTCCTTTGGGGAAACTGGGATTGAAATGGAGAATTATAATTTCCACTACATGTGGGAACCTGCAATTTAGTTCTCCAGATCAATTACATTTCACTATCTTTTCATATAAGAGTGTACAGTTGTGGATAGGAGAAAAAATAAACAGTTATTCTGTGCCTTTTTAATATAATAAGAATCAGTTATAGAAAAGATAGTTTTCATCTGAAACAAATACAGGAACACACTACTTTGTATATAGTAAATATGTAAGTAAGTAAGTAAATTTTTATTTATACCCTGCCCTCCTCGCCGAGGCAGGCTCAGGCGGCTTACAGGACATGATACGGAATCATGATATCATAATAACAGATAAAATCAATAACAGCATAAGGACAAATATAAATTATTATAAAAAGTTAAAACAATACAGTGGTGCTATTTATCCGGCAGCATAATATTTATTCTGGTTACATCTTAAAGGCTTCTTGGAAGAGGGCAGTTTTGCAGGCCCTGCGGAACTGATTGAAGTCCCGCAGGGCCCGCACCTCCTCCGGTAGCTGATTCCACCATTGGGGGGCTTTTATAGAGAAGGCCAGCTCCCTGGTCGTTTTAAGTTTGGCCTCCTTAGGCCTAGGGATTTCCAAAAGATTTTGTGAACTGGAACACAGTGCTCTCTGGGGAACATATGGGGAGAGGCGGTCAAAATCAACATTAAAGCTGAACAGGTTATATACATCAATGTTTTCAAGATTCAGCTTTTAAAATATAGTTTTAAAAGGATGTGAGATCTATTGGGATGTGCCAGAGGAAAAATATGAGCAGTTTATGCTTTTGATCCTCACTTTTTATTCTTAGAAGGCAAATGTATATGATCAGAAATAATTAAATTACACAGTATAGTCATTTTGTGATTGTCCTGTTTCAGTTATTTAATATTTATTTCAATTTTTAGCCCGCCCTTCCTGTAGAACAGGCTCAGGGTGGGTTACATCATAAAACAGTCAACAGTAAAAACAGTAAAAGACCAATTTAAAATATATAAAATTTAAAATTACAAAGACTAACATGGCAGATTCCATCTCACAAACATGGCCTATTGTTCAGGTCCAGCAGGTCTTGTAGCACTGAGATGGAATGCACACTGTTTAATATATTTGATGAAGTCACTCCTTTGAAATATCCTTGTTATGTAGAAAACTAGCATATTAGTGAAAGGTCTAACCTCAGATCTACAGAGGACCAGATTACCAAAGAAATAGGCTTAATCTGTGGTTGAATGATATAAATTTAAAATTTCAATTTTATTACGGTCAATTGACCAGCAATAACAATCTTGAAGTCAAAGACAATGATTTATAATGGCATAAAAGCATTATCGTATTCAAATTCTACCAGTGCTAAACTTTAAGAATGTCTGTTTATTTATGAAAAAACCCCCAATATTTTGCCATTGCCTGAGTTATAGACTTCTTAGTCTCTTCCAATAAATATTTCAGTAGCACGACATCTGCAGATTTCAAATAATTATCCAAAGGTTTAAATTTAGAGAGTAATGGAAATATTGTCTCTCTCTGGAATAAAGCTTACAATGTAAAATAATGTGAGTGATGGTTTCAACTTCCTTTTCTGAGCATATACAGCATCTTTGGTGGATAGGCCAGCGAGAAAACCTTCCTTGCAGTACATTAGAAGGAAAGGCATCAAAATGTGCCCTAGAAAAGGCAACTATTTAATACTGGTCACTGTTGGAAAGTTTATTTTACATGAACTAAGCACTGCTGCGTTTCATAGGTTCAGCTTCCCCAAAACTGTCTCCTACTCTACTAAGTAATTAAAAAAAAATCACATTATAAGGTAAAAATAAAGCAGAATCCATCTGTGGACTGAGTCTTAATGTATTTTTCATTAACAACTCTTGGAATTTCTAAATATGACTCCCATTATTCATTTCTGTGTGAAACCTTGCATTATGGCTTGATTATAACAAATTCAGATCAGATAATCAGATAATTATGTATTTTCTCCTTCGCAGGTTAGACATCTGTATGGGTTAACTATATTTGAAAACTATTTGTATGCAACCAATTTAGATAATTTCAACATCATAAAAATAAACAGGTTCAATCGGACAAATACACAACTGTTAACTAGGCTTCAAAATGCCAGAGAAGTCCATGTGTACCACAAGAGAATCCAACCAACAGGTACGTTCCCTCCTTCCTTTATCCAGTATCTAAGGATGCCATGGTAACCAATGATACCTGTCAACTGCTTTTTAAATGTTAGCTATCATGTAGAGACAATTCGGCTCTCCTAGGCATTTAGTGAAAAACTAGCATTTTAATTGATTTCTTTGAAGGATTCAGTCATCCTTTCATCCTTTCTGTATAGTTCTTCAGTATTGTTCCCATCTTTTCTTTATTTGGTCCCATTCAGTTAATATATTTCTGTACTGATCTTTCAGCATGCTTAACCATGCTTTAAATTTCCCTTTGGTTTCTTCGATATTATGGAACAGATCTTTTGTTCTTCCTTTTTTGTTATTCTCTTCTATTTCGATACAAAGGTTATTATATTAGTTCTCTTTGCCTCTACATGTTAGTTGCTGGAACTCTACATGCCAGTTGCTGCATTTAATTTTTTAAATTCTATTTCTGCCTACTTTGACTTTGTTTCTTTTCTATCTTTGGCAATTTTAAGAGTTTCTACCATCATTCATCAAGGTTTTTCTTTTCTTTTGGCTACAGGAATAATTTTTGCACATTCTTTCTTGATAACACATTCTTTGATAATAACATTCTTTCTTGATTGCACATTCTTTTGCACATTCTTTCTTTTCTTTGGTTTCAGCCCACAGTTCTTCTGGTTCATGTTTACTTGAACTTTAGTAATACACATCTGTTCTTTACATGGTCTTTAAATGCTTCAGAAATGTTGTTTGGAAGGAAAGGCTTGTATTCAAAGAAGAAAAGAAAACAGAGTGAAAAAAGCAAAATGGCTAGCGCTTTTGAAGATATACTACCTGGCTTTTACCATTGATGAAGATGTTGAAGGCAACGGCTGGAACAGGTCCTGAAGTATGCCACTGGCTGTGGTAACTCCTCTGGAGCAGGGACACAGGTGTAAATCCTGTTTCCAAGTGTTAGATGTTTTCTAAAACTCCTGAAAATAAATGTCACAGGAGATATAACCAGCCTCCTGATTCAAAGTGCCATCTTGGCCCAGCTTATTCTGATTTCCAGTATTATTAATTCATGGTCTTTACCACAATCAGCTTCTGGTCTTGTTTTAACAGAAACATTAGAACTAGGGATGTGCAAAAAAAAAAAAATTCGGTATTACACGGATTCAGAAGTATATGGGGGGAGAAAATTTGGAATCCCCATATACTGTCGAATACTGCATTCAGAATAGCCGCATATACGGTAGATGCGCGGCTATTTCCGAATATACGGCCCTATTATACCCTATGGGCCATTGAAATCAGTGGCAAATAGGGTATATTTGAAGCCGCCTGGAGGGGAGGGGGTTTGAGGGAGAGCCCCCAAATTTGCAGGGGACCTGCAGGGGACTCTCCCCTCCAACCCCCCCAAGTCCCAAAAAGATTGGGCCAGGGGATCCCATTCCAGGGGCACCCAAAGAGGGTGCCCCTATCCCATCATAATACCCTATGGGCCATTGAAATCAATGGCAACATAGGGCATAATTAGAGGCTACTGGGGGGCAGGGGGTTTGAGGGAGAGCCCCAAAAACTGCAGGGAACCCGCAGGGGACTCTCTCCTACAAAACCCCCAAGTCCCAAAAAGATTGGGCCCGGGAGTCCCTGTCTTTGGGCTCCCCAAAAGGCCCATTGCCAACAATGATGGGGAAAGCCCAATTAGCCACTTCCTCACTGTAATTGTCGTGGGAAAAGTGGCTCTGGGGAGCAGGGGGTTTTGAGGAGAGCCCCCCAAACTGTTGTGCAGCTTCAGGGCACTGTCCCACACAAAACCCACAAGGCCAAAAAAAAAAAAAATGGACCAGGGGGTCCAATTCCTGGGGCACCCAAAGCCAAACCTAACTTCACACCAGAGAATCTCTATAGGACCCAAATGCACTACATCCCTCTATCTACTCTATGAACCCTGCAGGCCTGGAACCAATATAAACTAAGTTGCCAATGTCACTGCCACAGAAAACACAATCGGCTCAAGATCTGCTCTGCAAATCTGGCTGCAGCAAACCCAGATGCCAGCTCTCCAGCCCTGCCCCAAACAACACGGGGAGAGCTGGCCAACCACAACAAGCCTGCTGGTTCTGGGTCTCTCACCCAGGTGCCAGCTTCCCTGCCACAGAACACACAATCTACAGATGCCAGCTCTTCAGCCCTGCCCCAAACAACACGGGGAGAGCTGGCCAACCACAACAAGCCTGCTGGTTCTGGGTCTCTCACCCAGGTGCCAACTTCCCTGCCACAGAACACACAATCTACAGATGCCAGCTCTCCAGCCCTGCCCCAAACAACACGAGGAGAGCTGGCCAACCACAACAAGCCTGCTGGTTCTGGGACTCTCACCCAGGTGCCAGCTTCCCTGCCACAGAACACACAATCTACAGATGCCAGCTCTCCAGCCCTGCCCCAAACAACACGGAGAGAGCTGGCCAACCACAACAAGCCTGCTGGCTCTAGGTCTCTCACCCAGGTGCCAGCTTCCCTGCCACAGAACACACAATCTACTCTATAAAAACAAGGAAGTGACCCAGCCCACACAGCCCACACACACCCTCGCCAACCCCCACACCAACCAGAGGTAATTTAAAAAAAACAAAACAAAACCAGCAGAATCACAAAAGGCCAAGTGAAAAAAGTGACCTTTTCACCAACAAGAAAGCTCAGGCCAAATAAGTCAACAACACCTCCCCCCCCAAAACCTGAACCAGGAAAAGGGGGACAAAAGTAGCCTTTTAAACAATGGAAATTAGGCCAAACAGCACCCCCCCCACAAGAACCAGAAGAGAAGAGCAACAGCAGCAGCACAACACAGCAGCAGCACAACACAGCAGCAACAAATCAAACAGTAAACAAATCAAACAGTACTTTTAAAACAGTAAAAAAAATTAACTTTTAACAATGCAGGAACTTAGGAAATTAGGCCAAACAGCACCCCCCCCCCCCCCACAAGAACCAGAAGAGAAGAGTAACAGCAGCAGCACAACACAGCAGCAACAAATCAAACACTGAATACTTTTAAAACAGTAAAAAAACTCAACTTTTAGCAATACAGGAACTTTGCCAACCCCCCCTCCCCCAAAAAAACCCTTCACCCTAACCCCAAGAAATCCAAGCCACCCAAATCAGAAGTAAAAGGACACTGCACTTTTAAAAGTCCTCTCACTAAATTAAGATATGGGCAAATAAGCAACCCCCCCACCCCAGGCCCCCACCCCAGCAGAACCTAACCCCAACCCCAAATAGGCTACCCACCCAGTACTCACCCACCCAAATCTGGATAAGTATAGGGACTCTAGTCCTTTTACCAACAAAAACTAAAACAAGAAAAACCCCAAAACTGTCTTACCTTGTCTTCTCTACTCCAGGGAAGTCTGGTAAGGCTGAGTGAGAGAGCAGCAGGCAACAGCTGAAGCCAAGGGCCAGCCAGCAGCAGCACAATCTCTCACACCAAACCACATACACCAACACAGCAATAGAGGAGTCCAACCAGGAAGACTCCTTAAAAAGGTTCTCTGGACCTACAGAGAGCAATTTCAAAAAATAGCACTGCTCTCTGATTGGCCAGACAACAGTGCTTACTTGGATACCCAAGTAAGCAAAAGATCAAAATAACAACAATGTAGCTGATGACTGGGCCATCAGCTACACAACAGCCCTGCAAAGCATGCATTTGCAATGCATTTTGCAAATGCATGCTTTGGATTGGCTGCTGGGGCTCCTCTTCCCCCTCCCCCCCTCCCTGATCCCAGGGAGGCTATGGGAGAGGCGGGAAGAGGATACTAAAGGCGGGAAAGTAGGCAAGCAGCTCCCCTGAGGCTGCAGAAGCTACTTTCCTGCTTTTTGCATTGACAGCTGTATACTTCCGAATAGCTATTCGGCAGTATATGGCGAGCCGTATTCGGCTGCCGCATAATAGGCTTCAATGGGAATCGGCTACATCCGATTCCGTATACAGCCGAATCAGTGGTGATTCGGCTGTATATATGGTTCGGCCGAACTGAATGCACACCCCTAATTAGAACCTCCCAATTTTCTGCTTCGAATTATGTAATCAGTCTGATTTCTGTATTGGCCATCTGGTGATGTCCACATATACGATCATCAGTTTGGTTGCTTGAAATGTGTTCATAATGAATAAATCATTGTCTTCACAGAATTTTTAAAATTGCTTTCCTGTTCACATGTGTAATTTTAAAACACATTTTACAGAACAGGAATCAAGTACAGTATTTTTCGGTCCATAAGGTGCTCCGGACCATAGGACGCACCTTCCTCCTGGGGGGTGATCCGCTGCCTCTGCCTCCGATCCGGCGCTTCCCCCGCACCTGCCTGCCTGGCTCCATCCTCTTCAGGCAAGCGCTGGGATCACTCCACGTGGCCCCACCACAAACCCAGCGCTTCGCAAGCGCCAGCTGCGGAGGGGGCAGCGTGCTTCCTCCTTGTCTGTCTGCCTGGCTCCACCTCTGATGTTTAAAGCAAGTGCTGGGATCGCTCCCTCCGCCCTCCAATCCCAGCGCTTGCTTTAAACATCACAGCTGAAGCCAGGCACACAGGCAAGGAGGATGCATCTGCCCCCTCCGCAAACCCGGAGGGCGGAGGGAGCGATCCCAGCGATTGCTTTAAGCATCAGAGGTGGAGCCAGGCAGACAGACAAGGAGGAAGCACGCTGCGCCCTCCGCAGCCGGCACTTGCGAAGTGCTGGGTTTGTGGTGGGGCCACGTGGAGCGATTCCAGCGCTTGCCTGAAGAAGATGGAACCAGGCAGGCAGGCGCGGACCATAAGACTTTCCCCCCCACTTTTTTTTTTGGGGGGGGGAGTGCGTTTTACCTGTTTTCAGTGCAGATATTGCTGTTGCAGAAATATCTCCAAAGCAGCTTATGTCTAATTCTAATTACTATCTAATCATAAAACAGAGAACCTGCCTATACTTCCGAATAGCTCTTCTGCTGGCCTGCCACATAGTGATGGCTAAACCATAATTTTCAGTCCTCTGGGACAGGTGACAAACTCATTGACATGAATATCCACAAGGATTGAATGAATTTTCTTTTATTGCATTATTTAGTTTATGGGTGGTTTTAGTTTAGTTTTGTTTAGTGGGAAGGATTGTGTATAATGTCTTAAATAAAATAACTCTTGCCAAATCATCTTATAGTAAGGATACAGTCACAGGAATATGGTCTTGTCTCATCATCATTTTTTTTAAAAATAGATGATATGCAAATACAGGGAAAATATGGATGAGTGCTACCTTCTGTAACGTACATACTGTGAAGAGTTGTTTTTTCAGTACCTTATAGCTGTGCATAAAAATCAGTGTTATGCTATCTCTGCAAGCTTGTGGCCTTTAAATTTGCATTCTCCACATTCACATTCACAGTATCGCCTACTAGAATGTGTGTAGAGTTCTGGCTTTCTGGCATTTGTTGTTTCATCTCCTTTCCTGCCTTCAGCAGCAAGTGACTTGGTATGGGAGCAAGAAAGTTCAGAACCCTACGATGTTATAACACACATTATGCTAGATATTATGAATGGCAAAGAAGAGCTGGCTGCACCTTTCCATTTTTTGTGTCATCTTCGCATTTGCCATATCATCTAGTTAATCCCTTGGAATGGTCCTCTGCTATTGCTTGCAGAAGCAAAATCCCAAGAACTATGGTGAATTATCTGATATGAGAAATACACATTAAAAACAATGTGGACTTGTGTCTACATCGTTTGTATAGAAGGACTATTTTTGTACAAGGTATTCTGAAGCACTGACTTAACTCAACTTGTTATATATTGAATGAGAGTATATCCACAGACTCCATAGTTCAGATCTCTGATCACAGAAGTGGCAGCACATACAGAATACTGTAAAGAAGTGTACTGCTACAAGCTGACCTCTTACCCTTTTTGTTGGAAGCTTGGAGGTGTGAGAGCTAATGCTATATTGTGTTGTGTTTTCTGTTGTATTTTTTTGCTATTATGTTCTAAACTGCCATACTCTTTGCTTCACTTGACCCAGTTATTTTTACTGTGGATTGATGTTTGTTGCTTGTTAGGATTTCCTGTGCAGAATGTGGGATCGTAAGGTTAGATACATCTCATTCCATTATTTTGTGAGCTGTTTTATGTATTGAGAAAAATTATAAAGATGCAGACCCATTTCAAACTACCTTTGTATTCTGTTTTAGTAACTGGTTGCTAATGGATTTTTTCCCCTGTAATTTCAGACAGACTTAATTTAGTAACTGTCTGTTAGTAGAATTTATTTACCTGTTCATACAAACCCACTTGCAATGGGTTAGCAAAGCATGGTTGAAGTTACTTTTGAAGGAAACTGCTTTTTCCGCATTTTCTTTGAGTTCTGAATTGCTGTGGTTCGTTGTTTAACATGTCCACAGCAATTCCTACAATACTGCTTTTTTCACTGCTCTTTTTCACCATATGATCTTCCTTGGATTAAAAAAAAATCTAAAGTGAACACTATAGTGTTAAACCGTAATAGCACCAAAGCACTACAGTGCTCACCTTAAAGTGTTTTTTAAAAAAAAAACAAAAAAAAGAAAGGAACATTGTGTGGCAAAAAAGGGCAGGAAAAAAACAAGCACTGTTTGAAATTAGCATTTCAGGGATGGCTCATTAATGAAAGGAAATCCACTGTATGAAACCCCCATACCTTCATCACTTTACTTGAAATTGGGTCAACAATGAATAACATCCAATTTAGAATAATAATGTGAAAAAAGGCCACACTTCAAGCCAAAAGCTTTAATTAACAATAGATATAGTTTGTATTACACATTAAATCTTTTCTTTCTTTCTTTCTTTCTTTCTTTCTTTCTTTCTTTCTTTCTTTCTTTCTTTCTTTCTTTCTTTCTTTCTTTCTTTCTTTCTTTCTTTCTTTCTTTCTTTCTTTCTTTCTTTCTTTCTTTCTTTCTTCCTTCCTTCCTTCCTTCCTTCCTTCCTCCCTCCCTCCCTCCCTCCCTCCCTCTTTATATCCTGCTCTCCCCTGACAGGCTCAGGGCGGCTAACAATAAATAAAAACATAAAATATTAAAAACAAAATATACAATAAAATCATTTCCATTTTATAGTCATTAAAAATCCAAGATGCACGTTGATGTTCTTGTTATTCTGATGTTTCTGGTTTCAGTTATGTTAGTTCAGTGAGGTTTTCGGTGCTGTGGAATAATAGCCCCTTAACCGTTAAAAACAAGTTTGAACAATTCGGTCTTATAGGCCCTGCAGAATTGTGGCAGGTCCTGCAGGGCCCTGATGTTTTCGGGGAGGGCATTTCACAGAGTGGGGGCTGTTACCGAGAACGTTCTGGCTCTGCTGGTGGACAGTCGAGCTTCTTTTGGTCTGGCGATCTTAAGAAGATTTTGGAACCCTGAACATAGTGCTCTCTGGGGTAGGTATGGGGGGAGGCGAATCTGAGGGTAGACAGTTCCCAGGCCATATAGGGCTTTAAAGGTTATGACCAGCACCTTGAAGCGAATCCGGAATGCCACAGGCAACCAGTATAACATTTCCAGCACAGGTTGAATGTACTCTGGTACAGATAGCTCCATTAGCAACCTGGCTGTTGTGTTTTGCACCAGTTTGCAGCCTCTGAATTTGAATTATGACCCTAAACTTAAAGAGGAAGAGGAAACAGATTTCCCAATGGGGTCAGAGAAAACTATTCCTAAGTCCAGATTTAAGCCACAGCTGGTACCACTGCCAGCAGGGTTTTTCTCCATTATGAAGGCAGAATGGGAACACCCAGCCAAACCAAAGGCGACCCATTCAGTTTTTTCCAAGTTTTACACTCTTATTCCAGAGGCCATGAAATGGCTCAAGCTGCCCAGAGTGGATGAGCCAGTTAACTGCCTTGCCTCCTCTTCCATCCTACCATTGGATGCAGATGGCACATCAAAGGACCCCACGGATAAAAGGACTAAACAAGCCCTACAAAGGGATTTTGAAGCTTCAGCCACCTCTTTGTAGGCATCAATGTCGGCTTCTTTGGCTGTCAGAGCCATTTATTCGTGGGCTTCAGAATTGGCCTAGGTGGAACAAGACTTGCCCAAGGAAGTTAAAGATGAGCTAAAGAAGATTGCCTTGTCTGCGGCCTTTGCAGTGGACACCACTCTGGACGCTATGTAACAATCTGCTAGAGCCATAGCCTCGAGCGTGATGACCCAACGGAACACTTGGCTGTGAAACTGGGACGCAGATCCGTCTGCAAGAGCCAAAGTAGCAGCAGTCCCTTTTAAAGGTGATTTACTCTTCGGCCAAGGCCTAGCGCACTATCTGGTGGAGGACAAGGATAAGAAGAAGGTTTTTCCATCCAAAAAGTGGGACAGAGATAAGAGACACTTCCAGGCCTTTCAGGATCAAAGGAGGGCCTCCAAGTCGAATTACTCCAAATCCTATAGGGGAAGATGGCAACAGAAGCCCTGCGGTTCCAGATCTTCATCTTTCAATACCAAAGGGCAGTCCTCCAAAGGCCTGAGGAAAGGCAATACCATTTGACTGTGCCAAGAACAGTCCCTCAGGGGCTATAGGGGGGCATCTCCAATGCTTTGCCGAAGTGTGGAGACAGACAGTAACAGACAGATGGGTGGTGGAGACGGTGTCCAAGGGCTACAGTATAGAATTCAAGACAGTTCCACGGGACAGATTCCTGGAAGTTCTCAGGAACAAGTCTCCTCAAAAACATTAGCTTTTGCTATCAGCCATCCTACATCTCCTCGAGATAGGGGCTATACAACTGGTGCCGGAGGAGGAAGGTGTCTACTCGATCTTCTTCATCGTCCCAAAATAGAATGGGGATGTGAGAGCAATCTTAGACCTGAAATGGCTCAACAGAAAGGTGGAGACAAAGAAGTTTTGGATGGAAACCTTGCGGTCGATCCTCCTAGCCCTACAAAAAGGGGACTTTCTGGCATCAATAGATCTATCCGAGGCCTATTTACACATACCAATTTGGCAGGGGCACTGCCGTTTTCTGAGATTTTCTTACGATGGCAGCCACTACCAATACAAGGCATTGCCATTCAGCTTAAAGTCCTCTCCCAGAGTCTTCACAAAGATACTGGTGACTCTAGTGGCAGCCCTGCGTCTCAGGGGAGTGTCATTGTTTCCATACCTGGACGACAGCCTAGTCAAGGCACCATCATTTACGCAGACGAAGGTGGCCCTGAAGAAGACAATGGATGTTCTATCCTCCACGGGTTTGTCATTAATCGGGAGAAGAGTTCCCTCATACCGGCTCAATCCATCCTTCACCTGGGGGTGCAGATCGATACCAGGGAAGACAGAGTCTTCCTCTCCCAGGAAAGACAAGCAAAACTGACACAACTGATCCATTCAGTGTTGCAGGCCAAAACCACGCAAGTGATGACTCTAGAAAAATTGGTGGGACCCTTAGTCTCGTGCCAGAACCTTGTGCAATGGGCACGTTCCCATACACGACCCATCCAGTCCTTCCTATGTCCCTTCCAGACATCCATTGCTTAGAGGAAGCCGCTCCAGGTAAGAGTGCCAAAATGGGTGAAAGTGGCCTTGTAATGGTGGCTGTCACCACGGTGGTTCAAATTGATTCTCTGTGAGAACCAATTTGAACAGTCATGACAACTGATGCCAGCTTGTTTGGCTGGGGGGCACATGCGAAAGGACAGATGGTTCAAGGGCGTTGGTCCGGTCAGGAGACCTCCAACAGTATAAATGTCCTAGAACTGAGGGCAATCAGACTAGCTCTGCTCCACCTTTCGGACATAGTGAAAGGCCAACATGTTCTCATCCAAACGGACAATATGATGGCGAAAGCCTTCGTGAATAACCAAGGAGTGACGCGATCGAAACTCTTGCAGTGAGAAGCAACTCCGCTGATGGACTAGGTGGAGACAAATCTTTGGTCCCTGAAGGCGACACACGTTGCGGGAAAGTGTTAGCGGACTGGCTCAGCCGTCAGACCCTGGATTCAGTGGAGTGGTTGCTGAATAAGATGGTCTTCCATCAAGTTTGCCAGAGGTTCGGGTTTCCAAAGGTGGACTTGTTTACATCGGAACTAAACCATCAAGTTCCAAACTTCCTGTCTAGAACAAAAACTCAAAAGGCCATTGGCACAGATGCATTGCACGCAGAGTGGCCCAAGACTCTTCTTTATGCCTTTTCTCCAGTCCAGGTGCTGCAGAGGTTCTTGCTCAGGGTACAGGAGTTGGGGGCAGAGGTAATAGTAATAGCACCTTTTTGGCCGAGAAGGGTCTGGTTCCAGGAGTTGATGTGTCTCAGGGTAGCCGAACCCTGGATACTTCCACTAAGGAAGGATCTTCTGCTACAGGGAGAGGCACTGTGTCCACGACTAGAGATGCTAAGACTCACAGTGTGGAAGTTGAACGGAGGCAACTGACTGGAGTTGGGGTACCAAAAAGGGGTTGTAGATACCATGCTGGCCTCTAGACGAATGTCTACTAATAGAGTGTACAATGCCACTTGGCAGACCTTTGTATCCTGGTGTCAGGAGAATAGTGCAGACCCAATGGCTGCTAAGATAGCAGACATGCTAGCCTTTCTTCAGGCGGGGTTGGAGAAAGGACTTAGTACCAACACCCTCAGAAGGCAGGTAGTGGCCATTTCAGCGGTGAGAGGTGATAGGAAGGGCAAGTTGCTGTCCAAACATTCACATATCAAACGCTTTTTAAGAGGGGTGTCTCTCCTTAATCCACCGCAGGCACACAGGTTCCCTTCTTGGAATTTGAATGTAGTGCTTGAGGCATTGTCACAAGCCTTTTGAGCCTATGGCTTCATGCAGTTTAAAGATGCTTACTTTTAAAATGATTTTCTTGGTGGGGATTACTTCAGCACGCAGGGTGTCTGAGATTAAGGCATTGTGTATACACAAAGATCTTTGTGTTTTCCACCAAGATAAGGTGGTCTTGAGACCTGACCCAGCCTTTGTCCCAAAAGTTAATTCACTGTTTCATAGATCGGAAGAGCTTATTCTTTCTTCCTTTTGTCCCAATCCGCTGCACGAAAAGGAGAGACTATGGCACTGTTTAGACGTTCGCAGAGCCTTAAGCTTTTGCCTGGACAGAACTAAGCCTCTAAGATCTTCTGATTTCTTATTTGTTTCTTTTAGTGCCAGAGCCCTGGGTAAAGCCATTTCTAAATCCACAATTAGTAGATAGTTGCGAGGCTGCATCATCGAGGCATATAAGGCCAGGGGATTGGAGCCTCCATCAGGCATCACAGCTCACTCCTTAAAGGGAGCAGCCACTTCGGCAGCTTACAGAGCTTTCCCTTCTATGGAGGTGGTGTGTAGAGTGGCCACTTGGCACTCTGTTCATTCCTTTACAAAGCACTACCGTATTGATACGCTTGCTTCAGCTGAGGCGGCATTCGGTAGGAGGGTGTTGCAGGCTGCTATTTGATCCAAAGGACTGAGTGGGCCCACCCTCGGGAAGTGCTGTTATAAGTCCCATAGGTCAGGACTGACCCACTACTGGGACCACTGGAGAACGGAAGATTCTGTTCACTTACCATGAAGTCTTCCTTCTCGGTGGTCCCAGAGTGGGTCAGTCCTCCTTGCCCGATTTGGGATTGCCTCAGTCTTTGCATCAATACACTGCGAGGCCTGGGTGTTCGGGCATTTGTCTTTCTGCTGAGTTTACTGTGGACCATGTAATTGCACATGGGGAGTTATTGGTTACAGGCTGGTTTGGTTGTACCAAATTGTCCAGTTCCACTGTTATGAATAAAGAAAGTTGGATGATTCTGTGTATGCTTCCTTGATTCTGGCTCTGGGAGGGGATGACAGATATTACGGTGTTGTTTCTTTCCTCGGTTGCAGTTTGTTTTTTAGTTTCTAGTTGAGAGTCGACTGGCTTGAAGATGAACTGAAAGTTAAGGGGAATAGCACCCCTCCTGGAAGGAACTTATTTTGCTGGCCCTGCCTAGGGAGAGGAGGAGGTATATTCCCATAGGTCAGGACTGACCCACTCTGAGACCACCGAGAAGAAAGACTTCATGGTAAGTGAACAGAATCTTCCAATCTCTTTTTCTCGACCTGAACACATATTGACCCAATCAATCTGTGGGTAGTTAAAATCACCTATTATGACAGTTTTTACATTTAGCCACTATCTTTAATCCTTCCATCATATTATAATCGTCCTCTATTTTTTGATTTGGTGGGCGATAACAAACTCCCATAGTTAAATTTCCTTTTGGGCCTTCTATTTCAAAGCATTTCTAAAAGGGAATTTAATTCTCTGACCTCAGTCTTGCTGGACTGTATACCCTCTCTGACATACAGAGCCACACCACCTCCAACCCTTCCCTCCCTATCCTTCCGATATAACATATCCATGAATCACCGCATCCCACTGATTCTCCTCATTCCACCAAGTTTCTGAAAGTCCCACAATGTCTATGTTTTCCCCCAACACTAAACATTCCAACTCACCAATTTTACTTCAAACACTTCTAGCATTTGTATACAAACATCTATAATTTCCCAGGCAAGTTAGGCCTGCAACCTTCCTCCTGCTGCCTTGAGACTTTGGCAGACACTCCATACTGTTTGTCACCATCTCAGTGGACAACTCTGATCCATTACCCGGTAGAAAAGTAACAGCTAACCCTTCATCTCTTTGAGATGAGTCCTCCCGAATCAGAGACATTTCATCTCCTGTCGGCTTTCCCCCAAGATTTAGTTTAAAAACTGCTTTGTCACATTTTAATTTTAAAAGCCAGCAGCCTGGTTCCATCTGGGAACAAGTGGAGACTGTCTCTTTTGTACAGTTCCCGCTTGTTCCAGAAAGCATCCCAGTGCCTAACAAACTTAAACCCTTCCTCCCTACACCATCGTCTCATCCACACATTGAGACTTCTAATTTGTGCCTATCTCTCTGGCCCTGCACGTGGAACAAGTAGCATTTCTGAGAGTCCTGGCCTTGTCTCCTGCCTAGCAGCCTAAATTTTTCCTCCAGGACCTCACAACTGCATTTCCCCACATCGTTGGTGCCAACATGCACCACAACCACGGGCTCCTCCCCAGCACTGTCTATCAGCCTATTTACAACACGCATAATGTCCACTCCCTTCACACCAGGTCACCATACGGCAAGTCACCATACGGTCAGTACACGGTTTTGCCACCCAGCTGTCTACTTGCCTAAGGATCGAATCACCAACTACCAAGACCGCCCCCCCCTCTCCCTGCCCAGGGATGGTTCCTTGGCACAAAAGGATACCCGCTCACCAACTGAAGAAGAGGTCCCTACTGAGGGTGCATTCCCTTTATCCTCAGCATGGTGCCGTTTCCTCTTGACCCTCATGCTCCCTCCCAGCAAGAACCTGGGCTTGGAAGACTCTGCTCTGAAGCTCTGACTGTCACATCTCACTGGCTGCCACAATCGCCCAGTTAAGTGATGTTAGTCAGGTGGCATATAGTCAATCAGAGAGTGGTAGCCAATTTCTAGGAGGAATCTGAAGATCTCCTGGTATCACAACTGAACAGGAGAAAATAACTGTTTTAGAGGGTGGACTTTATGGCATAATAGTCAGCCAAGACCTCTCCCCTTCCCAAACTCTGGCTTCTGTAGACTCCACCACAAAATCTTCAGGAATTTCCCAGCCTGGAGCTGGCAACCCTAGTCAGGATTGGCCTTAATGAGTTCTTCCTCAAAGACCAAAACAGGCCTGGAAAGGACCTTCTCCCCCTGCCTTTTACTGCCAAAATAAAGTTTGGCTGGAGAGGGGAAAGCAAAAACCAGTGGCCAGTGGTCCAATCAAACACAGGACTCCATATTTTCTCTCTCTCTCCCTCCACCTCCCTCCCTCCCGCCATACCTAGAATAAAACATTATTGTTCTGCTGCCAAGGAACTTTTTTTTTGTCTATGCTTCTCTAGCTGTTTTGTTCCTCAGAGGAGGAGGGGAACCCTCAGCCAATTGAGGGAAGGTTTTACCTCCTCTGCAAAGCAATGCCAATTGAGAAAGGCTTTCTGTCACAGTTTCCCTGCTCCTCCTTACATCAGCCAATCAAAGGAAAGTTTTCTTTCTCTTCTCTGTGCCTCAATCCTCAGCCAATGGACCTTGACTGGAAGTTGACAGGCCAATGGTTCATGGAACCTGCAACCAATGGGACAGCCAGATTTGGCCACTACCACAGGGCTTTTATTATATAAAAGCATGCCATGGGTGCAGTGGCATGCCACGGCTGCAGTTTGAAATTAGGATTAAATTTTATATTATGTTTTGAAAAGACTGCTCTGTCTCTCAAGAATTTAATATTATATATACTGGTATATTTAGAGTGCAAGAAGAGACCTTGTTTCTTGCTCCCTTTGAAAGTAAAAAAAATCATGACACTCCAGATGAAACTGAAAAGTATACAATAGGAAAAGGATGATAATTTGGTCACATACTCTGAAAAGGGAACCAGTCTAACAATAACCGTTGTTAGAAAAGATGTCCTAGCAATAACTTTAGCTTTGTTAATTAACTTCAGTACAATTCTAAGCAGAGGTATACACTTCTAAGCCCATTGCAGTCAATAGGATTTGAAGGGTAGAGCTCTGCTATGTTGGTAACTCTTTGTGTCAATGTTCATTCTATCCAATTGAGATACATGTATGGAAATAGACTTTAAGCAGTTAATGTATATGTGCATCTGCTGGTGTATCCATAAATTTGAATTGCATTATACATCCAGTAGTGAATTAATTGTGATTGTTTTTTTTTTTTCCCTTTTGACTTAAATAGTGATAAATATCTCTGGCAGAGGTTACTTACTTTTGCATGGCAGTAGAGTTGGAATGGTGTTATTACCTACTGAATATCTTAGCTACTGCAATAACATTCTGTTTAGGCTCACAGGATTTCAATAAAATAGCCACATTTCCCTCTATCATATGGAACATAGCTCCAGTACAAATACTTTTTAAATCTCTTTGTCTTTCCTATTTCAAGGCCCACTTCTTCATACCTGTCCATGGTAGAAAGCTAGTTAAATCCAATATATCTGCAACGAGCCATTTTGACTGTGTTACTTAGTTTCTCATGCAAACTTGATAGTTCAGAAAGCACTATTTCAACATCTAAGTAGATTGTATTGTAGCCAAGAAAGAATAATTTTAAAAAGACAATGCCAATCTGTAACTTAAAGGTCCTAAGCAAAAAAAAAAAATTAAATGTGAATAATATATATAGAATTGTATGTCATCCCTCATTCCTTGTTTTTATTAATTGTCTGACAAAATGGATTTTCATTGAAACTCTGTGTGCAGATGGAGAGGCTCCACTCCAGATAACATTGGTACATGATCCTGGAAATTAAGAATGCTCACAGACCTTTGTGTGCTCTATTGGACTAGATGATGACTATTTCCTGGTGGAAAATACCTGGAGATTTGGGAAGCAGAGCCTGGGGAGGATAAGCTTTGGGATGGAGAGGGACCTCAGCGGGGTATAATAGCACAGACTCCGGACTCCAAAACAACCATTTTTCCAGGGGAACTAATCTCTATCATCTGCAGATCAATTGTAATTCTGGGAGATCTCCAGGCTTCACCTGGAAGTTGGGAATTTTAAAGTGACAGGAACAATGAAGCTGCCCCAGTTTCTAATATAAAATCTTTCTCTTAATGAGAGCAGCTATTGTCTCCCTCCATATTCTGAGCTGAGCTAACCTGGTTGTAAAAACTGTATCTTGATTTCTGAAATGTGCATATAGTGTACTTGAACAAATAATACTCCATTTTTATTATACCTTTTTTATGGAGGGGCAAGGCTTTCATCTGTGAGCCTGGATGGAACTCTCAAAGTCTCCCCCCCCCCCCCGGGTTTCCAGACTGAAGCACCTGAGCATTTTAGAGGCTAATGGAACTCTTGTTATCCTGAGCTGCTCTTGACCTAGAGTTCTAGCTGTCTTTCCATGATTTCATCTAATTTAATATCCATTGTTAGTAGTATGATCTTGTGGGTGATCTGGAGGAACTAATTTTCAATCATCCTGATATTTTTGAGACCAACTTAGTTTTATTCAGAACGTAAGCTTTCGTGTGCATGCACATTTTTTTAGTCGAAGAATGAGGTACAGTAAGCAAAGCCACATATAGCTGGTGGGGTTTGGAATGCCAAGTGGTACAAAGTTAAAAACCAATAGCAGAAGAGTAAAATTAACAAATTCAGAAAACCTTTGCTCTGGGTTGAATTAGCGTGGGAAACCATAAAACAGTAGCATGTCAGAAGGTGAGATTGCCTGTTAATTATTCAATTGCTAATAAACCTGGGTCAAAAAGGAGACATTACTTTCCCAGAAGTTTTTCCTGTCCAACTAATTTGCCTTTTAACATGTGACATAAATATATACATCATTCTAGTTTGCCATTAGGAAGAAATACATTAAAATATAGCATTTTTATGTGGTATAAGTACCCCTGTAATACATGGTTATTTTCCCCCTCATGATTAAGTGCTGAGACTGTTTTAACCATAATGATTGCATATTGTCCTCTTTGAATCTGCGATATGTACTGTTTGTGGACTGCATACTGTTTGCCTATTTGAACGTTCCTGGCTTTAGAGAGTGTACAAAAAGAAGCAATGGGTATTCTGATTTGTCCTTTTGCTTCTTATTCTCTCTCCAGACAGATACATGTGACAGCCTTGTATTTAAAGGATTTCCAACCTGCTGTTTTTCATTTGTTGCAGTCAGGAGCCATGCATGTGAACTAGACCTATATGGAATGCCAGGGGAATGCTCGCACATCTGTCTGCTCAGCAGCAGCTACAAAACCAGGACTTGTCGCTGCAGGATGGGATTTGTCTTGGGAAGTGATGGCAGGTCATGCAAAAGTATGTTGTTTAAAATCAAATGCTTTGCTAGCAGCTAATATGTCAGAGTGGAATCCTATGTTAATTAGCATTATCATCAACAGCACTAACTGACTTTGCTAGTCACTGAAAAATGTCCTTGGCAATATGTTCCTGCCAGTTTGCTCACACGTCATTTTTTTTTTTTCCCGGCTGGCACCCCTTCGCAGTAGAGGTGAGCAGATTAGACTTGGGGCAGCATCGTGATAAACAACAGCAACCTCCTATTTTGAATCTCCAGCTACATCTTGTTCTCCTTGTCTCCTACAATGTGCTGCAGTATTGGTCTTTGTCGTAATCTTACGAAATCCTTCCTGAGCTGCATTAAGGGCTTCCCGTCATCATTAATTTAAAACCTTAAAATTTCCCAGGGCTTTTTGATTTTTGTTGCCTTTTTAAAGTAAACTGAATTTGAACTGTGCACATTATAGAAGGCTTTCAAAATAACTGGGAGTCACTGACATCATGTTAATTTGTAGCTAACACCACTAACTATAGTAGAGTCTGTATTTCCAACATGTGCTCTTCTTTTAAATTACCCACCCAAAATTGGGTAATTTAAAAGAAGCATTTTCTGGCTCTGGCCAGTGGCAGTAATACACTTAAAGGTAAAGCAGTGTAGTCATTTTCTGGTCTTGGCTACAATGAAAACATAACCATAACCACAGAGAATAAAAGCTAGTGTGTCATAGGTAGCTAGAGGGAACTATAGTATACTTACAAAATAAATTTGTGCTATTTTATGATAGGATGAGGATTTGCTGGACATGTTGTTTTTCAGAGGCATTTAACCTGAAGTCTGGTTGCTGGCTTGAATTTTCCTGCAGTGTTGCTGTTTTTTTTTTTTTTTTTTAAATCTGCACAGCCTGTCAGAACCCCAAGGACCCTTCAGAAGCCCTGCCAGGCAAAAGCCCCATCAGCTTCTGCCCCCTTTCTAAAAACACTTGGTGGACACCAGGACAGGTGCCAGGCACCATGGTACCCATAGGTACCATGCTGGAGATCCCTGAACTAACTAGTGTTCATGATGTTAGTACATATATTTTAAAAACAGCCAGGAAGGTATGCATAAAGGGAATTGAAATATGAGCTCACATGGGAATAAATTTTAACCTTTAAAGTACCACTGGACTTCTGCTTTATTTTGCTACAATAGGCTAACATGGCTATCCCTCTGAATAACAGTGGCCTGGTATGCCTTTTTAAAGGCATTAGATAACAAAACTAACAAAGATTTTACAAACAAACAAAATACCTGATATCTGTATGATCTTCTTCGTGGTCTCTGTGCCTCACACTCATGGGATAGTGCGCCTGCGCCGATCCCCGAATCGGTATCTGAAAAGCCCGGGATTTTTTCGCGCTTGGCGCCACTGAGCATGCGCACGCGACCCACTGCGCATGCCCACCGGCGCCAGCGCGGGGATCCCGCCAGTTCCTTTCTGACCGCTGCACTAGAGAGGTTCCCTTTCTGCTTCTCCGGTCGGTGAGAGTACTTTTTTCTCTCGTTCTAGCCCGTTTGCCTTTGTAAATAGTTAGTTAGTTAGTTATTAGTATTAGTTAGCGATAGTTAGTTAAAAAAAAAGCGTTTTTTGTTGTCCGGCGGACTGCCCCTTGGGGTATTCCGCTTTCGCTTTCCCCCGCCTTTCTCTCAGGCGTTTCTGAGCAGAAAGATTTTTTTTTTTTTCGTGCGACTGCTTATGGAAAGTCGCTGGGGTTTTTTCAAGCGCTGCCGTGCTTGTGGGAAGAAGATTGCCCCTCCGGACGGCCATTCTCTGTGCCTGTTGTGCTTGGGGGAGTCGCACAGAGTAGAGTCGTGCCCGCATTGCCTTCGGTTCTCGAAACAGACCAGGAAGAACCGTGCGGCTCGATTATCGGCGGCGTTAACCGAATCGGCGCTTCGACCTCATCGACCGATGGAGGTATCGTCACCAAAATCGACTGACACCCCGGCACAGGAGCTCGCATCGGCTGATGCCGCTCCAATCCTGACTTTAGAACTGCCGGAAGAGCGTGGCTCCACAAAACGTTCCCGCGAGGGCTCGGTGGATACGCCCGCTAAGAAACGCCGTGAGGACTCAGGGACCCGAGTTCTGAAAAAGGCGAAATCGAAGGAGAAGCGTAAGCGACCCTGCACTCCTTCCCCGTCGGGTGGCGCATCGACATCGGCAAATCCGCCGAAAATGATTCGGGTTTCTCCGCGCCGGAGCCCAGCAGCCCAACAACGCCTGTCGGCATCGGAGCAGGAGCCGGAGATTGATCTCACCCAATGGTCTTCGTCTTCGGGCTTACGTCGACGGTCGATCAGCGAATCGACGTCGGAGGTGGACGCTTCGGCACCGGTCATAGACCCGCCATTCAAGCCCCGACCCAGGCGAGACCCATCCTACACCCCGCAACGCTTCCCGATACCACCATGGGAGCAGCGTCGGTGGCAGCCTCCCTATTCCCGGTATGAATCCTACCGTTGGTATCCGGAGGACTACCAAGACTGGGAGCAAGCTTCGGAGTTTTCTTCGGTGTCGAGGGTCTCGCATCGTTCCCGGAAGGCGTCGGCGTCGGTTCCCCCGGATCGACAGCTAGTTCCGGTCGAAGCCCCTCGTAGACTACCACCGGTTCAACTTCCACCGTGAGAGTCGACCCCGATGCTCTCGGAGCATTCCACCCAGCATGACTCTTCGTCATCGGAGTCGGACAGTGAAGCTCAGGACTTGGAACCCTCACCAGTCTCCCAGACGGCGGAGGATCTTCCGATTTCGCCGTCGGAGGATCTGAAGTCCTATGGGGACCTTGTGAGACATATTGCTGCCACCCTCAGACTGCCTGTGACCCAGCCGGAACCCGTAGTGGACGACAACGTGTTCGATATAATGCAGAGGAACACGTCCACTGCGGTGGCCCTCTCGGTTACCAAGGTGATTCTTCAGGCCGTCAAAGAACCTTGGAAAAAGCCTTCTTCGACACCGGTCTCCTCTAAACGCCTGAACCACATGTACAGGGTCCAGGAGGCAGGTGCTGAATTCTTGTTCACCCACCCACGTCCGAACTCAGTGGTGGTCTCCTCCTCCTCGAAGGCAAGGAAGGTTCACTCCTCCCCACCGGACAAGGAGGGCAGGAAGATCGATGGGATGGGCCGCAAGGTCTATTCAGCGGGGGCACTCGGCATCAAGGTATCTAACTATGCTGCCTGCATGGCTAGATACCAGTATGCCGTGTGGGAACAGCTTTCCCCCTTCCTCTCTTCTTTAAGTGAGGACAAGAAGACAGCTGCAATGAAATTGCAAAAAGAAGGTCTCGCTGTGGCCAGACAGCAGCTGGCTGCAGCGAAACATATGGTGGAAGCTTCAGCCAAAGCCATTACATCTGCGGTTTGCATCCGGCGGCACTCTTGGCTCAGGTCGACGGCACTGCACCAAGACACTAAGACCTTCATTGAAGACCTGCCGTTTGAAGGTGACGGGCTTTTCAGCACCACAACTGACATGGCGCTGCAAGAGTTCAATAAGAGTGTCAAGACATCCAGAAACTTTGGCGTCCAATCTTCTTCCAAGGCTTCTAAATCCAAGCAGTGGCCCAAACCCTGGGCCAAGAAGCCTTACCAGAAGTTTTCCCCTGAGCAGTGGCGTCCTCGCTCTGCACAAGGGGAACGCCCCCCCTACCCCGGTAACGGTAGGAACCGCTACGGGGCCCAACCCTCCAACAAGTCCAAGGGGGCTCGCCCCCAGAAGCAGGGGGTTTGACTTCCTGCAAGCACGCGTCATTGTTCCCACTGTTGGCTCTTCCATCCGCCTACGCCCTTTCCTGCCTGCCTGGGAGTTGATCTCCACAGACAGGTGGGCTCTGTCCATCGTAAAAGAGGGCTACAAAATAGAGTTTGTTCAGACCCCGGGTCAGTCCGTGGTAGTCACCACTCCCCCTTCCCCACCTCTGCTGGCGGAGGTGAACAACCTCCTACAGAAACAAGCCATAGAGGTAGTTCCACCGGAGGCCAGGACAGAAGGCTTTTACTCCCGCTACTTTCTGGTCCCCAAACGGGATGGGGGTCTGAGGCCTATCATGGACCTTCGGAGTCTGAACAAATTTATTCTGTACCAGAAATTCAGAATGGCCACTCTGCAAACAATCCTACCCTTCATCAATCAGGGAGACTGGATGGCGACCCTGGACCTCAAGGATGCCTACTTTCATGTCAACATTCATCCTGCGTTCAGGCGTTTCCTAAAGTTTGCAGTGGGTGCTCGGCACTTCCAGTTCAGGGCTCTACCGTTTGGACTGTCTACTGCTCCTCGGGTGTTCACGAAGCTGATGAGTGTGGTGGCCGCCCACCTTCGTCTTCAGGGAGTCGTTGTTTTCCCATACATCGACGACTGGCTTCTTGTGGCGAAGTCAAGGGACAGTCTGACAACACACATTGCCATCACTCTGCGTCTTCTCGACACCCTGGGGTTGCAGGTCAATCTGGAGAAATCCCATCTTACTCCCTCAAGGACGGTCCAATTCATAGGGGCTCTGCTGGACACACAACAACACCGAGCGTTTCTTCCTTCGCAGAGAGCGAAGGATGTCATCGGTCTGGTACAGCTTCTTCAAAGGCGGCAGTGGGGCACGGCCCAACAACTTCAGCGGATGCTGGGGTTGATGGCTGCGATGACAAGCGTGCTATGTTTCGCAAGACTGCACATGAGAGGTCTTCAGCTGTGGTTCTTGCGCCACTTCCGCCCTCTCAAAGACTCTCCTCGAAAGAGGTTCACCATCCCACCTGGGACTCTCCAATCTCTGCTATGGTGGGGATCAGAGAGCAACATCTGTCAAGGGGCTCCATTCCATCTCCCAACCCCAACCGTGACTATTGCTACCGATGCGTCCCTATGGGGGTGGGGAGCGCACCTGGAAGACTTATGTGTGGGGGGCCGATGGTCACCGGAACTCAGTCGGTGCCATATAAACTATCTAGAACTGCTGGCGGTTCATTTTGCTCTTCGTTCCTTCTGTCCACTATTGGCAGGGAGGACTGTGGCTTTGCTTACGGACAACACCACTGCCCTATGCTATATAAACAGACAGGGGGGGACAGTGTCTCGCAGGCTATGCTCGCTGGCGATGGATCTATGGACGGAGTGCCTCCAGTGGGACATTTTTGTGAAGGCGACACACCTGCCAGGGGTCCTCAACATACAGGCGGACTCTCTCAGCAGGGGTGGAGCCTCTCCACACGAATGGGAACTGCAATGGCGGTTCCTGGAGCCGGTGTTCCAGCTTTGGGGGTACCCGCAGCTAGATGTTTTCGCCACGGCAGAGAACAAGAAGTGCCCCTTGTTCTGTGCCAGGGGAGGTGCGGATCCAGCCTCGTTGGGAGACGGACTCCTCCTTCAATGGGGGGGCTGGTTCCTTTACATGTTCCCACCCCTGCCTCTGTTGACAAGGGTAGTCCACAAGCTAGTGCAGGAGAAGCCACGTTGTATCCTGGTCACTCCTTGGTGGCCCCGTCAGGGCTGGTTCTCGATCCTGCTCCAGCAGTCGAAGGGGATCTTTTACCAGTTCCCGGCAGAACCGGACCTGTTGTCGGCCCAGGGCGGTCACGTACTCCATCACAACGTGCCACACCTGAAGCTGACAGCGTGGCTCATCGACCACTGAGTTTTTCCACCAGGGTCCAGCAGGTCCTCCAAAGCAGTAGGAAGCCTTTCACCCGGGCCTCCTATGAGAGGAAGTGGAGGAAGTTTAGTGACTTTGTGGCTGACTCCCTTATGCCGCCTGACTCTGTTGGGCTTTTGGCTATTTTTGAGTTTCTTTTGGCTTTGGTGGATGAGGGGCTGGTCTTCTCTTCCATTAAGGTTTATTTGGCAGCTATCTCTGCTTTCCATGACTCAGTAGAGGGTTACTCTGTTTTTGCTCACCCTCACTCCAAAAGGTTTATGAAGGGTCTGTTTCGTCTTCACCCCCTTTCTAGATCCCCTCCACAGTTGTGGGACTTGACTCTGGTTCTGGACAAGTTGACTCGTCGTCCTTTTGAACCCATGGCAACGTGTTCCCTGCAACTTTTGTCGTGGAAGACTGCATTTTTAGTTGCCATCACTTCAGCACGTCGTGCGGGGGAGCTCACGGCGATGCGCTGTGACTACCCCTATCTCGCCTTCAGGGAGGCTGGGGTCTCTTTAGCTCCAGACATTACCTTTCTCCTGAAGGTGGTCTCTCAATTCCACCTCAACCTAGAAGTTTGGTTACCCACGTTTTACCCTAGCCCTTCCTCGGATGAGGAACGCAGGCTGCATGCGTTAGACGTTAAGCGTGCCCTCCTGTTTTATTTAAACCATTCACGGGGTTTTCGTAAAGACAACCAGCTTTTTGTCTCCTACTCTGCCCCCAAGTTAGGGTCCAAAATTTCATCTCAAAGACTTTCCAAGTGGCTTACTGAGACAATTAAACTTTGTTATTTGTTGGCGAAGAAGCCTTTACCTGGACCTGTTCGTGGACACTCCACAAGGGCGATGGCCACGTCGGTGGCATTCCTGAAGGGTGTGTCCCTTTCCGATGTCTGCAAGGCGGCTACCTGGTCTTCTCCGCATGCCTTCATGAAGCACTACGCGCTGGACGTGCATGCTCAGCAGAGGACTCGGTTGGGAGCTGCGGTGCTGCAAGCTGTTTCTTCAGGTTGACCGTCTTCCCGCCTCCAGGTATGCTTTGCTTGCTAATCTCCCATGAGTGTGAGGCACAGAGACCATGAAGAAGATAGACAACTGTAGATCTTCGAGTGGTCATCTGTGCATTCACACTACCCGCCCTCCTTCCCCACTGCTGACGGTCTCCCTCCAGTAAGGGGCTTCCAGCGGTCAGGAAGGAACTGGCGGGATCCCCGCGCTGGCGCTGGTGGGCATGCGCAGTGGGTCGCGTGCGCATGCTCAGTGGCGCCGAGCGCGAAAAAATCCCGGGCTTTTCAGATACCAATTCGGGGATCGGCGCAGGCGCACTATCCCATGAGTGTGAATGCACAGATGACCACTCGAAGATCTACAGTTACAGGTAAGCAACCTGTCTTTATACATTCATGTTGACAGAATAAATCAGTTCTAGTAAATGAAATACTTTGCCTTCTATTGTTGTGCATTAGACTCTAGCTTCAAAAGACTCTGACACAGTCTAGGCAATCTGCTAATGTTTACAGTATTGCTAAAGTTAATAGATGCCACATACTTCCTACAGCAGCCAGTTGATCTTAATGAACTGTAAAATGCCTGCTAGATTATATATGCCCATTTTATTCTGCCTGTAACATTATCCTATGAACGACAGAGTTTTTGCAGTATGTATTGCTACCAAGAAGGCAGTGATTAATTAGATATAGCTCAGTCTCAGAAGTAATTTGTGTTTTAATTAAGATAATGTAATTAACCAATCATCTTACATTTAGATACATTTAGAATATTTGAGAGTTTAATTTCAAGGTACTTAATTAACCCCCCCTACCAATTATGACATTTAATTTAAAATGACAGTATGACTATATTTATTGTGAAGAAATTAGGCAGTATTGGTGGTTTATCTTTGTAATCTTTATTCTGCAGGACCAAAGAATGAGTTGTTTCTGTTTTATGGAAAGGGACGCCCAGGAATCATCCGGGGAATGGATCTGAATAGCAAAGTAGCTGATGAATATATGATCCCCATAGAAAACCTTGTCAATCCTCGAGCTTTGGACTTTCATGCTGAGAGCAGTTACATATATTTTGCTGACACTACCAGCTTCCTGATTGGGCGTCAGAAAATTGATGGCACAGAGCGTGAAACAATCTTAAAAGATGGTGAGTAGAAATCAGAAAGATTTTGCTTGCGGGGAGAAAGTTAACCAATCAATATATATATTTTTTTAAATCACATTGCCTAAATTTTCTAGGAATATGACATTTACAGAATTGGTCCTCTAGTTTAAAATTATTTCTATTTCATACTATCATAATACATAACTATGCATTTTTTTCATATACTTAAAAAAAAGATATAAATGTTGTTCTAAAGTGTGCTTGGTAGAGGTACCAAAACATGGTTGCAAAGTACACTTTGTCATTAATATATGGATCTTTCTTTTACACATGGTTGCATTGTCCATGTCCAGACACCCCTCCCAAGCCCTTTTCTCTACAAATCAAAGGCAACAAGTGGTATCAAACTTACAAAGGAACATATTTCCGAGATATTGTACACAACAAAGGCATTTTGCAAACAATCATCTCACTACCTTCACTCATCAGCAAATTATATCTAGAAATACATTTCAAAGAAAACAAAAACTTTACTACTCAAACCACATTGGAACTAAATCTTTTCTGGCAGATAGCATTTTGCTGTACTTCATCTGAATTGACTAATAGTACAGTACAGAAGTTGTTGGTTTTTGTTGTTGTTGCTATTTTGTAACTTGATGTTTTTATTTAATGGAAATTTAATTGTATGTGTTACACCGTAATGGAATTTTCTTCAGTTGCTATTGTAAGACCTTTTTAATAATAGGGAAGAGACTATACACATTTCGTAAATACAATGAAAACATACATTTATGTAAAACATGAATATTGTTGATACATAATAGGTGTACTGATTTCTCATTTAAGTTGTAGATTTGGTGCAACCCCTCTCCTCATATCTTATGATAATGATGTTCTGACTTTTCCCTTTCAATAAGTATTCTATACAAAGGTTTCGAAAGCAAACTTTTATACTCTCAATAGCTAAAAATAGAAGTTAGGCATAAAGGGCGAAAGTCACAGCAATACATTAAAATAATTTATGTAAACTATCAGTTGTTTGTATGTATGTATGCATGTATGTTTGTATGTAAAACCTCAGCTGTTTCTAACTGTTTGGTCCAGGCTTGTAGCTGCACTGGAGCCTCTCAGGGCCCAGCCCCTTGACTTATTACCAAGGCCCTCGACTTCCCATCCAGGCAGCATCCCGCTGTTCTCTGGGCCATCCAGAGGATTCCTTGCAGCTCTTCCCAAGCGTGGCTTGCTCGAAAGAGATGGAGGAGAGGTGCAAGCAAGCCTAGTGGCATCCTCACCCTCCATCATATCCAGCACTTCCAGAGGCGGGGCAATGTCCCTGCAAACAGCAGCCCTACCAGCTGCCCACCCAGGAGCTTGCAGTTTCCAGCCAGAGTGGTGGCAGAGGCCAGCTCAATGGTACTTGGGTTCCAGGGCATGTCAGCACTTACCTGACCCTTCACTCTGTTGTTGAGCACAGAGGCAGCTGGAGCTGGCACACCTTTCCTTTCAGCCCCCTTTCCTGGCAGCAGAGTGGGTTTAGTATGTTTTTAAACATACTGAAGGAGGTTTACTACCTCCTTTTTTCTCTTTCTTTCCATGTTTCTACTCCTCCCTCCTTCACACAAACTTTCCCATTGTTCTTGCACTGTTCCCCTCTCACTCTAGTCCATGCATGGTGAATTTATGAGTTAGCCAGCTGTGTTTCCCAGTCATCGCCTACCTGCTACCCTGTCACTCTTTTGTTGAACCAAACCAAAACTTCTGCCAGCCAGGCTGAGAGTTCACGTTGAAATTTTATCTCAGACCATATGACTTTAAGCCATAATTTACCCCAGAGGCTTGTGGAAGACAGGGGACAGAGAAACTGCATCATGCCTACCACACCCAAATGGAGATGGACTGTAGGTGAATCAGCACCATTGTGGAACGTTCTGTCTATATTGTGTGGCCAATGGTACAAAAATTACAATAGTACAAAAAAAGCATTTTTTACCTTGAGATGTAAAGCTGTTGGAATACAATATGCCAAAGTTACAGGAGAGAAGGTTTGGCTGGCTGGGATGAAAAAGGACAATTTAGTAACCTGTGAGCAAGAGGTCTGGTCCACTAGTACAAGCATCACTACTTCTATGTAGTCATCTACAACAAGGGTCCCCAACCCCCGGGCCATGGACCAGCACCGGTCCATAGCCTGTTAGCAACTGAGCCGTGAGTTTTATCATTATTTCATTATATATTACAATGTAGTAGTAGTAGTAATAATAATAATAATAAGATGACGACAACATTGGATTTATATCCTGCCCTCCACTCCGAATTTCAGAGTCTCAGAGTGGCTCACAATCTCCCTTACCTTCCTCCCCCCACAACAGACACCCTGTGAGGTGGGTGGGGCTGAGAGAGCTCTTCCAGAGGCTGCCCTTTCAAGGACAACTCTGCAAGAGCTATGGCTGACCCGAGGCCATTCCAGCAACTGCAAGTGGAAGAGTGGGGAATCAAACTCGGTTCTCCCAGGTAAGAGTCCGCACACTTAACCACCACACCAAACTAATAGAAATAAAGCGCACAGTTGTATCATCCCGAAACCATCGACTCCCCCCTCCCCCGGTCCATGGAAAAATTGTCTTCCATAAAACCAGTCCCTGGTGCCAAAAAGGTTGGGAACTGCTGATCTACAATTCCTGTAAAGCCAATGTTTGGAAAAAATAAGCAGGATTACAGCTACAGACACCACTATTTATTTCCATATATTGATTTACCTTGTGCAAAGAGGTTGCTCATAAGTACATAAGAGAAGCCATGTTGGATCTGGCCAATGGCCCATCCAGTTCAACACTCAGTCCAAGTGTCGTCAGGTATGGTTTTGTATGTTTTTATGTGCTTCTGTGCAAGATATAACTGAAGCATGCATGTTGGGAGAGGGAATCAGTTATCTGTCTTATTGAGCATTGATTATTGTAAACAAACCTCAATAGATAAAGAAATTTCAGTTACTAAGTTTTCTTTATGAGCAGAAAGGAGATTGTAAGAGCCTCAATACATTCTGTACAAATGAAGTGGTAGAATTCTAGATGATAGAGAATGAATTCCATTTTTGAATGGTCTCTCACATTAAAACAACAGCCAACCCCCCCCCCCCTATTGTTACCCAAGGGAAAGGAAGAGGGCCTATCTGAGTAAGTGTCCCCATGGTGAGAGGCAGAGTGGCAGACTCTAATCTGATTTGATTCCTCACTCCTCTACATGAAACCTGCTGAATGACTTTGGACCAGTCACAATTCTCTTAGAACTCTCTCAGCCTTACCTACTTCACAAGTTTGCCTGTTGTGGGGAGATGAAGGGTAGGCAATTGTAACCTGCTTTGAGACTCCTTAGGTTACAGAAAAGCGGAATATGAAAACCAATTCTTCTTCATGCACAGGTTTTGATTTTGGCTCCAGAGATTTTTTTTCTACAAAGCAAGGGAGAAAGATGGTATAGAGGCAAGATAGGGGAAAGGAAGCGTAACAGGAGGGATTTGTGCTCTGCCTGTACTGAGGAGCATGTATGGTTTCATGTTGATTGATAAAGAAGGTCCAAAGTTATTGTCCTGAAAACACTAGCCATTCATTTCCATCTGGCTGTCAAGAGATCCCAAAGAGCCACAGGATGAATTCTTAAGTGCCACATCTGGCATTTTCCAGTGGGAATCTAGCTATCTCATAATGAGATCCACTTGATTTCTCATAGCCCTCATCAGGGTTCACTGGCTTGATACCTATGATCTAACTCCATAGGGTCCTGCAATTGAGAATCATAGCTCCTGGCAGTGAGAGGGTCATGGGGTATTATTACAAAAAGGGATGATTTCAGCATAACTATGCCCCTCTTTGTGCTAGTTCTTTACATTCAGTGAGCTTTTTATATGACATCATTTGAAGACAGGAAGCGAAAAGAGATAAAAAAAAAACCCTGATAATGAAAGTGGATTACTTTCACTTGCCTTTCCATCTTGTTGGGTGCTCTGTGTGCACTGATGAGGCACACCTAGGTTTTCCTGATGAGACAAATAGTGCCCTCGAGGGCTGCTTGAGGTCAGGAAAACAGTACCGGGGGGGGGGGGGGAGGGTTAATCTCCATCTCCTGGTGCTGAATCCAAATCAGACTCAGATGTCTACCTGGGATTAATTTCTCTGCACAGATATCATAATGCAAATTTCATCACAAGGACCCAGAGGAAATGTAGAGTGTGGTTAAGTCTTCACTAGCGTGAAAACATGTCTTTAAAATAAATTCATTCTAGATTAAATCAACATTTTCTTCATTAGCTATGAAAACGGAATAATTCTTCTTAACAGTGAATTCTGTAAAATTATTTTAATCCCCCATAATAATCAAATATTACCAAAAGATGGAACAGCCGAAGCATCATGGTTCATAATTAACAGGGCAACATTTCTGGCATCTTTTAAGGTCAAATAAGAGCCCCTGATCCCTCTACAACACAGCTGGCTGCCAGGACTTGGCAGTGTTCCATCTAGTTCCCTAATTCTGAAATGCTGCTACAGAACATTTGCCAATGTATTTGCATTATTTTAAAATAATAATAATAATAATATATGACCTTTAGCCATATCACATCAACTGTTATTCTTGGCAGATCGTCTAATATAGAAAGGGATTAATGGCATCAGTACTTTGTGATGGAGGGAATCGTCAGCCCGTTACTGTACCTGCTCAGATTATTCTAGATAATCATCTTTGTATTCTAGATGAACGTATTTGTGAATATAGCCCCTTTCTACAATTGGAACTCAGATCCACTCCAAAATTGTCCTCCATAAATAAGCAACCTTACTCCCACACACCTCACTTCTTACTTAGGAAACTGTCAGAATTTGTAACTTTCTCTGCCTGTTGCTAGCCAAACCGACTCCATATTGTAACCTAACTCTAACCCAGAATATATAGCCTAAGCAATTAACACCAGTGCCTTGCAAATATTCCAAATACTCTGTGCTCACTGAAGGGCGACAGATAGGCTCTGTTCAACATCCACAGGTGCCCTTTGAAGCCGGGCCGTTTGGCCTTCGAGATGGGAGAGCATCCTCCCTCCTGATAACAGACCTTGGGAAAGGAGACACTTGTCTGTAACCCGTGTGAATAATCGTTTTATTATACTTTTGCTGAAGGCATAAAATGTAACCAAATGCCGGGCCCGGCATTACTGTTATCTCGTAGCTCTAGCACTGTAGTTCTCTAATAAAGATTCTATACTTTGCAACAAGTCTTGGAATCGTCTGAAGTTCGTTCCAGTTCTGACAGAAACACACCTCACTTCTTACTTAGGAAACTGCCGTTTTTGGTTTTTAAGACTGAACAAAGGGTGAAAATCATCAAAATCCCCTACACAACACTAGCAAAGACATTTGGGATCATGGAAGTGTAACTGAAATTTGGAAAGGATATCTGAAGCCTGAAAGAAGTAATTTTTTATTAAAAGTACAAATTTCTGAGCAGATGAATTAGAAAGTATTTAGCAGTCAAATAATACCAAGTGTAAATACTCAAGCACCATTGAAAAACCTATTCTTTCAAGCACCTGCATTGTAAGTTGGTTACCACTTAGGCAGAGAAAGACAGAGAGAACTCCCGTTCCCCACAAAAAAAGAGATCTATAGTTATTGATGTTGAAAGTCTAGTTTGCCACATCTGTGTTGGAGGAGGATCCAACACAATTAGATAGTCCAAGTGACAGGTCAGCAAGTATCTGAAAAGGTAAGAAGCAACGACATGCATCACATGCCAATGGAGCTTTGCTGCTGCTCAAATTTGGGTTGACCAGCCCCAACCCAGCCCAAAGTGCATTTTGGGAAAAGATTTTACACCTAGTTGATATGTTGGGGCATGAACAAAAAGGGGTGACGGTTCATGGTCCAGGGAATAATTCCAGATAAGGTAAAAGAGGGAAGAGTTCCCAATAGTGAAAAGGTATATGGCTGGTGAGCCAGCTATGGTCGTCCAAGGGCAAGAAAGATAAAGCCACTGTGGTGTACATCTTTGTAATGTCTAGATTAGATTACTGCAATGCACTCTGCATGGAGCTGCCCTTGAAAAATATGTAGAAGCTACTGTTGGTACAGGATATTGTGGCCAGGATGTTGACTGAAGTGGGTCATAGTCTTGTCCCATCTACCCTGGTTCCCAATTTGACACAAGATGTGAAACTGCCTTAAACAACCAGACCATTGGTCTCTCAAGGTCCCTATTATCTACTTAGATCAGCAGCATCTCTCCAGGCACTCAAGTAGATGTCTTTCATATCACATACCTACTCCTTTTAATTGAAGATCCTGGGGACTGAAGATGTGACTTAATGCATATCAAGCAGATGTTCTGGCAAGCGCATGCTCCCTGATTCAAAGTTACGGCATTGATATTTAAAGCCCTGTATGGCTTGAGGTCAACATACCTGAAGGATCCCTGACTCCCATAGGAGCTTATGCCACCACTCCAGTTGTTTTTCAGGTGCCCCTGACATCTGAGGTGGTGGCAAACCAAGAAAGGGCTTTCTCTTTTACGGCACCAAAACTTGGAAACTTCTTTCCCAGGGAAATTTGTCTGTCTCCCTCTATTGTTGCCTTCTATCAGCAGGTGAAGACTTTTTTTTGGTTTGGTTTGATATCAGTTACTAACTCCTACTATCCCACTCTATGTTTTAATGTATGTATATGGTTTATTTAATTGGTTTTAAATAATGTATGTATGTATATTTGTGCTTTAAATGGCTTTAAACGCTTGGGATGTTCTAACGTTTGTCACTTGAGGGACCCTGAATTGTGTGAAAAGGCTGTATAGGAATGATAAATAAATAAATATCAATATTGATCCAATGACTGGCAGCGGGGTCTTCAGTATCTCACATAAAAGATGTCTCACCCGTTATCTGCATGTTTCCCCCTGAGAGCACTACATTCTGTGTAATCCCCTTCGCTGCTATGCTGTGGCCTTAGTCCAGATTTGGGAAAGAGGCTGTCATATTTTTTTAAAAAATAATCTTTTAGTTGAAAGCTGGCTGTTCAATCACAGATCTCCTGTTATTGTGTCTAGTGTAGGACTGCCTAGCTTCACTCATAACCAGGGCTTTTTTTGGAGTAGAAACGCACAGGAACACAGTTCTAGCTGGCTTGTTGTCAGGGGATGTGGCCCAGGGCTTTTTTTGAACAGGAACACAGTTCCGGCTGGCTTGGTATCAGGGGGTGTGGCTTAATATGCAAATGACTCCATGCTGGGTTTTTCTACAAAAATACCCTGCACGAATCAATGGCGATGTCAGGGCATGTGGCCTAATATGCAAATGAGTTCCCGGTGGGCTTTTTCTACCAAAAATTCTCATTCTCTGCTCATAATCCTCATTCTCACCATCATTCCAAGCAGCATACGGACACTGCTTCTGCTCCTGACAGCATAGCTCTGTTGTAATCTGCCCTGAGTCTTGCTGGGCAGGGGGAAGGTGAACTAGGAATCTCAATAGATACATAAATGGAGATCTAGTTATGCTGCCAATCTTATGGCCTCCCAGTGGAGTACTGAGTCAAGTCCAAGGTTTTGGTGCTGACCTTCAAAGCCTTAAGAGATCAGGGGTCAATGTATCTCCTCCTGTATGTCCCCAGAAGAGAATTGCACTCTCTGGATAACAATCTGCCGGTGGTACCTGGCCCCAAAGATTTCCAGCTGCCCTTGGCCAGGGCTTTTTCTGGCCTTTGCCCAAATCTGGTGAAACTCCCTGTCAGACACCATCAGGGTCCTGCAAAATGTTATGCAATTCTGCAGGGCCTGTAAGGCCAAGATGTTCCAGCAGACTTTTGGATAAGAACAGTGACAGTTTCCATCCTGACTGGCAGCCTCACTTGCTGTCTAGATTTGCTCTGGCCCCTTCCCCCCCGCACCTGTGAAGTTGCTGGCTATCCAGAATTTGGAAGTGCTTTATGAAATCCGCCATCTGATTCTTTTAGATTTATTGCATTGTTTTAATATTATTTAGATATTTTTATTTTATGATCTTAATGTTTTTAGGGTTTGTAGAATCTTTCGGGCTCAAGTGCCGTGTTCTACTGGAGAAAGTTTTCCTTCCAGACGTTTCGTTCTCAGCTGCGGAGAACATCCTCAGTGGCGTTGCGATGTTCTCCGCAGCTGAGAACGAAACGTCTGGAAGGAAAACTTTCTCCAGTAGAACATGGCACTTGATCCCAAAAGATTCTACAAACCCTAATGATGTTACCAGCCATGAAAACCTGAAATCCTTAATGTTTTTATCACATGTTTTACATTACCCAGAGCCCTGCAGTAGCATGGATTGGGTGATTCATACATTTAAACAACAACAATAAATGTCTCCACCCCCAACCCTTTTGCCAGCTGTCAGGCTCAGCTAGTCAACCCAAGTGTGACCCCATAATCCAGAATTTTTGAGAATGTGACAGATTATGGTCTCATGAAATTTGATGCTTATCCATGGAGAGTAGTGGGAACATTCTAGATGCACCTTCCATTCCCAATCTGGTTGTTGCCTTACGTGAATAGAAGATACGATATAATCTAGCAATGCATGAAAGTTCTGGCTGATGTTCCACAGCAGTTCAGCCAATGTGAATATTGTTTTTTTAATTGTTTTAAAATTATTTATATGAGAGTGACTGTGGTTAATAGAGTTATACTGTTGTCATGTCACCTACTGTTGTCATGTCACCGCACAGATCACATTGCGGTTTTATATTAAATCAGCTAATTGTTAAAATCCTTCACTGCCTAATCAGTTGCATGCTGGTGGAGATGGAGTGTGGACCAGAGAAAGCATTGTTTTAAAATTGTGTATTGTCAATTAAGTCTAGCCTTATTTTTTATGTGTGCATCTCATGCTATACAGACAGACGGTACCTTTATTGGCATAGTAAAAAAAAACAAAACACCCCTCGGAATAACATTTAAGACCTTTATATAAGATTAAGATCATATACAAAAATTAAATACATGATTAAAATAACATCAGTTTTATAAGAGCATAATTGGATTTAATTTTCAGATTATCTTCTAAAAAATTTGCAACTTTTCTAGTGATTTCCACTACTGAATCATTCAAAAGGAACTGACAATTAATTACCTAGAGCAGTTACATGGGATAGATTTTCTAACAAATTTCTACGTAGGCTTTCAAAAACCTGACAATCAAAAATTATATGCTGGATTGATTCAGGAATGTTCCCTCCACAGGGACAAAGTCTCCCATGAAAAGGAATGTGTTGATCATGAAGAGGTGTCAAGAGCCTTGCCATGATATATTGCTTTGAGATATGCCATAACTGAGTATTTTGAACATGATGTGAAACAAGGTGCTGTTCCTGTTGCTTGCTTTCCCCACACTTTGCTTGCAGTTATCTCTGTAACATATTATAGAAGACATTCTGCTGGCTTGAGGCACCACCTCAAGGTCATTGCTAAAGCAAGCTTGAAACCACCTGCATTCTCAGGGCACTGGGGGCAGGGGCCAAAGATGCCCACCAAGCTTTCCCGCTTTTATATTGAATATGTAACTGTTCTGAGGTACCTATATATTAGAGCCATATTGCCTAGAGTTTCAGTCTTAGCAAAACCCTGGTTTGCCTTCAGGTTTGTCAGTAATAAACTTAACCATTTCATGTGATTGGTGTGAGTTACTGAACTTCCTGGGTCTTGACATATTGCTAAGACTTCCTATCCTTAGTGGACTACCCACCTCTGAAGCCATGACAGAGGAAGAGAAAGTCAAATATAAGGACATCCAGACAGATCCTATCGAACAGGAGGCCCCAAAACCGGAGGGGCCTCCACTCGTGCCTCCATGTGACAATCAGGAGGAGGGAGAGAGGTTCTGGGAGCTTGCCCAGGCTGGACTTGATTGAAACAAGGGAAGCTCTGAACCCCACTAGATCCTCAGCATTGCATGGAGCATTCTGAACCTGGGAGTCGGGCAAGAAAGCGGAAGACACGGCCCACTCTGCACAGCAGCAGAGATCAGACCAAACCCCCAAATGGATCCAAGAGGCGATGCTTTTGCAGAGCCAACAGATTCGGGAGGAGATGCTCAACATGCACGACTTCTTTATGCAGGAGGTACGGGGCCTCACCTGTCAGCTACAGGACTTTGCTGGGGCACCCCCTGCACTACCCCCTCCTGTAGTTCCCCCCTCCACTGGCTGGCAGCCCTGGAGGGGGGGACCCGAGAGTTCTCGCAGGAGGAGAAGCACCCCCACCAGGTCCAGTGTGGCCGGAGAAATCCCCATAACAACCGTTTGTCTCGGGGAAACTCAAGGTGAGAGAAGCCCGCTTCAATGGGGACCTGGCCAAGTTGGGCTACTTCATGGCGCTGGTACGTAGCCACCTCAGAGTCTGGGCAAATAACTTCCCCACCAAAGAATCCAGAGTGATCTACATTGGAGGGTGCCTAGAGGGAGCCATGGCTGATTGGTTCTTCACCTTGTACAAGGCTTGGTCCCCAGTCCTAGACTCCTTGCAGATCCTGAGGGCATTAAGGGTGCAATTCGAGGACCTGCTATAAGAGACCAACACGATCTTGGCTCTACAAGACCTCTGCCAAGGGGCCAAATTAGTACACGACTACACAGCAGAGTTCCGCCTACTGAACTCCAAAGTCCACCAGTGGGACAACGGGGCCAGGATCAAGCAGTTCGAGCTGGGGCTCAACTCATCTATTTTCTCAGAAGCCATCAAATTGGGGAACCCCCAAACCGTCATGGAATGGATACAGTTGACCTGTGAGATGGACGACTGCCAGAAAGTCATAGCCCTCCACTGTAAGCAGCAATCCAGCCACAGGGGGAAAGAGACTGAGGATCATGGAGAAAGGAGAGGAACCCCTAAGTAGGGTTTGGGGATGCCCTTGACCCCGGCTGCGAAGGAGAGGAGATCCAAGAATTGACTGTGCTTCAAATGTAGGGGGGGTGAATCACCTGGCCAGCGAGTGCCCCAGTAAGCCGAAAGAGCTGACCACCACTGCCATGGTAAAGGGAGATGGGAAGAAGACGCCAACTGGAAGGATCAGCAAACTGACCCAAGGGGGTGCGATGGCTCTCTGGCAGATAACCCAGACCCCTGAGACTTCAGGTGAGGAGAGCAATAAAGGAGAACCATCGGGAAATGACAACGACCTGCTGTGAGGAGCGTGCAGCAGAAGGTCACGTTAATAGCCACACCACTCAGGGTGAGAGTTTCTGGAACTTTGTACCCATTACCCTGGTGAGCCCAGTCACCAAGACGTTCTCTTGTGTGTGGGTGCTCTTGGATTTGGGGTGCTCAAAAGACTTAATATTTCCCAGCCTGGTAGAGACGCTAGGTCTTGGACAGGAACTCATGAACACCCCTTTGCTGTTTAAGCAAATGGATGGGGAGCCAATGAAGGGGGAACCTTGCACCCACAAAACCCAGTGGTGTGCCTTAGGGGTAGGGAACCCCGAACATTTGTCATAGCACCAACCACAAAGTTTCAGGTGCTGTTGGGCCTAGAGCGATTAGCAGACCATGACACTTTTGTCAAGTGGAGCGGGTGGGTGATATATTTCCAAGATAAGGAATGTGATAACCATAGATAGAACCTTGAATGGGGACACCAACCTCCCCCCCAGATGGAGAGACTGTGTCTAACCATCCAAGAGGTCTCCTTCATTCTCCCAGAATACCATGACTTGAGGGGAGTGTTTGAGCATGCTGAAGCATATGAGCTCCCCCCCTCCCCAACCCACGGACTGTGCTATTGAATTGGTGGAGGGCGAGCCCCTCGCAAAAGCCAAACTATACTCAATGAGTCAAGCAGAGGAGGAACTTAAAAAATTTATAAAGACAAATTTACACAGGGGTTTCATCTGCCCTGTCCAGTCTCCCCATGCTGCCCCCGTGCTTTTTAGAAAGAAAAAAGATGGGAGCCTTTGTTTATGCATGGATTATCAAGGGTTGAATGCAATATCAATGAACAATGCTTATCCCATCCCGTTAATCAGAGGCCTATTGAGTGAAGTCTCCCAAGGGAAATTTTTTACCAAGCTGGATTTACAAGACGTGTACTTCTGGGTGCGCATCCAGGAGGGGGACAAGTGGAAAACAGTGTTCAATACACCATTGGGTAAATTTGGGTACTTAGTAATGCCGTTTGGCTTAAAGGGTGCTCCAGGGGTTTTCATGAACTTAATAAATGAGACCCTGCAAAAGCTCTTGTACAAAGGGGTGATATGTTATTTGAATGATGTTTTAATTTATTCAGAAGACCTCCCCTCTCATGTGAAATTTGTCTGCGAAGTCCTCCAGACCCTCTATGACAATAAGTTGTTTGCCAAGTTGTCTAAATGTGAGTTTCACAAGACGGAACTGGATTTTTTGGGCTATTGAGTGTCAGCCGGGGGATTGGAGGGCTGCTGAAAAAATTCAAGCAGTAGTAGATTGGAGCATCCCCCAAACTCGCAAACTATTACAAAGTTTTCTTGGTTTTGTGATCTTTTATAGAGGATTTATAAACGATTTCGCAGCAGTGGCCCTCCCCCTCACAGAACTGTTAAAAACCAAGGGGAAAGGGCCCCAAGCGTGCAAACCCAGTGCCTGGCTTGATTAGTCCCCTGAATATCAGGCGGCTTTCGAGAGACTGAGGCAGCTATTCACATCAGAACCAATACTTGTACACGCCAATGGAAACAACGATTAGTGGTGCAATGTGACGCCAGCGATGTGGCTAAAGCAGCCGTTCTCCTCCAGGAGGGGGAGGATGGAAAACTTCACCTGTGTGCATATCTGTTTCAAAAATTCTCCCCCTCCGAACATAATTGGTCACTATGGGACAAAGAGGCATCCACCATAAAACTGGCACTAGAAAGTGGCGGCACTATTTGGAGGAAGCTCGCGAGCCCTTTGAGATATGGACAGACCACAAAAACCTAGCTACCAGGAAGTTAACAAACAAGCAAGTATGCTGGGTAGGGCTTTTCCACAAATTCAAATTCCGGCTAAGACATATTCCAGGGAAGTAAAATTTCTTAGTGGATGCAATGTCCCGCCTCCCACAACACGAAAGCAAGAGGGAGATGATCATTGACTCACTATTTTCCCCCTCCCACTTCAGCACCTTCATCGCTACACGGCGCCAAGCACAGCAACAGAGGGAGGAGGGACCAGATTCTTCATTCCTGACATCACTCTGGGACGCGGTGCTCAAACAACCCCCTGACACTGCAATGGGGTTAACCCTTCTGGAGGATGGACTGTGGTACAAAGGCAGGAAACTATGTCCCAGAACCGCTTAGGGGAACTGTACTCCAACGATCGCACAATTCCAAGTTGGGGAGGCAATTTGGATTTGTAAAGACCCTGCATTTAGTCCAACGGCAATTTTGGTGGCCAGGACTATGTCAGGACGTGTTACAATACACATCAACTTGCCCTACATGTTTAATGGCAAAGAAGAGGGGGGGCAAAACACCCGGGGAGCTACAGCCACTGGCTACAGCTGCATGCCCCTGGGAGTGTATTTCAGTGGATTTTATTATGGACCTCCCTCCCTCCCACAGGGGAAGTCTGTGATCTGGGTGGTTGTGGACACTTTCTCTAAACAGGCTCATTTTATCACATGTAAGCAAATGCCCACGACGGAAAAACTAGCCCAACTGTTTATCCAACATATATTCCAGCTACACGGTTTTCCAAATAAGGTCATATCCGACCATGGGGGGCAATTTGTTGCCAAATTCTGGACACAATTATGTCAACTAGCCAGTATTGAGCAGGGATTGAGCTCTGCCTATCAACCACAGACAGACTTTCAAACGGAATGAACTAATTCCACATTAGAACAGTTCCTGAGATGCTTTATATCTTTCCAACAAGATAATTTGGTGTCCCTGTTACCCTCTGTGGAGTATGCTTACAACAATAGTGTTCACAGTGCTCCCAACTCTTCCCCTTTTCTCATTGCGAATGAGTTTGAAGGGAAACCCTTCCCAGAACTTTCACTGCCTCAATCTTCCTCCCCCCCGATTTCACTCAGTGGTGGCAAAGCATGACTGCAGCTTGGTCCAACATAAAAACAGAGCTGGAGAAAGCCAAACAGACTTATAACACTCAATTTGATAAAAAGCATTCTAAACATTGGGATTTACAAGTGGGAGATATCATATATATTTCTACAAAGCATTTGCCAAACACACAGAAATCTAAGAAGTTAGGACTAAAATATTTGAATCAGTTTCCGGTGAAGCAGGTGATTAACAATGTGACTGTTGAACTTGAACTGCCCAAATCCTTACGGAATGTTTAACCTTGTTTTCATGCTAGCCTTCTGAAACGCGACCCTGAACCATCATGATGGCACCCACAGATGCAGCCTCCGCCTCTGATGTTAGTACAGGGTCAGATACATCATGAGGTCGACGCCATCCTCGACTCCAAGTGGAAACAAGGGGAACTTTACTATTTGATTAATTTTCCTATCAGCCAAGGAGACTGGGTCTCGTCTAAAAACAACAATGTTCCCGCCTCATCAAAGACTTCCACAAATGCTACCCGAATAAATCTGAGGGGAGGGCACCTTAAGGGGGACACGATGTCAAGAGCCTTGCCATGAGATATTGCTTTGAAATATAACTGAGTATTCTGAACATGATGTGAAACCTGGTGCTGTTCCTGCTGCTTGCTTCCCCCACGCTTTGCTTGCTGTTATCTCTGTAACATATTATAGAAGACACTCTGCCGGCTTGAGGCACCATCTTGATAACCACCTGCATTCCCAGGGCATTGGGTGAAGGGGCAATCTCCCGCCAAAGATCCCAAAAAGCTTTCCCGCTTTTTATTAAATATGTAACGGTTCTAAAGTACCTATATATTGGAGCCATATTGCCTAGAGTTTCATTCTTAGCAAAACCCTGTTTTGCCTTTATGTCTGTCAGTAATAAACTTAACCCTTTCACATGATTGGTGTGAGTTACTGAACTGCTGGGGTCTTGACAAGAGGAACATGTGGAATATGTTCGAGTCTTATGCTATATATTAAAGAGATGCATATTTTTTTCCAAAAAAAAGAAATCAGAATGTTTGTGTTTCTCTAATATTATCTCTTAGCTACTCTTCAGAGTTGTTTTTTAAAATAACTATAGTTTACCAAAATTAAGATACTGTATCAGAGGGTGAGTTCATTTTCAACAGCTGTATCTGCTATTATTTGAAAAATGCAAAGTCTAATGCCACGAAGAAAGAAACTTAAATTACTGGAACTAAAGGCATAAACAGCGAAAAGTATTGATATATTGTTGGAAGTTCTAAAGATTTTTTTGTCTGATGATCTGAAAGAGTAATCTGCTTGTTGCCTTGTATATTTTAATTCTTTGAACAGCTATTTTTAGATATGCTTATATATTTCTTCAACAACAGATGCTTTTCCTGTAGCTCTCTGGGCTACCAGTATTTCCCAGAGGATTCTCTTATTTCAGAAGTTTTTGTTTCAGCATTGTGTGTATGCGTACAAAGTGATATGTGCACACATCAATGCTCATTAAAATCCCTTTATTATGCCTATATAGAAGCAGGGCAGTTTTCTCAAAAACATATGTTCATAAGATCTAGTTACTAAATCTCAGTTGGTGTTACATTGGCCTTTTAATTTTTATTTAGAGAGAAGTATTGTTGATTGTGCCATTTGTGAACAACATTTGTGAAAATGGAGGGGGGGATTGGTAGAAATCACCAGCCACTCTTCTACAAACAGATATGCCATTCCACTAAAGGAGGTACATGGTTGAATCTTTGCAGCTATGTTTGACTGGTTTCTTTGTCTACATAACATGTTATTCTATAATAACATGCTGATACTGCAAGCATAAATATGTAGTTTTGAATGAATTGCTGGGGAAAATACACAAGATCACAGTAGAAACTGAACCATGTTTGCTCCATTTGAAATTCACTAATTCAATTAGAATTTTATTAAATAATATATGAATAATATATAATATTATGGTTCTTTACACAGATCTTGATAATGTGGAAGGTATAGCAGTAGACTGGATTGGAAATACTCTTTTTTGGACAAATGATGGCTATAGAAAAACAATCAATGTTGCCAGATTAGAGAAAGCCTCTCAAAGTCGGAAAACTCTGTTAGAAGGAGACATGTCTCACCCTCGAGGAATTGTTGTGGATCCAGTTAATGGGTATGAAACATTTATGTTATTTTAGTAAAATGTTTCTCTTTTTTGAAAGTATGCATAGATCCAAGTATTGCATCTCATTCTTGCATTCTTTGGTCACAGTCAATGCATGTTCAATTTCAAATGGTTTAAGAGAGCTTAATTCTGTGTTGAATTTTGGCCTCCGTCTGTAATCGAGGGAAGTGCAGATAGAAGTATTATGTGAGAGGTAGTTGTATGCTTTATTCCTAAACAGTTACAAAAAACTATATTCATTAACTATTCAGTACTATCGAGGGATAAACAGTGTAGTCACAATATGTGACCATGGTCTCACATAAAACCATATGCATTTCTCTTTAACAGGAATGAATGGGAGTAAACAATTCCATAATGTAATTCAGCTGTTTATCCTTTAATCCCAAATACAAGTCAAGATCGTATTCATCACAGTTGAATTCGAAAATAATCAGGCACTCTTCAACCTTTCAGCTGTCTCACTAATAAGTATTTGTCTAGCTATTTTGATATGTGTACATGTTCAAGATCCAGACTTCAGTGATATGTGGTATCTTGAATCATTGTGCTAGTTCCTCTGGGAGCTCAGAATATGAATACAAATAGTTGTTTTTATAATCTCAGATTCATTCATAAATATAATTTTTTAATCTGCTATACACATAACTTTGGTATTAGCCTTAATAAAAGGAAACTGTTGAATTTGCTATGGATTTTTGTCTTTAAAGCAAAGTGATTTTGCTGATCCTTCTCAACAGGGGTTATCACATTGCCTGAAAGCCTTTCCAAAAGACAGGTCCAATGTACACTGTGCTACTTGATCTTTATGTGTCTGGGCAAGTAAATGTTCATCACTGTGGCTTCTGTGCAGTCCCACACTGGGTCTATATGTGCAGACCAGTGGTGGAAAAGATTTCCCCCCAGACCAGTGGGGGGAAAGACTCCACAGAAAGGCTATGAATTCTTCAGTCCAGTTGGACAACACTCTTTGGGAAGTAACAGGCTTGCTCTTAGATCCTTAAGTGTTACCACTTCTTTCCCTTCTTCAAATAATGTGATGTCTCAGGGTTGTGCACACTCCCCCCCCCCCCATGCACAAGATGCCAAGTTTCCTCCTCGGCATCTACTAAAAAAGTATCTGGTAATCAGACTTGTCAAAAATCCTTTAAATTCTTTCATTGCTCTTCTATAGTGATTTACTACGCAAGAGAAAGAAAAAATATCTGGTTTGTTGCCTCATTTGCCACTCATAGGTTTCCTCCTTCACTCAGTGAGCTTGCTAATCTCCAAATGTGGTCTGTGCAGTAGTCATGAAAATGAAAACAAGGTTGCTCTTAGCTGTAACTGTTGTTCATTGAGTGGTCTTCTGTGCAGTTAGAACCCTTTGGGATTTGAAAATGGAAACTTAGAAGCAGAAAAGGAAACATTGATCTAGGCTGAATCTATTCCTATGGCTCCAAATAAGAATTCTAAGCAAATGCTGAAAAAGTGATAACAAAACCACCTGTACCAGAAGGCGTGTACCTTTGTTGTTGTTACTGCAGTTTCTTATCTTCATTTGGCTTTTAAAAAGTGACCTTTTCATTTTTGGTACCTATGGGACCAACTGAACACAAAAAACAAGTCACTGTGGGAGCAAGAGAGACTGTATCCTCGAAGCTCTACTTCGGTGAAAGGAACTGTAATTGTGTCATTTCTTCTTTATTATTCAGGAGGGTCATGTATGTTTGAGATGTGATATGGGTGCCACAGTAAACAGTTTACACATACTTAAGATTTAAAATGCTTTTGTCTGTTTAAAATTGTCATGGAGGCTTATTTGCACTCTGTCATTTCAGTGGTTCTTTATTTTGTTGCCTATTTCACACTAAAACCCTAACATTTGAAAATTCATGAACTCTATGGAACCTTAGTTTCTTGGGTTTTCTGGTAGCAGCATGGAGTGAACTAAGGGTATAACACTCATGTTATTGTTTTGGTGGGAAAATGCCAGATAGAGGAGGAGGGGTGCTCCAAGTCTATTAAAAAACTTGGGAAATATGTACTGTGGCTGGCCTGTGCACATACAATCATGATACGTGCTTGCACAGAAGATCACTCAATGAACAACATTTACAGGTAAGTGCATTTTTGGGCATTTTAGTGGCAGAGAACCCTAAAAGATATTGAAAGTAACCCATTCACAAAATCTACCCACATGTACATCTCACATTGAAATGACAGGAAAGGTCAGTGTGGAGTTAGCAAAGATTTTCTGTTCTCTGGGAGGGGGGGAATGCAGCTGAATCTGGTCCAAGTCCATATTTAGTAATCTATATTAAATTATTTCAATATGAAATTATTTATATTTCCAAAAACTATACGCCACCAACAATTAATCATGTGATCTTAATTTTTTCCACATTCTAACTTAAGCTTTCCCCATTCTAACCATTCGGATTCAGCCTGTTGTCATAGACCTTACACAGTGTGCAGCTAATCCAAATGAACTTTCTGCATACAAGGCTATCACTAATATAAAGTGACCTGCTTTCAAAATTAATTTTTGTTGTTGTTCAGTCACATGGTTGAGTCCGACTCTTTGTGACCCCATGGACCAAGTCACGCCAGGCCCTCCTATCTTCCACCATCCTCCGAAGTCTGCTCAATTTCATGTTTGTTACATTAGTAACGCTGTCCAGCCATCTCATCTTTTGCCATCCCCTTCTTCTTTTGCCTTCTGTCTTTCCCAGCATCAGGGTCTTCTCCAGGGAGTGCTCCCTTCTCATTTGTTGACCAAAGTATTTGAGCTTCAGCTTCAGCATCTGACCTTCCAGGGAACAGTCAGGGTTGATTTCTCTTAGGACTGACTGATCTGATCTTCTTGCAGTCCAAGGGACTCTCAAGATTCTTCTCCAGCATGACATCTCAAAAGCATCTATTCTTCTGTGCTCAGCCTTCCTTGTGGTCCTAAACCTTATGGTCCAAAACTCTCTAATTAGATCAGCAACTAGCTCTTTGGGCATTCCTGATCTTTGCATCCCTACCGAAATTTTTCTAGAGGGGAGTTCCACACTCATTCATTCACTCACCTGAGCAGAGAGGAGGGGAGGCCAGCAGTGCACTTGTTTGCCTACCCACCAGGCTCTCCTTCAGGAGGGTAGTATGCTGCATGGAGTTTGCTGCTGGTTGCTTCGAGGGCAGGGGGGGGGCTGCCCCTTGTGGCCAATCAGCTTCTGTGCACAGCCTTGCAATTGGGTGGCACTGGATGTGGAGCCCATTGCTAGGAGCCATGAGTCCAGGAAGCTTAGTCAAGCATCTGTCATTGGCAGGGGGCAGAGAGGGGCAGGCCACAGGAGCGATGCTCATCCTCTGCTGCACACCAGCTTGTGTTACAAGCCCTGACCACCTTTCAGTGTGGAGGGAGGCATCACCTTTCAGCCTTTCAGGCACTCCACAGTGGCGCTCTGCACACAGAACATTCATGGCTTCAAAGGGTGACACAGTCAAGAAAGTGGATGTAAGAGTGCTCCTTGTTCACATCTAGCCATTAAGGGCCTCCCCATATCAACTTGCCAAAGAGCCAGAGAGACTCTTAGAGGTCCCCCAGCAGATTCTTGATGAACCCCTATCTCTCACTGACATCCCTCACTAGGGCAAGAACAGTGGCAGGTGCTCAGCAGCCACAGTTATAGATGCTGCCAGCCCCTCCATCCAAGGCTTGCTTTAACTCATGACAACTCTCCAGCTGCTTATGCTCACTTGCTCCCAAATGAAGGAAAGGATGGGCAGGATGGGCTGTGCTGGAGGAGGACCACATGTTCAGGGACCCAGCAAGGGGCCAGAATCTCCCAGACCTCAGAGGCACCAGCAGCTGCAGTCCCTAGCCACAGGTGGTCAGGTGCAGGGCTTGGCTGGGACTAGGGTGGTGTCCCTACAGCCTATCTGCTGCAGACTTTGAAGACTCTGGTCTCTGATGTGAGTGTTGTTGGTGCTGGAAGAGGTCCATGTGGCACTGTGTCCTTCAGTTCTCCAAGACTCTGGCCATGAGTCTCCCTATGTCACCCATTCTGTTTTTCATAATGATTTAGTACCCTGGAAAGGGAAGGGGGCATCAGTGTCTGCAGAGCTAGGCATTTCCACCATTTGAGATAATTCAGGCTTGTGTTGGTCACACAAGTGGCCAGTTGGCCAACCTGCAATTTCTACAAACATGATGGACGTGGAATGAAATGCATATTCATGCAGATGGCCAATCCTTCCACAGTGCAGGCCCTGTGCACCTCCTAGCTCTGTAGGCACTGGGCCCTACAGATGCCTGAGGGTGGCTAATTCCTGGCTTGACACATTGAGGTGCATGTGCACTAGCTCTAAATCTGCGCCATAGGGAGCCGTCAGACAGCATTCCATGAAACATGCCCTACCTTTGAAGTGGTGGGGAGACCTCCTGAACACATTTGTAGGGTGGGCTGTGATTGTGTGTTGAGGAGGGGCAGAGCCAGTGGCGAGGGTGCTGATTGGGTGTATATTGGTCAGTATCCTGATCTGCTTGAGTTCCCATGGGCATAGCTGCAGCTGAGTGAAGAGGAGTGAATTAGGTGTTACCATGGCTGCCAGTGAGATGCACCAGCATGTTTGCTGGTGCAATTCTGTGCCTATTGGGGGGGGGGCACATTTCTGCTGACTCAGGGGTTCATGTAGTCACTTTGCCAGTGCAGCTGCACCAGTGGATGTGCACAACACAGTGCATCTGTCAGTTATTCTTTTCATTTTGCAGTAGCATACCCTTATTGTTCTTTCATAATAAATTGGGAAAGCTTCACCATGACAATTTAATTCTTTTTTTTTACTAAGTATAAATACTATGTCTGTATGATTACATTTTAACTAAGAAAGATAAATTGTGCTGGTGAGTGTAAATGTCTTTGACACTGAGGCTGTTTTGAGATGTGACAGGCGGTAACTGAAAGCAAAGAGGACTATTTTTAAGTAATGGCCTTTTAACAAGTCAAATAAATGTTTACAAGTGCTATTGATTCATTGTGCTGCTGAGAAGAGTAAAGAGCATATTGATCTGGGTATTTATTTCTGTTCTAGGCTCTTGACATAATGATTTCACTAAGGGTGCCTTTAGATGTGAAGTTGCTATATCTGAAGCCACTTTCTTTTGTTTGCAAGATGTTTAGCACCACACAATGTCCAATATGGATGGATGGATGAATAGTTTATTAAGGTCAAAGACAAACACAACAGTCAATACATTAACTGAAATGTTACCTGAAAAACCACTACTTGAATTATTTTAAAAATACATTAATATGATTTATTAAATTAATCCAGAGTTATGATAAACTGTAGCTGCCCAGAATCTGACCACATTATCTGTGATCCAAGGCTCCTGGTCCAAGAGGAAAAAGGAAATGTATGATTATTCTGATCTACCTGAGATTTTTTGCAGAATGAAATTAATTAAATCATATCTAAGATCATGATAAAAAGGGCAATGCAATAAAACATGTCCAACAGTTTCAGCTTCCCCACTTGTACAAGACATATATGTTCCTGATATGGCACACCCTAAAATATCTGTTCCAAGAGTACAAAATGTAAGGCATTAAACCAGGCCAAAGGAAAAAAAAAGGGGGAATTAGTAAATTAATCAGACGATTAGAAGGCACAACTTTCTTATTCCTGAAGAAAAGGAATTTTGTTGCAAGACTTAAATGAAGCTGTGATTCAGTATCCCAAACCCTTTGCTTAATTATGGATTTAGCTTTGGAATGTCCAAAAGCTATTAAACTTCTGAGAGAATACTCAGAAGTCAGTAATTTTTCTAAAAGGAGTATTTTTCCATTTTCATAAGGACATCCTCTAATGTTAAAGACAAAGGTCCCACAGAGGGGAGGGGGTAAGCTTTAACTAGTAACTAATCCTGTATATTCAAGGATGGTCTTAAAGATAAATTAAGCCTGGCTCAAGATACAAGGCCACATTAGGAACACAATGAGGTAATGCAAATATGGCTCTCAAAAATTTAGATTGTATGATTTGAAATCTGAAGTTGTTATAAATCCACAATTGAGAACCATGTAACAACTGAACAATAACCTTGGCTAGAAAAACATGAACCAAAGAGGGGATATATTGTCCTGCTATACCAGGCTAGGCCTCCTCCCGCTGCTGGTAAATCCCTCCCCTTGCTGGCTGCTTGGGACACCTGGCAATCTTAAGGCGAGCTGATTTCTGTCATCTAGAGATCAGTTATAATTCCAGAAAAATCTCCAGGTCCAACCTTGAGGTTGGCAACCCCATAATTAAATTAATTAAATTATAATTAATTAAATACATACACTTTGAAGTATATCCCATTGATTTGGATTGAATTTATTCTTAATAAGATAAGCCCTTGTATTAAATAAAAAGCTATATATGTATTAAATAAAGGAGTCTAAACAATTTTATTTGTTGTTTAAGTATGTGTTTAGAATCTGCATTAAAAATTATTCCATTGTTTTGTGCAGCAAACATACAGTGTTGAGTATTTGCCCAACAGGGCACTCCAAAAGAGTCTGTGATTTCCCAGGGGTGGGAGCAGCATTGAATAGATATGATTGATGAAACAGTGACTAAGATGGCTAGAGAGGCGTTAGCATCATACTCATGACAAAGTGACAAGAACATCTTATAGGCTGTTTATGAAGACCTATGAGCAATCAATGCTGCAAAGAAGGCTTACTTCACAGCCCAGACTGCATCTGCGAATTTGCTTACGTCCTCTCCTTGACGTTATTCAAACTTGCCACAGAGCAAGCCAAATGATAGGGAACTGATAGGCTGTGAGGCTTTTGCAACTTATTGCGCAGATAAGGTCTTGACACTCCGTTGCGACCTCCCCACCAATTTAAATACAGTATGTGAACTGCCAAAGGCTGAGCACATCTCACAGAGGTCTGAGAAGAGCGGAAGAGAGCAGAGCAGCTCTCATAGCTGAGACAGCTGGAGAAGTTGCTGAGAATTTGAGTTTTGAAAGACTTCATTTGAGGTTTGTGGGACTGCCTAAAATTCTGAGTTGTGATAGCTGGGGAACTGCTCTTTGTTTGGTTGAGTGGGCTAAAGGTGAAAGAGATTGAGAGTGATTGCTGCTGATTGCTTAGGAGTGCCTCTGCTCCACCCTCTTTGCATTTTAAGCTGCGCCTTGCCAAAGGCTGAGCACATCTCACAGAGGTCTGAGAGGAGCGGAACAGAGCACAGCAGCTCTCATAGCTGAGACAGCTGGAGAAGTTGCTGAGAATTTGAGTTTTGAAAGACTCAAGGTTTGTGGGTCTAATAATAATAATAATAATAATAATAATAATAATAATAAATTTTATTTATATCCCGCCCTCCCCACCTAGGCAGGCTCAGGGCGGCTAACAACATATTCAGATAAAAATTATACATTAATTTTAAAACAACATTAAAAGTTATACAATAGTGTAAGATCGGCAGTATCCTAAAAATCATTCCAATTTACATAATTTAACAGCAACAATGATGTTCCTGGCGCTATTCTGTCTATTGCATAATGGCAAGATCACTAAATAGAGTCACTTTGGTGGGTCATCAATTCGGCAATCCTTTGTCAGCAGCCTGCGAAGGCCTGCCTAAAGAGGATGGTCTTGCAGGCTCTGCGGAATTAGTTTAGACTCTGCAGAGCCCGCACCTCTTCTGGGAGCTGGTTCCACAAGCACGGAGCTGCAACGGAGAAAGCCCGTGCGCGGGTATTCTGCAATTTTGCCTCCTTTGGCCCAGGGATAGTCAGCTTGTTCTTCCCTGCTGACCTCAGTGCTCTTTGGGGCTCGTATGGGGAGAGACGGTCCCTCAGATAGGGACTGCCTAAAATTCTGAGTTGTGATAGCTGGGGAACTGCTCTTTGTTTGGTTGGGTGGGCTAAAGGTGAAAGAGATTGAGAGTGATTGCTGCTGATTGCTTAGGAGTGCCTCTGCTCCACCCTCTTTGCATTTTAAGCTGTGCCTTGCCAAAGGCTGAGCACATCTCACAGAGGTCTGAGAAAAGCGGAACAGAGCACGGCAGCTCTCATAGCTGAGACAGCTGGAGAAGTTGCTGAGAATTTGAGTTTTGCATTTTAAGCTGCACTTTGCCAAAGGCGCAAGCCTTTGGCGTGAGCCGAAGGGCGAGAGCTAAAGGGCTCTTGGCCTGTGGCTCTTCGCCTAGGGGCTCTCTAAGGACCAGGAACCCAGATCCCTGATTTCCTTGTTCTCCCAATAAGGTAAGTTGACCCTCTAGAAGGGGAGCCACTTAAACAAACAGCATTTAAAGAGGACTGTATATATATATATACACACATTATATATATTATATATATATAATGAAGATAGAATGCCAGCGGGGGGGGGTGGGGGCTTTCCAGTGTTTTTAGGCTGCTAGGTGGGAGAATTAAGGCCAGGACCTCCAAGGTAGCCTTCTCGGAAGTCCTACCTGTTCCACGTGCAGGGCAGGAAAGACAGGCACAAATCAGAAGTCTCAATGTGTGGATGAGACGATGGTGTAAGGAGGAAGGGTTTAAGTTTGTTAGGCACTGGGATGCTTTCTGGAACAAGCGGGAGCTGTACAAAAGAGACGGTCTCCACTTGTCCCCGGATGGAACCAGGCTGCCGGCGCTTAAAATCAAAAAGGTGGCAGAGCAGTTTTTAAACTAAATCTTGGGGGAAAGCCGACAGGAGATGAAATGTCTCTGGTTCGGGAGGACTCATCTCAAAGAGATGAAGGGTTGGCTGCTATTTTTCTACCGGGTAACGGATCAGAGTTGTCCACTGCGATGGTGACAAGCAGTATGGACTGTCTGCCAGAGTCTCGAGGCGGCAGGAGGAAGGTGGCGGGCCTAGCTTGCCTGGGAAATTATAGATGTTTGTATGCAAATGCTAGAAGTGTTCGAAGTAAAATTGGTGAATTGGAATGCTAAGTGTTGGGAGAAAACATAGACATTGTGGGAATTTCAGAAACTTGGTGGAATGAGGAGAATAAGTGGGACACGGTGATTCCAGGATATAAGTTATATCGGAAGGATAGGGAGGGAAGGGTTGGAGGTGGGGTGGCTCTGTATGTCAGAGAGGATATACAATCCAGTAAGACTGAGGTCAGAGAATTAGATTCCCTTTTAGAAATGCTTTGGGTTGAAATAGAGGGCCCAAAAGGAAATTTAACTATGGGAGTTTGTTATCGCCCACCAAATCAAAAGAAAGAGGACGATTATAATATGATGGAAGGTTTAAAGATAGCGGCTAAACGTAAACACTGTGTCGTAATAGGTGATTTTAACTACCTGCAGATTGATTGGGTCAATATGTGTTCTGCTCGAGAGAAAGAGATTGAGTTTCTTGATGCTCTCAATGACTGTGCTATGGAGCAGATGGTCTCAGAACCTACCAGGGGTGGGGCGATCCTGGATTTGGTCCTAAGTAATGCCCAAGACTTGGTGAGAGATGTAAAAGTGATCGCACCGCTTGGGAGCAGTGACCATAATGTTATTGATTTCATCATTTGTATAAATAGGGAGTTGCCCAAAAAGATGGCCACAACCACGTTTAACTTTCAAAGGGGTAAATTCTCTGAGATGAGGAGGCATGTGAGGAAAAAACTGAAAGGAAAGGTAAATACGGTCAAAATCCTTGGGGAAGCTTGAAGACTATTTAAAACTATAATCCTAGAAGCTCAGATAAAATACATACCACAAGTTAGGAAAGGCACAAACAGGCATAAGATAAGGCCTGCGTGGTTAACAAACAAAGTAATGGAAGCTGTAAAAGGTAAGAAGGACTCCTTTAAGCGGTGGAAAACCAGTCCAAGTGAGATTAGTAAAAGGGAACACAGGCTGTGGCAAATCAAATGCAAGACTGTGATCAGGCAGGCAAAAAGGGACTATGAGGAGCATATTGCAAAAAACATAAAGACCAACAATAAAAATTTCTTCAAATATATTAGAAGTAGGAAACCAGCCAGGGAGGCAGTGGGGCCCTTGGATGACCATGGGGTAAAAGGATTACTGAAGGAGGATAGGGAAATGGCTGAGAAGCTGAATGCATTTTTTACCTCCGTCTTCACTGTGGAAGATGAGAACTTTTTGCCCGCCCCAGAACCACTAATTTTGGAAGGGGTGTTGAAAGACCTGAGTCAGATTGAGGTGACAAAAGAGGAGGTCCTACAACTGATAGACAAATTAAAAACTAATAAGTCACCGGGTCCGGATGGCATACATCCGAGAGTTCTGAAAGAACTCAAAGTTGAACTTGTGGATCTTCCGACAAAAATCTGTAATCTTTCATTGAAATCTGCCTTTGTTCCTGAGTACTGGAAGGTAGCAAATGTCACCCCCATCTTTAAAAAGGGTTCCAGAGGAGATCCGGGAAATTACAGGCCAGTCAGTCTGACTTCAATACTGGGAAAGTTGGTAGAAAGCATTATCAAGGACAGAATGTGTAGGCACATTGATGAACACGGGTTCATCCACTTCTTAGAAAACCATCTTTGGACCTGGCCGAATTGGCCAACTACCGGCCGGTCTCGAACTTGCTTTTTTTGGGCAAAGTTATCGAGAGGGCAGTGGCAGCACAATTATAGGGGGTTTTGGATGACATTTCCATGTTAGACCCATTTCAGTCCGGCTTTTGCCCGGGCCATGGGATGGTGAAAGTACTGGTCGCCCTCATAGAATGAAAGTTTAATACGGTCAAAGACCAATCAATTAAATACAAATAACTTAATAAGATACAGTCAGGCAATAGTAAAATGGGAATAAAACATACACAGTATAAAATATAATTAGGCAATACTATAATGAGAATAAAACATAGACAGTATAAAATATAATTTCCTCCCCAAAACACTGATTAAATTCCAGAACCAAGGCATTCAGTTGGGTATTCCCCTTAAGAATTGCTTCCGGAGACATACTCTGGTTGCCCTCATAGATGATCTCCTAAGACATCTGGATCAAGGCAGTTCAGTAGTGCTGTTGTTATTAGATCTGTCGGCTGCTTTTGCTACAGTCGACCACCAGCTGCTGTTGCACTGTCTTGCTAACACGGGGATTCAGGGGCCTGCCCTTCAGTGGCTTACCTCTTTCCTCCAAAGTCAGGACAGAACGTGGTATTTGGGGAGAGATTGTCCCAGAGGCACTCACTTGTGTGTGGAGTGCCTCAGGGGGTAGTCCTCTCCCTGACGTTATTCAACATCTATATGCGCCACCTTGCCTAGATAATCCAGAGTTACAGGCTGGGGTGTCACCAGTATGCAGATGATACTCAGCTCTATCTCTTGATGAGCGACTGTGCTGGCTGTGCCCTGGATAATCTGGACTGGGCACTGCAAGCTGTTGTGAAATCGCTCAGGCAGAGTCAACTTAAATTGAATCCAGCAAAGACAGAGGTTCTGTGCCTAGGCTGGGGCGGCCTGGGAAGAGAGATCCCTTTGCCAACCTTTGATGGGGCATCTTCAGTGCCAGCTTCAAAGGTGAAGAGCTTAGGGGTACTCCTAGAGTCTTCATTATCTATCAAGGCCCAGGTGGCAGCCACTGCCAAATCTGCATTTTACCACCTTAGGCAGATAAGGCAATTGGCTCCATACCTAGAGTACAACGACTTGGCCACCGTAATTCATGCAATGGTCACATTGAAAATAGATTACTGTAATGCTCTCTATATGGGGCTGCCCTTGACTCGGACCTGGAAGCTGCAACTGGTGCAGAATGCTGCAACCAGGTTGGTACTGGAGCTGCCTTTATGGGTGCACATCCAACCTGTGCTGAAGATGCTGCATTGGTTGCCTTTAGCATTCTGAGCCCGGTTCAAGGTGCTGGTCATTACCTTCAAAGCCCTTTATGGCCTGGGACCTGTCTATCTCCAAGACCACCTTTCCCGACACGAGCCCCAGAGAGCACTACAATCAAGTTCCCGAAATCTTTTAAAGATCCCTGGGCCAAAGGACACTTGTCTGTCCACCACAAAGGCAGGAGCTTTGTCAGTGGCTGCTCCTACCCTCTGGAATGCCCTCCCTGAAGAGGTCAGGGCCCTGCGGGGCTTGCCACAATTCCGCAGGCCCTGCAAGACATACCTGTTTAGACAGATTTTTAATGTCTAACCGGAGGCATTTTAATATCTGACAGTGGCACTTAGTACCCACCACCCCATGGAAAAACTTTTCTTCCGAACCAAACAGAAAATAAAGTGCTTAAAACATCAAAGAATTTTAATGACTAGCGCTACTAACGCCATCTTGGAACCACAAACTACATCTTAATTTATATTGTTATATTTTTAATAATGTTTTATTGTAATAATTTTTTTGTAATAATTTAACACTGTCGTTTTACTGTTTTACTGTTGTTTTAATTGTTGTTAGCCACCCTGAGCCCAACTGGGGAGGGCGGGGTATAAATGCAAATAATTAATAATTAATTAATTAATCAAGGGAATAAATTATTCCCATGAGGAATTTGTGTGGTGTTCAAAGTTTCAGGCCCCTTTAGCCAGAGTTATTAAAATTAAATATAGTAAATCCACTTTGTGTAATAATAGTTGCATATGTTTTGTATTTTTTTTTTTAAAAAAAACATATTAGGCAAAACCCTAACATGCAGTTCTGCCCTTTGTGATGAAATATGCCAGCTTTTTGTGTATGTGTTGCTGGGGGGTATGTGTCAATCATTATTCTCTGTGATTGAATAAAAACTGAGTGGCTTATTAACTGAGCTGAGACTTCTTATGTTGGTCAGTTCACCTTATTAATCATGTAATTCACTGTGCTCTGAAAACATATAGAAGGCGTCTCCCCCCCCACCCCCACACACACACCTTGTCACACTGCCTCTGTCATTCAATCATTGCTTTAAGGTGGAAAGAAAACTGAATTTGGGGGGTTTAATCAAATTAGAAAAAAAAAGCATACTTTGACTTTTGTGTAGTAAATATTCTGGAATATAAATTGTAGGGTTCAAATAACAAATTAATGCTTCTATTTATTATTTCATAGCTGGATGTATTGGACAGACTGGGAAGAAGATGAAATAGATGACAGTGTGGGAAGAATTGAGAAGGCATGGATGAGTGGCCACAGCCGGCAGATTTTTGTGACATCAAAGATGTTGTGGCCAAATGGATTAACTCTGGACTATCATAACAATGTATTGTACTGGTGTGATGCTTATTATGATCATATTGAAAGAATATTTTTGAATGGAACTGACAGAAAGGTAAAAGAAAATAATCTGCTGTTTTGTCCTCTGACATCTTGCATTGAACTATATAGCTACTTTAAATATGCGTGTGTGTAATTTTCTCTTCTCCTTCAAGGATACCTTATTAGTTGACCCTCTGTATATACTCAGAATAAAGAGCACAGAAGTAATTTTAGTTGGCCTTTTAGCTAGGGATGGGGGAAGTATGGCCTAGGGTTTATTTTTGTTTTGTTTTCTTGTAAGAGAGTAGATCAGATAGAATTTGCTATGTACTCCTCATGTGTTAGCAGCTGCATTGTGTTTTATGTTGGCAAGCTTATCATATTTAGGTTTAAGACTTACCTTGTAGTATTTCCATAAGTTAACATTGCAAATGTGTGCTACAGATATTTTGTAGTACAGTCACATGCTGTTTCTCCAGGATGAATATTCGTTAAGAAAAAGAAAAAACAACTATGAAAATTTTGACAGTTTCAAGTAAGAGTAAACATGTGAGACTTTAGCATATAAGGCTTGTTAACTGTAACTGATAGACAAACATCACTTGGCCATACATATCACAAAGATGCTGTTCATAGAAGATTGGGGCATCTGGAACATTTTATCCCTGGACTGAAAATCTTCCTTACAACTTGACAGTAGAATGCAGATCCACTGGTCAGGATGATACTGTGACTAGAATGTGAGGTTTTGACTAAGGAGAACCAGTTTCAAATTTCATTTCTACTATATTGCTCACCAGGTGACCTTAAGTCAATAATGAGTTGGTGTCCAGTGATGAAGGTGTGTGGAATTTCCCTCTCCATTGAATCTTGAGCTTGTGTCCAGTTCCTCTCTGCATTCATTCAGGCCCTTCCAATCACTAGAAAATCCAGTCCTGTGATGTCAGGACCTGTGTCAAGGAAGAGTTACACAGATTAAGAGTTGCAGTGAAGGAGGGGAATGGGTAGAATTTCCCGCCTGCCTTTGTCAGTTTAAATATTCAGAGTTACGTCATTGTTTATTTTATTGCAGAAGATGCTAAAGGCACTATCAGTAAACATGTGCTTCCGCCTATGGGAAAAGTTACAGGCTTGAATCTCAGGCTTCGTTTCCACTTTCACTCCTTTCTCATTTCATTGACAGTTCCTCTAACTCTAAGTTTTTTCCCATTCATACAAGACCAGTGTCTTTCAGTGAGCAGAAAAGCACTTAGCACCAGGAGAACAGGCTCTGTTTAGAGAACCACCCCTGCAATGGACAAAGAGGGATAAAAAAGGAAATAAATCTTAGGATCTGAGTTGTAGGCCTCATAACTTCGGAAGAAATTTGTTACATTGAGTTTGAAAGACAAGGTGATGGAATCTGTTTTTAATATGTGGAGTGAATACAAACTCAATTGATGTAATCAGTAATTTTACTAAAGAATGGAGAGGGGATTAGGCCATAAAAGGTATATATCTGGTATTTTATGAACTGAATTCAATCCTTAATATACATGAACAGAAATATTCACCCCACTCATCTAAACTTTTTGATGGTTAAATGATATTTAACAACTATTTAAATAATGTCGCTTAATTACAGGTGATTTACAGTGGAAAAGAATTAAACCATCCATTTGGACTGTCATACCACAGGAATCATATTTTCTGGACAGATTATATGAATGGCTCTATTTTCCAACTGGATTTGACAACTAGAAATGTAATGCTTCTAAGAAGTGAGAGATCACCTCTGTTTGGTCTGCAAATTTATGATCCCCACAAGCAGCAAGGTATTGAAAACAATATTTTCTGCATTCACACCAGACAGTGTTTCAAGATTAGTAACATAACAGATATTTTTAACACTGCCACAATCTTTGAAAGCAATAACCTGAACAAAAAAATCAAAGACTATATGAGGAATATTCTAGCTAAAATTAGTTACAACTAATGCCACTGACGTAAGTGGGATTTAAGTTTGTTATGAGGGAGTTTTATTCCACTTCTTTTAATGGAAATTATATCAAAATAATGTTTGCAGAACTACCATAGAGTATATGTTGAAGATGAGAAATATGTCTATATCCCTATCTATGACTTTTATGGCAAGTTATTTAATTTTACTTATGTAAAATTTTAACTGTTGTGAACCGCCCTGAGCCTGCTTGCAGGGAGGGCGGGCTATAAATCTAACAACAACAACCCCACCTTTCTCTCAGATAACTGGGATTCAAGATGGGTTATAATAAAATAAGCAGATTACAAAATCTTCCTACCCAATGAAGTAATGTAAGACACGTGTTCCTTAAGTAGAAGTTCCTTACCAGGAACCATCATGAAGATTCAGGAACAGCATCAGAGAAGTTAGTTTTTTCACACCAAGATTTCCTCACAAACATTGGCTCTTGGACCTGATGAAACTGTCAGTTCCAGGCCCTTTGAAAAGCCTGTTATTATTGGCACTACATCTATCTGGCACTTCACTCAGGTTCTTAAAATTTTACAATCGTTTTCTTAGTGGTCCTTATATTAGCATACAGGTTACCTATGGTTGCCACTCCCCAGGTGGGGCAGGGGATCTGTGATGTTGTTCACGTCTGCACTTTGCAGTAGCTGGGTTTTCACTTCAGTTATTTTCAATATACAGCTCATCACAAGCTGTCATAATGAGGCAAGCAGGGAGATAAAGAAGTAACTAGTTGTAAACAGAAGGTGGTGCTTGTGGAATGTCTAAAAGAGAAAGACACTCAAAAGGGATAATGAGGAACTTGAGTGGGCTGAAGAGATTGAGAAGGCTTACTATGTTAACAATAAATACTATGGTACAATAAATCCTAATCACAAAAAGAATGGATGGAAGAGCCCTCTTGAGAAGGGGGTAACTTTTCTTGGAAATGTTTGAAGTAAAATCTACCACTTAGGAAAATTAAAGACAGAAAGCAAAAGAAGAAGGGGACAGCAAAAGATGAGATGGCTGGACAGCATTACTGATGTAACTAACACAAATTTGAGAAGACTTCAGAGGATGGTGGAAGACAGGAGGGACTGGCGTGACGTGGTACATGGGATTGCAAAGAGTCAGAATTGATTGTGTGACTGAACAACAACCAAAAAAAGAATTGTAGGGTAAACAATGTTGTTTGGAAGTAGGGGAGTCATATTTATATTTTGTTTTACTTTTAAAGAAAATGCTGACCTCAGTTGCTTAATATGTTTCTATCTAAAAATAAATGGCCTGAGGTTTTATTTTTTATTTTTTTGTTGCTGTTAGCTGTTTGTTATATACCTGGCTATTTTGATTTAGGAGACCCCATTGACAAGATTTGTGTACCTAATGCCTCGTTACCAAAAGATACTCTTTGAGATGTTCTTTGATGTTTTTTGTAAGGCGAGAAATACTTCTATAAAAATAACAAAAGGTACAGGAAATATTGTAGAAGGAATGGAAGTTACAAAATTGATATTCTGCCCGAGTGTTGGTTATAACAATGGTTATATACTAGTTGAAAATAGCAATCTGAAAATAGGGAAATTACGCAAGAAATTACATGTAAGCCAGCAGAGACTCTACCCCACCACTTTCTGTGGCTTGTGTGGAACAGCTCCAGGTGAGCTGATACATTCCCCCCCTGGATCTCTGTGGTTTGCTGGAAAGCTGTGTGTGTGTCGGGGGGGGGGGGAGAATGTACTGGCTCACCTGGAGTTGGTCCAGATGAGCTAAAGAGAGCAGTGTGGGAAGTCTCTGCTGGCTCGCCCAGATTTGGGCAAGCCAGCAGAGACTTCCCCCCTGCAGCTGTTCTCTGCAGCTTACCTGGGCAAGCCAGCACAGTGTCTCCACTTCCAGCTCTCCAGTTGCTACCCAGGGGCTTCACTACTCCCAAGAGCATACTCCACTAGGCTCCTGGGCAGTGTGGCTGCCACCAATCCCAGCAGATCGCTCAGGTTGTACTGCCACCACTGGACTCAGTATGGCTCCCTGGCACAACTATTACCACCACCACTAGGCCCAATAGCAGTTGGACAGCCCAGGAGTTCCTCAGGGCATTGTGCCAGCCATGTACCCCAGCTCCAAAGTTTTGCCACCAGCAGAGGCATACCCAACATGGCTCCTGGATTGTGCAGCTGCTGCTAAACCCAGAAGGGCTCTCAGTCTATTGCTGGATCTAGCATGGCTCCCAAGCCTGAAGGTGATTGCTGGAGGTAGGAATGTTCTCTCTGTGTGTGTATATATAACACACAATTATCATGCTATCTGGAAAGTGGTCATTTTCTGTAGGGGAAATGATTTGATTTCAGCTTTCCATCTCCTCCTCCCTCTTTGAAGCCTCTACCTAGGAAAAGGACAGTTTTTTTCCATGTTGGGGACCAAGCAGCTTACATAATTCTTCTCTCCCCCTTTCAATTTACACAACAACCCTGTGACTGGTCCGGAATCACCCTGTCAGCTTCCACAGCAAGTACCTGGATCTGGCAGAGCCCACTCTGAAGCACTAACAGTTATGTCACGATGATTATAATAGGGAGGCTGCTGCTGAACAGGAGCAAGCAGCCAGGCCTAATTAAGTCATGCCAGTCAGGTGACATCAAATTACACAGAGAGTGCTTCCAGGCCTAAGGTAGCCAACCACAAGATGAAGTCTGAGGTTCTCCTGGTATCACAACTGAACTTCAGACAACAGATCTCTCTCTCCCTGGAAAAAAAACAGCTGCTTTGGAGGGTGGACTCTATGGCATTATATTCAGCTGAGGCCTCTCCTCTCCCCAAATTTGGGCTTCCTTAATCTTCACCACAAAATCTCCAGGAATTTCCCAACCTGGAACAGGCAACTCTAGCTCAGGACTGGCCATAATGAGTTCTCCCTCAAAGGCCAAAATAGGCTTGGAAAGGGCCTCCATCCCTGATTTTTACTGACAGACCCAAGCTTGGAATACTATAGTTGCCTAGCAATAGTCACTGAGGGAAAATGGAGGACCTGGAAGGACAGACCAATATGACACGAAGGCAGCTTCTCCAATGGTCCAATCTTCATCTGTCCTAGGGCTGGAGAGATTGAGTGACACATGGCTCAGCCGAAGGGAGGGTAGGTGATTTGTCACCAGTATGGTTTGGCTTTTATATCTATAGGATAATTTTCAGATTTTTTTGGAAATCTGAGGAGTGCCCCAAGTTTGCTGAAAAATCTGTTTAGCCTCCACGTTAACCTAATCTGCAAATTTAAGAATCCACAGATGGAGGGGGGTGGGTCACATATGACTAATAGTGTATAGATAAAATGCCAGTGAACAGGCAAAGGAGAGCTGATGGATACCACACCTTCCTCTTCTCATTGCTGCTCACTGTGGTGCTCAACATGTTGCTTCTGGAGATCAGGGCCTGTGTGTGTGATCACCCCTTCATTAGAGGTCCTTGAGTGCTGTCAGTCTGCTTATCTGGTTTTCTGGCTGTACTAATAACAGAAATAGTTAATCCACTGACGATAACTATATAGAATAACCTTCCTCATTGGATTCTGTTGACTACATAGATTAAGAGAAGTAAATTCTGAGAGGGATACCATCAAAATCTCACCTATTCCTTGTTGTCTAATATTATTCTAGAACAGCTAGGAGCCTACAGGTCAGATGATCCCTGATGTGGTTCTTGTGGACACACGCGCACACACACATACACACACATATATATATATAATATAATTTTATATATATACAATGTATATATACACACACACACAAACACACACACAAACACACACACGGCACACACACACGCACACACACACACACACACACACACACACACATATATATATATATATATATATATATATATATATATATATATATATATATATATTCTCCTCTATACTTGGGCTTCCTCTGTGTGTTGCTCTGCTCCTTTGGCAACTGTTTTGTGGATGGCTTCACTTTCTACAGTAGCCATTTTGTGGTTGTCAGGGCTTTTTTGGTAGAAAAATCCAGCAGGAACTCATATTAGGCCACACCCCCTGGCATCACTATTGTTTCACACAGGGCCTTTTTTGTAGAAAAAGCCCAGCAGGAACTCATTTATTTATTTATTTTATGATTTTTATCCTGCCCTTCCCACCAAGTGGCTCAGGGCGGCTTACAACATAAAATCCGACATAAATTAAGTTTAGGTATTTAAACAGTTAAAATAATTAAGAACATTTAAAACATTAAGGGCAGCAGAAGTCTAATAGAACCACACTTAGCTTCTTGTGCCGGTTAGTCATAGGCCAGCCGGAAGAGGGTTGTCTTACAGGCCCTGCGGAACTGAGCAAGGTCCTGCAGGGCCCTCACCTCTTCCGGCCCTGCATCTTGAGCCACACCCCCTGATGCCAAGCTAGCCGGAACTGTGTTCCTGTATGTTCTTGCTAAATAAAAAAAGCCCTAATTGTTGTGCCTACCACCCCATCATAATTCCAAAGGTACTCAAAGGCTGAAAATGACTGGAGACCGCTGCTGTAGGTCACAATGGGGGTCAGTGATATTTTAACAATATCAGTGTATCTCTACTTTTCCTTGGAGGGCCAGTGTGGTGTAGTGATGTAGTGCTTAATTCCCCACTCCTCTGCATGAAGCCTACTTGGTGACTTTGGGCCAATCACAGTTCTCTCAAAACTCTCTAAACGCCACTTACCTCACTAGGTACCTCTTTTGTGTAGGAATGGGCATGAACAGGCTCACAAAATAAAGTTCATCATGAATTTTGGCTGGTTTGTGGTTCACAAAGTGATGTTCATGGAAAGATGACCAGCATGAACATTTCATGAACTTTGGTGCTATTCATGGTGGTTCGTGAATGATTGCAATTTCTATACAGACTATCTCCACTCAATTAAACTGTTTACAAAACTCCAAGGCAATGGGAGGGGGGCAGAATTCTCCAGCCTTGGAAACACCAATAGGAGCCCTCCATAGCTTAACAGACACTGTTGGCTTCCAATAACAGAATTCTCATTCTACTCTATTATGGAAATTGAAAGCTATGTATATGCTCTCAGCTTTGCAGCCTCTTTTATATTAGCTGTTCGCAGTTCCAGAGAGTGGCAGGGAACTTTTAAAAAGTGAACTAGCAGAGTGCATTCTCTTGTGACTGGGAACTCCTCTCCTCTGCTGGGGCTTCGGTGTTAGGTGGACTCAAAGCTCTGAGCCACCCTGTCTGTCTGCTCATGCTTAGCTAGCGGGTTCCTTGGTTGAGGACCCCAAATTTGCTTGTGATTCCTCTTCCCTGCTAGTGTTTAGAGGTCTTGGTGAACTCAGGGTTCTGAGCCACTCATCTTTCTCTTCATACTGAAGAGAGGGACTTAGCTAGTGTGTTCCTCAGCTGAGAACCCACCTTCTCACCCTTCTTGATTGTGAACCAACCCCTCTGTGCCATGAAGATGAAAGTGGGGACAAAGGTGCTCATTATGGGGGGAAGACATCCTCCACCTGCACATCCCACAGGCCCCCTTCCATGGGCATCAAACCCATCTTGCCATCCCACAGGAGCCTGCCCCTAGGGCATTACCAGCAATTCATAACATTTTTTGGAGATGTCTCTGACAGTAATTGGGAGGAGGGCAGACACAACTTTGACCATGGTGTACAAGTAAGATTGCAGTTTAAGATTGGGGTGGGGGCTCTGAAGATCTGATACAGGGCTCAGCCTTAAAGCCCCACCATGGCAATGGCCCTGCTTCAGCAATTATAGAATCTATTGACTGACTCTTTCCTGGAATAGCATTAGGCAGCATTTTATATCAGATTTCACAGCTGTGTTGTGCTTGAAAAAAATTGTAAAATTAATTGTAATTGTCTGATGGTTGGGTTTTAGACTGTATTTGCTCGCTGTTTTTATTTATTTATTGAATTTCTATTCCACCCTCCCTGCATGTGGGCTCAGGGTAAATCACAACAAATAATGTGCCATTCAGCAACACCATGAATACAATAGTAAACAGTTTTAAACATAATTAAATTAGGTCTGTACTGGTACAGTTTACTTTTTTGTTGGGAGTTTCTTTTAAAAACGGTCTTTGAGTTTTATCTTCTGAATGTTTTAGCGCTGTTTTTAATGCCAGGAGGCATGGACAGTTCCTTGGTGCTATTCACAGGCTCAGTACAATTTAACAGGATTGAACAGTCTCATGGGAAATAGTCCTGAAGTGATTTCTGTTATGAAGGATTTTAGTACCATTTCTCTAAGGCTTTAAAAAGGGATGGAATCAGCTTCCCGAACTCTTGAGAGAACTTGGGAAGTTTTCTATTGCATTATTGTGTCTAAAGTGGTGCGGCGAGAAGAGTCTCAGAGATGAAACAAAAATGACAGTTTTCAGCTCATGATTTCTTTTAGCTCTGCAATCTGTCAAGCAATGTCTCATATAATCATAACTGGCTATGCTTATTATAATGTAACTGTTATACTGTACCTGTTACTAACCCTGAATTCAAGATGAGGCACATCAAAGCAATAGAGTTAGCTGGCGCCCCTCCCTGTGCCTCTCTCGCCTTTACTAACAAATGCAGGAATTCACTCTTTGAAGATAAAGCCTCCAGGAACATTTTCCCAGGCCTAGCTTGGACCCAGGAAGAACAACTGCAGGGAGATAAGAGAAGAGCACTGTGTGATTTATCACACGTGCATACCAGATTGTTTAGCAATTGTAGCTTTGTTTATAGAACCTTTGATGTGCCATCTTTAAAATATGCCTTCTGCTGTTACACTGTATCAGTTCCAATACTTGGCTCAATAGAAGCATATGGATTATCAATAAAGCTATACTTTGTTTCAAAGCAAGGACTAGTCACTTTGAAATCTGCTTGCTTGACACAATCAGTATAGTTTTTGGTCAATCTCAGTGGCACTAGTGATAAAACAACTTGTTTGAAAGGAACCTGTTTGGATCATGAATAATAAAGCCTATACACATTCAGCCTGGCTTCTGTTGTTGCTAAATTGACTCCTTCCATTACTTTAACAGGTGTTAGGATATAATCCTGTGTTGCTAGTTACATTTATATAAACTGCTTAAGCAATAATCCCAACATTAGACCCCCAAGGACTTGTCCCTTTCATCCCCCCTTCATTATTTCCTTTTAACCTTTCTTAAAGGACCCCATAACTTTCTTCCTTTTCCTGTTTCTTTTTCTACTTCTCACTCACCAGCCCACCTGTCTTTTGTCTGCCCCCATCTTCAAATTCCCCCCATCTCCCAATAGCAGCCTCTACCTAAGAAAACTCTTGCCAAACTGCACACTGTTGCCTAGGCTAGGCCTTGACCAGTTGCATTGTGGGGAATGTGGCAGGACTTGTGGGAGATTCCTCACCTTCCCCTGTCCTCCTCCCCGCACTGTTTTTTCTTTTTGTCCTCATGGCAGTCCCCAGTATCCTCAGCTTCCCCTGCTTCCTTCTCTCTTTTCCTCCCACCCACCAGCCTACCTTTTATCTGCCCCCAACACTAGCTATAGTTCTTATGTACTTCCTTTGTTTATACCCTGCCTTTCACCACAACGGGATCCAAAACAGCTTAATTATTTTTCTGTCCTGCATTTTATCCTCACAACAACTCTGTGTGGTAAGTTAGGCTGAAAATGTGTGATTGTAAATAAACATTATTGTGGTTGTGTAGCAACTGAGACCTCAGAGGACATTCCTTTCTTAAAGATATAGGTTAATCCCCAGATGTATTAATTTATTTAGAGTTTAGATTTTTAAACATATTTGAGATTTTTCTTAGATTTGTAGAAAGACTTGTCTTGTTTGTCCATGGCTCTAGCCTTTCTTCTAGTCTTTCATAAAAACCTGAGAAAATCTAGTCTCTTTATGTAAGTATCCACAGATGAGGCCATTTTGATAATTGATATATTGATACTTTAAAAGACGAGGCTATACTTGCCTGAAAACTGAGTTTCAAGGCAAAGATGGCTAAATAAATTTCCAGGAGTTCACACTAAAAAAAAATTAAAAACTTGGGTACTAATAACTGTCCTCCACATTGAGGAAGTCACACTAATTTGCATGGACTCCACAAATGCTGTATGTTATACTTGTAAATAGTTTCTCCTTCTGTTTTCCTTGACATTCTTATTCTCCTATCCAAGAAAATCAGTAAAAGTTACTCTTTTTCTGTTTCCCTAATGGCTCATCTCATTTGGAAGCCACATGGTCAGTTTGCCAAGTTAGGCCTAGATAGAGACCACAGTGGTCAAAACCGCACATCACATTACCTCTATTCGGATATTTTAAAAGGGGAGCAGCACTTTGACCTTCAGAGTGGGGAAGACTAAAACCTTGATTTATGTTGTGTTCCTGATCTGAATCAGGCTCTCATGCTTGATAATTACATTTGAACAAAATACTGCAGAAATGTGCATGTCGGGTTGTACCATACGAATGATTCCCTCAGGGGTCTTAGCAATATACATGTCTCTATACACATCCTGTCTATCATAATGACAGGTGTATCATAGCTTTTACGTAATTGAGGGTTCCATATTTATTCCATCTGTTGTGTTGCACCACAGTTCTGTAATTAAAAAAAGAAACAGGTAAGATGGATCTAATTAGTGGTAACTGTAGGAAAAGAGACTTGTGTCTGATAAACAAAAAAATGCTATTCTTCATGTCCTCTCTTCTTTCTGCTTGTTGTTTATGAGCTACTTGTTCTTATGGATGCTTTTTAAATATATATTGCAGGTGACAACGCATGCCGTGTTAATAATGGAGGCTGCAGCACTCTCTGCTTAGCTGTTCCTGGAGGCAGAGTGTGTGCATGTGCTGATAATCAGCATTTGGAAGAAAACAATACAACCTGCATGAGTATGATCCTTTTAAAGAGTATTTGAGTTTGCACTCGTGTGCAAGAATTATTGAAAAAAATGGGGGGGGGGGGAGAGTACTGTGCAGTAGGCAGGGCTCTTTGTATTTTGTGATTTTGCATAAGCACAAAAGTCTAAAGATGCCAGGAATGGTTGAATGGTTGCAGAATGAGGCAAATAGTGGTTTAAGTCAAAGTGTAAAAGTGTTATACTAGAAGACTTCTTCCTGACATTTTGGTTCTCGATGTGTGTGGAGGTTTATTTATTTACTAGCAGTAAAGCCTGTTGTAGAAAGAAATACAACAGGCCCTAGAAAAATATTGGGTGGGTGAGCGTGATGAATGTGTAGGTGGCAAGAAGGAAGGAAGATAGACAAACAGAATGAGAGAGAGAGAGAGAATGGTAGGAAAAAGATGGGAAGAAAGGAGAGTGAGAAAGAAAAATGAAACGAAGGAAGGTAAGACAGAATGAAATAAAAAGAAAGACAAAGATACAGAGAAAGAATGAGAGAAAGAACAGAAGGGAGAGGTAAACAAAAGAGGGGGAGAAAGGAGTGAGAGAAAGAAAAATGAGAAGGACACTAGAGAGAATGAAAGAAAAAGAGAGAAAGAGAAAGAATGAGAGGGAGGGAGGAAGGGAGAGTATGGAGAAATTGGGAAGAAAGGAGTGAAAGAAAGAAAAATGAAAGGAAGGAAGGAAGACAAGGAGACAGAAAAATGACAGGAAGACAGACAGACAGGCAGAAAGGAAGGTAGGCAGCCATTAGAAGCCTCCCTTTTACCACCTCCTGCTTGCAGGTGGGGGGAGTGAAAGGGACCCTTCCAATGACTCCCTGCCTCTTAAAGCAAGCTGCTGACAGGCAGACCCACTCCACTGGTGGCTGTAAGAGGCAGGGAGCTATTGCCTCCCTTTCGCTCCCTCCCACTTGCAGGCAGTGGAAAAACAAACGGGAGCCCATTCCATCTCATGTGGCCATAGGATAGAGTGGACTCCATTCTATGATATCAGCCCATAGGACAGAATGGAGTGCATTCCATCCCGTGGGCCCATAGGATACAATGGAGTTCAATCTGTCCAATGGGCTCATAGTATAGAATGGACTCCATTCTGCCCTAAGGGCTGAGACAATAGAATGGAGTCCATTGTGTCCCATGGACCCATAGGACAGAATAGAGTCCTATCATATGAGCCCACTGCAGCCTAATTTGAATAGTAAGAGTGAAGAGTATTTGCAGGTGGAAAAGGGGCTTGATACATTGCATAATGACAGTCTGTTTATCTGCTGCTGTTGAACTGGCCCCTTCCTGTTGTGAATGAATGTTCCTTTTGTGTCAGTTGAAGAGAAGTAACTGCTACTGTTTGTCTCATTAACATGTCTCTCACAGTTTATTGTTTGCTTCATGGCAGTATTGTTTATGGGGGGAGGGGAGACAGACTGTCCCGGACTTCCTACAAAAGGCCCTGAGGAGAGGAAATAGTGATCAGTAAGCCCCCAGGGAAACCTATCAGTAGAGAATTGTCTCTTTCAGAGGTCAGTGGCTGTCTGGTGGGGTTCTCACCTGATGGGCCTGGTTGTGGGTGGGGGAAAGCAGAATCCATCAATGGCATGCCAGAGACAGAATGCGAGCCAATCCTGCATAGCTCAATTCCAACTAATGAAAATCCTCAGATTTGCAACCATTGTAGGGCTTTTATTTATTAAAGATTTTTTTTTAACATGGAAGAGCATTTAATGATCTGATCTATCACATGTTTCCTTATAAGGCTGATTGAGCATTAGGCTCAGCTAGGATGAAACAAGGACATTTCAGCTGAGAGGGGTTTTTTTTTGGGGGGGGGGGCATGTTAATTTGAGGCTGCATTGTAGTAAACATCTTGGTTCTTTGCAGCTAGCCATTCTACTATTGACAGATCCCACAAGCCAAGACACATCCTGCTGATTGTGTGTGTACCCATTTAGAATCACATCTGGGAGGGCTTTACCCATTTGCCTAAGCGTCTGAGTGATTTACATCATTAAATCACATTGAGGTATATGATAGTTTTAAGCTTTATACTTGGAAGAATCCCCTTTCACTATCCTTTAATGACATATTGCAAAAAATTTGCCTCTCATGAGAGTGGAGGGTTCAGTGGGAAGTGCTCTGATGACCATTGGACAACACTGGAATGAGAATAGTTAAATACATCAATGAGAATCCTGTATAAAGCTCCAGATGGAATTATATAAATAAGGAAACCTTAAAGAAAGCAGAATATTCTTAAAAACGGCAGTTAAAAATGATTCATGCTTGCTTTCAGGCAGCTAATATTGTTTTTTTTTTCTTTTATATCTTTGTCACTTTAGTTAATGCAGGAGAACCAGTGTCCAAGTTATGCAAGCCAGGAGAGTTTCAGTGTAAGAACCAGCGCTGCGTCCAAGACCGCTGGCGTTGTGATGGAGAAGATGATTGCCTGGATGGTTCTGATGAGCATTCAGAGATTTGCTGTATGTATCTGGCAAAGTGTCGTGCATGTTTTCTTATATTAAAACTCATTAACATGAGTGTGTTAACATAAATATGTGTGTCCAAGAGGAATAAAAATGACCAGGTATTTAAATTATCCAGTGGGTACTCATCTACTTAATCCAGGCAGCCCCAGTGCCATGTTTGTGACGAATGGGAGCACACTGAGTCTGTTGCATGCTGGGAGGATACTGCTTCATAACACCGTTTGTGCTAATGATCTCTTCACACTCTAATGTGCTGCTTTTTTTCCTTGGATGTTAATGCCCTTTGCCCATGCTTGGTTGCTGGGCCAGGAGGTATACTCTGATTGCAAAAATAAGGAAAATCAATTTAAATACCCTGAAGACAGAATCACTGTGCAGAAGGCTGCTAAACACTTCATTGCTTTTTGGCAGTGGTGTCTTGAAGGGTGTCCAAAAAACAAGACGTAGGATTGGAACAAGAAGCTGTGCAGCTTTGGCTTCCTCAGTTATGTTGTAGAAGGGAACATAAGGGAACTGAAATACAAGCAATAGAGTATGATGTTCTTCACGTCTGCCACCACTTTACTCCTTAAAAACCAAAGTAAGAAATCCTCATTCTTAGGTATCTGAAAATGAGAGCAGCTGTCATCAACGCCGTGCATCATGCCTGCTTCTGTGCAAATCTTGAAGAGCTACCCCAAATATTTGAGCACATTATTGCAACATGTAGTCTAATGCAGGACCAAATTCATAGATATTCAAAGAGAAACCAAGAGGTCCCCCCCCCAATTCACAGATTACCTTCATAGACCACACACACGTGAACAGTGGTGCAAGAACCACTTACCTGTGGTGCAGTCCTTTAATTGATTGTATTTATTTATGTATTAAGATATTTTATCTCTCCTTGCCTCTTGGCTCAGAGGCTTACAGAATAGAATTAAAATGTTACAGATTAAAACAAGCTAAAACAAAACCTACCCTTCAGGATGCCTGCAGCTCAAATTAACACTTGCAGAACCTCCTGTAATCATGGGAGTCATGATGGAAAAGACCAGGGTTCTGATTGATACCAGACAGGATTCTCAAAGACAAGGGGAACAGGCAGCATGTGGAAGCATGGTGTCATGGGCACTGGGGACCCTGCAGAAGAAGCTGAGCCTGCACCAGTGCCCCTGCCTCCTGCTAGAGAAGATCCAAGCCCCTTTGCCTCGCCCTCTCGGGTGGCTCGTGTGCGTGACCGCCTTCGTCAGGACTTCAGGGATCGGAGGAGGGTGGCACGCTCACGAGCAAGACGCTCCCTGAGCCCTGAGTTTTGAAAGGATTCTGGCCCTTCTAGGAGTGAGGATGCTTGAGTCTCAGCAGGATCCTGGCTGCCTCTCTGAGCCAGCAATTAGCCCAAATGGGCAACAGACAGCAGAGGGCTATATAGCTGTGGGCTTTGGGAGGAGGCTTTGTGGAAACTAGTCACCTACCTGACGTTCTAGCATCCACTGCGGCTTTTGACTTTGGCTTCTGGACCCCCTGACTTTGGCTTTGACTTCTGGACCCCCTGACTTCGGCTTCTGAACCTCTGACCTGCGATACCTGGACTGTGATTTGGTTTTAGCGCCTTGGACCCTCTTTGCTCACCAGCTACAGACCTTGGACTGCCCCTGGACTTTGCCTGACCTGGCCCCAGCCCGTGACACATGGAGACCAGAGCTGAAACACAGGAACATATGGGATGTGACGGTCCTTCAGATCTGTGGGTCCCAGGCCCAAAAAGACTTTAGATAACCAGCACCTTATATTAAAATAGGAAATACACTGGTCTCCATTGTAGCTGTTTCAAAATAGGTAAGTTGTGTCTCCATCAGCTAGCTTCTGGCTGCCACATTCTGGATCAACTATAATTTCTGGGTTGTCTTCAAAGGGCAGCCCAGCATATAGCATGATAAAGTCATCTAACCACAAGGTTATAAAAGTATGCATCAGTGTGGACAGATCATCTCAGCTGAGTCTAAGAAAGGAAAGCGATGGTGAATCAGATGCAGATGACAGAAAGTGCTCTTGGCCACCGCATCAGCCTGCTTTTCAAATAACATGGATGGATTCACAAGCACCCCCAAGCTCTTAACCTGCTCTGTGAAAACGAGCTCCAAGACAAATGGATAAATTCCCCCTAGAACATCAGCCTTCTTGATGCAACATTGCCTCAGTCTTGAGTGGATTCAGCTTCTGCTTGTTATCCCTTAACCAGCTAACCACAGCCTGGTACAGGGCATGATCAGCTGCATTTATTTCAGTGGAAGAGATCTGAAAAATGTGCATGCATTGAAGAAGCAGTTTAAAAGTTTATCTTTGGGCTTATCTCTCCACTCACTAAAATAAATGTATATGAAACACATGATGTTTCTCTCATAAGTAATGCATTTTGTGTTAAATACTAAGAACATGCACAAGTAATAAGTAAATAGGATTGGTTGTGGGGCTTTGCATACCAGGTAAATGCTTGCTAACCATTTCGTCTAGAACTACTACAATTATTTCCTTAAACCTGGAACCATATGAAATTTAACTCACTTTAATAATAATAATAATAATAAATTTTATTTCTATCCCGCCCTCCCCACCTCAGCAGGCTCAGGGCGGCTAACAACATTTTATAAAAACATACAATAATAATAATAAAACCTTTAAGTTTAACAATATAAAACATCAACAATAAACTTAATAACATTAAAAACCAGTTCAATAAATACAGTTATTCTGCGGTATAGTTCTTCAACCGCGTTGGCGGCTCCTTAATTTCTGATCTTCCTAACAGTCCGGGTGTGCAAATTTGAAAAGGACGGTCTTGCAGGCCCTGCGGAACTGCTCAAGGTTCCGCAGGGCCCGCACCTCCTCGGGGAGTCGGTTCCACAGAGTAGGAGCCGCAATCGAGAATGCCCGTGCTCTGGTGCTCTGATATTTTATCTCCTTCGGCCCGGGGATGGTCATTAGATTTTTCCCGACTGACCTCAGTGCTCTCTGGGGTTCGTATGGGGAAAGACGGTCCCTCAGGTAGGCAGGTCCTCGGCCATATAAGGCTTTAAAGGTAACGACCAACACTTTGTACTGGACTCGGTATATAAACCCAGATCACTTCTCAGATCCCAAATTGTGAACATGTTCACAAAAGGATGCCTGCCAATTTGGTGTGATAAACATAAAAAAAACCAGAACAGCGTGGAACAGAAGCGTTTAAATACCTATTAGAGGGTGGTTGTATTTAGTTATGAAGGATGTTGAAGTGACATCTCTTATAAGTGAGGTTATCCATAACAATCCATGTGTGGAGGCCACTAGAATGCTCTACCACTTAGTAGTCATTCTCTGGGGATCAATCTTTGAGCCAAGACTCAGCTTACTCAGTTTAAAGAGGTTTTGACGTGTATGCAGACTAGCATTTCTGCAAGTGCAAGGATTTCTTTGCAGGTGGAGTTCCTCCTTCACGTAACAGTACAAAAGATCCTCCCTCCATCATGTTCCTGCAGGTCCCAGAAAACAGGTGAGAAAATTGCACTCAGTTGGCAGAAAATCTTGTGCCCACAGAAAAACTGATATGGATCCAAGCCATAGAGGTGGATTCTGAAGTCTTGCTTTGTTGCAGCAAGGGCATTTCTGCCAAGGGGTGATTTTCACCAATTCCTACTGCAGACCACCTCATTGAACTAGTATTATCCTTATAGTACTGGACCCTGGAACAGTATTTTTGGGTGCAGGGAACAGAGCAGGATGTGACACAATTTATTCCATGAGGGGATCATAGTTGTTATCAATAAATGGAACTTACTTGGGGAAAGAAATGCAGATGGGATTTATTTATATAAAGCCACATAATATTGTACATAAATCCGCATTAATTTCTTTCAGTGACAACTTTCTTAAATCCATGTTATCCCATCTGTCTTTAAAATACATGCATACACAAACTATTTCTTTGGGAGAAATTCAAGGTGCCAGGTATCTATCTTTTTTCAAAGAAAAAATTAGATCCTGGTAAATTAGAATGTATTTTCCTATTTGCTGCATCTTCTGCTTTACCAGAAATGCAGATCTAATATGTTCTTTATTCTAATTTCTCCATGTAGTTTTGGAATTTCAAATAATCTGATCATATTCCCTATGCAGTATAGCAGCTAGTTGGTAAGCCACAGGGTTCACCTGTTCCAGGACCAGGAAAGGTCTGATAAAATGAGCATCCAGTTTCTGGGATGGACATTGTCTTTGGTAGTGCCAGGTGAAAAGCCACAACTGGTCCCCAACCTTAAGGTCCTCGCTGGGTCTCCATTTTCAGTCTGCAACTTCTTTGTACACCCACTTTGCCTCCAGTAATTGCTCTCAGAGGACTGTGTGGAGGGCCTGGAGTTAATCTACAAGGTTGTTAGTAGAGGAGGGTGCTGAGGCCGACGTGGGGATTCAGGGGTTGGCCTTACAGTGGCTTTCCTCTTTTCTCAAGGGTCGGGGACAAAGGGTGGCGATTGGAGGTGAACTGTCCTGGAGACACACGCTTGACTGCGGAGTGCCTCAAGGGGCGGTACTCTCCTCGATGTTGTTTAACATCTACATGCGCCCCCTTGCCCAGATTGCCCGAAGGTATGGGTTGGGTATCCAATGACACCCAGCTCTATCTGCTTATGGACGGCCTGCCTGCTGTGCCCCAGAAAGTTTGGACCGGGCGTTACAGGCCGTGGCTAGGTGGCTCAGGCTGAACGGGCTGAAGCTAAATCTGGCGAAGACAGAGGTCCTTTGCTTGGGTCGTTGAGGTCCGGGAAGGGAAATCCCCCTACCAGTTTTTGATGGTGCGCCACTGACAGCGGCACACAAGGTCAAGAGTTTGGGGGTACTATTGGAGCCTTGCCTAACAATGGAGGCTCAAATAGCAGCCACGGCTAAGTCTGCATTTTTTCATCTTAGGCGGGCGAGGCAGTTGGCCCCTTTCCTGGAGCATGACGATCTAGCAACGGTGATTCATGCAATGGTCACCTCGAGGTTGGACTACTGTAATGCCCTCTACATGGGGCTGCCCCTGTGCCGAACCCGGAAGTTGCAGTTAGTGCAGAACACCGCTGCCCGGCTGTTATTAGGGCTCCCAAGATGGGAGCACATCTGGCCAGGGCTCCGGGATCTGCACTGGCTGCCAATAATATACCGTGTCCGGTACAAGGTGCTGGTTATTACCTTTAAAGCCCTATATGGCCTAGGACCTACCTACCTTAGGGACCGTCTCTCCCCACATGTTCCCCAGGGAGTACTGAGTTCGGGTTCTCAAAATCTGCTTGTTATCCCTGGGCCAAAGGAGGCCCGTCTGAAATCCACCAGGGACAGGGCCTTTTCAGTAACGGCTTCTTACTGGTAGAACCAGCTGCCGGAAGAGGTGTGGGCCCTGCGGGACCTTGGCCAGTTCCGCAGGGCCTGTAAGACAGCCCTCTTCCAGCTGGCCTATAACTAACTGGCATTGGAAACTTTATAGAAGGTTGTAGTGTAGTATTCTGACAGATTGCTGTTTTATTATTTTACTGTTTTAATTGTTGTAAATCAAAGTATTTTTTAAAACCAAAATGTTAGATCTTATGTTGTGAGCCGCCCTGAGCTGCTTCGGTAGGAAGGGCGGGATATAAATTGAAATAAACTGAAACTGAGGCCAGAATGACCTGGAGCAGGAATTGAGGGTGGTACATACCCATGGCTGGCCATGAAGAGAGGTTGAGGAATACACTGTGCTGTTACATGCAAATTCAGCCATGAGTAACAAGGCAGACCAATCATCTTCTTGGTGGTTCACATAACACTTCAGGTACTGTTCCAACATGACATTGGTACATTCTGTCTGCCCATCTGATTGGGGGTGGTGAGCTGACAACAGAAGTACTTGGGGTATAAGCACACAGCTTTGCCAGAAGTGAGAAGTGAACTGGACTCTGCAATCTGATTCTAGGTGTTCTGGAAACCCATGACAATATTTTTCCAGTATAGTTGGGCTGTTTTGTAAGCTACAGGGTGGCTAGTAGAAGTGTGTGTGACTAAGATCTTGGGGTACGGGTGGGCCATATGTTAAATATGAACAGCCAGTGTGATGCAGCCACAAAAGGCAAATACCATCTTGGGGAGTATCAACAGAGGCATAACATCCAGATCACAAGATGTCATAGTTCCGCTGTACACTGCATTAGTCAGGCCACACCTGGAGTATTTTGTACAGTTCTGAAAGCCTCACTTGTGGACAGAATGGAGTGGGTGCAGAGGAGAGAATGAGGATGATCAGGGGCCTGGAGACCAAGCCCTATGAGGAAAGGCTGAGGGACTTGGGAATGTTCAATCTGGAGAAGAAGAGATCTAGTGGGCACATGATTGTTCTCTGTAAGTACTTAATTGGCTGTCACTTAGAGGAAGGCAAGGACCTGTTTCTGTTGGCATCAGAGAAGATGACTTATAATAATAGGTTTAAATAAAGGGTGGGAAGTTATTGACTGGATGTTGGGGAAAAAATTTTAGAGTAAGAGTTGTTCAGCAGTGGAATCAGAAACCGAGGGAGGTGGTAAACTCCCCCTCACCGACAATCTATAAGTCTGGATGAACACTTGTCAGGGATGCTGCAGGCTGATCTTGAGCTAGATTTTGTCACATCTGCGTTGAACTAGATGGCTTGTATGAGCCCTTCTGATGCTATGATTCTATGGTCCAGGGTATGAAATGAGCCATCTTAGTGAAGAGGTCCATGGTTATCAATATGCTCATATATCCATTGGATCCAGGTAGATCCATAATGAAGTCCAGGAACATGGTCAGCAGGGGATGCAGTAGCCCTGTTGGCTTGCCTTGTCTACAGACATCACAGAGCTGACATACTGGGCTACATCTGCCTAGATTTGAGACCACCAAGTAAAGGGTCTTGAATCATCTGAAGTGCCCAGCTGGCTTGGTATCAAGAATGAGATGCATGACTTCCACCTGCAGGGGTTCAGGTGGTATATATAGCTGGCCCTGGTGAGTAAGCATCCCACATGGTCCTGCATAGCCTACTAGTGTGTTCTGCTTGGGATCCTGAAGGTTCTGAAGATATTTCTGTGAAAAGGGGTCTTGTTGCTGCTGCTCCTGTATCCTTTCTGTAAGCAAGGCAGTCAGTGGCATGGCAGCAAAGACTTTGGGGGGGCAGGACTGTAGCAAAGGGCTGCTCCCAGCCAGGAAAGTGTTTTATTCTGGTTTCTGGGATACAACATCTATCCACTTGTTCTGGGAGCAGGGGATATAGGTCATGGTGAAATGGAACTTGGAAAAGAAAACAAACCACTGTATTTGTCACTGGTTGCAAATGTTCCAGGTAGCAGTGGTCCAGCCATACCTGCACTGAGTGTTGGGTGCTTTCCAGGTGGTGGCACCATACTTCAAAACTGCTTTTATAGCCAGCAGCTCCCATTCCCAGATTATATAATTCTGGAGTGTCTTGATGTGAGTAGTAAGCACATGGCTGTAGAAATTTGGTGGCTGTTTCCTGCTGGAACAATATAGCTCCAATCAGAGCACTCAAGGCATCAGTTTCTACCATGAAAGGCAAGCTCTAGTTCGGTAGCACAGCAGTAGTTTGGTGGCAAGATGTGTTTTTAACTTGTGGAAGGCCTGTTGGTGGCTGATGACTAATGGAACAGCTCCCAAGGTCATAGCAGCCTCGTCATGGGTACTGCTAAGAAGGCAAAGTCTGGAATGAATTGCCTGTAATAATTGGCAAAGCCTAGAAAAGGCTGGAGGTCTTTCTGATGGTGGGGTGCCTGCCAAGATAGTAACATTTCCACTTTGGACAGATTCATCCTAATTCCTTGCAGAGAGATCCAGTGGCTCAGGAACTTCACTGAGGGTAGGTCAAAGGCACACTTTTTGAGTTTCACATACAGGCTATGTTGTCAAAAATGCTGAAGCATCGTACATACATGTTCAGTGTGCTTGGCTGGGTTCTGGGAGTATACAAGAATATCATCAAGGTGTATGATGATGAACCAGTCCAGTAGCTCCTGGGAGATGCCATTCATAAAATGTTGAAACACAGCTGGAGGATTGCACAAACCAAAGGACATCACCATATATTGGTACCGGCTGTAGCAGGTGCAAAATGCCATCTTCCATTCATCTCCAAGGTGTATACTTATCAAACGGTAGGCACCATGCAAGCCAAACTTGGTGTATATCCTGGCCCCCAGAAGTTGTTCCAGCAGCTCTGGGATTAAAGGCAGGGGTAGCCATCCTGGATCATGATCTTGCTGGGAGTCAGTAATCATTATACACGTGCAGCTCTCTAATTTTCTTCTTCATGAATACAACAGGCTGTGAAGTTGGAGAGGTAAATGGATTTATAAAGCCTTGCTGTGAGTTCTTGGTCAAAAAATCACTGCTTCTAATTCTGGCTCAGAGAGTATAACCAATCAGAGGGCAACGGAAGACTGGGTACTAAATTGATGGCATAGTCATAGGGCCAGTGTGGGGGAAGCCCATCTGTGCCCTTTTTCTCAAAGATGTCCTGGAACTCTGCATACACTCTGAGGTGTTGATGTGGTTGGGAGAGTAGCGGCTCCCAAAATGGTTGACAGGGGAAGGGTCTCTAAAGTGTAGCTCCTGCTCAGCCCATTTGATAACGGAATCATGCATCTCCAGAAAAGACAGTCAAAACTCCATGGGAGTAGTTTGGTCAGTAGTAGCAACTTCAGCGTCTTGAAGAAGAAGAAGAAGAAGAAGAAGAAGAAGAAGAATTGCAGTTTTACACCCTGCCCTTCTCCCTGAATCAGAGACTCAGAGTGGCTTATAGTCTCCTATGTCTTCTCCCCCCACAACAGACACCCTGTGAGGTGGGTGGGGTTGAGAGGGCTCTCCCAGTAGCTGCCCTTTCAAGGACAATCTCTGCCAGAGCTATGGCTGACCCAAGGCCATTCCAGCAGTTGCAAGTGGAGGAGTGGGGAATCAAACCCGGTTCTCCCAGATAAGAGTCTGCGCACTTAACCACTACACCAAACTGGCTCTCCCACTGCACCAAACTGGCTCTCCCACTACGCCAAACTGGCCCTTGGAACACATTGTGTCCATGCCAAAGAGTTTGTAGACACTGGCATTGCACACAGCCAGGTCCTGCAATGACTCATCTTCACTTTCAGCTAGCAGCCGGTGCTGAGCAAAAAAGTGTGCATTCCTACACCTAGCCTGTAAGTCCTGCCTGAATCTTTTCATGTAGCATTACAAGGGTGCTGATGACCCTGGAGAAGTGAGACTATGTGGCTGCCTTTGGTTGCCAGGTTAGAGATGGAGGGCTGGCATGGCACTGCATTCGCTCTCAGCTGCAGTTGCTCTACTGCTGTTGCCTGTGAACTGGCCACACTGGCCCCTCCTCCTCTAAGGAGTTCTTGCTGTTACTGAGCCCTGGCTGGTCTATGACGTGATGGCAGGGAGAAGTTGGCATAAAGGAGGAAATGGTGGTGGTGGTATATCTCACAAGAAGAAACAATACTGAAATGGAAAGTTTCGAATCAAAAGGAGGGAACTTTTGTTATTCAGTCTCATCCCTAGTTGGAATAACTGTATATTCTTTTATTGCACAAGGAATTTTGTAGCTTTGTTTTAGCCCTTTCTATGCTGAATACTGCTGCTGCATCTGTAGGCCACTTATGTGAGGGAAACTGGAATATGAAATTCTTTTCTAGAATCATCACTTGTTTGCATTCATGTCACCATGGTAACAATATTGATCCAATCAGGTATGTGTTTACCCAGAAATTAGTCCAGTTTAAATTCACTGAAACTTATTTCCAGATGAGTTTACAACCTATGATTATTTTTAACTGAGATCAGACTCTGAAGCTGGAAAATAACGGCTAATCTGAGTAATAGTATCGCTATTTTTTTTTTCAGTGAATGCAATCTAATATAAATGGTATTTCTAATATTTTAACAATACCTCTGGTTGCATACTTAGGATGAAATGTATTTTTCTTCCCCTAGTTAATCACAGCTGTCCTGGCAATCAGTTTAAGTGTAATAATAACCGCTGCATCCCGAAGAGATGGCTTTGCGATGGAGCAAATGATTGTGGCAACGGTGAAGATGAATCTAATAAAACTTGTGCAGGTAAAAACTCTTTTTCTTTTCTTTTTTGTTTCTGTGTTGACTCACACCGATTCCCCTTATGCTGCTCTCGTGCTCCTCTTCTCCACGGGGCTTCCGTTGGATTTCACACAAGGTGCCCCAGGGCTGCAACTTGCTTCGCCTCTTTCATGTGGCAAACAGAAACTGGTTTTTAGAGGGTCTTGCTTGCTGCGTGAAAGAGGCAGAGTGAGTTGCAGCCCAGGGGCAGATAGTGTGAAATCCAATGGAAGCCCCACCAAGAAGAGGCGAGTGAGAGCAGTATAAGGCAAGTGGATCTTAGTTTTATATGACTCCCACATTTAGGTCTAGACTGGAAAACTACATAGAGCTATACTGTTACTGATGCTCTGATTACTGCCGTTTTCAAAATGAATTGGGATTTTGCTGCCAGCAGGTTTGGAATATGGATTATATTTTACTTAATCTTTGTGCCCGACTCCACTTTCCAAAGTAATTTGGTCCTTCATCTGTTCATATAATTTGACTTTCAGTGGTCTGTTTGAAAGTCAAAACTTGTACCTTTGAATATTAGTTGGGTCTTGGAATTTAGTAAACTGGGTTGAAAGATGTTATCAAAAATAGATCTTGTTTCATCACGCATAATGCATACATTATTAATGTGAAATGTATACATAATTTATATGTGTGTGTGTGTGTGTGTGTAATATTACCTCTCAAACAGTCTTCTGGTTTTAAACATAGTATTTACGTAGAGTTGATTTTAAGAAAACTAGAAGATCACGCATGCCTTTTTTGCCACATACACTTATGGCAAAGCAGGGCCGCTATGTTTTTTTTTATATTACTATTTTATCAGTTTCTCAGTGATAATATTTCTTAATAACACCGCTAAGATTTTTAGTTCCTAGTCCTGGGATATGAATTTGGGTGGTTCCATTCTGAGGTGAGTAGTGTCACTTGAGTTCACCTCCCTACTTCCCTCTCCCAGCCTCCATTAAAGGGATGCTGCTATGAAGCGGCAAGGAAGAAAGAAGACCTCCCTCCCTCCCTCTCCCCCCTGTTCTGAACATGGAGGGCCAGATGGTAAGGCATAAGTGTCACAAGAATGTAACAAAAAAAGTGCCTGGAGAGTTGGAGGCTGGAGCCTAGCACAAGGGAGCTATCCAGTCTGAAGCACAAGCTGGCTTTGCAACAGATGTTGAACCAGCAGAGGCTGGTGCCCCTGGAGAGTTATGTAGGGAACTGATAGTCCCACCCTTTCTGTAGATGTGTTAAGTCTCCTGTCCTGCCAATCTCTACAAAAAGCTGTGCTTCCCTTTGGAGTGAGACTGCAGCGTAAGAGGCATTGAGCTACCAGGCATGGATCTCTCTGCCTGGTCCGGGCTTCAGCATAGGCCTTCTGTCCTTTCTTCATGGGAATGCTCAGGGGTCGTTTTGTAGAAAAAATAGGTAGTGGAGCTCATTAACATATGCCACCCCTCACCAGCCAAAAGCAACCTGACGCAAGAAAGGAGTGCCCTGGGCAAGCGAGGCCTGCTTGGGCTGGCTAGAGATCCAGCCAGCCCAAGCAGGCCTCACTCGTCTGGGACTCTCCTGGGCCGCCCCTCCCCCCCCAGTCAAAAGGCCAGCAAACCACCCACCACCCAAAACCACATAAGAAGTGGAGAAAGGGTGGGATGGGCTTCTCCGGGGTTTAATGAGGGCTGTTGGGGGTGTGGCAAAGCCCCTAGTGGCCAGCTGCCTGCCTGCTCTTCTAATCCAGGGACTGTTATGCAGCTGCACCTACTATTCAATGGACAAGGTAGGTAGGTGGAGAGGAGGAGGGGGAATCCTCATAAAGGTTCAGGAGCTGCGCTCCTGTGAGCTCCTGCTGGATCTGAGGCCTGGGAATGCTAGAGATATATGAATCCACTTAGGGAGTTCCTGTTGTGCCTATTGTGTGCATAGGAGCCTGCTGTTGGGAAAGAAGCAGAGTGTGTCCCTCTGGAGCTTTCAGGGTGCAGACTCTGGTATAGTTGGGATCCTGGGGACTCCATTCAAAGAGTTTCTCCTTTGTAAAGTCTTTCTCCTATACAGAAATTGTCCCAGAGCAGGTCTTAACACACTTCACCTTGTTCCTTGAATGCTATATTGCCTGAGCTCCTAGTGCTTATCTTATTGCCAGAGTGTGTTCAAGATGCCCTCCATGCTGACACCACATAGCCAAATGAGTTGGACTGCGCAGCACTCAGAACACATTAAGTATGAGGGATTCAGAAACTTGTAGCACTATTGATAACCTCTTTTGATATGTCACTGAACAAATGTGTGCTCAAGTTATACCCTAGAGAAGAGGTTTCTGGATATCATAAATGGCTGTGCATTCCAACAACTGGTGGGGTAATGGATCCTGGATTTGGTTCTGAATGGGACTTGAGACCTGATGCAGAAGAGGACAACCAAGATGACTGAGGGGCTGTATAGCACGTTTCCTCTGAGGAAAGGCTTAAAAGTCTGGAACTTTTTGACTTAGAAAAAAGATGACTAATGGCAAGGGACATGACAGAAATCAATAAAAGCATGCATGAAAAGGAAAATGCTTTCTCCCCTAGAAAATAAGACTTGAAATTAATAGACAATACATTCAAGACAGTCAAATGGAAGTATTTCTTTACTCAACAAGTAATTAAATTTTAGATTTCATTGCTGATGGATGTAACTAGGACTGCTGGTGTACATAGCTTTAAAACACAATTAGATGGATTTCTTACGTATAAGGCCAGTGGCTACTAGCTATGGAGCCTATAGGCTTCAGCTTCTGTGTCCTGCTGGTTGACCTTCCAGAGGAACTGGTTGGTCTCTGTGTGATACAGGCTGTTGGACTAGATGGAATTATATTCTTATTGGTTTTCTTCATGGTAGTAATTGATGCATGTCACATGGGATTGAAAAGTATGTGTTGCATGGTAAATTCCTGTCGCCACATTTGGAAGTATTCCTATGAATAGTGCCCACATGAAAAGGATGATGGGAAAAATAATTTTTTGGGTGAAGTCTTTTCATTAACAGAAATTTTGCATTCATGGAAGGAGTTCTCAGTTGATATAAAGACATCTGCCATCAACCAAGCCACAGAATTAGAATTGGCCATTTATTTGTTTTCAGTGTTTCTTGTTCTTTTTGCTATTCCTGTCACCTGATGTTTTCTGTCATACTATATATTCAGAATAATGTATTTTTAAATTCATACATATGGTACATATTGTACTGAAAGAAAAATGTTGTTCTTACACTTTAACCTTGATAATGATTTGTGGTGGATTGTTAAAATAAGTAACAGATCACTACTTTAGAAGTCTGAAGAAGTCATGCATTTTAGTTGTATGATTCAGGACATGTGTTTAAAAAAAAATATTGTAATACAAACATTCTGAGGATTGGCTTAATGCATCTAGTCTCTGTCCTTTGTGCTATTTATGTGGCTGTGTCTTTCCAGCAAGGACATGTCAAGCTGACCAGTTTGCTTGTAGGAACGGGCGTTGCATTCCAGATTCATGGCTGTGTGATCAGGAGGACGACTGTGGCGACAAATCAGACGAAGTGTCATCTTGTGGTAAGTTAATCCGTGTCTTTATGTGCAGAACTATATTGGAAAATCAGAGACTAACTTTTAAATGTAAGAAGGCTGCTTTTATTTTGAATTCAGTGGGGAAAAGATTAAAGAATTCTGTGCGTGGTTTACTTAAAGGTGTGATGAGATCTGTATATTTTTCATGTGATCTTGTACAGAAAATAACATGCAGCGGTAGCACCATATATAGACTCAACAATAGTTGATGGATCTGTTATGCCATGGCTGGAGTATCTATCAGGTCCAACAGGAGGAGCAGACATTTTGCCTTCATTTTGGTGATGGGACTCTTATATCTTACTATTTTATCCAGACAAAAAAAATCCACTATCAACCCAGTGTTGTAGTTGACATTGGTTAGTGAAGTGCCTCTCCACCAATTTACCAAGATTTAACAAAGTCAGATGCAAAGATCATTGCAGAGAGTTCACTAATGGTGTTATCAAGAGGAGATTTTTTTTCCCTTCCATTTTTTCATTATACTGTCAAGGCTGCAACTTTCATTTAATACTTTCTTCCATCATTCCTGTGGGAAAAAATGAGTTGTTTTGAATATACGTAGCTAGCACTACTTCTATTATTGACTTATTGGGCTTCTGGGAAGCAATAAAAATATGTTAGTAAATATCTTTACTGTTAGTATTGTTTTAAAATCAGTTTTATCAATATATTCCCATTTTTTTTTAAAAAAAAATAAACATTCAGATACCTAAGAAATAATAAAAAGCTCACCAATGAAACTTGGTATATGATGCATGCAAGAATTCAAGAATTAAGCTAATGCATGAAACGTTCTCTGACCCACAGGAGAAGAATTAGGGAGGCATAAGGGAGTAGTAAGAATTGAGAAATAAGGAAGATGCCTCCATCAAATGGCACTTAGGATTCAAGCCTGGGACTACCCGTTGCTTCCATTCTCAGCTTGGATTCAATATATGGGCAGCGGACTACACAGCAGGGCAACAAGTCTGACAGCAGAGGCTCCCTTGGATGTGGGGATGCACCAGGTTTGGCCAAGAACTGAGCTGGACTTGGGGTTTTCCCTCCCTTTTTTAGACACAGGGACTGGGATATCTGGCAGCTTCGGATCTGATCCATTGGTGGGCCCTTGTGCAGGGGGATCCTGGGGTGAGGTGGAAGGAATTCCTTCAGTGGAGGTCCAGGTGCCAGGGGTCCTCTTTTGTGGGCCTTGTGTGGTTGCACTGGCCCTGCGAGGCCCACAGCACCTTGAAGCGGCAGGAGCCTGGGGAAGTGAGGTTGCGTGAGTGTACAGGGGCCTTCTCCCATGAGATGGGCATTTCATGGGGCCCATTTGGCCCTTGCCCCCATTCACTATGGGGCCATGGAAGGGGCAGGGGCACACACAGGGCAAGCAACACATATGTAAGTCTGCTAAGCATGTGGTTCCTGCCATTTCCTCTAACAAGGGTGAAGGGCAACCACCCATGTGAGCTATCCTAGAGTGGCTGGATACATGAGTGGTCCTGCTGAGCCCCAGCTGTGAACTGATGAGTCTTCTCCTGGCCTGGTTGGCTGCTCAGAAAACCTTACTGTGGCCACAAAGGATGTCACTTCACCTCTCCTAGCAGCTGCTAAAACCTACAAAGAAAAAAATAGTTAACAACAGGGCACCAATCCCTTACAAAGTATTGAGCAGTCACATGTAGGTCCTGTAGCGCTGAGACCTCCAACACCCCCACCATTGGATGTTCAGAGCTTTATACATACTGTAGCCACTGTGGAGCCCACCCCTATCCAGAGAATACCAGTCGGAAGGCAGAGGAAAGCTATCAAGACACTTCTCTGAATGTCTTCTTTGCCCCAGTAGGTTGCCATGACTTCCATGCATGGGCACACACACATGCAGACACGTGTGTGCATACATGCACAATGCAGGAAAGGAAAGGAAGAAGGGAGGGAGAGAGGGAGAGAGACAAAGAGAGAGACAGAGAGAAAGAGAGAAAGAAAGAAAGAAGAGAAAGAAAGAAAAGAAAGAAAGACAAGAAAGGAAAGAAAGAAAGAAAGAAAGAGAAAGAAAGAGAGAGAGAGAAAGAGAGAGAGAGAAAGAGAAAGAAAGAAAGAGAGAGAGAGAGAAAGAGAGAAAGAAAGAGAGAGAGAGAAAGAGAGAGAGAGAGAAAGAAAGAATGAAAGATAGAAAGGGAAAGAGGTTGAAAAAGATGGAGAGGGGAGAGAGAAGAAGAAAGAAAGAAAGAAAGAAAGAAAGAAAGAAAGAAAGAAAGAAAGAAAGAAAGAAAGAAAGAGAGAAAGAGAGAAAGAAAGAAAGAGAGAAAGAAAGAAAGAGAGAAAGAAAGAAAGAGAGAAAGAGAGAAAGAAAGAGAGAGAGAGAAAGAGAGAGAGAGAGAGAAAGAAAGAGAGAGAGAAAGAAAGAAAGAGAGAGAGAGAGAAAGAAAGAATGAAAGATAGAAAGGGAAAGAGGTTGAAAAAGATGGAGAGAGGAGAGAGAAAGAAAGAAAGGAAGAAAGGAAGGAAGAAAGAAAGAAAGAAAGAAAGAAAGAAAGAAAGAAAGAAAGAAAGAAAGAAAGAAAGAAAGAAAGAAAGAAAGAAAGACCCAACATTGAAATTTGTAACTGTGCTTGAACAGTGTGTCCCCCTCACTGCCCTGCAGCACCAAGTAGTACTGAATGCTACCACCAGGCATAGGTCAATGTCAGCACAGGATCCCACCTGATCCTCCATCCTTTCTGGCTCTGGTTAGTTTTAGATTGCCAGGCCCTGATACTGATGCTGTCCATCCCAAAAAAGTAAACATCCTGCATCTGCAGAGCCCTGTCTGACCTGTCCCTACAAGAGCCCACTACTAACTCACTCACCCAAAGACCACCCAAACGGCCAACAGAGCTGCGGTGTGAAAAAGCCTAACCTTATAATCAGTAGCACACATTGCCGCTTCATGTTGTATGCAACCCCTGCAAGACCATGGGGGGAAACAGGCTGCCACTGAAGTGGACTAGTTGGGGTTTCAGGGCCTGAGGTGGCCAGGCATTATAAAAGGGAAAGCTCTGGTGACACAGGTGAAGGCCAACTTTCGGCTCATCAGAAGCAAGTGGCCTGGTGTGTAGATTGTGTGGTCGGCTATGCTGCCATGCTGGGTGTGGTGCAGTGCTGGAGATCCAAGATATTTGGACCAGGCTCACCTGAAGGTGAACAGGGAGCTAAGAAAGGCAATGGCAGGTGGTTTGGGTTACTATTTGCCCCACCCAGGCCAATCTGGCCAACCTGTACAGGAGTGACGGGGTACAGTTTTCTGACAAGGACATATTCCTGGAGGATTTGTGGCTTCTGTTTTCATTAATTTCATTGTACTTTGAAGTGTGTAACTTTGCTTAGAATTACAGTGTAAATGTGTGAAATTTGACAGAGAACATCTATAGAGATAATATTTACTATGGAAGAATATGAACTTTTGCTTTGCCCTTTTCTATAGCATACCCCTGAAAACAAGTCAATCACCACTCAAACGATAAAGTGGGCTTTCTAACATGCATGTTCTGATCACCTTTTGTTTACAAAATACGGGGGGGGGGGGGGCAGTGTTTAAATAGTAAAACCTTTTAGAGCCTGGTCTTAAGTAAATGTACTCAGCATGCATTCTAGTGTACAATAAGATTTCCTGATAAATACACTTGGGGAATAAAGTAGAAGAAAGATGTTGTTGTTTTTTAAAGCAGCTGCAAGTTTCTATTTAACATAAGTTGTTTCCACATTCAGATTTCCCCCTGGGTAGCACACAATATGGTCCTGCTTTATTAGGAAGCTTCCGCATGATGTTGAACTCTTCCCAAGTATGTCTTATGGGGTTTCTGGGTCTCCTTGGCTCTGGCTTCAAAGAGAAGTGGCATTCTGACTGCAGGCAGAGCCTCCATGTGAAACCTATGTGTACAACCAATGCTGGGGGGGGGGGGGGCAGAGCTTAAAGTCTCCCTTAAAGTGGCGATGTTCAGCCCCTGTGCCCTTTCCCCTTTAACAAGGATTTTTTCTAACAAAAGAGCTGCAACTCAGCTTTTGTGGGGGATGGGTATTGCTAGGATTCTCATCCAGTCAGTGCTTCTGCTCTGTGACGAACAGGGGAGAAGAAAAGGGGCAGTGCCTGCAGCGAGCAGCACAGGAATGGGGTATGTAGACAGTGCCCAAATACCTCCATCCCACTCACTGCTGTTTCCATGTAGGAGGTGCCTTTTCTAGCCCCTGTATGAATACAGCCATAGACTTACTTAACCAGCAAAGACAATTTTCACTCTCTTTGAAAGCCAACAACCAAAATAGAGTTATTAAAAATACTAGTGTTATTTTTTCAATTAGATTGCATTAGTACTTCCTGCCTATCATCTTACCTTCATTTATTTTCTGTCCTTTTATCGTCTGTCCTTCCCTTTCTTTGTAGTTTTAGTGATATCTATGCTTGCTATTCCATTATGACCTTAACACAGAGTTTAGTAGCAAAAATATAGGAATTCACACAGTAACCCTGTACCTTAGGCAATGTTATTGTTCCCATGTTGCAGACGGGAGGCTGAGACCAAGAGATTTGATGTGCCGTGTGAATTCATAACCTGTCTGGTCTAAGATAAGGTTTAGCCTCACTGGAGTCATCTTGCTCTTTATATTATGCTATATTTAACTCATTTTATTGTATGTTTTAATTTTTTTAAATTGTCATATTTGCATATATTTACGCCCTGCCCTGAGCCCTGATTGCAGGAGAGGGTGGGATAAAACCAGAATTAAATATTAAAAAAGAAAGTTTTGAAGACCCACACCATACCTCCTTTTCATATCACTGCTGTACATTGGCTCTGTAAAATATGTCTGCTTCATTATAGAAACAGGAGAAATCTTTGCCTGTGGTATTGCTCAAAAATAGGGATTTATTGCTTGAAATCTGGATTTCTGCCATATATTGACAGCCGTTCTATTAACACATTTTTGCATAGATCTAACATCCATTTACAAAATGTGGGACCTTTGACAAGACATCCTTAGTATCTTGATTAAAAAATGTGATGACATGAACAGTAGGGTCATGAGTTAATTTTGCTTACCAGAAACACATTAGAAAATTGCATGAGTTTTTCAATAGAACCATGACCTTCATGGTGTTTCAATAATAATTGATGCTGAGCACTTGTTTACTAAGCATCTTCTGTTTCAATTAAAGCTATATTACCAATGGGGAGTACGAGGCATAGATCCCACACCTTGGTAGCCATTTTTTCCAAATAGTCAGATTTTGCAATCCTGTTTTGGTTCTGAGCTATCTGCAGGACAACAATGAAGTTATCATTTCTCTCTGGTCCAATATTATATATCATAATAATATCATATCATTTTTGTAGCAAAGACTGCAGAAGATTTTCCTTCGAATTCTGCAAAATAAATTATAATGACTTTGAAAATGGAGTATAAGATTTGAGAGTTAAATTATTATCATTTTAAGGTTACACTGAATTATTATGAAGGTTATGTTGAATTATTTTGAAAATTACACTGAATTGTTTTTTTAAAAACCATATATTGGCTTAAACTAGGGATAGGCAACCAGCAGCACGTGCACCAGACAGAAGCACACCAAAACCGTTTCCTTAGCATTCAGACCTGGTGTCTAAAATTCACTTATCCTTGACTGACGGTTCCTTTAGGCAGGAACCATTGCAACAGGGAGGATACCTGATGCAGCACAGTTGGGCCTTGGGAGGAGCTAGAGTTCTCACAAGTGGCTTGGGACTAGGCTTCCCAATCCCCAGATCCCAGAGGGGGATCCCCCGGTTTTACAGGCTTCCCCCCTCCCCCAGCCAGCTGGCCAGTGGGGGAAGCCCCGCCCCCACAACCATCATGTACCTCCATGAACAATTCCCATAGGGAATGATGGGGAATTGATCTGCGGGTACCGGGGGCTCTGGGGGGGCTGTTTTTTGAGATAGAGGCACCAAATTTTCAGTATAGCATCTAGTGCCTCTCCCCAAAATACCTCCCAAGTTTCAAAAAGATTGGACCAGGGGGTCCAATTCTAGGAACCCCAAAAGAAGGTGCCCCTATCCTTCATTATTTCCTATGGAAGGAAGGCACTTAAAAAGATGTGTAGTCCCTTTAAATGTGATGGCCAGAACTCTCTTGAAGTTCAATTATGCTTGTCACACCCTTGCTTTTAGCTCCACCCACAATATCTCCTGGCTCCACCCCCAAAGTCTCCTGGCTCCACCCCCAAAGTCCCCAGATATTTCTTGAATTGGACTTGGCAACCCTACTTGGGACCCCCACTAAGCATGCATGACTTGATCCACGTTGCATGAAAAGGCAGGTCTGGTGCATAGGAGTAGGCCAGGTAGGTGACCCTTAAGGCACCACCTGGCCTACAAGGGTGATTCTGGGCACCCCCTCCCCCTACCCCACTGCTCTCGGCTCCTGGGGTCTGTGTAGACCCAGGAAGCCAAGAGTGGTGGGGCAGCACATCGGCGTGTACTCTCCTCTGAGTCTGCCTTCCCTTGCAGTGGGGCAAAGAGATGTGGTGGCACGTGTGCTCCTCTGAGCCTACCTTTAGCAGGCTCTGAGGAGCGCACAGGCCACCACCCTGCCCTGCTCCTGGCTTCCTGGGGTTGGAGGAGAGCACATGCTGGTGTGCCGCACCACTCTCTTCAGAGACCCGGGAAGCTGAGGGCAGCGGGTGGGGCAACCCAGTGGCATGTGTACTCCTCAGAAACGAAATTACGGCCAACTGACCCTTATATTTGCTCTCCAGCTTCCTTAGGTCTTTATGCTTTCTGTGGCAAAATGCCCAATTATCTATCAGATCTAACCACTCCAAGTCATCGCAGGGCATTTATGTTGGCTAGACTAAACGCGTTTCCCTCCAAAGTTTTAGAAGGGAGATATCAGCGAGTCCCTTTAGCCAACAGACTTTGCTCCTGTGGAGCAAATACCCCTGACTCAATCCAGCATATATTGCTTGATTGTTCTTTATACCATAACCTCCGTAAAGATTTATTTGGCAAGCTTTCTTTTTCTCCAGATTTGTCTATTCTGCCACCCTGTTATTATTTATTGAGTGATACTGAGGGGGTGGTTAGTGAGGCTGTGGCAAAATTTCTGGCTGACATCCTTAGATTTAATTCTGACCATGTTTGAATGCATCTGTAAGCTCGGTTTTATTTTGATTTTATCTCCAATGTTTAAATTTTTATATTCTGTGTATTTTTATCTGATTCTATTATGCCATTAAAGGTTTGGTATGGTATGGTATGGTATGGTATGGTATGGTATGGTATGGTATGGTATGGTGTACTCCTCAGAACCCACATTCGGTGGGCTTGAAGGAGCACACAGGCCCCCACCCCACCCCACTCTCAGCATCCCCAGCCTGCACAGAGACTGAGAGCGGGATGGCACATGGGTGTGTAATCTCTTCTGACCCCACTTTCCCTTGCAAGGGAAGGTAGGCTCAGAGGAGAGCACGCCCCACCTTACTGCTTCCTCCTTCCTTCCTTCCTTCCTTCCTTCCTTCCTTCCTTCCTTCCTTCCTTCCTTCCTTCCTTCCTTCCTTCCTTCCTTCCTTCCTTCCTTCCTTCCTTTCTGTCTTGCAGCTCTCAATCCGACGTGCATGTCCTACGGCTCAGTCATCTGAAGTTTATTCTGTTATGTTATTTCATGTTAAGTGAGTTTGGTCACCCCTGCTATAAATATGAAGAAGGGTTTGCTGTTCCCTATTATCTTTATAGCATACTGTGCCCTGGACAATAATTAGGAAATATTCTTGTGTCTATCTTGTCGCAAAGTGGGCTGGCATCAGCTGGCAGGCCTTAGCTCCCTCCTAAGATTCTGACCTGAAGAGGCCGTCCCACTCCACTGACTCAGGGTGTTGCTGCCATCACTGCCCCTGTCTTGGGTTCTGGTTAGGTGGGACAGCCTCCTAACCTCCAGCCTCATGGCTTCCGAGGGATCTTTGGGGCTCCCCCGGAGAGTTGGCAACTGGACATTGTACCACTTTTCTCCTCCCTATGATTTTCTAACCCACTCCTAGCATTTCCAAGCTGTTGGGGGAACTATGTGGTACAGAGGAACTTCACTCCTTCAACAATCAAAGGATTTATTTAAAACTCACCACTATATACAGGCATATCTGGCAAGCTACAACTGACTAGCTTCCCGCCCCAAAACTCAATAATATAGACAGCAGTTCTCACCCAGGAACCTGCTCTCCCTCCTGCAACATTCGGGGCAGATCTTCTCTAATCTTGATGGATTCCCTGTCCTCTCGAGGGAGTTGCCCTCAGATTACTGGTTGAAGACAAAAGAGGAGGGGGAAATGAGGAGAAGATTCGGTCAAGGCCTACCTAGAGTTTGATAGACTCCTTCCATCTAGCTCGCAAAAAGTTAAACGCTCACACACAAGATGGCATTTCTACCTGGCATTTCTCCCCAGGCAACATGAGGCCCTCAAAGAACACCTTTGATATCATTAAGTTGAATTTCAGTAATCATATGCAGAAGAGGCCACTTGTACAGTTTTACATGCATTTATACTTTTTGTAAAGTAACACAGTGCTGCAACTGGTAGATTCGCTAGCTGTTCTTGTGATTCCATAAAACTTTTAAAGTAGGACAACTTTCTTGCATTTAATTCATTTTTTTTTCTCATGCAATATTTAAGAATGAAGAGTAAAATAGTTGTCTTTCACATGCACAAGGGCATCTTTAGATCCAGCTAATGATGTACTGTTCCATAAATATATGACTATGATCCTCCTCATGATTCCTTTTTTCTTTCATACCAATTTATCAAGGCTTCCTCCTAGTATATGTTGGTCCCAGTGCAATAATCCGCTGTGTTGGCCTCTGTACAAAAGCCCTATGGTGCACCCCAAGATTTGGTCCTTCCAGGTCAAAGTGTGATTCTGACATCACTCTTGCAATCCTTCATCCATACCCCCCACCCCATCTTTCAGGTTCCAAGATGGCAGCCTGCAGAACAGACAAGGAAGCTATAGAAGTAGCGAATATTTGTAGGTGGAGTGACTATTGACCCTTTACCCTCATATTAGCTTCATAATCTTTGATCCAGTCTCTCCATTGTTCTCCTGAGAATGGGCTCTTAACATGATAATTTGAAAGTGATAGATGATGTTCTAAAATTGATAGATTTGAAAATCTCTTTTTAGCTAGTATGCATAACTGTTTCTTATGCAATAATTAATTTCCCACCTTTTTGTTTTGTTTTCTTTGAAATAAATTGTTCCTTTGATCTTTCTTATTGAGTTATAACTGATTAATTGTTGGGCCTTTTCTGACCTATTATTTTTTCTGTCATAGTTAGAAAAATCATGCTTTTGTAACTGGATCTGAAGATCTGCCCAAGAGGCAGTGGTAATGTCTTAGGACAGTTCATACTTACAATATTGCCCTGATGTTTACTTAAAATTATTTTTAAGGTGTAACTTAGAAATTTGCTTTAGAAGACTGAAAGCTAGTGTTCAAACACCAGAACCAACTGTACTCAAAACAATGTTTTGGCTGACAAAACACTCTTATTTCTTTTTTTAAAATATATTTTTGTATTGTCAGTGTTTTTGGTATTCTTAGTGTTTCAACTGCTATAATGGCTAATATTCTGTTTCTGTGCATGTATGATGGAATAGTCATGCTAGTATACAAATTCTGACATTAGATATCGGACTTTCCCCCCTCCTTGCAGAATTTCCAACTTGCGACCTGTTGACTCATTTTGTATGCAAAAATGGGAGATGTATTAGTAGCAAGTGGTACTGTGATTCAGGTAAGAACCAGCTGTTCACATGATAGTATACAGCAGGGTTTCCCAAACTTTTCTTTCCTGTGGCCCGGTTATGTTTACACTTCTCCTTCGTGGCCCACTAAAATTTGGGGGTGGAGCCGGGAGACAGGAATTATGTCATTTCTTGCAGTGTCACTTCCAGGTCAAGGACCAAGTGATGTCACTTCCAGGGCACACAACGATAACTCCACCTTTTCCTGTGATGTCAGTTCCAGGGCACTCCCCCAAACCTGCCTCTTCTTCTGAAGTAACTTTGTTTTAAGAAAAATCTCTCTAAAACTCATGCTGAACCAAAATGGGGGTGGAAAGCGGGTGTTCTGCAACTTTTTCATACATTCCCAGGGTCCTCTCTTTCCACCCCTATACCTGCATGCACCTATCTGTTTGTGTGTTCGTCTCCAGCTTGCAAGCACTCCTAATGCCCATGTTCAATTGCCTGCACAACTTACACACACCTTCCTCAATAGCACTGGCCAATGTAGGGAGTTGGAAGTGCTGTTGCCATTGCCATCAGGAATGCCAGCACTGTGTACCACCCACACTGGGCCCTGGCAGCTGCTCTACCTCAAAATATGCTGACACATTTAGTAGGCCCTTCCTTCAGCTGCTACTACTGGAATCCCACCTCAAACTACAACCAAGCTTGCTTGGTTTCAAGAAAATCTTTGGACAGCTATCTTTCATACTTTTTCTTGGCTGAAACACTGGGAAATTGCTGTGAAAAGTAGCAGTTAATTGTACTGCAATTAATGAATTAATTTCAAGTTATATGAAGTTCATACAAGCTTTTCTGCAGTTATCCCAAAAAGGATATTTATGAGGGGCTTGCAGCTTTTTTTACTGGCTTTGTTTCCCTTGCCTTTAAAAGCAACCTGTTGTGCAGATATTTAGCCAGTGAACTTCTTTTATCCTTTTTAATATCTACAGGAGGAGTTTAATGTTATTGTCAGGCAGCTGTTAAAAGCAGGACCAGTAAAATGGTGCCAAGTTTATAGTACCATCACTTCCAGTGCTGTTGAGATATACAGCAGTAATCTCCAATAATCTCTTTCTGCCCCACACCTCTCACTCTCACTCATTCACACAGAAATCTCATAGAAAGTCCAGCTGGCTACAACTGGGGGTGCCAGCTTTTCACTGGCAGAGCGCCTATGTCTGCAACAACAGTATGATGAATAAAAGTTTCATACAGTAAAAACTGAAGGAAAGAAAGGGAAAGAAAAAGGATAAAATGGAAGGAAAGGAAAGGAAAAGAAAAGAAAGACATGGAAAGAAAGAACATAAGAGAAGCCATGTTGGATCAGGCCAGTGGACCATCCAGTCTAAAATTCTCTCATACAATGTCAAAAAAAAATACCAGAATGTCCACTAGTGGGGGCACTAGAAGCCCTCCCACTGTTGCTTTCCCCCCCAGCACCAAGAATACAGACAGAGCATTACTTGCAGGGAAAGAAAGAAAGAAGGGGGGGACAAAGAAAAAAAAGCCTTACTCATGATCAGATGACCCCAGCCAGCAACAATTCTGCCTAGGGGTCATTTGGTAAAAGAAATAGCAACTGGAATGCCCACTCTCCACCCCTCCCGGGAATGCCCATGGCCCTTCTTTGCCGTCCAGGCCTCCTGGGGCAATCTCCCAAAAGAACATACTGCAAGGCACATGAAAACTCGTATCCTGAAGAACACTTCATGGGTCTAAAGTGCCAGTGGACTCCAGCTTTTCTCTCAAGCACTGGGAGTGGGGGGGAGAAGGAAGGAGAGGTAGCCCAGCTCCTTTCTGCACAACACAGAGATGTGGGAAGGAAGGAAGCCAAACAGAGCTCAGGCTTTGCAGACTGTGTCAGTCTTCAAAGCTAGCTTTTCTCTGCACAACACAGAGACAGGGGAAGGAAGGAAGCCAAATGGAGCTCAGGCTTTGCAACCTGTGCCAGTCTTCAATGCTAGCTTTTCTCTGCACAACAGAGAGATGGGGGAAGGAAGGAAGCTGGGCAAAGGTCATGCTTTGCTGGGGCGGGGCTAGCTTTGGCTTTTCTTGTGAGGCTTCCATGGCCCGGTACTGGGTCACAACCCTGCAAATGGAAAACACTGGTATACAGAAAGTGTTCTGTATATTGATGACAAAGCCACTTTTATACTTAAGATTGGAATTTGGGGTTCATAATGTAAGAAATACCCTAATTGGCCTCAATTGGCTCTTCTCCCTTGCTTTTGACATCCATTCATAACTACGCCTTGAATTCATGAAGACATCCATTCATGACTACGCCTTGGATTTATATCTACTTGATTTATACTGAACATAGAGACTTTATTGGAAAGACCTTTGTGTGAATTACCATATGATTTTTGAAACTTTGTCACTATGCCTTTAATATAAATTGGCACAGAGCTTGTATAAGTGCTACACAGTTTGCTTTGTTTTTGCTCAAAAATATAAAAGCAACCATGTTGAGGTCAGATTTGCGGTGGGGTGAATTGTAAAAATATTCAGTTACTTGAATTGCCATTAAAACATTGCATTAAATAAAACAATGTGAGAGTATTAATAGAGTTATTTTTGGTGTTCTAGAAAAGCAGTTATTCTCACAGTACACGACTGAGTTAATTTGGGATGGAATGGGGGGTGGGGTTTGGTAATTTTCTCCAAGCATTCAAGTCTTATACTATGTATACTCTTTCAAGGAGATGGCAATGTCCTGATTTGCCCTAGCATAATTCAGACCCCTACCAACGTGGGATTTCTGTGTACATTGTGGAACAGTAGGCACATTTGTGACACCCTGTAACATTGATGGTACAAACATACACCCATACAACTATACTCATAATTTACATAATATTGTTATATGGTTGAAGGCAAATGACAGCAAGTGACCATGAAAATTAAACCCAGCTGAAATAAGGTATATAAAAAAAAATGACTATACTTTTTTTCCCCCCAGATAATGATTGTGGTGATGGCAGTGATGAACTAGGCTGTACTCATTCATGCTTTGACAATCAGTTCAGATGTTCTAATGGCAGATGTATTCCAAGTCATTGGACTTGTGATGGTGATAATGATTGTGGAGATTTCAGCGATGAAAACCAAACAAACTGCACCAAGGAAGGTTTGTATTTTATAATACCTCTACCCCATCTGCTATGATGTAAAATATTGCACAGACTTTCATGTTTCTATTTTGGCAGGTGGATGTCAACAGAGTGCCAGATATTGTTAGCTCAATGCTTTTTTTGAACAATGGCATAATAGTTTGGATCAAACTCCTTTCTCTGAGCAGAATGGCTCTACTGCTTATGGTCTTTGGGATCCAAAATAACTTTTTTAAAATATAAATGTATGACTAAAACTGCAGTGTCAGTTTCATCTTTATACTATTTTGTCCCTGTGTATTTTGCATATTAATCAATTCAAATTTTATAGCCAGTGATTTAGTCGGTGTTTGTATTATGTGCCATCAAGTTGCTTCCAACTTGGTGATCGTATGAATTAATGAAATTCCAAACATTCTAGCATTGATAGCCTTGCTTAGATCTTGCAAACTGAAAGCTTGGGCTTCCTTTATTGAGTAAATCCATCTCATGTTAAGTGTTCCCTTTTCCTACTGCCTTCAGCTTCTAGCATTATTTGTCTGTTTGAGTGACTCTTGTCTTATGATATGCCCAGGGTATAGTAGTTTGGTTATTTTATCTTTTAGGGAGAATTCAGGCTTGATTTGATCCAGAATCCACTTATTTGTCTTTTTGCTCATCCATAATATCCGTAAAACTTTTCACCAACACCACATTTTAAATTATTACATTTTCTTCTTGTCAGCTTTCTTTGGGATTTTATAATTTTTATTAGTTTTAACTACAAAAGAAAGAAGCATAAGCATAGATACAGAAAAAGAGCAGGGGGGGGGGCATATACAGAATAGGAAAAGTGGGGGGGGGGGAGAAAAATACAAATATATCAATTTTAAATCTACCTCCAAATAAAATATCCAATTCGTTCTACCTGCAAGTATAGCATTCTCCATATATTTTAACATCTTTATCTTCCATTATAAAACAATTTTACTAGGCTATAATTTGCAATACAAGTCTAAACAGTTCTTCTTCAACACTTATAAGTATAAACAGGTCAGAGCAGTCTCAGCACGGAACTAGCTGCTTTGGCTTGACCATGTTAAAAACACAGACTAATTTGTTAGTTTAACGCTATATTAACATAGACACAAAAAATTAACAAATTAGTCTGTGTTTTTAACATGGTCAAGCCAAAGCAGCTAGTTCCGATCGGGCGTTCACCTCTTGCTGCTGTAATGGCGATCACGACGAGGAGAGCTTCAGGGCACACAGAAGGAACAGGAGCAACTGATGTTGCGCCCCTGTCCTGCTGTAAAAGCCCCATGCCTAAGAGACCCCCCAGGGTCTCTTTCGGGGTGTCACATCCGTGGCACCCCTCCCCCTGCCTGATTCAGGGGGGTCGCAAGCAGGAGAGCTCGCGAATCCACCTGATAGCAAGGCGACGTAGCCCGGAAGTTCTCTTGTCAGCTTTCTTCAACCTCAATTTAAAATTTGGTTAAGTTTCTCTGGCTAAATTATACTAATGTTTAGGGGTCGTTTTGTAGAAAAATAGGTGGTGGAGGTCATTAGCATAACTCACCAGTCAAAAGCAACCCGACACAAAAAAAGGAGAGCCCTGGGCAAGCGAGGCCTGCTTGGGCTGGCTAGAGATCCAGCCAGCCCCAGCAGGCCTTGCTCACTGGTAGGGTTGCCAATCCCCAGGTAGGAACAGGGGGGAGGGAAACGCAAAAAGCCTCCACATCAACCAGCCTCAAAAACAAAATAGCAGAAATAATTTTTTTTATGAAACATTAACAAATTTGTTACTGTTTCATAAAAATTATTTCTGCTATTTTGTTTTTGAGGCTGGTTTTGGGGCTTCAATTTTTTTTATGAAACATTAACAAATTTGTTACTGTTTCATAAAAATTATTTCTGCTATTTTGTTTTTGAGGCTGGTTGATGTGGAGGCTTTTTGCCTTTTTTTCTCCTGTTCCAATTTTCCATGTTTCTCTTTTGGCTTGCACAGTCCCCAGGTGGGGGCAGGGGATCCCCCGTTTTGGAGGCCCTCTCCCCACTTCAGGGTCATCAGAAAGCGGGGAGGGGGCGTGAAATGTCTGCTGGGAACTCCATTATTCCCTGTGGAGACCAATTCCCATAGGGCAGGGGTGGCCAAACTGTGGCTCAGGAGCCACATATGGCTCTTTCACACATATTGTGTGGCTCTTGAAGCCCCCACCACCCCATCATTTCTCTCTTTAAATCACTCCGCCAAGCCAAGCCAGCCAGTGGCTTGGAGAATGCGTTTAAAGTTAAAATTGCTTTCTTTCTACCTCTCCCTCCCCCAATTTATTTTCCTGCCTTCTTTCCCTTTTTCTCTCCCTCCTTTCTTTCCTGCCTTGCAGCTCACAAACATCTGACATTCATTCTATGTGGCTCTTATGTTAAGCAAGTTTGGCCATCCCTGCCATAGGGTATAATGGTGAATTGATCTGCAGGTCTCGGGGGAGGGGGCTGTTTTTGAAGGCACCATGTTTTGAGGTGCCAAATTTTCAGCATAGCATATGGTGCCTCTCTTCAATAATCCCTACATTTTTCAAAAGTATTGGACCAGGGGGTCCAATTCTATGAGCCCCAAAAGAAGGTGCCCCTATTTATTATTTCCAATGGAGGGAAGGCATTTGAAAGGTGTTCAGTCCCTTTAAATGTGATGGCCAGAACTCCCTTTGAAGTTCAATTATGTTCATCACACCCTTGCTCCTGGCTCCACCCTCCAAAGTCAAAAGGCCAGCAAGCCACACGCCACCCAAAATGACATTAGAAGTGGAAAAAGGGTGTGTGGGCTTCTCCAGGGGTTAATGAGGACTGCTGGGGTGTGTGGCAAAGCTCCTGGTGGCTGGCTGGCTGCGCCTACTAAACAATGGACAAGGTAGGTGGGGTGGAGGAGGGAGGGCCATCAGAAAGGTTCAGGAGCTCTGCTCCTGTGAACTCCTGCTGAATTCAAGGCCTGCTAATGTTACATGGTTAACCGTTAACAGCAATTTTAAGTGCATCCTTAATTCTAGTACTCAAACTTCTTTCATGGATGTGTTAGTTTATGCAGAGTTCAGCTTATTTTTTTCTTTGAATAGAAATCACAATAACCTATTGCCTAGCATGCCAGGTTAACCTATGGAATGTAGAGTTTATTTCAGTTGAAAAGTAAATGTATTTGTGTTTTATTCATTAGTAACTTGAATTGTGATTTGGTATAAGTCATGGTAAGTACATTTGGAAATTCATTGAAGATTTCTTTATTTAAGATATAATTCCATCTCTAAGCTTGTGGGTCTACGGGCAAGTGATGGGGGCTCAAGGAGAAGTCAGGATGGAGTAACACACAAGCTACAACTAAGTTGGGGGGAAAGAGGCTACAACTTTATTGATTACAGCAGTCAGGGATGCCGTATGGGTGCAAAGCTTGCCCTCTGATCCCACCTTCTTGTCCTGCAGCTGCAAAATGGTCCTGGATATGTTCGTGGCTGCAGCTTTCAGTCCTAAAGACAGGCAAACCATTAATAACTTGAATTGTGATTTATTATAAGTTACTATGAATAAGGTCCGTCGTGGGAATAAATACAACAGACTCTAGAAAGAGGCATTTAGCATCACCATATGCTTGTGACATGATCTGTCTTTTTTGGCCTGGCCTGGTTATGTTCTGGTATACCATAGAGTGTGTGCCTCAAGAAGGCCATTTTCTGTAGGGGAAGTGATCTGACTTTAGCTTTCCATCTCCTTCCCCCTCCCTGCAGCCTCTCCCTAGAAAAAGTACAGTTTTTCTCCACACATGGGACCAAAGCAGGAAGACACTAGCTCTTCCTCCTGTAGGGCTCTCAGCACTATCCCAGTATCTAGATGTGGTAGTCCAGTAGTTAAGGGGTAGCTGGTTGAAGTTGAATCCAACCAAGATGGAGGTCATGTTAATGTTTTATATTTTCTATCTGTTTGATGTTGTTTTTAACTTATTTATATAATTTTAATGTTATAAGTTACTGTGAGACTCTTTGTGTGAGTGGTGACTAAAAATCTAATAAACAAATAAACATTTATTATCATCTGCTCAAACAGATATTGAGTCCAATTGATGAAATTAAATCTCAGCACTTCTTTTACTACTTCTGAAATAACACTAATTAAATTACTTGTTTGTACTGTGCAATACTTTATTATGTGCATGTGTGTAAATATTGACTGCAAAACTGCGCAAGACATTTATGGGATCAGAAGGAATGTTTTATAATCAAAATTACCATTTTAATTTTTGGGTGACAAATGAAGGCACTGTGTTTATAGACAGGATGTTTGTATTTTATTTATTGTATTGGTATATGCTTTATTATCATTTGTTTTTAATGGCATGATTCTTGTTGTAAACTGCCTCAAACAGGTCTGGAGAGTTGGTGTACACATTTTCTAAATAAATTATAGAAATTTTATCAGTTCAGGATCACAATGCAATTAAAGTTGTTGAAAGCAGCTTTAGGAGGATTGGGAGCCTGACACAGAATCAGTATTCTCAATAACTTATTATAATTTAGCCTCATTGACTTCTATATACAAGGACCTATATTTGTTGCCCTTTGATGTTTTGAAAAAAAAAATCAAATTGGCTGTCAGAAAAAAAAATGGATAGACTTTTAAATCTTCATAAAACTTCAAAATTTAGCAGTAAAGATTTCCCTCGTCCGACTCTTTAAATACCAAGAATGAATATTTAAACATTAAAAACAACATGAATTATTTAATCGGTATGTGTTTTTACACACAGGCTAAAGTGTAGCTTGAGGCTAAGCTACTGATGAATACATAATATTTTTTATCATGCTTAAAAATTTGATTTCCAATCCTTTATAAAATAAAATTTACTCTATATATTTAGCCAATTTTATCAGCAATGCATTAGTAGCCGTCCTGGTTGGAAAGATACACTTGCTGGCAAAAGATTAAAGTACTTTACTAGGTGTAGTCTTGAAAGAAATCAATGAAACAATTATGTGTATTGATTGATATGTTTTTAATTGGCTATCTGGCTGGCATACTGACTGCCTAACAAACCAGGAGATACCGTGCTGGGCCTACTGAAGGCTGCTGCTGGCTGGCCATTGGAATACCTCAGGCTATTAATTCTGGGGGACTTCAATGTCCATAGCAATTAGGTGGACTCCTCTCAGGCCAAGGACCTAGTGCTATCCGTGGCAGCACTGGGGCTCTCCCAATTTGTAGTAGTCCCTACACATAAAGCAGGCCACACGCTGATCTTATTTTGCGGATCGGGGTAGAGGTGGTTATGAAACAAACTTAACGTAGTGCCATGGTCAGATGACTTTGCCCTTAAGGCCCAGATGAGCATCCCAAACCCTCCCTGTTTAGGCGGCATGCTGATTTATGCTCACCTGCAGAAACTCAAGGATCCTAATGGATTTCAGAATGCTCTGTGGGAACTGATACCTCCTGGAGAGTCACTAGAAGAGCTTGTGGAAGAGCGGCAAAGCTGGCTTTCTGAAGCCATTGATGCAATCACCCCAGGCACCCTCTCCATCACCATACCAATCTAGCTCCATAGTAGAACCTGGAACTACAGAGAATGTAACAGGAACTGAGATGGCTAGAACTAGGGTGGAGGAAAACTCATGATGAAGTCCCAAGAACATCCAATAGAGCATTTATGAGATGGCAGTGAAGGCTGCAAAGAAGGAACACTATGTGATGGTCATTGCATCAGTGAGCTCATGCCCAGCACAATAATTTAGAACCATGAGGTCTTTGATATCATTGTCACAAGGCAAACAAAATAGTATTGAATCGGATATAGGCGGTGAGGCTTTTGTGACCTTTTTCACAAATAAAGTCTTGTCACTCCATCATGACCTCCCTGCCACAATTGAAGAAATGGCAGAACTGAAAGCCCCTTGGCTGTATTCTGGTGCTATTATGGATTAATCCAGCTGCCTCTACCAGGTTCAGCCCCACCCCGTGTGATATCATCAACTTATCCCTGACATACTGACATCAGGGGTTTTCCCAGGGGGACTGAAGGAAGCAGTGATGTGTCTGCTCTTAAAGAAGCCATCTTTGGATCTGATGGCTACCGCCCAGAATCAAATCTTCCATTCTTGGGTAAAGTAGTTGAGAGAGTGGTGGCCAAACTGCTGTAGACTTTCCTTGATGATGCCTTCATCCTGGATCCCTTCCAGACCAGTTTTCAACCTGTGCATGTGACCGCCCTGAGCCTGCCATGGGGGGTAGGGAGGGGGAAATTACCTAAATAAAGTTAATTAAAGTAACAATTCTGAAATACAATCACTTCTGCATAAACTGCATGGCACTTGAACATGTTTTATGTTTTGTACCTAAGCAGTGCTCAAAGCACTCCAGAGCCTACAGGTCTGCATCTGTCCAGGAAGCAGAATACCTGACTTCCATAGAACCAAGATCAGTACACCTGAAGTTAAAGGGCAACCGGAACAGACTACTCCAATAGGAAACTGGATAGGTGGTTCAGAGTTGATTCCTAAACATCGCTTCTTGGCCTTTTGGCTAAGATCAAGTGCAGAGTTGATTCCTAAACGAATGTCAGACAATCAAGGACATGTGTTTACAGTTCCAACAGCAGCATTGTTAGTTTGTTTCACTAGCCATGAAGAGTTGATTAATGTGACCATTGGGCTAATGTCACGGTAACAACTTAGAATACTTTCCACAGACAAATAGATGACTAGTGCCAAATTTCAAATAGACACCAAAAGCCCATTAGTGACAAGAACACAGCTAAACCTCTCATACTACAGTTTGCAGTGCAGTTGCAAGGCTATTTACAACTTAGTATTTTCTTCTGGCACACGCAGAATGATAACTGCTGCTTAAGATGGGAAGAAAAATAACACTCAGTCCCAAGTAGGGACTAAACTTCCATTCTCTTCTAACCACTGAGGGCTCTTGCTGAAAATACTAGTCTCTGGTATTGGAAGCAAATAGGCCTGAGAAGGCACCTGTTATCTTTTGAAATGCAGTCCTGCACAAAATGTAATATGCGCTCATAAATCCAACATAAACTGATTACTGCAGGCATGAATGGCCACTGCTAGAAAATCCGGAAACAAGCAAAAGCCATTCGTTTAAGCTGTAGTGTCCTGAAAACCATAATATTGTAATGATACATAATAGTATCAGCAGACACTTTAAGAATGGATTTTTTTTCTTAGAGCATCAACATAGATACTTTACATGCCAAAGTCTAGAATATAAACACATTTTAATTCTGTATGGAATCTAATATGTATTGCTGAAGAATTCTATGAATCTCCCAAAACACTGCTTCTCCCTGACTTTGAAACTTAGTCAAGTGATGGCTTTGAGCAAGAGTTACCTGAAATTGCCTCAAAGTGACAACACAGAAGAGCAGTATAAAATTGCAGAGGACTCAAAACAATTATGTTTGTGAATTTTGCAGAAGCTGAATTTGCAGCATTTCTTTTTTTCTTTTTTGTAAAATGTCTTTAGGTAGCTTTGGTGTTCTTTCAGTCTTCTAGTAAAACAGAGAAACAAGTTGCTTCAGTGCAACAATTTTCTGATAATTTTTCAGGCAAGAAAGAGACTGATAAGAGTGAGTCATTTTAAATAGAAGAAGAAACCATTTATAACTACCAGAGTGACTGGAAAAAACAAAAACAAAACTGGAATGAAATATTGCAATCCTCGAAAGAAAGCATGCTCAAAATATATTTTGCAGGGTAGAAGTAAGGGATCTGGGTCTTTTGATTAAGTGAGATGGATAACGAAGAGGATGGCTGAGGTCTCAGACTTAATGGCATATTGCCTCCAGCTCTATCCCACTAGCCTCCAGCTCTGGTAACCAGAGGAATGAAATGACTAGAAGTCAAGTAATAATTGACTAGATCAGGAAATAACCTATTTTCTTTACAGAACAGGATGGCTTTAACAAAAGATAAGGAAATGTTTTGTTTTGTTTTTAATTATGCACAGACTATAATGCAAGATTAATAATCAAAAAGCAGGCCTCAGACTCAGCAGCTCACAGAACCTTAATGAGAGTTCCCCCTCCTCTTTCCCACCTACCTTGTCCATTGAATAGTAGGAGCAGCTGCATAACAATCCCTGGATTAGGAGAGTGGACAGCCAGCCAGCCACCAGGGGCTTTGCCACGCCCCCAGCAGCCCTCATTAACCCCTGGAGAAGACCATACCACCCTTTCTCCACTTCTCATGTGATTTTGGGCAGTGGATGGCTTGCTGGCCTCTTGAAGGTGGGGGGCAAGACTGCCCCAGGCGAGCGAGGCCTGCTTGGGCTGGCTGGATTTTTAGTCAGCCCAAGCAGGCCTCACTAGCTTGCACTAGCTCTACTTTCTTGCATCGTATTGCTTTTGGCTGGGGGGGTGGGATAAGCTAATGAGTTATGCTAATGAGCTCCACCACCTATTTTTCTACAAAATGACCCCTGCCAAAAAGTATTCAGTCCATTTCATTAGTTACCAAATGTGCCCCCCCATGCATGTTATCGCTCAGTTCCATGAATACCGTAGGGTTCCTGACAAAATACAATGACAGGCACCCAAACTGTCAGACACTCAGAAAAGTTGCTACATGTGGAGGTCTAGATGAAGGTGCATTAGAAAACCACTGGTGGCCATCCATGATAAGATCTTTCATTGTATCTGATCACAGTTCTCTCTCAATAAGTCTTACTCTTCATTCCCTATTTTCTCTCTTCCAAGTTACCACAAATTCTGATGGTTCTCATTCTGGAATAAAACCATTCTGTCCCCTGTCTATAAATAAAATAAAATTTGTCATTATAATTATACTTAAAATATTTTTAAGAATTCTCTCACACACATATTTGGCTGAAGGTCTATATTCACAAGGTGGTAAATATATGCACACGAATTTCAACTTGCTTTGTAAATTTGTCTTCAAACAATATATGTAAATTTAATTCCACATCTTGACAATTCTGTTGACTATAGCTCAGTATGTCAGCTTTATTGTTCTATACAAAGCATTTTGATATATATATATGTGCGCGCCATTAATCAATATGTTTGTGTCACCAAATGAAGACCATTGTTGTTACTATTTGAACTAATTACACAAATTGAAGACCACTGTAGTTATTATTTGAGAGTACTACTTGATACAGCATTCATTAAAGTCCAGGAAATGCATCATCAAACAGAAAATATCTCTAATGGAAAAATTTATATTACTGCAAGCTGACCAAACATGAAGAATAACACTGATGATGGGTTAGATCCAGATGTTTAACTGCTACTGACTACCAAGAGGGAATCCAACATAATACACCATGTAGTTGAAGCAAGAAAACCAAAATTGTCTTCCTCATTTGTACATGAATGGAACTAGCTCATGCAAGAGTGGAAGTATGAATCCTGCTGAGAGAGCAATGCCAAGGAAAGGGAAGCAAATTAATAATCTACACAAATTCTCTCTATTCCTAGAATCGTTCGATTCAATCCAATATCATTCTAATACAAATTTCAGGTATGAGACTATGACAGGAGCTGGCTGTTTGCTTGTTTTGCATGTTTCAATACTGTCGTTTCTGTTTAAGGACAAAGAAAGAAGCACCAATGGCACAGAATATGATCTATCATCTCTCTTGCATGGCTTTAATCCAGTGTTTGGAAAGGGACAGATAATGAGTAAAAAAACTTAGTTGTTTATTTAATTTATTGTTTTACATTAGAAGCAGTCTCTCTTGGAGGATGCAGTGGAAAAGAATTTCAGTGCCACCCTGATGGGAATTGTATTCCTGAGTTATGGTGTTGTGATGGTGAAAAGGACTGTGAAGATGGCAGTGATGAAAAATATTGCAATGGGACTCTTCGCCCATGTGATGACAGAACAAAATTCTCATGCAAGACCACAGGTACCCCTAATATTTTGTGTAGAGTTTAAATCATATGATTTTACTATTTGAAATATAGCAGAATCCCAAACATGCCATGGATCCTGGAGCAGAAAAATATTACTGGATTTCTATGCTAAGAAGAGTTGGTCAAACTCTTGAGTTGCCTTAGAACTGATGTATAAGCTTCCTCCATTACTGACAAAAGAAAATATCACTTTAATAATTCTAAAATGCTTCATCGTGTTTTGGTACAGGGGCATTTTTGCTTTGCTATGTATGGGTATTGCAACATGGGGTTCCATTTATTTATTTAAGCTTTTACATGCTTTTGTGTGTTTTTTTCCCCCAGTGGAGACCCAAAGCAACTTTCACAATAAAAATATTGTCCAAACAAATAGAAGAGAAATGATTTTGGAGTGCAGGACATCTCTCTCTCCCCCCCCCTCCCCTAGCAAATCCCCCCCACCCTTTAGGTCCAGGCTACAGCTGTAAGACTTAGAACCAAAGGCTTGAACCTCAAGGTCAGCTCATATTTTGAAAAGGTTGCATGCTGGAAATCAACAGGGCTGAGGCTCAGTTACAAGGGCTTACAGCAGCTAGGGGATGCCCATTCTCTCCACTGCTCCTCAGGAAAGTTATCTGCAAGGAAGGGGTGAGAAGAAGGGTCTTTGAGCAACTGGCTGGTCTTCCAGTTCCCTCCACTCTACATATTGCTTAAGCTATTGTGAGACATAACTCTTTTCCTTTGATATGTGTCATATATTATGACATTGTGGCCCATAACTATAGTTGAGATGTTCTCTGTGGTTACAAACATGGTATGGTGCTCTCCCCATATAGAAGAGAAGTTTTCAACATTGACAATGACGAAGCATAAAGGGGGGCAATCACATATGCATGGTATATATATAACATTCCTATGGTGCCATTATTGTCAAGCATGCGGTTTCAACGACAAGTCAAGTTTGCTACAAAACTACGTTTATTGATAGACCGATACTTTCAGTGTAACAGATTCTTGAGAGTGATGCTAAAGATACATTGATACAATACTTTTAAGGCATACTTTCAAAAGGATTCCAAAAGGTGGGGGCGAGGGATGCGCTCTCACACATAAACTATCATAAATGTTTACATTCTCATGGCGTTATCAGGACTCTGTCCTTGCTTTCCCCGGATGTGTCGCACTCCCTAACAGGAATGTATGGGAAGGTACTGATTACTCTTTCTCAAGTTAGTTTCATTTCTCTCTACTTCTACTTTGCAAGCCATAAAGCAAGAAGGGGGGAGGAGGAAGAATAACAGAGTTAACAGACCTTAGTCCTCCATGACATTTCATAGGCCAGCTTTATGGAGGACCCTAAAACAATCAATCACCAATGGAATTCTACCATGCTTGACAATTATGATTAGTAGACTGTAGGACTGCAGACACTTCCAATTCTGTAAATTTCATTGCTGAAGAAAGGAAGGGAGGGAGGGAGGGAGGGAGGAAGGAAGGAAGGAAGGAAGGAAGGAAGGAAGGAAGGAAGGAAGGAAGGAAGGAAGGAAGGAAGGAAGGAAGGAAGGAAGGAAGGAAGGAAGGACTTTCCCAGTATGTTCTGACAGGATAATGTGAAATAGTTATTTGTAAGTTCCAAATGTCTTAATAAAGAAAGAACAGTCATTCTAATTTGAAACAAAATAATTGGACTATATTTCAGTTTCGGTGCTACTTGTTTTGTTAGGAATTATAAACCTGCTTCCTGGCCATGGGTCTGTATATTTATTTCCCTCATCACCATCTCCAGTACACACATAAGTACACACATAAGGAGTAGATAGAATGATTTCATTCCAATTGATAAGACATCTTCTGCAGATTGGCAGTACCTGATATTGTGCTCTGCCTCTCTCCTGGTATTCAATAGAGAATTTCAGTAATTAGTTTTGGAAACAGTTCAAGCAATTTGCTGTTGCTGCAGCTTTCCAATCCATTTTGCAGTGTTTAACAGGAGCCAGCAGTAGACCTTGGCCCTTTACTCTTTCTCTTCCTTACTGTATTTTCTTCCCTGACTCAGAAGCAATGTGCATAGAGAAGATTCACTCCCCGTACAACCTTTCTTTCTTTTAGCTTTCCATGGTGCACATTGCTGTGTTAAAAGTAATTTTAGTTAGTGGAAAGTTAAATGATATTAAATTGACTTGAATGTAATCAATCAGTAGTGAGGCTCATTCAGAATACATCTTGAGACAAGCTGATTAGAATCTTCATTGATAATAGTCTGATTTTATACACATTTGCTCAGGTCATGCTATAGGTCATCTACTTCTGGATGCTGATTAATGCTTCCTTCCCTGTAGGGAGCCTGATGTAGCCAGTGTGCTTCTGTTTCTGTTGACTTTCTGATAGATTTGACCAACTTATCTCCCATTCACACTTGTGTGCCTTTCTTTCAACTTTTGATTGTTTGTTTAAAGGTATCCTTGGACTGAGGGGCAGGAATTTTGAACATAAATTAATTTAATCTTACTTTGAATGCAACCAGTATCTAAAACCAAATGGAAAAGTAAACTTTGGAAGTGCATATATTTGAATGAAACCCAGTTTGAAATCCAAGGAATCTTAACTGAGCTGTAAATTAGTGTTAGTATGATCAAATCCTTTCATGTTTCAAAAGAAGAAGGAACTGTCCATTTTCCCAAAGCATCCATGGTTCAGAGACTCATAGTTCGTTATGGCTGGGGGAGAGATCAGGCCGCTGCTGCAGCATGACCCTAGAGAAGGGGCTTAACTTTAAACCCCTTCTCTGGGGTCACGTTGCAGCTATGGCCCAATCTCTCCATTGTATCCCATGAGCTCATAGAATACAATGGAGACATCTCTCCAAGATCTTTCTCCCATCTGCCGCCAGCCAGCCTTGGTAGAATGGCTGGGGAAGTGAAGAAAGACAGGGGAGACCTCTCCCTGCAGGCTCTGCTTGGGCTCTTCTGGGCAGCGCAGCAGAGCCTGCAGAAAAGCCAGTCCTTTGGGGAGACCTCTCCCAGCAGGATTGGCCGCTCTGCCCGCTCTGATGTGCTGTCTGGTTTCAACTGGGCACCCCAACAGAGCCTGAAGAACAGCTGGTCCGGAAACAGTTGAGCCCATGGGGAGAGGTCTCCCTGCAGGATTGCCTGCTTTGCTGGCTCTGCTACACTGGCCAGTTTCAACCGGGCACCCCAGCAGAGCCTGAAGAACAGCCAGTTCTGTGGGAAGAAGCCACAGCACAGCAGAGCCCACAGAGAGAGGTCTCCCCACAGGATCAGCAGCTTTGCCAGCTCTGCTGTGCCACCCGGTTTCTACCAGGCAGTGCAACAGAGCCAGTACAACACCAGTGCTGTGGGGAAACCTCTCCCTGCGGGTTCAGCTGGGGCTCAGAGGGAAGGCAGTTTAAACTGCCTCCCCTTGGCTTCCTCAGGCGCCCTGCAGCCAATTGGTGCCTGGGGAGCTAAGTGAGTAGGAACCATCTGAACTGTTCTGAAGTCTGAACTGTTCTGAGGTCTGAACAGAATTGGGAGGTTTGGAATGTTTGGGGACAGTTCGTGGGAGGCATGGTTCTGAACCAAACCATGAACTGTCTTGATTCATGCAAGAATAGCAGTTTGTGGTTTGGTTTGTGCCCATCCCTAATAGCAACACACACACATTGGTGCTGCTCCCCAACTAGGACAAGCAAAATGGGGATGGTTGAATCTGAGGAAATGTGATTGGAGGCAATCATATATTGTGTGACTGATAACTGTATTAATGGATGTGTTCTAGGTGAATTTAGATGTGTTCTAGGTTTATTTGCTGCTGTATCTTAGCTACATAAAACATTTCTGATAGCCCAGTGATTTCTCTGTCATTATGGGAAATCCATCCCAGGAAACCCGCTATGGGAATCTAGTGGTATCCGTGAATGATGGTGTTTAATATATATGAGAAAGTGATTCTTTTTGTGGTGCTTGGGTCGGAAAAAGAAGGACGCCTTGGAAGCAAGTGGCAGCCTTTGAGTTTGTTAGCCAGAGTGAAGACATCTGCTGCTCTTTAACTATCTTTAACTTTAAGGCAGACAGCCTTCTGGGCCTGTTGGAGGCAGTGGCTGGGTGGGCATTGGAGTAACCATGGCTATTGGTCATGGGGGACTTCAATGTTCATGCAGACGGCCCCGCTGGACATTCCCCATTCCCCCCTCTAGGCGGCGAGTTGATTTTCACTTGCCCGCAGAGACTAATGGACCATATTGGGTTCCAGAATGCTCTGTGGAATGCACAGCCCTCCTGCATCTCTCTAGATGAGCTGATAGGACACTGGAATTCCCATCTCACTGAAACCATTGAGGAGATCGCACCCCGACATCCTCTCTGCTCCTGTGGGAAATCATCCCCCTGGTATACAGAAAAACTCAGGGATGAAACAGGAGCTCAGATGACTAGAGCTAGTTTGGTGGCGTACTTGCAATGAGACAACATGAACATCTCATAGGACACTTGTGAAAGCCTATGAGAAGGCTGTGAAGAGGGAATTCTATTCAGGCTCCATTGCATCTGTTTAGGGTAATTCGGTCGTTAACATCCCTCATACCAAGAGGATCAAATAGTGGTAGAAATTGTCATTCACTCCAATCCGAGAACTGTCCTGCAGGGCCGGATCGCAGTTCTGGTGCAGACTTGCTTGCATTGCCAACCCCTTAAGCAGCCCTCCATCTGGCTCATGGTTAGAAAGGGATCTCCCAAGTAGGAAACAGATCGGATTTTGTCCTGGCAAGTCTACAATGGACCACTGTATAATTCTTAACCATCTGATAGAGAAATACAGTGATAGAGGGGGAAGAAGGCTGTTTGCAGCCTTCCTTGATACAGTGATAGAGGGGGAAGAAGGCTGATTGCAGCCTTCCAGGGATCTTCTCTGGAACAAATTGGACATCATGGGTCTGGATAAATGCCTACTTTTTCTTATTCGTAAAATGTATTCCCTTAATAGCTGTCAAGTGCGATATAACGGCCTAGGTGCATTAACTTCAAAGATCATTTCCAATCGGGGAGTCAAACAGGGCTGTATTCTAGCCCCCTATTTGTTTAATTTATTCCTGGATAATTTATTCCTGAATGATCTGGCCGCTCTCTAAATGCTATTAATAGTCTCTCCTCCAAACTTGGGCCATCCGTTATCCCTTTATTGCTCTATGCCGACGATGCAGTTGTACTGTCACGTTTGCAGAAGGGCCTCAAGCGCCTGTTGCTCGCTTTTACTTCTTACTGCGATACAAATTTCCTGTCTATAAACTATGTAAAATCCAAAATTTTAGTTTTTTCAATGTCTTGGGAACCATAAAGCTGGTGCCTCAAGGGAAATAATATTGAACAGGTGAAATCTTTCAAATACTTGTTGTTTTTTCCAATATAATCATAACTGGACAGTACAATGCAAGCAAGCAGTCATCTCAGAAAGGTGTAGTTCATCTGTGGTGGTTAGCTTTTCTTTACAAAAACTGCAACCAAATTGTCCCAGCTGCCATTCATGTTTTTAAAACAGTTTCTCAGTTGTTATATGGGATCCCCATTTGGGTTTGCGCCCTCAATTTCCAATTTGAGTAAATTCAGGCAGCATTTTTACGCCATATTTTAGGGGTCCCCAGCTGTGTCAGCTATGCTGCAATGTGCCTAGAGACTGGAACCCAATTGATTGAGACCAGGGCATGGCTACTAACCATAAAGTTTTGGCTACACCTACACTTTAGGACAGACCCTGCTAGTTATAACCATATGATGCTAGCGGATTCCTTCGTTTCCACTTGGTATAGTCAGATCCAGAAGAAAATACATTTCATAGATGTACCCTTGGACAACCTCTGTATGCTAACTGAAACGCAGGCATTCAGAATCCTGAAACAGAGGATCTTAGATATTGAGAAACAGTCCCTTTGTTCTTCTGGATAGAAAACTTGTTTCCCTTTAACATTTGGTATCTTCCCAGATCATGGGCCGCCTGCTGCCTACCTTTCCCAGATTACTTCACCCCAGTTACGCCGCTCTTTTATGTTAGCAAGACTCGATGTTCTACCCTCAGCGGTATTGTCTGGGAGGTTTGCCAACATCCCTTATCAGGATAGAGTCTGCCCATGTAATGGAAGGCACCTTGAAATGGTCGCCCATGTCTTACTTTATTGTGATTTTTATGGGGAAGTGCGGGACTGTATAATCAAACCTATTCTGTCTAATTTTTTATGGATTACCTGAAGTGAAGTTAGTTTTTTTTTCTACTATCTGACCAATGTTCCCATATCACAAGCCTGGTTGCAAAGTACCTTTTGGCTGCCATAACAATCAGGGAGCAAAAGACTAGCTCCCCTTCTTGATGTTTGACTGGTTTTTATAACTGAAACTCCATGTAAATTTGCTATGCTGTACTTTTTATTTCTATGCCAATAAAGGTATTTGGGTTGGATTGGATTGGCAGAAATTTGGCTATTGATTCAGAGGAATTTATGAGGGGTTTTGTGGATAAAGTCCTGTTGCTCCATCGTGACTTTCCTGCCAATCTTGATACAGTAAGTGAATTGGAGGCCCCTTGGCCGCCTTTGGGTTCAGTTTTTGACTCTTTCAATCTGTTTTCCTTTTATGATGTTGACCGAGTCCTGAGTGCTGTTAGGCCCACCACTTGCCTATTTGACCCATGTCCCTTGTGACTGGTTAAGGTTGGTGATGAGAGAATCCGGGGCCCTATGAAGGAAATAATCAACCTGTCCCTGGAGACAGGGGTGTTTCCAGAGGGCCTCAAGGTAGTGGTCTTACCGCTCTTAAAAAAGCCATAGATGGATCCTTTAGATCCAGCCAATTACTGCCCAGTTTCAAACTTGCCATTTCTGGGCAAGGTAATTGAGAGAGTGGTAGCTGAGCAGCTTCAGGGCTTTCTGGAGGACACATCGGTGCTAGACCTGTTCCAGTCTGGTTTCCGCCCTGGCCATGGGACTGAAAGTGTCCTGGTCACTCAACTGGATGACCTCCGTATGCAGTTGAATGGAGGCAGGTTGGCGTTGTTGTTATTGTTAGACCTTACAGCAGCATTCAACACAATTGACTATGCATTATTGACTCACCACCTCGCCGAATTGGGAATATGTGGGGTGGCCTTCCAATGGCTTTCCTCCTTTCTGCACAGTCGGGGATAGAGGGTGGTACAATGTGAGGATGTATCCACTTAATATTCCCTCTTTTGTGTGCTTCCACAGGAGGAACTCCTCTCCCCAGTATTATTCAATGTCTATATGCACTCTCTTGCCGAGCTGGTACGGAGCTTTGGGCTTGGGTGTCATCAATATGCAGATGACATCCAGCTATATTTGCTGTTGGATGACCAGTCGGCTACAGTTCCATCAACTCTGGCTGAGGGTTTGGAGGCCGTGGTGGGCTGACTAAGGAAGAGCAGGTTGAAGCTGAACCCATCAAAGGCAGAGGTTCTTTGGTTGGGTGGAGCGGAGTTAGAGCTGTAGTGTAGGCTGCCGACTCTTGGTAGGGCGCTACTAACACTAGCGCCTACTGTCAAGAGCTGAGGAGTGACACTGGATACCTCTCTTTCAATGGAGGCCCAGGTTACACATATTGCCAAAGTGGCATTTTTTTCATCTTCGTCAAGTCCGGCAGCTAGCTCTCCTCCTATCTCGCTCAGACCTAGCCACAGTAATCCATGTGACGGTCGCCTCCAGATTAACTTGCTCTATGCTGGCCTACCTTTGAGTCTGATCCAGAAGCTCCAATGGGTTCAGAATGCGGCAGCATGAGGCCTGACAAAAACACCACAGATGGCACATATTCTACCTGTGCTGCATCAGCTACACTGGTTGCCGGTTGAGTACCGGGTTAGATTCAAGGTTTTGGTTATGACCTTAAGGCCTTGAGTGATCTGGGACTGCCTGTCAAGCATGCTATTTCTGTGGATTAGATCAATACAATTATTGGAATTCATTTCCTCTCTGTCCTAAAACTCTTCTCTCCCATAGTTGCATTTCAAAGCTGGTTCTCCCCTCCCTTTTCTCGCCTTTCCTTTTCTTTCCCACCTCTGTGAGGTGGGTGGGGGTGGAGAGGGCTCTCACAGCAGCTTCCCTTTCAAGGACAACCTCTGCCAGGGCTATGGCTGACCCAAGAAGTGGAGGAGTGGGGAATCAAACCCGGTTCTCCCAGATAAGAGTCCACACACTTAACCACTACACCAAACTGAAGAGGAGGCAAACGAGTTTCCCCACCACCGGGACATGGACTATGCTATAGAACTGATCCCGGGGCAAGAGCTCCCTAGGGCTAAACTGTATTCTGTGGGATGGGCAGAAAAAGACGAATTATGGAAGTTTTTAGATAACCTAAAGAAAGGATTCATCAAATCCGCAACCACCCCACACGCCGCCCCAGAATTATTTAGAAAGAAGAAGGATGGTGGGTTTAGGCTTTGCACGGATTTTTGAGGGATCAATAGGATTTCTAACTTGAATGCCTACCTTATACCTCTAATCAAGGACCTATTAAGCACGGTATCTGAAGGGAAAATCTTTACCAAATTAGGTTTGCAGGATGCTTACTTTAGAGTGCGCATAAAAGAGGGAGATGAGTGGAAGACTGCCTTCAGTACTCCCATGGGACAGTTTGAGTATTTAGTCATGCCGTTTGGATTACAAGGGGCTTCCAGAGTTTTTATGAATTTAATAAACGAAGTGCTGCGTAAATACTTTTATAAAGGGGTTGTGGTGTACCTGGATGATATAATTATTTATTCCAAGGACTTACAATCTCATGTGAAGTTGGTGCGGGAAGTACTTAGCACCTTGTACGAGCATAAGCTGTAAGCCAAATTGTCTAAGTGTGAGTTTCACAAAACAGAACTGGGTTACTTAGGGTACAGATTGTCCGGGAAGGGGTTAGCAATGGACCCCGCAAAGATCCAAGCAGTACTTGATTGGGAACCCCCGAGGACACGTAGACAGCTCCAATCTTTCCTCGGTTTCGCAAATTTTTACCGTAATTTCATTTAGGGTTTTGCACACACCATGTAACCATTAATGGATCTCCTAAAAAAAAAAAAGGGAAAGGCCCGGAAGCAAAAAGAACGGGTGCAAAATTAGAATGGACAGCCAAGTGTCAAGAGGTGTTTAATAAACTGAAAATACTATTCACTAATGAACCCATTCTTAGTCACCCAGATGAGTTATGACCCTTTGTGGTTCAATGCGATGCCTCTGACGTCGCTGTAGGAGCCATTTTGATGCAACCAGATGATAAAGGGAGGCTAAGACCCTGTGCATATATATCCAAGAAATTCTCCCAGGAACAACAGAATTGTTCCATGTGGGATAAAGAGGCATTTGCCTTAAAAACTTGGAGGTCATGGTTAGAGGGAGCAAGAGTCCCGTTTGAGATTAGGACAGATCATAAAAACTTAGAGACACTCACGGGACACCGAAAACTGACTGAAAAACAAATTCGGTGGGCAGGATTTTTCGCCAAATTTCATTTCACCTTAAAACATATTCCAGGTTCCAAAAACCTTTTAGCGGATGCTTTGTATCGGCTTCCCCAACACAATAGTCAAACAGAAGTCATTGACTCTATTATATCACCCAATCATCTGGTGGGAGCAGTAACCACTAGGTCTAAAGCAAAAAAGGGAAACATAGAAGAAAAGTGGGGAGGAGAAAGACTGATTGTTGAAGTGAAAAAAGAGGAGGACAAGAAACCCGATGGGGTTATTAAGGGAGAGGGAGGATTTTGGTACAGAGAAGGGAAACTGTATGTACCAGAGAGCCTTCAGAAGGAGGTGCTACAATTCTGCCACTGTAGTAAAACTTTCTGGGCACTTCGGTTATGTGAAAACCTTACATTTGGTGAACCAACAATTTTGGTGGCCATCCATGAAAAAGGACATCTCGAGTTATGTAGCCACCTGCCCAGTGTGCATAATGGCTAAGAAAAGGGAAGGGAAACCTCCAGGACTATTACTACCAGGGGTGGGGCAATCCTGGATTTGGTCCTAAGTAATGCCCAAGACTTGGTGAGAGATGTAAAAGTGATCGCACCACTTGGGAGCAGTGACCATAACGTTATTGATTTCACCATTTGTATAAATAGAGAGTTGCTCCAAAAGACCAGCATAACCACGTTTAACATTAAAAGGGGTAAATTCTCTGAGATGAGGAGGCATGTGAAGAGGAAACTGAAAGGAAAGGTAAATACGGTCAAAACCCTTGGGGAACTTTAGAGGCTATTTAAAACTACAATCCTAGAAGCTCAGATAAAATATATACCACAAGTTAGGAAAGGTACAAACAAGTATAACAAAAGGCCTGCATGGTTAAAAAAAAGTAATGGAAGCTGTAAAAGGTAAGAAGGATTCATTTAAGCGGTGGAAAGCTACTCCAAGTGAGATTAATAAAAGGGAACACAGGCAGTGGCAAATCAAATGCAAGCCTGTGATCAAGCAGGCAAAAAGGTACTATGACGAGCATATTGCAAAAAACATAAAGACCAACAATAAAAATTTCTTCAAATATATTAGAAGCAGGAAACCAGCCAGGGAGGCAGTGGAGCCCTTGGATGACCAAGGGGTCAAAGGATTACTGAAGGAGGATAGGGAAATGGCTGAGAAGCTGAATGCATTTTTTGCCTCTGTCTTCACTGTGGAAGATGGGAAGTGTTTGCCTGCTCCAGAACTCCTTATATTGGAAGGGGTGTTGAAAGACCTGAGTCAGATTGAGGTGACAAGAGGGTGGTCCTACAACTGATAGACAAATTAAAAACTAATAAGTCACCAGGTCCGGATGGCATACATCCAAGAATTCTGAAAGAACTCAAAGTTGAACTTGTGGATCTTCTGACAAAAATATGTAATCTTTCATTGAAATCTACCTCCGTTCCTGAGGACTGGAAGGTAGCAAATCTCACTCCCATCTTTAAAAAGGGTTCCAGAGGAGATCCGGGAAACTTCAGGCCAGTCAGTCTGACTTCAATTCTGGGAAAGTTGGTAGAAACCATTATCAAGGACAGAATGAGTAGGCACATTGATGAACACGAGTTATTGAGGAAGCCTCAGCATAGTTCTGTAAGGGAAGATCTTGCCTCACTAACCTGTTACATTTCTTTGAGGGGGTGAACAAACATGTGGACAAAGGAGACCAGATAGATATTGTTTACCTTGACTTCCAGAAAGCTTTTGATAAAGTTCCTCATCAAAGGCTCCTTACTAAGCTCGAGAGGCATGGAGTAAAAGGACGGGTCTTCTTGTGGATCAAAAACTGGCTAATTAATAGGAAGCAGAGAGTGAGTATAAATGGGAAGTCTTTGCAGTGGAGGACGGTAAGCAGTGGAGTGCCACACGGCTCTGTACTGGGTCCCATGCTCTTTAACTTGTTCATAAATGATTTGGAGTTGAGTGTAAGCAATGAAGTGGCCAAGTTTGCAGATGACACTAAATTGTTTAGGGTGGTGAGAACCAGAGAGGATTGTGAGGCACTCCAAAGGGATCTGTTGAGGCTGGGTGAGTGGGCATCAACATGGCAGATGAGGTTCAATGTGGCCAAGTGCAAAGTAATGCACATTGGGGCCAAAAATCCCAGCTACAAATACAAGTTGATGGGATGTGAACTAGCAGAGACTGACCAAGAGAGAGATCTTGGGGTCGTGGTAGATAACGCATTGAAAATGTCAAGACAGTGTGAGATTGCAATAAAAAAGGCCAATGCCATGCTGGGAATTATTTGGAAGGGAATTGAAAACAAATCAGTCAGTATCATAATGCCCTTGTATAAATCGATGGTGCGGTCTCATTTGGAATACTGTGTGCAATTCTGGTCACCGCACCTCAAAAAGGATATTATAGCGTTGGAAAAAGTGCAGAAAAGGGCAACTAGAATGATTAAAGGTTTGGAACACTTTCCCTATGTAGAAAGGTTAAAATGCTTGGGGCTCTTTAGCTTGGAGAAACATCAACTGCGGGGTGACATGATAGAGATTTACAAGATAATGCATGGGATGAAGAAGGTAGAGAAAGAATTACTTTTCTCCCTTTCTCACAATATAAGAACTCGTGGGCATTCAATGAAATTGCTGAGCAGTCGGGTTAGAACGGATAAAAGGAGGTACTTCTTCACCCAAAGGGTGATTAACATGTGGAATTCACTGCCACAGGAGGTGGTGGCGGCTATAAGCATAGCCAGCTTCAAGAGGGGGTTAGATAAAAATATGGAGCAGAGGTCCATCAGTGGCTATTAGCCACAGTGTGTATATATATGTATATATACAATTTTTTTGGCCACTGTGTGACACAGAGTGTTGGACTGGATGGGCCATTGGCCTGATCCAACATGGCTTCTCTTATGTTCTTATGTTTAACCATTAGAAACCGCCGAGAGGCCGTGGTCTGTAGTGTCAATGGACTTTATCATAGAATTCCCTATGTCCCAAGGAAAAACCGTGATCTTGGTAGTGGTGGATACTTTCTCAAAGCAAGCGCATTTCATTCCGTGCCCCCAACTGCCCAACGCAAAAAAGCTAGCCTAACTCTTTTTCTAATACGTGGTTAAGTTACACTCATTCCCCGACAAGGTTATTAGTGACAGAGGACCACAGTTCGTTGCCAACTTGTGGCGGGAGTTTTGTAAGTTAACAGGTATGGAGCAAGGTCTGAGCTCTGCGTACCATCCTCAGACCGACGGACAGATGGAGAGAGTGAATGCTCTCCTAGAACAATACTTGCAGTGCTATGTAAATTACCAACAATCCAATTGGGTAGATTTATTGCCATTTGCGGAGTATGGATATAACAACAGTGTTCACAGCTCCACAAAAACCTCTCCTTTCAGAGTAGTGAATGGTTATGAAAGAAAGCCTTTTCCATTGTTGCCAGGGGGAACTACCCCAGAATTACCCTCATCCTTTGAACATTGGTGGGGGAACTTGGGAAAAGTATGGAAAGTAATACAAGAGAACTTGGAGATGGCTAAAGACACTTACAAAAGACACTATGATAAACAACAATATCTCTGCTGAGTCATTAGGCTTTCCTCCTGCAGGTATTCTATACCAGGGCTGGTGCCTGAGTCATGAGCCAAAAGGTTCTGGGTCTGTGGCTCTTAGCCTGGTGGTCTCATAGCCTCAGCTTAACTGTTTTGAAGATCTAGCACCTTGGGTGTAACAGAAAAAGGCACCAAACCAGATTTGGCCCCCAACTGATTGTAGTAAGTCAAGGAGAATATTCTGGAGGTATTAGGATCTCTGGCCTCTTATACTGGGAGGAAGGAGGGTGAAGGTGTGCCACTTTTTGTTCATTGTTTAACCAGGGAAGAGCTGGTGTTTGTGAGTGTAGAACTCTGACTCAAGTGAGACGTGGGTCTGGATTTGTGTTTGTAATTAGTGGTTCAGTATATTAAGCATGGGTATGTGGTTTTGTTTTGTTTTTGCCTATTAGTGGGTGAGATGTGCTTAGTGGGAAAGAAAAGGATGATAGATGATTCCATAATTCATAGTGTGTGGGGTAGGGGGAGATATGGCGGTGGGAAAAGAGCAGGTATGATAAGGGAAAGGCACAGCAGACAACTGTGTGTTGTTGCTTCTTCTGAGTCTTCTTTCAGCTGAAGTGCTGTTGGTACCATGGCAAAAGCCCACCTGGCTAAATGCTAGATCAGTTTGTGCTAAATGCTGGATCAGTCACTGGAAGAACATCAGACAGAATTACTACTAGTGGCAGTGGGTGGAAGGTCTGGCCTAAGATTTGTGTCATCCGTTCTGAATTGGGTTGTACTCCCCTTGAAAAAATAGGGCCATAGTATGGGGGTGCTCTTGGACCCAGGCTTACTGCTGAATAAGCAGTTGGCAGCTGTGACCAAGAGTGCCTTTTACTTGCTTCAACTAATTAGTCAACTGAGGCGTTTCCTGGACAGAAAAAGATCTGGCCATTGTGTTGCATGCCCTGTTGAGAATAGATTTTTGCAAAAAGTGCTCAGCTTGAGGCTGTTCTTGAAAAGTGTTTGGAAACTTCAGCTGGTGCAGATGTTGACTGGAGTGGGCTTTAGGGACTGTATCATTCCAGTCTTGGTCAACAAACACTGGCTTACAGTTCGTTTCTAGGTATAATTCAGGGTGCTGATCTTGACTTACAAACCCCTCTGATAATGACCTTCAAACCCCTCAGCTTACCTAAAGAAGTGCTAAATGTCTTATGAACATGCCTGACTGTCATGGTCATCTTCAGAGGCCCTGCTTTGGGTGCCCCCACCTTAGGTGGGAGGTAACCCAGGAGACAGTTTTCTTGGTCATGGCACCAAAGATCCGGAATTGTCTCATCAAACATTTGTCTAGCACCCTTCTGTTGCTGTCTTTTGCCGAGGGGTGAAGACTGTTTTATTTTATTTGGCATTCCCTCAATGATGGCTCCTTCCTAATCAAAGTTTTATGTTTTGTATACATTTTAATTATTTTATATGTATCCTACATCTGTAAACTTTTTCAGTTTTTCCAGTGAGGGAAGTTTGGGAGGGAAGTTTATTCTAATGGTTTATAATATATTTTATCATGTATGATTTAAATTGCTTGGCACCTTGGCAGCACTTTTAAGGCAGAAAGGTGAGATATAAATTTTGTTAAATAGATAATTTTGCACAAATTAGAACATTTCTTGTTCCTATGTATTTTCAGTTTATGCCTGTGTGACATCCTTCTTTCACTACTTTTATTGCTATAATTTATTTAGTTGATTTATCTGGTCATCATTAGCATTGTTTTGAAGATGACGCATGTTTGGTTTTCTGTTAATGCTGGCAGGTGTACGGTTAGTATTGTATAGTTGTAATCAAATCCCAGAACAACACATTCTAAGTCTGAATGACTTCCCCGGCAATCTTCTAACATGTTACATAACTAACACATATAGCTTTAAGGGATGCAGAACTAGAGTGTGGCATAATACCACACCAAGGATGACTCAGTTTTGGGTGTATACTGCACACTGTGCAGTCATAAAGATTTGCCTGTGTGTTTGCATTTTAGGTAATAGTCTGTTCTTGCTCACATGTGGGCTCTGTTAATGGCCCTTGAGAAATAATGACAATATCCCAAAGCAGAGCATTAGGCAGTCTGTGAATCTGTTCTGTATAGTGATTTAGGAGGAGGGGGGAAATCAATTTAATCCTTGTGTCTGTGTGTGTAAGAAAACTGTCCTTTCTGTGTTTTGATCCTAGCAAATACATCCCTACTCCACAACCACTCCTTCTGTTGTGCTTTTCCTGACTACTGTGCTCTACAGATCATCAGCTGCGGATAATTAATTGAATTAAAATGAAATGGTGATAATTATTCAAAAGTAAAATGCACACTTGCAGCAATTCACATTTAACTCTACTTCTTTAAGTTCCTCTATCCCATAGTGCTCTGGTTCTTTTGCATAGTGTTGTATAGCATTTAAGATGTTGAATGGATCAACACACTCCTACTGCCCCTAATTAAGTGTGTGTGTGTGTGTTAAGTGCCGTCAAGTTGCTTCCCACTTATGGCAACAGTGAGGAACCGTCAGGGTCAGCTTGGGTGGAAGTGACATCTATGAATTTTTCTGTCACCTTCACCCAGTACCTCAGGCAGACAAACTAAAAACCCTGTCAGAAAAATAACTAGGCACCAGATGGTTTTAAATTCAAACCAAAAAGTAGATGTATTGATTTACAAAAAGTAAGGAGGGAGTTAAATAATATTGATTGGTTGGTCTATAACAAATCAGCTGACAGGCAGAGGTTTAACTAAAACAAACAATCTCTAATCACCAAGTGATGTTGGCAGGCTGAGGTATTACAAAATATAAAACTGCTGGCAGATATATATATATAGAACTAACAAATACTAAACAGACAGGCAGTGCTTCTTTACCACCAGAGAAACACTCTATACAGAGAAAGATTATTAAGCCCTCTGCTCAGACTTCTTAAACTATCAGTTATATATATAAAAGCCCAACCGTGGTGGCAATTCTGAGGATTTTCATTCGTTAGATGTGGCTTGCACAGGATTGGCTCACACTGTCTCTGCCGTGCCATTGGCTGATTCTGCTCTCCCCCGCCCACCACCAGTCCCATCAGGCAACAACTCCAGCATAAGCTCACTGACCTTCAAAGGAGACAGGTCTCTGCTGACAGGGGCTTACTGATTAGTATTGCCTCTCCTCAGGGCCTGTTGTAGGAAGTCCAGGACAGTCCGTCTGAGAGCGGGCAAGGAGGTGTGAGGGTGTAAAATGGGGAAGATTTGTGGTGCCTGGCCCCCCAGACCCCCCCCCCCGCTCCAGCTACAGGCCTGTGTTCATGAGAAAACGGTAGGGTTCCTTCTCTTCAACTGAGGCAAAAGTAATGTTCATTCACAGCAGGGAGGGGCTCTTTCCGCCTGCCAATACTCTTCACTCTTTCTATTCCAATTAGGCTACAGTGGGCTCATATGACAGAATGGACTCTGAGGGAGAGGCCTTTCCTCCTGGAGAACCACTGTTGCCAATCTCCAGGTGAGGGCTGGAGATCACTCAGAGTTACAACTGCTCTCCAGATGGCAGAGATCAGCTCCCCTTGAGGAGGGGAAAGTGAATGCCTTCACTTGGGCGGGTGGGAAGACACAAGGCTGGGGGGAGCACTCTCACAGAGGCCTTTAGTGGTACCTTTCCACGTTGGTCAGAAATTCCTAAGTCCTCTGAAGGAGGCCTTTCCTTCTGGGAAACCACTGTTGCCAATCTCCAGGTGAGGGCTGTAGAAGCTGACTGGGTGATTCCAAACCATCTTAACCTGCCTCACAGGGTTGTTGTTGTTCAGATCAAAGGGGGGAGAGGAGAGGGGAATGCTGCAAGCTGATGTAATGGCTGAAGACTCCTCCCTATTAAACAGTCTGTCAGAGATAGACTGTCGGTCTGAAAAGTCTCACTACAGGCCTCTGAGGCAGAACTCATTGGGTCCAGTGCTGACTAGGGCTGCCAGACTGTTGGTCTGAAAGGTCTCACTACAGGCCTCTGAGGCAGAACTCATTGGGCCCAGTGCTGACTAGGCCTGCCAGTTCCAGGTTGGTGAGAAATTCCTGGAGATTCTGTGGTGGACTTTGAGCAGGTCATAGAAGTTAGGGCTTCAGAGTGGGGTCTGCTGGATCCAGGTCCTTGCTGTGAAAGCTGACTGACTGATTTCAGACCAGTCACAGACTTCCAGCCTAACCTGCCTCACAGGGTTGTTGTTCAGATCACATGGAGGAAGAGAATGATGTAAACTGCTTTGGTCCCCCCCCACACACACACACTGTGAAGAAAGACTAATTTTACTATATAGAGGCTGCAGGAAGGCGATGGGAAGCTGAAGTCAGAGGGGCAGATAAAGGGAAGGAGATAGGGTTGCCAGTTCCAGGTTAGGAAATTCCTGGAGATTTAAGGGGCCGGGCCTGGAGAGGGCAGGGTTTGAGGAGGGGTGAGACCTCAAAGAGATACAATGCCATAGACTCCAAACCAACAATTTCCTCCTGGAAACCACTGTTGGGGCTGGAGATCACTCAGAATTACAACTGCTCTCCAGATGCCAGAGGTCAGCTCCCCTTGAGGTGGGGGAGGGGGAGTGAATGCCTTCATTTGGGTGGGTGGGAAGACAGCAAGGGTGGCAGACACTCACCCAGAGGCCTTCAGTGGTACCTTTCCATGTTGTTGGAAAATTCCTGGAGATTCTGTGGTGGACTTGAGAAGGGCATAGGAGTTAGAGCTTCAGAGTGGGGTCTGCTGGACCCAGGTCCTTGCTGTGGAAGCTGACTGACTGATTTCAGACCAGTCACAGACTTCCAGCCTAACTTCCCTCACAGGGTTGTTGTTCAGATCAAAGGGGGCAGAAGAGAATGATGTTAGCTGCTTTGGTTCCCTACCCCCCCCCCCCCATTGTGGAGAAAGACAGCCTATGTAGAAGATGCAGGGAGGGGAAAGGAGATGGAAAGCTGAAGTCAGAGAGGCAGATAAAGGGAAGGTTGCCAACTCCAGGTTAGGGAATTATTGTATATATAAGGGGTGGGGTTTGAGGAGGGGTGGAACCTCAGACAGGTGAAATGTCATTTCCTCCTAGGGAGCCACTGGAGATCACTCAAATTTACAACTGCTCACTAGATAGCAGAGATAAGCTCCCCTTGAGGTGGGGGGAAGTTAACGCCTTCACTTGGGTGAGTGGGAAGACAGCAAGGGTGGCAGGCACTTGCCCAGAGCCTTCTTCTAGAGCCCGTTGTATTTTTTTTTTCACAATGGGCCTTACTCCTAGCAAAAATAATAAAAGATCACACATTCTTTGTCTTTCACACAGACTTCTGACTTGTTCCAGAAAGGAGAGCCAGTTTGGTGTAGTGATTAAGTGTGTGGACTCTTATCTGGGAGAACTGGGTTTGATTCCCCACTCCTCCATTTGCACCTGCTGGAATGGCCTTGGGCCAGCCATAGCTCTCAGAGGAGTTGTCCTTGAAAGGGCAGCTGCTGTGAGAGCCCTCTCCAGCCCCACCCACCTCACAGGGTGTCTGTTGTGGGGGAAGAAGGTAAAGGAGATTGGGAGAGCCAGTTTGGTGTAGTGATTAAGTGTGTGGACTCTTATCTGGGAGAACTGGGTTTGATTCCCCACTCCTCCATTTGCACCTGCTGGAATGGCCTTGGGTCAGCCATAGCTCTGGCAAAGGTTATCCTTGAAAGGACAGCTGCTGTGAGAGCCCTCTCCAGCCCCACCTACCTCACAGGGTGTCTGTTGTGGGGGAGGAAGGTAAAGGAGATTGTGAGCCGCTCTGAGACTCTTCAGAGTGCAGGGCGGGATATAAATCCAATATCTTCTTCTTCTAAATGTTTCCTCACAGACTCACTCACACTAGCATAGAGGCACGCTCCAGACCATAGAGTAATGCCCCAGGACTCACACCTTTTTAGTGTTATCACAAGCTCCTCAATCCTGTGTCTCAGTCCCACCCAGCTAGAATCCAGTCTGTCTCTTGGGATTTCTTCTTAGGCACAAGAATCTAGTCTTTCCCTTAGTGTGTTGGTGTTCTTAATTGAATCATGAGACTGCCCTGATATGCTGACAGATCTCCTCAGAGAGTTTTTCTTCACAGAAGGTGTCTGGTCCCCCCCCCTTTTTCTAAATAACTCTCACAGACAGAAACCTTAAACTCAGTTCTGTCTCACAAGGAACTCAGCCCACAAGCTGTCTCAGCTCCTTCCCAGTTGTCTGTCACAACTGATCTCCTTCAGTACTGAACTCCTTCAGTACCCAGACTGGACTGAACTCTGTGAGATGTTTTTCTCCCCCCACAGCAAACTTTCTCAAAATTGAAACATTTGTTAACCAAGCTGCGGCTCAGCCAATCAGTATGAGCTGTTCTCTGCTCACCAGGCTAACTGCTTTAGTCCATCACAGTAACCTTATAAATTGAAATGAAGTCAAAAGAGGTGGAAAAATCCTGTCAGCTTTAAATAAGAAAAGACTGTGGAAACTACTTGCTCTTTGGATATTGGGAAATACAAAATGACATTTGCTTGTATTTCTTAAACATGCCTACAAGCAACAATTAGGCTCTTTCAAATAGAATTTTAAAAGTTGTTGTAACTACTTATAAATGGGATGGTGTTGTTTCTGACATGCATATTTTTAAATACCAGAAATGCTACTTCACAAATACCTGTATAATATAATTGCAATAGTTTGCATAATACAAAATTTTAATAAGAAATGTCAACATAATTTTTTGTATTCATGTCTTCAGGCTGTTTCTGATCTTATAAGATCTGTTTATGTGCAATACGGGCTATTCTCCAGATGTCATCAACTGAGTATGCTAGTAGTTACTCTATTGTTCTGAAATTTATAGCGACTTTAAACTAACTTTGATAATTAAATGTTGAATTCAAAAGTGATCAATGAACAAAGGGAGCATATTATCAGGAAGATATAAATGTACAGATTAACAATATTAAATTCCAGAAAAATAAGAATATTATTTTTTGTAACAGCAAGAGATGGCTTTTTCACAATTATATAAACTGCAAGTGTGTTGAATAGCTGACAGCACTGTAATATGAAGGTGCATTGAAGCATATGTAAATGGTAACATGTCACAATACTGACATTTGCTTCTGGTTGCCTTGAGTCACCACATACAAATAGCTTAAGTAGAATTGGCAAATGAAGTTGAAAATTGTCAATGACTAAAGAATTAGTGTCCTAAAATATATTCTACAAACTAAAGAAAACGTATTTCTGATTAATTACATGAGTATGGTGGGGACAGAGCCCAACACACCACAAAAAACATTTTCCTGACAGGCTTATTATTAAGTCAGTCAGTGTAGAGAAAAATTTGCCATACAACTGAATACATTTAAAGATGGATTGTATAATGATTCTATAGTAACACTCCGTTATTTACATTTAACCCTTTCAACTGTAGCATTAAATTGTACTACAGTATATCATGAAAAGTAAGCTTAAAGTCATCCACCTTTTGATACTAGGAATGGTGAAAAGTCTGTTCTCTCAGCCTAACTCACTACATGGTTATAAGAATAAAATGTAAAAGGAGAAATGTTGCATGGGTCCCTTTAAAAATGCCAATAGTATTAACACTGATGAGGAAATATTAGGGATCATTAGATTTTGCATATTCTGTCCAGAATTGTTTTTTTTTTTTAAAAAAAAGATAATTTAAAATATCACATTAGATATATGTCTTATTTTGAATTCTATTATATAGTAGCTCCCCCCAGTTTTTATTATTACTTTTATAATATGCTTACAGACTTGTCCATTTTATAGATACTTTTTAAAGGATATGCTGTGGTCCTCTTACTATTCTGCTTAAAAACTTAGCATTTAAAAATATTTTACAGGCTTAGTTCTATTGTACTTGATTATTTTAATCTGGAATTGTCTAGGAGCCATTATGTGGTTATATTAAATAACATCTTTATAATCATGAATATATTGCATGTTGACCAAAGACATTGTAGGCAGACTCTTGACAGAAGGCATTGCATACAGAATTTATTTGTGTATAAGAATTATTCTTAAAAAAAACCCAGAATAAATATAGGATAGATGCTTAACAAAGAATGCAGGTTTAGGTGGTGTCCACAAAGGAAGACAGTGTAGGCTATTAAAAATGGCAATTCAAAAATAATTACATTCACCCTAATGTAATCAGTACTTCTACAATGAATGCTTAATTGTAGGCATTTCCTTTAAAATATTAACATGGTTCTTATACACATTTGCTAAATATAATAGGAGATGCAAAATCTACCAATAAGAGAAATATTCTATTACTTTTTCTTTCATTAAGCAAAAAGGAAGTAGAGTAAACATATTTTGTCTAAAAACTTATGTATTAATAAAATAGGTTAAAAAGGAAATAACATGCTATTAAGGGAGCAACATCAGTTCACTGGGTTGTGGCCAGTGTGTTTGGCAACTGCATTTCCCATTAGTTTTTATTGTCCTGATTTAGGCAATTAAATGAAACCTCACTTGGGCCAAATAGGATGGCAGACTTGAAGAGAAGACAAAATCAATTAAGAATGAGTTTAAGAAACGACTGTCAAGCGTACAAGTTATTCCTACTATAAAGATGTATTGTTTACTCTCTTACTTCGCTGGTGCATATCAAAGCTATGTAATCCATTCTCTAGTTCACACCTCTTGTAACAAATGCAGGAATGCCAGCTTTGAAGATAGTGCCTCCCTGGGACAATTCCCAGGCCTGAGCCTGGGACCCAGGATGTTGCTAACCGCAAAAGATAGCTGAACCCATAATTGTAGCTTTTCACATGCCTATGTTAGAATTCCTAGCGATCTCTAGTATGTCTTTGATGTAGCCCTTAAAGCCAGCTGCTATGTGTTATACTGTATCACTTTCAACCTGTTCATTCCATGAGCACAATGGATTATCAATAAACTCAGACTTTGTATCCAAATCATCGCTTGGTTCTTTTGAAACTCCTATGCTTGACAATGACTGGTTGAGAGTGCTGGGGACAGATATTGATGGAAAGGCAACAGGATAAATAAAAAAGCTGAATAAAGAAGTAGCAGGGAAAGGAGCCAGCACTGGTAGCAGAAACAAGTTATATCATCAAATGAAAATAATGTATAAACAGTTAGCATCTGTTGCAGAACCACAACAATTCTCTACCTCAACAAAGGCAGATTTAGAGAGATGTGAATGATGATAAATGCCAAGTTTGTAAAGGTAGAAATATTCATTGTATTTATGATTATTTGGCACTGCTGTGGTATAGTGGTATCAAGATCTGTAAGAATCAAATCCCCACTCTGCCAGATTGCCACAGCAGTATCTTGGCTTTAAATAAGCCACTTGAAGGGGGAAAAAATAAGCCACTTGAGTTTGGAGCAGTTTCTGTCATCAGACAGCACCCCCTAAGCTGGCATCATAGTGCTGTGGGCCCGTGGTTGGTCATTGACATCGCTAAAGCACCACAACCATCGATCTGCAGCTGGGTTGGTTTTTTCTAAGTCCTGCTATGTATGTGCAGAAGCCAACAAGCACACACATACTCCTGTCCATGTTATATGGGGGCGCTGAAGCGCACTTCGGAGTGGGATTGGAGGGAAAAGGATGCACCAGAAATGGAGTGGAACAATCAAACCACTAATTTGTTTGCATGGTGCACCAGAGTGATCAGATGCCCAGAAACTCACCATGGAAGTGCTTCACTGAAGTAGTCACTAGAATTTGCCAATAGCTATTTAATCTGTGTGGGAGTCATTTTGGCACAAGGTAGGGATGAGTGGGGCACAGGGGCCAGATGTGCACGTTTGATTTGGAGGGGAGGGGTGGCTATGTTGGGCCAAACTGCTTGTATGATCATGTTGACTGACTGTCATCTTAATCGACTTCACAGAGTAATTGTAGGGATAAAATATGGGGGAGGGTTTGATGAATGTTGGGTACCCATTGGGGAGAAAAATGGGATATATATATATAAATAAGTAAAATCACTTTAAAACATAGCACCAGTCAACTACCTTATTAGTTAACTACCTTATTAGTTAACTACCTTATTAGTTAACTTCTAGTCAGAGACCAGCTGAACAGGGTAGTTAGGCCTTGGAAAACCTATGCGCTCCTCATAGAAATATAAGAAAACCAGCAATACACAAAATCTGAACCTCAGTATTCAGTTGAAAACTGCCATTGACTGTTATTGTCTATGAATGCAGAACAGTATATCCCTGTTGCTATAGGAAAATTCTTTGCATTGGAACACAGTGACTGATTCCTCACCAGCAGTTGCTCCACCCCCAGGCTTCTGCTTGAGCCAGCTCAAATGATTAATTCGCCACCAGTTGCAGCACAAGCACCTTTTGAACCGTGGCTACCTTCCATTCCCCTTGCAGTGACCAGATCTCATTTTTGGACTTCCTCCCCCTACTTTTATCTCTCTCACTCTTTCTCTCTCCCACCACCTTTCTCTTATTGTATCCCTCTTTCATAATTTATTAGCTCCCTATGTCATGCCTATCACTTGTTTTCTTTTTCTGTGCCCTGCCCCAACACTTTTTCTTTCTGCCCCCCATTACACTCCCGAAGGTGACAAGCAAAAGAGATTCATGGGATAAATGGTGCAATATCCAAAAAGAATAGATGCTCACAGAGGGAACGTCGCTGGCCAGACTATCTGGAGGACTGTGTGTGCTATGTACTTTGGAACTAGGAGGGGAAGGGTGTTGTGTACTGAGATCTATGGTGGCAAACGCGCATGCTACAGCAGCCGTAGGGCACTAGAGACTTTACCACAATACAGACTTGAACTCTTAGGGAAACCAATAAGCAGGTTTAGCATGAATCTTAACTGCTGTGATTTGGTATGGGAGCTGTGTGTGTGTGTTTCCTTTGCATGCATATAAGTGGGGCCATGACCCCACCATTTTATCTTGTTCCGACGTGGTTAATAAAGTATGTTCCTGTTTTGAACATTCCTTCATCAAACCCAGTATATTACATTCTATGAGCTATACCGTGGTTTTTGTTGGTATCACTTTCTGCTGGTTTTTTTTTTGGGGGGGGGGAGTGTTCCAGGGCTGGGGCAGCTTAGGGAGTCAACTTACTATGCCATGCCCCAGGTGCACCCCTTTCCCCACTGCTTAGTGGCTTGTGTTAGCGTAATTCCATATCATTGCCTAGGCTTCCCAACCCTCCCGCTCTGGCGGGGGACCCCAGAATTTCCACCCTCTTCCCCCGCTCCCAAAAAAATGGAAGTGGGGGGAGGGGGGAAATGGTGAGCCACCCCATCCCAGAGCGGGCGAGGCCGCTGTGCCGCTGCCGCCCCCTGCTCCTCCTGCGGGCTGGTCTTGTCCAGCGCCGCCGGGCCTGCGCCCCCTCCTCCTCCTGCTGCCGCCGCCGCACCAGCCATCCCAGCCGAAGTCGCAGCTGCCCTTTTCCTCCCTCCCTCCTGCCAGTCGGCCCGGCCTTTCCCACCTCTCGGGTGGGACCCACTCTTTATCGGGCGGCGGCAGGAGCCACTGCAAGGGTGGGAGGAGGCCCCAAGGCAGCCTTCTTTCCCACGTGCATTGCCCGCCCTGCCGTGATGCAACGCAGGAGGCTCTTTTCCCGGGGAAGTTCCCCAGTCATGCTCTCCCGGGGGTTCAATGCCAGCCAGGCCATATTGCTGGGCGAGCCTATTTCCGACGTCTGTCCATCTTGCCAGCCCTTCCTAGAGTTGGCCGGTGAGCGTCCAAGCCTTGCCCAGAACCTGGCGCCGGCTATGCAGCACCTGCTACTTCCACCTCGCGTGTCTCCTGCAGCAGGAGCCTCCTCCACATTCGAGAATCCCTGGCGGGAAAGAGGACCGAAGTCTCACCACCCCCAGCCATGGGTTGGGGTTCAATGGAGCTACCTGGTGATGAATGTCCAGAGCATTTGGGGACTTTCTGGGACAGGTTAAAGGACTTTTTTCTTATTCAAACCAAACCAGTATGCAGCGAGTGAGGGCTGAGAATTAGCTCAGAGCAACTAGGATTAGGGTTGCCAATCCCCAGGTGGGGGCAGGGGATCCCCCGGTTTGGAGGCCCTCCCCCCCGCTTCAGGGTCATCAGAAAGGGGGAGGGGAGGGAAATGTCTGCTGGGAACTCTGTTATTCCCTATGGAGGTTTATACCCATAGAAAATAATGGAAAATTGATCCGCGGGTATCTGGGGCTCTGGGGGGGGCTGTTTTTTGAGGTAGAGGCACCAAATTTTCAGTACAGCATTTAGTGCCTCTCCCCAAAAAATCCACCAAGTTTCAAAACGATTGGACCAGGGGGTCCAATTCTATGAGCCCCAAAATAAAGTGCCCCTATCCTTCATTATTTCCTATGGAAGGAAGGCATTGAAAAGGTGTGCCATCCCTTTAAATGTGAGGGCCAGAACTCCCTTTGGAGTTCAATTATGCTTGTCACAGCCTTGCTCCTGGCTCCGCCCCTAATGTCTCCTGGCTCTACCCCCAAAGTCCCCAGATATTTCTTAAATTAGACTTGGCAACCCTATCATTGCCACACCATCACCCAGTAAGGGGTGTAGCCCTGCTGGGGTGCTCTGCTGGCACAGCTTGTGTGCTTTGGCATGATGTCATGATCTGTGCTGTGCTGTGAAACAGAGGCCTAGTGGGCCTAGGAAGCCTGTGAGGCCTGTGTCACAGTAGGCAAAGACATCCTACAATCCCCAGGATACTTGGCACTGGTTTCAACCAATCAGCGTCCAAATAGGCTCTGAGGGGAATTGTTTAAAAGCTCTCTCAGGAGACAGAGGCTGTTTTTTCCTCCTGAGAGGTCAAGCAGGCAGGAGGGCTGCTGTTAGGAGGATGACCCTCACTCTGAGCAGGCCGAGCTCTGAGGCCTAGCAGATTAGAACAGTTAACTTTAATTGTGTTAGGGACTTTATGTTTATTTCCCTTCACCCACGTTACGATATAGTTTTAAAGCACCTTATCTGTTCACTTGCCCTTGATTTTCCTGTCTAAAATAAACCTTGTTGTTGTTCTTTGTTACCCTGTCTGGTCCACACGCCTATTTTCTAGGCCAAAGCAAGGGATCTGGAGGGCTTGGGAGGGGACTAATTCCAGAGCGGTGGCAGCGTCAGGGGGCACCCACATCTGGGTCTTGACAAAGGGTTACACTGTTACATACATCTCTTAACATTTTATAGACACATGCATTTTCTTCAGAGTTTGGCAAAATGCATAGCTAGTTCCTTACATTTCTGTTGAAATTAACATCATTTGAGGACTTAACTGCATGAGTGTTCTGTGAGTTTTGTGAATGGAGCACCCGGCATTTTTTTTTTAAAAAAAACTTGCTTAACTGTCATGTGGAGGCCTGTTTCACATCTGGGCTATGTCAAGGACTTTTAAGCCTTCTGCTGTGCTATTTTCCTGATTAAAAACCCTGTGGTGCTATGTTGTTTGTCCTGTGTTTGTGAAAAAGTGTGTGTACTGGTAGCAAGTGCACATGCAATTTCACAGTGGGATAGATACTTCTCCTCTGGTAATATTTTTGTTCAGCGAAGCAGTATCCAGGAAAGGCTTAAAAGCACCTTCCCCTCACGCCAGAGTTCTGATCCAAATTGCTCCCCCAGGCTACACAGGGTTTTTTTTAAAAAAAGATGTGTGCTCTGAGCACAAAAATCATAACGTATTGCGTAATTAGACGCTAAACTAGACATAAGAAGTTTGAGGTTGTAACCTTTGCTGAGATAATGCTTTAAAATACAAAGCTAAGTTGTCTTTGAGATATTTGCTCTTTTTTTAAAATATATATATATATATAAAAAAACAAGATGGATATTTAATTGATGATATTGGAGTGTTTTCTAGTAATTGTTTTCAAGCTAATTGTGTGCATTTGTTTCTCTTTTCCAAGGGAGATGCATTAGTAAAGCGTGGCTATGCGATGGAGACATTGATTGTGAGGATCAGTCCGATGAGGATAATTGTGAAGGATATATGTGTGGACCACCAAAATACCCTTGTGCTAATGACACTTCCATCTGCCTCCAGCCTGAAAAGCTCTGCAATGGGAGAAGAGATTGTCCTGATGGATCTGATGAAGATGTTCTTTGTGGTACTTTATGTTTGATCAAATCTAAATATTGTAAAAGAAAATAAATATTTTCTATATTAATATATTAATATTAATATTTTATATATATATATATATAACACACATATCTACACCTTCCCCTTGGAAATATATTGTTAAAGCTTTGCATAATTAGAATTGTTAGCTTTACATTTTCATTATTTATCATGCTTTGTGAATGCTTCATATTTCACCAAATATTTCTAAAATGCATTGTATTAAATTACCTAATTCCACGTATTCCAATACTGTCTGATTTCAATAGAGTTTTGTACTTTGTACTCAGTGAACTATTCCATATTTTGCCTTCCTTTATGGAGTTCACTATGTTTGAAATGTTCATCCAAATATATTTGCTGCCTTATAGCAGTTAGATATATTTTCAACTAAATTTAGTAATAAACTTGCCAGAATCCCCCCACCCCTGCATTGAAATTTTTCTTCCGCTACCTTTTTATAAGATGCATTGATAGCATGAACAGAGAGATGGTAGGTAGTTGTGAATGAACAGTAGAAATAGATTATTTTTTAAAACTGGCATCATAAAGCTAGGAGCAATCAGATCATGGTTCAGTTAACCAACCGGTACAAGGCAAATATCCATTGCCCACAAATTATTCTGTTGGATTATTAAATTAGCAAAGTGCTCAACTTTTATAATGCAGCACAGCCAATCTGGTTAGTGTGTGCTGTCCAGAAACAAAGTTAAACACTGAGCTTTTTATCTTTGTAAACTAATGTGAGTACTTTTTATTTAAGGAACTCCTTTATAGGCAGATTAGAGTAGAGGTAGGATTCTAATCTAGCCTAACTAGCTGAAGTGGATGGAGATACAGGAGGCATGTCCTGCTCTCATGCAACCAAGATGGTGAAGTCTGGAAAAGTGTGTGAAGAGCGGATATGAGGCTGGAAGGAAGCTTATCTAAGGCTGGGTCCAGACTAGCAGTTTAAAATGACACAGGGATGGCTCACAGACAGATTAAAAAATCAAGTCCAAATGTGCACATCTGCCTCCCATCCAGCTCCTGTATTCACTCCGTCCTCTGGAGGCTCTGAGGTGGCTCAAAAAGCTACCACTTACAAAGTGGTAGCAAATTCTTTTGCCGCATACCATCCGCCTTTCTGGGCTTCTGAACACTGGAGAGTGCAAGGGACGGAATTAGATGGGGTGGGACTTTTAATTAATTCATAGAGTGGGTTTATATTGTAACATTTTATTATGTGGAAGATTGATTTTAATTCTGATTGTTGATTATAGTATATGTTTTTAGTTTATGAATTAATTATGGTAGAGTTGGAGTAATTAATTTGATGAATTAATTAGGATATATTAATTTAGTTCATTCCTTCATATGTTGATTTAGTTCATTCCTTCACATGCTCCATCTGCCTCCTACACCCCACCAGGACTGGGACCCCTGGGCCTAATGTTGCTTCCCTCATTCAGCCTATTGACCCACAGGTCCCCTAAGCCAACTAAGGGTAACAAGCCCTGTGAATCCTACAAGAATGGATGCAACTAAATCCAACACTGGAGTAAAGAAAACCCACCCTCCCTAAAAACCTACCATTGCCATCTGGCTCTTATCTGTCAGTTCCTGAAAATTAAGTTGTCCGATCAACATGTGAAGGAAGCAATCCACTCTAGGCGCCAATCCACTTTAGGCACCAATCTACTCTAGGTGCTCACCAGTATTCTTAGAAAAAAAGAAACCTGGACCCTAGGTGCATGGGCGCATGGCCACTAAAAAATGTAAAGAACAGAAGAAACTCAAACCACACTAAGGTGATGGTGCTCAACAACCGTCTGTGCTGGGACGTGGCATCGGCTGCCAAGATGGTGGATGCAGAATAGCTGAGCTCCCATCACCCTAGACCCATTCCGCCTCAAATCTTGCTTTTTTGACTGCTCTGGTCATCTTACATCATGAACAAGAAGGTGAGACTGAAAAATCGACCTGACTTGCCAAAAAAAAAATCAACCATACATCCCTACCTCACATTGGAAAACACAAAAAGACCCTGCGCAACAAACGGGCCCCTCTTCAAACATGGCTGCCAAAACTGAAGACATGGAGTTCACTCAAGCCTCGTCACCCAAACAAGGTATGTCACACATACTTATATCTTTTAAGATGGACATTCTTAATGAGATCGCTCAAATCCATCAACTACTGAAACCAATGTCCGATCAACTGAACACTATTCAATCGTCCCTGCAAAAGGTGACCGAAACCGCCGATACTGCTCTAGAAAATAGTATTACCAATCAAAAAAGTATCCAATCCTTCAAAAAAACATGAGGAGTGGGCTACAGAAAAAATTCTACTGTTGGAACAAAAGCTTTGAGAATGCTCAATAAAATTTTGCAGATTTGAAGAATCTGTAGAAGGAAACACCAGCCTAATTGCATTTGTATCTTCATGGCTGGCTTCACCTAGAGGATGGTGTCGCTCCATTAATACTCAAGGCATACTGGATTGGCCCAGCCCAGCAACTGACAAGATGAGGCCCAAGGGACATTATGGCTGACTTTGCTGATTCACAAACACGTAAAGCAATCTTGCAGGAGGTCAGATTAAAGAAAAGACTAATGTTTTACTCTACAACAATGCTGGTCTTTCCGGATTTGCCACCCTCAAACCCGTTAACACTGCACTGATTGCCACCAACATCAAGTACAAATGGCTTCCGATTCAATTCCAAGACTTACTATGCATCACATCGTCTTGGGATATGATCTTCTCCAATTACTCCAACTAGACGTTCCTGACAACAGACCACGCAAATCAACAAAGAGAAAACTAGACCTGACATCCACTCCTCCTCGATGGCAAAGAACCAACCCTTCAGGAAACTGACCATAAAAGACAGAAGGGGTGATAATTAGTCTGTAATTTACTCCTAACTTTAATACTGATCGGAAGACTACTTCCTCTTAATCCCGGTGGGTGGGGAAAGGGCACAGGTTGACTCTGTCTACAGTTCCCTGAAATGGCACATTTTTTTGCATTGCTGATATTAATCCTTTTCCTTCTAATTGCCACTTTGTGAGACGACAGTCTCTTCCCAAATCCGTGTTGACTGGGACCTCTTTAGTTTTACATCCTTTTATGTTTGTAGTATTTTTGGTAACTTTTTTCCTTTGTTCTGAGCACTTTGCTAAGAAGCAATCTGGAAACACATTGGGTCTTCAGAATATATATAAATTGCTTGTGCCTCTTTATCATATAGTGTAACCAACAGATAGTTCCTGTAGGTTTGTTATGAATTTAAACGGGGGTTTAGGTGGGTGGGCGGAGGGTCGTAGTTGGGGGTGTTTGTGGGGAGGGGGGTGGGTAGAGTTTCTAGGATTCTAAACCATGACTCCTTTGTAGTGAGTCAAATAGTTTTGTTGTTCTTAAGCCAAGCTTTCTATTCACTGTATACTAACCTTCAGCATAAAATTTTACTGTCTACTTCCTTACATAAAACCTATTATATCCATTATAGATAGCTCACAGCACATCAGTCTGCAGCCACACACTTTTCCTATCTATCAAAACATCTTTACTTCTCAATATGTTTGTTGCTTGCTCACAGTTTTCTTCTCTATGCAGTCATACTAGTCAATATCCTTTCCTCACCAGGTTTTCCAGCTATTTTCTACCTCATTATTCAAAATCTCAATGGCTGATATTCTTCATATTATCACTGCTAATTGCAGGGGTCTAAATGGACAGCTATGGTGAACCTAGGCAGTATAATAAAAAGTAGAGGCATCACCTTGCCAACAAAAGTCCCTATAGTCAAAGCTCTGGTATTCCCAATAGTAATGTATGGCTGTGAGAGTTGGACCATAAGGAAGGCTGAGTACAGAAGAATAGATGCTTTTGAGATGTGGTGCTGGAGAAGACTCTTGAGAGTCCCTTGGAGTGCAAGAAGATCAAATCAGTCAGTTCTAAGGGAAATCAACCCAGACTGTTCCCTGGAAGGTCAGATGCTGAAGATGAAGCTCAAATACTTTGGCCACCAAATGAGAAGGGAGCACTCACTGGAGAAGACCCTGATGCTGCGAAAGACAGAAGGCAAAAGAAGAAGGAGACCACAAAAGATGAGATGGCTGGACAGCGTTACTGATGTAACTAACACAAATTTTAGCAGACTTTGAAGGATGGTGGAAGACAAGAGGGCCTGGTGTGACTTGGTCCATGGGGTCACAAAGAGTCAGACTCGACTGTGCGCCTGAACAACAACAAATAATCCTGTTAAGAGAAAACGTTTTGAGTCTGCACTCCTAAAACTCAACCCTAAAATCATTTGTCTTCATGAGACTCATTTAAAATCTTTCCCTCATCGTATTCTTAATTCCAAAAGATTCTCTCACCAATTTCAAGCACCAGGTACCAGTAAGGCAATAGGCATTGCCATTATTATCTCAAATAGCTGTACCTTTATCAGACTCATCTGTGACCCTAGGGGTTGATATATTTTTATCAAAGCAACTATACGTAACAAACTAACTACAATAACCTCGATATACACCCCAAATGACCAGCAGTTACCATTCATAAACTAAGTATATGTATCATTTGAATACTTATGCACAAGGACACACCTAAATAGGAAACTTAAATTACATAGTTGACCAATCTTTAGATAGTTTTCATTATTATGTTTTTGGTGACTGGATCTAAGTCCCCATCACTAACGAAGCTGCATACCATCTTAAATAATCATAGACATTTTGACATCTGGAGGTCTTGCAACCCATCCATTAGAGACTACTCATATTTCTCGGCATGTTTTCAAACACATACTAGAATAGATTTTCTCTTAGGATTGTCAACCTTTTCAAATAAAACTCTTTCATCTAGAATAGGATCAAAAATCTACTCTGACCACACCTTGGTCCAAGCACCAATCTTATGGTCTGACTCAATTAAACAACCAAACAATGGACCCAAAATCCTCCCATTCTTTCTCATGATTTGATCAAATCTGAGATTTGAATCAGCCCTATTGCACTACTTTCAAGAAAATGACAACAATGAAATCTCGAATTCCACAATCTGGGATATGATGAAACTGGTCATTAGAGGCCACATTATATCAACCTCATCCTTTCATAATAAGCAACAAAATGAATTAAAATCGCAAATTTTAGCTAAAACCCACCACTTAGAATATCTCCATAAATGAACATGTTCTCCCAAAATCTTACAAAAGTTCAATGTCCAACATAAAGCTTTAGAAGCTCTTGAACTAGCTACCATTTAAAAACATACTTAAAAAAATAAATATAAGTGCTTAATAAGAAACCTCAAATCTATTCACACACTAGCTCAAATTCTTAACTGCAAGACTCCTCTTAAACCCATTCTATTAATTCAAGACAATAATGGCAATAAATATACAAACACACTGCAAATTTTAAATCAAATTTTTATATTATAATTATATTATAATTCATCGTTTACATCAACTCTCCCAAATCACGATTCAGTAAATCAATTTCTATAATCTATTAAAAATCTCCCACACCTGTGTTTGGATCATAAAGAATTATAAGATGCACCCATCACTGAGCAGGAGATAACAAACACAATCAAACATTTAAAAAATGGCAAAGCCCCAGGGACAGACGAACTCCCAAGTGAATTCTATAAGGCATTCCCCCACATCTTCTCCAAATACTTAATGAGAGCTTGCAACGACATTCTTTCTAAAGGCACTCTCCTCATATCTTGGTCTGAATCAGTTACAGTTGTAATTCCAAAACCTGGCCACAATCCTATAGAAGTTAAAGCCTATAGACCAATTAGCCTCTTGAAACAAGGCTTTAAATCTTTCTTCATCCTCACTTCTTGACTGAATCTCTTCATATCTCAATATATCCATAGCGACCAGGCTGGATTTATTCCTACAAGAAACATTACAGATAATATCTGTAAGACTCTAAATATTATCCATTACTGTCGCATACATAAAATTGAATCAGTCTTGCTCTGATTAGACCTGGAAAAAGCCTTCAACTCTATTGAAGTAGATTAATTGCTTACTATTCTTAAATTAATAGGCTTTGGTGACAAATTTCTAACAGCGATCACATCGATATACAAATCCCCAAGAGCCAAACTCAAAATTAATGGAGCTTTTTCTGATTTTTTTCTTCCCACTAGAGGCACCCGGCAAGGTTGCCCCCTCTCCCCCCTTCTTTTTAGTATAGCCATTGAACCTCTTGCCTTAATGATTCGCCCACACCCAAACATCTGAAGGAGTCAACATCTCCAATAAGGTTTTTAAACTGTCCTTATTTGCAGATGACCAACCCAGTACAATCACTACAACAAATTAACCTTTTGATTGATAATTTTAGCCAAATATCAGGACTCCATCTTAATGATAAGAAAATGGAATTATACTCCATATTTCTTCAGCATACAACACAATCAAATCTTAATGCACAATACAAGTACAAGTGGATTACAAAAACATGGAAATTCAAATCCTCCTCCAACTATGCGGTATTCAAATCCTCCTCCAACTATGCGATCTATGCAATGTCAATTTGACCTTAGTACATGATTCAGTAAAAAATAAACCAAAATCCTGGGAAAACTTCTGTCGTGACAAGAAAAAATTGATCTCATTCAATCATTTATTCTTCCCAAATTTATTTCCCTCTTTAGATCCCTGCCACTCGAGATTCCAAGAAAATCACTTCTGCAGAGCCAAAAAATGCTTTACATTTCTTTTTTTTTAAAATACTAAACATCCGAGAATAAACTACTCTATATTATGCAAATTCCCGCAGGACAGAAGCTATGGCTTTCCTGATTTAACATTCTACCACAATGCCACACATCTAGCCTCCTTAGTCAAAATTTTAGGCCACAGCTCACCTCCAGGCTGGGCCATAACAAAAGGGACATTTGCCAAACATTCCCTTGGGAACATTATCTGGAATTCCACCAAGCATTGACCAAAATCAGCTTTGTTAAACCCATTCTTGCTCTGCACTTTAAAAATCTGGGATAGACACTGGAAAAAATTCGCACCTGGTATCTCTCCGTTAATTCCATTAAGCGACCAGTACTGGTTTTTACCAGCTTTTAATAACCCAAACTTCAGTATCTGGCATAGCTACAACCTATCTAGCTTAATCTAAACTGTGACTGTAACTGCTATAATTATTTATTTTCTTTTTCCCTTGTAACTATTGACTCACTTTTGAGATGCCAAATTTGATGTTGCATTGTATCACTAAATCTTCAATAAAGCTTTAATTTTTTTTTTAAAAAAGAAACCAACTGTCTGTGCTGGAGATACAAGAGCCTTGCACAGGAGCATCTGATTGCTCTTTGTCCACTCCAGTTTGGGACGTCTCTGGTGCTCTTGAAGCTGCCCAACTGTACCCAGTCTAAGAGTAGCAATCTACACATCAAAGGGATAGTATCAGGAAAGAGAACAAAAACCCTATCTATCTCTCTAACTCTCTCACAGTCCCCCTCAGGAGGCTGAGGCTAAAAGACAGCACAAAGTCCTACCCTTCCAACATATTCAAGGTACAAAACTGAAGATGAAAATAAATGGTTCTTAGGAAAACACATTCAACACATTCCCCAAGCAACAAAATCAAATATTCATTATGACTCTTGAGATCTGTGTTGCATTTGATACCAAGGAATTTCATTTCTGTTACTCCAATTTATAAGACCATGTACTTTCTCCTGTATTAATTTAATATATGCCGCTGACTGGTTCCTGAAGAGTTTTTCCTGTTTTGTTTTTCTCCAGTTTGATACTGCTACATTCTATGGTGACTCTATTAGATTTTTCTGACCATTTCTTACAAATCTTACCATACCCATGCTTCTATTTATGAAATTGTGTTGTATGTCTGAGAAGATGGTGATTGGCTTCTGATTTTATTTCAGATGAATGTTCATTTAACAATGGTGGATGCAGCCATCAGTGTTCCGTAGTTCCTGGTGGTAGAATTGTATGTTCCTGCCCCCAAGGACTGTACTTGAATCCAGACAATAAATCCTGTGAATTTGTGGATTATTGCGCAAAACACCAGAAGTGCAGCCAGGTGTGTGAACAACATAAAAACACTATTAAGTGCTCCTGTTATGAGGGTTGGAAACTCAATAAAGATGGTGAAAGCTGTGCTAATATTGGTAAGTTGATATTTACAGTCTATTCAGTATTGTAGAGTTCTTTTTGCACACACACCCTGGTCAGAAGAAAGAGACAGGGATATCTTGGGTTTAACAAGGGCCACCTTATTAACTATTTATATCCTGTGCAGCAAGGAAAAATCAAGGATGTGGAATAGGCCGAGACAGGAGTCATCTGTGACCACCTCCTTGCACTCCTTTGGGTAAAGCACCTGCCTTGGCTGTGAGCATCACTCTGGCTCACACCTGCCCAGTACAGCAAACTGACATCCATAACCCCCGTGTAAATCAAGAAACTCGGGAGCTGGTTGGCACAAGTCTTGTTCAACCGTACACCTTTTAAGCCACTGTTTGACCCTCTCTTCAAGGTTCTCTTTATCCTTTTTTTCTAATTTCTGAAACAATATGATGAACACATCCACATATTCTTCTCTAACAACCTTGTCCCATTTAGCTGAGGAGAGGTGATCACCTAGAGGCATGGCTTGGTCCCCATATGGCAATAGTCTTGCTGGAACCATATCATATGTCATTCCCCATGGGTTTGTATAACCCCAACCTGCCCAGCCACCCATCTGTGGCTGAAAAGGTGCAGACACCCCCCACCCTGTCTGTGGTGCAACTTGACCCATGAATATATATGAACATATGAAGCTGCCTTATACTGAATCAGACCCTTGGTCCATCAAAGTCAGTATTGTCTACTCAGACTGGCAGCGGCTCTCCAGGGTTTCAAGCTAAGGTTTTTCACACCTATTTGCCTGGGGATTGAACCTTGGACCTTCTGTTTACCAAGCAGATGCTCTACCACTGAGCCACCGTCCCTAACCGACCCATACCCCATGGCCAGCCACCTTATTGCTTCGGCATGTGCATCTTTGACCAGTCTGCAGTAACTTCTGTTTAAGGCAATAGCCATATAAACAGCCACTGATATCTTACCACACCTAGCCTCTAAAACAGATAGACATGTTAGAAGCTGGTTTTGAAATGAGTTGCTAGCAGCCAGCCTAGTCTACTTCCCCCACACCAGCTGGAGGGGGGTGCTAGAGGAAAGGGCCCAACCATGCACTGCTCCAAGGATTCTAAATGATCCAATCTAGCCTGACTCCTAGCATCCTTCTCCTCATCATCCAAGGAAATAATGGGAGCTGCACACTTAGGTGTGGGCTGCTAAGCAGGCTGTTTGCCTTTAGCATACTTCTGCCCCTTCTTGAGTGCCATCTCAAGAAACTCAGCTGTCAGTCCCAGCCTAAGCAGCCCCAAAGAGGACCCATCCCATCCAGTCCAACACTCTGTCACAGAGTGGCCAAAAAACCAAGTGGCTCCACTGATGGACCTCCTGATGGTACCTGGTTTTTTAGCCACTCTGTGACAGTGTTGGACTGGATGGGCCATTCACCTGATCCAACATGCCTTCTCTTATGTTCTTATGTTCACCCTATAGGGAACCCTTGATAAGCACTCCTCATGGAAAGCCTACTTATCCTTCTACCTCCCCCTGTCCAAGGTGGGAGGAAGAAATGAAGGGAAGCAATAACATCAGTACTGACCCATCCAAACAGCAAGGCCCTCCCCATAAATGGCCATCAGGCCCATACCCAAGGACCAGGTTGCCAGGCCCACCTACCATTGCCCAGGCCTGGGTGGCTCCCAGCCTCTGATCTGTGGCACACTCTTCAAGCACTGCAGAGAGCTTGCATGCCAGCCTGGAGCTTTGGTTCGCCTCCCTTCTGGAACCAGAAGAGAGACGAAGAGAAGCCAGCTGGCTGGTGTGCAACTTCTCTGTGGTGAGTGTTGCAGAACAGAGGCCAGGAGCCACATAGGTGGCTGCCCTGTCCCTGCCCTACTTCACCACTTGTGTCCCCTGTGGCACTGCGGAGGCAGTGGGGGCACCCTAGAGCCACTTTTGAAGCCGAGTGGCTCAGAGGGTGGGAAGGAGCCCGTTTATGAAAATTTAAAAACAAGACCTGTTCACAAACATAGTATCTAGATCAGGGGTGTCAAACATGCGGTTTGGGGGCCAAATCAGACCCCCTGAAAGCTCTTATCAGGCCCCCGAGCAATTGACTGTCATCTGCTTCCTTCTCCCTATTTTCTGCTTCCTACTACATAACAGTTTGCTTTGCAAGGATTGTTCAATTGCACAGGAGCTACAAAGCAAAACCTCTGTTTTCTCCATTGGTTGAGGCTCCTCCCTTGGGGAGGAAGGGGGAGACGCAGAGGTTATTTTTCCATGCTCTCTCAATTGCACAGAACTACTGAGCCAAGCCTCTCTTCCTTCAATTGACTGAGGCTCCCCGTCCTTTCCCCCCCCCCCCGGTCCCCTAGGGAAGGAAGGAAGGAAAGAGCCACAGCTTTCTTTGCTCAATTCCCTGGTTCCCATGGGAGAAATACAAACAAAGCACTTTTGAGACCAATGCGTGCTAACATTTGAAGCATGTTTTAAGATTTTAAAAGCATATATATATTTGTGTTTGTGTCACGTTCTCAGGGTGCAGGCAGGCAGGAGTCCAAAGCCAGTCCAAGGTCAAAGTCCAAGAAGTCAAGCAGGAGCCAAGTCACCAATGCAGAATCACAAACCGGAATCAGAAGTCAATGTCCAAAAGCCAAAAAGTCAGGGTGCCAAGGAAATCAAGCAGGTCAGGATCAGGAATCAGGAAGGAGCGTGGATGCAAGCCAGAGAATAGACTTGTTGCTTCCACAAGGTTACCAGGTCCTGGGTGGGAGCTATATGGGAGTCTCCATCAGCCTGCTCCCTGGGTGGCAGTGACTCTGCTAGAACTCAGGGCTGAGAGATCTGAAGCATCGGCGTGCCTCATGTCTTCGCTCTGAAAGTTCTTTCCGGAGCTTCGAACTCTTAAAATGGGAGGAGGAGAGCTTGGAGGAAATTGATTGTGGTGCCTGGCGAGTGCCTGATTGGCCAGCTGCTGTTTGTTCAGCTGAGGAACTGGCTGGCAACTCATCCAGGTCTGTTAACCCTTCCAGCTCCTCCTCGTCAGAGCTCATGACACTATCCCCCCCTGCAGGACCCCCCCCCCCACAGACGGGCCAGGCTGGTCAGGGTAGGCCATGTGGAACTGCTGCATGAGGTGAGGAGCGTGTAGGTTGTCTGCGGGTTCCCATGAACGGTCCTCGGGGCCATAGCCTTCCCAGTCCACAATGTACTGGAAGTCCCCGCAGTGGATTCAGGAGTCCAGGAGCTCGTGGACCTCGTATCGCTCCTCGTCATTGACCAGGACAGGAGGAGGCGGCGCTGGAGGTGGTGGTCGGATGGGATCCAGTGGTGTAGCAGGAACAAGGAGGGACCCGTGGAAGACTGAATGGATGTGGAGGGTGGCCAGCAGCTGTAGCTGGAAAGCAACGGGGTTGATTTGGTCCATGATCAGGTAAGGCCCTGCAAAGCGAGGGTCCAGCTTGTGAGACCGGCCAGGCCGACGCAGGTAATGGGTGGAGAGCCAGACGTGGTCCCCAGGATTCAGTGGGGGCCCCACCTGTTGCTTTTGGTTGATGGCTGTCTTGTAGGCCTCTTTAGTCTGTTGGAGCTGCTCTTGGAGCATGTCCTGGAGAGCCCGGAGTTCCTGCAGGTGTGCATTGGCAGCAGGGACTACTGTGGGGGTCAGGACTGCGGGGAAGAAGTGAGGGTGCTACCCATAGGTGGCAGCAAATGGGGTCTGTTGCATGGACGCATGTACAGTGTTGTTGTAGGCAAACTTGGCCAGGGGTAGCAAGGTGGCCCAGTCATCCTGTGGTAGCTGGTGTAACAACACAGGTATTGTTCCAGTGTGGCGTTGGTGCATTCGGTCTGCCCATCCGTTTGGGGATTGTACGCTGAGGACAAATGCACCTGGGTGCCTAAGCTAGAGTGCAGGGCTTGCCAGAATTGGGAGGTGAACCGGGGGCCTTGGTCTGAGATCAAGTGTGCCGGGAGCCCGTGCAGGCGAAATACGTGCTGGAGTTAGAGCTGGGCTGTTTCAGTAGCTGTGGGCAGCTTGGGACATGGAACAAAGTGAGCCATCTTCGTGAAAAGGTCGACCATCACCAGGATGCAAGTGTGCCCCTTGGACCTGGGGAGCTCGGTAATAAAGTCCAGGGAGACGGTGTCCCAGGGTCCTGCAGGCGTGGGTAGGGGATGCAAAAACCCTGGGGGCTTGGCCGGTACATCCTTGGCCCACCGGTAGACCTCACAGGAACTGATATAGCGGGCCATGCTGGCACGGATGCGACACCACCAGAACTCCTGCATGAGCAGGTGCAGGGTCGTGTGTTGGCTGAAGCGCCCCGCAGGAGGGGAGTCATGGGTCAGATGGAGCATGTCGGCCTGGAGGGGCCCTGGAGGCACGTATAGGCGTCCATGGTGCAGGAGAAGACCACGGCGGGTAGAGAGGTCCCCAGTTGGGCCATCTTGCACTTCCAGGAGGCGTTGCTGAACCCAGGGGTCTTGGGCCTGGATGTCTACAGTCAAGGTTGGGCGAGTCGTGGTGACAGCGAAGACTGAGGGTGCAAGGATGAGCCCAGTTGGGGTCTCCTCCATTAGAGGCACAGTGTACTCCAGTTTTCGGGAGAGGGCGTCCACTTTCCGGTTCTGGTTCTGCGGGTTGTAAGTTATCTGGAAGTCAAAACAGGAAAAGAAGAGGGACCACCGGATCTGACGCTAGGTGAGGCATCGAGCAGTCTGTAGATGCTCCAGGTTCTGGTGGTCAGTCAGGACTTGAACGGGGTGGCAGGCCCCTTCAAGGTGATGCCTCCAAACCTTGAAGGTGGTCTTGATGGCCAGGAGTTCCTGCTCCTAGACGGTGTAGTTGTGCTCTGGGAGCATCAGCTGCCATGAGTAGTATGCGCAGGGTTGTAGCAGCTGAGAGGGGTCCTCCCGCTGGGATAGCACTGTGCCAAGGGCCACGCTGGAGGCGTCGGTCTCTACTGTGAACTGCAGCTGTGAGTCTGGGTAACGTAGGAGTGGCTTGGTGGTGAAGCAGGTTTTCAGGGTGGTGAAGGTATGGTCTGCCTCTGGAGTCCAGTGAAATCACTCTTTGGGCCAGAGGAGCTGTGTCAGAGGCGTGGTTACGTCGGCATAGGCAGGGATGAACTGGCCTTAATAATTGGAAAAGCCAAGGAACTGCTGTACGTCCTTGCGATTCCGCGGCGTCTGCCAGGTCAGGACCGTCTTGACTTAGTTTGGGTCCATCCGAGTCCCATGGGGTGAGACCATGTGGCCAAAGAACTCGACTGCTGTTAAGTCGAAGGCACACTTCTCTAGCTTGGTGTAGAGACCATGCTCGTACAGGCGTTGCAGGACCTGGTGGACGTGCCCTGCGTGCTTGGCGGAGCTTTGGGAATAAATTAAAATGTCATCTAAATAAATGATCACAAAACAGTCGAGCAGGTCGCAGAAGATGTTGTTCATCAGCCTTTGGAAGACAGTGGGGGCGTTGGTCAGGTCGAAGGGCATCATGAGATACTTGTACTGGCCATAGCAAGTCCCGAAAGCTGTCTTCCATTCGTCTCCTGCACTAATCTGCACCAATTGTACATGCCCCAGAGGTCCAGCTTGGTATAGACCTGGGCCCCCTTAAGGCGATCCAGTAGTTCTGGCAAAGGGTATCGATCCCAGATGGTGATTTTGTTCAGGGCCTGGTAGTCATTGCAGGGCTGGAGCTTACTGCCTTTCTTCTTGACAAAGAGAACTGGGGTGGACAGCAGGGACATGGATCGCCGGATGAAACCCCGATCCAGGTTTTTGGCGAGGAAGTCCCACAGGGCTGCTAGCTCTGGTTCAAACACAGGGTAGAGCCACCCCATAGGCAGGGGTGCCCCTGATACCAAATTGATGGCGCAGTCATAAAGCCAGTGCGGGGGGAGCTGGTCAGCCCCCTTTTCCTCAAAGACATCAGCAAAGTCTGTGTAGGCTGGGGGAAGTAGAGGACCAGCAGCCAGGGCGGCGGCGGCCAGGGTGGCCGACCAGGCCTGGTGAGGACAAGAGTCCTTGAAGCTCAGTTTTCCCTGTGCCCAGTCCATGAGGGGGTTATGCTTTATGAGCCAGGAGAGTCCCAGAATGAGGGGAAAGCAGGACATGTGAGCAACATTGAATTGTACTTGCTCGTGATGGTGTTGGATCTGGAGCGTGACCGGGTGGGTCTCTTGGGTCACCAGACTGGAGCAGAGGAGGCGCCCGTAAATGGCTTCGACCAGGGTCGGGGTGTCTTTGTCCTGCACTGGGATCTGGTATTGATTCACAAAGGACATGTCGACGAAGCAGCGGGCGGCCCCAGAGTTGACCATGGAGTAGACAAACAGCCACCGCCCGTCTGGCAAGCCGAGTGTGACCAGTACAAGGAACAGGCCCTGGCCGGTAATGTAGGGTTCAGAGGACCTGGCTAGGTGTCCCAAGTTGGGGGGTCCAATCAGACTTGGGGCTGGTCTTTTACTGGCGGTGGTGGCACGGTACTGGGCTGGGTGCGCGTGGCAGGGCAGCAGGAGGAGAAGTGCCCCGCCCCTCCACAGTACAGGCAGAGATTCTGTGAGTGGCACCATGCTTTTTCCTCGGGGGTGAGCTGCAACCATGCAGCCTCGAGTTGCATGGGCTTGGGGATGTCAGTCTCAGAACTGGTGTGCATCGGGATTGTCACTGCCGCTAGGTGGTGGGGCAGCTGAGAGGGATGGGCACTGCTTTATGCTTGGCAGTGGCTTTCAAGGCAGCCATCGTTATGGAGACACAGCGTGATTAGGCCTTGCAGTGTGGCTGGTCGGTCTACTCGTGCCAGCTCATCAAGGATTTCGTCAGCCTCCATATACTGGTCCATGAGGGCAGCCTCATTCCAGGCCAGGTCTTGGGCCAGAAGCTTGAATTCGGTGGAGTACTGGGAAACCAAGTCCCTACCCTGCTTCAGGGTCTGGATCTTCCTATTGGCAGTGGCTGCTTGCTGGGGGTTAGCAAAGGCTACTGCCATATGATCCAGAAAGCCCTGATAGTCAGTCAGCAGGAGCAATGGGGCTAGAAGCAAGGGGGTAGCCATTTAGCTGCCTGCTCCTTTAAGAGGCTAACAATGAGGCTTGGTCTTGTCATTGGCGAAGTCTCTGGCACGTAGTTCGATATACAGTTTGCACTGTGTCAGGAATGCAGGAAACTCCTCCACCTTCCCAGCGAACTTCTCTGGGGGAAGCACCGGGCACTTGGGTGGGGCAGCTTGCTGCTGCTGTTGCAGGTGAGCCACCATTTGAGTGAGGTGCTGTACCTGAGTGAGTAAGGCTGCTAGCTGCCCAGAGCCTCCGCTTGCCTCCTCATCCATCTTGTGGAGTGAGTGTGTGGGGATGGAAGCAATCTGTCACGTTCTCAGGGTGCAGGCAGGCAGGAGTCCAAAACCAGTCCAAGGTCAAAGTCCAGGAAGTCAAGCAGGAGCCAAGTCACCAATGCAGAATCACAAACCGGAATCAGAAGTTAACGTCCAAAAGCCAAAAGGTCAGGGTGCCAAGGAAGTCAAGCAGGTCAGGATCAGGAAGGAGCCTGGATGCAAGCCAGAGAATAGACTTGTTGCTTCCACAAGGTTACCAGGTCCTGAGTGGAAGCTATATGGAAATCTCAATTAGCCTGCTCCCAGGGTGGCAGTGACTCTGCTAGAACTCAGGGCTGAGAGATCTGAAGCATCGGCGTGCCTCATGTCTTCGCTCTGAAAGTTCTTTCCAGAGCCTGCTTCAGACTCTTGAGATGGGAGGAAGAGAGCTTGGAGGAGATTGATCGTCAACAGCAGACCCTGGTGCCTGGAGAGTGATTGATGGGTCAGCTGCTGTTAGTTCAGCTGAGGAAATGGCTGGCAACTCATCCAGGTCTGTTAACCCTTCCAGCTCCTCCTCATCAGGGCTTATGACAGTTTGTCTGTGTTTTTTACAAAGTTTATATCTCTGCTACCTAATCTTAAATAGGTACACACATGGCTCAAACTGTCATGGCCCAGCCCGGCAATGTCTCATTTATGTCATATCCAGCCCTCATAACAAATGAGTTTGACACCCCTGACATGATCATGCACTCTTATAAGTCCATTAACTCTTAAATTTATTTCAGACAGGGTTTTGGAGAGTTATTTACAGTCTATAAACAACTATCATATGATTGCAAAATTTAGCATATGATGGATTAACAAATGTATATTACATGCTGATGACAGTTACACTTATCAAACATCTTTCAAGATCAGATCTGGGGATTAGAGACTGTTACCGATTCCTCACGAGCACAGTCACTCTGCCGCTGGGCTTCTGCTTTCCTCAGAGCAAGTTACCAGTTCCCCACTAGTTGCTGCATGGCTGCATTTTGACTCATGGCTCCCTCCAATTTCCCCTGCAGCAACTTGATCTTGTTTTCTGGAAACCCAGAAGCTGTGAGGGGAATTGGAGAGAGCTGCAAGTCAAAATGACTAGAGGAATCAGTCGCTTGCTCTGAGGAAAGCTGCCCTGAGCCATCTTTGTTGGAAGGGCGGGACACAAATCATAAATAATAAAATAACCCCTCAGGGGTAGAGTGACTGCTGGTGAGGAATTGGTATCATTATTGTGGTGTCCAGGGCTTGAATTCATCAGGAGCTCACAGGAGCACAACTCCTGAACTTTTCTGAGGGTTCCCACTCTTCTTCCCCACCTACCTACCTAGTCCACTGAATAGTAGGTGCAGCTGCATAACAATCCTTGGATGGGTTCTACCACCTATTTTTCTACAAAATGATCCCTTGTGGTGTCTATGAGAGTAGCCTGAACTGGTGTGTGTGTTTTAAAATCAGAATGGTTGTTTTTTTTAAAAAAAAAAATCAGAATGGGATTTGTTATATTCATTTTGACCAGCTATAGGCACGATGCACTCTCTTCCAGTATAAAGAAGGCATGTCCTGTTTCACACAATCCATTCACAGATTAAAGGGCAACATTAATTCAAAAACATGCAGTAGTGGTTGAGATAACCAGATCCAATGACCTGAAATATGCAAAGGAACTCCATGTTTTTGCATCTCTGTACTTTGAGGGTGCTTTCTATTATGAACTCTTATGAAATGGAAATGTAGAACTTCAGGTATACAGTGAGATGTTCTGGTTTCTTAATTATTGTAATAGCGAAAAAATAAAGATTCAATTTTCTCGCTGATATTATAGGGCTGTTGAAATCTTGCACGGTGTGTTGTTAGTTTTACTGGTATTGTGCACTGCTTTTGGCGTCAGGTTTTTAGGCTGTTGCTTAAACTGTCATCGGAGGGTACTGAACCCTTTTCTGAAGAAAAAGTATCTTGAAGGACAATTGTATATTAACAGAAAAATGCTGTTCCCATGAAAATGTGAAAAAGCACAATCGAAATATAAATGTTTGAACTTTTAAATTTATATATATCATGAAAAATATTTAGAGTGTAACTATTATATATAACTACTGCTAACTTTTAAATTTGCATTCTTCCCTCAATAACATTAAATTCTATAGATGATTTGATCTCTTTCCCTATAAAATAATTTATAAAAATAGTAAAATTCATTTATGTAGCAAATATTTATCTCACACCTCATCCAAGGAAATCAGAGTGGCATACATTGGTCTTTCCTCCGTCACTTTTACCTTCACAACAACCCAATATCACTCAGTTTTGCATTCAGGGCCAAGCTTGGTGCTATTGCTTTACCTGGGGTTTCCAGGATGCACAAATACAAAGCACAACAACAGGTACAGAGTTAAGGTCTACCAACCATTCTGGAGCCAGAGATTGCAGGTCCAGTTGAAGGGTCAGGGTAAGGAGGGTCAAGGGTCAGGTTCCAGGGTTGGGGAACAGATGCAGGTTCTGGGTCCCAGGCTTTAGGAGCAAGCATAGATTACCAGCAACAAAGTAGCAAGTCAGGGCAGACCTCTGTTTACTAAGCAGGTCAGCTTCACAGAGGTATGACAAACAAGGCTGCTTCCACACCAAGCCTTGCTCAGTGTGTTCCTTTTATTTGCATCCTTTACTAACTCATCCCCTAAGGCCCCGGTGTTACTCCTTACAGTCACAATCACCTTCCTACAAGTCTTTACTGTTTCCCTATTAGCCTGTCAGTCCTGGTGCTGCATGGGCTCTGCTCCAGGAATTAACACTGATTGTTGCTGAGCAATCAAGAAAGCATTTCATCTTCTCTCTAGAACTTTCAAAACCTCTCTCCTACACTGCTGGTTTGGGAGAGGCTGGTGGAGCTGGAAACAGCTTCTGTGGTATTTCTTTCCTCACCTGGAGGACCAAGCAGCCTGGCTGAGACTGGGAAGCATTCTCTCTTTCCAATGCTTCCCCAGTTGGGTCTGCTGCTGGACTCAGCTGCTCAAGTGGGAATCCCATTGGTTCAGGACCCAATTCTTCCAATTCCTCTTCTGAGGAGGAGTTGGCAGCTGGCTGACCCAAGACATTCAGTGATCTTTATGGCAGAGTGACAGTTCAAATCTTGATGTCCCAGATTCCAGTGCAACACTCTAACCACCTTCAATCAGAACCTCTTTTTAAAAACAACACAGGGTTTCTCCCCTTAGTACTTAACTTTCTGAGCTGTCACCCATAGCCACAGTGTACTGTATTAGAACTGTTACTCGCAGATTGCCTGCTGTGCAGTGCTTATAGTTGCAACCTTCTAAAGCCATTCAAGTCAATGAGTTTAAAAGGGTATAACTCTGTTTATGATTATACTATTAGTCTGCTTCTCCTATTAGCAATGTCACAACTAATAAATGAGCAAAGGTTATATGTGAGCTGTGTTTAAAAAATGTTGTAAGAAAATTGGTCTAGTAATGCATATTATTTCATAAGTAGTCCACATTTTTACAATAAGTTTCATTGTGTTTCTAGATCCATTTGAAGCTTTCATAATTTTCTCCATTCGGCATGAGATTAGAAAGATTGATCTTCAGAAACGGGACTATAGCTTGTTAGTTCCTGGTCTAAGAAATACAATAGCACTTGATTTTCACTTCAACGAGAGTTTGCTATACTGGACAGATGTGGTAGAAGATAAGATTTACAGAGGCAAACTTTCAGATACTGGAGGTAAGAAATGAAATTTGGATTTTTAAACAGTTGTAAATGGGATATGGATTATGAATAAACTTTAATTTCTGAGGTTATAATCAAAATAATTTTTGCTCAACTAATTAAGTAAAAAGTGTCTTTTCCAATGTCAGATGTTCTCTCCCTCACACTGTTCAGTGCTGTCACACTACATGCTAGTTCCTTTTGGAAAAGCTCTTTTTGCTTCGTCAGCACAAAATCTGGGGAAGAGGTAGGGCATTCCCAGTGTGAGTAGTATACAACAAGGAGTCTCTCACTGATCCAAATATTGCAAGAGTGACATGTGTGCCTGTTGTCTTCATGAATAAACTCTGGAGTTAATAACGAAACCCTCCTTTTCAAAATTTATGCTTACATTTCAGGGCTCCATGAGCTAATTTTGTTGTTGGTTTACAAAAAAACCCCCAAACCTCAAATGTATGTGATATAGTTAGGAGTTCTTCGCCAGTTTTGTTTCTGGAATGCCAGGCCTAAAAAGAAGTATAATTAACAAACTAAATCTCTTCAGAACTAGCCACTTATAAAATTATTTCTTTTAATCTTTGTCCATCTCCTTTAGAGTCTGGGACTGCATCTCCCTCTAGGGTTCCCCTTTCTTCAGACAACAGCCTGCAAGAGCCTCAGATTTCCAAAGAGGAGGAGGTTTTACTTCCACACAACTTCCTCTCCATTGCATGTGCCAAAACCTGCCTTTGAAACTTACAGAGTAGCCTTTCTCTTCTTCCTTAGCTCTTCCTTTTCCCTTCACTTTGGGGGCCGGGCCTTCCAGAGTAACAGGGTCATCTGTGGGTCTTTTCCCTTTTGACCCACCCTCCTGGGCTTCTCCCTAGATCTGCATTCTATGCCCAGCCCAGTCTAAGGGGACTGAGGCTACCTGTTTCTGCCCAAGGGGACTTGGCTGCCTTGGGGAGGAAGGGGATTGGTCAAGGCCATAGTCAACAACCTGAGCCCCTCCAAGGGTCATGGGCATGGCTGCAGTAGTGGTGGATGACTTCATGTTTGGCTCCTTCCACTGCTTTCTTTACTTCTAATTGAAAATCTTTCGGTTTCATTACCTTCTCTTCACTTTCTGCTTCTGAGTCTGAAGTCGCCATTGCCGTTTCTCTCAGCACACCAATTAGTTATAACCTTGTCCTCTCTCCAACTTCCAGACAGCTTTACTCCCACTTCGCAACTAACGCCAATTTAGATTAATGTCTTCAAGGCTTATTTTGACCTTTTTATCTCCAGAAGAAGGAATTCTTAATTCCCTTTAGCATTCCACCAGGAGCTCAAACAAACCGCGTCTTCCTCTCAGCTGAGCATGCCACGCCCCCCCCCCCCGTTGGGGGGGAGGTTTTTTTGTTGTTGATATCTTTCTGCCTCTCATATGGGGTATTCCCAAAGGGCTCAGGGAGCTGGTTTACTCTGTTTTGTCCTGACAGGGTCTGCAAATACAGCCCCAGGGGAGCTCACCACAAACCCCCTTGAGGCACATGATGGAACTTGCCAATGCACATTCAACTGTCCTGTGTTGAGGTCCTCCAGGATAGCTTGCAATCCTTCCCCCGCATTCCCAACCCCCCCTCCCCAAACTATGCTGGCATAGGGCCCTACACCTCCGTCACAGCGCCATCTGCCACATTCCTCCACTGCCACCAACAAGCAATGGGGTGCAGCAGCGGCCCTGCATTGTTGTAAGTGCCTGTTATGTGACATATCTGGATTTTCACTGACATAACTGAGACTTATGTCAAAGTATGGGTAAGTTGGCTCCCAGTGCACTTTTTGCCTTCCCTCAGGATTGTGTTGTCAATGACCCATTTGAATGAAAAATGGCATTTCACGTGTTCTATGAAACCTTGTGATAGATGCATTTTAAGAAGTTGTTTTATCAACATATATCTTAAAACCAGAAGAGGCACCAAGCAGAGTAAATTCCTGTATAATAGCAGGTAAAGTAGTTTCTGGATTGCTAATGAACAAAATTATGTCATTTGCATATAATACTATTTTGTGTTATTTTTGCCCAATTCAAATTCATTTAATATCATTATACCACAAAATTACATTAGCTATAAAGTGATAAAGCAAAAATATCGGTGATAAAGGGCAACCCTGTGCTGTGCCTCTTGTCAAATCAAATTGGGCTCATACGGACCTGTTAACACACACAAAGGCATTAGAATATAATGCATCTGTAATTCTACAGAAGTTTGGTCCAAAATCCATTGCTTTCAAAATATTGTTTTTTAAAGGAATGGACATTCCAATCTATCAAAGACCTTATTTGCATCAACAGATAGGATCAACTATGGGATTTTAAAATTTTGGATATGTTGCATACTATTTAACAATTTTCTTATATTATCACCTATATGACATCTTTTAATAAACCCTGTTTATTCATCTTGGGTATATTTAGCAATAAATGAATTTAACCTATTTGCCACAATAGATGTAAAGACTTTTGCATCTTGATTTATTAAAGAAATAGACTGGTAAGATTGAGATGATACATCTTTTCCTGGTTTAGGAATAGCAATTATTTTTGTAATTTTCCAAGATTCAGGTATTTCTCCTCTGTTTAAGACATCATTTAAAATACCCAACACTGGAGACATGTTTTTCTCCAAAGCATTTATAAAACTCTGCTGGGAATTTATCCATCTCTGGAGTCTTCCCATTTTTACAGTTTTTGGTCACTTTTTGTACTTCTGGTTTTGTAATTGGTTTTTTCATTATCTGCTTGTATTCTTCTGTACATTTGGGTATATTGCAATACTGCATATATTCCTATGTGTTCTGTAGTGTTTTAGAATCTCTCCCGATATTTTTACAGGGGTAAGCTCCATTGAAGTTGTGGTCCAACATGGTTTAGCTACACCTGAAGGTCTAACTGTGGACTGGATTGCTGGAAATATATACTGGATAGACAGCAATTTGGACCAAATTGAAGTTGCAAAATTAGATGGCACGTTAAGAACAACTTTAATAGCAGGTGCCATGGAGCATCCTAGGGCTATTGCTTTGGATCCAAGATATGGGTAATTATATGTAATTTAAATTCTTCATTACAGCACAATAGAATTATCAGGGGAGGGGAGGATACAGATACAGTACAATAAAAATAAATAATATAAAATAATATTTAAATTGTGTTTTTGTTTGTTCTTTGCTCTGGTAATCTTCAGACTAATTTGATGTTTATGAATCTCTTCCTGGAAATCTGTTTTTTTGAATTTCTATTTTTTACTCATGGTTTTGGTTTTGACTGAGCTAGTATAGGTTTCTATGTTTGACTATAATTTGGAGATAAGTACATTTTTAAAGTAATTATCCCTCCCCCTTTTAAAAAAAATGGTTGCCAAAAGGGGAGGAGGAGATTACTCATTATAAAGTCTCAAAAATACAAAAGGAGAAAAATCAATGCTAACTCTGTCATTCCATGACATTATAAATAAAGCCCATGTATCCATGAATTTATCAGCTGTTATATCTCCTTGATTTGGAATTCTATTTTAATATGTCAATTTAGAAATGGGAACAGTTTCTCATACTCTCATGATTCAGTCATTTATACTGGGCCACAGAGGATTTCCAACGGAACATTACATGTTGTCTTGCAGCAGTTAACAAGCTCATTCTAATTCTAAGCTCTCTGTTAGGGCAGGTATGCAATCTCAAACATAGCATAATAATGCAAGTAGTCTCAGATGGTAAATCATGGCCTGTTAATTTTAAAGTTTATTTTAAAAATCTGGTGCCAAAAAGATTCTATTTTAGAACAACTCCAAAGAAAAGGTAATAAATTTGCCTGACTTGAATGACATCATTAACATAAATCCTGCTCTTCAGGGTATAGATGAAATAACCGGTAGGGTATCAGATTAGGGTTGCCAAGTTCTACCTTTTTTTCAGCAGTGGATTCCATTTGCATGTTCAAAGCATTCACAGCTCAGTGACATCACCCAGAAGTGATGTTATCACGCCAGGCACATCCCAGTTGGGATGCTCTAGGATTTGGGTTTAAAAACTCTATAGAATTTTTTACTCGAAAGCTAGAGCATCCCTGGTGTGACGTACCCAGCACAATGATCTCACTTCTGAGTGATGTCTTCACATTGGGCATGCCACACATCAATGGAGCTCTTTGGGGGCAGAGATCCACCCATCGGCCAGCTCCGTGCCAGCAGGTTGGGGGACCCCAAATTGGGGGAAACCCCGTCCCAGCGGGAGCTTGGCAGCCCTATATCAGATACCAGCACTACATAGTTTTCACTTTTTTTCTCTTGTCAACTGAAATAACTGTTCAGCATACAAGATCTTTTGGTAATTCTAAAAATAACATTTATTTCCCCCCATTTCTTTAGTGCTATTTAGACTGTGAGTTGAGAATGCTTCTTAAATGAAGAGGGCAAGTCAAATTACACTTATTATTTAAAGAGGAAAATTAAGCTGAGAAGCTGCCAAGAGTTTTATGTTAGGCTCTTCTAAGGCCAATGGTTACTTCCTGCTGTCCTGCCTATATTGTTTGCTATTTATCCTAATACTTTGTCTGGTTTAAGACCTAACTAGATGCAAATTATTATTATTTTTTTTAAAAAAGGGTTAAGTTCTTCAATTTTTTTTGAACTAGTTAGTAAGCTTTGAAGGATGGATGCTGCATGTCTTATCCTTACAGAGGGGCTTGACTCTTTTTTCCCCATGCTTCTTCCACAATTTAAAATCCCCATACAAAGATGCAGTAAATTTTGGGTATTGGAGCACAGTCTAGTTTTAGTTATATGAATGACTTTCAGTTGGGGAGGTCTGCTAAAGTGGACGAGGTGCTTCAACATGTGTGGCCCATTTTGTGGCTAATATTATCATGCTGGGCAGGTTTCTTGACTGGGTTCAGGCAGTAATAAGTATTTTCCTGTGAGAGAGTGCAGTTCCAACCTCTCTAAAAGATGTGGTTGAGAGACTCCTCCTAAAGAAGGTATCCCGACACAAATTATTTAAATAACTCCTGCCAAGTGGCTAGTATTCCATTCTTGGATAAGGCACTTAAGTGTGTGCTGTCTAAATAGATTCAGGCAATTTTGAAGGAGATGACCCATTTCAATCTGGATTCAGGCATGGTTTTAGGACAGACATGGTCTTGATTGTCCTTACTTATGGCCTCACCAGGAGAGTGTAAGGGGTGCTACTGGGTCCTGGCTTTGGTTGAAAACTCAGGTCTCCTCTGTGCCATGAAACACATTATATCAGCTCCAGCTGATTCACTAGCTATGACTGTTCCCTGAAAAGCATGATCTGGTCACAATCACCCATGCTCTGATCACATCCAAGTTAGATTATAGTAATGCACTGAGTGTACAGCTGCCTTTAGAAATGGTCCAGAAACTTCAGTTGATCAGAATTCAGCAGCCAGGCTATTGTCAGGGGTTGGTTAACTCTGTACTGCTGCTTACCCATCTTTCCAGGCACAGTTCAAAGTGCTGGTACTTACATTCAGGGCCCTAAATAGCTTGTGGTCAAGGAACCTGAGGGGCCATCTCCTCCCATACTATCCAGTTCACCAGTTAAGATCTGTCTCTCAAACCCTGCTGTCTGTGCCCCAGAGGGTGAGCAGTTGATGACTAGAGACTGCTTTTTCGGTGGTGGCACCTCACCTCTGGAATGCCCTTTCTTTTCAGGCTCACTTAGCACCTACTTTCTTTTAGGAACTAGGCCAAAATACATCATTTTACTGAAACATTTCAGAAGGGGTGTTATCTTAACAGCTTTTAAATAGTCTGCCTCAGTTTTATGGATAGTTTTTCATATTGTCCAATGGCTTGTTTATAATATTGGGACATTTTAATTATAAGCTGCCTTGATCAGGTCTCTGAAGGGGCAGCACAAAAATATCCTAAATAATAACAATAATAATAATAATAAAAAGACCAGTAAAGGCATATGCATGGCTATTCTAAATAATCAAAAAAGCATTGAAGGGGGATATAGCACCTCACACCCAGCAATCCTTCAAAACAACCACTCTGGGCAGCAGATTAGCTTTTTGAAAACCATGGAATATCCTATTCACAGATCTTTCATATCATGTCTGTTTTGGACCCTCCTTGCAGTTTAATAAAATGCATAATTTGGCTTCCATATGGGAACAAAAAATGAGTAGATAATGAACTGAACACCAAGTAACTATCACATCATGATAGATTTATTGAAAATAATGCATTCAGAATTATTCACAATTAATATTAAACTGTGATCAATTACATGTCGATTTCTACTCACTAGTTTACAGTCGTGTGTCCATGGTATGTGTAGATCTATATTCAATTAGCATTCATTACATTGTAACACTACTCACTCTTATCTTGATACTAGAATATGAAGAGCCCACCTCTGTACTAGTTGAATATTACAGTATTACAAGACAGTAAGAGATCATTCTAAAAAGGGGGGTGGAACTAGTATCAGGGCTGGCTCTCTCACTAGGCAAACTAGGTGGTTGCCTATGGTGCCAGAAGTGAGGGGGCACCAAATTGGGCTTCCCCCCCTCCCAGTGCCCAAGACAACTGCCTAATTTGCCTTCCCCCCGCCACCAGCTCCCTCCCACCTGCCGTGCTCCTGCCCGCCCCCCCAGAAGCTTGCCCTGCCACCACCCACCCCTGAAGCTAGCCCTGCCACCCCCACAGCTAGCTCCCTCCCATCCCCCTGAAATTTGCCCTGCCACTGCCACCAGCTCCCTCCCTCCTGCCCCCGAAGCTTGCCTTGCCATCCCCACAGCCAGCTCCCTCCAGTCTGGTCCCTACCAAAGTTCTCCCTGCCGCTGCCGCCAGCTCCATCCCTCCCCCCCCCCCAAAGTGCAACCTGCTGCCACTGCCAGTTGCATCCCTCCCCCCCCCAGCTCACCCTGCCTCCGCCGCCAGCTCCCACCTGGCCCGAAAAGCTCGGCACTACTCACAAGTAGGTGCTACTCATGAGTAGTCAGCAGGCGTGGGGCTACTCATGAGTAGCGCCCGCGGCAGGTGTAGGGACTGAGGGGCGGGCAGAGCTGTGCTGCCTAGGGTGTCAGAAGGATTCGGGCCGTGCCTGACTAGAATGTGTAGTGCTTGACAGTAGATAACAAGTATAATCATAATTTTTTATTTGTAATAATTTTTACACCATATCCAGCAGGAGAAAAGTAAAAATATCCTGTCCCTGCTATAAACATTATCACCTAATGATACAGTAGGCTCTACTGGGTAAGTGGTTAGGCATCTTACTAAAATGGTTTAACTCATTTCCCAATCCCTTTCAAATGAATTCCAGAACTGGTATAACCTCTATGGGATTTGGTTCACCTTTCAAGACTACTCCCAAGCACCCTTCCTGCTGCCCCTTTTCATTTCCCCAATCTGCCTGAAGATGATTGACAGAGGAGGAGGAGCAGAAGGTGTCAGTGGCAGGCTCCTGATGTTGCGCAGCATATCTGGGGCCTCAGGAATTCCTGATGCCATAAACATGAACCATAAACATGCATCTGCAGCCTCCATAGGAAATAGAATAACAATTTTCTTCTGCACGTTTACTGCAGCTGAGTAAATTTGCGAAAGGGAATGGGAGCACTCGATCTCTACTAGGACCAGGGATATTTTTGTAGAATAAAGCCTAGCAGGAACTCATTTGCATATTAGGCCATACACCTTGACATCACCATTGTTCCACACAGGGCTTTTTTTGGGTAGAAAAGGCCCAGCAGTTCATTTGCGTACTAGACCACACCCCTTGATGCCAAGCCAGCCGGAACTGCATTCCTGCACATTTCCTGCTCAAAAAGAAATCCTGACCAGAACCAATTCAGGGTGTGGTTTAAGTTCATTTTTATACCTGCTGCAGACTGGTATGGTGTGTGTGTTGCCCGTTAGTACTTTCAACAGTGCTATTTTCTGATGCTTCCTTACCTATTGAGTTGTTTGCATTCCCTTTGATATAATGCATTATATTAAGCATGTCTGTTTAGACAGATAGGAGATGTGTTGAATTTGAGTCAAACATGGCTGGACAAAGAGAAACAGGAAATATAAGTCATTATGTGTTTTGCTGCACAAATATAAATTGGTTAGAATATGCATTCTTTTGAGTTACAGGAAACTCATTGCTATGAGGAATAAAGTTATAGTTTTCTGCAATGTTTACAACTACATAACTTACAAATGTCACTCCATAGAATACAACAAAATATCACTCAGTCTGCATTTATCAAATATGAGGAACTTTATCAGTAGCTTCAATGTGTTGTGTTCTTTGTTCATTAGGTGGGTTTCTAATATATTTTCATTGATAATTGGTATATAGTATGTATGGTATGAGGATAGATATGAGATTTGTTCTACTATATTTGGTGTGGGTTCATTTACTAGTTAATATTATCATAACTACAATATTTCACCTATGCCAAAACTATAAATAAAGTGTTTATGTTTTTAAGTGATAACTATTATTTATTGATTTCTCTCCATAGTGCAAGTTTTATTTTGTTCCTTTTGCTTGTATCATTCAGAATTTTGTTTTGGACTGACTGGGATGCTAACTTTCCTCGCATTGAATCTGCTTCCATGAGTGGAGCAGGAAGAAGGATCATATATAAAGACATGGATAGTGGAGCATGGCCTAATGGACTCACTGTTGATCACTTTGAAAAACGAATTGTTTGGACAGATGCTAGGTATAAAATAGTTTTGCATTTCTTTTAGAATATATGTTAGGTATGTTAAGCCTTTTTACATGTCTTTGGGTATACTTCTAACACTTCCCTGGGAGTAAGTTTCATTGGGTAAAATAGGACATACTGTCAAGTAGACCTGTTTAGGATTATACTCTTTATATATTAATAATAAAGAGAGCCAGAGCTGCACTATATCTGTTCTTTTGCAGGCTCCAATTTGTACCCATAAGCACAGTGTTTGATCCCCATATAATTGCTGGACAGACAGATTTGTCTTAAGAGGGCAGCCATTCTGTTGATTTTCCTCCCTTCCTAAAAGTCAGCACCATTTTCTCTAGAAACATGATGCAAAGCCAGAATTTCCTTTTACCGGGGGGGGGGGGGGCAGGCAAATGAGTATAGTAATGGTGAACCGATCATTATTTATTTACAATTTATTTATACTTCAACATTTATTTACCAATTTTTCCACTTGAGACTCAAAAGGAATGACATGGCATAAAACAATGTAACGAAATAGCATGAGAGACCTAATAAGCAAGAGGTCTAAGATTACAAAAACTAGAAAAGTGCAAAAGGGTATCAAACGTACTATGCCAAACAGTGCAGAAACAGAATTTTTTTAAAAATGAAAACAATGCTGTAAGCCATTTTGAATTTGCTACATCATTTTTACCCCTTCATTCCTTTACTGTGACATGATGTTACCACTCCCCCTCCCTCAGGCATTTAAAATCAGGACTCTTCAGCCCTACTACCTGCTAATTCTGTTCTAGATAATTGCATAGGGAATTCACCTTTAGAAGATTGATGACAGGATTTATGACCTCAGCTCCTTCACTATTTACATAGAGAATTTCCACTTGAAAGCAGCACCAGTTACACGGTTTTGTGGATCCTTGACCAAAAATACCCTCTATAACCAGGGCTCCTTTCCCCTTTGGTAGAGCCTCTTTCTTCCATCATCACTTTCTTCCAACTGGATCCTCTCCACTAGTTCTACTTTTTCTTCTTTAAAAGCTCCCTTTTCCATTTCAATTTACTTAATCTGGTAAGAAGAAACATAAATTTTTGCTTTCTTGATTACCTTTTATTACCCTGAACAAAACAATATAACTTAGATATAACATTGGTATACCAAATATATTTCTTTCCCCATAATAATATTCCTTTAAACATGAATGGCATATGGTGTTTGCAAACAAAAAACAACAAAGCGTCCAGATAATGGTGCATGTATCAATATGGAGGCCTGGAAATATTCTAGAAAATTACATCTCTATGTACATGTAATCAAAACACTTTCCACTTTGTTTTTCAGCAGCAAAATGGTGAATCATAGTATCAAAATCTACAAATTGTTGTTAGAATGTTTTGTATTTTAATTGTTTTAACTGGCTTTTGAATATTGTGAGAAATGTTGTCCATTGCTCTGAGCCCTGTGTATGGGGGAAGACGATTAATAAGTAGAATATATATATATATATTCTGCTTCATATGATTTAATTGACAGGACTGCTAAAGCATTCAGTTGATCTTGGGACATCTGTGGCATGAGATAATTCTTAAGTTACTTCTGCTTGCTGATGCAATTGCTGAGCCCGCTTCGGTGGGGTAGGGCGGGATATAAATCGAATAAAATGAAATGAACAGGAATTGTCAATAGAAACTTCTATGCCACAACTGTATTTGGGAATGTGGGGCTCAAGGAACGAGATACGATGCACTGCAAAAAATTGGGGGCTCAGTGAACAAGATATGATGTAGCACAAAATCTCTACAAGGAATCATTACACAAAGGTTAAACAATAACCCGTTTTGTTTAAAATCATATGTTTACCATGATGAGCAGAGCCTTGTAAATGCATGAAGATTCCCCTCCCCTATTATTTGTCCCACTTCACACTTCTACTTTCCTGGTTTGCAGTGTGCCAAACGGGAATCTCCTTCACCAATGTAGCACAATAAAATTGTCTTTTTCTTCCTCTGAGCATGAAATGAGGCTTTGCTCACATTGATCACTGAAGAGTGTGTATTTTCTTGGATGAATGGCCCCTGTGATTCACAACACCATGCTCCACTGAACTCCCCCACAAAAAGCCCAAAGCTGTGTCCTGGTTTGGTTCCACATAACTTGCTGTAGGAAGACTCAGGGACAGCTGCAGATGCTCAAGCTGGAAAGTAATAAGGCTGCCAACCTTCCCTGGAGAAAATGGCTACTTCAGAGGCTTGATCTTATAACATTATGCCTAAATAACATCCCTCCCCCACCGTCCCTAGGCTCCATCCCCCAAATCTCCAGGAATTTCCTAGCATGAAGTTAGCCATCCTAGCAAGCACAAGCACATACACTTTTTCTTTGCAGCTACAGCCTGCCAGGCATGCAGGGGAAGGGTAGCATTATGGATCCACACTAATGGAAAGGAAAGCTGGGGGTCTCCCCCTTTCTGATACAGACAGTGATCACACACACACTGATCCCACTTTAAAAAGAAGGCTAAATTGTGGCCAACACCAATTCCTCATCACCATTTTACAGTGATTTTAAAATGCTTTGATACCCTGATCCACTGTAGGCTTGTGCTACAGAGCTTTTCTTTCCTGCAAACATTTTCAAAGGTCAAAACAATGAAGCTGGTGCACGCACACACTGTAAAATGGTCACAAGATAGGGTTGCCAATCCCCAGGTGGGGGCAGGGGATCCCCCGGTTTGGAGACCCTCCCCCTGCTTCAGTGTCGTCAGAAAATGGGGGGAGGGGAGAGAAATGTCTGCTGGGAACTCTGTTATTCCCTATGGAAATTTATTCCCATAGAAAATCATGGAGAATTGATCTGTGGGTATCTGGGGCTCTGGGGGGCCTGTTTTTTGGGGTAGAGGCACCAAATTTTCAGTATAGTATCTAGTGCCTCTCCCCAAAATACCTGCCAAGTTTCAAAAAGATTGGACCAGGGGGTCCAATTCTATGAGCCCCAAAAGAAGGTGCCCCTATCATTCATTATTCCCTATGGAAGGAAGGAATTGAAAAGGTGTGCCGACCCTTTAAATGTGATGGCCAGAACTCCCTTTGGAGTTCAATTATGCTTGTCACAGCCTTGATCTTGGCTCCACCCCTAATGTCTCCTGGCTCCACCCCCAAAGTCTCCTGGCTCCACCCCCAAAGTCCCCAGATATTTCTTGAATTGGACTTGGCAACCCTATCACAAGACCACTTGTGAAAGGCATAATATAGAGGCTGCTGCTGCCCAGCACCTTTGCTTCCAACCACCTTTGAACACTCCCCCAAGCAACAATAAAGCAAAAAAAAAAAAGTCCCAAGCTTCTATCTTATGTGCTGCTGATGAAGAGAATTTAAGGTTGACATGAGCTAGCAAGCTAAGGTGAAAAAGACTGGGTCATTTACTTCGAAGCATGCAGGAACAATTGATTTGTGCAAGAAGCAAAGGGAAAGTCAGAGAGAGCGGCAGGAGGTGGGAAGGAGACTCACAGCCTCATTGGCAAAGCCTGGAAGGGAGGGAGGAGGTGGGAAGGAGCAGGCCTCAGTTGGGGCTGAAGCTCACCAGAGCAGTGCTCCAGAAGCTTTAAAGCAGCCATGGCCCGATCTCTCCATTCTATCCTATGAGCCCATTCTTGATCTTTCTTCCCTTCTCCAGTCAGCTCTGGCAGGCTGGCTGGGGAAATGAAAAAAGAGCACAGCAGAGCCTGTAGAACAGCCAACTCCCCACAAAACTGGCGGCTTTGCCGGGCTAACTGGTTGAAACTGGGCAGCAGAGCCTGTAGAAGAGCTGATCCTGTGGAGAGAGGTATGGAGATTTTCGAGATGGAGCCTGAGTGTTGGGTTTGCTTTGCTGGCTCTTGAATGAGTTCTAGCTCACCATCTCAAAGGGTCATCCCAGAACACTAGGAAGCTGTCTAGATACTGTTCCTAGCATCTATCAGAACTTATTTTGGATCATAATTAACACATCTGGGGATGCTGCATCTTGAACCTGGCCAAATAGTCACTATCAGAAAACAGTCCTTAAAAACAAGTTTTAGTGAGAGCTATCCCCTTATGCACATGCAGCTCCTCCCAAAAATGTCTTTTTAGGGTCACTTGACTGAAAACATGAATTTAATGTAAACCAGACAGATGTCTCTATAGGTATGGCAGTGTGACCATATATCAAGAGATTTAAATACATGAGTGGTGATAGATTTTTGAACAGTCCACGCTAGTGTTCAGGAAAACATAATCCACACAGCCTTATAAACCATTTATTAGAAATTCTGTGTCCCAGAACTTTTTACCAATCTTACCAATCTTCTTTATGTCTCTCAGTTCCCCTAAATCCCAGCCTAACTTGACTTACACTGAAGTACATCAATTATTAAACCCTCAGACCCAATATTGATGCAAGTGAGATTTTCCCTCTGGAAGGCAGAATGCTTCATTTCTCTTAAAAATCGTATCCAAATATTTTATGTCTCATCTATGCTTTGTCTTTCTTTCTCTCAGACCTGGTGCATTTGCATCTCTCCTGCCTCAGCTGTTCTCAGCTGCCTTGACTTCTGACCTCTTTAGTGCCAACAATATTTTGAGATTCCTGCCCAGAGTTTCTACAAACAGAACAAGTTTTGCCCAGGTCAGATACAGTTCACCAAGTAAAAACCAACCACAAAAGTGAACACGCAGTAAAGACAGAACCAGTAACAAAACAACTGTGTACAAATAAGCAAATTAATGCATGCATATTGCAATGTATAAATATGACAACACAACATATACAATCTATAATAAAGTCAGTAATGTGCAATAAGATTGCACAGTTCACTTTCACTCTTGCTGTAAAAGGCAATGATACAAGTCCACAAGGCTTTCACAGTTCACTTCAGAACACACTGGAAGAGGCAATACATCTTCTCCACAGAGCTTACATGCTTACATCAGTTCAATAACCATTGAAGCACAATATGCCTTTGAGAATTTCTTGTCTATTAGCAAATTGGAGACTACACAGAACGTTGAAACTATCAGCTCTTGAGAAAGCTTTGTCTTGTGAAACACTGTCCTCAAGAGCCAGTTTGGTGTAGTGGTTAGGTGTGTGGACTCTTATCTGGGAGAACTGGGTTTGATTACCCACTCCTCCACTTGCACCTGCTAGAATGGCCTTGAATCAGCCATAGCTTTCGTAGGAGTTGTCCTTGAAAGGGCAGCTGTCGTAAGAGCACTCTTAGCCCCACCTACCTCACAGGGTGTCTGTTGTGAGGTGGGGAGGGGAGGTAAAGGAGATTGTGACCACTCTGAGATTCAGAGTATAGAGTGGGATATAAATCCAATATCATCATCTTCTTCAAGCCAGTGGGAACATATTGGAATTGAAGTCTGGGAGCATGAACAGCGGAGAAAAGCATTTACTGAGTCTATATCCACTTGGGGTTATTCAAGGGCAAACTGAACTGGTGTGAAGCATGTAAGCTCTGTGGATAAGATTTCTTGCCTCTTCCAGTGTGTTCTGGAGTGAACTGTGAAAGCCTTGTGGAATTGTATCATTGCCCTTTACAGCAAGAGTGAATTGCACATCGGTTATTGAACTGGTGTAAGCATGTAAGTTCTGTGGAAAAGATCTATTATGGTGTGTTCCGGAGTGAACTGTGAAAGCTTTGTGGACTTGTATCATTGCCTTTTACAGCAAGAGCGAAAGTGAACTGTGCAATCCTATTGGGCATTACTGACTTTATTATAGATTGTATATGTGGTGTTATTATATTTATACATTATAATATATATGATTTAATTTGCTTATTTACGCACAGTCGTTTTGTTATTGGTTCAGGTCAGATACAGAGCAAACACTGAGACCCAAAGGCTCAAAACTGATTAGAAACAAGGCTTTCAGAGTTCACTCCAGAACACATTGCAATAGGCAAGAAATTCCCTGACAACAAGCCAGCCAGAACTGTTTTCCTGTGCACTTCTACTCAAAAAAAGCCCTGATAATTTATATAAAATTACATTTTGTTCATAATTTGACCAATATTGTTACAAGATCATAATTATGTTCCTAGACCTTTTTTTGCATTAGATGTGATTTCAGTATTAACTCACATTCTTTTATGGTTCTCTTTTAAAAATTAATTTCCATTTGGGGTTATATTTCAGATCAGATGCTATTTATTCAGCACTATATGATGGAACTGACATGATTGAAATTATACGAGGTCATGAATATCTTTCCCATCCCTTTGCTGTCTCTTTATATGGGAGTGAAGTATATTGGACAGACTGGAGGACAAACACATTGTCAAAAGCCAACAAATGGACAGGTCAAAATGTTAGTGTAATACAAAAAACTAGTGCACAGCCTTTTGATCTTCAGATCTATCACCCAAGTCGTCAACCACAAGGTAAATGAAAGTATTTAGTAATATCAATATAATTTTAGAAATTACATTTATTAAATGGCTTGTGTTTCTGTCCTTTTGATTACATTTAATTGTTTGTTAAATGGATATATCTTAGCTGATTCCGCTAATAATACTTTATTCTGACTTTGACTTGTTATATTTGCAATATGTGAGTATCTCTTGAAATGTCTTTTAGTATTTCCCAGTTAGTGGTGTATATACAGATAGAAAATGAGAATTTGTGAAAAGTATTGTTGGTTAAATGACACATTAAAACTATTGCACCATAAAGATCACTAAAACAAAACATAAATATAGAATTAACTGCATCTGCTTCAGCAAAGTATTACCAACGTTTAATTGAAAATCAGAGAACATACCTTAGAAGCTTTAGCATCAGGTCAGAATAATAACTAATATGGTTTTAGGCTGTGTTGGTACGACATACCCCACATTCAGCCTAGAACCTTTTCATAATCATTATTTTCAATACAGAAATAGTGGAATCAGGAAGATGTTTACAAGTTGTTTTTACGAGAGATTATAAGGGCAAGAAAACTGAAGGAACTTCTTATGATTTCAGGGGAAGGGATAATCAAAAGTATGTTTATGCCTTTTACATACTACCACTGAAAACAGCAGGGTTCCCCTTCAGTTGGGAAAGTCATTTATACTGGTTATGCCATGCCTCCTCTAGCTTCAGGCGGGGCTATACAAATTTTGTGTGAATCTCCTAGATCAGAGTGAGGCTGCCCTTCCAGTCTCAGTAGTCCTGCAGCTCCAGCAGAACACTTGAGCCTAGCTCTGTTTTTGTGGCTAATAAAGATAGAAAATTTGCTGTTCCTGGATCTCCTCTGCATGGAAGAGGACAAGTCTAAGAAAGTCCCTGGGTCAGGAGCTATGAAAAGAAAAGATTCATTAACGGACAAATCTTTCCTGCCTGAAGCTTCAGGCACAAAAGAATGGCAGGGCATGACTGTTGTGACTGCAGTATAGCCCAGCAACCACATGCCATCTAAATTTAATTTAATTTTTCGATTTATACCCCACCCTATGGGGTTTACAACATTAAAAACCTTACAGAAAGATTAAACAAACCACATCCAGACTAGCAAAATAGTATCCGACGTAACTTAAGCACCTAAATAGTAAGGTGCCAATAAGGTGCTGGGGGAAGCGATGACTTCAGGGGACTCCCACTGGATCAATTGAAAACCTGGCGGAAGAGCTCCATCTTACAGGTCCTGCGAAACTTGGATAAGTTCCACAGGGTTCAGATCTCCAGTGGGAGCTCTTTCCACCAGGTGGGGGCCCAGACCGAAAAGGCCTTGGACCTTGTTGAAGCCAGTTGGGTGTCCTTAGGACCAGGGATCACAAGAAGATGTTGAGCAGCTGACCTCAGGCCCCAAGGAGGCTCGTATGGGGAGAGGCGGTCCTGGAGATATGCAGACCCCAGTCCATAAAGGGCCTTAAAGGTAAGAACCAACACCTTGAAATGGATCTGGTACTACAGGGGTAGCCAGTGCAGTTTGCACAGCACCGGATGCATCCGCACCTGTATAGGCCTCAATGCTAATAACCAGGCTGCAGTATTCCGCACCCGCTGGAGTTTCCAGAGCAGGATCAAGGGTAACCCCATGTAGAGAAAGTTACAATAGTCCTATCTGGAGGTGACTGTTGCATGAATCACTGCGGCTAGATCTCAGGTGGTGAGGTAGGTGGCCAACTGTCAGGCCCGCCTCAGATGAAAAAAGGCGGCCCTTGTAGTAGTGGCAACCTGGGCCTCCATAGATTAAGAGGTATTCATGAATACCCCAAGCTATTCAACTCTGTTGACAGCACTAATTGAGTACCATCAAGGGGCAGGAGCCTGATCCCACATCCTCCCTCCCCCGATCCAGACACAGGATTTCTGTCTTAGATGGATTTAACTTCCGTTGGCTCTGGCACAACCAACCAGCCATGGCTTGCAAAGCCTCACCCAGTTCATCAGGGGTGGAGTCTGGACGGCCATCCATAAGCAGATAGAGCTGGGTGTCATTAGCACTGTTATGTATGTGGACTCAAGAGAAGACTTTGGTGTTTCCTCCTGGCTCACTGGAGCCATATGGACTGAGCTTGGGGACTTGGGAACAAAAGGCTATAGGATTCAAACCCCCCGCAGCCCAGGACCAATCACAAACCCCCTCCGGTTTGAATGGCTCAATAACGTGCTTGTGCGGGAAACCAGAGATGTATATAAGTTCAGCCCGTGGGCCCCAAGAGCAGTCTTGTATTGCAACCTTTTACTATGTGATTCCTATTAAAGAGCTTGTTATCACTTACTCTGAGACTCTGCCATGCATAGAACCCACTATATTATAGTGTCGATGAGATTGGATCCGGATGAGCGAGGTCCAGGACACCCCAGCACCGCCAAGCGCACCAAGCTCCAGCACCACTGCGCAACAGGCACCGCCGCCCAGCCTGGTCATGGCCACCACATCCAGATCGCAAAACTCCATTCCGGAGTTTGACAAGGCACAGCCCAAGGCCTGAGAAGCCTGGGTCAAAAGACTTAAGTACCACCTCATGGCACAGCGAATCAAGGAAGGCCATCCTGCTGAGCAACTGCGGCATTGCCATGCTACAGCTAGCGGAGGGCCTGGTTGTGCCAGAGACGCTTGAGGCATCTTCCTTCGACAAGATCATCGAGGCGCTGGGCTTCCGGGTTTGGATCATGGAGGATTGAGCTGTTTCTCAGGAGAGGAGCAGACCAGAGCCTCTGTTCTGGGCAGAGAAGGCGATCCTAACTCCTGCTGCCTACTTCTCCCAGACAGGGAGAAGCCCAAGACATGCATATTAAATTCTGAGGGGATTTACTTTGGCTGACAAGAAATTCCAGTGGGGTTCCTTTTTGGCTTTGAAGAGTCCCCGAAGAAGGATCGCATTCCAACATCTACAGAGGACTTCTGGGGTCATTAAATTGACTTAAATTCACCAGGATTCAAAGCTTCTTTGGAACTATTTAACATCTATCTTTGAAGAGAATGGTGTTCAAAAGGATAGTGACTTTAAAGGTAAAAGATCTTTATCTATCACGCCGGGACTAAAATAAGACTTATTTGAAATAAAGACAAAGGTCTAGATTCAACTACGTTATGTTAAAGTAAAGAAGATAAAGGAGGGGGTAAATTCAGGACTAAAAGAATTTAAGAAACAAAGTTAAAAGATGAAAAACAACTTTTGTTTTAAATACCTGTGGTTGGGCCAGAGAACCCCCTCTGATACAGAGCTGCTGATTTGATGGACGTCATAGAAAATGGCGTCATAGATGTATCGTGAGGCTTCTCAACCATTAAAAACGAGACTTTGTGGCAAGAAAGGAAGTAGCCATTAGGAGAAGGGAAAACTACAAGCCTCTCTAGGATCATAAATCATAGAGAAGTACCAGCGGCCATTAAGAGAAGGTCAAAAGTTTAAAGATTTTTAAAAAGAAAACGGGACTTAAAAAAAAAGTGGTGCCAGCAGATATCATCATTAAAAGGTGAAATTTTTTGGATTATATTCTTGGAATTAATTTTGGGGCACTCTAGGAGAAAAAAGAATTTTTTTAAAAAAAGGGGGGGCAGAAAAGCCACGGACGCCATTTTGAAGAAAATAAAACTTTAAAAAAATAATATCTTGAAGTAGTGAAATCTCAAATGATTAAATGGGCAATAAATGTAAATAAAGAAATACAGATGGATACATGGGAATATTATGGAAGAACTCTATGAAACGTTCAACACATCAGAGTATTAAAGAGAACTGTTTTAAAATTATGTATAGATGGTATATGACTCCTAAAAAATTGGCAAAGATGAATAACAAGATGCCAGACAGATGTTGGAAATGCAGAAAACATGAAAGTTCTTTCTACCATATGTGGTGGACTTGTGAAAGAGCAAAAAAGTATTGGCAGATGATCCAACAAGAAATTTCTAGGATCTTGGGATATGAATTCAAGAAAGCTGCAGAGACTTTTCTGTTGGGATTACAAATGGAAAAATTTCCAAAAGAAGATAGAACTATAATTTGGTACTTGCTTTCAGTTGCTAGGACACTATATGCGCAGTTATGGAAGCAAGAAAAAAATTCCCCGAAAAATGGGATTGGATTGTAAAAGTTATGACATAATTTGTTATGACAAATTAACAAGAACTTTAAGAGACTATGATTTAGAAGATTTTAAAAGGGAGTGGAAAAAAATTAGAAGTTATGTAGAAGATGAGTGGAAAGTAAAAGGACTTTGGACAATTTTTGATAATGATTACACTTTAGAAGAAAGAAGAATATTAATTTTAGTTCTTAGTAATTAAGGGTACCTTTTAATGTTAGTATTTTGAGTAAATAACACTGGCGGGGGTCAAGTAACGGGGGGAGGAGTGATTAGAAAGAAGCATATGGGATAGATGAAAAGAAGTTATTAATGGAAATTGTTACCATATGTTATCAATAAAATTGTTTAAAAGATAAAATAAGTTAAAAAATAATATCTTGACTTAGGAGCCTCTGGGAATGACGATTTTGGGCTCATCTAAAAGGGCATGCTTTAATCTACAAGACTGTGTAATTGAAATTTGTTTTGGTGAGAGCCTATTTTAGCAACTTCAGAGCCTATTTTAGAAATGGGCAGACAGTGATGTCTGTGCATAAATCAGGAGCAAAACAGATTTGTACGAGGGCTAGGTTACTTGAAGAAGCAAAAATGTCTAAAAGGCAGGAGGCAATAGATGCCATGGAGGCAAGACTGGCAAAAGTAATAAAAGATTCAATAACAGAGAGTAAGAAGGAATTTAAAAAAGATATTGAATCCAGTGCAGAGGCGGTTAAGAAAGAAATAAAAAAGAAATTGAGGATCTCAGGAAAGACTCCCAAGCAGCGTTAAAGAAAGTGCAGGAGGTAGAAGAAAAGGTGAAAGACCAAGACTCAAGAATTGACACAGTGGATTTCACTATAAAAAAATGCAGGAGAAAGCAGTGCTACAAGATTGTAAACTAATGGAAAATCAGATAAGTCTGAGAGGGGTACCTGAATCTGAGGAGACTGATTTAAGGACATATATAATAAGAATCATTGCTGAGTTTTTGGGGAATGACCTTGATGAAACCAGTTACTTCTATGATTATATCTACAGGGTCAACTCAGTCTATGACAGAAAAAATAAACTACCAAGAGATGTGGTAGTAAGATTTGTGACAAGAGATATGGTGGGAAAGATTTTAAGTAAACAATTTGAAAATACACTGGAAGTGGATGGCAGTAGGGTAAGAATGATGAAAGAATTGCCAAGAAAAGTCATAAACAACAGGAGACTGTATAAAAAATTGACTGAAAAGCTGAGAGAAAATGAAATGATATACAGATGGATACTTCCAGAGGGTTTAAGTTTTGAATATAAAGGAAAGAGAGTTACAATCACAAGCACTCAAGAAATAATGATGGATTACAAATTAATATCTTGGAATGTAAATGGACTAAATTCACCACAAAAAAGGACAACATTTCATTGGATTAAGAAACAAAAATGTAATATAATTTGCCTACAAGAAGTACACATCAAACAAATGGATTACAAATTTTTATGGAACAAACAACTGGGTGTGGAATTTTATTCATTGGCCAAGGAGAAAAAAAAGAGGTGTTGTTTTTTTATGTTAAACAAGAATTAGACCCAAAATTGATTTTTAAGGATGATGATGGTAGATATATTGCAGTGGAAGTGATGTTGAACTACAAAAAAACTTTGTTATTGGGATTGTACGCCCCAAATGGATCAAAAGACTCTTTCTTTAAAGACATTATGCAACAATTAGATCAAATGAGCAAATCATGATAATGGGAGATTTTAATGGAACAGTTAAAAATATTTTGGATAGATCTGGGAAAAAAAATAATGAAGGAAAATTACCAAAGTCATTTTTTATTTAGTGCAACAAGAAAGTCTGGAAGATATATGCAGGGAACTTAACCCCAAAGAACGTGACTATACTTTCTTTTCAGCAAGGCATAATTCTTTCTCAAGAATTGATATGTTGAGGATTACAAAAGATCTTGGACTGATAACAAAAAAAAAATGAGATTCTTCCTAAAATAGGGGCAGACCATAATCCATTAATGTGGTCTGCAAAACCTGTGAAAAAGACCCTAAAATGGCGGATAAATGAAAATTTGCCTTACAGGGTCAGCACCGTGTTGGTCCACAGTCTGCCGGATGGGCATGAAGTTCTGATAGCCTATTATTCAAGGACCTAACAAAAACCAGAGTGAAACTACGCTCAAATAGACAAAGAGGGCCTGGCTGTTGTGGCAGGGGTAAAGAAATTCCACGATTACCTGCACAGCCGGCCCTTCACTATCTTGATGGACCACAAGCCCCTGCTGGGCCTGTTCGCCCCCAACCGACAAACACCCCAAATGCTTTCACTTTCAGGTGTTGAGATGGTCCATCTTCCTGGTGGGTTACCTGTACAACCTTAAGTATTGCCCTGGGAAAGTGATGGGTCATACTGATGCTCTGAGCCACCTGCCGCTGCCCACCATGGACCCAGACTTTGCCCTGGTGTTCCAAATTATGTCACTGGAAGCCCTCCCTGATTGCCCAGTGCACGTGAAGGACATTGCCGCCTAAACAGGGAGGGCCAGGTGCACATAACCAGGCCTTCAAGGCAAAGTGGTATGACCATGGCACCACATCCGTGGTGATTCAGTCCACCGTAATCCCTTACGCAAAGATCAGATCCAGCATGTGTCCTGCTTGATGTGTAGGAGTCAAAACATATTGGGAGAGCCCTAACATTGCAATGGATGACATTAGGTCCTTGGCCTGCAAAGAGGTTGCGTCCTCAGCAGGCAGGACATTGGCTGGGGTATTAGGCGGATGGTACACCAGCCAAATGGCCAAGTCCTCCTTGGCTTCCCACACTAGGCCCACGCATTCAGTGCTGGCAATCTTTGTATCTGAGTGTTCTGAAGGGATAAGAATCCCAGATCAGCAATGCCATGCCTCCCCACCCCACCCATCTGTCTGAGACTGGTGAAGGACCAAGAAACCTGTGGGGGGGGGAGGGTCACCTGATGCAAGGCAACTGTTTCACAATCCCGCACCCAGGTCTCAGTGATACAAGCCAGGTCTACCTCCTGTTCCACCAGGTAGTTTCGGAGAACTGAGATCTTATTATTGATAGACCTGGCATTGCACAACACCTGTGTCAGAGAGGGTTAATTTTTCCTGTCCCCACAGCCTGCATTTCTCGGGATGGGATGAAGGCAGGAATGGGGCTGAGCATATCCATATATCTGCCCCCTTCCCACATTATGCCTTCTCCCACCACCATACCTCCTACACCCCACCAGGACTGAGATCCCTGGGCCTAATGTTGCTTCCCTCATTCAGCCTATTGACCCACAGGTCCCCTAAGCCAACTAAGGGTAACAAGCCCTGTGAATCCTACAAGAATGGATGCAACTAAATCCAACACTAGAGTAAAGAAACCCCCCCCCCCTCCCTAAAAACCTACCATTGCCATCTGGCTCTTATCTGTCAGTTCCTGAAAATTAAGTTGTCCAATCAACATGTGAAGGAATGAACTAAATCAACATATGAAGGAATGAACTAAATTAATTTATCCTACTATACCCTAATTAATTCATCAAATTAATTAATCCAACTCTACCATAAATAATTCATAAACTAAAAAGATATACTATAATCAACAATCAGAATTAAAATCAATCTTCCACATAATAAAATGTTACACTATAAACCCACTCTCTGAATTAATTAAAAGTCCCACCCCATCTAATTCCGTCCCTATACTAATAAACCTAATACTACTACAAAGTGCTAGTACCAACCCATCAAAACTGACTGAGATTTGTGTCCCTGTCCTGCTTTAAATGGAAGATGCTGTTATTTTGTCTCAAGCCACGGTTGGTTTGCAAAAGGCCTTGCAAACTTTCTCCAGTTACTGTTCCTGAGAATGCTTGGTGATTAATTGTCTGAAATCTAAGATCTTTGTTTTTACCAAGACCAGGAAATGGACCCCCCTTTAATGGTTAATCAATGGTCCAATATTGAGCAGGTTAAGGCCTTCTATTTGGAGATCCTATTCTCAGCAGATTTATCTTGAACCTCCCAACTTAGAACAGAATTGAACAAAGCCAAACCATGTGCAAATACTATAAATAAGTTTTTCCATAAAACGGGGGGGGGGGGGGTATATTCTTGGATCTGTGCAAGCCTTCAACTTGAAAGTGATCCCCCCTATCCTTTATGGCTCAGCTATTTGGATCAAAGCTAACTCTGATAATATTGATCAATGGTCCAGTTTTTAAGAAAAACACTGAATATCCATGTTGCACTGTGGGCATAATTTGGACAAATATCCCTGGAAGCAAGAGTATGGCTCTTTGCCTTCTGAGACTAAAATTGTTCCAAGAACATAAGAAAATAAGAGAAGCTATATTGGATCAGGCCAATGGCCCATCCAGTCCGACACTCTGTGTCACACAGTGGCCAAAAAACCCAGGTGCCATCAGGAGGTCCATCAGTGGGGCCAGGACACCAGAAGTCCTCACACTGTTACCCCTCCCAAGCACCAAGAATACAGAGCATCACTTGCCCCAGACAGAGAGTTCCAACAATAACCTGTGCCTAATAGCCACTGATGGACCTCTGCTCCATATGCTTATCCATTCCCCTCTTGAAGCTGGCTATGCTTGTAGAATTTTTTGCTTGTTAGAATTTTTTGCCCCAATGTGTATTACCTTGCACTTGGCCACATTGAACCACATTTGCCATGTTGACGCCCACTCTTCTACAGGGGAGATTTCTGAACAGGCCTTAATCTGATAGAATCTGCCCTTGTGGCCTTAATAGGATTGACCCAACTTTTCATGTTTTGTTTGAATGCAGATTTATTGAAAATATAAGGGATTGTTATATTAAGGCTCTAATTCATCCATCATCCCCTTGCACACCGGAAATTCTGGCTCCCTTGCTTTGTGATAAGGATCCTAAGATCACTCTGCCAATAGCAAAATTTGTTCCAGTTCTTTTTAGCTTTTGTGTCCAAAAAATGAGGAATGAGAAGCTCATGCTGCTCAAAATTTGTTAATAAATGAGCTTCTAAAGGAATAAAAGGTGGAGGTAAAAGGAACTGGGAGCTAACTTCAGCCTCCTGAATGAGGCCTGAATTTTGTTCATGGTATATTTTTATTGTAAATCCTCTTCCTGAGACCATGGAAAGTTGCTGCTAGTCAGAGTAGACAATACTGGCGCTGATAGGCAAATGGTATAAAGCAGCTTCATTTGCAGATATACAATTTGCTGTTATTTCTGCTATTCCATTTAATGTTCTTTTCTTGCAAGAAACCATGATGAAAGAAGCTAATGGCTGATAGCTTATCCATTTGCCCAATTCTTTGTTCTCCTTCAGAATAGAAAACAATACACAGTGCTAAATGGCTAACACCATATGTTGAAGCGTCACTTGTAAATTACTGTAAGGTTTCAGTTTATGCTTTTTAATTCTAGCTCCCAATCCTTGTGCTGCTAACCATGGTAGAGGCCCATGCTCTCATATGTGCCTAATCAATCATAACAGAAGTGCAGCATGTGCATGTCCTCACCTAATGAAGCTGTCTACAGACAGGAAGATGTGTTATGGTAAGTTGCTTTCCTCCTGTTTAATACTTATTTTTTTCCTGCTGTTATTAGTGTAAAGATTGTAAATATTGATACTGCAAAAGTCCTATTCAGATCATTTACTGACAACTCTTGACAGTACCTCTTGCTTCACATGAACCTCATAGATTGTTCCAGTGTATTCAGCTTCTTAAGCTTTGATGTGTATTGCTTCCACATATACCCCTTTATTGCAGATAGCGTGTTTGCTGATCTTATCTCTACAGAACAGAGAGATTTGCAAGTGGAAAGGGCATCATCAGAAAATGATGATGCAAGTAAACTGCATAATGAAAAGTACTTTTAATCTCACTCTTCTTCTGAAGTCATCTTAACATCATTGCAGGACATAAGAACTAGCCCATAAAGCAGACAGCCTCTCAGGAGAAGAAATATATTTAACCTAGTAGATAATAGATGCAGAAATAATTCTCAAGCTTTCTGCCTTCAAACAAGTATGAAGTGTTTAATTTATTTATGATGTTTGATCCTACCAGCATTTCCACTGGGGAGAGAGAATTTCTTTAACCTGCCCCCTCCCTCCGCACACACACAAAGGTTGTGCTTGGAAATACAAGGCATAGGACTGGGCTGCAATAAGAAGGGAAACTATGCAAAACAATTCTTACTCTTTAGCTTTGTTCACAAGTTACAATAAATGCACGTACAATCTGTGCACACAGTGTATACTTTTAAAAAGCACCTGTGCTGAGTAATTATCATGTTATAGAACATATAGCTGACTGTGTGATTGAAACCACATTTTAATCCATCTCCTGGTCCCTGTAAAGTTGTGCCAATTGTGTACCGAGTTTGTTACAAGGTGCTTTACCTTTAAAGCCCTATATGGCCGAGGACCTGCCTACCTTAGGGACCGCCTCTCTCCATATATTCCCCAGAGAGCACTGAGATCCAGTTCCCAAAACCTACTACGAATCCCTGGACCAAGGGAGGCCAGACTGAAGATAACAAGGGAGCAGGCCTTCTTCACAATGGCTCCCCAATGATGGAATCAACTACCAGAGGAGGTGCGAGCCCCGCAAGACCTAAATCAGTTTCGCAGGGCTTGCAAAACCACCCTCTGTCAACTCGCGTTTAAGATGGAACCCGGAAATGACACTTAGCCATCTTATACATATACTGAACTGTGGCACTTTAATTTGTAGCTGTTAATAATTTTAATTGTTTATTTAATTTAATTGAATGTATTTAACTATTTAATTGTCTTTTATTGTAATGCTTGGATTTTAGTGTAATCATGGTGTAAACCATGTCATGTGAGCCGCCCTGATCCCGCTTTGGCGGGGGACGGCGGGATATAAGAATAAATTTATTATTATTATTATTATTAAAGTGACTATATCTGCTTAAAAAAAAAGATGTACATGCATTCATTGTACAGTGTAAGCAGGACTTTTGTACCAGTGAAAAGCTCGTAGGTACCAGTCCACCCCTTTTACAGAATGTATTAAATATATTTTACATTTCAAATATGAGCATCTCCTGTTAGATATTAGATTTCCCCCCTCAGACTGCACACAAAGTTCCACATGTGTACCCCCCTCCCCCATTTCTGTCAATGGAAGAGACAGCTCAAACATTCGCTGTCACTTCCCTGTGAATATCAGAGCGCCCAACCCTGCAAGCAGGAGCTGCACTGGCATAGTTTGTCTTCCAGAGGTCCTTCGTGGAGTCACATCAAAAAGATCAAGATGGGTGGCTGTGTTATTTCGACTGTAGCAGTAGAAAAGAGCAAGAGTCCAGTAGCATCTTACAGATAACAACATTTGAGTCACTGTGACTCACAAAAGCACATCCCCTGCCACAAGCTTTGCTATCTTTAAGGTGCTACTGGACTCCTGCTCTTTTCTACCACATCAAAAAGTTATTGCTATGTATGTGTGCTTGAAGCAAGAACCGGCTGATAAAGCCAGCCTTGACAGCAACTTCTTAGGGGCAGACCAGAGTGAAAATTCTGGATTCCTTGTGGAAGCCCCATCCCTCTCAGCAGACCTGGGCACCCTGATTAGCTGCCAGTGCTGCCACTGGGGCCAATCGCCATGACTCCCCATTGCCACTGTGCAGTCAGAAAGGAATTCTTCCCCTTTATTTGCTCCCCATCCCCACAGCTGCAAATGTAGCCCCTGATAAGTCCAGGGTCTGCTTCTTTTTTACATATAGCACAATGAAAGCTTTTCCCGTGAACCTATAATTGTGCATCTCTGCTTTAAAAACAATTTGTTAACATAGTAGTACATAAGTTACCACTTTGCATTTGTTGACATTCCTCAACATAGTTTCACTTAATTAGAATAAATTATATGTAGCTGTAATCCACTGATTTTATTATGTGCCTATGACATACCCTCTTTCATTCTTCTAGAAATGAAGACCTTTCTTCTTTATGCACGCCGTACAGAAATAAGAGGGGTTGACATAGAAAACCCATACTTCAATTATATAACTGCCTTCACAGTTCCTGATATTGATGATGTAACAGTTGTGGATTTTGATGCAGCAGAGGAACGTTTATACTGGACTGATGTAAAGACTCAAACTATAAAACGCGCCTTCATTAATGGCACTGGCTTAGAAACTGTCATCTCAAGAGGTAAACAGATGATAGATAGATAGATAGATAGATAGATAGATAGATAGATAGATAGATAGATAGATAGATAGATAGATAGATAGATAGATAGACAGACAGACAGACAGACAGACAGACAGACAGACAGACAGACAGACAGACGGACGGACGGATAGAGAAACATATATGTATGAAAAGTATATGCACACACACATGAGGTAAAAGTATGTATGTTTGTGTGTGTATACTTTTCAATTCTGTTAAGTATGAAAATATTATTTTCTGGGTTTTATGTTGCAAACAAAAATGTAATCTGATCAGAAATAGCAAATCATTGCTGTTCACCCAGAGTATATTCACATTACGCATTTAAAATAGTTTAAACTTAATCTATGGGGTCATGGGAACTTTAGTCTGAATATTCACAAACCATGGACTTTCAGTGGAATAAATTTAGCTCTTCCACCAAAGTATAATTCTCAGGATTATTTTGGGAAAATTGTGACATTTAAACAGGTATAAAATCAGTTTGTAGTTTTGCAACATAATATTGAAAATTTGGGGTACATTGGTTGAATAATTTGATTTTTAAAAACACATTTGACTCTGTAAATCATAGCAGCAATCTAGAAAAGTTATTGTGTCATTAAATCTTTAAAAGATTACTGTCCATGACATTTTTGAAAATAATGATACCCCACTCCATTCTGTATTTTTGTATAGGCAGCAGAATGTGGTCTTTAGCTCTACTTATTCTAATGAGCATTGGTCAACCTGTTTGCAGAGAACAGAGAAGAAATTAAATGCAAAACCCACCAATTCAGTTGACTGGTACTACTTAGAACTACTAACCATGGCTATTCCAGTGCATCCCTGACTGCTGGATCAGATTAAGGCATAATATCCATAAAAGCCATTGTAATTTTCCATTCAGCAAGAGCTTGTGAGCAAGGCTACTTGTTCATGGTCTTCCCCACAAGCTTAGTCAGGGCAGTTAAAAATATTTTGGGTGTGATCAGACATGCAGTTTGATCCAATTTTGTTGCTTCTCCCTACCCGATTTAAAGTACATGATCAGATAGCAACATCTGTCTGTCATGTCTGAGTCATCTGTGTTCTAGTTCTCCTCTCCCCTCCTCCCTTTCATGCAGGTTTATTTGTTACTTGAGAAAACTGGACCTTTTGGGCTGACTATTTGCTGTCTGATCTGTCTGCAGCAAACTGAAGCTGCCAGGAAGATCTGAGTGGTTTCAGCTGCCATTTTTTAAAACTAGTTCGCGATATGTGCATAAGTGGTTCAGCACTGCAGAAATTTAGGCAGTGCCTGGGCATTTATATGCCCCCATGACTATGTTTAGGAAAAAGACCCCCAGGAGGGTCGATTGTGAGTGAGGCAAGCTGATTTAAAGAGCTGTTCAAGGGAAAGTGTAAATAGTCCAATATTGGCAGCCATTACTTCACTACTGGAACTTCTTTCCTCATGCCACATCACAGTTCTCCTCAGTTCTCTTCAAGCAGAAAAGTGAAAAGATGGCTCTAGAAGACACCTCTAAAGTATCCATCTTTTGCACAGCTCCAAAGACTGTCAAAAAATCTCTCTGGCACAGCTCCTAAGAATCTGACCGATTTCGCACTCACCTTACTCCACCCTCACGTCCGTTTTCTCCGTGCAGCATCCTCCCAATTTCCCACTATTTGCGCTGGGGCTGCAGCAAACATTGTGGTTTTCACGCAGCAAATGGAAACCCCCCCAAAACAGTTTCCATTAGCTGTACAAAAATCACAATGTTTGCTGCAGCCTCAACACAAACAGTGGGAAATCAGGAGGACGCTGCGCAGAAAAGACGGACGTGAGGGCAGAGTAAGGTGAATCTTGGCTCAAAAGTAATGTCTCTTTTGAGCCAAGATTCAAAGCTGAGTGAGAAAGGCAGGTATAAAGGGCTAGAAAGAGAGTGATTTGGGGCAAATGAATACATTTGTCTAAATAGAACCAATGAAAATGAATCACTGGGTTGAGGGATCACAGACCTTTCAAACTGGAGCTGAGCATTGCATGGACACATCTGTGTATTCATGAATGAGATTTAAAAAACACTCAGCTTTGGTTGTGTGCCTATGCACATGCACAAACAACTTTTTTAAAAAATCCAGCCAATCACCTGACATGCCACGGCAGTCTGAATGATTTACAGTGGTGTGAGCACATTGTGAGGCCATTTGCTGCCGGATGTCTGATCAGAGTTCTCCAGTTCAAATTAAACTAGATCAACTTATCAGTGCTATCTGATCAGTCGGTAGTGAACTGAAGCCGCAAGGCAGATCTGAGTGGGGTTTTTTTGTTTGTTTTTAAAACTAATTAGCAATATGTGCATAAGTGGTTCAGTGCTGCAGGAATTTAGGCAGTGTCTGGGTGTTTATGCACCCCCATGGCTATATTTAAAAAAATATATTAGGAAATGTTGAGGCCCAGAAAGTCCAATGTCTGAATTGGACCTTTGTGTGCCTTTTGCATTCCAATGCAAGTCAGAGAGTACAGTACTTACATTTTGGCCCAATTCTGACATTAAGGATGTCAAGCAAGCAGATTTCAAAGTAACCAGTCCTTGAGTTGAAACAAAGTATGGTTTATTGATAATCCATATGCTTCTATTGAGCCAAGTATTGGAACTGATACAGAGTAGCAGTGGAATGCATACTTAAACATGGCACATCAAAGGTTCTATAAACAAAGCTACAATTACTAAACAGTCTTGTATTCACGTGTGAAAATTCACACAGCCCTTTCTTTATCTCCCTGCAGTTATTCTTCCTGGGCCCAGGCTTGGCCTGGGAACATGTCCCTGGAGGCTTTATCTTCAAAGAACAAATTCCTGCATTTGTTAGTAAAACCGAAAGGGGCACGAAGAGGCACCAGCTAGCGTTCTACTTTGATGTGCCTTAGCTTGGTTTGGGGTTAGTAACATTCTAAAGCATAGCAGTTATATTCAGATAAACATGGACAGTTATAGAAAGATAAAACATTGCTTGACAAAGGAGGGCCAGACAACACATTCCATTGTCCACAGGTTGTGTCTGAGTTCACCATGAGGACATTCAGTCACACATGTCCTGTGAGTTCCCTGATGAGAATTCCCCAGGCATGCATAGATGCAATCCAGATTGGGATTGTAGTATTCAGGGAGTCTGTATGCGTATATATATTTGAATGATTAGGCATCACTGGTTTGATCACTAATTCATGGTGTCATCATAATTATTATAAAACATCTGAACAAGACAGAAAATTGAAATACGATACTTATATTCTCCAAGACTCCTAATATCTTGCTGGGCTTTTCTAAATTCTCATATTTCTCACTTGTGTGTTCCCATTGATTCAGGGATTTCCTCCCCCCCCCCCCCCATTCTGCACATGTTTTGCTCCTTCTAGTGGCCAATTCTATATTACACAATTTTATTTCCAGTATACAGAATCATGGAGTTCGAAGGGACTTCCAGGGTCACTTAGTCCAACCCCCTGCACAATGCAGAAAATTAACAAATACCTCCCCTCACACACCCAGTGACCCTTGTTCCATGCCCAGGAGATGGCAAAAAACCCTCCAGATTCCTTGGACAAATTGGCCTGGAACAAAATTGCTTCCTGGCCCCAAAATGGTGATCAGCATATTCCTGGGCATGTAACGAAGGAAAGGGCTATGAGAACTAAGCACTGATGCAACCCTTCCTGCCCTTCCTCTCATGATCTGCCTAAGTTCACAGAATCAGTATTGCTGTCAGATGGCCATCTAACCTCTGTTTAGAAACCTTCAAAGATGGAAAGTCCACCACCTCCTGAGGAAGTCTGTTCCACTGAGGAACCACTCTAACTATAGGAAGTTCTTACTATTTAGCTGAAAACTCTTTTGATTTAATTTCAACCTACTGGTTCTGGTTCAACCTTCTGGGGCAATAGAAAACATCTCTGCAACATCCTCTATATGACAGTCCTTCAAGGACTTTAAGATGGTGATCATATCACCTCTCAGTTGTCTCCTCTTCAGGATAAACATACCGAGTTTCTTCAACCTTTCCTCATAGAACTTGGTCTCCAGAACCCTTACCATTTTTGTTGCCCTCCTCTGGACATGTTCCAGCTTGTATATATCCTTCTTAAATTGTGGTACCCAAAACTGAACACAATATTTTAGGTTAGGTCTAACCAGAGCAGAGTAAAGCAATACAATCACTTTGCTTGATCTGGACATCGATACAGCCCAAAATCACATTGGCCTTTTTAGCTATCACATCACACTACTGTCTCATGTTAAGTGTATGGTCCACTAAGACTCTTAGAAATTTTTCACACATACTACTGCCAAGACAAGTCTGTCCCATCCTATAATTATGTATTTGATTTTCCCTACCTAAATGCAAAACTTTACATTTATCCCCATTAAAATTCATTTTATTTGTTTTAGCCCAATTTTCCACCCTTTCAAGATCATCCAGTATCCTGTCTTCTACTGTATTTGCTACCCCTCCCAATTTAGTATCATCAGCAAATGTAATAAGCATCCCCTCTATTCCTTTGTTTGTTTGTTTCTTTATTGTATTTTTATTCCCCCTGCCTTGTGAATGGGCTCAGGGAGGATTACAATACAATAAAAAATAAAGTCAATAAAACAATTATAACACTTAAAACAATTAAAACCAGCTTATTTCAGAGCAGGAGACAAAATTGTTTGAACTTAATACAGTTTCAAGCTGGAACCAGTAAATCAGAAGGATGTCATTAAACTTTAATTGGGCTGTCTAAAGATGGAATGCTTCAGCAAGAGAGGCCAATTTAATTTGGATGCCCGCTGCCTCATTCGATGGCTTGGCGGAACAGTTCCATTTTGTAGACCCTATGGAATGCTAACAGATGCAGCAGGGTTCTGAGCTCTAATGGGAGCATGTTTCACCAAGCCAGGGCTAGGGCAGAAAAACCCCCGGCTCATGTTGAGGCTAGGTGAATGTCCTTTGGGCTGGGGGCAACCAGCAGATGTTGATTTACTGAGCTTAAAGCCCTCTGGGACACTTATAAGGATAGGTGTTTCCTCAGATACGTTGATCCCAGGCCATGCAGGGCTTTGAAGGTCAATATCAGAATTTTGAAGCAAATCTGGTACTTGATAGGTAGTCAGTGCAAATGGCATAGCAACGGTCAAATGCATGCCCACACAGGCAACACTGTCAGCAGACGCACTGCCACATTTTGAACCAGCTGGAGTTTCATCCAAATCATTAATAAAGATGTTAAACAAGAGAGGTCCCAGGACAGATCACTGAGGCACTCCACTTGTCATACCTCTGCAAGAGGATAGGAAACCATTAACAAGCGTGCTTTGGGTGTGATCTGTCAACTGGTTACAGATCCACGTAACAGTAATAGGATCCAAACCACATTTTACTATTTTGTCAACAAGAATAATATGTCCTGCAGTTAGCACTATGTTGTTGTTTTTTACTGATATGTGAACAGCAATGAAGGGCTAGAAAGTGTAGCAAATATTTAATTGGGCTTTGGTGTATTATAATTTCAGTGTTTATGTAGAGTTTATTTCAACTAAAAAGACTGATTTGAAATAATGTTTGAAATCAGAGTTTACCCTGTTTAAAATAATAGAGATGAAATAGCGACCTTGTAACTGAAATTGCAGTCTTTTAAAAGATGTGGTATATCTTTGGAAGAAGAAGTAGCTTAACTAAAAAAACTAAAATGTATTGGAAGAGCAAGTATTTTAACAAGTATTTTGTTGTTTTATGTTTTGCAGACATTCAGAGTATTCGTGGACTGGCTGTAGACTGGTTATCACGTAATTTATACTGGATTAGTTCAGAATTTGATGAAACACAAATTAATGTAGCACATTTAGATGGCTCATTAAAAACATCAGTTATACATGGAATTGATAAACCACAGTGTCTTGCTGTTCATCCAGCTAAAGGGTAAAGTGCATATATTTTCAACAGTAGAGTTATAATATTGTAAGTTTGAATAGGAAGCTTGTGGCACCATAACAACTAACAAGATTTTATTCCAGCATCAGCTTTCAAAGACTTGAGACCACCACTTCAGATGCAAAGAGTGCATGAAAGGTAGCAAGAAATGCAATTATATCAAACTTAAATGTAATCATGAGAAATAGAGAGACCATTTATTGCTAAGGTAGTTAATACTAGTAATGGGCAGGAAGTCTGACATTTGATCAGATATTTGTTTTTAATTGCAATATAAGTGTGAACTATTCTAGTAAAACCTGGTATGTTGCCAAGAGGTAAATGGTTCTTTTTCCTATAGGGATTTCAAAAGCAATGAATATACCAGGGGTAGAAAGAAGACAGTTTTATTCTTCCCAGATTACAGATATAAACAGAAAATAAAAAAGTGCTATACTTATGTCCCTTTCAGCTGCAGGAACCCCAAACAGCACCAGGTCAATTCCTGTGTCATCCACTGTGCTCAGCACTGTTCTGGCCTGAGCTGAAGTTCCCAAGAGGGGAACAAAAACTCTCTTAACTTATAGATCATTAACTTACAGATCAGGTGAGTGTGATTAAAACAATTTAGTGACTAGTCTTGAATTGAAGTCCTTTCCAAAGCCAAGAGAAGAAGGCATTCTCCCACATTCCAACACCAGGTGTGTACTGCCAAAAGAATACCTCTTATTCCTCAAAGTGCATAAGAACATAAGAGAAGCCATGTTGGATCAGGCCAATGGCCCATTCAGTCCGACACTCTGTGTCACGCAGTGGCCAAAAAAGAAAGGAGGTTCACAAGTGGGGCTAGAAGCCTTTCCACTTTGCCCCTCCCCCCGGAGGCACCAAGAATACAGAGCATCACTGCCCCAGAAAGTTCAAATAATATGCTGTGGCTAATAACCACTGATGGACCTCTGTTCCATATTTTTATCCAATCCCCTCTTGAAGCTGGCTATGCTTGTAGCCGCCACCACCTCCTGTGGTGGTGAATTCCACATGTTAATCACCCTTTGGGTGAAGAAGTACTTCCTTTTATCTGTTTTAACCCGACTGCTCAGCAATTTCATTGAATGCCCACGAGTTCTTGTATTGTGAGAAAGGGAGAAAAGTACTTCTTTCTCTACCTTCTCTATTCCATGCACAATCATGTAAACCTCTATCATGTCACCCCTCAGTTGATGTTTCTCCAAGCTATCGCACACTGTCTTGACATTTTCAGTGAGTTATCTACAACGACCCCAAGATATCTCTCTTGGTCAGTCTCTGCCAGTTCACACCCCCATCAACTTGTGTTTGTAGCTGGGATTTTTGGCCCCAATGTGCATTACTTTGCACTTGGCCACATTGAACCTCATCTGCCACGTTGACGCCCACTCACCCAGCCTCAACAGATCCCTTTGGAGTGCCTCACAATCCTCTCTGGTTCTTACCACCCTGAACAATTTAGTGTCATCTGCAAACTTAGTCACTTCACTGCTTACTCTCAACTCCAAATCATTTATGAACAAGTTAAAGAGCATGGGACCCAGTACTGAGCCCTGTGGCACCCCACTGATTACCATCTTCCACCACAAAGATTGCCCATTTATACTCACTCTCTGTTTCCTATTAATTAGCCAGTTTTTGATCCATAAGAGGACCTGTCCTTTTACTCCATGACTCTCGAGCTTACTAAGGAGCCTTTGATGAGGAACTTTATCAAAAGCTTTCTGGAAGTTAATGTAAACAACATCTACTGGGTCCCCTTTGTCCACATGTTTGTTCACCCCCTCAAAGAACTGAAACAGGTTAGTGAGGCAAGATCTTCCCTTACAGAACCCATGCTGAGTCTTCCTCAATAACTCGTGTTCATCAATGTCCCTACCCATTCTGTCCTTGATAATGGTTTCTACCAACTTTCCTGGTATTGAAGTCAGACTGACTGGCCTGTAATTTCCCGGATTTCCTCTGGAACCCTTTTTAAAGATGGGGGTGACATTTGCTGTCTTCCAGACCTCAGGAACAGAGGCAGATTTCAATGAAAGATTACTTATTTTTGTCAGAAGATCCACAAGTTTACCTTTGAGTACTTTCAGAACTCTTGTATGTATGTCATCCAGACCCGGTGACTTATTAGTTTTTAATTCATCTATCAGTTGTAGGGCCTCCTCTCTTGTCACCTCAATCTGACTCAGGTCTTTCAGCACCCCTTCCAAAATTAGCGGTTCTGGAGCAGGCAAACGCTTCTCATCTTCCACAGTGAAGACGGAGGCAAAAAATGCATTCAGCTTCTCAGCCATTTCCCTATCCTCCTTCAGTAATCCTTTTACCCCATGGTCATCCAAGGGGCCCACTGCTTCCCTGGCTGGTTTCCTGCTTCTAATATATTTGAAGAAATTTTTATTGTTGGTCTTTATGTTTTTTTGCAATATGCTCCTCATGGTCCCTTTTTGCTGGCCTGATCACAGTCTTGCATTTATTTTGCCACAGCCATTTGTTCCCTTTTATTAATCTCACTTGGACTAGCTTTCCGCCGCTTAAAGGAATCCTTCTTACCTTTTACAGCTTCCGTAACTTTGTTTGTTAACCATGCAGGCCTTTTCTTATACCTGTTTGTGCCTTTCCTAACTTGTGGTATATATTTTATCTGAGCTTCTAGGATTGTAGTTTTAAATAGCCTCCAAGCTTCCCCAAGGATTTGGACTTTATTTACCTTTCCTTTCAGTTTCCTCCTGACATGCCTCCTCATCTCAGAGAATTCACCCCTTTTAAAGTTAAAAGTGGTTGTGCTGGTCTTTTGGGGCAACTCCTTATTTATACAAATGGTGAAATCAATAATGTTATGGTCACTGCTCCCAAGTGGTGTGATCACTTTTACATCTCTCACCAAGTCTTGGGCATTACTTAGGACCAAATCCAGGATTGCCCCACCCCTGGTAGGTTCTGTGACCATCTGCTCCACAGCACAGTCATTGAGAGCTTCTAGAAACTCAATATCTTTCTCTCAAGCAGAACACATATTGACCTAATCAATCTGCAGGTAGTTAAAATCACCTATTATGACACAGTTTTTATGTTTAGCCACTATCTTTAAGCCTTCCATCATATTATAATCGTCCTCTATCTTTTGATTTGGTGGGCGATAACAAACTCCCATAGTTAAATTTCCTTTTGGGCCCTCTATTTTTTTTTTTTTTAATTTAATCCCTTCTAGCCTGGTGCTGTCACAGAGTGATTTAGGCATTGAGGGAGAAACTTGTGGTTTACCACACTATCTTCTCAAATTACAAATGTCTTCCACAATGTGCCACTACATCTGGGTATTAACTAACTTCACAATTGACAGTCTTGCATTGCAAATGCTAACTAACTAACTTGTCAGCTAATTATCTTTGTATTACAGATTTTAGCTGGTTTGGTAAATTTTTGTCATACCTCTTCCCTTAGCCAAAGGAAGACCATAGTCAGAATGGAATGCTTTAGAATCTACACTTGAGTCCAAATTCTTGCAAATAGTGTTGGTAGGAGAAGAAGACACAGACAATTTTGCTTGATTCTCCCACCTTAGTATAGTCTCCGCCTTGTCCCATTACATTTGCTGAGCAGACAGGTTAAAACGGATAAAAGGAAGTACTTCTTCACCCAAAGGGTGATTAACATGTGGAATTCACTGCCACAGGAGGTGGTGGCGGCCACAAGCATGGCCACCTTCAAGAGGGGTTTAGATAAAAATATGGAGCAGAGGTCCATCAGTGGCTATTAGCCACAGTGTGTGTGTGTGTGTGTGTGTGTGTGTATATAAATTTGCCACCGTGTGACACAGAGTGTTGGACTGGATGGGCCATTGGCCTGATCTAACATGGCTTTTCTTATGTTCTTATTTTCTCCATGATAGATCCTGGCTCACAGCGTGACCTTAGGGAGGACATTCAGGCCTGCTAGGGGAAGTCAGGAGCTTGCAGTTCATAGGATCCAACCCAAAGAAAATACATTTTTGTCATGCTTAAAACTTTAATTTATAAACTATATATTCTACTGTGTCCTTTGCATCTCTGTGCATCTGACTACAGCACTGAAAAGTATAGCATAACATATATAGTAAAGATGTGCAAAATTCAATACAGTGAGCGCTATTATAGTAATCCTTTGATGGCTAGGTTTTAGAAGTCTATTAAAACTTCAAAGAAATGTAATGCTATTATGTTGTCTCTCCTTCTGTTTTTCTTAAGAAAGCTTTATTGGACTGATGGAAATACCATTAATGTGGCAAATATGGATGGCAGCAACATCAAAATACTTTATCAGAATCAGAAAGATCCAGTTGGTAAAGAAATATAATTATTTTCATATATATCTTTAAAATAAAAGGTATCCAAGTGATATTAGTGTTCATAGTACATAAGATGGAAAGAAAAAATGGTTCAAAAAGTGAGAGAAACCTGTTCGCGTGATATTACTGAGAATGAAAAAACAGAGTGGGGGATTGTGATATACAAATGGGAATGCCAAAATAAATGGCTGTTCTTGTCTGATTGGGTATGTCACAAGACCACATGTTGTAGGTAGTTGTATCTTGCTCTTCCTCCTTTGGTAGAATATCATATAATCAAAATTTTAGGGTGGTGTTTGTTTGTGATCTGTGAAGTTCATTTTATTTAGAAATCTACAAGTTAAGCAAATATCTTGAATAGGATGTGAGATACAGAAAGAACAACAGAGGAAACAGCAATATCAGTTCAGCACCCCAACGTCCTAGGTAGTTCTTAACACACAAATTCTGTTTTTAAGTCTTAAATTTCCTCCTAAATTATATTCAGGTACATAGCCAGAACTTTTTAGGGTGAAGGGGGCATGAGTACACTGAGTGGAAGCTCAGTCAGGTCCAGAAATGTGATGGGATAGGGCCCAGTGATGTCACTTTAAAAAGTTGTATTAATAGTAGCTCTCATACACCCAACTTGACATACACTACATAATATTGGTGTGTAGTCACAGTTGTGTGTATTTAAAATGCATGATATTTACTAGTATTAAAAAATTAAAAAAAAAGGACATTAAGTGCTGATTGTAAAATGTAGTTGAGTTTAAAGTGTCGATTATTGTCTCCCATTTCTGGTTTACATGAGCAGCAGTTAACAAAGCAGACATGTGTAGAAGTCTTGATAAAGCAATATTTCTGCAATATGGTGCACCATCCGCTGTTCAGGGAAAAGTGACATGCTTATGATCATACTAGGAGACATTTTTTACTTAATTAGTGTACCTAAATTCTTTTCTCAAGACCTGTTGCAGAGCATACAGTAGGATTCTATTGGAAAGGATGAGGGTGGGAGAGACAGTAATCAGTTAGTGATGGGTAGAGCAATCCTGTGTAACACCTTGGCAGGAGTCATCCTCAGGGTGATCCCCAGCAATAAAGATTTAGTTGCTATATATGTTGGACACCCTGTGTCCTGACCAGAAAACCAAATGCAATCGATATATCACCTTCTTGGTGCATGCCTACAATGCCACCTGCAATGATTCAACAGGATTTATACCCTATTTTTATGTTTGGAAGAGAGCCTAGACTCCCTATAGACCTGTGTTTGGAGTTTCTGGAGATGGTGAAGATATAGGAACTTCCAGCATGTGGGGAAGATGAGACAGCAACTACAGGGAGCCTATCAGATTGCCACAGCTGGGGGAAATGCCGATTGCAACAAACATTGATATGATGCTAGAGTACCTGTTCATGAACTTTTGCCTGGAGATTGGGTATTGCTTTGGAATCTAGGTATTCCTGAGAAGCATTGATTGGCTGACAGATGGAAAACACAACCTTATCTCGTGGAGGAGAAACTAGAAATTTTACCTGTCTATAGAGTAAAGCCTGAGGATGGAGTTGGGTCCATAAAAACACTTCATAGGAACCATCTGCTTCCAATTGGACAGTTGCTTGCTATACCTGAGACAGGACCAACAGGGGATGATGGCATACTAGAGAAAGATGTGACATGTAATAAACAACCCCATTTGTTGAAACATAGACCACCTAAGAGTCCACATCACATAACTGAAAACAGTGACTCAGAGGCTGAAGATGGTGACTTGGACTTCTGCACTGTAGAGAATGATATTCAAGATTTGTCAGCTTCTATGGACTTGCATGTGTCCTGTGAAAAGGCACCAGAAATTCAGGAACCCCATCTGCTAAATGCTGAAGCTGAGCCCTTTATACCACAATAGGGTTGCCAGGTCCAACTCAGGAAATATCTGGGGACTTTGGGGTGGAGCTGGGAGACTTGTGGGGTGGCACTGGGAGACTTTCCCATTCCAAATAAATAATAAAAATACAGCAGCGCAGTTCCCCAGAATACCGTATTCATTTCCTCCTCCTCTTTTTTGCATTTAAAGGGTTCCCCAGCAGTTGCACTTCCACTAAATGAAAGTGAACACACACACTCACAAAGCAGCCAAAATAAACAGCAAGCCCACATTTTTGTGATTCACTGAGGCAATTTACTCATGGGAGTTTCTGGACATAGCAATCTGCTGTATTTCAGCCAACTTCATCAGACTAACACAGGAAAATGAAAGTACTGAGTAGAGCAGTCTAGGTTGTGTTCATCCCATAATCAAGCTCTATTTAACTCTTTACTATCCCTTTTACTATGCAAATGACTTCTGAAAGGAATGCAAAACAAATAGTGGGACTGTGTTCTCTCTCTTCCTCTCTCACACACTCACCAGGAGGAGCCACATGGCTCTTCCTGTCCCCCCCCCACTTTAGTCTTGCTGGGATTTTAAGGCACACACACACACCTTTCGAAACACAAGCAGTTTGCAAGTTTCTAAACCTGCCAAGATGGAAAGATATATCATGGCTGTTGGAGAAGGGCCTCCCCCTGCTGACCTGGTGTTGGGGAAGAGCCTGAAAAATGGGGAGATCCCCCACCAGTACATGGGGGCTTACTAGCCTATTCCACAAGCAGTACAGCAGAATTCAACAGCAACTGAAAACGTAAACGCTGACACAAACCACTATCCAACCACTGTAAACATTGAAGAAGGGGATGCATATGTACAGAAGAGCCCTTCATTCAGCAGTGAGATGCATGATGAAAGTTCCTCTTCACTGACCCAGAGTCCAGTCAATGAGGAGGTAACAGCCTCACCTGCTATCAGGAGATCTAGCAGAGAAATATGACCAATAAGAATACTGATTTATGATTAATCTGGTGTTTTGAGTTATGTATCTGTTCAACCATGGTAACTATTTGTTAATATTTGTTACTAGAATTTGGGCATGGGTTGAAGCAGTTTAGTCATGCATCACAGTTTCTATATACTATAGTTTGCCAGATTTTGGCCTGGGAGAGAAATGTTGAGTTTAGGGGATATATGCTACTTAATTTGCATATTGGGAGGAGTGACTGAAAGGGAAAACATTGTGAGGGGGTGGAGTTGTTTTGTGAGGGGCCTAGTTGTTTTGTCTCTCCAAGGACTGGCGTGCTGAGGCCTCAGCTCAAGAATGTTATGCCCCTGCTGCAATCCTGTGTTGCTTACAAAATCACTAATAGGCTTCTCACAAGCACTGGAAATGTTATTGTATTGCCACGTGGGGATATATTCAGCAGCAGTAGGCAAGGATCGGCTTCCCCTTCTTGTTGGGTGAGATACAACACTTAAATTCTCTTTCCATGGCCGGACTGCAAAAGTAGGTCTGTCCTCATAATGAAAAAGTTGAAGCTCTTACTGCATATTAATTTAATTTAATTTTTTTTTCATTTTATACCCTGCCCTATCCCGCAGGTGGGCTCAGGGTGGCTTGCAACAATGAAAAACATTAAAACGAATCACTTCAAAAACATCATAACCACAGATACGTCGATCAGATTCGAGAGCAGTTATCAGTACAACAAACGACACATATTAAGTCCCAGTTGTAATTTCATATTCAGTGCTGATGGATATAGGAATGAAGTTTATATTCCCAACGGAATGTTTCTTTTGTTTAAATATAGAATATGTACAACAAGCAAGGAAAATCATATTGTTCAATTTACTTGCGCATGTTGGAAGTAATTTGTTTTCAGTTACATAGCCTTTTTGGTCTTTATGAGTCTTTACAGGGGTTGGACTAGATGACCCTGGAGGTCCCTTCCAACTCTATGATTCTATGAGTACCATTCCCAATCTTAATGATTCAAAAGTGAGGGGGGGGGGAAGCATATGTGTAGGGAAAAAGAGACAGCATGGCGTTAACTGTCCTCTGACAACTGCTGAGTGCAGTAATTTCCAGATAAGAGTATTCCAGTTATGTTTCAGAATAGAATGTTCTTACTGAAATGTCACCATTTGAGAGAACACTCATTTCATAAGGAAAAAACCTAGGAATATAAGAATATTCACTCATATCTGTAGTGCTTTGTGTACTTCCCAAATAATTCCTCCTTGGAAATTTGTTCATGACACTCAGCATCATCTCTTTTAATCTCTTGATCATTTCTAATTATCTATAAAACATAATTTCTGTTTCTCCAAAGACACTTCATATGATAATTTGTGTACTCCAAAAGTTATTTCTGTCCTATTTATAGCATTGCTGTTTTGCATATATTTTAAATGAGAAAGTTGTGATTACATATAGAAACCTGTCATAACAGAAATTATTTTGCACTCTGGAAATCCATGGAACTTCCTTCCTCCACCTGTATTTCCCACTCTTGTCCTTTGCTTTCTTAACATTTTATTGGAATTTTTAATAAAGAGCTATGGTAATACAAATAACATTAGTGTACTGAGTATAAAAATGCAACCAAGCAATAAGTATGAAAGAAAAACCAAAATAAGATCAAAATAAGATCTTAATTATGTAGGAATAACAAGGAGAATATTGAAACAGTAAGATAAACTACACAATGAAAAAATCTTAGTGGATTTATCTGAAGTCGACAGTATGAAGTTATTCTGAACTAAGTAAGATTCTCAAAGTTATGTTCTCATGTTAGAATTCAGACCATGACTAGCACTTGTGGAAGGAAAAAAGTTATGAAGTGAAGAGATTAAAGATAAAGTAGTTTGAGATAATCTGATTGTATGGTTGGAGGTCAATGAACGGAAACCATTTTTCAGTGAAGTGGGAATTTCTGGGGTAATGTTCAGATTGATGAATATAGTCAGTAATCTTTTCCATTATAAAAGCATCATAAGAACATAAGAGAAGCCATATTGGATCAGGCCAACAGCCCATCAAGTCCAACACTCTGTGTCACACGGTGGCAAAAAAATTTATATACACACATACACTGTGGCTAATAGCCACTGATGGACCTGTGCTCCATATTTTTATCTAAACCCCTCTTGAAGGTGGCTATGCTTGTGGCCACCACCACCTCCTGTGGCAGTGAATTCCACATGTTAATCACCCTTTGGGTGAAGAAGTACTTCCTTTTATCCGTTTTAACCTTTCTGCTCAGCAATTTCATCGAATGCCCACGAGTTCTTGTATTTTCCTTTATTTTCTTTACTTGCTTCTGTGCTTACCCCACCTTTCACTTTCTTTACCCACTGACCGTTTTCTAAGTTTCCAAGTGGATAAATGACCATCAAAATCTCAACAACTTTATATTGCCTATGTAGACATCGATATTATGTTTTATGTTTTTGCTTTGGCAATCAAAAATGTCTGCTAGCATTTTGTAATAAAAACTCATGAGAGTTTGGCATTTCAATACTTTAGGTTTATCTCCTGGTCTTCTTTTAAGTTTTTTCTCAGTTTTTTTTTTAATCATCTCCTTGTTCAGTACCTGCCCACATTGTGAGGATTTTTTTGTCTGCACTCTCACACAAAGTTCAGAAATAGATACACGTATATACCTACAAAGCATCTGTCAAGTGCCGATATTTCTCAATAACTAAGTCGTTTGTTTTAAAGCAAAAGTAGGTTTATAGTTAGAAACTCAGGAGCTGTACCAAGGACACAAGCTTTGGGAGTAATGGGGTACAAACAGTTACACAGTTGCTATGTAGGATATCATCAAAGGTTAAGAACATAAGAGAAGCCATGTTAGACATACAGTTTCGCATACAGTTGATTCTCATAAAGGGTTGCTAACACTTCCCTCACCAATTTCACGTTTGAGGGGAGGTCTTTTGAGTAAATAATTATATCATCCAGATACACCACTACCCCTCGGTACAAATACTTTCACAGCACTTAGTTTATGAAGTTCATGAAGACCCTGGGGGCGCCTTGCAACCCGAATGGCATGACTAAGTATTCAAATTGTCCCATCGGCGTGTTAAACGCCATTTTCCATTTGTCCCCCTCTTTTATGCGCACCCGGAAGTAAGTGTCTCTCAGATCAAGCTTGGTAAAAATCTTTCCTTCTGACACAGTGCTTAATAGGTCTTTTATGAGGGGTATGGGGTACGCGTTGGACGACAAAATCATGTTGATCCCCCTAAAATCCGTGCATAGCCTCAGCCCCCCATCTTTTTTCTTCCTAAAGAGTACTGGGGCGGTGTGGGGGGACGGTGGCCAGCCGGATGAACCCATGTTTTAGGTTCTTGTCTAAAAATTTGTGGAACTCTGCCTTCTCGGCCCACCCCATGGAGTATAATTTGGCTCTGGGGAGGCTCTGCCCCGGGATTAGTTCTATGGCACAGTCAGTGTCCTGGTAGGAGGGACGTTCGTTAGCTTCTTCTTCACTAAGCACCTGTTTAAGTCTCTATACTCCTTCGGGATCAATCTCACTTCCTCTATGGTGAGGCATAGTTTTTCATTCAGGGGGGAGGTTCAAGGCCCCACTCCTCGTTCCATTTGTGAGGCTCGCACCTTCCATGAATTGGTCCCCCCACCTTACGTTAGGTTCTCCATGTCCCAGTGATCTTCTATCCCTACCGGCACACCTTGGGTTTGTTTCGTGCAGGGTTCCCCCTGCATCACCGTCCCATCCATTTGCTCAAATTGTATGGGATGCTGCAGGGGACTTGTAGGGAGTCCAATAGCCTGTAATAGTTTGGGTGTGATTATGTCTCTGGTGCACCCAGAATCTAGTAGCGCTCGTGCGTGTATAAAATGCTTATGATTTCGGTTCAGTAAAGTCAGTGGAATGAAAAACAAAGTCCCCGTAATTCTCACCCTCAGTGGTGCCGTTAGTTCCACAACCTGCTGCTCAGCACCACTCAGTGCAGGTTGCTCTTGTTTCCTGCCGGTTCTTCTTCCCAGGCTTCTTCTCCCAGTTCGTCAATGACAATGATATCTTCTTCCCGTGAGGTTGCAGACACTGAGCTGCCCTTTGCTGGCTCCTTCGCTTGTCCCTCCGCCTTATTTGTTTTGGGTGCGCTGGTTTTCAGAGGGGGGGGGGGCTCGAGGCCACTCGGGGCAGTTTGCCACCATGTGGTTAGGGTCTCTGCATCGAAAGCACTGCCAGGGGTGGGTGGTTTAGTTGCCCCCCCGACTGACCTGCCTTCCATCCTTCCACCTGTGCCCCCAGCTGAGACACGTCCCCCCTTACCCTTTGCTGCTGTTGGCGCTGGAGAGCCATTCTCTTCATGTTGGTCTCTACTTCTCCTGCTAGTTGCACCCACCCCACCAGGGAGGTAGGGCGAGCTTGTTGGAGGGCTCGATCCAGCATGCTGGCATTCAGGCCACTCCGGAACTGCTCAATCTTCATCTGCTTGTTCCATCCCCGTACTTTAGCAGCGTTGGCCCGAAACTCTGCCGTGTACTCTCTTACTGCCTTGGACCCCTGCTCTAGGTCTTGTAGGGTTATCAGCACTCGGGTCTCTTGTAAAGGATCTTTGTACTGCGTTAGTAGTGCCCGCAGAAACACTGCCACTGTATCTAGCTCTGGGCTTCGGGTTTCGTATAGTCTCACTTACCATCTCTTGGTGGCTCCTTTCAGTTTGGAGCTTAAGTAATCCACTCAGCTAAACTCATCAGGGAAGGTGTGCTCCCAATAGTATATGAAGCCATTAGCTTGTATTGAAAAGTATTCCACTTCTTCAGGGTCCCTGTCGAAGGTGGCATCCAACTTGTGTCCCCTATCGTAATCCCCAGGTCTCAGCAGCGGCGGCGGCTGGGGCTGCTGTGGTAGTTGAGGTAGGGGTGGAGGGGGTTGTTGTGGTTGCCCCTCTCTCAGTGCTGGTGGCTGCAGTGCCCGGTCGAGCTGCCTCCTCACGTCTTGGGTCATGAAGGTATTGTTCGCTCGCATTTCTTCCCTGAGAATTCTGGCCATCTCTGCCATCTCCAACCTCATCATTTGGAGGAAATCCTGTGGGTCGGGATCTTGTTCCTCCTCTTTCTCGTCTGGGATCAGATTGGGACCCCGTTCTTCTTGACCATCATTCCCACTTGCCTCAGAGGTGCCTTGATTGCTGTCATCCCCCATCCATGTGCAGGGGGGGCAGCTCTAGGATTGCCTCCCTCTGAGCGGGTGCTTCATCAGTCAGGCTAGTAGACCTTCTGGGGCCCCAATCCTTTGGGGTTATGAACAATCGCTGTATGTGCAGGGGACCCTCTCTCAGCTGGCCTCTTGGCGTCGAGTATGTGCCACGGAGGTAGTCTTGGGGCTGTGTCGGGTCCTTGATCTTCGCTGACTGGCGTTTCTGGGTTGTCGAGGGCATCTCCATTATCGGGCGCTCTCTCCGCCATCACATTAGAAAGTTTCCAATTCGGTTAAGTTCCCAGGTGGGATTACTCTCAAAATGTCAAGCGCCGATATTTCTCAATAACCAAGTCCTTTGTTTTAAATCAAAAGGAGGTTTATTGTTAGAAACTCAGGAGCTGTACCAAGGACACAAGCTTTGGGAGTAATGGGGTACAAACAGTTACACAGTTGCTGTATAGGATATCATCAAAGGTTACACTACAGAGGCATACTTGAGTCATGGGTTCAAAAGTTACTAAGCAACTATCTATTTTATTGCTAAGGAATTTTAGGGTATTGGAAATATCAAACATTCTCACACTTCTTTGGGGAGAGATAAGGACTGTCTTTGTGAATCCATGTGAGAGGCTACTTGAAGGTACTAATGGCCAGTCTGTAATATAAACATCTCAGGGTTTTACTACTTGCCTGCTGGCAGTAAATAAGGCGGGGGGGGGGGGGGAGAGGTGAAGAACTGATGACCTGCTTTTTACATAGAAAAAATGCAGTCCAGAAATGAGCGTGAGAAATGAGCGCGCATGACAGCACCTCTACAGCTGTCCTTTTATTGGGTTTAATGAATACCATGACTTGATAGGTAAAGAATAGGAAGCTTTTTAATAGCACTGAGAAACCCACAATCCAGAACTAAACAGAATTTGTGTATGTGTGTGTGTCATTGAGCTCTTCAACAGTTTCCCAGTCTTCACTAGATGGCTGTTTTGATAAAGTGAATGTTCAGTAATTGATTACTTTATGCTATGCCTTGTTGGTTTTTAAAAAACCTTATATGCCCAGCAAACTTGAAATACAAGTGCATCATAATCTTGTCAGAACACCCATCTTGCATTTTATGAGTTTGTACTCCTGCTGAGTGAATAATTGCAGTCTTCAGGCGGTTTGGGCTTAATGGATGTTCCTTATTTTGAATAAAAATCAGCATTCCAAGTAAATCTACTGTTAAATATTCCCAATTTAGATTTATTACTCGGTTTTTGAAGTTACTAAGAACAAAATGCTTAGATTCATTAATTATTTAAAATATACTTTCCTGATGGAACTTCCCCCCTCAAAACATCTAATCAAATGTGTATTTTCATGTATCATTAGACCTGTTTTGTATATGAATGCTTAGAGATTAAACTGAAGTTACCTTTCCAGGTAGACAGTACTTGCAGATTAACGACTTTTTTGGGGGGGAGGGTCATCTCTAGCCTCTCTAGCATTCAGTCTGCCATCTCTTGAGGTGTCTAATTTAGCCAAGAAATAAGACCTATTCCTGTGGTTCCAGGGCCTGTTAAAAAAGGATTACTGATTCTTGAATGGGAAATTGCTAGAGATTTGGGGGTAGAACCTCTGGAGAGTGGAGTTTGAGGAGGGGAGGCAGCTTATTGTAAAGTGAGGCCATGGAGACTCCCCTCTAGGGGAACAGATCTCTGTTCTCTCATGATCATTTGTAATTCCTGGAGAACTGCAGGTTCCAACTTGAGGCTGGTAACCCTATCAGAGAGGTCCAGGTAGGCAGCTGTGTTGGTCTGAAGCAATAGAACAATGTTGGAGTCCAGTAACACCTTTAAGACCAACAAAGTTTTATTGAGAATGTCAGCTTTGATGTGCCAAAAGCACACTTTAGCAGACAACAGTATGGGATGGAATTAGCGGTCCTACATATAAAGTGAATTAGTATGCAAAATATTGGAAATATTGAAAATGTTTTAGCAGATTAAAAGAATAACAAGTTGGGGTCTGGTGATCATTGGTTTGGGTGACTGTGTGGGAAAAAAAAACGGCAAAGGCAATAAACATCAGAATTGGAGATTGGTGTCATTAGGTTTCTTGATTGTGAAGAGTAATAAATTAGAGTCTGTTGTCTTTTCTAAAGCATGGGTTAAAATAACATTTTTTCTGTAGAATGAAGCTGGAGTCTACTCTGTTCAAATACTAATACAAAAATACATTAAAATACAATGAGTGTACACCTTTCAAGTATGGGTTGAACTAACAACATCCTTTTCTAAGAGTAGTTCGGCCAGAGATATTTCTATGCTATTATATTGCATAATATCACAGACATTCTGATAAACTATTATTAAAGAAAAAATACATTGGAATACAGAGGATGTATAGATCTACTTGGTGATAATGGGTTGTATATGTAATGAGTTAAGAAACTGTGACGGAAAGCAATGGGTTAACCATAAACTGAAGACGCACAGGGCCTGCGTCAGGTGACCTGAGGGTGGGGGCAAAGTGCTCGGAGCTCTCAGGGAGGGAAGGTAGTGGAGTGAGAGAAACTGCTGAGGCAGTCGTTCAGTGAGTTGGCTTCTGACAGAGAAGGTGCCTGTCAGAGAAGTCTGTCAGTGGGGACCTGACAGAGACTGAGAGGGTCAGTTTGAGCCTGCCAGAGAGGCTGAGAGGACAGCTGATCCTGTGAAGGAGCTTGAGGCGGAGACGGGGAAGTCTTCCAGAGACTGCGAGCTCGACAAAACCAGCCAAGAGGGCTGTGTGTGTGTGAGTCAGTTAAGACCTGAACGGTCACAAACACCTAGAGACTACTCTGAAGATCTAGTGAGGAGGTTGAGGGAGTGGATGTGGGTCTGAGACACCAGAAGGGCTGAGAGGAGAGACTCCACTCGAGGGGTGAGACTAGACACATCAATCCCAAGAGGCCAGACCTTGGCTAGAGGTGAAGAGTGAGTTATAGGGAAACTGTGAACTGTGTAACTGTGAGAGACTCAAGAAAAGACAAAGTGATTGTAAAGCCTGAAACAACTGAGCAACGTATTAACCTGTGTAAATATCTCCCATATCCCCAAGTTAAGACTTTGTGTTACAATAAATCTGTGGTTTAAGTTAAAGTTCTCAAGAGCCTATATTTTGTGGGAAGAACAAACAAAGCTGCTGTGGTCCCATCAAATAAACAAGTAAAATACCCCGAAGAGACTGAAATAAAGAGATCCAGTGAGGCCGTGAGGTTGGCGCTGCTATAGAAACCAATATCTTTTTTGGGACTGCCATGTAACAGGTTTTCTCTGGATATCATTCAGTCCCAGAGAGGTGTTCATTCCAAGCTTCATAATAACTTGTAATTCAGCAGTTTCCCTCTCCATTCTGTTCTTGAAGTTCCTTTGCAGTAAAACAGCTACTTTGAGGTCACCCATTGAATGTCCTGGAAGGCTGAAGTGTTCTCCTACAGGTTTCTCAGTTTTGTAATTCTTGATGTCAGATTTGGGTCCATTTATCCTTTGGCGTAGGTTTGTTCTATGTAGAAAGAGCATTGTTGGCATTTAATGGCATATATAATGTTGGAAGATGAGCAAGTGAATGAGCCTGAGATGGTGTAGTTAATGCTGTTAGGTCCAGTGATTGTGTTGTCTGGGTGTATGTGGCAGCAAAGTTGTTATTAGGGTTTACCAGTGTCCATGCTCAAATGAGATGTTGTATTCTTGGAGGTGAGGAGTTGTTTGAGATTGAAGGGTTGCCTGTGTGCAAGAAAAGGTTTGCCCCCCAGTACTTATGAAAAACAGCTGTCACTGTCCAATAGAGGTTGTAAGTCATTGATGATGTGTTGAACTGTTTTGAGTTGAGAGTTGTGTATGACCACTAGTGGTGTTTACTTACTGTCTTTTTTGGGACTGCCATGTAACAGGTTTTCTCTGGATATCATTCTGGCTTTGTTAATCTGTTTCCTGACTTCCATCAGGTAGATACTTTAGTTCCAAAAATATTTGTTGTAGATCCCTCAGGTGAGAATCTCTATAAGCAGGATCAGAGCAAATGTAGCTGTAGCATAGAGCCTGGCTGTATACAATGGATCATTTGGTATAGGACCTAACCACCTCCAAAGTTTGGGAAATATCCGGGAAGCATATGCTTCCACAAAGATCACATGATGACCTAGGGTTGCCAAGTCCAATTCAAGAAATATCTGGGGACTTTGGGGGTGGAGCCAGGAGACATTGGGGGTGGAGCCATAAGCAAAGTTGTGACAAGCACAATTGAACTCCAAAGGGAGTTCTGGCCATCACATTTAAAGCAACCGCACACCTTTTAAATTACCTCCCTACATTAGAAATAATGAAGGATAGGGGCACCTTCTTTTGGGGCTCATAGAATTGGTTCGGTCTTTTTGAAATTTGGAGAGCATTTTGAGGAGAGTCATCAGATGCTATGCTGAAAATTTGGTGCCTCTGTCTAAAAAAAACAGCCCCTCCAGAGCCCCAGATCAATTCTTCATTATACCCTGTGGGAATCGATCTCCATAGGGAATAATGAAGTGTCCAGCAGACATTTCCCTCCCTCTTGTTTCTGATGACTCTGAAGCGGGGGATTGGCATCTCTACTCACGAGTTGCTGAACTTCCAACTTCTTCAAAGTAACACAGAGCAACCAAAGGTTCAAGTTTATCTTTCCTATGCAAACAACCTCTGAAAAGATTGTGCAATCAACAGAGGGTCTGGGCTGCTTTCACGGGCACTGGGAGCAGCCATGTTGCTCTGCCCCCACCCCTATTCAGCCTTAAAGACACAGACACACCATCCCAAGAGGAAGCCTTTCCAAATGGAGTCTGAAGCCTCAGGAGGTGGAAAGGCACATAGTGGCTGTAGGGGCGGGGCTTTCTCCCACCGGCCAGCTGACTGGGAGCCAGAAGGAGCCTGGGAAAGTGGGAGAACCCCCTGGGACCTGGGGACTGGTAAGCCTATGATGACCCCTGAACTGGCCCAAGTCTGGCACAAAGTTTACTTTGTGTGCTGGTTCATGCCCACACTGACAACCCAGATCTAGTTTATTCATGTGTTAGTATCTCCCATTACTATATATGGGTGTGAAAGCTGGACAACTTCCTCTGCAACTTCCTCTTTAGCCTTTCTGGGTCTTTTTTGGTTCTTTCCCAGTCATTTGTCTTTCCTTCACCCTTCTGCTTAAACAGTTTTAAAGTTCAGATTATGTTTCTATGTTGTACTGATTATCTATTGATCATAGTACCTTGGGCCTGGACATTTTCTGTTGCAGCTCCACTGCAATGGAACTACCTCCTTGAAGGGGTGAGAAAGGCATCTATCCTTGGGGTCTTCCACTGGGGCTGTAGGAAAGAACTATTTAAAAGAGCTTTTGTAGCATCTTGAATGGGTTCCAGCTTACCTGTTCTGGTTTAGGCATATTTTAATTACCTGCTTTAATTATGTGTTTTAAATAATATCAATAATTCTATATTTTAGGCATTATTGTAATCAGCCTCGGGTCCTGACCACATTGGGAGAAATGTGGGGCATACAACTGTCCTAAATAAATACTTTTTCTCAGAACATGTTCAATCAAACACATAACTTATCTGTTGACCCACTTGTATAGGGCAGATATCAGTACTGATTGAGTCTGAATCAGCCCTGAAGCCAATTTTAAATTAATACAGAGTTGATGGCCCCTAAGCACACAGTTCACAAAGCAGAAAATCCAACAATAAATTGTGTCTATTTTTTCCTGATTGTGGATTAAAAGACAAAATATTTCAAGTGGATATTGGACTTTTATTAACATTCAAGGGTATCAAACTCATTTATTAAGAGGGCCGAATCTTACATAAATGAGACCTCGTGGGGCCAGATCATGTCAGGCCGGGCCATGTGCGTATCTATTCAAGATTAGGTAGCAGGGATACAAACTTTATAATGGACACAGACAAACACAATTAAAGATTTTTTAAAAAATGAAATAAAACATACTTAAAACATTAGCACTTGTTGGTCTTAAAGCTGCTTTCTTTGTATTTCTCTTATGGGATATGGGGAATGGGGCAAAGGAAGCTCTGGGTCTTTCCCTCCTTTCCCAGGTGACCAGGAGGGAGAGGAGCCTTAATTGATGGAGAAAACAGAGGTTTTGCTCTGTAGCTCCTGCGCAATTGAGCAAGCCTTCCAAAGCAAGCAGTGATGCAGAACGAAGCAAGAGAGAGGAAGAAGGAAACAGACAAGAGTCAGTTTCTCGAGGGCCTGATAGGAGCCCTCCAGGGGCCTGATTCAGCTCCCGGGCCTCATGTTTGACACCCCTGTAAGTAGAAGATAGTTCCTCAGGTTACACTGAAACATTGTTGTCAGACTCTTAGTAGTCATGTTGAATGTAGCACAATATGTAGATATCTACTGCATTCACAGGTCTTTTAATTGAGATGAACCTATTTAAATATAGGAATTTTGCATTGTATGAATTAAATTGTATCTCATTTTGTTTGGGAAAGATTAGAGTCAAAATGGCAGCAACAATGAAAAAGAAATATTTTGTTAACTGACCAGATGAAAGGTGAAAGGTTCAGGTTGAAAAGAGAAGTTGAGTATATGCAACCCTAAATTCACTGAGGATTTCATCAAGAGTACAGGAGACTAAAAGAAAGACCTACCAAACAACACAGAAGGAATGGTTGAACTGTCTAGAGGAGGATTAGAATTAGCTGGTTCAAACTACAAACACAAAGGAACTTAATGAGAATTTAAATTATCAGTAATATTATATGAGGTATAGTTAAACTGAAGTTCAGCAACATTTTAAAGACTAACTAAATTTATTCCAATATAAGCTTCCATGAGTTTAAACTCAGTTCAGCAGATGCATCTGGAATAAAGTTTATCAGTCTTTAAGTTGCTATTGGACTCCTAGTTGTGTGTAGTAGGCATCAAATAAATAAAAATAAAAGGAATGCCCTAGGTGATTGTTAGAAAAGATATCCAATAAAACTTTAAGTTGATACAAGATCAGCTCCAGGAATCAGCAAATAATAACAGGAAAAACACAAGCATTGTAACAACCACAAAACAATGAACACAAATTACAAGAGGAGGGCAACAAAAGTAATACCTTCCTTGAACAGATAAGCAAAATAACTAGAATTCAACTATCCATTTGCATATCTCACATGCTCATAGGTGAAATTTGGCAATTTTGTAAGTTATCTCTTGAGAGGAGTCAGCAAGGAGGAAAGAGACATGAGGTTGTTCATGTTCTTCCCAGTATAGTCAGGGGCGGAATTCTAACAGGATCTCCTTTGCATTTTAGGCCACGCACCCCCTGATGTAGCCAATCCTCCAAGAGCTTACAAGGCCCTTTTTTGTAAGCTCTTGGAGGATTGGCAATATCAGAGGTATGTGGCCTAATATGCAAAGGAGCTCCTGCTAGAATTCCACCACAGTTGAGAGAATTAGAGCAATATACTAATGTTAGATGTCATTGTAAAATGGACAATATATCAGAACATGTTCAATAGACTCTGCTTTCTCTGTATGACATGGGGAAAGCTGGGACAGAAAAGAGATAATGGGCAAAGTGGAATAGAAGAGATATCATAGAAATATTTCTATAGCAATGTTGGTGAAACAGATAAAATAGAAGCTAAGTCATTTGTGTGCAAGATCTCAAAAGAAAAAAAAATCACCTTCTATCCCCTTCATTATTTTTTGGTTATATAGCAAATATGTGTGTATCTCAATATTTGTGTATCTCAATTTTATACCTTGGCTCTATTGTCTGGGTTTTAATTACTTTGTATGTTTTTTTTTTTTAAATGTGTCCATGACCTGCTACTTTTTACATGACTTGCATTTTGTGAATGCCTTTTGCTGTTGTGTAAGCGATTGAATGAATATATAAATTTTGTGTAATGAAATTGCTGCAAATATATTCCATGTCTGGTATACATTTGGTTTTTTAGGTCTATCAATAGATTATGCAGAGAACAAGCTTTATTGGATTAGTTCAGGAAATGGAACCATAAACCGATGCAACTTAGATGGTGGCAATTTTGAAGTAATAGATTCAATGAAAGAAGAACTAACAAAAGCTACAGCTTTAACCATTATGGGTAAGTCAACGTGTTTAGGATGCACATTTCTGTTAAGATTTCATTCACCAGGTGCAATTTAATGTTGTCCTGTAAGATATGTGACAAAATTCCTCTGGTTAGTTCAAAAGTACTTTGTTTCTTTTATATATCTGTTTGAAGACATCATATTGTTAATTTTCTTTATTTATAATTATATCTATATAGCTCCCTTCTCTGAGTTCACAATGCTTAAAGTTTAGCAGCTGTTTTGTAGAAAAGTTTTCACCAAACTACTCTGTAAGAATTCCCTATTAAACTTCATTAAATTATATATATTTTAAGGCAGAGGATTCATTCATAGGCACCTATTTGGGAACTGAGTATAATTTTTCACATTCTCAGTTCCAACCCTCTTTTCCAGATCTGTAAGAAATTATTCATACCTTCCTCTTTAGTATTATGGAGCATGAAGTTTTTACCTGTAGCTACACAAATAAGTCAGTGCAGTAATTTGATCCCAAATTACAATTAATGCTTTACTAGAGATAGTTAGTTTCATGTTTGTACAGATGTAAGCAGGGCTTTTATTTTGGCAGGAATGCACAGGAACGCAGTTCTGACTGGTTGGTGTCAGGGGGTGTGGCCTAATATACAAATGAGTACCTACTGGGCTTTTTCTACAAAAAAGCCCTATGTGAAACAATGGTGACATCAGTGGGTGTGGCCTAATTTGCAGATGAGTTCCTGCTGGGCTTTTTCTACAAAAATAGCCCTGGATGTAAGCATTAGGAATGAACACTCTTGGTTATTTCTAGATATAACAAATGCAGTAAGAAATCAGGAGAACACGTCTAAAGGTAAAATGACAAAATAACTTACAAGTTCATCAAGTAGCTTGCAAGTTCATTATTTACTGAAATGGTTTCTATTCCACCTTTATCCAAATTAATGCAAGGCAGCTGATTTATATAAATTTCAAATCCCGATGGAACACTGGTTAGTGTTAGTGCTGAAACGGTGAAGGTAGTCCCCTGTGCAAGCACTGAGTCGTTACCAACCCATGAGGTGACGTCACATCATGATGTTTTCTTGGCAGACTTTTTACGGGGTGGTTTGCCATTGCCTTCCCCAGTCATCTACACTTTACCCCAAACGAGCTGGGGACTCATTTCACTGACCTCGGAAGGATGAAAGGCTGATATAGTAAGGATGTTTCAGCAGAAATCTTAACTATGATGTAGACATTAGCAAAACATCCATGTTACTCAGGCCCATAAAGTCCTTCTTGAGTATGCTTATTTTATATAAGCATGCTTATTGTATATAGAAAATAATGTTGCTTGTAAAAATGTTGCAGGACATTTTACTTTTCACTTTAATCTTGGGATCCACTGAGATTAAATTGTTATGGAGTGAGAAGTGGAGTGTTTTTACTTTTATGCACCATTTGGCTACAAGCATGTGGTAATAATTCTCTTTTGTTCATAGCTGATAGTGAGGAGCTCTACACATCCTGTAGTCATGAATAGAGGAATTATAATTCATTTTAAAATATGCAGAAGCAACGAAGACACAAAAATATCGCGACTGTGATATATTTAGTTCAGGCTTTAGTATTCTCAGCAGGTACAGTTATAATTTCTATAAAAGAGAAATATTACAAAAGCCTGCCATTAGAACTCAGTTTGTGTTGAGCTACAGTTCCTGAAAGTGGTATTCAAAATAACATCCAACAGTTTCCATTCACTCAGGATATGAAAGAAGCTTAGCTTGGAAATAAAAGTTTAGTTCTTACTGTAGGCCCAGGGGCATGGGGGGCACAGGTAAGGTATGATACAATAAACCACTGATAACCTTGGGCATAAAAAGGCCACAGCTTTATTGAATGCACCACATTGGCACAGCATGGAGCAGGATCAGACAACCAGCCTGCCAACCATTGAAGCCCACATCCCAGCCCACCTGCTGAGAGTGCAGCTGTTGAGTGGCGAACCACAGGGAACTGTGTAGGTGTCAGCCGCTGCATGATTCCTTCTGCCACATTATTTTCCACTGACAGCCTGAGCTGGGCATGCTGCTGAATTGCCTCCACTCCTAGACTTCTTCAGGGAGTTCCCAGAACGTGGGATGTGGGTACACCTGACCATCTCCCTAGCCAAAATGATCCATCCCAGTTCCCAAACCACCCAAAGCTGTGACAAGAACAATGCAGAGAAAACATTAAACAAGACCTGTAAAAACTGAAGCACAGGGAAGGTGGGAGGGAAGTTGCAAAATAACTGGGGCATGGCCCAAGGGTCAGTGCCAATTTTTGTAGGAGCAGGGTGGGAGGACATGGCCCTCAACACCACCTTAAGCCCCATCCCCATGCCCAGCCATCCTCATGCTGCTGCAGTCCCCTCCCCTGCATAGTCTTCTACTGCTCTGCCCCTTCCCTCCAGTGCTAGAGTTCACAAAGGCAGTCCAGGCTAAGTCCCAGCTACAGCTTCTTCTATATAAATAAAGGGTTTTTTAAAAAAAAACAGGAGAATATAAAAATATATTGGATCCGGTGTTCCCTCTGAGTTAGCATGAGCTAGCTCACAGATTTATAGCCTGCAGCTTACACATTTTTGTCTTAACTCAGGCAAAATGGCCCCAGACCACACTAATTTATGCTGTAGCGCACAACTTTAATGCCAGTAGCTCACAAAGAAGAATTTTTGCTCACAAGACTCTGCAGCTTAGAGGGAACATTGATTGGATCATGTAATTCCCTTTGACTGTGAGGAACCTTGTATGACTAAAAGACTCCTTTCATTCTCAAGAGTCTTCCATTAATGTGAAATTTCTTACTTAGCAAAAAGGGACCATTGCAACATTTATAACAGAAGATCTTGATAGGAGGACTATAACCTTTAAATGCATGTCAATGAAGTTTGAGTGGGAGTCACATTATAAGAACTCCTCATGTATCGTCTAAAGATAATCAGAGCCTTTATCCAGTTTAAGAAAGGTTAATTTAATTAACAACATTAATGCATCAAAATTTAAAATTCAATAGTTAAAAACAATCTGGTGCTAACATCATTTGGTGTTGCTTCACTTCCGATGGCTTCAGTATTTCTTAAATTTTCTCCTACAATAACAGTGACTCAGCATCAGCTAAAGACCAACCGGAAGAGTGTGGTCTTACAGGCCTTGCAGAACTGGGAAGGGTCCCGCGAGGCCCTCACTTCCTCCAGCAGTTGCTTCTGCTGGACCTGGCTGCCATCAAGAAGGCCCTCTCTCTGGTGGATTTTAGTCTTGCCTTCCTCGGCCCGGGGATCATGAATAGATTTTGGGATCCAGATCTAAGTACCCTCTTGGGAACATTTGGGGAGAGATGGTCCCTAAGGTAAGCAGGTCCTCTGCCATAAAGGGCTTTAAAGGTAATGACTAGCACCTTGAAGTGAATCTGGTTTAATATTGTCAGCCAGTGCAATTCCTGTAGCCCCGGCTGTATGTGCTCCCACCTGGAAAGCCCCAATAGCAGCCTGGCCACCGCGTTCTGCACTAGCTGAAGTTTCCGGGTTTGAGACAGGGGCAGCCCCAAGTAGAGAGCATTGCAGTAGTCCAGTCTCGAGGTGACTGTTGCATGGATCACAGTTGCCAGGTTGTCGCACTCAAGGAAGGGGACCAACTGTCTCACCCGCCTAAGACAGAAAAATGTGGAATTAGCAGTGGCTGCTATCTGGGCCTCCATTGTCAAGACAGGTTCCAGCAGCACCCCCAAGCTTCTGACCTTGTGCTCTGTTGTCAGTGACACACCATCAAAAGCTGGTAAGGGGATTTCCCTGCCCAGACCACAGCGACTCAGGCAAAGGACCTCTGTCTTTGTTGGATTCAGCTTCATCCTGCCACAGCTTGCAGCGCCAGGTCCAGATTTTCTGGGACACAGCTAGACCGGCCATCAATCAGTAGATAGAGCTGGGTATCATCAGCATACTGATGGCAACCCAGCCTGTACCTTCAGGCAATCTGGGCAAGGGGGCGCATGTAGATGTTGAACAACATTGGGGAGAGCACCGCCCCCTGTGGCACACCACAATTAAGCACGTGCCTCCGGGATGACTCTCCCCCAATTGCCATCCTTTGTTCCCTACCATTCCGGAAAGAGGAAAGCCATTGCAAGGCCGACCCCTGAATCCCTGTGTTGGTGAGGCGGTGGGTCAGTAACCGATGGTCAACTGTATCGAACGCAGGTGATAGGTCTAACAACATCAGTACTGCCGAGCCGCCTTGATCCAGATGCTGCTGGAGGTCATCCACCAGAGTTACTAGTACTGCCTCCGCCCCATGACCTGGGAGGAGCCGGTCTGGAGGGAGTCTAGGATGGAAGCGTCCTCCAGAAAACTCTGTAGCTGTAGAGCTACTGCCCTCTCAATAATTTTACCCAAGAAGGGTAAGTTCAAATTGGCCGGTAATGTGCCAATTTGACCGGGTTCAATGTAGGTTTTTTCAAGAGAGGGTGGACCATGGCCTCTTTAAGAGGTGCTGGAAAAAGCCCTTCATAGAGGGCTTAACAAACTTAAGTAAATAAACAGCCCACCCTTAAACTGAACAAAGGCTGATAGGCTCATCATCCCTAAGATTAGACTAACCCTGTTATTTGTCTAAGTAACGTTAGGTTTTAGATATTTTTAAAATGCATCTTTATAAAGTATTTAAATTGCACTTAAACTGATAGAGTAACATACATAATTTTATTTTAGATATCTACTTAATATGGGAACATATGCAACTATTTCAAAGGATTGCTAAAATGAAAGTCATCATTTTCCAGAGCCGATATACATTTCCTATGACAAAGCTGATACATATTAGGAAGAATATATTCAATAATTATATTCAAGAATAACATTGAATAGCATGAGATTCAGCTGAAAATATTTCCATCTTCATTTTAACTGTTGTCTCAGGTCCAATTTCCACCTTTTCCAAAATGCCTTGCTTTGGTCAATATGGGGAAAAAGGTGTTTTGACATGCCACTCACAGAAGAAAGGTTAACAGAGATGTTTCAAGGAAACAAGTAGTATTATGTATTCAGTTCCTTGGATGTGCATCCAGATACCTGCTCTGCTTTCCATAGTGATTATATCAATGGAAATTTTATTGTGTAAATTGATTTTCAGATTGCACAGTTTGGTTAAAACTGGAATATTTTACATTGTACGTATGAGCATATTGCCCCACCCCCAATCAGAAGAAAGAGACAGACACAGTAATGGGAAAACTAAGGGTTGCCTTAATTTAACAAAATGAAGCAGCAAGGGCAATGTGACAGTTGGAATGGCAAGGCCCTCTTGCCACATAGGTGAGCCACTTTGCCCCAGGCACAAGCTATGACTATGTGGCTTGCACCTGGCCGGCTGTTGCATGTCTACTACCACAAGCAGCACAATTTAGGCTGTGAAACTATGCAAGGGGTTCCCACAGGCAGTCTGCATTCCTAGCCTTGAGCTGCACAACCTGGTTGTTCCTGACAGATCCCTTTCCCCAAAAGAGGGGGGTTGCCAACTGGTGCTCCCTGATCCACTTCTCCTTACCCCCACACTATCCCAACAAGTCAACAACCTATTTAACTGGCACCACCAAGCCAATTCCCCAATACCACTTGTCTTTTTTTAAAAAAACTATTTTTCCCTGAAATGAATTGGTAAAAAATAGTTTGCTTTGCTCAAAGGTAAACAACCTATGCATGTCATTGAGATGGCATTTAAAAGACTGGGTACAATCCTGAAATCAGAGAAATACTGGAAAAGCCTTGAGATATAAGGAGCTTCTATTTACGGTCAGATAAGATGGTCGGCTAGACTAGTAGAAAATGGCAAGCAACACATTGTACAGAAAGACTTTCACTGTTGAATCAACTATACAAATTTACTGTTCCGGCATGAGCTACTGTCGTAACAGGGATGGCATTCCCATCCAATGTCATATTCTCCAAGGGCCAGTTCTAAATTTGGAGGCTTCTGGGTGTGCCCCTCCCCTGCCATGCCCACCAGCAGATCCTCTGTTCATACCTCTCTTTCTGCTCAGACATCCTGTACCCCCTACTTGCCTGTTCATCCTTCCCTTGCTTTGCTTGTGAACCCTTTCACTGCCCATGGCATGCTCAAAGCTGCCTGCCATGCATACAGCTGGGTAGTAGAGCACTGGCATGACAACGGGGGTCCCTGCCAGGAGCCCTGGTAGCTGCCCCTTTGAGGGTCTGCTAATGCCAACCGTGAGCCCTTCCCCCCATGCAGCAGAGATACGATGGCCGGGGTAGGGGATCTGTTTTTTCCCTAACCAATTTTCCAGTTTTCCTGATGGGAAAATAGAGACATTTGGAAGAACTTTAACAATAATAATTTTAAAAACCCTTTTACAAAATATTTCTTTATTGAAATGACTGAAATTTGTGATACAAGGTTATGAGACAAAATCTATAACATGAAACTGTCCGCAATTTTGAAGTGCACTTCAGAATATTTTTTTTTCTTTTGAAATCAGTGAAAAAAATTCAAGATGTTTTTCTCACGCAAGATGCAGCATGAAAGTATATGAGCTTTCCCTCTGTTTTTTTTCCATTGGAAAAATAGGGAAATTTGGGAAAACCATTTCTTAAGATAGCATAGGATACATTAGTTTGCAATGCTCACTTTAGGTTTGCTTCTTCTTCTTTACCTGTTCCTCCCTGTCCCGTTTTACTCTTCCAATCCCATCCCATTTTATCCCTTTCAGTTTATTTTCCCCTCCCCCAGTATAGTTACTGACTGAGGCTGAGAATTCTCAGCAAAGTTGGAAGTAAGATCTGTGTTGTTTTAACCTTAAACAAATATGTCCTTTCTCTACTTATATGCATGTCACAACAAATATTATTTCCTCGTCTGTTTTCACTGCTGGGCAATAATCAAATTGAGTTGGATGGGCATATTGGCATAGGGAAGAAACTAAGTATTAACAGGATCTGGTTTTTTTTAGTCTATCCTTGGTTTTATCCCAGATTTAGATGTTTATAGTTTTAAATGGCATTTTCTTTTATTATATAATTGTATTGCCTCCTACTTCCTACTACCTGGATTCCTATGAACAAATGCCTAATAAAGGTTTCGTATCAGCTTCTGAGATCTGAAAAAAATGGGCTAACCTGGGCAATCCAGAGTGCTGAAACAGGTATGGAAGGGCTGCAGCCATTTTGGCACCCAATAAGGCACACAAAGGGAAACAGCCTGCTGTGCTGTGTCCTTGATTAGGATTTGACCTTTGTGACATTTTAAAATCACTTTCAATGGCTGGAACTTCTTGTTTGGCCCTCAGAAGTCACAAGGGACTGTTGTAAAAAAGGAAAGATCAGGAAAATCAGCCTCCAGAAACTGTTTACACTGGCAGGTAATAGGATTCAACCCAATCATAATTAAATAGCAAAAACAAACACAAATTGTTTTAGTTACAGTTTTAGACCTTATAACTATAGAAATGTTATCTACACAAATTAAATAGTTAAATGGATTTGCATTCTTGGTGTGCACTACTGGCCCTTTTCATTGTGAGTCCATTTATTTAAAACATGTACATCCCACCTTCTTCCCCCCAGCCAAGGAACCAGGCACGCTCATAAATAAAATGTCATGTGATACAAGGAGTTTTGGGGAAAGGGAGATAGCAGTAATATTTGGTATGTATATAAGGCATGCCTTTATTTTGTGTCCTGAAAAATTACAAACTAAGTCACAGAAGAACTGTGGAAGGAAATGAGTCGCCCCACTTTTTCTAGTATTTCCATTGGCTATATCAGGGGTAGCCAACGGTAGCTCTCTAGATGTTTTTTGCCTACAACTCCCATCAGCCCCAGCCAACATGGCCAATGGCTGGGGCTGATGGGAGTTGTAGGCAAAAAACTCCGGGGAGCTACCATTGGCCACCCCTGGGCTATATATTTGGTAATGGCATTTTGTTTGGCATTTTGTTCCTTCCCTGCTGTTGCAAGCTGGTATTTCTTTTACTTTGTTTTAGCTTTCACATATTTTGCTATGCCGTGATGTTTGGGGTACCAACTCCAGACTGGAAAATTCTATGAGATTTGGAGATGGAGCCTAGGGAAGGTGCAGCTTTGAGAAGAGGAGGGGCCTCAGAATGGTGTAGTGCCATAGGCACCAAAGCCGCTTTTTTCTCCAGGGGAACTGATCTCTTGGAGATATCCTGGAATTACAAGTGATGATCTGGAGATCAGTTGTAATTCCAGGCCTCCTCTGTAGGTTGGCAATCCTACATGATGTTGTCCAAACTTTACATTTGCATAACACTTTGATTTGTGGAGCTGGGGCTCCTTTGGAACCAAATGAGTAATTCATCACAATGTTGAGTTGTAATCTGACAAAACACCACTGCAGGAGACATTGATTTCCTCTGGTTGATTGCCAATGTAATTGGACTTACTTGCAAGTATAGACAGTGCAATTTATCTTAAGTATAGAGATGTAGAGTATATCTGAAAACAATTGGGAAGTGGCTGTCGCTCAGTGGTAGGGTATCTGCTTATCAAGCAGAAAGTCCCAATTCAGTCCCTGGCATCTCTAGTTAAAATAATCAGGCAGTAGGTGATGTGAAAGACTCCACTTGAGATTCTGGAGAGCCAGTGCCTGTCTGAGTAGACAACAACAACTTTGTTGGACGAATGGCCTGACTCCATATAGGGCAGTTCCATGTGTCTAATGTATTTGCTCCAGGGTTTTGGTTTTTTTGTATCAGGAACGCCTTTGCCTATTAGGGCACACACCCCTGATGTAGCCAATCTTCCAAGTGCTTAAAGGGCTCTTAGTACAGGGCCTACTGTAAGCTCCAGGAGGATTGGCTACATCAGGGGTGTGTGCCCTAATAGGCAAAGGCGTTCCTGCTACAAAAAAAGTCCTGATTTGCTCTCCCATCCATGCACCCCGATGCTGTTCTCCTAAAAGCTTTTTTCAATAGGTATGGACTTTATGTTGCATTTCATTTGGGGGACTATGATAAATGAAATAGTAGTGAATAGCTGTTCTACTGTGATGTTATCATTCCACCCTTCACAATGTGATTCTGTGCTTTTCAGTTATTCTATTCTAGAAGTAAACATTGAATGCTGTTCTACTAATTGGTCTATTAGTTATTTCATATGATAGCAATGTGGTTTACTAATTATTTCATGATAGCAATGTGAGTTTCCTTTTGCAATACATTCCCTGTCCCTTGAATACATGAATTTCTTCTAAATACATTCTTAATTGATTTGTAGTATGATATTATGCATGATCATAGGCTAGTAGCATCATTTAAATATATGTAAATATGAAGCAATGCTTTTCTTTTTGCTGAACAAAGCACAGGAGAATTTAAATTATATTAAATTTTGAATATATTATTTTTTTAACATGACCTAATATTGAATGTATCTCATTAACTACCTAGTCTTGGCCGAGCAAAGAATAATATACTGAGACTTGAGGAAAGTGTATCTCTACTATTAAGAAACACATGAAAGACCTAGACTCAGTGCCATCGCTCTCAAGGGGCTGCAGGGGACAGTGCCTCCTTCCATTTTTTTACAGGCCCCCTCACACAGCCTTTTCAGTAATTTTCCTTTCAGTGTGTGTTTTCAATGCAGAGTAGTGACAGGTGTTGTTTTAACTCTGGTGATTTCCAGCTCCATCTGCAAATCCTGTTTCCCTGAAATTAGCATTTGGTCACACCTTCAAAGCCATAAAAGTAATCATTTGCCAGATCAATTGCTTCTTTTGTTCTCAGGCCTCTGTCAGTGGGGGAGTAAGATACAGGAGATTGTGAGCTGCTCTGAGTCTCTGAGATTCCTTATTTATATCTTTTCTGTAATACATTTGTTTCTATGGAGTCTATCATCCTTTGTATTTGTCATCCGTAAACTGTATCAAGGTATTGACATATTGGTTTGGTGTATGTTAAAGATTATTTCAAAATTTAAAAAAAAAATACTTTGTTGGTCTTAAAGGTGCCAGAGCATAGTGATGTTCTGTTTCTGCCTGTGTGATAGTCCTGGGGGCGCTTAGTTTTTGAGCCACAGGCACGAGAGCTGTTCTTTGAAGAAGGACCCAGCACACATTCCCTAGAAGGAGAGAATCCCTTGAATGTGGGGCCATATGTTATATCAGGGATGGCCAACATAAGAACCACATGCAATAAACGTCGTATCTTTGAGAGCAAGAAAGAGCAAGGATAAACAATACAGTTCTACACTAACAAGATTACATATGCTTGACACAATGGCTGGGGCTGGAGAGCTACCATTGGCCACCCCTGAGATAGGGTTTTGAATTGAAAGGCATCATGTACTCAGAGTTTATTAGAGGATTTTGTTGACGATGATGTTTCTTTTCATAGCTGCAGCTATTAATGGGTGGGATCAGGCAAGGGAGAGAGTTCCACATGCTTTCAGCCTTTCACAGGGGGTGGTTCTCTCTCATGAGAAGTGGACAGGCCATACCGGACAGATGTGGACAGGACAGGGAGAAGGAAAGAAGGCGTTCAACGCATGGAGAAGGGACGAGGCAGCAGTGATCAAAACAAAGCTCTTTTATTAAGTACAGCATGGCCGTGGCTGGACTCAAGACGGAGGAACTGGGCCGACAGGGCCAACTATGTACACTTCAAGGATCCCATGCTAGGACGTCATTGGATCATTCAAACCAGCAGGGGGCCCGTGATTGGATCAGGGCAGCAGGGACTGGACCCTACTGTCCATTGTTCCTGAGTCCCCAAGCTCAGTCCTACAGGCTCCAATGAGCCAGGCAGGAATCTATTAATACATACTCTTGGTCTGCATACATAACACCTATCTAATCCTCTTTCGAAACTGTTTATGCTTGTAGCTGCCACCCTTCCTGTGGCAGTGAATTTCGCATTTTAATCACTCTTTGTGTGAAGTAGTACTTCCTTTTATATGTTCTAAGTCTACTGCTTATTAATTGCACTTCTTGTATTGTGAGAAACGGAGAAAAGTGCTTCTTTATCTGCCTTCTCTATCCCACGCATGATTTTGTAAACCTGACACATTATGAACATACGAACATATTATGAACATATGAAGCTGCCTTATACTGAATCAGACCCTCGGTCCATCAAAGCAGTCTTGTCTTCTCAGCCTGGCAGCGGCTCTCCAGGGTCTCAAGCTGAGGTTTTTCACACCTATTTGCCTGGACCATTTTTTGGAGATGTCAGGGATTGAACCTGGGACCTTCTGCTTCCCAAGCAGATGCTCTACCACTGAGCCACCGTCCCTCCCCTAAACCTGTATCATGTCTCCTCTCAGTCATCATTTCTCCAAGATAAAGAGCCCTAACCTCCTTAACATTTCTTCATAGGGAAGGTGTTCCATCTGCTTAATCGTATTAGTTGCCCTTTTCGGCACCTTTTCCAATGCTATATCTTTTTTTGAGGTGCAGTGACCAGAATTGTACACAGTGTTCCAAATTAGGCTGCAACACTGATTTATACAGGGGCATAATGATACTGGTTGATTTGTTTTCAATCCATTTCCTACTAATTCACAGCATATCATTTTTCTTTTTTATTGCAGTGGAACACTAAGTCCATATCTTCAGTGAGTTATCTACTAGGGATGTGCATTCAGTTTTGCTGAACCGAACAAACCCCCCCCCAAACAGCTGAGTTGGCTATATCCAGGCCATATAGAGCCAAATCATATTCTCTGATATGATTCAGATTCCAAATACAGCAGCCATGAATAGCTGCTGAAATTCGGCAGCCACTTGGCTCCATTATACCCTATGGGCTATTGAAGTCAATGGAAAAATATAATGAATTGTGACTGAGAGGGAAGGGGTTTGAGGTAGAGGCTCCCAAGTGTTTTGTCTTGGTTTCAAAAAATTTCTTTCTTACAGTGCAGTGTTACAGAATCCCCCACAGGTATTTCTTCTGTATGCAACTCCTTCACATGTGGAAAGTCTATGCCACATCTCTGCTGCTTCGCACTAGTGCATTCAGTGCACTGGTTCTGTGCTGCAGTCCCTACAGAAAGCCCCCATCCCAGTTTTAAATCTGAAAGAGTCTCTAATTTGAACTAAGGTCCTGTGCATTGTACTACCATTGCCAAGCTGCACTTGTTCTGCTGGGCGACTATGTTCCTTGCAAGCTAGCTCTCTCAGCACAGTTGACTGGACTGCAGAGATTTTCTAGGAGAATCTGACTGCTACCTGAGGTATATTTTCCCATCATAGATGGTGCCCCTAGAGTTGAACCCCTGTTCCAATCCTTTTGGAAGGTGGGGGTTCTGCGGGGGAGAGGTACCAGAAGCTGTCCTGCAAATTTGGTGCCTCTCATTCAAACCCTCTTCCCCCCAGAGTCAGTTTTCCTGATGCAAATTACAGTGGGGAAAGTGACTAATTGCTCTCTTCCCCTCCCCCCCACCATCATAGGGAAAAAGAGCCCTCTTTTGGTGCCCCTAGAATTCGAACCCCTAGTCCAATCTTTTTGAAACTTGGGGGTTCTGTGGGGGAAAGTTTCCTGCAGCAGCCCTATAAATTTATAGCCTCGACCGCAAACCCCCTCCCCCAGCTGCAATTCATTATGCCCTATTTTGCCATTGACTTCAACGGCCCATAGGGTGTAACTGACCCGTATATTTGGGAATAGCCAAATATCTCCTGAATCAGGTTCTATTCAGCCCCTCTGAATTTTAAAGCCCTGAATACCCCAAATCTGAATTTTCCTGAATTTTATTTTGTTTTATTTTTGCACACTCCTATTATCTACCACAACTCCAAAATCTCTCTCCTGGTCACTTACTGAGAGTTTGGATTCCATTAACATATATTTAAAGTAAGAATTTTTTTGTTCAAATGGGCATTTCTTTGCGGCTTCCCACATTGAACCTCCTTTGCCTATACACCCACTCTCAACAGATCCCTCCTTTGAAATTATCTCCTTCAAAGGCATGAGAAGTGGGAAAGTAGCTATCCCCTCTGTGTGTTTTTTTTGGCAGCCAAGAAGGAAGTCAGTCGTCAGAGACTCTTTCGCACCTCTTACAAAAGCTAATTGAGCTACAGTAAACATCTCCCTTCTCTCCCTCCCCAAGTGAAGGCATTCCCTCCCCCTCCCCCCCCCACCTCAAGGGGAGCTGATCTCTGCCATCTATTTGGATAGCAGTTGTAATTCTGAGTGATCTTTGTCTCTGGGAAAAGCTGAGACAGGCCAGATGAAAAGATAAAAAAACACCTTTTCTTCGTAGATCTGTCCCTACAGATAAGTGGACTCCACTTCTGTTGCCTTATCAAAGTTCTTTCCCCACCCACTTGACTGCTCAGGTCAAAATATTTTTTCCCAGACCCAAGCTCCCCCCCCCCCTGCACCTCAAGGGGAGCTGGTACTTTTCCAAGTTAGTGGGAAAATTCCTGAAGATTCTGTGGTGGAATTTGAGGAGGGCATAGGAATTAGGGCTTCAGAGTGGGGTCTGGACCCAGGTCCTTGCTGTGGAAGCTGATTGAGGGATTTCAGACCAGTCACAGACTTCCAGCCTAACCTGCCTCACAGGGTTGTTGTTCAGATCTGAAGAGTGCCAGAGGTGGCACTCCGAGCCCTCTCTGTGGGCATGTGCACTCCCTCGCCCCCCCCCCTCCATGCACCAGGCTCTGGAGTCATATCTCATTGAAGCTCCTTGTCTCCCCAAACTCAGGCTCCTTTTCCCAAATCTCCAGGTATTTCCCAACCCAAACCTGGCAACCCTAACTGGGCCTCCTTCAGAGAGACAACAGGGCACTCCAAACTTTTTGAGCTCATGGGCACCTTTGGAATTCTGATGTGGGGTGGGTGGGTGCAACCACAATGCAGCCCCCAAGCACAACAATGCAGCCTTCAAGCACAACACACAGAAGAAAATTTCTTACAGGTGTTCCTGCAGTTTTAGAGAGAGGGTTGGATGGGACCCACTAGGGCAGGGGTGGCCAAACTTGCTTAACGTAAGAGCCACGTAAAAAAAAAAAGTGAAAGAGATGGAAGGGAGAGTGAAAGTACATGATTCCACCTTGTTAAAAATACAAGAAAAAGTGGCAATTCATGACAACAAATTGATGGAGACCCAGATATGTCTGAGAGGAGTATATGAGGATGAAAAAACTGATTTGAAAGAATAAATAATAAAAATAATTGCAGAATTTTTGGAGGAAGATCCTGGAGGGACTAGAAACATGTATGACTATATGTATAGAGTGAACTCACTATATGCCAAAAAAAAAAAAATCTACCAAGAGATGTGGTTATAAGATATATGACAAAAGAAATGGTGGGAAAATTCATGAATAAAAACTTTGAAAAGATATTGATAGTGGGAAGCAGCTGAGTAAGAATTATGAAGGAGTTGCCAAGACAAGTGATAAATGACAGAAGAGCATATAAGAAATTGACAGAAAAATTATAGGACAATGAAATGAGGTATAGATGGATAATACCTGAAGGTTTGATCTTTGAGCTACAAGGAAAAAGGATTACAATTATGAGCACACAGGAACTGCGTGGATTTTATGAAGAACATAAAGAATTTGCACCATGATGGATTACAAATTATTATCTTGGAATGTAAATGGACTAAATTCACCACAAAAAAGAAAGGCAATGTTTCATTGGATTAAAAAGCAAAATTGTAATATAGTTTGCTTACAAGAAGTACATATCAAACAAAAGGATTACAAATTTTTATGGAATAAACAATTGGGACTAGAATTACACTCATTGGCTGAACAGAAGAAAAGGGAGTGATTTTTTATATTAAACAAGAATTGGACCCGAAACTAGTGTTTAAAGATAAAGATGGAAGATTTGTAGCGGTAGAAATAATATTAAATGCAAAAAAAACGTTGTTACTGGGACTGTATGCACCAAATGGAGCAAAGGATGCATTTTTAAAGACAGTATACAACAATTTGATGAAGTGACATATGATCAAATTTTGATAATGGGGGACTTTAATGGCACAATTAAGAACACACTGGATAGGTCTGGGGGAAAGAAAATAATAAGGAAGGAAAATTGCCAAAGTCTTTTTTTGAATTGGTCAAACAAGAAAACCTGGAGGATATATGGAGGAAATTTAATCCTGAAGTGTGGGACTATACCTTTTTTTCAGCAAGACATAAAACTTTTTCCAGAATTCACATGTTGTGGGGTACTAAAGATTTAGGCCTTATAACAAAGAAAATAGAGATTTTACCTAAAATAGGGGCTGATCATAACCCAATAATGTGGATTACAAAATTGTCTAAAAAGTCGAGAAGATGGAGATTGAACGGAGATTTACTACAGAATAAAGAAATAGTGACATCTCTAGAAAATGAAACTAAAGCTTTCTTCCAAATAAACAATAAAGAAGATATAGAATTTCAGATGGTGTGGGATGCTTATAAAGCAGTAATGAGAGAAATATTGATTACATTGAATAATAAAGTCAAGAGGGCAAAAGAAAAACAGATGCTGGATATTCAAAATGAAATAAAGAAAAAAGAAGGGGAACTGAGAAAAAGGCCAGGGAAAAAGAAAATGATGAGGGAGATTACAATATTACAAACACAAATGAGACATTTGTTAAAGAACTGGAATGGAATCTGAAAAGGTTGCAGCAGAAATTTTTTGAGGGAGCAAATAAACCTGGAAAATATTTGGCCTGGCAATTGAAGAAAAAGAGAGAAAGTAAAATTATTAATAAAATTGTGGTGGAGGGAAGAGGTGGTAGATCAAGAAGGAATAAAAAGAGAATTTTTAAAGTACTATGCCAAATTATTTAAGGGTGCTAAAATAAATATAGAAGAGATGGAAGAGTATTTACAAAAGATTAAAATAGCACCCTTTACAGAAAATATGGAAAAAGTCTTGAATGATCCAATTGAAAAAATAGAAATTGAAACAGCAATTAATGCAATGGAAAATGGAAAAGCACCTGGGCCAGATGGATATACAGCTAAATTTTTTAAAACCTTCAAAGAGGAGTTAATTCCGAAACTTCAGAAATTGATGAACATGATAAGAATAAAAGGGAAAATACCAAATACATGGAAGGAAGCTGTTATTTCGTTGATTCCAAAGGAAGATAGAGATGTCACGAATGTAAAAAATTAGAGACCAATCTCACTATTAAATAATTACTATAAAATATATACAAGAATGTTGGCAGACAATAACGCTAAGGTAAAGTATTTGGGTGCGGAGATAATGAAGAATATTGACTTGTTTAAAAACAATTATGAGAAGCTATGGCATAAAATGGATGAAGATATAATAAAATGGAATAATTTGTCATTGCTTGGCAGAATAGCTGCAATTAAGAAGAACATTTTGCCAAGAATAATGTATTTGTTTCAAACTATTCCGATCGTGAAAGACAGTAAACAATTTAATAAATGGCAAAGAAAAATTTCAGAGTTTGTGTGGGCTGGGAAGAAATGAAGGATCAAAATGAAAAACTTAACAGATGCAAAAGAGAGAGGAGGATTCCAATTACCAGATTTAAAATTATAACATGAAGCAGTTTGTGTAGTGTGGATAAAAGAATGGGTGACGCTGTTAAACAAAAAAAATTTAGCGTTGGTAGGTCATGGAAATAAATTTGGCTGACAAGCTTATATGTACTATGGGGGGAAAAGATGGATGGTTTTTTCTCTCACCATTACATAAGAAATAATTTGCTAAATACTTGGAAGAAATATAAGAAGTATGGGGATTAGTATTCAGGTTAAATTGCCATGTTGGCACTTTGCGATTAATAAGTGGGTTTTGGGTTGTAGTTTGGGCACTCGGTCTCTAAAAGGTTCGCCATCATTGGTATATACTGCTCTGCTCTAAGTGCTCAGAACTAGGGCTGGGCATGAACAGGCTCATGTAGTAAAGTTCATCACAAATTTTGTGAAGCAATGTTCATGGAAGGGCACCCAGCATAAACATTTAACAAAATTTTGGGCTGTTTATAGCTATTCATATTAATTCATGAATGGATACATTTCCAGACAGACTGTCGCTGCTCAATTAAACTGTTTACAAAACTCCATGACAACAGTGGGTAGTAACTTCAAAGCAACAAGGCTGGCAGAATTCTCCAACATTGGACTATTTTCGCACTCTTTCTGTGTGTCTTGGTTTTCTATCAGCTTCTCAGCTGCTTTTGTCAGTTTCAAGATGCTTTTTTTTCTTTGCCAGCATGGGTTCTCTTTCCATTTTCTTGCACAGAGCATGCAAAATCCTTCTCCACCCCCCCACTCCCCCCGTTTGGTGCTAGACATCAGTCCTGTTGAGTTGGGATCGCCTCTCTTGGTCTGCACTGGTACTTCTTGGGCACTCTGTACATTGCACTGTTTCTGCTAAGCTTGCAAAAATGACCCCCCCTCCCTTCAGTTTTTACTGCAGAGATTTCCTGGTTGGACTTTAGTCCTTTTGGGTTTCCACTGTCTCTGGCTTGGGAAAAATGTCCCCCCTTCAGTTTGTATTGCAGGGATTCTCTGTTCTGACACTTGTCCTCTTTTGTTTGCATTGAGACAGTGACACAGGGTTCCACTGGAGGGTTGTACTAAAAGGAATGACAAAATAGCCCATTGAAAGCAATGGGGGAGGCTTGGTTGGAGATAAAAGAGCCACAGATGCCAATTGACTTGCATGCACCCCACTGAAATAGTTGCAATGAAAGTGCAGAGTGGATTTTAAATTACTGTTCTGGGCCCAGTGAAATGACAGCCCCTAGGACTAGCAGAAGTGTTCAGGGATAGGAATGACAGGTTGTAGAGTGGAATAATAGCCCCTGGAAGTATTACAGCTATTTTGGCACTGGAATGACAGCTCCCAGAGTGGAACGACAGCCCCTAGGAATTGTAGAAATATTCTGGGACTGGAACGACAGCACCCAGACTGGAATGACAGTCCCTGGGAGTAGTGGTTTCCAGGTTCCTACCAGGAATTACACTATCAACATCTTTTAATGGCAACCAAAGTACATGTACAGGAGCAGCCTCTGCTATGGTACCTTTGGTCATTAGCTGCTAAAGATACCAGCAGATGGTCAGCCTGCCTAGAAGAGTCCCAACAGGACAACTTCACACCAGAAGACCAGAAGGTGTTCTGTTGCAGCTGCAGATGATGGTAGCATGCAGCTTGAGTATCAGCCACCATCAACCTGCTCCATTTGGCAGGACACCTCTGACACCAGCCCCAAGGGCAAGGAGCCTTGGAGTGATTCTGGATGCCTTTCAATGTAGGCGCAGGTTGCCTCTGTTGCCAAGTCTGCCTTTAAGAATCTGAGGTAGGTCAGGCAATTTCTTCCTTACCTTTTGTCCTGGGATTTAGCTACAGTGATCCATCCACACAATGGTCATTTCCAAGTTGATTACTGTAACTCACTCTATGCTGGGCTGCCCTTGAACCTTACCCGGAAACTCCAACTAGTGCAGAATGTGATGGTGTGCTTCCTGACAGCATCATTTGTGTGGGAACGCATTCAGCCAGTGCTATGCCAACTGCACTGGCTACCAGTTGGGTATTGCATCTGCTTCAGGGTTATGGGGCTGACATTTAAAGTTCTACATGGCCTGGAAACAGCATACCTTCATAAGAATATAAGAGAAGCCATGTTGGATCAGGGCAATGGCCCATCCAGTCCAACACTGTATCACACAGTGGCCAAATACACACACACACACACACACTGTGGCTAATAGCCACTGATGGACCTCTGCTCCATATTTTTATCTAACCGCCTCTTGAAGCTGGCTATGCTTGTAGATGCCACCATCTCCTGTGGCAGTGAATTCCACATGTTAATCACCCTTTGGGTGAAGTACTACCTTTTATCCATTTTAACCTGACTGCTCAGCAATTTCATCAAATGCCCATGAGTTCTTGTATTATGAGAAAGGGAGAAAAGTACTTCTTTCTCCAGCCCATGCATAATCTTGTAAACTTCTATCATGTCACCCCGCAGTCAACGTTTCTCAGAGCTAAAGAGCCCAAAGCATTTTAACCTTTCTTCATAGGGAAAGTGTTCCAACCCTTTAAACATTCTAGTTGCCCTTTTCTGGACTTTTCCCAATGCTATAATATCCTTTTTGAGGTGCGGTGACCAGAATTGTACACAGTATTCCAAATGAGACCGCACCATACAGGGGCATTATGATACTGGCTGATTTGATTTCAATTCCCTTCCTAATAATTCCCCGCCTGGCATTGGTATTTTTTATTGCAATCGCACACTGTCTTGACATTTTCAGTGAGTTATCTACCATGACCCCACTCACCCAGGCTCAACAGATCCCTTTGGAGTGCCTCACAATCCTCTCTGGTTCTCACCACCCTGAACAATTTAGTGTCATCTTTAAACTTGGCCACTTCACTGCTTACTCCCAACTCCAAATCATTTATGAACAAGTTAAAGAGCATGGGACCAAGTACTGAGCCCTGCGGCACCCCACTGCTTACCGTCCTCCACAGCGAAGACTGCCTATTTATACTCACTCTCTGCTTCCTATTAATTAGCCAGTTTTTGATCCACAAGAGGACTTGTCCTTTTACTCCAAGTTCCTTGGCCAAAGCGACAAAATTTGCCAACAACTGACCACACCGCCCCTGATGGACTTTACAACCTGACCCTTACCTTTTAGCTGCACAAAATAGTGCATTAATGTTCCACTGGGATTTCCCAGATCTCCTCTGGAACCCTTTTTAAATATGAGGGTGACATTTGTTACCTTCCAGTCCTTAGGAATGGAGGCAGATTTCAACAAAAGATTACATATTTTTGTCAGAAGATCCACAAGTTGAACTTTGAGTTCTTTCAGAACTCTTGGATTTATGTCATCCGGACCTGGTGACTTATTAGTTTTTAATTTGTCTCTCAGTTGTAGGACCTCCTCTCTTGTCACCTCAATCTGACTCAGGTCTTTCAACACCCCTTCCAAAATAAGTGGTTCTGGAGCAGGCAAACACGTCTAATCTTCCACAATGAAGACGGAGGCAAAAAATGCATCCAGCTTCTCAGCCATTTCTCTATCCTCCTTCAGTAATCCTTTTCGCTCTTGGTCATCCAAGGGCCCCACTGCCTCCCTGGCTGGTTTCCTGCTTCTAATATATTTGAAGAAATTTTTATTGTTGGTCTTTATGTTTTTTGCAATATGCTCCTCATAGTCCCTGTTTGCCTGCCTGATCACAGTCTTCCATTTGATTTGCTACAGCCTGTATTCCCTTTTATTAATCCCACTCAGACTAGCTTTCCACCGCTTAAAGGAGTCCTTCTTACCTTTTGCAGCTTCCATTACTTTGTTTGTTAACCATGCAGGCCTTTTCTTATACCTGTTTGTGCCTTTCCTAACTTGTGGTATATATTTTATCTGAGCTTCTAGGATTGTAGTTTTAAATAGCCTCCAAGTTTCCCCAAGGGTTTTGACTGTATTTACCTTTCCTTTCAGTTTCCTCTTCACATGCCTCCTCATCTCAGAGAATTTCCCCCTTTTAAAGTTAAACATGGTTGTGCTGGTCTTTTGGGGCAACTCTCTTTCTCTCAAGCTGAACACATATTGACCCAAACAATCTGCGGGTAGTTAAAATCACCTATTACAACACAGTTTTTATGTTTAGCTGCTATCTTTAATCCTTCCATCGTATTATAATCGTCCTCTATCTTTTGATTTGGTTGGCGATAACAAGCTCCCATAGTTAAATTTCCTTTTGTGCCCTCTATTTCAACCCAAAGCATTCCTATAAGGGAATCTAATTCTTTGACCTCAGTCTTACTGGACCATATACCCTCTCTGATATACAGAGCCAACTCTTCCCTCCCTTTCCTTCTGATATAACTTATATCCAGGAATCACCGTGTCCCACTGATTCTCCTCATTCCACGAAGTTTCTGAAATTCCCACAATGTCTATGTTTTTCTCCAACACTAAACATTCCAACTCACCAATTTTACTTTGAACACTTCTAGCATTTGTATACAAACATCTATAATTTCCCAAGCAAGTTAGGTCCGCAACCTTCCTCCTGCTGCCTCGAGACATTGGCAGACACTCCATACTGTTTGTCACCATCTCAGTGGACAACTCTGATCCATTACCCGGTAGAAAAGTAACAGCTAAACCTTCATCTCTTTGAGATGAGTCCTCCCGAATCAAAGACATTTCATCCCCTGTTGGCTTTCCCCCAAGATTTAGTTTAAAAACTGCTCTGCCACCTTTTTGATTTTAAGCACCAGCAGCCTGGTTCCATCTGGGGACAAGTGGAGACAGTCTCTTTTGTACAGCTCCCGCTTGTTCCAGAAAGCATCCCAGTGCCTAACAAACTGAAACCCTTCCTCCTTACACCATCGACTCATCCACACATTGAGACGTCTAATTTGTGCTTGTCTCTCCAGCCCAGCACGTGGAACAGGTAGCACTTCTGAGAAGGCTACCTTGGAGGTCCTGGCCTTGTCTCCCGCCTAGCAGCCTAAATTTTTCCTCCAGGACCTCACGACTGCATTTCCCCACTTCATTGAGGCCAACATGCACCACGACCACTGGCTCCTCCCCAGCACTGTCTATCAGCCTATCTACTACAAGTGTAATGTCCGCTACCTTCGCACCAGGCAGGCAAGTCACCATACGGTCAGTATGTGGTTTTGCCACCCAGCTGCCTACTTGCCTAAGGATCGAATCACCAACTACCAAGACCCCCCCCCTCTCTCCCTGCCCAGGGATGGTTCCTTGGCGCGAAAGGATTCCCGCTCACCAACTAAAGAAGAGGTCCCTTCTGAGGGCACATTCCCCTTATCCTCAGCATGGTGCTGTGTTCCCTCTCGACCCTCATGCTCCCTGACAGCAACGGGACTTCCACGTTTGGAGCGGGGCTCATTTAATATGTCCCCGAGAGTCTTCCCCAAGTGCCTAACTGACTGTCTCTGCTTCTCCAGGTGAATCACCTTGGCCTCAAGGGTACGAACTCCTTCTCTGAGGACCAGGAGTTCCTTGCATCGAGAACACACCCAAGACTTCTGTCCTGTGGGCAGATAGTCATACATGTGACACTCAGTGCAAAACACTGGAAAGCCCCCACCCCCTGCTGGCATTCTACTTTCATGATCGCTTTTTAAAAAAATATATACAGTCCCCTTTAAATCCTGTTTGTTTATGTGGCTCCCCTTCTGAGGGTCAACTTACCTTATTGGGAGCACAAGGAAATTAGGAATCTGGGTTCCTGGTCCTTACAGAGCCCCCAGGCCAAGAGCCTTTTAGCTCTTGTCCTTCGGCTCATGCCAAAGGCTCACACCTCTTGCAAGGTTCAGCTTAATAATGCAAGAGGGGGGGAACACAGCCACTCCTAATCAATCAGCAACAATCACCTTCAATCACCTTCACCTTCAGCTCACTCAAACCAAACAGACAGCAGTTCCCCAGCAACCACAAACTCAGAATTTTCAGCAGTCACACAGAAATTCTCAGCAATTTCCCCAGCTGCTTAGCCAAACCTCACCCTTATATCACTTATTCTCTGCTCTCTCTCAGAGCTTCTCTGCTCTCTCTCAGAACTCTCTGAAATGTCCATCTCCCCCCATATATGCCCTGGAGAGCCTTGTGCTGCACAGATCAACATCTACTAGTAGTCCCTGGCCCAAAATATGTCTGCTTAGCCTCCACCAGGGCCATTTGCCCTGCCCCCAGCCTGGTAGAATGTACTCAGGGCCCTAGGGGACTTGTTACAGTTCAGAAGGGCCTGCAAAATGGAACTGTTCTGCCAGGTCTTTGGTTGAGGCAGCAGATGCTTCCACCATCTCAGCCTCCCCTGCCCATAGTAAACCTACAGATGCTTGCTTTCTTTCTGACATCTAAAAGGAGGCATATTGGACTGCTCTGGAGCAATGTATGTTTCTTTGCTGCCATCTTGCTTTATTTACGTATTTATTGTATTTTCTTCATGTTGTGAGTTAATATTTTAAGGGTAAATTTTCATTCATGAATCCTTGCAATGGCCATAGTGAACAATGGATAGGACTGTATGTCAAGAGGTGGAGGTCAGGGGTGACAATGGGAAGGTAGGGAGAAGGGAACTGTTTGCCTGTGCCTTAGATACTAGAGTAAGAGGCAGTCAGAGCACTTCCCAAGATGGACAAATAACTTGATGGGCTATGGAGAGCTCAGATATTGACATATTCATTTATGAAAGAACCTATCACCTATAGTGGGTGTCTCCAACATGGAGCCTGTGGGTGCCATGGTGCCCACCAACACATTTCTTAGTACCCACCATATGTTCGTAGAAAGTGGGTGGGGCCACATGGGACTTTTGTACAATAAAGCTTTTGATTTTTTTAAAAAAAAATTCTTTTAGCAGCAGCTATCATTACATATCAAGGATCTTCAGTATGTGACTGAAGGTATGCTGTGGTCACCCTTTTTTGGCTCCTGCAGCAGTCATTTTGTGGTCATGACAACCATGCTGTGTCAAAATTCCAAAGATGCCTGCAGATTCAAAAAGTTTGTGGACCCCTGACCTAATGTTCAGAACAGGATTTTTCACAGAGAGCCCGTGAATGCAGTGTGTGAGACACTGGTCAAGAGAGGGCTAAAGTGCATAAGGAACTCAGACAGGGTATGACACATGATAGGAACATGGAGGACAGGAAGAAAACAGAATTGGGCACTGGAATTAGAAGAGAGACAGAGGCAAGATTTATACTTGTCATCAAAGGAGGTGGCTGATACCAATATCATTACTCTGCGAGGAAACAAAGCAGTTGAAAGGCAGGAGGATCAGTATGGGGGTTAACTACACACCTTCAATAAACATAAATTAAAATGTAAGTGATTTCAGTCTACACTCTGGTTTGTAATTATAGTTGCAGAGCACTAATTCTAATCCTAGGAGCCCTCATTCTACTCTGGCGACTCTCATTCAAGTTCCAGAACACTTTCCCCCTCCCAGGGCTGTCATTCCAGCTGGGGAGGTCTGTCATTCCAGTCCTAGAAGACTTTTGTAACTCCTAAGGACAGTCATTCCACTCTGGAACCTCTCATTCATCTCTTGGGGGCTGCCAGGGCTGGAACATTCATCTCTTAAGGGCTGTCGTTCCAGCCCCAGAATACTTCTATTTTCAGGATATGTCATTCCAATTCCAGAACACTTCTGCTACTCCTGGATGGGCCATTCCATTTTGGAGTGTGTGTGTTTTCATTCCAGTCCCAGAGTACTAATTTCAGTTTCTGGGGACCATCTTTCCATTCTGGGACCTATTACTCCAGTCCAGTCCCAGAGCAGTTTATTTGGGCCCAAAGACATTAATTGAAAACCCACTCCTCATTTTCAGTGCAACTGCTTTGTGCTGTAATGTATTTCAGTAGAGTCAGTGCAAATTAATTGCCATTCCTGCTTTCCATTATCTCCAATGAGGCCTTCAAGCCTCTCCCATTGTTTCCAATGAACACTTCTGTCATGCTTTTTAGTACATCCCTTGGCTTGGCACAAATAGATTGCATTGGTTCTGTTGGGCTTGCAATCCTTCTTGCTTGAAGTGTGATTTTGTGCTAGACTTCAGTCAAGTTGAGCTGGCATTGCATCTCTTTAATTGCACTAGTACTGCTGGGGTCACTGTACATTGAGCTGTTTCTTCTGGGTTTGCAAAAATCCTCCCCCACTATCTTTGGTTTTTATTGCAGAGATTCTGTGGTTTGACCTTAATCTTGTTGGGCTTGCACTGCCACTGGTTCTGCTGGGCTTGCAAAATGCCCCCAGCCTTCAGTTTCTACTGCAGAGATTCTTGGGGACTTTGATTCTGTTCAGCTGGGCTTCTATTGCCCTTGCTTTTTTTTCTTGCTTTTTTCTCTTCCATTGGAAAAAATGGGGGATGGGAGCACCATTTGGAGGGCTGTAATTCAGACCCCATAAATCCAATCTGCTCATAACTTGGCGGGCATGTAGAGGAATGTCAGACAGAGGTCCTCTGTGCGTTTGGTGTTTTCAGCTTGCATAGAATCCATTCTATAAACTTCTGAAGTTTATGGACCTGCACCTGTCATTTCCCTAGAAAACACTTTCCTGGGGGCACCTTCTTTGGGGGGCTCTAACTCAGACCTTGTAAATCTAATCATCACCAAATTTGGAGGGCAGATAGAGGAGAGACATCTGGAAAATCTGTGTGAGTTTGGAGTTTTAACATACTAGAGCAGGGATGGCCAATGGTAGCTCTCCAGATGTTTTTTGCCTACAACTCCCATCAGCCCCATGCTGGCTGGGGCTGATGGGAGTTTTAGGCAAAAAAACCTGGGAGGGACGGTGGCTCAGTGGTAGAGCATCTGCTTGGTAAGCAGAAGGTCCCAGGTTCAATCCCTGGCATCTCCCAAAAAGGGTCCAGGCAAATAGGTGTGAAAAACCTCAGCTTGAGACCCTGGAGAGCCGCTGCCAGTCTGAGTAGACAATACTGGCTTTGATGGACTGAGGGTCTGATTCAGTAGAAGGCAGCTTCATATGTTCATATTAACTTCTGGAGAACTACCGTTGGCCTCTCCTGTACTAGAGGACTATTCTTTCACATTATGAACTTCATAAACAGGTTCAGTTTGTGATTCTGTTCATGAGTCTGCCATGAACCATGAACTGAACCACATTTTACTAGTTCATGTCCATCCCTATTGATGCATCATTATAAGAACTAATGGTCAGTCATTACTGGCTTTAATTACCTGGTTCCCATTAAGTTGTGTTTTTAGTATTAATTGATTTGCTAATAGCTCTTCTACCATACATTATTACCAAATTACAGAAATAATTAAGGATGGGAAGTTCTAGTTATTGTACACAAAACATTTTTTAAAAATGCAGACAAAACATTAAAATACGAATGTTTAATTAATATTATAATTCTAACTAGTAAAAGGTTTGTTGCCTGGCCTTTTATTACCCAAAATACTCAGGTAACTGGCATTTCCCTGAGATCCGGCTCCTCCTCTCAGCCACCATGCCCTTGCATTTTCGAGCATGCACACACACAATCCCTGCCCCTCCACTTGACCAGCTTGATGCTTCCTGCTGCTACTGGGCTTCTAACAACTGGCTTTCCAAGCTGACATCATTCCTATGTGTCTCCTTCCCCATCAGCCTACCTTGAGCCATCAGGAGCTAGCTCTGCTCGAGAGTTCCTGTACAGCTGACTTGTGTTGTGGGTTTTTTTGCCTGAAGTCTCCATGACATGGGGAAGAGGGAGAACTCTTATCGGGTATGGAGGATGTTTCCATGACATTCTTATTGGGGTAGGGTTGGGTTGCTGCAGATTCCTCTGGGTAGAGAGAATGGCAGAGCAGTAAACATGAGTATCTGGTACATTCTAATTAACTGGTATTCCCCCCGTGAGCTGGATAACAAAGCTAGTTTTATTTTGCCTTTTTACCTTAAGTGTAATTTAATATATAATGAAAATTTTAAGTGAAAATACATATTACAGAAAATTGTGGCACTGAGTGAGGGACACTAACAGTGCAAACCTGAGCAGAGGTACTGAGCTCTTTAATTAGACTGGGGTCGTTCTGCAAAGGATTACACTGTACATTATCAGTCTCTGCTTACATAGCTCACTTATTGTTGGAAAAAAACCAAATGGCGCTTAATCTGTGCTCTGCTATATATTCAGACTGAAGAGGAACATTCAAATGTTTCTCGTTAGCTCTTTGGTTTCAGGTTAAATATTTGGCAGATTATCATAGGAAGCATTTCTTTGGGATAACTAGGCTGTACACATCTTTATTTTCATGTAAAAGGTAAAATGTTGAGTATTCGTGGTTCTTCTGTGTAGTTAATTACATAGCCCTTGTTACTGGAACTTTTAGTTCCTGCCTATCCCAATTTTTAAATGTTTTCCCCAGTATGAGAAAATTATACCTTCTAATATCATTAACTTTAAAAAAAAAAACATAAAAGGAAAATCACATTGGCTGTAATCCTGCACACACCTAGGTTTTACTGGAATGCAAGTAACCTAAGTGTGCCCGGGATTCAATCATTGTCACTGCAGTGATAAAAAATAAATAATAGCATGTGGCTATTTTTGAGAATTCTGTTTTGATTTTTTGAATTTTTTTTAATTGTATAGGTGCAGGAGACTGCAAAGAAGGCCAATACTCTAAGGGCTAGTGATGATATTACCCTATCCTGAATTGTCTTCTAATTCTAATGTCTGTTGTGAAAAAAAAATGATTCTGTGATCTGAGAACAAAGATAACAGGATTGTCTAATTACATGATTGGAATTAGCAGGAGAGGTAGGTGGTCTTAGAGACTATTTACTATTTATTCAAGCAGCAGCTTTTTTCATCAATAGCACATTAGGGAGAAGTGTTTGACTACTATATGTTCCATTTGGATATGCTGAATTGGCAAACACATGTTATTGACATTGCAAAAGGAAACCTACATCCTCTATGGGAGTTACCTCATATAGGACTTCACATAAAACAATTAAGTCTGTGAGATGAATAGAATTGTTCAGAGGCACAGAGAATGCAGGGGGGGCAGCTGTTCAATTTTCTTCTTCTTCACTAGAATAAGAGCATGTAGAGTCAGTTTGTTCCACGCTGCTGATTTCCTGGCCTGTACTTTACTAGAATGGTGAAAGGATATGAATGATACAATAAGTAAGGTTTATCCAACAGTTATCATAGTCCCTAGTTGCATTAAGCTAATATAAAAATGTTAGCATCTAGATACAGTCCCATGTCATATGGCAGGTTGGGCATATGAAAGAGCTATGCAATATACTTTTGATAAATCAAAGTTAATGTACAGTGCAATCCAAGGCAGAAGTGAATGCCACTGTATAAAATGGGACTTATTCTCAGATAAGAAAGTCTAGGAATCCACTGGTAGCAAGTTTTCTCAGATAAGAAAGTCTAGGATTCCACTCAGCTTTCTACAACATGAGTGTCAATTATCTCAGATCTTTATTTAGAACTATATAAAGCAGCTTTCTTCATGGCCTTTCTCTCCCTTGGTTTTTCATGTTGTTATTGTCACTATTTTATGCCATATGGGAAATACATGATGCATTTTAACTCTTCAGAAACACATTTTCACAAAATCATTAGTATCATTAGATTAGAAAAATATCTATGATCATCATCACTTTATAGCTCATCTTGTCACTCAGGAAGACTGACCTGTAGGCTTAGAGTGTTAATTAGTAATTCTGTGAATCTGTAAAAAAGGCTATTTGTGCTTTATAGGCTGGGTCCAGAAGGGCAGTTTAAGCTGACACAGGGATGGCTCACCGACAGATTAAAAATCAAGTTCAAATGTGCATATTTGACACCTGTCCGGCTCCCATACTCACCCCGTCCTCTGGTGTCTCTGAGGTGGCTCAAAGTGCTATCATTTTGGAAGTGGTAGCAAATTTGTCATCCACCTTTCTGGGTGTCTAAATATGGGAGTGCACAAGTGAGATGGATTGGTGGCGTGAACTGCTCAGGAAACAGCCAACTTGCACAGAGGCATCTGATCAGGATTTGGCTGCTCCATTTTGAACTGGCCCGATTTGAGATGCTTCCAGTGTGCCTGAAGCTGCCGGTCTGGACCCAGCCATATATATACTTTACAGGTTTTGCAAAAACTTTAATTTGTATTGATCATACCCTGACCTGGATGCCCCAGGCTAGTCCAATCTTGTTAGATCTCAGACGCTAAGCATGGTTGGCCCTGATTAGCACTTGGATGAGAGACCACTAAAGAAGTCTAGGATTACTGCACAGAGGCAAGCAATGGCAAACCACCTCTTTATCTCTTGCTTTGAAAACCCCACAGAGTCTCCAAAAGTCAGTTGTTACTTGATGTCACTTTTCATTACCGCATAATGATGGAGAAAGTACAGGTATACTGGTTTTTGTATGTATGAAATAGATTTTGTTATAGAAATTTAAGAATATTAGTTTTGATTTTCAGTTCTCATCTTTGTACCAAAAATACATTTAACTTAACAATATGAGAAAGCCTATGATTTACCCTGCATTTAAATATCCTTTTGGGATCATGATCGTTGAGTTCAATTTTTTTTAAAAAAATGATAAATGACATAGATTACAGCATAACTTACACAGCCATGTTCACACATGCATTTAGGTACAGAATTTGCTTACATTCTTGAATGCAGACTTCAAATTCAATCGGCTTCAGTAGAATTTAAGCAGCCCGTGTTTAGGATTTTAGCCTTTGTCAATATTTCTAGTTCATGTGGGGTTCAGTAGGGGAGATTCCTCCAGGAACTCTTACTAAATTAGTCTACTGATGCTTGAATACTATTTATATCAATAAATTAATAATATAAACTAGTTTTAGTATTGGATTTTTAATTTTTATTTCTGTACTCAATTCTTAGCTCTTTCACAGACTCAAACAGCTACACAAGGGTGCTTCAGGTGGCAACACATTTGTGTAAGAAGCTTCTCACATTATGCCAAGTTATTTTCCCTGCAATACCATGAATATGAGTACTTAAGTAGGAGAAGTGTTCATGCAGCTGTATTTCAAGTGGCCATTTTCTCAGCTGCTTATACTTCTTAGTCCTTCATAAAGTCTATTCCACATTTTTGTTAACATCTACATTGTGCCCTACTCTCTCTTCTAAGATCCCATAGTAGCTGACATGGTAAATTAGGTTCCCATAAAGCCCATCCTGGGTCAGATTTACAGCAGTCAAACTAGTCTATTTTAGAGTTATTCTCGGGGGGGGGGGGGCAGAGAAATAAAGAAGAAAACTTTTTGTTTACTACTGGATTTTTAAATACTTTTTAACAGGGCTTTCTTTGTAGCAGGAACTCCTTTGCATATAAGGTCACACACCCCTGATGCAGCCAATCTTCCTGGAGCTTACAATAGGCCTGCACTAAGAGCCCTGTAAGCTCTTGGAGGATTGGCTACATCAGGAGTGTGTGGCTTAATATGCAAAGGAGTTCCTGCTACACAAAAAGCCCTGCTTTTAAAACTTTTTTTACCTTTCAGATGGCAACAATTAAAGATACATGTGCCATGGTGCTAGCATAGGGTACAGCAGTTTGCAAGTAATTCTTCAGTAATGGATATACCTATATTTTTCTTATAGTAAATTAAGATATTTATACTTTTAAATTCCACAGTATGCGGTATAATACAATTTTATATTCTAACTAAGTTATAAATGATGTGTGTATTTCATTAAATCGAGAGGGGGGGGGTTGATAGGAAAGCAAGCATTGTATATATTTCAGGTTCCCCTCAAATTTTGTTCCCCTGGGAATAAAAAACTTATCCTCAGTTTCAAAATTTATGGAGCTTTTACATCTGTCAGTACTCTGAACATTACTCTGGAATTTCTTATTAACCCTAACCTTGTTTCTAAGCAGGGCTTTTTTTGTAGCAGGAACACTTTTGCATATTAGGCTACACCCTCCTGATGTAGCCAATCCTCCAAGAGCTTACAGGGCTCTTCTTACCGGGCCTTCTGTAAGCTTGTAGAGCATTGGCTACATTGGGGGGGGGAGGGGTAGCCTAATATGCAAAGGAGTTCCTGCTACAAAAAAAGCCCTGTTTCTAAGAAAGTATAGTGCAATATTTACTAACAAATGCCCGCCATCATGATGGGCTAAGCGAGTTTGGAAAGAGCTTAAATTTCAAGAGCACTTGAGGGATGCGGTTTATCTCTCCAAAAAGCTGAATAAAATATTTTGCTTGTGATTAGAAGTTTGAAAGAGGCTGCACATAGAATCCTGAAGATAGTTTAGAAAAAGGAACTATATACATTAGCAAACCTAACCAGTAGTAGTAGCTAAACTTAGGTTTTGAAACTCTGAGCTTTTGAAATGTATTCAGGAAAAAATCCTACCAATTGTATTATATGGACCCCACATTACTTTTCCAAGTATTAATCCAAAAGAAGATCTGTGTAATTAATCATGTACAATGAGAAATATAAAATCATGAAACATGTCAATAGTAAAGCAAAAAAAAAAAAAAAGTTGAAATTATGAGTCCAGCTAAGGGCATTTCCACATTGGTGTTTTGCTTCCCCTTGTCTGTCATACTAAAGCAGGTATTTTTAGAGCATACATACTATGTCTTCCAATCATTTATTCATTGATTCTTTCATCTCTGTTTGTGGTTTTTCCTAGATTGGTCCAATGTATACCAAACTTGATTTGTGCCAATATTTGCAGAAAGATAAAAGTTAAAGTGGTTTCCCCCAAAATATGGATGGGAAGGTGTGACCTTCCAAACTTCCATACCCATATCCATGCCATTTTCTTCTTGCACCCAACATTCCCCCTTCATACTGTTTTGGAGAGTTGTTTGTTCTTTTGTTTAATTGGTAATTGCTATATTGTTAAATGTAACCACTACCATTTTTTTTTAAAGGGCAAGGCCCTGTAGTGTTGCAGAGGCAGGAAATAGCAGACACAAAGGGGATACTGGAGAAAACACAAGATTACCCTTATGTGAATTCTCTGTTGCTGCTGCAAAAGTATTTGCAGTGGCAATGGATACACAACTGCAATTCATAATCATGTGGAAGCAGCTTCTGAGGGTATTTATGTATTTATTATTGCAGTATTTATACCTTGCCTTTCCAGGTGGCTGAAGGTTGCTTCAAATTAAAATTTAAAACATATAAATTTCAATTAAACTTCTCTAGAAGTGCTTCTAACATATATCCCATTAAAAGCCCTTGAGAATAAATGGCTTTGTGGTGCCACCGAAACACCCTCTGAGACTTCATCTCAGTCAAGGAGCCTGTTTCATAGGGTGAGAACTAACATGGAAGAAAAACACACGCTCTGATTGATGCCAGTTCAGCTGTGTTAAGAAGGGGAACAACAGGCAGGTGGCATTCTGGACCTGTATATATAAGAAATTCTGGTTGTCAGCTAGTATTTTTTTTTCCCACTGAAGGAAGGATATGGTACTCTGGAAGCACTACTGGTGACTTGAAATAATGCCCCCTTTCAAGAGTAGTAAGCCCAGCAGACACATTAGGAAAGAGGCAATCAAAAAGGTGTTTTTCAAAAGAAATCAAGCAGAAGTTGGTCCTTTAGCAGTTTAGATTGAATACAGATCCATCTTCCTCTAGTAGAGGGCTTTTTCTTTTGCTGTGGGTTGTCTTTTGTCTCCCCCTCCCTACCTCTGATCCTTTAGTAGCGCATCCACTTGACACTATTTCCTGTACAAATTCCAGTCATCCTTTCTTCTTCACTGGGGGAAGTCATCCAGGTTGGTTAGGTTGCACCTCTTCCGGGCAGGGCTATGAAAATTTTTGCAAGTCTCTAATGGCTAGATCAAGATCCTCAGTTCGTCCCTCCAGTCTGAATAGTCCTGCAGCTCCAGCAAAAAGTTTCTAACCTAGGTCTTTAGAAATATTGTTAGGCTAAATCTTGATTACTTACCATTCAGGATAGATGAGGAGAGATCTCTAGCTCCTTTGGGGCAAAGGAACAAAAAAGAAGAATGATTCTTCAAGGGAGCGGCCTCTCCTGCCTGAAGCTTTGAGCACTGGAGATTAGCTATGTGAAATTCTCCCCAGCATGGCACAGACTGCCTCAAGGCCTGAAAGCTTTGGGTTTGGCTGCAGCCTCCTCTTGAGCAACACCGGAGGCCCCTCATCGCTCACATAGATGCCCCCCAAACTCAGTTTCTGAGTTGGACCAACTCCTTTTGACAAGGGATTCAATTTATGTGGACTCTGTAAGAAAATTCTTCTAGGCTTTTTCAGGCAGATCATTTTCAGAAACTTCTGCAAATTACCAAATAGAAACAGCACAAACACCCAGATCAGTCATTTTGGCTAAGCTGGATAGTTGGAGCTTTAAGAGGCCAGTGAGAAGGTCCTCAGTTTGTCCCTTCTCTGATTTTTTCAAAGAGGTGGTAAAGGCAAAATGGGCAATTCTAAGCAATGGCAGTTTTGATTGCTATTGTTAAGAAGGTCTATGCTTTTCCAGAAGATGTCACAAAGAACCTTAAGGTTCCATTAGTGGATGTGCCAGTAGTGGCAATGCACTCAAAAGATGATGTGAATGCCCTAAAGGACACTCTGGATAGAAAGAATGAGAGAGTTGTATTTTTTTTCACAAGGACTCAGTGATATTAAGAACAGATCTTTCCTTTGTGCCAAAGGTGAACTTTACCTACCATGTAAATCAGCAGCTAATCCTGCAAAGCCAATGTACCCTAATGAAAATATATGGCAAAAGTTGGATGTCCACAGACAACTGCGTGCTTATCTGGACAGGTGAAAAACCTTCAGACTTTCAGACTCATTGTTTGTCTCTCACAGCAGTTCATTGCTGGGCCAGAAGATCTCAAAGGGCATGGTTGCCTTTTGGATCAGAATGTGTATCACAAAGGCATATGAGGTTCTGGGTCGGCATGCATCCCAAAATATAAAAGAACTTTCTACCTAGGTTGCTGCAATCTTTGCAGCGTTTTCTACAAGGGCCCCAGTGGAAGAAATTTGCAGAGCTGCTATGTGGTCTACATTCTCAACCTTTGTGAAACACTACAGAATCGATCAGTTGCAAGCTGAGGAAGCATCCTCTGGTAGAAGAGTGTTGCAGCAGGTTTTAGATCTCTAAGAAAAGAATATTATTCCACCCAGGTGTAGAGCTGGGGGATATAACCAATTTGGAGGACTTTCCTCGCTGAAGAAGAATGAAACATTTGAACCTACCTGAAGTTTTCTTCTCTTCAGTGGTGCAAATTCATTCACTTTTTGCCCAAACAACATCAACGAAAAAAAGAAAAGAAAAAGAACAATATGATACAAAGATGGAGCTGGGCTATCCAGCTAGTTGAGACTCACAAAAATTTATATAGCCCTGCTCGGAGCTGGAAGAGGTGTGGCCTAACCAATGTGGATGACTTCACCCCATTGAAGAGAAGAAACCTTCAGGTAGGTTCCATTGTTTCATTCTGTGCTATGGGCAGATTTTTTTTTTTTTCAGATGACAAGTATATTCAGTCAGTTGAATATGATAAAATAAACTTGTTGATTATTCATATTATTCATAGGGTTATGGAGAAACGGAAAAAACCGATATGGGTGGGGAAGTTTTTGTAATTTTTGACATTTTTTTTTCTAAAATATATACAGGTTGTCTTATTTGTTAACTTTCTACTAATCTACTATCCACATTATTTTTCAAAGGCTAATAAGGTCTAAAAAACTGTGAATGCTTCGAAACTATTAATTGTAACTGTTATTAGATAAGCAAGGCTTCATGTGGGCATTTTAAATATTCTTGATACGCCATTATTAAAAAAAAAATTAAAAATATTTTACAGATAGAAAACTGTGGTGGGCAGATCAAAACTTAGGCCAGCTGGGTACCTGCAATAAGAAAGATGGAAGATATCCCACAGTACTGCGGAACAAAACTTCAGGAATTGTACACATGAAAATTTATGATAAGGCAACACAACAAGGTAAGTATTGTTTTATATATTTTTTAAAAAAAATACCCCCCATTTATTTAGGAAGAAGATGGGAAGATATTGGATTTATATCCCGCCCTCCACTCCAAAGAGTCTCAGAGCGGCTCACAATCTCCTTTACCTTCCTCCCCCACAACAGACACCCTGTGAGGTAGGTGGTGCTGGAGAAGGCTCTCACAGCAGTTGCCCTTTCAAGGACAATCTATGCCAGAGCTATGGCTGACCCAAGGCCATGCTAGCAGGTGCAAGTGGAGGAGTGGGGAATCAAACCCGGTTCTCCCAGATAAGAGTCCGCACACTTAACCACTACACCAAACTGGCTCTTAAATAAATTTATTTATTTAAAGCACCATTTCACTGTCTTTCAGTCAAAATTGACATCAATAGTAGCATATAACTCCACAGAAACTGAAGAATAGCTTTTTAATAAAAGAGAGAGAGAAATGAAGCTGTGAAAACCCTAAGGCTCTGTTGCGAGTTACACAGGATTTCACCTCATCCTTCAAATGATCAAATGCAGCTCTGGCTGCTAAACAAACTCTCCTTCAGATATAATTTGTTAAGCAACCTCAGCAACTAATAACAACAGTGCAAACAGGCCACAGTAAGCCTCAACTACTTCTCATCCTCTGCATCACTGAATGTCACTACCAAATTTATGGAACTCAAATATTTAAATAGTACTAAATAGCACTAAGACTTGCATGTGAACAAATGTTTTACTACAGTCTAGCGCAAATCTTCTGTCAGAGACCCCTCCAGTGGTCATTTGGGGGGACTTTAATATTCATGCAGTGCTGGCCTTATCCCTGCACACACAGGGTTGTTGGGGGTTTTTTTGCCACTATACCTACATTAAGACTATCTCAGGGTTTTTGAGCCCTGCACACGAGAACCATAATTATTAGTGCCTTCAACAGACAATAGGTGCATTCACACACCCAAAATAATGCACTTTGCAACTTGATTTTTACTGTATTAAGAATAGCAAAATTCACTTGCAAACAGTCACTGTGTGAAAGCAGCCAATGGTCTGACTATGAAACAGGTCATGGCCATCAACTTGAAAGACTTAAAAAGGGGAGTGGACAAATTCCCGGATGACTGGACTATCAATGGCTTCTAATCATTATGGATATCTACTCCCTCCAGTAGCACAGGTATGCCTCTTTAAATCGGTTGATGGGGATCACAGGAAGGACAATGCTGTTGCAATCTTCCTATTTGTGGGCTTCCTAGAGGTTGCCACCTGTGAATAGAGTGCTTCGCTTGATGAGCCTTTGGTCTGATTCAGTATGGCTCTTCTCATATTCCTAATTCTTGCAAAGACTGTTACAATGGTTGATCCCTAGAGAGCGATCAATCCATTTCGTTTCCAGAATGCTGTGGGGGAATTTGAAAGTCTTACCAGTGACAAGGCTCTTGTGCGAGGATGGAATACCATGCCCTTGAGGTAATAAAAGAATTACCTCCAGTGCAATATCCTCTTCATCCCTCAGTTAGGAATCTGGCTTTGTGGTTTCCTTCCAAGATGGGAAACAGAAGAAAGCAGGAAATGTCGAATAATATTGACAGAAATAACCTTACTGCAGACAGAAAACTCATGACAAATCTGACAGGCTATATTAAAGAACCCAGTCTGAGGCTTATGAATTGGTAGTCAAGGTAATGTCGTATTACTTCTCCTCTACTATTATATTGGTTGAATGGTATCCAGCACAACTATTAAGAATTGGCGTGATAGTAGGTAGACTATTGACTATGACACTTTTGCACAATTATTTGTTCATAAAATCAACTTGGAAAACAATTTGTCAAGCAATCAAGTAAGAGATGCGTCAAAAGCATTATGTGTCATGGGTGCTGGGGACCCTGCAGAAGAAACCGAGCCTGCAGAGCCTGCAGAAGGAACTGTGCCCCTGCCACCTGCACCAGTGCCCCTGCCTCCTGCTGAAGAAGATCCAAGCCCCCCTGCCTCGCCCTCTCGGGTGGCTCGTGTGCGTGACCGCCTTCGTCAGGACCTCAGGGATTGGAGGAGGGCGGCACGCTCACAAGCAAGACGCTCCCTGAGCCCTGAGTGGTGAAAGGATTCTGGCCCTTCTAAGTGTGAGGATGCTTAAGTTTCGGCAGGATCCTGGCTGCTGCTCTGAAACAGCAATTAGCCCAAATGAGCAACAGGCAGCAGAGGGCTATATAGCTGTGGGCTTTGGGAGGAGGCTTTGTGGAAGCAACTAGTCACATACCTGACATCCTAGCATCCACTCCGGCTCTTGACTTTGGCTTTTGGATTCCTGACTTTGGCTTGGACCTCTGGACCCCCTGACTTCGGCTTCTGAACCTCTGACCTGTGATACCTGGATTACGATTCTGTTTTGGCGCCTTGGACCCTCCTTGCTCACGAGTTGCCGACCTTGGACTGCCCCTGGACTTTGCCTGACTCAGCCCCAGCTCGTGACAGATTGCTTCCACCCACAACCAACACCCATTCCACAGGATGGATGCTGAAGCAAGTGGAACCACAGGACTACTGGCTGCGCTCCAAGCCCAGGTACAGCAGCTGACACAGGCAGTAGTACACTTACAGCAACAACCTGTGGCCAGTGCTCCAGCCAAGTGCCCAGTTCCCCCACCTGACAGATTTGGGGGTGCCGTGGAAGAATTTCCTGCTTTCCTAGCGCAGTGCCGGCTGTACTTAGAACTAAGAGCTCGGGACTTCCCCAACGACAAAACAAAGGTGTGTTTCATCATCAGCCTGTTAAAGGGGCAGGCGGCCAAATGGGCCACACCCTTGCTGGTTGCGTCTTCTCCCCTGCTGACTGATTACCAGGGGTTTGAGGCCCACCTGTCTGCTGCCTTCTCAAACCCAGTCCAAGCAGCCACAGCCAACCGGAAGATCAGGGCGCTGAAACAAGGCAAATCCTCAGTGGCTCAGTATGCCACCGAATTCAAGCTCCTGGCCCAAGACTTGGCGTGGAATGAGGCTGCCCAGATGGACCAGTTTACCGAGGGGCTGGCAGAGGAAGTCCTGGATGAACTGGCCAGGGTGGAGTCGCCACCCACGCTCCAAGGACTTATCACCCTCTGCCTCCGCATTGATGGCCGCCTGGAAAGTCGCCGCCAAGCCAAGACCAGAGGGCGCCAGCTCCCTGCGCCGTGCCACTTGGCTCCTCGCCCATCCCCAGTTAGTACCAGAGCCGAGGAGGAGCCTATGCAGCTTGGAGCTGCTCGACCCCGCCTGACTCCAGAAGAAAAGGCCAGACGCCGCACGCAGAATCTGTGCCTTTACTGCGGTACGGCAGGCCACTATGCCTCTGGCTGCCCTGCTAAGCGTCGGATACCCGGACCCTCGTTGCCACCGCCGCCAAAAGAGCAGCCCCAGGCGTAAGTGGGCCCTCCAGCCTGGGGCGACTAGCTGGGTCCTCCGAACAGCAGACTGATACCCCGGGCCCATTCCTGCTACCAGTCAAACTCCGTCTGCCTGATGAACGCTGGCTGTTTGTATATGCCATGCTGGACTCGGGAGCGGCCCACTGTTTTGTTGATGCTGCCTTTGTAAAGCAGCACCAGATACCAGTGCAGACAAAAGAGACTCCAACGCTGGTGGAGGCTATCGACGGGTGCCTCCTCCGTTCTGGCCCCGTCACCCAGGAGACCTGCCCCATCACCTTCCACGTCCAGCAGCACCAAGAACAGCTGCAGTTTAATGTCGCCCGCATGCCTCGCTTCCCGCTGATTCTGGGCCTTTCCTGGCTGGAGCTGCACAACCCCATCGTGGACTGGGCCCAGCAGGAACTACGTTTCCGAGACCCATGCCCCCATCTGACTCCTCCCACCACTCTAGCAGCCGGCATCCCGAGTGGTGGTCCTCAGCTCCCTCAGAAGTATGCGGACTTCGCCGATGTCTTCGAAGAGACAGGAGCGGATCAGCTTCCCCCTCACCGGCCCTATGACTGTGCCATTGACCTAGTACCTGGGGCACCACTCACGGTGGGGCGTCTGTACCCGATGTCGGAGCCTGAGTTGGCAGCTCTGCGAGACTACCTGGACAAGAACCTGAAACGCGGATTCATCCGACCCTCAACCTCTCCCCTGTCTGCTCCAGTCCTCTTCGTAAAGAAGAAAAGTGGGGAGCTGCGGCTGTGCAATGACTACCGGGCCCTGAACAAGATCACCATCCGCGACCGGTACCCTCTACCACTGATCCCTGAACTCTTGGATCGCTTAAAGGGGGCCCAGATTTACACCAAGCTGGACCTCCGTGGAGCGTACAATTTGGTGCGCATACGGCCCGGAGACGAGTGGAAGACCGCGTTTGGGACCCGATACGGGCAGTACGAGCACCTGGTGATGCCCTTCGGATTGACCAATGCCCCCGCTGTCTTCCAGAGGTTCATGAACGACATATTCCGGGACCTGCTCGACCGCTTCGCGATCATATACCTGGATGACATCCTAATTTACTCCCGCAATCCTGCCCAGCACGCCGAGCACGTCCGCCAGGTCCTGCAGCGCCTACGAGCCCATGGCCTCTACGCCAAGCTGGAGAAGTGCGACTTCGACCTGCGCTCCGTCGAGTTCCTTGGGCACATTGTGTCACCGCAGGGGATCCTCATGGACCCGAAAAAAGTAGAAGCGGTCCTGACCTGGCAGGCTCCTCAGAATCGCAAAGACCTGCAGCGGTTCCTTGGTTTTGCCAACTACTATCGGCAATTCATCCCGGCCTACGCATCCCTGACCACACCCCTGACTCAACTACTCCGCCCCAAAGAACCCTTCCGCTGGTCCCCAGAGGCCGATAACGCCTTCTCCACCCTGAAGACTCGCTTTGCCACCGGGCCACTCCTGAGATACCCTGACTCCCAGCTTCCCTTTACGGTGGAAGCTGATGCCTCCAACGTGGCCCTGGGAGCAGTGCTGTCCCAGCGCGAGGAGCCGTCCCAGCCACTCCAGCCCTGCGCCTATTACTCGCGCCAGCTCACTGCTGCAGAGAGGAACTATACCATCTGGGAGAGGGAGTTGCTCGCGATCAAGGCGGCGTTTGAGGTTTGGCGACATTACCTCGAAGGGGCTCGCCACCCTGTTCAAGTGCTCACTGATCACCGGAACTTGGAACACCTCCAGACCACCCGCCGTCTCAACCAGCGCCAGATCCGGTGGTCCCTATTCTTCTCTCGCTTCGACTTCCGGATCTCCTACATCCCCCATACCCAGAACCGGAAAGCAGACGCGCTCTCCCGGAAACCGGAATACGCCCCTGCCTCAACAGACCGTGCCCGCTGCTCCAATCCTGCCGCCCTCAGTATTTGCAGCCACCTCCACTTCACCAGCACTCGTGGAGGACATTCGGGCTAGCCAGGCCAATGATCCCTGGGTCCAGCAACACCTCCAGGCTCTCCAAGATGACCCAACAGGCGAGTTCACGACTCGAGGCGGCCTCTTGCTACATCGCGAACGCCTCTATGTGCCGCCCGGGCCCTTGCGAGCAGAAGTGCTACGCCTGACCCACGACTCGTTACCCGCCGGGCACTTTGGACAGCATAAGACCACCCACTTGCTGACAAGGGAATTCTGGTGGCCACGAGTTCGCGCTGATGTTGCCCGTTATGTCAGCTCCTGTGACGTCTGCCGACGGGCCAAAGACATCCCAGCCAAACCCTCAGGGTTGCTACAGCCCTTGCCCACATCTTCAGGACCCTGGGAGACCATCTCGATGGACTTCATCACGGAACTTCCGCGCTCCAAGGGTCAGACTTGTATCTGGGTGGTCGTCGACCTATTTACCAAGATGGCCCACTTTGTTCCGTGCCCCAAACTTCCCACAGCTCAGGAGACGGCCCAGCTTTACCTGCAACACATCTTTCGTCTGCACGGACTCCCAGCCCATCTGATCTCCGATCGGGGCCCTCAGTTCTCCTCTCGGTTCTGGCAAGCCCTCCATTCCAGCCTGGGTACTCGAGTGCACCTGTCCTCAGCCTACCACCCACAGACAGATGGCCAGACAGAGCGCACCAATGCCACGCTGGAGCAATATCTCCGCTGTTACACCTGTTACCAGCAGGATGACTGGACCACTCTATTGCCCCTAGCGGAGTTTGCATACAACAATGCGGTCCATTCATCCACCCAAATGACCCCGTTTGCTGCAACCTACGGGTACCACCCTCGGTTCTTCCCGGCAATCCTACCACCCACGAATGTCCCCGCCGTCGATGCCTACCTGCAAGAACTCCGCGCCAGCCAAGACTTGCTCCGAGAGCAGCTACAGCAGGCCAAGGAGGCATATAAACGGGCTGCAGACCGAAAGAGGCAAGAAGGCCCTCCAGTGCAGCCGGGGGATCAGGTGTGGCTCTCAACTCGCTACCTGCGCCGGCCTGGTCGGTCTCACAAGCTGGATGCACGGTTCATTGGACCCTACCCCATCGTAGAACAAATAAACCCCGTCGCCTTCAGGCTCCAGTTGCCACCCCACCTCCGCATTCACCCTGTGTTCCATCGCTCCCTCCTTGTTCCAGCTGCACCCCCTGACCCAGCTCGGCCTCCTTCCCCACCGCCGCCACCACCGGTGTTGGTGGATGACGAGGAAGAATATGAGGTGCGCCAGATTCTGGACTCCCGGTACCATCGTGGAGGCCTCCAGTACCTTGTGGACTGGGAGGGATACGGCCCAGAAGACCGGTCCTGGGAACCTGTGGACAATCTTCATGCCCCGGACTTGGTGCAACGATTCCACAGCGACCACCCCGACCTCCCAGGCCCCTCGACGGAGGGGGGCCCTGGGGGGGGGGATAGTGTCATGGGTGCTGGGGACCCTGCAGAAGAAACCGAGCCTGCAGAGCCTGCAGAAGGAACTGTGCCCCTGCCACCTGCACCAGTGCCCCTGCCTCCTGCTGAAGAAGATCCAAGCCCCCCTGCCTCGCCCTCTCGGGTGGCTCGTGTGCGTGACCACCTTCGTCAGGACCTCAGGGATCGGAGGAGGGCGGCACGCTCACAAGCAAGACGCTCCCTGAGCCCTGAGTGGTGAAAGGATTCTGGCCCTTCTAAGTGTGAGGATGCTTAAGTTTCGGCAGGATCCTGGCTGCTGCTCTGAGACAGCAATTAGCCCAAATGAGCAACAGGCAGCAGAGGGCTATATAGCTGTGGGCTTTGGGAGGAGGCTTTGTGGAAGCAACTAGTCACATACCTGACATCCTAGCATCCACTCCGGCTCTTGACTTTGGCTTTTGGATTCCTGACTTTGGCTTGGACCTCTGGACCCCCTGACTTCGGCTTCTGAACCTCTGACCTGTGATACCTGGATTACGATTCTGTTTTGGCGCCTTGGACCCTCCTTGCTCACAAGTTGCCGACCTTGGACTGCCCCTGGACTTTGCCTGACTCAGCCCCAGCTCGTGACATTATGTAGCTTTTCTTTGACAGATAGCTTGAATGTTGTTTCCCACAAGCAGTGTTTACCTGATCTTTAATGTTTGCTGAAGCCTCCATTTGAAGTTTAGACACCTGCTGCTCCTGTTTTTGAAAACCTGCTCAGGTGAAGCTGAGGCACACCCTCACAAAGAACTTCAGTGCTTCCCTCATGAATGGGGACTTCTGAGGCAGTGGTTGATCTGCTGCTAAAAAAGCCCTTACTGGTCAAGAGGTTCTGCCCAGCTATCGTTCAGTCTCCGACTTTTATACATTTATTTATTTAATTTACAAAATTTATATCCTGCCTTTCTTCTCTTACATGAACCACCAAGGTGGCTAACAATTTAAAATGTATATGATAAAATCACAGTTACAAACCATTAAAATCAATCCATGCAACATAAATCATTAAAACAATTAAACAACTGAGTTAAAACACATGAACAACATTAAATCAGCCTAATTTGCCTTTCTAAGACTGGGTCCAGACTGGCAGCTGGCGGTGACACAGGGACGGCCCCCAGACAGATTAAAAAATCAAGTCCTGATGCAAACATCTGGAGACTGTCCCACTCCTGTATCACCCCATCCTCCAGTGCTCCAGTGCTGTTGGTGTGTCCGAAAAAGCTACCATTTCCAAAGTTGCTTTGGTTGGGGTATTCTTTCTTGAACAGACTCAGTTATTAGCTTAGGAATCTTTTTGGTCCTCGTTTTTCTATTAAAAAATGTGAGTAGAGTGGCCAAAAGTGGATTTTTCCAGTTATGTTTAGTTTGGAAATGATCTCTCCTTTTAGATGCTGCCAACCTACCCATGCATGCTAACCTTGAAGCTGGACTATTACATTGCACTCAGAGGGTGACATGGGGCAGTGCAGCACCCTAAATGCCTTCATTGGCTGCCCCTTCCCCCTAGCTCCCAACAGCCTCTCTGATAGGCCTGGTGAGGGCCAGGGTGGGCTCCGGTTTCCTGTACTTGATGTGGTCCACCCCTACTGAGCTGGAGACAGCTGCTGCCATTGCCCTCTCAGTCCTCCCACCTCCATACCCTGTGGCTCCCCAGATGGGATCACGGTGAATACAGGACCCAACTTTCTGTTGGGGGGAAATGTGAGTAGAATAGCCAAAAGTGCATTTTTTTTCTGGTTACATTTAGTTTGGAAATCATCTCTCCTTTTGGATGTCACCAACCTATCCAAGCTGACTCATTCTACAGTAACCTCAAAGCTGGACTATTGCACTGCACTCTGTGTGGGGCTGCTCTTGGATAACACAGAAAATGCCACTTTTCTTGTGTCACATATGCTTTGCAATGTTTACATTGGCTACCTATTTGTTTCTGGGTACAGTTCTAGGTGCTGGTTTTTGATCTTTGCAGACTTTCACAATCTGAGACCTTTCCCATGTGATGCTATGTGGCAACTTTGCTCATCTTAGTCCAATTTCTTATTTGTTCCCTCCAGTGATGGTTAAAATAGTTTTTCTGGTCACTGGCTTGTACTGGAGCTTTACACAAGTTTTGAAAGAAGAAGAAGAATAGCAGATTTATACCCCACCCTTCTCTCTGAATCAGAGACTCAGAGCGGCTTACAATCTCCTATAATCTCGGAGAGCCAGTTTGGTGTAGTGGTTAAGTGCACGGACTCTTATCTGGGAGAACCGGGTTTGATTCCCCACTCCTCTACTTGCACCTGCTAGCATGGCCTTGGGTCAGCCATAGCTCTGGCAGACGTTGTCCTTGAAAGGACAGCTGCTGTGAGAACCCTCTCCAGACCCACCCACCTCACAGGGTGTCTGTTGTGGGGAGGAAGGTAAAGGAGACTGTAAGCCGCTCTGAGACTCTTTGGAGTGGAGAGCGGGATATAAATCCAATATCATCATCATCATCATCATCATCATATATCTTCTCCCCCCACAACAGACATCCTGTGAGGTGGGTGTGGCTGAGATGGCTCTCACAGCAGCTGCCCTTTCCTCTGCCAGAGCTATGGCTAACCCAATGCCATTCCAGCAGCTGCAAATGGAGGAGTGGGGAATCAAACCTGGTTCTCCCAGATAAGAGTCCACGCACTTAACCACTACACCAAACTTGAACAGTATTCAGAATCAGTCAGGAAGGCACTTAACACTTTTTAGATTTTTAGGAAGCAGAAGAAACCAGAACTATTTAAAACAGAATTGATCAGTTGATCAAAAGGGTGATATTTTTTGTTCAGTTCATTATTGCTTACTCTCTTTAAACTTATGTATTTATTTTGAATTGTTGCTTTAAACTTTTTTGTTCTTGTACAGTACCTTTAGAAAAAAACATCGATGGGATTTTTGACTTTATTATTAAAGAAAAATGCAAATAATTTTAAAGTTTTTTAAGTAATTAAAGGACATTTAATGAAAAGTATTGAAGCATCAGCTTCAGAAGATTATAAAAGCCTCACCTCTGGAAGTGGATTAGTAATTATATCACTCCATTAGTATGCCATTATGGTTGGATTAATAGAAGGCTTAAATTTCATAAGTGAAATATTGGAGAAAATCCAAATTAAACATTTTTGTTTTGCTATCATAATATTTGCTAAAATTTTCAACTTTGAAAGAATTATTTACTTTAATTTCTTCCCAAATAATGCAGTATACAAATATGTTGACATAGGAGTGCATGAGGTGGCCTTGAAGTGGCTTATTTCATTTCTCCAGGGTTGGGGACAGAGGGTGGCACTAGGAAAGAGGTTGTCAACTAAGTACTCATTAGTGTGCGGGTTCCTCAGGGGGCAATTTTCTCTTTGATGTTATTTAACATCTATATGTGCCCTCTCTAGTACAGAGTTTCAGGCTGGGTTATCACCACTACACTGACGACACCCATCTATATCTGTTGATGGATGACCAGCCAGATACCGCCCCAGCAAATCTGATTGAGGGTTTGGAGACTTCGGTGGGATGGTTGAAGCACAGCCGGCTGAGACTGAATCCGACTAAGATGGTGGTTCTCTTGATGGGGAGGGATGACTCAGGATTGGGGTGCCATCTCCCAGCTCTTGACAGTGTGCCCTTCATACTGGCATCAACTGTGAATATCTATGTAGGCCCAGATTGCAAATGTTGCCAGGCTGGCATTTTTTCAGTTATGCCAGGTCAAGCAACTGGCTCCCTACTTGTCTTGCCCTCACCTACTGTAACTAGCTCTACATAGGACTATCCTTGAGACCAACCTGGAAAATCCAACTGATCCAGAATGCGGCAGGACAAGTCTTTAAGGGGACTCTGCTCATGGCACATGAGCTGCACTGGCTTCTTGTGGAGTACCAAATCAGATTCAAGGTTATGGTATTGACATAAAAGGCCCTAAACAGTCAGGGACCCATGTATCTTCAGGGCCACCTCTTTTGGTATACCCCAAGGCAATTGTACTTGGCTAATAAGAATGTGTTGGTGGTCCCCGGCCTGAGAGACATCTGGCTCTCCTCAACCAGGGCCAGGGCATTTTCCACCTTGCTTCCAACCTGGTGGAAGTCTCTGCTGAGTGATATCTATGCCCTGAGGGACTTAATGCAGTTCTGCAGGGCATGTAAGGCAGGGATGTTCCACTGGGTGTTTGGTTGAGGACAGCAGCATTTCCCCCCATCTGGCTGGCACTCTTACTTCTCCTGCTTCTCCTGCCTGCCCCTCCCATGAGACAGTGGCATACTGTGGCAGTTCGCCACCCTCTAGCTGTTAATTTATTGTTGTATTTTTATTATTTTAATGTTTTATTATCTATGTAAGACTTTTTAATGTACAGCATGTCGAGTCCTATGCTACAAGGGAGGATGGTCAAGACAGTCAAGGGTTTTTTTCAGATTTGAATCTATTGGACTTGGAATATATCAGTATTTTCTGATATTCCTAAATCTCAATATTGGTATGGTATATATTTAGGAAACCCAAATTAGTCTCCACTATATCCTATGAGGAAAGTCCCCATAGGGTAGAAGAGAGCATTGATCCAGCAGTATCTGGGACTTGGGAGGGTTGTTTTTTGAGGGAGAAGCACCAAATCTACAGCACAGCAGCTGGTGCCTTGCCTCACTCCCCCCCCTTTTTAAAAAATTGGGCCAAGGGATCTAATTCTATGGGCCCCAAAAGAAGGTGCTCATTCACTGAAAGCATGGGAGAAACCCTGCAGTGCTGCAACTCAGCAAGTAAATTCAGAAGGCATTTAAGACCGACGCAGGGATTCAGGGGTTGGCCTTGCAATGGCTTTCCTCTTTCCTTCACGGTTGGGGATAAAGGGTGGCGATTGGAGGGCAGTCATCCCAGAGGCACCTGCTTAATTGTGGTGTGCCTCAAGGGGCGGCACTTTCCCCAATGTTGTTTAACATTTACATGCACCCCCTTGCCCAGATTGCCTGGAGGTATGGGCTATGTTGCCATCAGTATGCAGATGACATCCAGCTCTATCTACTGATGGATGGATGGTCTGACTGTGTCCTGGAAAATTTGGGCCTGGCGTTGCAAGCCGTGGCAGGTTGGCTCAGGCTGAGTCATCTGAAGCTGACGAAGACAGAGGTCCTTTGCCAGAGTCATGGTGATCCTGGCAGGGAAATCCCTCTACCGGTTTTTGATGGTGCACCACTTACAACGGTGCACAGGGTCAGAAGCTTGGGGGTGCTACTGGAGCCTGCCTTGACAATGGAGGCCCAGATAGCAGGCACCGCCAAATCTGCCTTTTACCATCTTAGGTGGATATGGCAGTTGGTTCCCTTCCTTGAGCGTGGCGACCTGGCAACTGCGATCCATGCTATGGTCACCTCAAGATTGGACTACTGTAATGCCCTCTACATGGGGCTGCCCTGTCTCAAATCCAGAAACTGCAGCTGGTGCAAAATGTAGCAGCCAGGCTGCTATTGGGATTATCCATGCGGGAGCACATACAGCCTGGACTGCAGATGCTGCACTGGCTGCTGGTGGTATACCAGATTCGCTACAAGGTGCTGGTTATTAACTTTCAAGTCCTATATGGCTGAGGATCTGCCTACCTTAGCAACCGTCTCTCCCCACATGTTCCCCAAAGGGTACTTAGACAAGGAACACAAAATTTATTATTGATCCCCAGGTCAAGGGAGACAAGACTGAAAATGACTAGAGAAAGAGCTTTCTCCATTGCTACCCCACACTGGTGGAACCAACTGCCTGAGGAGGTCAGAGCCTTGTGGGACCTTGCCCAGTTCCGCAAGGTTTGCAAGATAATATTGTTTCAGTTAGCTTTTAACTGAATGACGACCACTGCCACGATTTTAGATCCAATTTGATATCCAAGAACACTGAATCCTTAAATCCTATGGAATTAGCACCAAATTGTTTAAACTGTTTTAAATTGATTTTTTTAATGTTTAATTTAACTGTTTTTATTGTTATTCTATTATATTTTGTGAGCTGCCCTGAGCCTGCTTCAGCAGGGAGGACGGGATATAAATCAACTAAACTAAACTAAACTAAACTAAAGTGGTCTCTTTAAATGCCTTCTCCAAGCTGTGCCAGTGCTGCCACCACAGCATAACTCAGCAAGTGAACTTAAAAGGCATTTAAAGATACCACAGTCTCTTTAAGAGCCTTCTTCAAGCAGCACCCAAATAAAAGCCGAATGTTTGGGCTCAGCCATATTGGTAGCCAAATCAGATTCTCTAATTTGTATTCAGCTGGAAAATATCAGCCCAAGTTTTTTCCAGTCCAGATAAACCGAATGCATACCCCTAGATCCAGTCCAAACACACACACACACAAACTGCTTTCCAGACCACTATAAAGATTCATGTAATGCAGATAAAGTATATAAAAACCAATAGTTTATGTTTATATCATTTGCAAGCTCATATCATATGGTTTGTGGTCCAAAACCAACATAAAATGTACAATATGTCCAATGCAAAGATAAAGAATTTTCCAGATATATTATCGAGTATATAAGTCCCAATGTATACTAGTCTCACTCCTGCTGAGGTTATATCCTCTTCAGTTAGGGAGTATATTCCACATTTCCTTTAGGAGTGGACCAATGCTCATATGATGAATAAAATTCCAAAAGCCAAAGGATGGTGCGTTTCCAGGTACAATATTGTGTTTTGAATGGTTCTTTATCCAAACTACATTGGCTTCTAAATGGGACCAAATCTCAACAACATTTCAAGTAGACTTAAAATTCATGCCATATGGTGGGATTAATAGGTCCTAGATCCAGCATTTAGTTTTAAACAAACTTTAACATCTTTACTGTGGTGTAACTTTTAAAATAATCCTGTATATATGTATTTATTAGAATTTTTTATTACACTTTAAATTGGGAAAGGTACATTTGTTGCAATGAAGATCAGAATTATTCTGACTATCAATATGGAGCATGCAAATTTATGGATATTGTGTTAGTTCCTGTGGTTATATGAACAAAAGGAACTCATGGAACATAATCAACTTCACTTCATCCCTTCCCTAGCATCTTACATTCATGTCCTGAAAATCTCTGCATAGGGTTATGAACGTCATGGACTGTGTCTCACTAGAGGTGAGAAGCTGAAGTTTCATACTGCTTTTAGGAGCTTCAATGATTAGGGAGAGATGCCATCTACCACAGTTGTGCAATTTCAGTAGGGAAATTAGCATCGTATTTCTCCTCTCTGCAAGCTCCACAGCAACGGCATGCGTTCTCGTTAACGAGATGTAATGCATTACCATCTGCTATCCTATTTGGTAGATTTAACAGGATTGAGTACTCTAATAGACACTGTCTTTGTAATTCCAAGTGTATTGAAACTATTTCCCATGTACTACTGAACTGTCCTCTTTATGATGATATTTGTTGTATATACTTGAAAGATATCTTAGCAGGTATGTTGGGCTGTGCTGATTCAGGCAAAGTCCACAAACTTTTAAATGACACTTGCACTGAGGTAACTTTAATGGTGGCTAGATTTCTCCAACAGGCCATGGAAATACGACAGGGAATGGTTCTGGAATGACCACATTTTATCTGTTGTAATTATTTAATTTGGCTAAACTTGACTCATATATATTTTACTTATTTTATGTATTTTAGCTCCCTATGTACTTTATAATCTAGGATTTTATATTATTTATATTGCTATTTTACTGCTAAATCTGTTTTATGCCAATAAAGGCTTGCTATTTGCTAAAAAATTAAATTTGCTGCAATTGCTCAAGACCAAGAAAGGGCAATTTTGCCTAATAGATCCTCCTCACTGTACCCAGAATAGTGTGCTACTTTGCATAGAAGGGTGGAGTGTGCAAAGGACTGTTGGTGGGAGAGGGACATGAGTCCTGTCCTTGTTGGCCTTTTACAGTTCCCACAGTTTTATTCCTCTCATTTTCTGAAAGTAAATTAAACAAAGTGTGTTAGTAATTTAATGTGTGTGGGGGTTGTTGTTTTTTAAAAGGAAATTCAGCTTCTGAAGATAGCATCTTTGTCTCAAATCTACTGAATTTGAAACAAAGAAATAAAAGTTATTTTCATGACATGATAGGGTGGCATTTGCTATCTGTAGATGCTTCTGTATTGATGAAGTTATTGAACAACAGGAATTTTTTTGGCTTATTATTTTCCAGAATCATTGTATTCAAAAAGTAACTGAACATTGTTGTTATAGCAATGCTTCTATGTCACATCATTGCATCTCTTGGGCTGAATTCAGATGGCCAATTTGGGCCAACACAGGAACAACCCATGTCCAGATTTAAATGGTGCATTCAAACGCGCACATCTAGGTCCTGCCTTGCTCCTGCCCTTACCTTGTCCTTTGCTGTTGCTCTGTTGCTTCAAAAAGCTACCAGGTAGTAAGTGGTAGCAAACTGCTGAAGTGCTTCCGGGGCACCTTTCCTGAACAGTCAGGGAGTGTTGCTCATGTGCTTAAGCAGTGTGACACCAACTTCCTGGGCTTGGCCTTTATATAATCTGTTTCCAGGCCTCACCCCTCTCTGGGCCTGTTTCCCTCCAAACCCCTTGCTGCCCAATCAGAGGGATAGAGAGGATCCTGGGAGATCTAGGCTTTTCCCAGTAACTCCTAAACAGGCTTCCCTGGGGCCTGCAGGCCTCACTAGGCCCAGGATTATGACATAAGGCAAGAAATAAAAGGTTGGTATTCTACTGTTATCAGGGCCGGCTCGCCCACTAGGCAAACTAGGTGGTTGCCTAGGGCGCCAGGAGCAAGAGAGCATCGAATCAGGTTTCCCCCCTGTGCCCAAGACAATCACCTAATTTGCCTCCCCACCACCACCAGCTCCTTCACGCCTGCCACGCTTCCACCCCCCAAAAGCTCGCCCTGTCACCCCCAAAGCTTGCCTGCCCTACCGCAGCCAGCTCCCTCCTTCCTGCCCTTGAAGCTCGCCCTGCTGCCGCCTACTGCCAAAACGTGCCCTGCCACCCCCCCACAGCCATCTCCCTCCCTCCTCTCCCCTCCAGGTTTGCCTTGCTACCACCGCAGCCAGTTCCCGCCTTCCCATCCCTGCAAATTCACACTGCCACTGCAGCCAGCTCCCTCCCTCCCATCACCCCCCCCCAAAGTTCGCACTGCCACCGCAGCCAGCTCCTGCCTGGCCCCGAGAAGCATACCTGCTCTGCATGTGTTTTGAAGAGACCTCTGGAGGAAGTTTCTTCCCCCTCCTTTCCAGAAAGAAAACACCCACAGACCTTGGAGCTGGTATGCCTCAGGGGTCCTCCAGGTGAGTGCAGGGGTTAGGGTTATTCGTGAGTAGCACTTGCGATCTACTCGTGAGTAGCACCTGCATCTACTCATGAGTAGACCCTTGGCAGGTGCGGGGACTCAGGGGCGAGCGGAGCTGTGCTGCCTAGAGCGCCGGAAGGGCTCGGGCTGGGCCTGACTGTTATTTACTGTTTCATTTTTCCTCCCCTGTAGGTAGCAATTCCTGTCAACTCAATAATGGTGGATGTTCCCAACTTTGCTTGCCAACCTCAGAAACAACTCGTACATGCTTATGTACAATAGGCTATAATCTGCGGAAAAATCGGATGTCTTGTCAAGGTAAACAATATTTAAAAAAAAACACCTGAATAAAAAAGAATTAAAAAAAAATCACAGAATGATTTTCTAAGAAATAACACTACATAGTTGGAAAGCAAGAATGCATATCATTTCCATTGATCTTTGTGAATATATTTTGTACATGTTCTTGCAAACAAATATTTAAATTTTCCTAGAAATATATTAAAGAGTTAACAGAATTATCATAGACTATCTATAAAGCACCGATATTTCTCAATAACCAAGTCCTTTGTTTTAAATCAATAGTAGGTTTATTGTTAGAAACTCAGGAGCTGTACCAAGGACACAAGCTTTGGGAGTAATGGGGTACAAACAGTTACACAGTTACTATATAGGATATCATCAAAGGTTACAATACAGATGCATACTTGAGTCATGGGTTCAAAGGTTACTAAGCAACTATCTATTTTATTACTAAGGAATTTTAGGCTATTGGAAACATCAAACCTTCTCACACTTCTTTGGGGGAAGATAAGGACTGTCTGTGTAAAACCGTGGGAGAGGTGACTTGAAGGTAGTAACAGCCAGTCTGTAACACAAACATCTCAGGGCCAGATGGTTTTACTACTTGCCCTCTGGCTGTAAATAAGGGGGGAGAGATGGAGAGCTGATTACCTGCTCTCTACATAGCAAAATGCAGTACAGAAATGAGCACGCTTAACACTATCAGTGCAGTTTTAAATGCAGTTGCACTACTCTGCTGAAGTTGTAAGAGGCTGCAGCTATGCCTAGGATTGCACTATGTAGGAACTATATAGGATTATTGTTATCTTTCTTGACCTGATTAACTTGGTTCTTGATTGTATGGCTATTGCACATGTTCTTAATATATTCTACCAGTCAAATATAAAGACGGAAAATATTTAGTTTCTGTTATCTCGGACTTAATTTTCATCAGTCATAGATTTTCTTCCTGAGTTTGCCAGTGTATGTGTCAGCGGGTTGTGTTTATGCAAAAAAAATTTTTTGAAACAGTGGCCATGAAAGGAACAGACAGCCTTGATATGGAAAGGTAGAAAAGTTGAAAACCATTTGTTTAAATTAAAATATTTTCCATACTTTGAATTTAAAACAATTGGCTTTTTATGCCTAGCAACTATGATCATTCTTATGTTTTATGTATGTGTATTTTCAGGCATAGAATCATTCCTCATGTATTCTGTTCATGAAGGAATTAGGGGAGTTCCCCTTGATCCAAATGACAAAACCGACGCATTGATGCCTGTATCAGGAACTTCATTTGCCGTGGGCATAGACTTCCATGCAGGTGAATAACAAATAAATATTTATCTTTATTTCATAAGAATTTGACATGCTTTGTTATAAAAGATTGTCACATATTTGAGGGTATATGTTTGGGGAGAGAATTAATCCTGGGTTCCTGGGCTGGATGAGGATAGACAAGAGACCAGCCCAAGGGGTAAGAGACAAAGACTAAAGCTTGCACGTTGTTCTAATTTATCTGCTAAGCAACAAAAATGAAATAACAAAACTATTCAAGAGCAAAACACTTTATAACATTTTTTAGCATATTCAAGCATAGAATATTTCAACACCAGCCCAATACTAAAAATAGTGCACTGTATGAAACTCAGAATGTTCTGGATTAGTCACCAAGGTATCACAAGGAGCTGTTGGTGGCCAGCCGAGATGACAAATATTTGACAATTTATACCCTGTGGACTCATAGGTTCAATCCAAATAAATGACATAAGCATAACACATTTTTAGCAGAAAGAAATCTCTAGTACAACTTTACTCTGAATTCATAACATAGATAAGAAAGGATGTTATTGAATAAATAGTAATAGATTACACATCAAGGATCATTTTGAGAATCTAGGAGCCTTAACCCGATAAACTAATTGTTTTGACTGCATGGGAAGTACCGCACATACCTGTGACCCTTGTGTTAACAAGCATTATCGGCCGGCCGTATACTACAGACCTTCACCTGTCAAGTACACATTGTGGAGACCCATGGGTGCAGGGGTGGGAGGAGGAATGGTTAGTATAAACTATTCAGAAAGTATAAACTTTTCTTTCATACATAGGAAAACCAAGGGAAATAAGAAAATGGTCAGCCCTGAGAATGTCACATCAGCTATACTGCAAAGCATTATGGGAAAAGAGAATCAAAGAGGCATAATTCAGATTGTTATACAGAAATTCCGAGGCTCACTTATATTTGCCCCCCCAGTCGGAATGAAGAGGCAGACACAATTGTTGGGTTTTAAACCGGGCCGCTTTATTAGGATTAACAAATATAACTGGCAGGGGGGGAAACCAGACCAGACAAGCCCTGGGGTCAACACCTGGACCCCGCCTTGTCCAAAGGGCGAGCCACCCTGCCCCCAGCACAAACCCGCCGTCATCGGGTTGTAACTGAGCGGCCAGGCCTCCAGCCATCACCAACCGGGCTGGCATCAATCCCCATGGAAAGATCCACCCAGGTGAGGCTTCTTGTGATCTGCATCACCGCACTGAGCCGTTTAGCCCATCTACGGTTCCTGCAGACCACCGCACCACCGGTGCAAGGCCATAGGTGCTCCCCTGGAAAAACCCGTGGCCAAACCTCATCCAGCCAGCGACCTAACTAATACTCAACAAAACCTAACCTACTAGGCAGTACAAGGTAGGCGAAAAACACCCCCGCGTAGGCCAATTGTGCGGGAGTGAAAAAATTCCTACCTGGCCCCAAAAGGCGACCGGCATGAACCTGTACTGCCAATGGGAAGGGTGGGCGGGCAGAGAGCCGAAAACAAACTGCGTGGCAAGGAGGGAGCCGGGGCTTATATAGCCCCGACTCCGCGCCTTGCAAAAAACACCCGTATGTCGGGTGATCTTGCTGCCACTCCCTCCTTCCGGGGATGCAAAGGCGGCCCCCAGCCTATCGCCAGCGAGCTGGCTCAGCTGGGAAGGGGCCGGACCTTTTGTCACGATATGAATATAAGAAATTAATACATAGTAACCTTTTTCAGAAGTACCCTAAGGTTGTAAGTAGTAAGGTTGCCAACTTCCAGGTGAGGGCTGGCATTCTCTTGAATGAAATGGTAGTTTTGAAGGCTGGTCTGATCTCACATAGGATAAGAACATAAGAGAAGCCGTGTTGGATCAGGCCAATGGCCCATCCAGTCCAACACTCTATGTCACAAGGTGGCCAAAAAAATTATATATATATATATATATATATATATATATATATATATATTTATCTAACCCGTTCTTGAAGCTGGCAATGCTTGTAGCCACCACAACCTCCTGTGGCAGTGAATTCCACATGTTAATCACCCTTTGGGTGAAGAAGTACTTCCTTTTATCCATTTTAACCTGACTGCTCAGCAATTTCATCGAATGCCCACAAGTTCTTGTATTGTGAGAAAGGGAGAAAAGGACTTCTTTCTCTACTTTCTCCATCCCATGCATAATCTTGTAAACCTCTATCATGTCACCCTGCAGTCGACGTTTCTCCAAGCTAAAGAGTCCCAAGATCTCTCTCTTGGTCAGTCTCTGTCAGTTCACACCCCATCAACTTGTATTTGTAGCTGGGATTCTTGGCCCCAATGTGCATTACTTTGCACTTGGCCACATTGAACCTCATCTGCCACGTTGACGCCCACTCACCCAGCCTCAACAGATCCCTTTGGAGTGCCTCACAATCCTCTCTGGTTCTCACCACCCTGAACAATTTAGTGTCATCTGCAAACTTGGCCACTTCACTGCTCACTCCCAACTCCAAATGATTTATGAACAAGTTAAAGAGCATGGGACCCAGTACAGAGCCCAGCAGCACCTCACTGCTTACCGTCCTCCACTGCGAAGACTGCCCATTTATACTCACTCTCTGCTTCCTATTAATTAGACAGTTTTTGATCCAGAAGAGGACCTGTCCTTTTACTCCATGTCTCTCGAGCTTACTAAGGAGCCTTTGATAAGGAACTTTATCAAAAGCTTTCTGGAAGTTAATGTAAACAACATCTACTGGGTCCCCTTTGTCCACATGTTTGTTCAGTCCCTCAAAGAACTGTAACAGGTTAGTGAGGCAAGATCTTCCCTTACAGAACCCATGCTGAGTCTTCCTCAATAACTCGTGTTCATCAATGTGCCTACTCATTCTGTCCTTGATAATGGTTTCTACCAACTTTCCCAGTATTGAAGTCAGACTGACTGGCCTGTAGTTTCCCGGATCTCTTCTGGAACCCTTTTTAAATATGGGGGTGACATTTGCTGTCTTCCAGTCCTCAGGAACAGAGGCAGATTTCAATGAAAGATTACAAATTTTTGTCAGAAGATCCACAAGTTCAACTTTGAGTTCTTTCAGAACTCTTGGATGTATGCCATCTGGACCTGGTGATGTGTTAGTTTTTAATTTGTCCATCAGTTGTAGGACCTCCTCTCTTGTCACCTCAATCTGACTCAGGTCTTTCAACACCCCTTCCAAAATAAGTGGTTCTGGAGCAGGCAAACACGTTTCCTCTTCCACAGTGAAGATGGAGGCAAAAAATGCATTCAGCTTCTCAGCCATTTCCCTATCCTCCTTCAGCAATCCTTTTACCCCTTGGTCATCCAAGGGCCCCACTGCTTCCCTGGCTGGTTTCCTTCTTCTAATATATTTGAAGAAATTTTTATTGTTGGTCTTTATGTTTTTTTGCAATATGCTCCTCATAGTACCTTTTTGCCTGCCTGATCAGAGTCTTCCATTTGATTTGCCACAGCCTGCGTTCCCTTTTATTAATCTCACTTGGACTAGCTTTCCACCACTTAAAGGAGTCCTTCTTACCTTTTACAGCTTCCATTACTTTGTTTGTTAACCATGCAGGCCTTTTCTTATACCTGCTTGTGCCTTTCCTAACTTGTTACTGTCAGCTGCAGAGGATCATAGAGTTGGAAGGGGCCATACAGACCATCTAGTCCAACACCCTGCTCAATGCAGGATCAGCCTAAGGCATCCCTGAGAATTGTTTATCCAATCATTGCTTGAAGACTGCTAGTGAAATGGAGCCCAATACTTCCCTAGGCAGCCAATTCTACTGCTGAACTATTCTTATTATAAAACGTCACTGTTTTCCAAATATTCAGCCAGTATTTTTCTGCTGTCCTCTGCAGCTGACAGTAACAACTTCCTGCACTCCTCTAAGTGACATTCTTTCAAATACTTAAAGAGAACAATCATGTTCCCCTCAGCCACCTCTTTTCCAGACTTAACATTCCCAGGTTCCTTGACCTTTCTTCATAGGACTTGGTCTCCAGCCCCCTGATCATCCTTGTTGCTCTCATCCGCACCCATTCCATTCTGTCCACATCGTTTTTAAAATGAAGCCTCTGGAACTACACACAGTACTCCAGGTGCGGCCTGACCAATGCAGTATACAGTAAGACTATGACATCTTGCAGTTTGGATGTTATGCTTCTGTTGATACACCTCATGCTTCTGTTGTTACATTAGCCTTTTTTTTGCCGCTGCATCATATTGACTGCTGAACACTTGGTTTACAGCCCATACATACCCCAAGATCTTGTTCATGCACACTGCTACCCAGAAGTGTCTCACCCACCCAGTATGCATACTTCTCATTTTGTTACCCAGATGTAGGACTCTGCACTTGTCCTTGTTGAATTGTGTCTTATTCACATTGAGGGTTGTCAGGTCCCTCCTGGCAACTGGTGGGGGATGGGAGGGACTTATCAAGGGAAAGAGAAAAGTCCAAGCCATGTTGCCTGTGTCACACAGGATGTGAAATCGACATGCCAGTGACTTCCAGATTACACTCTGATATTGAGGCAAACAGTCTATGGTAAAAATGGCTTCTACAACAGATTTTTGCCCAAATACCAGAGCAGCCATGGAAGCTCCTGGTGTGATGTCAGCACTTCTGGTGTGATCCCACCAATGTGACCTATGTTTTTCTCTTTCTACTGATAAGTCTCTCGACTGGCCAGTTGATCAGTGACCGGGGGGCAGGACTTAGCAGTGGGAGACTCACACCTCCACCCTATTCACATCTTCCCTCTTTTCTAGTGTGTTTAGATTTCATAGAATTCTATCTGTCTTTTGGAGTGTTATCACTACTCCTCCCAATATGGTGGCAGCTGCAAACTGAATAAGTAGTCCCTCTACCTTCTCATGCAGATCATTTATATATATATATATATATATATATATATATATATATATATATATATATATATAAATGATCTGCATGAGAAGGTAGAGGGACTACTGCATGAGAAGGTAGAGGGACTATATATATATATATATATATATATATATATATATATATATATATATAATAAAAAGTACCAGGCCCAGAACCAAGTCCTGTGGCTCTCCACTGGATATCTTCCTCCAATAAGATGAAATGCCATTAACAACAACACTTTAGGTAGGGTTTCTAGCCAGTTCCCTATCTAAATATCCTAGAGTCCTCTTCACAGTCCTCCAATTTACTCAACATAACATCATGGAAACCCTGTCAAGAGCTTTGCTGAAATCCAGATAAACCATGCCAACACCCCTGTCAAGCTCCCTCTCTTCTCAAACTCTACCCTCCCCAGATCCCCAGAAATTTTTCAAGCCAGAACTTGCAAACTTAGCAAGCGGTCAAAGGTAACAGAAGACTAAGAAGTATCTGCAGCTACATTGTTTTGTAGAAATTACAGCCCTAGACTTAGTCAGCCATACTTACTTCATTGCTTTTCTATCACAGTTATTCTATATTTCATTTACTTCCTGACATAATTGCACATAGTTTTGTTCAAAAATCAACAGTTTAATCATTATCCTATATTAATTTTCTCATATGACAACATAGAGAGAAAGAAAAGGATATACTGACCTCCATTTGAAGGAAGAATAATAAAATCATAGAGTTGGAAGTGACCTCCAGAGTCATCTAGTCCAACCACCATGCACAATGCAAGAAATTCACGAATACCACCCCCACATATATACACAACATTTCTGCACCATCCTCTATATGACAGCCCTTCAAGGACGAAGATGGTAATCATATCACCTCTCAATTGTCTCCTCTTCAGGCTAAATATAACCAGTTCCTTCAACCTTTCTTCATAGGATTTGGTTTCCAGACTCCTTACCACCTTCACTGCCCTCTTCTGAATACATCTCAGCTTGTCTATATCCTTTTTAAACTGTGGTGTGCAAAACTGAACACAATACTCTAAGTGAGGTCTAATCAGAGCAGAGTAAAGTGATACCATCACTTCATGTGATCTGGACACTATACTTCTGTTGATAGAGCCCAAAATTGCATTGGCCTTTTTAGCTACTGCATCACACTGCTGACTCATGTTCAGAGATGAAATTTCTGTCCCAATACTTTTATTCACAGGCTAGCCTTATCTCATCAGATCTCAGAAGCACGGTAGGCCCTGATTAGTACTTGGAAGGAAGACCACCAAGGAATACCAGGGTCATGATGTAAAGGCAGAACACCTCTGAATGTCTCTTGCCTTGTAATCCCTGCAGGGTTACTAGAAATCAGCCATGACTTGATAGCACAAAAAGAAAAGAAAAGAAGGGTTTTTGTGCCAGAAGGGAAAAGGAACTAGGGGAGATGAAGTTGGTCACATTATAGTATTGGTATGGAAGATGGGCTATGAGGAATAAATTTGCAGAATCTATCATTGTTTTAATTACAACTTTATTACAACATGTTTTTTTTAAAAAATATATATAATTATTTTAATAGGAAATGATACAATCTACTGGACAGATATGGGGTTCAACAAAATAAGCAGAGCTAGAAGAGACCAGACGTGGAAGGAAGACATAATTACAAATGGTTTGGGAAGAGTAGAAGGCATTGCAGTGGACTGGATAGCAGGTATTTTTTTACTCTTTATTTCAGTTCAGTCTTACAATACGTTTGTTTCCACTGTGAATTTATTTTAAGTAGGATTTTAAAGCAGATATTCTAATATGTAGCTGAACATTACAAATAGTATTTGTTTATTCCATGATTAATAAGGAAAGAATTAGACCTAAAATTATATTAATGGTCCTTTATGCTATTTAGACTTAGCATTCTTAAAAGACGTAGCTTGATTTTTTCATAAATGAATGTGTATTTTTTTCTCCCTAGAAAATATCTACTGGACAGATCATGGCTTCAACTTTATTGAAGTATCTAGGCTCAATGGTTCTTTTAGATATGTACTTATATCTCAAGGCCTTGACCAACCAAGATCTATAGCTGTGCACCCAGAAAAAGGGTAACTTGATCACTGACATGCATGCAATTGATTAAAATTCTTGAAAAAGTAATCAAAACATGTAACCATCTTGATAGTATGATATAGTAGCAGATCTAGAGATAGAACTCCTCAGTTAAAATCTCTCATCAACTAATTAAGTCCCTTTAGTAAGGTTTTTATTCACTCAGCATCATTTCTCAATCTGTAACATAGGGATACTGCCCTACTTTACAGGTCTCTCTCTGTCTCTCTCTCATTATTAATAACCATTATATTTCTTCAACCTAACTGCATCATGGTATACTATATAGGACAAGCCTTTCTGTTTTATATATTAACAATGCATTAAATGAAAATTAACTAGTTAGAGGAGTTTTGAAGTATTATATGAATTTTCATGGACTGAAGGTGGGAAGATATTATGAATGGAAAAAGAGACGTCCTAGTCTTCTGCTTTCAGCCTCATATTGTATTTTTTTTCTCCAACAGCTGCTCCCTTCAGAGTAGAGAAAGCATTCAAAATATCATTTCAGGCTTGTTCAAAGGCTTATTTCTGTCTATATAAATATATGTATGTATATAGCTATCTTTTGAAAGATAAGTGATTTATTTGTATCAGTTTGGTTGATTATTCTTGGAACAAATATTTATTTTGATCTCTATTCTCTTTTTTTCAAAGTCTTAGAATGAGCTGAATCAATATTTGCTTTCAAATATGTTATGAGATTGGTTTCTCCTGTTGTTTGTTATGTGTCTTCCTTGTATCAACTTACCCGTTTCAAGTAACCTAATATTTCCTTATGAATGTTTTTGCATTCTAGATATTTATTCTGGACAGAATGGGGGCAGATACCTTGTATAGCCAAGGCATATTTGGATGGATCTGAGAAGGCAGTCCTTGTTGGCAGTGGGATATTATGGCCTAATGGAATTGCTATTGACTATGAGGTTCGTTTAGAGTTTGTCAACTGCTATATTATATATTTAAGTAATACAATTTAATCTGTTTTATAAATCTAATAAATAAATATATATTATAAAAAGGGTTGGAGATAACTTCTCAATTGCTCCTTAGGAAAATAAATTATACTGGTGTGATACTCGAATGGACAAGATAGAAAGAATTGACCTTGAGAATGGAAGGAATCGAGAGATTGTGCTGTCAGGAAGCAATGTGGATATGTTTTCAGTAGCAGTCTTCGGGGCTTACATCTACTGGTCTGACAGGTAATTTATTTTTCCATAGGTATTTGAGTCTCAAAATGTTATTTTTGTGCCAGATGCTTCACCCTTGTAGGATTAGCCATTCTTTAGCAAGGTCACTGAAAGGATCTCACAAAACTAAATAATTTCCAGAGAAAAAGCACTTTTGATATTCAAAGCTAACCATATCAAAGTCACAGGCAGAAGTGTTTCTTCACCTTCTGTTAGGCCAGATGTCATCTGTATTTTAATGACTTACTTGATTTTAATTCATTGTGATTTGTGGGTCAGATATCTTAAAAAAAAATTTTTTTTGCAGAGCTCATTCAAATGGGTCTATCAGACGAGGTCACAAAAATGATGCTACAGAGACTGTGTCCATGAGAACTGGGCTAGGAATAAACTTGAAGGAAGTAAAGGTCTTCAACAGAGGGCGTGAGAAAGGTAAACTTTCAATCAGGATGTCACCTACTTTTCCTATTAAACTGTTGCTTTGTTTTGTGTGAAAAGCAAGAAAGACTACATATTGTGTGAGAAAGTACAACTTAACTTTCTGAAGTACTTACAAATGGTGAATTCACATTTTAAAATTGTTTAAACATTAACTGACCTTGAAAGCCCTATGCAACCTGAGATTGACATATCTAAAGGACTGCTTCTCCTCATACATGCCCAGAGAGCCTTGTGCTGGCAGACCATCACTTGCTGGTTGTCCCAGGCCCAAAGGATGTCCACGTAGCCTCAACCTGGACCAGGGTCTTTTCTGCTCTGGCCCAGCCCTGGTGGAACATTCTCCCACCTGAGATCAGGGTCCTGTCAGGCCTAATACAGTTTTACAGGGCCTATAAAATGGAGTTGTTCTGCCAGGCCTTCAGATGAGGTGGTGGGACCTCTGGAACACTATGCCAAGATATTTTAAAAAGAAGCATTGCTCTATTTCATGACCGTTAATGGACCAGCTGTGTTTTGGGCTATCATTACCAAAAACTACAATTTTTGTTTTACTGTAATTGATTTTCAGTTCCTCTCTGTCACAGTAATCCACCAGTTTAACTAGCATCCTTCTAAGTCCTACCTGGGTGAATGACATAATTAACTTGTTCATTAATGATTTGGAGTTGGGAGTAAGCAGTGAAATAACTAAGTTTGTAGATGACACTAAATTGTTCAGGGAGGTTAGAACCAGAGAGGATTTGAGGCACTCCAAAGGGATCAGTCTAGTCTGGGCGAGTGGGCATTAACATGGCAAATGAGGTTCAACATGGCCAAGTGCAAAGTAATGAACATTGGGGCCAAAAATCCTAACTATAAATACAAGTTGATGGGGTGTGAACTGGCAGAGACTGACCAAGAGAGAGATCTTGGGGTTATGGTAGATAACTCACTGAAAATGTCGAGACAGTGTGAGACTGCAATTAAAAAGGCCAATGCTATGCTGGGGATTATTTGGAAGGAAATTGAAAACAAATCAGCCAGTATCATAATGCCCCTGCATAAATTGATGGTGCGGTCTCATTTGGAGTACTGTGTACAAATCTGGTCACCACACCTCAGAAAAGATATAGCATTGCAAAAAGCGCAGAAAAGGGCAACTAGAATGATTAAAGGGTTCGACAGAGAGGTTAAAACACTTGGGGCTCTTTAGTTTGGAGAAATGTTGACTGAGGGGTGATGTTGTCAAGTCTGCTATGGGTTACTCAATATCTGTATTAAGGTTGGTTCTGAAGTGAAGGAGTCTGGGTACTTTACAGTGTACACCGGGGGCTGCTAGCTCACTCTCCTGCCCCCTCTCTAGAAATGCCTTTGTTGTGTAACCTGCTTTGAAATGCTAACCTGTGAACAAGATAGTGGCGCCTTCCCAGCCTTGTTCTCTGTGGGGAGTATGGGGTGTCAAGACTTCGGTCTGGGAACGAAAGAAGTAGCATCCTAGTGTGAAGATGTGTTGCATAGATTGCCCCCCGTAGGAATCCTTTAGATTCATACTTTAAATACTGGATTAGTGCATATGTGTTTCAGTCCTTCAATCTCTGCCATGGTCCACAGTTCTGATTACAATAAACTTGCTACTTTATCAAGAGACTCGTTATTGAATTCAGCCGACTTGACAGATGTGATAGAGGTTTACAAGATTATATACGGGATAGAGAAGGTAGAGAAAGAAGTACTTTTCTCCCTTCTCACAATACAAGAACTCGTGGGCATTCAATGAAATTGCTGAGCAGTCAGGTTAGAATGGGTAAAAGGAAGTATTTCTTCACCCAAAGGGTGATTAACACATGGAATTCACTGCCACAGGAGGTGGTGGCAGCTACAAGCATAGACAGCTTCAAGAGAGGATTGAATAAATATATGGAGTAGAGGTCCATCCATGGCTGTTAGCCACAGTGTAATTGATGGAACTCTGTCTGGGGCAGTGATGCTCTGTATTCTTGGTGCTTGAGAGGGGGATAATGGGAGGGCCTAGTGTCCTGGCCCCACTGGTGGACCTCCTGATGACACCTGTTTTGTTGTTGTTTTTTTTGGGGGGGGGGGGTTGCCACTGTGTGACACAGAGCGTTGGACTGGATGGATCATTGGCCTGATCCAACATGGCTTCTCTTACATTCTTATGTTCTCTTAATGTGTATTTCAGAAGGTATGTTAAAGATTTAAAAGAAAATATGAAAGCAGTATATCTCATTCTTACTGTTGTAAAATCTATGGATCAGAGGTGTCAAAGTTACAAGGGCTGTATCTGATACAAATGTTACTTTTTCAGGCCAGGCCATGTTTACTATAAATTGTAATGTCAGGTATCTCAGATATAAACTTTATAAATGACACAAGTAAATCCAATTAATTATACTATTTTTATTCAAAATACAAAGAGAAGTAATTGATTCCTAGAAGTGAAAGCAAATGATTTACCGGGGAACCCACAAAAGCCCCAATAAATGCATGTAATCATATGTAAGACTAATTCCCCCCCACCTACAAGGGATGCTATAAAAGGGGGGGGGGGGTTATCTTACAGTTCCATACAAATTAGTTACTTTTTGTATGTACAACGCTTTTAGGAGACAAGTAATCTTCCTTGCAAGTCAATAAGGTAGAATCATAGAATTGGAAGAGACCTCCAGGGTCATCTAGTCCAACATCACGCACAATACAGGATGCTTACAACTATCTCCCACACACACCCCAGTGACACTTGTTCCAAGTCCAGAAGATGGGAAGGGGGGAAACCTCACCAGGATTCCTGGCCAAACTGGCCTGGGAAAAAAGCTACTGCCTGTTCCCAGTCAGCATTTCCCTGGGCCTGTAAAAAAGAGCCATAAGAATTAAGCACTGAAGCAACCCTCCCTGCCCTCCTTCTCCTGCCCTCCTTCTCACTTGATCCTGAGGCTGTGATGTCTTGAGAGGAAAGCCAGTTTGGTGTAGTGGTTAAGAGTGGGAAACTCTAACCTAGAGAATTGGGTTTGATTCCCAGTTCCTCCACATAAAATCAACTGAGTGACTTTGGGTCAGTGACAATTCTCTCAGAGCTCTCTCAGTCCCACCTACCTCACCTTTGATACTTTCCCAAGACTCCTTTGGGTAGTGAAGGGCAGGGTATAAAATCAAGTCATCATTGTCTTCTTCTTCTTCCTCCTCCTCCTCCTCTTCTTGTTCCTCTTCTTCTTCCGCAAGAGAGACATGCACAAGGCAGCCCAGTTGCTTCCTAATCTATCTGCTTACATCCTCCTTTCTTCCCTGCCTGCCTTACTTTGAACATGAACATATGAAGCTGCCTTATACTGAATCAGACCTTTGGGCCATCAAAGTCAGTATTGTCTTCTCAGATTGGCAGCAACTCTCCAGGGTCTCAAGCTGAGGCTTTTCACACCTATTTGCCTGGACCCTTTTAGTTGGAGATGCCGGGGATTGAACCTGGGACCTTCTGCTTCCCAAGCAGATGCTCTGCCACTGAGCCGCAGCCCCATTCATGGCTCCCCAGGGTCTCAAGCCGAGGTTTTTCATGCCTATTTGCCTGGACCCTTTTTTGGAGATGCCGGGGATTGAACCTGGGACCTTCTGCTTCCCGAGAAGATGCTCTACCACTGAGCCACCGTCCTTCCCCATCTTTCATCAACAAACCGCTGCTCCATGCTCCTGCTCTCACCGCCCCTCCTCACAGCTGCTGTTTCATGTGGCAATGGCAGTGCTGGCCACATGCTCTGACCTCCAATGCAGTGGCTTCTGTAATCCTCACTGAGATATTGTCAGAGGAGGGGAAAAACACCACATCTTCTCTTCCTCCACCTTCGCTGCCATTCCCTGTACACTATTTCACCTCAGCTTCATAGTCCTGTCCCTAGCATTCTCCTTTGTATTTCTTAACAGCTTCAACCACACACATCTCATTGCATAGGCTCGCTCCCCAACTTGAAACGCCTCCTGCTCTCCCTCCCTTGCACCAGTTGTTTGTGGATTGGATAACAGTCCTAGGTGAGCTGGTTTCAGCCACCAGGCCATACATTTGCTACTTCTGCTGAAAATACTTAAATCCTGAGACTGGAGCCATGAACAGGCAGCATAAATAATTCTACAGATCTGAGAAAATCCCCATGTTTCCAGAAAAATCTGAAATCTTAAAAAAAAGGGGTGATTAACTCCGCCCCTCCCATAACAGAAACAGCACCAGTAGCTTCAAGAAATTAATGCTCTACTACAATATTACCCACCACTACAATATTACCTACCATCCAGCTTTGGCTTCTGTCAGTAAAAGGCAGAGCCTTTTGCATCCTGTTCTGGTCTTTTAGGGAGGACATGGAGCCAGGACTGGCAGCAACCACTGGATGACATCCTACCACACAGCATGCATGACTTACACATCTCTGGTTGCTTCCTACTGTGCAACAGCAGCTACCCCATTAAAGTTAATGTGATGTAGTGGTGCCTGGAGATGGCCTATGTGCACTTATCATCTTGGTCTGAGGCATCTCCCCGGCATCTTCAGCTGCAGGCAGAAGAGCCCTGTAGGCACCCAAGGTAGCTGAGGAAGCTGAAGCACATTGTGACAGCACAACAGCCATATTAGCATCAGAGAAGCTCCCAGGGGAGTGGTGACAGCAAAGGAGGCAGGGTGATACCCAGCTGACTCACGGAAGGCCCAGATAGGGAGATCAGATCTAGGGAGGTTCCCTGGTGGGGTACCTATTTTGACAAAGGAAGAAAATGAATTCAAATTTCTTTCAAATTTCAAAAAGAAGATAAAGAGATAAAGTTACTATAGCAAGAATAGACATTGGACAACTCTAGATCGATTTTCAAATGTTGGAAATAATTCCCTGTGTATGTGAAAGAAATACAGTGCATCCAGATATTAAATTAATCTAAGACTTTTCCTTTTCTTCTCTAAGATCCCTGTCAAACCAAACTAACTAGTAGACATTACTACTTAAAACTAGAAATTCATCTTTGGTTTTCCATGTAGCTTAATGTATGTCTGCACAGAAGACACTTGAACAATAGCTAAGTACAACATCTTTTGTTTTCTCTGTGTAAAATAATCTCTTTTCTCTGAGAAAAATGTGAAATGGTACATAATATTTCCCTTCCCAGGAGGCATTTAGACATCATGATAAGCTGCAGAGATTTGTACAAGATCTTTTCCCCCACCTATTATACCTTGAAGTGTATTTTCCTTGAGTAGCTGCCAATCCTAAACTGCATTTCAGGCAGAGTTATGTATTCCATGTATTTTATTTTTGGTAAAAATCTTAACTTTCAATTATGTACTTTTGGATACCCACAAAAATGAAAAGTCAAATAGATTCCTGACTTGTCTTACTGACAACTTCCTTGTCCAGAACGTGAAAAAGGAAACAAGGGGATCTGCTATCTTGGATTTGACTCTCACCAACAAGGAAGAATTGGTTGAAGAATTGGAAATAGTGGGCAGTAGTGACCATGTGATTTTGGAATTTACAGTCTTAGGGAAGGGAAAAGCTATACGTAATCAGACTTATAGGTTGGACTTTAGAAAGACAAACTTTGATAAACTTAGAACAATGCTGGGTAAAATCCCATGGTCAGAAATACTTAGGAGAAAGGGGGTTCAGGAGGGGTGGGAGTTTCTTAAAAGCGAAATACTGAAAGCGCAATCACAGACGATTCCTATGAGAAGAAAAAATGGGAAAAGCCTAAAGAAGCCGAAGTGGCTCCATAAACAGCTCTCTAAAGACTTAAGAAATAAAAAAGACTCCTTTAGGAATTGGAAGGAGGGCCTTATAACCAAGGATGAATATAAACAAATCACCAGTGGTTGTAGAGAAAAAGTTAGAAAAGCTAAAGCTCAGTATGAGTTTAGGCTGGCCAAAGATGCTAAAAACAATTTTTAAAAGGTTCTTTTCTTATGTTCAGAGTAAGAAAAAGAGCAAGGACATGGTAGGCCCATTGCGAGGGCAAGAAAGTGAAATTGTAATGGGTAATGAAGAGAGAGTGGAACTGTTCAATCCCTACTTTTCCTCAGTCTTTTCTTCTTAGGGGAACGGTGCTCAACATGCCAAAAACAGAAATATAAGAGGGTATGAAGTTCCAACCTAGGATCAGTGTAGGGGTAGTACATAAACACCTAGTTTCTTTAAATGAAACTAAGTCCTCAGGGCCAGATGAATTGCATCCAAGGGTTCTAAAAGAGCTTGCGGATGTAATTTCTGAGCCTCTGGCTATTATTTTTGAAAATTCTTGGAGAACAGGAGAGGTGCCAGAAGATTGGAGGTGGGCGAATGTTGTCCCCATCTTCAAGAATGGGGGAAAAGAGGATCTGGGTAACTACCGACCCGTCAGCTTGATGTCTATACCTGGAAAAGTTTTAGAACAAATCATCAAACACTCGGTCCTGGAACATAAAGAATGGCTGTGATTACTAAGAGCCAGCATGGTTTTCTCAAGAACAAGTCATGTCAGACTAACCTGATCTCTCTTTTTTGAGAAAGTGACTACCTTGCTGGATTGGGGGAATGCCATAGACATCTTTTATCTTGATTTCAGTAAGGCTTTTGATAAGGTTCCACATACTATCCTTGTTGACAAGTTGGTAAAATGTGGTTTGGATGCTGTTACCGTTAAGTGGATCTGTAACTGGTTGACAGATTGCACCCAAAGAGTGCTTGTGAATGGTTCCTCGTCCTCTTGGAGTGGAGTGACAAGTGGAGTGCCTCAGAGATATGTCCTGGGACCTGTTTTGTTCAACATCTTTATAAATAATTTGGATGAAGAAATAGAGGGAATGCTTATTAAATTTGCAGATGATACTAAATTGGGAGGGGTTGCAAACACAGAAGAAGACAGAAACAGGATACAGGATGACCACGACAGGCTGGAAAACTGGGCTAAAACCAATAAAATGAATTTTAACAGGGATAAATGTATATAGAATGGGGGAGACTTGTCTTAGCAGTAGTATGTGCGAGAAGGATCTAGGGGTCTTAGTGGATCATACGCTGAACATGAGGCTAGATGGCCATCTGACAGCAATGAAGATCCTGTGAATTTAGGGGGAGGTGTTTGTGAGTTTCCTGCATTGTGCAGGGGGTTGGACTAGATGACCCTGGAGGTCCCTTCCAGCTCTATGATTCTAACTTAATGAACATTTATCTATGGAACAGTCTGAAACTAGTGAAAGTCTTGAATTCTTTTAATTGATTTACTACTTTGGGACACAGTATCTTGTATCCAAGAGCCCCATGGCGCAGAGTGGTAAGGCTGCAGTACTGCAGTCGGAGCCCTCTGCTCACGACCTGAGTTCGATCCCAGCAGAAGCTGGTACAGGTAGCCGGCTCCAGGTTGACTCATCCTTCCATCCTTCTGAGGTTGGTAAATGAGTACCCAGCTTGCTTGGGAGAAAGTGTAGATGACTGGAGAAGGCAATGGCAAACCACCCCATAAAAAGTCTGCCATGAAAATCTTGTGAAAGCAACGTCATCCCAGAGTCGAAAACGACTGGTGCTTGCACAGGGGACTACCTTTACCTTTTTATCTTGTATCCAGATGTGGGTAAACGTGCACTAAACATGTTGGTGAAATGTTTTGAACAGTAATCATTAATGGCTACTCTGAAATGTATTTATTATTTTCTATTTATAACCCACCCTCCCCAAGAATGGACTCAGGGTGGGTAACAACATATAAAACTTACAGTCAAGAAATACAACCAATTACAAGTTAAAATGTTTGATAAAATTAATTAAAATACCAGGATAGCAACAGAAAAAAAAAATCCTATATGTGACCCCATATCTGACGCAGAACACAGATGTCAGTAATCCTCTGGGCCAAAATCTATGGCCATATAAAGCAAGGAGGCCGTATGATGTTTTGTCACTGCCTCTAGTTAAAACAGACACGCATTAGCCAGAAATACACAAAATCAAAGACTAGTGCCACTAAGCACCAACTTCTCAGAACTAGGCCTATGCAAAATGACTGTGGTAGTGAGGCCAAGTTATGTGGATACTCATCACCTCAACCAAAGGCCTAGCAGAACAGCTCCATTTTGCAGGTCCTGTGGAATGGCAAAAGGGAGAGCATCTTCCATCAGGCTGGAGCCAAGGCAGAGAAGGCCCTGGTCCTGGTCAAGGCTAATTGGATGTTTTTCGGGCCAGGGACAACCAGTAGGTGTTCATTAGCTGAGCATAAAGTTCTTCAGGGCATATATGGGGAGAGGTGGTCCCTCAGATATGTAGGTCCCAGTCTGCAAAGGCTTGAAAGGTTAATACCAGCACCTTGAAACAGATCCAGCACTTGATTGGTAGCCAGTGTAGTTGGCAGGATACTGACTGAACACAAGCCTACACAGGCAATGCAGTTAGCAGATGCACCGCTGCATTCAGCACCAGCTGGAGTTTCTGGATCAGTCCCAAGGGCAAGCCTGCATAGAGTGAGTTACAGTAGTCAAGTCTGGAAGTGATCATTGCATGGGTCACTGGAGCTAGGTCCTGTGGGGAGAGATAGAGTCCCAGCTGCCTGATCTGCTAAAGGTGGTAAAAGGCAGACCTGGCAACAGTGGTTACCTGGGCCTCCATAGAAAGTGAGGCATCCAGAATCACACCTAAGCTCTTCACCTTCTGGACTGGCACCAGTGTTGCACCAGCCAGGGGTGAGAGCCTGATACCCGATTCAGTTCTGCCATGACCCAGGTACAGGACCTCTGTCTTTGTTGGATTTAGCTTCAGCCGACTCTGCTGTAACCTTCCAGCTATGGCCTTTAGTGCCCTAGCCAACTGCTCTGGGGCTGAGTCTGGGCTGCCATCCAACAACACATAGAGCTGGGTGTCATTTGCATATTGGTGACCCCCCAGCCCAAACATCTGGGCTAACTGAGCAAGGGGGCACATGCAGATGTTGAATAACATTGGCTAGACGATCGCCCCCTGCAGCACATCACATTCAATTTAATAAAATATCTGACATAAGTTGAAACATGTTCAAAATTAATAACATATCCTATTTACAAAAACAGGAATTATAATTTTTTTTCCCTTCAGGAACCAACATTTGTGTCAAGAACAATGACGGGTGTCAACAACTTTGCCTCTATCGGGGAAATGCACAGAGAACATGTGCTTGTGCGCATGGCTATCTAGCGGAGGATGGAGCTACATGTCTGAGACACGATGGCTACTTACTTTATTCAGGAAGAACAATATTTAAAAGTATACATCTTTCAAATGAGACTAATTTAAATTCACCAGTGCAACCTTATGAAAATCCAGAATATTTCAAAAATGTGATCGCACTTGCTTTCGACTACAGCCTAAAAGAAAGAGGTACCAACAGAATCTTCTTCAGTGATGCACACTTTGGGAACATACAATTTATTAATGATGACTGGTCTGGCAGAAAAGTTGTGCTTGAAAGTAAGTACTACTTTTTGTTAAACTTTTTAACTGTTGTGAAAACCCTTATTCAAAGTAATGGCCAATATAAGGTAGTGTTGGATTAGGATCTGTTAGTCTCAAATTCAAATCTCTTTTATCTGGGTAACCATGAGCCAGTTTCCTTCTTGCAGCTTCACCTAACTCATAGGGCTTTTGAGAGGAGACAATGGAGAAAGGAGAATTTTGTATGTACCATTTTGAACTCATTGGTGTCAGGCGATGGAGACTCAAGGCTGTATTCATTTGAGACAATGCAATACTTTTATTGGAAACTCATAGCTTGAAACAGAAATTGAGACTAATACCTTGGCAGGGGTGTTTCTGGGTCTTATTGAATCTACATCAAAGCAACATCTGAACAAAGGCATTATTCTCAAAACAACAGGGAGTGAAGGTGCAAACTTTCACACGAGAGCCCTGCTTATCTTCTAGCCTCTGGGAAGATGCTGGCCAGCAGCGGTATCTATTAATGGTCGCATTCCTTTGCTCTCTTCGCAAACTAAACAAAGTTAACACTTCAAATGTTCCCTTTGATATGCATGGTAACCACAATATCACAAAGGCTAAGGGTTAGTATAGAAAAGTCCAGTTGGTTAGTATTTTATAATTTCAGTATTATAGAGTTACAGAGCCGGACATACTTCCTCCCCTAAGCTCGTGCTTGGGGTTTGTTTTAACCCACTTGAGGCACAGGACTTCAGATGATAATTTTGTTGCAGCATGTTTGTTTTTGCTGTGTGAATGCAGCAGAGATGAGAATTCTGCATATATTGAAAAGTGTAGACCAATGCACCAGTGATTTCTTATAGATGCAGTAGAGGGAAAATTGTAACAATGAATCTGAAGAAATGGACTTGAGTCCATGAAATCTTATACTGGATTTTTTTTTTTGGGGGGGGGAGTCTTTAAGGTGTCAAAAGGTTTCTACTTATTTTAACATAGTAGCCAATAGAGTAAGCTAGAATTTAAAAAGTTGCCCATATCATGCATTCATTTGATGGCTTTACACAACCACTATCTCTAAGCCTCAGTTCTCCAACTGAAATGAGATAAGAAAACTGACCTTGAAGCCAAGAGCAGGTATTCTGGCTACACAAAGCCCAACCCAGGCAAAAGAATGACCTAAAGGATAGGTGTCCAGAAGGGTCTAACTGAAAGATACAAACTAGACTGAATCAACTTCCTTTATGTCAGGTTGCAGTAGTTGGCCTGATTCTTGTTAACAGATCAGGCATGTTGCTAAGACACATGACCAGCTAGTACATGCCTAAAGTCAAGCAACTCGCCCCCCCCCCCCCCCAGGCTCCTTATGTTAATGAGATGGAATGCAAGTCCAAAGCTTCCTCCTGGTCCCTGGCTTTGAAGCTGCCAGGCCTCATGAACTCATCTGTACTTGTGTCTGATTCTATCCCATTTCTTATCTCTCTTGAAACTGCAAGTCATTACATTCTCAAACAGAAGTCTTCTATATTTTTACTTGAACATGAACCAAAGTTTTAAATCAACAAGAAACAGCGAGGAAAAGGCCAGTTTCGTGACAGCTTATTTTTTCCCAATTTCAGTATTTATTGATTTATTTCTATTTGTATCCCACCCTCCATGCGAACAGGCTCATAAATAAAGTTGTGCCCCCCAAGCCTGTATATGATCAGATATCCTCAACATCCTGAATACCAAATGTAACATAAGGAGGTCTGAGTTAAACTGGTTTCCAGTTCACTAATTTTTTACAACTCTGAAGGATCCCATTATCTAGTATGTTTCCAGTTCACTAGAAATAGATTTACTACTCATATATAAGCCATTATCAAACAGATTTCTAACTCACTGAATATTGATTTAGAATTCATAAACAGTCCATTATCTGACAAATTTTCAATTCACTGAACAGATTTATGACTCATAAACAACCCATTATCTAACACATTTTCAGTTCACTGAAAATAGATTTAAAGTGTATAAACAATCCATTGTATAACATGTCACTAGCTCGCTAAAAACAGATTTAGAACTCACAAGGATATCTGTGACAAGCATCACCACCACAAATAATAGCAGTTCAACTTACCACTTCTTCCATTAAATGCCATGTATGCAGATTCCTTGCTCTAGGTATGAGGTCAATATTGGTGGTTTAAAAAAAAGAAAAAGAAAAAATCATGCTTTTTTCAAATTGCATAATTGTTTTAAAATAATTATTTAAAAAAAATTAGTGAGCCCAAAGAATGTTTGCATGTGCCAATTCAGGAAAATATCGTTTATAATTTCAGATGTGAAAGTGACTGATAATGGTTGTTCCCCCCAAGAGGTACAATAGTAGACACATACTTGAGTAATGCTATAGCCTGGAAATCAGGAGAGGGAGCAAGTTTAACTGATCTATCTGCCTTTAGGAGGGGTAGGAGAGGCTGTACCTACCTCATTGTTGTGGAGAGAGGAAGAGAAGTTGATTGTAAGGCACTCTGAGACTCCTTCAGATAGTAAAGGGCGAGGGTATAAAACCAAACCTTCTTCATCACCTAACTGGGTACAGGGGCATCCCGTGGAGTGAAATAGTTGTTTAATAACAGAATTTGACATATTTTCTGCATTAAGACAATTTTCATTTTTTTTTGCACCTGTTTCATGGACCCCTCTAGATGTCCATAGACCATAATTTAAGATCTCCTGTGGTTTATATAATTGTATATATAATGATTTCCTGGAAGTTTCTCAAAGATATGGTGATGAGAAAATAAGAAATAACAGAAAAAAATTCCCTCAAAGGCAGCCATCTACCAACAATCTCTTTGGCAATATTGCATGTATTCTAGAGTACACACTCAATTACTCCACCAATTATTTGGTCTCCCAAACCAGAACTCCAAGTAAATAACCAACCCTGACTGTGTCAATCCTATTAGTGCAGCCTGTGGGTAATTACACAATTGTGGCTATTCCTAGTAATGCCTCTAAAGCTGGAAAATCACAGGCTTGGAACATGAAATTAATCAGCTGATGACATATGTATTGTTGGAGAACTCTATCCCCCCACCCCACCCAGGCAGTTCAGTTCAGTACCTTTATTGACATAAATTATAAACATAACAAATGAAAGAAAACAAGTACTATTTTAGCATTAAAAAGGGAGAAGTTCACCATCAGAGGATTTTACTTTAGCTCCCAGATCCTCTTAGCAATTAGAAGATACTTTCTTAATAAACAAGTAATATAAGGGCACTGTCTGACAGAAGATATAAAACATGACTCTCATCGGGATATACATGAAAGTTGTGCAAAAGAGGACTAATTAAAGAATCCCACAATTTAACCTAGAAGTCACAATGACCCTATATGGACAAAGTATTCCACAATAAAGAACATTTGCAAATCTTCTAAACAGAACTGTTGTGGGGAGAACATTAAATCTTTTGAGCATAAAAGTTCATCATCATCATCAACATCATCAAAATCACCACCATCATCATCTAATTTTAATTAATTGCCCATCCTGGCTCATGCCAGGAGGAGACGTTAAGTATGAAAAATAGGATGCTAGAACCTCGGGATCAGGTGTAATACCAAACTAACTGAGAACATGTCTTGTTTGCTAAAGAGCAAAGAGTTTGTTTTTCATATCCTAAAGTGTCTGTTTCAATGATCTAAAAGCTTGAGATACTTTTAACCAGGCCTCAGATTCAGTGGGAGCTCACAGGAGTGCAGCTCCTGAACCTTTCTGAGAGTTCCTCCTCCTCCTCCTGAGAGTTCCACCTCCTTGTCCATTGAATAGTATGTGCAGCTACATAACAATCCTTGGATGAGCTCCACCACCTATTTTTCTACAAAAAACCCCCATGCTTTTAACATAAAAAGAGAATTGGGAGGGATACCAATATACTGTATTTTCCTCAAAATTAAGTATGACCAATTAATTAGGGAGGATTCAGACAGTATGTAAATCACATAGCTAGGGGTTTCTGCCCTATAATAGAGCCATTACCAAAATTTCAGGGGTAGGAGCCAAGCTCTAAAAGGCTCTGCCCTGTCTCAAAACACATGATCACATAGCTTACACAGTTTGAGACCTCCAGAATACAGTGCAGAAATGTGGCCTGAATTTGCTCAACAGATTGGGTCAAAGTACTAATCCAAATGGGAATCCCATAAAGTAACTGGGATATTGATTTAGCATTTGAAATATGGATGGCCACAGGTACATATTAGCCACCCTTCACATTAAAAAAGTGCAACAACAGACATACTGCACTTGGGCCAAATAATTTCTTGTTTGGGGTGTGCTGTCCAACTATTACTATACTGAAATTTTACTCCCAAATATTTGAAGCGTTTTACTCTTTCAGTGTCATTACCTTTAATGCACAATTTAAAAGATCTTCTAGATCTCAAAAACACCGTGATTTTTGATTTCTCAAAAATAACACATAACAGGTTGGTCTCACAATAGTGTAGAAACGCACATAAAACATGCTTAAGATCTTTCTGGGAGTGAGAGAGTACTACTGTGTCATTGGTGTATAGTAATAAGTAGACAGAGTGAGGACCAAGTTTAGGAAAGTGTCCATCCACCGCTCACAGAGTAGGAGCTAGGTCATTCATAAATAAAAAAAGGAGCCCAAATGCATCCTTGTTTGACTCCCCAATTAGAAGGAATGTTATATGTTAAATTATTTGGTGGATTATATTGAATTTGGCTGCTAGCAGAAAAATGCACCTTGTGGATAGGAAAAAGAAAACTTTTATCTTTCCTCATCATGTCCAGCTTATTCCACAGAAGATTTCTTCAATATAGAATCAAAAGCACCCTTTTGATCAAAGAAAGCAAAAAAAATAATTTTTCCCACTCACACCACTGTATTGCTCTACGAAGTGAGCAAGTGTAACAATGATTATCCGGCCCCACCCTGGCCGCGCCGCAACGCGGCTGCGCGCCGTGGGGCCGTCTTTTGCGGCCCCGGCAGGATCAAAAGGCAGTTTCCCGGGCATCCGGGAATTGTCTGGGGAGCGGGGGCTAAGTAGCCTCAGCCCCAGACCTCTCCACGCAGTTTCGTGGAGGCGTTGGCCCGCCCGCCCACCCTGCAGTAGTACAGGTTTCACCGGTCGCCTTATTAGGGGCCAGGTAGGAATTTTTTTGCATCACCTGAATTGGTCCTGGGTGTTGTGTTTTTCGCCTACCTTGTACTGCCAGCAGTGGTGTGGACTTTGTTAGGTAGCTAATTCGGCCACTTTGCGGAATTTCCAAGGGATTCTGACCTTGCCGGCGAGCACCCAGGCCTCTGCTCCTGTGGTTGTGCGTACGATCCGTATGGAAGGCAGATGGGCTTTACGGCTCAATGTTCTGAAATGCGGATCGGGTCCATGTATCCCCTTTTGGCGCCCCTTTCTGGTGATCGGGGTGGGCATCAGGGGATGACATGTTTGGTCTGCCGCCCGGTTATAGCCATGTGGGTATGGCTATGACCGGGGGTTGGGTGGCTCGCCCTTACAGGACTTGGCGGGGTCACGAGTGACCCCAGGGCTCGTCCTCGTTGTTCTCCTTGCCTAGTTGTTTTCTGTTAAATAAAGTGGCCCATTTCCCAACAACTGTTGTCTGCCTCTTTATTCCGCTTGGGGGTGCAAAGAGTAGATTTACAGGGCAGAAGCCAAACTGTTCTAGACCCAAAAAGATTTGGATCAGACATCTAGGTAGTAAGCGTATCAACCAATGCCTTGCATACAGTTTGCTCACAATTGAAACTAGGCTAATTGGGTGATAGTTCCCTTGCAATTTAGGATCACCTTTTTTAAAAAAAAAATCAGCATTATGATAGTATTAATCTGTGTATCAGTCTTATCTTTTAGAGTGAAAAGAGTAGCCAGAGGAGGGGCCCATCACTCTAGGTGATTTTTTTTTTAATAATTCAGGAGGTAGCTCATTGGGGCCTGGAGCCTTTTCAACTGAACATTTAATTTAATTGGGGTTAACTTGCTGCCATTCAGGTAAATCAGGAGGGATTCTCTTGTTGACTACAAGAAATAATTGAATAATCATACAATATATTTGAAAAATAATCTGTCGAAGCCTGAACTGATACAGTGCAGATTGGCTCCTATCAAATAAGGCGCTTGCAACTAGAGACCAGAACTGTTTGCTATTTTTTTGGCTAAGGAAGCATTCATTAATAAATCCCAATCCCTGCTACATAGCAGTCTCTTTATATGAGCAATCGTTGTTGAAGTGAACAATTGATAGTAGTAGCAAGAATGCTGTGGGACCAAAGAACCTCTGGGAGATTTTCAGCATTTGTTAATTGCTGATTTAGCTCACTGAGGCCGTTTTCCCACAGAGCTTACCGCGGAGCGACGTCCCTCTTCACCCCGCAGCGTCTGCGCGGATTTCCCACCAACTGCTCTGCAGAACCAGGAAGTGCTGGACCTTTTGCGTCGCAGTAAACTGCTAAAAACCAGTTTACATTAGCGACGCAAAAGCCACGCTCCTCCTGGTTATGCGGAGCAGTTGGTGGGAAATCCGCGCAGACGCTGCGCGGTGAAGAGGGACGTCACTCCGCGGTAAGCTCTGTGGGAAAACAACCTTAGCCTTTTAATACTGAGCAGCAAGTTGATAACCCTCATCCAATCTTTGAGGCCATCTAATTGTTTGGAGGACTAGTATGTTCTCACATAATGTAGCGGAAGGAAGTGATGACCAAAAGAGAGATTCATACTCAAGGATGGTGATCAAAGGAAAGTGGTCACTATCAACTTGCTCTCCCACACAGAAGTCCAGAATGCATCTTTTCAAGTTAAAGGAAACAATGACATAATCAATAACACTACTACCCCAAATGGAACTAAATGTATATTTGCCAGGGAGAAACTTGAAGAAGGAACCCATTTAAAGCAAGTCTATTAGATGGAATACAGACATTAGCCAAAAGACCCCTACAACATTAACATAAGGATCTTTGGAGTGTCTTATAGAATGGAAGGAATCAAGGAGGGAATCATTTGGGACAAAGCTCAGGGCCAGCAGTATTCTTCTCTGGCCACTTCAGACTTGACCACCTGGAGAAAGCAGAGTTGTACTGGTGATCGATAATGTCTGGTTTCAAGTAGCCTTAGTCTTCATCTGGCATAAATCTCAGAGCAATGTCCCCATGTCTGAAATAAATTCCAAAAGGGAAAAAAACCATATTCTAGCTGTCGGGATGTCTATCGCCTTCCTTTTAATAGAAACATGATCCTTCTACTCCTAGGCTCAGCGTCCTCCTGCTTTCTCAAGGCGGTCAATAATACTGTTGACTGAGCCATACTTTTGGATTAGCTTGACATCTATTTGTTAAGAGCAACCTGCATTTGCATTGGATTACTGCACCGTGTCACACTGCATTTCGTATTATTTTATTTGTAAATTTTCCTTGCTATAGTGGGCTTTGTAACTTCATATATGGTTCTTAATTACAGATTTTAAATACTTACAGTTTTGTTAAAGTACTTAAGTCTTTTGTCACCCTGTGGCTTTTCTATCATTCTGTAGAAAGGCTCAGGCAGAGGTTTGAAGTGTGGGGGGGGGGAGCTGCACTTTGCCATTGCTGCAACTTATGTCAACAGTCTCCTTCTTCTACTTGAGGGCATTGCAGTACTTGCATTCATGTCTCATGGTACCAGAGCTAGAGTGCTGTCTGCCTCCTAAGCCACATCACAATCATATGTCATGCCTGAGTGAACCTTGACCTTCCAGGGAAGTGATTGCCTCTGTACTTGTGTTCCAGGATTGCTTTGTTCATACCAAGATTGTGCCTCTCTGTGCACCTTGGTGTGATCTTGCTGGTATTTGGCCACCACTGCTCATTGCGCCGAAGGAGTACTATGCACATCTTTCTTTCCTGCGTCCCTAAGTTGCTTCTTCCTTTTAGCACTGGTGTATCTGGCATGTTGTCTGCCAGGAGCCTTCTTGGGGGAAGTAAGAGGTGTGAGGGGGAGTTAGACTGAGGGAGGGGTGGGCAGTTGTTCAGGTTCAAGAGGGAGGCACACATTGAAATGGCTTCTAGAAGGGTCGTGCACCATGTCCCAATGAGCATTCATAAAGTCATTTGCCATACTGACTTTTATGGAAAATGCCTATTCAGAGTCTTGAGTCACTGATGTTATTACACAGCAAGCAGCAGTTCCCTGAAGAACAACTGTGTTCAACTGTCTGAAGTGTCCCTTTTAAGTGATTTTTACCTCAGAATACAGAGCTGCACAGCTGAGCAATCGGGGTGGGGGGCGGAAGCAGCCAGCAGACTAGGGTGGCCAGACCGTCCCGGTCTTCCGGGACTTTCCCGGATCTGGCCCCCAATTCCCGGCTCCCGGGCTGGGTATACCGGGACCATTTTGAGGGTCCCGGTTTAGCCAGCCAGAGAGCCGGGGGCCGCGCGCCCGGGCGGGGAAGGCGGCGAGTGAGGGAGGGAGCGACCCTGCGCGTGCGCAGATCGCCCTGCGAACGCGCAGGGACGCTCCCTCCCTCCCTCGCCGCCTTCCCCGCCCGCGCACGGGGGCCCGGCGGTGGCGGCGGAGGCCCGGGAGGGGCGTCGGAAAAGGCCCGCGGGGGTCGCTGGAGGCCCTCCAGCGACCCCCGCGGCCCTTCCCGGAGCTTGCTACCCCCACCCCCCCGTCCTCCTCCCCCCGGGAGGGCGTCGGAAAGGCCCGCGGGGGTCGCTGGAGGGCCTCCAGCGACCCCCGCGGCCCTTCCCGACGCTTCCCGGGGCTTGCTACCCCCCACCCCCCCCGTCCTCCTCCCCCCGGGGAAGGCGTCGGAAAGGCCCGCGGGGGTCGCTGGAGGGCCTCCAGCGACCCCCGCGGCCCTTCCCGACGCTTCCCGGGGCTTGCTACCCCCCACCCCCCGTCCTCCTCCCCCCGGGAGGGCGTCGGAAAAGGCCAGCGGGGGGTCGCTGGAGGGCCTCCAGCGACCCCCGCGGCCCTTCCCGACGCTTCCCGGGGCTTGCTACCCCCCCACCCCCCGTCCTCCTCCCCCCGGGAGGGGCGTCGGAAAGGCCCGCGGGGGTCGCTGGAGCCCTCCAGCGACCCCCGCGGCCCTTCCCGACGCTTCCCGGGGCTTGCTACCCCCCACCCCCCGTCCTCCTCCCCCCCCCGGGAAGGCGTCGGAAAGGCCCGCGGGGGTCGCTGGAGGGCCTCCAGCGACCCCCGCGGCCCTTCCCGACGCTTCCCGGGGCTTGCTACCCCCACCCCCCATCCCTCCTCCCCCCGGGAGGGCGTCGGAAAGGCCCGCGGGGGTCGCTGGAGGGCCTCCAGCGACCCCCGCGGCCCTTCCCGACGCTTCCCGGGGCTTGCTACCCCCCACCCCCCCGTCCTCCTCCCCCCGGGAGGGCGTCGGAAAGGCCCGCGGGGGTCGCTGGAGGCCCTCCAGCGACCCCCGCGGCCCTTCCCGACGCTTCCCGGGGCTTGCTACCCCCACCCCCCGTCCTCCTCCCCCCGGGGAGGGCGTCGGAAAGGCCCGCGGGGGTCGCTGGAGGGCCTCCAGCGACCCCCGCGGCCCTTTCCCGACGCTTCCCGGGGCTTGCTACCCCCACCCCCCCGTCCTCCTCCCCCCCGGGAGGGCGTCGGAAAGGCCCGCGGGGGTCGCTGGAGGGCCTCCAGCGACCCCCGCGGCCCTTCCCGACGCTTCCCGGGGCTTGCTACCCCCACCCCCCCCGTCCTCCTCCCCCCGGGGAGGGCGTCGGAAAGGCCCGCGGGGGTCGCTGGAGGGCCTCCAGCGACCCCCGCGGCCCTTCCCGACGCTTCCCGGGGCTTGCTACCCCCCCACCCCCCGTCCTCCTCCCCCCCGGGAGGGCGTCGGAAAGGGCCCGCGGGGGTCGCTGGAGGCCCTCCAGCGACCCCCGCGGCCCTTCCCGACGCTTCCCGGGGCTTGCTACCCCCCCACCCCCCCGTCCTCCTCCCCCCGGGAGGGCGTCGGAAAGGCCCGCGGGGGTCGCTGGAGGCCCTCCAGCGACCCCCGCGGCCCTTCCCGACGCTTCCCGGGGCTTGCTACCCCCCACCCCCCGTCCTCCTCCCCCCCGGGAGGGGCGTCGGAAAGGCCCGCGGGGGTCGCTGGAGGCCCTCCAGCGACCCCCGCGGCCCTTCCCGACGCTTCCCGGGGCTTGCTACCCCCACCCCCCGTCCTCCTCCCCCCCGGGAGGGCGTCGGAAAGGCCCGCGGGGGTCCGCTGGAGGCCCTCCAGCGACCCCCGCGGCCCTTCCCGACGCTTCCCGGGGCTTGCTACCCCCACCCCCCGTCCTCCTCCCCCCGGGAGGGCGTCGGAAAGGCCCGCGGGGGTCGCTGGAGGCCCTCCAGCGACCCCCGCGGCCCTTCCCGACGCTTCCCGGGGCTTGCTACCCCCACCCCCCGTCCTCCTCCCCCCGGGAGGGCGTCGGAAAGGCCCGCGGGGGGGTCGCTGGAGGCCCTCCAGCGACCCCCGCGGCCCTTCCCGACGCTTCCCGGGGCTTGCTACCCCCACCCCCCCGTCCTCCTCCTCCCCCCAGGGAGGGCGTCGGAAAGGCCCGCGGGGGTCGCTGGAGGGCCTCCAGCGACCCCCGCGGCCCTTCCCGACGCTTCCCGGGGGCTTGCTACCCCCCACCCCCCGTCCTCCTCCCCCCGGTGAGGGCGTCGGAAAGGCCCGCGGGGGGTCGCTGGAGGGCCTCCAGCGACCCCCGCGGCCCTTCCCGACGCTTCCCGGGGCTTGCTACCCCCACCCCCCCGTCCTCCTCCCCCCGGTGAGGGCGTCGGAAAGGCCCACGGGGGTCGCTGGAGGGCCTCACAGCGACCCCCCCCCGCGGCCCTTCCCGACGCTTCCCCGGGGCTTGCTACCCCCACCCCCCGTCCTCCTCCCCCGCGGGAGGGCGTCGGAAAGGCCGCGGGGGTCGCTGGAGGCCCTCCAGCGACCCCCGCGGCCCTTCCCGACGCTTCCCGGGGCTTGCTACCCCCACCCCCCGTCCTCCTCCCCCCGGGAGGGCGTCGAAAGGCCCGCGGGGGTCGCTAAGAGGCCCTCCAGCGACCCCCGCGGCCCTTCCCGACGCTTCCCGGGGCTTGCTACCCCCACCCCCCCGTCCTCCTCCCCCCGGGAGGGCGTCGGGAAAGGGCCCGCGGGGGTCGCTGGAGGGCCTCCAGCGACCCCCGCGGCCCTTCCCGACGCTTCCCGGGGCTTGCTACCCCCCACCCCCCGTCCTCCTCCCCCCGGGAGGGCGTCGGAAAGGCCCGCGGGGGTCGCTGGAGGGCCCTCCAGCGACCCCCGCGGCCCTTCCCGACGCTTCCCGGGGCTTGCTACCCCCACCCCCCGTCCTCCTCCCCCCGGGAGGGCGTCGGAAAGGCCCGCGGGGGGTCGCTGGAGGGCCTCCAGCGACCCCCGCGGCCCTTCCCGACGCTTCCCGGGGCTTGCTACCCCCACCCCCCGTCCTCCTCCCCCGGGAGGGCGTCGGAAAGGCCCGCGGGGGTCGCTGGAGGCCCTCCAGCGACCCCCGCGGCCCTTCCCGACGCTTCCCGGGGCTTGCTACCCCCACCCCCCGTCCTCCTCCCCCCGGGAGGGCGTCGGAAAGGCCCGCGGGGGGTCGCTGGAGGGCCTCCAGCGACCCCCGCGGCCCTTCCCGACGCTTCCCGGGGCTTGCTACCCCCACCCCCCCGTCCTCCTCCCCCCGGGAGGGGCGTCGGAAAGGCCCCGCGGGGGTCGCTGGAGGCCCTCCAGCGACCACCGCGGGCCTTTCCGATGCTTCCCCCGGCCTCTACCACCCCCCCCGTGCTGGCGGAGGCCCGGGAGGGCATTGGAAAGACCTCTCCGCTGCCGCCGCCGGACTCGCCGCCGCTGCCGCCGCCGCTGGACTCGCCGCCGCCGTAGGTAAGGGGGCCGAAAGCGGGGGGGGGGCTGGCGGTTGGGGGTGGCCTTCCTTTCTTCCCTCCCTCCTTCCTTCCTTCCTTCCTTTCTTCCTTCCTTCCTTCCTTCCCTCCTTCCTTCCTTCCTCCCTCCTTCCTTCCTTCCTTCCTTCCTTCCTTCCTTCCTTCCTTCCTTCCTTCCTTCCCTCCTTCCTTTCTTTCTTCCCTTCTTCCCTCCCTCCCTCCCTTTCTCCCTCCCTCCCTCCCTTTCTCCCTCCCTCCTCCTCCCTCCCTTCCTTCCTTCCTTCCTTCCTTCCTTCCTTCCTTCCTTCCTTCCTTCCTTCCTTCCTTCCTTCCTTCCTTCCTTCCTTCCTTCCTTCCTTCCTTCCTTCCTTCCTTCCTTCCTTCCTTCCTTATGTTCTTATGTGACACAGAGTGTTGGACTGGATGGGCCACTGGCCTGATCCAACAGGGCTTCTCTTATGTTCTTATGTGACGCAGAGTGTTGGACTGGATGGGCCACTGGCCTGATCCAACAGGGCTTCTCTTATGTTCTTATGTGACGCAGAGTGTTGGACTGGATGGGCCACTGGCCTGATCCAACAGGGCTTCTCTTATGTTCTTATGTGACGCAGAGAGTTGGACTGGATGGGCCACTGGCCTGATCCAACAGGGCTTCTCTTATGTTCTTATGTGACGCAGAGTGTTGGACTGGATGGGCCACTGGCCTGATCCAACAGGGCTTCTCTTATGTTCTTATGTGACGCAGAGTGTTGGACTGGATGGGCCACTGGCCTGATCCAACAGGGCTTCTCTTATGTTCTTATGTGACGCAGAGTGTTGGACTGGATGGGCCACTGGCCTGATCCAACAGGGCTTCTCTTATGTTCTTATGTGACGCAGAGTGTTGGACTGGATGGGCCACTGGCCTGATCCAACAGGGCTTCTCTTATGTTCTTAAGTGTGACACAGAGTGTTGGACTGGATGGGCCACTGGCCTGATCCAACAGGGCTTCTCCTATGTTCTTATGTGACGCAGAGTGTTGGACTGGATGGGCCACTGGCCTGATCCAACAGGGCTTCTCTTATGTTCTTATGTGACGCAGAGAGTTGGACTGGATGGGCCACTGGCCTGATCCAACAGGGCTTCTCTTATGTGACAATACTGACTTTGGTGGACCCAAGCACTGATTCAGTGTAAGGGAGCTTTGTGTTTGTGTCTTCTAGTTCAATTTTGTTCTCAGATCCTGTATTTACTTCATCAGTATATGGGATAAGGCACTTTCTCAACTGTGCTGCATAAATCAGCCTATTTATTTTGTCCTGTTGGCTCTGTTGGCTCTATCTGCGCCACCTTCATCACTTCCGGGGTGTGGATCCCCCAGTGGAGTGGTCTCCCGACTCCCTCCGCCGGCTGTTTCTGATAGCCCTGCGCCCCCTCTTTCATTTGATATGTGTCCCGTGCGGGTGCCACCCTCCCGCCGGGAGATGCCGCAAAATGAGCCCCCTTGAGGCTTATGGAGGCAGGGCTCGGGGGAAGCGAGCTAGACTGCTGTTCTTTTGAGGGGTTATAGAGTGTTTCGAGCCCGTCCCTGTGGCATCGGTCCCATCATTGTGGGGCCCAGGGGGCCGGCGCAGCGGCACGCTGAAGCAGCCTGTCGGTCACTTCCAGGTTCCTGTCCTGCATCTCGACCTGTGTTATTAGTGACAGGCTGCTTCGGCGTGCCGCTGCGCCGGCCCCCTGGGTCCCACAACGATGGGACCGATGCCACAGGGACGGGCTCGAAACACTCTATAACCCCTCAAAAGAACAGCAGTCTAGCTCGCTTCCCCCGAGCCCTGCCGCCATAAGCCTCAAGGGGGCTCATTTTGCGGCATCTCCCGGCGGGAGGGTGGCACCCGCACGGGACACATATCAAATGAAAGAGGGGGCGCAGGGCTATCAGAAACAGCCGGCGGAGGGAGTCGGGAGACCACCCCACTGGGGGATCCACACCCCGAAAGTGATGAAGGTGGCGCAGATAGAGCCAACAGAGCAAACAGGACAAAATAAATAGGCTGCATTATGCAGCACAGTTGAGAAAGTGCCTTATCCCATATACTGATGAAGTATATACAGGATTTCAGAACAAAATTGTTTCCGGCGGTGATATTTGGGGGATTTTTGGGGATGTCACAGGAAGTGCTGTGAAGTCACTTCCTGTTTCCGGCAGTGGCATTTGGGGGAAATGATGTCACAGGAAGTGATGTCACTTCCCATTTCCGGCAGGTGACGCGGGGAAATGATGTCACCGGAAGTGATGTCACTTCCTGTTTCCTGTGGTGGCATGACGTCACCGGAAGTGACGTCACAGGAAGTGACGTCACTTCCTGTTTCCGGCGGCGCGCACGCGCTTTGCGCGCGCACCCCCCCCCCCCACGTGTCCCTGGCTGGCCTTCAGACATTATGGTCACCCTACAGCAGACTGCCAGACACACGGGGAGCTTTACCCCGCTGGGAAAACACATTTTACCCCTTTCCACCCACTTAGGGGCCAAATTTCTAAAAATCCCTCCTCAGTGAGCGTTGTTTTCATGGAAGGAATGTACTCCCCAAATTTTGGGTTTCTAGGTCCAGGGGTTTGGGCTGGGCATTGATGGTCTGTCAGGACACTTGTTTTTATTTAGATAGATAGACCAAACATCTGCCAGTAATGACAAGGGTAATTTGATCAACAAAATGAGAATAGTTATTTTAAACTCGCATTGGTTTCATTACAAGGTCCAAATGTTAAGAAATTATGTGTCAGTCAAACTTTTTAATGATATTTGAAGAAAATTGCTACTAATTGTTTTTCCTGTATATACCATTCTACCATTAAATCTGTTGTCTAAAGAGTTTGTTGATTATTTAATAAAAGTTAGATTATATTACAAATGAAATGTCATGTGAATAATTCCCTTGCTCTATTTTTGTTATATTTTCTTCTTTTGGGGGGGGGGCTTAACCAGTCAATTGTACACCCTCGTATGTATTAATTTTTATTATATATTATTATTAAGGTTTTAAAAAACATTCTGTCATGGATGGTTTTATCCTTTATGTCTGCCTTAGGATCCCATTGGAAGAGTAAAGAATTAATTCGTGCTCTCATGGTTCCTTTAGTGGTGTGCGTAAACTGTTGAATGATATCCTTAGATGGCTTATAACTTTTACTGAATTGCTTTCATCTCAATCACCAAATGGTGCCCACCTGTTGTCTGTTGCAAATATTCTATATGAACAGATTGTCAGAAAGAAACCTCACTCCCAGCATCTGGGCTATTAAAACTATTGACTTTTTAAAGGTAAATTGTGTGAACACAGTGAGTTACCACAGAAAATAAGAAAATGAGTAGATGCTTAATATTGTTACAATACTTCAAAAATAGACAATCCTGCAAAGTATTAAGTATAGTTAAGGCCAGGAAAACAATGGAGTTAAACACATCTCATGCTGTGATGCATTCTAGCTATGTTTTTGTGTTTTAGCATGTCCAGTACTGCAAGAAGACTGTATATTTCGTGGCTACAGTTCCCGCCCCTCATAAAGCATTATTGCTTTACACAGTCCTCCCACCTCCCCCACTCAACAGATTTCACCACCCCCTGCTGCCCATGGGCACAGCCATATAGAAACTGAGTCTTTGTGAAAAAAGTTCACCAGCTCCTTTGAGTTCACAAGGTCTCAAAACAGATCCCCCCCCCCCCCCCCAAATTAATAGCAGTACTGGAAATGAACACAAATGGAGTAAGGTTTCAGAAACCCCAGTTAACCAAATATAAGAGGAAATAAATGGCTGCATTAAAAAAACCTTTTAATCAGTTTAATTTTCAGTGTGGCCCCATTTGTGGATACTGAAATTCAAAGATTAGGACCCATGGGTAGACAAGACATATATTTGTATAAAGCTATATGTATAATGGGGGTCAACCCCCCCCCCCCCAAAAAATGATGGAAGCAGTGTTTGTAGTAGTGACAAACATGGCCTCAGTGGCCATTTCTAGACAACAACAGTCAGCATTCAAGCCTTGGTTTCTGTCAGGAAAGGCAAGCGGTAGAGCATGGGCTTTTCCACATCCATTATGAGCTTTGAGGAAGGACATAATGAGACCAGTCCTGATGACAACCACTGGGCAATTTGATGCTCTGTAATTTGCATGACTCATCCAGATTCAGCTGCTTGCTACAATCTCACAAAAGCCAGTGTGGTCCAGTGGTTAGAGTTTCAGTCTTGGATCTGGGAGATACAGGTTCAAATGTCTGGTGTGCTGTAGAATCTCACTGTATGACTTTGGGTCAGTCACACACTGTCAACTTAACCTACCTCAGAAAGATAAAATGGATAAGACAAGAATGATGTAAGCTGCCTTGTGCCCTCATTGTTGAACAAATGTGGGATATAAACTAAATGATAAATATAGTTGACAATGGAGGGGCATCTAGAAGGTTGGTTGATGAGTGTGTGGGAAGGAAAGAAGAAAGCATGGAAAGGTGAGGTATTATTCATTTATTTATTGTATGGCAGAATTACACAAAGGATGCATATAAAATATAAAATATGTATCCAATGAGTATGCAGACTGTTGGGCAATCCCACAAAGTACCCCCACAGCTCAACAGGACCCAGCTCAGCTGACACCATGCAACTTGGCTAGAATTTTCCCAAGGGAGGCAAACCTGAAGACGGGAGGGCAGATAAAGGTAAACTGGCTGGTGGATGGAAAGGAAGCAGGAAAAGAGGGCAATGGGGGCTGCCAGAGGAGGGAAAGAGGAACTAGGGAGAGAAAAATGAGATATTCCCTGCAACTCCCTGTAGGTTCCCTGCTTGTTGTCATATGCTTTAAAAATGAAATTAATTAAATATAATTAAACAACTTATTGTTAGTGAATTAAATATCAAGTTAAGTAATTGGAAATACTTGGTGCTACAGAACTTTTTTCTGATAAAATATGAAAGATGCTACAACCCAGTATAGAAGTGTCCCTTGCAGTGACTGCAGCTTTTCAGCTGTTTTTACTCAAGATTTCCTTGCAGATGTGCAACAAAGGATACCGCATGTCATTTCTTCCATTTTATTTGTTTCTTTTTGGTATTCTGTTCTCCAGGAAAGTCATATGAAGAGCAGCATGGCAGTATTTATAGGCTGCATCTCATTGCTGGGATGTAATCCATCTTCGTTAAGTTCAGTAAAAGTGATAGATGGCATTTGGCAATGTAATGATGTGATCGTTGTACCATTGCCTCTGTAAATCGTAAGCTGTTGTGTAGACAGTTAATCATTTATATACCATATTACGGATTTAATTCAGATTGTCAGTAGGTGAATAATTTGATCATTTGTGTATTAATATCATATTGTGTTAGTGTTCATTTCATTTAAATATGCTGTTCATTTAAAAATCGTAGTGTTGCTTCTTGAATAGGACAGAATAAATGTAATTGGTGCTCTAAGCATTAATGCCATCAATATTTTCATTTCATAAATGTTTCTTTTTTATTTGTAGTTCTTGTGCAGGAACACATTATATGAGGGATGCGTTATGCTGATAGTAAATACAGCTTTCATAATTTTCATGTTATGAGAACACATTTTTTGAAGTTGCTGTAAAAATGTCTCTGTGTCCATAATTAGCAATTTGCATCTTAAAGCCATGTTGTGTTAATGGTGATATTCAGACTGATTTACTATAGTATTCTGAAAGTGGGGCTGCTTTTGAATAATACTCGGAAACTTTAAAATGATCTTCAGAGGTAATTATCCAGGTAGCCTGTCTTTTAGATATTAGATACATAGTGATTAGAGATAGGACCTTTTCTGTGTTGATGTTCCAACTGTAAAGTGTTTTCCCCAGAGAAATCTGCTTGGTGCTCATTTCACTGATTTAGTACTATTTTATGTAGAACATTAAAACTGTTTTACTCACCTGAACTTTGGTCTTCCCCTCTGTTTTCTGTTAATGAGACTGTGAGGTTGGTTTTGAGAATGTTTTGCTGATTTAATGTTTCTGTTTATATATATATATATATATATATATATATATATATATATATATATATATATATATATATATATATATATATATTCAATAGATAAAGAGATAGAGAGAGAGATATTCTCTATAACAAAAAGCCCTGTGGAGTGGCCAAATCCTGGTCTCCCATTGACTGAGGAGACCATTCCATGCACTCCATAAACCATTGGTCCATCATGGCTCAGTCAGCGTCTCTGCTCTCCCATTGGCTGACTCCCCTGCCTGTGCTTACTGCAGGCCTGGGAATGTTGAACAAACCACCAAAACAGTCTTATCTCAGAGGCAGACAAATCTCCAAAGCTTCTCTGTGTCCTCTTTGTCAACTGGCCTCAGAAAGGGCTGCCACTCTACTGCAGCCTCATGAAAGGCATCGCACCCAGCAGTGGCAACAAACCTCTTATGCTCCATCAATGGCCTACACAGATGGCCTCCCAGCACACGCAGCCTCCAAAGGCTGCCAAAATAGCAAAGGAGTCACCATCATAATGTGACTAGGGGGCAAGGCCTGACCCTGCCAGGAGCATTTCCTCAGAGGCATGGCTGCTGTCTCTTTCTTATCACTCCCTCTCTCCCTCCTCCCCTCAGCCTAGCCCCAGGACAGATGTGGATTGGGCCACTGAGGAAGCTGCTAGCCAGAGGACATTGCTAGGTAACAAAGATTGCTTCTGTATGTAAAGGGAGAGGCCTCAGCTGAATATTATGCCATAGAGCCCATCCTCCAAATCAGTTATTTTCTCCAGGGACAGTGAGATCTGTTGTCTGGAATTCAGTTGTGATCCCAAGAGATCTTCAGGCTCCACCTGGAGGTTGGCTACCATATGCCTGGCTGCTTGCTACTGCTGCTGGGAAGGAGATAGGATTGCCAAGTCCAGGTTGGGAAATTCCTGGAGAGTTGAGGGGCGGAGCTTGGAGATGGTGCAGTTTGAGGAGGGTTGGGACCTCAGACAGGTATAATGCCATACACTCCATCCTCCAAACCAGCCACTTCCTTCTGAGGAACCATTCTTGCCAATTTCCAGGTGAGGGCTGGAGATCACTCAGAATTACAACTGCTTTCTAGATGGTAGAGATCAGTTCCCCTGGAGAAAACAGATGCTTTGCAGGGTGGGTTATTTGTCATTATACCCTACTGAGGTTACTTCCCTCCTGCTTGGTCCACACTATGAAGAAAGACTGTACTTTCCCTAGGAAGAGGCTGTGGGGGGGAGATGGAAAGCTGAAGTCAGGTCAGTTCCCCTACAGAAAATGGCTACCTTGAGACTCATACTCTGTGGTATACCATAACACAACCAAGTCAGGAAAAAGTCAGGTGTGGGGGTAGTTGAGAGGAAGAGGTGGTTGTTGAGTGGATGGCAGTTGGAGAGGGTGGGGTGGGGTTGGAAGACACCCGTGTGTGTGGGGGGGGAGTGAATTCCTCACTTTCAGACAGCAAGGGTGGGAAAGCACTCGCCCAGAGCCTCTTTCTAGAGTTCATTGTATTTTTCCTCACAATGGGCCTTGTTCCTAGTGTGTGTGTGTGTGTGTGTGTGTGTGTGTATATATATATATATATATATATATATATATATATATATATATATATATATAGAGAGAGAGAGAGAGAGAGAGAGAGAGAGAGAGAGAGAGAGAGAGAGAGAGAGAGAGAGAGGTCATCTAGAAAATTCTTCAATATTGAATGACATAGAAATGTTTGAAATAAATAAATAAATAATGATCAGTGAAATTTAATTCTTGAAGGCTGCAAAACTTGATATCCTCATCTGCATATCTTTCATTTATAACTGAGAAATATAATTTCAGAGAGCTCACTATATAACGTCTTTCTATTATTTATAACATGCTATGTTATTGATATGTGCCTGCTAGATATATTTTGAAGTTTAATGCATTGTTTCACTAAAGAGCTGATAAAAGTGATAGTTCAGCAAGAAGTTCTCATCTAGCATTTTTAAAAATGTAAGCGAGAATGTCTTATAAACCATGTTGCATTTCTATTTCAGCCATGGGTCTTCTTTTAAATAGTATTATAGTATTTTAAAACTTAAATAATTATTACACAGCCCCAGTATATATAATGAACGGTAGCATCTTTTATGTATCATAATTGTGATTTTGTTATTTTTAAAAAAAGATTCTGTTTAACAAAATAATTAAAATGTTTTCTCCATTAGATGTAGGTTCTGTGGAAGGGCTTGCGTATCATAGGGCTTGGGATACTTTGTACTGGACCAGCTCTACTACATCTTCTATTACAAGGCACACAGTGGATCAGAAACGAAGAGGAGCTTTCAACAGGGAAGCAGTAATCACAATGTCCGAGGATGACCATCCACATGTATTAGCCTTAGATGAATGCCAAAAGTAAGTGTCATGCCATATCTATATTTATTAGTCATAGAATTCAATATTAGAGATGAGCAGATTTCCCTACTTCTGTTCTCTGCCTTAATGCTGTTTTGATTCAGAGAATTTTGAAGATTATTTTGTAATTACAGAATATAAGATGGGAAGCTAAATGGGATGGTAAATAGAAGGGATTCCTCTCCACCTAGTAACCCCAACATTTCCAAACTCTACCGTGGCGTCCTTGAACGTTACAGCTTTATTTGCTGCCAGTGTGACTTCTGACTTACGCTAGGGGGATTTATTCAAGATCCAACAGTAGGTTTGAGAGGGGACTCTGGTTGAACCTGGAGGCCAGTGAGTGCTGCTGTTTTGGCTGGTGTCATCATCCAGTGGCTAATGGGCTTTGTTATCTGGTGGCCACCTGGCCTGAATATCCTCTCCCACACACTTGTAGATCATCCGCCAATTGGTATATATTTGCCCCCTGAGAATCCAGAGATCGGCGAGTGGAGCGATCCACCCTCCCTCCCAATACTGGACGTTGTAAATCTCATGCTTTCTACTAATAATTATTGAACTGGACTCTTTTGGGCCCGAAATTCACCAGGCTCTTTAAGGACACTAGGCACTTTAGATCATTACCAACTGGACTACATCACTGTTGAGATTTAAATGATTTTGCCTACCCATAATTAATTATTTATGAATTGAATATTTTTAGTCTTACTTAGTAAGCAGAGGGAGCAGGCACTGGGCTAAGGTTCCTAGCGCTCCAGGCCACCCTCTGTCCCCCGCCCCCTACCCCTCCTAATTTTTTCGATCATTCTAATGATGTCACCAAAAGTGATGTCATCAGACCACGTGCTCTTGTTGTCAAGTCTGCAGATTCAATAATGAGTCGATGTAGATACAAAGAAGCTAGTTTATTGATACTGGATGCTTGTGGCCTCAGCCAGGGTTTGAAGAGACTAAAACCATACAGTAAATACATTGCATATAAAGATCACTTCAAAAGCATTCCTACGGGCAGGGAAATTGTGCAGGGGACATTCACACATAGATGTTACTAGTACATTCTCATGTTGATTAGGCATAGTGGCCTTGATGTTTTACTAGGCTCCTATGACTCTCACAGGCCTGGGCTGAGAAGGTTCAGATAAGACTTTTCACACATCACCATTTCAAAGCAGGGAGAGCTTCTAAGAAAAGGGAGGGGGAACAGTAGAGAGGCACTAGCAGCATTTGGTTCTACCCAGAATGCTCTCTGGTTGAGCCAGAGTTATATTCAGACTTTACATACTGCCCCCCTAGGCTGCTTCTTCTGCCCTGTTAGAGCATTTCTGATGAAACCTTTTAATCAGGTCTGGGGCTGATATGTCTTTCTCTGCTACCCATTCGTTCTCGCTGGAGGGAAAGTGTTTCCATTTTATTAGGTAGTGTAGGACCCCTCTTTTGACTTTAGAGTCCAGGATTTCTTGGACTTCGTGATGGTTCTGATTCCCAACCAGGATAGGTTGTGGGGCAGGTTTTCGAGGGTGTCAAACTGAAGCCCCGGGGTCCCGACAGAGTAAGCTGCAATGAAATACAGGATGCACTTTACTAAACATTTTCAGCAGCTCTAACTCTACTGTCACCTGATTGATCACCCTCGAGATTCTGAAGGGTCCCAAGAATTTGTATGCCAGTTTTTTAGAGGGTTGACTGAGAGGCAAGTTCTTAGTAGACACGAACACCGAGTCCCCGACCTTGAAATCCCATGCGGGGACATGTGACTTGTCATATTGCTTTTTATATGCTTCTTTGGCCGCCTCTAAGTTTTCCTGGATTGTTTTCCAGCTCCCACTTGGCCCTTGCCACCATTGCTCGAAGGATGTTGATTCAGGGGAAGGGGTCCCCCCTGGCAATAGTGGCATCGGCTTCCCTTCATACCCATGGACGGTTGAGATGGGGGAAGCCTTGGTGGAACTGTGCATGCTATTGTTATACCCATACTCAGCAAAAGGGAGAAGGTCCACCCAATCGGACTGTCTATGGTTAATGAAACAATGTAAATATTGTTCTAGAAGCCTGTTCACGCGTTCTGTCTGTCCGTCCATCTGCGGATGGTAGGCGGAACTCAACCCCTGCTCTATTCTGGCCAGTTTACAAAACTCCCGCCAGAAGTTGCCAACGAACTGCAGCCCGCGGTCGCTAATGACCTTATCTGGAAATGAGTGAAGCCGGACCACGTGGTTGAAAAACAGGAGGGCCAGTTTCTTTGCTGTAGGCAATTGGGCACACGGGATAAAATGTGCTTGTTTGGAAAACGTGTCTACTACCACTAAGATCACCGTTTTCCCAAGGGAGGGTGGCAGCTCTACAATAAAGTCCATTGACACCACTGACCAGGGGTGCTTGGCCGTTTCCAGGGGTTTGAGCAGCCCCGGGGCTTTACCGCCCCTTTTCTTGGACATGATGCAGATGGGGCATGAGGCCACGAATTCCGACATGTCCTTTTTAAGGGACGGCCACCAAAACTGTCTACTAATCAAATGGAGCATCTTGATGTAGCCAAAGTGCCCGGCCAGTTTATTTGAGTGGCAGAATTGCAGCACCTCCTCTCTTAGGCTCTTGGGAATATAGAGTTTCTCCCCTTTATACCACATTCTGTCCCCTCTCTTTTGAACGTCCCCTGGACGGGCATCCCCCTCCCTCTCCATCTCCACGGCCAGTTTCTCGGCTCCCAGTTCCCCTAAGTCACTCTTCTTCTGCGACCGCGTAGTTACTGTGGCGGCCACCTGCGAGGGGGGAACTAAGGAGTCGACAACTTCCTCCTGGCTCTCATGTTGTGGTAGGCGGGACAGCACATCCGCTAGGAATTTTTTCGCCCCCGGGATGTGCTTTAGCATGAAGTTGAATTTGGAGAAAAATCCCGCCCACCGAATTTGCTTCTCGCTCAGTTTCCTCCTGCCTATAAGGGCTTCGAGGTTTTTGTGGTCGGTCCAGATCTCAAACGGCATTTTGGCTCCTTCCAGCCAGGACTGCCACATTTTCAGAGCGAACATCACTGCAAAAGCCTCCTTGTCCCACACTGACCAGTTCCTCTGTTCCGCCTGAGAATTTTCTAGAGATATAGGCGCAAGGTCTTAGCCGCCCCTCCCCATCTTTCTGCATTAGTATAGCTCCGAAGGCCACATCAGAAGCGTCACATTGCACAATGAAGGGTCGTTGTTCATCGGGGTGGCTCAGGACCGGCTCACTAGTGAATAAGCGTTTCAGTTTATCGAAGGCCGTTTGGCACTTCGAGTTCCAATTAAGTCGGGGGCCCGGTCGCTTCGCCTCTGGCCCCTTCCCCTTGGTTTTCAGTAACTCTGTCAGAGGGAGGGCAATCTGGGCGAACCCTTCTATGAAGGTCCTATAGAAATTTGCGAACCCGAGAAATGATTGAAGCTGTCTACGTGTTCTCGGGGGAGCCCATTCCAGTACTGCCTGCACTTTTGCTGGGTCCATGGCCAACCCCTTCCCCGATACCCGGAAGCCCAAATAATCCAATTTGGTTTTATGGAATTCACATTTAGACAACTTGGCATACAATTGATGCTTCAACAGAGTGCTTAGCACCTCTCTCACTAACTTCACATGAGACTGCTCGTCCTGGGAGTAAATAATGATGTCATCCAGGTACACCACCACCCCCTTGAATAAAAATTTCCTTAGTACATCGTTTATAAAGTTCATAAACACTCCTGGGGCCCCCTGCAGTCCGAAAGGCATAACTAGGTACTCAAATTGTCCCATGGGCGCGTTAAACGCAGTCTTCCACTCACCCCCCTCTTTAATGCGCACTCGGAAGTTCGCGTCTCTCAAGTCCAGCTTGGTGAAGATTTTGCTCTCAGATACTGTGCTTAACAAGTCCCGGATGAGGGGGATGGGGTAGGCGTTGGTCGTGGAAATTGCGTTAACCCTGCGAAAGTCTGTTCAAAGCCTAAGCGAGCCATCCTTCTTCTTCCTAAACAGTACCGGGGCCGCGTGGGGGGCGGTTGCCGGTCTGATGAATCCTCTCTCCAGATTCTGGTCTAAGAATTTGCAGAGCTCCTTCTTTTCCGCCCAGCCCATGGGGTATAATTTGGCTCTGGGCAGAGTTTCCCCCGGGATTAGTTCTATGGCATAGTCTATGTTCCTGTGGGGGGGGGGTAGCTGGTTCGCCCCTTGTTCGCTAAATACCCCCATCAGGTCCCAGTAAATCTTTGGGACGGTGTGGGTCTCTTCCACCAACATACAAGCCCTCTCCTTGGCCACTGGAGCCCGTGGGCCCCAGGCCGGATCCCAGAGGTGCGTTCTACAAAGGGTGTCTATGAACCTAATTGTCTGTGCCCCTCACCTTATGCAGGGTTCATGCTTCTCTAACCAGCCCACCCCCAGGACTACCGGGTAGGAGCAGGAGGGGGCGATGACGAAGGACTCCTGGTCCCAGTGTTCCTCGATTCCCATCGGCAAGACCTGAGTCTCTAGTCTGCATGGTTCCCCTCGCATCACCGACCCGTCCATTTGCTCGAACTGCATGGGACAGGGTAGCGGAGAGCTCTCTAGTCCCAGAGCATCTACTAGGTTGGGGGTGATCAGTTCCCGGTTACACCCTGAGTCTATTAGGGCCCGTACCTGCATGAACCTTTTCAGTTTAGGGTTCAGCAGTTTCAATAACGAGTCGATGTAGATACAAAGAAGCTAGTTTATTGATACTGGATGCTTGTGGCCTCAGCCAGGGTTTGAAGAGACTAAAACCATACAGTAAATACATTGCATATAAAGATCATTTCAAAAGCATTCCTACGGGCAGGGAAATTGTGCAGGGGACATTCACACATAGATGTTACTAGTACATTCTCATGTTGATTAGGCGTAGTGGCCTTGATGTTTTACTAGGCTGCTACTGAGAGGTAAGTTCTTAATGGGAGTTAACAATATCTTTACAATTATTCCTTTAAAAAATTAATTATCCATTTCCATTCAGCTTTGTGTTGTTTAATTACCATGGTTTATCCCAGGATGAGAGATCTTGAAGAAAATAAAGATGTTGCAGAGAGCATTAACACTGAATTGTAACAAGAGGCTGATAACGCGGGAGGAAATAGGAACTCCTGAGGAAATTTACTGATTAAATGAGCCTATATCCTGGTGTTTATGGGATGGACCTTTCTTGTAATATTGCAATATTGTACAAAAAATGTTATGACTCTTGAAAAGGTTTTACTAAACTTTGATAGCCAGTACATCACCGAGTTTGTTTTTTGTATTACCTGTAATATGAACTGTGATCCCAAGTTGTTTTTTTCTTATTTTTGTTACCCAGATGTAGAACTCGGCACTCCTGTTCACATCCACCCAGTTTTCCAACTATGTTGGTGTGCAGTAGAACTGCTAGATTCAAGTTCTGTAGCTTTCAAGAGTCACTCATACTCAAAAAATCATGTTGGTCTCTAAGGTCACAAGGACACAAATCTAGCATGTTGACCCATGCTAGTCTATCTGTGGTTATAGGTGACTTTTATTACGTTCTTATATGGATTTATATTTTTCAGCTTTTTAAATCAGCTCATGGAAATTAAAAAAAACATTAAGTGCTACATTTTATACCTTTGCAGAAGTTTGTTTTCTAAAATGTGGAAATGTTGTTCAATTTAATACAGTTTAATGTTCTGGACAAATTGGAATGAGCAGCATCCAAGCATCATGAGGGCGACTCTGTTTGGAAAAAATGCACAAGTTGTCATCAGCGCAGACATTGTTACACCAAATGGACTTGCCATTGATCACAGTGCAGAAAAATTATACTTTTCAGACGGCAGTTTGGGAAAAATTGAAAGGTGTGAATATGATGGATCGCATAGAAATGTAAGAGCATAATGATTTTTTACAAAAAAATTACAAAACTCTTTTTTCCTGTATAACAAATCAAAATAAGTTTTACAGAATCTTTTCTGTACATGCAACTCTTTTTAATCTCTTTTAAAACAAATAATCTACAATCATAACATTCTACTGAATTATCGTGTTTCAGGACAGTATTTAAAAGAAACTTGCCTTAATTGATTTCTTATTGTTCATTTGAAGAATACTGGCCCGTAATGGGGATACATATCTTAATACCTGTGTGTTCCTGAACTAGTTCAGGAGAAGCACCCTTTCCAGAACAAAAGTACCTACTACTGGATAGGGGATCTGCTTCATCTCTCTTTATTATTCTTGCAGAGTAAAAGATTTTCTATATTTGGACTGGGAAGACTCTTTTGCAGCCTGAACACCTAGGGGAGGGGAGAAGGCAAGGGATCTTGGAATGAATGAATGAATGAATATTTATTTACAGTCAAAGACCATTATTTACAAGCCACAGGCAATTAACCATAACACATCCTTATTAAACCACCAAAAATATTCAAAATATATATATATATTTGATCATAAAAACCTTCAAACCTTATAAGAATCCAAAAAGTCTAAAATAAGTCTGAAGTGTCAAATATCAAATGTCTATAAAATTATATAAATCATACAATTCATGCAGGTCATACAAATCATACAGAATCATGTTTCTTATTGTGGAATTTTACCAAATGGTAACAATTTAGCTATTTGTCTGGAGATGTGGATTTTCATCAGTTAAAAGTTTCTCCAGGCAGGCCTTGTCTGCATCCACTGTTGTTCTGTCTAAAAATGGGGAAATAAACTTATTCCTATATACTTGATGGAGAGGCCATTGAAAGAACATATGGGTCATTGATTCCACTTCTTCCATGGAGCAAGGGCTTCATATGGGATCTTCCTATATTTCTCATCTAGCACCTTTGAAGGAATCACTGCACATCTAGCCAAAGTGAAGGCTCTTGTATAAGATGGCACCTCCAGATAGGTGAACATATGAACATATGAAGCTGCCTTATACTGAATCAGACCCTTGGTCCATCAAAGTCAGTATTGTCTTCTCAGACTGGCAGTGGCTCTCCAGGGTCTCAAGCTGAGGTTTTTCACACCTATTTGCCTGGACCCTTTTTAGTTGGAGATGCCGGGGACTGAACCTGGGACCTTCTGCTTCCCAAGCAGATGCTCTGCCACTGAGCCGCAGCCCCATTCATGGCTCTCCAGGGTCTCAAGCTGAGGTTTATCACACCTATTTGCCTGGACCCTTTTTTGGAGATGCCAGGGACTGAACCTGGGACCTTCTGCTTCCCAAGCAGATGCTCTACCACTGAGCCACCGTCCCTCCCTGGGGTATTTTGTGAGGTATTTGGCCATCCTCATGACATGTTTGGACTCAATAGGTGCCAGAAAAGAAGGGGTCTGTATTAGATCCCGTTGTCACTCTATGTCACAAACATATTGTTTGATAATACTTTTCACCTGGGCATTGCTCTGTGCCAAGAGCTTTTCAGATGAGAGTCCTATACTTTGTAAATTAGTTTTAACCAATTGCAACCACCTTGGCTGATAAGCATCTTGAATTATTAAAGGAAAAAGGATTTGTATGTATCTTAAGCCATTGATATGCCAGAGTAACAAAATTCTAGCTTCAATTCTCATTTGCCCCGTTTCAAGTCATAAAAGGGCATTTTACACACCTCGTGGTAGCTGGAGGATATTACAGAGAAATTTAGATTGACCTTTCTCAAGGACCTGTAAATTATTAGCAGAAATGCCCAAATAAATGCCATACAGGAGCTGTGCTAAAACTGAGTTGGAGCAGCTTCAAAGCTGCCAGAACATAAAAGCACCCCTTAGATTAAAAAAAAAAAAATCTCAGAATAACATACACTGTTTTCTCAGCTTTTTCCATCCTCATATTACAATGTGCTGTGTGAGTTCCAGAGTCCTGAATTACCATTCCCAGATAAATAAATTTTGTTATTTATTTGATCTGGTTCCCTTTCATGGTCCAGCAATTTTTCTTAGATTGTTTGCCAAATACCATCACTTTTGTTTTGTCAAAATTAATTACCAGAGGTTCATTTTCACAGTATGTAACAAAACTGTCTAGTGCCCTTCAAAAACCAATTGGTGTCCTGGATAACAGGACAAGGGATCTCTCCTTTGACAACCCCTCAATAAACACAATCATTCCCTACCTTTGGAATGAAATGGCCACAACTTTATTGGTTGCAGCTGTAAGAAGCCTTAGCACAGCATGGGGCAACCAGATCCTGGCTCAGACTGACCTGCCTGCTGGGGTGGGGGAGACCCATGGGATGGAAGGATGTCAGATTCCACAAGGACAATTGCCACCAAATGGTCTCCCCTGCCACTTGAGCATGAGGGTAACTCACTGGCAGCCCCCAAACTGGAAATGCTCCCTGAAAACCCTCACCCCAAGTTCCCTTAATAGAATCCCCACATGCATGGAAAATGAGCACACAAGTTGGTTTTCCTAAAATGGATCCAGCCCCATGCTGATACCAATCAGGTTGTGACATATAAATGAAGCAAAATCCACCTCAAAAGGAACCTCACCCATGCGTCCCCCAAGGCAGTACCCTCCCCTTAGCAACTATGACCTACAACCACCCCACAAGCATTCTTCCCCTATTGCCTTAACACCGAGGGAGGAATGGGTGGGCAAGCAATCCCACAAGGCCAGGTGAGCTGGCTGGGTAGTGCAGCATGTTTCCCTTCCAGTGACCCATCCCTCATCTCTACAGTGCAGTTCAGGCCCCATCTTAAGTCATCCTGGGAGAGGGTAGGCCAGAGGGGTAGTCACCCGACCCCTCAATTGCCTGCACAGCCCTTCCTTCCCTGTAGGACATGGTTAGCCATGGCTGCCCTCACCCCCACTAACTCTCCCCACACACACAGAGGACTGCAAACAGGACCTGCAAGTGAGTCAGAGCCCCAGCTTGTTGTAGTTCCAATCCGTTTAGTGCTGAGAGACTACTGCTCAGTCCCTTGGCTTTTGGCCTCCATTTAGTTCCCCATGCTCTTCAATGTTTACTTGAAACCACTGAATGAGGTCATCCAGAGATTTGGGCTATCACCAGTGTATGGATGAGACTTTTATCCTGCACTTCTGGCTGATTTCCAGAAGGCTAGAAAACCTGCACCCGTGTCTGGAGGCAGTGTTGGAGTAGATGTGGGCTAAGGAACTGAAGTTTATTTCCAAAAAGATGGAAATGTTACTGGTGAGTAGCAAATTTGACCCAGGACTTAAAATATCATCCATTCTTAAAGTATCACCCATTGGGGTTGCACTCCCCTTGAAGGAGCAGATCCATAGTTTAGGGGTGTTCTTGGACCCGTGCCTACTGCTGGATAAGTAGGTGACAGCTGTGGCCAAGAGTGTTCTTTTACCAGCTTTGACAGAATGTCTAACTGTGGTCTTTTCTGGACAGAACAGATCTGGTGGCTACTCTCTTGGTGGTCTCCTTTTCAAATACCAATTGCGCTTAGCTTCTGATTTCTGATAAACCACCTTCCCTCTCAAATGATAAACCACCTTCCCCGCTTCGGCGGGGAGGGCGGGATACAAATAAATAAAAAAAATATTATTATAAATGCCCTCATGCAACTAATTAATTTTAATCATGTAACCCCCTCTTCTGAGGAGCCTTCCCATCCTATCAAATGGAGGCAGGCAAACAAAACTGAAGAGTAGAATACATCCATATTTGTTGTGTGTTTCTTTTTCTTAATCAGGTGATAATCAGATCTGGACCTGGCACTTTTCTCAGTCTGGCTATTTATGATGACTGGATCTTCTGGACAGACTGGGTGAGAAGAGCTATTCTGCGATCCAATAAATATACTGGTGGAGATACAAAAATTCTTAGATCTGACATACCACATCAACCAATGGGCATCATAGCTGTTGCTAATGACACTAACAGCTGTAAGTTGCTTTGTTCAAAATTAATGTTTCTTTACAGGTTTCTAAAAAAAAAATCAGTAAGGTTATTATTGTTTATTTAATCATATTTTAATGCCTCATTTAATTATATAATAGCTTCTGTAACATAAGAAAGGGTCATCACATCAAAGAACTTGAACTTACTGAAAACTGCCAGTTTTGATGAAGCAAGGGGCTAGCAGTATATTTGGAGTGCATGCATAGTGTGCTTTCCAGAATATGTTGCAAAGGATTGGGCAGTGGAAAGTATGTTTAAGTTTCAGTTTATTAAATTTATACCCCACCCTTCCCGCCAAAGCAGGCTCAGGGCGGCTTACAACATTAGTCATAATAACAATAAAAGACTAACATATCGGTACCTAAAATCAATATTTATACTTTCTAAGCGTACAGGCTAAATTCAACAGAAAGAACACGAGCTCACTCATTTCCAGGATTTTGCAGGAATCTGTTTAGAATGTTCCTATGCACATCATGCATTCTTACTTCAGTCTTTTATAACAGAAATTACATTACTCCTCAGACTCTCCTAAGTGTCAATGGAGCAGCAGATTTTCTTATGGCAAACTGTGCTTACCTTGTTATAGTGCTAAAATGAAACTATATATTTTTTTCATGAAGATAGTGGTGTGTCTCAGGCAATCTCACCTCCACTGGAAGCAACTCCATGATCTTCTGCCAGGGCAGTAGCAATATAGCCCTGCTTCATTTTTTTTAAATTATTGTGCTTAATGAAATGAAGTTTTAAAATCTCTTCCTTGGAGAGCCAGTTTGGTGTAGTGGTTAAGTATGCGGACTCTTATCTGGGAGAACCGGGTTTGATTCCCCACTACTCCACTTGCACCTGCTGGAATGGCCTTGGGTCAGCCATAGCTCTGGCAGAGGTTGTCCTTGAAAGGGCAGCTGCTGTGAGAGCCCTCTCCAGCCCCACCCACCTCACAGGGTGTCTGTTGTGGGGGAGGAAGGTAAAGGAGATTGTGAGCCGCTCTGAGACTCTTCGGAGTGGAGGACGGGATATAAATCCAATATCTTCTTCCTCTATTAGAAGAAAAAAAAAAGATAGGATATGTGATTCTTGAAGAATTTGCCACAGTGAAAACCCACATAAACACAGAAGTTCTGTCCTCCTTAGCCAAATTTGAAGGGGGGGGGGGAATGCCTGTTTGATATAACATATATTCAAACTTACCTGCTTGTTAAAATTATATTCTTTTAAAAAACATAACCTGAAATTTTGCAATATTTGATTTAATCTATATGTGCACATATTCACAAATCATATGTGTATGTATATATACATGTCAGCTAGTTGACAGTTAAGAACAAACTGAAGTAATATATTTCCCATGACAAGTAGTTTTTAAATGTTGCCATTTAGTTAATGTGGTTGTTATGTATGAGAATCAAGGCTGTGTTGTTATCACTTCCACCTCGCCTCTTCTGTGCCTAAGAACCCACTATATTATAGTAGTGGATAAAGCGTAGAATGGTGCAAGGAGACCTAGATTCAGATTTCCTTCACTGTATATTTTGCTGACTGACTTTTTGGGATAGCCATTCAGAGGGCCAAAATAGATGTATGTTGTGCGATAGTAGAGACCTTGCATTTTTACGTAGATTCTCAGCATAATTGTGAAGACGTATGCCAGCATGAGCTCTTTGGAGGAAAAACAGCATTCAGATATGGTCAAATATCTATGCTGATTATATCCTCATATGCTGAGTTAAGCCTCATCTTCTTAACTGACATTTTAGAAATTATTATTGTGGTATTTAGTAATATACCGCAGACTGGCTACATTTGAAGTTCCCAGAATAGGGTGGAAAGAAAAAGCTATGGCAAAATTATGATTGAAGAACCTCAGAGAAACTAGTCCTATTCTTTATATAATGAGAACAAGACTTAGAAGAAAATTGTGTTTCAATGGGGTAGTCACTTAACTATTTAAGATTTTTGTTTGACACTTAAAAAAATATCAAAACGATCCTCCTTTTTTCAGGTGAATTGTCTCCTTGTGCCCAAATGAATGGGGGATGTCATGATTTGTGTCTTCTTACTCCTGATGGCCGTGTAAATTGTTCCTGTAGGGGTGATCGAATACTGATAGATGACAATAGATGTGTGCGTAAGTAATATCATTTCATGCAGTGATATCTTGGTTCAGTTTTTGTTTACTTAAATATTTATATTTTGCACAGTTCTAGTTGGCTGACAAAGTCACCTTGTTAAAAACTCAAAATGGAATAAACCCCCCAAATAATGTGTGCAGCCAACACCCCTATTAAAAGTCCTAGCAAATGAAATAGCCTTTCAAAACCCCTTAAATACATTTAAAGGCTCTGTCCACTTCACCTCATGCTTCCCTTTCCACAGTATGGCAGCTATGATGTAAAAGGCATGGGCTCTAGTTGTTGCCAAAGTGGGGAAACAACTAGCAGGTGAACTACCTATGGATAGCATGGCAAGATCCAGCAAGACCTGTGTCCTTATTTCAGTGTATGTTTGCTCAATAGGTATTGTCGGTGTCTAGAAAAGATACTGAAATATTAGAGATTATCTTTTTTTTACAATATGAATATTATCCCAGTTTTTAATATACCCTTCCATGTTTTTGTATTGAATCTGACAACTGGAAACAAGCCTGATTGGTCAAATTTAGGCTTGATACAGAGATAGTCTGAATTATTTAATTACCCAACTTATTTCTTTAGTAGTATTGCTATAGGGAGGGGAATGTCTTTCCCCAAAATTTACTTTCTTTGTCTCCTTTCCCCCTCTCTTTTAAAGAGGGATTTCTCTTTCATTTATTTTTGAAAGGAAATTAATATACCCTTTTATAACTTCATGTTTCATGTTACTTGTTTCATGTTACACATCACATGGTGGTAGGTGTATAAGGAGGTTATCAATATACCCTTTTGAAGGCCTATTTTTGTAGAAAAAGCCCAGCAGGAAATTATTTGCATATTGGGCCACACCCCCTGACATCACCATTGTACCCAGGGCTTTTTTGTGAAAAAGCCCAGTAGGAACTCGTTTGCATATTAGGCCACACCCTCTGTTGTCGAGCCAGCTGGAACTGCGTTCCTGTGTGTTCCTGCTTAAAAAAAATAAGCCATGCCCTTTTGTAACTTCAGTTTTGCACTTGTTTCATGTTACACATCACATGGTGGTAGGTTTACAAGGAGGTTTGGGGAAACAGTGCCTGCCTCTGAGCAATCTGGTGATGGTAGAAAGTGTTGTCAAGTCCCAGCTGACTTATGTTGACTCTGTAGGGTTTTCAAGGCAAGCAATGTTTTGAGTAGCTTGTCATTGTCTGCCTCCATATTATGACCCTGCTATTCTTTAAAGGTCTCCCATCTGAATACTAACCCCGCTTAGCTTCTGAGATCTTAGGTCCATCCCTGCTTAGCTTCGAAGATCTAATGAGATTGGGCTGCCTTGGGCTGTCCTACATAGTGAAATTCTGAAATTTTGCGTAATCTCCCTCCTGCCCTTTGATTAAAATGGAATTAATTAGAAACTAGATTTCAAATTCTTAAAAAGAGGAACACATGGGTTGCTGGATTTCAGAGAGAAATGTGGTAAAGAGGAATTAAGAGAGTTTCCTTAACAGCCTCTTCTCTCATGCAAAAATAAACAGGAGTCTTGTGATAATTATAGCCTTGTGCAGGAATCTGAGTCCACTGTATGGTAAGGGCCGCCCTATCCAGAGAGGAACCACAATGCTGCTCAGTTACATATGGTGTTAGTCTTCTGGTAGCATTTGCCTGTGGGGATTATTCATTTATTTAGCCATTTTTCTTCCCAAAGGGCCCTGAACCAGCCTACGGAAATTCCCCACATATAAAAAAATCAAATTTAAATAATGAATTTAAATAAACAACGAATGACAACCATGAGAGCCAGTTTGGTGTAGCAGTTAAGTGGACAGACTCTTATCTGGGAGAACCGGATTTGATTCCCCACTCCTCCACATGCAGCTGCTGAAATGACCCTGGGCCAGCCATAGCTCTCATGCCCTTGAAAGGGCAGCTTCTGTTAGAGCTCTCTCAGCCCCACCTACCTCACAGGGTATTTGTTGAGGGAGAGGAACGTAAAGGAGATTGTGAGCCACTCTGAGCCGCTGCGATTCAGAGTGATAGGTGGGATATAAATCCAATTTCTTCTTCTTCATCATCTCCAAGTAACATTAATAATATCATGCAGGATTTTGAAATATTCAGATTAGCCTACCAAATTCGCTTACAAGGCTATTTACCCAGAATCTTTCAAACTCTGTTATGCTTGGGAATATCAGTTGTTACTTACATATCTCTGTTTTTAATTTGATAAATACTTTATAGAGTGTATAATTTATTTCATTATGGAAACAGGGTTTAAAGATTATGTCTAGGGTAAGAATTAAAAAGTTTTCAATTTAGTTTGTATGAGATGATCTAAAATAAAATTTCAAAAATAATTTCAGTGTGGGAGAAAGGTGATATAAAAATATTCTGTAAGAAAACAAAAATTGCCACCAATCACTGCTGGACTGAGAGGGGTTTAGAATTCTATATAAATATAATTCCCACCCATCTGCTCAGCCAGAAATGTCTTTTCCAGACTAGTTCTCTTTGAGACCAAGAAATTTTATGTTTTTTTGGAAATTGCTTAGCTATTGTTTGACAAAGAGAGATACAATTACTCTTCTTCTTTTTGCTAGTATGTGGGATAGAATCAATATATTTAGCTAGTCCTTGAGATTTCTCCCTGTTCTTCTCTCACACTGCCTTCTTTTCTGGAGTTGCCAGTTGTCTGCTTGAGCCCACTGTGCTATGATTTCTGATTTTCTTTCGGTTCTTTTCCTTCTCTTCTGCCTGCCCATTTTGAAATCTGTCTATGCCTTCTGTAATTCTATGTGCTCTTCTGAGAGTGTCAAATGCTTCTCACTACCCTTTCTTTAATGCTGCCTGCTTTATGGGAGTGCCAAATGTTTGCCTTTGCCCTCTCTGCAGGTGAGAAATTTAATTGCCTGCTGTAAATAGTACAGTCCCTGAGGATTCCATCTAAATCAGGTGAAATACAAAGATAGTGTAGCTAAAATAAGTGGTTCCTTAATTTGCCTGTAAAACTGAAAACTTTTATTGCTTGTACCTGAAACTTGGCAAGGTGTTCCTTTGGGAGAGAAATTTTGTTCATGTGGGATACATTAAGGATTCTGTTGGTACACTGGTCATCTTACTGCCTAACAGATCTATCTATCTATCTATCTGTCTGTCTGTCTAGTTCGATTTGTATCATGCCCTCCCCACCAAGGCAGGCTCAGGGCGGCTCACATGGTCATGCATATGCATGAATATAAACATACAATAAAACATTAAAAACAATAAAACAATTTAAAACATATAAATGAACATTTCAGGTGCTATGGTCTTAAGCGTGTTGTCTTGCTATTCCAGCTAGATGTTCTCAGTAGAGCAGATCTTAATGGTTCAAACTTTCTATAGGAAGCTGATTGCAAGAGGTGGTCCAGATATTATTTGGAGACTGTAGTCACCAATGATCTAACTTGCATTCTAACTCCTATTTGAGTTGTTAGAAGATTTGTTGTCAGATCCCTATCATCTCTGTTCCGGTCTCCTGAAGGAGAATTTAGTAGATTCTGAAGATGGGCACTTGATTTGCTAAATTTGGGCAGTTTATCCTACCTCTGAAGATATTTATATGTGGGCATGATCAGATACATTTAAATCTGGCATGGCTTAAAGCAGTGGGAAAGTCAAGCACATTAGAATGTTTGGGGGTTTTTTGCTCTTAATGCATGAAACCATTCTCTTCCTAATTTTGTCATCTCATGAAATAAATATATTTTAAAAATGTACCTGAGAAGAAATTGATTGCATCTGGAACATGGTTGTAAGACTCAGAGGTAGGAACCAGAGATACAGTCGCCAATACAAAAGGTGTTTTGTCTATTGCTGTTTTCACTACTCCCCTGATATCACACAATGAAATTCATGCATGGTATTAGCACTCCCCATAGATCAGATAATACTTTTACTATGATACTAACATGCACAAAGCAGTGATTCCCAGGGCAGTTGCTCTAAACTGAACAGAGAAATTGCACTCTATTATAATCTTAAAATGAAGAAAATATTTACCCTCAGAACTGTACAATCCAAAAATGCATCATTTAATATGAAGATACTTAACCCTGGGGACTAGAGTCATGAACAAATCTACAAAAAAAACCTTGGATTTGCAGAAAAAAACTGAAATGGAACAAACTAACATGGAGGGAGGATTTAAACATCCCCCCCCCCCAAAAAAAAAATGATGGTAAGATACAGCAATAATTTTGCCAGCAGTCCAGGTTGGCTTCTGTCAGTAAAAGATGGGGAAGAGAACAAAGGATTTTAGATATTGAGAAACAGTCCCTTTGTTCTTCTGATCATAAAACTTGCTCCTCTTTAGCATTTGGTGTATTTTCAGGTTATGGGCTGCTTGCTGCCTACCTTTCCCAGATTACTTCATCCCAGATACGCCACTCCTTTATGTAAGCAAGACTCAATGTTTTACTCTCGGGGGTATTGTCTGGGAGGTTTTCCAACATTCCCTATAGGGAAAGATTCTGCCCATGTAATGGAAGGCACCTTGAAATGATCACCCATGTCTTACTTCATTGCAATTTTTAAGGGGAAGTGAGGGACTGTATAATCAAACCTATTCTGTCTAACCTTTATGGATTACCTGAGGTGAAGTTAGTTTTCTTCCTACTGTCTGACCGATGTCCCCATATTAGAAACCTAGTTGCAAAGTACCTTTTGGCTGTCATAACTATCAGGGAGCAAAAGATTAGCTCTCCTTCTTGATGCTTGACTGATTTTATAATTGAGATTCTCTGTAAACTTGCCATGCTGTACTTTTTATTTTTATGCCAATAAAGGGATTTGGATTTGGATTTGACTTGCATGACTGTCCAAGGCATGGCTGCTTGTTACCATTCAAAAGCAGCCACCCCATAAAAGCCAGTAAATTTAAGATATCAAAATGGGCGTTTGAGAAAGAACTTGGCTGGAGTTTTCAGTTGACTTACGAGGAAGCTGCAGGAGCAGCGGAACGCAATCAAATCCGGGGTTTGCGTGAAGGCTAGAATTTGTCCTTCAGAAGTCAACAAACAACGGAGGGACTCCTGTGGAACATTATTTTTGAGTCTGTGTACTCATTTTGGAAAACTCAGTGACTGTGTGGGGTCCTCCTTGGTATATTGTTTTGAGACTGTTGTTTTCTATTTATACTGTATGAATGTATGCCCACTGTTGTAGGCTGTTCATTTCATTATAATAGAACTTTATATACACCAGTTAAGAGTGTTTGTTTGTGCACAATAGTTTGTATTGTTGTATTTTTGGATTTCATATATTGTGCTGCCACTGTTCTTTTGCGTAATTTTCCTTACAAGCAGAGGTGGATTGGGGAATAACAGGACATATCTTGGTAAGCTAGTGGCAGCCTTGCCTCTTCAGGGGCAAGGTGGAGAGGCAGCACCCAGTTTAGTCCACCCAAGCTCCATCTAAGGTGAGGCAGAAAAGTTAGCAGCACCTGGCTCAGTCCACCGTAGCCCTGGGGGAGGTGGTGGCAGTATCAATGACACCTGACCCAGGCTAAGCTCCAGCTCAGATCTCCTGACTCCTGGATAGGAGCCTGAGCCCTGTGTGAGGAGGGCAGCAGCAGCACCGACTGCCTCATGTGAGGCAGTGGCAGCAGTGCCTACACTAGCCTGGCCAACCTCATGCAAGATGAGGCTACCTGGCTCACACAAGGTGAGGAAAGTGGTGCTCAGCCAATTTGTTAGCCAGGCTGCCTGTTCCATCCTCCCTTCTTCTCTCCCTACTTTGAGAGAAAGGGTCAAGACCAGATAGACCTTGACCACCTTCCTGTCTTTCTTTTTCCTTTGCAGGCTGGAACCAGGACCAGATGAAGGACTGGCCATTTTTCAGCATGTTTTATTTCCAGAGGGTTATTCTTAGGTTAAAATAGAGAGGATGTCTATTTGTGTCCCCATTGGGAAGAAAGACAGGGTATAAATTATTGGGGGGGGGGGGGTGACAAAAGGTAGACTAGTGGGTGAGTGAATGAAAGAAGCAAGAGAGAGTGAGGATATGGGGGCAGCCAAGAGGAGGGGAAAAGGAAAAAAATGTAAAGAAGGCACAACAGGGGAAAATGAGGTACCCCTCTTAAACCAGTTTGGTGTAGTGGTTAAGTGTGCGGGCTCTTATCCGGGAGAACCGGGTTTGATTCCCCACTCCTCCACATGCACCTGCTGGAATGGCCTTGGGTCAGCCATGGCTCTCGTAGGAGTTGTTCTTGAAAGGACAGCTGCTGTAAGAGCTCTCTCAGCCCCTCCTACCTCTGGGGGGGGGGAGGTAAAAGGAGATTGTGACCTCTCTGAGACTTATTTATTTATTTAATTCAATTTGTATCCTGCCATCCCTGCTGAGGCAGGCTCAGGGCGGCTCACATGGTCATGCATATGCATGGATGTAAACATACAATAAAACAGTAAAACAGTAAAAACAATTTAAAACATAGAAATTGACATTTCATTTCAGGTGCTATGCTCTTAAGTGTGTTGTCTTGCTACTCCAGCTAGGTGTTCTCCATAAAGCAGATCGTAATGGTCCAGATGTTCTATATGAAGCAGATTGCAAGAGATGGTCCAGATATTTTTCGGAGGCTGTAGTAGCCAATGATCTAACTTGCAAATGCCTGGTGGAAGATTGTCGTCTTACAGGCTCTGCAGAACTGCATGAGCTCTCGCAGAGCTCTGACCTCCTCCGGGAGCTCATTCCACCAGTGTTGGGCTGCTACAGAAAAGGCTCTAGCTCTAGTTGTCATGAGCCTGGACTCTTTAGGGCCAAGGATTGATAGTAGGTTTTTTGACCCAGACCAAAGTGCTTTCCGGGGAACATGTGGGGAAAGGCAGTCCCTAAGGTATGCAGGTCCCTGTTCATATAGGGCTTTGAAGATAAGAACCAAAGCATAGTGGGAATATAAATCCATCATTCTCCATCTTCTTCTTTCTTCCTTCTTCCTCACCAGTGCCTCACTGTGCAGGTACTCCTCTATAAGAAGGAGAAAAGGCAGCAAAGAAAAGTGAGGATATGAGAATTGCCAGGAGGAGTGAAAGAAGAATTTGTATACAGGGGAAGTGCAACTCTTTGTGGATTCCCTACTATGCAACTTTGACACTGCCTGACATTTAGCACTGCACAGTCTAGCCATATTTTTCCTGGTAAAGTCTGCTAGGATGGGAAGCGGAGGAGGAAGTGAGGGTAGGAGAGCAGATAAAGTAGTTTAATTGGTGGGTAGGAAGGAAGCAGGAAAAAGGGAGAGCTGCTATTATTGTTGTTGCTGCTATAGTTAATTGTTTTCAATTTATAACCCACTCTCACCAAAAATGGGTTTATGGTGGGTAACAACATATAAAATTGCAATCAGTACAACATTATCAGTTAAAACATCATGCAACATCATAAGTTAAGACATCAATTAATTAAAATACCAGGAAGGCAACACAAAACATCCTATATGTGGCCCCATAACTGGGCTAAGCTGTTAAATGGGCTAAAACACAGATTTATTAAATTAATATGCTCCTTTTTGCTACCAGGCGGTCTTGAGGCAGCTAACAGCAGACATCAATTAAATATGTAAAACAAATAAAATTAAAAGGCAGCCCACATAAATAGATCTGACTAATAACAATCTAAATGGAAGAACTCTGCTTTACTAATCCTGTGGAACTTTACTAATCCTATGTACCGTCTCACAGCTGATTCCACCAGAATGGGGGCACCACAACAAACATCCCAGGGGCCATGTATCACAAGCAGATTGTGGGTTGAAGAACAAATTTTGGCGGGTGGTGGGTGGACATATATTGGTCTGCCAGGAACATTCAGGGAAAGGAAAGAGGAAATAATTGAGAGGGGCAAATGAGATGCCTCCTACATGTCTTTTTGAGTCCCATACTTGTAATTAAAAAAAATAACTGTACAATAGAAAATGACTTTTGACAGCAGCTTTGCACTTGTAACATTAAACTTAGTTGTTTGTTGCTTGCTCTTTCAGCTAAAAATTCATCTTGCAATTTTTACTCTGAGTTTGAATGTGGAAATGGTGAGTGCATTGATTATCAGCTCTCCTGTGATGGCATAGCACAGTGCAAGGACAAGTCTGATGAAAAGTTGTTTTATTGTGGTAAGTCAATCCACTGTGAGTTGCTGTTTTCTCCCTTGATATTGTTAAATTTAGGTACAACATTAATTTTTACAGCATTTATAGTTCATTTTTCCAAAGAAGACTCATGTCTCTGCCTAGCGATAAATATTATCCATGAGATGCTGACTAGATTCCATATCTCAATATGTGTTCATCCAGCCTTATGTGCAGGAATTCTGTGTAAATAATAAAGGCTTTTTTGTTTGTTTTTTTAAAAATTGCCAGAAAATAGAAACTGCCGGAGAGGTTTTAAACCTTGCCTTAATCATCGTTGTATATCCACCAATAAAGTATGTGATGGCAAAAATGATTGTGGTGACAACTCTGATGAAGTGGGCTGTGAAGGTATAATTTTGGGCTCTTCTGCATTATAATTCTGTATTATAGTCCTTTTGTCTGCTACTGTGCATAGTGCATTTTTTCTAAATATTTTTGGTGGAATGTGAGAGGTGCACGTTAAACAATTATTGATAGATAATGAAAATTAGGCTTAAATTTACAAATTTCTCGTTGATTCTTGAGATGTAGCAGTGAGACCGATTTCGCAAAAGGCTTGTCCCAATTGGAGAGCTCTTTTGCTCCTGGGGCTTCCCTCAGTTTTCGCACAAGTTGCTCCAGAGCTGCGAGTTGGCTTGCCGCTATTCCACAGCAAGCAGAATCACCTTCCAAGAGGTTTCTGCTTGCTGCGTGAGAACAGCTCACCAACTCGCAGCTCTGAGGCAACTTGTTTGGAAATGGAGCAAAGCACCAGGATCAAAAGGGCTCTCCACTCGGAACAAGCCCTAGTGTGAAATCGGTCTGAATCTTCTGAATGTTTCCATTGGCATAAAGTATTAGAGAAAGCCACATATTATGGCACATATACTGCCCTATGTATTTCTGCAGCTGGATCATCTTCCTGGATGTGACCTTGGGAGCAGAAGAAAAGCTTCTCGTTTCCTGTAGTCTGTGGGGCAGGGATCCTTTTATACATACTGTTCTTCCATGTCAGAAGTCAGATCTCATATGTCAAGTCTTTAGCACCTTTAAAAGCACTGGAAATATACTGGGTTGTGGTCATGTTGGTTGGGAATTTTGCTTTTAAACAAAACCACATTTCAGAATTAGTAATACAGTTTTTTTCTCATAAATTCTGAAGACAATGCAAAGTTACTTTTATAACTATTTTTTTCTGGGGGAAAAACCAAACCAAACCTATATCCTCTAGTTTCAGGTTGTAATTCAGCCGAGTTTCACTGTGCAGATGGAACATGTATCGCAAAATCAGCACGATGCAATCAGATCATTGATTGTTTGGATATGTCAGATGAGAAGAACTGCAGTAAGGAACTCTATTTTCTGCTACCAATATTTGATGATTAATTAATTTGGGTAATATTGTTTACTTGATAAAAGCAATACTGTGATCTCAGACACTAAGCAAACTCTACAAGTAAATAACTGCAATAAACTTGAAATTAAAAAAGGTGTGCATTATGATGTTAATTCAAGTTTCTGTTCAACAGATAACTCAGACTGCACTCATTTCTATAAACTTGGAATAAAATCTTCAGGATTTATTAGCTGTAATTCTACTTCACTTTGTATACTACCAGAATGGCTGTGTGATGGATCTAATGACTGTGGAGATTATACAGATGAATTAAAATGCCCAGGTAATTGGGAAAATAATAGTTTAAATATGTCTTCATGATAACAAATTCAATGAAAGGTTTATTAGTCTAATTTATTTATTTACTAAACACATTCATAGTTTAAAAATATGCTGTTTTTTAAATACCCACAGTTCGAAGCAAAAATACATGTGAAGACAACTATTTTGGATGTCGTAGTGGGAGATGCATTTTAAACACTTGGGTATGTGATGGTCAGAAAGATTGTGAAGATGGAGATGATGAATTACACTGTGGTGAGTATCTCTTTCTAAACCAAGGATATTTAAGCAAAACAGTGGTTGATGACAATCTTTACAAACAAAATAATTCAAATTATTAACCTAAAGTTTCATCAGAATATTAATAACAACTTGGACTTGTCAAGTCAGCTGGATTCAATAACGAGTCCTTGGTTGAAAACAAGCTTCTAGTTTATTGAAAGCCGAAAAGTAAACCATGATAACAATTGAAGGACTAAGGTACCAAACATGAACCAAGCATTTTTAAGGTGTAGATCAAAGGATTCCTACGGGCGGGGTACACTAAACAACAGGTTTTCACACTAGGATGTTAATCTCTCATTCTCACACCAAAGCCGCGGCGCTCTGTACTCCCACAGCCCTTTTGGTCTGAGAAGGCTCCAACATCTCATTCCCATATCAGCATTTCAAAGTAAACTACCCAACAAAGGCATAGCTAGGAGGAGGGGGGGGGGAAGGAGAGTTAGCTAGCAGCATTCGGTGTTCAGTATGGACCCAGAATCCCTTGCTTCTGAACCAGAGTTAGAAAATATATTCCCAAAAATACAGCAGACTTGACATACTGCCCCCCCTAAGCCCCCCCTACGGTGCGGGCTCGAGGTTGTTCTTGATCATGCTTTCGTGCTTTGAAGCCTGGGGGGGGCTCTGCACTCCCCCGACCCGAGAGGGGCGTTGATTCCGTTTGATGCCAATTGGTCGAGGTTGGGCTTCGACGCAGCAGGCTGCAATGAAACACAGGGTGAACTTTACCAAGGGCCGGAGGCATATCTAACTCCACAGTTACTGGGTTAATCACTCGTTTGATCTTGAAACGCCCTATGAACTTAAAGGCCAACTTTCTGGATGGTTGGGAGAGAGGTAGATTTTTCGTTGACAGGTACACTGAGTCCCCAACCTTTAGTTCCCAGACTGGCACATGAGACTTATCATATTGCTTCTTGTAAGCCTCCTTTGCTGCTTTTAAGTTCTCCTGGATGGAGGGCCAGTATTGGCTAGGTCCTTGCCACCATTGCTCAAACGCAGAACCCGTTTCTGGGCTCTCCCCCCCCGGCAGCAGCGGGATTGGCTTTCCCTCATATCCCAACACCGTGGCGAAGGGGGAGGCTTTGGTGGAACTGTGGGCGCTGTTGTTGTAGGCGTACTCTGCAAACGGGAGGAGGTCTACCCAGTCTGACTGGCGTTGGCCCACAAAGCATCGTAAATACTGTTCTAGCACCCCGTTCACTCTCTCCGTCTGTCCATCTGTCTGGGGGTGGTATGCTGAACTTAACCCCTGCTCCATCCCTAATAGTTTGCAGAACTCCCGCCAGAAGGTGGCAACGAACTGAGGCCCCCTGTCACTAATTACTTTGTCTGGGATTGTATGGTGTTTGGCCACGTGATCGAAGAATAGGATGGCCAGCTTCCTGGCTGTGGGTAGTTGGGCACAGGGAATGAAATGGGCTTGCTTGGAAAACGTGTCCACTACCACCAAAATGACCGTCTTCCCCCGTGAAGAGGGGAGCTCTACTATAAAATCCATCGACACAATGGCCCAGGGGCGTTTGGCTGTTTCTAGCGGCTGCAGGAGACCGGGGGGCTTCCCCCCTCTCTTCTTCGCCATTATGCACACTGGGCAGCTGGTCGCGAATTCCGACACGTCCCTTCGGAGGGACGGCCACCAGAACTGCCGGTTTACTAGGTGCAGCGTCTTTACATAGCCAAAGTGGCCCGCCAATTTAGATGAGTGGCAAAGCTGCAAGATTTCTTTTCTCAGATTCATCGGGATGTACAGTTTCTCCCCTTTATACCACAGTCCATCCTTCCCCTTCTGCACCCCCTCAGGCCGCCCGCCTCCCTCCCTCTCGGCCTCTAGAGCGATGCGTTCCCGACTGATTCCGTCCAGCTCCCTCCTCTTTTGCGAGTGGGTGGTGACCATGGCCGCCACTTGTGTGGGGGAAATTAAGGAGTCGACCACCTCTTCCCTCTGGCTTTCGTGCTGCGGGAGCCTGGACAGGGCATCAGCCAAGAAGTTACGTGTCCCCGGGATGTGTTTCAGAATGAAATCGAACTTGGAAAAGAACCCCGCCCATCTGATCTGTTTCTCACTGAGCTTTCTTTTCCCCGTGAGTGCCTCCAGGTTTTTGTGATCCGTCCATATTTCAAATGGCACTCTAGCCCCCTCCAGCCACGATCTCCATGTCTTTAGCGCAAACATGACTGCGAAGGCTTCCTTGTCCCACACTGACCAGTTCCTCTGCTCATCTGAGAATTTCCTTGAGATGTAGGCACAGGGTCGCAATTTCCCCTCCCCATCCCTCTGCATGAGAATGGCTCCTACGGCGACATCGGAGGCGTCGCACTGGACCACGAAGCCCTTGAGCTCGTCTGGGTGACTCAGGACTGGCTCGCTAGTGAACAGTTGCTTGAGCCGGTCGAAAGCCGCCTGGCAAGCGGGTGTCCAGTTAAGCTTCGACCCCGGTCGCTTTGCGTCTTCCCCCTTCCCCTTTGTTTTGAGGAGGTCCGTCAGGGGCAGGGCGATTTGAGCGAACCCCTCAATGAACCCTCTGTAAAAATTGGAGAATCCGATGAAAGATTGGAGCTGTCTACGTGTCCTCGGGGGGGCCCATTCTACGACTGCCTGCACCTTCGCGGGATCCATGGCTAGTCCATCTTTGGACACCCGGAACCCGAGGTAGTCTAATTCGGTGTGGTGAAACTCGCATTTAGACAGCTTGGCATACAGTTGGTGCTCCAGCAGGGTGGTTAGCACCTCCCTCACTAGTTTTACATGGGACTGTTCATCCTGGGAATAAATAATGATGTCATCCAGGTACACCACCACCCCTTTGTACAGAAATTTTCTCAGTACATCATTTATAAAATTCATGAATACCCCAGGCGCCCCCTGCAGCCCGAATGGCATGACTAGGTACTCAAATTGTCCCATCGGGGTGTTGAACGCCGTTTTCCACTCATCCCCCTCTTTGATGCGCACTCGGAAGTACGCGTCTCTCAGATCAAGCTTTGTAAAGATCTTCCCCCCCGCCACCGTGCTCAGCAAGTCTTTAATGAGGGGGAGGGGGTAAGCGTTGGACATGGAAATCGCGTTTATCCCGCGAAAATCAGTGCAAAGTCTAAGCGTATTGTCCTTCTTCTTTCTAAACAGCACCGGGGCCGCGTGGGGCGCCGTGGCGGGCCTGATGAAACCCCTCTCCAGGTTCAGGTCTAGGAACTTGCGCAGCTCCTTCTTCTCAGCCCACCCCATTTGGTAAAGTTTGGCCCGGGGGAGGGTTTCCCCGGGGATCAGTTCTATGGCACAGTCCGTGTTCTGGTGGGGGGGTAGTTGGTTGGCTTCCCGCTCACTAAACACTTCCATGAGGTCCTGATATACACTCGGGACCTGGTGCACCTCCTCTACCAGGATGCACGCCCTCTCTCGGGCGGCGGGCGCCCGCGGTCCCCACGCCGTGTCCCACGAGTGCCCGCTGCAATCAGGGTCGGGGAACCGGATGGTTTGTGCTTTCCAGCGGATAAGGGGCTCGTGTTTCTCCAACCATCCCACTCCCAACACCACGGGGTAGCCACAAGCCGGGGCGATGACAAACGTTTCCCTGTCCCAATGGCTCTCAATCCCCAGGGGGCATGGTTCTGTTTCCTGCGTGCAGGGCTCCCCCCCCATCACTGACTCGTCCATTTGTGCAAACCGCATGGGGTGGGGAAGTTGCAACCGCTCTAGTCCCAGGGCCTCCACCACCTTGGGGGAAATTAGTTCCCGGTTGCACCCCGAGTCTATGAGGGCGCGGATCTGCAGGAACCTTTTCAGTTTTGGGTTTAGCAGCTTCACCATTACAAAGTACAGTCTTCCCGTGGTTTTTACCGTTAATGGTGCCTCCTCCCGATCGACCTGCTGGCTGGCACCGTTCAAAGCAGGTCGGCGCCGTTTCCCGCCGGCTCCTCCTCCCACGCGAGGTCAGCTAACTCTGCGGAGAGACGGACTTCTTCCTCCTGCAACTCCTCTTGCACCATCAGAGTGCTGCTTTTCGCCGCGTCCTTAGGGCGGCCCGTAGTTTTCTTCGGACCCGGGGTGCCTTGCCTGTTCAGCCCCGGCGTTGGGGTGGCTCCTGCGGGCGGCTGGGGGCAGTTGGAGGCGAGGTGTTTGGGGTCGCCGCAACGGAAGCAGCGGCGGGGCCCTGCCGGGGCGGCCGCTGGCGGCTTCTTGGTTTTGGGAGGCTCGACCTTTCCGGGTGGGGTTTTGGGTGCGCCTCTTCCGGCAGTCAGTGCCTGCCGCAGCATTGCCACCCGCTTCAGGTTGGTCTCCACCTCTCCCGCGAGCTGGATCCACCCCACTAGCGTGTCTGGGTGGGCCTGGGTTAGCGCCCGGTCCAGGATGCTGGGGTTCAGCCCGTTGGTGAAGTGTTCAATCTTCATTACTTCGTTCCAATTCCGGGCCCGGGCGGCGTTAGCCTGGAAATCCGCCGCATACTCCCGGATGGATCGGGCCCCTTGCTTCATATTTCGTAGCGCCGAAAGCGCCCTGGCCTCTTGCAGGGGGTCCTCGTATTGGGTCAGTAGAGCTTGCACGAACGTGTTCACGAAGTGCAGGATCGGACTGTTGGTCTCACACAGGCTCACATACCACTTCTTGGCGGCCCCCCGCAACTTCGAGCCCAAATAGTCCACTCGGCTCACTTCATCGGGGAACAGATCTCCCCAATAGTACATGTAACTATTCGCTTGGATTGCAAAATAGTTCACCTCCTCCGGATCCCCGTCGAATGTTGCATCCAGCTCCCGGCTCCCCCCAAGGTCTCGCTGTCTGACCGGGGCGGGGACCGCCGGCGCTTGGGGCGCCGCCGGCGCCTGGGTGGCCGCCACAGCGGCGGGTGGGGGTTGGCTCGGTCGGCCGCGTGGCCCCCCTGGCCCCGGCTGCTGTTGGCGAGTCCCGGTTACTCCCAACGCTCTCCCCAGTTGGGCGGTCAGGGTCTGTAGTTGGTCCTTGAGGTCCCTCACTGCCCCGTCGACCTCACGGCGCACCATTGACCGGAACATCTGGAAGTCCTCGTCGTGCGGGTCCTTGGGTTTCAGCCCCCCTTCGTCCTCCTCCCCGCACTCTACGCTTTCGCTCCCGCCGCCCGGGGCTTGGGTCGCGGTCGCCTTGGCTCCTTCCTCTGGCTCTCCCGGGTTGGTAGCCGTGGCTTCGGCCAGTTGAACCCGCTTGGTGTGGCGGGTCATGATCGCCTCTCGGCGGATCGGTGCCTGGTCCATCAACGTGGTCGAGGTCCTCGGCTGGTATTGCCGGGGGGTGCCCACCAACTGGAACAGGGGAGGGGAAGCCGCGGTCCTTCTGGCAGTGTGGATGTGCCAGGGTGTCTCGGCCCCCTCCGCTCTGGCTGGGAGTTCCCCGTTGTCCGGAGGCTGATCGGACATCGCCTTTTCAGTTGCCGGAAAGGTTGAACTCCAATAAAGGGAGTCCTTCAAAATGTCAAGTCAGCTGGATTCAATAATGAGTCCTTGGTTGAAAACAAGCTTCTAGTTTATTGAAAGCCGAAAAGTAGACCATGATAACAATTGAAGGACTAAGGTACCAAACATGAACCAAGCATTTTTAAGGTGTAGATCAAAGGATTCCTACGGGCGGGGTACACTAAACAACAGGTTTTCACACTAGGATGTTAATCTCTCATTCTCACACCAAAGCCGCGGCGCTCTGTACTCCCACAGCCCTTTTGGTCTGAGAAGGCTCCAACATCTCATTCCCATATCAGCATTTCAAAGTAAACTACCCAACAAAGGCATAGCTAGGAGGAGGGGGGGGGGGAAGGAGAGTTAGCTAGCAGCATTCGGTGTTCAGTATGGACCCAGAATCCCTTGCTTCTGAACCAGAGTTAGAAAATATATTCCCAAAAATACAGCAGACTTGACAGGACTGTGGCAATTGTAAGGCCCCCCTAGTGAGGATGTGTTGTCTTTAAAGAGTCACATGAAAACTTGTTTATTTCTTTGGCAGAATTCAAGCAATATACTCACCACTAAATCACCATGGTGTTTAATTCTTGAAAGCTCACTTTAAAACAAAGCAAAACACAAAACTAAATCCTTGAAGAAAGCAGCCCTTAAATTCTAAGGGAGAATTGTGTTTACATATTGTTCCTGTTGGGTTTCTATTGCAATTTCACTTCCTGTTGTCATGAGTTAATTAAATGAATGTATATGCATGCTGATGTTTAGCCAGTGAGAGATAGAGCCAATGAGAATGTGTGCACGTATTTCCCGCTCAGGCTAGGTGTCAATATGTATAGTGACCATTGAAGGAGAGCCCTAATATGCTAATCCATATATTTGGGAGGTGGTCTGGGGAAAACCATTTGGTCAGCTTTTATTGCCCTTTGTGTAAAGCCCTCAGATCTCCATGCAGTTAGAGTTCGGACTCAAGAGAGTCGAGATGTAGTCTAGAGACTAGATATGATACTGAATTCTTCTTTTGTTTTCTAGAAATCCCAGTAACCCTTTCCTCATAGTAAATGTAAACTACTTTATTCTTAAGCTAAAAAGTCTGCCTGGCTTGTTTTTGTGGTTCTCTCCACACAACTCTGCTAAAAGTATCTCTAAACCCTAACAAAAGGTTGTGGGCCGCAGTAAGCTTCATAGCTGTGCGCAATAAGCCAAGGCAATTAGCTAAGAAAGGTAGGGCGTTTTCGCACTGACCTTCAAGTGGTGCGACCACCCTCCTCACGCCAGCGGATCTGCAGGGATTTCGCACCAGAAGCGCCGGCGCACCCAAAAGAGCCGGCGACTTCTGTCGCGAAACCAGCTCAAACGGAAACCGCCAAGAAGCAGGAAAACGTTTGAGCTGGTTTCGCGACGGAAGTCGCCGGCTCTTTTGGGTGCGCCGGCGCTTCTGGTGCGAAATCCCTGCAGATCCGCCGGCGTGAGGAGGGTGGTCGCACCACTTGAAGGTGAGTGCGAAAACGCCCGTAAAGAAGAGCTCAGGTCTATTATTCACGGATTTGCATCTGAAGGAAAGTATGACGTTACAGCCACCAGAGCAGGTTGTATACAATATGGAAAATTCCCCCAAGTTAAGCATCCCTAAGCTGAACAGGGATAACTTCCTTTTATGGAAAATGGCAGTTGAGTGTGCTCTGGGTGTGCAACAAATAAAATATGTGCTAGACTATGTAATTCCAGAGGATTTATCTCAAGAGCGTAGAGATAAATTTGATGCAGATGAGCTTAAAGCCAAGCTGCTTGTCCATTAGGCAACCCTAGGTGGCTGCATAGGGTGTGGCCCTGGAGGGTTGCTGATTTGGGCCCTCCCTCCCACCACCTCCTTGGTAAAGGAAATAGGTGAGTGCAGTGGTACAGCACAGCTCCTATACCTCAGAGTGCATGTACCACCTGCCTGCCATCACTCAGCCTCCCAAGTCTGTGCTTCTGGAAGTGCAGACTCAGGAGGCTGAGTGACAGTGGCCAGGCATCATGCATGCTCGGAGGCGCAGAAGCCACGCTGCAATGCTGCCATAGTGCTCGGCCTCACCGGGGTATGTGTGGGGGGAGGAAGAATGCAGGTGGCAGGGCAGTGGGGCAGGGCCTCATCTTGGGTGCCAGATGCCCTGAAGCCAGCCCTGTGGGTAACTCTAGATCTGATTAAATAAAACTTTATTAAATGGATACAAAGAACACTGACATTTCCCAAGAAAATCATGGTAGTACATAGAAAACTAGTTTCTTTAAATGAAGCGGAGTCCTCGGGGCCAGATGAACTGCATTCAAGGGTACTGAAAGAGCTTGCAGGTATAATTTCTGAGCCTTTGGCTGTTTTTTTTTTTTTTTGAGAATTCTTGGAGAACAAGTGCGGTTCCGGAAGATGGGAGGTGGGCAAACGTGGTCCCCATCTTCAAGAAGGGGAAAAAAAGAAATTACTACTGCCCTGTCAGCTTGACATCAATACCTGGAAAAGTTTTAGAAAAAAATCATCAAAAAGTCAGTTCTTGAACATTTAGGAAGGACAGTTGTGATTAGTAAAAGCCAGCATGGATTTCTCAAGAACAAGTCATGTCAGACTAACCTTATTTCTTTTTTCAAGAAAGTTACTACCATGCTAGATCAGGGGGATGCTGTAGACATAGTTTATTTTGATTTCAGTAAGGCTTTTGATAAGGTTCCACATAATATTCTTGTTGACAAATTAGTAAAATGTGGTTTGGATCCTATTACTGTTAGGTGGATCTGTAACTGGTTGATAGATTGCACCCAAAGAGAGATTGTCAGTGGTTCCTCATCCTCTTGGAGAAGAGTAACAAGTGCAAAGCCTCAAGTAACTGTCCTGTGTTACTAGAAATGCTGGGGGTATCCTCTTTTTGAAGAGCAAGAGGTAGAGCTATTTTGTAGCTGGGATCTTCCACCAATAATATGAAGGTCCAGTATCAGAAAGAAGACTCCAGATTTAAAATATTTTAAAATGTTTACTTAGAAAATACGTAAAAATCACACATAAAACAATCAGAATACAAACACAATCAAGAGGCTAGGAAAATAGAGGTGAGAGATAGGGACTTTTAGGGTTTATTATAAAGGCAATACTACCTGTCCAGATGTGAAGACATCCAGTTAGAAATTAAAGATGGAGATGGACACAGCCATCATGCCATGTCTAAGCGGCACATTACTTAGAGTAATGGGGGAACAGCCTGTCTATGTTCCCAGATTGAGCAGAGAGGTGTGGTTTGCTCTCATTTTTTATAGTATTTGGAGGGGTGGAGACTCCTTCCAGAGCTATGAAGACTCTTAATGGTCATTGATGGGTCTTTCCTGAGTACCTGAATAGAATCCCAGTTCAAGACAAAAGGTGAGAATGACCCTTAATGTTTGTCATGATGGGCCATGATGGGCTTAATGTTAGATATCAATTTGGTTTCAATCCTCTGAGGAGGAGTCAGGATGGAAACAGAAGATTTGGGCAACCGGGTCTGCATTAGCACGGAGGTAAACAAAAGATGCTGAGTTGTAGCAGGAAGGTTGGAAGATGGGCCATTAGTAGCTAGCCATAGATTAAGACACGATAAATACATATTACCTGAAAACCCTTTTGTTCTTGCAGAATGAGAGGGAGGAAGGAACAATAGCCTGCCAGGAGGATGCCTGTTGTAACCCTTGTAATCAGAACAAGCCCAGACGTTTTTCTCTGGCCCATTGCAGAGAGTGGCTTCACTTGGCCTGTTCCTGACAAGCAGCTTCCATTTTAGGTCAGGAACTGGGGACCTCACTAATTATGAGGTGCTCCCACAGAGGCAAGCAGCGCCTCTGGCTACACCTGGTACCTGTTTTGTATAATCTTTATAAATGATTTGGATGAAGGAATAGAGGGAATGCTTATTAAATTTGCAGATGATATGAAATTCTGAGAGGTAGCAAATATGATAGAAGACAGAGACAGGATACTGGATGATCCTGACAGAATGGAAAACTAGGCTAAAACAAATAACATGGATTTTAATGTAAAGTTCTACATTTAGATTTGAAAAATCAAATGAATAAATATAGGCTAGAGGAGACTTGACTTGGTAGTAATTTGTGCAAAAAGGATCTTAGGGGTTCTAGTGGACCATACACTGAACGTGAGTCAGCAGTGTGATGCAACAGCTAAAAAGGCAAATGCAATTTTGGGCTGTATGAACAGAAGTATAGTGTCCAGATTGTGAAGTGCTGGTATTGCTTCACTCTCCTCTGGTTAGGCCTCACCTAGAGTACTGGGTTCAGTTTTGGGCACCACAATTTAAGAAGGATATAGACAAGCTGGAACGTGTCCAGAGGAGGGCAACGAAGATGGTGAGGGGTCTGGAGGTCAAGTTCTATGAGGAAAGGTTGCAGGAAATGGGAATGTTTAGCCTGGAGAGGGGACAAGTGAAAGATGATACAATCTCACCATCCAAGTACTAGAAGGGCTGCCATATAGAGGATGGTGTGGAGTTGCGTAGTGATCTAGCCGTGGAGATCCTGTGTCTGGCTGAGTGCTTTGGAATAATTTGTGAACTGACCTCATGCTGCCTGCTTGAACTCTGGGTAACTATGTGCTACTCTTATTTAGTTTGGTGAAGAATAGGTTCTTTTGTTTTCTGTCTCCTCTACAAGTCTTGTATATATGTGTGTTTTTTATATATATAAAACAAATAAATCATTTATTTTTATTAATCTGTTGTGAAGTCTTTGCTCTTTTCAGTCTCAAAGCTAAGTCCAGTGACTTGACTGCTTGCCTATGGTTAAAGTTGTTATTCTCACTTTCAGTGCTGCAAGGCAACCTTGCAGGGCTGGTTTTAGCATTAGTCTCCCAGAAAGGTTTGAAGGCTGGCTCTGCCTTCATCGTTGTTGTGATTTAGCCTCAGAGCCTGGTGGCAGCTATCTTTTGACCTATAGGGAGGGCTTAGCTTCTCTGCAGGACTTTGTTAACATTTGTTCTTGACCCATAAACTGGTGCCAGTGGTTTGAATGGGAATTTATATCACTGGTAGTCAGTACAGTTGTTTTCTGTAATCAGCCAATTGGTTGAAATTAAATTAGAAGAGTTTGGAAGAACTTCTTGACAGACCGGTTCCTCAGTGGAACAGGCTTCCTTGGGAGGTGATGGGCTTTCTTTCTTTAGAGATTTTAAAATAGAGGCTAGATGGCCATCAGACAGCAATGCTGATTCTGTAAATTTAAACTGATTATGAGAAAGAGGGCAAGAAGGGTTGCATCAGTGCTTGGTTCTTGTGGCCCCTTCTTACATGCCCAGGGCAATGCTGTTCACCACTTTGAGGACAGTGATTTTCCTCCAGGCCAGTTTTGCCAGGGATCCTGGAAAGTGTCCCCCCCCCCTTCCCGCATCTTCTGGACTTGGAGCAGGGGTCACTGGGGAGTGTAGGGGAGATGTACTTGTGAATTTCCTGCATTGTGCAGAGGGTTGGAATAAATGACCCTGGAGGTCTCTTCCAACTCCATGATTCTATGAATTCAATCCTATATAAGCATATATTTAATTCCTATTATATATACATTGATTTTAAGATCTCCAGGTTTCATACCCAGAACTCAGCCAAAAGGTTCATGGACTATAAATTGTGGCTAATTTATGTAGATGCTATTACATAGGACAGTGCATGACTTTACTGAACTTTCTGATTTGGGTATTCTGAAGGCCTGACATAACACCCCTCTTAGTATGCTCCGAGAAACAATATTTTTACTATGGAATATTCTCCCTCTGAGAAGCAAACTGACTGTGTGGCACTGTTTGTGATGAGAATTATTTTGGCAGAAGATCAACCTTTCATAACTCATTCTAACAATCAGGGCTTTATTCTGGGGGAACATGGCAGAATGGAGTTCTGGAACCTCTTTGTGGAAACAAAATTCCCCAAACATTTTTAAAAGTTCTTGAGAGGCATCCATGTGTTTCTCCTTCATTTCCCTCTTGAGAGTTCTGGCACCTCTTTTTTCCAAAAGAAGAAGAAGAAAAAAAGCCCTGCTAGCAGTTAACAATACATTTTTTTCATTTTGGCTTGCTTGTTCAAGACTGAAGAAAGGAGGAGTGAGATTGTAACTACTTTTACAGGAAACCTGAAAAAAATCTAATAAAAATGCCTTGTATGTCAAACAGGACTTGCCAGTCCCCATGTCTGGATGGAGATATCCCCAGTTTTGTGGGCTCTTCCTCGTCATCAGCCAACTGGCTGTGTAACCAGGAGGTGCTGCCTACCCTACGGGAGCACCCTAACAAGCACTGGGGTCCTCATTTCCTGACCTGAGTTACCTGTCAGAAACAGGCCAAAAGAGAGACTCCATGCTGGGACTCCATGCTTGCCCTATTTTTCATAATCAGAGTCAGCATGGATACAGGGCTCTGGCTAAGGTTGCATAAGCAAGCATCCTCCAGGCTAATTCCTGTCTCCCCCCCACACACACACACACACCACTCCACCCAGCAATGGAATGTGTGAAACCATGAGTTCACAGGTAAAGTATTTCTTATTCCTTAAACTCTGGCTAGCAACTGCTGGCTACCTAAAGAGATAGAGAGAGTCTTAATTAAAATTGAGTTTTCACATTTTTGAAATTTGCAGCAAAAATGACATCTTGCTTTTGGAGGGATGACTCTATCATATTTTTGGTTTTCTTTCATTTTAGTGTCTTTAATATAGATTATAAGGTCAAATGTTTTCCTCACTGAATATTCAGTTTCCTGGACTTTCTGGATTTTCCTTGTAGTATTCTATATTAGTTATTGTTGCTTCTAATGTCATTTATTCTCTCTTACGAAAGTATGAAATTATTTTTAGTACTATATAGCTATCTTAAAATGACACAAAGTGATGGTGAGATTATACACTATATTAGCTTTAAGGCAAGTATTGGGTTGGCTCCTGTGATTCTGTTCTGCTAAAGAAGGCATTCCCTGATGCAGCATGCTCTTGTTTAAGTAGAACCTCCTGCATTATTGGGAGACTCTCTGGAACAAAAGACATTTTATTCGTAGTGAAATAGAACTGTGGACTCTTACCTATTGTATTGGTTCACTTGCCTAGTTGATTGTGGTTCCTTTCTCCATCCACCCAGAGTTTTGTGCCATGTGGCACAATGTGTTTACTAGCAGAACAACAGTTCTTACTATTTCTATATGGTGGGGATGTAGGGAAATTACGTATTTTTTGCAATCAATCTAATTAAACTTAAATGCCTGGAGAAACTGGGCAAAAATCCATTGGAACCATTTGAACTTTGAAGGAAAATTTTAGCTATCCAATATGTATATATCAGAGAGTTACATTCATCTAGTGTTGCTGAGGAATAATATTATCTTATACATAGACAACGCTCATGGTTTACATTTCCTTCTAGATTCTTCTTGTTCATGGAACCAGTTTGCTTGTTCTGCACATAAGTGTATCTCTAAACAGTGGATTTGTGATGGGGAGGATGATTGTGGGAATGGTTTAGATGAAAGTAAAGCTGTTTGTGGTGAGTATTATAATGATATAATATAATTAATTTAATTTTGTATTGCAGGGAATTATATGGAATTCAGTGAAACATGTAGATGAATGTCAGTTCCAGTATAATAGATAATTAATTAAATACATAATAAACTAAATATTTTGTTAATGAAATAAGTCTTTTGGCTGCTGTTTACACAGTTGTACATTTGTCAATTAAGACTTTCAAGTTTCTTTATAGCATATAGATCAATGAAGACATTGTCAACCCCAAACGTTTTGCATGCTGTTTTAGTAACGAACATGATGACAAATGAAGGCAGCATTTCCCCTTTGGGGAACAGAGAATATTTTATTTTCAGAGCATGTGATCTTTTTGGAGATAGGGAAGACTCTTCAGGTCTCCTCCTTTAGAGAAAGACCAGATGACTAGAGGATATTTTCCTTTCCATATTCATAAAGGAAAAGGGATAAGTCTGTAGTTCTGATCAGAAGAGATTGGCAAACCTAATTGTGCTCTGGATTCCAGTGTATTCCAATTCTAGTTTAATGATTTACTGTATTTTCCCCTCCATTTCTGTTTACCCATACAAGCCTTATGTTGTGAGAGGCCTTGAGGTTGTATCCTATCTGCCAGGACAGTGCTTTCTTGGACATATATTCTCCAAATTTCTTTTCCTCCAGCAGTCTTTTTTGACCCCTAGCAAATTTGCTCTTTTAGCCTCTCCAAATTTCCCTTCTTCCAGCAGCCTCTTTTGACCCCTTCCTCCAGCAGCCTCTAGTAACATTGCATCCATTCTTTTTTTTTTTTTAGCAAATAGCAAGCCTTTATTGGCATAAAACAGATTTAGCAGTAAAATAGCAATATAAATAATATAAAATCCTAGATTATAAAGTACATAGGGAGCTAAAATACATAAAATAAGTAAAATATATATGAGTCGAGTTTAGCCAAATTAAATAATTAAAACAAATAAAAGGTGGTCATTCCAGAACCATTCTCTGTCATATTTCCATGGCCTGTTGGAGAAATCTAGCCACCATTAGCTCAGCGCAAGTGTCATTTAAAAGTTTGTGGACTTTGCCTGAATCAGCACAGCCCAACATATCTGCTAAGATATCTTTCAAGCCGAATTAGCTATGATGCTGAACATTTGTAACATTGTATATTCAGTTGTAGGCTGTATAACTTGGTTTGTTTTTAATGTATACTATTCCTAATGACCTGTGTTGCATTGCCAAGGTAGTACTGTTTCTGTTTCTCTGTGGACTTTTGCCCTTTAAATTTATCTATTTGTGTTTTTGGCATGATATACTATGCGCTAGTAAAACCTGGGCAGTAAGTAAAACAGAAAACATCCATATTGTTAAATGGATTTTCATTATCTATGCACTTAATGAGGAACACCAATCTAAAATTAACTCATTATTCAGATTAAAGTTTATTGAATAAATATTAATATAGTTGATAAGGAGGGCATTTGCTTGATATTACCCATAAGGAGTGATAAACAGAATAGGAATAAGAATTTACAGTAAGATCAAAACATTGTTTGAAATTAACCATACAATACTGTATAGGCAATTAGTCTTCAGAAAGTGGATTATGCCTACAGTTCAGTTATGTATAGAGGGTTGGGTGCTTAAAGCAAAAAGACAATATAACTGTGTGGAAAGATGGCAATTTTTTTTCACAAAGGGTCTGAAACTGAGAGTGCTATCCAATTGCTTTCCTTCCATGGAATAAGGTACTGAGTCAACTCTATGTCCTGAAGCTGACATTTATCAAATCAAACCAGTTTCGATTTCACTGTTAAAAATAGACCATGGAAATAGACAAGGTTAGCTTTCCTATTCCTGCACAGAACTATACTTTGTCAGTTCTTTTTTTATTTTATTAAATACCCTTACCCATCTCCAGTATGCATATAATCCCGAAGTAATATTTGAGTTTCAAAGAATGAACTGTTACTTACTTACTATACAAGCACCTTTTGCACTCAGCACTTTATTTATGAGAAGTACATTCTCTAGAAGGTTTGTATGTGCTCAAATTGTGTGTATGGTTCTAATTGTATGAATTACTGACTTTACCATAATAATGTCAAAGTGATTGATATCACTATACTCATGGTATTTTTTATAAATTTGTATAAGTATAATTAATGGTTTCTTCGTTATTGGATCATGGTATTTGTTTGGTTTGCTGCCTTCTTTTTCTAGGCTTCCAATGCCTTTTTGAAAGTGATCATATAAGAAAAAATAAGCAGGCAAAAACTTTTCTAATAAATAATTTTTATAAACCAGTAACATGCCATCAACACTTTGTTTTCTCTATACAAATTGTATCAATATCCCCTACAGCCTCTTCTTCCACTCCCTTTTTTGTGATTAAGGTTTAAAAAAAAAATCAAGAAAAAGTTGGATAGAGAAGAGAAAGAGGAGTAGGGGAAAATATGAAATCTTCAAAAGTTACCAGATATTATGAGTAGTTGCATACAAGTAAAATCAACTGTATTAGAAATACATATATTTCATATTTATAAACAGGTAAGGTTAGGTTAGCTTTATTTGATTTATATCCCACCCTCCCTGCCAAAGCAGGCTCAGGCTCATAGTAAAGCAACGTTATCACAGTTTTCAGGAATGAGCTCTTTCTTTAATAATATTAATGATAATCTATTAATCAGAAAAAGGTTACACTTTAACCCTTCAGGACTAATTTTAAGCCATCCTAAAACCTGGATATCTTCTTAATTGTTTATTAGATTTTAAGTCTTATTCTTACTAGATATTTACATAGTAGTGGAATACTAAATAAAATATTAAAATTATAATCAATATATTTATAACCTTTAATATAATATGCAGAAAGTTTCTAGAAAATTCAAAATCAAGAAATTTAACTTCCATAGTATGAATAGTAAGCTTGCCATTTCTTTGAAATTGCTGCCACATGCCCAGAACTGCCTCTAAGAATACCTATATCTTTTTTTTCTTCAATAGCTTTCTCAATAGCTTTCCTGTGATAATTTTATCACAATGCCATCTACTTAATAAGGTGATGCCTGTGCATGAAATGACCACAAATTTCCCCTATTTACCCCCACAATTTCCCCTATTTACCCCCACTTTGTTATCACCCCTATGTCAAATTTCAGATTTGAAGTTTTTCAGGCAGGAACATGTTATCTTGGTGTCTCAATCATTCAATCAATCAGCCTTTATTGGCATATAGCAATTAAGATAAACATGTTACAAAAGGAAACATGTTACAAAAAGAATATATTACAGTGCAGTTGGATAATATCATCATCAATTATTCCTGAAGCTTCTCCTGATATAGCTTTATGGCAAATTGTATGTAATTTACCACCTTCTACATGATAGCAGAGGAGGAATCATTCAAAAGCCAGTAGACTTCGCAGGAGTCAGACTGGCCCATCATATTAGCTAAATAAAGCTTAAATATTTAAAACAAATATCTACATAGAAAGAATTATAGAGGAAAACATGTGAAGTTTTCTCAGTACAGCTGGTGCTAAAAGGACAATGTATCAAGAAAAAACCCCCACAGCTATTGTTGTTACCAACACCCAGCTGCTGATATGTCGTAACCGAAATTCAGGCCCAGGCAATATATGCCCCGCCTGCTAAAGGAAAGGGAAAACTAAAATAAAATAATCTAGGGAAACTTAAAAGAATACTACGTAGGTTCTTTTGGTCAGTGTGTTATCAGGTCCCAGGTCTACCAAGTAAAAGGCAAAACTTACAGAAAAAATATATAAACTTTATTTACAAGATAAGAGGGGAAGGGAAACACAAAATGGGATGATAAAAATCAAGTAAAACAAACATACTGTGCACAGAGGAACACTAAAAATCCTAAGGCAATTTGCCTGCTCCCCCTACACTGGAATGTGTAATTAGTTAGCTAATTCCCTAAACTTATACTCACCGTCAGGCCCACAAAACCAAAGTGACATTTTCAAAGTCCTATTCTCCTTCAACCTTGTTGTGCTGATACCTTCTTCTTGATATCCTGAAGAAGACTTCTGACGAAGAAGTAGAACCTCCTCCTTTTGTGGGCACCTAGCCTGATTTTATCCGGGCTGGTTGGTTGGTTAGCCAATCGCTGACATGATCTAATGTAAAAGCTGTCATCTAGCCTTGGCTCTGTCAAGGCTAGATCTAGATGATCTATCTGTTATTGTGGGCTGATTTTACAGGTGTGACCAATTAGTTTCCACCTTAACTGGTTAAGTGCCTATCACCTTGACACAATGCTAGTGCAAATTCTGAGAAACTTACATTTACACACAGACACTGATTACGCAAACACTTAGGTGTCTCTCAGTTTCTTGACACAATGTCTAGCTGAATATACTATCTTTTTTAAATATGCCATATAAAATCACAGATAGTAAATCTAACTACAGAAAAACCTCTGAGTTTTTGCAATATTGCAGAGAATACAGATATGGGGCCATACAACGTAGTGCCAATGGGATCTCCAAACTCAAGTTTTATTAGCCATACTTGTAGGGTTTGTTCAATAACCAGAATTCTGTTTTTGATCATTTGATATGTACCCATTAATGGGAGCACAGAGCAGTGATTTTTCCATCAGTGCAAGCTAGCTGACTTGACATTTCAGACTCTGAGAGCATTTGATGAATCAGGCTCAGAGAATCAGAGTTATAGGGCAGATACAGCCATATTTAATGGTCAAGACACACCCTTGTTTCAACAAAATTTAGTCCAGTTTCTAAGCAAACATTAGCATATGGTACACAGTAAAAGGTAAAGGTAGTACCCTGTGCAAGCACTGAGTCGTTACCGACCCATGGGGTGATGTCACATTATGATGTTTTCTTGCAAACTTTTTACGGGGTGGTTTGCCATTGCCTTCCTCAGACAGCTGACACTTTATCCCTAGCAAGTTGGGTATTCATTTTGCTGAATTTGGAAGGATGGAAGGCTGCGTCAACCTTGAGTTAGCTATTTAGAATCATGGTTTAAAATTAATATAATAATTCCTCTGTAATTTTGATAAACTGTTGGAGCTGTTTGTAAGCCTAAAATATTCTGGAGGAAGGGCTAAGTCCTTGGAGTCACAATAGTGACTATAGGAGCTACGTAGGAGAATTTTCACATCTCTGCATTCTTTAACCAGGGGGTTGCAGAGTTCCTACTTACTTTGTTTGGTCTGTCAAGTTTTTGACTCAATGATTATATTTTATAGGATGTTAATGCATTATAAGTTTTAATAGCAACTGTGGGCTTATCTGCAATGATTATAGATCTATATTCAAGGAGAAGGCTAGAGTTATATAATTGTTGAGTTTTTTGTACTGAGACATCATCCCACAAAATTCTAGGCAATAGCTCTGATACAGCATACTGGGTCAAGGAATAATGGGAAGATCCAGAAAAGGCTAAATTTAACAGTCAGAATAAGGGGGCAATGATCACTAATAATAAAATCACCCACAGTGAAATCTAAAACACAAAATTTTCATTGACGGGAAAACAAAAAACATAACAAAAAATCACTCTACAACCTTTCGTTGATACAAAAGTAAATTAACCAGAGTTGGGAGAGTTGATTAGTCCACTGAGCCAGAATTCTTTACTTTATGATCCCATACTTCACACAAATGCAAGTTCCTTTTCCCTCAGTTGGACAATACAGGGGAAAGGGTGGTACCTCCTGCAACTCCTTGCAGGTTCCAGATTGTGCAGCTGGGCTCGGTGGCCAACACTGTGCAACTGAGCCATAGTTACAGGGATAGTGTCAGGCTATGTTTCATTGAAGTTACCTTTGCTTTCTGAATTTATTATTTACTGCTTACTAACACAAATGCTGAATAAATCCCTGTGCTACTAACCCAGGTACTCTGCATAGTAAAGGAGGGGTGGTGAGAATAGATGAGGATGGAAGTTACCAAGGATCTAAAAGCCAGCACGGCCTTTGAAGTGCAGAGTGCTCGGCTAACCGTCCTGGCACCTCCCGAGCAGAGCAAGGACATTGCTCGGAGGGAAAGATAAGCGGGCCTGTGAAAGTGTTACTTGCAGAGACCAACTGTAGTTTTATTATAGGAAGTAGTTTAAAGCCCAAATCCTTTGAAGTGTATTCATAAATGCATATGGTTCAAGCTATCTGTTATCAGTTCCAATGAATCCGTGAACAGAGTAACATTGTAGTTATCAATAAAGGCAACTTAGTTTTTAACAAAGACAAGTCTGATCATTTTGAAACTTCAATGAACCCTTTGCTGACAGATAGAGGTTTCCAGGGGGAGTGAAGGAGGAAAAACTGAAGTGGGGGGGGGCGGGCAAATAAAGGAAAATTGGCTGCTAGGTGGGAAGAAGACAAGGGGAAATGAGATACTAAGGGGGCTTTCAGGGATAGGAAAGTGGACATAGCAGGGAAAAGGAAAATGAGATACCTCCTGCAAGTACTTGTGGGTCCCCCCCTCTTGTGTAACATTTATAAAACTATTTAGAAGATAATTACATTCAATTATATTTTAACAGGGTCAGTAACCTGTGCTCCAGATATGTTCAGCTGCTTAGATTCCTATGCCTGTGTTCCCCAGCACTGGCTGTGTGATGGTGAAAGAGACTGCCCTAATGGGGATGATGAGCTTTCTACAGCAGGATGTGGTATGAGCCATTTTGCAACATGCACTTACACATTAATATATTGTTCTTAACTATTTCAAGATTTTGTAGGCTAGAACTGAACAAACTAGGGCAATTATACATTAATAGTTAAATGTATTGGTCTTTGCAATATTGCACTGAAGTACAAATTCAAGTGTTTTGATCCTTTTAAGGCCTACTAGTTAGGTAATGAGGATTATTTTAATTAATGTATATTCAGCAGTTCAGTTCATTTTTTCTAATTAGCCATTGGCTGTTTCAAATCTACAAAAATCTCAAGAAAAAGGAAAGTAAATTAGAAGTTAAAACATACAAAGTATCATGTAAGGTATAACAAGGGTATAACAATAGATGCAAGACAATGGCAATAACAATAAAGATGTAGACATGAATCGATAAGTTATCCCTTCGCATTGCCACCTTGGCACGTATTTTCTTTGCTGCAAGGGCAAAGACTGAAACTTTCTGGGAGATATAAGCATCAATACCAGATAATAGAAATGCTATTTTTTCCTCAACTGAATAAGCAGTTAGACCTGACGGAGGCTGATTTTACACTGGGCAAAAGATCCAGTAATGCTGTGCTTTCAAAAGTGATCATCTACGTTACAACGTGTCTTGACTTCTGTCTTGACTTCCGGTGTTTTGACTGTCATTTACATTTAAATTCCTGAATGGGCTCTGACACTGTTTTCAGCACAGAGTTGCCCCTGACTTTCCAAGACTACTTTTGAATGAGGTGCATTCCACAGGACCATAAAGATGATATCTTTTCTGAGAAACAGGGCAATAAACTCATTTCTCAAGAAAGAACAAAGGAACTCTTAAATCTGCCCCCCTCCAGTAAAGCAAGCAAATGTGGAGGGAAAGTCCAGGAGCAAAATTTTGAGTGCGGATGAAAAAATATACTCTGGATTTCTAGAAGACGATTTCAGTGCTCAGAAAATCAGACCCAAACATGAATGTAGAATCAGCCAGAATTCCATCTTAAAATTTAGCCCTTGGAGCGAACAGAAAAGTAAATAGTGAGGTAAATCCTCAATTGCATGAGAATAGCATATGCATAAACGTTGGGCCACTGGAGTTTGGTTAAAACGACCTTCCATGACTGTTGTTGGCATTGACTGGAATCGTAAGGAGGTAAAGTTCGCTCTAAGAACATGATTAGAAGTGTTAACTAAGTATGGAGATCTTGTGAGTTCTAGTTTAATTAATTTGTACCATGGTGCTGTTTTTGATTTTAATATTAAGGTACAATCTAGTCAGATATCAGAGTCAAATATCCATTTTCTAAGATGGGATCTGTCAGTTGTGGGACCCAGCAGCCATATGAAGGCCACCTTCATGTGGCAGAATTTGCCATAGCAACAGTTCCCGCACAGAATTGTGTTTTTTAGTTGTTACATTCTATACAGTACATTCCTTGGCAGATATATGATGAAGGGAGCATTGACTCTAGAAGTTTTTGCTCTGCTTAGAATCACACCATTGATTACTTGAAGAAAATCCATGAATAGGGCTGTGTGCATGCACATAAAAGGCTGCATCTCAATGGTCACTACAAACTGTGAACAAAAAATGGCAACATGAGCCAGTACTGTATTTACACCATCCCTGCTAGATTAATATAATAATTATTTGTCACAGCTTATGTCTATCATTTGCTCACATCATCATCGTACAGACAGAAGAATATGGGCACCCTTTTCAGTTTTGGATGGTTTAGGTGGTTGGTTTTTTAAAAAGCCTGCTTTGTCCGTTCCCCGAAACTCAAATAATTTTTATGCTAGAACTATGTTTGCGTTGTGTCTGCTTTTTAGATGTCTGCTTCTTTGTTGTTGTTTTTTCTTTGATCCGTGAAAGCAATGTAAACATTATTTAAATGTTCATGTTTCTTCACGCTTTCATCCTTATAGCACGCTAGAAGGAAGGATATTGCTTCTGTCATTCAGATAGAGGCTCTCCACACTGAATGAATGTTTTGATGTATTTTTTTTCCTTTAAAAAATCAACCTAATTAGTAGCATACAATTTTGTCAGATATCTTGTGCTCCCTTTCTGACAATATATTCAGTGAACTTTATTTCTAAGGCAGAAACCAAAGGTTTACAATTGCTCAACATGACCTAATCTCAAATTAGGTTCTGTTGTGTTTCCCTTTCACCAAGAAATTTGCTTTGTAGAATAAAAACTCACCAAACACAGTTGGGTATTTTGTATTTCAAAAGATGTGTTTCTTGCAATACATGTATATGTAACTATGTAACATGTAACAAGTTCCAGTCTTGTTCCGGGTAAATTGATTAAATGGTACTAACACAAGAACATAAGAATGTAAGAGGTGGCCTGTACTTATATAGGGGTGGACAGGCAGACGAAGCTCACTGACCCACCCCAGATCCTGCCCTAGATGCACGTCTTGCACACCAGGTTTCACTGTTGCTGCTGAGCCCTACCCATGGTCAGGGCATGTGGCCTGCCAAATACTGGGGAATCCATCCCAACTGCTTTTCTCACACCAGTCACTCAAGACTACCTTTGGTAGGGAAATGAAGATGAGAATGTCTGACACACTTTCTGATCACATCTAGGAGGAGGGGGGAGATGTGTAAGTCCTTCTCCAGTGACACAAAGTATTGTGTTGAAGAACCTAAACAGCTTATGGATAGAGCCAAATTGAAGTCATTGAATGGAAAGAGGATGGCAGAGGATACTTACCTGTGTTTAATTTCCCCCCAAAGATTTAATTGTCCACTTCCAGGAGAGGGAAGATTATTTTTGGTTCTAATTGTCTTGTCTTTTGGCATTTCTGTTTTAATTGTGTTATTATAATATTCTTCCCCTTTGTAAACTGCTGATTCTTCATACTTTCAAATACCAGAAACATTTGTGCTATGTTCTTAAGAGATGATCTTTATTTCTTCCATTCTTTTCATAGCTCCTAATAATACTTGTGATGAAAATACTTTCATGTGCCATAATAAAGCCTGCATTTCCAAGCAGTTTGTATGTGACCATGATGATGATTGTGGAGATGGGTCAGATGAATCACTACAATGTGGCAAGTATTACTTAAATATATAATTATTAAGGTTAAACAGATCTAAAATAAAATGATACAAAAACACAATTGATGCCTGCTTTATATTTAAAGCTGAATAAAATATTTCCTTAATTTCTTTTAATCTGTCTTTTTTTATTCTAGAGATTTATATAATGAAAATGAAATACATTTTAACAAGGAAATTAATACAATAATGTACCAACTTTATAGTGCAACTTTTTGCGGAGTTGCTAGAGTTTAAATCAATATGCTGTTACTTAATTATATTTAGTTTATCTTAGCTAAATGAATAAGTATTTTTTGCAGAGATATTAAGGGTTGCTGCAAAGAGATTGATGTGATCTTGGAGGTCTTTTTTAAAAGGTATTTGTTATAAGATAAAAAATGTTTTAATACAATATTTCTGTTAAATCCACATTTGTTTTTTCTTGTTCATTTCAGTTTGTTTCCTTGTCAGCAGAAGACCACAGAGCATTTGAATTTCAAAGTTGTGAGATTCCTATGTACTTGAAGAGTCTCATAGTCTTAGAATTCTGAGTTATTGTTTCAGCAGCATGTTTGCAAATGTGTCAGTTTTATTAATAATACTAGAATGGGATAAATGTTCCAGTTATTAGATGTTGTTAACTTCTGTTTTAAAGACTCCTCTGATAAAAACCCTTTAGAAAGGCAAATGTAAACATCCTGCTAAGTAAGTAGCTTAAATCATTGGTGTCAATGTAATTATTGTTATGGACGCACAGAAAACACCAAGCTTTTTGGTATTTCATTCACCCTTAAATCCAGCTTTTTCATTTCATATTCTGGACACCACAGCATCACATCTTCTGTGTGATATAGTACCTTTTCCCAAACAGCCTTTTATTATCACCTAAATGGGGAAACTTTCATTTTCTTTTTGAAAATTCTGTGAATGGGAAATATATAATGGATGATTCTAGATGCCAGTTTTAATGTGGGTTTAGACTTATTTTCATAGAAAACTTAGTTTATTCAGTTGTTACAATTCACATTGTTGATAGCAATTGTCCACCCTATTTGTTGTAAAAACACAGTTTAAATTACAGACACATAGGCTGGGGTAAATAAAGAACAACAGGCCCATAGCCACAGGCCATGCCCCCACCCAACCCCCCTTGGACCTTTCGGGCCCCTCCTTTCCCCAGCTCCCACTCTCTCCACCGCCACTTTTCTGGCGGCCCCAATATCCACGCTGCTCTGGTGGCCCCCACCCCACTCTGCAGGCGCTTCGCCCTTTCTCCCTCCCTCCTTCCCTCCCAACTCACTCACCACCTGGCAAAACAGTGAAGAGTGGGCTTTTGTGGCTCCTTCAAGGCGCTCCCCTGCCGACCATGTGATCAGTTCTTAAGCCAGCTTTCCGGCATGCTCAGGAAGTTCAGCACTGAGCATGGGGCAGCCAGCGCTGAACTTGCTGAGTGTACTAGAAAGCCAGTGTAGGAACCGCCAGCCTCAGAGCAGCTTTTCCCGCTGATCATGTGATTGGCGGGGGTGGGGTGCACCTTGAAAGAGCCCCAGGAATCCGCTCTTCACTTTTGCCGGGTTGGTGAATGAGTTGGGAGGGAGGGAAGGGGAGGTGCTGTGCAGAGGGGGGTGGGGCTACCAGAGCCATGTGGAGATTGGGGCCAGCAGAAAAGTGGTAGTGGAGAGAGTGGGGGCCACCAGAGGGGGGCCCCTCCACTGAATTTTTTTTTCTGTGGGCCCCTCCAACTGGAATTTTCTAGCTACAGGCCTGACAACTTTATTAAATATTTACATGTTGCCAGCAGCAAGGGCAAAATAGAGTGGAATAGGCCAAGCTACGGGGCCACCTCTTGACCACTCCTTGCCATAATTGGATGAGCTGCCCTTCTCCTGGTGTGAGCCATCAATGGATGGAAGACTCCTGGCTGACATAGCAAGCAGGTTGCCATAATGGAGCTCCAGCCCCGCAAGCCGCACAACTTGAGCGAAGGACCTACTCAGGGGGTCCCACAGGTAGTTTGCATTCCAAGGCAGGAGTTGTACAACCCACAAGCTGGTCCTAAAAGACCCTTTGTCTGCAAATTTGTTAAAATCTACTTTACCTTACCAAACTCTTTCCTGCCACCTCCAAGGCCAAGCCTCTACTAAGTGACTTGTGCCCACCGACTAGCCTAAAACTGACTGTAGTCCTTGCTACAGGTCCTTGAGAAAAAGACAGTAGCCCTTTTCTGAAAGATGGATGCCATCACCCTTACACAGGCCACAACATTCTGCCTGTATGCCCAGATGAGGCAAGTAGATTTGCAACCCTTCCTCAGGACCTTTCTTCAGCTCTCTATTCTGCCTGACAAGCCTTTCCAATATCCTTAAGAGTCCCATAACATTAGGTGGGCAGCATTATTGACCAGATGATCCAGGCCACCAGCTCCAAATGTCCCCAAGGTTGACCTTCGTCTACAAGATGGGGGCCTTACCTTTCAACAAGCCCAGGTCATTTCTACCCAAGTGGATGATCAAAATATGAGGTTGAGGACCCTTCCTCCCCTCAAACAACAAAAGTAATAGCCCCTGCCATCTCAGGCCCTGCCACTCCAATGTGGCCCATTTGCTGAGCCCAGGTTGTGAACCTATAGCCATTCACCTGACTTGGTTAGCTGCCCAAAACACCATGCTGTATCTGCAGATGAGGATCCTTTGCCTCTATGGAGAACAACAGCACCTAAGAAGAAAAACAAAATGAACCAGAGGAAAAAATACCTCAGAGTGAGACAAGGGAGTGAACATAGGGCCAGTATGATGAGGATCACTACCACCCAACATGCAGGATAACTGGACTTAGATATCCCCAAGCTGCTGCTGTAGAGGCAGCACTGATTCTGAAATAATGTGTCTGAATTTGACACTCTCAAGCCTAACCCTGCCAAGGCAAGGGTAATTACTGCCCAGAACTGGATTTTTGTATGAGGAGTGGTATCACTATGTCATAATAAAATGCCCTTCCTACACCTCACCCCAAAGTGCAACATAGCATCTAAGGGCATGGACAGGTCACAACTCATGCTTGAAATGAGATTCCAGCATGATTTCCATTCCCTTCTTATGCTGATCTGTCTTGGAATGCCTTACCAGGTCATCAGCAAAATGTATGTTCTGGACCAATAGGACACGGTCAGACCTATCACTGCGTAATATGATGGCCAACTCGACCAACTCACTAATGTGAAGAGCCCTGGCAAAAGCTGTCAAAGCAGCCACATGAAAGAGAATAACCTCAAAGCTTGAGGCACAAATGCCCCCCCCCACAAGCTGCCCAAAGGACAGCAGGAAAAATGGGCTGCCTGTCATTCCTTTGGGTGCCTACCTCCCGAGACTGACCCTTGAGCATCTTCCAGATCCAGAAGTGCCCGTAACCTCACTTAATCCTTGCACCTTGCTGATGAAAGCCAATGCAGCAAGATGGACTTGATAGACTTAACAGCCAGACCCTTACATTTCAGCTTCACACAATCGTGCATCAGGTGCTCCAGGAGTAGGCAAAGCAAGTTGCAGCCCTACCTCCTGCCAAAATGCATCAAATTGCTGACTGCATGGTCATAATGACTTCCTGGTGCTAGGGACTATGGCTAATTCAATCACTCTGTGTGCCTCTGCCTTCCAAGCTGCCATAATGCTGGGCGCACCTCAAGGTCAGCTTCTGAGGGCAGCTGATGAAATCTCTCCATCTGTTTATAAGGTAGAGCATCAGCCACTCCATTACTAACCCCAGGCATGTGCTTGGAGAGAAACAAAATATTCAGATGGAGGCAACACAGAGTGAAGGCCTGAACCAGCATCATGACCCAAGATGATTTGGATGTAAGGGAGTTGATGACATGTAAAGGTAAAGGTAGTCCCCTGTGCGAGCACCAGTTGTTTCCAAATCTGGGGTGACGTTGCATCACAACGTTTTCACCGCAGACTATTTATGGGGTGGTTTGCCATTGCCTTCCCCAGTCATCTACACTTTCCCCCCAGCAAGCTGGGTACTCATTTTACCAACCTTGGAAGAATGGAAGGCTGAGTCAACCTTGAGCCAACTACCTGAACCCAGCTTCTGCCAGGATCAAACTCAGGTTGTGAGCAGAGTAGTACTGCAGTACTGCAGCTTTACCACTCTGCGCCACAGGGCTTGTGTTGATGACATGTATCATTGCCAAATTGTCACTCCAAAAGTAGACAATGGTTAGCCAGCTCATCACCCCACAGCCAAAGTGCCACCACTAGCAGAAAAAAGCTCAAAAAACGTAAGGTCCATATTAAGACCCTGCTCCAACCATCTGGTGGAACAATTCTGCCTTACAGGCCCTGCAGAACTGCATAACGTCCTTCAGGGCCCTGATGGAAATCAGCATAGAGATCAGGGCCAAAACTGAAAAGGCTCTGGCTGTGATCAAGGACAGCTGGATGTCTTTAGGGCGGTAACTGGCAGGATCTAAAGGATCCAGGGTTTGGGGGGTTTTTTAGTGGTGCAATCACAGCCTCCTTAAGGTTCTCCAGATAAGACCCTGTTTCCAGGGACAAATTGATGATATCTATCAATGGGCCCCATATCCTCTCACCACCAGTTTCACTAGCTATGAGGGGAATGGGTCAAGGAGGCATATGGTAGGTCTGACAGCACCCAGGATCCTGTCAACATCGGTGGGGGAGAGTAAGTTGAAGGAGTCAAGGACTGAATCCAAAAGTGGCCCAGGAGCCTCCAGTTCACTTACTGTATCAATTTTGGCGGGTAGGTCATGGTGGAGCAACAAGACTTTATCCATGAAAAAGCTCGCAAAAGCCTCACAGCTAATTGCCAAATTACTACTTTTATAAGGGATGCTAAGGTCTAGATCACCCTAAAAAATTGTGCTGGGCATGAGCTAGTGGATGCAGTGGAGATGCAGAAGCAAGTCTTCTTGGCTGCCTTCACTGCCACCTTGTAGAATTTCATAAATGTCATATGAGAAGTTCTTGTGGTTTTGACATAAATCTTAGTACCTTTTCCTGTAGCATTTAGTTCTTAACTTATTCAGATTTGTAGAAAGCACTTGGTGGGCCTGTCTCTACTTTTTTCTTTCTCTCAATGAATATATTTTGTATTCTTCAAAAAAGAAAGAAATATTAATTTATTCTTTCCTGCATGTCTAATGTGCTAATGTGCTAGTTCTAAAATCACCACTTGGCATAATACTAAGTTTTCTTTGCTGCAAAGTTAATAGTTTCTGTTTTCAATATACATTCTATTTTTTTCTGTTTCCCAAATGAATGTAATCATAATTTTTATTTCAAGTTCAAGTCTAAGACCTTTAATGGCATAATAAAATAATACAAAAAATACAAACAGGAACTAAAATGAAAGAAGCAATTAAGACAATGTCACTGAGGAAAAAATACTAAAAACAGAATTAATCAAATACTCATTGCCTTTTCCTAGATATAGAGTAACCCTTATACAGTACAATAGCCAAATACTCAGCCACTATTGCAGTCAAACTGACAGATTTATCAGCAAGTAAATAATTTACTGGGTAATTCTTTCCAGAGGGCTAGAGAGGTTAGTAATAATAGGATCAAGGAGTTGCTGGCAAATCTTACACATTTTTTATTTGAGAAAGAACAATTTATGCTTTTTAATGAATGCATCAAAGACTGGTATTCTGTGCTGCCTGCTATGGAATGCCATCTTCTTTAAAATAAATTAGATTAATTTCCATTTCCAATTATGAAAGGGGAGGGGATATTCTAGAAAGTCTCAACTAGAGTTACCAGATCCAGATTGGGAAACTCCTGGAGATTGAGATGGAACCTGTGGAAGGCAAGGCTTCCAGTGGGATACAATGCCACAGAGTCCCTCCAAAGCATTCATTTTCTCCAGGACAACTGACCTCTGTAGTTTGGAGATAAACAATAATTCTGGGGGATATCTTGGCCCCACCTGAAGGTTCACAGTATAAAGAGAAAATGCTGTGCTAGCTCAAAAATAGTGCATCACACTGTATAATAATTAATGCTTATTATAATTTTATAAACTCTCCCATAATACATTAAAAAACATCCAGAATGCTATGTCATTTTCATTCTAATTGTCAATGGGACAAGAATCCTCAAAGGGCTAATATATGCAACTCTCTATAATAGTAGTAGTCCACCATTCGGACTCCACATGTACTAGTTTCCAATAAGGTGTAATAGGATGCAAAAGTCCAATCAATCCAAACGAGGTCCCGGAAAAGCCGCTTCCGGGGAGGAAAATGGCGAGCTGAGTTGTCTCTCACATCGGGAGCAAGCTGAAGATCTTGTTCGGGGTAGTGGAGGGCAATCCAAGCCCACTGCCTGCCTTTCTCAGTGAGAGAAAGGACCAAGACATGCACTTAAAACTTTGGAAGAGATTTACCTTGGCTGAAAAGGAACCCTGAAGGGGGTTCCTTTGAGGCTTTGAGGGGTCTCAGAAGTTTGCATAGTTATCGTCTGCAAGATCTTTCAGAGTCATTGATTTGGCATAAGCCCGTCAGGATCCTAACCTTCTGGGACAATTCTAAACAACTAAAGTTTTGGAAGACCAGTGGAACTTGGATAAGTGAAGAAAAAAGGTACAGAAGCTCTCCTTTCACTTCGGAGCTATTTACAGATTAAAGGGATATTTTAAAGGTGGGAAGAAGGGGAAAATATAAAGCTTACAATTAGAAGAAAGAAGTTGAGAAGTTGGGACTGTTTTAATACAAAAGACAGTGTTAAAAACTGCTAAAATTTGAAAAGAAAATTTAGTTGTGTCTACTTGCGGTTTGCGGTTTCCTGAAATGTAAATAGCCACGTTGCATTGGGATATACTGCAATAGCTCTTCAACCCTTCTGAGCAAGACAGGAAGTGCGTCAAGTATCGTGAGATTTCCATGAGAGTTGAAGCTGATAGAAACAGGAAGCAGTAAAGAAAAAAGCCTACTCTACATCATAGAGAAACATCGGCAGCCATTGCTGGGAGGTCCGATTTAAAATATTGTTTTAAAAAGAACTGGGACTTTAAAAATTGACAGAATCGACGGGAAAGAGGGTAAGAGGACAAGATCTATTGACTACATTACTGGTGGGCTCCTGGGGGGACTTTAAAAGGAAAAAAAAATTTTAAAGGGGAAAAATCGCAGCCGCCATTTTGGAATTTTTGAAGGCTTTTTTGACAAATATCTTGGTTTTGGAGGCTCAGAAACCAGCGAAAATAGGCTTGCTGGAAAGGGCAAGCTCTGCTCTATTGAACCTGACTGTCAAATTTCAAATTGGTGAAGCTAAAAATTTCGTCATTTTTTAAAGGGGAAAAATTTCTTTAAAAATATATATCTGGGCTTGGGAAGCTCAGAAAAGAACAGAACAAAGACTAAATAAGAGAGAAAATTTAGACCTTTTGAACTTGGTAGCCAAATTTGTAAATTGTGAGACAGAAATTTTTGGTATTTTTATTTTATTTCCCTGCTTCTTGCCTAAATGTCAGAGCCCAGGCAGCCCCGAACAAGAGCCCTCTCATTAGAAAAAATGCAGGACCAAATGGAGGCTATGGAAGCCAGGATTATGAAAGGAGTTAATAAAATGATGCAAGAAATGAAGGAAGAACTTATTACAGTAATTAAAAAAGAAGTGGATGACCTTAAAGGCCAAATTGGGAAAATAGACAAGAAAGTACAGGAAGTGGAGGAGAAAGTTAAAGTACATGATACCACCTTGCTGAAAGTCCAAGAAAAAGTGACGATCCACGAATGCAAATTAATGGAAAATCAGATACGCTTGAGAGGAGTACCTGAGGAAGAGAATGATGATCTGAAAGGATATATAATAAACATAATTGCAGAATTTTTAGAAGAAGACCCTGACAAGACTAAGAATATGTATGATCATATGTATAGAGTCAATTCGTTATATGCCAAAAAAAAAACTTACCAAGAGATGTTGTTGTGAGATTTATGACAAAGGAAATGGTGGGAAGGATTATTAAGAAAAACTTTGAACAGTCATTGATAATAAGAGGTAGCAGAGTGAGAATAATGAAGGAGCTACCCAAAGAAGTGATAAATGACAGGAGAACATATAAAAAGTTGACAGAAAAACTGAAAGACAATGGCACAAGGTACAGATGGATAATCCCTGAGGGTTTGAGCTTTGAGCTTCAGGGGAAGAGAGTAACAATCACAAATGCTAGAGAGTTGAGGAGATTTTTTGAAGAAAATAAAGAATTTGCACCATGATGGATTACAAATTACTGTCTTGGAATGTTAATGGACTAAATTCACCACAAAAAAGAAGGGCAACTTTTCATTGGATTAAGAAGCAAAATTGTAATATAATTTGTCTGCAAGAAGTCCACATCAAACAAAAGGATTATAAATTTTTATGGAATAAACAATTGGGAAGGGAATTTTTTTCATTAGCCAAACAGAAAAAAAGGGGAGTAGTTATTTATGTTAAACAGGACTTGGAGCCAAAACTGGTGTTTAAAGATAAAGATGGAAGATTTGTAGCAGTGGAAATAACATCAAATGGGAAAAAAATGCTTTTATTGGGACTATATGCACCTAATGGTGCAAAAGATGTTTTTTTTAAAGACATTATACAACAACTAGATGAGTTGACCTACGATCAAATACTCTTAATGGGAGATTTTAATGGAACAGTTGAGAACTCATTGGATAGATCCGGAGGGAAAAAAAACAGTGGGAAAGAAGGGAAATTGCCAAAGTCTTTCTTTGAGTTAGTTAAACAGGAAAACTTGGAAGACATATGGAGAAAGTTTAATCCTGAAGTGCGGGACTATACTTTTTTTTCTGCAAGACATAAGACCTTTTCTAGAATTGACATGCTGTGGGGAACTAGAGACTTAGGCCTTATAACAAAGAAGATAGATATTTTGCCTAAAATCGGTGCCGACCATAACCCAATAATGTGGATTACAAAATTGTCCAAAAGACTGAGAAGATGGAGACTGAATGAAGATTTGCTACAGAACAAAGAAACAGTGACTTTCCTAGGAAAAGAGACTAAGGAATTTTTCCAAATGAATGATAAAGAAGACATTGATTTCCAGACGGTCTGGGATACTTATAAAGCAGTAATGAGAGGGTTGTTGATTACTTTGAACAACAAAGATAAAAGGGAAAAAGAAAAACAATTATTGGACATTCAAAATGAAATAAAGAAAAAAGAAGGTGAGTTGAGGAAAAGACCAGGGAAAAAGAAGATTCTAAGGGAAATATCAATATTACAAACTCAACTAAGACATTTACTAAACAAAGAAGTGGAATGGAACTTGAAAAGGCTTCAGCAGAAATCGTTTGAAGGAGCAAATAAGACGGGGAAATACTTGGCGTGGCAGCTGAAAAAAAAGAGGGAAAACAAAACAATTAGTAGAATTGTAGTAGATGGAAGAGATGTAGTTACCCAAGAGGGAATAAAAAGAGAATTTTTTAAGTACTATGCCAAGTTGTTTAAAGGTGTTGAAGTAAAGAGAAAAAAGATAGATGAATATTTACAGAAAATAAAAATTGAGCCTTTAACTGAAAATATGAGAAAAACTTTGAATGACCCAATTGAAAAAATAGAAATTGAAGTAGCAATTAATGTGATGAAGAATGATAAAGCCCCCGGGCCAGACGGTTATACAGCCAAGTACTTTAAAACTTTTAAAGATGAATTAATACCAAAATTACAGAAGCTGATGAATGTAATAAGAGCTAAAGGGAAGGTACCAAATACATGGAAAGAAGCGGTTATTTCTTTGATACCTAAAGAAGAAAAAGACGTTACAAATGTGAAAAATTATAGACCAATCTCACTTTTGAACAATGATTATAAAATATTTACAAGAATTCTGGCGGAACGACTTAAGCAATATCTGATAAATTTTATAAAGCTGGTTTTCTTCCCAAAAGACAAATAAGAGACAATATTAGAACTGTCGTAAACATTGTAGAATATTATGAAAGACATCCAGAGAAGGAAGCAGCACTATTCTTTGCGGATGCAGAAAAAGCATTTGATAATTTAAATTGGGACTTCATGTTTGCAGTGATGGAAAAAATGGAGCTTGGAGAGAGTTTTATAAGGATGATAAAAGCAATATATTCTGAACAAAGGGCAAGGTTGTGCATCAACGCAGATCTTACAGATGAAATGAAAATCAGTAAAGGTACTAGGCAAGGCTGCCCGCTTTCGCCATTGTTATTTATAATGACTCTTGAAATTTTACTGATGCAGATTCAAGAAGAAAAAGTTCTAGAAGGATTACAAATAAAAGGATATACCTATAAATATAGAGCATTTGCGGATGATATAATGTTTATAAATGAAAATCCCTTACAAGCTACTCCGTTGTTGTTAATGAGAATACAAGAGTTTGGGGAGTTGGCGGGACTTTACATAAATAAAGAAAAATCAAAAATTTTATGTAAGAATATGCAGAAAAATAGACAGCAAGAACTACAAAGATTAACGGGTTGTGAAGTTACCTCTAAGGTAAAATACCTAGGGGTAGAGATAACAATGAAAAATATTGATCTGTTTAGGAACAATTATGAAAAACTCTGGCGCAAAATAGAAGAAGATATGCTAAAGTGGAACAAGCTCAATTTGTCATTGTTGGGCAGAATAGCTGCAGTAAAAATGAATATCTTACCAAGGGTTATGTATTTGTTCCAAACCATCCCCATTGTGAAAGATGTTAAGCAATTTGATAAATGGAGAAGAAAAATCTCGGAATTTGTGTGGGCCGGAAGGAAACCCAGAATTAAAATGAAAGTCCTGATAGATGCAAAAGAGAGAGGTGGATTTCAATTACCAGATTTGAAACTGTATCATGAAGCAATTTGTTTAGTATGGTTGAAAGAATGGATAACGTTATTAAATAAAAAACTTCTAGTGCTAGAAGGCCATGGGAAAAAATTCGGCTGGCATGCCTATTTGTATTATGGGAAAAAGAAGATGGACGGTCTTTTCTCTCACCATTATATAAGGAGTAGCTTACTAAATGTGTGGATAAAGTATAAGAAATATGGCGATGAGAGAAGACCTTTGTGGATAGTGCCGGCGGAAGTGATAAAATTAACGGCCAAAACAGTTAAGGAAAAACAACTATCATACAACCAACTACTAAAAATACAAAGTGGGAAAATAGAAATGAAAACTGCAGAAGAATTGAACTATAAATATGATTGGTTTCAAATGCAACAAATAAAAAGTTTGATGGAGAATGATGTCAAAGCGGAAGGAATAAGGAAAGAGCAAACAGAAATGGAAAGAGTTCTGCTTGGAGATAATGAGAAATTAATTTCAAAAGTGTACAAATTACTTTTACAATGGACTACAGAAGATGAAGTAGTGAAATCTCAAATGATAAAATGGGCAATTAATGTAGATAAAGAAATAAAGATGGAATCTTGGGAATATTTGTGGAAAAACTCTATGAAACTCGCAACATGTCATAGTATTAAAGAGAACTGTTTTAAGATGATGTATAGATGGTATATGACTCCAAAAAAATTAGCAAAGATGAACAATAAGATGCCAGATAGGTGTTGGAAATGTAAAAAACATGAAGGCTCTTTCTACCATATGTGGTGGACTTGTGAAAGAGCTAAAATGTTTTGGCAGATGATTCAACAAGAGATATCTAAGATCCTAGGATATGAATTTAAAAAAGAAGCAGAGACACTTCTGCTGGGATTACAAATGGAGAATTTTCCAAAAGAAGATAGAACTTTAATATGGTACTTGCTCTCAGCTGCTAGGACATTGTATGCGCAGTTGTGGAAGCAAGAAAAAATACCAGAAAAATGGGACTGGACTTTAAAAGTTATGTCATGGAGTGAAATGGATAAGTTAACAAGAAAATTAATCCAAACGAGGTCCCAGTGTTTCTTCTTGTTTCATTTTCATACTTTGTCAATGGACAATATTCTTGTACACATAGTCCAAACCATGCCTGCACTATATTTCAAAGCAGATTGTCAAAGCCAGAACCAGAAAAGCTGTGAAACAAAAACAAGTTATGTGCTAATTATAGACATTATATATATCAAATATTAAGACAGGTATTCAAACAATGTCCCAAGGAATCTCACCCAGGACTGAACTAAGCTTCACGTAGAGGACAAATGCCTGCTCGCTCTTTGACTGGCTAGCAAGCCTTCCATTATGGAGTGAAAGTCCTCTTATCAATCACACCTCAAAACAATCTTAGATAAAACACATACATATTTTTAGTTCTCTGTTTTATAGAGCATTAAGGGGACCAAGCCAACTTTGTGGTTGATGCTTATTAAAATAGTATGCTCTAAAATTATTATACTGCAGGAGACGATTTCATTGAATCACACGATATCACAGAAAGCTAGATAAGTCCAAATTTTGGTTGGAATCATTGTGTATCAGACTTGGAAATTTATGAATCCAGTAAGCCTCCTTGTCTCATCAGAACAGCCTTACACGTCTTCCTTATTGTAAGGATGATTCTTATAGCTGAGGACAAAAATAAGTTACATGCTAATTATCTATATATTTAATTCTCAAAATGGCCCCTTTATGTGGATACTTATTCCTGCAGATCCGGGCCACATGGAGGGTAAACAGATTTTGCTCAACACTAGGGGTATTCCTCAGGTGTGTGGGAAAATCTGAGATGTTTAAAAGAGTATAAGGGAGATACTTAAATCCCCAAAAAACTAAAATTGCATTCTCAGTGTATGCATAGGGAATGGCCTCACTGTTCCCTTTTCTGCATGCAGGCTCCTCCTCCTTCAATCCCCCCTCCAATATTTTATGCATGCACACCCCATGCACATGTTGTTACTTTCTGGCACAGACTGTCTCTGTCCTTAGCTTCATTCACTGGATGTCTCTGTGTGTGCACACACACAACCTTACACACAAAACCTGGGCTTTTTCACCTTCTTTTCCCCAAAAATGTGTTCTGTCGATTACTCATGTTCTTTTTTATTGTCATTTGTATATAGATCGCCATCACATTATGTTTTAGTTAGTATGGTGGATTGTTCTGATGCATTTAAGGTCTTTTGAATGATTTATGGTTATGCTCATTTAGATGTATATGTATGCGATGGTTCCATTTTATCTTTTAATTAATTTGTTTCGATATTCTTATGCCCAGGGGTGGAATTCTAGCAGGAGTTCCTTTGCAACCCTGATGTACCCAATCCTCCAAGAGCTTACAAAAAAGAGCCTTTTAAGCTCTTGGAGGATTGGCTACATCAGGGTGTGTGTGGCCTAATATGCAAATACCTGTCCTGCAAGATTTACACCCTGCTTATGCCAATAAAGGCTGACTTGACTTTACCTTCCTTTCCTTGAGAGGAAAGGCAGAAGCGAAAAATCCCGTTGGTTGGTGCCCACCACCCATACCTCCCTTCTTTCATGCTTCACCTCCTTTGCCCCTCCCTTCCTTGATGCCAGCAGGGGCGGCTCAAGATTGCAATTGCAGCAGTGCTGCTGCTGATGGTGAGGGGGAGCCTGGCTCAGCACAAGTAAATGAAAGAGCAGATGAGAGAAACCAAGTGAGGGATAGCAGAGAAGCCACCATGACAGGCTCCTGAGTCTAGCATAGTTGGGGGCTGATGCTGACATCTGTAGCCCCAACCTAACCAGATCTGCCCTGTCAACCACCAGCATGGATGAGAGGCTGGAGATCTGGCTCACATTCCCTGTCAGAGCCAAGCTGGCCATCTACCCCTGGCCCCTGCCCCTATACATGAGTGGAGAAGAACTATGTTGCATTCTAGGATGGGGTGTCGTGTGGGGGGGAAGCCACTGGGTTTGATGTTGGACAGAGAAAGGGGAAGATAGGGGGAGAGTGAAGGAAGCAAAGGTGGGGGGATGCCCCCTTCCTGCAAGTTTTTAGTGGCTCTTTCACTTGTACATATCAATTGTTAAAACAGGTGTTCAAACACTGTTCAAAGGAATCTCACCCAGAACTGAAACTAAGCTGTGTGCGGAGGACAAATAACTTTTCCACTCTTTAACTGACTGCCAAGCCTTCCATTATGAAGTGGAAGTCCTTTTATCAGCACACCTCAAAACAGTCTTAAATAAGACACATAACACATTCCTAGTTCTCTTTTCCCATTTTGTTAAAGGGATCAAGCCAAATTTTGCAGATGGTGCTATTTAGTGGTATGCTAACACTTTACATGTTTTAAAATTATTATATTGTAGGAAAGAAGTTGATTATATCACATAATGTTATAGAAAGCTAGAAAAGTCCAAATTCTGGTTAAGACCATTTCAGACTCTGAAATTTATGAATCCAGTATGCCTCCTGTGTCATTAGAATAGCATCCTTGTCTTCCTTATTATAAGGATGGCTTATACTTAAATATTACAAAGAAGTGTAGGTCATCTAGTAAATGATTAAACTGTATAAGATAATTGACTAATGGTGCGTCATCTGTTTTGTTTCTAATTGTTGTATTCAATCACCCTAGTCGTAATTGATCTCATGGTATATCCCATGTTGATCAAATTACATGGGCAATACACGGCATACATCAGTATAGATGTAGCACAATTAGACAGATGTCTCAAATGAACAATATATTCCTTGGGATTAGTAAAAGTATTAATTTCAACAGCTACTGGACACAGCGAATACCCTGAACATCTGTAATATTTAATCACAGGGTCTGATCTACGTGGGGTATATAGAAGATGCACTTTAGTCAATTATTTTATCCAGTTTTATAATAAGCATTGTGTTACACAGTATTATAATTTTATCCAGTATTATAATGATTGATGATTGCCCAATGTGATGCACTATTTTTGAGCTATATAGTGATTTCAGATGCTGTAGGCCTTTGTGGTTGTTGTCCCACCTGTAGGTTGGCAAGCCTATTCTCAGCTCCTCCATGATTCACACATTTCCGTGCACTTTACGTCTTAGCTGAGATGCCCTCCAGTGTATGGTTCCTGAACTTGATATACATTTAAGGCTTATAATGATGTAGCTGCATATGGAAGTTGGTTCTGATAAGGAGAAAAAAATTACTAGCCATTGGGTTGCTAGTTGATTATTTATGTATACTGTTCATTATTTTTATTGAGTTAAATTAACTTTTCAAAAATATTATAGTTTATAGTAGCTTGAGAGGAATGTGCTTGCAAAGTTGAATAGGAAATGAATATATTTATCTTGGTGCCTTATTATGCTTTGTAGTATTGATGAATTGTAATAGTTTAATTTAAAAATATATAAAACACACAAACACAAATTTCCCCTTGTGGATTTAAAGCAATGGAATTTAACCAAAAAGTAGGCTCTGTTGATTTGCTTATCACAGAATTTCTCCCCACAGCATTTTTGTACATACAGATATTTTAAAAGGGTTAAAAGACTTCACCCACAGAAATCAAATAACTATCTTTGCAGTCTTCTCTCATTTGCTATTTGGAGTGTATGCAGGCTAAGCTTCCTACTCATATTTTCAGAAATGCTATTTTCATTTCAAGAGAATAGAAAATTCCCATTAGAGAAAACCAAAAATCCTGTTTGCAATCAGTGTCTTGATGGTTTGCCACCTCCAGGGATATACTTGGGGGAATACATAAAGAGAAGAGGAACTTTTCTCCAATGGAGATCTTGATTTATTGAAGAGCAGTCTCCAGTGCACAGATAGGGAGAATCTTCAAGCAGAACCCACAATCTTCATAGCAAGGTTAACTTTCTTCTTGGATCCTGTTATTTATAATGTTAAGAATTTTTTTTCATGTATCACAAATGTGCATGGTATTTTAAAATGGGCCTCAAGATGGATTCCCAATGCTCTGAATCTCTGAAGTGTGAATTCAGGTTAAGATACCACATTCATTCTCAACATGCTGTTTATCAGGTGGTATATTACAGGTATATGTTAGGAAGACAAAAGTGCAGTAGCTATGCTGCACTTAACAACTAGCAATGCAATTTGAAACAGAGTCACTCTTCTAAGCCCATTGCCATCAATGGATTTAGAAGGGTGTAACTCTGTTTAGGCTTGCACTAAAGTCTACCAGATTTTCATTTCAAATATTTTCAGATTCTTAGGCATATATGCTAATAGTGAAGTAGGACCCTTGAGTTGATGCAACTTCTTTACATAGGTTCTTTGGTCAAGTCACAAAGCTCTTTAATTTAACAACAGCACATGGGAGGTCCAAAGAATCTTGCTTGGTATAGAAGAATGACTCAAGGAAAAATTTAATGCCTGCCAATTCCCCTTCTTTGAGTTCTTCTATACCAGTCTAGACTGCCTCCCCTAATACCATTTATAAATGTAATGGGATAAAGACTGGATTGTATTGTCTTTTCAGTTCTTCTAATTATAAATTTTAGATTATATGACTTTGTTTTAAGGCATCTGTAATAATAAATACTTTTCAAATAATAAACCAAGGCTTGTGAAAGACGTATCTTAACACTGAAGTTCAAATGCTCTGTCTCCATCTGCTGACAGGGAAGAACTCCCCTCAATGGTATAAAATCATTTGAAGAAAGTGAATTCAGGTATTAAATTTATCCTTACTCTAAAGGAGTTCTGCTAAGACTCCTCTATTATTTCTTTAGATGAACACCAACTCCCCATTTGTGCATCTCTTTGAAAATTGTATCTAACATCAAAGGGAGAGAAATATGTCCCAAATTGAAAGGAGTACAGGCCAGTCAATGGGCCATATAATATTTTACAAATATACAGTTGAATGTAAAATTGGAAAGATATAGTGAAAGTACTGGAAGTGGTGGGTTGGGGGTAATTTTTGTGAGGCAGATGATGTTGGACCTGGAAACACAGAAGTTCAGTATAAAATAATAGTTCACCCATGACACTAATTGAGTGTCTTTGGCCAAATCACTCTCTCTCAGTTACACAATTCTGATTATATGAGGGAAGGATGTATGAAATAAGAACCATAATCAACTCTACTCTGAAAATTTTGGAGAATGAGAAGGCATAATGGTTTAGAAACTTGTATTGCTTCTTTCTTGTAATGTCTGTAAATACTAAATTGAAAAAACCCTACATTTCTACTGCAGAATTCAAGGGGTTTTTACACCCAATTCACTCATTGCTGCAGAGTACTATGGAAATACTTTTCATCCTTTCATATTTGACAGACCTCAATCAAACCTGGGTTCCCCAAAAATTATGTCATTCTATTTTCATCAGTGCTGCTATGGCTGGGGGGATCTATTTCAATAACGGCAGACCATGAATTTCTGACCTGTGTGCTCTATTCTCTGGTTTATCAATATAGCTACAATAACATATAGCAATAGCTTATGGCATAGATACATATTGAATTTGTTGTTGAAATGGTTCCCTTTGACCACAGCAATGTCACTCGAAGAAAGTCAGTAGAAGATTGGGGGGGGGGGGGGGGTTAGATGCTGGAGATATGCAGTTTGCATCAGCTGTTGAATACCAGAAGATTGTGTATAACATCCTCCAGGGTTTTATTGTTCAGGTGGAGTTACTTTAAACATCATATCTTAATATACAGGGTCTAATGGCTCCCTTCTGCTAAGGAGGCATCTCCAACAGAAAGACTTCTCAGTCTGAGAAAGAGTGATAGGATTTTAGTATAAATATATATTCTACATATATATTTATCAATCAGAAAGACAATGCTACTGCTTTTCATATCTTTTGTGAAAACATACGAAATTTCTGAGGATGCATTTTTGATCACTCTTTTCTAGGCTATCGCCACTGTAATCCTGGAGAATTCCGTTGTGCTGATGGAAGATGTCTTTTAAATTCTCAGTGGCAATGTGATGGAGATTTTGATTGTCCAGATCATTCTGATGAACATCCAATTAACATAAAATGCAAAAGTGCAGGTTGAACTTTTTCAATATAAGTTTAATTTTTGTTTTATGTGAAAATGTTCAGTGTTAGTTTTTGATGGTCCGCTGGTATTGAGCAGTCAGTGTGATGCAATGACAAAAAAGGATAATGCAATCTTGGTGCGTATCAAATAGGGGCAGAACATTCAAATCACAAAACTGATATAGTCCCAACTGTACACCGCATTGGTCAAGCCGCATCTGTAGTGAGTGCTGTGTGTAGTTCTGGAGGCCACACCAAAAGGATGTGGACAGAATGGAGCAGGTATAGAAGAGAGTGATGAGAATGATCAGGGCCTGGAGAAGGGCAGGAAGTTATTCCTGTTAGCAGCAAAGAATAGGACTCACAATAATGGCTTTAAATTATGGGAAGAAAGATAGTAGGATGGATAGTAGGATTTTATTTTTTACAAGAGTTGTTCAGCAGTGGAATTGGCTGTGTAGGGATGTAGTGAGCTCTCCTTCACTGGCAGTCTTCAAGCAATGGCTGGAGAAATGCTAGTCAGTGATGCTTTTGGCTGATCTTGCACTGAGCAGGGGGTTGGACTAGGTGGTCTGTATAGCTCCTTCCAACTCTATGATCCTATGATTCTGTTCAATGATCGGATGACAGAACGTACAAAGCAAGAAGGTCTGAATTACGCAGGAGAAGGTTAAAAGAAGAAAGAACTCTCAAATAGCTAATTTTGCTTCCCATGTCTTCTCTGTTTTCCTATTTGGGGGTGTTATTATTCTGCCACAGCTCACTACATGCAAACTTACTGGTATGAATTCAGTAAACTTTTAGTGTAACTATGACAGACATGACTGCACCTAAAGGAATCAGTCTTTTAAACAGTTTGTTATTGTTGAAGATTGCAAGCCCAGTCTTATCAGATCTCAGAAGCTAAGCAGGGTTGGCCCAGGTTAGTACTTGGGTGGAAGACCACCAAGGAAGGTTGCAATGCAAAGGTAGGCAATGGCAGACCATCACAGTTTGTCTCTTGCCTTGCAAGCCCTATTGGGTTGCCAAAAGTCTGCTGCAACTTGACAGAACTTTTCCATTCCCTTCCATATTTTTGAGAAGGAGGTCAAAGAAGATACCTGGGTTCAACCCCTCCCCAAGAAATAATCAGTAGAGAGTCCTGATTAACCTTTCTGTACCAGGGCACTCTCTTACATAGAAAAAGGCAGTCTACCCAAGGAATAGGTAAGTATGTACCTCAATAACTCTATTGTTATCAGTTTTTTCCCTGCATGGGCTAAATATGAAAATATATTTAGTTGCTTCTAGTAGCCTGTAGACAGTAAAACACATAACATGGTAATCAGCTGTGAATCTGGGCCAGATGAATGCTGCATAGTGCAATGTAAAAATTCAAATTGATAAGAGGCAAAGATAGGAGAAAAATATAGTGCTGTCCTCCATGGATTCTTGAGGTATGATGGGCTATAAACATGACTTCTTAACAAACTATATATAAAGAATTGTGTCTTATGGACTGAGATGGATTGTCACATAATATTGACTGTAGCTTGGGTCCAGACATGCACAAGTGGAACTGTAAAGTGACTAAGGGCAGTTCTGCTTGCACAAAATCTTGTGCAACATCTAGTGCTTTCTTCCCTATATTTGTTCAGGAATTGGTTTCACAAGATCTTCAGCAAGCGGAAGCATAAGTTTGACTTGACATGAGCATCAACTGGTTTTTTCTTTCCTTTAGTTTCTGCTGCTCAAGAGCTCTAGTGCAAGTGGAAATTTTGTGCTAGAACCTACCCTCTGCATGCATTGGAGATTAAAATACAGAGAAAGGATTACTGAAAGGTCCTTGACTGAAGGGACCTTTCCCACATCCTTTAAGGAGGCGGTGGTTCGCCCTCTCCTCAAAAAAACATCTCTGGACCCGGCCGTATTGGCAAACTACCAGCCAGTGTCGAACTTGCCCTTCTTGAGTAAAGTTATTGAGAGGCAGTATAGTTATAGGGGTTTGGGGATGACGCTTCCATGCTAGACCTGTTTCAGTCTGGCTTCCACCTGGGTCATAGAACAGAGAGTACTGGTCACCCTCATGGATGATCTCTTGAGACATCTGGATCAGGGCGGTTCAGCACTGCTGTCGTTAGATCTGACAGTTGCCTTTGATACAGTCAACTACCAGCTACTACTTCACTGCCTCGTCAATGTGTGGCTTCAGGGGTCTGCTCTTCAATGGCTTACCTCTTTTCTCCAAGGCCAGGAACAAAGGGTGGCTATAGGGGAGCAATTGTCCCAAGGCACCCACTTGTATGTGGTGTGCTCCAGGGGGTGGGTCTCTCCCCTATGTTGTTTAACATCCATATGCGCCCCCTTGCCCAGATTGTCCAGAGATATGCAGATGACACACAGCTCTATATACTGACTACAACTGATTTTACTTTTTTCCCCCCCATGAGATCGCAGTGTGATAGATTATTGTTTAGGTTCACCCAATCTTCTGTCATCTATTGATAACATTTCTGTAGATTTTGCCCCGGTACTATCTTTAAGATTGGATCTGGAGGTTAATACAGCATCATCTTCCCAATCTATGAAGGCCTCTGAGAATGTTCTAAAAAAAATTAAGTGGCCCCCAGCCCTAGAAAAGGAGTTTCCTTCCTTCTTTGGCTCTGAAGCACTGTGTAGATTAAGGGATTCAATAATAATGCTGTTCTGGACGATACAATCCTTTCAGGATTCTCATTATTGATTGATTACTGTAGTGCTAAAGCTAAACCTGTGAATCTTCTTCGTGGTCTCTGTGCTTCACACTCATGGGATAGTGCGCCTGCGCCGATCCCCGAATCGGTAACTGAAAAAGCCCGGGATTTTTTCGCGCTCGGCGCCAGTGAGCATGCGCACGCGACCCACTGCGCATGCCCACCAGCGCCCGCGCAACAATCCCGCCAGTTCCTTTCTGACCGCCGCGCTAGAGAGGTTCACTTTCTGCTTTCCCGGTCGGTGAGATTTTTCTTCTCTCGTTTTTTTGCCCGTTTCGCTGTGTAAATAGTTCCTTAGTTAGTCATAGTGTATAGTTAGATAGTTAGATAGTGTTTAGTAAAAAAAAAAAAAAAAAACGTTTTTTTTTTCCGTTTGTCTGGCGGCCTTGCCCCTTGGGGCGCTCCGCTTTCGCTTTCCCCCCTTTTTTCTCTCAGTCATTTTTAACTGAGAGTTTTTTCTCGGGCGGCTGCTTATGGAAAGTCGCTGGGGGTTTTTCAAGCGCTGTCGTGCTTGCGGCAAGAAGATCGCCCCTCCGGATGGCCATTCCCTTTGCCTGCTGTGCCTTGGAGAAACGCACAGGGTAGAGTTGTGTCCGCATTGCCTTCGGTTCTCTAAACAGACTAGAAAGAACCGCGCGGCTCGATTATCGGCAGCACTGACTGAATCGGCGCTTCGGCCTCATCGACCGATGGAGTCATCGGCACCGAAGTCGACCGACACCCCGGCACAGGAGCTCGCATCGGCCGATGCCGCTCCGATATTGACTTTGGATCTGCCGGAGGAGCGTGGCACTACAAACCGTTCCCACGAGGGCTCGAGTACGCCCGCTGAGAAACGCCGAGAGGACTCGGGGACCCGAGCTCCTAAGAAGGCGAAGGCAAAGTCGAAGGAGAAGCGCAAGCGACCCCGCACTCCTTCCCCGTCGGGCGATGCATCGACTTCGACAAAACCGTCAAAGTCGGCGCGGGTCTCTCCGATTCGGAGCCCATCAGTCCGTCGGCTGTCGGCGTCGGAGCACGAGCCTGAGATCGACCTCACACAACGGTCCTCATCTTCCGGCTCCCGTCGGCGGTCGATCAGTGATTCGGCGTCGGAGGTGGATGCTTCGGCACCGGTCATAGACCCGCCGTTCAAGCCCCGACAGAGGCGAGAGCGATTTCCCGTTCTCCAGCGCTTCCCGATACCACCATGGGAACAGCGCGGGTGGCAGCCTCCCTACTCCAGATATGAATCCGTTCGTTGGTACCCCGACGAGTATCCGGACTGGGAGCAAGCGTCGGAGTTTTCTTCGATGTCGAGGGTTTCGCATCGATCCCGGAAGGCGTCGGCATCGGTTTCGGTTCCCCCAGACCGTCAGCTGGTTCCGATCGAGACCCCGCTAAGACCACCGCTGACTCAGCTTCCACCTCGAGAGTCGACCCCGATGCTCTCGGAGCACTCTACCCAGCGAGACTCCTCTTCGTCGGAGTTGGAAACTGAAGAGCAGGAGTTGGAACCCTCACCGGGTCCCCAAACGGCGGAAGATCTCCCGATTTCGCCGTCGGAGGATCTTAAGTCTTACGGAGACCTCGTGAGGCGAATTGCTGCTACTCTCAAACTGCCTGTGACTCAGCCGGAGCCTGTAGTGGATGACAACGTGTTTGACATCATGCAACGGAACACGTCCACTGCAGTGGCCCTGCCGGTCACCAAGGTGATCCTTCAGGCCATCAAGGAACCTTGGAAGAAGCCTTCTTCGACACCGGTCTCTTCCAAACGGCTGGACCATATGTACAGGGTCCAGGAGGCAGGGGCCGAATTCTTATTTACCCACCCGCGTCCGAACTCGGTGGTGGTCTCATCCTCATCGAAGGCCAGGAAGGTGCATTCCTCCCCGCAGGACAAGGAGGGCAGGAAGATCGACGTAATGGGCCGCAAGGTCTATTCAGCGGGGGCACTCGGCATTAAGGTGGCCAACTACGCTGCATGCATGGCCAGATATCAGTATGCAGTGTGGGAACAGCTCTCCCCCTTCCTCTCCTCTTTAAGCGAGGACAAGAAGACGGCGGCAATGAAATTGCAGAAGGAAGGCCTCGTCGTGGCCAGACAGCAGCTGGCCGCGGCGAAACATATGGTTGAGGCTTCAGCCAAGGCTATTACTTCGGCAGTTTGCATCCGCCGGCACTCCTGGCTCAGGTCAACGGCACTTCATCAGGACACCAAGACCTTGATTGAAGACTTACCCTTTGAGGGTGATGGACTTTTCAGCACCACAACTGACACGGCGCTGCAAGAGTTTGACAAGAGTGTCAAGACGTCTAGGAACTTGGGTGTCCAGTCGTCCTCCAAGTCCCCTAAATCCAAGCAATGGTCCAAACCCTGGTCCAAAAAACCGTACCAAAAGTTCTCCCCGGAGCAGTGGCGTCCTCGTTCTCAACAGCCCGAACGACCATCCTACTCCGGTAACGGCAGAAACCGTTACGGGGGCCAGCCTTCTAATAAGTCTAAAGGGGCCCGGACACAGAAGCAGGGGGTTTGACTTCCCGCTGGCACGCGTCATCGCTCCCACTGTCGACTCCTCCATCTGTCTACGCCCTTTCCTGCCTGCCTGGGAGTTGATCTCCACAGACAGGTGGGCTCTATCCATCGTGAAAGAGGGCTACATAATAGAATTTATTCAGACCCCAGACCAGTCCGTGGTAGTTACCACTCCCCCTTCCCCACCTCTGCTGGCGGAGGTGAACAACCTCCTACAGAAACAAGCCATAGAGGAAGTTCCATTGGAGGCCAGGACAGGAGGTTTTTACTCCCGCTACTTCCTGGTCCCCAAACGGGACGGGGGCCTGAGGCCTATCATGGACCTTCGGAGTCTGAACAATTTTATTCGGTACCAGAAGTTCAGAATGGCCACGCTGCAAACAATCCTGCCCCTCATCAATCAAGGGGACTGGATGGCGACCCTGGATCTCAAGGATGCCTATTTTCATGTCAGCATTCATCCTGCGTTCAGGCGTTTCCTAAGGTTTGCAGTGGGTGCTCGGCATTTCCAATTCAGGGCCCTGCCGTTTGGACTGTCTACTGCCCCTCGGGTGTTCACGAAGCTGATGAGCATGGTGGCTGCCCATCTTCGTCTGCAGGGAGTCGTCGTCTTCCCATACATCGACGACTGGCTTCTTGTGGCGAGGTCGAGGGAGAGTCTAACAACACACATTGCTACCACTCTGCGCCTTCTCGGCACCCTGGGGCTGCAGATCAACCTGGAGAAGTCCCATCTCACTCCTTCAAGAACAGTCCAGTTCATAGGGTCTCTATTGGACACACAGCAGCATCGAGCATTTCTTCCTTCGCAGAGAGCAAAGGACATCATCGATCTGGTACAGCTTCTTCGAAGACGGCAGTGGGGCACAGCCCAGCAGCTCCAGCGGATGCTGGGGTTGATGGCTGCGACGACAAGCGTGCTACGCTTCGCAAGACTGCACATGAGAGGCCTACAGTTATGGTTCTTGCGCCATTTTCGACCTCTCAGAGACTCACCTCGAAAGAGGTTCACCATTCCACTGGGGACTCTCCGCTCACTGCAATGGTGGGGAGTTGAGAGCAACATCTGCCAAGGGGCTCCTTTTCATCTGCCGACCCCTACAGTGACCATCGCTACCGATGCTTCCATGTGGGGGTGGGGAGCTCATCTGGAAGATCTATGTGTGGGAGGCAAGTGGACACCAAAACTGAGCCGGTGCCATATAAACTATCTAGAACTGCTGGCGGTTCACTTCGCCCTTCGATCTTTCCGCCCACTGTTAGCGGGAAAGACTGTGGCATTGCTTACGGACAACACCACTGCCCTGTGCTATATAAACAGACAGGGGGGGACGGTGTCTCGCAGGCTATGCTCGCTGGCGATAGACCTCTGGGAGGAGTGCCTCCAGTGGGACATTTTTGTAAAGGCCACACATCTGCCGGGGGTCCTCAACATACAGGCGGACTCTCTCAGCAGGGGGGGAGCCTCCCCACACGAATGGGAACTGCATTGGAGGTTCCTAGAGCCAGTGTTCCAACTTTGGGGCTACCCGCAGTTGGATGTTTTTGCCACAGCGCAGAACAAGAAGTGCCCCTTGTTCTGTGCAAGGGGAGGTGCGGATCCGGCGTCCTTGGGAGACGGACTCCTACTTCGGTGGGAGGGCTGGTTCCTGTACATGTTCCCGCCCTTACCTTTGCTGACGAGGGTGGTTCACAAGCTAGTGCAGGAGAAGCCACGCTGCATCCTAGTGACTCCGTGGTGGCCCCGTCAGAGCTGGTTCTCGATTCTGCTCCAGCAGTCGAGGGGGACCTTTTACCAGTTCCCGGCAAAACCGGACCTGTTGTCGGCCCAGGGCGGGCACGTGCTCCATCACAACGTGCCTCACCTGAAACTGACAGCGTGGTTCATCGACCTCTAGACTTCTCCTCTAGGGTCCAGCAGGTGCTCCAAAGCAGCAGGAAACCTTCCACCCGCGCCTCTTATGAGAGGAAGTGGAAGAAGTTTAGCAAATTTGTGGCTGACTCCCCGCTGCCGCCCGCCTCGGTCGGGCTGTCGGCAAACTTTGAGTTTCTTTTGTCTTTGGTGGACGAGGGACTGGTGTTCTCCTCCATCAAGGTCTACCTAGCAGCTATTTCTGCTTTCCATGATTCGGTTGAGGGTTACACCGTTTTTGCTCACCCGCAGTCAAAAAGATTCATGAAGGGGCTGTTTCGCCTCCATCCCCCTTCTAGATCCCCTCCACAGTTGTGGGACTTGACTTTGGTTCTGGACAAGTTGACTCGCCGTCCTTTTGAACCTATGGCAACGTGTTCCCTGCAACTTTTGTCTTGGAAGACTGCATTTTTGGTTGCCATCACTTCAGCACGTCGTGCGGGGGAGCTCATGGCAATGAGGTGTGACTACCCATACCTTGCCTTTCGGGAGGCTGGGGTTTCTTTGGCTCCGGACATTACATTCCTCCCGAAAGTGGTTTCCCAGTTTCACCTTGACTTAGAAGTCTGGCTGCCCACTTTTTTCCCTAACCCTTCCTCGGATGAGGAACGTAGGCTGCATGCGTTGGATGTTAAGCGTGCCCTCCTGTTTTATTTGAATCGTTCACGGGGGTTTCGTAAGGACAATCAGCTTTTTGTCTCCTACTCTGCCCCCAAGTTAGGGTCCAAGATTTCGTCTCAAAGACTTTCCAAGTGGCTCACTGAGACGATCAAACTTTGTTATTTGTTGGCTAAGAAGCCTTTACCTGGACCTGTTCGTGGACACTCCACAAGGGCGATGGCCATGTCGGTGGCATTCCTGAAGGGCGTGTCCCTGTCTGATGTCTGCAAGGCGGCGACTTGGTCTTCTCCGCATGCCTTCATGAAGCACTACGCGCTGGACGTGCATGCTCAGCAGAGGACTCGGTTGGGAGCTGTGGTGCTACAAGCTGTTTCTTCGGGCTGACCGTCTTCCCACCTCCAGGTATGCTTGCTTGCTAATCTCCCATGAGTGTGAAGCACAGAGACCACGAAGAAGATAGACAGGTTGCTTACCTGTAACTGTGGATCTTTGAGTGGTCATCTGTGCATTCACACTACCCGCCCTCCTTCCCCGCTGCTGACGGTCTCCTTCCAGCAAGAGGCTCTCGGCAGTCAGGAAGGAACTGGCGGGATTGTTGCGCGGGCGCTGGTGGGCATGCGCAGTGGGTCGCGTGCGCATGCTCACTGGCGCCGAGCGCGAAAAAATCCCGGGCTTTTTCAGTTACCGATTCGGGGATCGGCGCAGGCGCACTATCCCATGAGTGTGAATGCACAGATGACCACTCGAAGATCCACAGTTACAGGTAAGCAACCTGTCTTTCTGCATAGGTCCAATTTCTCTAGCTGGTTTGATACAAACTGTCTAGCCCAGAAACAAGAACTGAGAACACTGTTTAAAGAGTCTTGTCACTCCAAAGACCCAACAAAAATTAAGGCCTATATTGCTTGTAAGACAGCCTACTTAGAGCTTTTCATATCCAAAAAGAAAGTTTTCTTTCAGAATAAATGGGACCAACTTTACCACTCAATAAAATCTAATGATAATGAGGGCCTTCTGGAGAATCATTTCGGGTAATCTAAGAAACAATTCTGTTACTGATTCAACTATCTCTGTGCAAGCATGGGTTGATTACTTCTCTAACATATTTGCCGCTCCATGTGAATCCCCTCCTATTTTAGTAAACCCCATTGTTACTAACATGCCAGTCTGGCCTCCAGTAACTCTGGATGAAATCAGTGATTTATTGAAGGGTTTAAAAGCAGATAAAGCACTGGGCCCTGATGGCCTTCCCGCTGCTGAGGTCTTCACAAAGTTTGCTGACTGGTGGCTCTTGCCCCTTGCAAAATTGTTCACTTTCATTGACCTGCATGGCCCCATCCCAGACTCTTGGCTTGATTCTATAATTATCCCAATCTACCAAAGGGGAAGGGGGTTGGTTGGAGTTACCAGAAAATTTCTGCCCCATTAGTTTATTATCTATTGTGGGCAAATAGTATGCCAAACATTTGGAACTCTGATTAACTGACTGGATGCACCTAGATAACATTATAGGTCCTGAACAAATTGGCTTTTCTAAAGGCAAATATGCTGTGGACCATTTCTGTATGCTGGCCTTCCTTGCTGAAAAATATATTTATTTTATTTATTTTTCTGATTTCTAGTCCGCCCTTTCCCAGGTCGGACTCAGGGTGAATTACAACATAAGAAATAATTAAAATCACATCATAAAACAATTAAATTTAAACAGACCATTAAAATAAATTAAATGGGCAGTCTTCACAGTGGAGGATGGTAAGCAGTGGGGTGCTGCAGGGCTCAGTACTGGGTCCCATGCTCTTTAACTTGTCATTAATGATCTGGAGTTGGGAGTAAGCAGTGAAGTGGCCAAGTTTGCAGATGACACTAAATTGTTTAGGGTGGTGAGAACCAGAGAGGATTGTGAGGAACTCCAAAAGGATCTGTTGAGGCTGGGTGAGTGGGCGTCAACGTGGCAGATGAGGTTCAATGTGGCCAAGTGCAAAGTAATGCACATTGGGGCCAAGAATCCCAGCTACAAATACAATCAATCAATCAATCAATCATTCATTTTATTTATATCCCACCCTCCCTGCTGAAGCAGGCTCAGGGCGGCTAACAACATTAGATCAAATACATTAAGTTATACAACAATGTTTAACAACAGTAACTAATATAACAATTTAATTAAAATTCTAAGCTTATTAAAATTAACATCCTGGTGTATATTTCAACAGATGGTAAAATTACTTAAGCAGTCTCTTTCTTTTAATTGGTGAAGGCCATCCCAAAAAGAATGGTCTTGCAGGCTCTGCGAAACTGATCAAAGTCCCGCAGGGCCCACGTTTCTTCCGGGAGCTGATTCCATAGTTGTGGAGCCACAACAGAGAAGGCCGGCATGTGGGTACTCTGTAGTTTTACCTCTTTCGGCCCGGGGATGATCAGCAGGTTCTTCCCTGCTGACCTCAGTGCTCTCTGGGGTTCATATGGGGAGAGACGGTCCCTCAGGTAGGCAGGTCCTCAGCCATATAGGGCCGAGTTGATGGGTTGTGAACTGGCAGAGACTGACCAAGAGAGAGATCTTGGGATTGTGGTAGATAACTCACTGAAAATGTCAAGATAGTGTGTGATTGCAATAAAAAAGGCCAACACCATGCTGGGAATTATTAGGAAGGGAATTGAAAACAAATCAGCCAGTGAATCGATGGTGCGGTCTCATTTGGAATACTGTGTACAATTCTGGTCACTGCACCTCAGAAATGATATTATAGCATTAGAAAAAGTGCAGAAAAGGGCAACTAGAATGATTAAAGGTTTGGAACACTTTCCCTATGAAGAAAGGTTAAAATGCTTGGGGCTCTTTAGCTTGGAGAAACATCACCTGCGGGGTGACATGATAGAGATTTACAAGATTATGCATGGGATGGAGAAGCTAGAGAAATAATTCCTTTTCTCCCTTTCTCACAATATAAGAACTCGTGGGTATTCGATGAAATTGTTGAGCAGTCGGGTTAAAACAGATAAAAGGATGATTAACACCCAAAGGGTGATTAACATGTGGAATTCACCGCCACAGGAGGTGGTGGTGGCTACAAGCATAGCCAGCTTTAAGAAGGGATTGGATAAAAATATGGAGCAGAGGTCCATCAATGACTATTAGCCAGGGTGTGTGTGTGTGTGTGTATGTATATATATGTGTGTGTGTCTGTGTGTGTGTATACATATATATGCACACACACACATATTGGCCACTGTGTGACACAGAGTGTTGGACTGGATGGGCCATTGGCCTGATCCAACATGGCTTCTCTTATGTTCTTAAAATAAGGCAGCATCAGTGACAGATATGTGCATCCTTCACAGATTGAACACAGGATGTGGTCAGTGCAGGCCAGTGCAGGGAGGCCAATTAGCTGGTGTGAGGACTCCTGCCTGCCTCAGCCAAAAGCCTGATGGAACAGCTCCATTTTACAGGCCCTCCGGAATAGCAATAAATCCGGAAGGACCCGTATCTCCTTGGGGAACTGATTCCACCAGGTTGGGGCCAGGACCAAAAAGGCCCTGGCCCTGGTCGAGGCAAGCCGGATGTCCTTTGGGCCAGGGATGGTCAGAAGATGTTGATTGGCCGATCATAGGGGCCTCTGGGGCTCATATGGGGAGAGATGGTCCTGTAGGTCCCAGGCCGCGTAAGATCTAAGAGCAACAGCAGCGCTGACTCGCCTTGATCCAGATGCCTTCGAAGGTCATCTGTGAGGGCTACCAAAGCAGTCTCTACCCCATGACCAAGATGGAAGCAAGACTGGAAGGGATCAAGGGTGGATTTATCCTCCAGGAAAGTTTGAAACTGCTCAGCCACCACTTTCTCAGTTACCTTGCCCAGAAATTATAACTTCGAGACTGGGTGGTAATTGGCTAGGACCTCTGTGTGTCCAAAGATGGCTTTTTCAAAACCACTGCATACCGGGACAAACATATGCTGCCTTAATTGACCTGAAGAGTGCATTTGAATCAATAGATAGAGCTCAATGCCAATGCCTGTCACTGTAATTCACACTCTATTAATTATGCCAAATCTAAAGCAGTTGTCTTTTCAGATTCCTGGCACCCACAGAGATGGTTTATTTGCAATTCAATAATTGAGCAAACAAAAATTGTGTAGCTTGTAGCCGCCACCACCTCCTGTGACAGTGAATTCCACATGTTAATCACCCTTTGGGTGAAGAAGTACCTCCTTTTATCCGTTCTAACCTGACTGCTCAGCAATTTCATTGAATGCCCATGAGTTCTTGTATTGTGAGCAAGGGAGAAAAGTACTTCTTTCTCTTCCTTCTCCATCCCATGCATAATCTTGTAAACCACTGTCATGTCACCCGGCAGACGATGTTTCTCCAAGCTAAAGAGCCCCAAGCGTTTTAACCTTTCTTCATAGGGAAAGTGTTCCAAACCTTTAAACATTCTAGTTGCCCTTTTCTGCACCTTTTCCAATGCTATGATATCCTTTTTGAGGTGCGGTGACCAGAATTGCACACAGTATTCCAAATGAGACCGCACCATCGATTTATACAGGGGCATTATGATACTGACTGATTTGTTTTCAATTCCCTTCCTAATAATTCCCAGCATGGCGTTGGCCTTTTTTATTGCAATTGCACACTGTCTTGACATTTTCAGTGAGTTATCTACCACGACCGCAAGATCTCTCTCTTGGTCAGTCTCTGCCAGTTCACACCCCATCAGCTTGTATCTGTAGCTGGGATTCTTGGCCCCAATGTGCATTACTTTGCACTTGGCCACATTGAACCGCATCTGCCACATTGACGCCCACAGATCCCTTTGGAGTTCCTCACAATCCTCTCTGGTTCTCACCACGCTGAACAATTTAGTGTCATCTGCAAACTTGGCCACTTCACTGCTTACTCTCAACTCCAAATCATTTATGAACAAGTTATAGAGCATGGGACCCAGTACAGAGCTCTGTGGCATTCCACTGCTTACCGTCCTCCACTGTGAAGACTGCCCATTTATACTCACTCTCTGCTTCCTATTAATTAGCCAGTTTTTGATCCACAAGAGGATCGGTCGTTTTACTCCATGACTCTCGAGCTTACTAAGGAGACTTTGATGAGGAACTTTATCAAAAGCTTTCTGGAAGTCAAGGTAAACAATATCTATCGGGTCTCCTTTGTCCACATGTTTGTTCACCCCCTCGAAGAAATGTAACAGGTTAGTGAGGCAAGATCTTCCCTTACAGAACCCATGCTGAGTCTTCCTCAATAACTCATGTTCATCAGTGTGCCTACTCATTCTGTCCTTGATAATGCTTTCTACCAACTTTCCTGGTATTGAAGTCAGACTGACTGGCCTGTAGTTTCCTGGATCTCCTCTGGAACCCTTTTTAACGATGGGGGTGACATTTGCTACCTTCCAGTCCTCAGGAACGGAGGCAGATTTCAATGAAAGATTACATATTTTTATCAGAAGATCCACAAGTTCAACTTTGAGTTCTTTCAGAACACTGGGATGTATGCCATCCGGACCTGGTGACTTATTAGTTTTTAATTCATCTATCAGTTGTAGGGCCTCCTCTTTTGTCACCTCAATCTGACTCAGGTCTTTCAACACCCATTCCAATATAAGTGGTTCTGGAGCAGGCAAGCACTTCTCATCTTCCACAGTGAAGACGGAAGCAAAAAATGCATTCAGCTTCTCAGCCATTTCCCTATCCTCCTTCAGTAATCTTTGACCCCTTGGTCATCCAAGGGCCCCACTGCCTCCCTGGCTGGTTTCCTGCTTCTAATATATTTGAAGAAATTTTTATTGTTGGTCTTTATGTTTTTTGCAATATGCTCCTCATAGTCCCTTTTTGCCTGCCTGATCACAGTCTTGCATTTGGTTTGCCACAGCCTGTGTTCCCTTTTATTAATCTCACTTGGATTAGCTTTCCACCGCTTAAAGGAGTCCTTCTTACCTTTTACAACTTCCATTACTTTGTTTGTTAACCATGCAGGCCTTTTCTTATACCTGTTTGTGCCTTTCCTAACTTGTGGTATATATTTTATCTGAGCTTCTAGGATTGTAGTTTTAAATAGCCTCCAAGTTTCCCCAAGGATTTGGACTTTATTTACCTTTCCTTTCAGTTTCCTCTTCACATGCCTCCTCATCTCAGAGAATTTACCCTTTTAAAGTTAAACTTGGTTGTGCTGGTGTTTTGGAGCAACTCTCTATTTATTTAAATGGTGAAATCAATAACGTTATGGTCACTGCTCCCAAGCGGTGCGATCACTTTTGCATCTCTCACCAAGTCTTGGGCATTACTTAGGACCAAATCCAGGATCGCCCCACCCCTGGTGGGTTCAGAGACCATCTGCTCCATAGCTCAGTCATTTAGCATCTAGAAACTCAATCTCTTTCTCTCAGCCAGAACACATACTGACTCAATCAATCTGCGGGTAGTTAAAATCACCTATTATGACACAGTTTTTACATCTAGCCACTATCTTTAAGCCTTCCATCATATTATAATCCTCCTCTATCTTTTGATTTGGTGGGCGATAACAAACTCCCATAGTTATATTTCCTTTTAGGCCCTCTATTTCAACCCAAAGCATTTCTAAAAGGGAATCTAATTCTCTGACCTCAGTCTTACTGGACCGTATGCTCTCTCTGACATACAGAGCCACCCCACCTCCAACCCTTCCCTCCCTATCCTTCCGATATAACTTATATCCAGGAATCACCGTGTCCCACTGATTCTCCTCATTCCACCAAGTTTCTGAAATTCCCACAATGTCTATGTTTTCTCCCAACACTAAACATTCCAACTCACCAATTTTACTTTGAAGACTTCTAGCATTTGTGTACAAACATCTATAATTTCCCAGGCAAGCTAGGCCTGCCGCCTTCCTCCTGCCGCCTCGAGACTCTGGCAGGCAATCCATTCTGTTTGTCACCATCTCAGTAGACAACTCTGGTCCATTACCTGGTAGAAAAGTAATAGCTAACCCTTCATCTCTTTGAGATGAATCCTCCCAAACCAGAGACATTTCATCTCCTGTCGGCTTTCCCCCAAGATTTAGTTTAAAAACTGCTCTGCCACCTTTTTGATTTTAAGCGCCCGCAGCCTGGTTCCATCTGGGGACAAGTGGAGACCGTCTTTTTTGTACAGCTCCCACTTGGTCCAGAAAGCATCCCAGTGCCTAACAAACTTTTACTTTTAACCATAAACTAAGCTGGGTATCACATCGTAACAAGACCATCAACTTGGCTAAATGTTTGGTTGCTCAGATCAAACAATTTTTCTTAGCAAGAGGCAACCAATTATTCCCGGCAGCAATTAAAGTGTTCAAAGCTAAAACGCTATCCCAAATTCTCTATGGTATCCCTATATGCATCTCAGCATTTACTAGCAAAGTAGAGGACGTTCAAGCCTCATTCTTCAGACAAATTCTTGGTATGTCAAAATGTGTGTCCTACTTTGCTCTCTGCTCTGAAGTTGGTCAGTCTTTGGTGGAGACAAAAGCCTGGATCACAGCATTTAAATTCTGGTTCAAAATTCATTTTAGAATGGATCCTAACAATCTTCTTGATTGTCTGAAAAAAGATCCATATATCTCTTCCTGGTCTGCAGTTCTTATATCCAAACTTAAACAGTTGGGAATAGCAGTTGATGATTTTTTTACATCTGATGAGTCATATATCTTCAGATGTATTAAACTGAGATTGTTGGAGTTGGAGGAAATGAAACTATGCCCAACAGACCCTTATATCTGTTCCCCAGGATCCTTAGGTCTCAATGTTTTTTGGTGGTAAAATGCCCCATTATCTATCAGACTTAACTATTCCAAGTCATTGCAGAGCATTTATGTTGACTAGATTAAACATTTTTCCTTCCTAAATTTTACAGAGGAGATATCATCAAGTCCCTTTATGTGATAGACTTTGTTCCTGTGGAGCGAATATTCCTGACTCAATTCAGCATATATTGTTTGATTGTTCCATATATCATAATCTAAAAAAAAACCCACACAACTATTTTGCAAGCTTTCCATCTCCCCAGATCTGTCTATTCTGCCACCCTGTCATTATTTACTGAATGATATTGAGTGGGAGGTTATTTATTTATTACTTTACTTTAAATTTCTATCCCGCCCTCCCCACAAGCTGACTCAGGGCGGCTAACAACATACATTTTTACAATTTAACCAATAAAAAACTACAATTTAAAATTATTTAAAACACTTAAACATTTAAAACATTCAATTGCATTTTTGATTAGCGAGGCTAAGGCAAAATTTTTGGTTAGCGAGGCTGTGGCAAAATTTTTGGTTGACATTCTTAAATTTAAATCTGACCATGTATGAATGTATTTGCAATCTCATTTTCTTTTTTATTTTATCTCCAAGTTTAAACTTTTTACATTCCTATGTATCTTATTTGCAATTATTATGCCATTAAAGGTTTGGTATTGTTAACATCTATATGCACCCCTTGCCCAGATTGTCCGGAGATATGGGCTGGGTTGTCATCAGTATGCAGATGACTCCCAGCTCTATCTATTGATGGGAGGCTGGTCCAGCTGCGCCCTGGAAGATTTGGACATGACATTGCAAGCTGTAGTGAAATGTCTCAGGCAGAGTCAATGAAAATTGAATCCAGTGAAGACGGAGGTCCTGTACCTAAGTCGCAGCAGTCGGGGAAGAGAGATCCCTCTTCCAGCCTTTGATGGGGTGCCTTTGGTGCCAACTTATAGGGTCAAGAGCTTGGGGGTGCTCCTGGAGTCTTTGTTAACAATGGAGGTCCAGGTAGCAGCGACTGCCAAATCCACATTTTATCATTTTAAGCAGATAAGGCAGTTGGTTCCGTATCTGGAGCGCAGCGACTTGGCAACAGTGATCCATGTGACGATCACCTCAAGAATAGCCTACTGCAATGCCATCTACATGGGGCTACCCTTGACTCAAATTCAGAAGCTGCAACTGGTGCAAAACACAGCTGCCGGGCTGTTATTGGATCTACCTTTATGGGAGCACATTCAGCCTTCACTGGAAACACTGCACTGGTTGCCTGTGGCGTTTTTGCTTCAAGGTGCTGGTTATAACCTTTAGATTAGATTAGATTTATATGCCGCCCTCCCCCACCGAGGCAGGCTCAGGGTGGCTTTAAAACCTTATATGGCCTGGGACCTGTCTACCGTCAGAACCTCCTTTACCCATATGTACCCCAGAGAGCACTACACTCAGGTTCTCAAAACCTTCTCATGATCCCCGGAACAAAAGAAGCTTGGCTGTTCACCACCAGAGCCAGAGATTTTTCTGTAGTAGCCCCTGCTTTGTGGAACACCCTCCCCAAAAACTTCAGGACCCTGTGGGACCTGCCACAATTCTGCAGGGCATGTAAGACCAAAGTGTTCAGACTTGCTTTCAACAGCTAAGGGGAGGCAGCTACCATTCCACAACATTGACAATCTAATCGATACCAATATAATTGTAATTGTAGAGCACTAAATAACATCTAGTAACATCAATGAATACAGCACCAAACAACAATTAGCAAGATCGACACACATCTTGGAATTTTGGTGATTGTAAATTTGTATAAAATGGTTTTAATGTATATTTTAATATGTTGCTTTTAACTGTTGTTAGCTGCCCTGAGCCTATTAAGGTCTTTGGATGAGGCAGCAGGCATCCATCTATTAGATCAGTTGTCCTCCTCCTACATCTTTACAACCCACTGCATCACTGTATTGTGGAGCTATACCATCTTGCTCATATCACCTTGCTGAACTAACTCACTGCACTTACTGAATGTTTAATTTGTTTTTTATCTTGATTTTATTGTGATTTTAATTTATATCGTTGTACTCTGCTCTGAGCCCCCCAAAAGGGGGAAGGGATGGAATAGAAATAAACTAATAATAATAATAAGGGAGGGTGAGATATAAATCTGATAAAATAAAATAAATAAAGTAATGGTAAATAGAATCTTTCTACCACAATTGCCTGCGTACTGAGTGGTACATTCTTCTTGTCACAACCAACAAGTTATCCATTGCTGGGTTGTACCATATATCAACAGAGTATGAAATGGCTATGATTATTATGTAACTAATGTGTGCTTTATTCATAAATCAAGATGCAACCTTCATTTTAAAATCTAAATGGTTCATGATACATTTCTTGCAATACATATGTATATGTATCTTTTTTCCTTTTTTCCTTTTTTTTAGAACAGTCATGCAACAGTTCTTTTTTTATGTGTAAAAATGGCAAATGTATTCCCCAAGAAGATATCTGTGATACTAAGCAAGACTGTGGTGATGGATCTGATGAGAGAAACTGTCACATTAATGAATGCTTAAGCAAGAAAGTCAGTGGTTGCTCTCAAGACTGTCAAGATCTCCCAGTTGGGTACAAGGTTGGTAGTCATGGTGTGTAATATTATGAAAAAAGTTTTTCATTTTAAATCACATGTACTCAGTAACTACATCAAACTCTAATTTGATGCTTCCTTAAAAATAATCTAATTAAAAGGGCACAATTCTATCACTTTCCATCTTTTTTTCCATTCCATGAACACAGAAGACATTGATCTTGATGTTTTGCTTTTCATGTCAGTCCTTAGGAATGCCTACCTAATACGACAACAATTCAAAAAGGATAGAAATTTTGGCCCTGATAGGTAGATTTATATCTAGATTTATATCTAATGGGAGGGGAGCAGAAGAATCCAGTGGTGCATCTAATCCAGCATTCTGTTAAACACAGTGGTAAACTTGTTTCCCTCAAAGGCCACTAACAAAGTGTGTAAACTAAGTGTGTAAACAAAGTGTGTAAACTAAGGCCTTTAACTGTAGCCAGTGGTTCACTGCATCTGAATAAAGAGATTCCCTTAAGTCATCGTGGCTAGTAGTCATTGATTGAGCTATCTTCTATGAATCTGTCTGTCCCCATTTTAAAGTCACATATGCTAGTGGCCATCACTATGTCTATTTTTAGTCTGTCCTAATTCTACTACCCATCAACTTCATTGAGTCATCCCAAGTTCTCTTATTATGGAAGAGAGACAAATTGTGTTTTCTGTCCACTTTATCTAACCCAGGTATAGTTTTATAAGCGTTTACCATATCCTACCCTAGTCATCTTATTAAATAAACTGACAAATTTCAGATCCAGTTTGGTGTAGTGGTTAAGTGCATAGACTCTTTTTTGGGAGACCTGGGTTTGATTCCCCACTCCTCCACAAGCAGCTGCTGGAATGACCTTGGGTCAGTCATAACTCTGTCAGAAGCTGTTCTGGAAAGAGCAGTTTCTGTTAGAGCTCTCAGCCCCACCTATCTCACAGGGTGCCTATTATGGGGAGGGGAAGAGAAAGGAGATTGTAAGCTGCTCTGAGACTCCTTTGGGTAGTGAAGGATGGGGTATAAATCCAGTCTCCTCCTCCTCTTCTTCTTCATCCTTTCTTCACAGGGAAGATGGTCCAGCTTCTTGATCATCTTGGTTTTTATCTGGAAATCTGACATCTATTCAAAATGAAAGTTTCTTATTCCTGAATGTCTTGATTTGCACAGTAACTTATTATTTCACATTTCCTATCTTCAAACATGTTAATGTAGGCTCAGTGTACCAATTTTGAACCTTGTAATCAGTATTCATATGTTTTTCTGAGATATCTAGGGGAAGCATCATCCTTCCCCTATTTTGATGAAGGAAGTAATAGCCTAGGAACATGCATCATTATTATTTTAGTATTGACATTTTCATGGGAACTATGCATTCTATCTTCTACGTGTCTTGACACTTCCACTGTTTCTTCTCATTTGAAAATGGAGGCTAGGACTGTGGGCTCATTTTCCAGCCCAGATGCTGAAGGTAACTTTACTTGTGATGAAACTTAAAAAAAAAAGTTCTGGAACCCCTACTAACAGGTAAATTGTTTTATAGTAAAGCTGTTGGGCAAATGAGAGGTTGCTCGCTGTCCACCTGCCAGTACTTCATTAAAAATTGTGACTTCCTCATTCCATAGAACCACATACTGGTCTTTGAATAGATCTTTATTGTCTGACCTGGTGTTACAACAGGAGTTAGAACAGGACATCCAGAATTATTTTAAATAAAGTAGTCAGTGTCACTTCATTTTCTATTTGCTGGGATGCTTTAAATGGCCTCACACTTGAAAAATAAAAATGGAAATCTAATATTCTTATATTCTTGTCAAAATCAGAGCCCTGGAACAGTTACATAAAACAAGTGGTAGAAAAAATCCCCCCCCCCCCAGTCAGAATAACAAGGCATGCATCAGAATATTGGGTAATAAGCAGGGCCACTTTATTAACACGTTTTAACTGGCAATGGGGTTAACTAAATTTAAAGGACAAGCCAAGGGTCAACCACAACCCTTCCTTGTCCTGTATAGGGTGAGCCACCCTGCTCCTGGCATGAGCCATCCATGATGGCTGACGTCAGGCCAGCCGGGCCTGGGTTGCCCTCCCCTACCCAGGCTTTGCTTACACAGAAGGAGCCCTTTTTGGGGAGGGTACCCTGTGGCCAGCATTCACAGCAGAGAGCCGTAACAGCCCAGCTGTTATGCAAGCTGCCACATACCCCCAAACAGGTATGAACTGTGGGTGCTCACTGGTAATATTTATAGCCCTCAACTCGCTCCTGCCAAGTGGCCGACAATTAACGGCACCGCCCTTCAAAGTACTCCAAACCTCAGACAAGCAGTACAAGGTAGGTGAAAAACACCCCAATCCAGTTAAGGGTGAAAAAATTCCTACCTGGCCTCATAAAACTAGACGACCAGCAGAGCCTGTACTACAGCTGGGCAGGTGGGTGGGCTGAGAGCTCAAATGCAGCTGTGTGGCTTGGGGCGGGGCCTAATATAGCCCCAGTGCTTCGCCCCCTCCAGATCCCCGGATGACTGGGAAGGCACATTAGCCTCCCATCCTTCCAGGGAGGCAAACACGGCCTCTGCCCTTATCTGCCATGGCAGAATGGCCAGGAAGGGGCCTAATTGCCCCTCCCTGTCAGAATAACGAGGCATACATCAGAATATTGGATAACAAACAGGGCCATTTTATTAACACATTTGAACTGGCAATGGGGCTAACTAAACCAACAGGACAAGTCAAGGGTCAACCACGACCCTTCCTTGGCCTGTATAGGGTGAGCCACCCTGCCCCTGGCGTGAGCCATCTGTGATGGCTGATGCAAGGCCAGCGAGGCTTGGGTTGCCCTCCCCTACCCAGGCTTCGCTTGCACAGAAGGAGCCCTTTGAGGGGAGGGTACCCTGTGGCCAGCACTCACAGCAGAGAGCTGTTCAGCCCAGCTGCCAATCCAGCCTGCCACATACCCCCAAACAAGTATGAACCACAGGTGCTCACCAGTAATATTTATAACCTTCAACTCGCTCCTTCCACCGTCAATGCCAAGCCTCAGCTTAGGCACTTGCACCCACTAGGTGGCAAAGAGCCACCTGAAGCCCCATCCAGAGGTCCTCCAAAAAGGCCTTGTTACCCTCAACAGACAGGTGGACCCTGTCAGCTCTATACAGGTATGTGCACCTCTCCTGTATGGCGGGACCCATGCCATCTCCCATAGCCTTTTGTAGGGCCTTGTTGGCCTTGCATCTGGCCTGCTCAATTCCTCCCAGATTAAAAGTGGCCTGCCAGACCCTATAGGGGAGGATAGCAGACTGCAGAATCAAAACTCCTAGCCACCTGTCCTGGATGACAAGTGGCTAGGAGCCACCTGTCCTGGATCCTCCAAAGGGCCTTCCCTTTCATGGGGCCCAAATCATTTCCACCAAAGTGGATAACCAAAATGTGAGGTGGAGGACCCTTCCTCCTCTGAAACAACAGTGGCAGGAGCCCAGACCACCAAAGGCCCCGGCGACCCTGCCACTCGACCACAGTCCATTTACTGAGCCCCAACTGCAACCCAATTGGCATCCACCAGGGTTGATGGGCTGCCCAAAAAACCATGCTGTGCCCATAAATGAGAACCATCTGTCTCTCCTGCTGAGCCACAGCACCTTAAAGAAACAGAATGGAGTATAACAGGCCCAATGGGGCTAAGATATAGCAACTAAAGAAAATCATCCTCCTGATTCGTGGGACGTACAATGGGCACACATAGGAATAGTGGGCCAAAGACTTTCAGTGACCGACCCACTGAATTGCAGGGCCTGGATAGCACATAGCTGCAGCAATGGAAGCAGTGGTAGAAGCAGCATCAGTTCTAAAAGAATGGGTGCCAAACTTGACACCGCCTAGCCTAAGCCTCTCCAATGCCCTTGTGGTAATCATCCAAAACTGATACTTGGTCAGGGGGGAGCCATCAGAATGGCAGAATGGAAGCATTCCCCCAAACTGCAATGTACTGTCTAAGTGCCAAGACTGGGCATAGTTCCTGTTCTGCACAAGGGTCCAAGGTAAGCACTGTACCCCTCTGCCAATAGTCGGTTTTAGATCACCTAACCATCAAGGTGACCTGATCACCAGGGAATTTGAGGTCACTGGCCTGTAACACCCTTCCCGACTGGTCCCTATGCGACTATACCACTAACTTGCTGACTCTAAGAGCCCCCCAAAAGGCTGTCAATGATACAGCATGAAATAATGCAGTTTCGAAACTAGATGTACACCCCTCCAGCCAAACCTGGTGCAGCCCCTTGAGCACTGATGGGAAAATGGGTTGCCTGGCATCAACTTGAGGACCTCGCTCTCACAACTACCCTTCCAACATTTTCTTTATTCTGAAGTCACTAGTGGCTTCAGAAAATCCCTGAGACTTGCTGGTGAAAGCTAAGGCTACCAGCTGGGCCCGGATGGATTTTACTGCCAAACCCTTACCTTTAAGGTAGATTTGGAACTGCATCAAGTGCGGCTTAGAATAGGTCACTGCTCCTATAGCCCTACCTGTTCTCTAAAAGAACAAAACTGAAAAGCTGTGCGGTCATACACCCTCTTGGTGCTAGGAGCCAATACTAATTGTATTGCCCTATTGGTCTATGCCCACCAAGCAACCCATGTCTGGGGGCATCCTCACCAGTCGGAGGTCAGCTCCTGGGGCGAACTGGCAGAACCTCTCCATCTGTTGATGAGACAGAGCATCCGCCACCCCATTCCACACACCCAGAATATGTTTTTCCAAAAACAACAGATTCAAACGAAGGCAATGCAGTGTAAAGGCTCTCACCAGGTTCATCACTGGTTCGAATTTTGACAAGAGGGTATTAAATACTTGAACAACTGCTAGGTTGTCACACAAAAAATGGACGACATGGTTAGCCAGCTCAGCCCCCCATAGCCAGACAGCCACCACTATGGGAAAGAACTATAAGAATGTAAGATTTTGACAGAGACCACTGGCTGACCATTCGTCTGGCCACTCCTCCGTGTACCAATTCTTGTGGAAGTATACCCCAAACCCGGTGAATCCAGCTGCATCTGAAGTGACCTGGAGGTCAGCCTCTATCATGTTTTCCCTCCAAAAAGATATGCCATTAAAGGACTCTAGAAACTGTTCCCATACCTCCAGGTCACTCCACATACCCTGCTCATACCCCTGGTGAGGAAGCTGTAGGAAACCCATGGCATCACATAGATGCCATAAGAAGGCTCTGCCTGGGGCCCCCACTTTGCACACGAAGTTAAAGTGATGCACAATCTACTGCAGCTCCAAAAGGGAAACCTTCTATTTACCTTTAATTGCCACCAATTTAGCCCTTAGCTCCTGAACCTTCTCCGCAGGCAGCTGTGAAGCTGGTTGCTTAGTGTCTAGGTCAATGCAAAGAAATGTTACCACCGAGGTGGGGTCCACAGTCTTCTCATGTGCCAAGGGAATGCCAAGGTCTCTGGCAAGCATAACAAATGCCTCCAGCAGATGAGCACACTTGCCCGACTCCCCTTGGCCCACGAACAGAAAAATCCAGGTAGTGCGCACCATGTTGGCTGAACCAGCCCTAACCCTGAGGGCCCACTCCAAGAAGGTACTGAAATGCTCAGGGTATGACAGGTGGTGAATCAGGCAGAATTCACCTGCTGTCTTCTTGGGCACTACTCCCAAAGGGGATATTTGCAAATTATGTATTGGGGGGGGGGGGCTGTAAAAGGGCCAAGAACTCAGTCCTCAGTACACGCCTTGACAATCTTTTCCTTTACAATATGCTCCATCCCTTGAACTGAACGCTAATTAGATGCAATAACTGGGCCCCTTGGACCCTGAAACAGAATCCGAAACCCAGAAGTAAAACCCTTAAACAAATACAACCTATTTGCCAGATTGGGATAATCTTCAAGAAGCTTCCTAAGTACCCTCAGTCTGATGGAGCTGGGCCCCTTTTCTAGGAGGTTGGGAGGGACCCCTGGCCTTGGGGCTCTTATTGCCTCCTTTTGACTTGGACGTGTTGCAAGTTGAGAAGGTGTGCACCCTGCTGCACAGCAGGCACTCATGCTTTATTTACAGGTCTTCCTAGTGCACACTTCTTGGGATGTATACTCCCAGCACAGCTGTCGGGGTTGAACCAACTGCCTCGCTGAAGAGTGGGGTCCTGAAGAATTTACCTGCTTGCTCACCAGGTGGCCATGGTCTGATCTATCTCCTGCATTGGGTTTGGCTGGGGACATCAACTCCAGCCACAGCTGTTGGTTGATTTGGTCCCAGGAAATGGTAGGATCAAGGGCTACCTGCATATGGAACTCTTTGTCGTACTGCACCATGCAGCACCCATGAAGTCCACATATGCCTTGTAAAAGATGTCACAATAATGGAATAGCAGTGTTGCCCGTAGAGGCTGTGCATGTGCTATAACCCTCACGTAGATCAGGAAGCCCAGCAGCCAATTGGCTCAGGTCCTATCTACCTTCCTGCACTTCAACTTCTCCTTGTTCTTGTTATCTAAGTCTTCCTTATCCTTCTTTTCTAGCTCCCTATAAAGCAGACTGAAGACGTCTACATATTCCCCCCTCAAGATATTTTACTGAGCGGCCACCATCAGATGATCCCCCAAGGGCATGGCAGTCACCAAAGGGGTGGTACTGAAATGGAACTACCCCATAAGGGGTTGGGGCAAACCCCCAAGCCCCCCACTGATGGGCAGGCCACCCCAGAGGTGACTGTATGTGGAGGTGCTGGTGGGCAAGCCACTCCAGTGGTGACTGTATGTGGAGGCCCCAGGGCAAGGATCTTAGGGTTACCTGTGGGGTCAAAGCACACAGGGAGAATGCTTGCGAATCCATAGATGTGGGCAGTTGCATAGGACCCCATTTATAATACTGATCTTGCACTTGGGCAGCAGCCACCCAGGAAGTGCTGGGATGATTGGATGCAGCTCCCAACACGACTTGTCTGAGCATAGGCACAGCTAACCCTGGAGATCCCAATGGACTCTGCGTAGGTGGTTGCCCCCACGGCCAAGCAGTGCTGAGTTGTGGTGTGCAAAACCTACCTTCAATGTCTGTTGGATTTACTGCCGCAGCCACAGGAGTCATGTCCAATGGCCGACCCGACCCGGCTGCCGAACCCTGAGTGCTACTCTCCCCTTTGGGCACTGGCTCCTCATCATCATCCAGAACACAGCCCTGTTCATCGACTCTGTCCTTCCTGTCAGCCATTCCCTGAAGCACAGAAAACCTCTTTTTCAAATGCCAGCATGGAAGTCCTGGTGGCCTTGTGGCCCACTAACTGGGTAGAAGGCCCTGCTCCTACATCCCTTTCCTGCTCTAAGGCCCCCAGCTGCTGAATAATAGCCTGCCTAGTACGGGCCTCTTCATCCTCCCCCATGGCAGGAGTACCAGAATGCCCCCACTTCACTGGCTTCTTAAAGGGCTGTTTTCCCTTGGGAGGGCCCTGACCCTTCTTCAGTCCCATCCCGCTTTGGCAGCTGGCCAGTTAACCCCTATACCCACAGGCTCTAGCTCACCAGGCTACAACCCCCCCCCCCATTCAGGGAAGCCCCATGAAATGGATGGGGGGTGAAGTCAGCAGCCCCAAATGGGGCGTGAAGCTCAAGGTGGAGGGGGGAAGGGCTCTGCACCTCTACAAAGTGTTCCATCGCTCCAGAGGTGGCCACAGCCATGACTGGCCAAATGCAAAAATGCCACCTCTCAAAATGGCTACTGCCCAGCCGCCCTGCCACTGACTTGTCCCTAAGGAGCTTCTTTGGAAGGCCGGCTTCACCCGATGCTGCTCTTGGCCTGGGGGGAAGAAACACAAATTCTTCCTTCCCAGCCGAGAGCTCAAACACAGCTGTGTAGCTCGGGGCAGGGCCTAATGTAGCCCCAGTGCTCCACCCCCTCCAGATCCCCAGATGGCCAGGAAGGCTTGTTAGCCTCCCATCCTTCCAGGGAGGCAAACGTGACCCCCGCCCTTATCTGCTGTGGTGGAATGGCTGGGAAGGGGCCATATTATTTCAACAACTCCTACCTGAGCATAAAAATCTAGCGCTGTTACAATTACAATTACACTACAATTAAAATTAATCTTCTGTTTATTAAACAAAAATTTTAGCAGAAGATGCCACGTTCCTTAAACCTCCTGGTTCTCTAAGTTAAACAGCATCTAGAAAATAGCATATATCAGAAATAATAGAGATATTGCCCACACAGACTCTACCTATATCACAGGATGTCTGTTATGCGGAGAGGAAGGGAAGGAGATTGTAAGCCACTCTGAGTGAAGGATGGGGTATAAATCCAGTCTCTTTCTCCTCTTCTCCATTGCGCATTTGAAAACTCAATAAAACTCTTTATTGAAAATTGTGACTTCCTAATCTACTTTGCAAAGGAAGTGGTATAGTTTTAAAAACATACAGGAGAAGCAGAAAATAGGGTTTTTCACTTATCCTCAAGTACACAACTGTGCAGAACAAAATAAGTTCTAACACTGGTAAGTGTTGCTACTGTGAGTAGCCAAAGAAGGCTCAGTGTGGGACATCCAAGTTGCTATGAGTTCTTTTTAGAGGTTAGGATGCAATGTTACTTTTATGTCTTTGTTTTTACAAGTTTTCTGAAGAAAGCCATAACATGGAGGGTTGGGGGATATTTATGTATAACCCTAAGTGTACTTAATGGCAACTTGGTTTATATTTCCTAGTGTAAATGTTGGCCTGGCTTTCACATGAAGGATGATGGCAAAACATGTGTAGACATTGATGAATGCTTCTCTGGCTTTCCATGCAGTCAGCAGTGCATCAATACATATGGAACCTACAAATGTTTGTGTGTAGATGGTTATGAAGTGGAATCTAATAATCCAAACGGCTGCAAATCTCTTTCAGGTACCACTATTTATTTTTCCACAGAAATATTAAGCCACATCATAAAGCCAATATTAAGAAACAATTAAGCTGGGTTGTGACCAGACCTTTCAAAAGTAATGTCATTTTAGTTAAGATAGTTCAGGACTAAAAGGTTCCCCATCCCTCCAACAAAATAACTGGTGTAATAAAGCCTGTCAGACTGGGACTGAGGAAATGCAGGTTCAGTCTTCATTCCACTATGAAGTTCATTTAGAGTTGCCAGGTGCCCCCACCAGTCCTGTGGGTGTATCTGGGGGACATTCTGGGGGTGGGTGGAGACATCTTGTGACACCATCAATGTGATGACATCACCTGGAAGTAACATCAATGCATCAGGGAGGTCACACAATGGATGCTTTGGGGGCAAACTCTCTGGTTAAATTAGGCATGTGACTTCTCTGTTTAGGGAAAAGGTTTCCCCTGCCAGAAAGCTGGTCTACAGCGGGGAGAAGACCCCCAAACCATGGGATCCCCTGCTGGGACCTGGGGGCTGGCAACCCTTAGTTTATTTGTTGTCCTTGAGCCAGGCATATACTGTCAACCTAAGATCTCCCAAAATGCTTAAAAGGATAAAGTGGGAAATGAAGACATATGTATTGGGGAGGGACGGTGGCTCAGTGGTAGAGCATCTGCTTGGGAAGCAGAAGGTCCCAGGTTCAATCCCTGGCATCTCCAAAAAAGGGTCCAGGCAAATAGGTGTGAAAAACCTCAGCTTGAGACCCTGGAGAGCCGCTGCCAGTCTGAGAAGACAATACTGACTTTGATGGATCGAGGGTCTGATTCAGTATAAGGTAGCTTCATATATATAAATGTATGGCAGCATTAACTTCTTAGAAGAAAGGTAGGGTGATTAATACTTGATTATAGGTAGGTAGCTTATTGCTTGGGAGACATATCTGAAGAACTGTAAAGTGGGCAAATTATAAGCTGCTGTAAACTGCTGTACCACCATGCTGATCACACAGTTGCCATTAAGGGACCCAGTGTTACCATGCTTTAGTAACTGAAACTTTTTTTAAATCACTCTGTTTGTTATTAATAGAATAATAAAAAGCTGCTTTTAAAATATTTTGTAATAGCTTGCAATAAGATAGGATGGCAAAACACATAAAAATATTTTAAAACACTACACCATCATATTATTAAAACAAAAACACAGAAGAGGATAATCAGGGCAGGGCATAAAAGCATTAAATGTGGTGCACCTTAAATCTGAACCAAAATAATGTGAGAACTTGATGTAGTTGCTTTAATATCAAACCAAAACCTAGCTTAAGCATTTCTCATTAGCTGAATTTTCCAGATTGTATTCAAAAGCAATCCTGTGTACAGCACATTACATTAGTCTAATTTAGAAATTAATATAGATGCTGTGCTGACACTATTTTGCTCATTTTGTTCTTCTCAGTATAATTATCTGTTTGACATGGTTTTGGTCATTGGTCCCCCAACTTTTTTTGGTGCTCACAGGTGGACATTTAGGCACAGGGAAGGCATGGAAAAACTGTCTTTACCAGCACATACTGCCACTGAAGCATGGATATTTGTCTTTCAAAAGAGGGCATAGCTAGCTAACCAGATAGAACTGAGAAAGCCCTCAGGGCTATAGTCTACAAATCCAGGAAAAAGATGGAATCTAAAGGCACCTTCCAAGCAGTGAACCTAATTTTTGAGCATATTTTTAACCCATTTGATACTGGACTTTCGTTTTTTAACACTGTATCTCCAGCTATCATCATTCCTTTTTCTCTGGACTGGATTTATTCATTACTTTAGTCTTATATCCCGCCCTCTTCGCAAGCAGACTAAGGGCAGCTGACAGTCAATTCAAAAACGTTTACAATTGCAATTAAAAAAGATAAAATAACAATTTAAAATACATTTTAAGGTGCTGTTCAACTCCGTATAGGTGGGATCTTCTCTCTTCTGGCAGTGATCCTATAATGATCATAGTTCCTCAGCTGTGTAGGGTGGCAGTCCTCTCCCAGATTAAGTGTTGAAGGCCTGTTGAAATAATTCAGTTTTGCAGGCCCTGCGGAATTGAGAAAGATCCCACAGGGCACTTATGGCCTCCAGGAGGGCATTCCACATTTCTGGTGCTGCCACTGAGAAGGCCCTAGCCTAGGGGTGTTGAACTCATTTGTTATGAGGGCCAGAACTGACATAAATGAGACCTTGTTGGGCCAGACCATGTCAAGTTGGGCCGGGCCATGTCGAGTTGGGCCGGGCCATGTCGAGTTGGGCCGGGCCATGTGTACCTATTTAAGATTAGGTAGCAGAGATATAAACTTTGTAAAGGACAAAGACAAACAATTTTTTTAAAAAAACTTAAACCATACTTAAAATGTTAGCACTTGTTGGTCTTAAAGGTGCTTTCTTTGTATTTCTTCCATGGGATCCAGGAAACTGGGCAAAGGAAGCTATGGCTCTTTTCTTCCTTCCCCAGGGGATGGGAGGGGGGAGGAGCCTCAGCCAATAGAAGGAAGAGAGGCTTGGCTCAGTAGCTCTGCTGTGCAATTGAGAGAGCCTGGAAAAACAATCTCCACCTCCCCCACTTCCTCCCTAAGAAGCCTCAGCCAATGGAGAAAATAGAGGTTTTGCTCTGTAGCGCCTGAGCAATCCTTGCAAAGCAAATTGTTATGCAAAAGGAAGCAAGATATAGGGAGAAGGAAGCAGATGACAGGCAGTTGCTCGGGGGCCTGATAGAAGCCCTCTGGGGGCCTGATCTGGCCCCCAGATTGTGTGTTTGACACCCCTGCCCTAGTGCATGTGGAACACAGTTTGGCCTCCCTTGGTGCAGGGATAGAGAGTAAGTTTTGCAAACACAGTGCTCTTTGGGGAACATATGGAGAAAGGCGGTCCTATAGATAGGCAGGCCCTCGACCATATAGGGCTTTAAAGGTCAATACCAACACCTTGAAGCAGACTCAGAACACAATAGGTAGCCAGTGCAGTTCTTTCAGCACTGGTTGAATGTGCTCCCATTGAGGGAGCCCCATTAACAACAGTGCTTCAGTGTTCTGCACTAACTGAAGTTTCTGCATCAGGGTCAAAGGTAACCCAAATAGAGAGCATTACAGTTATCTATTCTTGAGGTGACTGTAGTGTGGATCACTATTGCTAAGTTGTCATGCTCCAGAAAAAGCGCCAGCTGCCATACCCGCCAAAGATGGGAAAAGGCGGATTTGGTAGTGGCTGCTACCTGGGCCTCCATTGCCAAAGAGGACTCCGAGAGCACTCCCAAGCCCTTGAACTTAGGCGTCAGTATTAGTGGCACCCTGTCAAGAGTTGGTAAAGGGCTCTCCCTTCCTGTGCCACCCCAGCTCAGATAGAGAACCTCCGGGATACAGTCAGACTGGCCACCCATCAATAGATAGAGCTGAGTTTTTATTCAGTCTTCATCTACTCTGCTATTGTTCCAAGGCATTGGAACAATAGCAGCAGTAGAGCAGCTACCCTAGTGTTACCACCTGTCCCCTAGCATGAATGTTTTATTTATATTGTATGGAAAATTCCAGGAGCTAGTTATTTGTTCACCCTTCTTAACAGAACCAGACCATATATTTTGAAAGTTCAAACAGACTGAAGGATTATACCATCCCCCATCACTCTGTGATTGAGGTTCCCCTTTCAGAGGAAGTTGACCCAAAAGCTAAGATTACTGACTATAATGATATATTTCTGCATATACTATTTACTGAATTGGTGAAAGAAAACTAAAAACAGAATAGCATTTACAGTGCATCCCTGTGAACATTTTCTTGGGAGTAAGCTCACTGAATAGATCCGCATAGGATTCTGAGGAGACCTGCTCAAGGATTGTTCTTAGGTTGTTTAAAACAAAAAGCAAACACCCCCCCCCCCCAATTATTATTGAAATCAAATGACACAATTATATCTCCACTTCAAAAGATCTGGCCATTTTATGCCTAGACTTGGTAGTGAAAGACAGCAGAAGCTTTCCTTGGTTGAACTCATACAGGCTACTAGAGAAAAAATGGTAGGTCCAGTTGTGAGTCAAATATTTACTAATTCCCATTCATGAGGATCTTTGCAAGTCAACCTAAGAATACATAAATTACTTATTTGGAAGTTTTTTCGCTCAGCATATACGTAACTGCAAATTTCTTTTTAAAATATTATCAGGACTTCATATACATGTTCAGTAACTGGAAGTTTACTCCACAGATATAGGAGACATTTTATAGATTTATTAATAAATGTTTTTTTCACAACTACTTAGCTCACTAGTTCTCTAAAATAGTAGTGTTCATTAACTTGAACTGCTTAACAAAATTGGATATTCTACCTTTTCTAATGTCAAACATTACTTATTACCTGTTTGTTCCTTAAAAGCCAAGCTGAATAACTATGTTTAAATTCATCTTGAAACTCAAATTACTGAATTGGTGAAAGAAAACTAAAAACAGAATAACATTTACATTGCATCTCTGTGAATACATTCCATGTATTACAAAGGCTAAATTAAAGTACATTGAAATAGATGTATAACATCAAGACCTAGCACCAAATGAATTTAGATTGTTTAATTATAAAATGAATAATTTATACAATGTATGATTTATAATGTGTATTGTTTTAACTGTTTTTTAATGATTTTTATGCTGTGAGCCGCCTCCTTCGGCTCAGGATACAAATCAAATCAAATAAATAAATGCTAATTGAATCTCTTGTTCGGTTTATGGTGCATCATTGATCTTTCTTGAAATAGACTTATAATGTTCCTTTCATCTACAACAATGTTCACAGCATGTAGCATTTTATTTTCAACCGCGTGTCGTTCTGGACTTTCTATTCTCAAATTCCATATATCAAAAGCATGAGTAGTATTTTTTCTTTTCTTTTCCTATATTTAGATGAAGAACCATTCTTAATTCTAGCTGATCATCATGAAATAAGAAAAATCAGCACTGATGGATCCAACTATACTTCATTGAAACAGGTATAATTTAGATTACAATAAAATTAAATCTTTATGATGTTGTGAGCCACCCTGAGTCCGCTTGCGGAGAGGGCGGGATATAAGTCACTGAGCCACTTGGTGGGAAGGGCGGGATATAAATCATTAAATAAATAAATAAGTTGAACGTAATAAATAAATAAATTTATACATACTACCACTAAAAATGCACCAGGGCCTACTTCTGATACAGTAGGCATTGGGATCCTTTTGGATGGAAGTACAGAGAAGAAATTTAATAATTCAAACCATCCTCTGTTGGCATAATGTATTTCACTGCATATATTCTGGTATATGACCCATGTTCCTCCTGAGCCCATGTTCTTAAAGTGGTCTCTAGAACCCCGTCAGAGTGACTACTTATCTTCCACAGCCACGCCAAAACCACTCTTAATTTACTGTCTTAAGGTTTTACCAGAAGCTAAAAAAAATGTCTGAAGTATTCTTATGCACTTCCTCAGACCCAGTAGCTTTAAAAAGAAAAGAAAAAAACACCAGTCAAAGTGATGATCCACAAGCCAACATTAAGGGCAGATAAAGATAGGTTGGCCCCACTCCCCAAATCTTTAAGAATGTCCTAAGAAGATTGGAAATCTTAACGATTTGGGGAGTGGAGGGTAGGGTTTGAGGAGAGAAGGGATCTCAGATGTTCCATAGACTTCACATTCCAAAAAGGGATGCTCGAATCCTGAATGATTTTTCACATTCTGAACAACTTTATCTGCAACAATATAAATAATTATTCTCAGTTTTAAAAACTCAGTCTCAAATACAGAACTGGGCACAGTGCCACAATGAACTCAACACATGCTCTCCAGCATGTAGCTTCTCCTGCTGTTCCAGTACACAACTGTAAACCTTTGTCCCCTGCTTTAATAAATTTCAAACTCAGCTATATGACGCAGCTTGATTAACACTCAGGGAGCAAAATCTGACTCTCAAATTTCTGTTTTCCCAAGAACTCTGAGGAAGCAAAGCAAGGATTTTTCCTGTGTGCTAAAATGTACTATTTTTACCAAAAGCCCCAAAGAAAATCCTTAACTGATAGTTTAAAATGTCTCTGTGCTTAATTCTGAAAGCTGGCTACATGGTATTCTTTAATGTATATGAACAGCTTTTCTGTATCTAAATTTGGTGTAGTGGTTGCCAGTTTGGTGTAGTGGTTAAGTGTGTGGACTCTTATCTGGGAGAACCAGGTTTGATTCCCCACTCCTCCACTTGCACCTGCTGGGATGGCCTTGGGTCAGCCATAGCTCTGGTAGAGGTTGTCCTTGAAAGGGCAGCTGCTGTGAGAGCCCTCTCCAGCCCCACCCACCTCACAGGGTGTCTGTTGTGTGGGAGGAAGGTAAAGGAGATTGTGAGCCGCTGAGACTCTGTGGAGTGGAGGGCGGGATATAAATCCAATATCTTCATCTACCTCACAGGGTGTCTGTTGTGGGGGAGGAAGGTAAAGGAGATTGTGAGCCGCTCTGAGACTCTTTGGAGTGGAGGGTGGGATATAAATCCAATGTCTTCATCTACCTCACAGGGTGTCTGTTGTGGGGAGGAAGGTAAAGGAGATTGGCAGCTGCTCTGAGACTCTTTGGAGTGGAGGGCGGGGTATAAATCCAATATCTTCTAAATTCCCACTTCAATATGTAAAGCTTAAATCAGTCATCTCCCAGATCCTTATGATGATGATACAAAGCACTTCCTTTGAAATTTATTTCATGTTTTCAGTTCATTCTGGTGCAGCGCAGCCCATGAGGATATCTCCCTTACCACTGGATAGTCACTGTGCTGTAGTAGTGTCAGACCAGGGACTATGCCATGAAGCTCACTAGGTGATAGGGTTGCCAAGTCCAATTCAAGAAATATCTGGGGACTTTGGGGGTGGAGCCAGGAGACTTTGGGGGTGGAGCCAGGAGACATTGGGGCGGAGCCAGGAGCAAGGGTGTGACAAGCATAATTGAACTCCAAGGGAGTTCTGGCCATCACATTTAAAGGGACAGCACACCTTTTAAAATGCCTTCCTTCCATAGAAAAAAATGAAGGATAGGGGCACCCTCTTTGGGGGCTCATAGAATTGGACCCCCTGGTCCAATCCTTTTGAGACTTGGGAGGTATTTTGGGGAGAGGCACTAGATGCTATACTGAAAATTTGGCACCTCTAACTCAAAAAACAGCCACCCCAGAGCCCCCGATACCCACAGATCAATTCCCCATCATTCCCTATGGGAATCTTTTGTGGAGGTGCATAATGGCTGTGGGGGTGGGGCTTCCCCCACTGGTCAGCTGGCTGGGGGAGGGGGGAAGCTTGTAAAATTGAGGGATCCCCCGCTGGGACCTGGGGATTGGGAAGCCTACTAGGTGACTGTCTCAGTCATTCTTTCTCAAACTAACTTGCTTCACAGGAATGTTCTTTAGCTATCTACTGCCTTTCCATTTAAAGGTCTTCAAGGTGGTGCACAAAATTTAAACCAATAATTCATTTGAAATAAATATAAAATGAATTTTAAAAAAGAAACAGAAAATAATGCAACACAGGAAGAAACCATAAAGCAAGCCAACCAACCACAGGAGTCATCTCTATTAATCCAATTCAGAATTTGCCCCCCCAGTCGGAATGAAGAAGCAGACACAAGTGTTGGGTTTAAAACCGGGCCGCTTTATTGAACATTAACTAACAGCAACTAGCAGGGGGGTGAAAACCTGACCAGACAAGCCCTGGGGTCAACCCCGGACCCCGCCTTGTCCAAAGGGCGAGCCACCCTGCCCCCAGCACAAGCCCGCCAAATTCGGGTTGTAGCTGAGCGGCCAGGCCTCGAGCCACCACCATCCGGGCCGGCATCAATCCCCATGGAAAGATCCGCCCAGGTGAGGCTCCCTGTGGTCTGCAATCCCCGCACTGAGCCGTTTAGCCCATCTACGGTTCATACAGACCACCGCACCGACGGTGCTAGGCCATAGGTGCTCCCCTGGAAAACCCTGTGGCCAACCTCCTCTAGCCTGCGACCAAACAAATACCATTAACAATTCCTAACCTACAAGGCAGTACAAGGTAGGCGAAAAACATCCCCACATGAGCCAATTGTGTGGAAGCGAAAAAATTCCTACCTGGCCCCGAAATACGGCGACCGGCAAATGCCTGTACTGTCAAAGGGAGGGTGGGTGGGCAGAGAGCCAAAACAAACTGCGTGGAAGAGGGCGGGAGCCGGGGCTTATAAAGCCCCGACTTCCCGCCCTAGCAAACACCCGTATGTCGGGTGATGCTGCTCCTCCCTCCTTCCGGGAGGGGCAAAGACGGCCCCCAGCCTATAGTCCTGCAAGCAGGCTCGGCTGGGTAGGGGCCGGACCTTGCCCCCCCAGTCGGAATGAAGAAGCAGACACAAGTGTTGGGTTTAAAACCGGGCCGCTTTATTGAACATTAACTAACAGCAACTAGCAGGGGGGTGAAAACCTGACCAGACAAGCCCTGGGGTCAACCCCGGACCCCGCCTTGTCCAAAGGGCGAGCCACCCTGCCCCCAGCACAAGCCCGCCAAATTCGGGTTGTAGCTGAGCGGCCAGGCCTCGAGCCACCACCATCCGGGCCGGCATCAATCCCCATGGAAAGATCCGCCCAGGTGAGGCTCCCTGTGGTCTGCAATCCCCGCACTGAGCCGTTTAGCCCATCTACGGTTCATACAGACCACCGCACCGACGGTGCTAGGCCATAGGTGCTCCCCTGGAAAACCCTGTGGCCAACCTCCTCTAGCCACCGCCAATGCCAAGCCTCTGCTTTGGCATTAGCGCCCCACTGGTTGGCCCAGAGCCAACCGAACCCCCTGCCTAATCTCGTTTAAAAAGGCCCGGTTCCCCAAGTCAGATAGGTGAACGCCATCCGGCCGATACAGGTCAGCTTGCTCGACCCGTATGGCCGGATGCGGGAGAAAGATTCCCAATCCCTCCTCCATAGCTTTCTGAATGGCCCGATTGGCCTTACGTCTGGCACGTTCAACCCCGCCGGGCGAAATAGCATGCCTCCACACTCTACGCGGCAAAATTGCCGACCAAACCAAGATAACCCAAGGCCACCTCCGCCGAATTTCCCGGAGGTCGGCCAAGGCCTGCTGGGAGAGAGCTTTCCCGCGCAGCAGCCCCAAGTCGTTCCCACCCAAGTGGACGACCAGAATGTGTGGAGGTGGTGCCTTCCATTCCCTGAACAGCAGGGGCATGATCCCGGGCCAGCGGAGCCCTCGACGACCCAGCCAATCCACAGTGACCCGCTCACTGAGGCCAAGCTGGGTGCCCACTGAAGACCGTCTGGCGAAATGGGCCGCCCAGAAAACCATGCTGTGCCCGCAGATGAGAACGCGACGTCTCTCACCCCGAGCACCAGCACCTGAAAAGACAAACAACTGTTAACATATAATAACAACCATACGACCCACCAGGCCCCAACCTGAACCTAGGTGACCAAGGGGCGAACATACGATTTGTAAGCTGCAGACCGCCATCTGCCTATATGCCGAATGGCAGAGGGGGTGTAGCCCATAGACGCGGCTGTGGAGGCCGCCCCAATCCTAAAGGAATGCGTCCCAAATTTGACGCCCTGCAATCCCAACCTAGCCAGGGCCCTGCTTGTGACCTTCCAAAATTGATATTTGGTGAGAGGGGAGCCGTCAGCGTGCCGTAGAAAGGGGCCCCCAGCAGTTCCCCTAACGTGCATGTACCTCCGAACCGCCCTGACCGGACATAAGTCCTGGATGGAGCACGTACCAATCGTGATGACGGTACCCCTCTGCCTTTGGTCAGTCTTAGACCTACGAATTGTCAGGGCGAGCTGGCTATTGGTGATTTTGACATCCCCGGACTGGAGCGCCCTCCCAGACATATCCGCCCTGGACTGAACTACAAGCTCACTTACCCGCAAGGCCCCAAAGAAGGCCAACAGTGAGGCAGCGTGAAACAATGCAGCCTCAAAGGGTGAGGAACAAACACAGGGCCAACCCCCAAACAACCCACGGAGGACAGACGGGGATATGGGTTGCCTGTCATCAACTCGCTGGGCCCGTTCCCGGGCCCAGCCCTCGAGCATTTTCCTGACCCTAAAATCGCCCGTATATTCCGGAAAACCACGGGCCTTACTAACAAAGGCCAACGCTGCTAGTTGGCCCCGGATGGATTTCAACCCCAGGCCCCTTTCCTTTTGGTGCACACAGAATTGCATAATGTGCTCCACGGGAAAGGGCCAACAGTCCGGCAATGCAGCCGCTCTTCTGAAATCCCGAAATTGAGTAAATGCTCTGTCGTACGCCCTCCTGGTACTAGGGGCTAGCGCCAACTGAATGGCCCTACCGGCTTCCTTTTCCCAAGACGCCAAAGTTCCGGTGGCATTTTCGCCGGCCAAGGATCTGCTTCTGGGGCCAGTTCTCGAAAGCGCTCCATCTGCTGGCGAGACAGAGCATCCGCCACCCCATTGCGTACACCCGGCACGTGCCTTGCCAGGAATAAAATATTCAACTGGAGGCAACGCAGGGTAAAAGACCTAACCAAATTCATAACCAACACAGATTTGGAAGTCAAAGAATTAATAACGTGGACAACCGCTAAGTTGTCGCACCAGAAGAGGACCGAATGGTTGGCTAGCTGCTCCCCCCAGAGCCAAACGGCCACCAGGATGGGAAAGAATTCCAAAAAAGTCAGATCCCTACAGAGGCCGCTGTCCAACCATTCCGCGGGCCATTGCTCCGCGCACCAATGTCCTCGGAAAAACACGCCAAAACCGTTGGCACCGGAGGCATCTGAAGAAATCTGAAGCTCAGCTTCAACCTTCAGTTCCTCCCTCCAAAAGGAAACACCATTAAAAGAATCCAAGAACTCTTCCCATACCTCCAAATCTGCTCGCATTCCAGCAGTAACGCGGGCCCTATGATGGGGGAGGCGCAACCGGCCCATAGCATCACAAAGGCGCCTCAAAAAGGCCCTACCTGGGGCCACCACTTTGCAAGCAAAGTTAAGGTGGCCTACCACCTGCTGCAGTTCCAGCAAGGACACTTTCCGCTGACCCTTCAAAGCGGCCAACCGGTCCTTCAGGTCGGCGACTTTGCCCTCCGGCAAACGTGACGTTTGCTGCAGAGTATCAAGCTCAATGCCTAAAAACGTGAGGACCGTACTAGGCCCCTCAGTCTTCTCGTGTGCCAATGGCACTCCGAGTTCGAGGGCTAATTCCTGAAAGGCATTCAGCAACCTAGCGCATTGCTCAGAACCCGCTGGACCGACAAAAAGGAAGTCATCCAGGTAATGAGCCGTAGCGCTGACCCCCGTCTTGTACCTGAGCGCCCATTCCAAGAAGGAACTAAAGCGCTCAAAAGCCGCGCAGGAAATCGAGCAACCCATCGGCAATGCTCGGTCCATATAAAATTTTTCCTCAAAGGAAAAACCCAGAAGCTCAAAGTCCCCGGGGTGAACAGGCAAGAGGCGAAAAGCGGACTTAATGTCACACTTCGCCATCTCAGCCCCAATCCCGCAAACCCGCACAACTTTGACCACCTGGTCAAAGGAGGTATAACGAACTGAGCATAGCTCCTCGGGGATGGCATCGTTTACCGACGCTCCCCTCGGGTAAGACAAATGGTGAATGATACGATATTCACCCGCAGCCTTCTTGGGGACCACCCCCAGGGGGGATACCCTCAAAGTGGGAACCGGAGGAACGTCAAAAGGTCCAAGGACCCTTCCTTCCCTACATTCCTTATCAATTTTTTCCCTAACCACGTGCTCAAGCCCAACAACGGAACGTAGATTCGGCGCCAAAAAGGGGGTCCTAGGCCCCTGATAGGGGATCCGGAACCCAAAGCTAAACCCGTCCTGCAAGTATCGGGCATCAGCCTTGCACGGGTATAAGAGTAACCACTTATTGAGTGCCGTCAGGCGGATGGGGCTGGGCCCCTTTTCCAGGGGGGTGCTGACTACCCCCGCCGCTCCCAGGGCGCTTACTGCCTGGCTTATACTTGGATCTGCTGCAGGCCGAAAGTGCGTGCGCCCCGCTGCAGAGCGGGCACTCATGTCGAAATTTACAGGGCTTCCTGGGGCACACACCCTTAGATACGAACTCCCAGCAGAGCAGCCGGGTTTGAACCGGCTGGCCCGCGGTGACGCGGGCCCCTGTAGAAGACTGTTGGTGTTGTTGCAACCTCTGAACTAAATGGCCACTGTCTGACCTATCGCCGGCATTAGGTTTTGCCGGGGCCATCAGCTGCAGCCACAGCTGTTGGTTTATCTGGTCCCACGGCATTCCCGGGTTGACTGCGGCCCGCATGCGGAAAGCCTCGTCATATTGCAGCCAAGCTGCACCGGCGAAGTCCGTATACGCCCGATAGACAATGTCGATATACTGAAAGAGGGCCGCCGCCCGAGCCGGCTGCGCCCTTGCAATGACTCCGGCATATATCAAAAATCCGGGCAACCAATTTGCCCATGACCTATCGACTTTTCTCCGCTTCAGCTTCTCCTTATCCTTGTCGTCGAGCTCATCCTTACTTTTCTTTTCGAGCTCTCTGAATAGGAGGCTGAACACGTCAACGTATTCACCACGGAGAATTTTTTCCCGTGTGGAAGCCGTCAGGTGGTCACCCAGGGGCAAAGAGGTGTCCCCATAAGGGAGAGCATGAAAAGGGATATTTGCATATGGGTTGGGGGGGTAAAACCACCCACTACCCTGAGCTACCGGCCAGGCCCCCTGGATCTGAGCAAACTGCTGACCACCCCACGGCAAAATACCAGGGGTGGCAGGAGGGGTGGAAACAGCTGGCGGTGCGAAAACGCCCGCCTGCTGACCAACCGGAGCAAATACCGCACTGGGCAGGGAGCTTGGTGTGTGAAAACCCCAAGCCCATGGCTGAACCGCACCCGCCTGCTCGTTAACTTCTGTCCGCCCCATACCCCAGACTACCCCACCCGGCGGTACCGGGGGAGGAAGTTGAATGGGGCCCCACGGCCACCCTTGGTTTGGCTGAAAAGGGGGCTTACCACCAACACTAGGAAAGACACCAGCGCCACCAGGGTTCTGCGGTCCACTGCTGCCCGATGCGCCGTCACTCGGTGCCGTACCCGATGGGCCTTCCCCAGGATCCTCCTCCTGGTCCGGTTCCAGTGGCGCTTCTGGTTCAGCTGGCTCACCCTGCAAAGCAGAAAGACGGGCGAGCACCTCCGCCTCAAAAGTCAGCCGTGCCGAGCGGCCGGTGGCACGCCTGCGACCCTCCCAAATGGGAGCGCCCCTAGCAACTCTTTCTTGTTCTAGGGCCTCCAGCTGACCAATAATGGCCAATCGCACACGCTCACTTTGCCCAGGCTCTTCCACTGGGGGCCCCTGCTGACCCCGCCCCCGGGGTGGGCGGGCGGGCTGCTTGCCCTTAGATTTGCCCTGCCCCTTTTTAGGTGCCATGCTACTTCCCAATAGAATGGCCAAAACCTGGCTAACTGCCCACTGCCGCAAAGTTCCCTGCTACACCCCTACCCAAACCTTGGCACAGTGGTATAGTAGATAAAGCAAAGCAGGCGTCACCCAGGCACTGCCAGATAAGCTGGGAGCCAAGCAACGTCACCCCAGCAGCTGGGTAGGCACCGGCCAACCAGGCCCAGATAGTAGGGAGAGGGTGGGGAGCAGGGAATACCTAGCCTAACTTTCCTTGCCAGAACACCCAGCGTGTACTGGTCCTAGGTAATAACAACCCACACTCCACTTAACCACCCCACGAAGAAAGGCTATTGCCCAATGACGAGCCAAGAGCCTGCAGAAGCCGACCCCAATAACAGCCCACAGCGAGCCTCCACTCAAACAGCGGGGGAAAGAAGAGGGTCAAAGCCTCGTCACCCAAGGGCCTATGGCCTTAAATCAGCCGCTATGCTCAGGGGCTGGCGGCTCCCGAAGCACCATGACGCCAAGCACTGAACAGCTGAGCCTTGCTAGCGCTGCTTGCCGGACGCACGCGCCGACGGTCCCTTCCCCGCCGCGCCAAACAGCTGATCCCAGCAAGCGCCGATCAACTGAGCCTGCAAGCGCTGCTTGGCCAGACGCACGCGCCCACGGCCCCTTCCCCGCTGCGCTAAACAGCTGATCGAACAAATGCTATTCTGCCCGCCGCGTGCGCTCCTCACAGCCGCTGTGGCTGGGGAAGAAAGAGGTCGCTGCGCTCGCCCCCCAGCTCAGGCCGACCAGCTCGCCAACCCCCCAAGCCTCAACTACTTAGCCACGCCGCACCGACGCGCTGGCCGCCTTCGCTCCACCGCACAAGGAGGTAAGGACTGCCGCTCCACCCCAGAGAACCGGCCTTGTCCCTCGGCAGCCCGACGCGCTGCGCACGAGGCTCTCAATCCAGAGAGCCAAAACAAACTGCGTGGAAGAGGGCGGGAGCCGGGGCTTATAAAGCCCCGACTTCCCGCCCTAGCAAACACCCGTATGTCGGGTGATGCTGCTCCTCCCTCCTTCCGGGAGGGGCAAAGACGGCCCCCAGCCTATAGTCCTGCAAGCAGGCTCGGCTGGGTAGGGGCCGGACCTTTCTGGTGTCCGTTTCACTTTCTGTGAGAGAGAATTCCAGAATGTTAGGACACCAACTAAAAAAAACCCCCTCTCATAGGTCCTGGCCAATCTGATTTCAGTTAAGGCTAATTCCTCCAGAACAGCACCATGTTGGGATCACAGAATCTGAATAACTAGGAAGCCTCAAGGTTTGAGGAATAGCCCCAAAATCCAGTCAACCCCAATCAACCGGGCTGGGGGAGCTAAACTTGAAACAAAAACCATGTTATTTGTGCTTTCTGCTCTAAGCCTCTTAATGCTACCAGTAACCTGAATGGAAGGGGAATGGAAGAAGAAGATGATATTGGATTTATATCCCACCCTATACTTTGAATCTCAGTGTCTCAGAGCTGTCACAATCTCCTTTACCTCCCCCACACACAACAGACATCCTGTGAGGTAGGTGGGGCTGAGAGAGCTCTTTCTGCAGCTGCCCTGGAGGTGAAAGCATTTCCTAATCACTATTTTCAGTAGGTTAGTGGTGATGGCAAGAGACTTAAAGCAGAAATCCAGCAAGCATCCTTCTCTAAATCTCTCTCCCCAGGCCCAGCTGTTTGGAGGTCTGAGTAGAAGGCATGTTGGTGAGGGAGAAAGGTGTAAGAGCCAGCAGGAGTATAGGATTGCACTGACAAGTTTCTTTCAGGTTCCTACTTGTTATCTTCTGACTGAAATAACTGAATTAGTAGACTGTTCAGATGCAGAATACCATTGTTGTTGTTAACCCTTCAGTTGTGTTCAACTCTTGGTGATTCTATGGGCCGGTGATGTTGATGGGCTTGGCACAAATTTGGATGGTCATTGTTTGATCATTGGCCATTGAGTAGCCTTCCACTACACAAGCAATTTTTGTTTTGTTTTTTCTTGGTGTCATGTCCTGAATAGTAGACAGTAAAATTCTCAGATTGGAAACAGCCATTGTCTGTCCAGTGTAACTCACTGATGCCAAGGAGGTCGATTTTCAACCTTACCATTTCTTGTTTGACAATATCCAGTTTGCCCTGACTCAATCCTCTGACATTCCATGTTGTTATTCAATGTGTCTCTGTGCAGCACAGACTCTTGCTTTGGCTGTATCAGCAGTTGGGATTTCGGCTGGATTTGTCCCAGACATGTCATTAATACCATGACTACTTGCTAGAGGTCTTTGCTCTTCCCCAGTGGCTTGTTGGGTACTTTTTGGCCTGGGAGTCCTGCTACTGGGAACTATGTCTGATACTTTTGAGATTCTTTCCATAAAATTTTCTTGGTGGATTTTTCCACAGTAGGTCACCAAGTCTTTCTCCAACTCTCCCCATTTATCTGGGCTTGGGACCAACATGCACACAGGTGTACATGGCTAGGTTAGAATACCATAACCTATGAGTGAATCAAAATAATTATACTAAACTAAAAACAATATTAGGCAAAGGCCTAATATTCTACTTTGATATGACAGTCTTGCTGTGATGATGCAAGAAGCATTCCATCATATGTTAGATTACTATCATCATATGTTAGATTACTAGATTAATCCAATATTAGATTACTATATTAGATTTCTAGATTGAGATATTCTTTCCTAAGTCATTTGTTACACATGTTTCATGAATGTCTAAATTAGCTATATATTTTTCTAAATAAGTTTTTATAGCAAAAACATTTGTGTAACTACCAATCAAGTCCAGTAAAATATTTTTCATAATTTATTTGGGGTTAAATTAATTGTAATGTAACAATTCATTTATGTGTAATTAAAAAAAACAACAGGCGAATGTGATTCCAAATAACAGCTGGACAAAGTCAGTATTGTATGGCATATCTAAAGTGAAAAGAACATGATTTTCTTTTTGTTTTGATTGTTAACGCCACACAATCTAGCACAGGGGTGGCCAACGGTAGCTCTCTAGATGTTTTTTGCCTACAACTCCCATCAGCCCCAGCCATTGGCCATGCTGGCTGGGGCTGATGGGAGTTGTAGGCAAAAAACATCTGGAGAGCTACCGTTGGCCACCCCTGATCTAGCAGCTTCATTTTAATGCAATATTATATTTAAATATATAAATCAGATTTGAAAATGTGCAAGAGGTAGTATATTCTACTTTTTCCCTTTAATTAATACTTGAGTAGTGTCTTATGCAAATTGTCATGTTTTGTTGTATTAAATTGTTTCTTAAAAAGAAGTTAATTGTTTTTCTTTATAGGGTCTGAACAATGTGATTGCAGTAGACTTTGATTACAGAGAAGAATTCATCTATTGGATAGATTCCAGCAGACCTAATGGCAGTAGAATAAATAGAATGAACTTGAATGGAAGTGACGTCAAGGTGATTGAGAAGTAATCATTGAATTAATTAGCAATATTATTTAGATTGTAGCATTATACAACAAACAGTTTGCAGATATACATAGTATAAATCAGTCAGATGCAAATTATAAAATGCAAAATAAGGTAGGAGAAGCAGAACAATGCTAGATATGAGCTCTTAAATTCAATGTGGGATCGGACAATCCTGTAAAATAAAAAATTCAAAAAAATTCAATCTGACTTGCACTGGTGCAGATCTTCACTAATTAGGCTACTACTTAGAGAAAGTTTGTTGGTCACATGATACATAGCTTATGTTTTGCTAGGTTGATTAGAGAATGGATGTGGTGGAACGAGCAGTATATATGAATTGGTTAATGTGGAACAGAAATCACATTTTATATCCTTCACATTTATTATGTACTTCACTTAACAACAGACTCTTGATTATTATACATCTTCCAGAAAGTTAAAAGGTTATAGGTGTGGGATCTGGAACAAAGCTCTAACACAAAGCTTCCTTCATTAACGTCTTTGAAGAGATCTGTTCTGTATGTCTATTTGCATTTCAATTATGGAATTCTGTCCCATATATATGAATGTCAGTAGTTTGTTTGCCTGAAACTCTATGGGTGCATCAGAGCTGATTAGTCTGTAGTGAATTCTAGTAAGATCAGAAGGACCACGCATTGGGAAATTTCTGAATTTCTGTTGGTCTGTGATAAGCACCCATAAAGATTACTGCATGAAGTGTTATAATACAGTCTGTTTTGGAGAAACATTGGTAACTTTATCACAGACCACATTTTTTTTAAAGGTTAATTTCCTTCGTAGTCTATGAACTTTAGTGCACCTGTGCTAATACCAAACTCTACAAGCTCAGCAGGATTTCATGTCCTTCTCCCATGCCATGGGCAGGAACTCCTTCCATTCATGCTCACAGGGGTGAGGTGTGGACATCCCACCAGTTCTCTTCTGACCACTGTGCTGATCAGTCAATCCTGCTCCAGCTGATGACTTTGAGAACTTACCTTAGAATTTTGGACAGGTTCCTCCCCCCCCCCCTTGGATAATCTCTTCCTCTGCTCAGCTTTGTCTTTTTATTCTCCTTTTTAAAAAAAAAAGCCCTTCATACTTAATGGTTTTACCTCGGAATCCACCTTCCCCTTTCCCTCTATTGGTCTGTGGAAAACCACTGGGGATTTTCAAAAGGTGCTCCAAGTGTGGGTACAAGCTTGCCCAGGCGTCGTTTTGTAGAAAAATAAGTGGTGGAGCTCATCCAGGGATTGTTATGCAGCTGCCCCTACTATTCAATGGACAAGGAGGTGGAACTCTCAGAAAGGTTCAGGGTATGCACTCCTGTGAGCTCCCTTTGAATTCAAGGCCTGAGCTCACCCCTCTGGATGGGCACTCCCTCTATCTCTTGTACTTTGGGGAATCACACAGACCAGACTCATGAGTGCACTGTGTAAAATTTTCTAGACAAGAAAAAATAAAGAAGCCAGGTTGCAGGCTGCCTGTTGGAATAAACCCCAACACAATCTAGAAATGGCAACCTACACATAATTGACTGTGGAAACCACTGAAAAAACCATCAGCGTTGATGGCTTGATCCTTGCCACTTGGAGAGTCATCAAAGAGAGCCACTTCACATAACATCCCATCAATATCAGAGAAATCAGCACCAACAGCAAAATTGGTCTCTTCATGCTGGCCAAGAAATGGTGAGAGGATGAGAGCTAAACTAAGGGGAAATATAAGTTCCCAAAAATAGGTTCCAAGCAGATGTCCAAGAGCACTTCACATGGTTTGGCTGAAATACAGAACCCAGCTCCACCGAAGTCATCAAACCAGACATGGCAATTCTACCACTGATCCCACCAATACAACTTCTGCACTTGCTGATATGCAAGGTGAACTCTCCAGTTTCAGAGTTTCAACAGTTGACACAACACGTCACCTTATCGGATTTGGAAGTGGGCAGCATTGATCTCACTCAGACTCTCCCCCCTTGTCTTGCTCAAGGTCATCCAGCAGGGAGAGTCTGCAATCCCATTTATTGATTGGTAACAATTGCCAACATCAAAGAACAGAATGCTGATGATCTAGTCAAGTCTCTGACCCTCACCCACAGCATTCACCCCATCAACAGCAAAGTTAATCACTGTATCTGGATCCAGCTGCACAATATCAGGCACTCACTGCTCCTACTCAATCCCCAAAAGAAAGTCAAGTCTACAAATTCACAAATTAATTCACTCTCAAATACAGAGGAGCTGGCAATCTCATGGGTGGTGGATTCTGATAAAGAAGGTTCTGAGATCTACACATCACATAGAGATCCCTCAGCCACACAACAGGTCACTGAGGACTTACCAATCTTACCCTCAGAAGATCTCTGATTATATAGGGATCTGATAAAGGAGATGACACATACTTTAGGCTTTTCCATCATACAACCGCAACCCACTGAGATGGATTCAGGTTTCGAAATTTTAACTTGATACATAGACATCTATTGGCTTGCCTATGACAAATGTCCTCTTGCAGGCTACGAAGAACTTTTGTGATAAGCCATCCCTTACCCCAGTTTCCTCTTGTCACTTGGATCACTGGGTACAGGACTTGGGAGCAGAGTTACTTTTTGCTCACCCTAAACCAAATTTGGTGGTTGTAATTTGGTGACTGAGTCCTCTCAATAGACACCCAAGGCTATTACAGTGAGTTTGTCCAGGCCCCTCCATCCTCTCAGTTCATCACCACTCCTCCATTGAAAGTCCTCCCCCAAGAAATTCAAGGGCTCCTGGAGAAATGTCTGATAGTGTTCCACCAGATTCTTTAGGGATAGGATTCTATTCCCATTACTTCACCATTCCCAAGAGAGATGACAGACTCTGACAAATATTAGACAAATGTATAAACTACTGCAAATTCTGAGTGATATTGCTACAAAATATCTTATTGTTGCTCATAGAAGTTGTGCAGATGGCAACCCTAGAAAGATGCATACTTTCACCTGAACATAAGGCCTTGCCATCAACAATATCTTCACTTTGTGGTAGGGAGGGAGCACTATCAATACAAGGTACCCTGCTTTGGTCTATCCACCACCCCACGGGTGTTTACCAAGACCATGTTGGTGGTAGTGGCTGCCTACCTGCACTTGCAAGGAGCAATTGTACATATATGACTGGCTTTTGGTGGCAGATGTGGAGAGCCTTCTGCTGAGGGACATCCAGAATGCATTAGTGTGTCTTCAGAAACTAGGACTCTGTCAATCACAAAAAGTCTAACCTCCAGCCATCACAAAACGTGAAATTTATGGGGGCAATTCTGCACAATTTATGGGGGCAATTCTGTAGAATGCAAGGCATTCCTAGCACCTGACAGAGCAAGATCTCTTGCAGACTTAGCATGCAGGGCAGGGCAGTTTCCTAGGGCATCGGGATGGGGGTGCACCAAATTGGGCTCTCCCCTTTTGGTGCCCAAGACAACTGGCTAAATTTGCCTCTCTCCCCCTTCCACCAGCCCCCTCCCTTCCCTTCTGCTATGCACATCTGCCCCGCATCCATCAGAGGAGTGCGTTGCGATGAGGCTGGGCCCTACCGACTTCTAGGCAGCCAGCATCTGGACGTTTTTTGAAGAAAGAGCTGAAGGAGGCTTTGCTCTCCCTCACTTCCAGTTCTGGAAAGGAGGGGGGGAGAAGCCTCCTCCAGCTCTCTCTTCAAAAAATAGTAGTTAATAGTAGGTGCAGCTGCATAACAATCCCTGGATGAGCTCCACCACCTATTTTTTCTACAAAACGACCCCTGCTCACACCTAACACCTTCATCAAGCACTATGGCCTCATTGTCCAATTACAGCAGCATACTTTGATGGGGAAACGAATCTTGTTCTCAGTTTGATTGAGTGGTTGCCAGCACTCTCCTCCAGGTAATCCAGAGCTTGCTACTCTCGCATGGGTGTGACACACAGAGACCATGAAGAAGATAAACAGGTTGCTTACCTGTAACAGATGATGGTCAAGGATCTGTGCATTCACACTGCCCACCTGGCCTTCCCCCCCCCCACACACACACTGTCAGCTCTCTCTTGTTATTTTATGGGTATTGCACAGTGCTCAGAAGGACCCGGTGGGATGTCTGCACCCTGCTTCTGTGAGCATTCGTGGAAGGAGTTCCTGTACATGACACAGGAGAAAGGCACAAAAATCCTGCTGAGCTTGCAGAGTTCATTGATTGGAGTTAATGCAGGCACTAAATCTCATGGGTGTGAATGCACAGATGACCACTCAAAGATCATCAGTTACAGGTAAGCAAACTGTGGTATTTTTAAATAGGAAAATACTTAGCATATATAACTCATGGTTTTATTCTTATCAAAACTGAAATTTCTAACTTGCTGTCACTCTTGGGGAAACAAAGAAGTTACTCTCCTACCATGTTATTTTTTTAATTACATGATAACATTCTAGTTTGGGGTCCTGTTTGCATAACTTATGTCCCACAAGAAATATATTCCTTTACTTTCAGTTTTTAAAGCTGCAGCATTATTTAACTAGCAGTTTAAACAAGAGCTGTATTCTAAGCTGGGTAGCTGTTCAAGTGGGTAACTATTCAGGGGGGCAGCTGTTTTGGTCTGAAGCAGAATAAAGTTTGAGTCCAGGGGCAGCTTTAGACCAACAAAGTTTTACTTGATATAACTAAATACCTTGAGTAAAACTTTGCTGGTCTTGTTCTTCTAAGAATTTTGTTCTTCTAAGCCTGTTGACTTCAAAGGACTTAAAAGTGCTTAATATAACTCTAAATAACATCTCTCTCCCCCCTCCCCCCCCCACACACAAACTGAAGGATATATTTATGTTTAAATATTTTTATAAAACAAGGATTTTTCTTGTATGTTTTGAATATTACTTATACTGTTTTAATTTCTCTAGGTAGTTCATAACACAGCTGTTCCTAATGCACTAGCAGTTGATTGGGTTGGAAAGAATCTCTATTGGTCTGACACAGAGAAAAGGATTATTGAAGTATCAAAGCTCAATGGCTTGTACCCGACAGTTCTTGTGAACAAAAGGGTGAAGTTCCCTAGAGATCTCTCTTTAGATCCTCAAGTTGGGTATGGAGTTACAGTGAAAATTAGTTGTGAATTATTCATATCTAATTAGATTAATTATATTTATGAAATATATATTTCCCTCCTCATAATCAAAAGTTATGCAGAACAATGTTTTAGGTTCATTTATGTAGATTATATAAGACACAATCAAAACTTTGGTCATCTGATGTTTAAAAATTACCAAATGGAAGATTCAAAATTCTGTTCCTCTTTTTTCCAGATGCTCTGACTATATATTCTCCAAAAGATAGTAATTCTTGTGGTAATTTTACCTCGAAATAGTGATAAACTTGCAGTTAAATACCAGTGTGGTGTTTTTTGTTTATATGTTCGTAAGCGCAATTTCACAACATGTGTTCTGCACATGCTTTTTCATTAAATATACCGTTACTGCCTCTTCAAATTGTCTACTAAAGTACTGTTGTTAATTTAGTTTAAAAATTCAGAATGGAAACTTCTAATTCTTTTCATCCATTAAAGAATACACACACACATATTTGTGCATACAGAAATACATGTATTTATGAGAGTTGAATTGTCTAGCATATATTGGAGCAATTATCATTTTGAATAAATAACTTTAGCAAATCTGAGGACTTTTGTTTGTTGTGTAGTGCAACTTGCTAAACCTTTTTTATACAGTATGTAATATCTACTTTACTTTAACACCAAAATACATGTTTGGGTTTTTAACAAGTTTGGTCTTAATTTCCTGGACCTAACGCAGGTTCCCCACAACCATGTAACATCTGAGGTGAATGGCTTTAATAAAATAAAAGCGAGCCCAAACAAGGTCAGAAAGCTGCCACTGATGGGAGTAAGGAAGGACTTACCCAGTCATTTCCCTACTCCAGATCAGTGCTGAAGGGAGTTATTTCCCTATTTTTGCTGCTGCATGTGCACAGAATATTCCAAGTGAAGTAGCAAAAATGGGCAAATAAGTTTCCCTTAAGACTGTTTCTGTACAGGACAGTAGCTTTGGGCAGGGGAGACAGGAGCTCTTACTCCCCCTGACCCCTTTTGACGTCGTCTTTACTTTTTAAAAGCCATTCCTTCAGAGAACCCAGATGCAACTCATTAAGAACCTGAATGTGTAGTTGGGCTGTTAATCATTCCAAGACAAGTAACGGCTGTTAATCATTCTGAGACAGAAGGTTAAAGTAATTTTCATGCATTGTTTGCGAATATTTGCAAAGTTGCTTCTGAATGATGAGCTTGGAGAGCATAAACCATCATATTATAGCTCTTGCTGCTGTAATTTTTTCCCCAAGTCATGGGAATGACAATGCAGCGCATAATTCATTGGTATTTCTTCTATATCACTGTAACAGCAGGGTTCACCTCATATGGCACTGAAAATAAAGTAATCATTATTCTCTGATATACCCTATCTATTTACTACTTTTTTTGATCAGGAAACAAAGTCAGATAATCCCTACATGGCAGCCATCTATTTAATTTACTTGCAGCATCCTTTCCCAACTTCTTTTATGTTAAAGCAAGCCACATTGTGTACTTTCTAGTTAGTTCAGGAATCAATTGCAACCTAAAAAATAATTCTAGGATACACGGATATTGTTACTATGAATTAGTCCTTCTGTAACATTAAACAAAATACTTACACATTTTGTTTCCTAGATACTTATACTGGATTGATTGCTGTGAGAATCCTCACATTGGCCGGGTTGGCATGGATGGTTCTAATCAGACAGTTGTGATAGAAACACAGATCTCTAGACCAATGGCTCTTACAATAGATTATGTGAACAGAAGACTCTACTGGGCTGATGAAAACCATATTGAATTTGCTAACATGGATGGTTCTCGTAGAAATAAAGGTTAGACAATTCCAAGACATTCTAGTCTTTAACTAGCTTTTGTATGATTTTTATAACAAATATTACCTATGAGTTATATTTTCACAAACACTGTGGAGCAACAAGACATTAGAATGTATAGCATAAAGGGCAGCCTCTCTGACTTAGTAACAGTTTTTCCACCAAAAGGTATTATTATTAGTAGTAATGTTACCTAATGTTAATGCATTCCTCCAGTTTAAATTGAAGAGCAAATAAGAAATATATAAAGCAATTAAATAACAAAATGCATTATTCTGTAGCACAGGAGGAATTTTAAACATAAAACACTTTGTTTTAATTAATTAAGAAATCAATGCATAGATTCACTACACAATCAGTATATCTAATTTTCAATGTGACCCCTCTGTGAATACTTAAATCTAGTGACTGAGCCAAGGAAAAGGCAAGACAGATCTAGAAACCTGAGAAAATCTCCAGGTTTGCAGAAATATCTGGAATCTAAATAAACAAAAAAAGGGGGGGGCAAATAATAGAAGCTGTATCTATGCCTTTAAGAAAGGCAATCTCATTGGAGGTTGCTATACAACCGCAACACTCTTACCAACATTCAAACCTTGGTTTCTCTTAGGAAAAGATAGGGGGAGGGCTATTTGGAGGGGGGGGTTATCTTGGCTTCCCATTCCACCCCTGCTTCTCTCCCTCCTGTTCAGAGGTGCTAGCAACAACCACTGGACAACTTGCTACCATGCAATGCGTGAAACTCATCCAGATGTGGTGGTTACATCTTAGCCACACTACACACCTGGACTTAATGGCATCCTCTGCACAACTTGGCTGGGACTGTGTTGGCTGCTGCACAGCTCAACTGAACAACTTGCTACTGCATGACTTTTGCAATCTGGCTGAGTGCCAGTGTGGTATAGGATCTGGAGAGACAGGTTCAAATCTCCACTTCATCAACTAAGCTGTGGGTTGAAATTAGGCCAACCATTCATTCTTAGCCTAATCTATTTCAAAGAGTTGTTGTGAGCATAAGATAAGGAAGACAAGACTGTTGTAAGCTGTTTTGAGACCCCACTGGGGAGAAATGTGACTTATAAATGAAGCAAATGAATAATAAATTAAGTTGAAGACCAGAGGGAAGGCAGATAAATTTAAAAGTTGGTTGTTGAGCAGGAAAGGGAGAAGGAAAAAGGGAAAGGGAAGAGGATAAGGGGTTCCAAGAGGAGAGAATGAAGAAATAGTATTGGGAAGGCGATGTAGGAAAAAAATTAAGTGACCTCTGCAAGTCCTTGTGGGCTCCTTTGTATTATTTAATATCAATGTAACTTTAAAAAAAAAAAAAAACCATCACTTTTACAGGTGTGTTTATCAGTGCCAGAGGAATTTACCATAGTTTAACATTGTAGAAAAAGACATAAAATATACTAAGCAATGAATATATCCATTTCCACAATACTGCAGAACATTTTATAAAATCTGATTTCATTGAATCCAAAACAATAAGAAACTTTTATTTTAATTAATTAATAAAAGAGACATAATCAGTTCATTTAAAGCTGCACTCCAATGTTTACAACCAGTAAATATTTTTTAAAATTGTGAATTATATAGACAATTTGACTAATATTTAATAAAGGCGACGATGTTAATATTAACATCATGTTCTAAGTCAAATGCTGCACTAGCTACAAGCTGTGTACCTGATGTGACACAACCCAGTAAGGCCCCAAGGACTGAAATCCTCAATAGTTTCCTTTCACCATCATTTATTATCAGTATCAGACATAATTAGACGAATGTAAGACAATGGGGGGAAATACATTTATTTGGTAAAAGTTGCAGTTCTTTCTGTAGATCTTCTTGCAGCTGCCTCGTTCCTTATATAGGATCCCAAGAAAACTCCCAGCAGTCAACTACAGACACATCAGGGCTTTTTCAAGGGTTGCTGGCCCTCAATTGGGAGCAGCGAATCTCCTGATTTTATGGGGCTTCTATTTGCTGCTAACCAGCTGGCCAATGGGGGAAGCCCTGCTCCCAACAGCCACAACCATACACAACATCCCCAACATGATGACAACATGCAGAACTGGGGGACATTGCATAGCAATGCACTGATATTTTGGCCAAGACTCAGAGTTCTGCCCAAAATACTAGAGTGGTGCTGCATGATGTCCCTGTGTGTTGTCTTCTTCACACTTCTGTCATCACATCAGGGATGTTGCTGCACCCCCCCCACTCCAGGAAAGCTCCCTCCCAGCCTTCCACTGGCAAGAGCCAAGGACCTAGCTTGTTCCAAATGGTTCCTGTATCCCATACTTTATGATCTCCTCCAACATGTCCCTATTCAAAACTTAAAACCTTTCTTAGTGATCTTTTGTCCTGCCCTTAGCATTGCTAGGTTACAGCAACACACTAGTTTACAGATTGTAAAATCATGTTTTTCCTCACAAAACAAATCAATATAGATAAAGCAAAGTTGACAGTAATACGACATTCTGAAATAATGCTTCAAACAATTTTATTTTTTGATTCAGATTTTGTTTCCCTACACCTTGTACCCTTGCTGTTAATTCCTGAGATATATCCATATACACCATTTAAAATACCTAAGTGGAAAATTCCTGAGTTACACATTTCTAAAACTATTAGTCATTATTCAGTGAATTAATAAAGAACTTTTAATTAACAAACAATGAAGCAGGGTTTGGAGGATGTCTCTATGGAGATAGAATCAAGGAGAGAGACAGAAAGCCTGAAACAATGCCAAAGAGGCTTCTGTATTTTCTATCCATGCTTGTTCCTTAAAACTACTACCTATTTTAATATATATGATTCTATAATTTTCAAAAGGATGCAGTGTAATACAATATAGGTTAGCAATACTGAGATATATGTAAATTAAGTCTTTTGAAATAAAGTAGTTTACATTCACACATTTCTTGTAAGTTAATTTTTAATATATGAAGTATTATGCCCTAAACGTATTCCTCCTCCTCAAATCAAATACATTTATAATTAAAAATTGAAAAAATATTTTATAAAATTATTTCAAAATTAAAGTCATTTGGTTGCCACTGTATAAACTAACCCTGGACATTTGGAATACTTTTTTAAAAAAATTGTGCAAATTACTGCCTGGCATTTGCCTTTATTTTAGTTACCTTCATCTTTCTTAGCCCCTGAAAACCTTGCTTAATTTTATCTTCAATGTAGTAGATTAGTAGAAGGGAGAGCCAGTTTGGTGTAGTGGTTAAGTGTGCGGACTCTTATCTGGGAGAACCGGGTTTGATTCCCCACTCCTCCACTTGCACCTGCTAGCATGGCCTTGGGTCAGCCATAGCTCTAGCAGAGGTTGTCCTTGAAAGGGCAGCTGCTGTGAGAGCCCTCTCCAGCCCCACCCACCTCACAGGGTGTCTGTTGTGGGGGAGGAAGGTAAAGGAGATTGTGAGCCGCTCTGAGACTCTTCGGAGTGGAGGGCGGGATATAAATCCAATATCTTCTTCTTCTTCTTCTTCTAGATGACTACTCTTGCAGCCCCATCCTTAGAACATTGATGTCAGCTCACAACCAATGCTACTAGCTGCTAGCCTATGTTTGCTTAACAGAGGGGATAATGTTTGTTGTTTTTCATGTCTTTGCAGGTATTGCTGCTTTGTTAGCACACTGAGTCAGAAAAGATAATGCAGGACAAAAATATTTTACATAATTATGTGAAACAAAAAACTCCATACAAAGATGCTCCCAGCACAGTCCATACCAACCTCTCCGGCCTCCGTCAGTCATGATGACAACCCTGCTCCCATGACAGACAAACAGAGAAACGCTCATTCGTTTTATGCGGATGTGTCCGTACCCCTTGACCAAGCCTGACCTTTGGGAAATGTGAAACCAAATGGTGGGGCCTTGTCTTGGACAGCCAATCCTTTATTGAGATTATTAAACTGTTATGTAAAGTAAATACCTCTTAAATTTAGAAGAAAGCGATATTGTTTAGGAAACAGCCGTAGTAAACTGTTTTGAGAATGAAAAGAGTACAGAAGATACTTTGCCAAGATCAGTGACAAATAATAGCCTTGACTGCAATGGAGGTATTCTGGGAGACAGAGACACGAACTGGAGCTCATTGTTTGTCCATTCTCCATCCTATCTGAAGAGATGGACGTATCCTGACTACTAGAGTGCTCCAGTTCTTCTGAGCTTAGTGGAATCTTGTCAGTTCCTGGAATTCTGTCAGCATCCATCCCAGTAACTGGATTAAAATGATCCATAAAGGGACCATGTGTCGTTTTGGGGGTTGCTAGTGTTTCAGTCATATCATAGCCAAATAAGAATACATTTGGAAGATTTTGTCAGCAAAGAACTTTGCAAACCTTTCACAGCTAGTTGTCAGTTCCTGGGAATTTAAAAGCTCAAATTTCAGAGTCAATAAGCGGCAAGCATACAGTACAAAATAAAACAGAAAAGGCAATGTTCATACATTCCCTACATCACATCAGTAAAAGTGTTAACAACAACAACATATTCAGATATGGATTTCAAGTTAGACTTGGGTAGGTTTCACCATTCCTATAAAAAACAAACAGTTTCTTGTGTAAAGGTATGCAGGAATGCACCTTTCATTTTGTACAGTCATTCGCAAAATCTGTGATAGACTTAAAATATATTCTAGGCACAGTCTGACTGCTCAGTACTGATAGCAATTCAATTTTGTTTTGTTTCAAGGTAAGAATTTTACCAAGAGATCTATATAATGTACTGAGATTGCTTTTCGATTCAGGTTGTAGAAAACAAAAGTTGCACTTGTATCTTTCCATCGAATGTTGAATCTGCTTATCATAAGTATTTAGGTTTATGTCAATCAAATTTCAGTTTTCAGGAATCTTTCTTCTAAACAAAAGCTTATTGGCAAATTTTGAGGTTTCTTATTTTTGTAAGATATTTTTGCCTTTGTTGTGTGCTCATATTGTATAAACTGATGGGCAAAACTAATATATAAAGTTTTAGAATAAGTACTAAGAAAATGAAAATGATTTGTTTAATGCTATTTTAAATACATTTCTAAACAGTAGTGTAGCAAATACTATCTCTACACTATATTTTGATAACTTACAGTAACTAATAATGATAGAAGTAAGTAAAAACAATTATAATTTTATAATTAGGATTTTTTTGTAAATATAATTCTAACAGCTGATAAAAATTTTAATTAAATCTGTGCTCTGTAACAGTAATCTAGGGAAACCGCAAGGCCTTCAAGGGGCATCTCTTTTTACCCTTCCACACTATATCCTCTTTCCATTCCCTGAAAGCCCTGATAGCTTATTCCTTTCCCTTGCTTCCTTTTCTCCTTGCCTGTATCTACTTCCTGTGTTTAGCTTTCCCTCTTTCCCTCCCACTAGCAACCTCTCTCTGAACTCTGTACAGTTCCAGGTGCTGGACTGGCTGCCAGCCTCAATGCGTTGTACTGAACCTGCAATTACTTGTGTGGAGCTCCTCCCATTCCCCTGTATTGCCTTCTCCACACTATCTCTTCTTTTCCTCCTCCTGGAAATCCCCATATGATCACTTTTCCATGTTTATTTTCTGTTTTACATCCGCCAACCTTGTATTTGTCCATCATCTTCAACTATATTTATTTACTTTATTTGTACACTACCTTTGCCCCCCCCCCCCCCCATTTGGAATAAAGAGACGGACAACAATGTGGGATAAAGGGCCACTTTATTTAAAATAACGGCAATGGGAAAACATGGGGCCAGGTTGAGCCAGGGGTCAAAACGCAGACCACCTCCCCAACCTGAAACAGGGCGAGCCACAGGCCCCGGGAGTGAGCCGACCCAATGGCTCAAACCTGGCCGGCCAGGCACTAGATCCAGCTCACTGAGGTCCACCCTCACCCGTGCCGTGCAGCCTGGGCTGTGGACCACTCCCTAGAGACTGCATCACCAGGCTCCCTGGAGCCAACCTTGAGCCGTGCAGCTTAGGTCCCCCAGGGATGCCTTGCACCCCCAAAGGTGCGTTGCCATGTGAGCTCACCAAATGCCCCCAAAAGAACATGTTCCCAACGGTAAAACCGCCAGTGACCTAACTATAAACAGCACTGCCTTAGCCAATTGCCAGCACACCATCTACAGTGTAAGCCAATTTGCGTGGAAGCGAAAAATTCCTACCTGGCCCCAAAATCGGCGACCAGCCTATGGCTACACTGCATGACGGGCGGGCGGGCCGACAAGTCCTGGGAACAACTGCGCCACAGGGGGATGGGCCAGCCTATTTAAGGCTGCCCCACCCCAAGCAGCCAGGGCAAACCATGTCTCCCTATCCAGCAGGGGAGGCAAAGTGCGGCCCCCATCCTAAGGCGGCCGATTGGCTGCCCAGCTGGGTGGTGCTGAATTCTCCACAGTGGAGACTTATAGCAGCTAACAGCATTCTGCTCTTCTCCACGTGATCCTTACAATAACCCTGTGAAGTAGGTTAGTCTGAGAATGAATGACCAGCCCAAGGTCACCTAGCAAATTTTTCCATGGCACATTGGGATTTGAACCTATCTCTCCCAGATCCAAGTCTGAAACTCTTACTATTACACCACACTTGCTGTCGTGGGGTGGCTGCTGACTTGGGGTAGCAGCTGGTCCTCAGCGAGCCATACATGTAGTGTGGTAGCTTGTTCCTCTTTCTAGGGCTATAACAGCCCTAAAAGGGTGCCTGTCATTCCCCTTGCCTTTTACTGAAGAAACAAAGACTGGAAGATTGGCAGAATGGTCGTCGTTGCCTAGTAACAGCCACTGAGTTCATCCATTTCTTAAATCTATGGGTGCTCTTTTTATTTTTAGGGTTTTAAACCTCTCCCCCTTTAAGATTTGAAATTTTTTTCAGCAAATGTGGGGCTTTTCTCAAGTTTGTAGAAAGATCTATCTTGTCTTTCAATAGACCCAGCCTCTGGATTTAAGTCAGAGATTTAGCCTCATTGATGGTTAGATACATTGATATATTTGTTAACTGTAATGTCAACATTTCTTATAAATTGCAGCAATCTCTATAGTGTGTCAGATAAGACAATTGTCAGGATAGTTTTATTGTGAATAAACTACTGAGTTGTATATTTTCTGCCCACTTGTAGTCAATATATTGGCCATGTTCAAGATTACCATACTAGACCTTAACTGGAACATTGGCCAACAGTTATTCATACAGGGGCGCTCAATAGTTTAGCATGGTCACTATATTTTTTAAAGTACATACTATATTCTTCAGGCAGTATCCTGTCATGTTCATGCATCTTTCAGCTGGAGGACTGGTGTTCAAACTTAGATGTATTTTCTTTGTGAAACACCAGCCAAGCTCCTCATCAATCTGCCTTACTAAGCACAATGTATTCTCCCCAATGGAGTGTACAGAAGACACGTTAAGAAATGGTGTTTTCTTGTCTATCAACAAGAAAGGCATTTACTAAATGAATAAGCTGTGCATTTCCCCTTTTTCTGAGGCAGCAGATGCAACCTATGTTACTATTAGTTTGATTTTTTTTAAAAAGGATTTAGCATATGAAAACCTAAGTATGTTGATTCATAACAAAACTAACAGTGCAATCCTAAACTGAGTTATGCCCTTCTGAGTCCATGGACTTAAATGATTTAGAAGTATATAACATAACTATTGAGAATGGCTCATTAAGTTGCATTACAACCTAAAAGAACACCAAAGTGTAATCTAAATACATTCTATACAAATATGTTCTATAAAATCAAGGTGCATCCAAGTCATCCTCTGCAAGTGGATATGGAAGTCTTTGCACAAACTATATTTGTAATTAACTGAGTATTCTGCTTGTGAAAAGGGCAACTCATTAGATAATATGTGTAATTCTTCCAACATGTGTGTATAGTGTGTAAAAAGTTCTATGGATCCCAGCCGTTTGCTTCAATCTTGTTAGACCTATGAATGAATGAATGAATGAATGAATGAATGAATGAAGGTTTATGTGTCTAATCAAAATCCTAGACATTTTTAGTTAATAATAAAAAGTCTTCAACCCTGACATATTGTCACATTAACCTTATATTCTGTTGCAGTTCCCAATCAGCATATCCTAGGGGTGATTGCTCTCACATTGTTTGAAGAGTATGTATACTGGACTGATGGAAAAACCAAGTCAGTCAACCGTGCCCATAAGATTTCTGGATCAGATAAAGCATCACTGATCAACTCATGGCATGCCATCACTGATATACAAGTATATCATTTTTATAGACAACCTGATGGTAAATATCTTTTTATGTGTATTCAGTCAAGCACATCAATGTCTCAAATTTTGTTAGAGTTTTGGAGGCTTTGCTTAACAACAGGTCTAAGTAATTTTATTTTGCCTTGCTTAGGAAGTAAAACACAGGTAAGAGTAAAGATTTCCAAATATTATAATTTAAATGATGAAACAAATTAATATATCCACAGATTTTGTAAAATAATGCTGCAGATAGAACAAAACAAATTACCCACCATACCTTGACAGGAACATGCAGGTCTCACATAACAGGTCAAACTGAGGTTTATTAAAATCACATCTTAACTGTACGTCTTATTAACACTTCCCATCCTGTAATAAAGGCTGCCCTACAGAGTTGCCAGCTTTGTGGCAGACCTACCCTTTGTCCAAGGTTAGAATAGTAATGCTACTACTTTTGATCCATGTCTCATTCTGTGCAAAGAGACGCTGCTCATCGATGCCATGTCCCTATGCTAATCAGCCACCAAGGTACTTTCATCCTTAACCCCCTAGGTCTGGTCACCCAAACTGTCTAGTTTGGATATTTCCCCCATCCTTAGATAAATCAAGGTGCTTGCTAATCTTAATTATCTTCAAACTCATAGTCTGTACTAGTTCTACAGACCCTTAGGTAGGACCCCAAACATATCTGCTCAGGCCTCAAAACACCATTAATCCAACTTGCGATCACTTTACTGGCCAAAACCATTTCTTACTGTCCTTCCAATTGGCTCAGCTACTTGAGCCAAATAGCAAAGATCCAATTCCAGACTTTGTATCCCCCTGTGAAATGGGAATGGAAGCTAAACTGGTTTCCATCCTGGAGAAGTGGGAACCAGATTTCTGCATGGCAAAGCACAACACATTTTTTTCTAATTAAGCAATACGTGGGCTCAAAATGTTTATGAAATATCAATTCAAAACTAACATAACCACTACATATTTGGTTTATATTATTTTATGTTCCAAATTGTTTCTGGAGAACTCCAATCATGCCGGACCTCAGTCAATTGTACATCTGCTGCTGCTTCTTTCCCAGTCTCCACCTAAATGTCACTAGACCCATGTGAAGGTCTAGCATGGTGGGTAGGATCACACCAACAATCTTCATTGTCTTCATGATTGCTTTAGTTTTTCTCCAACTGTATTGATTCCTGTAGTGAAGACTGAGGTGTGATAAGGAACATGGAGGTAGTGGCAGCGCAGGTCTGGAATGACTTCGTGGAAGATGTGTAGTTTCTTTGTGAACTCACAGAAGCCTCCAATAAGTCCTTGTTGGATATACAGATAAAATACAAAGGGAGATAGATGGTTTTCATGCACACACAAACATGCACATGCACAGACATTGCTGTATTGTCATTTATTCACAGGAATCTTACAAAATAGTCTTCTTAAACGAATTTAGTTTAAGTTACTTTAGTTTGCCAGAGGTTTTTGTAATGGAAAAATTACTATGGGCGTTTTCACACTTACCTTAAGCCGGAGCGACGTCCCTCTTCACCACGCAGCGTACCTGCACGGTTTTCGCACTAATTGCTCCGGAGCACCTGGAAGAACCGCAAAGTCCCGCGGCTTTTGCGTCGCAAATGTAAACTGGTTTTTGGCGGTTTACATTTGTGACGCAAAAGCCGCAGGACTTTGCGGCTCTTCCAGGTGCTCCAGAGCAATTAGTGCGAAAACCGTGCAGACGCTGCGTGGTGCAGAGGGACGTTGCTCCAGCTTAAGGTAAGTGCAAAAACGCCCTATGTTAATTTTGCTATCTTTATTAGTAAGTATGAATTGTTTTTTCTCTTTTCCTTCTGTAGTGCCTAAACATACGTGTAAAGTCAATAATGGTGGCTGTAGTCACTTGTGCCTCCTTGCCCCAGGCAAAACACACATGTGTGCCTGTCCTACCAACTTTTACCTTGCTTCAGATAATAAGACCTGCTTATCAAACTGTACAGCCAGTCAAGTAAGTTTTTTTTTAATTAATGCATTCAGAGATTTCCAAAGGGAACAAGTATCCTATATTTTAATTATTAACTGTTTTAGTTGAATCTAATTTAATAGCTTTGATCCTTGCTTCCTTGGAATCCATTTTGGAAATGGTTATCTGTTGAGCAGCCCTTTCTCTAGTGCTAGGTACTTTTTGGCTCATTGAGAGATTCTAGTTGTACATAAGCAGAAGCTGAGAACTGGTGTCTCAATCAGTGTTCACTCTAAGCACCACAGTGTTATGAGCAAAAATTCTACCTTGTGAGTGAAAAAAGTTAGTATCATTAAAGTTGTGAGTGAGTCTACATTTGATTATCATAAATTAGGTTATAGAAAATTGAGGTAAATGAAAAAAATACAGGAGTCATCATTAAAATTTTGTGCTAGAACACTGAAAAATAGTAAATCAGGTGATAACAGTACAGAAAAATTAATAATGCCGTTTTTGTTTTTTTTTTAAAGACAAGGCTCCTGGTTCAGATAATCTTACAGCAACATACTATAAATCCTTTGAAGATATCTTGACAATACCACTCCAAAAAGTAATGAATGAGATTTTTAAAAAGAGGTTAATATTACTCTAATGCATAAAGAAGACAATTATCCATTACTACCTCAATCTCATTGCAAAATTTCATTGCTAAATGCAGATTACAAGATTTTTTGCACCAATCATCACATAGAGTCTACGAAAATGTATTCCAGAACTAATTCATCAAGATCAAATGGGATTTGTTCTGAAAAGATGTATGAAAGACTACATGAGATATTTCTTAAGCACAATTAAATATTCTAGGAGTAATGGTCAAAAAAATGGCATTTATGTTTTTGGATGCTGAAAAAAGCTTTTGACAATGTGCTTTGGCCATTCCTACTAAGGTTGTACAGAACATGGATGATGGAAATGAATTTTTAAATTGGATTAAAAGTATTTACATATATCAGTACACCAGAATCTTAGTGAATGGTTCCTTATCAGAGAAAATTGAGATCGTCAAGGGAACTCAACAAGGATGCCCGATATCACCACTACTATTCATTGCAGCAATGAAAATAATGGCCAATAAAATCAGATAAGATAATAGGATTACTACAATAAAGGAAGATAGGGAAGAATATAGAATGAAAAGCTATGCAGATGATATTGTCATAACAGTGACAAGACCTTATATCTCTATGAAATACATAATGGAATAAATAACCAGTTTTGGAACTAATTCTGGATATAAATTGAACAAAAAGAAAACAAAGATAATCTTATTAAATATAACCAACAAAGAACAAGAAATATAAAAACTAACTGGATGTATTTTTACAGAGAGAGAGAGAAAGTCATTAATATAACAGGACAAAATAAAAATCTATACAAAGATAATTATCAAAAAGTATGAATAAGTATCATTGAAGACCTGCAAAGCTGGGATAAACTGAAAATTTTGTGGCTAGGCAGAATCTCTGCCATCAAAGTAAAAGTCTTACTAAAACTGACTATTTTTATTTCAAATGCTGCAAATTGACATAGAAGAAAGAGTTTTTAAAAAGTGGCAGAAAACTCTAAACAACTTCATATGGAATAGAAAAAAGCCAAGAGTAAGGTTTAAAATAATTCAAGATGAGTTCAGGTTATGTCACCTTGAGCGCAGCAGGGGTCCGTGGATCATCTCTCCAGCGGCCCCTCTGAATCAGGCGGTTGGAGGGGTATCACAGATGTGGCACCCTCAAGAAGACCTTGAAGGGGTTTTCTTTTGGCATGGGACTTTTGCAAGAAGCCAGGGGCATAGCGGCAGCTGTTCCTGTCTTTCTTATATGCCCCGAAGCTCTATTGCCATGATAGCTAACACAGCAGAAAGAGGTGAATGCCCGACCGCTTGGTTGTTGTTTTACATAACAACAAACAGGTCAGTTCAAAGGAAGGGAAAGAAGTGGATTCCACCCACACTTTCCCTGTGAATGAGGCTTTGAAAAGTTAAAAGAGCAGCTTTGAGCATTGGCAACAATCTGAATTAGACTGAATATAGATACCTAAATCGACCCGGATTATAATTGGATATGTATTAAAGAGGCTATTATCTGGCTGCAATATGGTCTGAACAGAAATGAGATATATTCTAGAGAGATCTGTCTTTGTCGTCTGATTGCAACTGAAATGGTAACATCCAAAATCACAGCTGGAGGAGATTTGGAGAGGCAGAGTGAGCTACTTTTCAGCTTGGATTAATAGACTGAGTTTGTTGACAGAGAAAAATGGCATTACCAAGCGAAATTTTTTATAAAAAAGACATATTGCATAATTTCTCTGAAGCAGGATCTTGGTTCATTAACAGAGTTGGTTAAAAAACAAATGGGAACTTTTATGCTGAAAGCTAGCGAAATCTCAAATCTACATGAGCAGAGTGTTAAAGAGATCCTGGTGACGTCTGTGGAATTGGAAAGGGAGAGTGATCCGCTGGGAAACGAACAAAAGAAACCAAAATGGAACCTTATGGTGTAGTTAAAAATAAAGACCAGAAATAGAGACATTGAAGTTTTTTCAAGAGGAACAAATGGCGTGGAATCCTTCCTACTTTTACCGAGAGGGATGACTGCATTAAGGAGAGAGAAGGTGCACCTCTGTCAAAAAATCAAGATGTGGAAATTTTTCAGGAAGAAGGGTTTTTGAATTGTCTCTCTCTCTGTGGGTAGTCAAATATGGAACTCTCAATAAGAACTGATATGCGATCTTAAAAGGCTGAGATTTTGGGGTTATATTAACCTGTTTCTTCTAGAGTAATATGGATATAAGAACTAAAGGACTGAAAAGTTTTGAAAAGAACTTTATGTAAATAAATAGTTAACTTGGATTAACTTTTAAAAAGGTAGACAACATAATTATTTTGTAATTTGGTAGATTTGCTCTTAACAGATAAAGATATTTGTTTTTTAGGCTCATTTCAATGACGATATTGTTAAACTAATAAGCTAGTCTGTATTTTCTGTATGGTTGAGTTAAGCAGCAAAAATCAAGATGTGGAAATCTTTCAGGAAGAAGGGTCTTTGAACTGTTGTTCCCTCTGTGGGTAATTAGATATGGAATTTTTAATAAGCACTGATATGTGATTTTAAAAGGTCAAGTGAGATCTCAGGGATTGAAAAGTTTGGCAAAAACGTTATATAAATAAATAGTTAATTTGGATCAATTGTTAAGAAGGCAGACAGAACAATTATTTAGTAATCTGGTAGATCTGCTCTTAGTATGTTTGTTTGGAGAAACTGTCTATACTGAGACAGATAAACTATTATGTCTTATCTTTACTTTTATTTTTCTCCCTATGTTCTATGACATTTTAAATTGTTTTTTTCCTCTTTCTTTCTGTTTGAATTAAGTTAGTTAGAAGGATAAAGATATTCGTTTCATATGCTTATTTTAATGACGATAAGTTTAGCCAGCCAGTTCTGTGTTGAGACGACTTTGACTCTTTTATACTTATATGTGCTGAAGAAGAATTGTTTAGACTTGTATTTTTAGTAACAGTTTAATAAAAAATCTATAATGAAAGATAAAGATGGTAAAATATATGGGGAGAACCTCATGCAGGTAGAAAGAATTGGGTATTTCACTTGGAGGTAGAATTGTAACTCACATATTTGCATTTCTCTTTGTTTATGTTTTTTCCACTTTGTATCCACCCCTTCCCCTCTGTAATGTATCTATGCTTGTGCCTTTTCTCTTTGTAGTTAAGATCAATAAAAATTATAAAATTGGTAAAATAATTCAAGATGAGAAAAATAGAGGAAGTTTGGCAGTACCAAATATCAGGTTATATTGTCAAGCAGAAGCACTAGTTTGGCTATCAGAATGGATTATAAATCCAGATGAGAGGAATAGTAAATTGGAAATAGCAGATACAAGTGAAGGAATTAACAGATACTTATGGATCAAGAAGTCATTAAAAGCTATTCAGAATCAAGATGGTAGTCATACAGTGAGAGATGGACTACTGAGAATATTGTTTCAGTGCAAAAACAGAATAAGTCCACCTACCTTGCCATTGGCATCTCCAATCAATGTCTACTGTGATGCAAGTACCGGTGGGGGGCGGGGGGGATGACCATTTACTCTAATGATTACATGATAAGACATGGAAGACTAAAATCTTAGCAAGATATACAAAGTGAAGAAAAGAATATTCAGTGGTTGACATATCATCAAATGGCATCAAAATATAAAGAATTAATTTCAAAAGAAGGAGGCCATCTAAGACAGAAAAAGGCTTATGAACAACTGATCACTGGTGACCTAAAACATCTATTAGGAAAAACGTATAAAATGCTTTTGCAATATGAAACAGAACAAGGAATTACTGTATGATCAAATGGATGAAGAACTTTGGAGAGAATAGTTCAATGAGCCAGTGGAGAAACTTGCAGATAAAAAAAATAAAGTTCATTGACTCTCAAACCCTAAGAGAGAACTGGTATAAAATGTTCTTTAAATGGTACATCACACTCAAAGAAATTGAAAAACCTAACAAGAGCTGCAATGCCAGATGTTGGAATGCAAGAGTACATTCTATCATATGTGGTGGTCCTGCAACAAAGCCAAAAAAATTGGATAAAGATTCATGAAGAAGTATAAAAGATATTAAAAGTTAACATCCCGATGAATTAAAAAATGCTACTAAATATATTACCATCTAATGTACCAAAAGTTCATAATGAACTATTTAATACATGGTGACAGCAGCAAGAGTGGTATATGCATCTAAATGGAAAGCTGAAATATGCCCAGAATTGATTGACTGGGAAAATAAATTAACTGATTATATGACAATTGCAAAGCTAACATCTTACTTGCACAACAGACTAGAATCCAAATTTTAAGAAAAATTGAATTGATTTTTTTTTTCATATATTGATCAAAATTACATCGGAAAGCTTTAAAGATATAAATAAGAATAAAATGATAAAGTCCAGAAGGATTAAGAGACAGAATATTTTTTTTACATAACAAGTTTTATTGGATTTTAAAGTAGGAGGGGAAAGGAAAGGGGGGAAAGGGGAACAAAGGGGTAAAAACAATACATAGTAAATAACCTGTTTCTGCTATTCCAATTTCCTAATTCTAATATAATATATAATTCTATTCTAATATAGATTTAAAGAATGTTACATGTTGTCCACATATCTTCTAAATTACATCATAATGCCTGCTAATTATAATTATTGCCTTTGAACATAGCCTTCTTCAGTATATACCTACCATACCATTAGACATTTAAACCTTTCTATATAGGATTAAGAGACACTTTTTTTTGGTCTGGTCCACATACAATGACATTTTCTGATTAAGAGACAGAATTGAGCAACATATGTTTAAAATATTTATGTTTACTATCACCCAAGGTCAGAAATGTTAAATTGTTAGGAATGAAAATGTCATTGTATGTGGACCAGACTATATATATATATATATATATATATATATATATATATATATATATATATATAGCTTTATCGATAGAAAAATGTTATTAGTTACAATTTAGCTGACAATATTGATGATTATAAATTATGGCTTTTCTCAGATTTTTATGCTTTTGTTGACCAAGATACGTTTATGTATAAATGGAGGAAAAAAACAAATCAACATTTTAGTTCAGGTACTTGAGATAAACATGTCTCAAATGAATATGACAGGTAACTGATGCATTAGTAAAGATGCAGATATATGAAGCAAAACTGACCAAAATTGAACCATTCACCCTTTCATTTTGATGTCTGCTGACAACTGCAAATAATATCAAATAGGAGTGTTGTTATGAATATTTTTTATTAATTTGGAAAACTAAGTGGTGGGCTATTCAAACTCCACTTGTATGTATGCCCATTTGCAATATAATATCAAGTACATTTATATCTCATTCTAGCTGGCAAATTCAATTATTTTGAATTTAAAATTTAAGGCTCAGATCCTCCACTGGCAGTGCTATTGGCTACTAACACTAGTATGCATATAAAACAAAAAGAATCTGTTTTAATGTAGTCTCTTTAAACTTCAGTCTTTTTAAAATGTATCATGCAAAATTACTAGAAATTGATTTTAAGGAGCACAGACTTAAAATTTTGATCATTGGTTGCTTATGAGTTGTTATTTGTATAAAATATTCATTTTATTTCAATAAAAAGATTACTATGACAAGGCTTTCATGGCTCTTTCTCCGACAGTTCCGCTGCAAAACTGACAAATGTATTCCATTCTGGTGGAAATGTGACACTGTAGATGACTGTGGGGATGGATCAGATGAACCTGAAGAATGTCGTAAGTGTGTATAGTATTTTAAACATGCTGTATGGTAGAAATTACTTTGTTGTCCGGATTTAGTGTCATCTGCAAACTTGGCCACTTCACTGCTTACTCCCAACTCCAAATCATTTATGAACAAGTTAAAGAGCATGGGACCCAGTACTGAGCCCTGCGGCATCCCACTGCTTACCGTCCTCCACTGCGAAGATATATATATGATTAACATGTGGAATTCACTGCCACAGGAGGTGGTAGCAGCTACAAGCATAGCCATCAGTGGCTATTAGCCACAGTGTGTGTGTGTGTGTGTGCATACATTTTTGGCCACTGTGTGACACAGTGTTGGATTGGATGGGCCATTGGCCTAATCCAACATGGCTTCTCTTATGTTCTTAGGGTATAATGGAGAATTGATCTGTAGGTATCTGGGGCTCTAGGTTAGTTCTATTTTGAGGCAGAGACATCATGGCCAGAATGAAATAAAAAGACAGAAAGATAGAAATACAGAGAAAGAATGAGAGAAAGAACAGAAGGGAGGTAAAAAAAAGAGGGGGGAAGGAGTGAAAGAAAGAAAAATGAGACAGAAGATAGAATGAAAGAAAAAGACAAAGGCTATTGCTCCAGATCTAGTGGGCACTGCATCTGCCTGCTACAAACTCGCATCATCCGGACCTGGTGACTTATTAGTTTTTAATTCGTCAATCAGTTGTAGGACCTCCTATCTTGTCACCTCAATTTGACTCAGGTCTTTCGACACCCCTTCCAAAATTAGTGGTTCTGGAGTGGGCAAACACTTCTCATCTTCCACAGTGAAGACGGAGGCAAAAAATGCATTCAGCTTCTCAGCCATTTCCCTATCCTCCAGTAATCCTTTTACCCCTTGGTAATCCTTTTACCCCTTGGTATAGTGGTTTTACAGTCTTTCATTCATTCAGATCTGGATCTCTTATTTCATCACCTTTTATCTTTTTTTTTGTTTACGTGGACTGAATTAGAGGAAATTAAATGTAGTCCCCTGTGCAAGCACCAGTCGTTTCCGACTCTGAGGTGACGTCACATCACGACATTTTCATGGCAGACTTTTTAAAAGATGGTTTGCCATTGCCTTCCCCAGTCTACACTTTCCCCCCAGCAAGCTGGGTACTCATTTTACTGACCGCTGAAGGATGGAAGGCTAAGTCAGCCTTGTGTCAAGCATGCGGTTTCAAAGAACAAGTCAAGTGGGTACAAAACTACATTTATTGATAGACCGATATGCTCTCCTGGTACAGGTTCTTGAGAGTGATACTAGAAATACATTGATACAATTCTTTTAAGACATACTTCAAAGGATTCCCAAGGGAGGGGGTGAGGGATGCTCTCTAACACATAAACTATCATAAATGTCTACAATCTCACAACGTTATCAGTGTCTTGTCCTTGCTTTCCCCAGATGTCTCACACTCCCAGGCAGGAATGTATGGGAAGGTACTGATTATTCTTTCTCTTACTAGTTTCATTTCTCATTACTCTACTTCACAAGCAATAAAGCTAGATGGGGGAAGGGGGGAAAGTAACAGAGCCAAAGTACCTTGGTCCTCCATGATGTTTCACAGACCAGCTTTATGGAGGACCCTAAAACAATTAATTACCATTGGAATTTTACCATGCTTGACACCTTGAGCCTGAACCCAGTTTCCGCTGGGATCAAACTCAGGTCGTGAGCAGAGCTTGGACTGCAGTACTGCAGCTTTACCACTCTGTGCTAGAGGAAATTAGCTACTCTTAAATGTCTTCATTCCATAGGAATTTAATCTGTGACATTTCTGCCAAATCTTGGAATGTTTCTGAAATCAATGGCCTCAGACTAGAGTAACTGGATTAGTTTGCATCAAAAGTGCTTTATCCTGCTGCAGGAGGAATTAAGCAAAATTACTGTAGAGTTTGCAGAAAGGCTTTCTTACTTCAGAAGGAATGGCATCCTCACTTCTGATAACCTACTTAAAGAAAAATAGGAGTCGTGTTTATTTCAGAGTGGAGAGAAGCTTCACAAATCTTCAGTTTTGAAGGCACTATCAGAAACATATTTTCTTAAATGTTTTTCATTTATTATTTTCTTATTTAAAACTTTTGTCAGCAGCCTTTCTGTCTTGTGGAATTTAAGGTGACCTGCATTGTAATTGAAACAATTACAATATACAGGATACAATCCAGGATATATAGCAGAGATAGATTATACATTATATATAGATTATCATTAAATGTGCTTTGTATAGATTAGTGGATTGGTTCCTTTAAAATATATTGTATTTATTTCAATGCATTGTATCTATTTCAATCTATTTCAATAAAACTAATGTGACTTAAAGCTAACTTAATTAGGATGAGACTTTTTTGCCATTAATTTGCAGACAATTTATGGCAACCCTCTAGGGTTTTCAAGGCAAGAGAAAGTCAGAATAGAGGAGTGCATTAGGATTTACCTGATCCAAAAGTATACCCAAAAATACCTTGTTGGTATTTTGAGGTATATTTTAGCATCCCAAATGTATCTGAAATTTTTGAGGAGAACTAGAAAAAAATCCCCAAAAATAGTACAGATATATTTGGGAATTATTGGCAAACCCGAAAAAAACAGCTAAAGAACTGAGCTGGAGCAGATCACTTCCCACCATTCAGCTATTCTCAAGCTTTCTTCTGCAGTCCCTTTAAACTGCAAAACTGCAGACTGCGCAAAAGAGTCCAAGCTGAGCTGCCTCTCTGATGTTTTTTGTAGCTTTGCTGCTGCTTTTATTCACTGTATTTTTCTGGACCCCCAACAATTCAGGATTTCCAAAAGATCCTGGATCTGAATACTGGTATTGGGATCTGAATTTTTTGAAAAATCCCCCCAATTTTTCTGGTCCAATAGACCTGAACCAAAAAATAATGAGGGGCAAAATGCACACCCCTAATTCAGTAGTGGTTTGCCATTGCCTGGCTCTGTGTAGTGACCCTGATATTCCTTGATGATCTCCCATCCAAATACTGACCAGGGCCAAACCTGCTTCGTTTCTGAGATCTGAAGATCGGTCTAGCCAGGACTGTCTCACTCAGGGCTAACCTAATTGGGCTAAGGCATTGGCCTTATAATTTTAGATTCATTAAGCAGAGACTCTTAGATTTAGAAGCTCATAAATTGTGTCCTGCCCAATCTTATACTTGCTCTCCTGCTTCACTCGGACTTGATCAGTCTGCCAGGAAAATGGCTAAATATTTATTTGAACTTGATAACCTGCAACATCAGAGAGCTTTTATGCTGACTACGAGGAATACATTTCCCTCCAATGTTCTCTGTGGGAGATTTCTTCAAGTCCCTTATAGAGAGAGATGTTGTCCAAGCAGGTCAAGCTTGCCTGATTTCATCCAGCACATTTTATTGAACTACCAGCTGTATACAAATCTCCGGAAGGTTGTTAGATAGTTTTTCCTTACCATCTTATAATCGAGCAGATAGGGTTGATTGCCGTTTCCAGCTAAATGGCGCAATAACAGATATCATAAGAGCTGTTGCCAAATTCTTGGCTGAAATTGTCAAAAATGATCTCAAGTGAGCTTCAGTGTGATTCTTAATCTTATTTTAGCCTTTTATGCTTTGAACGGATATATTGGATTGCTTGTTGTCTAGCTGACAAGTTTCTGTGTGTTTCTTTTTGTTATGCCAATAAAGGTATGATTGATATTGATTGAATTGGGCTAAGGCATAGGTACATTTCAATTTAAGTAAGTAAAATTATTAATATAAATATACATTGAAAAATCCATCACATTTTCCTTTTCCTTTCAACAGTATCCCTTTTTTGGCTCTACATCTTATAAATTGTTTTACTTTTGAATCATGAGTCTTTATGTACAATATATTGCTTGACCACTGAAGAAAACCTACTTCGGCTAAAATGCTTCAGTCACAGTAATTCCCACTTGTGTATATTGTATTTTTATTCTGTATTGAGGCCACAGTTGGCCCCATAAATGTTCTTAGCCTGTTGACAATAAACATATGTATTTTTGATATTGCTTAGGTTACTTATATTGTTTTTAATAACTAGCCCTATACTTGGTTCGTAACTAATCTTTTTGGTTCTTGATGTATTTAAATTTCATCAGTAAACAAAAAAGCCATCTTGGCAGCATTTTTTTTCTTATGGAATTTAGAGCACAAATACCATCAAGTTATTTGAACTCATTACTTTTCATTTTATGATTCAATAACTTGTTTCATTTTACAGCTGAATTTAAATGTCAGCCAGGCCGTTTTCAGTGTGGAACTGGACTCTGTGTTTTACCAGCTTTTATATGTGATGGAGAAAATGACTGTGGGGACCACTCTGACGAGCTCAATTGTGGTAGGTCATGATATGACAGCTACAAAACCCCACATCATTCCAGGAAGTTTCTCTATTGGTATAAGAACAGGAAACATGAATGTGATAAGTTGCTCTCAAGTACCCCTATACTGTTGATGGCTCTCACGGGAACCTGCTTGTTTATGTAAATGCTTCTGGCTAGCAGAAAGCAGTCAAAGAAAGGGCCATCTCATGTCTAGGCAGAATGTGACACCTAGGAGGTGACAAAGACTTGGGGATGCCAAATGCTAGACTGTATCTCTTCCTGGGAAGGACAGGAAGAAAAAGTCTGATCCACAAAGAAGAGGGCAAACAGAGCAGTTAAATTCCACAGACACAAAGGAAACAAGGTCTGGAATTTTAATTAGTTAACTGGTTTGTTTGATTTTATGTTTAGTTAGTTGTTTTAGAATGATGTAATCTGTTTTATTGATGTGACCTGCCCTAAGCCCATTTGGGAAGGGCAGGACAGAAATGTGAATAGATAAATAATTGAGTGATTCCACCTGGGGACAAATTTTAGGAAGGAACTTTCATACCTGGATTCCTTCTTGTTGGTTGCCTTCACCACATTGATCTAAGTGCAGGCAGTCTGACAGAGGCTTATGATAATAGATGACTGATAGAATTCTTTAACTTTAAGGTTAAAGAGACTATCCTATAATAAGTCAGGGTATGTTTAGCCAAAGGACAGAACTGTGCGTCTGCACCTTTACTTTGTAAGCATGCTCAGTTCACTGCTGTGCCGAATATGTGGCAATGTAGAGAGAGGGCTAGATGGACTGGCCTTCTTAACAGGAAAAAAAACCTAATTGACCAGGCGGTGGCAGCAGAGATGCCCAGAGAGAAGCAGGGAACCCCCCTCTGGAAGTTCAGTGGTTTTAGGAGAGCAGTGCATCAACAGATGGAGACCTGGAACACCCACTAAGCGCCTTAAGCTTCCAGAGGGCCCAAAGTGAAACAGTGCTCATGGTTCAGCCAGTTCTGTGATATCTGCTATTGTATGTATCCAATTATTTTTATTGTTCAGATATCTGAGTTAATTTGACTGGTCACCTTACTCCAAAAACATTAGGTTCAACTTTTGTATGAGTGTTTAAGACAGGAGTCCACAAAATTTTGAAACTATGGGAACTTTTAGGATTTTAAGAACATGTAGTGAGTGCCACCATAAAAAGCCTATTATGGAGGCTGAGTCCAGTCACAAAACATTGGGATGTGCCAATCCAAGCATTCTACCATAATGTGGACTACTTTCTTCTGCTAACACAAAGGTGATGGCTCCCATGGTCTTATTAAGCACCTCTTGCACAAATGAAGTGAAGAAAAGATGATATTACTTTCAGGAAGTGAGTACCAACAAACACATTGGTGAATGCTATTGGAACGATGGGTTCCATGTTAGGGATCTCTGGTTTGAGGGTGTTGCTTTTGGTTCCGATTTGCAAAAAAAATCCCAAACACTTCTGACATGCTACTCCTGGAAGTCCTGGTTTCCCAGAAGTAGCATTTTAGAGGACATTTTTTGGTCACTCAGAAAGGAGAGAGTGAGAAAATTTCACTCTGTTGGCCAAAATTGTCATTAGGACATTTTGTTAATAACATCATATGGTGGACAATAATGGTTTCTGGAAACTATGAAAGTAAGAGGAAAAAGCAACAGCAGATCAGAAAGATTATGATACTTTTGAAATGCTTATGGCGAAATTAAATTAACATTCATTGGTGCAGTATGCTCAGCCAAACCACAAACAAGTGGTTATTTCTTCAAATGATCAATATATTTATACTGCAGTTTAAAAAATACATAGTAACAGCTATTTAATATTTAATACCACAAAGTGTAGGTAGAATATACAGTGTAAATATGGCTGCTGCACACAAGTAGAATTGCATACGCTTTGCACACTGGTATATGTTTAAAGGGCAGAAGAATCTATTCAAATATCAATTCAGGGATACATTTTTTTTAAAAAAAATAAGTGCAGTACTAGCAACCCACTATCACTTGTCAGGGGAGATTATTCCACCAATGAAAGACTGCACTTTTTCATCTGCACAGTCCCACTCCTGGCTGCTGTTCCTCTTCTAGTGTTGTATGATTTTAGATTGTTCAGATCTTGAAAGCTGCTTTGAGTCCTGCTTTGCAGGAAAAAAGCATGATTAAGAACATTAAATAAATTTAAAAACCCAGTAACCTATTATAAATACTGTATAAAATGATTTTAGGACTACAGTAAAAGAGTGGTTGGTCAAAGATAGACACGCAGTGACCACATTGATAGACAATGTTTGTTTAAATTAGTATTTATTTATTACTTATAGAAAACATATTCATGCTGCCTTTCCACCCAATAAAAACATACCCAATTAAAATAAACAAGCAAACAGCACTAAAAAGAGGACCAAACTGGAGGCATGCCAGACAAAACAAAAAAGTCTTCACCTTCTAGTGAATAACAACAATAGAGGGAGACATGAATTTGCACCCCCAGTCGGGATAAAGAGGCTGACGCATAATTATTGGGAAACGAGCCACTTTATTAACTTCAAAATTAACATGGCAAGGTAAAACAGCTATTGGACAGCCCTGGGGTCTTCCACCGACCCCGCCAAGTCCAACAACCCTGCCCCCAGCACGAGCCAAACAAATGTGGCTAGCGCCGGGCCGGCAGGCCACCAATTGTCCTCCCCTTACACTTCAGCCCCGATCACCAGAAGGAGGCGAATAAGAGGAGGCATGAATACGATCCGCATTATACGACATTGAGCCGAAAAGCCCATCTGCCGTTCCTGCGGATCGGCTGCACTAAACAGGTGCAGAGGCCTGGGTGCTCACCAGCAAGGTATAAACCCCTTGTTCCTTCTGCCACCGCCAATGCCAAGCCTCTGCTTAGGCATTCGCGCCCCCCGGGTGGCCAAGAGCTGCCCGCAGACCTTGCCGCAAGTCACTCAAAAAGGCCCGATTCACCGTGTCCGACAGATGGACTCCATCTGACCGGTACAACTCAACCATATCCACCCTAATCCCAGGATGGGGAAGGAAGGTACCCAGACCCCCTTCCAAGGCCTTCCTCAGGGCCTGATCTGCCTTCCTTCGGGCCCGCTCAATCCCCGCTGGGTCCCAAGTGGCTTGCCAGACTCTCCGTGGCAGGATAGCAGACCAAATCAGGCGAACTCCAGGCCACCTCCGCACGATGGCCCGAAGATCCGCCACTGCCTGCAAGGTCAGGGCCTTCCCCTTCATCAAACCCAGATCATTACCCCCCAGGTGAATGTGAGGTGGGGAACCGACCCTTCCCAAAAACAGCAAAGGCAGAAGCCCTGGCCATTTTAGCCCCCGTTGCCCCTGCCATTCAACAATAGCCCACTCACTCAGCCCCAACTGTGAGCCGACTGGCAATCTCATCGCAAAGTGAGCGGCCCAGAATATCATACTGTGCCCGCTTATGAGGATCCGCAGCCTCCCCTGACGAGCCACAGCACCTGGAATGAAACAACAATTAACAACTGAACATCAACTTGACATGACATAACCATTAACTCACGGCCCTTCAGGGAAACAACAATGGATGCACATAGGCACGGTAAGCAACCGAGAGCCAATGTCCCACCCGTTGGATGGCCGGTCCAGGATAGCCCATTGCTGCCGCAGTCGACGCAGCCCCAATTCGGAAGGAATGGGTCCCGAACTTAAATCTCCCCAATCCTAACTTATCCAGTGCCCATGTTGTCACTGCCCAAAATTAATACTTGGTGAGGGGGACCCCCCTGTATGGCAGAAAAACAGCCTATGGGCATTCCCTCGGACAGCCATGTACTGCTGTAACACTTGCACTGGACATAAACCAGCCTCCTCACAAGGACCGAGCATAACCATGGTGCCCTTCTGCTTTTGGTCTGTTTTGGATCACCAGACTCGCCATAACATGTGTCCGCCCTCGAATGTTACATCGCTCCGTGACAGCCTCACCAGTTCACATACCCTTAAAGCACCAAAAAATGCTGTAAGTGCCGTTGCGTGAAACAACACAACTTCATAATCTGAACTGCACACCTCCAGCCAAGTGCTACTCAACCCTCTAAGTATAGAAGGGGAAATGGGCTGCCGGACATCTGCCCGCACCCCACATTCCCTAGACCAGCCTTCGAGCATCTTCTTCACCCTGAAATCTTCTAGAGCCGTCGGGTACCCCTGTGCCTTACTAATAAAAGCTAAAGCAGCCAACTGACCCGGATAGATTTAACCACTAGTCCTCTGCTTTTTTGTTGCACACAAAACTGCATCAGGTGTGAGACTGGGATGGGCCAGCTATCCCCCAGCCCCACAGAATTCCTAAATACCCTAAACTGTAAGGCTGCACGTTCATAAGCTTTCCGGGTACTCGGGGCCAATGCTAAAAGAATTTCCCTACCGGCTTCTGACTGCCAAGCTGCCACAGGTCCCAAAGCATCCGAACCGGGTGAGGATCGGCCTTCGGGGACAACTGACAAAAGCGCTCCATCTGTCAGCGAGACAGAGCGTCCGCCACCCCGTTATTGACCCCTGGCACGTGCTTAGCTAAAAACAAAATATTTAAACGAAGGCAGCGTAGCGTGAAAACCCTAACTAGGTTAATCACTGGTGTGGACTTGGAGGACAAGGAGTTAATGACATGCACCACTGCCAAGTTGTCACACCAAAAGTGCACAACTTGGTTGGCCAACTGTTCCCCCCATATACAGACTGCCACCACGATTGGAAAAAACTCCAAAAAAGTCAAGTTCCTGCAGATGCCGCTGACTTGACAATCTTTAGGCCACTTTTCAGCGCACCAATGCCCCCTAAACAAAACCCCAAAACCGGTAGAACCTGCAGTGTCCAAGGATTTCTGGATGTCGGCCGTGACCTTCATATCCTCCCGCCAAAAGGATACCCCATTAAATGACTCCAGGAAGCTCTCCCAGACCTCCAAATCACTGCTCATGCTAGACGTTATGCGCACTCTGTGATGAGGTAAACACAGGGACCCCATGGCATCACAAAGGCGCCAAAGGAATGCCCTGCCTGGCGCTACTACTCTACAGGCAAAATTGAGATGTCCTACGAGTTGCTGCAGCTCTAAAAGTGACACCTTATGTTTTTGCTTCAATGCTGCTAGCCTTTCCCTAAGCTGCTGAACCTTTTCAACTGGCAGCCGAGAAGCTTGCTGGAAGGTATCAAACTCGATACCCAAAAATGTAAGCTGTGTAGCAGGGCCCTCCGTCTTCTCATGTGCCAATGGCACATCGAGCTCATCCGCCAGCTTCATGAAAAGCTCCAATAGCTTGGCACAATGCCCAGTCCCTGCCGCGCCCACAAACAGAAAGTCATCTAAATAATGAACTGTCTCCCCATGCCCAGATCTATCCTTCAGCAGCCATTCCAAGAAGGAACTAAACTGCTCGAAGGCAGTGCAGGATACAGAGCACCCCATCGGTAAAGCTCTATCCATACAATACTTTCCTTCAAACTTAAACCCCAACAGCTCAAAGTCATCAGGGTGCACTGGTAACAGACGAAATGCCGACTTAATGTCGCATTTGGCCATTTCTGCGCCCAGCTCGCACCCCCTCACAACCTTGACCGCCTGGTCAAAAGAAGTGTATCTTACTGAACAAAGGTGGTCGGGAATTCCATCATTCACCGACCCCCCACTGGGATATGAATAAGGTGATGAATCAACCTATATTCACCCGCTGCCTTCTTAGGAACCACTCCCAATGGGGAAACCCTCAAACATGGAACTGGAGAGGCTTCGAAAGGACCAATAACTCGCCCTTCCGAACATTCCTTTGCTATCTTTGCTCTAACAACATGTTCCAGCCATACAATGGAACGAAAGTTGGATTCCCTACAGGGCGTCCTAGGCCCCTGAAATGGGATCCTAAACCCTGAACTGAAGCCATCCCACAAATAGTTTCTGTCAGCAACCCTGGGATAACCTTCCAGGAAGCGCCTAAGAACTCTCAGTAGAATGGGACTGGGACCCTTTACCAGGTGCCTAAGAATTACCCCCTCCCCCGGGGTGCTTTGACCCCCCCCTTTTTGTTTGGCTTTACTGCATGCCGAAAATGCATGGGGGCCACCACATAACGGGCACTCATGCCTGAATTTACATGCTTTCCGTGAGCACACTCCTTGAGACGTGAACTCCCAACATAGCAGCCGGGGTTGAACCAGCTGACCTGCCGTGGAGCGGGCTGTTGAGGTACCTGGCTGTCTATGCACTAAATGCCCGCTATCGACCCTATCACCCAAATTGGGCTTAGCTGGGGCCATCAGCTGCAATCACAACTGCTGACTGATTTGGTCCCATGGCAACATCGGATTAATTGCTGCTCTCATCCTGAAAGTTTCATTGTATTGTAACCAGGCCGCCCCCGCAACAATACTGAAACAATGGTGCGGCCCTACCTGGCTGTGCCCTTGCAATCACTCCTGCATATATGAGAAAACCTGGCAGCCAATTGGCCCAGGTCCTGTCAACCTTCCTACGCCTGAGCTTCTCCTTCTCCTTTTGCAGCCCGGCCGGGGTGGGGCCGAATTCCCTGAGAAGCGAGTTCCAAAGTTTTAGTGTCATGAAAGAGAAGACCCCTTTCTGGTGTCCCCACCACTTGTCTAGCTCAGATGGTGGGGCCAACCAAAGCAGGGCCTCTGAGGATGACTGGGGTGAGCAAATGGGTTCATATGGGAGAAGGTGATTTTAAAATATATTGATCCCAGACCACACAGGACTTTAAAGGTAAATACCAGCACCTTGAATTGAGCCTGGAAGAAAACTGGAAGCCAGTGTAGGTAGAACAAGATAGGAATCATATGGTCTCTACAACCCACTTCAATCAACATTCTGGTCACTGTATTCTGTACCAAATGTAGGTTTCAAGTAGTCTTTAAGAACAGCCCCACATACAGCATATTGCAGCAATCTAATCTTGATGCTACTAGGGTATGGACCACAAGTGGAAAGATATTTCCTGTCCAGGAATGGCTGCATCTGGATCAACAGCCAAAGCTGATGAAAGGCACCTGTGGTCACTGCTGCCTCCATTTTACTGGGTGAAAAGGCAACCTGCTCTTTTAAAGGGAGTACAACGTCATCCAGAACAGGGGATAACCCATTTTCTGGGTCAGACCTTCCACTCATTGGTAGCACCTAAATTTTGTCAGGATTAAGTTTTATCATCCATTCCAAAACTGCCTCCAGGAAGTTGTTCAAAATTTCCAGAGTCTTCCTGGGATCTGCTGGAGTAATGAGATAGAGGTGAGTGTCATCTGCATATTGGTGGCAGCTCAGCTTAAATCTTCAGATGACCTCCCCCAGCTGTTGAAACACATGTTGAAAAGCCTGAAGAACAAGATGGAACCTTGGGGGACCCCATAGGATAAAGACAAAGTAGCAGTCCCACAGCAATATCTGAAATCTAACCTCAAGGTAGGACCAGAACCACCACAAAACTCTGTTTCTCAATCCCAGTCTTGAAAGGTGATCCTGAAGGATAACATGAACAATGGTACCAAAAGCTGCTAAAAGGTCCAGGAGAATTAGCAGGGTCAGACTTGCTCTGTCCATCGTCTGTGCTTGTCATTCACCAGGGCAACCAAAGCGTTGTAGTTCCATAGTTAGGCCTGAAACCAGATTTGGATGATTCTAAACAATTATTAATCAAATTAAATCATATAAATAAAACTCATCTGATTTTTTTTGATCATTTTTTTCCCCCAGATACACATGTTTGCCTGTCTGGTCAATTCAAGTGCACAAAGACTCAAAAGTGCATTCCAGTAAATTTTAGGTGTAACGGGCATGATGATTGTGGTGATGGAGAAGATGAAAGAGATTGTCGTAAGTAGCTCCTAAACAAATTTAGCACCTATGTACTAAGAGGATGTGTGCTCTTATGGATCTATCACATTTTATAAAAATTAAAACAGGGAAAAGAGTGATTACCAAAAGGATTCCTAGGAATCTTGATTTACTTTTGTAAAATTGTTTATTAAAGCTGAAATTATTAATTGTAGTTATTCAATGTTTTCCATATCTATTAGTTTTCATAGGAAATATATTAACATTTGTAACATTTGTTTACACCAAGGTGGGAAGAATTTTGGCTTGCAGTTTTTCTTGGTTCCTGCTCTCTTGGCCTCCAGAGGCAGACCATGTCTTCACCACCCTGAAAACCTGCTTCACTACCAAGCCGCTCGTGCGTTACCCAGACCCACATCCAGGGCCAGCTCGCCCACTAGGCAAACTAGGCAGTTGCCTAGTGCACCAATAGGCCGGGGGCAGCAAATTGGGCTCTTCTCCCCCCCCTCCGGTGCCCCAGGCAAGTGCTTAGTTTGCTTCCCTCCCTGCCACTGCCATGGCCACCACTAGCCTCCTCCTGGCCACTACTGCCCCCTTCGGGCTGCTGCTGCCCCCCTGCCACCACCATTTGGCACTCTGCTTGCCTGCCTGCCACCACTGCAGCAGCAGCGCTCCATTTGCTCCCTTCCCCCTGCTTGCTGTGGCTAAATGTAAGCTCTGCCAAATTCACAGCCTGCGCCTGCGCATTTTGTCTCTTAACAAAATGTGCAGGCACAGGCTGCGAAGCCAGCAGAGCTTACTTTTAGCTGTGGCGACCAGGGGGAAGGGAGTGAGTGGAGCGCTGCTGCTGTAGTGGTGGTGGGTAGGTGAGCGCCATGCCGGAGGGGGAGGGCGGAGCGCCGCACCAGGGGGGGCACCAGAGGGCCACCTGCCCAGGGCGCTATTCGTCCTAGATCCGCCCCTGCCCGCAGCTGCCATTCACCGTGGAGACCAATGCCTCCAGCGTGGCCCTAGGTTCAGTGCTGTCCCAGCATGAGGACCCCTCCCAGCCACTGCAACCCTGCGCTTACTACTCACATCAGCTGATGCCCACAGAATGCAACTACACCATCTGGGAGTGGGAACTCCTGGCCATCAAGACTGCCTTCGAGGTTTTGAGGCATCACCTCAAAGGGGCCCACTACCCCGTCCAAGTCCTGACTGATCACTGGAACCTGAAAAATCTGCAGACTACACGATGCCTCACCCAGCATCAGATCCGGTAGTCCCTCTTCTTTCCCCAGTTTGACTTCTGGATCACCTACATCCCACAGAACCAGAACCAGAAAGCAGATGCCCCCTTCTGAAAACCAGAGTATGCAGCGCCTCTGACTGAAGAGACCCCAGCTGGACTCATCCTTACACCCTCGGTCTTTGCTGCCACCTCAACCACTTGACCTTGGCTGTGAACATACAGGACAGCCAGGCCCAAGAACCCTGGACCCAGCAACGCCTCCAGGAAGTGCAAGATGACCCTGCCAAGGACCTCTCTACCCACCAAGGTCTCCTACTGCACTGTGGGCCCCTATACATGCCTCTGGGGCCTTCCAGGCTGACTTGACCCATGACTCTCCTCCTGCGAGGCACTTTGGCCAACACAAGATCCTGCATCTCATGATGCCCTTTGGGAGTTCTGGTGGCCCTGCATCCACACCTACAGGACCCGCTATGTCAGTTCCTGTGAGGTCTGCTGTCGGGCCAAGGATGAACTGACCAAGCCCCCGGGGCTTCTGCATCTCCTACCCTACACCTACAGGACCCCGGGACACTGAGCTCCCCCGGTCCAACGGGCATATTTGCATCCTGGTGATGGTGGAACTGTTCACCAAAATGCCTCACTTTGTTCCATGTCCCAGGCCTCCCACAGCTCCTGAAACAGCTCCAGTTCTACCTTTAGCACATCTTTCGACTGCATGGGCTCCTGGAACACTGGATCTCAGACCGTGGCCCCCAGTTTACCTCCCAATTCTGGCAAGGCCTGCATTCCAGCTTAGGCACCCAGGTGCATTTGTCCTCAGCATAAAATCCCCAAATGGACGGGCAGACTGAACACACTAACGCCACGCTGGAACAATACCTGCATTGCTACACCTGCTACTAGCAGGATGACTGGGCCGCCTTGCTACCTCTGGCCGAGTTTTCCTACAACAACGCCATGCACTCGTCCATGCAACAGACCCCGTTTGCAGCCACCTATGGGTACCACCCTCGCTTCTTCCCAGTGGTTCTGTCCCCCACAGCAGTCCCTGATGCGGATGCTCACTTGCAGGAACTCTGGGTCCTCCAGGACTTGCTCTGAGAGCAACTCCAACAGGCCAAAGAAGCATACAAGATAGCAACTGACTGGAAGCGACAGGTGGGGCCACCACTGAAGCCTGAGGACCACGTCTGGCTCTCCACCCACTACCTGCGTTGTCCAGTCTCACAAGCTGGACCTTTGCTTCGTGGGACCTTACCTGATCATGGACCAAATCCACTCTGTTGCTTTCTGCTACAGCTCCCAGCCACCGTCCGCATCCACCCAGTCTTCCAGTGGTCCCTCACTGTTCCTGCTGCACCACTGGATCCCATCTGACTGCCACCTCCAGCGCCGCCTCCACCCGTCCTGGTCAATGACAAGGAGGAATACAATGTCCACCAACTCCTGGACTCCCGAATCCAGTGCAAGGACCTCCAGTACCTTGTGGACTGGGAAGGCTATAGCCCCGAGGACCGTTCATGGGAACCTGCGGACAACCTACATGCCCCCGACCTCATGCAGCAGTTTCACATGGCCTACCCTGACTGGTCTGGCCCATCTGTGGAGGGGTCCTGCAGGGGAGATAGTGTCTTGAGCCCTGATGAGGAGGACCTGGAAGGGTTAACAGACCTGGAAGAGTTTCCAGCCAGCTTCTCAGCCGAACAACCAGCAGCTGGCCCATCAATCACTTTCCCCACATTCCAGGCACTAGTGTCAGCTGTTGACAATCAGTCTTCTCCAAGCTCTACCCCTCCCATCTCAAGAATTTGAAGCAGGCTCCAGAAAGAACTTTCAGAGCGAAGACATGAGGAACGCCGATGCTTCAGATCTCTCAGCCCTGAGTTCTAGCAGAGTTGCTGCCACCCGGGGAGCAGGCTGATTGAGGCTCCCATATAACTTCCACCCAGGACCTGGTAACCTTGTGGAAGCAACAAGTCTATTATCTAGCTTGCACACTACTCTCCTTACTGATCCTGACCTGCTTGAATTCCTTGGCACCCTGACCCTTTGGCTTTTGGACACTGACTTCTGATTCCAGTTTGCGATTTTGCTTTGATGACTTGGCTCCTGCTTGACTTCCTGGACTTTGACCTTGAACTGGCTTTGGACTCTCACCTGCCTGTGCCCTGAGAATGTGACACTTTCAAAGGCAGCTCAGTGGGTGCAGAAGGCTGCCAGGGGCTACCTTGCAACCAATTGAAGAGGAGTCCTTTACCCTTCCCCCCTCCACAGAGTGTAATGTCCCATGGTTGATGCTGGGGAAAATGCTCCTGTCCCCCATGCCAGCATGAAATGGGAGGGGACCACCTGGCTACCCAGGTCACCACTCAAGAGCTGTTAAAAGCAAGCACATGGCTGTCTGATCAGCTGGAGAGGCCCTTTAATTCCTATCTGTGCTCAGCATGCACATGGCCTGCCAATCAGCCTGTAATGTCCAGCATATTATGTGGTGGATTTAGGGCGGTGGAACCTTACTCCTGCTCTCTGCAACTCCAAACCCCAGCTGGTTGATGAAACAGGGGAAAGGCCAGGTGGTTGTAGGCCAGCAAAGTCCTCCACAGCCTGAGAAACCTGCCTGAAACTGAGTCTCTGCTGCGAGTTTCTCAGAACCCATACCAAGGCCCCTCTACCTTTAAGATGATCATACCACAAGCCCTCTCCACTATTTCCAACCACTTGACTGTCGTCTGGTCCAAAGATCACTGAGCCACCAGTCAGCTACTTGAAACCCTTTCTTTTTAAAAGAGGGTCCACAGCAGTAGTGTGAGGAACAAAGCCCCCCCCCCCAACTCCTTCCTGCCTGTTCCAACCACGAGGAGGGCTGTAGCGCATGGATGGCTGGAAAGAGAGCCAGAGAATGTTTGCCAGATCCAAGAAAGCTGTGGGAACCCGAGGGTGAGAATCGGGCAAATGGCAACCTAAATAGAGAAGGGGTGGACAGCTAAGGCCCCCAGGTCTGCCCCATTACCAGCTCACCTGATGTGACCAGTTCCCAGAATAGAGGGCATCCAGCTATCAATGCCACAGCCCAGCCCAGCCATGTGTCCTGAAGATGACAGCTGCATGACTGCCTCTCATTGTACCTCAAAGTCCACAAAAGTGGCATGGGGGTATAAGTCCCAGCCATACCATCTCAGGGCACTGGCTTTCAAATTCTGTTAAACCAGGAGACAGTATAAATCAAATACACAAAGAAGCCACCCATGCTTATAGAGGTCAAATAAGACATTTATCTGATTTTGAAATAATAATCGCCCAATGGAAAGGTCACACACTAGGACAAATCTACAAACTTTTCCTTCAATACAATACAGAAACTGAACAAGTTAAAAGGTGTAAGTTGACAGCTCTGAAATAATGTTTCATGAACTGTTCACATACATGTTGACTGCAGCTTGAATAGTATGGGCAACTCAGTGGAAAGCGGAAGAATACTCAACTAGTGAAAATTAGAAACACAAAATGAAAGACTAGGCTTATTATAGATAGACAGAAAATGGGTGATTTTTGCTTTGATCTGTATTGAAGTTATTGAAATGCTATTTTTTTGATTCATCAATATCTTTAAGATTATCAGTATGTTAAGCATAACCAGCATTATAAGTATTATAATTATATTTTGAAATAGTGATCTATATAATCTACTCTATTGCTATTTCTTTCTGAAATATCTTTAAAACGTATTGTCTGCCTTTTTATTATGGTTTGATAATTATAACTATATTATTAAGATATAAATATTCCAAAACAATGTAAACATTAGTTTAAACATTCAATATTTGATAGCTAATATAAAAATTAACTTCTGGGCCTTAATGACTAGTTTACATAATATATAAAGCATTAATTTCAATTTCAATTGAGAGGGAAAATATTTTTGAATAATGTGTATGTGTGTATTATTATTCAAAAATATTTATACACATATATATATTCTATACATGAAATTTTAAACACTCTATGTCCATTGCGTTGTTGATCATCCCTGTTATGTATATGCTAGATCTTTTATCAAATTGTTATTTCCCTGCTCCTTTTTCTTTCTCTACCCCTATTTCATTTATAAATAAAAAAACCCATTTGAAAACATACATAAATATAAAGACATATATTTTGAAGCAAAATTTCACACAGCTCTGTGCTCTAATTATAGGAATTTAATAGAAAAATAAAGTCACTGCACTGAAATAAGTATGAAAGCTTTAAACCTAATGTTAATGTTTTGAAAATCTTGGCTCAAAGCAGGAAATCCCGAGTGCAGACAGTTGGGAACTGTTGCTGTTCTCAACCAAATGCCTGTTGGAACATTTCTACCTTACATGTCCTGCTGGGCACAGATGGTATTCAACAGGGAGTTTCACTAAGTTGAGGTCTGGGCAGAAAACACCCTGGCTGTGGTTGAGGATAGCTGGATGTCTCTCAGGACAGAGACCACCAGCAGGTTCTTTTCTGCTGAGCACAGTGCTCTTCAGGTGATACACCAGGAGAGGAGGTCCCAAAGATACATGGCAAAACACCACGGTACACTGTCTTTTTGGTTCATTTTTTTGAGTAGCATTTTGATAATGTAGTAAGTAAAATATCAATTCTGCAAAATTTAGGGGGAAAAGTAGTTTTAAACAGTTGTGATTATTTTATCTTGAGCTTCTGAATTTTTGGAAACAGTTTCTGTACTTAAAAGAGCTAATTTTCTTTAAAGCGGAAAACAGCTGTTCTCCTGACCACTTCCAGTGTAAAACCACACAGCATTGTATTTCTAAACTGTGGGTATGTGATGAGGATCCAGATTGTGCAGATGGGTCTGATGAGGCAAATTGTGGTGAGTAAAAAAAGAACAATTATTTTATTAAGAATGTTTGATGACTGAACATATTAGTATCATAATTCTCAGTGTCATTATCTTCTATTGCTATCTTGACTTCTAATAGCTAACTAACTGTAGGTTAAAATCTCATTATTGAGCTTTTGATAAAACAATTTCGCCTTGCTTGTGTGGAATTCTGTTTTCTTTAAAAGAAACCATGTCATTGATCCTTCAAGGTACTTGAGATTCCCATCCTTGAGCTGGAAGACATAATTCAGTCTGTGATACTGCATAGACATTGTCTTCAGATTTTGATGCAATAATCCAAAGCAAGAGGTGTCAGTTATCAGAAACTGTTAAAATATTGCAAGAATGTGAATCTTTTAAGCATATTTTAAGGTTTTTGTTTTTGTAAAAAGGTGCAAGCACCAGTCATTTCTGACTCTGGGGTGACGTTGCATCGCTGGGCAGACTTTTTATGGGGTGGTTTGCCATTGCCTTCCCCAGTTATCTACACTTCCCCCCCCCCCCAGCAAGCTGGGTACTCATTTTACCACCCCCCAAACTAACAAACCACCTAGGGGTACCTGTTTTGGGGGACTGTAACTAAGCCCCCCCAAAATTCTCAATTATTACCAAATTTGGAGACCAGATAGAGGACAGGCCACTGTTGCCACAAGTTTGGTGTATCTAGCCCACTTGGAGGCCATTCTACCCCTTCCTGAACAAAATGAACCAACAAACCATGAATCGGTTTGGGAAATTGAAAAACATGAATCAACATGAACCAATGAATCAGATAACCAAATGAACTACTGTTTCCTAGTTTGGTGTAGTGGTTAAGTGTGCGGACTCTTATCTGGGAGAACCGGGTTTGATTCCCCACTCCTCCACTTGCACCTGCTGGAATGGCCTTGGGTCAGCCATAGCTCTGGCAGAGGTTGTCCTTGAAAGGGCAGCTGCTGTGAGAGCCCTCTCCAGCCCCACCCACCGCACAGGGTGTCTGTTGTGAGGGGAGAAGACATAGGAGATTGTAAGCCGCTTGGAGTTTCTGATTCAGGGAGAAGGGCGGGATATAAATCTGCAATTCTTCTTCTTCTTCTTCTTGCCCATCCCTAGTATGTGTGCTTTATTACAGAGAAAAAGACTTGTGGACCTCATGAATATCAGTGCAAAAACAGCAACTGCATTCCAGATCACTGGCGATGTGACAGCCAAAATGATTGTGGTGACAATTCTGATGAAGAAAACTGCAGTAAGTGATTTCTAATGTTATCAGATGGAAGTATATTCATACTATGAATTTCTGATTTTTTTTCAATTTCTACCACCTAGGGAGACCTAAGGTCATAATGATACATGATATTTTAAATTGAATTGAATACAAATGGAGCCTTGTTTAATAATTCCAAAGCTGTTTCTAGGCGCATCATAACCACACACACAATTTCTAGAAATGTAGCTATTTTAACTGTTATACCAAAATAAAAATCTTAAAGACACACACACATACACAAAGTGTATTGCCACCTGGCACTCCCCCTCCCTAAGAAAAACAATTTCTCTCTGGTTGCACTGGGGATAATTCAAAGCCTTGTATGATGCCAGAAACTGGGGATAAGAACATTAAAGATTTGCTTCCGGGTTACGTCATCTTGACTTCGGGGGTGTCCGCAGATTGTCCTCCTGCAGCACCTTTGAATCAGGCAGTTGGAGGGAAGGAAGACTCTCATAAGAAGACCTCATAGGAAGACCCTGGAGGGGTTTTTCTTCAACATGGGACTTGTGCGGGAAGTTAGGGATTCAGCGGCGGCTGCTCCTGTTCTTCTTGCATGTCCTGAGGCTTTGCCGCCATGATAACTGGCACAGCAGAAAAAGATGAACGCCCGACTGCTTTCTTTCACTCTTTTCAGTAAGCTTTTGATGTATCGCTTTTCTACTTCTAGTGTGGCAATTCTCCTTGGCAAGTAAGTGAGCTTTCAATACCACTGGCTAATGGGTCGTTTTACATAACAACAAGCAGGCAGCTCAAAGGAAGGGATAGAGGCTGACTATATGCCTACTTCTCCTGCAAATGAGGCCTTGAAAAGTCAAAGAGCAAGTATCGGTAATAACTTGAATTGGATTGAATACAAATACTTAAATCAACCCGGATTATAATTGGACATATGTTTAAGAATTTATTTGGCTGCAATATGATCTGAACATAAATGAGATATATTCTAGAGAGATTGGTCCTTGTTGTCTAACTGCAATTGAAATTATAATATTTGAAATCTCAGCTGGAGATGATTTGGAATGATGATTTAACAGGATCTTCAAGCTACTTTTCAACTTGGATTAAGAGTGAGTTTGCTGACCGAGAAAAATGGCACTGCTAAGCGAAATGTCTTATAAAAAAGATATATTATGGAATATTACTTCTCTGAAACAGGATCTTGGCTCATTAATGCAGCTGATTGTTGGCTCATTAATGCAGCTAGTGAACTTTCAAATCTACATGAGCTGAGTGCTAAAGAGATTCTGGTGACATCTGCGGAATTAGAATGGGAAAGTGATCCACTCCGAAACGAACAAAAGAAAACTAAAATGGATCCTTATGGCACAGTTACAAAACAAGACCAGAACTCAAGACTGAGTGAAGAAATGGCACAGAATTCTTCTTCCCATTATCGAGAGGGCTGTCCATATTGAGAAGAGAGAAGGTGCATTCCGGCCAGCAAATTAAGATGTGGAAATCTTTCAGGAAGAAGAACTCTTGAACTTTTTCCCTCTTTGTGGATAGTTGGATATGGAACTCTCAGTAAGAACTGACATGCAATTTTAAAAGGCAAAGTGTGAAGTCTGGGTGGGAAGAAGGATTCCTGAGTTCTGGTTTTTCTTGTGGGTAAACAAATATGGAATTATCAATAATGAATTGATATGTGATTTTAAAAGACCAAGGGAGATTCTAAGGAAGAAAGAGAGTTATTAAATTTTTAGTTAAATATACAGTCAATTTGGATCAATGCTAAAGAGTGCAGACAACACATTTATTTTTACATAGCAGATTTATTCTTAGTATGTTTATTTGGTGAAATTGCTCAAATTGATATAAGAGTTGGATTAATTGTTAAAAAGGCAGATAGCACAATTATTTTGTAATCTGGCAGATTTGTTTTTAATATGCTCCTTTGGAGAAACTTTATACTGAGATAGACAAATTATTATGTTGTATCTTTTTAATTTGTTAAGGATAAATATATGATTTTTATGTGCTTATTTTAATAAGGATATTGTTAAACCAACAAATTAGTTTGTGCTTTTGACATGGTTAAGCTAAATCAGCCAGCTTTGTGTTGAGATGGCTTTGAATTTTTTTAATACTTATTTGTGTTTAAGAAGAATTGTTTAGATTTATATTGCTAGTAATAGTTTAGTAAAAAATTTCTATAATGAAAGACAAGGATGGTAAAATATATGGAGAACTTTATACTTGCAGGTAGAATGATCTGGGTATTTTATTTGGAGGTAGAATTATAACTGATATATTTGTACTTTTCTTTGTTTCTGTTCTTCTCAATCTGTACATGCCCTTTCCCCCCTTTTATGTATCTTCACTCTTGCTTCTCCCTTTTGTACTTAAAATCAATAAAATTATAAAATTGGTAAAATGCAAGAACATTAAAGATTTGGAAAGAGTGGTGGATACGCTAGGTAATGTTAACTTGCAGGCTTGTACAGAAACCAAATCCTCAGGATGCATAAAACGTGGATTCCGATGTCTCTGCACTAATGCTCAGAGTATGGGAAACAAACAGGAGGAACTGAAAGTCCTAATAAAGGAAGGAGACTATGACTTAATAGGCCTTACTGAAACTTGGTGGGATGACACTGGAATATTAGGATTCAGGGGATTCTGGGTATTGAATGTGCCGGCCTGATGTGGGATGTTGGGGAGGGGTTGGCGATCTGGCTGGTGTACCGACCGCCTAACGCACCAGCCGTCGCCTTACCATCCCTGGTGGAGGCCGTGGCGGGCTGGGCGTTGGAGTGCCCAAGGCTATTGGTCTTGGGCGACTTCAATGTCCATGCCGACGACGCGGCCTCCAGCCAGGCGACGGACCTAGTGTCATCCATGGCGACACTAGGCCTCTCCCAGGTTGTTACAACACCCACTCACCAGGCGGGACACATGTTAGACCTGGTCTTCGCGGCTGGAGTACAAGTGAACGATATTGCAATGGAAGCAGTGCCATGGTCGGATCACTTTGCCCTCAAGGCTCGTATGGATATGTCACTCCAAACCTGTTTAGGCGGAGAGCGTATTTTAGCTCGCCCGCGGAGCCTGATGGACCCGGAACGGTTCCTGAAGGCTCTGCGGGATACCTGGCCCACTGGCGACTCCCTGGATGATCTGGTAGAGTCCTGGAACGATGGACTCTCCAGGGCCATCGAGGAGATCGCGCCTAGGCGTCCTCTGCGCCCCCGCCCTAAGCCATCTCCCTGGTTTAACCAGGAACTGCGGCAATTGAAGCGGGATCTCAGACGACTAGAGAGGCAATGGCGGCGTACTCGAGACGAAGCGACCCGAACATCTTATAGAGAGAGTTTGAAGACCTATGAGATGGCAATCAAATCCGCAAAGAAGACATACTTTGCGGATAAGATTGCGTCCGCAACTTCGCGCCCGGCACAATTGTTTGATATAATTCGGGATCTTACTACGCTGCCCCAGGGCAGACCAAATTCTTTTGAATTGGAGATAGGCTGTGAGGCTTTTGCAAATTATTTTGCGGACAAGATCGCATCACTCCGCCTCGACCTCCCCGCCAACTTAGAGACAGTTAACGCAACTGAGGCCCCGAGCATGTCTTCGGATCATATTCTGGACGGTTTTGGCCCCCTCAGCCTGGAGGAAGTTGACAGGATTCTCTCAACTGCCCGCCCAACAACCTGTAAATTGGACCCATGCCCTTCCTGGCTTATTAAATCTTGCCAAGGGGATCTCAGATATCCTATACGGGATATCATAAACAGATCCCTGACAGAAGGGCTCTTTCCAGCGCCGCTCAAAGAGGCTGTGGTCCGTCCCCTCTTAAAAAAACCATCTTTAGACCCGGCCCAATTGGCACACTATAGGCCGGTCTCAAATTTGCCCTTCCTGGGCAAACTTATCAAGAGGGCAGTGGCGAGGCAGCTACAGACTTTCCTGGAGGACGCTTCCGTCCTTGACCCACTCCAGTCCGGCTTCCGCCCAGGTCACGGGACGGAGACGGTGTTGGTTGCCCTGGTAGATGACCTTCAACGGCATCTGGATCGGGGTGGCTCGGCAGTGCTGATGCTGTTGGACCTATCGGCGGCGTTCGATACGGTCGACCATCGGTTACTGACTTGCCGCCTCGCCGACGCGGGGATTCAGGGGTTGGCCTTGCAGTGGCTTTCCTCTTTCCTTGAAGGTCGGGGACAAAGGGTCGCAATTGGGGGGGAGCTATCCCGGAGGCACACACTTAATTGTGGAGTGCCTCAGGGAGCGGTTCTCTCCCCGATGTTATTTAACATCTATATGCGACCTCTTGCCCAGATTGCCCGAAGGTATGGGCTGGGGTGTCACCAGTATGCGGATGACACCCAGCTCTATCTACTTATGGACGGCCGACCGGTCTGCGCCCCAGAAAACCTGGACCGGGCACTACAGGCCGTGGCTGAGTGGCTCAGACTGAGTGGACTAAGACTGAATCCTGCGAAGACAGAGGTCCTTTGTTTGGGCCGTCGTGGTCCAGGGGGGGAAATCCCCCTACCAGCTTTTGACGGTGCGCCGCTGATGGCGGCGGACAGGGTCAAAAGCCTGGGGGTGCTACTGGAGCCGTCCCTAAAGATGGAGGCTCAGATAGCAGCCACTGCCAAGTCCGCGTTTTTTCATCTTAGGCGGGCAAGGCAGTTGGCTCTCTTCCTGGACCGCGACGACCTAGCAACAGTGATCCATGCTACGGTCACCTCGAGGTTGGATTACTGCAATGCCCTCTACATGGGGCTGCCCCTGTGCCGGACCCGGAAATTGCAGCTGGTGCAGAATGCCGCGGCCCGGCTGTTATTGGGCCTCCCAAAGTGGGGGCACATTCGGCCGGGTCTTCGGGCTCTGCACTGGCTTCCAATAATATACCGGGTCCGGTACAAGGTGCTGGTCATTACCTTTAAAGCCCTATATGGCCTGGGACCTGCCTACCTGAAGGACCGTCTCTCCCCACACGTTCCCCAGAGAGTACTGAGGTCTGGGACGCAAAACCTTCTCACCATCCCCGGGCCCAAAGAAGTCCGTCTCAAGACAACCAGAGACAGGGCCTTCTCTACAATGGCCCCCACATGGTGGAACCAGCTGCCGGAAGAGGTGAGGGCCCTGCGGGATCTTACTCAGTTCCGCAGGGCCTGTAAGACAAGCCTCTTCCGGCTAGCCTACGCCTGACTAGATTAATGTGGCTTATCAGACTTTAGTGAAATATACGGTATAGTTTTAATGTTAAGATTTTAAGGTTTTTAAATGTTTTGACTTTTTAACTGTAACAATTTTGCACTTTGTGTATTGTTTTATCGTTTGTTGTGAGCCGCCCTGAGCCATTTTATGGGAAGGGCGGGATATAAGTCATAGAATAAATAAATAAATAAATAAATTTAAAAGGGACAGGCAAATGAGAAAGGGTGGAGGCATAGCAGTATATGTGAAGGAGGTATATACTTGTTAGGAAATATGTGAATCTGAGCATGGCAGCTCAGTTGAGAGTCTCTGGGTAAAAATAAAAGGAATAAGAAATAACAGTGATATTATTGTGGGGGTCTGCTATAGACCCCAAGTCAGTCAGAGGACGTGGATGAGATACTTCTACAACAGATTGTAAAGTTCTCCAAGAGAAGGGATACAGTGATCATGGGAGATTTCAATTACCCAGACATCTGTTGGAAGTCCAACTTTGCTAAAAATGAAAACTCAAATAGATTCCTGACTTTTCTTGCTGACAACTTCCTTTTTCAGAAAGTGAAGACGGAAACAAGGGGATCTGCTATCTTGGATTTGATTCTCACCAACAAGGAAGAATTGATTGAAGAAGTAGAAATAGTGGGCACCCTGGGTAGTAGTGACCATGTGATTTTGGAATTTAGTTTTAGAGAAGGGAAAAGCTATACGTTGTCAGACTTATAGGTTGGACTTCAGAAAGACAAACTTTGATAAACTTAGAACAATGCTGGGTAAAACCCCTTGGTCAGAAATACTTAGGAGAAAGGGGGTTCTGGAGGAGTGGGAGTTTCTTAAAAGCGAAATACTGAAAGCGCAATCACAGACGATTCCTATGAGAAGAAAAAATGGAAAAAGCCTAAAGAAGCCAAAGTGGCTCCATAAACATCTCTCTAAAGACTTGAGAAATTAAAAAAAAGCCTCCTTTAGGAATTGGAAGGAGGGCCTTATAACCAAGGATGAATATAAACAAATCACCAGTGCTTATAGAGAAAAAGGAAAGCTAAAGCTCAGTATGAGCTTAGGCTGGCCAAAGATGCTAAAAACAACAAAAAGGGGTTCTTTTCTTATGTTCAGAGTTAGAAAAAGAGCAAGGGCATGGTAGGCCCATTGCGAGGGCAAGAAAGTGAAATTGTAATGGGTAATGAAGAGAGGGCGGAACTGCTCAATTCCTACTTTTCCTCAGTCTTCTCTTCTGAGGGAAACAGTGCTCAACATGGCAAAAACAGAACATATAAGGAGGGTATGAAGTTCCAGTCTAGGATCAGCATAGGGGGAGTACATAAACACCTAGTTTCTTTAAATTAAACTAAGTCCTCAGGGCCAGATTAATTGCATCCAAGGGTTCTAAAAGAGCTTGTGGATGTAATTTCTGAGCCTCTGGCTATAATTTTTGAGAATTCTTGTAGAACAAGAGAGGTGCCAGAAGATTGGAGGTGGGCGAATGTTGTCCCCATCTTCAAGAAGGAGAAAAAAGAGGATCCGGGTAACTACCCACCCGTCAGCTTGACGTCTATACCTGGAAAAGTTTTAGAACAAATCATCAAACAGTCGGTCCTGGAACATTTAGAAAGAATGGATGTGATTACTAAGAGCCAGAATGGTTTTCTTAAGAACAAGTCATGTCAGATTAACCTGATCTCTTTTTTTGAAAAAGTGTCTACCTTGCTGGATCAGGGGAATGCTGTAGACATAGTTTATCTTGATTTCAGTAAGGCATTTGATAAAGTTCCACATACTATTCTTGTTGACAAGTTGGTAAAATGTGGTTTGGATGCTGTTACCATTAGGTGGATCTGTAACTGGTTGACAGATCGCACCCAAAGAGTGCTTGTGAATGGTTCCTCATCCTCTTGGAGAGGAATGTCAAGTGGAGTGCCTCAAGGATCTGTCCTGGGACTTGTTTTGTCCAACATCTTTATCAATGATTTGGATGAAGGAATAGAGGGAATGCTTATTAAATTTGCAGATTATACTAAATTGGGAGGGGTTGCAAACACAGAAGAAGACAGAAACAGGATACAGGATGACCTTGACAGATTGGAAAACTGGGCTAAAATAAAAAAAAAAATGAATTTTAACAGGGATAAATGTAAAGTTCTGCATTTAGGTAGGAAAAATCCAATGCATGGTTATAGGATGGGGGAGACTTGTCTTAGCAGTAGTAGGAGCGAAAGGGATCTAGGGGTCTTAGTGGATCATACACTGAACATGAGTTAATAGTGTGATGCGGTGGCTAAAAAGGCAAATGCAATTTTGGACTGTATCAACAGAAGTATAGTGTCCAGATCACGTGATGTGATGGTATCGCTTTACTCTGCTCTGGTAAGACCTCACCTGGTGTTCAGTTTTGGGCACCACATTTTAAGAAGGATATAGACAAGCTGGAACGGGTCCAGAGGAGGGCGACGAAGATGGTGAGGAGTCCAGAGACCAAGTCCTATGAGGAAAGGTTGAAGGAGCTGAGGATGTTTAGCCTGGAGAGGAGGCGGTTGAGAGGTGATATGATCACCATCTTCAAGTACTTGAAGGGCTGTCATCTAGAGGATGGTGTGGAATTGTTTTCTGTGGCCCCGGAAAGTAGGACCAGAACCAATGGGTTGAAGTTAAATCAAAAGAGTTTCCGGCTAAACATTAGGAAGAACTTCCTGACTGTTAGAGCAATTCCTCGGTGGAACAGGCTTCCTTGGGAGGTGGTGGATCCTTGGAGGTTTTTAAACAGAGGCTAGATGGCCATCTGACAGCAATGAAGATCCTGTGAATTTAGGTGGAAGTGTTTGTGAGTTTCCTGCATTGTGCAGGGAGTTGGACTAGATGACCCTAGAGGTCCCTTCCAACTCTATGATTCCATGATTCCAGGTTTGCTGATCCCCAGTTATGGTTGCATCATTATTGTTGTATGTTTTCCTCCATAGCAGGAGATCTTGTGCCCTGGAGGGGAGCTTCTTTGGAGTACTAGGAATGAAAAGGCAGTGAAGATTTGTTCTGAGAACATGCTGTATTTCAGGAAGATTGAATCCAGCTTTTAGTCTTTTGTGTGACATAGAATGTTATTTTTTCAGTTAGATCAATCACAAAGCAGACTAAGAGAAAGTGAGTAAAATTAATATATTAAATTTAATATTTTAAAATAAAGATGTTGTGATAAGAACATAAGAATATAAGATAAGCCATGTTGGATCAGGCCAATGGCCCATCCAGCCCAACACTCTGTGTCACACAGTGGCCAAAACACACACACACACCAAGTGCCATCTAGAGGTCCACCAGTGGGGCTAGAACCCCTTCCACTGTGCCCCTCCCAAGCACCAGAATACAGAACATCACTGCCCCAGAAAGAGAGTTCCAACGATAAGCTGTGGCTTATAGCCACTGATGGACCTCTGTTCCATATGCTTATCCATTCCCCTATTGAAGCTGTCTATGCTTCATGGTGATGGTGCCTACATGTCACTAGTTGGAGCTTGTAAAATATGTGAGATTGGGTTGCCAACCTCCAGATGAGGCCTGGAGACCTCCTGCTATCACAGCTGATCTCCAGACAATAGAAATCAGTTTCCCTGAAGAAAATGGCTACTTTGGAGGATGGAATCAGTAGCATTGTACCCTGCTGAGGTTCCATCCCCTCCCCAAATTCCACCCTCCCCAGGCTCCAGTCCCAAAATCTCCAGAGATTTCCCAACCCAGACCTGACAACCCTAGTGTGAGATCACAGTAAAACTGGAGTCTCTGACACTAGTGAATACAGTTAAGCATGTTAAGTATTTCTTTAAAAAGCTAAACAATCTTGTAAGTCTAAATATATTTGTAAAAGGAAACACTGAGACAGAAAACCATTCAGATACAAAGCTATTAAATAGAGGCAAGCAGGAAAAATGGAGGAAAATATCAGTTTCGTAACCAAGGACAAAAGAGTACTAATGCAAGACAGGCAAATCTGTAAATTAAAGTTTGATTCTATTTCTGCTGTAAATGTGGTTGAGGATCAGTGAAGATCTCAATGGCCCTCTTTCTTTCCTCACTTGACCTTAGTCTGCTTGGTTAATATGTGTTGTAGAAAACAGAATCTTTACTATGGAAAAAATTGCTTCTAACAACAGGCAGTACCATTCATAAGGACTGTGGGGAAAATGTTACTAACAGGTCTGCAAATATTTATCTTTCAAAATACGAAAAAAACCTGTCAGTTGAATATTTGAACTCTGTGAAGTGTTTGAATTACAACAATAAAAGTGTTCAATATTGCATTTATATCCTAGACTCATACTTCCAGTAAACATTCCTAAGTATTTTATGTATGTGAATGTGCAATATGAATAAAGTCTGTTCACTTTCTGTAGGCAGTTTCAAAAGCAAAAGCTGCAAGTGTTCATTCAAAATTTTGATAGAAAGAGTTGAAAACTATTTTAAACAATACTTTGACCTAAATTCTAGGAACACAAAAAACTTCTGAAAAACTTTGAAGAATTAAAGTAATCTGCCTTAAAATAAATATTTGCTTTTACATAAGTAAAAATGGATAGCAGGCATGGATATATAGGTGTCAGGGTGCCAAGGAAATCAAGCAGGTCAGGATCAGGAAGGAGCATGGATGCAAGCCAGAGAATAGACTTGTAGCTTCCACAAGGTTACCAGGTGCTGGGTGGGAACTATATAGGAGTCTCAATCAGCCTGCTCCCTGGGTGGCAGTGACTCTGCTAGAACTCAGGGCTGAGAGATCCAAAGCATCGCGTGCCTCATGTCTTTGCTCTGAAAGTTCTTTCCGGAGCCTGCTTCGAACTCTTGAGATGGGAGGAGGAGAGCTTGGAGGAGATTGATCTTTAACAGCTGACACTGGTGCCTGGAGAGTGATTGATGGGCCAGCTGCTGTTTGTTCAGCTGAAGAAGTGGCTGGCAACTCTTCCAGGTCTGTTAACCCTTCCAGCTCCTCCTTGACAATAGGTGTGAAATACCTTTGTATCAATGCTTTGTGAATCCAGTTGCTCAGATTTCACATATGTATTGAAGACACTCTTTCTTCTTTCAGAACCACAAACGTGCACTTTGAAAGACTTTCACTGTTCAAATGGAGACTGTATGTCTGCAAGATTTTGGTGTGATGGAGATTATGATTGTGCAGATGGTTCAGATGAGGTAAGCATTTTCTTAAGGCCAGACTTGATTCATTTATCACCTGTGTCTGAGATGAGTTGGAATGAGCTCTTTCCAACTTCCATACACACTGCCATCTCCAGGTTGGCACCTACGCAATATAATCCAATGGACTGAAGCAATACAGCTGATATCTTACATAAATTCTATAGCTATATGAAGTAAAATTGTAAATGGGGCCACAGCTCAGTGCAGAAGTATCTAGTTGGCATACAGAAGGTCCCAGGTTCAATTCCCATAATCTCCAGTTAAAAAGAATTAGGTGATGTGAAAGATCTCCACCTGAGACCCTGTAGAGCCACTACCAGTTTGAGCAGACAATACAGACTTTGATGAACTAATGGTCTGATTCAACATAAGGCACCTTCTTATGTTGAATCAGATCACTGGTCCATTCTCACATAAATTGGTTAAATTCAAATCTGATAGAACATCTGATAGGAGATTTCATATTCTGAAATGAAATGAGGACTTTTGACATAAATGTGAAGCAATCTCAGTATTGATGCCTGTTGGTCCAGTTCTGCTGATCAAGCAGCTTTTTAAGCAGACTTCCAGTTATGCTGATGGCTCAGGAGGTCTCCTGAATGGCTGTAAACAATTTGAGTAGACACAGAATGACACTGGGCCCCCCTTCAAAAACCGTCCTCAAGCTCTCACAGCATCTTTCAGACTAATCATTTCTCTTACCAATTTCAGGCACCAGGATCAAGCAAGGCAAGAGGAGTAGCCATAGTAATCTCTTACAAAAATTCTTTTTCACTCACAGACTCCTATTATGATCTTAGGGGAAGATATAAATTTATCAAAGGATTCATTAGAAACAGACAGACTACAATTGCCTCACTAAATGCCCCAAATGATCAGCAGATACCATTTATCGAAGAGGTTTTTATCCATCTAATGACTTTTCCACAGGGCAATATTTTAATAGGCGCTGACCTAACTATATAGTTGATCACATGCTACTAGTCATAAAAAGCAACATCTAAAAAACCCCAAACTCCCAAGATTCACAAAACTCCATTCAGTTTTAAGCAAATTTAATCTTTTTTATATATGGTGGTCAAACAACCCAACAGTTAGAAACTATTCATATTTTTCAGTATGCTTTCAAGATTTGATTTTTTCATAGGCTCCCCTAATCTCCTGAATAAAGTCCTCTCATCTGAAATTTGCTCAAAAATCTATTCAGATCATGCCTGGGTCAATGCCAAGGTATTATGGTTCAACTCTTTAAAATCCCCAAAACAATAGAATCTAAACCCAGCTCTTTTATCCCTTGATCTGATTAAATTAGATACTGAAAAAGCTTTACAAAGCTAGTTTCAGGATAATGACAATGGGGAAACCTCAAATGCCACACTTTGGGATGCAATTAAACCCGTCATCAGAGGACATTTTATATTAATCTCCTCTTTTTATAATAAACAACAGAATATTTTAAAAGATAAGATTTTATCTGAAATTAACCATCTAGAATCTCATCATAAGGAAACATACAATCCCAAACTCCTTTGGACACTTGATATTCAACGCAAGGCTCTAGAAGCATTGGAACTAGCCAGTCTTAAAAAAAAAGCTAGATTTAAATTTAAGCACTTTATTAGATGTCCTCACTCTATTCATAACTTAGTCCAAATAGTCAATTGTAAACCACCAATCAAGCCAATTCAATTAATTCAAGACAATCAAGGAAATAAGTATACAGAGGACTCACAAATTTTAAATCAATGTTTTAATTTTTATAATTCATTATATAAATCAACTTCTCCATCTCATGATTCAATTAATCAGTTTATCAATTAAAAACCTTCCAAAATTAAAATCAGACCACAGAGAATTGCTCAGCGCACCAATTACTGAAAAAGAAATAGAAGCAATCAAAAGTTTAAAAAATGTAAAATCCCCAGGGACTGATGGCCTTCCCGGTGAATATAATAAGGCTTTTCCCCAAATCTTCTCCAAATATCTTATGAGAGTCTGCAACAATTTAGTAACTGAGGGCTAACTCCCTGCATCCTGGTCTGAATCAGTAACAATTGTTCTCCCAAAACCTGGTCGAGATCCTGCAATGTAAAAGCTTATAGACCAATTAGTTTTTTGAATCAGAATTTTAAAATTTTCTCTTCTATTCTTACACACAGACTGAATCTTTTCATCTCTCAATATATACACAGTGAACAGGCTGGTTTCATACGTGCAAGAAACAACAAATAATATCCGCAAACCTTTAAATATGATCAAATATTGCTGAATACATAAAACTGAACCCATTTTACTTTTATTGGACCTGGAAAAAGCCTTTGACTCTATTGAATCCAATTATTTATGTAATATTCTCAATGCAAAGGGCTTCGGGGAAAATTTCCTCATAGCGATTAAATCAATTTATAACTCTCCCTGAGCAAAATTAAGAATAAATGGTTTACATTCTGACTACTTTTTTCCTACTAGGGGCACCCATCAAGGTTGCCCCCATTCCCTCTCCTTTTCAACATAGCCATAGAACACCTCACTCTGTAAATACGTTCCAACTCAAATAACTCAGGAATTAAAATCTGTAACAGCACCTTTAAATTATCTTTATCTGCAGATGATGTTGTTTTATAAATTACCAACCCTAACCAATCTTTACAACATCTAAACCCTCTGATCAGCAACTTTAGTAAAATTTCAGGACTTTATTTGAACAACAAAAAAACCCAGAACTATATCCTATGCTTTTACAAGAACAGACACAATCGAATCTACATCTAGAATTTAAATACGGATCAATAAAAACTGGAAATAGTTCTCCTAATTCCTTTACATCTACAAGACCTGCACACCATAAACTTGACACCTATCTTACAGTCAATCCAAGCCAAATTCAAAAATTGGAAGAAACTAAATTTATCGTGGCAAGAAAAAATTGACTTAATCTGATCTTTTATCATACCTAAATTCATGTTTTTATTTCTATCCCTACCACTAGAGGTCCCATGGAAAATGCTCCTCCAATGCCAGAGACTGCTATTAAATTTTTTTTGGAATATGGAATGTCCAAGTATCAACTACCCAACACTTTGCAGAATCCCTCAGCTATGGCTTTCCTGACTTAATACTATACCATGATGCAACCCATCCAACCCATCTATCTTCCTTAGTTAAAATTTTGAACGATAGCTCCCAACTGGGTAGTAATAGAAGGGTCTTCAACATCTTTACCTCTTAGGAACGTTATTTGGAACCCTCCAAATTTACGACCTAAAACTACTTCGCTTAACCCATTTTTAACTAGTACGCTAAAAGTTTGGGATTGATATCAGAAAAATCTAGAACCAAAGATATCCCCATTGTCACCATTCTTAGAACAACACTGGTTTATTCCAGCCTTTAACAACCCAACTTTTAACATTTGGCATCACAATAATTTATCATGTATAATAGACATATCCAAGCAAGGCAAACTTTATGACAAAATTAGCCTTGAAAGGAAGGGAAATTTTAAAATCCCCTGGTATCAATACCTTCAGTTAAGTCACTTATTTTCATCCCCTTCTCTTAAAAGTAGACTTTTACAATTATTGATACCGTTTGAATTGTATCTCAGAAAACCTCAAATCCTACCAAACAGAAAAGCAATCTCAACCCTTTACAAATGCTTATTACAGACATCAGATACGACTATACCAAACTACACCAAAATCTGGTCTAAAGACCTAAAAATTACCATTTCTCAAAACCATTGGCAAAATTTATGGAGTTCTAAACATTTCAAATCTTTTAATATTAAACTGAGAACTCAACTTTTCAAAACCATCACCAGATGGTACCTCACTCCCATCCTTTCCATATGCAGTACATACCTTCCCCCAATTGCTGCAATACAAAGGGTACTTACATTCACTGCAGATGGGATTGCCCTCCAGTCCTCCAATTTTGGCCTTCCATACAACAATTTATTAAACAAACTTTGAATATACACATTTCCTTGCAACCAGAAATATTTCTACTAAACTTATGGTCTCTCTATCCTCATGTGCCTCTATCCTCATCCTGCCAAAATATCCAAAATACCTCTCTTGGAATATTTTTGCGCAGCAGCTAGGTATCTCATAGCTTCCTCAAAACCCTTAGACCATTAACAATAGCAAACTGGCTTACCATACTCCAGGAATTCTGTATATTAGACAAATTAAAGGACTCAAACTCAAACCCAGACTCTGCTTTTCACAACTCTTGTTTTGAAACCATATGGCTTCCCTTTGTTGAAAGCTCGGCACCACATGATAATTATGCAACTTTTCTTGATGCAGTAAGTGTAATATAGTGATTTAATGATAAAACAAATGTTATATGGTTGAATTAAGCTATGTAACTAGCCACTTTCTAAAGACAACACGTTTTATTTTGCTATGGTCGACTATGTAGACAAGACAGAAATTACCAACGAAGAATTGTATCTTTGAATTTACAATAAAACCTTAAAACTGTTTTAAAAAAGAGAACCTTTCTCAAGCTGTGCTCAGGCAGACCACACCCTTTGTCTTGCCCTTGGTATGCCACCATACATTACTGTGCTGGGAAGTACTTCCACCTTCCACTGACTGGCATCACTTACAGATTTCCAAAGTGTTAATTAGAACCAAATTAGAACCAGGAAGAAACAAGTCAAGAAAGTTGCGGGGGGGGGGCAGGAAATCTACCCTGTACTGTATCTTTGATCAAATCCATATCTTTGTTGATGACATTTTCTTCATTTGGACACATGGGAAAGAAACATTGGAGAAATTTCACCAAGACTTCAGCAACTTCCACCTCCCACTGCCCCAATCAATCTGATCATGAATCAATCCATGCAAGCAATATACTTTCTAATCACCATCGTACAATGGAAGCATAAAGACCACCTTATTCTGGAAACCTACTGACCACCAAACATATCTACATGCCTCCAGTCACCATCCTAAACACACCAAATGGTCCCTCAGACAGAGATTCTCACCTGCAGGTCTACAACAGATATTCTTGGAATTGCAATACTCACTTGATACAGTAAGGGGAAAAAATTAACAAAGCCAGAATGAAACAAAAAGATAACCTGCTACTACAAGATAGACCCAAACAAACAATAACAGAACACCACTGATGGTCACATACAGCTTTTGGCTCAAACAGGTTCAACATATCATTAACTACCTAGAAGGGTGGAATTCTAGCGGGAGCTCCTTCACATATTAGGCCACACCCCATGATGTAGTCAATCCTCCAAGAGCTTACAAGGCTTTTTTTTTTTTTGGTAAGCTCTTGGAGGATTGGCTACATCAGGGGCATGTGGCCTAATATGCAAAGGAGCTCCTGCTAGAATTCCACCCCTAACTACCTATAACCTATGCTGGACAATAATGGTGTGCATTCAGGTTTATTCTGAAAATATACCCAGAAAACAGCTTATCAGTATTTTTCAGGTATATTTTGCCTTCTCAATTATTTGGGATTTATTGGGAGGAACCCCCCCATCCCCCCCAAAAAATCCTGGATTTTGGCACAGAAAAACTCTCCCCACAGGATTGGTTCCTGGCTGGGCTCTGTTTGGCAGTCTTGTTTAAACCAGGCTGCCCAGTAGAGCCCCAGCAGAACCTGTGGGGAGAGTTCTTCCAGCAGGTTCAGCTTTTTGGCAAGCTCTTTAGTCCAGGTTAAAGGGACCACTCAAAGGAACCCCAGCTGAGCTGCTTGTCAGCTGTTTTTAGCAGCTTTGCCACTTTTCCCCCCTCTGTTTTTCTGTTTGGTTCTATTGGACCCCCCAAAAGTCAGGATTTCCAGAAATTTCCAGATCAAAATACTTCATTTGTATTTGAATCCAGTTTTTTTCAGGAATCCCAAAAAAATTGGGGGAGGGTCTAATGCAATGGTACTATGGTGATCTCAAACAGTGCTGCAGAGGTGCTCACAAGTTTCTATAAAAAGAGTTTCTTTAAAAAGAGTTAAAGCATAGCAACATAATATGACTGATCAAGCTTCAGCGTGCGTCAGGTCTGAAAGGAAAACCAATGGAGCGAAGAAAGATCACTCTGAGCCATCTGGAAACGCCATTGTTAGCCTAGGTCTATTCAAGGGGCTGACTCCCTGGAAAGTATTCCTTGCATGCCATTGTAAACCTCCCAGGTACCACTGGGCTGCTTTGAAGAGCTTCTAATTTTCTGTCCACCAAAAATAATTGTTGTCATATGCAAATATACCTATGTCATGTTTAATCTAATCTTATCCCCAAATTGCTAAATTTTTAGAGGTCCCTGACCTGGACAGCCAATGATAGCTCTATTTTGTCAGATCTTGATAGCAAAATAGGGTCACCCCTAATTAGTACTTAGATGGGACACCATCTTAGAAGTCTAGGGTTGCTGTGCAGAGGCAAGCAATAGCAAAGCACTGCAGGTTTTTTCTTGCCTTGAAAACCCCTTAAGGGGTTACTATAAGTCAGCTGCAACTTGACAGCAGTTTACACACATACCTTTGTTATTGGGTGTTTTGGCTTCACTTTTTATGAATTATTTATTGTCAAACCACATCTTGTGAGCCACCCTGAGCCTGTAGTGTAGGGCAGGATACAAATTGAATAAAATAAATAAATAGAGTTCTATCAACAATCACCAATTATATAGCATTTTTAAGCTACACAACTCCTAGTCAATCATCCCTTTGTTATTCCAACAATCCAGAATGGTTGGCCACAGTCATTGGCTGTAAGAAATACATAAGAGTTCCAGACTACAGCCCAGAGTTTGGAAGGGTTGGGCTTAAAGGGAATAATTTTACAGTCTGTTGCCATTCACTTTCTTTCCCCCTCAAAGGGCTTAATCAGTAATTATGGAACAGTTAATGCAGTTTACATATCAAGAGACAGTTCAATACATCAGAGCAGGCATAAAGCAGATGTCTACAATTTGACAGAAGAACTGAAAACAGATTTTTTGGGGGGAAAGAACTGAGGGAAGGATCACATAGAGCTCCTTAAATATTAAAGAACCCCAAAGGGACAAAAAATCTCTAGTAGCAAGCACGTTAGCTTTTTGTTGGAACTAAATTGTAAAGAATAATGGAAATGAAAAATAGCCCGCTCTGTGGAGAAATTAGTCTGCAATATAGTACAAGCCAGGTAGCATTGTGCACGGTGATCCCAGTTAGATCCAAGTTAACATGCAAAATATTTATGTACCATCAAACTGCTTCCAACTAATAATGACTTTATGAATTAATAACCCTGTGACTCTATAAATTAATGGACTCCAAAACACCCTATTAACAGCCTTGTAAACTGAAGGCTGTGGCTTCCTTTTATTGAGGTCTCCTCCTTTGTTGGGTCTCCTCCTTTTCATGATGCTTTTAGCTTTTCCTAGCATTATTGTATTTTCCTGTAAGTCTTGTCTTCTCCTGATGTGACTGAAGTATGATAGCTTATCCTTAGTCATTTTAGCTTCCTAGGAGAATTCAGACTTGATTTACTCTAGAATCCAATTATTTGTCTTTCGCTGGTCTGTAAAAGTGTCATCCAACACCACATTTTAAAGGAATCAGTTTTCTTCCTGTCAGCTTTCTTCATTGTCCAGCTTTCACATCCATACATCATAATGGGGAACACCATTGTTTGAATTATCATGATCTTGGTCTTCAGTAACAGTCCTTTACACTTAGAGATCTTTTCTAGTTCCTTCATGGCTGCCCTTCCAGGTCTCAGTCTCCTTCTGATTTCTTGGTTGCATTCTCCCTTTTGGTTGATGATTGAGCCAAGGAATAGAAAATGTTTAACAATTTCTTCTCTCTCAACCTTAAAAATTGTGTAATCCTTCAGTAGTCATCACCTTTGAAATAATCCCTTGGAATACCAATTTGGAATATGCTACCCTTGCTTAAATGCCATGCTCACTATTGCAAAAAGTGCCCAAACATATTATACCATGTTTGCTAATATCTCTGGAAATATTAGGAAATGTGTTTTCTATCCCTCTTTATAGCATACAGATATACCACAATGCTCTTGATTTTTTAAAAATGCTCTCTGTTGAGCAAACATATGTTGTGTAATTTCATCACTATTCAGTTAAGTATTTGAAACTATCACTCAAGCTTCAATACAGCAGCAACAGAAGAAACAATTGTGTGTAATCAGCATCCCGCAGGCTTGGTATAGGTGCTGAAAAACAAAAGGGGAGGAAGACAATGGAGGGAATGATAGATTTTTAAAGGGCGTTCTTATGCTTCTTGAGCTCACCCCAAAGCAATCGTAGCAGAAAAAAATTGGGATGTGGGTATTGCTTTTCCTAGCTTCTGCAAGTACGCTTTAACTGTGATTAAATAAATTGAGAGGTTTTAAAAATTAATAAATGGTTGTCATTCTGGATCACTGTTATTATAAGAATAACTGGTGTTAAATAGGGGGTGGTGGGGGGTGGGCTCCCTCTGGAAATCCTACCCCCCCAGGGAAAGTGCATGTGCAATACATAGCCTCTCCTCTCCCGGTGTAGTGAACGCCGCGTGGTCACTGTCTGGCTATGCCTGGCAGATGGTCACTGCAATGGCCTCTCCTGCATTACTGCATCCGTAGCAACACCTTCTCGCTGGTCCCCCCCATTTTCACAGAGTTTGCTACGTCATGGTGCGACCGAATTGTCCGGCGGTATAACCGGATGGGCAGGCTGGGCCCACCAACTTCGTCAGCCTAAGAGAAGGAAAACTCTAACATCAAACCCGGGCAGATAGAGCTCGTTAATGTAACACCTACTACCTGGAGGACTCACTGCCGGCGTCCCGGCTTACTGGGCCATGGCAGATGACCCCCAGGTGAAAGGGTGGAGCCAGTACCGCGCACACTGCGCTTCACCTAAAAAATTCCTCTGCGCAGGCCTGAAGGGCATATCCACACACACAACCCACAACGCATCAAGTCCTGCAGCGATAGGCAAGGGGCGAAACGGCATGTGGAAGGTGCCACTGGAAGCCGCAGTCCCGATCCTGCATGTAGGCGGTTCAGGATATTGGTGCATGATGCTAACCCGGAGACGAAAGCATCTTTCGGCAGCACCCTGAACGACCAAGCAGCCTTATCTAGGGACAGCACTGCTTGCTCCACACGGAGAGGGGCCTAGAAAAGGTGGCCTAAACAAAGCTCGTCTCCCCCACCCCAGTTGGCTAAGAATCGCACTGCTACAGGACCAACCCTAAATCAGACTTTTCCCTGCAGCCGCTGTGGCCGGACCTGCCTGTCCCACATTGGTCTTGTCAGCCACCAGCGAGCCTGCAGCAAACGTGGACTATTGCACCCTTCTTAAATCTTCGTTCGCGAAGCCAAGCCGAGAGAGAGAGAGAGAGAGAGAGGGTGTTAAATATCACTCTCTCTCTCTCAATATCCAGTTATATTGACTATTTTCTTTGGGGTTTTGTTAAAAAAATAGTTTTGCTAAATTTGTGTTGTTAGAGAATTTATAAATACTGTAAATCAGAGTGGGGCCCTAAATATTTTGCACTGTTAAAGTTTAATATTATATTGTACATTCATTAAATTAGTGACTTAATTATATTTACAGAGATATTGTGAATCTGGTTGCTTAAAAGACCAGTTCCAGTGCTCCAATGGTCAATGCATAGCAATGAAGTGGAAATGTGATGGGCACGATGATTGCATACTTGGAGAGGATGAGAAAAATTGTGAACCAGGTACTTCTTTACAAATGAACCCCACCCATTGACAGTAAGAAATGGATCAGCAACTAAAATTACATTTTTGTAGATTGTTGCATGATATGATATACCATATTTATAGTTGCACTGTGTACCCAAGTCTAAAACCCAGACAGTATGTGACTCAAAAGGCTTGTATCCTCTTCTGTTCCACTTAATCTGTTGGGTTGCTATGGTACACAGCACCTCACTGTGTAAAATGTTCCTGTTCGTGGTGGTAACAATTTGGAATATAATTTATGGGGGAAAGCTCCATTCTGGGAAAGTTGTTTTATTAAGACTTCATCTAGAAATTTATATAGTTACAAAATCTGGAGTAAACTAGTTTCTGCATACTTGGAATACAAATGTTTCAGAGCTAATTGCTTCTGAAGTTAAGTCTCTTCTGTGGTAGTATCTTCAATTATGCTACAGACAAAAGAGACCTTCATGGTTATTGAGCCGAGGATTGATTTACCCCAGTGCTTTTTCACATGAAGCATGAGACTGGATTGGATGGACAATGGTAGCCATCCAAAGAGAAGGCAGAAAGGAGAGTATGCCATCCTCATGCTGCAGCTTTGGTTGCCTCCTGCTGACTCACCCTTTCCCCCTAGAATATTGCAGGAGTAGCCGGGTGCCATTTGGGGTGAAGCAGCAATTTGCGGGGGGGGGGGGGGGAGGGATTCTTCCCTGATTTGCAGTGGGGAAGAAAGTTTTTTCACTTGCTTAATTCAGGTGTGGTGGGAGTAAAATCTGCTTAATTAGGCTTAGTCTTGGACTGTTTAGGCCACAACTAGAACTAAGTTTTGCTGTGTTGGTCTGAACAGAACAAAGTTTGAGTCCAGTGGCACAAAACTTTATATGCAGAAATAAACATTGCTCATCTTGAAGGTGCCTTTGTTATATTGCTTCAGACCAACACAGCTACCCCTCTGAATCTATGCTATAACTGGTTTGGCAGGAATAGGGCAGGTTGCTTAAGACAAGTAGGCACGGTGGAGGGCATGTCCCAAACAGACCATCACTGGCTTTACAGCAGGATGGGGCTTGCAAAAGAATGAACATAAGAAGAGTCCTGCTGGATCAGAGAAGTGGTCCATCTAGTCCAGCATCCTGTCTCACACAGTGACCTACCAGATCCTCTAGAGGGTCAACAACACATCATAGAGGCTGAGACCTTCCCTTAATGTAGCCTCCTAGAACTGGGATTCAGAGGTTGACTGCCTCTGAAAGTGGACGTTCCCCTCACTCACCACTGATAGCCCTATCATCTATGAATCTATCTCATCTGCTTTTAAAGCTGTCTATTCCTGTGGCCATCACTACATCCTCTGGCAGCAAATTCAAAATTTTACTCACTCTCTGTGTAAAGAAATATTTCCTTTTGTTTGTCATGAACCTATACCCATTAGGGTTGCAGGTCCTACCCGACCGCGGGCTGGGGACTCTTCATGTGTAGGGGACTCTTCATGTGTCACTTGGAAGTGACACTATCATGCTGGGTATGTTGCTGGGGGATGCTCTATCACTTCGTAAAAAACTCTATGATTATCATAGAGTGTTTTCCTAAGTGATAGAGTGTCCCCTCAGCAATGTGCCCGGAGTAATAGCATCTCTTCTTGGTGATGTCATCATGCCAGGCACATTACAGTGTGCTGGTGCTCTTTGGGTGCAGGGCTTCCCCAGCCTCCAGTTCTGTGGTGGCGGGATGGGGCCCCCAAAATTGGGGGAACTCCTGCCCCCAGCAGGAGGCTCAGAAGCCTCCTGCCCATCAGCTTCAGTTTCATTGGATACTCTCAAGTTCTAGCATTTTGGCAGAGGGAGAAAAATTTCTCTTTGCCAACTCTCTTCACCTCATGCTTAATTTAATAAACTTGTTATGTGCCCCTTAGTAATCTCTTTTCTAAACTGAAAAGTCCCAGACTCTTCAGCCTTTCATGATAGGGACCGCCCCCCCCCCATCATCTTGGTCACCCTCTTTTGTACTGAGATGTCCTTTTTGAGATACAGTGATCAGAACTGTACACAGTATTCCACATGAGATCACACTCCAGATCTATAAAGGGGCATTACAATAGTGGCCATTTTATTCTCAATCCCTTTACTAATAACCCCTAACACAGAGTGTGCCTTTTTCACTGCTGCGGCAGACTTGGTTGACACTTTCACTGAGCTATCAACCCCAAGATCTATTTTTCTTCTCAGACTCTAAGTTCAGTAAGCTCAAATAGCACTAGCCTATACAAGAAGTTGGGATTTTTTGTCCCAGTGTGGACTACCTGACATTTAACAACACTGAACTTTATTTGATGACATAGATCAGGTAATTTTAATGAACCAACTAAACTCATGCTATGGTGCCATGTCTTTATTTGGGGTACTTGAGCAACATGATTTTAACAAGAACGAGAAATCCAAGAAAAACGAGTGCTTTCCCATATCCTGAATATATCCCTTCGTCTTACGCAGGAAGTCTTTCTACAAGGCAAGAGGCTCAAGAAGTGGAGGCAGGTGGATGATTTCTCTCTCTTCCTTGCTGCAGTCACCTGTGTTACTTAAAAAAAAAAATCATGCAGGTACCCCATCCCCCAGCACAACCTTTTTAGTTCTCACCAACAGCTGCTGAGAAAGGAGGAAGGCCGGAAAGATCCAGCTTTGCCAGCTCCTTCCATAAGTGTTCCACAGGATCCCATCCATTCCAAATGTCCATTCAGTGCTGTTTGGCAGACAACCTTTTCACCACAGTAGAAGATGATACCTATGCCTTGGGTGCTATCTCACCCGGGGTTTATTTTGTGCTAAATAAAGCTAGCTGATAAATTTTTAAACATTAAAAAAGTTAATGCACTTTCATACAGTTTAGAAGAGTTCAATGAACTCTTTTGTCAACCTCTTCATTCCAGTCTCTTTTTTTAAAAAAAATCCTAAAGTCAAACACATTTTTTAAAAAAAAGCCTTTACCATGTATTATTACCCAGACTTTTAAAACATGGGAAGTTAAGTTATCTTGACTTAAACAGAGACCCAGAGGTGTTTAGGTAAAGGAAAGAATGCAGTTTCTGTTTACACTTAGGGAGAGTTATATATGCCATACTGAGCTCCTTAGAGGAAGGATGCAATAAAAATGCACCAGATAGATCTTACTCAGTTGAGTATTTTAAGTAAATGCCAAATTTGAATGATGAATCTTAATAATGGTGATGCGGTTGTTCACTGTATTTGCCTAATGCCAAATGTATGTTTGATATAGCATCACCAACCTGCTCTTCGAGTGAATATGCATGTTCCAATGGAGGATGTATCTCAGCATCTTTAAGGTGTAATGGAGAATATGATTGTGCTGATGGTTCTGATGAGGTAAGCAATTCATGAACTATTATAGAAAACATTTTAATTCCACCTTTTTACCCAATCAGGGCCCCCAAAGCAGCAAAAAGACATTAGAATCAACTTTAAAAAACACACCCACATGAACATACAGCAATTAACATAAACAGTAAGGAGAGTTAGTAAGGGACTTCTAAGCAAAACAAAAACAAACTAGAAAGGGCATTTGAAGGTAGAAAAAAGGGGGTAAAAAGACACCATTGCCACCACCAGTTTTGCTGCTCAAAACCAGGCAAGAGGGAAACCAGAAGTTTCTTCTCCCCCCTTGCTATGCTTCTTTGAAGTGCCAAGCAAACAAGCACTGTTTAAATTGAGTTTAAATTGAGTTCAATTGATTACAGTGTGCATCCATGACCCCCAACACATTCTGAGTGCATCATGGGCCTTTAGTCATGAACAGATTTATCCATTCATTTGAATGCAGGAGCAGCTGCAAATTTCATTTATGTGAATAATAAACTATTATACCATATGCAGATAGGAGCTCTGTGTGCTTTTTGGCTTATTCATGTAAGGAGTCACTGTGTTAACGAAAAAAAATAGTAATATAATGGGTTGTATCCTACAAGCACCAAGGTAATCTTTCTGCCTTCTCCAACTCACAACAACACTTGTGATTTCTCAAATCCTTGCTGACCCATGGTGAGTGTGTGTGTGTGGGGGGGTGCGCAGTCATGAAAGCAAGCAGATTGTAACTGTCCCTCCACCATCTTCTGGTGGCTGAGCTTCTGTTGACACTAGAATCTCCATTTTCCAGAATCCTTCTCCTCACTGTAGCCATTGTACTATGGGGAAAGCAGAGAAGCCTATTTCCAATCCACAGGATCAAATGCTATATCTTTCGTATTCATAACACAGCACAGAACTGTGTGCATTTTCAGTTACTTGCATTCAGTAGTGTAATTTTATTATCAGTCAAAAGCAAGTATTACTCTTCCTCTGTCTTCTGACAGGAAAGATAATGAATGAAAGTATCAGTTTGCTGAGTTTTTATTGATCTGTCTATAATTCTATTGTTAATAAATACTGCTGTATATGAATATATTTAAACAGATGGATTGTGTAACAGCATGTAAAGAAGATGAATTTAGATGTAAAAATAAGGCACACTGTATCCCTATCAGATGGTTTTGTGATGGAATCCAGGACTGTGTGGACAATAGTGATGAACAGAATTGTGACAGAGGTGAGATTTATTTATTCTTATGTAGTTTTTGAGCCAACTCTGCAGAATTTCTTTTTTCCATTTTGGACATTATAGCAATGTTTACTGGCTGAAAACATGCAGATGTTTGGCACTTCTACTTTTCTATAACCACTTCCGTTCTATCCTTTGGTCACGTAGGATAAAAGGAAAAGAGGCAGTTCAGAATAGAGAACATGCCACAGTTTTGCTTTGTAACGATGAGTGGAAATCCTAACAATGAATTTGCTTAATTGAGACCAGCTCTATTGAGTTGAAGGAATTATAATGTGTTGAATTTGGTGATGCTTATCAAAATTATAATGAACAGTCATCTTTATTAGTTAAATCCTACATAGGTAGATTTTATTTTTTTATATTATTTATAGTCTGTCTTTCTCATAGGAACACAAAGTGGGGGGGGGGGCTTTGGAGTTCTGGCCCCACTGGTGGACCTCTTGATGGTATCTGGGTTTTGGCCATGACGTAACATAGATTGGTGGACTGTATGGGCCACTGGGTTCTCTTGTTTTATGGATTACACATAGTGAATTAGTGAAATCAACAAAATGGGATATCCAGTAACCAGTGCGTTATTATTGGTTAGCACTGCAGTTACTTTTAGACCAATTCCTCACTAGCAGTTGCTCTGCCCCAGGCTTCTGCTTTCCCTGACTCAAGCAATTAATTCCCTATCAGTTGCTGCTTAGATGCATTTTGATCCATTGCTCCCTCCAATTTCCCTCATGGCTTCTGGAACGCTAAAAAACAAGAGCAGGAAGCTGCGAGGGAAATTGGAGAGAGCCAGGGATCCAAATGTGTCTGCACAGCAGCTGGTGGAGAACTGATCACTTGAGGCAGGGAAAGCAAAAATCCAGGGGCATAGCAACTGCTAATGAGGAACTGGTCTTAGATGGAAGTTAGGGGGTCTGCCTTACAATGGATTTCCTCCTTTCTCCATGACTGGGGCCAGAGGGTATTGCTTGGTGAGGGAGTATACCTGTGATACCCACTTGAATGTAGAGTGCCACGGGGGTGATTCTCTCAGCAATGTTTTTTAACATCTATATGCACCCCCTAGCAAAGTTGGTCCAAGGGTTTGAGCTGGGGTATCACCAGTATGCAGAAGACACCCAGCTCTGTCTGTTGATGGATGGCTACCTGAACTCTGCTCCAGAAAATTTGACTAGGCTATTGAAGCCCATGACTGAGTGGTTACAATCAAGGCAGAGGTCTTGTACCTGAGTCTGGGCAGAGGTGAGACGAGAATCACCTCTGGATGGCACATTCCTTGTGCCAGCCCAGAAGGTGAGGAGCCTGGGGGTGGTCCTGGATGCCTCCCTTTCCGTGGAGGCCCAGGTCACCACAGTTGCCAGCTGAGACTTTTATCATCTTTGGCAGATCAGGAAACTGGCTTCTTACCTCCCCACCCCCCGCCAGGACTTGGTTACAGTGACCCATGCAATGGTCACTTGCAGGCTTGATTACTGTAACTTGCCTTACATGGGTTTGCCCTTGCAGCTGATCCAGAAACTCCAGCTGGTGCAAAACATGGCAGCATGCCTACTGACTGCACTGCCTGTGTGAGCACACATTTAGTAGGCGCTACATTAATTGCACTGGCTACCAATGGAATACCAGATCCACTTCAAAGTTCTGGCATTGACCTTCAAAGCCTTGCATGTCCTGGAACCAACATACCTGAGGGACTTCCTCTCCCCATATGTTCCCCAGAGAGCCTTGCGCTCTGCCATTCAAAATCTGCTTGATGTTCCCAGCCCAAGGAACATCTGTTTAGCCTTGACCAGGACCAGGGCTTTTTCTGCCCTGACTGTGGCCTGGTGGAACATGCTCCCTCATGAGTTCAGGGCCCCACAGGACCTTCTACCATTCTGCAGGGCCTGCAAAATGGAGCTGTTCCACCTGGCCTTTGGCTGAGGTGGCAGGTGTCCAATAAAAAGTTGGCCTCTCCTGCTGAAGTGTGGCCCAAATCACACAAACTTCTGAGTCCAGCAACACTTGTTTGGATACTGGGCATGTAACACCTGGTGCAACTTGTTTTTAAATTATTCCATTTTAAAGTATTTTAATTATTTATAAACTTTATGTGATGTGATGCTGAATGGCCTGTTTACTTCGGCCTACTCTGAGCCCGCTTGTGGGGAAGGTGGAATATAAATTTGAAAAATAAATAGATAAATAAAATTGTAGAAGTCTGGAATCAACCAGAACAAGTGAAAGAAAGCCAAAGTTTTAACATGACTAATTAAATTATGAAAAAAAGCATATAATAAGATCCTTCTTACAGCGAACTATACATAGTAGTATAGACCACAAGTCATTAATAATTTACCCAGGTATATTTGTTAATCGTTTTGTACGGTGCAGCCCTGTTGCCTACACAGAAAAGCCCTCTTTAATTTAAATTCAGTTTTGAATAGTTTGCAGCAGCAGCAGCAATTTATTATGGTCTTTAGACCAGCTTGCAATTCAATCTCTCTCGGCTTGACTTCGCGAACGAAGATTTAAGAAAGGTGCCGTAGTCCACGTCTACTGCAGGCTCGCTGGTGGCTGACAAGACCAATGCGGGACAGGCAGGTCCGGCCACAGTGGCTGCAGGGAAAAGTCTGATTTGGGATTGGTGCTGTAGCAGTACGATTTTTCCTCAAAAAAATCAATTCAATTCAATCAGGCATAAAATATAATACTAAAAAATCAAATTTAAGAACTTTTAAGGTGGAATGCCATAATTTGATAATTAATGCACAAAAGTTAGCCACTTCACATGTGATCTTAACATTATGCGCCATTTACAGAAAACCAAGAGATTAGTAGCCTCCCTGACCTCCTCAGGCAGGTGGGAGCCACAACAGAGAAAGCACATGTCGAGGCAGTTGTTCATTCAACCCATCTGCAGGTTGTCACCCGCAGAAGCCCCTGTTCACATCAACAAAGCTGTTGTGGCAGAGCATATGGAGAGCAGCGGTTCTGCATATAAGACAGACCAAGCTCATGAAGGGTTTTGTATTTGATAAGCAATACCTTAAATTATGCCCAGTAACAAATGGTCAGCCAACTGAGTATCTGAAGAGCGGGAGTGATAGGCATGCTCTGTCTGGCACCTGATAATAGGCAATCCCTGGCATTCTGTCTATTTAGAGTTTCTAAATTGATTTCGAGGGGAGACCAATGTACAGCACATTACAATTGTCTAGTCTTGATGTTACTGTGTCATGGATCTAGGTGGACAGATCAGCCCTATCAAGGTAAAAGGCCATCTTACAGGCTAGGCTGAATTGGTAGAAAGCACTTTTTTGCAGCTACATTAACTTGTTTCTCCAGTGATAAGGCTGGGTCCAGTATAACCCCAAAGCTTTTAACTTAGTCAGCAAGGGTCACCTGAACTCTATCAAAAGTGGAGAGAACTTCAAGGCCTCTGCCTTCCCAATCAGCATTGCCTCCTTCTTTTTTAGCTCATTCTAAGTTGCTGTATAAATGTTAAGGAGCTGTAGCTTTTATAGACAAAAATGTTCAACCAAAGTCTTTTTCCTTGTTGCACTTTGTACTTTTGTTACTCTCATATTGTTCAGAAAAGCCTTCCATTTTAAGAAGAATTATGGCTATCATAGTCATCCCTTAAAAGAGAGAGCAACATTATCCCATTGCTTTTTCACAGTTTTTTTTTTCTAAATAAAGCTTCATTTTAAGTCTTGCCAGTCATAGGAATAATCCATTTTCATTTCTGAAGTGTGTGCTTTATAAAGGCAGTATTTACGATTAAAGTATCAGCTGGTGCTTTTATTTGTACCATTATCAACACTATTCTGTTTGTATTAAGCCAGTTTATTTTGGAAATTATTCATTTTGAGCAGGGGTCATTTTGTAGAAAAAGTGGTGCCAGAGCTTATTAGCACATATGCCACGCACCCCTGACATCACCAGAAGATGTACTAAATTATACTAGCTCAGTATCTATCTTAAAATGCTTCTTGAATTATAATTGTCATAATAAAACCTTACTCCCATCATATTTTAAAAATCACTTTCTCCTATATGGCCACAGGTGGGATGGTGGCTCAGTGGTGGTGGGATAGTGGCTCAGTGGTGGTGGGATGGTGGCTCAGTGGTAGAGCATCTGCTTGGGAAGCAGAAGGTCTCAGGTTCAATTCCTGGCATCTCCAAAAAAGGGTCCAGGCAAATAGGTGTGAAAAACCTCAGCTTGAGACCCTGGAGAGCCGCTGCCAGTCTGAGAAGACAATACTGACTTTGATGGACCAAAAGGTCTGATTCAGTATAAGGCATCTTCATGTGTTCATATGTTCACAGTGACTTGATGAGGATTTCCATCTGTCTGCTTTATATGTTTTGGTTATTTTCCATTTTTTTTGTGGGGGAAAACATATTAGAAAATTTGTCAAAACTTAGCGTTCAACAAAATTCTCACTACATGCACTTTCTTTATCCTGGTTTTGGTATCTTAAATCTGTGTATACATATCTGTATATATTTGAGACAATATATGAAAGATGAGGAGGGAGAAAGAAAGGGACAGACTCTCTAATTAACTGAATCCATCTTTATTGGATATAATAGTAGACAAAAAGAGCCTGATGAATTGCAAAGCATTTGAACATATTTTTTTTAGTGTAGGCAGTTTTATATTCCTTAGATGTGTCCACCAATAGCTCATTCTTGCAGAACCTACCCATGGATATATGTCCAGTGTTTTGAGGGAGAGAGCAAGTTTGGTCCAGGGCTGAAGAGCAAGGAGTAAGGGAAATAGAGTGAGTGGAGAGAGGAGCAGGAATGGATAGCTGAGCTATGGGTGAAACCAGATAGAGAAGCTGCATGGAGCCAGAGTGCAAGTGAAAACAATAGGGAGATGCAGATTTGCTTAGGGAAAGTTCCAGGCAGATGTTGCCTGTTTCTGAAGGTCCAAGATTTGTGCTGGTTCACTCTCAGAGGTCTGTAGTAAATGAATCTTTGGACAAAAAGCCTAAACTGGTGGGTTGACGTGTGTCCTTTTATCCCTGAACGTTTGTCCTTTTCCCCACCAGAGGTGGGAACAATATTTCTCATTATTAGAACTCTATGAAGGGTGCTAATGGGTCAGGAGATGAAGTCATCCTATTGATTAAAGACTTTTTTGAAATTTACTGAGCCGAGCTTTATTTTTCTGGATGGGTTATTCCTGTCATTCATTTTGGTCTGTGTGCAGTGAAATCTCACTGAGTCACAAATCCTTAATGCAGAGTGTAACCATTTCCCACAGGAATCTAGCTGTCTCATCATGAGGTCACATTTTATTTCACTTAATTCCTGTGATTCTATGGTGTGAAATGGAGTTTGACTACACCTTTGGTTTCATAGCACCCAGCAGGCTTCTGGGGGTAACATAATATGTAGAGAAGGCAGAGAGAAGAAAGGAGTGTATGTCCTGAGAAAGCACCAGTGGTAGCTGAATGTAATTGGGGTGGCTAGATTTCTTTTCATAGACCATGCAGGTGATTGTATGCATGAAAGGTTGGGGAGCGCTACTGAATACACAGGGATTTCTACATTTAGCAATAATGGCATTATTATATAGTGGCTTCTATGCATGGCAGAGTCTCGGAGTAAGTGATAACAAGCTCTTTAATAGGAATCACATAGTAAAAGGTGACAGTACAAGACTGAGGATGGGGCCTACCGGTCCAACTTATATACATATCTGGATTCCCGCACTAGCACATCATTGGGTCATTCAAACCAGTGGGGGTTTGTGATTGGTCTAGGGCTGCAGGGATTTGGATCCTGCAGCCCTTTGTTCTCAAGTCCCCAAGCTCAGTCCGCCTGGCTCCAATGAGCCCAGTGGGAATATCCAAAGTCTTCTCTTGAGTTCCCATAACATCCCTCCCCCCCTTAGTTCGCAAGCCCTAGTGAACATAGTCTTTAAGGTTTGTGGGCTTGCGGTGCTTTCACGTCGACTGCCTGAGCACTGGAGCTGGCGGCGACGCAGTTTCTGCGCCAGGCGTTCCTGGTGGAGGTTCTGGTGCCAAAGGGGATTCCATCGGCTAGCCGGGATCCTCCGCGGTCTCTGGTGCTGAGGGTGGTCCCGTCTGTTCCGCTGGTGCTGGTACCGGTGTAGCTGCGAGCTCTTCTGCTTCCTCCATCTCAGGAGTTGTTTCGCCTAGATCAGGCACCAGGGTGGTTGCGTTCTCATCCTCATCTTTCCCCCCGGGTGCCACTTATGCACATAATTGGTCAATGTGCCGCCTTACTGTGAATCCCCCCTCTGAGATGGGGGGATTCACAGTACATGACAGCCCCTAGTACACGGGATACTCGTGCTGGTATCCATGCTGACCCTCCCCCAATGTTTTTGGCAAACACCAAGTCTCCTGTGTTGAACCCCTGGGGGGCCTGGACCGCCTCTGGTACCTCTTGCATGTTGGACATTCGGTCCGGGTGTATGCAATCCAGGAGGGTTGTCAGCTGCCAGCCCATGAGAAGCTCTGCTGGGCTGGGGGTGGAATGTTGCACTAGGAGGCACTCGGCGAGGCATGCTTCCCACACCCCATATATGATGCAGCGAAGCGTTTCCTTTGTAGTCTGCCCCATTCTTTCCGTTTGGCCATTTGTGGTTGGGTGGAAGGGGACCGACCTTATGTGAAACTGAAAGGAAAGGTAAATACAGTTAAAACCCTTGGGGAAGCTTGGAGGCTATTTAAAACTACAATCCTAGAAGCTCAGATAAAATATATACCACAAGTTAGGAAAGACGCAAACAGGTATAAGAAAAGGCCTGCATGGTTAACAAACAAAGTAATGGAAGCTGTAAAAGGTAAGAAGGACTCCTTTAAGCGGTGGGAAGCTAGTCCAAGTGAGATTAATAAAAGGGAACACAGGCTGTGGCAAATCAAATGCAAGACTGTGATCAGGCAGGCAAAAAGGGACTATGAGGAGCATATTGCAAAAAAACATAAAGACCAACAATAAAAATTTCTTCAAATATATTAGAAGCAGGAAACCAGCCAGGGAGGCAGCAGGGCCCTTGGATGACCAAGGGGTAAAAGGATTACTGAAGGAGGATAGAGAAATTGCTGAGAAGCTGAATGCATATTTTGCCTCAGTCTTCACTGTGGAAGATGAGAAGTGTTTGCCCGCTCCAGAACCGCTAATTTTGGAAGGGGTATTGAAAGACCTGAGTCAAATCGAGGTGACAAGAGAGGAGGTCCTACAGCTGATTGACAAATTAAAAACTAATAAGTCACCAGGTCCGGATAGCATACATCCAAGAGTTCTGAAGAAACTCAGAGGTGAACTTGTGGATCTCCTGACAAAAATATGTAATCTTTCATTGAAATCTGCCTTTGTTCCTGAGGACTGGAAGGTAGCAAATGTCACCCCCATGTTTAAAAAGGGTTCCAGAGGAGATCTGAGAAATTACAGGCCAGTCAGTCTCACTTCAATACCAGGAAAGTTGGTAGAAAGCATTATCAAGGACAGAATGAGTAGGCACATTGATGAACACAAGTTATTGAGGAATACTCAGCATGGGTTCTGTAAAGGAAGATCTTGCCTCACTAACCTGTTACAGTTCTTTGAGGGGGTGAACAAACATGTGGACAAAGGGGACCCAATAGATGTTGTTTACCTTGACTTCCAGAAAGCTTTTGATAAAGTTCCTCATCAAAGGCTCCTTAGTAAGCTCGGGAGTCATGGAGTAAAAGGACAGGTCCTCTTGTGGATCAAAAACTGGCTAATTAATAGGAAGCAGAGAGTGAGTATAAATGGGCAGTCTTCGCAGTGGAGGATGGTAAGCAGTGGGGTGCCGCAGGGCTCAGTACTGGGTCCCATGATCTTTAACTTGTTCATTAATGATCTGGAGTTGGGAGTAAGCAGTGAAGTGGCCAAGTTTGCAGATGACACTACATTGTTCAGGGTGGTGAGAACAAGAGAGGATTGTGAGACACTCCAAAGGGATCTGTTGAGGCTGGGTGAGTGGGCATCAACATGGCAGATGAGGTTCAATGTGGCCAAGTGCAAAGTAATGCACATTGGGGCCAAGAATCCCAGCTACATATACAAGTTGATGGTGTGTGAATTGGCAGAGACTGACCAAGAGAGAGATCTTGAGGTCGTGGTAGATAACTCACTGAAAATGTCAAGACAGTGTGCGATTGCAATAAAAAAGGCCAATGCCATGCTGGGAATTATTAGGAAGGGAATTGAAAACAAATCAGCCCGTATCATAATGCCCCTGTATAAATGCGGTCTCATTTGGAATACTGTGTACAATTCTGGTCACGGCACCTCAAAAAGGATATTATAGCATTGGAAAAAGTGCATAAAAGGGCAACTAGAATGATTAAAGGTTTGGAACACTTTCCCTTATGAAGAAAGGTTAAAACGCTTGGGGCTCTTTAGCTTGGAGAAACATCGACTGTGGGGTGACAAGATAGAGGTTTACAAGATCATGCATGGGATGGAGAAAGTAGAGAAAGAAGTACTTTTCTCCCTTTGCCCCCCCAGTCGGAAGAACGAGACAACGCCAAAGTTGGATGGAAAACAGGGCAACTTTATTGAGTTAAACAGCATGGGCAACTTACCAGCTACCGGACAGGCCAAGGGAGACACCCCAGGACCCTTCCCTGTCCGGAAGGGCGAGCCACCCTGCCCCCGGCCGCAGCCAGCTGAAAGCGGCTGCTGCCAGGCCGGCACCGGCCAGGTTTACACCCCACGGCACGGCCGCCCACCCAGGGATGGCCTGCCCGAAGAGGTGACCCGATAGCGGGCAAGACAGCAGAGGGCCGTAGAACCCTGCTACTATCCCATCCCGCTACTTCCCTAAATCAGGGAAAACCGTGGGTGCTCACCGGAACCTGCAAACCAACTTAAACACCCGCCACCCCAGGGCCAAGCCTCAGCTTAGGCCCCTGGGCCCACCGGCAGGCCTAAAGCCTGCCGAAGCCCCAGCTGTAACTCGCCCAAAAATGCCCTGTTCCCAGAAACGGACAGGTGGGTCCATCCTGCCGGTACAGGTCCGCCCGGTCCGACCTGATGGCCGGGTGTGGAACAAAAAGGCCAAGGCCCTCTCGGAGCGCATTCCTGATCGCTCTGCTGGCCTTGCGCCTGGCTCTCTCCAACCCAACAGGGTCCTAAGCCGCTCTCCGCACCCGCCGCGGAAGAATGGCGGACCAATGTAACCGCACCTCGGGCCACCTGCTCCGGATCACCTTGAGGCCAACGACTGCCAAAAGTGACAGGGCCCTCCCCTGCAGCAGGCCCAAATCGTTGCCTCCCAGGTGAATAAGCAAGATGAGTGGCGGAGGACCATTCCTCCCCAAAAACAAGAGTGGCAGGAGCCCGTCCCAGCGAAGGCCCCGACGGCCCTGCCACTCAACGACCGCCCATCACTAAGCCCCAACTGCGAACCCAAACTCGACGCCGGGCTTGGAGGGCGGCCCCAAAAACCATGTCGTGGCTGGCGATCAGTATCCTCTGCCTCTCGCCCTGCGCCACAGCACCTAAAACAGAGAAAATAACAATGTGAAAACCCAGCCCAGCTAAAACTTGCCAGGCAACACAGGACGAACGTAGCCCGTGTACGCCGGGGACCGCCATCTCCCAACCTGTTGAATGGCCAGCCCCGGGTACCCCATGGCCGCAGGAATTGATGCCGCCCCAACCCTAAATGAATGGGTCCCAGACCGAAATCCCGACAGCCCAAGCCTGTCCAAGGCGTGGCTGGTCACGGACCAAAATTGGAATGTAGTTAACGAGGACCCGTCCTCGTGCCGGGAAAAAAGGGGGGGCGGCATCGTAACCCTGCACAACAATGTACTCGGCCAAAGCTAAAACAGGGCAGGATCACGATCATGGCACGAGCCCAATGTAACCGTGATGCCCCGCTGCCTCTGGTCAGTCTTAGACCCGCGCACCCTTAAGGCTGCGGAGTCCCCAGTAATTTTAACATCTCCAGCATGGAGAGCTCGGCCAGAACAATCCTTCTGCGAGCGGACCACCAACTCGCTGACTCTAAGCGCACCAAAAGAAGGCGGACATGGCGGCTGCCTGAAACGAAACAGCCTCAAATTTCGGAAAAACAAACCGCTGGCCATGACTTACGGAAATCTTTCCATGTCAGGCGAAAAGGAGGTGCCGGTATCAGGCCGCGGGCCTTGCTCACGGGCCCCGCCCTCCAATATTTTACGAATTCTGAAATCATCAGAGGCATCAGATAACCCCTTCACCTTGCTGGTGAACACCAGTGCAGCCAACTTGGCTCTAATGGTCCTTACCACCAACCACTTACCTTTCAGCTCAACGCAGAACTGCATGAGATGAGCTGCCGGAATCGGCCAAAGGTCTGCCAATACTACCTGCTCACTGAAGGCCGTGAACTGCTCAACGGAGCGATCATAGACCTTACGGGTAGAGGGGGCTAGGGCAAGCATCATGGCCCGGTTGGCCTCGACTCTCCAAGCCGCCACATCTCTGGGGGCATCCGAGCCGGCAGGAGGTCAGCCCCTGGTGTGATAAGTCGAAACCGCTCCATCTAACGACGCGACAAAGCGTCCGCGACCCCGTTGCACACACCGGGCCGTGCTTGGCAAGGAACAAAATGTTTAACCTTACACAACACAAGGTAAAAAAGCGAACAAGGAACATAACCGGGACCGACTTGGACGTGGGTGTTAATCACCTAGACCACAGCCATGTAGTCACACCAAAAGTGAACAACATGGTTGGCCAAATCCTACCCCACAATCGCACCGCAACTGCGATTAGGAAAAATTCTAAAAACGTTGAATTACGGCAAAGGTTTGTATCCAACCACGTGGCGGGCCACAACTCATCCCACCATCGACCACGGAAATAGACCCCAAAACCAAAGTACCAGCAGCTTCGGACATAATCTGCAGATCGATTCCAAGAAAGTGCTAAAACGTTCGAAAGCCGAACATGAAACAGCACACCCCATGGGCAGTGCCCGGTCCCTGTAAAAACTTGCCGTCGAACATAAAGCCCAGGAGCTCAACATCATCCAGGTGAACCGGTGACAGGCGAAATGCAGACTTTATGTCACACTTAGCTAGCTGAGCGCAAATCCCACAATGCCGGACAACCTTGACAGCCTGGTCGAAGGAAGTATATCGGACCGTGGAACGGAAATCGGGAATGGGGTCATTCACCAACCCACCCCTAGGGAAAGATAGGTGGTGAATTAACCGAAATTCACCAGGGGCCTTTTTGGGAACCACACCCAAAGGTGAAACCCGCAAATTAGGAACAGGAGAGGCATCGAAAGGGCCCAACACCCTGCCCTCAGCACACTCCTTTGAAATCTTTTCTCTAACAACTCGCTCCATCCCTCTAACAGACATTAAATTCTTCGCCATACAGGGTCCACGTGGACCCTAAAATGGGATAAACCAAACAAAAACCTTCACGTAAGTAATCTCTATCGCTTACCCTAGGGTAGCTGGCTAACATTTTGATGAGAACTCTCACTTTGATGGGGCTGGGACCCTTTACCAGAACCATGGGCCCCGGGCCTCTTGGTGCCACTCAGGGGCTTGGACTTGCTGCATGCAGACAAGGCATGCGAGCCCCCCCACAGTGGGCCTCATGCTTGTACTTGCAGGTCTTACGATTGCAAACCTCCTGGGACGAGTACTCCCAGCACAAAAGCCGGGGTTGGCCGACTACCCCGCACAAACGCGGGGACCAGACGGACCAGCCTGCCTACTAACCAGGTGCCCACTGTCAGACCTGTCCCCAGCATTAGGCTTAGCGGGGGACATGAGCTGCAGCCAAAGCTGCTGATTCATTTGGTCCCAAGGCATAGAAGGGTTGAGGGCAGCCCTCATCCGGAACTCCTAGTCGAACTGCAGCCATGCAGCACCCGAGAAGTCCGTATACGCCTTGTAAACAATAGCACAATACTGGAATAGCGGTGCAGCCCGTAAAGGCTGTGCACGCGCTATAACACCAGCATAGATCAGAAATCCGGGCAACCAGTTAGCCTGATTTCTTTCCACCTTCCTCCGTTTAATCCTTTCCGTGTCCCTCTCATCCAATTCATCTTTGTCCTTCTTCTCCAGTTCCCTGTAAAGAAGGCCAAAGACGACCACATACACGCCCCTGAATATCTTCTCACGGGTGGCCACCGTCAAGTGATCACCCAGCGGCCTGGCCGTGACGCCAAAAGGGGTGACACTGAAACGGGACCGACCCCAATGAGGCTGGGGGCCAACCCCCAAAACAGCTGGAGGTGCTGGGCCAACCAAGAGGCCATTGACCACCCCACAACTGGCCCCAGGCAAAGGTCCACCCTGCGTGACCTGACCTACCGAACCTTGAGACGTAGACGGAGCACTGGGCGCTGAAGAGGCAGACGTAGCGCCCCACGGGAGAATCTGTCCCTGCCCACAAGTTCCCCGACTGCCAGTTGGCGCCGTGGACCCCGAGGACCCAGAAGCTGCACTTGGACCACCTGCGGTTGCCGGCAGGGAAGCTGCAGGCTGATAAAGTGGGGCCACACACCCCAAGGCCAAGCGCCAGTCGGCCCAGGCCCACCCAGCTTACCTTTTTGACCGGGTACGCCAACAGCAAGCACAATGGGTGCAGCGCCGCGATCCTCAGGACGCTCAGGGACCTCAGCAGGAACCAACCCATCTTCAGAATCCGAGGTGGGTTCAACAGGAACATGCATCGTCTCACCCGACTGTCCAGGACGGGCAGCCATGTCCTGTAAAGTAGAGAGACGGGCCAGAACCTCTTGCTCAAAAGCCTGTGTGGACGCCCTTGCGGCTTTCCGCCCCCGGGGTAACCCCGATGTGCCTGGGTCAAGGCCGTGTTGGCGCTCCAGAGCGGACAAACGTTCAACAATGGCCAGCCTGGTGTTGGTCTCCTACTCAACCCCGGGCCTGGAGGGGGCAGGCCTTTTACCCTGTGCCTTAGCGGGCTGCTTGCCCTTGGAAGTCCCCTACCCGTTTTGGGAGCCATTTCCATATAGCAGGCTAAAAGCCCCACTGAGTTATAAGCCTATAGCCCGAATACCTGGGAGGCCTTGTCCCAACACCAGGGATAGTAAAGGGCTGCCGCTGCCCAACCAGGCCAAGTTCAAATCACCAGGCTAACCCAGTCCAAGAAAGAACTCCAAGAAAGAGGGGAAACAACCCCCTCCAAAATGAGGCTGCCTTCTACTGAATCGGGCCCCACCCAACTTCAAGGAAGCCCAGAGGCACCAGCCCCAGACCCACAGAGAAAATATGAAGAACGTATGAAGCTGCCTTATACTGAATCAGACCCTGGGTCCATCGAAGTCAGCACTGTTTACCCAGACTGGCAGCGGCTCTCCAGGGTCTCAAGCTGAGGTTTTTCATGCCTACGTGCCTGGACCCTTTTCAGTTGGAGATGCTGGGAATTAAACCTGGGACCTTCTGCTTACCAAGCAGATGCTCTACCACTGAGCCACCGTCCCTCCCCTTGAGAAAAGATAATCTCTAGGGAACAAGGGAAGCCCCCCCCAGCAGCTCTAAAGCCGCTGTTATCGCCTCTTCGCTCTGCGACCGGCTGGAGCAGACCGAATTTGGGCCGAAAGACAAGGCGTGGCTCGCGCGCCGCCGCACCCAGAAGCACGCCGCAGCTCAAACAAGCCTGCTCGAACGCTGCTGATACAGCCCCTCCTCTCCCCAACAATCAGCTGGAGCAGCCGAAAACAACGCGCCGAAAAGCAAGGCGCGGCTCGTGCGCTGCCGCTCTAAAAGGCAAGGCAGCCGTAGGACGGCTCTGCCGGAGAGAGAGGCCCGCCGAAGCTCCGAAGCCAAGCCGAGGAGGAGGCCGTGAAACAGCTGACTGCCTCCACCGCCACAGGCCTCGTCGGGAAAAAAGACGATGAGAGCCCGATCTAGTAAGACCAAAACACGCGGCGAAGTGCGTGTAGGAGGGCGAGGCTGGGCTTATAAAGCCCCAGCCCCCGCCCTGCAAATCCCCGTATGGGCGGGAAGCGCTGCCTCGCTCCATCTGGGGAGGCAAAACACGGCCCCCGCCCACAGCCACCTGCGGCAGCGCGGTCGGGGAGGGCCGGATTCTCACAATACAAGAACTCATGGGCATTCGGTGATATTGCTGAGTAGTCAGGTTAAAACGGATAAAAGGAAGTACTTCTTCACCCAAAGGGTGATTAACATGTGGAATTTATTGCCGCAGGAGGTGGTGGCGGCTACAAGCATAGCCAGCTTTAAGAGGGGATTGGATAAAAATATGGAGCAGAGGTCCATCAGTGGCTATTAGCCACAGTATATGTGTATGTGTGTGTGTATATATATATATGTGTGTGTGTGTGTGTGTGTGTGTATGTATGTATACGTTTGTTTTTTTTGTGTATGTATGTATACACACACACATATTGACCACTGTGTGACACAGAGTGTTGGACTGGATTGGGCCATTGGCCTGATCCAACATGGCTTCTCTTATGTTCTTATGTTTCATTAAATTCCGGCCATAGAAATCCTGAAACTCGGCCAAGGTGAACACCATCCCATTTTCGGATACCAACGTGTCTGGGAGGCCATGTGTGGCAAAAACCCTGCGGAGCGCCCCTAACACAGCCCAAGAAGAGGGGGAGGCTACTGGCACTATCTCTAACCATTTGGAGTAGGAGTCCACAATGAGGAAGAATATATGTCTCTGGAAGGGCCCCGCAAAGTTAAGGTGCAAAGTTAAGGTGCAGGCAGGACCAGGGGTTGTGACTGGACTCCCACTCTTGGGCCAGACCGCAGGGCAGCACCAGACGTGTCTCCTGGCATAGCTGCCATCAGGCCACCCAGGATTCAATGGCGTCATCAATTCCTGGCCACCAAACATAGCTATGGGCCAGCGCTTTCATGCGTACAATCCCAGGATGGGTTTCATGTAGCGCTGTTAGGACTAGCTGCTGCAGTTCTGGGGGCACCACCACCATTCTTCCCCACAACAGGTACCCCTTATGCACAGACAGTTCGTCCCGGTGGGATGCGAACGCTGAAAATTCTGAGACCCACGAGGCAGTCGAGCTCCTCTTCGATCGTGGCCCAAGAGCTAGTGGCACACGCCTGGCCTTCAGCTGTATGGGCTGCATGTTGGGGTCCAGTTGTAAGGCTATGGGGCCTTACGTACAAAAGGCTATGGGGCCATACATACAAAAGGTGTATGTCCCGAGAGTCCCGTCGAAAACCCTGGGGAACTCTTCGCACACCTTTTGAAAATCTCTTTGAACGTGGGTGTAATGGATCCGTGTCACTTGGATGCTCAGTGCCTGGAATCAGGACTGACCTATAAGGCTGCACAGATCACCCTCCATCATGATGAGGGGGAGCTCACCCTTGAACTTTCCATACCTAATGTGGGCCAGGCCCACTCCCCAGGCTGCAGCCTCCCGCTTTTGAAAGTCCCGGACAATGAATGAGGTTGGTTTTAACTGAGCATCCCCCCCCCCCCCCGGAGCACATCTCCCTGAACGTGCAGGCCGAAATGGCCGTCTGGCCCACCCTGGAGTCTACCTTCATTTTGCAGGGCTTGCCTTCCATGAACACAGGAAAGACTGGAACTGATACAGTGTTGCATATAAGAATGTATCTTAAAGAATTCTACATCAAAGCTTGCTATGCAAAAACCCACACATCTAAATATTGCTAGGTCGGGGTGCAAGATTTCACACGGGTACTTCTTATCTCTTTGTTATTGCGGCTTCACAAGAATGGCCGAATTGCCAGCCCTGAGGCACTTATCTTCAAAGGAAGGTATCTTTTGTTAGTTACAGGGAAAGGAATGTTCACACCAACTATTAGTAACATTCTGTGGCCTCTACTTTGATATGCAACAGGCTTTCTCATGGTTAGTAACAAGGTTAGGAAAATGGAGTCAGTAAGGCTAAGCATTTAATACAGTTATATTCCAGGGTCTGACAGCGGCGCTGGAGTTCGATGCGCTTGGCGATGCTGGGTTGCCCTGGACCTCACTCATTCCAGGTGATGAAGGATCCCACCTTCATCACCACTGTAATATAGTGGGTTCTATGCATGGCAGAGTCTTGGAGTAAGTGATAACAAGCTCTTTAATAAAAAATTACATAGTAAAAGACTGAGGATGGGGCCTACCGGCCCAACTTATATACATCTCTGGATTCCCACACTAGCACATCATTGGGTCATTCAAACTGGTAGGGGCTTGTGATTGGTCTAGGGCTGCAGGGATGTGAATCCTGCAGCCCTTTGTTCCCAAGTCCCCAAGCTCAGTCCACCTGGCTCCAATGAGCCCTGCGGGAATAACCAAAGTCTTCTCTTGAGTTCACATAGATAACAGGCATATAATAATAATAATAACAACTACTACAACAACAACATTTAATTTGTATCCCGCCCTCCCCGCCAAAGCAGGCTGAGTTAACAAGCCCTGTAAAACCTGTTTTGTGGAATACTAATGTAGCACCCACTAACAATTTAACAATTTTTAAGCATTCTGCTTTCAGAAAGCATTATAAACTACCCAAGTACATGATGCCCAAGTACAGTCTTAATCTCTTGTATGAATATGCAGATTTCTTCTATTGAGAGTTCAAGGTCCTTGACATTGAAAGGATGAATATGATCCTTACACACCAAAGGAGTAAGTTGACAGAAAGAATTCCTCCCACTTTCCCCTTCCTTGGGCAGTTCATATTCCTCCCACTGGAGATTCTCAAGAGCAGCACAAGATACAGAATGAAGGGGCTGTATATAGCAGGGGTGGCCAGTGGTAGCTCTCCAGATGTTTTTTGCCTACAACTCCCATCAGCCATTAGCCATCTGGAGAGCTACTGTTGGCCACCCCTGGTATATAGAAAGGGAATTTATGGAAATCTCTCGTATTTTTCTGCAAGTGAAGCAAATCTAAATTAAAACTAGATATTTGAATTAACATTCTATATGAATGTAGCTATTCAGGAGCATAACAGCAGGCTAAATGAAGTGGAAATGAATTCTACTCAATTCATCACAAATAATCCAATTAGCCAAAATTTGTTTTTGATTCCACATAATATGTTGCTATTATAAAATGTACAGTAGAAGGATGAATAAAATCTTGATTTAAATATAGACTAGTACAATATTTGTACAAAAATTATCAATAAGTATTCCTTTTAAAATTTGGTCTGTGTATTAGTATGGCAATACAATACCGTTACTAAGTGTAGATGCCTTGACCCTAGGAACACCCTCCTATGATGTGTCAAGCCCATACGTGCATGTTCTCAGGAACATTAATATCAGGACCATTCTGCCAGATGTATACCAGAGTCCAAGATCTGATCTAACACCTCATAAAGGTGTGCATATTCTTAGAAATAAACAGGCCCAGGTTTAAAGTTGAGAATTTATTAAGCAAAATAATAATGACAAAGGGAATCAGGAAATTGAATAAAGTTTGAAACATGCACACATAATAAAGAAATGTTCTACTAATCCAAACTTCTACTAACTCCTAACCTAAGACAGTATTATTAATCTAAAGAAAATCCAAGGAGATGGGGAGGAAAGGAGAAGAAAGATAAAAGAACTTTGCCCCCCCCAAGGACGAAATAACGAGATAGACACCAAGTGATTGGAATAAAATTGGGCCACTTTATTAATTAACCTCACAAACAGCAAGGGTACCCCACCAGCGGCCTGGTCAGGGCTAGGGGTCACTGCTACCGCTCCCCTGCCATAACGTGCGAGAGACCCAGCCCCCCGGCCAGAGCTGAGTGCCTCAGCTCCCTCCGGGCAGGCCCAGCAGGGAGGCCCGCACCAGAGGGCCCAAACCCAGATGCACGTCTCGCCAGAAAGCACCCTCTAGCCGAGTCTCCCGGCAGTCTGCAATCTCCACCCGGGTCTTCAAACCCCAGGGTTGATCATGCCAGACCCCAAAATCCCCAAAAGGGGGGCGCTTCACAGTCCTCCCCTGGCCGCATAGTGCCCTAAACCCAAAAAACCTGCCACTAAAGTGACCGCCTATTTAACAGCACCTCCCAATAGCCAAATCCACAATCCACTGCAATGCTATGTAGGGTAGGCGAAAAACACAACCTGGGCAATGCCAATCAGCCAGGGTGCGAAAAAATTCCTACCCGGCTCCTCAAAGAGGCAACCAGCAAAAGCCTACATAACATACAGGGCGGGTGGGAGGGGCCGAAGCCTTGCCCGACACAGACTGAGAGGAGCGCAGGTCCGGCTGTCAATCAGCCAGACCTCGTCCTCCTGCCTGCGCGCCTAAACAGGCGCCCTCTGTCTCTCCCCGTCCGGGGAGGCAAACTCGTGCCTCTGCAGCCCAGCCGCTGCGCTGCGAGCTGCAGGCACATGATTGTCTGGATGATTTAAATCTGGTGAGATTAATTGGTGGAAGGGAAAACAGCATAGGAGAAAGCAGGGTGGAGGAGCAGGACATGATCTTCAAAGGGATCTGCTTTAGGCCAATGCAGAGTTATGCACCCATATACCACTATATATCCCCACATGAGGGTTCTGGTACCAGTTGCCAGAGCCTAGTATCGAGATGGGACCCAATGACTGGAACAAAGAGCTGGGATTCTCAGGTTAACTTTATACCTCCAAAGTGTTCAAATCAAAGGGAAAATAAGATACTTCTCAAAATGGATTGGCTGGGAGCCAAAAGTATCAAACTTCACTGGTAGATCAGATAGATAATTATTGTGCAGGAAAGATATTTCTTAGGAGGGCAAATTGGGGATGTGATGTTTTCTTTGATATGGATTACGGCCTAAATAGAATAATAAACTAGGTTTATATTGTCTTTTCATTGGATTAGATTCCAGAAAAAAACCCACAATGAAAGACATAAAGATCTCAGACTAAAAGATGCATGTATTGATGTGCTATTCCTAGACACTATTGTGAAAATATCATGGTACAGAAGGCACTTTTGAAGAAATATTTCAACTGTGGGAATAAGTCTGATAATCACTACCTGTGTCTCCTTTATTTGGGACAGCTCACAACACTTCAGAATGCCCAGTACAATTACAAATGGTAGAAGGTGTCCCTAACCAATGCCATCCCTTGAATTCCATGAGTAAGACTTGGTTTATTATGTTCTTTTGCAGCGTATTCCCATCCAGGATAGATTACTCCCTATTCTGCCACTGAAAATCCTAACAACTGCCATTTAATATTGTAATTATTTTGGGGGTATTGTGGTAATAGTATATTTTGAAATAAAATATTGTACTCCAAATGTATTCTACATACTTCCCTCTAGTAGGTGGTAAGCGTGTATATTTTGTTATTATATAATATGAATAAAATATTAACTAACAAAGAAAATCTTGACAACTGTAAATGCCTTTGTCTTGTATGGATTAAATTACAATTAGTCCATCCAGTCCATAGCGGTGTCTAGGCACAGATTCAGGGAAGAAAGAACATTTTCTCTAGGACTAATTTTAAAAAGAAAAGCAAAAAATAGAGTTAGTTCCAAACAGCCCAGTGATTATATCCAGATACTATGTTTTTATCTTCTTGTATGCTTGAATATGGTTGTTAACCGTACTAAACTAAGTACTAAGCTACTATCTATGAATGTTAAATATCACCTAGAAGATGACATAATGAAAAATGACATTTTACAAAGGAATACATGCAAAATTTCACTACCCCAATTTATAAGCTACTGGCTACAATATTATTTGTCATTAGCGAATTGTCTGGACTTTCTATTTATTCTACCTGGTCACCAGCAAGGGAGAAGATCTTTGTATCAGTGTTTTGAGGAAGCTAATTGTAACGGGGGAAATATTAGGTATGAATTGCACTTCTTTTCTGTCATAACAAGTCACACATAGAAGCAACCTCAAATTAAAGCTGCCTCCTCTGATAGGAAAAACCTGGTGATATAATATACAAACCTGAATTTGAAGTACAAAGTAGCATAAATTATATTTTGATCTAAGTATTTTGATTTTTCAGGTGGGAATATATGTAGAGCAGATGAATTCCTTTGCAACAATTCACTCTGTAAACTTCATTTCTGGGTTTGTGATGGGGAAGATGACTGTGGAGACAACTCTGATGAACTACCTGAAATGTGCTGTAAGTTTTCTCTATTGTTTCAGTGTCTTGCTGTTGTTAGGTCATGTCCCCACCTTGTTTGAACCTTGATTTCTGGATGGATCAAATATTCATCTGTTTCAAATACTAAACTGGACGGGCGACTTCTGTACAAAGATGGCAGGAGGTCTGTACATAATCCAGGGATTGCTCAGGGAAACAAAAAAAAATATGATTTTGTAATTCAATCTAAAGAAAAACATTTTAAAACCTCTCAAAAACTGGCCTAGTGAGGTCTAACTGATCCACAGCACAGGTACTTGAACCATCTATATTTGGATCATTTAAGTATCAGCCGAAGGGGGAAGGGGAGAAAAAAGAAATCAGACTGCTAAAAAGCTTGTGAGAAAATCCTGGAAGGGGAAAGTTTTGAGGATGTGGTGTGAATTCCCTCTCATTTCTCATAGGATTCTGTCTTGTTTTATAGTACATGTAATGTACATTTGAAATAAGCAGATGGCATACAGAACTTACATATGGAACCTCCTTTTGTTCCAGAAAGGTTTTCTAGATATGTATTCTACCACTAAAGAGTATAGCTTTCTCATTAACAGGGTTCTTCTTCTTCTTCTTCTTCCAAATCCAACCACACAACGTTATTGCCCCCCCAGTCGGAAGAACGAGACAACACAATATGTGGGTTTAAAACAGGGCAACTTTATTGAACCAACAGCCTGGGGCAACCTAACACTAACCGGGCTGGCGAAGGGACTCCAAACCCTTCCCAATCCGGATGGGGCAGGCAACCCAGCCCCCGGCAGCGGCCGGGTATCCCCACCAATGGCTCCGCCGACCGCCCAAGGCAGCTCACCAGGGGGGGAGACCCTGTAGCGGGACAAACAGCAGAGGGCCGTCAAACCCAGCTGCCGTCCGTCCGCCGCTACTTCCCTTAACCGGGAAAACCGTGGGTACCCACCGAAACAAACCTGAAATCAAGCCCCGCCAACAAAGTTACCTAACAAAAACTACCCAACCTCAAAGCAACAGTACAAGGTAGGCGAAAAACATCCCAACCAAAGCCAATCAGTTAAGATGAAAAAATTCCTACCTGGCCCCGATAAAACGGCGACCGGAGGAGCCTGTACTATTGCCGGGTGGGAGGGTGGGCCAAAACGGCCAGCAGAACTGCGTGGCCTCGGGCGCGGTCGGGCTTATCAAGCCCTTGACGACCACGCCCCCAAAATCCCCGGATGAAAAGGCCGTTGCCTCGCTCCATCCGGGGAGGCAAAATCGGCCCCCGCCCTAAAGCCGGCTAAAGCCGGCGCGGGCGGGAAGGGGCCGGATTGCCCCCCCAGTCGGAAGAACGAGACAACACAATATGTGGGTTTAAAACAGGGCAACTTTATTGAACCAACAGCCTGGGGCAACCTAACACTAACCGGGCTGGCGAAGGGACTCCAAACCCTTCCCAATCCGGATGGGGCAGGCAACCCAGCCCCCGGCAGCAGCCGGATAAACCGGCTGCTGCCAGGCCGGCAGCGGCCGGGTATCCCCACCAATGGCTCCGCTAACCGCCCAAGGCAGCTCACCAGGGGGGGAGACCCTGTAGCGGGACAAACAGCAGAGGGCCGTCAAACCCAGCTGCCGTCCGTCCGCCGCTACTTCCCTTAACCGGGAAAACCGTGGGTACCCACCGAAACAAACCTGAAATCAAGCCCCGCCACCACAATGCCAAGCCTCAGCTTAGGCACTTGGGCCCACCGGCTGGCCTAACGCCAGCCGAAGCCCCAGCTGGAGGTCCAACAAAAAAGCCCTGTTGCCAGCCTCGGACAGGTGAACACCGTCCCGCCGATACTGGTCCGCCCTGTAGGACCTAATCGCCGGGTGCGGCAGGTAAATGCCAAGGCCCTGAGCGAGCGCCCTCCGGACCGCTCTGTTGGCCTTACGTCGAGCCCTCTCGACACCAGCAGGGTTCATGGCAGCTCTCCACACCCGTCGAGGAAGGATAGCGGACCAGATGATCAGCACACCGGGCCACCTGCTCCGGATCACCTGGAGATCCTCGATCGCCTGACGTGACAGGGCCCTCCCCTGCACCAGGCCCAGATCATTACCCCCGAGGTGAATCAACAGAATCCGAGGCGGAGGACCACTCCTCCCCCGGAATAAAAGAGGCAGGAGGCCGTCCCACCGTAGGCCCCGACGCCCCTGCCACTCCAGGACTGCCAGCTCACTCAGCCCCAGCTGCGAACCAAAGGGCGATCGTCGAGCATAATGAGCAGCCCAAAATATCATGCTGTGGCCGGCGATCAAGATCCTCGTCCTCTCGCCCCGCACCACAGCGCCTGCAATGAAAAACAACAAATTAACACACCAACATACAACCAGCGCCCTCAGTAGGAAATGGGGCGAACATAACCTTTGTATGCCGAGGACCTCCACCGACCCACTCTCTGAATGGCAGGTCCCGGATACCCCATTGCTGCAGCCGTGGATGCAGCACCAATACGAAATGAATGGGTGCCGAACTGGACCCCCCCAAGGCCGAGCTTGCCCAAAGCCAGCCTAGTAACGGACCAAAACTGAAATTTGGTCAACGGCAACCCATCACTGTGCATAAACAAAGGGCCACTGCCGTCGCCGCGGACTGCGATGTATTCCCGCAAGGCCGCCACTGGACAAATGTCGCTATCGTGGCAGGAACCCAAAGTGATACAGGTGCCACGCTGTTTCTGGTCGGTCTTAGACCTGCGAACTGAAATAACTACGTGGTCACCCTGAATCTTTACGTCAGTCGACCGAAGGGCCCGTTCAGAGCAGTCCTTCCGCGAGCTGACCACTAATTCACTCACTCTGAGTGCCCCAAAAAACGCAATCATAGCAGCCGCATGAAACAGTGCCGCCTCAAAACTGGAAAAACAGACTGAAGGCCAAACTGCCCGCAATCCCTTCAAAACAGAAGGTGACAGCGGTTGGCGGGTATCGCGCCGAGGCCCCTGCTCGCGCGTCCAACCCTCAAGCATCTTGCGCAACCTGAAGTCATCAGACCTGTCAGAGAGACCCCTAATTTTTGCAGTAAACGCAAGCGCCGCCAACTTGGCCCTGATAGTCTTAACGACTAACCCCTTACCTCGTAGATGCACGCAAAAGTGCATAAGGTGCGAAACTGGCACTGGCCAACGATCGGCCAACCCCACCTGCTTCCTAAAGTTCCGGAACTGGTCAACAGAATGCTCGTAAGCCTTCCGGGTGGAAGGCGCCAATGCTAACATCATTGCCCGGTTGGCCTCGAATCTCCAAGCCGCCACATCTCTGGGGGCATCCGAGCCGGCAGGAGGTCGGCCTCTGGTGCGAGAAGGCGGAACCGCTCCACCTGCCGACGAGACAGTGCATCCGCCACTCCGTTGCACACACCGGGCACATGCTTAGCAAGAAACAAAACATTTAATCTCAAACAATTCAGAACAAAGGCCCTAACGAGGCGCATCACCGGGGGGGATTTAGAGGACAGTGTGTTAATCACGTGAACCACCGCCAGGTTGTCACACCAAAAGTGAACAACGCGGTTGGCCAAAGCCGGCCCCCACAACCGTAGTGCCACAACTATCGGGAAAAATTCCAGAAAAGTTAGGTTACGGCAAAGGTCGCCCGCCAGCCAGTCGGCTGGCCAGTCCTCCGCGCACCAATGCCCCCGGAAATATACGCCAAAACCAATGGAACCTGCAGCGTCAGATGTGACCTGGAGCTCAGCCTCCAGCTTCAGCTCCTCCCGCCAAAAGGACACCCCGTTAAAATCCTCCAGGAAATCCTCCCACACCTCCAAATCCTGTCTCATACCCAGGGTGACCCTAACTCGGTGATGAGGCCTGCGCAAACCGGACATGCCATCACATAAACGCCGCAAAAAGGCACGCCCGGGGGCCACTACCTTACAGGCAAAGTTCAGGTGGCCGACCAGCTGCTGGAGCTCCAATAGCGATAACTTGCGTCGGCCACGGACCGCCCTTAGCAGCTGCCTGAGCTTGTCAATTTTGTCAACCGGCAACCTGGAAACCTGCTGCACAGAATCAAGCTCTATGCCCAAAAAGGTCAATGAAGTAACCGGGCCCTCGGTTTTTTCATGCGCGAGCGGTACTCCCAGCTCGAACGCCAAGTCCAAAAAGGACTGGAGCAGATGGGCACATTGGCCCGACCCCCGGCGGCCTACAAACAAAAAATCATCCAGGTAATGGACCGTAGTGGCGGAACCAGACCGCGCACGCAGGACCCACTCCAGGAAAGAACTAAAACGTTCGAACGCAGAACAAGAGATAGCGCATCCCATAGGGAGGGCGCGATCCATATAAAACTTCCCTTCAAAAACAAAACCGAGGAGCTCAAAATCGTGCGGGTGCACCGGTAACAGGCGAAATGCAGACTTAATGTCGCACTTCGCCATCTCCGCTCCCAAACCACAACTCCGCACGGTCCTGACTGCCTGGTCAAATGAGGTATACCTTACAGTACACAGGGAGTCCGGAATGGCATCATTCACTGACCCACCTCTTGGGTAAGACAAGTGATGGATCAGGCGAAATTCCCCGGGGGCCTTCTTAGGCACCACCCCCAAAGGGGATACCCGTAAATTGGGCACCGGGGGTGAGTCAAAAGGACCTAGGACCCGGCCCTCACTGCACTCCTTCAGGATCTTGTCCCTGACCACCTGTTCCATCCCCCGAATGGACTGTAAGTTCCTAGCCATACACGGTGCCCTAAGGCCCTGAAACGGTATACGAAAACCAAAACTGAACCCATCTAACAAATATGCCCGATCACGAACACGTGGGTAATCGGCCAACAATTTTTTAAGAACCGTCACCTTGATGGGGCTGGGGCCCTTTACCAGCGGCCTGTGCGCTCGAGCCCCCCCCGGCCCGCTTGCCCCCTGTTCGGGGCTTGGTCTTATTGCACGTGGCCAAGGAGTGGGAACCGCCGCACAACGGACATTCGTGCTTATACTTGCACGGCTTCCGGCCGCAACCCCCCTGGGACGAGAAATCCCAACAGACCAGCCGGGGTTGAACCGGCTGCCCCGCCGATGGGCGGGTCCCTGCAGTCGCTGAATGCCTACTAACTAGGTGGCCACTATCAGATCGGTCACCGGCATTGGGCTTAGCCGGGGACATCAGCTGCAACCACAGCTGCTGGTGGATGTGGTCCCAAGGAATACTGGGGTTAAGCGCCGCCCTCATGCGGAACTCCTCGTCATACTGCAACCATGCAGCGCCAGAGAAGTCCGTGTAGGCCTTATAAATAATATCCACATACTGAAACAGCGGCGCCGCCCGCGCGGGTTGCGCGCGGGCGATAACCCCGGCATATATCAGGAACCCGGGCAGCCAATTGGCCCAGTTCCTCTCCACCTTGCGGCGTTTAATCCGCTCCTTATCCTTGTCGTCTAACTCGTCTTTGTCCTTCTTCTCGAGTTCACGGTATAGAAGGCCAAAGACGTCGACATATTCACCACGCAGGATTTTTTCCCGGGTGGACGCCGTCAGATGGTCCCCGAGGGGCATGGACGTGTCGCCAAAAGGGCGGCAGTGAAAGGGCACGGATCCCAGCTGTGCAGGAGGGGAACACCAGCCACCCCACTGCTGTAGCGAAGAGCCCCCAACAGGCGGACCGGTCAACTGCTGACCCCAAGGGAGAAAACCCCCCGAGGGTGGCTGGCCAGGTGAGACCACGGGGGCCGAGGAAGTGCTGTGGGGGACGGACCCAGGCACCCCGCTCCAAGGCAAAATTTGCCCTTGGCCAAACGAGCCACCAACAGCAGCTGCATTAGGCGCAAGCATCTGGCCTGCCAGGCCCCACTGACCAAAATTACTGGGAGGACTGGCCATGCCCATTGGAAACCAAGAACTCCAGGCGCCCCAAGGCCAAGCTCCCGAATAACCCAGAGGGCCGTGCTTACCTTCCGAATCCAAGCCGGCCGGAGCCCCGCCAGGGATGGAACCACCTGTACCGCCTGGACAAGACGGCCCTGGAACGTTACCTTCCTCCGCATCGGAACTGTCATCGTGCGTTTCCTGACCCGGTGCCTCAGAAGGCCCAGGAAGGGCAGCCATCTCCTGTAAAGAAGAAAGCCGAGCCAGAACTTCTTGCTCAAAGGCCCTGGTAGACGTTCGGGCAGCCTTACGCCCCCTAGCAGGGCGGGTAGCCCCAGGGTCCAAACCATGCTGCCTCTCCAAAGCTTCAAGACTGTTAACAATGGCTTGTCTGGTTTGGGCCTCTTCCTCCGCCCCGTGGGGACCGTCAGGGTTGGGCCTCTTCCTACCCCCCTTCAAGGGCTGCTTGCCCTTGGGCTTCCCTTGACCCTTAGGCATGTTAAATGCCTGCCTCAACAGCAAAAGAATTGAACCTGTGACACAAAAAGGGGGGGGGGAGAGGAAGGAACTCTCAACCAGCTCCCAACCCCAAGCCCAGGCCTGGAAGGGCAAACCAGTAAGAAAGGGGATTCAACTGGGGCACTCCGTTGGCAGGCAAGTGCACCCCCTTGAGGCCCAAGAACCACCCCAGGAGTGAAGAAGCAAACAAAAAGGAGGGCCAAGCGGGCTCCAAAAGAAGCGCCTACTGCCTAAAAGTGCCCACAAGGAACAGCTGAGCGGCGGCCGCAAGCCGCACGCGCGAGGAAAAAAGGGGGGGGAGGGAGGACCCTAGCAACAAGCGCGGCTCGCAGCCGCGCCCAACAGAAAACGACACCTGAAGCGGCCGACGCCGCACGTGGCTGAAATCGGCCCCCAACCGAAGCGCCAGCTGATCGGCGGCCGAAAAGCCGCCGACGCGAAGAAAAGGCGGAAGCCGACAAGCGCGGCTCGCAGCCGCGCCAAACCTGAAGCGGCCGCAGCCGCACGCAGCAGACCCGACGCTGGAAAACGGCAGCCTCCCTCGCTCCCGGATCGCCCGACAGACCGGAGGTAAGGCTGCAGGCCCGCGGAGCTCAGCCGACGCGCCGACAAGGGGAGAAAGACGCTCCCACCCAAAACGGCCAGCAGAACTGCGTGGCCTCGGGCGCGGTCGGGCTTATCAAGCCCTTGACGACCACGCCCCCAAAATCCCCGGATGAAAAGGCCGTTGCCTCGCTCCATCCGGGGAGGCAAAATCGGCCCCCGCCCTAAAGCCGGCTAAAGCCGGCGCGGGCGGGAAGGGGCCGGACTTTATAAATCAAGACACAGTGTATGCACTTGTTATAAAATTATATTTAACTATAAGGCCATATCAATTCCTACCATCACTTTTGTCTTTCTGATGAAAGCAAACCTAAAATACATGTCAACATATGATTTTAAAAGAATGTATCCCATATATATATTTTTCCTATTCACAGTAAAATTTCCATGTCCCCCAACAAGACCATATCGGTGCAGAAACAACAGAGTCTGTCTGCGACATGAACAGATCTGTAATGGAATTGATGACTGCGGTGATGACTCAGATGAAGACCGTTGTGGCAAGTGCTTTTATTTTGGATTTTCTTGGCATCAAAGAAAAAGTGTTTTCATTTAATATATGCAAATGTGTGACTTTTACCTTTTGATCTAACCGTGAAGGCAGGCATCATGCGCTGTTCTAGCCACTGGCTGGAGTGTGAAGTTAAGTCCTTGAGAAACGGAACAAGTCATATGAGACCAACTACTGTTAGATAAGTAAATAGAGCAAGTAGCAGGAGAGAGAATCAGGACTGTAAACAGAGACAAGAGTGACTACTTGCTCCAACAGTCAGAGCCAAGCTAAGGTCTTATATTCTGAAACCAGACTGAAATCTAATCCATCCTCCCCAGATGAAGAGCACATCCTTTAAAGGACTTGTGCATGTAGTTGTGCAATGGTATTGATGGAGGAAGGCAGGACCAGACTAGTTTATGGCCTCCCATGTGAATTGAGTGATAAGCCAAGGAGAGAGGACATAGGGAGGCCTACTCTGTGATCTAAGTACCCATCTAGTTTCTGGATGTCTGCCTTCCTAGACTTTTCTCCTCTCGAGAGAAAACAATTAAGTCACCATGGAGTTTCATTCATGGAGTTTCTCCCTCTGGCAATTGCAACAAGCATGCCGGGGCTCCTGAACATAGTGTGCCTCAATAGGATAAAGGAGGAACTTCTGGTGACACTCCCAACCCAGAAGGGAGGATGGTATCCTTAATATCTTAACTATACTTCCTTGTTCCATTAATAAAATATTTTGGGGTGATTGTAAAATTATAACTTTTTGCAGACAAGTCTACATATAAGACAAGGCCTTGTAAAAAGGATGAGTTTGCTTGCGGCAATAAGAAGTGTGTACCTGTGGAACTAGAATGCGATCAGTTTGATGACTGTGGAGATGGTTCAGATGAGCAAGGCTGCAAAACAAGTAAGTTTAAAATGCTATCAGGTTTTTTTTTTATCCCTGTGGAAGAAGAAATATATAACACACACTCCTTTTTCCACACAGAAGGCAGGATCCGGACTTACCCGGGTTGTTGTTTGCAGCATCGCAGGAGGGGCGAAGAGGGAGGGCAGCCATTGCTGCTTCTCTACAGGGGGAGGGGAGGGGGCAGGCCAGGGGCCCAGCGCGGGAAGCTGGGTGCCCATCCAGCCCCTCTCAGACCTATGGGGTGTCTTTGGGGGAGGGCAGAGGGTGGGGGTGCCTGCAGTTATTTAGGTTGCTGAGCTGAGTGTGGGGATCCCAATAAGGGATCTTGGCGTGAGGGGCAGCTGAGGTGCCTAACCCGGGGGCATGTCTGGGGATCACCCTCACTCACAGGTGGCAGGGTAGACCACCTCTGGGCTTCCGCCCTAATGGGATCCAAAACCTGCCACCCCAAGTCTACCAGCTGATCATCGACTGGCAGGAAGTGCAGTCGATTGACAGGATCCTTACCCCATGCTGTGCCAAGGCTTTTTACAGCTGTAACAAATCAAAGTTGTGGCCAATTTTATTCCACTTTTCTGAAAATGCTGTGTTCTGTGTGTTATTTCAATTCAGTTGTGTATATTAAACTAGAATATGTAGTCACAGAGGACCACCTCTGCCCCTCCCTTTGGCGCTGGAGCTGCAATGCACAGACTTCTAGCTTTTTTAAATAATGTGGGCATGAAAAAGCATATTTGAAACTAATATACTGTAGTTTATATATGTGTAGTGATTTAAGTAGTGTCATTTAGACAAGAGGTTTTATTTTATTCTCTTCCCTTTTCTTTTTGATGCAACAATTAAGTTGTTATTGCCAAAGACAGGTGCCTTTGACATACATCTCTGGATCTGAGGCCCATCCTCAAACTGATCAATTCCAGGCTCACTGCCATTTTTACGAATACTTTCCTCATTGCCGTCCCTTCTGCAACTTGTTTCTTTTTTTAAAAAGAGTGACTTCCATCAAGCAATGCTTGTGAACTTTTGTGCACATCTTGTGCTTTGACTTGACATGTTTTCATTCTGTGGGTTATGTCTTCTTCACTTTCTTCATTAGGCAAGAGGCAAGTCAAACAGCACAGAGACATTTTCTCTCTGAAGGTATCAAAATGTGTCCCCCTTTCATGTCTGTCCCACCCAGTCACAAAGAACTGCTTTGTCTTTCAGCCCAGCCCAGAAACTTGAAGGGATTGAATAGGTGTAGTCAGGGGTTGGAAATGATGAGGGAAAAGTTGTTATTAATACGGATTATACTTTTAAAAATCAAAATATTGTTGTTGAAGCTTATTTATATATATTCTTGGATCTTAACAGCGTGAGGCATTTGAATATTTTAGTTACAGTTACAATGTTTCTTCATATAGTTTCCTGTGACTCTTCAGGTTTCCTGGATTATTCTGGGATGCCCTGGGCTCTTCCCGAAGTGCCTGGGTCAGTTTACTATCACTTTGACCCACCTGCAGGCATACGGAATGTGGAAGTTTTCCTCGGAAATGTTTCTCTTTGTTTGACACTTTCTCTGAGATTAAGACCTTTTGTTTTAGGAACACAATTTTCTCTCTTATTAACACTTTCTGGCTTAAAGTTTTCTCTATTGGAAAAAATAAGGCTTTAGTATAAATGTGTTAGGTAAATTAATAGATTCCATATTGAGGTCTGATTCTCTGTGTAAGACATAGCTTCTAATTAGTCCCTGAAGTGTTAGTGCAAGTTTAATGCGTAAACAGGTTGATTCATTACCTTTTGGAATTTCCCCCCAATTTGGGTGGCAGTTACCATGTTGTAATGTACTGAGAACCGAGACGGTTTGAAAGCAACATAGTTTATTCAGTAGCACATTACAAGAGAGAGAACACGCAGGCCGGGTCCCGCTTATATACATTACCCGGAACTGCCCCCTTGTCTGGCCAGTCCAATCCTGGTTAGTCAAACTTCCCGCCACAGATCTTGATGGGCGGGGCATCTGGCAAGCCACATCCGGGGACCCGTAGGTCGCCTTTAGTAGCGATCGCCATGCAGTACACAGCTTATGTTCAAGACATAACACATGTGAAGAAATATATTCCAGAACAGGTGCATCCTATTTTGGTGTGACAACCACACCCTAGTGAAGGTTATCATTCAGCAGTCATCACATTCTGAGTGGGTCGTGCACCTGGACCACAAGTTTGTGCTAACAAACCTGGAGTCTAACATCTGTTTCTCAGCATGCTACATTGCAGGAACCAGTAACAACCTCACAAATGCATTGTCTCAATTTCAGTACAAGTAGTTTTCATGCTGGCTTCAGGGGCAAACAAATACCCAGACCACCACTTGGAAGAATGGTGGACACTTAGAAATGACTGAACACTCAGGGAGTTTTGAGGTCCACTGCTGCCTCAACTTGTCAGTCTTATTGTCATGCACCTTCTGAGTTTTTATCCCTTTCCATTTCCTTAGGTCACATTGGGCTTTGGTTTGCCTCAGAGGTACTGGGCTTGTGGTACTTGGGGCATTGGAGGGAGCATGGCCTGTCCATCCAGACCATGGGAATTCACTTAGCAGCCAGATCCTTTTTCACCAAGGCTTTCGGTTTACCTGACTCGTGCAACTCCTTTCTGCCTTGGTAGGCTATGGAGGGTGGATAAGGGCTTTGCTCCCTGAACTGGATCATGAGCCAATCACAACTCACATTTTGACTGGGTTGATACAGCAGCTCCCACAGATCTTTTGGTCCATCTTCAAGGCCCCCTTTTTGGGCAGCCCTTAAGTTAGTCTTTTCATAGCAGCAAGCTACTTGCAATGTCATGCCTGAACAGTTCTACCTGAGCCCACTCTCACTGGTATATCATCATCCTTGGCAACGAGCTGTATGCGCACCTCTGGTGGTCTAAGAATGATCAGTTGCGGCATGGCTTAAATATTTGCCTGCATTCTGCACCATCCCGTCAGCCCTGCCCTGTCTGCTTTTTTGTTTGTGGGGGTTGAAGGAGACAAACATTAGTGACCTAACTGATCTGAAGGGCAGATGTTGGGCCTGTATGCTGCAAACCACCATTGGCCTAGAGTACATTCTAAGAAACCCAGTTATGAGACCACCATGACAACCTTGATGCATAAAGAATGCATGCCAAAGTCTGAGGGAGACATGATGCCTGCTTGCAAGACGCTCACAAACTAGAACCTTGAGAGGCGGAACCCGTCAACATGCATGAAGAGGCTACCCACCCCCTACAGGGCAGAAAGGGTGCATCTCTCTGAGTGAGGCACAGATATTTGGCTGCAAGGGATATGGGATGGGTTGCTTTTCTGGTTACAGGTGTAGGAACATCGGCAGGAGCTGGGAGAAACACTCCCCTTCCAGTTCTTGTGCATGGGATGGATCCTTTTGGGCATGGGATGGATCCTTTTGGTTAGGGACACAGTGTTTGGGGTAGAGCAAATTTCAGTGGCATGCCTAGCTCAGGGGCTGTTGGCAGGGATCTCACCACCAGGTGGCAAGGGAACCATGCAGCAGCCAGCACCCATGCAGCTCCCTAGGTTTGCCATTTCTTGGTGGCACCCCAGTAAGTGGGCTGGGAATACAGGGGTTCATCTGGCAGCAGGCAGGTTGTCTGAGTTAGGATCTGTCCTTATGCTGCGCCAACACTCCTACAGTATAATCAGTAAAAAGCTATGATTACTTTATTCTCTAAATCAAGGTTGTATGTGTCAATTCCTCACCTGCAAACTTGCTATGCCACTGGGGCCCACAAATACAACCTTTGTCTACACTTTTCTAGGCTTCTTTGCAAGCTACAACAAACAGGGCTAGCTTGTTTAAAAAACAAAAATTCAAACTAGACTGCTCTTGATATGGAAGGAGAGAGGTTGGCCATAATTATTCAGTAAATGAAACTGCTATATACCAAGTTAAGACTATCAGTCAGTCTAGCTCAGCATCATCTTCTGTAGCTGGCGACTGTACTCTAGAAGTCTCAGACAAAGTGAGTTCATCTCCAGTACCAGTGTCATGGGGTCTTTTAACTGGAGTTTCCAAGGAGTAAATTTTATACCTTCTGTATGTACAGCACATACTCTACAAGAAAATGTCCTTAGGTTCTGAACAAAATTGGCTACCCACATGAATTTAGAATCTGAAGTTTCTCATGTATGGACTCAATGTATACAAATATTTTGAAAGGAACCCCTGTCATTTGATTTTATGTACCTTTGTATTTCTTTTCAGGCCTTACTGAATATAGTTGTGAAAATAATGTGAATCCCTGTGGTGACGATGCATATTGTAATAAAACCAAAACATCTCTTTTCTGTCAATGTAAGCCTGGATTTCAAAGGAACAAGAGAAACTGGCAGTGTGAAGGTATTTTCTTAGCAACAGTATTGAAATCCTTGTAGCTAAAAATCCTTCATAAAAAAGACTAAGCGAGCAATCCAAAACAGGTCTACGGATTCTTACTCAAGTCTGTTCTGTGGGACTTACTCCCGGAAAAATGTTCTTAGGATTATATTGAAAATAAATTAAATGTCAGAAAAGCACCTTTACTAACAACTATGTGGCTATAGAGCACCATTTTACTTCAGGATAGCAGAAATCAACTAAAAACTTAGCTATACTAGAAAGCAATTCATCGTGCGACAGAAAGCTGCAAATCCATTGGAACATCATTATTTTTGTTATGAAACATGATTACCTTTGTTATGTCCTGTTTCACCTAAGCATTTTTAAAAAATTAATATCATAGAGATGAACATAATATTTTATTGCATTTTGACATTGGCTTAGCAGCAGTTTAGTAAAGCAATTGTTTTCTGTTTGGTTGTTTATAGCAGGGGGTCCCCAACGTGGTTCCCTATCCACCAGCAGCTTTCTTGGTGCCTGCCCAGTATTTTTAGAGAATGTGCAAGGCCAGTTGGAGCTTGTGCCCAGAGAGCTTCTGATTGGTTGTGAACATTAAGCAGAGCTTCTGCCTTAAATGTTGAATGTTGAGTTACTATGAGTGTTATGCATAATCTCACTCTGTGGAAGCCATTTTGTGGAAGTCAATTTGTCATTGCACTCATGAACTTGTGTCAAAATTTGAAAGGTGCCTGCAGGATCAAAAACTTTAGGGACTCCTGGATTATTTAGGGACTCTGCTTTTTATTGGACTGTGACACATTTCTTTTATTGGCACTATGTTTTCAGGTTATGAGCATAACTAGTAATTCATAGAGTTCCATGGATATATTGCCTATAATATGAAAGGACACTGAGTCCCCATCAATGTTCCCTCTAAGCTGCAGTCTTGTGAGCAAAAATTCTTCTTTGTGAACTCCTGGCATTAAAGTTGTGAGCTGTTGCATCAATGAGTGTGCTCTGGGGTCATCCTTCCTGAGCTAAGACAAAAATGGGTGAGCTGGAGGCTAAAAATCTGTGAGCTAGCTCACGCGAAGTCAGCTTAGAAGGAACATTGGTCCCCATTATTAAGATTTCACAAGGAGACATACCTCCTTGAATGTTCCACATGTTTGTGCGTGTCTGTTTTGTCTCTGCTTGCTGTTTGCCTGCTGTTCTTTAATCACTTTGCTAGTGTAGGCAAGTGAGGTGCCATTGAAAAAATACCTGATAACAGAACTTAGTACACCTGCAATGCAACACCTGAGCATACCTGCAACGTTTCATGTGAGAAGAGTGTCTACTAGAATTGCATAAAGAGAAGGTCATGCTAGGACACCGGTGCCCAGCCTGATTTGTAATCAAATATTAGAGCAGGGACTAAATTTTAAATACCTTTTAAAATGTCTTTGTCACCCCACATGACTCCAAATCCTGCATGGGGAAAGAAAGGGATTCATGCTTGCCCCCCCCCCCCCCAGTTGGAATAAAGAGGCTGACACAGTATGTTGGATAAACTGGGCTGCTTTATTAAAGATAACTTAATCAACTAGAACGACAAAGGGTAGAGGCCTAACAGGACAAACCCTGGGGTCAACCGCAGGACCATGCCTTGTCCTTAGAGGGCGAGCCACCCTGCCCCAGCACAAGCCCAATATTCTGGCTGGTGCTGAGCAGTCAAGCCCAAACTCCACCTCCACCTAGGCCAGCATCAATCCCTCTGGAAAGATCTACCTCGGTGAGGCTTTGCCGTGATCTGTACTCCTAGCACTGAGCCGTACAGCCCATCTGCAGTTCATACAGACCACCTGCACCTCCTGGTGCAGGGCCATAGGTGCTCCCCTGAACAAACACTGTAGCCCATACCTCATCCTGCCACCGCCACCGCCAATGTCAAGCCTCTGCTTAGGCATTAGCGCCCACCGGTTGGCCCAGAGCCGACTGCAACCCCTGCCTAATCTCTTCCAAAAAGGCCCGGTTACCAAACTCAGATAAATGCACCCCATCTGGCCTATACAAGTTGGCATTCTCAACTCGAATAGCCGAATGGGGCAGAAACATCCCTAAGCCCCCCTCCATAACCTTCTGCAAGGCCCAATTGGCCTGGCGCCTGGCGCATTCTATCCTTGCAGGGGATAAAGCATACCACCAAACTCTGCACGGCAGAATTGCCGACCACACCAAAAGAACTCCTGGCCATCTTTACTTAATGGCCCGCAAATCCTCCTTTGCCTGCAATGAAAGGGCCTTTCCTTTCATAAATCCAAGGTCATTATCACCAAGGTGTATAACCAGGATGTGCGGAGGAGGCACCCGCCTCCCCTGGAACAAAAGTGGCATGATCCCCAGCCAACGCAGGCCATGGTGACCCAGCCACTCCACCGTTGCCTACTCACTGAGCCCCAGCTGGGTGCCAACTGGCGATCTCCTGGCCTGGTGGGCAGCCCAGAAAATCATACTGTGCCTGCAGATGAGGATTCAAAGCCTCTCCCTATGAGCCACAACATCTGAAAAACAGAAAAGAGCCACAACCGAGAAAACACATGCCAACAGGCAACCTAAATGCAACATTCCCTCCGCCCCATGGCCTTACTGAAATACCAGCGGATGCACATACGACTTGTAGGCAGCCAACCGCCAACGGCCCATCCGATGTATGGGTGTATCCCATAACTGGGGCGGTGGATGCGGCACCAATTCGGAACGAATGTGTGGCGATTTAACCCCCCCCCCAACCCCAACTTTGCCAGTGCCTTACCGGTCACCGCCCAAAATTAATATTTTGTTAGGGGAGTCACCCACTATGGGACCATCGCCGTCTCCCCTGAGCAGTATATACCACTTCAGTGCAGTGACGGGGCACAGCTCTGGCGATCCACACCGACCAATTGTAATGACTGTGCCTCTCTGATGCTGGTCCATCTTGGAACACCTTACTGTCAACTGAGCTTGCCCCCCTACAAATTTGACGTCCTTGGTGCGAAGTGCCCTGTCAGACGTATCCTTTTTCGACTGCACTATCAACTCACTAATCCGCAGTGCGCTGAAAAAGGCCACCAAAGAGGCAGCATGAAAAAGTGTGGCCTCAAAGGAAGATGAACATACATCAGGCCAAACCCTGAAAAGTCCCTTCAACACTGAAGGAAATATGGGCATCCACCCACGGTGCCCGTTCCCTTGCCCAACCTTCCAGCATCTTCCTGACTCTAAAGTCACCGGTGCCCTCCACAAGGCCCTGCGATTTACTTATAAATGAAAGGGCAGCCAATTGTCCATGAATAGACTTAAGCCCCAACCCTCTGCCCTTCTGATGAATGCAGAATTGCAATATGTGCACCACCGGGACCGGCCAACTGTCCGGAAGCCCAGCCTCACTCCTAAAAACCTGAAATTGTGCAACTGCCTGATCATAAGCTTTCCGCGTGCTTGGTGCTAAAGCTAGTCGAATTGCCCTACCGGGTTCAGCTTCCCAAGCTTCCCAGTGGCATTCACGCTGGCTGCAGATCCGCTTCTGGAGCAAGCTGGCAAAAACGCTCGATCTGTTGACGAGATAGAGCGTCCGCCACCCCATTGCACACACCCGGAACATGCTTTGCCAGGAATAAAATGTTCAACTGGAGGCATCACAACGTGAATGCCCACACCAAGTTCATAACTACTGTGGACTTGAATGACAAGGAGTTGATAACATGTACAACAGCCATGTTATCACACCAGAAATGGACGGTATGGTTGGTCAGCTGCTCTCCCTAGATCCAAACCGCCACTACAATGGGAAAGAACTCCAAAAAGGTGAGGTCACGACATAGACCACTGGCCCCCCATGCAGCAGGCCACTGCTCAGCACACCAGTGGCCCCGGAAATATACTCCGAAACCAGTGGCGTCCGCTGCATCAGAGGAAATTTGGAGCTCAGCTTCTATCCTTAAATTCTCCTGCCAAAATGAAATTCCATTAAAGGATTTCAAAAATTCCTCTCACACCTCCAGGTCTCTTCTCATACCTGTGGTCAACCGAACTCTGTGATGAAGAAGCTGCAGGGGCCCCATGGCGTCACATAGCCGCCTCAAGAAGGCCCTCCTTGATGCAACAACCTTGTATGCAAAGTTGAGATGCCCCACCAACTGTTGTAGCTCCAAAAGCGACACCTTGCGCTGCCCTTTGAGAGAAGCTAAATGATCCCTCAGCCCCTGCACTTTATCCACAGGCAGCCGTGAAGCTTGCCGCGTAGTGTCCAGCTCGATGCCTAAAAAGGTAAGCACCGAGCTGGGCCCCTCTGTTTTTTCATGGGCCAAAGGAACCTCGAGCTCTCTCACCAGGTCCTCAAATAACTGTAGTAACCTGGCGCATTGCCCAGACCCCACAGGGCCCACGAAAAGATAGTCATCTAGGTAATGAACTGTAGTGTTGAACCCTGACTTGGTCCAAAGTGCCCATAACACAAAGGAACTAAACCGCTCAAAAGCGGCACAGGACACTGAGCATTCCATGGGTAGGGCCCTATCCATGTAGTATTTTCCTTCAAAGGTGAAGCCCAGAAGATCAAAATCTTCGCCTCTCCCTACGAGCAACAAGCGAAATGCTGACTTAATGTTGCATTGTGCCATTTCAGCCCCCACACCACAACCCCTCACTACTTTGACCGCTTGGTCAAAGGAAGTATACCTGACCGAACAGAGAACGTCCGGAATGGAATCGTTCACTGAACCGCTCTTGGGGTATGACAAGTGATGTATCAAACAGTATTCCCAGGGCGCCTTTTTAGGTACCACCCCTAAGGGAGACACTCTTAAATTAGGCACTGGCAGATCGTCAAAAGGGGCCAAGGACCCTCTCCTCCTTACACTCCTTCGCTATTTTTGCCCTGACCACGTGTTCCATCCCAACAACTGAATGAAAGTTAGCGGCTATACCAGGGATTCTGGGTCCCTGATACGGGATCCTAAATCCAAAACTAAAACCCCTCCAGTAAATAAGCCCTATCAGCCACCAAGGGGTAATTACCCAACAACTGCCTAAGTACCTTCAGATGTATGGGGCTGAGTCCCTTTTCCAGGCGGTTGCTGATTGCTCCCACCAACAGGGTGCTTGGCATTACTCCTGGTTTTTTGACCTACTGCAGGCTGAAAAGGCTTGCGACCCCCCACATAGCGAACACTCATGTTTAAATTTACAGGCTTTTCTAGCACACACGCCCTTAGAGGTAAATTCCCAGCATAGCAGCCGGGGTTGAACCGACTGGCCCGCCGTACTGTGGGCACCTACAGTATTCTGCTGCCTGTGGACCAAATGCCCACTATCCGCCCTATCACCTGTGTTGGGCTTCGCCGGGGACATCAACTGCAGCCAGAGCTGCTGATTAATTTGAGCCCAGGGCAGACCGGGGTTGACCACAGCCCTCATTTGGAAGGCCTCGTCATAGTGCAACCACACAGCCCCCACGAAGTCCATATATGCACAGTGCACTATGTCACAATATTGAAAAAGGGCTGCGACCCATAAAGGCTGCGCCCTTGCTATCACCCCTGCATAAATCAGGAAACCTGGCAGCCAATTGGACCAAGTCCTGTCCACCTTTCTACATTTCAGCTTCTCCTTTTCCTTATCATCTAGCTCCTCCTTGTCCTTTTTTTCTAATTCTCTAAAGAGGAGACTGAATACTTCCACATATTCGCCCCACAATATTTTCTCCCGGGTGGCCACTGCCAAGTGATCACCCAGAGGCAATGCGGTGTCACCGCAGGGCAGGACTTGAAATGGTAAAGACCCATAAGGATTCGGGGGATAATGCCACATACCCCACTGATGACCTGGCCATGCCCCCTGTTGCAGCAACTGCTGCTGCCCGCCCCACGGCAGCACACCCAGCGCTGACTGTGAAGCAGAGGCACCCGGCAACGATGGTGTAGCCGCTAACTGCAAAGGGGGCTTTGAGGCAGGATCAACTATGTTGGGGCTCTGAATCGGTGCGCAAGGTGAGCTCCAAGCCCAAGAAGGCCCCGCATGACTGTATTGCCCAAAAGGGGGCAGCTGCTCCGGCAGTGAAACCGCCATATCCGGTGTATTGTGGAGAACCGATGGCTGAGGGGGGCGCCACAGCCAAGTCAGAACCTGGTGTTGCAATGGGGACTTACCCGCTAACCCTGAGGGGGTAACCGCAATGGCCGGGGTTGTCTCCACCACTGTCCCTACTGCGCCAGAGTCCACGGGCTCCCCACCGGGGGCCTCTCTTGTATCCACTTCTGCCTCATGATCCTATTCCTGCTGCATATCTGAGCCAACAGCACCGCCCTGTAATGCAGAAAGGCGAGCCAAAACCTCCTTTTCAAACGTTAACCTAGACCACCGGCCTGTTGCCCTACGGCGCCCCTCCCATGTGGGAGCCCCTACAGTACCCCTCTGTTGTTCCAGAATGCCCAGCTGGCTAATGATGGCCTGCTGTAACTGGGCCTCCTTGCCCAAGTCAGCAGGTGGCCTGGATTGCTGCACCCTCTTTTTCACGGGCTGCTTACCCTTAGAAGGGCCCTGACCCTTCTTGGGAGCAATAACTGCCACTATTAACCCCCCTTCAAAACAACCACACTACGGGTAACTTAGCTTTTGCCGGTTGTCACTCCACCCACAGGCAACAAAGGGTCTATAAGTGAATGATACGTGTGTTGGGGGGGGGGGGTGGAGCATTAGCAACAATCTAGTTCAAACTCCCACCACCTGATTAACCAACAAAGGGGGGTGCGGGGTGTGAGTGCTCACTCTGGCACACACAAAACAGGGGGGGTATGGATAGACCACTGGCCTGGCTCCCACGCCCTGCGAGCCCCCTTTCCCCCTTTTGAGCATCACCCCTTCGCTGCTGGCAAACACCCAATAATGAAAAAGGAACCCCAGCGCTCAACGCCGCCATTTGCATGCAGGAGTGAAATGTGCCTTGCAAGTGTCCTGGCTGCTGCCCCTCGCACGCGCCGCCACACCTGGCTGAGCTGTACGATCCCAGAGCTCTGATGATGCTCTCAGTCCGAGAGTCGAAAAACAAGTGCGATGTGTTGGGCAGGGCAGGGGTCTTTATAGCCCCTACACCACGCCCAACTCACCTTCTCAGATGCCGTAGGAGACGGGGCTAGCCTTCCCTCCTTCCAGGAGGGCAACAGCAGCCCCCAGCCTCTAGCCGGCGATGCCAGCTGGGAAAGGGCCGACCTTCTTTCCTGTACCATTTTTTCCAGCAGAATTGGCCACTTAGGATGCTGCTTTCCCCTTCCTCTTGCTACACTCATCTATTCCTAGGGAAAATGGAGAAGAAGGTAGCATGAAGCCCCTTCTTTCCCTTTCCAGCTTTTGAGGGCATGTGGGGCAACAAAGATATTTTAAAAAGTTTTTAAAGGCTAGTCCCCACTCTAACATTTGACTGTGAGTCAGGTCACACCCATCTCTTGACTTGCCAAATGTAACATGTATTTTGGCCCAAGCTTTGCTGCTTTCACCCCAGATTTATAAGCATGCATACCAACCAACACATTTTGCATTAAAGTAAAGGATAAATACAATTCAGTAACTAAATAGGACTTGGGGGACCAGGAATTCCAGGACAAACTCTCCTAAGCAGGGTTTATTTCCTTACATATTGTCACTGCTTGATGGACCTTGTTAACATTGCCATTAGAATTGGCTAAAGCTGAATAGATCTGAAAGGCAGAGGCTTGAGGTAGGAATGCAGGCGCAGACAGAGGCAAATATTCTAGGGTGAAGAGACAAGAAGAAAGCTGGATGTGACTGCAGATATACGTATTTTTCGCTCCATAAGACGCACCTGAGCATAAGACGCACCTAGTTTTTAGAGCTGTTTGTGTGAATTTAGAGGCATTTGTGTGAATTTTTTGCAGTATTCGCTCCTTAAGACGCACACACTTTTCCCTCCACATTTTTTTGGGGAAAAAGTGAGTCTTATGGTGCAAAAAATACGGTACTTATTGCTGTTTGTCCCAGTCCAGCTGCTTCTAGGATGCCAACACTGATCTCCAACATAGCCCTCCTCAAAACAGAACAACTCATGGAGGACCTCATGCTGTCAGTAGATCAAAGCCTGTGAGGATGCTAGGGTTTCTAGCTGCAGTTAGACCTGGTGTGCATTTCTAGCACAGGAGAATATTTTTCTAGCTTTGTCTAAATTATGAGTCTTCTTACATCATATAGATAGTGGGTGAAGTTTTTTGGTGGTTATAGGTATTCTTTAAAGTTTTAAACCCAGCCTAGCTTTGGATTTATGTGCGTTGTATTATAAATGTCTCAGCTCATCTGAAAATTATGGGCTAAGCTGTTTTATAGAACATTTGATATTGATGAAGAAAGGGTGGAAAGTGGGTGGAGTGGAAAATAACCAGACAGAAGATCATGCATCATATACATTAAATCCACTCAATTTCAGCACAGATAATTTTAGGAACTTCTGAAGGCGAATTATTTATAACCATTTATACCTTGTTGTCAAACTTTCTACCCATTTACATGAAGAATGTATATGTTGGCATGAAAGGACTACTTGTAGGCTGGATCTATGGCCATCCGCACTGCAGGGACTTGCAGATAGTTGTGTTTATGCTCTCCCTTTCATTAGCAAATCAGTGTTTCAGAGGAATGTGTTAAAGCCCAAACCTGAGCATTATTTTTATTTAAATGAGTATACACTTTGAGTTGAATTCCCATGACAAATTTCTGTGGGCTGTAGTTTGGAGAAGGTAGGAAAGTTGTGCTCCAAGCACAGAAATCCTTTCTGTTTGCAAAGATTTCCACAGGATGCTTTACTGTTCAGGATGGTTTGGGTACAAGAAGGGAGATTCCCAGTTGCCATGATATTTTTAATAGTGAAGTGAATTGGGCTATTTTATTTTATTTTATAGATATCAATGAATGTGTGATATTTGGTATATGCTCCCAAATCTGTACCAATATAAAAGGATCATACAAATGTACATGTGAAAAAAACTATAAAGAAAGGAATAATAGCTGCATTGCAAAAGGTAAGCCCAGAAAAAATAATCGTTTATACCACAGGATCTACTGAGCGTGATCCCACCCCTAATGAAAGCATAATTCTCATATGCAGCAAAATTCTCAGACTAAATTAGCTGATTATACACTGCATCATACAATTTTGTGTTGGTGTGTGTAATGCTTAAAAAACACGGATGAAGAAAACTTTCTCAGGACCGTATTTGAGACAGGTAGCATTGAGAAGTAGCCATTGATTTACAAAATGGTCACAGGTGTGTCATATAATCTGCAGTCCCCAAATCCTATTTCTTGATGCTGTGGTAATTTTTTAAAAAAGATTTTATGTGATATCACTGTTGTGCGTTTCAAATTATGTTAATGCAAAGTACATTCTGGCATTGATACACCAAGATATAATTTTGAAATACAATATAAAAAAGAGTATATTCTTCATCCTTAACTTTGATAAAAAGAAATTATTTTACTGACTTCTATTTGTCAGGAAAGTCTTTCTTTACCCGTACCTAAACTATACAAACATGTTTAGAAAAATCTCTAGGAATCTTTTCAAGTCTTTTGAAATTCTTGCTTTGAAATGCTTTAAAGTGTCATCCAGGTATGGACTGGGAATTGAAAATGGCCCTGGAACAAGCTTTATGGTGCTACAAGCCAGGGCTGCAGGGGCTACTCAGCCCAGTAGTTCCAACAATGGGATTTTTAGCTCATCCATTGCTTCCTCTTTAAAATTGATACAGTACAGTACTGAATGGGTGAGCTGACTTTCACACATGATAAATCCACTTCAGCAGCCATTTGCAAGTGGATTTTGCCATTTCACGCAATAAAATCCAGGTGCAAAGTGCATTGAAAGTGGGCTGAAGGTGCATTATGTAGTGTGTGTGTGACAATGCCATGTGACAGATTACCATTGCCAGTTATCTGAGCCAAGAGGCCCCTGAGTTGCTGGCAGTGTTGCTCCATATTGGCTGTATATAGCTGATCGCTACTGGCTCTCTGGGTTAGTGGTACACTGGGAAATTTTCCTGCAAGTTAAATGGCCAGTCCACTCCTGGCCTTATGTAAGAAGAAACTTCCAAATTTGTTTTTCTTTTTTCAAAAACTCTTGAACGATTATTTTAGGTTCAGAGTTGCTCTTACACTCATGTTAAAGCACTGCATAAAAAAAATAAAGCTGAATCAAAAGATGTTGTTCTGCTTGCACAAGATGTTGTGCAACCTCTTGAGAAAGTGGAAACATAATTACTGCTACAGAACATACACATGACAGTACTGCTTGGTCTGTGCTAGCCCAAGCATTTCCAGGAAAAAACATTAGCAGCTATGGTCCTTCCTTCATGGGTCTTTGAATCTATCTAATGATTCTAATCCATACACTTAAACATCAGTTATTATATTGCAGAGAATTAGTATATATTACTGAAATGTCAATGCAGTTGTCATAAATCATGAGCTGATATTCAAAATCCCTTGCTAAAAGCTGATAGAATTTTAATAATGTCTGCTCATATCAAGAAGACATTGCTTTTGTGGTAAATTTTGGATGTGATGTATTACCTAAATGCTATATTCATTCTTAATTCTAATAATGCTGCATAGGGAATGATCATTTTAAAAAGAGAACATACATTTATCAATTTAAGTTTTTTTATTGCATTGACCGCCTTGCAAGTAATGAGGTTTAAAAATGTGGCTGTTCAAAAGCGTAATATATTCCTTATTCATCTTCATATGGGACACATGTATTAGACCAAATCAATAGTAAATAAGGTTTTTTTAAAGTCGGGCTATTAATTTGCAGGATTTTATTTCATATTATGTTCAACTGGGGAATTTTCTTGACAGCCTCACTGACTTAAGTTAAAGCCCCCAAGACTAAATTGTGTGGAGGGGATGGGGCAGGTGCAACATCTGTTTACAGAAATAAATTCTCCAAATAAGTATGAACATTTAAAATACATAAAACATTGATTATTAAGTAGCTGAAATTTATTTTATTTTTGTATTTCATTACAATAATCTCCAGGCTCTGAAGATCAAGTTCTCTACATTGCTAATGACACTGATATCCTGGGTTTTATATATCCATTCAACTACAGTGATGTTCATCAACAGATTACACATATTGAACATAATTCAAGAATAACTGGAATGGATCTATATTATCAAGGAGAAATGATTATTTGGAGTACTCAGTTTAATCCTGGAGGAATTTTCTATAAAAAATTTCATCAGGGAGAAAGAAAACAAAGCAGTAGTGGCGTGATAGTAAGTAAACTGGAAGTGTTTTTTGTTTAGCTTGGTTATTGTGTATAACAAGTTTAGCATATACAATCAAAATTAAATTCAAATGTATGTGCTGGTTAATTTAGAATACTGTAGTCTGGTAATAAACAAAGCAAGTGCTATCAATGTCATTCTCAAGTGCTCTATGAACATAGTTCCAATTTTTAACTAACTATTATATACAAAAGTATTCTGATGTATCTCTTAGGTTTTAGATATTATTTATATGTAACATAAATTTCTAAATTAAGATACACTACATTAAAATATTCAGTAACATGCATATAAATATATTTTTATTTTGTCTACTTACATGTATACGCATATATTTTGCTTATCTGCATTTGTATTTACAAATATGACTTTAAAAAGTTCAAGTACACTTTTATGAAATTATTAGCAAATTGGTATCCACAAATTGGTATCCACTAGCAAATTGGTATCCATTACAAGCTCTGTGAGCCAAGCTTGTAAACCAAACATTTAAATTCCAGTTGAAACCAATTCTGAGATGATTCTCTCTGTTTTGTTATAGCCAATGTTATATTATAGCCAATATTATCTCCCTTTTTTTTCATTGAATAACCTCATATCTCTATTGGATCGATAGCTATCCAGACAGACAGTCCTAATCTATAAACAGTATCTGTCCAAAAAAACCTAATAAGCATCTACTTGAAGTTCTCCTGCCAGCCAGCTGCAGAACCGAGTCCTATTTCCTCCTGTTTAGATAGCTATATTTGATGTCTCAACATTTTCTCCAGTTACTACTTGAGCACAAGAGGTATATTCTGGCTACGAACCATCAGGATACATCATCAACGGATCTTTAGCAATCAAGTTCAAAAGATCATTACTTTGGAGTCAGTACAATCGGAATTGCTTTCTGTAAGAATCTGTATCAACTATGATTGCATTTTTTAAAATTAAGTCTAGGATTCTTAGAAAGGATGATTGTGAACTCCTATTTCAGTGGAATCATGTTGTTTCCCGCCCTACCGTGCAGTAATAGCACAAAATCAAATGTCTGTGGATGAAGCTTCAAATGATTTTTTTTTTAAAAGTGGTTTAATATTTTATTGTTTTTTTTAAATGACATATGTCCCATTGCAACATGAATGTGTATTTCCCCACAATCCTTGAATTAATGAGCCTTGAATATTTTTCCACAATTACCACAAGTAGGTAGGAGAACAATGAGTTCTCTATTTGTTCATTGGGTTATGCTTCTTGACGTTCTATGAAATACAACATAAGATTGTTGGGACATAGAGCAAATAACAGTCAGGGTGGAACTGTTGGGAAGAGACTTGGCTCATTTTTTTTTTACAGAAAGTATCTTCTCCATTGATTGGTTTTACATCATAAAAGTAACTCCCATCTTCCTCCTCCTCCTCACACAGTGGCAGCTGCGGCAGCTAGCATATTAGAGCTTTATCTGTGCACATGCAGACTGGGCACTTACTTAGGGAATGATTTAATGCCCCATCCATTTTTTAAAGTTCTCAGATTTTTCTGCACCCTAGGGATACCCCCAAGCTTGCAGAACTATTTTTTTTCTGCCGTTGTGGTCCTGATCAACAGATAACTGTTCGGCATAAATGGAGCAACCCTTGACTGTTAGATATATAAGTACCCGGCAGTATAGGGAGTTTATCACATTGGCTCTTTTGAATTTTGTTGCTTCTACTGAACATGCTAATTCTACTGCTTGCACTAGTGCAAACCAATAGTGGGACTGGCCTGGCTACTAATTGGATCGATAGATATCCAGGCAGTTTGGTATATTGAATGGACACAGCAAACACTAGGAACAATTGCTGTTTCTGAAGCAAGTTTGTGTTGCAGCCAGTGAAAGTCACTCCCAAATGGATAACTGAACTACAGTCAAGTTCTTCAGCTTTGTTGGTTTCAGAAATTAACTGTATATGAAGAACAGAATTTAGACATGCTAGCTGTAGGATGCCCAATTTATTTGGGTATGTATATTCCATGCTTACTGGAACATACAGTGATTTATGGTTTTTTTCCCAGTTCTGCTTTAAACAAAGAGGGGTTTTGCCAGTTTCCATCCTGTGGCAGTATCCAGCAGGAGGGATCTAAGAGACTCTTAAGATCTTTGTGGATAAAAACCTTCCCAAGCTGCTTTTATGAAATAGAAATCTCAGAAATGAATCCTAATTAAAGTCATACATTTTCTAATTTTGTGATTATGGAATTGGATTGTTTAAAGGATAGAAAAAGAAATTTCAAATCTAGATGTTATGTCAAAAAAGGTCACCAAGGACCATATCAGATGTTACTGTTTATTATTTCATGCCATTTTCCACTGTTGAAACAGTGAGAAGTATCTGGATGTCTGTCAACCCAAAGTATATAACCAAAGGTAGCATAAGATGGTGATGCGTCTAACTATTCAAAAGTGACATTGGTATGTGACTCTCAAGAGTAAGGTATTAATATTGTTGTGGATTAATATATATATATTTTCAAAGCTTGCCTAAATATCTTTTTTATGAAATGGAGGAATCTCAGAAAACAGAAATACATAAGCAATAACCTTACATAAAAGGGACTGCAAAAAGATTTGTAGAGCTTATATGCTTTTCAAAGAAACTTTTCCACACCTGCCCCACAATTGCCACTATCCTGAACTGTGAGATGCTGGGGTTCTTCCTTCACATTCTTGCATCAAATATTTCTTCAGAATATTCACATTTTTTAACCTACTAACTATTCATAGATTTCTTTCATGAAGTCTCAGACTGATCATTTGATCTATAAATCTGATTCTTCGAATTTCTATATTTTTACATCACAGCAAATATGGTACAGATTGCTTTTGTAACTTATTGCCATCATACTAATTAGTAATTTCTTAAATCTGTAGACCTACTTTTGTATATTGCCTCCTTAAATAAGGCTAAACTCCCAGCCTCCCAAATCTAAGATGACTCAAGTCTACTAAAAATAGTTTTTTGCTGCCTTCTGCCTTTCCTGAATAATTCAGATCAAACTAGATGTACCAAAGGTATGCTATATAGAGATGTCAGGGTCATCAAAATAGATCAAATAGGACTCAGTCTCTCTACTGTGCAAAATTCCAAAGAATTTAAACCAATTTTTCTAGACAAATTAATTACACAAATAATTGTTTCAACATTCTGTGACTGAGTTTTTATTTAAATTTCATTTTATCTTAGAGCAGTTTTTCCCTCATTCTTGAATGATAAACAATTCAGGTCTTAAGCAGAGTTATGTCCTTCTAAATTAATTGAAGTTAGTGGATTTAGAAGGGTGTAACTCTGTATAGGAATGCCCTACAGATATGTGTATAGGGTAAAATATATCAGTATCCAAGTGGCCAAGTTTGCTGCTGCTGTTATAGGAAAAGTGGAGATAAAGAAAAAATGACTAATGCGACATTTAACCTGCTTCTGATTAATTTTTAAATTGTTTTTTTAAAAAGTTTGTACCGATTTCATTACAATTTCATCGTTGATATATAAATTTTACTGATGTAATGATATTTATACTTGTATTCTATGTTTTGAAATTACCCAATTTTTAATTGTTTTGCTGGTTTGATTATTGTATTATGCTCTTTTACTTTTAAGTTTACTTACTATGGCTCTTATTGCTAATGCAATAAAGTTTATGTATCTATATAGGATAAAATAATTTAAATTACCTTATACAGTCCATATCATACAATCTGGAGATTAAACTGACTTTTTAGTTTATCAAAAGAATGTCTGCAAATGTCTTCTGTGTACACTGTGTCATTTTTGTTATAGTGGTATTATTCTGAAAAAAGATAAACTCTGCTGACTACTGATATCCAGTCTCAGACCTTTCATTGAACTATAAAGCACATAGATTTTACCAAATGCTATATGTCAGACACTCCATTGAACATATTAAAATCCTAGATTACAAGAAAAAGTGCACAAACCATGTCAAAGAAACAGAAACCATTGTGAGTTTTAAAATGTTTGTATTTTCTCTTAGTGCCCCGAGTTCAGAAGACCCAGAGATATTGCAGTGGATTGGATAGCTGGAAACATTTATTGGACTGATCACTCAAGAATGCACTGGTTCAGTTATTATACAACCCACTGGACAAGTTTAAGATATTCTGTCAATGTAGGACAGATAAACGGACCAAACTGCACAAGGCTCCTTACAAACATGGCAGGAGAGCCATATGCAATTGCTGTAAATCCACCCAAAGGGTAGGTTGCTAGGAAGACATTTTATCACAACTATTCTTTTTTGTATGTGCTGTGCTTTAAAAACTTTTATTTATTATATGCCATAGTTGTGTGTGATGCGCCATCAAATACCTTCTGATTGATGATCACCCTATGAATTAATGACCAGTGTAATGTCCTATCATTGACAGCCTTTCTTGGGTCTTGCAGGGCCGCAGCTTCCTGAATTGAGTCAACCCATCTCATGTTAGGTCTTCCTCTATTCCTACAGCCTTCAACTTTTTCTAGAATCTTTGTTTCCTTCAGTGATGCCATAGTTAGCTATAGAAAATTTACGTTACTAGAGAATTTATGGCAGTCCTGATAATATTTCCTTGCAGCAACCCCTTGAATAGACCTGAATAGGATTGCTCTCTTAGTGTTTACTTAACTTTATTTGTATTGGTTCACAACTCTCCACACATTCCCAAATTATTTCCAAGATCTAGATAAATCTCAATCAATCAAAGTCAAAGTAACCTTTAACGTTGTTGTTGTATGCCAGAGAAATCTCAAGGACAAGTTGGGATATGACACAGAGGAATGCAGCTGAAAGCTGGAATCAGCTATACTCTCGTCTCTAGAATGAGGCCTGCCACTATTCATATAAGTCTTATAAGAGGTTTGGCAGCTTGTACTGATTCCCATTTGGGTTGCAACAGTCCTCTCACTTTGCCTTCTACATCCCCAAAGACTCCCTCCCAAGCAACTCTGGTGGCAGTATGGGATGACGCAGGAGTCCCTTCTATGAGCTGTATTCATGGTGTGGTAGATCCGTTCAAAGTATATAGTTCTAATTCAGTTGAATGAATGCTTGCAAATTTCCATTGACTTCCTCCTATATTTGTTATTGTGTAACTTGTCTGTAAATGATTTTGTAACTGGAATTTTCAGCATGATGTACTGGACAGTCATTGGAGATCATTCTCACATAGAAGAAGCAGCAATGGATGGCACTTTGAGAAGGATATTAGTACAAAAGAATTTACAAAGACCTACAGGTGAAAAACCCTTTCCCTGTTTTTTTTCTTAGTGAAAAATTCTCATTTTTTTAAAAAAATGATTTTTCTATGTATGTGAAAATCTTTTTTTTTATTTTGAAATATTGTTAAATGTATTAGATGAGATTATAACTAATAAAATTTTCACTCAGCTAAGAATATTTGATTCTTTCTAGGGTATGTTTATGAAGCTAGTGAAACACTATGCTGCGTTTTTACCCCATTTTCTAAATTAACAGATGGTGTATAGGAAAGTTTTTCTTTTGTCTTTCTTTTCTCATAAATGAAGCTGCATGTATGTATCTATTTTAGCCAACTGTTAAGCTGTTTCCAGCTTCTCCCCCCCCCCCCACCGCCCCCAGTACCGGATCAATTTTGATCTTTCTGAAGACTATTTTTGAAGTTATATAAAAACTAGCATTATTTGATTTTTTTTTTAAATTGCACATTACTTCAACAGACAGAAATATCTTTGTTCTTATAAAATGAGATGTTATTTCAGCAGCAACAAAACATTAACTCATGTCATGGTTCATATGTTTCACCATCTATACAATAATCTAAACTTTTCTTACTAAAGCATGGGTTGCCAGTTTTAATTATAGTGCCATTGCCCACAGGATGGTGAAACACAGTGCATCCTTTTTGTTTATCTGGCTATGTGAATTAGCGGTACTTAAGTACTTATCCTAAATGTTCTTAATACAAATGTTTTTATTAAAATGTCAGCTTTCCAAAGAGTAAACATCAGCAAATATTTCCATATATTGACCAGTCTGGGTGCTGATGAAAATTGGAAAAAAAAGGAAATTTAAACAACTGTAGGATCTGACACCTAATCTAGAGAGTCACTGCACACACACCCCATTTATCAACATACTGCACTGAAATTTCATAGAATGCATGAAATGTTGATTATAAGATTTTGGATCAGTCATATACTTTCAGCCTAACCTACCTAACAAGGTTGCTGGGCAGATAAGAAGGAGTGGGTAATAATGTAAAGTGTAACATCCCACACAACAAGCCCTTGAGAGTTCTCTACCATGCACATGGGCCTGGCCCATTGGACAGTACCACACAACTGAACCACAGTTTTCCTAAACAGAGGCTGCTGGTGGGGGGGGGGGAGGGAAATCCTAAGACAGAGGGACAGATAAAGGTAGGTTGGCTGTTGGATGGGAAGGCGATACGGTAGCTAAACAGAGGCGAGGTGGAGATGAAGCCTGGGAGGGGTGGAGTTGGAGGAAGGGATGGACATCAGAGAGGTACAATGTAACTGGGGGAACTAGGGTAACCCATTTCCATGCAAGAGCTGGAGATCACTCAGAAATGCAACTGCTCTCTTATATGACAGAGATCACTACCCTTGGAGAAAATGGCTGCTTTGGAGGTTGGCCTCACTTAGACCAGGCTGCCTGATACTCTTCAACAGCAGACTTCCTTTGAAAGCCAGAATGATTAACAGTTATAGCCTCAGAGTAGGGTCTGAGACACCCGGGTTTGAATCCCCATCTTGCTGTTGAAGCTCACTGGGTGATTTAGGGTCAGTTACATATTTTCAGCCTAACCTACTTCACAGAGTTGTCATGGGGGGGGGGGGAGAGCAGATGATAATTATGTAAACTGCTTTGGTCCCCAATGTAGACAAAAGCGAGGTATAAATTAAATAAATATAACTGAAGATGGTAGGCAGATAAAAAGTAGGTTGGTGAATGGCTGAGAAGGAGAAAACAAGCCAGGGAGAGGGGAGATAATAGGGGAATTGGCAGGAAGATGGAAAGGAAATAGTGTGAAGAGATGGATGCAAGGGAAAGTAAGGTGCCCCCCACAAGTCCTTGAGGGTTCCCCACCATGCAAGTAGGTCTAGCTGAGTGCCAGCACCACAGAACTGGTAGAGGCCACTGGTGGGAGAGGGAAACCCAAAGACAAAGGGACAGATAAACATAGGCTGACTGTTGGGTGGGAAAGAAATCCAAAAAAGGGAGAGGCTTTGGAGATTTTCAGGAAAGACGAAGTAGTAGATGAGGGGAAAATGAGATGCCTCCCACATGTCCTTGTTGGTTCCCACTTGTTTTGTTTCTTAGTTGGCTATATAAAATCTGCAATAACTGGTGGCTGAACATTAATAACTATGCTGTATTGTCATGATTATTACATAGATGAGATGAGCTCTCTGCTATGGCCTTCTTATATTTTTATTTATTTATTTTGTGGATTTATAGTCTGCCCTTTCCCATAATGGGCTCAGGGCGGATTACAACACAATAGGGCAGTTAAATCCAACAATAAGACAGTTAAAAAGTTAAAACAGTTAAAACCATTAAATAAAAATTAAATAAGGCAGCGTGGATGGTATGAACATAGCTTGCAGACTGAGACATAGGAATCATAGGTGTCTTAAATGTCAAATATCAACAGTGGTCCCTGGCTAATGCAGGGAGACCAGTTAGATGATATGAAATGAAATCTTAATTTAAACATATTACACATGGGTGGATTAACCAATATAATCACAGTCCTATATACTGCATGCTATCCTGGCAATAGCTTATAATTTTCTCCTACAAAAAAGTGATAGTTTGTTTGGGTCCTCTTGTTCACTTTATGATATATTAGAGACTGTATTAGCATAACATCCTGAAAACTACATCATTGCCTTGTTGTGGAGGAGTGCACGTATGCTTTTCTCACCAGAAGATTTTTCATAATAAATATCTTGAAAAATATTTTATTTTTACAGGTCTTGTAGTTGATCATTTCAGTCAACGCTTGTTCTGGGCAGATTTTGAATTATCTGTAATTGGAAGTGTTCTTTTCGATGGCTCTGATTTGGTCATATGTGTGAGCAGTAAACAAGGTATGCATACTTTTTAGGAAAGCTACCATGGGCCCATAATTTCTATGATGTCCTTAAGGTTAGGAATCTCCAAACGATTAATATGAGGATTTCTACTTTAAAACTTATTTTGTATAGTAAAGCTACATACATTTGAAAAATGTGTTCTACAGCAACAAAAATCAAGAACCCATGAATTTTGCACAGAAGTAATTCATATTCTGCAGCAAATCAGGTCTTGTGTATAAAATACAGTATGCATGTGTGCTTATTTATAGATAATTACAGAATTTGGTCTTCTACTTAAAGAACAGGATGTTAGGGTAGATGGTCTGATATTGTTCTTAGGAATTAGCAGATCTCCTTTGCATATTAGGCCATACACCCCTGATGTAGCTAGTCCTCCTGGAGCTTGCAGTAGGCTCTGTACTAAGAACTCTGTACTGAACTAAGGATGACCTAATTTGCAAAGGAGTTCCTGCTACAAAAAAGCCCTGGGAATTAGGATTTGGAGTAAAATATGTGTGTAAAGTAGGGATTGGCATGAAATGGGGAAATGGAATTCAGTTTGGTTCATGGTTTGTGATGAACCCACAGACCAAACACAGACCATCACAGACAAAAAACAACAACATTTGTACAAACCAATCCAGTTTGGTAAGTTTGTGATGCAGTAGGATGACCCCCTGGCATGCTAGAGAAACTGAACTCACACTGCATCTCTGGCTGACTTTTCTCTACTTGCCTTCCAAGTTTGGAGAGAATTGGATCTATGGAATTCAAGTTACACCCTCCAGAGAATGTGCCCCCTTACTCCATTATTTCCTAATTTGCAAAGGAGTTCCTGCTACAAAAAAGCCCTGGGAATTAGGATTTGGAGTAAAATATATGTGTTAGGTAGGGATTGGCATGGAATGGGGAAAAAGCAAAGGACAGAAGCCCAGGAGAACAGAAACAGTGTCAAAGTTTCTGAGAAAATATCCAATAGAAACTGAAGGTGGGGAGCATTTTTTGCCAACCCAGAAGAACCAAAGCCATGTGCCCTGAGACCCAACCCAAACCAGCATGCAGCAACATATGTAGATGTGGTAGCTCCAAGCCCTGAGATGTATGTAGACATGGTGGCTCCAAGCCTTTAGAAGGAAGTAGACATGATGATTAAAAGCTCTGAGAAGTCAAGTCAAGTTTATTATGATCCAGGATCAGAACTGAGAATCCATGTTGTCAGCCAACATTTACATTGGTTCTATGGCTTAAATATACCAGATACACCAAACATAAAATGCAATACTAGATTGTAATTGTGAATTGAACAAATGCAAAGGAAAGGAGTAATAAAACAGGCTTGTTTGTACCAGAAGTTGTTTGGAGAGGTGTATGTTTGCTGAGCTGAATGTGATTCCATGAGGTAAATGTTGTTCTATGAGATAGATGCTGGTTGTTACATGAAGTAGGTGTTTGCTTCTGAGGCAGATGTTGCTTGGGTTGGCAGTGGAACAAGCCCAATCCCACCTGGCAGAGGCGGCCATCCTCCCACCCAAGTGCTAAGGGCACAACCCATGGGCTACATGCCAGATCAAACAAAGATGAGGAGGAATGGAGAAGGGGAGACACAGGGAGACACACACTAGGAGGCCTGGTTCTTACTCTGGCAAGTCTACAGAAAGGTAATCCAGTAGCGGGAGGCTGACCTTCATGGATCCACCCTGGCCAGGTCCAGACAGGAGTGATGAGGGCTCAGAAAGTCTCCGCGGTGAAAGAGCATTCATTTGCTCTGTATGCTGGAGGGAGGGCAGGAGAGATCCATGGTCATGCAAGGGAGGTTAGCCCAGATGAAGGCATTGTGTGATCAGTATTCAAGAGGATTGGGCTGAGACAGGTTCAGAGGTGCTTACTCACCATCAACTCTGCTGAAACCTCCGCCTTGGCATGGCTGGCTTCCCCACTGTTGCTACTGACCTTCCACCTCACCAACAACAACCAGAAGTGGGGCTTCTGCATGGTTGGGGGTCTCGGTGTGGTTGGGCTCTTGGAGGTGCTGGTCTATGGCTTCTTCCCTCCTACCCAGGTTCTTCTACCCTCTGGCCATGTTTGCTGGACTGAAGCCTCCACACTTCTCTGAAGAGCACATGCTTCCACTCCATGAGTTCTGCATTAGAATAATAGAGTTGGAAGGGACCTTCAGGGTCATCTAGTCCAACCCCAAACACAATGCAGTGCCCCCCACACCCCCAGTGACACCTGCTCCAAGTCCAAAAGATGGCAAAAAAAAAAAATCCAGGATTACTGGCCTAGAGAAAAATTGCTGCCTGACCCCAAAATGATGTAAGAAAGGGCGATGAGAACTAAGCACTGATCTATCTCATCCTGCCCTCCCTCACATGATCTGCCTAAGTTCACAGAATCAGCATTGCTGTCAGATGGCCATCTAGTCTAAAAACCACCAAAGAAAGAGAGCCCACCACTTCCTGAGGAAGCCTGTTCCACTGAGGAACCGCTCTGTTCAGGAAATTCTTCCTAATGTTTAGTTGAAAACTTCTGATTTAATTTCAACCATTGTTTTTTGTCTGACCTTCTGAGGCCACATAAAACAACTCCATATTATCCTCTATATGACAACCCTTCAAGGACTTGAAGATGGTGATCATATTATCTCTGTCATCTCCTTTCCAGGCTAAACATATCCAGCTCCTTCAACCTTTCCTCGCCATCTTTGTTGCCCTCCTCTGGACATGTTCCAGCTTGTCTATATTCTTCTCAAATTGAATACAATATTCTAAGTGAGGTCTAACCAGAGCAGAGTAAGGCAATACCCTCACTTCTACAGAGAGCAATGCTGCCTTTGCACAGTTCACAGATAACAGGCCAGCTTGTATTCCTGTTCTTTGCTGAGAGGGTGCAGCCTGATGGAGATGCTCACCTGCAGCCTCTACAGCAAGGCCCAGACCCATGAGAGTACAGTCATCCTATCAGGACCTGGCTGAAGTGCTTTGCAACCTTTGCAACCCTCAGATCAGGGGTATGACTTTCCCTAAGCTGTCTGTGTTGGTACAAAGCATATAGGTTGTGTCCTGGAAGGGCTTCAGGACATACACCATTTGCAAGAGGATCAGGCTGTCTTTGGAACTGATGCTGAGCTTCTTTCCCCATGCAGGATGGTCATGGAGGGAATGACATCCTTCAACATGCTCTTCTGCTCCAATGAATGGTTTGTCATGGTGTATGTAGAGTTCCAGTTGGTGAGCATGTCCTGGTTGAACCAGTGTTCAGGCTCACCCCCTTCCCCTGCCTCTTGCACAGCAGGTAGGCAGTCTTGATGCTGTGTGAGAAGTGGGCAACCAGGCCCCAGCAGGTCTCTAGCAAGGACTGCACCTCAAAGGTGACAGTGTCCCAGATGGACCTCATAGTGTTCCCCAGCCCCAAAGCATCCTTCACAACCAAGTGCAGAGTATGTGCAAGGCATTCAATGCTCTTGAGGTCACAGCCCTCACCACTGCCAGCATTTTGACACCAGCTTATGAACATATGAAGCTGCCTTCGGTCCATCAAAGTCAGTATTGTCTACTCAGACTGGCAGTGGCTCTCCAGGGTCTCAAGCTGAGGTTTATCACGCCTACTTGCCTGGATCCTTTTTTAGTGGAGATGCCAGGGATTGAACCTGGGACCTTCTGCTTACCAAGCAGATGTTCTACCACTGAGCCACCATCCCTCTATGACCATGTAGCCACAGTTGATGTGGTTACTGCCCAACCACTCCTCAGGCTACTCTGCATCATAGTGGAGATGTTTGCCACCATGTGATCTGCATCCATCCCCTGAACATGGAGCAGAACCACTTTGTAGCCAGGTAGCAGAACTATGAACTCCTGAGTCCTGGGGCCAACAGTCCAAACAATGGTGTCTTCTGGTTGCCACTAGGGGGCAGTGAGGGAGTGGTAGCCATTCTACTTGGTGCTCCAGAGGTGAAATGCATGATTTGGCCTTATACTCTGGAGAGCTCAGCTTTGACCATTGCCACCACAGAGTGATGCATGGAGATCAAGGCTTGCCAGTTCATGATCCTCCACGAGGGGACAAAGTACCAGGGAGTCCAGTAGTACAGCAACCAGTGAAAGGCAATGTCCTCAACAAATGAGAAGGGTTTGCCATCCATGGCAATTATCTCACTGATGAGCTGAGTGACCACTTCCTGAGCCCTCCCCCTTTCCCTTTTGGACAGTGCTGTCAGCATCCCTGGGGGCATGACCTCTTGGAGGATGGCCTGTCTTGGGGTCCCAAACATGGCACTCGGTACACTGAAAGCTTATCTTGGAGTGGCCTTCTGCTCCCCCTCCACTTGTCCCTGATGAGAGGTAGTGGGTCTCTTCTTCCTCCCAGCGCCTGCCAGTTGTTTCTCTGGTGGCAACAGAGTGTGGTACACCCTTCACAGGTGCAGAAAATGGTGGACAATAGATGTTCATGCCCCTGCAGACGTGGGCATGGCACACCTGACATTTTGCCACAGAGGGGTTACTGGGGGTTGGACTGGAAATAGAATTGTAAATGGAGCCCTATGATTTGAGCAGGTGGGACCAGGCACAGCTGATTTCTGGCACCAAGCTGGGAGGTGCCAAAGTGAGATATACTAGGGTAGCAGAAGCAACAGGGAGTGAGGCTGCAGGAGCAGGAGGGACCTGGGACCCTCTGCAGAGTTCTAGCAACTGTTGGTGTTTGGATGTTGCTAACACCTCTGGGTTTGTTTGTTTTGGGGGGGGGGGGGGTTGGGGGGGTGGAATTCCAAGGACAGAACGGGAGAAGAAGGCTCAGCGTGAGTGCAGAAAAAGCAGCAGACCCAGATCCTTGATTCCAGAAAACGCCCATGCCTCCACAACAGAAAGCAGGGGAGATCACTTGTGTGTGTGTGTGGGCGGGGGGGGGAGCACAGTAGTTAAGCCCTTGTGCTGAAAGTCAGAATTCAGCAGAGTCCAATGCACCCTAATCCCAAACCCCATCAACAGAGAGCAGATAATGCAAAATGATCAGTTCTGTTATTTTTATGTCTCTCTTTGGCTTCACCAGCCAAAAAAGGAAGAGGAGAGCGGGAGTTCAACTCAATCTGTAGCCTTCCTAGCCCATAGAGCAGAATGGGAACTTTGTTATTAACAGCCAGTAGTGCCTAAAGTTTTAGAAGGCTCCCATTGGTGTTTCCAAGGATGGATAATTTCACCCCCATTGTTATCCTGGAGTTTTGTAAACATTTTAATTGACTGGAGCCAGTCTGTCTCTGCTCATGAACCGATGCTAAAAAAATAATGACAATGGAGCCTCCGTGGACATCTCTTCATGGACCACAAACCGGCTAAATCGTTAAATTTTAGTCCATGTGGTATTTCATGCCAATACCTAATGTTAAGTGCTATCAAGTAGCTTCCAATCTATGGCAACCCTTGAATTAATGACTTCCCAAATGCTCCTTAACAGCCTCGTTCAGGTCTTGCAAACTGGGAATCATGGCTTTCTTGAGCGAATCAATACCTCTCATGTTGGGGCTTCCTCTTTTCATGCCCCCTTCAACTTTTTCTAGTATTATTGTCCTTTTCAGTGACTCTTGTGACTCTTCCAGTAATTCTTGTCTTCTCATAGACAAGTAATATAGGGTAATATGGAGTAATATAGTAATAATCTCATAATAATATGAAGTAATACAGGCAATTAGAAAAGCAAAACAAATTTAGATTGTAGTGAGTTGTGCTTTAACATAGTGCTTCTATAGGGTACAGAATATTATTGAGTATATTCCTATTCCTATATACAGGGCTATTTTTGTAGCAGGAACTCCTTTGCATACACACCTCTGATGTATCCAATCCTCCAAGAGTTTACAGGGCTCTTCTTACAGGGCCTACTATAAGCTCTTGCAGGATTGGCTACATCAGGTGTGTGTGGCCTAATATGCAAAGGAGTTCCTGCTACAAAAAAGCCATGCCTTTACGTGTATGATCTGTAAATCTATTATGAAATAACATTTGAAAATTTGTTTTAGGATAATTTTGGTCTTAAAATATACTCGTGTTCACAGGAATTAGAATTTTAAGCAATATGGACAAAAATGAAAAAGAGTTAGTCTAGTGAGTTCTGGTTTAACATATGGTTTATCTGATTTACACCTCAAGTAGTTTCATGGATCATAGAAGTATAGGAAGATATTTGAGCTGTCTTTTAGTATCATATTGCTCTGTATACATACAATGCTATTCATGATTGAATTGACAGCCAATGTGGTGTGTTCTTAGAGCATTGGACTGTAAATGGGGAGACTTCAATTCAAATGACCTTCTGCCATGGAGTCACTGGGTGACCTCAGGCCAAGTGACCTCAGCCTGATCTATCTCATATGGTGGTTGTAAAGATTAAAAAGAGAAGGGAAACTGGAACACCCCCTGAGTTCCTAAGAGGAAAGGCAAAATAAAAATATAATTATAAAAAGAAATAGTATACTTGAAGATAAAAAGAAATAGTATACCATAACATACTTGAAAACTCAGACATAGAGAAAGAACAGGGTGTGTTGGATGTTCTCATTTCTTTCTCTTGACAAGGACATATGGGATCCTAACAATGTAATACTATGCACAGCAGACTAACCTCAGTGATTTCGTACTTAGACTGCAGTAACTCTGCATAAGATTGAACTGTAAAACTCCAAGGTCAATATGATACATTTCCATTCCTTCTACTGTCAAAAATATCCCTCTTGAGACTCTAAGGAACCTTTTCTCATTGAAATTGTAAGCAGAACACTGTAGAATTCATGTATTGTGTGTTCAGCTCTTTTTTCCCACGTGCATCTAATGTTCAAGAGAATACATTGATCAACTTTAATCAACAAAACCCTGGAATGTTGTAGCAGATAGACAGGGTGAGCATTCATTGTCTGTAGCTAAGCATGTAGCTTCTCCCAATGGTTTATCAACTGCATTCTCACAAGGTGCCTGTTGTGAGGGGAAGGGGAGGAAGGAAGGGAAGGTGATTGTAAGCTGCTTTGAGACTCCTTAAAGTAAGAAAAGTGGGGTATAAAAAACCATCTCTTCTTCTGAATAGATGCCATAGCCTGAGCGTTTAAGATTAAGAACATCTAACAGGGATGTACATACCTCAGACACATCCAAATTACTATTGTAGACACTCCAAAGAAGACCAGTGGGCATGTTTGTCACCAAAAGTAGCATTACATGGTTAACAAAAGTATACTGTTATTTGATTATACTTACCTTAACAATCATAGCATCTGAAATGAATTTCTGGATTTGTTTAAATTATTCAAGGATTACTCCATCCTCATAGAATTGATATTTTCGAGAATTACATATATGGAGCAGGACCAAAAAATGGTGCATTTAGGATACAAAAATATGGCTATGGATCTGTGGAATATCTGAATTTGGAGACTGAAAAGACAAAAAGCGCCTTGATTACACATCGTTACAAACAAGCATACTGTGAGTATATATTGATACTTTCAATTAAATGTTTAAATGTTTTTAAATTCTGTGTTAACAGATAAAAAACAAATATTTTGCACAATCAATCCACATCCCCTGGACTCTAAAATCTGACATTTGCACACATGTTGAATAATGTATTTTCGGTCCACTTTCTGCTCACTCTGCAACTGGATTTTATTATGCAAAATGGTAAAATCCACTTGCAAACAATTGCTGTATGTGAAAGTGCCCATCATTAAACTTTGTGCTAGAGCTTTTGTATGGAGCAGGTTCGCTGCATCAACAGGAGGCATAGATAGTTCTTCGGTTGGAATTAAAGGCCGGAAGTGCTGTGTGAGTAGTTCAGGAGACAAGGAAAGGGATCCACACGGTTCTGTGGGGAACCCCTTTGTGTATGCAAGTTTGTATCCATTGTCTGTTCCCTTTCTTTTTAGTAACATGAGAAGAAGTTGTTCATGAAAAATCTGTACATTCCACTTGCTGCAATAAAACGGCTGCCTTCTTTCCATTTAATAAGATCCTAAATGCAATTTAGAAATTCTCATAAAGACCAGGGCTTTTTTTTTAGCAGAAAAACACAGGAATGCAGTTCCAGCTGGCTTCACATCAGGGGGTGTGGCCTAATATACAAATGAGCTATTGGTGGCTTTTTTCTACAAAAAAGCCTTGATGAAGACATACCTGCAAACCTTCAAGATTGGTAATCAATGGGCTTTGTTGTAATAGTTATAATAGTTATAATTCTATTGTTAGGTATGTTTGAGAAATGTTGCATTTAATTAAGATTATCTTAATTTGAATTGGTGGCATTCTAATTTCCAGGAAAATGTGCTGACATTTAAAATTAGTTTAATACCTTTGATTATACTACATCACAAAGGGCTAGAACTATTTTAACAAACAAATATTTTCTGTAGAAGATAAAGACCCACAGTGGTAGAAACCAACAACTAGAAAGGTACACTGTGAGTAAAAGATGTCCAATATCTAATTACAACAATCCTTCAAAAATTTAATAAGGATTCAAATATTTTCTGAAAAATGTATGTGTACTTTTATATGAATTTGTGAAATAACGCAACACCTATATAATAGAATATGTCAGTCATGACATTTTGTAACATAAGGGGGAAAACCATGAACAAACAATACTCCAAGCTATCACAAAAAACAACGTTCAGAGTCCATTCATTTTTTCTTTTCTTTTATTGCATTTATATCCCGCTCTCCCCTAACAGGCTCAGGGCAGCTGACAACAGTTAAAATAACAGTGTTAAAATCAAAATACAATAAAATTATTAATACATTTTATGATACTTCAAAGAAGTTCTCCAGAATATATCAAAGAAGTCCAATGTGGTTTCCAGATATAATCAGTATACACGTTTTGAGGTTCCTTTTTCAAGAAGATCTATATCTATCACATCCACTAGTCAGTTTCATAACACTTTATCTTTCGGCATGTTTATTCAAAAACCCTTCTGTTAAATTCATACAAAAAAGAGACCTGTAGAAGTAAACAGGCACCAAGCTTACACTTTCTTAAACAGTCATTTAAAAAGCTCTTCGGATAAAAGCCATCAGCATTGGAGAAACTGGCACCAACAGCAATATCAGTCTCCGTGATACTGGTGAAGAAACACCAAGGGCGTTTTCGCACTCACCTTCAGCCGGCGTGACCCCCCTCTTCACCGCGCAGGATCTGCGCGGATTTCGCACTAAACGCCGCAGAGCAGCCGGAAGAGCTGGAAAGTCCCGGCGCTTTTGCCGCGCAAACAGAACCTGCTTTTTGGCGGTTTCTGTTTGCGCTGCAAAAGCGCCGGGACTTTCCGGCTCTTCCAGCTGCTCCGCGGCGTTTAGTGCGAAATCCGCGCCGATCCTGCGCGGTGAAGAGGGGCGTCACGCCGGCTGAAGGTGAGTGCAAAAATGATCCAAGAGAATGAGAACTGAACTAAGGGGAAATATAAGACCCCTAAAAAGGCTCTAAGCAGGTGTCCAAGAGCCCTTCATATGGTTCAGCTGACATGCAGTACTCTGCTCCACCTTGACACTGGACCTGGCATTCATCCCACTGATATAACATCTGAACTTGCCAATATGCCATGTGAACAACCCACTTTTGGAGTTTCAGCAGTTGACCCAACACATCACGTTGTCAGATTTGGAAGTGAACAGCATTGACCTCACTCAATGAGACTCTTCCCCCTCGTCTCACTCAAGGCCATCCAGCAGAGAGAGTCTATGATCTCATCCATCAATTGGTACCAACAACCGACATTGGAAGAGAGAGTGCTAATGATCTAGTCAAGACTCTGACTCTCACCGACGGCATTCACCCAGTCGACAGTGATGGGGACTTTCCTAATTCAACAGATCTGTATTATTTTTAAAAAACCAGGAGTCTTGCAATCTTCCTTGGCCTCCCCACAGAAGTTTTGTTTTAGCACACCACCTGCACTCTCCTGCTTTCTGTTTGAGTGCCTGATATTAATTAATTAGGTAGCTTGCAGTTGTTTCATATGAATGACAATATTAAACTGTTGCTTAGCTACCAGGCTGCTATTTCCCCTCTGCATGAACTGAAGCTGCTTATGTTTGTCAGGAGATGAAAGGTCAATGAGCAGGTTGTCTTTCCCCTTTGCCCTCAAAGAGGGGGATGGGGGACAAATCTTCTAGCCTATGTGGCTGAGTTTAATAGGAATCAGAGGAGTAACAGATGGTACTTTAAAGGACCTCTGAGGAATGATGGCATATAAATGCAGCCAGTCAGACTTAGCCATAACCAGAGATTGAACTCTGGGGGGGAGGGGAGCATTAGTCTGCCAGAACTGATAGGGTTTGTCAGTCTTTCATAATATTTTAGATCTATGTTCTCAGTCCTGTGATTTAATAGAGCAGCTAGATGCTGTCCAATCTGCCACTTGTTCCACCAGTTTATTATATGGCCACTAAAAGGATAAATATTTAAAACAACCCTACAATGGATCAAGATAAACAGTTTGCTTTCCTGTTACTGGTTATCTTCAAGCGGTCATCTGTGCATTCACACCCATGGGATTTAGTGTGTCTGTGTTAACTCTGATCAGTGAACTCTGCAAGCTCAGCAGGATTCTTGTACCCTCCCCCAAGTCATGCATAGGAATTCCTTCCACGCATACTCACAGGGGTGAGGTGGGGGACATCCCACCCTTCTGAACACTTAAACAAAGTTATTTTTTCTGGCTACATCCCATTTATAAGAAAAGCTAAACTTGGGATTAGGCGAGGGAGACCCAGGACCCTTCTAACGTGTTTGTTTTCCTCTGTGTTAAACATCATATCAACCAAAGTTTTGAACTCTCATGATTTGGTATTGACTGTTTTGATTACTTTGGATAACTACCCTGTGATTTTTGTCTCAATTTATTTCCCTCCAGCTGCTAGTTTGGGCAACTGTGGAAGAAAACTGGGATATGACTGACTTTACCTTCTTAAATTTTGGTTACATTAAATAGATGCCATTTTGAAAAATAACTGTTTGAGATCTGTTACAGAGATATAAGGCTTACATAATTATTCTTGAATTGTTTTGAGCTGAGAGGGCGGGATAGAAAATTAAAGTAATGAAAAAATTAAAATAAGAAATAAATAAGAAAAAGGTGCAATCCAGCCATTATTAACTATTTTTAAGTCTTGTTGATTTTAATGAGAAAGTGAAAGCATGTGCTTAAATGTCTTCTTTTGAAAACTGTTTAATTTTGTCTTGTGTGTCAAAGTCGGGATGCCAGGAAAGTGCTGGCAACCCCTGGGGAATGTAGGGTGAACTGGAGTCCAGATGTTTGCCATTTTGCCAACACTGTGGTATCACTTTCAGCATGGACCTGAAACTGTAGTCCCTGCATTGGAGCAATGCTTTGTTGTTGTTCAGTCACAAAGTCGAGTCCGACTCTTTGCGACCCCATGGACAAAGTCACATGAGGCCCTCCTGTCTTCCACCATCCTCCAAAGTCCGCTCAAATTCGTGTTTGTTACATCAGTAACACTGTCCAGCCATCTCATCTTTAGCATTCACCAAAAACTCTGTAGTTTTCAGACCCCAAAGTAACACATCTGTTCACTTTCAGAGACAGACCATGTCATCAAGAGTCAGACCTCTAATGGCACAGTGCCACTGAAGAAGTGAGCAGTGACTCATGGAAGCTCATATCCTGCTGCAAACCTTATTAGTCTTTAAGATGCTACTGGACTCTTCCTCTTTTGCACACTGCCAGTTCTTCCATCAGCACTATATCAGCATTTCGTCCAGGCTGAATGGATGTTGCAGCCACATTCAAATAGGCACAGGCCATGTGATAAATTGTTTGGCAGCCTCTTGTCTGCACAATTGTTTGAATTCACTCCCCCCCCCCCCAAAAAAAAAAAATCATTTGTTTCTCTCTCCAAACAGCACATAATCCTTGCTTGGAGTACACCTGTGAGTTCCTGTGTTTACTCAACCCTTCAGGGGCAGCTTGTGTGTGTCCAGAAGGGAAGTCATTGTTCAATGGAACGTGCAGTGATTCAAGCATTTTAGGTGGGTGTTAAAATTTACATTAAAAAGAAAAAGTAAACACTAATATGACTTTATGACTGTTCTGTATGTCTGTTTGCTGAGATAGAGCCAGTGAAAGAATCTTGACAATTCTGTATGAAAATTCTTTTGTTATCTGTTAGCAGGGGTCATTTTGTAGAAAAATAGGGGGTGGAGCTCATCCAGGGATTGTTATGCAGCTTGTAAAGTACTGAGTTGCAAGACGGGTTGAAGGCAACATGCTTTATTCAGTGGTACATTACAAGAGAGAGAGCATGCGGGCCGGGTCCCGCTTATATACATTACCCGGAACTGCCCCCCTGTCTGACCAGTCGAATCCTTGTCAGTCAAACTTTCCGCCACAGATCTTGATGGGCGGGGCATCTGGCGAGCTACATCCGGGGACCCGTGGGGTCGCCTCTGTAGCGATCGCCATGTGGTACATCAGCTATGTTTCAAGACATAACACGGCTGCACCTACTATTCAATGGACAAGGTGGGAAGGAGGAGGTGGAACTGTCAGAAAGGTTCAGGAGCTGCGCTCCTGTGAGCTCCCACTGAATCCGAGGCCTGCCTGTTAGTGAGAGTAAACTTTATTCCATTGATGGAAAGATAACAGATGGTAGTTTGACCTGATTTATTTTGTTTGCTGCAGTCCCACCACCACCGTTCCTTGGTGCATTTTACTTACAAGACTCCTGCCCAAACTATGGTCAAGAGTTTTTGTTACGAACAGGGAGTTGCGAGGAGAAGGTGAAGAGTGAGAAGATGCTCTTGTCCAAACACTTTCTATTTACATAACTGTAGTATCCAATCTCACACTTCTAGTAAGATGTAAAATTGAACAATAGTCTTTCAATGACCTGCTTTTCTACAAAAGACACATACTGCCAAGCTCAGAGGTCTCCAGCATTTGGTCCCTGCAAACTACCTTTGGAATTCTGACACAGGATGGCGGGCAAAACCACAAATTGGCTGCCATAAGAGGCAGAACCAAAAAAAAAAAATGTCAGAGAGTGAAATCATACTTATAAATCTTCAACAACATTTCAGGCAGAAGTTCTGTTTATCAGGATGTCTTTTAAAATCAGCATATTCTTTAAAACATTATTTTGTATACACCCAGCTTTACTGCATGACTAGAGGTAAGATACTTGTGCTGTGGCGGCAGTTGGTGCCTTAGCAACTTTTTTTAAAAAAAATCTGCACAGTCACATCTCCAACAGCTGATTAGAAGTCCTGCTGGGCAAAAGTGCTACCTGGCCATGCCCATTTGCTAAAAACACTTGGCAGGTACCAAGAAAGGTGTCAGCAGGCACCATGGCATCCATGGGCACCAAGTTAGGGACCCCTGGCCCAGCTACAGGTATGCTCAAGGCCACCTTCAGTAGTGGTGTAAAGCAGGGGTTGCTTTGTAGAGAAATAGGTGGTGGAGCTCATCCAGGAATTGTTATGCAGCTGCACCTACTATTCAATGGACAAGGTGGGAAGGAGGAGGGGGAACCCTCAGAAAGGTTCAGGAGCTGCAGTCCGGTGAGCTCCTGCTGAATCCGAGGCCTGGTGTAAAGTATGCAAATGAATGTGTTAATTCATTTCTTTTCTGAATAGCTACCAATGTTGTAATAAAGTACCAAATGTTCTGTTACGTTGGCAGTTCCATACTTTTCGGTATTTGCTTCATTTGTTTTTCTCTTGGGACCTGGATTAACAACTATAGAAATTGACTTTGTATGTTTATGCTTTAAGTACAGATTATACATGTAAGATGACTTGTGATAATGGGGGAAGATGTATTTTCAACGAGAAAGGTGATCCGAAATGTTACTGTTGGCCCAGTTATTCAGGGGAGAGGTGTGAAACTAACCACTGCGACAATTACTGCCAAAATGGAGGGACTTGCATAGCTTCTGTCCTTGGTAAGTACCTACATCCAACTATCAGTGAAAAGTTGATTCTTTCCACTTCCCAAGCCTGATTAAGTTTTGAATGCAAGCATCTTCCCCACCCCCCCTTTTATTTAAAAGCATGCATCTTTTGATTTTATTTAAAAGTGTCAATTGCCAGGCATATGTAAAAAATTAATATAACATTTATTTTCTAATTCTAGTATCCAATGGGAAGTGCTACCTTTTCATAAGCAATTATGTTTGATGCTGAGCTTCAGCATCTGTGTGATTGTCATCATGTTATGACATCACAACAAATTAATGCTTGCCCAGAGCCTCTTTTGGGAGCACTTGCCCAGAGCCTCTTTTGGGAGACCATTGTATTCATTCCCACAGCAGGCCTTGATCCTAGTTTAATGTATTGTGTTAAGTACGTAATAAACCATTTGTTGCTGAGTCCAAAGAAAATTAAAAAAGTCTCATAATCTTTTATATTTCCAAGTAGACAATTTGTCTAGCTGCCATAGTTTTACAAATGAATGCTGATTCTCTAATCTAAAAGGGTATTTAATTAATATGAGATGACTGACAAGAAAGCATTCTGTGGGGGTTAGAACATTAAAAACCATGATTAGACTTTGGTCCGAAGTTTCAGCTGTATAATTTATTCGTGACTGGTTTGATTCCAAACCATTTTAAGATCTAGGCTGGATGCGCGAAAAGAGAGGCCATAGGAAAAGGAAATTATTTAGAGCTATCGCTGCCTAAATGAATATATCTCACACTATTTGATACTTTCTGTAAGGACTGAATTTCAAACATGACAGTTCAGAGACCAAAAGGAATAATTTTTCAGCAACAAGATGAAGATTTTTAGTCCTTTGCTGCCATACTGATTTTATGGCTTACAGTAGGAAGCCAGCAGAGTATGAGAGAAACACAGAAAAACAGAGTAGAAAGAATTACAAAGAATCCATGTCACAGTAACAAATACAAATAAAAATACACTGAAGAACAATTCATCATTTTGACTTTTATTATTAAAGTGACTCAATGCGAAATATTATCACCATATCATAGAAAAATTCATTGGCCCTTAACTTCACACATAAAATGTTCAGAATCAGTCCAAACATCAATTTATAGACATTCATCCATGGAAAATCCAACTCTGTTTTGTTGTAGTTCATAGAATGAGAGAATCCTGATGGCTTCTTAGGAGTGAAAGTATTCCATATCCTGAGGGACCAGAACCATTAAAGGAAGTTCTGTCATAAGCAACTCCAGTGCTTTACACTCGTTCTGGGTGTACTCAATACCTTAGTCGTGATGCAGGCAGTTCAAAGGCATTTTGACCTGGTTCCATCTTATCAGGATAGTAGATCCAAGGATGCCTGTTGGCTCTCTATTAGTATTGTTTCATCAAAACCTTTTCATAGGCAACTTCAGAATAATCCCAAACATTTTAAATGTACAGATTCTGCCTTCAATACATTGTTACAAGTGATTTAGATATTTTATAGAAGAGTTGTACATTTACTTTCAATTCCTTGTCATAAGCAACAATATTTAGCGATACAAAGAGTGATTCTCTTAGGATTACTTCATCACCATGTCAGGGAAAACATTTTCCCAGGTAAGTTCATGAATCAAAGAATGAAGATTTCTCATATTACATATGAATGTTTTGTGAACCATCACTCAAACAAGACCCATATTCTTAATTTTGTATTAGGCAAATTCATTTTTATATAATTTCTTACCATAAGAAGAGCTCTGCTGAATCAGATCAGTAGTCCAACATCCTGCCTCACACAGTGGCCAACCACATTGTAACCCACTTAAGAACATAAGAGAAGCCATGTTGGATCAGGCCAACGGCCCATCCAGTCCAACACTCTGTGTCACACAGTGTCAAAAAAATTTATATATACAAACACACTGTGGCTAATACCCACTGATGGACCTGTGATCCATATTTTTATCTAAACCGCTCTTGAAAGTGGCTATACTTGTGGCCGCCACCACCTCCTGTGGCAGTGAATTCCACATGTTAATCACCCTTTGGGTGAAGAAGTACTTCCTTTTATTCGTTTTAACCTGTCTGATAAGCGATTTCATCGAATGCCCACGAGTTCTTGTATTGTGAGAAAGGGAGAAAAGTACTTCTTTCTCTACTTTCTCCATCCCATGCATTATCTTGTAAACCTCTATCATGTCACCCCGCAGTCGACGTTTCTCCAAGCTAAAGAGTCCCAAGCGTTTCAACCTTTCTTCATAGGGAAAGTGCTCCAGCCCTTTAATCATTCTAGTTGTCCTTCTCTGGACTTTCTCCAATGCTATAATATCCTTTTTGAGGTGCGGCGACCAGAACTGCACACAGTACTCCAAATGAGACCGCACCATCGATTTATACAGGGGCATTATGATACTGGCTGATTTGTTTTCAATTCCCTTCCTAATAATTCCCAGCATGGTGTTGGCCTTTTTTATTGCAAATGCACACTGTCTTGACATTTTCAGTGAGTTATCTACCATGACCCCAAGATCTCTCTCTTGGTCAGTCTCTGCCAGTTCACACCCCATCAACTTGTATTTGTAGCTGGGATTCTTGGCCCCAATGTGCATTACTTTGCACTTGGCACTTGTAAGCCAAAATGCCCTCAAACGAGGTTGGGGAATTGTCAGGTGGGCACCTGGCTCACTCAGGGTCTTTTTACCTGTGTATACAGGATTAACACGCCCAGAAAAGTAATGTTTAACAGATTAGGGACTCTAATATTAAGAAAATCAATTAAAATTTATTAAGAAAAATATAGGCTTCCATACAAGATAAAATGCTCATCAAAACACACATTCAGTCCTAGGAAACATAGATAGAGAGATAGGGGAACACATGGGTAGACAAACAGGGCAATATTTACCTATCGTAGTCTTCAAGGAAGGCTCCAATGCTGACAAGCGAGGAAGTGGGAGAAGGGACCCGAAACTGATCAGGAATCGAGGATGGATCTATGCAGCGGAAGTTGGGATACTGATAGAAGCACACCTGTGGGTAGCTAGTCCACAGATTAAAAGGACTCTCTTGAGCCCTTAGGGGATGGGTGGTACGAGGGAGGAGGAAAGTGGTCAGCTGGTGTGTGACCTCATGAAAAGGGGAGGTTTTGCAGTGACCATAAGGGCTGGACTAGTGTGACAACCATTAGAAAGTTCATCGGTGGCACCTATTTGGGTGCTTGCTCTTGACCAATGGACTTGCCTGGATCCTGGATACCTGAGAGAACTTTCAGGTTGAAACAGATCAGGGGGAGGCTCCAAAGTGACAGTTGGGGAGAAGAATAGAATGTCAGAACTTGGATGAACTTCAAGCGATTCCAATACTTGTAGCAAGTTAGGATCTTTATTTGAGGAACAACAGTACTATAGAAACGAAATAACAGTAATGGCGCATCTGGGCAGTTGGTTACATTTTATGCCCACAGCAAAGCATAATAAAACAATAAGTCACACGAGATCAAGTGAGAGTCTCTTCTTCCCAGCCATCGTTATCAGCAAAGGAGGATGCCCCCCTATTGCGAAGGCCAAACGGCCTGGCTTCAAAGCGCACCTGTGATGTTGAGCAGAGACTTTCTGCCGCCTGTCTTACCCCCTGAATATTTTGCATAGCAAAGGGCCTTGGGTCAATGACCGCTGTCAGGCACTCTAATTTATAATATGGAGTCAGTTCAGTCAAGCAAAGCATGTAAAGTTACAAGTTCTGACATACTGCCCCCCCTAAGCTCTTCGGCTTGGGCTTGTGTGGGTACAGTAGGTGAAACTTTCTAAGCAGTTGCGGTGCGGATACATCACTAGCTTTTACCCATTCATCACAGCTAGGAGGAAAGTATTTCCATCTTATCAAGTAGTATAGTGTCCCCCTTTGGACCTTAGAGTCCAGGATTTCTAGCACCTCATGGTGACTCTGACCCTTCACTATAGTCGGAGGCGGCTCCGGGGGGCGAGGATGGAATTGCGTAGCTCCAGGATCCTTTCGAAGAAGGCTGCAATGAAAAACAGGGTGGATCTTACTCAGGGATTTGGGTAGTTCTAATTCCACAGTCACTTTGTTAATCACCTTCTTTATTTTGAATGGCCCTAAGTATTTCAGTGCTAGTTTTCGACACCCCTGAGGTAAGGGCAAGTTCTTGGTGGATAGAAACACAGTTTCCCCTTCTTTCAAATCCCACTGAGGGGCGTGTTTTTTATCAAAATGCTTTTTGTACTCCTTTTTCGCCTCCTCCAGGTTTTCCTGTATCACTTTCCACCCGGTTTTTATTCCCTCCCACCATTGCTGACACGAGGTGGGTTCAGTAGGTCCGGCGGGGAGGGGAAGGTTTGGAAAGGGCTTCCCCTCGTACCCATTTACTACCTGGAAGGGGGAGGTTTTGGTAGAGCTATGAAAACTGTTGTTGTAGCCGTACTCGGCGAATGGCAAGAGGTCCACCCAATTTGTTTGTTGGTAGTTAATGTAACACCTTAAATATTGTTCTAGAAGCCCGTTCACTCTCTCAGTCTGTCCGTCCGTCTGGGGGTGGTAAGCTGAGCTAAGCCCCTGTTCGATGCCAGCTAGCTTGCAAAACTCCCGCCAGAAGTTGGCAACGAACTGCGGCCCGCGGTCGCTAATGACCTTCTCAGGGAATGAGTGTAGCCGTACCACGTGATTGAAGAACAACTGGGCTAGTTTCTTGGCTGTGGGTAATTTTTTGCAAGGGATAAAGTGGGCCTGTTTTGAGAAGGTGTCCACTACTACCAGTATCACCGTTTTCCCTTGGGAAGGAGGGAGTTCTACTATAAAGTCCATGGAGACCACGGCCCAGGGGCGGCTCGCGGTTGGGAGGGGGACTAAGTGGCCTGGCGGCTTCCCCCCCCCCCGGCGCTTAGACATGATGCATGTAGGGCAGGCCAGTACAAATTCTGAGACGTCTCGTTTTAACTTTGGCCACCAGAATTGTCGGGTGATTAGATGGAGGGTTTTTACATACCCGAAGTGCCCTGCCAGGCGGCTGGAGTGACTTTGCTCTAGGATTTCCTTTCTCATGGATTTGGGCACGTAAATTTTCCCTTTGTGGAGCCACAGTCCACCCTCCCCTTGTTCCAGCCCTTCTGGACGCTCCGCGCCTTCCAGCTCCGCCTCTGAGGCTAGTCGTTCCGTGGGGAAGGGAGCGGGCGCGTCGGTCTTTTTTCCGGAGCGAGTGGTGACTCCCCCCGCCACGGCTGAAGGAGGGACGAGAGAATCAATTACTTCCTCTCGCTGACTGTCATGTTGGGGCATGCGGGATAGAGCGTCGGCCAAGAAGTTTTTGGTTCCCGGGATGTGCTTCAGCACAAAGTCGAATTTTGCGAAAAACCCCGCCCACCGAATTTGTTTGGCAGTCAATTTACGGCGGCCCGTGAGTGCCTCTAAGTTTTTGTGGTCGGTCCAGATCTCAAACGGGACTCGGGCCCCCTCCAACCAAGACCTCCAAGTTTTCAAGGCGAACATTACTGCGAAAGCCTCTTTGTCCCACATTGACCAGTTTCTTTGTTCGTTTGAGAATTTGTGGGAAATGTAAGCACAGGGACGCAGTTCCCCCTCTTCATTCCTCTGCATCAATATGGCTCCTACGGCGACGTCGGAGGCGTCGCATTGAACCACGAAGGGTTTTAATTCATTGGGGTGAGCCAATATCGGTTCAGAGGTGAAGAGCTGTTTAAGTTCTTGGAAAGCTCTGTGGCACTCTGGCGTCCAGACCAAGCGTGCCCCAGGTTTTTTCGCTGCCTCCCCCTTCCCTTTTGTTTTCAGCAGTTCGGTGAGGGGGAGCATCACCCGGGCGAACCCCTTAATGAATCCGCGGTAAAAATTTGCGAACCCGAGAAAAGATTGTAGCTGCCGTCGGGTTCGGGGTGGTTCCCAATCTAGAACTGCTTGGATTTTGGCTGGGTCCATCGCCAATCCCTCCCCCGACACTCGGAACCCCAGGTAGTCTAATTCCGTTTTGTGGAATTCACACTTAGACAGTTTAGCATACAATTTGTTTTTACACAGCGTGGTCAGCACTTTTCTCACTAGTGGCACATGAGATTCGAGGTCTTTTGAATAAATAATGATGTCATCAAGGTACACCACCACCCCCTTGAACAGAAACTCCCTTAGCACTTCATTGATAAAATTCATAAAGACCCCCGGCGCGCCCTGGAGTCCGAACGGCATTACTAAGTATTCAAACTGTCCCATGGGAGTGTTGAATGCCGTCTTCCACTCGTCCCCCTCCTTAATCCTTACGCGGAAGTATGCGTCTCGGAGGTCGAGTTTAGTGAAGATTTTCCCTTCGGCCACTGTGTTCAACAAGTCTCTTATCAGTGGGATCGGATAAGCATTGGACATAGAAATCCCGTTTTTCCCGCGAAAATCAGTGCAAAGCCTAAGCCCCCCATCCTTCTTCTTACGGAATAACACAGGGGCTGCGTGGGGGGCCGTGGCGGGGCGGATGAACCCCCTTTTCAGATTTTTGTCAATGAATTTTCTCAGTTCCGCTTTCTCCGCCCATCCCATTGAGTAAAGCTTGGCTTTGGGTAAGGTCTGCCCAGGGATTAGTTCGATGGCACAGTCCGTGGGGCGGTGCGGGGGGAGCTCGTCTGCTTCCCGCTCACTAAATGCTTTTTTCAAGTCCCGGTATTCCCTGGGGATCGATCCCACCTCCTCAAGAGTGAGGCAGAGTCTCTCGTTCTGGGGAGGCGCTTTCGGGCCCCACTCGGGCCTCCAGTGGTGGTGCTCGCACCGCCAGTCCGGGAACCTCACGATTTGTTCAGCCCATCGGATGTCCGGCTGGTGTTTGGCTAACCATCCGGACCCCACCACCACGTCGAACGAGCATGAAGGGGCTATGACGAAAGTCTCTATGCCCCAATGCTCCTCAGTCCCCACAGGGGTTGCCTGGGTCTCTAGGGTGCACGGTTCCCCCCGCATGGTTGACCCGTCCATCTGTTCGAACTGAATGGGGTGAGGTAGGGGGGATGTTGCTAACCCAAGGGCTTCCACCAAGCGTGGGGTGATAATGTCCCTGGTGCACCCGGAGTCAATCAGGGCTCGGGCGTGCATAAATCTCTTTAAGTTGGGGTTCAAAAGTGTGACCGCCATAAATAAAAGCCCCCCGGAAACTCTCACCGTTAGTAGTGCCGGCGTTTTGTCGACCTGCTTCGCGGCACTGATTAAAGCAGGTCGCTGTCGTTTCCCGCCGACTCCTGGTCCCAGGACTCCTCACTGGACTCTTCTACGGTGGTAACTTCCTCGTCAATCGCCAAGGATGTGGCGACGGTGCCCCGACTGGGCTCCTTAGCGCGTCCGCCTTTCTTCTTCGGTGCGGTGGGCGCTGGCTTGGAGGGCGTCGGAGTTGCCGGCGGTTTCACCGGGCAGTTGGCCGCCAGGTGATTCGGGTCCCCGCATCTGAAACACTTCCTTGAGGTGGTTGAGGGGGTGGACGTTGTGGGACCGCGCTTGCCTTCACCTTTTCCCGGGGAAGGGCTCGACTTGATCCCTTTCTTTCCCTGTTGTTGGCGCCGCATTCCCACATGCTGGAGGTCGGTCTCGACTTCCCCGGCGAGTTGAATCCACCCTACCAGGGTGTCCGGTCTCCCTTGGTGGTAACACCGATCCAAGATGTTGGCGTTCAGGCCATTCTTGAACGCAGTGTACTTCATTACTTCGTTACAACCTCGGGCCGCTGCGCAGTGGCCCATGAATTCGGTGGCATACTCGCGCGTGGAGCGGTTGCCTTGTTCTATTCTTTGGAGGGCCGCCACGGCTTTCTCCTCGCGCAGCGGGTCTCCATACTGGCGCAGCATTGCCTGTAGAAAATCGGCCACGGTGGCCAGCTCGGGTTTTCGGCCAGTATAGAGCCCTACGTACCATTTCTGAGCCGGTCCTCTCAGTCTGGAAGCGATGTGGGCCACCCGGCTGGCTTCAGTGGGGTAGCCTGCTCCCCAGTGCGTAAAAAAGGTGTTGCATTGAATGGTGAAGTATTCCACCGCATCTCCGTCCCCATCGAAAGTCATTTTCAGCTCTCGGTGCCCCCCCCCGTCTCCCCCGACTGGGGCGACCGGGGCAGGGATCACTGGGATGACCGCCCCACCCACCGGCGGGGCCGGAGGTCCAGCCAGGGCCCCAGCCGGCGGCCCTGCTGGCGGCCCCGCCGGAGGGCCAGCCGGAGGCCCGACCGGCGGCCCGACGGGTGGGCCCGGCGGGGGCCCCGCGGGAGGGCCAGCCGGCGGTCCGGCTGGGGGGCCGGCTGGTACCCCCCCAGGAGGGACTTGCCCGGCCGCCACTATCCCTTGGAGCGTGCGAATCTGGTCGCGGATCGCTCCCATGTTCTGCTGCATTTCTTCGGCCATCAGGGCTCGGGATGCATGGACCTCATTGTGGATCTCTCTCACCCAATCGTACAGCTTGTTGCGCAGTGTTCGGATTGGGTCCCCTCCGCCCTGGGTGCCGAGACCCTCGTCTCTGGGCTCGTCCTCGTCCCCCTCTTCCACGCCCGTTGCGAGGGCGCGGTAGCGCTGTTCTGCTGCCTCCATGGCTGCTGTGGACTTCCTCGGGCTGTAAGTCCATTGAGGGAAGGCATCCACAGAGAACGGCGCGGGGACTTTAATCTTCCTCCTCGCCCCCGTTACCTTCGGGTCGAGGGGTGCTTCGTCGGGTGGGAGGTTGGGCTCTCCGTTGTCTGGTGCCAGTGCCGCCATCGGCCAGGTTGCCAGCACAGATAAGTCCAAATAAAAGGATTACTGTTATAATGTCAGAACTTGGATGAACTTCAAGCGATTCCAATACTTGTAGCAAGTTAGGATCTTTATTTGAGGAACAACAGTACTATAGAAACGAAATAACAGTAATGGCGCATCTGGGCAGTTGGTTACATTTTATGCCCACAGCAAAGCATAATAAAACAATAAGTCACACGAGATCAAGTGAGAGTCTCTTCTTCCCAGCCATCGTTATCAGCAAAGGAGGATGCCCCCCTATTGCGAAGGCCAAACGGCCTGGCTTCAAAGCGCACCTGTGATGTTGAGCAGAGACTTTCTGCCGCCTGTCTTACCCCCTGAATATTTTGCATAGCAAAGGGCCTTGGGTCAATGACCGCTGTCAGGCACTCTAATTTATAATATGGAGTCAGTTCAGTCAAGCAAAGCATGTAAAGTTACAAGTTCTGACATAGAGAGATTACTTGGGTGGGGAGATGCTTAGGACTATTGGACTTATCTAAAAGGGTGACAATAGATAGTCAAATCATGGCCTAGGTAACACCCAGTTTGTACAAAGGAACTTGGCTCTGGCTGAAGATGGTCTTCCTCTTCTTCTGAATTCTTCTAGAGTCTTTGTCTAGAGTTCTGTTAAACAAAGAAAGTGGTGGTTGGACGATTAACCACTCCTGGGGTGGGTAGGTTGCTTGCAGGCATAGGTGACATCTGGTGTGTACGTGAGCCATCTGCTTCACTGGAATGGAGTTAAGCCTGGTAGGAAGATGGCTGTGTGTGGTGTTAGCCCTCCATGGATTCCATGGTCAGAACTTCAAAACCGTTCACCTGGATAGCTCCTGGCGGCACAGTTTTCTTCACTCCAATGCTGGGATGGACGTCATACGGAACGACGGGAAGCCTTCCATTCTCCTTGTGGGCACTCTTGTACCGGTGTAGAGTACCTTTGTAGTGATATGGCTGCTTGTACTACATAAGTCCCTTTTGGCCCTGGATAGGTGTACCCACACTCTCTGGCCAGACGTGTGCGAGTCACTTCTCCAGGTGCTCTGGCAATCAAGCTGGTACTCATGATGTTCTGTAAGGAGGCTTTTCCTCACACACTCACCCCATTTGTGGAGGTCCTCCTGGAGCTTTTCGCAGTCAATACTGGTTTTCACCATCCTGAATAATTTGATGTCATCTGAAAACCTGGCCACTACACTGCTCACCCCCAGTTCCAAATAATTTTTAAATAAAAGAGTATTGGCCCCCATACCGAACCTTGTGACATCCCACCGCTTACTTCCCTCCATTGTGAGAACTGTCCATTGATTCCTAGTCTTTGTTTCCTGACATTTAACCAGTTTTTATTCCATAAGAGAACCCATCGTCTGATCCCATGACTTCAACTTTTACTCAGCAGTCTTTGGTGAAGTACCTTGTCAAAAGCCTTTTGAAAGTCAGGGATATAATGTCTCCCAACTCGCCATTGTCTACATGCTTGTTCACTTTCTCAAAGAACTCCAAAAGGTTGATGAAGCAGGACTTCCCTTTGCAAAAGCCATGCCGATTTTCCCTGGTAGGCTTTGCTCCTCTATGTGCCTAATAATTCTGTCTTTGATTACAATTTTGACTAATTTGCCGGGGACAGACATTTGCCGGGGACAGACATTTGCCAGGGACAGACAGGTTTTAGTGACATAAAATAATGAAGAAGCTTATACAAATCTAACCACACTTTTTATGATTTATGTACAATGCAATTACAATAATCCCATCAAAATAAATACTAATCTCCAGGAATCTCCCTGATAATCAAAACAACCAATCACAACAAATTTCCACGGGAACAGGATGTCAACTTTTGTTTCCTGTTTCACATAACTTCTTCCAGCCCAGGATTTTAATAGAGTTTCATTCACATATGCTTGGTTACAATATTTCAGAATATACAAACTTGTCCCTCCTTGGCAACAAGTGTATCCTCCTTTAATACTTGGTTATAATTGTTTCAGAATTTACACTCATTCATCTCGCACAGATGATGTGTGTTTTTTCCTTTACCCAATGTGATGATGAAGCTTCCTAAGCAGTTTTTGCTGCTATGCTGAGTCTCAATTCTTTGCCTGGGACAGACATTAGGCTGATCGGTCTGTAATTTCCTAGTTCCCCTCTGGATCCCTTTTTAAAAAACGGCATAACATTTGCTACTTTCCAGTCTTCTGGTACATAGCTGAATTTAGTGATAGGTTATACTGTATGGTTAGTAGATCAATGATCTCAAATCTGAGTTCCTTAAGAACCCTTGAGTGTATGCCATCAGTACTTGGAGACTTATTGGATTTTAATTTCCCTATTAGGTCTAGAATTTCATCTCTGGTCATCTCAATTTGGCTCAGTTCTTCAGACTCCCCTCCTGAAAATAGGGGCAGTGGCATGGATATACGCCCCACACTTTCCACAGTGAACATGGAAGCAAAAAAGTCTTTGAGTATCTCTGCCATCTCTTCATCTTTTATTCCATTAGGCCCTGCTGCATTTAGGGTTGCCAATCCCTAGGTGGGGGCAGGGGATTCCCTAATCTGGAGGCCCTCCCCTCACTTCAAGGTCATCAGAAAGTGGGGGGAGGGAATGTCCGCTGGGCACTCCATTATTCTCTATGGAGACTGATTCCCATAGGGTATAATGGTGAATTCATCTGCGGTTATCTGGAGCTCTGGGGGGGGGGTCTGTTATTTTAGTTAGAGTCACCATATTTTCAGTGTAGCATCTGGTTCCTCTCCTTAAAACACCCTCCAAGTTTCAAAAAGATTGGACCAAGGGGTTCAATTCTATGAGCCCCAAAAGAAGGGGAGGCATTTAAAAGGTGTGCAGTCCCTTTAAATATAATGGTGAGAACTCTCTTTGGAGTTCAATTATGCTTGTCACAACCTTGGTCCTGGCTCCACTCCCAATGTCTCCTGGCTCCATCCCTTAAATTCCCCCGGTATTTCTTGAATTGGACTTGGGAACCCTAGCAGCATTGCTGGCTGGTTTCCTGTACCTGATAGATTTTTTAAAAACATAAATAAATAGCATATCAATGTATTTAGATTGTTTTCTAGCTGTGATTATGTCTTCTGGGAAGGTCCTGTTGAACACAAAGGGCATTTTCCCACAGAGCTTACCGCGGAGCGACGTCCCTCTTCACCGCGCAGTGTCTGCGCGGATTTCCCACTAACTGCTCCGCAGAACCAGGAAGTGCCGGGCCTTTTGCATTGCAAATGTAAACCACTAAAAAACAGTATACGTTAGTGATGCAAAAGCCGCGGCTCTTCCTGGTTCTGCGGAGCAGTTGGTGGGAAATCCGTGCAGACGCTGCGTGGTGAAGAGGGACGTCGCTCTGCTGAAAGCTCTGTGGGAAAACGCTCTAAGTCTATAGCTGGCAAAATGAGACTCTGGATGCTAATGGATTTAACTGGGCAGATGATCTGTCTGCCCTGGATAGTTTAGCCCAGGGTCAAGACTCCTCAACAGACAACTCCCCCAAAGGCTTCTCTTCCCCCTCCCACAGCCTTTCCTTTCTGTCTCACACCTTGCTGCTCCTGCTTCTTCTACACCTTGTGTAGTATTCACCATACCTTCTGATTTGGCCTCCAAGCTTTTGCCACCAAGGTCTACTCAAGGCCTTTGACTTTGCTCCTGTCATTTCCATCCTTCTGTCTTTCCCTGTTTACTTCCCTTCCTCTCCATGCCTCACCTGAGGCCACATGACTGCTAGGGTTGCCAACCTCCTGGTAGGGCAAGGAGATCTCGTGGAATTAGCATGAATCTGTAGACTACAGGGATCAGTTCTCCTAAGACATTGGCTGCTCTGGAGGGTGAACTCTATGGCATAAAGTCCTTGCTGATCTCCCTGACTTCCCCAGACTCTGCCCTCCCCACATTTTGCTCCCACATCATCAGGAATTGCCTAACTTCCCACCCAAGGGCAGCCATCTCTGCCATTTGGTGCACTATAGGAATGAAACTGAATTTCATAAATTTACTGGTTCAAATGGAATATCCTCATTTTGCTTTTGCTTCTAATTTCTAAGAAGTGAATCTGCGCGTATTTTCTCACTATAATAATAATAATAATAATAACTTTTATTTCTATCCCGCCCTCCCCGCCTAGGCGGCTCAGGGCGGCTAACAACAACTTACACATTAACATAAATAATAAAACTTTAAATTTAACAATTAAAATTAAACATAAAAACCAGTCAGTTAAATTAAAATACATGATTTTCATTAGACTAAATATATATGAGTATATCTGGCAGCGATAGAGCTGTTATGGCGCTGGTTCTGCCAGTTTAGATAGTCTTATGGATGGCGGTTCTTACACCAAGCAACTCAGCAGTCAGTGTCATTATAGGCTTGCCTAAAAAGGGCGGTCTTGCAGGCCCTGCGGAACTGGCCGAGGCCCTGCGGAACTGGCCACTATCCTCTGTTCCCTCACTCCATTTTTTTGTTAAAATGTTGGCATTTTAATGCTGTTTGTGCATTATATAATGGCATAAAATTGAGGGTACATATAAGAAGTGTTTGAACAAAGCAGGAGTCATTGCACCTTTAAGACCAACAAAGTTTTATTCAGAATGTAAGCTTTCATGTGCTCTCTAAGCACACTTCATTGGACAAGGGGATCAGGTATTGTGGGCATCTTTTCAGTGTATCCTCTTGTCTGATGAAGTGTGCTTAGAGAGCACACGAAACTTACATTCTGAATAAAACGTTGTTTGTCTTAAAGATGCACTTGACTCCTGCTTTGTTCAGCTGCTTCATACCAACACGGATGCCCTCTTGGATCTATATAAGAAATGTGTGCATACAAATGGTATGGTATAACAGCAGCATACAGGAAACAAAAGCATAATCAACAATAGCAGTGAAAATCAGGAAGACTGAAATAAATGATACCAAGAACATATAGGATCAGAAAGAAACCAAAGCGGCTATATTGGCTCATCCCAACCTACTGCTGTGCTTTAATAAATATTTATGTTCAATATCTCTTTGCTCTGATTGATTAATCCTTAAAGCTCTTATCTGCCATTCTGTAGAGCTGGCTAAAATTATTGTGGTTCTACTATTTTTATCTGTCATTCCAGATTAAAGAACTTGTTTTATTAATGATTTATGGACAAAGCACATATAGAGTTTTGCTATACTAATCATTTCATTTTTGCCTTATAGGAAGACCTACATGCAGTTGCACATTGGGTTTTACAGGTCCCAACTGTAATAAAACAGTTTGTGATAATTTTTGTCAAAATGGAGGAACCTGCACTGTCACTGCTGGAAATCAGCCCTGTTGCCATTGCCAGGCTGAATATACTGGTGACAGATGCCAATATTGTAAGTATAATAAATATGAGTGATCATGTTTTTAGTAGTAATAAAGCGAATAGAATTATAAAGCCACTGTCTCACACACATACACCCAGGTCAAACAGTTGGAGCCAGGGCTTTTGGGGTGACAGTACTCAACAGTACTGAGGACCAGCATGTTTTTTTCAGGGCTCCCCCAAGTCCTGAGGTGGAAACTGGCAGAAATCAGCACAGCCTTATATCTATGAGTACTGACACTTTTTTTTTTTAAACTTTAAATTTTTTATTAATTTTTCAACTATAACCAACAACCTTAATACACTCTAAACAACAAAAACAATTACAATAAAGTACATAGCTTATCTTCATGGCATAAGTACTGTTGAATCTAAGCAGAGCACCACTACCGTTTTCTATCCTTTCACAGTGTTGCATATGTCATCCATATTTCTAATACATTATCATTCATTATATAACATAGGATTTGGGAAAAAATTCTTCAATAGTATGAGAAAGTAATATATTTCTTTGGAATATGCTTTTCAAAGTCTTCATCTGAGTTTATATAATTAAAAAGGGGAACCATTTCTCAACAAAATTATGGTTCTTCTGTTGTATATCAAATACCCTTATTTGTGTGGCTAATTTGTCTAAAGCTGACACTTTTTAATAACAAGAAACAAAACAAAAACCCACTTGTTAGAACTTATGTTAGAATAAAAGTTACTAATAATATAATAATGCAAATAATAAAAGCACCATCAACAGAAATCTTTACTTATCTATTAGTGTTGTAGCTTATGAAAAGCTTGATGAAACACAGCTTTACATAGTTGTTTAAAAAAAGCCAGGTAGGGTAACAATGAACCAGTGCTATCTCTACAATGAAGCCATATCAAATGGCAGAATTGGGAGGCATTGTAAAGTTCTGCTCAACCATTGCTAGTCTCATATTCCACCATCTCTTCTACAACTTCTTCTGCTACCTCCCATATTCCCCCCTCAACTTCTACCTGGGAGCTAAAGCTCCCCCCTGGCTTCCCAAGCTTCTTTTAATTGATTGAATTTTCTTTTTTCCATAATACAATAACAAACCAGAACAACATATTTAAATTTTATTGAAGCAGAGATAGTTTATTGAGGAAAATATAAAATACACACAAATGCAAATGGAATTCCAGGAAATGCTCAAGATATCTGCCATGCATAGCAGGACTGAACCGGAGTGCAGAGCAGAGCATCATTTGGCAAAGAATTCTGTCCTTAATACAATTACATTATTCTCAGCACTTCTTCTCTCCCTTTTTTGCTCTGCTCCACCTACCTGGTCATGGAATGCACTCTGGGTTTCAGATCCCTTGCTGCCCCCCATCCCAACTCATACATTAGTTCCACTGTCTACCTTTACAAAAAAGCTGTCCTTTATGTGGGATTTTTAAACTTTTGAACTGAAGCACTGATAAAGTCAGCTCATTAAGTCACAATTAAATGAGGTGTCAATAGAATGTTTATGAAATCTAATGTAAAGTAACATGTTTATTCTGTTCCTCGGGTTTGTTCAGTTCTCTGTGAGATGTCAAAGTGGTCACAGACTGCGCAAATATATACACCAGTTAGAAACAAAAGTTCTGTTTCAAAAACTGAACTGAGGAGAAAGAAGATGCAGTTTCTGTTCTATATGAAACAGCAACATTTGCAAAGCTCAGAAAAGACTAATTGGTGTGTGGTTGAAAAAGTCATGTAACAGTCTACTAGATCAGATTCATAAATGTGCATTGAGAAGATGAAAGTTATATATGCAGAAGAAATAATTATTTCTATGTAACTTTGGTTGTATAAATATTATAAAATTGAATGATCCCAAAGAATTGCAAACCCCTGAAACAAAGCTTTTTCTGAGACTAAACTATTGAATTCAATTAACAAATCTATCAAACAATTCATGTGCATCTTAAATGGAATTTTCACTGAAATCAACAGAATATATTTCCAGTTGGGAGACTACAAAATGAATTCAAGTCTTTGAATGGAAAACCTTGAATAATTGGGATGCTGTTCCTCTTGGTATTAAATAAAATGCATGGATCTAAAAATAATTACAATTGGGTATTTGAAAACGATATAGTACATAAATCATGCACAGACACATAGATTAAGAAAAAAAAATATTTACTTGAGGCTTTCCCAAAGCCAGCCAAATTGTTTCTAGTTGACTGCCTCTGCAAACATCAATTTTTTTTAAAGGATTCATTTAAATGTAAATTTAAGGGTACTTTCTACACTCTGTGTTGATTATCAGATTTGAAAGTCTGCTGACACAATCTAAAATAACAGCATATTACAGATAAACAAAATCCTTTCATGAACAAATAGAAAACAAGGGGAAGCATCCCAAGACTGTCAGAATTCTTTTAAAGTGGACAATAGCTGCCCAGTCATACCAATTCATATGAAAACTGATGATTCCAAATGGATTATTACTTTTTTATAATAAAGAACACTTAGAACAATATATCATTTACCCAAATACTTTCCCCTGATGCGCTACATATATTATCCCAGAAATTCTCACAATACTGCTGGCAATGTATTTATTTTAATTTAATTTAATTTTTATTTTATTTTAGTACATTTCTATTTCACCCATTCCCCGTAGGGCTCAGGGGGGACTGCAACATATAATAAAACAATAAAATACAATAAAAACATTTTATAAAGAGACAACTCAACAGCACTCAGATTACCAGGACATCCCATATATGCCAGCAGTATCATCCCATGTCATAATCTGGGAAGCAAGAGAAAGTGAAGTGATCAGTTTCAAAGAGCAATATCGAAATGTGTTAATAATACTATTTACCAGGGGTCATTTTGTAAAAAGAAGAGGTGCCAGAACTCATTAACATAACTCATTTGCACAACTCATTTGCATATGCCCCACAACCCTGAAATCAACAGAAGTGTTTCACTCAGGCTCCACCTCAAAAATCACCAGGTATTTCTGAACTCAGAGCTGGCCTCAACTTTGGTAGAATGGATATCAACTTTAATACGTTGATAATCATGGAGCACTCTATTGCTTCAAGGCCACATTAATAACAGAATACGGAATCATGACAAAACTGTTAACAGCTCCTGTGCACACAAGGACGTTTCAGGGAGAGCCAGTTTGGTGTAGTGGTTAAGTGTGCAGACTCTTATCTGGGAGAACCGGGTTTGATTCCCCACTCCTCCACTTGCACCTGCTAGCATGGCCTTGGATCAGCCATAGCTCTGCAGAGGTTGTCCTTGAAAGGGCAGCTGCTGTGAGAGCCCTCTCCAGCCCCACCCACCTCACAGGGTGTCTGTTGTGGGGGAGGAAGGTAAAGGAGATTGTGAGCCGCTCTGAGACTCTTCGGAGTGGAGAGCGGGATATAAATCCAATATCATCTTCTTCTTCTTCTTTGTTTTGCTTTGTTTAAATCCTAGTTTTCTGTCCTTATGTAACTACAGGGCCTGGTTTACAAATGGTCCTTATCAGACGCTACCTAACCCAAAAGAACAAGGCACTCCATTCTAACAAATTGAATAACCAGTTAAATACCACCAGCGTGGTGTTTAGGTGACGTTTATCAATGCAATTTCAATTAATAGTGATTAAGTATTCCAACATTCAATAGAAGTTCTAGTGAGGGAAGAAGCCAGTTACTCTAGAAAGTGACCTTTTTAAAAATTATGAAATATGGCTCTGTTGTATGGTAGTATCTTTTTAAAGAGAGAGGATTTTATTCCAGCACAAACTTTTGTGGTTGCCAGAGCACTGAAAGACGTGAACTAATTCACAAAAGTTTAAGACTAAAATCCTGGCACTTTAGAAAAATAAGAAGCTTCTGTTCCAATTTTCATGGATATCAAAGCATCATCTGTAAAAGCTTAAAGCAGGATACTGTCCCTGCATTCCAAGATCACTCTGCTGGCTCAGAGCATCCTTAAACAAGTTCTGAAACTGCCAGGGCCAGCTCGGCCACTAGGCAAAGTAGACAATTGTTTAAGGCAACAGGAGGAGCAGGAGGCGCTGAATTGCCCCCCCCCCATGTGATCAGAGGAGTGATGAGGCTAGGCCCTACCCACTCCTCCTCCCTCGCTCCTCCCTCACTTCCAGTTCTAGTTCTGGAAGTGAGGGGGGAGAAGCCTCCTCCAGTGTGCTTTTCAAACAACTTAGAAGAAGCCCGGCCCCTTGCAAAGTGGGTAGGGCCGAGCCTCATTTTGGCACTCCTCTGATCACACTGGGGGGGGGGGCGGGTGATGGAGCGCGGTGCTGTGTTGCAGCACTGCAGAGAGTGGGGGTGGCAGCGGTGGGGGGCAGCGGGCAGGTAGCCTGCCTGGGGTGCCAGGCGCCCTAGGGCCATCACTGGAAACCACTGACAAATATTACCTTTGCTCCCTTGGGTTAGAGGAGAGATGAGCAAAAAAAGATGGAGGGGGGGGGGGAGAGAGAAGCAGATCTTGCACCTGCTCTGCCCTAATATCTGCTTTGTCCAGGTTGCTTGGGATGAGGCCTGGCAAGGCAGGAGGGGGTGAGGAAGGTTGACCAGGAGGAGAGCCAGACAGCCTCTAGTCTACATTTAAACATAACAGACATTAATCACACTAAGCAGAATTACACCTTTTGAAACCCACCATTTCTAGGCAATGCTGCTGTTTCTATCCAGCCTCACCAGCCTCCTCAGACAATCAGATCTGAAAATGCACCAGCCTCTGGCCTGCTCAACACCACACATGGGAAGAGGAATGCTCAGGTCGAGGGTGAATTGGCTGCTGGGGCTAACCAGCCAGTCCTTTTGATGCAGGGCTTCCAAGGCATGGCACGATGGAGCTCCTACATGGGCCACAAAGGCTCAGCTGGCCCATGCCATCACAGCCCCCACCAGTCCATAGCCTCCCACCCCATCCCCCTGGCTCACATATATGTCCATGCACACAGGCAGGCCACTCCCCCCAGCAGGGCTGGCTTTGGCAAGCCCATGAAGTGTGCCAGGCAGCATTGCCAAGGGGGGAAAGGCTCCCATAGTCTTCCACCCCATCCCTACTATCACACACAAACATACACAGACACAAACCTGCTGCCTCCCTCAATGACTCGGTGTTGGACCGCATTGCCAAGGAGGAGGAGGGTGTCCATGGCCTCCCAACCCATCTCCAGTATCACACACACACGTGTGCATGGGCCACCAGGCAGTTGCTGAAGGGGAAGAGGGCATCCGTGTCCTTCCACCCCATCCTTACTATCACAGACATGTGTGCGCACACACTCACAGACACACACACATCACGTCCCTCAATGCAGCCAAGCTGCATTGCCAAGGAGGAGGAGTGAGCGGGAGGATGCAGGGGGGTGGGGAGGCATGGAAGCTGCAAGCAAGGGGTCAAAGAGATCCCTGAACATCACTCTGGTGAGCTCCCCCCTCATACTGAGCCCTGCTATTTGCTAACAGTTTGTATTCTATTTCTGGAATCCCTTAAAAGGATAAACTGCTGTAGAACAAAATCCTAGTATTGTAAACAGGTTTATAGAATCTTCTAGTCATGAAAACTGGTGTTGTGGTAAGTTAAAATAAATTTAGGAATACTGAGTAACTTAAAATAAAGAATGGTAAGTTAAATGTATGAATACTGAGTGACCCTTGCAGCACTAGCAGAACTACTTTGGCTTAGTTCTGCCAGCATTGCTGCAGGGAATGGTCAATCTTCCTCTGAATAGGATGTTTTATTTAAGCGTTTCTTGTAAAAATAGGTCATCATTTCAATGTAGTGTCCTCCTCTACTAGTAGATAGGCCTCTTCTACCATAATAAAACTCAATCTGTCCATTCGATATTAACGACTAGAGATGGGCATGGAATGGAAAAATGGTGGTTCAGTTAACTGGGTTGCCCAAATTGATGGTTTGGTTCATTTTGTGTCTCCCCCCCCCGCCTAATTTTCCAAACAATTTGTGGTTTGTTGGTTTCTTCAGTCTGGGAAGGTGTAGAACACTCCCTGAGTGGATGAGAGATCCCAAACTTGTGGCAAACTCTTGATCAGACTCTTCTCCCCCAGCTCTCCAAGTTTGGAAACTGGAAACTGACCAGAAGCACAGGGGCTGGGAGAGCGGAGCTGTGGCATCTAGTCAGTGTCACTGGAAACTGACCAGAAGCATGGGCAGCCAGGGAAAGCAGAGCTGCTGCTTCTAGTTAGTTTCACTGGAAACTGACCAGAAGTGCAGGGGCTAGGGATTCATGCTGGTGCCAGGCTGTCTGGAGAAACAAAGCAAACATGAACCATATTACATGCCAAGAAAAAAGGCTGGCTCATGTTTGTGTTTGGGTGCAGTGGGGTCAGATGAGTCAGTTTGGAACAAACCACCAATTGGCCATTTTTAGCACAGATCATAATTCTTGATTTGGTTCATGCCCATCCCTTAACAAACTAGATCATGCAAAAAGAACATTATGTGTTCAGCTTTCAGGCAACCCTACATTTGAAACTGTGGTGTTAGTCTTAATTTTACATATATAGAACTGCTTCGTATGACCTAATGATACATGGACCCCTTTATATGCTGATTAATAGAATCATCTGGGGTTATGAGAAAAGTTGCTGTTTGAATCAATGTATTTTTTATCAGTATGCTTTTATTAAAAACAAAGTCATTTTTATTACTAATAATATAGATGACTCATTCCTTGCAGATGTTTGTCACCATTATTGTGTGAATTCTGAGTCCTGCATCATTGCTGGTGATGGTAATGTAGAATGTGTCTGTCCTTTACGATATGAAGGTCCAAAGTGTGAAGTAGACAAGTGTGCTAAGTGCCATGGAGGACAGTGCATTATAGACAAGGAGAGTGATGATATAACATGCAAGTAAGTCAAAGTTATCATAATTAAATAATCACAATATATTTGATATAAACATTTGCAATAAAAATGAAGCTTAGTGTAAAATAAATGTATGTTAGTATACAGCAGGCTATATAATTGCTTGTAAATGAAACTACTGATTTCTGGGTGCTTTAAAAAAAGTTATCCAGAACTTCTCAGATAGTCAATGTAGGTCAGCATGTAGAATGGGGAAAACGTCTAGGAAAAAGGACAGAAAGGTTTCATTTATCCCTTACCTGAAATTAGAAGTTTTCATTCAGTTTGTGAATTCTAGGACTTCAGGAAGTTTTGGAGGCTTCCTAGTCACAACATACCTGACCACACATCCGTACTAGCCTTCTGCTTGCACATAGAAAACTAGGAACCAAACTAGATGCATCCCTGAGTCCACCAGATTAGAATTCGTTTTCATTCAGTTTATGAATTCTAGGATTTAGGAAGGTTTGGAGGCTTTCTAGTCATAGCATACCTGACCCCATACATCAGTGGTAACCTTCTGTGTGCATAAAGAAGACTAAGAACCAAACTAGATGCAGCCCTGAGTCCACCAAGGAAATGCTTCCACCATTTTAGGGATGAAATTTCCTCTTCACAAAAGCTTCAAGGAATTATCTTGATTGGGACCAGAGTATGCAGGGTAGGAGGAGCTCCTGTTCACCCTCTCCACACATGTTGTTTTCGAGTTCCCAAACCCCTGGTGTTGGGGCTCTTGAAAACAGTGGATAATTGGGAGGAACAGGGACACCTCCCCCACCACGGTCCCAATCAAGATCACTTTCACAGCATTTGTTAGTAGATAAAAGTGGTTGACTCAGAGATTCTGACTTGTGTATGTATGGCTTATTGTTGTATGCCTTTTAAAGTTATAATGCAACCTTCTAGAGCCTGTAAATCCCTGGTTTATTGTAGTACATTTAAACCATAGCCAGAATCTTGAAGTAATGTGGAGGGTGTACTAGAAACTGAATGTTGGTAGGCAGTGTGTCTGTGTGTGTGTGTGTGTGTGTGTGTTTTTGGCAATGAACACAGTTGTCAACTGTAAGAAGACCAGAAATGTAGAACTAAAAATCTTGTGTCACCTAACCCAACAGATTTATTGTAGCATAAGCTTTTGTGAAATTCAGCTCATTTTGTTAGTTGCATGACAATGTGGGCTGTGCTAAGCTTATGCCACAGTAATGTTGGTAAAATTTAAGATACCAGAAGACTTAATGTTGTTATGGCTGCTACATTTGAAGTTTTCACATTTGGAGTAACTTTTGCACTTTTTTCTGGTGGTACCTGCACACTTTTAAAATTGGATGTATACTTACCATATGCTGACAAGTAAAAAACAATTTGGGCCATGGAGACTAAGAAGCAGATGAAAACCACTCATGTTTCTACCTCCTTCTTCAAAAACATTATACTCCAATAGTAATTTTTTGTGATCCAAGAGTTCATCTCAGGATACAAATGTGACCATGAGTAAGTTAATTATGAAAATAACATTGCCACCCCAGTTGGAATAACGAGACAGACAACAAGATATGGATTAAAGGGCCACTTTATTAACTTTAAACGGCAAGGGGAAAAAACAGTGGGGACAGGTTAAGCCAGGGGTCAACCGGACCACCTCCTTAACCTGGAACTGGGCGAGCCCCGGGTGGGAGCCAAACCCAACGGCTCAAACCCGGCCGGCCAGGCACAAGATCCCGTTCACCTGCGCTCCACCATCCCCCAAGCCGTGCAGCCCGGGATGAGGACAATTCCAGGTGGCGGGATCCCAAGGCTCCCCGGAGCCAACCTTGGGCCGTACAGCTTAACGGTCACCCCAGGGACACCATTCACTCAAATGGAGCAGTGCCGTGGGCGCTCACCAATACCCCACACAACATGTTCCCAACAATAAACAGCCAGTGACCAACCTATTAACAGCACCACCCAAGCCAATTGCCAGCGCCAATCGACAACAGTACAAGGGAGGCAAAAACACACCCCAAACCGGTCAATATGTTTGAAGGTGAAAAATTCCTACCTGGCCCCTAATAAGGTGACCAGCCTAATGCCTGCACTGCGTGACGGGCGGGTGGGCGGGCCGAGAGCACGATTCCAACTGCGCCACATGAGGCGGGGCCGGCTTTATAAGGCCGCCCACGCCCCCGCCTACAAAAGGAAGAGTGCACTGTCTCCTCCTTCCGGGGAGGCAATGGACGGCCCCCAGCCTAATGTGGCCGATTGGTCGCTCGGCTGGGTGGGGGCCGAATTGTGATTTTCATATCACATTGATTTAAAAAATGCACAGATGCTAAAGTCATATCCATTTTGTGTGTGTGGAATGTTAAAGTCTAATGATTAAAATGAATGGTCCTGATATCTGGATATTCCTGACCTGAATAGCCAAGATTGTTGTCTTGTCAGATCTTGGAAGTTATAAACAGTCTAGGAACACAGTTGCAGACAAGCCAAAACAAATTCAGAAATCATGGAATCAATAGATAATGATGCTATAAAGAATTATTAAAGTAACGAAGTGTTATGTTCATAAAAATCAATGTACTTTGTTATTATTGGGACAGTGCATAAATGTTGTAGTCATATAATAACAAATCATGTCAATTTTTTGCAAACATAACACTTTATTACTTTAATGCATTCTTTAGAGCATTGTTATATATTGTTTCCACAGTTTCTGAATTTCTTTAGATCTTGGAAGTTAAACGAGGTTGGCCATGTTTAGTATTTGGATGGGAGACCTCCAAGGAATGCCAGGGTCGTGATGTGGAGGCAGGCAATGGAACATCTCTTGCCTTGAAAAACGGACGGGTTTGCCTTAAGTCAGCTGTGATTTGACAATGGTTGCCACCACCAGTATTTGGATGAAGAAGGCATTTTCTAAGGCTCTCTGTTCTAATCAGGCATTGCATTTTTCACCCTTGAACATGATAACCTAATAACTAATAATGTAATCATATCTGAGAGATTTCTTCAATCTAGGATATTTAACCAATCATGACATTTTAAGCACTGGCATTCAACTTTAATGCATTTTACATCACGTATTTTTCACTACAGCTGCACGAATGGAAAGGTTGCATCCAGTTGTCAGTTATGTGATGGTTATTGCTACAATGGAGGTATATGTCAGCTGGACCCAGAGACCAATATACCTGTTTGCCTGTGAGTATACTACTGCATCTGACTATTACCAGAACATCTGAATATCTAATAAATGCCTAGTATCCTATTGTCTTAATATATTTTTTCTGTCCACATTATGGCAGTGAAATCTTTGGTGTTCCAGGATTTTTCATTTCTCACTTTGCATCATTAAACTGAGAGAGATAGAAGAACCTGCCATTTTTAATTATGTTAATATCTGTACCCATTTAAGTTGTTGTGTAGATATATGCATTTCAATAAAATGGCAGGTGATAAAATAACACACATTGTTCTTTGATAATTTCAATATATTTCTTAGTATGGCTATTTTAATTGCTATAAATACGTTTTACCTTTTCAAAGTGAGCATTCATGTACCACATTTTGAAATGGATCCTTAAATCAGGGTTAACTGCCATTGCCATATTAATTTGTGCATGGACTTTTGAACACATCATGGCAGCTGCAGCATACATCTTCATAATACTACTAGAGTGGGGCTGCTTTGTTAAAAAAAAAAAAGATGTTTGAAGACTACAACTGTGGGGTGGAATCTCAGCTTAGAATCCCCGTCACGTCTCCCAAACAAGCTGGCTCATTTCAGCCACATGGGGAATATACATGTGAATTCTAGGCTTGTTAATGGATCAGTATATAACCACACATCAACCACATCAAAAATTAAGGCGCACAGTTTCAATGCATGTTGCACCATTATGCTTGATTATCTTTTAAGTGGTGATCAAAATAAATCACTTTGAGTTTAGAAGGGTTATCAATTTATTGTCAATGTGTTTTATTTCCCTTGTTACTGAAAACTTATGGCTGAAGGCAGAGTGTCTCTTTATGGCATATAGTTGTAGCATTGTAAAATGTCAGTAGAACAGGACTCTGTTCATTGACCATGATCTATCCTATGGCAAGAGTAACTGTATGAGGAAGGATGAGCATGAGGTTTAACATATCTCTGAACCCCTCTCCTTATGTGCACATGCAGCAGTTGGACCGCTATCAGAGAAGCACACGCTCCTCTTTGTCTACATCTACCTTTTCATGTTTGGTAGATATATGTTAATCATGCTCGGGGCCCAGATGCGTAGGAGGGGTGAAAGGAGATAGAGAGGATGTGCACAGATCTCCCATTATCCATAATGACTCAGGCACTATGTTATGTGCTTAAAAGACAGTGAGGAGGGCAACTGGACCCTGTTGCGGCCTGTGCGGTTATTTCCGTGCAGAGGCACTGCGGCTGCGCCCAACACTTTCAGTAAAGACTTTATGAGCAATATTTTATTAGACTTCCCTATGAGAGTACTGAGCATTTTTCCTTAGTGTTCATCTTGCCATAATTGTGTATATGCATTTAAAGCATGTTCCGCAAAAGGCAGAATATTTATTTAATTAGCTGTATTTTACTGAAATTCTGCAGATGCTCTGTGGGGTTTAAAAGTCAGCGCTGTGACCAGAAAGTGAACCCTTGTGATTACTACTGTCAGAATGAGGGAATTTGCACTTTAACTGCGTTTAATGAACCAAGATGCAAGTAGGTTTAACCTTCCACTTAATGCTGCACATTTTGTGACATCATTTCAGGCCACAGTTCATTGGTTCACATCATGCATATCCATATACATTTCACAATTTATACATAATCTCAGGGTTCATCTGTGTAATAAAATGCAGCCTTTTGTAGTTTTGCTAATGAGTGTATTAAAATATAGTGTATGGGGTAAAGTATTGCCATATAATTAGAAATGACATTTTATATACTATTTATCAACACAGTGAAAATAATGTGATATCAGGAGGTTTGCTAAATAACTCTACCTTTAAATAGCTTGAAGTTTAGAAAAATAGCAAACTGCATACAGATTTATTATTTGATTTTTTTTTTAAGTCTGATGCTACAGTACTAGAATGTACAAGATAATTGAACAAGCAGTTTGTCAGCTGTTGAAGCAATAAACTTCTTTATAAATGTAATATGAAAATGGTTGTTAAAAGGCAATTGCTACAGATGTCAACAAATTAGAAGAGCTCTCTTAACTCTTTCTGACTTTTACTTACTTAGTACTCAATTTAGCATCATTTGATCTTTCATCTGATCTTTCGAGTAGAATTCTGGTATGTTTCCTGAAGAAAAATATTATTGCTGACCAAGAAATGAAATTACATTTGTCTTGTATAGCATACTTTTGAAAATAAGGGAAACAAAATCAGGGATTCTAATTATATCTTAGTTTATTCAGGCTATCTTAGTTCATTCATTCCTTTATTGACCCAAGACATAAACCAACACAGAATTAAACATACTTAATCATATTGAAATAAAGGAGTTTAAGCTTGCTTAATGCTGTATTTCATTATGGTTATACAATTTTAAAGAATGCAAAATCATGGCTGCCATATGAATATCTTCTGTTATGTGATAGTTCTATATTGGGAGCATAGATTTAGAAAGATACTAACCACCTTGTTTCAAGAACATGGTGAGCTCTGATACCACATGTTTTTGCTAGATATTGGCATGGAAATGTTGTATGCACAGCCCATACAGTGAACAGTTTTCAAATATGGCAGCACTTTGGGGAGAAAATGCTACACAGAAGCATTTCCTAGTGGCAGCTTTATCATTGGAATTGGCTTTTATGTTTATTTTATGTCATCTTTCAGACACTGTTCAGAGAGACTTTCTGATTCCATCTTGTCAGAAATGTGACAAATGGGGTTTTTCTTTGTGTGTGTGTGCTGGCTCTTGGTTATTGTTTATCATATGGCAGAATTACACACAGGAAGAATATATTAATACAAAATACATAACCAAGCTACTTACAAGTTCGACAGTCAATGTTATGTCTAGGGGTGTGCATTCCCCCCCCCATGATTTTTTTAAAAAAATTCAGGCCTATTGGACCTGAATTTAAATTGAGTGCAGCCCACAGCCTCTATGATGATAGTCGACGCATTCATCAACATGCTGGAGCGCATGGTCCCCTTTGGATTAGCTCTGTGTGTGCCCCAGCTCCAAGCCAATTCAGAAGAACTGATGGCAGACTGCTCTCAGTGCCAGGCTTAAGCAGCCTAAGGGGACATCCCAGCCCCCAGCCCTCCATACCTCCCTCACCAATGCTGCTGGCCAGCCCACTGCAGACCGCCCTGCGCCACAGAGCCTGTGGGCAGCACAAGGCTGCTGAAATTCACTTCCTCTTCCCTGCTTCCCCTCCTGATACGCAATGAATGGTGACTGGTGAGTCACTGCCATACTTCTATTATATTACACTTGTTTATATAGATCAAAAGAAGTTTTGCACAATTAATGTGCAGCCTTCCTTCGTTCATGAGTTATTGATTTATAAAATCACTGTATGTTTTGGCATCCACAGTCAGGTTCATAGTTAAACAGTTTCCACGGTATTAAGGCATGTTAGTCCCCCTGAATTAAACGGGAAAAAGCAAGTGCTTAATTCCAAATATTTTACCTGACTTGGGCTATATATCAGAAAAAGTAGGGGTACTGGCAGGAGTCACTTCATTTCCTTTTGTATCACTTTCCCCTTTGTCTCATTCTGGCACTCCAGATCCTTTCCCCTTTCCTTCCTTCCATCTCTCCTTCTCACTTACCAACCAACAATTTTTATCTATCCCCACTATCTTCAGAGTTATTTATTATTTACTTTTTATACCACGTCAATCTTTCAATGGGGACCCAAATCAGGTTACGTCATTCTCCTCACAACCACCCTGTGAGGTAGATCAGGCTTAAAAAGAGTGGCCCAAGGTCACCCAGCAAGTTTCATGGTGGAGTAGGGATTTGAATCTGACTCTAGTTTGACACTTGAACCATTCCAACATACCAGCTCTCAGCTTTCCCTCTTTCCCTGCCCTCTGGCATCCTCTCCCTGAAAAAGTCTGGCTAAGTTGCAAAAGTCATGTGGTAGTGAGTCAATGAAATGAGTTGTGTGGTGACCACCGCCAGGCTTGACTGAGTTGTGTAAATTGTTTGGAAATTACCTCAGAGCCCAAGATATTGTGTGGCATTGAATCATAGCCACTGTCACAGCTGGGAGAGGTGCACAAATTGCACTACACGGGCTTGGTTTGCTTCTGGCCATCAATGGAGCAAAATCAATGAACATTACCTCCTGGATATACTGCTGTCAGCCAATCCCAATCTGTTGGTTTGGACCTCACCGTCAACAACATAAGAAGAAACAATAGGCTTATCTTAGGGTGACAACGTATCTTAAACCCTGGACAATAGTATGATTTTTGAGGCAAGATACAAAGGAGTATAGCAAACAGTTGTGAAGGAATGCAATGAAATAGATTTGTTCAGGGCTTTGTAGAAAAAGCCCAGCAAGAACTCATTTGCATATTAGGGCACACCCCCTGACACCAAGCAGCTGGAACTGCATTTTGAGCTTCATGCGCAAAAAAAGCCCTGAATTTGTTGTGATTCACAGATCTTTATTCTTTATATTGCCCATGGATTATCAGATCAGAATCTGACTGTGCTTCTTGTAGTGTTCTGTTGATTTTGAATATATTATTTGGTGAAAATGGGTACCCAAGATCATTTTAAAAATACAGAAAATTAACTGTCTCTCCCTTATTAAAAATTATAATTTTTCCCTAGAGTACCGTCACCATTTTACATGAACCAGGTCATCTCATTTTGTCCTAAGTCATTTCGTTCTAAAAAAAATCAAGCTGCTTCATGTGAATACAAAGGTGGAAAGGAGCAAACAATTGTGTGTTATGTGCTATCAAGTTGCTTCTGACCTATGAACTAATGGCCTCCAAAATGTCATATCATTAAAAGTCTTGTGTAGGTTTTGCCAACTGAAGGCTGTGGCTTCCTTTATTGAATCAATCCATGCTGTGTTGGGTCTTTTTCTACAACCTTCTTTTTTTCTAGCATTATTGTCTTTTCCAGTGAGTCTCATCTTCTCATGATATGGCCAAAGTCCAATGCCCTCAGTTTAGTCAGCCATTAGTTAATCTGTATACCTGAAAATAGAAAAAAAAAAATCTTAAACCCTTAATCCAGATATCAGTGAACAAAATAATACAGGCAAAACATTACTTTTGAGCATGCAAGCTTAGTTATACACATAAGAATTGCTAAGCATGCAATGATTTAACTTTAAACTTCTAGTGATACAACATGGATTCAGCAATTAAACCCTTTCTTATGATATTGATTTTTTTTTATTTTTTTTTAAAAGATGGCTAGCATTGATAACCATGATTCTGATCAAAACTGTTTGATGAATTCTTTTAAAAAATACTATTTAATCTTGTTTTACTTCCATATATATTTATATTTGGGATGCCTGAATGCTACCACATTTCCTTCAGACTTTTACATCAATCAACATTTTGGCTAGAACAGAGTGACCCATGCGCCCACACAAACATCACTTCTTGAAACCAGGGCAGGGCAACCCTCCTGAACACAACCTCTCATACTACTTTGAATGCCACAACCTCATGATTTTTTTTTGGGGGGGGGGAGGGGGGATACAATGAGCAAGGAGCAGAGCCTGAAAAGCACCACTGTGTGCAAAGAACTCTGTTGCATGGTCCAGGGACTCCTGACCTTTCTGTGTTTATTTTAAAATATACAGTTGATAAATTGGTATTGCCTGGCATTATATTATTTTTATTTATTTCTCATTGGAACCTGCTTTCTGGGGATACTTTATCACTTAGCATTTAAATCCTAAATGTATTAGGTACAATCCCCAAACAATAGCTGATACTGTTGACATTGGGATATAAATTACTTGTAACTTGAATCTCATTTTTTTTCCAGTGGGATTTAACTGTGATAAACTTTCCCCCAGATTGTGCCTGTGGAGAAATGCCTCATCTCCTAGGAAGCTGGCAATGAGCAGGGGTTGGCTGAGCATTTTAACCATTTTTTCTCTGAGTTAAGAACAAGGAAGGGGGGGGAAGTTAGCCCACGGCCTTCCAGATGCATCTCTTAAGGAATGTAGCAAATTAACCTAACAGGAGAGACAGTGGGATGGGCCAGTTCACCTCCCCTTTACTAGCAGGGAACATTGAGTTAGTGGTGTCTAATTCTAGAGAGGCTTGAGGAAGTAACTCTTTGGAGACAACAGGAAAAGAAACCTTAACCTGGGCTGACCAGGATCAAGGGGAGGAGACACAGACTTGTTAAAACCGTCAAGCATGGAAATTTCAGATAACCAAGTATTTGAATAAAACAAAGTCTTAGTTTATCGATAATCCATTGTTGCTCGTCAGAAGAGCACCTTGAAAGTGATACAAAGTATTGCAATACCTAAAACTTTAAGGGGTACATCAAAGCACTTGGGGAATGCTAGTTCAAAGACATAACAAGGACATGTGAATTACTATTTATCTACACCTAGTTATCTCTGTGGTTAAAACTTCCCTGGTCTCATGCATACAGTTGATGGTTACAGTGTGGAATCCTTCCGGGAGGCACCTGTTATCAATGCAACACATTCCTACATTTGTTACTCAAAGGTGGGAAAGGAAAAAGGGAGGGTGAAAGGCAGGATGGTACTTTGGCTTTGATATGCAATTACAAGGGAAAGCATTCTACAGGAAACTCAAACTTAACAATTAATACTGAATACTGGGAAAGCTTGGAGGCTATTTAAAACTGCAATCCTAGAAGCGCAGATAAAATATATACCACAAGTTAAGAAAGGCACAAACAGATATAAGAAAAGGCCTGCATTGTTAACAAACAAAGTAATGGAGATCCGGGAAATTACAGGCCAGTCAGTCTGACTTCAATACCGGGAAAGTTGGTAGAAACCATTATCAAGGACAGAATGAGTAGGCACATTGATGAACACAAGTTATTGAGGAAGACTCAGCATGGGTTCTGTAAGGGAAGATCTTGCCTCACTAACCTGTTACAGTTCTTTGAGGGGGTGAACAAACATGTGGACAAAGGGGACCCAATAGATGTTGTTTACCTTGACTTCCAGAAAGCTTTTGATAAAGTTCCTCATCCAAGGCTCCTTAGTGTCAGCTTGTGATCAGTTGCTTCCTATCGATACTAACCATATTGCCTATGCTGTTTATTTACTAACCCTTTTGCCCTGCAATAGAATGCAAAGTATGTTAGGGAGAAGCAGCAGAGAGGAGGGAGGCCTTGGGCGCCAAGGGCCATAAACGGCTGGGTAGGCACCGCGCCGTTTCTCAGGCCAGGCAAGGCCGCCAGACGGGAGGGGGAGTGTGGGCAGACTCAGGAAAGACAGATAGCAGGCGTGTGAATCAAACACCTCTGAAGAGAAAGCAGCTTTTGTTTTAATGATGATTTAAAGTGATCTGCCTTTGATGTATCTCAATATATGCTGGCCCCATCCAATGTATGTTATCACTTTCAATGGTCTTCTCCAGTAGAAACATTGTGTATCCAATAAAGAAACTTATTTCTAAAGAAAGAGTTCTTTTGTCCTGGAATCTCAGTGATCACTACGCTGACATTTTGAAAGTGATTCTTAAAAGGGGGCTTATTGGCGCGAGTTACTTCTAGCGAATGGCTACAGAGGCACCAGACGACCGAGAGCCCTGCATACCAAATCTACCAGTGTCCCCGGCTTGGTACGTTACCGAGAAACGCAGGCCGCGGAAGGTGAGCAGCCAAGTGCTCTTCATCACCCCACAGAAGTGGAAGCACCGCACCTCCACCACTCTCATGGAAGAAGCCGTGCAACGCCACGCCAACCTCCTCCGCAACCCCGGGGACCCGGAGGCGCCACCTGGCTCTCCCGAGCCGACGGACGGCCATCGCGGACGGGGGGGAGCCTGAAGACGGCCCGGGGCCAAGCCGGAGGAGGGACAGCTGCGACTCCCGAGATGGTGAGGACGAGGAATCACGAGCCTCCTCCCCGAAAGCCGCCACCATGGACGAACTTCGACGGGAGGTCGAGATCCTGGGCTGCGACCTCCGCCGAGAGATGAACCTCACCATGACCCTGATACTGAAGGAGGTGCAGAAGCAAGTGGACCGCGCCATCGCGGGAGTCAGAGGAGCAGCGGCCCCGATCCCGCAGCAGCCCGCCGCGCTGGCTGCCCCAGCAGCACCGGCGGCACCGGCAGTCCCAGTGGCACCAGCGGCGCCGGCCACGCCGGGCGGGCCCCAGCTCCCGGCGGCCCGGGTAAAGACCCGAGAGCTGCTCGTCACATTCGACGGCACCCCCGACAAAGTGGAATACTTCATCATCCAGGCCAACACCTACATGCACTACTGGGGGGCGTCCTTCCATGATGAGCGCAGCCGAGTAGCCTACCTGGGGTCGAAGTTGGAGGGAGAAGCCCAGCTGTGGTACGTGACCCTTTTCGAGGCGAACGGGCCGGAGGTGGCCACCGTAGCGGGATTCCTGCAAGCCCTCCTGTCCCAGTTCGAGGACCCCCTGAGGGAGACTGTGGCCATAGCCGCCCTTGAGGGGCTACGCCAGGGGGGGAAGTCGATCCGAGAGTACTCCCTCGAGTTCCGGAACCATAGCCGCAAGATAAGGGGCTGGAGCGAAGCCATGAAAATCCGAGCCTACAAGAAAGGGCTTAATCCGGGCATCCTGGACCGGGCACTGGGGCAAGTCCGCCCAGACACCCTAGTGGGCTGGATCCAGTTGGCGGGGGAGATCGAGAACAACATGAAAGAAGTGGCGATCCAGCGCCAGGGGCTCCAACCACGCACCAACCGAGACGGGCGCCCAGCAGCAAAAGCGGAGCCCAAGAAGACGGGAGGGGGGGCGAGCCCCAAGACCGCCACGGGGCCCCGCAAATGCTACCAATGCGGGGACCCGACCCACCTCGCTGCCAACTGCCCAGACCGGGCGAGGTCCAGCACCCCCGCCACGAAAGGGCCGAGTGGAGGCGCCAAGAAACCCAGCAAACCGAAGGAGTCGAGCCGCAGCAGCACCGCTCTGTCGATGGTGCCTGACGAGGATTCTATAATGCTGGAAGAGCTTGGGGACGACACCTGGGAAGCCGAGCCGTCGGGAAACGAGGACGACCTGCACTAGAGGGTGCCCAGCGGCAGGTCCCGGAGAAAGCGGCAACATTACGGGTGAGAATCTCGGGGGAACTGATGTTCATCCCACTGACTTTATTAAATGTGGAATTAAAGCGCTTTGTACACGCTCAGGCACTCATAGACTCAGGGTGCACGCGGGAACTAATAACCCCGCGGTTCGTGGACATGTTAGGAATTGGGCGCGAGCGCCTACCCCGACCCCTCGAATTCGAGCAGATGGAGGGAACACGAATGAAAGGGGAGCCCTGCGTCGACAGGACGCAGGAGATACTCATGGGGGTAGAGGACCATTGGGATCCCGAGGTGTTTGTAATTGCACCATCCTGCTCATTCGACATCGTACTGGGGGTGGGGTGGCTGGCGAGGCAACAGCCAGACATTCAGTGGGGGGAGCACACTATTGACTTTTTGGATCGAAGGTGCACCTCCCACTTGTGGCGAGAGTCATGGGGGCCTCAGCCTCCCCCCAAGAACGAAAAGATATGTGTAACTATAGAGGAAGTGAGAACGATCCCGAGGGAATACCGAGACTTGAAAGGGGTCTTTAGCGAGATCGAAGCGGATGAGCTGCCGCCCCATCGGGCCACTGACTGCGCTATAGAGCTCATCCCAGGGCAGCCGCTTCCAAAAGCCAAACTGTATTCGATGGGCTGGGCAGAAAAAGAGGAATTGCGAAAGTTCCTCAACAAGAACCTCAGGCGGGGGTTCATCCGCCCCGCGACAGCCCCCCACGCAGCCCCCATCTTATTCCGCAAGAAAAAGGACGGGAGTCTTAGGCTTTGCACAGATTTTCGTGGGATTAATGGGATTTCGATGTCCAACGCCTACCCCATCCCCCTCATCAAAGACTTGCTAAGCAGCATCTCGAAGGGGTCAATATTTACCAAGTTAGACTTGCGAGACGCCTACTTCAGAGTCAGGATCAAGGAGGGGGATGAGTGGAAGACAGCGTTCAACACGCCAATGGGGCAGTTCGAATATTTGGTGATGCCGTTCGGACTGCAAGGGGCCCCTGGGGTCTTCATGAACTTTATCAATGAGGTCCTATGGAAGTACCTGTACAAGGGGGTGGTGGTGTACCTGGATGACGTCATTATTTATTCGAAGGACAGGGCGTCCCACGTCAAATTAGTCCGGGAGGTACTGACCACCCTCTATGAGAACAAACTATACGCTAAATTGTCCGTGCGAGTTCCACAAAGAGGAATTAGACTACCTGGGCTTCCGCGTGTCCGGGAAGGGCTTGGCCATGGACCCAGCCAAGATCCAGGCAGTCTTGGAGTGGGAACCCCCGAGGACACGTAGACAGCTCCAATCATTTCTCAGGTTCGCAAATTTCTACAGAACGTTCATCCAGGGGTTCGCCAAAGTGGCCCTACTCCTCACCAACCTGTTACAGACCAAGCGGAGGGGGCCTGAAGCGAAAAAACCCGGGGCGAAGCTACACTGGACTAGCCAGTGCCAGGAGGCGTTCGAAACCCTGAAGCGGCTCTTCACGAGTGAGCCCGTGCTAGTGCACCCGAACGAGCTCAAGCCCTTCGTGGTTCAATGCGACGCCTCCGACACGGCCGTAGGAGCCATACTGATGCAGAAAGACGAGGGGGGCTGCCTAAGACCCTGCGCCTACATTTCCAAAAAATTCTCGGGCGAACAACGGAACTGGTCGGTGTGGGACAAGGAAGCCTACGCCGTCACCTTCGCCTTAAAAACCTGGCGATCGTGGTTTGAAGGGGCCAGGGTCCCCTTCGAGATTTGGACTGACCATAAAAACCTAGAGGCGCTCACTGGGCGCCGAAAACTAACTGGCAAGCAAATACGGTGGGCTGGGTTCTTTGCCAAATTTGACTTCACCCTCCGCCACATTCCCGGGTCAAAGAATTTTCTAGCCGACGCGCTCTCCCGGCTCCCGCAGCACGAGAGCGAGCGCGAGGAAGTCATAGACTCACTCATCCCTCCCGAGGCGGTGGTGGGGGCCGTCAAAACCCGCTCGCAAACAGCGAAAGCCCCAAAGTCCCTGTGGGGAGGGGAACAAGTTGATCTCGGAAGCAGAGGCGGAAGGGAAGGATCGCCCGGAGGGAGTGGAGAAAGGAGAAGGGGGGTTCTGGTTCCATGACGGAAAACTTTACGTCCCCAAATCGCTCCGGGTGGAAGTGCTACAACACTGCCACACCAACAAACTGGCCGGCCACTATGGCTATGTGAAAACCCTACATATGGTGCACAGACAATTCTGGTGGCCCCAAATGAAAAAGGAGATTTCTGAATTTGTGCAAACATGTCCGACATGCTTGATGGCCAAAAGAAGGGGGGGGAGGTGCCCGGGCTACTCCAGCCGCTTCCCTCGGCAGCACGGCTTTGGTCGGTGATCTCCATGGACTTTATTGTGGAGCTACCCCCCTCCAAAGGGCGAACGGTAATTCTAGTGGTGGTGGACACATTTTCCAAACAAGCCCATTTCATCCCCTGCAAAAAGCTCCCGACCGCCAAGGAACTAGCCCACTTATTCTTTGTGCACGTGGCTCAGATCCACTCATTCCCCGATAAGGTCATTAGTGACCGCGGGCCACATTCGTTGCCAACTTCTGGCGGGAGTTCTGTAAACTGTTAGGGATGGAGCAGGGCCTGAGTTCCGCCTACCACCCGCAAATGGACGGTCAAAGTGAGCGGGTGAATGGGCTCCTGGAACAGTACCTCCGATGCTATGTGAACTTTCAACAGACTAACTGGGTGGAGCTATTACCCTTTGCAGAATACAGTTATAACAACAGCCTGCATGGCTCGATAAAAGTCTCCCCCTTCCAGGCCGTACATGGGTACGAGGGGAAGCCGTTCCCAACTCTACCGGGCAGCGACACCCCCCCTATCTCGCAAGAGTGTCAGCAATGGTGGAAGTACCTAGAGAGCTCCTGGAAAGTCATTCAGGAGAACTTGGAAGAGGCTAAAAGAGACTATAAAGCCCAGTTCGACAAAAAGCACAGCCCGGGGTGGGATTTCAAGGTTGGAGAGACTGTGTTTTTATCAACTAAGAACCTCCCACTTCCCCAGACATCTCGGAAGCTAGCCTACCAGTTCCTTGGTCCCTTCAAGATTAAACGGGTGATCAATAAAGTGACTGTTGAATTGGATTTGCCCAAGCTGTTCAGTAAAATACACCCTGTTTTCCATTGCAGTCTTATCCGTCGAGATCCGGGTGGGTCGAAGTGGCACCCTCGGGGCCCCGAGCCGGAACCCACAATGGTCCGGGGCCAGAAGCACCACGAAGTGAAAGAGATTCTCGATTCTAGGGTGCACCGGGGGGTCCTCCAATACTTAGTGCGCTGGCGCTACTTTCCGCCCAGCTGCGACAAGTGGGTCAAGGCCCCAGATCTCAAAGCCCCTAAACTGCTTAAACAATTTTACCTACTGCACCCAGACAAGCCCCGAGCAAGAGCTTAGGGGGGGCAGTATGTCAGCTTGTGATCAATTGCTTCCTATCGATACTAACCATATTGCCTATGCTGTTTATTTACTAACCCTTTTGCCCTGCAATAGAATGCAAAGTATGTTAGGGAGAAGCAGCAGAGAGGAGGGAGGCCTTGGGTGCCAAGGGCCATAAACGGCTGGGGAGGCACCGCGCCGTTTCTCAGGCCAGGCAAGGCCGCCAGACGGGAGGGGGAGTGTGGGCAGACTCAGGAAAGACAGATAGCAGGCGTGTGAATCAAACACCTCTGAAGAGAAAGCAGCTTTTGTTTTAATGATGATTTAAAGTGACCTGCCTTTGATGTATCTCAATATATGCTGGCCCCATCCAATGTATGTTATCACTTTCAATAGTCTTCTCCAGTAGAAACATTGTGTATCCAATAAAGAAACTTATTTCTAAAGAAAGAGTTCTTTTGTCCTGGAATCTCAATGATCACTACGCTGACACTTAGTAAGCTCAAGAGTCATGGAGTAAAAGGACAGGTCCTCTTGTGGATCAAAAACTGGCTAATAATTAATAGGAAGCAGAGAGTGGGTATAAATGGGCAGTCTTCACAGTGGAGGACGGTAAGCAGTGGGGTGCCGCAGGGCTCAGTACTGGGTCCCATGCTCTTTAACTTGTTCACTAATGATGTGGAGTTGGGAGTTGGGAGTGAGCAGTGAAGTGACCAAGTTCACTACATTGACACTACATTGTTCAGGGTGGTGAGAACTAGAGAGGATTGTGAGGCACTCCAAAGGGATCTGTTGAGGCTGGGTGAGTGGGCATCAACATGGCAGATGAGGTTCAATGTGGCCAAGTGCAAAGTAATGCACATTGGGGCCAAGAATCCCAGCTACAAATACAAGTTGATGGGTTGTGAACTGGCAGAGAATGACCAAGAGAGAGATCTTGGGGTCATGGTAGATAACTCACTGAAAATGTCAAGACAGTGTGCGTATGCAATAAAAAAGGCCAACGCCATGTTGGTCCATCAGTTGCTGTGTGTGTGTGTGTGTGTGTGTGTGTATACACACACACACACAGTATGTCACAGAAGTGAGTACACCCCCTCACATTTTGCAAATATTTAAATATATCTTTTCATGTGACAACACTGAAGAAATGACACTTGGCTACAATGTAAAGTAGTGAGTCTACAGGTTGTATAGCAGTGTAAATGTGCTGTCCCCTCAAAATTACGCAACACACAGCCATTAATGTCTAAACTGCTGGCAACAAAAGTGAGTACACCCCTAAGTGATAATATCCAAATAGGGCCCAAGTAGCCATTTTCCCTCCCTGGTGTCATGTGACTTGTTAGTGGTACAAGGTATCAGGTGTGAAAGGGGAGCAGATTATCACTCTCACTGCCTCATACTGGTCTTTGGAAGTTCCACATGGCACCTCACAGCAATGAACTCTCTGAGGATCTGAAAAAGCAAATTGTCGCTCTACATAAAGATGGCCTAGGCCAGGGGTGGCCAACGGTAGCTCTCCAGATTTTTTTTTGCCTACAACTCCCATCAGCCCCAACCAGCATGGCTGATGGCTAGGGCTGATGGGAGTTGTAGGCAAAAAACATCTGGAGAGCTACCATTGGCCACCCCTGGCCTAGGCTATAAGAAGATTACCAAGACCCTGAAATTGAGCTGCAGCATGGTGGCCAAGGCCATACAGTGGTTTTAAGAGGACAGGTTCCACTCAGAACAGGTCTCACCATGGTCGACCAAAGAAGTTGAGTGCTGGTGCTCAGCGTCATATCCAGAGGTTAGCTTTGGGAAATAGACATATGAGTGCTGCCAGCATTTCTACAGAGGTTGAAGGGGTGGGGGATCAGCTTGTCAGTGCTCAGACCATATGTCACACGCTGCATCAAATTGGTCTGCAGGGCTGTTGTCCCAGAAGGAAGCCTCTTCTAAAGATGATGCACAAGAAAGCCCTCAAACAGTTTGCTACAGACAAGCAGGCTAAGGACATGGATTTCTGGAACTATGTCCTGTGGTCTGATGAGACCAAGATAAACCATGACATTCCCACCACCATGCTTGACTGTAGGCAAGACACACTTGTCTTTGTACTCCTCACCTGGTTGCCGACACACATGCTTGACACCATCTGAACCAAGTAAGTTTATCTTGATCTCATCAGATCACAGGACATGGTTCCAGAAATCCATAATCTGTTTGTCTGCAGCAAACTGTTTGCGGGCTTTCTTACGCATCATCTTTAGAAAAGGCTTCCTTCTGGGACGACAGCCCTGCAGACCAATTTGATGCAGTGTGCGGCGTATGGTCTGAGCACTGACAGGCTGACCCCCCCCACCCCTTCAACTTCTGTAGCAATGTCATGGTTTGGGGCTGCATGAGTGCTGCCAGCACTGGGGAGCTACAGTTCATTGAGGGAACCATGAATGCCAACATGTACTGTGATATACTGAAGCAGAGCATGATCCCCTCCCTTCGGAGACTGGGCCGCAGGGCAGTATTCCAACATGATAATGACCCCAAACACACCTCCAAAATGACCACTGCCTTACTAAAGAAGCTGAGGGTAAAGGTGATGGACTGGCCAAGCATGTCTCCAGACCTAAACCCTATTGACCATCTGTGGGGCATCCCGAAATGGAAGGTGGAGGTGTGCAAGGTCTCTAACATCCACCAGCTACGTGACATTGTCATGGAGGAGTGGAAGACGACTCCAGTGACAACCTGTGAAGCTCTGGTGAACTCTATGCCCAAGAGGGTTAAGGCAGTGCTGGAAAATAATGGTGGCCACACAAAATATTGACACTTTGGGCCCTATTTAGACATTATCACCTAGGGGTGTACTCACTTTTGTTGCCAGCAGTTTAGACATTAATGACTGTGTGTTGCGTAATTTTGAGGGGACAGCACATTTACACGGTTATACAAGCTGTAGACTCACTACTTTACATTGTAGCCAAGTGTCATTTCTTCAGTGTTGTCACATGAAAAGATATACTTAAATATTTACAAAATGTGAGGGGGTGTACTCACTTCTGTGACATACTGTATATAAATACACACACACACACACACACACACACACACACACATATATATATATATATTGGCCACTGTGTGACACAGAGTGTTGGATTGGATGGGCCATTGGCCTGATCCAACATGGCTTCCCTTATGTTCCTGCTGTCTTCAATTTTTCCTAGCGTTATTGTCTTTTTTTACATGTGAAATAATTGTTTAATTTCTCTAGATCCTCACCCTGCTAGGATTCTTTAAATAAGATTATCAATTTCTTTTTCCATACATAACAATCCTGATCAAACCAGTTAGAGAAATTAGAAACAACTGGATTCACAGGTAGAGCTTTGGAGCTACAATAGTTGGACGAAAGAAAGAATCCTGAAAGGACTTTTTCATAAGGATTTGAATATATAATTGCCAATTTTAACCCACTCATCGTTTCAGAGTAAAAAATAGTAGAAAATTCCCTTTCTTGTGATGAAGTCCACCTTATCTTTCTCAAAATGTCACAAGGTACTTTCTCATTTTGAGGAAACAATCATTTGTCCCCAAGTCAGACTTTAAGGACATTACTAAAAGCAGATGGTGACTTTCAGTGCAAAGTTCTATAACAGCAGTATTAATAACTGCAAGTAAATTTAGTGAATGCATACAGTAGTCTTTCATGCTACAACCTCATGGAGAAATGAATGTAAAATTGCTCACTGTGGGAATGTGAGGAAGACCTTTAGCAATTATGACACTATGCATAATGCAGAATTCAGTCAATCTAATACCAACTTTATTAAGTAGAATATCCTTGGGTTGGCAAGGGTAGTAACTCTTCACTTTCAAATCCCAAATGTGTGATCCACTTTTGATTATTGTACCTATTCGGGCATCAAAGATCATAATCTGGGCAGTTGAAAATTTTTTTGTTACCAACAGTATATATTCAGAAAATCTTGCCAAGTTGGCTGTTTGTCCCTTTTCATCATTGGATGGCGGTAAATAAACATTAACTACAATTAATGGCAGAAAATGCTGACAACAACAAGGCCTGAGCTATTGGAGGACAATTTATACCTCACCAAAATACCTCACCAAAAAATCTGCTTTATAATGGCCTTTAGCGTGCATTTTATAAACTGAAAGATTAAAAACTTTAACATCTTTCAGGTTTAATACACTTCTGATCATGTTTCCTGCAATAGAACACAATCAAAAGTCTTTCAAAAGTTAATAAAATCTAAGTCAGACATTTTATTCCTCCACCCTGCAGTATTCTAAGAGACAAAATGGAAATTTCTTGTCATCGCTCCATCAGATAGTCAATCCATGTTAACTATCTGTTTCAATGTCTTGTCATCATTATATATACATCCATTTTGTTCTGGACAACTTCTATATCAATACCATTAGCTCAGTCAGCAGACACTAGGGAGAGGGAAAAGAGGGAGTTGCATGTAAAATTACCATTTTACTCCAAGGGAGGGTGGGTTAGGTCCATCTCTTTTGGAGAATTTATTGAGATGAAACTTCCATCTTCCTTTTGCTTATGTTTTTCTGTAGGGGAGAAGTCCATTGATCCTATAAGCAATTGTAATTGATGTTTGGTGAGCTCCAGTCTTTTGACAATCACTTGCTGTTCCATGACTGGAAGCTTCCCAAAAGATTGCAAGAGGTCTACCTCTGTTGAATTTTCTAGATAACCATAGTTGGAGATGACATAAAGTTGATTCAACTACCCATCCTTATCCTCTAGGGTCATTTGGGCCCATTCAGTACATCCCATAAGAGCTTTGCTATTAGTTGAAACCTGCCATGCCTTTCTTGCTGCTGTTGATTTCTCAGAGTTTTTAGAATTTCTCTCAATTTTAGATAGGTTGGTCAGCAAAGCAACAACTGATGTATTTAAAAATGAATGTGCAGGAAAGACCCCCTTTGACCACAAGTTCTTTTTTAGTCTTTGAATTAATAGAGGATTTGAAGATAAGTAGAATTATCTGTGTTTGAAACGTGTGATTAAGAGGTTTGATGTTATCAAAATCAATTTTATGATATTTAATTTGGAGTAGCTCACAGAGATGGGTATTTAACAAAGTAGCTACTTCTCCTTCTTGGGATCCTCCGTCTGTAACAGCAGACTGTTATATACACTTTATTTGATTGTAAAATCAATTTTTGGAATATTCTCCTTGGATTCTATAGCACCATAGGACTCAGAGCAGCTTCTCAAAGAAACCTTTCTCTTCAGTTCAAGCGTTGTTCCCTCCTGAACGTTTGATGTAATTAAAGGAGAACTCACTGACCGATTTCGCACTAGGGCTTGTTCCGAGTGGAGAGCCTTTTTGATCCGTTCTCCCATGGCAAGCAGAAAACACTTGGAAAAGGATCCTGTTTGTTGTGGAAGAGCACCATACAAACTCGCAGCTCCAGGGCAACTTGTACGAAAATGGAGAGAAGTCCCAGGAGCAAAAGGGCTCTCCACCCGGAACAAGCCTTGTATGAAATCAGTCACTGTCTGAGTTGGTTGCAAATTGCCAATAGTTACAGGCATTTTATTTATATCTGATGCAAGACCTGACAGTTGGCCTTCCATCCCCTTCAAGTACTTAAAAAGACTTTCAACAGTTCTTGCAGTCAGTTCAAGAAGTAGGTGCTCATTTGAAAATACTGATCTTTCTTCATTTGCACAGCAAGTGTGCTGCATCTTTAATTGCTGCACCCCAGCTCAACAGTCAATGTCTACTTCATTATCCAAATCAAGTTGATTTATTATCTTCTCCCCACCCTCATATTATGTTCCTGCTTCCAAAGGAGCAAATCAGTTTGTTGTTTTGACAGAAATACAGCCTGAGGCTTCTTGTGTTTGTTCTTTGATACAAAGAAATCCCCAATTTTAGACAGTTTGTCTTTTCTGGTGACTCTTGCTTCTCATGTGACCAAAATATGATAACTCTAGTTCAGTCATTTTAGCCACTATTGAGAGTTTTGGCATGATCTGACCTAGAACCCACTTACTTGTCTCTTTGTCAGTCTGTGGTATCCACAACTCTCTTCCAACACCACATTTCAAAGGAATCAACTTTCTTCTGGATGTTGCGCCACACCCATTAATTTTAAAACTAGCCATACTTTTTCATGAGCTATGCAGTCAAAAGGTTTGGTATAATCTATGAAACAAAAGCTGATTTTCTTCTGAAATTTTCTCATAACCTCAGTAACTAATGTAAATTCGCAATATGATACCTCGTGCCTCTTCCTTTTCTGAATCCAGCTTGAATGTCTGGCATTTCTCATTCCATATATGTTGACAGTGTTTGTTGTAAGATTTTGAACATCACTTTACTCACAAGAGAAATTAATGTGATAGTCTGATAGCTGCTGAAGTCTTTGATATCTCATTTTTCTAAGGAATTGGAAAGCAGATTGAGAATTTCCACTGTGGACCATTGTTTTGTTTCCCATATTTGTTGGCATATTATTCATAAGATTTTGATGGACTCCGTTTCTGTGGCTTCAAATGTCACTATTGATATCCCATATACTCCTGGTGATTTGTTTCTCCCAAATGCTTTGAATGCAGCTTCTCTTTCTAAAATTGCAGGTTTTTCTTCAAAAGTTTCTTCTTGGAAGGAATCTGTCTTCGTTGTGTCTCCTCTGTATAATTCATCAGTGTACTGTTCCCTTCTTTTATTTTGTCCTGTTCAGTTAATGCATTTCTACATTAATTTTTCAGAATGCCTAACTGCTTTAAATTTCTCCTTGATTTCTTGGATCTTGTTGAACAGATCTCTTGTTCTTCCTTATTTGTTGTTCTCTTCTGTTTCTTTACGCTGGTAATTATAATAGTTCTCTTTGTTTCTACATGCCAATTACTGGAACACTGCATTTAAATTTCCAGTTCTATTTCTTTCACCTTTCACTTCTCATCTATCTTTGGTGATATTAAAAGTTTCACTGGTCATTCATTGAGGATTTTCATTTATTTTGGCTACAGGAATAATCTTTGCACATTCTTCCTTGAAAAAAATCTGTTTTCAGCCCATAGTTCTTCAAGTTTCATTCACTTTAATTTAAGAATGCAAATCTGTTCTATACATGGCCTTTAAACTCTTTGGGAATATTATTTAGATTGCATTTTGATACAATGAATGTTTTGGGGGTTTTCTTCAGCTTTATTCTAATTTATTCTAATTTTCAGTATTCATGGTCTATACCACAATCACCTCCTGTTCTTGTTTTAGCAGAGAGAATAGAACTTCTCCATCATCTGCTTCTGATTGTGTAATCTATTTGATATCTGTATTGGCCATCTAGTGATGTCTACATATTCAATTATCTGTTGGTTGCCTAAACATATGTGTGCAATTAACAACTTTTTGTCTTCACAAAATTCCACAGCTTCATTTGATACTGCTATCCCAGATTTTCTGACTATATTAGATTCTGCTTTATTTCTCACTCTGCATTCCAGTCACCTGTGATTATCAGCACATCTTGCTTAGGTGTGTGATTATTTTCTTCCTGGACACTTGCATAAAAGCTTTCAACTTGTTCATAATCAGCATCTGTAATTGGAAAGTAAACTTGAACAATGGTTATGTTGACTGGTGTATATTCTGGTCAGACTTTCCATTACAGCCTCTGATTGTTTGTGCTATATCTTACTTCACTGTTAGAGCAACTCCATTTCTTCTGTGTTTGTCATTTCCTGACTAAAAAACTTAGTACTTTTATTACTGAAAATATCCTAATCTGGTATACTTAATTTACTCTCAGAATTACAATGTTTAAATGTTCCATTTCTCATTTCATGATTTCAAGCTTACCTTGATTTAAACTTCTCAAGTTTGATTTTCTATTAGCTTACCTTGATTCATGCTTCTCATGTTCCATTTCCTATTATATGAGTTGAACAGCTTTGAACTTTCCTCTTTCATCTGTTTACATCAACAAATGAATGTTCTTTCAGCTTGAATCCAGTTGCAACATTAAAAATGGTGTTATTCATACTTATGCTCTGCTGTTCCCCAGTAGATGACTGAGTGCTATCCAACTTAGTGGCCTTGTCTTCCAGCACAATATATATATTTCCCCCCATTTTTAATAATCTCATCATGAGAGAGATCTTGGGGTCATGGTAGATAATTCACTGAAAATGTCAAGACAGTGTGCGTTTGCAATAAAAAAGGCCAACGCCATGCTGGAAATTATTAGGAAGGGAACTGAAAACAAATCAGCCAGTATCATAATGCCCCTGTATAAATCGATGGTGCGGTCTCATTTGGAGTACTGTGTGCAGTTCTGGTCGCCGCACCTCAAAAAGGATATTATAGCATTGGAAAAAGTTCAGAAAAGGGCAACTGGAATGATTAAAGGGCTGGAACACCTTCCCTATGAAGAAAGGTTGAAACGCTTAGGACTCTTTAGCTTGGAGAAACGTCGACTGAGGGGTGACATGATAGAGGTTTACAAGATAATGCATGGGATGGAGAAAGTAGAGAAAGAAGTACTTTTCTCCCTTTCTCACAATACAAGAACTCGTGGGCATTCGATGAAATTGCTGAGCAGACAGGTTAAAACGGATAAAAGGAAGTACTTCTTCACCCAAAGGGTGATTAACATGTGGAATTCACTGCCACAGGAGGTGGTGGCGGCCACAAGTATGGCCACCTTCAAGAGGGGGTTAGATAAAAATATGGAGCAGAGGTCCATCAGTGGCTATTAGCCACAGTGTGTGTGTGTGTGTATGTATGTATATATGTATATATATATATATATATATATATATATATATATATATATATATATATATATATATATATATATATATATATATATATATATTTGGCCGCTGTGTGACACAGAATGTTGGACTGGATGGGCCTTTGGCCTGATCTAACATGGCTTCTCTTATGTTCTTAGAGTTTTCAAGGTATGAGATGATCAGAAATAGCTTACCATTGCTGCCTTCTGCACAATATTAACCAGGGTTAGCTGAAGTTTCACTGCCATTGTCTATGATGCATATCCTTTGCCGGAGTCACCTTCCACTACTGCTGCTGCCTAGTTCCTACCCTTCAATGGTTTCTCTGCCTCATCACCATTGGTACTGTCCATTCTTTTCTGCTGATGTAGCCACTGATTCCTGAAGGGGATAGATGCATCTCAGATTGGTGTCTCAGATGTGACCATTCAGCTTAGAGTGACTCTGCTAGGAGTTCAGCCTCTTGACAGTGTCTAAACTCATAATGGGTACTTTTATTCACGGTCATCCGACCAGCTTAATACAAACAGAAACAAAATCATAAAAACAAACCCATCACCTCTTACACAAAGTTCCTCACGCCAACTATTTCACATATTGTTAAAACTCATAGCCAAGATTTACGTTCTCAATTTCCCTCCTTTCCAACTGAGCAACATAACAGAAACGGGCAATCTTAGTTGAAACATCAGAGTGAGTGTCAGACAGGAGGAAGGCAATCTGCTCATCCTCCGGCCTGCCCGCCAAGGACCCGAGAATTGGAGAGATTAATCTTGCCCTCAAGTCATTGTAAATTGGGCACCGTCTAAACTCATAATGGGATTGTTCTCAGTTTTTTGCTGACACAGGCCTTTTCAACACTTGGAAATCCACCTGGGTTTGACACATTCATTTACCTTGCAGGAAAACCCTGAGCAAAACAGCATCCATATGTCTATATATCCTGGGACAATTGTGGGGTGAAACTGGGATGAACTCATTGTAATATGGAAGTTTTTAAAAAGAAGTTAAAAACAAGATTAAAAAAAACCAAGATAAAAAAGTTTAGTGCGGGAAAAACAGCAGTGAACTCGAGTGTAGTGTGGAATGTCAGTTTGAGAAGAGGGCTGAACCAGGATTAATGTCTAGTGTGGAAAGGACCACAGATAAACTTCCTCACCACGTTATAGTGTGCATCCAAGAGGGGGAATAAGTTGATAGCTCAAATTTAACTAAATAACCTACATTTGTTTTGAGAATTGTGTGATTTGAAAAACAGCACATTTATTTTACAGGTGATAAAAATTTTCTGCTGCCCTTTCTAGCTTTCATTGAGTAGCTTCTTCATGGATGATTGTTTGTTTAGAAGTATGTGTAATTGAAATCAGCAGGATTTATTCTCTATGTGCATGGATTTGCACTTATTAAAAAGATTGCTGTCAGTCATCACTTCTTAACACTTTACATTTTCTCAGCTATTTCACATTTTCTAGGCTATTTCACATTTTCTCAGCTATTTCACAGTCTATAGATTATTTGAGCTATATGACTCAGCAGTTAATTGAACCATAACTATTAAAATTCTTTTAAATAAAATGAATGTTTATTTTCTGTAACATAAAATATCAGTTTTCTTCTCTGAATTTGTTGCCACTGTGACTACCCTTAGATGCACAGCTCTTACTTTAATAAGGAGATGTATCTGTATTATATCACCACCTTTTGATTTCAGCATACAACTCTTTGTGATAACATTAACATCCACACTGTTCTTATGTGTTGCCTGAGTTCTGGGAAAAAATATCTGCTTCAAATCAGACCACTAATATTTGCAAGTTATATAACACAACATTTAATTGCTTAGTTCTAATAGAAAACAAATTAATATTATTTAAAATATTTGTGTATGTTGGCCTTATATATTAAAATTGGATTTTCATTAAGGAATAGAAAGAGGGATGGTGTCAAGCATGGGAGTTTCAAGTAACCAAGCAGTGGTTGAATACAAAGTCTCAGTTTATTGATAATCCATTGTTGCTTCAAGGTGGAACACCTTGAAAGTGATACAGATTTGACCATAGTATGGGGTTTTAACGATTACGTCAAAGAGCATAAGGAGGACAGCCTAAAGACATAACAAGGATGTGTGAACTATTGTAACTATGCAAACTACTATCTTCCGGTTGAAACTTCCCTCGGTCCCTTGCATTCTTGTTACCGTTGATAAGCAATGAATGGGAACTGTTCAAGGGAGGCACCTCTTTCCCCTCTATCATCAAAGTTACTGCATTCCTACATTTGCTACTCAAAGGTGGGAAAAGGGAAAGGGAGGTGAGAAAGTAAAGTGGGTTCTTAGCTTTGATATGAAGCTATGGGAAAGGAAAGAGCGACCAAAGGAAAAGCAATCAGAATTCAATACTGTATAAAAATAACATGCTTGACAGATGGGCCTTGGAGAATAAAAAATGGAGCATGTGGACCATGGCTAAATAGGAATGTGGTTCATGGCAGAGAATAGAATATGCCTTCTGTTCAGGGCTTTTTTTGTAGCAGGAACTCCTTTGCATACAAGACCACACACCTCTGATGTAGCCAATCCTCCAAGAGCTTACAGGAGGATTAGCTACATCAGGGGGTGTGGCCTAATATGCAAAGTAGTTCCTACTACAAAAAAGTCCTGCTTCTGTTGAATTTTTAAACTTCTACCAGATGTTGTTTTCTAATCAGTGTGGACATGATTGAGCCAAAGTTGAGCACTTTTAATTTACATAAGAGATAATAAAGCACAAACTTATTTATCCACTGAAATCAGGATTTTATACAGTTAGATTTGAGTCCAGTAGACCCTTAGAGACTAACAAGAGTTTCAGAGTGTAAATATTCAAGAGTCAAAGCTCCCTTCACCAGACACAGTTGTGTAGAAACAGAGATCTGAGTCCTTGTATCCTAGTCAGAAGGTGGGAGGGGTGTTGAAAAGAATGCTTGTAACCAGGCCTCGGATTCAGTGGGAGCTCATGGGAGCGCAGCTCCTGCACCTTTTTGAGAGTTCCACTTCCTCCTTCTGAGAGTTCCACCTCCTTGTCCATTGAATAGTAGGTGCAGCTGCATAACAATCCCTGGATGAGCTACACCACCTATTTTTCTACAAAATGACGGTGCTTGTAACAGATGTGAAGGTACAATGTATATTGTAAACAGCTTGGTAAGAGCAGAGGGGAAATGCCTGGAGGTAGAAAATTAGCATCTGTAGTGAGATAAAAATCCCATGTCTCCCAAAGCAGTGAACCCAGATACTTCATCATTAATACATTTAAAACAAAAACTGCCCCAGATTAGAGCTGCTAACCCTGCAACAGCAAATGCTGGGAGCATTTTTGGCAGGTGCTTGGAGAGAGCGGAGTTTTAGGGGAATGTGATATCACTTCCCTTTACCTTGCAGGAAAACCCAGGGCAAAACAACAATCATGTATCCCAAGACAATTGTGGGGTGAAACTATGTTATGAGGAAATAATAAAAAAGCCAGCTAAAAATGGGTGAACTCCAGTTTAATGTGGAAATAAAAAAATCTGAAATAAAAACGGGTACACTTGAGCGTAGCACAGAATGTCTGTTCGGGGACAGGGTTGAACCAGGATTAATGTCTAGTGTGCAAAGAACCGCAGACAAATTCCCTCACCACATTACAGCGTGCTTCCAAGAGGGGAAATAAGATGATAGCTCAAATTTAACAAAATAACCTAGATTTATTTTGAGAACTGTGTGTTTTGGAAAAGAGCACATTTATGTTACAGGTTTTTCTGCTGCCTTTTCTAACTTTCATTGAATGCTTCATGGGTCCCTCACAAACCTCTATGGTTTCTAATTGTTGTTGTTGTTTTGATAGAAGCTGAATTAGAGCAAGGTGAGGCACTTGAGTTTTGAGCTTCTGGGCAAAGTAACATTTCAATTGGCTTGTGTGTTTATGTTCTCTCTGTGTATGTCAATAGAAACACTTCAAAACCTCCAAAATGGTTTTGCTTCATGTGCAAGGGATGGATGCGGACCACACAGGTCAAAACATTGCCACCAATATAAAGTAGTCTGAAGGAGTGGGTGGGTGGTGAGAACATTGTCCTTGGCTACATGATCACGGACATTGTCACCAACACGCTGGCAGTGGCAGTGGTGAAGGGTGTGCATCTCAAAGGCATGGTCTGTGTGGCAAAAACACTTGGGGAATAATATCCAGGCCACCTGAGATGCTGCCTCCCTCAAGATGCAGTCCTTGCTGGAGACTTGCTGGTGCCTGGCCACCCACTTCTCATGCAGTATCAAATCTTCCCATCTGCTGCATGAGAGGCGTGAGGATGAGAAACTCCGCATATGCCATGATTGCACATTTGGTGAAGCAGAAGAGCATGGCACAGGCTCTCATTTCCTCTGTGGCCATCCTGCACAGGAAAGAAGAGCTCAGCTTCAGCTCCATTGACTGGCTGACCATCTTCCATATGGTGCTTGTCCTCAAGTCCTTCCAGGACACCACCCACATACTATGCAGCCTTGGGCAAGTCATCCCCCCTGATTTAAGGGCTGGAATGGTCTCTGGCCTCTGCACTGGAGCTGGGCCCTGAGGGGCTGGCTGTTCTCCCATGGGTCAGGACCCCTTGGCATAGAGGTCACAGGTGAGCATCACCACCAGGCTGTGTTCTCTTTGAATGAAAGGGGAGTATAAGCCGGCATTTATCTGTGACTCATGGATAAAAGGAAGCATTACTTTCCTGAATGCAGAGCTCAGGCAATGGAAATGTAACTGTGGAGGCTATAGGCCAGCAGATGTGACCAGAGGGAACAGTGGGTGGAAGAGACAGGGGCAGAGGAGCCTTAGTCCAGCACCTCTACCTCAAAGAGCCCAACCACGGAGAAGCCCCACTACTGCTTGTCACTGGTGAACTGGGAGGTCAGCAGTGGCAGGAATGCCAGGCATGCAATGACAGAGGAAGAAGAAGAAGAAGATATTGGATTTATATCCCGCCCTCCACTCCGAAGAGTCTCAGAGCGGCTCACAATCTCCTTTCCCTTCCTCCCCCACAACAAACACCCTGTGAGGTGGGTGGGGCTGGAGAGGGCTCTCACAGCAGCTGCCCTTTCAAGGACAACCCCTGCCAGAGCTATGGCTGACCCAAGGCCATTCCAGCAGGTGCAAGTGGAGGAGTGGGGAATCAAACCCGGTTCTCCCAGATAAGAGTCCGCACACTTAACCACTACACCAAACTGGCTCTCCAGAGAGTTTGGCAGAGGTGATAGTGAGGGAGTATCTTGCCAATCCCCCGAGTCCACCTAATACCCAAACCCCAGCAGGGGAGAGCAGTTCACAATCAGGAGGGTATAAGATGTGGGTCTTCAGCTCCACATCCAAACCCTCAAGACTGATGAAGTTGGTGTGGGCATTCACACTGTATTGCCTCTGTCTGAATATTCTGTTTCTGATCAAACATTTCCCAGGATTCGGTAATGGGATGGTAGACACAGATGGAGTAGTTCCACTGGATGTGAGGGCGATCTGGCTGCGACATCTGTCACTCCATTGATCGCCAGGGTTGATTCAGCTCATCTGGCTGGCTATGTGGGTGTCCCCTGCCTCCCTCACCGCTCCATGTGCGTCCCTCCCGAAGCTGTGCGCTTGGCGGAAGAGGATGGCCATCCCAGATAGAAGGAGGAGTGGTTCCATTAACTGGCCCAGGAAGCTGATTTGAGGCTCAGTGTGTGTTTCGAAAATTGAAAAACTATGAGAAGAAAGGTCACATTTAGATGTACAACTGTCTTCAAACAACCTTTTTTTTTAGAATTGTGTTATGCTTGTAAATATTAAACTGTATGTGTGTGTTGCATGCCATCAAGTCACTTCCAACGTATGGTGACCCTGAGTTAATGACATCCCAAGCATTCTATCATTATCAGCCTTGCTCAGATCTTGTAAACTGAAGTGTATGGCTTTCTTTTTTGAGTCAATCCATCTTAAGTTGGGTCTTTTCATACTGCTCACTTTTTCCAAGTATTAATGTCATTTTCATGTCTTCTCATGATGTGACCAAAGCACAATTTTAGTTATTTTATCTTCTAGGGAGAATTCAGGCTTGATTAGATCTAGAACCCACTCATTTGCCTTTGGGACAGTCAATAGTATTAGTAAAACTCTCCTCCAACACCACATTTCAAATAAATTGATTTTCTTCCTATTAGTTTTTTTCATTTTCCAACATTCAGTTATTATAATTAGATCAATTCATTGGACCTGAAGTATTTGAAAGAAGTTTTAAATATTTTGTTAGTGATCAAAGTTCTTAAAATTTCTGACATTAAGTATATTGACTTCAAATTAAGTTCCAGATAAATCAATGGGGCTTTTTTTGTTGAAGTATGTCATTTTTAGAGTGAGGCTTCCATCTAACAGAAACTAGTATCTGTCCGCATAACAACTGTGGGAGTGAGTGTGGGATACTGTCTGAGAGTTTTGGGTTAGTATCTGGAGGATCCAGTTTTGAATCCCCAGTGGTGCCATGGAAACCCTCTAGGTAACCTCAGGCCACTCACACTCTTTTACCTAACCTACACCCGTTTGTTGTGAGGCTAAAATGGAGAAGAGAATGATGTCGGCCACTTTTGGTCCCCATTTGCAAGAAAGGTGGCATATAAATGAATTAAACAGTCCTATATCTGTTTTCTTTTACCTGGTTGTAAAAATGTTACATGATTATGAATCTATCATATTTGCATATCAATAACAAGTTATTTTTGGTGGAACAGCCTATTGTATGTGTTTTAGAGTGAATGTGTTTACAGGCTTGCCATTTCCCCATGATTCCCTCTGCTATTGCAGCTGGCAAGAGAAAAATATTTTTTGAAAAAATTCCCATTGGGTGATAGTTTGATGCTAGTTCTGGGAAGAAGTTGCTTTTACTATAGAGCTTCCAGCAATTCCTAGATATGACATCAATTCCAGGTTTTCCAGTGCCCCCATGTCCCCATCCCCCCAGACTCCAGCTGATTGTTAGCTGCTCTGTTTTACTGCAGATGCTGTCTTAGAAAAGGAATGGCCTACTCTGCTACTGTATTTTTACATCTGCTACTTGTATTTTTACAAGTAATTGGCTTACAGATTGTTTACTTTTTTAAAAAAGTATATAGTCGGAGGCATGACTGCCTAATTAACCATGTCTTTCATTCTTGTTGATCAAAATTTTTGGTCAGTAACTCATTTATTAACAAAACTAACAATTAATTGCAGTTCCAGTATTAGCTGAGCACACTAGCAAAACAAGGAGTAGTACATTTTAAGAAGTATGTTTTTATCAAAGATTTCAGGTTTTCACGGCTGGTAACATCATTAGGGTTTGTAGAATCTTTCGGGCTCAAGTGCCGTGTTCTACTGGAGAAAGTTTTCCTTCCAGATGTTTCGTTCTCAGCTGCGGAGAACATCCTCAGTGGCGTTGCAGCCTGCTCCGGCTGCAACGCCACTGAGGTTGTTCTCCGCAGCTGAGAACGAAATGTCTGGAAGGAAAGCTTTCTCCAGTAGAACACGGCACTTGAGCCCAAAAGATTCTACAAACCCTAAAGTATGTTTTTGTTTTTAATACAGTTACTTGTTTTAATTGTGGTCTCTGCATAAATGCACACTTATTGCCCAGGAACAGGAATTAATGCTAGTGTAACTATACTATGCTTCAGGAATTCATAGTTGGGTGCTTCTTTTAAATGAAAGTTAATATACTTAAGTAACAATAGTTTATAAAAGCAAGTGAACCGAATATTAAAATGAAAGTCATTGTATCAGTGACATTGGGACTTCTTGCTTAGTATTTATATAATGTCTCTGTCAGAACTGGCAGAACGTTAAACAGAGTCCAAACTTGTTACAAAGTATAAGCATTTATTTGAGAACTACAGAGCTGAAGCTACAAGATAACACTGATGCCCAGGCCTGGCATCTAGTTACATTTTATGTGGTCAGTACAGCAGTAATAAAACCATCTTTCACATGGGGTACAGACAAGTGTCTCATTCTCAGGGATCGTTATCAGAAGGGAGGATGCATTCCTGCTGTGAAGGCCTATTCGGCCTGGCTTCAAATGGCCATCTGCAGATGTTGACCAGAGGTTATCTGTTCCCCTCCAAGGATCACAGGGTGTTTGAAATGCAAAGCATTTGGGTGTTAGTTGCAGAGGCAAAGCGTTATGTGCTAGGGGGAGCCGGCAATATGGAGTCAGTGTGGCTCACAGCATACACGAAAGTTACAAGTTCTGACATACTGCCCCCCCTAAGCTCTTCGCCTTGGGCTTGTGCGGGTACAGTAGGTGGAATTTCTTAAGTAGTTGGGGAGCGGCTACATCACTAGCTTTGACCCACTCGTCACAGCTCGGGGGAAAGTACTTCCACCTGATGAGGTAGTACAGTACCCCTCGCCTGACTACTGAGTCCAGGATTTCCTGCACCTCATGGTGGCTCTGGCCCTTCACTCGAGTAGGAGGTGGCTCTGGAGGGCGAGGGTGCCAGGATGTAGCTCCAGGATCTTTTCGAAGAAGGCTGCAATGAAAAACAGGGTGGATCTTACTCAGCAACTTGGGCAATTCCAATTCTACAGTTACTTTGTTAATCACCCTCTTTATTCTGAAAGGCCCCAAGTATTTGTAGGCCAGCTTGCGGCACGCCTGAGGGAGAGGGAGGTTCTTGGTGGATAAAAACACTCGCTCCCCCTCTTTGAATTCCCACTGGGGGGCGTGCTTTTTGTCGAAATGGCGTTTATACTCCTCTTTGGCCTCCTCTAGGTTTTCTTAGATCACCTTCCATCCCTTGCGTATCCCCTCCCACCATTGCTGACATGAGGTTGGCTCGGGGGATCCTGCCGGTAGAGGGAGATGCGGAAAGGGTTTCCCTTCATACCCACTCACTATTTGGAAAGGGGAGGATTTAGTGGAGCTGTGAAGGCTGTTGTTGTAACCATACTCCGCAAAAGCTAACAACTCCACCCAGTTTGTTTGTTGGTAGTTAATAAAACACCGGAGGTATTGTTCCAGAAGCCCGTTCACCCTCTCCGTCTGTCCGTCCGTTTGGGGGTGATAGGCTGGGCTGAGCCCCTGCTCTATTCCGGTGATTTTACAAAACTCCCGCCAGAAGTTGGCAACGAACTGAGGCCCGCGGTCACTAATGACCTTGTCCGGAAATGAGTGTAGGCGGACCACGTGGTTGAAGAATAGTTGCGCTAGTTTCTTGGCGTTGGGCAATTTTTTGCAGGGGATGAAATGCGCCTGTTTGGAGAAGGTGTCTACCACCACTAAGATCACTGTTTTCCCCTGCGAGGGGGGCAGCTCGACTATGAAATCCATCGACACCACTGACCAGGGTCTGGTGGCCATGGGGAGGGGTACTAGGTGGCCGGGTGGTTTCCCCCCCCCTTCGTTTCGCCATGATACATGTCAGGCACAAACTTATGAACTCTGACACGTCTCTTTTCAAGTGGGGCCACAAGAACTGCCGGGTCAGCAGATTTAGAGTCTTCACATAGCTGAAGTGCCCCGCCAAACGGCTGGAGTGACACTGCTCGAGCACTTCCTTTCTCAAACTTTTGGGCACGTAAATTTTCCCTTTGTAGAACCAGAGTCCCCCTCCCCTTTTTCTATTCCTTTGGGCCGTTCCCCTCCCTCCGCTTCCATCTCGGCCACGAAGCGTTCCTTTTCTCTTAATTCGGGGGCCCCCGTTTGCTTCCCGGACCGGGTGGTGACCCTCCCCCCGCTACTGCTGAAGGGGGAATGAGGGAGTCTATCACTTCCTCCCTTTGGCTGTCGTGTTGGGGCATGCGTGTTTGGGCATCAGTGTTATAATGTCAGAACTAGCAGAACGTCAAACAGAGTCCAAACTTGTTACAAAGTATAAGCATTTATTTGAGAACTACAGAGCTGAAGCTACAAGATAACACTGATGCCCAGGCCTGGCATCTAGTTACATTTTATGTGGTCAGGACAGCAGTAATAAAACCATCTTTCACACGGGGTACAGACAAGTGTCTCATTCTCAGGGATCGTTATCAGAAGGGAGGATGCATTCCTGCTGTGAAGGCCTATTTGGCCTGGCTTCAAACGGCCATCTGCAGATGTTGACCAGAGGTTATCTGTTCCCCTCCAAGGATCACAGGGTGTTTGAAATGCAAAACATTTGGGTGTTAGTTGCAGAGGCAAAGCGTTATGTGCTAGGGGGAGCCGGCAATATGGAGTCAGTGTGGCTCACAGCATACATGAAAGTTACAAGTTCTGACAGTCTCTGCTATAATTACGGAGCCCTGTGGTGCAAAGTGGTAAAGCTGCACTTCTGCAGTCTGAACTCTTTGCTCACAACCTGAGTTCGAGTCCGGCAAAAGCTGGATTCAGGTACAACAACAAAATTTTATTTGTATCCCGCCCTCCCCGCTGGAGCAGGCTCAGGGCGGCTCAAGGTTGACTCAGCCTTTCATCCTTCTGAGGTTGGTAAAATGAGTATCCAGCTTGCTGGGGGGAAAGTGTAGATGACTGGGGAAGGCAATGAAAAACCACCCCATAAAAAAGTCTGCCGTGAATATGTCGTGATGTGATGTCACCGCAGAGTTGAAAACGACTGGTGCTTGCACAGGGGACCTTTCCTTTTCCTACTATAATGGGAAATATAAATCATTATATTTAGGTTTTGCTTTTATTGTTGTATTACAATATGATTATATAAACTTATATTTTTGAAGATTATTCAAGAAAAATACTCAAAATATTAGTATTGCACTATGGTGGCGTAACATTTGCTCACTCTGGAACATAGCTTTGTCATTCACATGGGCTATGTTTGGTCTGTTTGATAGTTGTATTATTTATGGGCATGAACTAATTTTTTTTTTACTCTTAATTGGGTTGTTTTAGATGTTCCACCAACTGGGCAGGTATACAGTGTGAAAGACCAGCTCCCAAGAGCAGCAAGTCTGACAATATAAGCACTAGTAAGTTTTTTTTTAAAGCAATAATTTATTTCTGACTAGGAATAAGGCCTTTTGTGAAGAAAAATACAGAAAGAGGCTCTGGGTGAGTGCCTCCCACCCTTGCTGCTTTCCCACCCACCCAAGTGAAGGCATTCACTTCTCCCCACCTCAAGGGGAACTGATCTCTGCCATCTGGAAAGCAGTTTTAATTCTGAGTGATCTCCAGCCTCAACTGGAGATTTGCAACAGTGGTTCTCCAGGAGGAAATGGCTGATTAGGAGGATGGAGTCTCTGGCATTGTACCTGTCTGAGGTCCCACCCCTCCTCAAACCTACCCTCTCCAGGCTCCACCCCTCAAATCTCCAGGAATTTGCCAACCTGTAGTTTGCAACTGTGAAGTCACACTGGCTGTCATAGGGGGCTGCTGCTGCACAGGAGCAAGCAGCCAGACTTAGTTAAGTCATGCCAGTCAGGTGGCAGCAAGTCACTCAGAGGGTGCTGCCAGACCTGGGGTGGCCAACTTCCAGGAGGAATAATTAAATATAGGTAACTGGTACCAGTGTATATGGAAAGAATATCTACAATGAAAATCACCTGTAAACAATAACACCTTCACACTAAATGTATGTATATGTGTTCTTATTTAGTGCAATATAAGACATAGACTACAAAATGAAATAAAGGAACACAAGAAGCTATTCCCTCCCCCAAACAGTCACTTCAATGATTTCTTAAGTCAACAGCCTTTCCACAGTAGATGGCTGTGTCGTTTTGGGTTTAGTCCTTTGCTGTTCCGCTCATGATTTTTTGACTGAGAGAATAAGGAACCGCATCTAAAGAAGTCCTCATGGTTTTGCTTGTCCGGTTCTTCCTCAGCCTCCTCTGCCGACATTTTATGGAGCCACAGTAACTGTTTCAAATACGGATCAACGCATGCTCTAACCTTCTGCTGCTGGCAAAATGGACAAATGCCATTATACAAAAAAGTGATCAATACTCTTTCTATTATTTGTTGCAGGAAGTATTGCGATCATTGTCCCTCTTATTCTCTTGGTGACCCTGATCACTACCTTGGTAATTGGTTTGCTCCTTTGTAAAAGAAAGCGAAGGTAAGGAATTTCTCCTTGGTGTCCTTCAATTCTATCCAAGCAAGAAGGTTGCATATGAGAATAATTCAGTGTAGTAAAGTTCTGTACAGCAGATGCAGCACTTTAGATAAGGGTAACAAGAGAGAGCTAAGTATGGCCAAGACTTCATTTAGTATGCTGTATGGAACAAATCTGAAAAGCTTAACTCCATGGGAATTCCTGATTACTTTTCTCCAGCAGAACGCTTGTGTTTTCTTCCTAGTGAGGTTCCATTTAGACGCATTGGCACAAAGCCCAAAAGAAACCAACCTGTTCTATATTTCATCCTAACTGCATTAAAAACATGTAGGACACTGGCAGCCTTATGTTTGCTGGATCTCTGAGCTGGTGACAGCTCAGCAGAAACCAGTCATCTCATTAACTCTGTGTATGTGATACTGCTTTTAATTCTCCCCTATCCATGCCATCCATCCCATTATTAGGTTGTAATGATAGTACCTAACTTTCATGATGGCCTAAGGTTATACGATTCCTCCTTTGTCTTTCAGTGTGCTCTGTGTGAGAGCAGCTTACACAGCAGGGTTTTTTGTTGTTGTTTTTTTTTGTGTGGGGGGGGGGGAGGAAGCCCTGCATAGGAAATAAAATGATGCCTCGTGAGAATCTCCTCTTGCATCCAAACCCCCCATCAACAGGATGTAGTGTATCATGTCCTTTTCTTTTAATTGCATTTTCCATAAATATATATTCTTTTACGTAAAAGTAATTCTGTAAATTCTTAGACTAAACAATCTCGTAAAAAAAATCCAAGGGAAACATTTGCGGTTAAACATACATAAACTCCTTTGCATATTAGGTCACACACTCTTATGTAGCCAATCTTCCTTGAGTTTACAGTTGACCCTGTACTAAGAGCCCTGTAAGCTCTTGGAGGATTACATCAGAGGTGTGTGGCTTAATATGCAAAGGAGTTCCTGCTACAAAAAAAACCCCTGCATAAACCTATTGGCTTGTCTTGTGCCAAATATTTCTGCTGTTGGAAGGATTTTCTTGCCCTCTCTCCTGCTGAATTCCTTCTCCTGAGGAACAGGAGACCCCTGAAACAGATTAAGTCAAATGTCTGTAGCAGGACAGGAAAATAAATGAAACTTGCCACCCTGCCTGACAGTTGAAATCCTCTGTGGGATCCAACTCATAGAAACTAATTATTTCATTTCATCAGCACTGAAGTACAAATCATTCCTGTTATCTGTGAATGATAAAACACAAGTGTCCATCTTTTTTATGATAGGATATATAGTTACTATTATGTTTCCATTAATTTACTTGTTTATCATCTTTTTGTAAATCAATTTTATAATTTTACCATTTGTATTTCCAAAACCGTATTACTGATGCTTTTGAGGAAGCTATTTAAATTTACAGGACTAATTGGTTAACAGCTCATGATGATATAAGAAGGTTTTCATTTGTTTGTCATCTTAATAGTGATAAGGTGTTTAATAGATATGTTCTAGGAATTACAATAATGACATTAATTTTAAAAGGGCATTGGCACATAATAAAGGTTTATAAAATTATACAAAGCTCTCACAAAATGTTAAACTTAGGAGGCACCTAATAAAATTGATTTGCAGGACAAACAAAAAGAATTTTTTTTTTTACCAAAACAGTGCAAACTTAACTTATGCTTACACTTTCACAGGATCTGAAAGCTTCTGAAACATTAAAAGGGAAAGGGGAAAAATGGAGGCCATTATCAGTGCCTGAATGGAATTTCAATCTTAATTGCTTATTAATCTTTCCTACTATACTGCTAACCTGGACAAAAATAAAAAGGTCCCTACTCTCAAGGAGCAAACAGTCAAAAACAGCCAATGGGAAAACTTGCAGAAGAGAGTAGGGAGAGACAAAGAGGAGAGATTACTATGCGTGAATCTTGATTTCAGTTGAGAATGCATCTCTTTGATTTATAAGTGAATTGCCAGTCCCTAGAAAATTTATTTGGGAAGACTTTTTTTTTAATGTTAACATTCTTAGGATTGCAGATTGTACTTGATAACTGAAAAATAATATTTTAATGTGTATGATCCATACAAGCTGGAATATAGTCAATACTTTTTCTTTTATATATTGTAGGACAAAAACAATCCGAAGACAACCAATAATAAATGGAGGAATCAATGTAGAAATTGGTAACCCATCATACAATATGTATGAGGTGGGTCATAATCACAATGAAAGAGGTCCTTCAGATTTTACATTAAATCCAGATAAGGTAATATTTAATACCTATTTGTCATTTTGATTTAACATTCAAAAATTATGTATTATAAAAATAGTGAAATGCAATTATTGTTATGGCGCTTGATCTGTCACCTCTAGACGCAGTCTAAGGTCTTGTTCTAAATATTAACTACTAAACAGTACTTGATATGTATAGCAGTTCTGGGTCTTTAATATGCATTCATTTCAATGAAAGCATGATGGTACATTGCAAACTTTCTCTAAATTCAGTGCATTCAATAAATACTGTATGTCCAGAGGGTTTTTGAAATCTGTTGTACTTTAATTTAATTAATCTGCAGAAGACCTATAATGAAACTGGCTCTTCTCCCCAGGATACAATGGGCATTCTTGCTCTTCCTTTTCCATCTAAATTCAAGTTTATACTCCTCTCCCTTTCGTCAGACTATTACTGCCTAGAGACCAGTCATCAGGTTTTCAAACAGCTCTTTGAAGATGACATTTACTAGTTACAACACTATTTTTTTTTTCATTTTGACTCTATCCTCTACCACAGGGGTGGCCAACGGTAGCTCTCCAAATGTTTTTTGCCTACAACTCCCATCAGCCCCAGCCAGCATGGCCAATGGCTGGGGGAGATGAAGGTTGTAGGCAAAAAACATCTGGAGAGCTACCTTTGGCCATCCCTGCTCTACCAGACAAATCCTGGATGGGAACAGGCACTACAATTTCCCTTAAAAGGGTCCATCTTGCCCTCCTCCCTCCCTTGCATGCAGGATTTCCCCTTCTGACTTCTGTCTTGCTGAGTGGCCCTTTTCTCTATTTTCTTCTTCTTTGTTTGTCTAAAGGGAGAGAGAGAGAGAGAGAGAGAGAGATGCTGGCCGAGTCCAGGGAACTGAAGCAAAAGACAAAATCTTCTTATATTCTGCTTTTGAAATGGCAATGAGAGGCTTTTGAGAGTTCAAAACAATACATTTTTATTTAACTTGGAGGAGAATCTGGGGTAGGATGTATGAGGCAAACAGATAATAAAATTGAAGTAACTTTGAACACTAGATAATCTGTTGCCAACAACCAAATCTGCTTTTAACAAGGTCTTTAAAACTTTGAGGAGATAGACTTTCTTTTCATTATGGGTTTCTGAGTTCAACTGACATGTAAATTTTAGAAGGCATGAACATACAACCAAGTTTCCCAAATCCATTTTTAGTCATAGATTAGGGATCATTCCTCTATTCTACATGGTATTTCCCTTCTTAACTGGACAAGAATCACTTCTCTTTACTAGAAGCTATTTCCCCTTTTTGACTTGAATAAGGATCCTCCTTAATCCACTCATTCTCTTAGCATCTTTCAGAGTTCACTGTCTTTTCATCAACCGTCAGTCTCCAACTATCATTCCTTAATTAACTCTTTCAACAGAATTTTATTTGAACAGCCCTCACCTCAAAAGTTTTCAGTGTTAGGCATTAACCCTTGACAGTCTATCACAGCCTGTTAGAGGAATTATGTGCCTGAGTGTTCTTTGGAGCTGTCCTACCACACAGGATGGGTTTGCTAAGGGAGCATCCAACAGTTCACGTTGCTACCCGAAAGGAATTCTTTTGGAGGTCAGATTATACAGCATCCAGAGCTGTGTTGGTCTGAAGCAAAAAAAAAAGAGTCCAATGGCTGGTGAATCAAGGCAGATTGGTGCTGCTGTTACTTCTTGATTTGACAGTAGTGTTTGACATGGTCGACCTACTGTCTTGCCAATTTTGCCCAAATTCAATCATGAGTCTCCTTAGGTTGGTTCAAAAGAAGTTTTTAATGATGAAGCTCAAAGCAAACATTAATGGCATGCATTCACAAGACCAGGTCTTGCCAGACTGAAGTGAATTGGCAGACCCCTACCAATTATAGGTTACAAAATACCCCCCCCCCTTTTCCCAAACTCACCAAAAGTCTTTTGAATTAATATAAAGTTCTTTCTCAGGCCTCCATGTTACTTCCTGTCAGGGTCACATTCCACATACTCTTCCCTTTTCAATTGGTTCCTATCAGTGTTACCTATGGAGACTAGATTAGAGCTATCTCCCTGTGCTCCTCTTCCCACTACACAGGCTTGGAACATCCCACTACACAAAAAATACTAAATGTCTAAAGAAATCAATGGGGGTTAATATTCATAGATACAATCATAGTATGGGATTAGTACATTGTGTAGATGTAAATACAACAACATAATGATAGCTCATTAATGATCAAGGATAATAATACCAGCAATACAAACAGCAGCACCATCTTAAGCCATAACTGTCAGGGATGAGTTCCTGACAATTCGAGGGATTGACAATTCGAGGCTCTTCTTCTTTCTTCAGGACCGGAGATAGAGAGTGTTGCTAGGTAAGAGGGTCTCCCAGAGATTCCCACTAGATTATCTCCTCAATGTTATTTAACATCTATAAGCGTCTTCTTGCCCAACTTATCTGGGGATTCAGGCTCGGATGTCATCAATTTGCTGATGACATCCAGCTGTATGTGTTAATTTACAGCTGGTTGGACTCAGCACGAGATTTTAGACCGGTTGTTGAAGGCTGTGGCTGGTTGGTTGCACCAGAGCCAGCTGACGTTAATCCATTGAAGACAGAGATCCTGTACCTGAGCCCTGTGGGTTTGGATATGGGAATGGCTCCTTGCCCTGGGTGGGTTGTCATTAATGCTGACTCCCAAGGTCTGGAGCCTAGGAGTGATACTGGATGCCTCTCTATCGATGGAGGTCCAGATCACGACAGTTGTCAAATCAGTCTTTTCCCATCTTCAGTAGGTTTGCCAACTAGTCCCTCATCTCTCTGCTTGTGATTTAGCTACAGTGATCCATGCAATGGTCACTTCCAGATTAGACTATTGTAACTCGCTCTCTGTCAGCCTACCTTTGTACCTGATCTGGAAGCTGCATCTAGTGCAGGCTGGATGTATTTAAAGTTCTAATCTCTGTTATTCTTTGTGTTGTGACCTGCCCTGAGCCTGTCCGCAGGGTGGGCAGGCTATAATTTTATTCAGTGTGAGCTTTCGTGTGCCAAGCACACACAGACTGACATAAAAGTTCACACTCTGAATAAAACTTCTCTGGTCTTAAAGGTGCCATTGGACTCTGTCTTTGTTAGATGACACGGCAGTTATGGATCTACTTTTAAAAAAAAAAAATGGGGACACAGATGAACCTGAATTTGAAAAGGCTGAACGGATTTCTGATGAAGATATTTTTCAAAGGTTTTTTTGTATTCTTTTTTAATTAAACTTTTAAAAATGATATACAACAAATGCAGTCAAATATTATCAAAATCTTAACCCTTTAAATCCCCCCTCCCCTCAGACAAAAACCTATAATAACACATCTATACCGTTGTCCTAGGATCAGATTTAGCCAGGCGAAGTTCAAGAAGTAGATACAATATTTTTCAAAGCCGAGATGCTGAAATCAACCTCAGGACTTTCTTGCACCCATTGATCTATTGCAAGCCTAGCTTTACATTATAATTCACCAAAGCACTTGGAGATATAGCTACTCTTTTAGTATATCATAAACATTTCCAGTACAGAGCAGTATGATTCAGGTTCAAAGCTGTCTGCATGGTGTCCCCCAAAGTACTGGTGGCTCTGGTAGCAACTCTGAGATTACAGTAAATTCCCCTTTTCTTTACATAATATCCTTATCCCCTGTCATTCCTGGATGCAGGGTCTCAGAGATATGCTCACAGCACTGCTGTGCTTCTGGGCTTTGTTGTAAACAAGGAATAGAGTTGCAGTCCCAGCAAATAGGGAAGCAGAGGGCAGCAAAGGTTTACCACCTTTACCACCACCCACCAAAAAACACAACCACTCACCATGTTTTGAAATAAAATGGCCACACCTTTTACTGGTTACAGCTGTAAGAAGCCTTGGCACAGCACGGACCATAGATTCTGGTATTGACTGACCCAACTGCCAGTTGATACACCCTGCTGGGTTGGGGAGAACTATGGGATGACGGGATGGCAGTTTTCACAAGAACATTTGCCAATAAGTGATCTCCCCTGCTACTTGAACATGAGGGTCACCTGTTGGTATCCCCTGAGTTGAGCATGCTTCTTGAAAGCCCTCACCCCAAGATCCCTTAAGGGGATCCCCATACACCAGGAAAACAGGCATGCAGGCCATTTTTCCTAAAATGGATCTGACCCCATGTGGATACCACTCCAAGATTGTGACAGAAAAATAAAGCAGAAAACACATTAAACAGGAACAGAACCTGCACATTCCCATAACATTCCCATCCTCCCAACAGGACTACTCACGCCCCCCCCCCAAGCCTTCTTGCCCTAGAACATTAACACACAGGGAGAGAGGGGTGGGCAAGCAATCCCACGCAGCCGGGTGAACTGGACAAGTGGAGCAGCATGTTTCTCCCCCTTGTCCCATCATGAGCTCACCCAGGAGGGAGAGGGCCAGGTTTTCTTGCTGTTGCTGCCAATTGGCCTAGCAGCTGCCTGCACAGCCCATTCTGCCTTGCTGAACACAGCTAGCCATGGCTGCCATCACCCCTGCTGGCTCTCCCTGCCCATGCAGGACTGCAAATGGGGACCTGTGGGAAAGTTAGGGCCCCCACCTTTTTGCAGTCAACACAGATGTGAATTTTTGCATGTTAGAGGATGGGGAGTATGTGTGTGTATACATAGAGATCTTCTCCTTTTGCAGGTATCTGGTTCACACCATGTCTAGCATTGATAGCACTTTTAACTAGCATTTGGTTCCAGAGACAGGTCGAGATCTTACTGAGTTCTCTGGCTCAGCTGCTTTAGGTGGTCCATAGTTTCATGTAGGACACCTTCATTTTTTTTATAATTCTGGTGGATTTTAGTATCCATGCTTTCATAGCTTCCTTGACAACCACAGGACTGTCACAGGTGTGTGTGTGTTTTCTGTACCAACCAGGAAACTGATGATCTGGTAAGTGGGAATTTGCAGGTTGGTAGGATGCGAGAGGAACACGGGCAGAAGAAATGGGCAGAGAACTGAAACACTACAGATTACATTTGCTCAGCCACATTATCTTACTCCCCGAAAAAGCTCAAGATGCTCCAAGTACATCCTTTCAAAGCATGACAGCAGCTCATCCAACTTTCTCTGTGCTACAATGCTGTCCAGGCGCCAAATCTCAGTGTCTAGCAGTGCATTTCAAAGAATACACTCCTCAGATTAAGAAGTGCTGAATAGACCTGAGTAGGACTTGCTTTGGATTACTCTGTGGGTGGATTATCCCTTTAACTTGAGACCTCAAACTCATTTGTTATGAACTGACAAAAATACCATTTTGTCAAGGCAGGCCAGATGTGCCACAAAATGTAATGCCACATCCCAGAGATATAAAGGACACAGGCAAACCCCATTAACAATATTACTTTTAGTCAAAATACAAACAAAAGCAATTATTCCTAGCAGAGAAACCAAATGATTTACTGGGGAACCCTAAAAGCCCTAATACATGTATTTAATCATATATAAAATTAGGTTTCTCACCCCATGGTATAGCATAAAAGGGCGGTGGAGGGTATCTTACATTTCCATACATATTAGTTACTTTTAGAAGACAAGTCATCTTCTGTACATGTAAATAAGTTTTTCAGTACCCCACCTCCCCAAATGCCCAGCCTTAGCAGTGGAGCATGGCTGTGATCCATCTCTCTATCTTTGTTTCCTTTCTTTCCCATCCTACCTCTGAGGATCTGAACTCTCCTCTCCACCACTCCATCCCAACAAACAACAACAACCTTTTGAGGTGGGCAAGCTGAGCAACTGGCCCTGGGTGACCCAGATGACAGGGTCCTGGCTCAGAAGGGGGGGGGGTCTGAATCTGACCCTCCCAGATCCTCCTACCCCCAGTTCTCATCCTTCCTGTGTTTCCCACAGAAGCAACAGGCTGAGGGGAAGGCTTGATGCAGACACTGTTTCTGAAACATCCAGAGGGTGTTTTTTTCTTCATCTTCCCACAACACCTTTCTCCTCCTGAGCTGAGAATAGGGGGGGGAGAAGTGAAGTCACTGTCCCCCACCTGCACCGACACTCACTCAGCGTCCTGGCTCTGTGACTGTTCAGATGTGTGGTGGCAACAGCACTGCCCCCCTTTCCCTTCACTCCTCCACTTGGTTCCAAGGCCAGGATATCTTTTCCCCTCAGAGTAGCACACACAAGTCATCCCAATTACCTGCCAATTCATGCAGCAGCTCTCCTCCTACTCTTTCATCCACTAGGCCTGGCCCTTCATTGGCAAATCATCACTCCACACACCAGCTCTCGCCAGCCCCCTCACAGTCTCTATTTGAAAAAGTGTGAAGCCAGTTGGTGCAGAGGTGGCAGTGCCAGCTGCTCAGCTCCATCCCCCCATGTAGTGGCTTTTCCAGTCCTTGCTGGGCTGCAGTTGGAGGAGTCAGGATAGGAGAAAAACACCACACCTCCACTTTCTCTGCCTTTGCTGCCATTTCCCTCCACTATTTTACCTCAGCCAATTATCCCCGCCCCGTAGCCAATTCCTTTCTATTGCTCGAGGGCTTCAACCACACCTCACCACCTGTGCCCAGTCCTCCCCTCCCAAACAGCTCCTGCCTTCCCTCCCTTGTGCCAGTTACTCATAACTAGATAAAATTCCTGGTTCTGTCCCCCAGGCGACATGCTTGACACTCCTGCTTTGGCTAGTGAGAAAGAATCCAATCACAATGAGTAATGTGCAGGAAGGCAATTCATGTAAAGCACCTATGAATGACCCAAGTATCAGGTTTGAGGGCGAAGTTTATTAGCCATTGACATCTCATGTTGATCTGGCAGGAAAGGAGAATCTTTCCAGCACCCTTAGCACTTGTACAATTAACATCTCACTTTAAACTTGGGAAAACATACCTGTTGCAGTTGAGAGCCTCAGCACGCAAGGGAAATTATGTAGTCACATTTCAGTAAATAGGGTTTCAGAAAACAGGAGTAGAAAGGCTTCTGGACTTCAAAGAAAAATAAATTGGGTCAGCTTGACCAATTCAAGATAACAGTTGATTAATTCTGGTATTTTTTTCTGCTATAATCCTGCTTATTGTATCTTCCATCCAGGAGATTTGTACAACTTCTGCCAGGGATTTTACTTTCTCCATTGTGACTTCTGTCTTGGTAAACACTTTGCGAGAGGATGTATGTAAAAGACTGATGCATTTTTGTTGGCCTTATCCCTGTATAAAAGCAGGGTGGTGACTACCACCAGTATCACAGTGGATGTTAGCCTATCAGAATATGGCATATAAGTCATATGTATCTGCTCAGAATTGCAGAAATGTTGTCACCTTGTTGAAATTAAAGTGAATCAAGATGGTTGTAGCTTTTCAGGATTTTTTTTTTCAAGGACAGAGTTTCTCTCTTACCATATCTTCACTTCCTCCTCCCTGGACCTGTTGTAGTAGTGAGGAGAGCAGCAGTTATAAAAGGCAGGGAGAAAAAGAGATCTTCTCCTAGTGTTCTTGCTTACTGGAAAGCAGAACCAGAGAGATAGAGACAAGTTAAGTAGCCTTTCCTGTCATCTATGCTTTTAGCAGCTACTTCCATCAATGCAGTCCTAAAGGGCTGGGAATGAGTGAGTGGGAATGGAAGAGTTCTTACCTGGTTGAATCAAAATCCAGTTACAAGAAGAACTCATATTGAAGTTGAGCATTTAAAATCACAAAGGCTGTGTCCAGACTGGCATTTTGAGCCAGCACATGGATGGGATGCAGGCAGACCAAAAAAGCATGACCAAACATGCGTGTCTGCCTCCTGTCCCACCCCCGCCTTCAACCCATCCGAGAGCCATCCCAGTTGCGCCACGACAAGCTACCACTTTGGAAGTGGTAGCTTTTCACAGTGCAACTGAGATGGCCCTCAGACAGGTTGGGGACGGGAGCGGGATGGGTGGCAGATGTGTGCGTTTGGTCACCCTTTTTTGGTCCACCCACATCCCATCCATGTGCCTGCTCAAGATGCTGGTCTGGACGCAGCCAATAATATTTTTCTGAGTTTAGGAGCTACAGTTTCGACATCGTTGTTATAATTGATTGCATGGAGCTTACAGGTTCTTAAAAAAATCAGCACCATAACATATTTTGATCCACACTCTATGGGGAGAAGCTTTATTGATGACCTTTTGAGGTATCTCCCATTGGATGAAATTTACAATGCAGCAAGATTAACATTGTGCAGAAGTGCATCATTATTTTCTTTTTCAGCTGTTACATATGATTGGAGAGTTCTGCAGATGTTCTGGAATAATAAGGGCTCACTATCCACTCTCACTTAAGAGCCCTGTTCTTTACGATTGTTTATAACCTTCCATATAAGCATGTTACCTGCTGTTTCTTCTCTATATTAGTGTTCTTGTTTCCTTGTTTATGGTTGTTTAGCACTGCAAGACTCAGGGGTGCCTGCTCTTCACAGCCTGGACTTGTGAAAGTTCCAGATAACAAATTTTCAGTGAAAGTTCAGATAACAGGCTCCTCTATATGTATAGAAGGTGCAGTTAAAGGGACATTTGGTCACATTGTTCTTAAGTATGATCATCTGCAAAGTCTGTTAAAGAGAATTCTTTTTCCCACTATGAAGTATTCAATTACAGAAGACAGAAGAATTAACTGGATTACGAATAATTCTAGAAATGTCTTAGTGTCTCTTTGTCAATGAGTAGTGTGCACTCAGGTATGGTCAACAGAAAAATGTACTAATGGGCTCCTTAAGCCATTTGATAAATGGAATATTAATCTGGGTGGTAATCTTTAACAAAAATGCTTCCTGTACTGATGCAATTCTTTATGTAAGAGACACCTAAATCGAAGCTTGTATCTGATTTTTAATAGATGTTCATATTGCAATAACTCAAAGCTGAAGTCAGATATGTGAGTGCCCTTGTGTAATAGCATTTCAAATTGTAGAAAAAAATTGAACTATTTTAAGCACAGAGACTAAAATGCAAAAACAAAAATTCCTTTATTTAAATGCAGGCAAGATATATTGGGGGAGGGACCACAGTCTTCAAGCTTCCCCACACAGCACCGCCAATCTACTTAAACTCTGATCTGAAAGGACCTCTAACAGCAGGGGTGAGAAACTGGAATTCATTTTTCATACTCATTCTCTCATGGTCCCCTAGTGAGGGTTATAAAAGATTATTGACAAAAAGAAAACTAACCTACAAACAGCATTTAGTGAATGATATATTTAAGAATAATTAATGTGACATGTTATAAAATGTATAAATGTAAAATGAAAACACAAAGGAAATATAAACAAAGTAATCCTACTTTATAATAGAACAAATAAATCAAGCCAAATTACAGTTCCATCCTGTTTTGCTCAACAGCAATAGCAACGTAACATGAAAACATGTCTCAAAACATGCAAATAACTTGTCTCTTTTCTATGGCCCTATGAGATTGGTCATATTTTGTTCTGGGGAAACAACCACCACCATTGCTACTGCTTAGATGATGCTCTAAGAAACAAAGCAGAGGAGCCCCACTCCAATCAGTGGCATAATCCTGCATTACTACTAGCTGTAGCACTGATCAGGCACAGAAACAAGTGGAGCAGTGATCTGTTTGATTAGGTGAGGATGCTATTTTGGCACAAACCTGCACTTGTACCTTGCAGGGAAGGTTAAGCTCAGGCAGTTAGTATGCATGCAGAATTAATGGAAGACTTTTTGCCCCAGTGGAATAAGCTGGCAAGTGAACTGAGTTGTGCCTTTATGTAAGTTATAACACATGCCTGACTTGTGCCAGGCTGTTTTTCTGAAACTTAGATGATTGACAAATAAATTGCAATCAGTTGTTCACTTAAATTAATGAAAACTGACCACCCACTATTAGTTAATTTCTACACTTCCATATATATGATACAGGTTATAGAGCACCTATCGCTGCACAATGCAGCAACATACAGGTTTTGGAGAGATTACATCAGTACAAAATTTAGGGGCTTAATGACAACTGAGGTATGCTGTCCAATACCCAAATGAGCATGTCTGCCATTTGTATATGCATAATTCTGTTTTGGATCTTGTCCAAACTATTTAGTGCAGTAAAGCCATTTAATGAGCATAACACATTTCAAATAAAATAGATGGACATAAACAACATTTAAATTAATGGAGATGAAGCACTGCAGTTGGATGTAAATGCTTCTAATTGTTATAATCTATGTCTACACAATATACTAAAAATCTTAATGTTCTTTCAATAGCATTTTATTAATTACATTCATATACAAGGATGCATGTATTCATATATTTCATTTACAGTCATTTTAATGTGGTTTTGGTAGTTGAAAATCATTTCGCTTGCATGTATTGTTGTTCATCAGAGAAACATGAACTAGAGATATTCGTTTTTAGAACCTAATGCAGTGTGTAAAAACCCTGGGAAGATGCATGGGTTTCCTTAGGGTCTATTCTGTGGTTTATCTTATCTGAAGCAATGGAACTCAAAATAATTTCTGAGTATATAGTTGCATGCATCATGCAATATGCATCCTGACCCTCAATATACTTACTCACAAATAAATCTTACTAAAATTATTCTCATAGAAATGTCTCTAAGATTACAGTCATAGCAACAATCTCTTAGTGCATAGTAATCACACTGACTCATAGAAACGACTTAATTTCTTAGGACTTGAGTTACTTAGCCCAAATTTCCTTCAAAAGTATCATACTGGTGATGTAGTGAATTATGTATATTATGGGTGCTTTCACACACAATAGAAACACACTTTCAAATCTCTTTCAATGTACTTTGCAGCTGGGTTTTACTGTGCTTTTCAGTTCTGCCAACCCTAACAGAAATATAAGAACTTTCTACTACTTGCCACCACCAGTGGCTATTACAGATACACCAGTGCATGAACTCCGTGGAGGCAAGGCTCTGGATGCTGGTTATTCAATACTGGCTGAAACTCACATTTTATTCCAGAGGGCTGTCGTCTAATTTTCCATGATACCTTTGTCCCTCCCTGGCTAACGGCCATGGAAAAAAACCTCTCCTACTTTGGCCTGTCAAAACAACACCTTAGTTCTCTCACCTACATTACAGTCAGAGAGTTAGTGAAACAGAGAATCCTGGACATAAGACGATCTCGACAGTTCATGCAAACGGCAAGCCCTCTTAGAACCACTGTGTAGGGTAGTGCCTATGTCCTATCTTTTTCATCTAGAAAACCGTGATTTAAGGAGAACGTTCACCCTTATGAGATGGTATGCTCTCCCTTCAGCAGTTACAGAGGGAAGATTTAACAAAAAACCTCTTGAAAATTGCATGTGTCCCTGTTGCAACGACAGAATTGAAACCTTGATACATCTTACGTACAACTGCAGGGCACATGGCAACTTTTGTGAACTTCTCTCTAAACTAAACTACTATATTTTCAATTAGTCAAAAATACCTCCTAGAAAAGAGGCTTCCTGAGGTAACAGCTAATTTGCCAGGTTTGGCTGGTTAGCCGCAAGGACAAGAAAGCTGCTAGTGAAAAGTGGACAGATGAAGCCTGGTAATAGTTGGATTATATAATAATCATATAATAGGATCTAACAGTTCCATATTTGCATTGTTTTAAGCTCTGTGCTCAGTTTTATTTCTTTATTATTGTATATTTTGTATTTGCATGCATGTACAAGCTGTTTTATTGATTTCGCCAAATTGAACTTGGTTATTTGTATTAGTTTTTTGCTGTGAATAAACAGATGCTATATGAGATATGCCAGTTTTGTCCCTTAGGGAATCAAACCATAGATTTGTATTTCTTTAAAGACTCATCTTCTAATTAAGATCACAAAAAGGGAAAAATATTTATATGTGTAACGATTGTCTAACAGCTTCAGAGCAGAAGAAAAACAAAATGGATACACATAATCCTTTATCTCTAAGTCTAAAATTTACTCCTTTGTGACAGGGAATTTAGAACTAGGGTTAATAACCCTTGAGTTATCTAGTTTCAGTTTCCATCTGTTTATGCCGGCAATTTCTAGAACACATTTTTGAAGCCATTTTTCCTTCCATTACCCCTTTTTTTGTGAGAATTTTTCTCAGGAACTCTGTGGATGCTCTTTGGAATTTCTGATATTCCAGGCCAGTCCCAAATGAAACATGCACACATAAGCAAATCAGCCGCTGCTCCTTCAGCTTGTTGAGGATAAAACCTGGATGTTTTTGCTGGGTCCATTGTTTATGTGACTGTCCTTATGCTACAGTATATAAAAAATCCCAACAACTCCTAATTGGTCTGTTAACTACAAACCATTAACATATCAGTGCCTAACCTCTTCACAAGGCAGGCTGACAGATAATGAAAGAAAATGGTTTTACAGCCTTTGTCCAGCTGGGCCTACTGTTTGTAGATTAGCAAAGTGTAAATTAAACACTTCAATTAGTAAAGTATAAATTAAGCTGAAACTGAAACACTTCACTTCCAAAACTGTAACTTTTACTCATGATGTCTGAGGGGTAAGATGACATCGGAAATCCTCCCTTCTGCTCTTAAAAAAGGTGTCGTTTCTCTTTTTTTCTCTGACCATCCTGCAAGTTTAGAGTTGAATTTGCAGATCAGTTGCATGACCTAACAGAAGTCGAAAGATTTTGACTGGGATTGGGTACACTATCTTTATTTCTGTGTGCTTCTGTGTGTGTACATGTATGCATAGCATCACCTGGCACAACAGTCCCACCAAATGGTAAAGAATGCCTACAGCATTACTATTTGTTTGCCCCTGTATGTTCAAGCCTAATTTAGAAATATATGAAGACACCTTAGATACTAAATGTGTGACTCTAGAACAGGATAGGGTTGTCCGGTCTTGACTGGCTGCCATTGGGTGAACTTCCCTCATACAACACGATAGTGTCACCCAGAAGTGGCATAATTGTGCTGGGCACATCGCACAGGGGCAGTCTAGTATTTTGGTAAAAAAACTCCTGGCACCATAGACTTTTTAACCAAAATGTTAAGTGTTCCCACGTGATATGCCTGGTGTGATTACATCACTTCTGGGTGATGACATCATGGCAGGCATATCGGGTGCTGACGGAGCTCTTTGGGGTGAGGCTTCCCTGATGGCCAATCTTGTGCTGGTGGGTTGGAGGCCCTGAAATTGAGGGAATTCTAGAACAGGATGACGCACACAACATCTTTGTAAAAATTGTCTAGACTTCCCATTTACCTCTGAACACTGGGCAAAGCAAATATAAAATTTTCAGTCTAAAGACCAAAAATTATGGAGATGTCCAGCATCCTATATGTTTTTGTGTTTCTTCCAGTTCTTCAGAACAAGTCTTTACCCCAAAGTCTGCTGAAATAGTGGCTTTGGTCCACCAGGAGACTTCTGCATGTTTCCTTGTGCAAGTGGAAGTGTGTAAAAAAAAAAAAAAACCCTTGCACCTTGCTTATTTAATTAAAGCATAGTGAATTGGGCCTGTTTTTCTTATTTTGCAAGACATCCTGCAAGTAATTTCTGGGCACTATAAGGTATAGAAAGGTGCACAATTTTTGGGCACTATAAGGTATTGCAGAAGATTTTGCAGAAATTGAAATGTTTCCACTTGCACTTTGCCGGATCAAAGCCAATGAATGGAAGGAAAATAAATATTAGTGCTCTTCCACAGATGTTTGTGCAAGAGGTCACATGAGACTTCATTCATTTTTAAATAGGTAGCAGTTTTCATGTTGATGAAAAAGGTTGCACAAGTTTTTTGTAAGGAGATCAAGACAAATAGGTTGTCAGTTCATTTTTCTTGAGCAACATTCTGGGTCAAGATGGGGAAAAAAAGGTTTCTGTTTGTGTGGAAGACCCTTTGTAGATGTGGAAGTTCACCTTTGTATTTAACCCAGCAATATTGAATCATTATTTACATTACTCTGTACTTGAAACAAGTGCTATATGTTTGAAAATAAATTATAACTTGGGACCACTGCATGGTACCTTTATGCCTCACAATATTTCTTCAGTTTAGACCAACACTGAACAATAATCTCTACATGGAGTCTCTTGATTACAGCTATGTAGTCCTTCCATGCTGCCTTTTAAAAATTTTCCATAAATACTAGACTGATATAAAATTATGAATGATGTTGATTGGGAATGTTTTCCTCTCTCTCCCCCACCTCAGTTTTCTAGCAGACTTTATGTACATGCATGTTAAATCATTTCAAAAGCATGTATAATTAAATATGTGACTTACGTTTGCTTGAACGAAAGTAATTAATAAACACATTCTGGTTTGCACTCGTTTATGCATGATTTGTGAAATTATATTTTTTAAATGTTTGTTCTTAAATTAGCCCTAAATGACGTGCCATATTTGTCTCTTTTCAGCAAACAAACTATTCCAATCCAGTGTATGCAAAATTGTACATGGATGGGCAAAATTGTCGAAACTCCTTAGCAAGTGTTGATGAAAGGAAAGAACTCCTTCCAAAGAAAATAGATATTGGAATAAGGGAGACTGTGGCATAATCCATTGTAACCTTTTGTATACTGTATAAATGTATAAAATATAAGGATTACTTTTCTATGTACCAACAGTATTATAATTGTTTGGGCATCAGCATTACCTCTGATTTTTTTTTTTCTGTTTGGTTGGTGGTTTTCTGGGTTTTTGTTTTGCTGATGACCTGACTGACCATTTGTATGGTATTTTTATTGGGGGGGGGGGAGGAATCTGCACTACCCGTACAATTTACAACAATGCTGCTGATATAACACACATTGAATTTGTTAAAAGTTTTTAAAAAATCCTTTGTAGTGTGAATATGAGCAATCTATTTTGTATGAACTCTTTTTTTGTTTGAATTAATTAATGAAGATGATCTCGGCACTTTTCCATATATGGTCCAACAGCTATAGTACAGTGTGTGAATTTGTTTCTGTTTTAAATGGTGGAAGTACGATTGGCTAGTCTGCTCTCTTTGTGCCCCTTAAAAATTCACTTCAGAACCTTCAAGTGACAACACTCTATACTTTCACAAATCACATATACCGTGTTTTTACAGTTTGCTTTAGGATGCCAACAAGCTATGAATACTATAGAGAACATCCAATGGGCTGCATGAACACAGATTATTCAGTTTTGGGGATTCAGTGGCCATCCATGCTATATTAAACATATATACCATATTAAAAAAAAACCCTTTGTATTTAGTAAAGCTGTATAGAATTTAGTAATATACAACTTGCAAAAGGAAAAACCTTAACTGATGTGTGACAAGGCCTATTCTGCAGTCCTGTGAACAATAGCCCACCTGGAGCACAAGAAGGCATTGCCAACACACATTATATATTTATTTACTCAGCTACATGTATTATTTGTGTATGATAAATTCCCCTGTGATGTAAGGAGAACAAAAAGCCATAAGCACACACATTAACAGGCTTCTTAGAAGGAGGAAAAATCGACCTCTTTATGTAGAAATATTAAACCAGGTTACCCAATCAGCATTTTGTATGGAATCATTATTTTAAAACTATTGTGGATTAATTTTAAACCTTCTTGAATAAACCTCAGACCACATTCTCAGCAGTGGAGAGTGTCAAATGTAACAAATTTCCAGCACTTTTTCCTGATATTAGCCTATTTTATGTTATATAGAATAAAAATAAATACAATTTGCCGTTTAAAAATTCTGACAGAAGTATGTAGTGCAATTTCTCTAGGCTGGAAAAAAATGAAATCTTTTATATATAACTTTAAAGGCACAAAGACTTCACACACATGTACAAAAAAAATTGGAGGGTTTTTTTCCCCTCTGCCACATATTACTGATTTTTGCTGTCCTAATATATTAATCAAACAGATTAAATATGTTTGCGGTGGCTCTTTATTCCCTTTGTACAAGCATTGCAAAAATAACAAATGTTTTATACAATTTTTTGTTGTACTCTGTGCATGCATACTACCTATTTCTAAACTTTGCCATGTTGAGGCCTTTATTAAAAAGAATTTGGTGTAATATCAGTGCAGTTTTGCTTGAACGATGTTATTCAGATCATAATTTTTCAGGTTCTTGTTTAACTATTTTTGACTGAACAATATCCTTCATTTGGTTAGTCATTTTGCCTATGTTTCTAAAAATGTAAATGACATGTTACATACTTTATAAATTGTTAACTTTCGCTTACCCAAATGAAATGCTATATGTTTAAACTATTGTGCAGAACACTTCTTAACACATATAAGACAAATAATTAATATTCAAAAATAGAAGATACTAGGGAAAAGTAGAAAAATACATTATGCTAATGAAGAAAAGAAGAAATTGGCAAATCTCTCTCTCTCTTTCTCTCGCCTCAATACAAATCTGAGTTGAATTTTTTAAAAATAATTTCTAAGTAAAAAAATAGAGGCTTATTCTAACTCTGAAACCTTTTAAAATAATGGGACTCCAGTAGGTAAAATGGTTGGCAAATGAAAAGGAGTGTGAGAGGACTGAATCCATCCTCCACTCTTCCTGCCAAACACCTAACATGAAAGATTTCAGTCTTAAATAGTTCTGCCTAACAATCACACAGGGCCAACACTGCCACTTGGAAAACTAGATGATTGCCAAGGCGCTGGGCTTCTGGGGATGCCAAATTGGGCACCCCCCCATGTGACGCGGTGGGGGAAGGAGAAGTTAGGCTTGCCTAGGGTGCCAGACAGTCTAAATCCAGCTCTGCAACCATAGCTGCTGGATTTATCTAGGGAATCACGTGTCCATCATCAGTTTTGTATCCAATTGGCAATACAATTAGGAATACAAAGGCAAGTTTCCGTGTTCTAGCCAGTGTTCCTTCTAAGCTGAGTTAGTGTGAGCTAGCTCACAGATTTTTAGCCTCCAGCTCACACATTTTTGTCTCAGCTCAGGAAGGATGACCCCAGAGCACACTCATTTATGCCAGTAGCTCACAACTTTAATGCCAGTGGCTCACAAAGTAGAATTTTTGGTCACAAGACTCTGCAGCTTAGAGGGAACATCGGTTCTAGCCACAAGCAATTTTAATACAAATCTTCTTTACTTGGGGCTGAACTTAGCTCCTGTAATTCCCTTTTAAAACAGTGTGACAATGCTGCCTTACAGCCCATTCTTAAAGAGGATGAATAGTTCACATTTAAATTCTTTAACCATGCTATCTAGCCCTGATGACCTTAATTGGTAATTCATAAAATAGCTCTAAAATTTAATTTTTATCACTTCCATTTGGCGTAGCTCTCTCATGCTTTTCCTAAAAGGTGGTTTAAATGTACCATATCTTCCTAATAAAGAATGGTACTTTTCTGGAATGTTTCTGTTCATTTTCAGTATTCCTTTCACACTTTTGTCATCTCCCTTTATGGTTTTCTTCTTCTGATGGTATTTGAATAAGTATTTGGTGGTTTATGATTTTAACAGTTTCCTCCTAAAAATCTTTTTAAATTGCTTTGCCACTTGAATTTCATTTCGCAGAGCCCATGTTTGCCCCCCCAAGTCGGAATAACGAGACAGACACAATTAGATTGGTGAAATTATGGGCCACTTTATTAAAAAACATAGCAACGGCAAGGGCAACTGAACTGCGGCCAGGTCAGGGCCAGGGGCCTCCTCAGACCGCTCCCCTGCCTTTTTAAATGGGTGAGAGACCTGGCCCCCAAGCCGGAGCTGTGTGCCACAGCTCCCGCCCAGCAGGCCCAGCAGGGAGGCTCGCACTGGAGGGCCCAGACACCAGACGCGAGTCTCAGCGAAAGGCACCCATCCAACCGAGTCTCCAGGACAGTCTGCATTCACACACCCCAGGCCACACCCAAAGGTTGATCCTGCCAGGCCCCCAACTCCCCAAAAGGGGGAGGCTAACCGGTCCTCCCCAGGCCGCATGGTGCCATAAACCCCGTAAAACCTGCCACTACTAAGGCCAAGTCTCGACTTAGGGCTTAGCACCCACCAAAAGGCCCAAAGCTAACACAAGCCCTTGCCGCAGATCCCTCAGGAAAGGCATATTACCCTTTTCCGAGAGATGCACCCCATCCCCTCTGTAGAGGTCGGGACATTCCTTAGAAACATCCAGATGAGGCAGATAGTGGCCCAAACCACCCTCCAAAACCTTGCAAATCTCCTTATTCGCTCTGTAACATGCCCTCCCCATCCCTGCTGGATTCCAAGCACTGCGCCACACCAGGCGCGGAATCATGGCCGACCAGATCATAATGGTACCAAGCCATCTGTTCCATACGCACTTGAAATCATCTTGGGCTTGCAAGATCAACGCCTTGCCTTTTACCCGCCCAAGATCATTCCCTCCCAGGTGAACAATTAATACCTGTGGAGGAGGGCCCAAACATCCCAGAAATAAAAGGGGGGGGGAGCAAGCCAAGCCACTGAAGACCCCTGTGCCCCCTCCATTCTATCGTAACATGTTTTGCTGAGCCCCAGCTGAGAGCCAAAGCAGTTCTCCAAGATTGATATGCTGCCCAACACATAACTGTGCCCGCAGGTGAGAACTCAGCTCCTCAGGCCAGGAACAACAGCATCTAAAAGGAAAAAACAGACAAGTTATAAAACCCTAACTTAAACTACCCCCCGCTCCTAATAAAAACTACTAGCGGCGCAAAGGGCGAATAGAACTTTGAAAGCCTGAGACCGCCAACGGCCAAGGCTAAATGGATGAAGTAGGATAACCCAGGGCAGCAGCCGTAGAGGCCATGCCGATTCTAAAGTTACCCCCTGAAAACTTAATCTCCCTACCTGAAACTAAAACTTTCCTCAAGAGGACCCACCCTCATTGGGCTGGGGCCTTTCCCCAGATTGAGAAGGCTCCCCCCCCCGATCCTTTCTGACCCTTGCGCGGTCGGACTCTCGGGCAGTCGTTGAAAGAATGTGTGCCAGTGCACAGAGGGCATTCGTGCTTGAACTGGCAAGCTTTACGACCGCACCCCCCCTGGGACCCAAACTCCCAGCAGAGCAAGCGGGGATGAACCGCCTGCCCCGCAGCACTGCAGTAAGATACTGAAGCACCGGAAGAAGAAGAGGAATCCTTGGATACAAGGTGACCACTGTCAGATCGGTCCCCCAAATTGGGCCGCACAGGTGACATCACCTGCAGCCACAACTGTTGGTGAATCCGATCCCACGGGAGTGAAGGATACAAAGCAACCCTCATCCTGAACTTCTGGTCATATTGGATCCAAGCTGGGCCACTGAACATCGTATACCCCTTGTATATGATGTCCATATATTGAATCAAGGCGGCGGCCCGCCAGGGCTGCACACACGCTATCACACCCGCATATATAAAAACCCCTGGAAGCCAATTGGCCCAGGTCCAATCAACCTTCCTCTTCCTAAGCTTCTCCTTCTCTTTATCATCCAGCTCCTCCTTGTCCTTCTTCTCCAATTCCCTAAATAAAAGGGAGAATACGTCAACATATTCCCTTTTTAAGATTTTTTCCCTCGTGGCAGGCAGCAGGTGATCGCCCAGAGGCAAGGCAACCTCGCCAAAAGGCATAGCACCAAAGGGGACCGCCCTGCAAGGGGATGGTAAACCCCAGCCGCCCGACCAATGCACTGCTGACCCCTACTGCCCCACCCCAGGCCAATTACTAAACGGACAGAACTGACCCTGCGACGCCATCCAATTGCTTTGCTGCAAACCTAAATTTGAAGGAGCCCCTGAACCACTTAACGGATCAGCAGACCCCCAAGGCCACACGGGCCCAGTGTGAGGCAAGGAGCCATCCCCAGACTTACCAATGCTGACCCGGCACCAACCGCATCGGACGACGGGCCCGCACCAACATCCGATTCAACAAGCCCCACAGCTCCTCCAGCAGCCATTGCAGCAGATCTACCCTCTAAAAGAGACAATCGGGTCAATATGTCTGCCTGCAACACCCGCTTAGGAACCCGCCCCTTCTTAGGCAACTGAGAAGGCGGAAACCCTGATGCCCACTCCAATGCTTGCAGTCACTGGAAAATGACTGCGTTCACTTCACCGTCCCCCTCCTCATCAAAAGACGAGGGGGCGGAGGGTGCTTAGGGGGCGGCCTAGGAGCCTTAGGGGCAGGCTGCTTCCCCTTTGCTTTTCCACTACCTTTACGCCCTGACATGCTCGCTAAAGAGCACAGCACAAATCGAAATTAAGGGGAGAATGGGCCGCTGTAAGGCAGCTAATTACTCTAATCCCGAAAAAGAAATGAGTTGCCTAACCCACCAAACCCTTCAAATGTCTTGCCAGAACGACGTGGGTAGAAGGGCCAAGGCCTATCTTCCAAATAGACCTTAAAATGGCCGCAGCCCTACTGCACTTTAAAATGGCCACTGCCACACCACCACCTAAAATGTCTGCCCCAAGAGCTAGGTGTGAGGAAGCAGAAGCGAGCCTAAAATGGCCACCGAGCACCAGAGGGAAGGAAAAACAACAACCACCCCAGTGCCTATAAAAAATGGCCGCCTGTAAAAAAGACAACCACGTCAGCCCTGCTCAGGTGGCCACCCAAAACCACGGGCCACCCAGAACCAATAATCAGCCCCCCACAAAAACACACTGGCAACAGGGGCCCTTATAAAAAAGGGGTGGGAGCCTCCCACCGCTCCACAGACGCTCCACAATTAAAAATATGGCAGAGAAGACTCAGTAGCTCTAAATGACAAGGGGGCTCATAAAACCCAAGGTCAAACAACACCAAACACACTGGCAACAGGGGCCCTTGTGCCAAATCAGGCTTTTTAAAGAGCATATTCTGTTACAAGAAAACAAGGGGGGAGTGCAGAAATGGGAAAAAAATGTTTATCAAAATGTACAGCCACTACAGTTGAGAGCAAGAGCCCTCCCGAACGACAGATCCAGCCACCAGAACACCAAACACGATCCCACGACGCTCCTCGCTTCCAGCCACCGCTGCCGCGATCAGCCGAATGCTCCCGGCTTCCTGGCCTAATCCCCTCTCCCTCCGAGCTAAGAGCGTGCAAGCACGCTCCCTATAAACCAAGCGAGACGAGAGGACTGAAGAGCCGGGAAACAGAGGCTTCAGCACAAGCACTGCTGAAGCCCCGCCTCCCTTCAAACACACCCGAAAGCGCGCTGAGAAGTCCGCTCTCCCTCTGGTGGGGGCAATGCGACGGGCTGCAGGAGGCTCCGTTCTGTTCATTATCATTATTCTCATCATTTGGGTAAAAGTGACACGAAACAAAACCTCTGTAGCTTTATTTATTTATCTATTTATTTATTTATTTATTTATTTATTACTTCCCATTTATATCCCGCCCTCTCCGCAAGCGGCTTACAACATTATAAAAACAATCAATCCAATAAAACATATAAAACCATAATTTGCATATATTAACTTTAAAACCATTCTATAGCGCTATTTCAGTCCAGTATAAGCGGTATTGACTTCTTGACCAAGATCGCCTGCATTCTGTAGGATGTCCGATGGCAGCCTTTTTTCAATCAAAAGCCTGTTTGACTGAACAATTCAGTCTTACAGGCCCTGCGGAACGCAGACAAATCCTGCAGGGCCCTTATAGCTTCTGGGAGGGTGTTCCAAAGTTCTGGTGCTGCCACCGAAAAAGCCCTGGATCTCGTTATACATAGCCTGGCTTCTTTTGGGCCAGGGGCAGACAACAGATTTTTTGTCCCTGATCGCAGTGCTCTCTGGGGGATATATGGGGAAAGGCGGTCCCGTAGATAGGCAGGTCCCTGACCATAGAGGGCTTTAAAAGTTAATACCAACACCTTGAAGTGAACTCGGAACACAACAGGCAACCAGTGCAGCTCTCTCAGCACTGGCTGAATGTGCTCCCGTCGCGGCAGCCCCATTAACAGCCGTGCCGCAGCGTTCTGCACTAGTTGTAGTCTCCGGGTTAGCGTCAAGGGTAGCCCCATGTAGAGAGCATTACAGTGATCTATTCTTGAGGTGACCGTAGCATGGATTACCGTCGCTAAGTCATTGTGCTCCAGGTAAGGAGCCAGCTGCCGCGCTTGCCGAAGATGAAAGAAGGCAGATCTAACAGTGGCTGCCACCTGAGCCTCCATTGTAAGGGAGGACTCAAGAAGCACGCCTAAGCTCTTGACCTTAGGGACCGGTATCAGTGGTACCCCGTCAAGAGCCGGCAGCTGGATCTCTCTCCCCGGACCGCCCCGACCCAGGTAGACAACCTCCATCTTCGTCGGATTCAATTTCAGCCGACTCAGCCTGAGCCAAGAAGCCACGGCTTGTAACGCCAGATCTAGATTTTCCGGGGTACAGTCAGACTGGCCACCCATCAATGGATAGAGCTGGGTGGATCCTGCAACCACACGAGCACCCTATTGAGCTTAGTTTTATTGGACTTATCCTATTCTTGCCCTTTTATGTCATGTATATTTTATTTGAGTTGGGGGTGGTGATTGTAAATATTTTAAAGTTTCCTAAGAAGATTTAGATAAGGGCTGTGAAGCATGGCCTGACAACCAGCAGAAGATCGGGAGGAGGGAAGTACATAAGGGGCAGCATTAATTCTGTGTTTTCCCTGGAAGTGATGTTAGCCCATCAGCCCAATGGTCATTAAAAAAAAAAAAAGCAACAACTGCTGCTCAGAAAATAAAAAGCCAGGAATGAGAAGGGCCCCACCAATGACCTGATAATCTTAGTTTAGATGCTTCTTATTTTAACCTTCCGTATCCTTTTAACGAATTATGGCTCCATGTTTCTCCTGTAATGTCTAGGTCTGCCCTTGATGAAGAAAAAAGATATGAAATAAGCTCAAAGCTTGGGCCTGAACTATGTTTCTTCAGAAATCACATGTGGCCAAAATGGGTTTGCCAGGACATCCAGTCAGGGAGAGATTTTCAGATAAGAATCAAATCTACCAAATCCACTTTTGTTGCTCCCACTCTGATCATTTTCATCCTTCTTTCCAACTGAGCTTTTCATCCTGGAATCCCGTTGGGGTAGAACAGTTTTAAAATGGGGAGAAAAGAGTTGGAAAATGGCACCTTTTGGTGCCTTCTGATTTTCTGCTCCAGAAGACCACCCCACCTGGGTTTGCAATCATTTTGCAAAGAAATGTGTTTATGAACTGTGTTATGTAGTTATATGAGGTATAATTAAAAGTTTGTTTCAATTTTCAATTAATGCCTATGGGTGTATAGCAGCGCCCGCCTCACGGTCTCACTGGATCTCTTTATATCAGTCTCTTCGGGGTATTTTACTTTGTTATATGATGGAAATAGAATTCACTTCATAGGGGACCACAGCAGCTTAGTTAGTTTTTCCCAAAAATATAGGCTCCAGAGAAACTTTAACATAAACCACAGATTTTATTTTAACACAAAGTCTTAAACTGGGGATATGGGAGATATTTACACAGGCTAACACGTTGCTCAGTTGTTTCAGGCTTTGCAATAACTTTTTCTTTCTTAGGTCTCAGGTTTTCAGTTCACAGTTTCCATATAATACACTCTCCACCTCTAGCAGGGTCTGGCCTCTTGGGTATGATGTGCCAAGTCTCACCCGTCGACTGGAGCCACTACTCCTAGCCCTTCTGACTTCTTAGACCCACATCTGTTCCCTCAACCGCCTCTCTAGTTCTTCAGAGATGCATATGGGTGTCTGTGACCATCCAGGTCTTGACTGACTCACACTTGTCACCCACGCAGCCCTCTTGGCTACTTTGGTCGAGCTTGCAGTCAGCTTGTCCTCTCTGGAAGACTTTCCCGCCACTGTCTCAAGCTCCTTCAAAGAATCAGCTGCCCTTTCAGCCTCTGTCAGGCACGAACTGACTCTCTCAGATTCTGTCAGGCTCCCTGCCTCAAACTCTGACAGGCACCAACTCTGTCAGACACCAACTGACTGACTGCCTCAGCAGTTAGCTGTCACTCACACACTTTCCCTCCCTGAAAGTTCCGAGCCCTCTGGCCCCCACCCTCAGGTCACCTGACTCAGGCCCTGTGCGTCTTCAGTTCCTGTTTAACCCATAGCTTACTGTCACAGGGTGCTTCTGAATAAGCTTTTCACTTTGGTCTTGCTGCTAACTAGGAGTGGAGGGAGGGGGTTTGAACCTTTCTCAAACAAATAATCTAATCCATTCTCCCTTGTGGTTGCACCTTTGATGCAATTGTGTTTGCTGACTGCCCAGACTGTTGCCTTATATGACATTGTTTCTGCAAACCTGAGCTCTCTTTGTAGACCTGCTCTTCCAGCACCAAATTAGCTATGTCAAAGGGTTGCTTTGTCTCTGCAGACTAAGATGGGACTCTTGCAGTGCATCATTTTTTATGTGCTGACTCTTCATTTTCCTTCCTCTTTCTTTTAAATGCTGTCTGAAATCTCCATTCCCACCTGGCTTCAGAGAAAGACTTTTCAGATTTCAGGAATGGCTTCTATACTCGTATTTTGGATTATTCAGTTCCTCAATACTATTTGGGGAGCTGAGGTGTTTCCCTTTTCTTCCCTGCTTTTTTTTAATTCTGAAAAAATTCAGATCCATTATTCCCTATGGGGGCTTTTCCTAGGCAACTGGAATGACTGTTTTTCAATTAAATGAACCCACTAGTCATGCACGTGCAGCCTGAATTTCATGCAAATTAGGGGGTCTAATTACATGGTGTGCTGAATGAGGTACAATCCTAGCCATCCTACTTTTTTCCATTGTTCCATATGGGGAGGAAGGCATCCTGTGATGCTTCTGTTTCACAGAATTATAGAATCATAGAGTTGGAAGGGACCTCCAGGGTCATCTAGTCCAACCCCCTGCCCAATGCAGGAAAGTCACAAATACCTCCCCCTAAATTCACAGGATCTTCATTGCTGTCAGATGGCCATCCAGCCTCTGTTTAGAAACCTCCAAGGAAGGAAAGCCCACCACCTCCTGAGGAAGCCTGTTCCACTGAGGAACCGCTCTAACCGTCAGGAAGTTCTTCCGAATGTTGAGCCGAAAACTCTTTTGATTTAATCTGTTGATCTTTTGATTTAATTTCAACCCGTCAGTTCTGGTCCTACCTTCTGGGGCCACAGAAAAAAATTCTACACCCTCCTCTATATGTCAGCCCTTCTTGAAGATGGTGATCCTATCACCTCTCAGCCGCCTCCTCTCCAGGGTAAACATGCCCAGCTCCTTCAACTTTTCTTCATAGGACTTGGTCTCCAGACCCCCCACCATCTTCTTCGCCCTCCTCTGGACCTGTTCCAGTTTGTCTGTATCCTTCTATAAAATGTGGTGCCCAAAACTGAACACAATATTCCAGGTGAGGTCTTACCAGAGCAGAGTAAAGTGATACCAACACTTCATGTGATCTGGACACAATGCTTCTGTTCTTCTTTTTCAAAATACTTCTGTTTCAAAATAGAGGAAGTAAAACCTAGACACAGAATACTTTTGTGATCATGTACTTGCTTCAGAATCAGTCCTAATGCTTGTCACCAAGATATTTAAATTAGATTTTTATTTACATTAGGCAATTGATTTACATTAGGCAAACTGGAGAGCCAGTTTGGTGTAGTGGTTAAGTATGCGGACTCTTATCTGGGAGAACTGGGTTTGATTCCCCACTCCTCCACTTGCAGCTGCTGGAATGGCCTTGGGTCAGCCATAGCTCTGGCAGAGGTTGTCCTTGAAAGGGCAGCTGCTGTGAGAGCCCTCTCAGCCCCACCCACCTCACAGGGTGTCTGTGGTGGGGGAGGAAAGTAAAGGAGATTGTGAGCCGCTCTGAGACTCTTCGGAGTGGAGGGCGGGATATAAATCCAATATCTTCATCTACCTCACAGGGTGTCTGTTGTGGGGGAGGAAGGGAAAGGAGATTGTGAGCCGCTCTGAGACTCTTCGGAGTGGAGGGCAGGATATAAATCCAATATCTTCATCTACCTCACAGGGTGTCTGTTGTGGGGGAGGAAGGGAAAGGAGATTGTGAGCCGCTCTGAGACTCTTCGGAGTGGAGGGCGGGATATAAATCCAATATCTTCATCTACCTCACAGGGTGTCTGTTGTGGGGGAGGAAGGGAAAGGAGATTGTGAGCCGCTCTGAGACTCTTCGGAGTGGAGGGCGGGATATAAATCCAATATCTTCATCAACCTCACAGGGTGTCTGTTGTGGGGGAGGAAAGTAAAGGAGATTGTGAGCCTCTCTGAGACTCTTCGGAATGGAGGGCGGGATATAAATCCAATATCATCTTCTTCATCTTCTTAATAGTCAGTTTGTATCTGTGTCAATCCATCACTATTTTTCACTTTTTATTCTCACCCTATATTTTCTCAAGTATCTTTGACAAACTGGGATATACTAATATATCATGAGCCTGATTATAAAACAAAACAAGCTTACATATTTGTTATTAAATTGGTATTAGCTGATGCAAGCAAAAAGAACCACGAAACTGTAATTTGTTGAACCATCATGAACAAGATCAGAAAACAGTGGTTATAAGGAGGACTTTGCCCATAGACATGAAAAGTCAAGGCATTATAAACATCGTTGGATCCAGGCTAAACTTTCCATACAGCAGAATGGAAGTTTCCTACCTCCTCCCTACCACTGCAGCCCACTGGTCTTTCTGAGGAGATAGCAAGACCCCTCAGGAACAGCCTGCAGGTGAAAGGGGAAATCAATTGAAATTGTTTGTCTGGGCCTAGTGGTATTTTACTGCATTGTTCTGCTATTTCTATTACTAGTTTTGCACTAGGGCTTGTTCTGGGTGGAGAGCCCTTTTGCCCCGGCACTTCTCTCCATTTTTTGCACAAGTTGCTGCGGAGCTGCGAGTTGACGCGCCACTTTTCCACAGCAAGCAGAAACCACTTGTAAGAGGATCTTGCTTGCCATGGGAAAGTAAACCAAAAATGAGAACCACGGTAATGGGTAGCAAAAGAAAGCCTAAGCTTCCATGATTACCAGCTCAAACATAAACAAATTCCAAGAAACTATCAAGGCTAATATAATATATACTGAAAATTGGCAAAAATCAATGCACTGGGAGTTGGCATGCCATGGGAAAGTGGCATGCCAACTCACAGCTCTGCGGCAGCTTGTACAAAAACAGAGAGAAGTGCCGGGGGCAAAAGGGCTCTCCGCCTGGAACAAGCCTAGTGCAAAACCAGTCTGTGTTAAATTGAAAAGTGATAAATACCTAGTAGCTCTCTTTGGCAATCTTTTTATTTCTTCGTTATAAACTTCCAATACATTGATTAAAACAGTATTAAAACTATTTCACCTCCTTCCTTCATAGGACAGTACTTCATAATAATAATAATAATAATAATAATAATAATAATAATAATAATAATAATAATAATAATAATAGAAATGTAAATATGAAGTGCCTTCTTGTGTTCATGATATTCAAAATTCATTTTTTGGCCCCAAGCTGAAACTTTGCAAGTTTTTCTGATCCAAGATGATAAGTAGCATGTTCATTTTAAGCAAGTTCAAGAAAAATTAGTTGTATTTCTTATCCTGTTAGCTTAACTAACAATGGTAACTGCTATAAGGATGGCAATTTCCAGATTGCCCCAAATTTCTATTTTCATTATTCTATGTTACTGATTTTTTTCCCTTGTGTCCAAACAGCTTCATTAACATCCCCCTGCTGTCCTGGTTTCTCCTCATTCCTCCCATGTTCTTTCCTAAACTTGATTTCCCCACACTGCCCCCCCCCCCCCCGAGTAATGAATTCCAAAGATTGCCTCTTGCTTGGAATCTGAACATTTTTTCCACCTTGTGAATTGCCATTCTTTCTTGGTGGTTTATATATCTATATATTTCATGCCAACTTTTCCAGTGATGGAGGGCACAATGATGTTTTTCCTGGCATAACTGAGAAGGTTGCTTCATTTCTTCAATGTGCCATAAAGATCCAACAAGATAAGATACAGTGATGATTATATTTAAATTTTAATTGTATAACTTCTTTCTTTCTTTCTCCTCTCATTCTAACAATGCACTTTGTCTCAGTTTAAAGGCTTGATTGATTGATTGATTGATTGATTGACTGACATATATTTGTATGCCAGCTTTTCAGTATTTCAGTGCTAGAGGGCACCTGCACTGAAACAAATGGTCATTCCCATTGGGAGGCCCAACACTAGCAACCAATCATTAACATTCAGAGCAAGTTTGGTGTAGTGGTTAGGAGTGGTGAACTCTAATCTGGAGAACTGGGTTTTACTCCCCACTCCTCCACATGCAGTCAGCTGGATGACCTTGGGTCAGTCACAGTTCTCTCAGAACTGTTCTCAGGAGCAGTTCTTTCAGAGCTCTCTGAGCCCCACCTACCTCAGAGGGTGTCTGTTGTGGAGAGAAAAAAGGAAGAAGATTCTAAGCCACTCTGAGACTCTGAAGATTGGGTTATAAATCCAACTCTCTTCCTCATTCTCCTCCTTTCATCCACAATCAAGTGCAAATTCTAGCATGTCCATTAACTTGCTTCTAATTTGAGGTGAGGTGAAGGCACAGGAGACACTTTGTGCAACCCATAGTGCATTGTGAAGGAAATGGCAGCCTCTGGCCACAATAGAAGCACACAGAAATGTAGGACCAAACCCAAGACCTCGTGTCTGAAATACGAGGAGTTTGTAGCCCACATCAACCATTTACTAACTTTGAATTGTTGGCAGCCTCAGAGAAGATCACTAGAAAAAAGAAATTATGACTATGAGGATAAAAATGAAGACTACTATATTGGCATAGCCACGGTAGCTGAGGATTGATGGATTGATTAAAACCATAGATGGATCTTTAAGAAAATAAAAAAAATTAGAGATTCTGCATTTGTAAATTTTAGAAAAATGTTCCATGTAATAAATTAAAGAACATACTAAAAAACCCAGAAAAGGCACAATTTTTGAACAGAAAACTCATGGAACAATAGCATAACATTTGTATTAAAATTTCATTGATACAGATGAAAATATATTACTATTATAATATTTAAACTCCTCCCGATGCATGCTTTGTACCAGTGACCTTTTAATACTTATTTTTGTACAACAGAGCTTTGGGTGTACTACACGAAAAATAACAAAATTAAATTGTACAATCAACTTTAAAACTGTCACCTAATTATGTATATAATTCAGTAAAAATCACAGTGCCCAGTATACATTTATTTTGTTACAGTATTTATAACTGCACATTTCCTATTAGTCCAAGGCAGTGTACAATCATGACTACAAAGCTGAGCAATGCAACACATCAAAAACAGCAAAACTGGCCAAACCTGCAACAGCAACAACTGTAGATTGAATGCCCAACAGAATATAGTGCAGGTTTGACTAGGGACAGAATTTGCTCATGGAAAGTTTGAGAACAGCCTTGACAGTCAGTGGTTGGCAACAGGCAGGAAACAGGGGTGTGGACATGAGGGTGCTATCAGCATGATGGCATTAAATCACTTCCAGGGAAAACTTGCAAGCAGCATCATACCGCTTTAGGAATTTCTGGGAACTTTATCATAAAATTTGGAATGCCATTGCTTTGACAGTGATTCCCCCCCACACACACACTAGCTGTTGGAGGGGTTTCTGGTGGGAGGTTTTCCACCATAGTGATTGACCTGGTCACAGTAGCCAAGGTTTTTCTTGGTAGAAAAATCCCAGCAGGAACTCATTTACATATTAGGCCACGTCCCTGACATCACCCGTTCAGTGGGTTCCTTTTCGCATGTTGACAAAGAACAGTACCGTGCCATCAGCTACATTTCATGGATGTGTGTCCTCACACATCCCAATGAAAGACCTGTTTCACCCCCCCCCCCAAAAAAAACAAAGCCAGAGAGAGAGAGCCACATGCAGTAGAGTGGGCAGCAGCAGTTCCAGCTTCTCCCAGGAAGGGGCGCTTGTGGGTGGCTGTGCATCTTTCGCTCTCTTTGCATGCCCGTTGAAGGCTGGAGGTGGCAAAGAGGATGGAGCATTTGGTTCACGGCTACCCAGTACCTTCCCTCTACTGGGGACCTTTCTTTGAGCCAGAGCCCTGGCCAAGCCAGCCAGAACTACATTCTGTGCATTCCTGCTCCAAAAAGCCCTGGATCTGACAGCTGTACTTTTAGACCTTTCAAAAAGCCATTAGGCTTAGTGCCTTGTACAGCACCTCTGGAGGGCTGTTTCTCAACAAAGTATGAAAACTATAAAGAGAAGTAAGAAGAAAACGTTGAAAACAAATACATGTGAAAACAAAGGAATGGAAAATAGCATCTCTGTACATTGCTGTTTCTTCTGTGACTATAATTTAGATATTTCATTCTGTAATACTTTATGGAGAGCACTCTTTTATGCAATTCCCATTCATGGTAAGGATATTTCGTAAACATCTCTACACTTATTGTAGGAGACTTCCTTCAGTATTTATTCGACAATAAAATGGTCATAAGCTATGTGTTATTGAAATGAGAGCATACCTTTTTATACACACCTGCACATAAAATATGGAAATACATTCTAAACCATCTTTACTAAATATTTGAAAAAGATGCTGTTCAATGGATTCTCTAAGACAGGAGGCTGACTCATGACAGCCAATTAATTATAACAATCAGAGGAATTCTAGACAAAGTACCTTCAGTGTTAATATGAAGGCTAATTAAAATTCATGTCCCATAAAAGTCACTTGACTCTCAATTATGATTAACTATGCAAGGTCATTAGAACACAGTGGGAGACTGAGCCAAAATCAGTCCCCTAGTTAGTCAGTGACAGTTCAAAAGTATTGTCATGCTTTGTAAATAACTATTATCGTTTTCGCACACAGCTTACCTCGCAGTCACAATCCTGTTCCCTCTGCAGCGTCTGTCGGATTTCCCACCATCTGCGTCGGAGTTACAGGAAATGCCACGGCTTTTGTGTAGCAAACGTAAACTGGGTTTTAGCGGTTTACGTTTGCTACGCAAAAGCTGCGGCACTTCCTGTAACTTCAGTGCAGATGGTGGGAAATCTGACCAGACACTGCAGAGGGAACAGGATTGCGACTGCGAGGTAAGCTGTGTGCGAAAATGGTCTATATGTGAAATACAAATTACAGTTCAGTGTGAAGGACTGACAGAAACAGTAATTTTCTGGTCTTGAGGCCTATTTTTGTGTGATGGTTCCTGTTTCCAGATCAGAAATTCAGTACTCCATCCTCGATGTTTAAATACTTATTAGAGGTCAAAAGGTCCATAGTTTAAATACTGGAAATCTTGACCTATTTTATACTGCTAATTTTGTAATCACAATTAACTACCATTATTGGCTTTCATTATAAGCTACTGTTATGAAAATGGTAATAGGTTTCTTCTGGGTGCAGTAACCTATCTGTTAGATTTTTGTGCTCTGCTGGAAAGAAAAGACTAATTTCCAAAACAAATGCCTTCCCAAAATAATATGAGACAACAAGGATGATTTTTCCAAATATCTGACAAAGAGGACACATACACATCTTCATTCTATCCAGGTGAATAGGTTAGCCTGAGAGAGAATCATCCAGAAAACGTCATGGCTTGAAAACAAAAGTTCACATATATGATCTGATACCCCTAATATGTGATTTACTCATGATAATAATAAAAAGGCCACCATGGGCAATATGGAGTATGACTCTCTTTTCCCTGTGTCATTGCTGTGATTAAAAAGCCACCACCCCAGGTTACTTTTGATACTCTAATGGGAAAATGTCATATGCCCCTTCTGTTGTTTTTTCCCCCCCTGTTGGGTCTAGAAAGCAACTTTGTTACCCCTAATGAAGTAACATACAGAAAGAGACTTTAATCTTCTTTGTCTCAGCACCACTGTCTGAGTCTACATTACATATGCCAGTGTTTTTTTGCAACTAAATTTCACATCTGGGGATTTTGTCACAGATCTCCAGTCTTATGGTAGCTGGAGCCCAAGTGTGGATTTGAATTAAGGTCCCCGGAGTCTCCTTCCAAAACTCCAACCACTATACTTAATTTACTGCTGGTTATTAATTTATTCAGAACACTTTTAGAACACTTTTCTTTCAAAAAGGAAACCAGAGAGGCTTACAACAAACATTAACAGTACAACAATAAATCTAAACAAATTGCAAATATAGAAAGTCAGAACCAGTTGTGATTGATACCAGCTACTATCAAGCGTTAAATTACTCAGACTCAATAAGGAGGTTGATATATTTGATTCTAATTAAAAGATACCCAAGATCAGCTGGTGGCAGTTCTCGCGTGTCTGTAGGAGACAAAAAGGAGAAGAAACTGCAGGAACAAATGGAGATGCTACATGAGTAGAAGGAGAGATAGTCCTAGGTCCCAGGTCATGAAGGGCCTTAAAGGTAAAAAGTAAAGGTATTCCCCTGTGCAAGCACCAGTCATTTCTAACTCTGGGGTGATGTCACATCACGACGTTTTCACAGCAGACTTTTTTTGGGGGTGGTTTGCCACTGCCTTCCCCAGTCATCTACACTTTCCCCCCAGCAAGCTGAGTACTTATTTTACTGACCTTGGTAAGATGGAAGGATGAGTGAACCTTGAGCCGGCTACCTGAATCCAGCTTCCCCCAGGATCTAACTCAGGTCATCAGCAGAGAGCTTGGACTGCAGTACTGCAGCTTTACCAGTCTGCGCCATGGGACTCCGTAGGCCTTTAAGGTAAGAGCTAGCAAAATGGGAATGATATTTGCAAAGGCATTTCATGCACATAACAAGCTGCTGCAATTGGAACACATGAATTGCCTGAGTTGTTTTCAAGGGCAGCGCTACATAAAGCATGTTACAATATAACCTCATGGGTACCATAGCATGGATCAGCACAGCTATATTAGCTGAGTCCCAAAAAAAGGGAAACAATTGCAGATGAAAAAATGTTCACCATGCTAACATTTTTTTAAAAAAAAAAACAAAACAAAATACCTGGATCAAGCCAACTCTGAAGCTCTTAATCAAATATATCAAAGAAAGACTCCATCTGGAATAGTCAGCACAATCCTCTCTAGGACAACTAGCCTCGTCTCTTGGACAACTAGTCTCTAGGACAACTCAACTTGGCACCTAGCAAGAACTTCTACCCTGAGCCCTGCTGTGCAGAGGAGGGTGGGCTAAAAATTTAAATAAATGTCTGGATACAGTTTCAGTTTGTCTGCATCCATCAGCTCACCATATCAGCCTAGTATAGAAAGGGCTGCTTCTGGAGCTTTCAAGGAAACACATACCTGACTATAATCAGCAGACTGATTACATTTAGTAGTCTCATTCACTAGTCTTAACATTAATACAGAAAAGCATGAGATCCCTATGGGACTTCATAGGCTATATTCCAAGATGCAGATTCACAGTCCCCAGTAACAACATTCTGACCACTATCAGATAAAAAAAAAGACCTGAATAATTCAAGAGTATGCTTCTTGTTCACCATTATTGCTTCTGTGCAAGCACACATGGAGACTGTGCAGTCGCAGGCCAGCCATGGAGAAAGAGCTTCCAAGATTAATATACTCCAGAGCCTTAGAGTGCTCTCCCTCCCCTCCATCTCTAGTAACTCCTTTCCCACACAAATGGTCATGTGACTGAGGCAAGGTAAGCACTCTCCCCTCAGTTGTCTTCTTGCTTGGAGAACACAACTCTTTCTGAACTGCATCTTCTTTCACCTTTTTTGTCACTTTCAGAGTGCCACATTGATCACCAGTAGGCTTCCCAACCCCCCCCCCCCGCCCTGGCAGGGGACCCCCGAATTTGCAGCCTCCTCCCCCACTCTCCAAAAATCCGGAAGCGGGGGGGGGGGGGAGAGAACATGCATGTAGGCATCATGTCGTTGTAGAGCTCCTGCAGGTTTAGAAACCTGCAAACAGTTTTTTAAAATGTGCGCCCCTTTAAAGTTGCACAGGAAACAGGAAGGGCTTCATGGGAAAGGGTCAGTAACAGTTTCCATGGAGAACAGCCCCTCCCTTTTTTTTGCTTTTGTTTTCACAGCAAGCAAAGTTCTGCTGGAAGAAGACCCAGTAAGTATTTGTGTGTGAGAGAGAGGGAGGGGGCAGGGGATTCCCTGGTTTGGAGGGCCTCCCCCCCTTTAGAAAGCCTGGGGGAGGGAGGGAAATGTCTACTGGGCACTCTATTATTCCCTGTGGAGAACGATTCCCATAGGGAATAATAGGGAATTGATCTGTGGGTATTGGGGTCTCTTGGGGGGGGCTATATTTTGAGGTAGAGGCACTAAAGTTTTAGTATAGCATCTATTGCCTCTCCCCAAAATACCCCCCAAGTTTCAAAACAATTGGACCAGGGGGTCCAATTCTATGAACCCCAAAAATGGTGCCCCTATCCTTAATTATTTCCTATGGAAGAAAGGCATTTAAAAAGGTGTGTTGTCCCTTTAAATGTGATGGCCAGCACTCCCTTGGAGTTCAATTATGTTTGTCACACCCTTGTTCCTGGCTCCACCCCCAATGTCTCCTGGCTCCACCCCCAAAGTCTCCTGGCTCCACCCGCAAAGTCCCCAGATTTTTCTTTAATTGGACTTGGCAACCCTAATCACCAGAGCTGGTAGAATGGCTGTATTTTAAAAATGTGAAGACTGGAGCCAGGATAGCCCAAAATGATGATTACAATTTGTGTATGTTGTGCCCCCCACCTAATCATGAAAGCCCATGATAGAGGACCTTCCCTTTGAAGGTCAGCAGCTCTTTTAGACCAGACAGATGATGTTTTGGATCACAAAAGAAACAAGCAAAATAACAGCAAAATCCTAAGGGATCACTTGTGCCCCCTCCCACAGCTTTTCAGTCTGCCAGGACATACCACTACCCTGAATACAGGTATAGCACCCCTCCAAGCCTCACACCAATCTTACAGGCCTTTGCATTCTCAGCAGGCCCAGAACAAAAGGCAATCCAAACAAAGGGATAAACAATACATTTCTCTCACTCCCCAAGGAACCAGCCCCCTAGACATTCAGCAATGTCTTGACTAGCACAGGAAATATTATTTTTGAACTAGTTATCTAAGTTGTTGATACATGGCTTAACAGTTACAAATGACTTTTGGTTATTGTCCATAATAAAACAGGTATGTCTTAGAGTTTAGATTTCTGCCTCATCACCCTACAGAGTCTTCTCTGGGTCCTTTCATGTCCCTTTCACAGGAGCTTCCTCCAGGCTCAAAAGGGGAAGAGTTCTTCTCAGTATTTTGCAATTAATAAAAAGATGGAAGGAAAAGACAGATTGGAATGCATTTCTCTGGTATAACAATTGTTCCACTTTAAAGAAGAGGATGCTGTAATGTCTCCTCTATGCTTGAGAGGAGACAGATTGAGGTTAATGGTCTCAGTTAATGGGTCTCAGCATTTCATAATTAAAAAGGGTACATCTGCCCAGAGCTTTTTTGTAGCAGGAACTCCTTTGCATATTAGACCACACACACCCCGATGTAGCCCATCCTCCTGGAGCTTACAGTAGACCCTGTAATAGGCTTCCCAATCCCCTGGTCCCAGCAGGGAACCCTTGGTTTTCCAGGTTCCACCCTGCCACCATCCAGCTAGCCCACTGGGGAAAGCTCCACTCCCACAGCCACCATTTCCCACAGGTTTAGAAGCCTGCAAACACATCACATTTTAAAATGTGTGTTTGTGCCTTTTAATCTGAGCAGGAAGTGAAAGCTGCATCAGGAGGGGCCAGCAGCAGACCCAAGTGTGTGTGTGAGAGAGAGCGTAAGAGCTCAGTCCCTCTGCTTGCTTTAGTATCAAAAGTCTTTGTTCCAGAGCCAGTAAGTGTGTGTATGTGAGAGAGAGAGCGTGCGAGGGTACAGTCTCTATGCTTGTTTTGCATTGTTCCAGACATTTTTGTATAGGAACCTGTTTATGGGATGGAGGAAAACTCCACCTCTCTCTCTTTTCCTTTGCTTGTGTTAGTTTGAAGAAGTTGGCTGGAAATATAGCAGCGCCTGTGTATAAAATCCCAGTGAGATCAAAATAGTGTGTGCTTGCAAACTCTGTTTATTTTTGCTGCTATGTTAGTGTGTGTTCAGTTTCATTTACTGGAATTGCTGGGGGGACAAGGAAATGAAGACTATTCAGGGAAATTGCACTGCTGTATTTTTATTTTATTTCAGGGAATGTGAAAGTCTCCTGGCTCCACCCTCCACGTCTCTAGGTATTTTCTGAACTGGACTTGGCAACCCTACCCTGTAAGAAGAGCCCTGTAAGCTCTTGGAGGATTGGCTTCATCAGAGGGGTGTAGCCTAATATGCAAAGGAGTTCTTGCTACAAAAAAAGCCCTGCATCTGCCCATCAAACTCCAGTTTTGTTATATTTATTTCCTTCACTATGTTTTCTCCCAGAATTAAACCCAAACAAAGGGTAACCATATAAACAAAGCTTGTTAGTCCTGTCTGGTCCTTGAACCTTTTAAGCATTTTCATTATGGTGTATGCTAATTTACTGCTCACCTGTATGTATGGACTGGTTACTTCCATTTCATTGTATCTGAAGAAGTGTGCCTGCAAAGGAAAGCTTAGACCTTGAATAAAACTTCGTTGATCTTAAAGGTGCCACTGAATTCGAACTTTGTTCTGCTGCTTCAAACTAATATAGCTCAATACCTCACAAAGATAAAAACTGATCTATAATTGGCCATGACTTATTTAGCTAGAGAGGGTGCCCTGAATGAAAAAAAAAAAAGACTACAGCTTCTTTCCAAGACTCTGGGAAGTCCTCTTGTGATAAGAATCCATTGATCTTCATCAGTGGATCCCTCAACTTATTCTTACAAGATTTTAACAACTCCGAAGGGCAAGTTTCAGTAGTAGGCCTGGTGGTCTCCATGACAGTGAGGGTCCTGTGTGCCCCACTCAGGGACACAGAGCAAGAACTAACCGTTAAAAGAAAGATCCGATGATGATCAGACACCTCTACAACATGATCCAGGGCTTTTTTTGAGCAGGAACGCACAGGAACACAGTTTCAGCTAGCTCGGTGACAGGGGGTGTGGCCTAATATGCAAATGAGTTCCTGTTGGGCTTTTTCTACAGAAAAGCTTTGGGTGAAACATTGGTGATGTCAGAGGGTGTGGCCTAATATGCAAATGAGTTTCTGCTGGGCTTTTTCTACAAAAAAAGTCGTGACATGATCTATTATCAAACTGACATCCTGGTCAAAATGGGTTTAAGACATCTGAGCGCATGCAAACTCAATATGGTTACATGGGAAAATTTCAGAATTTTGGTTGCATGTGTGAACAAAATCTCCTATTCACATACTTACCATCTATTTCAGGAGTGTCAAACATGCAGCCAGGGTGCTGAATTAGGCCTCCAGAGGGCTCCTATCAGTCCCCCAAGCAACTGACTGTTGTCTGCTTCTTTCTTTCTTTGCCAGGCTTGCTCAATCGCACAGGAGCTACAGAATAAAGCCTCTATTTTCTCCATTGACTGAGGCTCTTCCCTTGGGGAGGAGGGGGGAAGGGATAATATCTCTCAATCACACAGCAGAGGTACTGAGCCAATCCTCTCTTCTTTCTATTGGCTGAGGCTCCTCCCCCTTTTGGTCCCCTGGGGAAGGAAGGAAAGAGCTAGAGCTTCCTTTGCCCAGTTCCTTGGATCACACAGAAGAGATACAATGAAAGCACCTTTAAGTAGGGGTCGTTTGGTAGAAAAATCCTAGCCAAAAACAACCCAATGCAAGAAAGGAGAGCCCTGGGTGAGTCTGGGGCTCTCCTGGATCACTCCCCCTAGTCAAAAGGCCAGCAAGCCACCCCACTGCCCAAAATCACATAAGAAGTGGAGAAATGGTGGCATGGGCTTCTCCAGGAGTTAATGAGTGCTGCTGGGGACATGGCAAAGCCCCTGATGGCTGGGTGGCTGCCCGCTGTCCTAATCCAGGAATCGTTATGCAGCTTTAGATACTATTCAATGGACAAGGTAGGTGGGGAGGAAGAGGGGGAACCCTCAGAAAGGTTCAGGAGCTGCATTCCTGTGAGCTCCTGCTGAATCTGAGGTCTGCCTTTAAGACCAACCAGTGGTAAGCTTATATCACTGCCACCTGGCATTACATTTTATGACAAGGTGTCATTTATGTCAGATCTGGCCCACATAACATATGAGTTCAACACCCCTGATTATTTTAATTAAATGAGACTGCAGGACTTTCTGATGAAAAATGTCCTTGTTTTACTTCTTTAGTTTGACTGTTATATCCATTGTTTGTGTGGCTCAACAATTTTTAAATTATATTTTCCATACCACAATGATAAAAGCAATAGTCAAGGTGATTTATGTGTCCTGCAGAACAATCCTCTGGCCCAGCCTAAAATGACCCCAACTGAGCCTGTACCTGAACTGCTATGGGGCACTGGGATTCAGCAGCAAGTCAAAAAACAACACAATTGTTACAAATAGTGTTAAAGGCAGACTTGCAAACGCATATTAGGTAATGACAATGTATCTACACAGCATGAGACTGCATTCCTTGAAAATTCAGCTAACTTTATCTCAGAACAGGAAAAAAAAATCTATATTGCTGCTCTTTGACACCTTACTCAAGTTTGTGAGATTTTACTGTCATTGGGTTTCCTATTTTGAACTCTGCAACAGAATCCACAATGCTAACCTAAGGCCAGTTTACCCCCAAGATATCATCACCATGCTGAGAATCAGCTAGGAAAATTACTCTTTAAAATCTAGTGCTTCTGTCACTCTACCAAATTCTGAATTAATACATGTCAGTGTAATAAGCATGCATATCTTTGCAAAGTTGAATGAGGACCTCTTTAATTAACTGCAGTCTATGCAGCACTCAATGCAGTTAATGAAATCATTAGCAATCAGTTTCATTTATTTTCATTTTGGAAAAAATATTTTGAATTGGAATGCTTTTACATTGTCTGATGTGTGTTAGGGGAAGGGAAAATTACAACGCTTAGCATAAAAGATACACGCTTTTGATACATAGTGGCCTATTATCAATGTGAAACTCATTAACAACATTTTAAGATGATATAGTAACAACGCCTGCGACTAAGCCATTTGATGATTTCCATAGAATAAGGACAAAGGGCTACAATGCCCCATTTGTATTTTCCCGAATGAATCACCCCATTAGCAATTTCCTGTTAATAACTCAACATAATAAAATTAAATTTCAGATAAAATTCATACTGTGAGCCACATTCTAAGAGAGAGCTTGGGATTTTCAACTCTACCAGGAGCCTGCTAGTAAAGACATGCATGGCTATTATTATTATTATTATTATTATTATTATTATTATTATTATTATTATTATTATTATTATTATTATTATTATTATTATTATTATTATTATTATTTCTACAACTACTACTACTGCTACTGCTTTTATGCTTGCTAACTTTCTTTAAAAATTTGATTCAGCTTTTTCATGCTCAGGATAAAAAAAATGTGTTCCTATGAGCTCTCCTGCTCTCCTGCTACTGATGCCACCAGTATCCTTTGTTTTTCCAGAAGAAGAAAAAATGATGGTCAGGAACCTGAAAATATAGGGGCAGCACACCCACATGCACAAGAATACAGAGCATCACTGCCCCAGACGAGAGTTCCAACAATATGCTGTGGCTAATAGCCACTGATGGACCTCTGCTCCATATGTTTATCCAATCCTCTCTTGAAGCTGGCTATGCTTATAGCTGCCGCCACCTCATGTGGCAGTGAATTCCACATGTTAATCACCCTTTGGGTGAAGAAGTACTTCCTTTTATCCGTTCTAACCTGTCTGCTCAGCAATTTCATTGAATGCCCACGAGTTCTTGTATTGTGAGAAAGGGAGAAAAGTACTTCTTTCACTACTTTCTCCATCCCATGCATAATCTTGTAAACCTCTATCATGTCACCCCGCAGTTGACGTTTTTCCATGCTAAAGAGCCCCAAGCGTTTCAACCTTTCTTCATAGGGAAAGTGTTCCAAACCTTTAATCATTCTAGTTGCCTTTTTCTGCACTTTTTCCAATGCTATAATATCCTTTTTGAGGTGTGGCGACCAGAATTGTACACAGTATTCCAAATGAAACTGCACCATCAATTTATACTGTGCAACACAGGGATGCACATAAAAAAGGGGAATCAGAAGCAAGTTTGAATAGAGCAAGTTTGGCAAACCCATGCTTTGTCTGCATGAGACTCCCACTCAGGCCTTGCTGCCACCTCCTCCACTACAGCAGAACATATTGATCAGGGTACCAAGACCATGAGTACTGGCTTTGGGGGAATGCAGCTGCTGAGGGGAGGAGAGAAAGCTAGTTAACAAACAATGAATTTGATGCATTCAAAGATACTGGTTCCAAACTCCTCCTCCTCATTATTGTTGTTGTTGTTGTTGTTATTATTATTGAATTGTATTCCAAGTAATCTGTTAGTAAATATATACAAGGGAATGTGTAATATGTTTTTTCCCCTTCAAGATACAAGTTCTAGCACTCATTCTAAATCCTTAGACCAGGCCTGGGAGCCAGATCTGGCCTATCCTCAGCTCTAACCTGTCCCACAAAATTGGTGTGAGGGAGGGAAGGCGGGAAGCTGCTTGGGGGTGTGAGCAGCTGCACATGGTGAGGTGTGTGTGTAGTCAAAGCTGTCAAGAAATAGAAAGGAAATGGCTAAAGGGTGGGGCTAAGAAAAACAGTGTGGGGGAATGGAAGTAAAGGCAGAGAAAGAGTGTTTTTACCCTCTCATTTCCTCTGACTGCAGCTCAGCAAAGATTGGAGAAGCCACTACATGGGGGGATGGAACAGAACAGCCAGCATTGCCACTTCTTCATCAAGCAGATTCACATTTTTTCACATGGTGACCATGAGGAGGGTTGGAGAGAGTGAACACATGGAGCAGCAAGTAGCTGATGGGGGGACAGGGGCAATGGGGAAGGGGGGGAGGAGGGCCATCTTGTGGATTGGGAGGTAACTGGGCTCTTTTGTGGATGCTGTTCTGAAGGAAAAAGATCTACTGGCCTCAGAAGCAAGTGGAGAAGCAAAGGGGAAAAGGACTGCTGATGTCACCACTGCACATCTGGACAGTCACAGAGCAGGGAGGCAAAGTGAATGTTGGGGACGGTGTGAGATGGTGACCTCCCTTCTGCTCCCCACCTGTTCTCAGCCTGTGAGGGAAAAGGGTTGCAAGAGGACAAGAAGCAACACTCTTGGAGGTTTCAGAAACATCAGGCCTTCCCTCAGCCCCACCGCTTTTGTGGAAAATGAAGTAGGAATGAGAATTGGAGGAAGGGGATCTGGAAGAGCCTGGTTCAGACCCCCCCCCCCCCCCACTGCCTGAGTCTCTCATCCGGGTCACCTGGGGCTGGACACTTAGCCTGGCCCACCTGACAGGGTTAGGGGGAAGGTGGAAAGGGGAGTCTTGTGTGCCTCCTCAAGATCCTCAAGGCAGGATGGGGGAAGAGAGGAAACAAAGAATGAGAGATAGATTGTAGCTGTGCTTTGCTACTGAGGCTGGGTGTATGGAGAGGTGCTGAAAAAATGCCTTATTTACTTGCAAGGATGATGACACAGTTTGGTGTAGCCAGTTTGGTGTAGCGATTAAGTGAGCGGACTCTTATCTGGGAGAATCAGGTTTGATTCCCCACTCCTCCACTTGCAGCTGCTGGAATGACCTTGGGTTAGCTGTAGCTATTGCAGGAGTTGTCCTTGAAAGGGCAGCTGCTGTGAGAGCTCTCACCCACCTCACAGGGTGTCTGTTGTGGGGGGAGAAGATATAGGAGATTGTAAGCTGCTCTGAGTCTCTGACTCAGAGAGAAGGGCGGAGTATAAATCTGCAGTCTTCTTCTTTTTCCTAAAAGGTAGATAGATAAATAGTAGCTACTTTGTATGGAAGTGTAAGATAAAAAGGTAAAGGTAGTCCCCTGTGCAAGCACCAGTCATTTTCAACTCTGGGGTGATGTTGCTTTCACAACGTTTTCACCGCAGACTTTTTACAGGGTGGTTTGCCATTGCCTTCCCCAGTCATCTACACTTTCCCCCCTGCAAGCTGGGTACTCATTTTACCAACCTCGGAAGGATGGAAGGCTGAGTCAACCTCTAGTCAGCTACCTGAACTTTGTATGGAAGTGTAAGATATACCCCCTATTTCCCCGGCAGAAAAATGCATACGACTGAATACATTTATTGGGGATTTTCTGGGTTCCCCAGTTAATCAGTTCCTTTCACTGCTAGGAATCAATTGCTTTTGTTTATATTCTGAGTAAAAAAATATATATTGTTAATTGGGTTTCCCTGTGTTCTTTATAAAGTTTATATCTCCAAAATCAGGGATTCCATTTTATGACATACATGGCCTGGTCAGACAAACTAACATTTGTGTCAGAGCCATTCCTTGTAACAAATGAATTTGACATCCCTGAAGACTCAATGACATATATCTGGTATGTCCAACAGATAGATCATGATCTATCAGTAGATTTTGTTGGGGTCAAAGGTAGATCACCAGCCCCACTTGGTCTCATGGTTTGCTGGACAGGTGTTTGGGGTTTTTTGATGATTGTTTGGTGTGGTGGTATTTGATTATTGGTGCCAGTATGATGAATTCTTATTTTTACTTTTAGAACTGCATGTGTGGTTTTGGCATCATCTAGAGGTCTTCAGTTCCTGTTGATCTTTAATACTTTGGGACAGTGACAGTTTTGGACCAGATTCAACCAGTGTTAACTTAGCACCCCAGCAACCCCAGTATAATGAAGATGAGTGTTCCAAAGAAGAGCAAAACCTACCATATGAATGGGAAATGGACTACTTTTTCCTCATGGTGAAAGACAAGTGTTGTTGTCTACTTTGTAATGCCGCTGTATCCTTGCCCAAAAAGGGTAATCTGGAGCATCATTATAAGGCTCCGCATAGCAATAAGTTTGATGCTGATTTTCCACCCAAAAGTGAAATTCATAAACTGAAGCTCAAAGAACTTAAATCTAAATTGGCTGCACAGCAACAGTTGATGGTGAAGCCAAGGTCACATTCGGTCAATGCAACCATGGCATCCTTCAAGGTCAGCAACCTGATCGCAAAGAAATGCAAACCTTTTAATGAAGGAGAATTTGTAAAAGATTGTTTTCTTGAAGCAGCAGACAATCTTTTTGAAGGATTTAAGAATAAGAAAGAGATCATAGCTGCTGTTCAAGATGTACAATTGTCAAGAAACACTGTCGTGCGGCGAATAGAAAAGATGTGTGGAGATACAACTGAGCAATTGTTGGAGGATGTTTTAGTTTTTGTTGCTTTCTCATTCCAACTGGATGGATCTACAGACATAAGAGACATAGCCCAGTTACTAGTTTTTATTCAGATGGTTTTTGAAGACTGCAGTGTTAAAGAAGAACTACTTGGAATTATTTCTTTAAAAGAAAGAACTACCAGTCAGGAAATATTCAGCTCTTTCCATTTTTTTGTGACAAAGTGTAATCTTCCATTGCATAAACTTGTTTCCATCACTACTGATGGAGCAAGAGCAATGACAGGTGAGGTTAACGGTTTCATAGGCCTCTGTAGAAAGCATGACGACTTTCCAGATTTCCTTTCTTAACACTGCATCATTCACCAGCAAGTTTTGGCAAGAAAGAGACTCAATACAAAGACTGTCATGGACATCACTTTCAAAATTGTAAATTACATTTGTGGAAGATCACTTCAAAGACGGCTTTTCAATCTTACTCTTGATGAAGGGGCAGCAGAAATCATTTTGCACACAGATGTAAGGTGGCTAAGTAGGCACACATTTCTGCAAAGATTTCGTGATTTGCTGAATGAAATAAGAAGGTTTTTGAAGGAGAGGGGAGATGACAAAGCAGAGTTGGAAGATAAGGAGTGGTTATGTGATTTGGCATTTCTCGCTGACTTTACAGGCGAACTAAGTGATATAAACATTGAACTACAAGGTAAAAACAAAAGCACTGGTGAGATGATGAGTACAGTTTCATCCTACAAGAGCAAATTTGAGCTATTGATGACTGACCTTGCAAACAACACTTTTGATCATTTTCCTAATACGCAGGACCATATGCGGGACCATCTGGGACAAAATCCAAATTTTGTTTTTCAGAATGAGAAGTATGTGACAGAAATCTGCTCTGTTATTCAGGAATTCAAAAAAAAAATTCTGTGACTTCCAAAGAACTGAAAAAGTTGCAGAGTACTTGTCATACCCATTCAAAGCAGATATGGACATTTAGGAAACTGCAGCTGCTATCAGTTAAAATTACTCATTGAACAAGGCATCTCTTGAAAACGAAATAGTAACCCTTAAAAATGACATTTTTCTCAAGACCTGTGCTGAGCAAGAATAGTTTTGGAAGCTAGTGCCTAGAGACAAATTTCCCAACTTGAGAAGATGCAGTGAAGCTGTACACACCTGTTTCGATTCAACTTATTTGTGTGAATCTGCATTTTTCCATCTGAAAATGACAAAGAGTATACAACGTTCCAACATGACAGATGAACATCTCCAGGATTCCCTGAGACGCAATATTCACCCAACTTCAAAAAGCTGGTGGATGAAATGCAGGCTCAGACGTGTCACTAATTAGCAAGAGCGAAGTTTTAAAGATTGTGCAAGATCAGCCTGGATCAATACTTGACCTACATTTAACACAAATCACTCAATAAAAGTTAAAGAAAGTTATTAAGACAGTTAAAGAAAGTTATAATGATAAAAATTTAAGAAAAACTGTTCGCAGTTCTTTCTGGATCTTTGTCTCTCTGTTTTGTTTTTGCATATTTTGCTTACTAGTAAATGACAGAGGGTGCATTGTAAATGGGAAGGGGTGGTGGTGGAACCCAACTTTGGTGGGTTAAAATCTAATTCGAAACTAATTTGAAACTTAATTTTCATGGTGGTAGATCACCAGCACTTTTGTCCGGAAAAAATAGATCACGACCTGTTCGAAGTTGGACATGCCTGACATATATAAATGTGATAGGGAAGGGGTGTGAGCAAAAGGCCCCCTTCATTTCTACAAATGGACATTGTGATCTCTGGCTCAACGGGCAGGGTGCTGTAAAACCCACAGAACTCTCAAACGTCTGCACTAGGCATAGACTTTGCCTGGCCTATGCCAACTGTTTTCTGGGTTTATGTCATCCAAGCAGCCATCACACAGCTTCAATAACATGGCTACACGAACTCCCAGCAGACATCATGTTTCAGTCCCGGCTACAGAACAGATGAAAAGCGCGCCTGTTCTGAGCTGTCCAGCTTCACGGTTTCAGCATAGCTGCTCCAGTCTCGCTGATCCAGCCTCCTGATGCAAAGGAAGCCATTGCCTGGCTAACAACAGCAGCTGTCACCCTCCTGTCCCTTTGGGGAGCTATAGGAACTAAGCAGGAGAACCACGTACACAGAGTGTACCTCAGACTTTGCATAAACCCATCAAGTTCACTGTAAACTGCATTTTGCCAGCCATCCTAAGCCAGACACTAACACCAGATGTGTTAAAAACAATGGATGTTCCAGAGGAGGAGACCATCACCATTGTGTTTGTTGGGTGACACTTTAAGATAATAATTTGGCTCTATATTGACCCTTTTGGATAACCTTATCTAGGAATGTTAATCCCATCACCCTTGATTACTTTCCAAACATCATCCTGGAGCATCCCACTTTCCACGTCATATCCCATGTGACTTTGCATCACAACCCACATGACCCTGTGTCACAGCCCACCTGACCCCATGTCACAGGTCATCTGACCTGCTCCCCTGAGGGTGCCAGGTAGTCTTTAAAAGGGCAAGCACACCTCTCCTCTGGTGTGCTTTGGACAGTTTCCCTAATCCACTGTCTGAATCCTCCCCTCTAAACCTGATCAGCAGGATACGCCGGCCGTGTCTTGCTCCCCCATTCCCTTCTTGTCACTATTGGAGCTTCAGACGAAGACGACAATAGGTATAGTATCCCCTGTCTGTGTTTTATCCCTATGTTACCCCTATCAATTCCATGTCTATTTTCCTAGATCTGTGTGAGTGTTGTATGATTTTATTGCCTTGTGTGTATGTTTTATTGCCTTGTATGTGTGCATTGTATGAGAGCCAGTTTGGTGTAGTGGTTAAGTGTTCAGACTCTTATCTGGGAGAACTGGGTTTGATTCCCCACTCCTTCACTTGCAACTGCTGGAATGGCCTTGGGTCAGCCATAGCTCTGGCAGAGGTTGTCCTTGAAAGGGCAGCTTCTGTGAGAGTCCTCTCAGCCCCACCCACCTCACAGGGTGTTTGTTGTAGGGAAGGAAGATAAAGGAGATTGTGAGCCGCTCTGAGACTCTTGAGTGGAGGGCAGACTATAAATCCAATGTCGTCTTCTTCTATTTTTCTAATAAAATCTAATTATTTTATTTAATTAGTCTCCTCATCATTTAAGAGGGAGTTCCTGGAGATCATCTCCTGTATACAGTGGTTCTGTATCCCACTGAGCCATAGTAGCCCACCTTTTAAATTTCCCAGCCTCTCATTGAGGGCTATTTGGCTTACAGGGGAAAGAAGGTTAGTTAGTTATTTCCTTTGTTTTAGTTGATACCTGTCAGAACTGGAAGAACTCCAAACGAGGCCCAAGACTTTGTTTCAAAAGTATAGGCGTTTATTGAGAACTACAGAGCTGAAGGTACAGGATAACACTGATGCCAAGGGCTAGCATTTGTTACATTTTATGCGGTTGTAGCAAACATAATAAAACGATCTTTCACACGGCTGCAGACAACTGTCCGTTTTCCCAGAGTCTGTTATCAGTAGGGAGGATGGATCCCTGCTGGGAAGGCCTGGCCGGCCGGGCTTCAAAGGACACCTGCATATGTTGACTAGGGGTTATCTGCCACCCTTCACTGATCACAGTTTGTTTGAAATGCTAAGGAATTTGTGTTAGTGGCCTGAAGCTGGGTACAGTGTGTTAGTATCGGGTTACAGCATGCTACCCCTGGAGCTACAAATTCTCAAACGAACAGAGAAACTGGTCAGTGTGGGACAAGGAGGCGTTCGCGGTCACTTTCGCCCTAAAAACATGGCGGTCATGGCTCGAAGGGGCTCGGGTCCCATTCGAAATCTGGACAGACCACAAAAACTTAGAAGCCTTGACTGGGCGGTGCAAACTGACCGCGAAACAGATACGGTGGGCGGGGTTTTTCGCCAAATTTGACTTTGTACTGAAACACATCCCGGGGACCAAGAACTTTCTAGCAGACGCGCTCTCGCGCATGCCCCAACACGATAGCCAGAGGGAGGAGGTAGTAGACTCTCTCATACCCCCCTCGGCAGTAGCGGGGGGAGTCACCACCCATTCTGGAAAGCAGACGGGGACCCCGGAGCCCAAAGAGAAGGAACGCTTCGTGGCCGAGACGGAAGCGGAGGGTGGGGAACGGCCCGAAGGCATTGAAAAAGGAGAGGGGGGGCTCTGGTACTACAACGGTAAAATATATGTGCCAAAGAGCCTACAGGGGGACGTCCTAACGCAGTGCCACTCCAGCCGCCTGGCGGGGCACTTCGGCTACGTAAAGACCCTGAATCTATTAACCCGACAATTCTGGTGGCCACACTTGAAAAGGGACGTGTCGGAGTTTGTAAGCTCTTGCCCGACTTGCATCATGGCAAAACGGAGGGGGGGAAAACCACCTGGCCACCTAATCCCCCTCCCTACGGCAACTAGACCCTGGGCAGTGGTTTCAATGGACTTTATAGTCGAACTACCCCCTTCCCAGGGAAAAACAGTGATCCTGGTGGTAGTAGACACTTTCTCTTAGCAAGCCCATTTCATCCCCTGTAAGAAATTGCCCACCGCCAAGAAACTAGCCCAGCTATTCGTCAATCACGTGGTCCGCCTCCACTCATTCCCAGATAAGGTCATTAGTGACCGCGGGCCACAATTCGTTGCCAACTTCTGGCGGGAGTTCTGCAAAATCGCTGGTATAGAGCAGGGGCTTAGCTCTGCCTACCACCCCCAAACGGACGGCCAGACGGAGAGGGTGAACGGGCTTCTAGAGCAGTACCTCCGGTGCTATATCAATTACCAACAGTCGAACTGGGTGGAATTGCTGGCCTTCGCTGAATACGGGTACAATAACAGTCTCCACAGCTCCACCAAAACCTCTCCGTTCCAAATCATGAATGGGTATGAGGGAAAGACTTTCCCCCACCTCTCATTGCCCGCAGGAGCCCCGGAACCAACCTCCTGTCAGCAATGGTGGGAGGGGTTATGCCAGGGGTGGAAGGTAATCCAGGAAAACTGGATTTAAAATCCTATATCCACAAAAATAAACAGCTCCACAAAGTGTATGCAATTACTAAAAGATCTTTTTTTAAAAAAAAAATGCAACAAATGGAGGTTAAAACAGAAATTGTACCAATTTAAAACATCCACTTAAGACAGAAGATTTCAGGTCTCTCTCCTTGATCATATTTTGGATTATATAAACTCAAAACTGGTGAACAGGGTTGGGGTCATTAAGCTGAGACAGTAAGATGTAGTAAGAATAGCTGCTTAAAGATTACTAGGAAGAATATGTATATAATGTCAAGTCTGATGTTTCAATAACGAGACCTTCTTGATAAAAAAGTTTCTAGTTTATTGTAACATGTTGCAAGACTGTAGAAACAGATTGAGAGACTGGCGAGCATGCACAAAGAGCAAACATTTAAGGTATACATCAAAGGGATTCCTGAGGGAGGGGGCACTCTATGCAGGGCACATTCACACATTGTTGTTGTTTTATCGTTCTCAAGCACCGGCTGGCCTTGGGCGCTTTCTTAGCACCGGCTATCTCTGAGAAGGCACCACAATCTTGTTCCCATATTCTCGTTTCCAAGCATTGCTCCATAACAAAGGAGGGAGGGGGGGAAGGAGAGTTTAAGCTAGCAGCATCTGAATACAGTGTGGTTTTACCCAGGATCCTTTTCCTGAACCAAAGTTTGGAACTAAACTACTCAGACATCATAGCAGACTTGACATATATACGTAAGTAATACCACACAAAAGTTGTTGTTTACTGGGTAACTCAACATTATATTTGTATATGCTGTGTAAATTGTAATTATATATTGAAACTATATACAATTGGAGAGTATAATATTTGGTACATTTTTACTTTATCCTTTTCTGTGAGATTGAGGGCTTTTGGATCAAGGTAGTGAATGCGTACATTTGTAGACATGACAGAGGGGATTGTGTTGTTCCAGGGGAAGGGGGAGTTTAAAAACAACAACAGTAATGTGATACTTAAAAAAAAAAAGACACACAAATATACTGAGTGCACACTTTGAGTTTACCAGAAGTCCTTATGAAGATGATAAAAAGGGAGAGTTTTGGGGAATGTTGATAAGAGGACAAGAATTTTCAGTTTGTTATCATTCTTAAAATGGAGACCAGGCGGTATTGTGGACCATTAAATTACATGGCGCTGGGTGATAGTCAGGTTTCAAGATGCCCCCACAGGCTCCTGGGAAGAAGAAACAGAGAATGAGAGTCTCTCTCTCTTTGAAAATATAAGAAGCAGCCCTCCATCAGAATGCAGCCCCCCGGTGCTATTCAAAACATGTGCCTTGATCAATATTCTGTCTGTCTATGCTTATGCTTTTCTATTTGGGTGTGCTTTGGGGGGTTTCTTTTGCTTGTGCTTTTTGCACTTCAGCTTTGAACCTACCCACCCTTTCTCTCCTCTTTTTCTTCTTCTTTTTTTTTTTACTGTTTTCCACCTCCTCTAGCATTTCTTCTGCAAACTTTGGAAGTGTTTTGAATGAAAGAGAATACACTGTAGAAACAAGACACTTTGCTCAATATGCTGCCTAATATGACTTTTTATTTATGTTATATTCTTTTTGGTTCCCTGCTTAGAAATGGCCCAGGACAAGGTAGCTTGCTATGGAAGGCTAGCTCTAGTCAACAACACATTTGGTACCTGGAACTCCTTGACTGCAAGAAAGTGTCAGTGGCAAAAGTGAGTATGAGGACTGAGTTCCCTGAGATGCTTAGCATGATGCTGAAATTTGGGGATGTGTAAGCTCTTGCTCTTTATCACCCCCCACCACCACCACCAAAACTGGACTGCATTTCTATTTCTTTGTATAGCAGTATATGGGATTGTGATGAGCTCAGTACACAGTATAGTACTATGGTTGTTTAATGCACATAATTCATGTATGTGAAACCATCTCTGACAAGAAAGCCTTAGATATTTCTTTAACTCCAAAATTTGATAGATGAAATACGCCTGTGATGCACCTAAGGGCCGAACTCAACTTGATGGCAAAGTTGTGGCTGCCACAAGGACACCATCACCATTTTAAAGTGATTTTAAAATGCCACAAGCGCTCTTCTGCACCACCACCCTGAACCTTTACAAGTTTCCAAATAACCATGATGAAGAAGAAGATGTTGGATTTATATCCTGCTCTATACTCTGAATCACAGAGTCTCAGAATCTCCTCTACCTTCCCCCCACCCCCACAACAGACACCCTGTGAGGTAGGTGGGGCTGAGAGAGCTTTTTACAGCAGCTGCCCTTTCAAAGACAACTATGGCTGACCCAAGGCCATTCCAGCAGGTGCAAGTGGAGGAGTGGGGAATCAAACCTGGTTCTCCCAGATAAGAGTCCACACACTTAACCACTACACCAAATTGTCCCCCCAAAAGCAGACCATAGCTGCAGTGGGGTAGGGAGAAGAGAACCAGGAGCATCCATGGAAGCAGCAGTCCTGGAGGCAAGCAGGGTGATGAGGAGCTTCCTTGCCCACCTCCAGAGCCACTGCCTCAGCTGCACCCCCCAAATTTTCCCTTCAGCTGCTGACTGCCACGATTGAGGAGATGGCACTGGAGGTAGGCAGGTAGGTGAAGAGTCTCTTTTCCACATATTTGTCCACCTGCAGCACTGTTGCCTCAGTCTCAGTAATCAGCAGTTGAAGGCAAAGTGTGGGAAGGGCATCTGAGGCAACAGTGGTGGAGGCAGGAGTGTGTGAGGAGTGGGTAGAGTGCAAGGAGAGGGTGGGTGGGCAGAGCAGTGAGGAGAGAATGTGTGGGGATGCAGATCATAGACTCATAGAGTTGGAAGGGACTCTAAGGTCATCTAGTCCAACCCCCTGCACGATGCAGGAAACTCACAAACACCTCCCCCTAAATTCACAGAATCTTCATTGCTGTCAGATGGCCATCTAGCTTCTATTTAAAAACCTCCAAGGAAGGAGAGCCCACCACCTCCCAGAGGAAGCCTGTTCCACTGAGGAATCGCTGTAACAGTCAGGAAGTTCTTCCTAATGTTGAGCCGGAAACTCTTTTGATTTAATTTCAACCCATTGGTTCTGGTCCTACCTTCCAGGGCCACAGAAAACAATTCCACACCAGCCTCTATATGGCAGCCCTTCAAGTACTTGGTGATCATATCACCTCTCAGTCACCTCCTCTCCAGGCTAAACATCCCCAGCTCCTTCAACCTTTCCTCATGGGACTTGGTCTCCAGACTCCTCACCATCTTTGTCACCCTCCTCTCGACCCGTTCCAGCTTGTCTATATAATTCTTAAAATGTGGTGCCCAAAACTGAACACAATACTCCAGGTGAGGTCTTACCAGAGCAGACTGTGGAAAGTGGGTACAGTATGTTAATTCAGTCTCCTTAAGCAGAAGGCCTCTATTCCTACAAGTTCTTGTCATCTTTGTAGGTAAATAACTGTCAGTAGGAAGATTGTTGTTGTTGTTCAGTCGCACAGTCGAGTCCGACTCTTTGCGACCCCATGGACAAAGTCACGCAAGGCCCTCCTGTCTTCCACCATCTGTCAGACATTGGAGAGTATTATCATGATATTATGCTGAATGTAACCGGGAACCTGTCTTTTGACATGACTAACTCCATTTTGAAGCCTGACTACTAACCATGAGGCAAAGGCCTTGCATATCAAACAACTGTAGAGATGTTACTAACCCCCGCTGGGAATTCCTTTGCATAGTACTAACAAAAGCAACAGTCCTTTGAAGATAGCAAGCCTCAAGGAGAGCCAGCAGGGCTCCTCCGTGAGAAGAGGAATCGTGAGCCTGCAGCCTGCAGCATAGCTGCTAGGCTGCGTCGGCTCTGTTTGCCTCCCTGGGAGGGATGAGTCAGAGCTCGCCCGTTTGGGCGCGCAATGTGGGGGGTGGGGCTAGCCGCTTTAACGGCTAGCTCCAGCTTCCCCCCAGCAGTCCTTCGTCTATTGGCCCTCCCGCCCGCCCTGTCTGTTATGTAGGCTTCGCTGGTTGCCTCAATTGAGGAGCCGGGTAGGAATTTTTTACGCCTCGGCTGATTGGCTGTTGCTGGGGTGTGTTTTTCGCCTACCCTGCATAGCAGTGCAGTGGATTGTGGAATTGGCTTGGGGAAGGTGCCTTTAAATAGGTGGTCACTTTAGTTGGCAGGTTTTGGGGGTTTAGGACAATATGCGGCTAGGGGAGGACTGCGAAGCATCCCCCTTTTGGGGAATTTGGGGTCTGGCATGAACAACCTTGGGGTTTGGAGACCCGGGTTTGGAGATTGCAGACTGTCCAGGAGGCTCGGCTAGAGGGTGCCTTTCCGCCGAGACGTGCATCTGGGTTTGGGCCCTCTGGTGCGGGCCTCCCTGCTGAGTTGCTCAGCTCCGGCTGGGGGGCTGGGTCTCTCACCCGTTAATGGCAGGGGAGCGGTCGCGGTGACCCCTAGCCCTGGCAAGGCCGCTGGTGGGGTCCCCTTGCTGTTTATGCTGTTAATTAATAAAGTGACCCAAATTTTATTCCAATGCATTGTGTCTGACTCTTCATTCTGACCTTGGGGGGCAACCACAAGCAATAATAAGAAGGGAAAGTGTTACTTGTAGCATAGAGGTGTGAGAATGTAATATTGTTTAGAAATGCTTTGATGTAAGGGCTTAAAACCATGTGTCTTTCACCAAATGTTATCAGTTCCAATAACTGCCTATACAGAACCTTGAGATATCAAATAAACATCTTAACTTTTGCAACAAATGGAAGTCCGTTTAATTTGAACTCCAAAGTTTGACACCATCCTCCAAAGTCTGCTCAAATTCATGTTCATTACATCAGTAACGCTGTCCAGCCATCTCATTTTTTGCCGTCCCCTTCTTCTTTTGCCTTCTGTCTTTCCCAGCATCAGAATCTTCTCCAATGAGTGCTCCCTTCTCATTTGGTGGCCAAAGGAGTTGAGCTTCATCTTCAGCATCTGACCTTCCAGGGAACAGTCAGGGTTGATTTCCCTTAGAACTGACTGATTTGATCTTCTTGCAGTCCAAGGGACTCTCAAGATTCTTCTCCAGCACCACAGCTCGAAAGGATCTATTCTTCTGCACTTGGCCTTCCTTATGGTCCAACTCTCACAGCCATACATTACTACTGGGAATACCATCACTTTGACTATACAGACTTTTGTTGGCAGGGTTATGTCTCTGCTTTTTATTATACTGCCTAGGTTTGCCATAGCTGTCCTCCCAAGAAGCAAACATCTTTTAATTTCACGGCTACAGTCACCATCTGCAGTGATCCTGGATCCCAGAAACTTGAAGTCTGTCACTACTTCCATGACTTCTCCTTATATTTGCCAAGGAGTGATGGGGCCAGATCTTAGTTTTTTTGATGTTGAGTATCAAGCCTACTTTTGTGCTCTCCTTTTTCACCCTCAACAAGAGGTTATTTAGGTCCTTTTTACTTTCTGCCATTAGAGTGGTGTCATCTGCATATCTGAAGTTGTTGATGTTTTCCCCAGGAATTTTAATTCCAGTTTGTGCTTCATTCACACCAGCATTCTGCATGATGTACTCTGCATATAAATTAAGTAAGCAGGGTGACAATATACATCCTTGTTGAACTCCTTTTCCTATTCTAAACCAATCAGTTGTTCCATATCCCGTTCTGATAGTTGCTTCTTGACCCTTATACAGGTTTCTCAGAAGACATGTGAGGTTGTCTGGTACTCCTATCTCTTTAAGAACTTGCCACAGTTTGTTGTGATCCACACAATCAAAGGCTTTAGCTTAGTCAATGAAGCAGAAATAGATGTTTTTCTGGTACTCCCGTGCTTTCTCCATAATCCAGCGAAAGTTGGCAATTTGATCTCTAGTTCCTCTACCTCTCCGAAACCCAGCTTGAACTTCTGGTAGTTCCCAATCTACATACTGCTGAAGCCTACCTTGTAGAATCTTTAATATGACCTTGCTGGCATGTGAAATGAGTGTGATGGTATGATAATTTGAACATTCTTTGGCATTACCCTTTTTTGGGATTGGAATATAAACGGACCTTTTCCAATCCTTTGGCCTCTGTTGCATTTTCCAAGTTTGCTGACATAATTTGTGCATCACTTTCATAGCATCGTCTTTTAGGACTTTGAATAACTCAACTGGTCCTCTCTGCTTGCTTTGTTGTTAGTAATGCTTTTCTAAGGCCCATTTGACTTTGCACTCCAGGATGTCTGGCTCAAAGTCAGCGATTTCATTATCATGGTTGTCAAGGACATTGAGATCCCTCTTGTATAATTCTTCTGTGTATTCTGGCCATCTCTTCCTAATCTCTTCTGCTTCTGTTAGGTCCCTACCATTTTTGTCCTTTATCATGGCCATCTTTGCATGAAACTTTGATATCTCCAATTTTTTTAAGAGATCTCTTGTCCTTCCCATTCTATTTTCCTCTATTGCTTAGCCTAGTTCCTTCAGGAAGGCCTCCTTATCTCTCCTTGTTGTTCTCTGGAAATCTGCATTCAGTTGGGTGAATCTTTCCTTTTCACCTTTGCCTTTTGCTTTCCTTCTTTCCTCATCTATTTGTAAAGCCTCATCAGACAGCCACTTTGCTTTTTCACATTTCTTTTTCTTTGGGATGGTGCTGATTGCTGCCTTCTGTACAATGTCATGAGCCTCCATCCATAGTTCTTCAGACACTCAGTAGAAAGATACAGCCTTCAAAATATTATCAATATGAATTAAATGGTTTATTGAGAGGCACTACTGCATAATACACTACAAAAGCAAGTTGCAGACTGAATTAGATGCATGATACAGGAATATGTGTGAAAAAGGCATATGGCTATATAAAATGATCTGGGCTATATAAACAGGCAGTGCTGAAGCATGAGCAAATAAAACAAAATTCAGTTCTAAACCAGTAGAGAACATACTAGGTAGTGGAGAGGTGAACCACAAACCACAAATCTTTGTAAATACACTTGAAACAAAAGGTTGCAAACATGAGAGCAAACTTAAATGCATATCAGCCAATCTCAAAGTCAAAGTTTTTATTAATACTGTCATAGACCAGCAAAAGGCTGGTTATGGGCTACTCACAGTGAGTTACAGAAAAATCAAAATTAACTCCCACATATAAATTGGCTTATAAGTCAAAGGAAAGTACAGTTGGATAAAATGATACATAAAATGATTTAAATTCTGTAATATCTATATGTAAAAAGCAATCTGTATCTGGCAAATTTTACAGCCTTGCACACAAAATTCCACAGAAGTGTATGCTGAAACCAGTGGTTTTTCATTTATGAGTAGCATTTGAGCATACATCAAATGTGAACGACCAGGACGTCTACTGAGCAAGGGAAGGATAAACTTAGAGTGAACCTCTTGATATAAGCAGCAACAAAGTAGAATATGTTCTATAGTTTTGATCTTCCCTGAACCACAAGAACATAGCCTATCTGCCTTTGGAACCTTTTTGTATTGCTCATCCAAAACCACAAAAGGGAATGCTTGACATCTAGCAAGAGAAAATGCTTCCCTGTGACTGAAAATCTCCAATTGAGAGAGATAAGCACCCTGCTTGTTTTCCCTGCTTGTACCCCATTTCTGAGACAGAATGAAAAGCCCAAACTCACCATCTTGATCCTAACCACCTTTAATCATGTAGATTGATTATGATACCAAAGAATCAAGGAAATTAAACCTTGCGGACTGAAATTCGGCTTTAGCCAAAGGTTGACGGAGGCAAAGCACATCCTAGCCTCAACTTTTACTGTGTCCATCTCCAAATGCAAATTTGCATTTGAAACACAGCAGGGTAGTTGAAGGGCTGCTCTGAGGAATTTTGATTATACCTACTTCCAGAGGTATATAACAAGAAGCTTGTGGCCCTATCATGGTCCCATATAACAGCTGAGCCAAAGATTTAGCCTGGAATAGTTTAAGATCAGCTGGAGTATGCTGACCACGCTTAGTTCATTTTAAAAATGATACTATAGGCAGATTTGTGAGGGCAATCTGGCTACGGCATCTGTCACCCCATTGATCACCAGGGTTGATTCAGCTGATCTGGCTAGGCAGTGTCCCCTGCCTCCCACACTGCCCCATGTGTGTCCCTCCCAAAGCTGCATGCTAGGTGGAAAACGACAACCATCCCAGATAGGAGTGTACCATTCTTCAGTAAAGGGTATCAGCCAATCTAAATCTAAATGTTATGGCATTAATTGTCACCCTGCCATACTTTAGTCCTCCTAGTTTTAGCTCAGTTTCATAGCTCAGTACATAGCTACATCCATGCCCTGTAATACCTACTGCAGTTCTGCAGGGCCTGCAAGACAGAAGTGTTCCACCAGGCCTATGGTTGAGGACAGCAATCAGTTTTTCACCAAGCTGTCCTCCCTCATCTCTCCTCTCCCCTATGGGGTAAACACATTATTGACCCTCGAAGTCCCATCTGGAATAGTAGCAGAACTTATTGTTTTAACTGTTTTAATCTAACTTGAAATTGTATTTATTGAAATGTTGTTCACTGCCCTGAGCCCTGCGTACAGGAGAGGGCAGTCTAAAAAACTAACTAACTAAATGTCCCTTTCCCATAACATCCCCCCAGTATCTCAAAGCACTATGCCAGTCTAAGCTCTTCTTATCAGTCATGAGGCTGGTCTTCTTGTTTGTCAGAGTTGCAGGTGTGTTTGTGAGTCTTCATGCTTGGTCAACATGTAAAGTATGTTTGTATTTTCAGGCAGGTCAATGGATACCCTCCGATGACAGGAGATGGTTATATAGATCAGGGGGCAGGCAGCATCAGTTCCCACATTTCAGGAGTAAGTCAGATATCTACAAAGGGCCACACTACTTTCTCCAGATGAAGGGGACAGCTTGAGCATGCTTGAAAAATGGGCCTGGGAAGGAGGCACTTTCTTGACTGATTAGAAGTTAAAGCTGCTGTCTTGCACCTGTATAATAGCATAAGCAATCCTTGTTGACTGAACAGCATTGACATTAACAATTTCTGAGCCTAGGAGCCTCAACCTGCAAACAGAACAAAGCACTTGAAAAAGTTTTTTTGTTCAAATATGTAGACTGCATTTATGGGGTAATTGAGGCCAGAACTGAACCAGACTAACCCAGTGGGAAGGCAAGGGGAAGTTGGGAACCAGTATCAGGGATAAGGGTGGGGGGAAGGAGCATAGTCTGGTTGGAAAAAGTTGGGAGGAGGAAGTGGCAGTGAGAGGAAAGGGTAGAGAAAGGTGTGGGCAGGGTTTGAATTCAGCAGGAGCTCACAGGAGCACAGCTCCTAGCCAGGGTCTGAATGCAGTGGGGAGTTCTCTGCCATGGCTTTAGTGGGGAGTTCTCACCCCACTGCACACAGATCCCGGGGCATATGCAAATGAGGTATGCTTCTGAGCTCCTGCACCTTTCTTCCTACAAAATGACCCCTGGGTGTGGGAGATGTCAGGGGGACCAAGCAGGGACCAGTGAGGGACCACATTCCCATGAGTTTATCACAGGTCCTTGCTTATATCCTGTAATAATCGAGAATTTAGAAACTAGAACTGAACATATGAAGCTGCCTTATACTGAATCAGACATGTGGTCCATCAAAGTCAGTATTGTCTTCTCAGACTGGCAGCAGCTCTCCAGGGTCTCAAGCTGAGGTTTTTCACACCTATTTGCCTGGACCCTTTTTTTGGAGATGCCGGGGATTGAACCTGGGACCTTCTGTTTCCCAAGCAGATGCTCTACCACTGAGCCACCGTCCCTCCCCTAAAATCTAAACATTTTTCTGGTCTGATGCCTTAAAATATAAAGACTGAGTCTCTATTTTTGAGGGAGTTTTATTTTTATAGCATTTCTAGAGTAATACCACGTATTCAAGCACTATCATGCCTGAAGGCTATTCTTATAGTGCTGCAGCTTGAAGACACACAGTTCATGTCAGTATAATTTAGCACATTGTTCAATGAAGCCAGAAAAGAGAAAAATTAGTATTCACTCAGAAAAAGCTGCATTTATTTATTGGCTTTTAAAGACTCTTGACTGCAGAGTAAAGAGAAAAATGGAGGTAGATATGTGGTTCATGTTAGATAAGTCAGAAAACTGATAAGTCATAGTAGCTCAAAGCATGAGAAGTTGGTATGGTATTTTCTGTTTTGTTTTGTTTTTAACTTGAGCAAAATAATGTTTTAAAATGTACAATCCAGACTTTGTGAGATACAAACAGTACACAATGAACAAGAAAATTATGCAAAATCCCAGTTGTATCCCAGATTTCTTAGAAGAGTTGTTCCCCCTTATATCAAATGTACAGTCAGTGCAAGCATATGGTATAAAACCATATATGGCAATATATTTGTGCTAAAAGTAAAACAAAAAGATTGTATGTGTATACTAAAAATTGTGGGGGTTTTTTGAAATTCAATTAAAAAAAAAAAGAATTGCCAAGGTATTTCTATCATAGCTTCTAAACCCATACACTTTTTTTGTTTTAGTTTGTTTGTTTTTAGTGCTTAATGCCAAGTTTTATTTAATGCCAGTTACAGATTCTCTCCCCCCCCCAACCCCAATGTGCAGGGTACAGAGACATGCCTCTTCACTGAACAGCCAGCTTTAAAAAAAAAATAAACACAGACACATGACATATTAGAACAACACAGCTGGACAAGTTGGTGGGAGGACTCTGGAGGGAACTAGAAACTCTGCAGCTCAGTTGCTGGACTCGCCCAAGGTGAGGTGATCAAAGAGGAACTCGCCCAGGCCATCCTTGCTGGCACGCACCTGCTTCAGGTTGGTCATGGCAGCTTTTCCTCCTCATCAAGGTCTCTAGGAAGTCACACAGATGAGGATCCATGTGGCGAGAAGCAATCTGGTACAGATCCAACAGGGCCTGGTTCACACTCTTCTTCAGCTGAAGGGCAAAGGCCATGGCAGAGGCTCTGTTCCCCCATTCATCCTGCTCTGTTTTTTTAACATCCTGCAGAATGACTCTCCCTCCATTATGGTTTTGGAAGGTCAGGAGTTTCTCAGCTTGTTTGTGTTTCTCCTCAGACACATGCCAGAAAAAAAGGATGCAAACTTGGACAGAGCCACATCAACCTGAGTGAAATAAAAACCCAAGGACAAATAGGTGTAGCTGGCATGGAGGAACTGGTTGGCCAAGCAGTTCGCCCCAGCTTCACTCTCAGGGTGGTAGTTCTGGTGGACTGGGAGCTCATGGCACAGATGGAGGGAGGCTTATACAGAACATGCAAATCATTAAATAGCTCTACAGTGTTTCATGATGGATTGGAAAGTTCCTTGATGGGAAGCAAGATGATGCAACTTAGAAGATTTAGATCTGGTCAGTGCCAACATGCAGATCCAGAGCTAAAGGTTCTGCCACTCCAGGCAGAACCTGACCCCCCACCCCACCAGGAGTTGAATTGGGTGCGCGGAGCGCGTGGGGCATGATGATGCCCCTTAAAATGACATCATCGTGCTGGCGTGCTCTCCTGGCCCAGCCAGCTCCCTCTGAAGGAGGGAGGGAGAGAGTGGGGCGAGGGGTGGACTGAGCATTCTTGCTCAGCCTGCTCCTGGCCAAGCCCTCCTGCCTCCTTCAAAGAGAGCTGGCTGGGAAGCGGCCGCCTGCATGCTTCTTCCTCCGTTCTGATCTGGAACAGAAGAAAAAGCATTCCCAGCTAACCAAGTCCCTCTGAACTGGGGAAGTGGGCTGGGCGAAGGGCGGGCCAAGCAAGAACACTTGGCCCACACCTCGCCCAGCCCTCCCCCCTTCAAAGGGAGCTGGTGGGAAAGCGGCCACCTGCATGCTTCTTCCTTCGTTCTGAATTGGAACAGAGGAAAAAGAATGCAGGCGGTCGCTGCCCAGCCACCTGAGTTCCTCTGAGAGGCAGAGTGGAGGGACTGGGCGAGGGGCGGTCCAAGTGAGAACGCTCGGCTCACCCTAGCCCAGCTCACTCCCCCCTTTCAGAGGGACTCGACTGACTGAGAAGCTGCACCTGCGTGCTTCTGCCTCTGTTCCAAATTGGAATAGAGGAAGAAGCAGGCAGGCGGCCACTTCCCAGACAGCACCGTCAGCGCGAGTGGGGACAGGGAAAGGGGGGGATGCCCCCGCCCTCCACCCCTGCGGCCAGGTGGCACCCAAGGTGGCTGCCTACCTGGCCTATTTCCACACGCTGGGCCTGCCATCATAGAATAACACCTATACCACCTTGGGCTTCCTAGAGGAAAACTGGGTTACAGTGGCTTGTCTCTTTGTCAACAGGACCTGATCTGACATAAACAGCAAGTGAAACACCAAGAGGGCACATGGTACTTTGAAATATTTATATCACTTCTTTGGATGCTGTTGGGAAACAGTCCCAGCAATGCAATCATTCCAGTGGTAGAAATAAATTTTGTTGCACCAGATATAATAATAATAATAATAATAATAATAATAATAATAATAATAATAATAATAATAATAATAATAATAATAATAATAATAATAATAATTTTTATTTATATCCCGCCCTCCCCACCTCGACAGGCTCAGGGCGGCTAACAACATTTTATAAAAACATACAGTGGTTAAAAGCCTTTAGATTTAACAATATAAAACATTAACACTAAACTTAACAACATTAAAACCAATCCAATGAGTACAGTTATTCAGTGGTATAGGTCTTCAAACCGCATTGGCGGATCCTTAATTACCGATCTTCTTAGCAGTCCAGGTGTGCAAGCTTAAAAAGGGCGGTCTTGCAGGCCCTGCGGAACTGATCAAGGTTCCGCAGGGCCCGCACCTCCTCGGGGAGTTGGTTCCATAGGGTAGGGGCTGCGATTGAAAATGCCCGTGCCCTGGTATTCTGGTATTTAATCTCCTTCGGCCCAGGGATGGTCATTAGATTTTTCCCAACTGACCTCAGTGCTCGCTGGGGTTCATATGGGGAAAGACGGTCCCTCAGGTAGGCAGGTCCTCGGCCATATAAGGCTTTAAAGGTAATGACCAACACTTTGTACTGGACCCAGTATAAGATTGGCAGCCAGTGCAGTTCACGTAGCCCCGGCCGTATATGTTCCCGTTTTGGGAGTCCCAACAACAGCCTGGCCGCTGCGTTCTGCACTAGCTGCAGTCTCCGAGTCCAGCACAGAGGTAGCCCCAAGTAGAGGGCATTACAGTAGTCTAGTCTTGAGGTGACCGTTGCGTGGATCACTGTTGCAAGGTCCCGGCGCTCAAGGAAAGGGGCCAACTGCCTTGCCCGCTTCAGATGGAAGAATGCTGACTTGGCAGTGGCTGCTATCTGGGCCTCCATAGATAATGAAGTCTCCAGTAAAACATCCAGGCTCTTTACCTGGTGCGCTGCTTTCAATAGCGCACCATCAAAGGCCGGGAGACCTATTTCCCTTCCCAGAGCGCCGTGACCCACGCAAAGGACCTCTGTCTTCGCTGGGTTCAACTTCAGCCCACTCAGCCTGAGCCATATAAGTTGTGGTTTCCATGTCAACATGTATTAACAGTTTTTTTTTATTTCCCTATGATAATAATTTATTTCTGTCTGCTGTTACAAACTGGATCATACCATTGGCTTCATTAAACAAACAAACAAACTCTTTTCTCTACAAGATATTCCAAAAACTGTTCTTTCTGCTCTGCAAAACTCAGGTGTAAATTGACACAGTTATATTTAGAATGGAACTCATTTCTTTAAATTAATTCTTATGATGTTGTTAGTAATTTCACAAACTCTATATGAAACAGTTTCACCTCCAAGAGCACATATGCTGGCTGATTGACTTCATTAGGGGTGTTCTTGTCAATATTAAAAACAAACAAATAACACCCAATCTTTCTCCAACATTCAAGTTACTGCAAGTTTTGTTTTTTGCAAGTTTTGCCTTGCCATCTGTGATGGACTGCATTTTGAAATCTTATAAGTGCTGTGTAAACAGGTAATGGACTGTGCAGGGTTAAGTTCCTCACAGAGCCTTTGAGTGACAGGCTGTTCCAAGGAATTTGATTGACTAGCATCACTTGAGCAGAGAAAGACTTCTGAACTGAATGCTGAGGAAAATTCAGTCTGAATTCATCCTTGACTGAGATGAGTCTAATACTGACATAGTCTGTGCCTAGCTCTGACAGAAAACGGCTTAGTACTGACAGGGTTTGTGTTTAACCATAACTGAGAGCAGTTTATCGCAGAGTACTGGAAAGGTTGGCAAGAGGAGTGAGTAGTTAAGTGAAGACCAGGCCAGAAAACGGGATAGATCTTCTAGTAAGAGAAAAAATTCTCTACCCTGATGGAAAAGGGAGATAGCGCTGAGGAGTGGAGTGATCCCTCGTCAGATGTGTTTAGAAATTGCCTGATGAGCCAGTAAAACTCAGGAAGAGTACTAGTGTGTTTAGTGAAGGAGTTTGGGTATTGCACAGAGTATCCCTGCCTTCTGCAAACCAAAAGAGCCAAATACGCTCAAGAAGTATACTGGAGTGTTTAGGAAACATTGAAACAAAAGCCTCTCATCTTAAAGATTCTAAAAATCATTTTGAAAGCTCAAGAAACTCTCAGTTGCTTAAAACATGAACTGTAATCTGTGCCTGTACTGATTTACCTCAGAGTTCTTTATTGATTTACCTCAGACGTTTTATTCCTGATTTCGCCTACGTTTTTCCTCTATGCTGAATAAAATGTTTTGTTATTTTTGAATTTTAAAAAGCCGCTTGAGTGCCCTTTCAGTAGTTTAAGTTAAGAGGTAGATATTCCTGGGCTGAGCCAGCAGCAAAATATCATTTGGTGACAGGGCGGGACAGCCATTATTTGTCAGAAAAGAAAATAGATAAGTAAGGCTGCTCAGTCAGAAAGGGAGAGAAAAAGAGGGGAAATCTTGCCTCTGAGGGAGGGAAGTTGATGAGGTCATCATGCCATCCTACCTTGGAGTTCTGCAATCTTGGCTTCTGATCTTTCTCCCCTTTTATTTAATGTCTAACTACTATTTTAACTTACACTAAACTATGGTCCCACCCTGATCGCTGTGATGCAGTGGTAGAACATTTCTTTTGCATTCAGAAGATCCTTTGTTGAATCCTGAACATTGCCCGCTAAAAGTACCACATGGTAGCTGATGTAAAAGACCTGTGCTTAAAATCCTGGAGAGCCAATGACAGTCTGAATAGACCAGGGGTGTCGAATTCATTTGTTATGAGGGCCGGATCTGGCATAAATGAGACATTGTCAGGCCAGGCCAGGCCATGTCGGGTCGGGCCATGTGTGTACCTATTTAAGATTAGTTAGCAGAGATATAAAGTTTTTAAAGGACACAAACATGACTAAAGATTTTTTTTAAAACAAACAAAACCTTAAAATAAAACATACTTAAAACATTAGCACTTGTTGGTCTTAAAGGTGCTTTCTTTGTATTTCTCCCATGGAATCCAGGGAACAGGGCCAAGGAAGCTCTGGCTCTTTTCCTGCCTTCCCAAGGGACCAGGAGAGAGAAGAGCTCAACTGATGGAAAAATCAAGCTTTTGCTCTGTAGCTCCTATGAGATTGAGCAAGCCTTGCAAAGCAAGCTGAATTGCAGAAGGAAGCAAGAGAGGGGGTGCGGTCACACGTACCATTAGTGGCGACACAGCTCCGTCTCGCTGACGGATTAAATATGTTCGTCCACACATCCACATTTGGCAATCGAGCATCATCCAGGGTCATTCCGACTTGCTGCAGATCAGTGCCGCATTAATTTGACAGCGCAGAAAGTCCGGCCCTTTTTCAAAAAAGCGGCACAAGATCGGCTTTTTCCTGTTTGGACAGCTCACGTACGATACTGCCCCTTGGAATGTTTACCGCCCCTCCCACTTTTTTTTTAATAAAAAAAAGCCTCAGCAGACATGCGCATTGCCAGATCATCCAGGAATCTGAGGTAACGCTTCTGCTTCTCCAATCAACACAGGATCGGGGGAGGGGGGCGCGACATTATCCCACTATTCAGAATAGGAAATTTTTTTTTTTTCAATGTGGAGGATTTCCAGATATCATTGTCACTGCCAATTTCTAGGAAAGTAATTCCTGGCAGTTCCTTGGTTTGAATCAGCAACGTTAATTCCGGAAACTTTCGCCCTTTCCCCCTGCCTCTGAAGCAACGTTTAATTTCCCAACTCCAAACTGTTGGGCACATGTTCAATGGATCCCCCCCCCTCCCAGAAATCACCATCTGATCACGCATGATCCAAGAAAAGAGCGTGATAGTATTGGATGTCTGAACGCTCAACAACAGAATGAGTAGCATTCTTGGATGCTCGTCTGAACGACCCTGCATCGAATCAATATTGAGCGGTTCAAATTTGAGTGCTACACACCCGCTTTTAATGTGACGTGTGACCGCACCCAGGGAGAAGGAAGCAGACAAGAGCCAGTTGCTTGGAGACCTGATAGAAGCTCTCTGGGGGCCTGATTTGGCCCCCAGGCCACATGTTTGACACCCCTCGAATAGGCAATACTGACCTTGTTGGATCAGTGGACTGACTCAGCATACGATGTCATGTGTTGATATGACAAAATGTACTTTACAAATAAATGTAAAGCTTTTTGAACATTACAGAATCATTTTGGCAGTAATCAGTCCACCACTACCACTCTGACTGTGTCCAAGGCAGCTCTAGTGGTGGCAGAAAATACTGGTGCATGCTCATAGGATTTTCCCAGCATGGCCATCAGCAGTTTGAAAGTGGGGTAAGAAAAGGTAAAATTGCTTTTCACCAACACTCTCTCTCTCTCTTTTTTTTTTTGCTTACATTTGTGACTGAATTCTACAAAAAACACAAGCTTTTATTGCAGGTGTAATGTGTAGTTTGGTTCACGTTCCTTCAAAAGAAAGCCCATATACCTCATTTCTCTCCATTATAACTTGTTTGTATGTGAAGCATTTGATTTTTCTAAAAAAAAGAAGGTAGTAACTGGAAGTTTAAAATAATAGCCCAAGTCATGCTAGCTTTTTCTACACAAGCTGTCTTCAAGAGGAGGACTATGAAATGGAGACCGATAATGTCAGAATGCTGACTGCAGAGGCAGACATGAGAAGAATTATAAGCATACCACTAACATTAAAAGGACAATAACACACTGGATTATGGCTATTTATTTTTATGAGAGACTTGGCAGGACTTTGATTGATGTTTTGATGCCCATACGCTTTCTCAAGAGGCAAAGCACTCCTTGTGAACTGGGCTATAATTGAAATTGAATTTTTAAAAATAATTGTAAAATACGATAATGCATTAAAACACATATTTCTTTGTAGGATTTCCTCATCGATCTTTGTGGTACTAAATCTGATTATACATCAAAGAACCAAATTATATTTTGCCTTGTTCATTTCTGCCAACACTTCCCAGTTGTTTTCCTGGGGACTGCATAATGTAAAATCAAACCAGCATCCCGTTTCAGAGTTCTCCTTGCATCCATATATTTATATCTATAAAACTGAGCCTTATGCAAGATTGTAAGTATGGCTGCCAGCCTCACAGTGGGGCCTGTTGATTTGCTAGAATTACAACATTTTCAGACAACAGAGATCAGTTGCTATGATGCAAATTGCAGCTTTGGAGGGGGAAATCTATGGCATTATACCCACTGAGTCTCTTCCTGAAACCCCACTTTCTCCAGGCTTTAAACCCCTAGAAATTTTCCATTTGAGAGCTGGCAACCCTCATTTTAATTTTGTTGTACAATCTACATTGGAATTTTGTTGTACAGTCTAACTATGGAAGAATTTTGTTTTCTTTTAAAATAAGGTGTTTTAAACATAAAATAACTACATCCTACAGTGTTGTTCAAAAGGCTATGACATACATTATAGGAAATAATGTATTTGCCTACTAGTTATTTCTACAACAATCACCACAACAGAACCAGTGTGGTATAGTGGTTAAGAGCAGCAGACTGTAATCTGGAGAACTGGGTTTGATTTCCCATTCCTCCACATAAAGCCAGCTGGGTGACTTTAGGTCAGTCACAACTCTCTCAGAGCTCTCTCAGCCACCTACCTCACAGGTGTCTGTTGAGGGATGAGGAAGGGAAGGTGATTGTAAGCCACTCTGAGACTCCTTTAGGTAGTGAAGGGCGTGGGATATAAAATCAACTCTCCTCCTACTCTTTCTCTTCCCTCTGAATCCCCCCTTCCTGATGCATCATTTTCAGATCATCATCTCAAATGTTCTATTTTTTTAAACTGCAGATAGAGAGAGAGGCTGAATTTTTATAATTGTGATTCCAAAATCATGCTTTTTGTCCATATAGGTAGAAAATCAAATACCAACCCTTGAATCCTCTCTGTAGCCAGCACACAGGAGAATAAAGTAGCTTCAACAGGTCTTTTTATTTCTTCCATGAAAACAATTGCTGATTTTCACATATACTAAATTATGCTGTTTCAATCCACTTCAGTGATCATAGGCAAGTGGATTTTACTATTTCACACAGTAAAATCCAGTTGCAAAATGCATTGAATGGATATAAAGTGTGTTATTTAGTGTGTGTGTAAGTGTAAGACTGCAACTAACACGGATAAGAAAGACCTAAATGAGGAGCCTCCCATATAGGCCTTGATAGGAAAACAGAAATTAGTTCTTGAGGGCTCACTTAAACATATGCACATATACATATATTGTACCAATAATCTTTCAGATATGAGGTTAATTTTCTCTCTTATTTAACAATTTAATTTTGAATTGCTGATGATCTTGTGCTATACTATCATGTTTTAAATTTCTATCCCATTAAAATACCAAAAAGAACTGTGTTTACCAAGCATAAACCTCCTCAGTGAAAGTGTATTCCTATGCTGATCAGATTAAATCTGCATCAGATTGCACTGTAATTTTAATATAGTGTTTCATATAGTTTTTTCAATCTGAAGAGGCAGAATCAGACCATCCAATTGCTTCACAATGTTGTAAAATCAGAACTTATAATCACCCTCTGTTTATAATTTTCAAAAAGTTTTATTAGTTTCAGAAAAGGAAAGGGATGGGGAATGGAAAAAATAATTAAAAAAACAGTACATTCCGATATTATTTTAAATAGGAATACTTTCAAAAAGCTTAATTCCATAATAATTTCTTTACATAAATTGTCCCCTATTATTTTGTCTCAACTGCACAGAATCCATTTTCAAATTTTATAGTATAGACCTTTTGTTAAAATTGTCTAGTAATTTTGACAATTCCAGTAAAGATAAATTTTATAATATAAAGTACAGGGGAAAAAAAGAAAAAAATAAGTTAACATCAGAGAATCTTAAGAGTCTTGGTTTTCTAACCAGGCATAGATTTTCATCCAATATTTTCTTGCTTCTTCTTTAGATTTATCAGCTAACAGCTGGGATAAGACGTCCAACTCTGCTGTTTCCAGAACTTTTCCCACCAGATCCATTTTCGTGGGGATTTCCTGAGATTTCCATCTCTGTGCCAAAAGGATCCTAGCTGCTGTATTAAAGTGTGCCAACAAGTGTCTCATCTCTTTGGAATAGTCCTCAGAAAATATATTCAATAAAAATAACTCTGGTTTAAAATGAATCTGCGTCAACATGATCTTCTGTAGGATTTTATGCACCATTTTCCAATAATCTTTCACAGTCTCACATGTCCACCACATATGGTAAAAGGAACCAATCCGTTTAGTACACTTGTTGGACATATTAGTATAAATCTTACAGAGTTTCTGTGGAGTCAGATACCATCTATAAAACATCTTATATAGATTTTCTTTTAAAGTTACTGACCTAGTTAATTTAACATTTAGTTTCCACAGTCTCTCCCAGTCTTCTAATGCAATATTGTAGCCAAAGTTTTTTGCCCATTGAACCATACAGTTTTTTACAACTTCATCTTGTGTCTTCATTTGAAGTAGATATGCATATATTTTGGAGATTAACTTTTCTTGTGGGCCCAACAAAATTTTGTCAAATACATATTGCTCTGTATTAAAACCTGTCACCTTATCTTTGGCATATCTAAATTCAATTTGCATTCTCAACCACCAATTCATTTTAATATCCACATTTTCCAGTTCTTCTTTGGTTTTCAGTTGATTATCTTTTCCCATCAAGTCATTATATCTATAATTCTGATTTGGTTTTAGGAGGTTTGGATGAGTAAATGCTTCTGCTGGAGAAACCCATCTTGGAATTTTTTGATAGATTTTTGTCTTTAACCATGACCATGTATGATACAAAGATTTTCGAAACCAATGATTCTTAAAATAGGAGTGGCCTTCAAGTCTTTGATACCACAAATATGTGTGCCATCCCATAGTCAAATCATGTCCTTCTAATAGTATTTGTCTTTTGTCATTCAGAAGTATCCAGTCTCTTACCCATAAAAGTGCAGATGCTTTAGAATATAACTGCCAATCTGGCAGGCCCATGCCTGCTCTTAATTTAGAATCCTCCAATGTCTTTAGTTTGATTCTAGGCTTTTTGCCTTGCCAAACATATTTAGCAACCATCCTGTTCAGTTCTTGAAAAAATCCACTATTTAAAAATATTGGAATAGTTTGAAATAGGAATAATAATCTTGGTAGAATGTTCATCTTTATTAGGGCTAATCTTCCGATAAATGATAGATTTAAATCATGCCATTTTTCCAAATCTTTTTTAAATTTCTTTAAGTAGTTTATCATAATCTGCTTTTAGATTGCTGGATCTATTTAAAATAACCACACCTAAATATTTAATTTTTTTTCCATACAAAAATCCTGATTTCTGCTAGAAGGATTGAATTTGTTCCATCACCATATTTTTTGTCAAATATTTTGTTTTGTTATAATTAATGTCTAATCCTGCATGGTGGCTAAATTGTTTGATCTTGTTTATAAGGCAGTCAGTTGAGTCCATTGGTTGTTCTAATATAAAAACTAAATCATCAGCAAAGGCTCTAAGTTTATATTGTTCATCTTTTATCAAAGCTCCTTTTAAATTTGGATCTTCCCTTATTTGGTTATTGAACATCTCTAAAGATAAGATGAAAAGTAGAGGTGAAAATGGACAGCCTTGTCTTGTACCTTTTTGAATTTTAAAAACATCTGTTAGTTCACCATTCATTCACCCTTTGGAAATTTTCAGTTCTCTCTTTTTCTTGCTACTATATCTAATTGCAAGGCCCCTATAATAAGCTTTAGCAGTGTCCCAAACTACTTGCATCTTTACTTCTTGTGTTATATTCTGTTTTAAAAAGTATTCCATTTCAGCCTTGGATTCTTTAAGAAAGTCTTTATCTTTCAAAATTGAAGTATTTAAATTCCATAATTTTCTCTTTTAGCTTTATCATTAATTCTTGTTTGAATTTCTACATCAGCTAGATCTTTAATCAAACTTGCCAAAAACCAACACATGTCAATTCTTGACCAGGTTTGGTGACTGGAAGAATAGTAAGTAAAATCTTTAGAGTTGGGCTATCCCGTTCTCCATACATCTATCAGATCCATTTTTTCTGCTAATTTCCAAAAATTTACTGGTAACTGAAAACCTTTACTTTTCATCTGTTTGTGCATTTTTTTAATCCAGTTGTCTATCTGGGACTGCATTAAAGTCTCCTATTAAACAATATTCTTCATATTCCAAATTGGATAATTTAAGACGCAGGTCTTGGAAGAATTTATCTTGGTGATCATTTGGGGTGTAAATATTTGCAAGTAATTTTTTTCTATTGTCCACTGTGATTTCCACCAATAAGATTCTTCCATCTTCAGAGGTAAATTGCAATTGTGGATTAAATTTATCTTTAATATATGTTGCCACACCCCATTTCTTCTTATACTTGTCTGTTGCTGTGAATAAATTACCCAATTTTTTGTTTTTCAAAAAACATTGGTCTTTTGTTAGAATATGAGTTTCTTGTAAGCAAGTTATATCCATTTTCAGTTTTGCCAAGTATCTAAATGTTTTCCTCCTTTTAAAAGGAGAATTAAGTCCATTCACATTAATTGAAACTATTGAAGCCATTATGGATTTGGATTATCATTATCTTTCTTATCCTTTTTGAGGTGTTGCCTTGTATGGTATCTCTGTGGTTCATTTGGATTTTCTTCCCCAGAGTTTTCTCCCTTTTCCTCCTCTTCCGCCTTCTTTTTTTTTTTTTATCTTCTTTCTCCTTCATTCTTTACAAAAATTTCTGAGCTTTAAAAATGGAATTAATCCTGTATCTGTTCTCCTGATATGTAAAAAGAAGGCCCTCTGGCATTAGCCACATATAAGGTATTTCTCTTCTTCTAAAAGAGTCTGTTAAGTCTTGGTATTCTCTCCTCTTTTGTCTCACAGGCCAGGGAACTTCTATCAAGATTTTCACCATGTTTCTGAGAGGAGTGAAATAATGAAATGAGCTGAAACAGGAGGAACCAAATGTAATGTCTTAGTGATTGTTAAGGTGCAAGGAGCAGAACCGGGTACAAACATTTAGTAACCATAGCACAGGGGTAGTAGCCATTGTTAAAACGCAGAAACCGAAAAGAAATAACACGGCTGAACAAGCCATGGCAACAGTAAGATTAATAGCAAATAGAGATTAATCAGCAATAGAAATTAATCAGCAGCAAGTACGCAGGCGTAATCAAGTAATGAATATTAACTGACACACCCCACCTCGGGGAAAAGTAAATTTAAATGCACATGCAATGTATGTAATGGGAGGGGTACATATCAAGGAGGGGGTGAAGTAGGCGTGCCGGGTAGCCTGTACCCTCTAAGTACCTCAGCCTATGGGGAAAGGAGGAGGGACTCATCGGCCGGGAGTAAAGGATAAAAGGGTATGTATGGAACTAATCAGGGAGCTCGTTGAAAAGCGACTCCCCTCTTTCTTGATATCAATAAAGTTGTATACTTCAAAGGAGACTCCCGACTGACAGCTCTTTTCTTTGCATCTCCTGGAGGGGCCAGGGGAGGCAGCCAAATTGTCTCTAACATTTTTGAGGTGTTGCCTTGTATGGTATCTCTGTGGTTCATTTGGATTTTCTTCCCCAGAGTTTTCTCCCTTTTCCTCCTCTTCCGCCTTCTTTTTTTTTTTAATCTTCTTTCTCCTTCATTCTTTACAAAAATTTCTGAGCTTTAAAAATGGAATTAATCCTGTATCTGTTCTCCTGATATGTAAAAAGAAGGCCCTCTGGCATTAGCCACATATAAGGTATTTCTCTTCTTCTAAAAGAGTCTGTTAAGTCTTGGTATTCTCTCCTCTTTTGTCTCACAGGCCAGGGAACTTCTATCAAGATTTTCACCATGTTTCCAGCTATCATCATCAGTCTGTCTCTTACTTGTTTTAAAATATCATCTTTGGTCCTCTTTCTTGTAAATCTCAAATGAACTTCACTGGGCAGTTTGTTTCATCTTGTATAGTTTGAAGGCACCCGTCTAACTTGGTCAAATTCTTCTTCCATCCTCTCAGGAGTCACCTACAAAATTTCAGCCAAGGCTTCACTTAGAATTTTCTGTAAATCTTCATTTTTCTCTTCTGGTATGTTTTGAAACCTCAACATATATGCAGCTCTATCTACTTCCAGTTGAAGAGTCTAGTATCTTGTAAACTGTTCTTTTTCCAGCTGTTCCACCTTTTGATTATTCTGTCACCTGACCCTCTAATACTTTTAGAGCCTTGTTAGTCTCAGCTGACTGTCTGGTGTTCTCTGAAAGCTCTTTCTTGATCTCTGCCATCTGTTCACCAATGTTACCTATCTTGCTTGTTAGTTGTACTATAGCAGACATTGAAGCAGCTTGCATCTCTTTCATGTCTCCTTGCATGGTCATAAATTTGTCTGGTCCAGGTGGAAGGTTAGGTGAAAGAAATGTTTGCTTTGCTTTCCTTTTTTTTTACAGTTTCCTTGGGACCACTCATCCTTGTTAAAATAAAGACACTCACAACCAAAAATCCAATAGCACTTCTTCCCTGTTTGTTTTGAAACTTTGTGTTCCTGTTTGTACCAGATAAGCTAAGCTCCACCAAAGAATATCCTTATTATAAAGCAGTTCAAAAATGAAAACAACCTTCCGGCTTCTATCAATAGTATCAAAACAATACTAAAAATAATGCTAAACACCCCTTTTTAGTTCACCACAGTAGATAGTCAGTGGAGAAAACAATTCAGTTCAGTTCACTGGAGCTGCAGCCATTGTCTGTTATATGAAGCAATGCTAATTCAATTATAATCCAAATCACCACCTGTTAAATTCCAGATATAAAAGCTGCAAAGTATAAATCTGTAATCCAGGGCTGATTACCCTATTTGTAATCCAAGAATGTGACCCAAGTTCAAACTGTGAACCAGTAATCCAGACATAAATAAAAGAAAACCAACAGACCCAAAAATAAAGGCAAAAAGAACCAATGCATAAAACAAAAGATAGATAATCCAGATGCAGAGGCTACAAAAATAAATCTGTAATCCAGGGCTGATTACCCTATTTGTAATCCAAACATGACCCCCCCCCAAAAAAAAAAACAGACAGAAAATCAGTAATCTAGACAAAAAGAGAAAAAAGCCAGCAAATCCAAAAATAAAAGCATCTAGATGCACAAAAAACGAAATCCCAAACCAAAAATCTTTAAAACCATATCCAAAAAATCATTCAACCACAAGAGTACACAAAACAAAAATAAAAAATGAAATAGCAATTAAAATAATTATATCCACTAAAATAGGTAGAAATCCAGGGGTTTTTTAAATTACAAAATGCTCTTCTTGCAACCAAAGATCCTGCTGTGTCTTATAATCAGTATCAGGTACCCACCAGCTTTTAATAGTTTCTTAAAGTATTTATAAATTCAGTCAAAGCACTTGAACTTGCACTTCAAAATATTTTTCAACCAACCAACTTTCACATCCAAGTGCACTTGTCAGCAAACATCTTCCCCAAGAAGCAAAACATTTTCATCTCCCAAAGGGAGTTTAAGGCAAGTCAGTTAAGTTCAACCATCCATTACAGATTGATGAAATCTCTTGCTGCAGGTATTTTCAGTGTATCTGGTTAGGCAAACTTTTACAAGGCTTGAAAAAGAAAGAGGGAGAGTTTCCCCCCCCACACACACACACACTTCTCAGCCTCCTGACTTACTTGAAGTCTGCTCCTGATTCTCTTTTTCCCCCCTGCAACTTGCTACCAATCCAAACAAAAATATGGGGAAACACAATATTGAGAAGATCAATCTCTTTCGTCTTGAAGGTATAGGACTTGCAGAATGTAGTGTGAACGAAAGAAGAAAAAAGAAGAAAGGAAACTGGTAGCTGACTCTTTGGCCATTTAAAAATGGTGATGAGGACACTGATGCTTGGGAAAAGCGGGATTGGGAAGCAGCCATCTCTGCTGACATTCCTGATCCACCGCTCTGATTCCCCTGCCTTCTGGGATCCTTCCTGGACCCCAGAGTTGAGTCGACCTTCGAGGGGCGACCCCTCAATGACCCAATTTGAAACCGGCTCTGGATACGACGGTCTGAGCCGCTTTCAATTGCAAGCCGCCGAAACTGGAAGTCTCAATCATCCTCTGTTTAAAACAGTTTCTGAAATATGTGGAATCTTCCAAAATAAAGTATACTCTGAGGGATTCTGTATTTACTTATCGTAGGTATTTCTTCCTCTCCTTTTTAGTGAAATGTGCAGTGCTCAGTTTACATTATGCAAGCTAAACTGCAACTGTATCTAATGGGAACTTTTGAACCATGCAGTTCCTTCAAAAGAGTGAGCTCCTCAGCCATTGTGCCATTTCCCTCCTGGGGGTTTCCAAAGGCCTCAGGAGATTATCCCAACTGTGTGTGGGGGGGCGATTATCCCAACTGTACCCATGCTCCCCTAGAGTGTGGCCCATATCTGAGATCAAAACAAAGATCCATCTCCCCTCCTTCCTGGTTTGGTTGTGGAGCATCCTTTTATTCCTCCTCCCTGCCCCCATAATTCAGCCCCAGCCCCACCTCCTGGCCTCACTTCTATGACATGAGGAATTATCTGGACCAGGGAGTGGAGCATCAGTCCCCCAGTTTCATGTCTCACCTCTGCCTGTTCTTCTCCTGTCCTTCACAGCCTGGCTTTCAAAGGGTCTCCTGCTAGGCCTTTCCTCCTCTCCACACTCCTGCCTGGCTTGATCCCTCCCTTGCCCCCAACTTAGCTATTCTGGCTGGGCTGTCATTGGCTGCTGCTGAGATTACTGGCTGACCTGGCTGCTGATATGGTGGCTCATTTTCCCTTATGGCTGTCATTGTTTCTGGCCAAACAATGATATAATCAGCCAGCATGCACCACTCTGGGCCCCATGAATGAGACAGTAGGGCTTACATTTTGCTGCTCTTGCTGTTGTACCACCAGGGTCCTGGCCAGGGAGTTCTGGCTGCACCATGGGGGCTGCTTGAGGTTTGAGGGTGGTAGGAGGGTCCTTTGGCTCCAGGGATCCCCCGGGCTTTGCTGGGACTATTGTGGCCAAGGCTGGTCCAATTGCCAGATCTAGACAAGAAGGATGACAATCCCATTTGCTGAACAGAAGCAGCATGCCACTCCTACTGTGAACCCCCACTTTGCTCCCTAGACTGCTCTGGACACCCAAGGAAGAAAATCGGGAGGGGCTTAGTGGATTGCAGCAAGAGGTGGGAAGAAAGCCCATTGCATTGGATATGTGCCTATATAAGCTGTTAAAAAACCCAAATAGGAAAAAAAAATCAAATAAAAAACAGCAGTGCAAATAGCAATGGAGGGGGGACCCAGCCAACCAACTGCAAGACAAAAACAGAGTCCTTCCAAAACTAAAAGGTTAGGCCAGGAGTTACAGGATCAACTGAACTTCTTAGGGAAGAGAGTTCTGAAGGCCATAGATGAGAAAGTAATTGCTGGTTCTCCATTCATTTCATTTTTGTTTGGCTTGATCTGTAGGATGCCAAGGGATGAATAATTGCGGCACCATCTTTTGTTTATTCAAGGAAGTCTATTTCGCACATAAACATTTAGGCACATAAATGGTAAAGCATTTAAAACACATGTCAAAACGCACTCAGTATTAAAATTACATATACATAGTTTTATGTTCAAACAAATTCTGGGATAATTTTAGTTCTGAATATAGTTTAAATTAGATTATTATCCAGAGGGAGCACAATCACAGACTAATAAAGTTATTAGTCAGAGGTGACAGATGTGCATTCTCCAAAATGGCTGTCACTAGCAAACCAGTCTAAATTTATGGAAAGAGCTCCTAGATAACTTTGCAATCTGCTGCTCCAGAAGCCAGTTGAATGCAGGACCACAGCTAAGCTGCAGCCTCACTTAGTCAGTGGGAATGCCACCCCCATCTGGAAATAGTAGTATACCCTGTAATTGCATTCTAAGCATTGCAAAGAATATAGACATCTGACCTACACGTGGAGTATCTGAGGGAGCAAGAAAACAAATGTTTTCAAAGGCACACTGCAAAAACCATGAGAGATCTATTTTGGAAGGGCAGAAATATGACAGAAACTCTGCATTCCACATAAGGACTGTAAGACTGGGGTGGGGGCAGAAAAAAAAAGAAGACGATAAAAAAAAACAAGTGGTGGAAGAAATATATAATTCGGAAAAGCTAGTACAGTTTATTGAAAAGCTATGCTAGGTAGATAGATTTGTACTAAGGAGCCTTTATCAACCCTGAATGCTGTGAGAATGGAACCTTCAAGTCACCTTCAAGAGAATGACCATTTTAAAAGTTAATATCTTCTTAGCCACTAAAAAAAAGGAATTTAATGACATATTAATAATTGCTATGGCCACAAAAATTGCATGAAGAAAGAATGCTAAAACTGAGCTTCAAAAAACCAAAACAAGATCACAATGTATAACAGAAAATAATGGAAAAAATCACTGTGAATAATGGCTGCTCATCTTACACTAAATATGGTTGAATAGATTTAGTACAAATCACATTGTAGACCTCGGTTAAAATCAATAAACAACAATCACAAAATTTAAACACCAATTGCAATAACACTGACAAAGTGGTCAAGTGCTAACAACAAACATACCACTTGTTTCCACTTTGTGACAAACTCTTACAACAAATGGAGTGTCAGCTTGACGAGCACCTAGGTGTCAACTTGTTTCATGAGGAGTCTTCCTCAGAAGAGGATCAACTCTGAAGGTATTTTTATTACAGTGTCTTCTGTGAGTTGTCTGGAACCAGTATTCAAATTTCAAAGTTCATACATAGAATAAGCCAGTCACCAAATTCTCTTTATGAGGAACAAGAACCTTCCAGCTTTAACATCATTGGCAAAAAAATACCCTTTTCTCTTTTTTGCCAATTTGTTGATTGGTTAAGTTGGAAGATCAAGGATTTAAGCCCCATTTTCTAAAATACTTACTTAACTGTGTTTTTCCTTGCAATCTATTTTTGCTAATCATTGTTATTATGTCTCATAACAACCTGGCAGGACTTTGAAGTTTTTGATGCCTGTATACTTTCCTGAGAAGCAGAGCACTCATGGCAAACTGGCTATAGGTGAAACTTTTTTTAAAAAAAAAAATATATATATATATATATATATATATATATATATATATATATATATATATATTTGTAGAGTGTCCTCATTAATTTTTAATCACCGATGCTCTTCATAACTGGAATAATGAATCCCAGTACAAAATTCATGCAAAGAATTCATGCCCCCCCCCCCCAGTGATTTGTAAGGTCAGATAGGCCATTAGAATTAAGTGGTTGAATGGGCACATGTGCTTATCTGCAAGTGTAAACAGAGAGAGATACTGATTCTGCAGCGACTGCTGCTCCACGCCAGGATTCTGTTTCTGGTTTGATCCAGATGCGGGGAGAACTGGAGGGAGCCATGGGTCAAAAGGTGCCTGTGCAGCAACTGGTGGGGAATCAATCACTTGATCCAAATGAAAGCAGAAGCCCAGGGGAAGAGCAACTGCAACTGCAGAATCGGTGTGAGAGAGAGCAAAAATGGTGGTGTTCTACAGTGCTAGATATAGGTAAATCATGCCAATAGCTGTTTGTAGTCAATAACAATATCAAGTATATGATTCCCAACTTCATTCTGATGAGTTCAAGATCTGCTTCTCCAAACTTTCCAAAGAAGGTCATACCCAGGGAAATAACCAGGGTAATAATTGTTCTGCTGTGGACTTCCATCACTTCATAACTTGATGACTGCTGCTTCTCGGACATTTGTTCTCTAAGTTCATATAACTAGAGGAAACTTTAAGATTGCCGTGCTTCATTCAGCTTGTCAATGAAGGAGAGTAAAATCAACTTGAATATTCAACTGCATTTCTAAAATTTTAATTTTAAATATTTTATAATTTAAATGTATTAATTAATTTTAACTGTTTTATGCTTAAATGTTACTATGTGAAATCTTATGCTGTGAGCCGCCCTGAGCCACTTGTTGGGAAGGGCTGGATATAAATTAATAATAAATAAAAAAATAAAAAATGGGCTAAATGTAGCACTAAGACATTAGATAACAATGAAGTTCTATGAAGAGTTATTCAAGTCAATTGAAGTCACTGAGGTTAGACTGGAGTAACTCTGCAAGTTTAACTCTTTGTGCTTTTAATCTCCCATTTATATAATCAAATACTATTATAATCACTGGAGGGGGCAAAACATTTTGGAAAAACCTTTATTCATCTTTTTCCTCCTAGGAGTCTGAAACATGCCATTTTATTTATACATTAAAGCCTACTCACAGCTCTTATCTGAATAAAATTTCATCCTCCAAGAAGGGTTAGTGTTTCACTAGAAGGACTCTGAACTGAAAGTCCAGAATAATGCCGATCTCAAGCTTCTTTGAGATTTCTTCAATGAAACTTAAATCCTTCAGAAAATGCTCCAAATTATTTAGGGCAGTTGTTTGCACGGAAGTCTTTATATTAGAATATAAATGTTACTAGTAGCATCACATCTTGGGAGGTGATTGTGCTGCTAAAGGAGAGGATACATTTTTCTCCTTGAGCTGGTCGCCATTAAGTTGCTGGCAAGAAGAAATTGAACTGTGTACTGGAGGTGATACATCATAGTGCACAAGGTTGACTAGGTATAGTCCAGATGGTGCTTCATCTGAACAGCTGTTGGAGGGCTGTGAGGAGCGGGCTAGGCAAAGGTCTCCATTTTGTGATCCTCCTTTCTCATGTACATGGCCATCTGCGTGCTGAACATGATTGCCTGCCTGGGGCCTGAGGAGCCTGTTTTTGCCCAGCTCAGGTGTCTGATGAGAGCCCACAAGGTCATACTTTTCCCTGGTGCTGGGACCAAAGAACTCTGTCCTGGATACCTGCAGTCTAAATTGTCATTCAAACCACTGGCGCCAGTTTAGGGGGTTAAACAAAAGTTATCAAAGTCCTGCAGGGAAGCTAAGCCCACCCTGTAGGTCGAAAGTTAGGCTGCCACCAGGCTCTGAGACTATCCCAATAGCAATGAAGGCAGAGCCAGCCTTCAAGCCTTTCTGGTGGTCTTGCAACACTGAAGTTCAGAATAACAGCTTTAAGTATAGTCAAGCAGTCAAGGTCACTGGACTTAGCTTTGAGACTTAAAAAGCAAAGACTTCACAACAGAGATTAATAAAATAAATGATTTATTTGTGTACAAAATACAAAAAAAGAGCCAACTTGTGGGGAGACAGAAAATGATAAACACCTTTTCTTCACCAGACTAAATAACAGAGAGTTCAAAGGGCAGATGGACAGTTCCCAAAGGAATCCAGATGTTCAGCCAGGCACCAGTTCTTGATGGCTAGCTACCACTGACATGATGGCATGTCAGAGACCAACAGCCCCTGGACAAGACTCCACACAATGGTCACAGCATAGCTAAACTTATGCAAGGTTCTGATTAGTTCCTGTGCCCTAGAAACCAATCAAAGCCAAGCAGGTTAATGATCTCTTGGGTTGCTAGGGAACTCAAGGATCACATGACTAAAAGTGGTCTTGGTTCCCAGAGCTTCAGAGAACTACGTTCAGCTGAAAATAATCTCTTAACTGGGATGGCTAGCTGGTAAAATGGTACCATGCTCCCACAGGGGAAACCAGTTATCAGAAGGCCGCATTCCAATCCAGTTATCTCTGTGAACACAGGCAGTTGTTTTGCAGTCAAGAGGCCTAGCTAGAAATCTTAAAGGAGAGAAGCATCTTGACCAAAGTTAGAATCAGAACCAAAGTCTGTTTGAACCCAAAAATCCATTACAAACACAAGCCATGTCATAGTGCACTTTTGCTGCAATCATAAGAATGTTTTCCAAGAAGTAAGCCCCATTGATTGAATGAGACTTGTTTCTGAGCAGACCTACTTATTGTTCTCTTAGTCATGGACTGTACTAGTAGCAAAATTGTTCTAGAGCTACAAATATAGGTTAAGTGGCGATAAAATATGGATTAAATTGTGGCCCTGGCATAATAGTTTTGAAAGGAATTTATTTTAAAAAAACACTTAAAAACAATTCACCGAGACCGATTTCCCACTAGGCTTGTTCTGGTCTCGGAGCCCTTCTGTCCGATTTTGCACAAGCTGCTATGGGACTGTGACTTGCCCTGCCTCTTTCCTGCAGCAAGCAGAAACTGGTTTTCAGAGAAACTTGCTTGCCACGGGAAAGAGGCATGGCAAGTTGCAGCCCTGCTGCAGCTTGTGTGAAACTGGACAGAAGCGCCAGGGAGGAAAGGGCTCTGAGACCAGAACAAGCCCAGTGAGAAATTGGACCAAGTGTCAGTTGAGAATAGAAGATGAAGAAGATGAAGATATTGGATTTATATCCTGTCCTCCACTCTGAAGAGTCTCAGAGCGGCTAACAATCTCCTTTTCCTTCCTCCCCCACAACAGACACCCTGTGAGGTGGGTGGGGCTGGAGAGGGCTCTCACAGCAGCTGCCCTTTCAAGGACAACTTCTGCCAGAGCTATGGCTGACCCAAGGCCATTCCAGCAGGTGAAAGTGGAGGAGTGGGGAATCAAACCCGGTTCTCCCAGATAAGAGAGCTCTGGCTGACCCAAGGCCATGCTAGCAGGTGCAAGTGGAGGAGTGGGGAATCAAACCCGGTTCTCCCAGATAAGAGTCCACACACTTAACCACACTTAACCACTACACCAAACATGGGCTTCCAGAAAAATTCCAATTACAATCTCATTCAAAAGTGTTGACATGTGTTAGCAGGATCATGACTTTGGAAGTATTCTCTGTGAATGTAATGAGCTAATACATGAGAGTAAAGAAACACGGGGAGTTTTTTTTTAAAAAAAGGACTCACCAACGGGTATATTCAGGGAATACAATGAGCAAGTCCGAACTATAGAATCACTTCTAACTCTGTTTTCATGAGAAAAATTTCAAGGGAGCAATAAAGCTTTATAAATATTTATGAAATGTAAGTGTGAATCAAGGAGCATTAATGCATGGTAGAAAGTGCAGTGCAAGGAATAACAGCAAGTGATTAACAGATGGAAAACATAGTAGTTGACAGCTAAGGTAATTTTTCTACTGTGAAATGTGTTGGACTGTGAAAGAATCCATCTGTGAGAATAGTAAATGCTACATCACTGGGGACATTCCCAGTTAGGTTTGATCAAATGTGAAGGGAGAAAATGTGTGTAGTAAAGTGGGCATTTTCAACCCCATGGGCTTCTGCAGGTCTTTAGATTGCTTTCCAAAGTTAGCTGTAGCTGTCATAGGGCCTTTTCCCACTCTCACACCTCAAAAGCAACCACTGAAAGCTATCCATGTAACAAGAATCTAAGTGTTATCTATGGTTCTATGCAGACATCATACAACTTGTAATTGTTTGTTGCAAACTGTTGACCACAGTTTGTTGCATAAACCGTCGTTAGTCTAAGAGACAAACATTATTCTTATTTATTTAAAACATCGTTTCTCGCTTCCAGCCAGAATCCTGAGATGCCATCCCAATTTCCTTTGTGTGGTCTGGCAGCTGGCAAAGCATCACTGCGAATGCAAGCCACTAATCAACCTCAATGAATGGGTTGGGATGGAAGGAAAGGAAAGGGCAAGTCAAGCTTTCTCAGAAACCTTTGAGCTGTGGTCAGCTAAACCCATCATCAACCATTCTACCTCTCCATCCTTTCTATCTAACTACTTCACTGTGGCCTTTTTATGAGGGGTGGTTTCCCTCACTTTCATAGCACCTCTCCATCACACTGTCTTTTTCATTCTGCACCCCCCCTCTGCTTTTACCTCACATTTCTGTCTTTTTTGGGGGGGAGGTCTACACTGATTTTCATCCCTTCAGCTCTCAGCTTTCCATTCATTTGTTTCTCTAGCTTTTTCTGAAAGTGGGTTTGTTGTAGTTTCCCCCCTTGCTTTGCTTCCAAGCTGAATTAATTCAAAACCATACACGTTCCCTTGGATTTTTCAACCTTGCCCCTCAGTGCCCGCTCCACTGTTCATATGGGGCCGTTCCTCCCACTCTCCACCTTCTGCCATCCTCCCACCTTCATTGGTGCTTCCTTCCTCATCATAAACAACTTGGTTGTTCTGGCAGCTGGGAGCTCCCGGGAGTGCCCTGCAGGACTGCTTGGCTTGCCCAGGATCTGCTAGTTGTTGTGGTGTTGGTGAGCACCTGGCCTCAGTTAAATGCACTCCCAGTAAGGCTGAGCTGGAGCAAGACCCTGCTTTGAAGAGGAGTGCAAGAGCCATCCTGCCTGGGATGACTGAGGCTTTCCTGGCCCCAACTGAGTGAGGTTACCAAGCCCTATCCTTGCAAGTGGCATGGCTTTCCCCCAGGCCTACTGGATTTCACTAATGAACCAACTATGCCGCATATGGAGAACCTCATATAGACATTGATGTTCATTAGCAAGGCACAGAGGTGGAAGCAGGACCATAAGCAAACACTTTTTCCCTCCATCAGCCCAGCCTCGGGGACATTGGAGATGAAATCAGAGCTGTGGGGACCAGTGAGAGGTGGAGCAACTCTGTGGGAGACCAGGGTAGCAGTGTGTCTCCCATCATGTCCCTCTGCCTCTAGCTGGTCCCTGCCACTCCTATTGTGTGTTTTTAACCCAGTGATATGAGTCTTGCGATGGCCTCTCATATAATTAGACTGCTGCTGGTTTGTAAAAAATAAAAAAATCATAGACTGGCGCTGCTACTTTGTGAACCCCTCCATCTCATTTGGGGGGGGGGGATTGCAAACAAAAAGGAGTTCCACCATTTTTATTCACAAACAGGCACTTCCCTGGATGTTTAATAAAAGCAGGAGGTGGGAAGAGGAAAGAAGGCACTGCTGTCCCTCTCCCTGAGCCTCACTCAGTAGCATCACAGGAGCTCTTCCCTCCCTGCTTTTTTCCCTTCTTACCCCCTTTCCTGCTTCCTTGCCCAGCTGCTCCATGCGGCTCAGCCATAGCGTCTCCTTCAGAATATGTCTCCTTCTTTACCGTTATGGGTGCCTCAGATGACATGGCCTCATAGTTGCCCTGGATGTGCTTTTCTCCAACATCCATAGGGGGACTGGAAGAAGTCCATGTGCATTTTTGCTTTACTTTGCCTTACTTCCTTTGTATTCCCTTTCACTAGGGTTTGAATGGATGGTGCTTCCTCAATGTGCAGCTGCAACAGGGCAACTGCACAGATTTAAAAAACAACAATAACTGTGGATTCCACCCCCAACGCAGTACAGGTGACATTTCCCCCCAGTTAAAAAACCTTCATTTTTGCCTTGTAGCTGCAGAATTAAAGAGAATAAATACAATAGAGAAAAGAGAATGGTGTGAACTGTGAACAGCAGGCAAACAGATCCAAAGTCAAGCTTAAAGACTTTACTTCTGGGATTCTCCATGGTAAGCAGTGCATGCATAAAGGGCCAAAGTTTCCCAAACCATTGTATGCTAAAACAAAATGGATCTTTTACATGTCCCTGTACTCCACTTTCTTTAACTTGGCACCCCCCCCCCCCAATGACACAAGACAACCAGGTATGAATTACACATTTATTTATTTAAATATTAATTACATGGCTGATCTATATCACTGCTTATCTCAATAAGCTGATGATTTTAAGGATGGGGTGGGTCAGATATCCACATACTCTGCCTTTGGGGCAGGTCCATCCTTGCTCCAAACTCAGCCAGTGCATCCTCAGGCCATGTTTATCAGTTCTCACAAGCTGCACAATCCTAACTGCCAAGAAGTACCAAGCTTCATTCCCCCTCCTGATATGTCTTGAGACACCTACTGGGTTATAAAGATGCTGATCAGAACCAAGGATGCTCCTTGTATACCCGGCCACAAGGCATGTTATGTCCTGTTCCAGACATTGCTCCAGCATGCCAGATGCCTCAGTGTGTTTGCTGATTATCTGCACCTATCTTGAGCAACCTTCTCTATGCCTTTCACTCAAGGAGGTAAGCCTAACTCAATATACCTTGCCACACCGGCCAACTATAATATCATACAGGCTTTGATGAAGATCCGCTGAGTAAAAGTTACACTCACTCACCCCCTCCCCTTCAGGGCTCAGCCAATAGCCAAAGGAAAATAGTACCACAAACCTGACAAAATGGTCACATGCTGTGGCTGTTCAAAAACAAGAAAGGGGAACACAGTAATGGAAAATCCAAATTAAAAAAATTAAAAACTGTGTACAAATAATGCTATAACTCTGTATCAAATTATGCAAATATCTAATAATATCAGAAATTAACAATGTACAAAGTTCAAAGAATAATCAAAGGAGTCCTGCTTTCCAAATGAGTAGGTGTCCTAATGAAGCAGGTGCGTTGTATAGTAGCCTCCAGATCCAAATATGACATCACCACACAAATTCTGGATGTAAAGCGTGTTTCAGAGCCCTTCCTCAGGTGAGTCTTATTCCACCCAAGGGTAATTCTCTGTAACAATTCTAACACACTCATATGATGCTTATATTCATAAGTTGCAATATAAATTTCCTCTTGGGATCCCAATTAACAACCTTTCTTAGTCATACAGCTTCACATAGTTCAAAGTACAGGTAATATTACGGTAATAATATGGTATTGTCAAGTCTGCAGATTCAATGATGAGTCGATGTAGGTACAGAGAAACTATTTTATTGATACTGAATACTTGTGGCCTAAACCAAGGCTTGAAAAGACTAAAGGACATACAGTAGATACATTGCATATAAGGTATACTTCAAAGGGATTCCTACAGGTAGGGGAATTGTGCAGAGGACATTCACACATAGATGTTACAAATACATTCTCATGTTGATTAGAGGCCCAGTTGGCCTTGATGCTCCCCGGCTCCTTCCTCTCCCCCAAGCCTGGGCTGAGAAGGCTCAGATAAGACTTTTCACACATCACCATTTCAAAGCAGGAATATTCTCTACTGGGAGGGGGGAACAGGAGAGCGTTTGCTAGCAGCATTTGGTTACACTTTGGTTCTACCCAGCATGCTCTATATTTGAGCCAGAGTTACAGCCAGACTTGACAGATACGGCAATGATACAAGAGAGAGAGAGAGAGAACCTAGAAGGGGATGGGGAAAAGACAAAAAAAAAAAATGGAGGGATAGGGGAAGAGGAAGGAGACAAAAAATAACATGGACCATAAACTACTTCCACAGACTAGGCAGAAAAATGCAAGCTCACACACAACATGATCCCACCTGCTCAAAATAAATCCCAAACCAAGCACAGGCACTCCCCAAAGTAAGCCAGCACTGGTCCTTGCATCTGTCGAACAACTTTATTAGGCTGTACGCTAATTCGTTACCTTCCACTTATATGTAAGGACTGGCAATTTCCATTTCAATGCATCTGAAGAAGTGTGTGCGCACATGGCAGCTTGTACCTTGAAGGAAGCTTTGTTGGTTTTAAAGATGCCACTGGACTTGAACTTTGTTTTGCTGCTTCAGACCAACATGGCAACCCACCTAAAACTGTTAACAGGAATTCCTTCGCCTGTGATGTACTAAGAAATTTGTGGTTTTCTGCAAGAATGAGAACTTGATATTCACTGGTGGGTGAGGGGACATTTGAATTCATCCATTTGCAGCTGCAAGCCTTTACATTTTTATTTTATTCATAACTGCTTTAGTCAGTATGTATGTGTGTGCATATATATGAAATATTCATGTATCACTGTTGAGCATACTAGCCAGTTTCCCATAATGTATGACTTGCAATACTCAGTCTTCCCCAACCCTCTCGCCCCCGATTTGCCTGTTCCTTTCATAATCTACACTATAGTATGCAGGGTGGAATGTAGAACAGAAATGACTTTGCACCATGCCAAGATACTATTTCACTTGCTGACAGTCAAGCAGAAGGGAAGGCAATGGAGAGTAAAAAATAAAATGCTGGGAAGAAATTGAATGGAATAACCCCTTTAAAGAACTAGTTTGTTGTATTTCAAAGTGTGAAGTAGTCTCACAAATCCAGCTGGGAAATATGATAATATCCATCTAAGGCACTGCTCTTGTTTAATTGTATTGCTTTGTATAAGCACTTCATTGGCTTATAATCATATACACATATGATTTCTTTTGCAAAGGTAAATATTTTGAAATTCATATTTTAAAAGCAGAATCCCACAAGTGTCAGTTAACTCATGCAAACTTATTCAGTACTGATTGAGAACATTTATATCTTGCCTTTCTCGGCACTCAGTGGAGTTTGAAATGATAAGAAATAAAGTCAGAAAACTGGGCCAGCAGAGAGCTGCTCCATTCTTTTCTTCCTTGGTTCTGTGACAGGACTGGGAGATTACACTGAGAAAAGTCCCTTACAGAGAGTGCTGGAGCTGCTTCCCTTGGGGCTTCTGTGAGCCCAGGGGGTCTAGCCCTCAAATGCAGTGGCAAGTCACCTTTATGATTGATATCAATAGTCCTTGGAGTCAGAGCTTTAGCTTACCTGGCCTTCTAAAAGCAGCCCTAAAAGCTTCTCTTCCCTATCTGCAGCACTGCTGGAGGACTGGGAGACAGAGCTGAAGCAGGTTCCTACCACAGTCCTTAGCTGGTATTGCAGCTGGTATGTTTGCTGTCTTTCTAGTTTGCCAAGGCATAAATTGTAGGGATTTTTTTTAAGTATATCTTTTGATTGCAGGATTTTTTTTATTAGATTTCCCCCACCCCCTGAAATCTGCCTCTATTTTTCTCCAAAGGTTGTATAAGAAAGGAGGGGAGACACATACCTCCATTACTAGAACAAGAATGATACATTTGTCTGGTTGCCTATCGTACAGTGTAACTCTGTTTAGGATTGCACTGTAAAAAACTGAAGCTTCTACAATGAGATTTTAAATATTTTTCAGATTTTCCTGTCTGGAGTACAAGTGGAATCTTGTGTTGCTTTGAAAATAATAGTCATCTGAAGATGTCCAGTTCCTGGCTAGTGCCAGACTTCAGTATCCAAAGAGAAATGTGAACTGCTGTATATGTGGCCTGACCTTGGACTCCAATTATTTCATTTTGAGCTTGGGCAACAAACTTGACAGCAATGAAGTTTGGAGGAATATAAAGGGATCTTTTTTGTTCCTCCTTAGTATTTCTCTGTCAGTCTCTCCAGCTGTGTTTTCTAGAGTTCTCCCCTAGCCTAACCTATCCCTCTGGGCAATTTCTGCAGTAATTGCAAGGGATTTTACAAGGACTATATAATATCCATCACTGTTTCAACAGCCATCTTAAGTGACATTAGAGTCAAAGGTCACCACATCTTTTAAAGCAGAAGAATCTGGAGAAGACACTTTTCAAAAGGAAAGAAAGAATGAAGTTTTCAAGGTTAAGAGTATGATGTGTGTGTGCCTCTCTTCTGCAGATTGGAAGTATCAGCCTTTACAATGCTTGTTATGAGAAAGGACCTGTGAAGCAAACATTTAGCAGAGAGAAAAGCAGGTGGAAAGGATACTTGGGTAGAAAAATGAGTAGGTTGATTTACAGTTCTGTTGGACAGAAGATTGGTGAAGGTGACTCTTACAATTCCACTAGAAACTGAATACAGCTAGTAATATGAGTGATAATCTTTAGAAGGTGGACACATTGAATGGCTTTGTCATGGAAGTTGTAGATCACTGACGGAGCACATATTTGTCTGAAGAAGGTCCCAGATTCTGTCTCCAGTACAGGGACACTAGGTCTTCTAACTTCCTAACCCCTACAGCTCTGCTTGCTACTGCTTAGCTGGGCAATGGGGGAAATGCCAGGACTACTATTAAATTAAAGTACAAAGGAGTTCAGCTGGAATGTAGAAGTGGACTTTCAAGAAAAGTACAAGCGAGCAAGAGCAATTCAGCAAAGTTGTAAGGACCTTTCGTTGTTCCTGAAATTCATCTGATGTAATGTTTCATACTTAAGGCTGCCAAAGATGATGCTGTTATGCAGTCTCAAAAGCAATGCAGCATATACACCTTGAGGGGGGGGGGGCAGAGGCGGGGGGGATCCTGAATTTCAGATTAAACACTCCAAGTTAGCTATGATAGTTGCATACAGCAGTAAGAAATCCTAATTTTGTGTTTTTACAATCGAGGGGATTTCAGAGGTATAGATCTCTGTTATATTCCATCAGGCCAAAAATTATATGAACAGCTCTAAAAAAGGGAACCATAAATTGACAAAACAAGAACCTGCTTGAGTGTCATCCTGGTAAAAATGTTCTGTGCAATGTATAAGTGAAACAAATTAAATCCAATGATGCCTATAAAGAAAAGGTTCCAGTACTCAGTCACTGGTTGAGCTAGTAATACATTCAGAGGGTTCCCCCCACAGTTGTTGTGACTCAAGTTTTCATTGCTCCCTACCCTTATTCTGCCAAACATTTCTTCCCATAGGTTCTTTTACTGCCTGGTGTCAGACGATGGAGGCTCAAAGTAAACGGACTTCCATTTGTTACAATGTTAAGACGTTTATTTGATATCTCAAGGTTCTGGACAAAGGAGCATTGGAACTGATGCCAGTTGGCGGGAAAAGCAATGCTTTAAACAGTGTACATCAAAGGGTTTCTAAACAATACTACATTCTCACACTTCTAGGCTACATGTAACACCTTCTCTTCCCCTTATCTCTTGTGGTTCCTCTTCTCATGGAGGAGCCCTGCTGGCTCTCCTTGAGGCATGCTATCATCAAAGGGTTGTTGCTTTTGTTAGTACTATGAAGAGGAATTCACAGCAGGGGTTAGTAACATCTCTGCCTCTACTTTGATATGCAAGGCCTCTGTTTCAGGGTTAGTAGCAAATGCCCAAAATGGAGTTAGTCATGTCAAGCTACACATGGCATTTCAGTAATATTTATCATAACACAATATCAAAACTCTCCAGTGTCTGACACCTGGTCCCATAACAACCTCCATCTCTTAATTGCTTGACATCATGAATTATAACTTCCAAAAATCACCAGCTCCTCTAGGTTTGCCAGCTCTGGGTTGGGGAATACCTGGAGATTTTGGGAGTGGAGCCTGACAAGGGTAGGGTTTGAGGAGGGAAAGGACTTCAGTGGCATATAATGCCTTTGAGTTCCAAAGCAGCCATTTCTTCCAGATGATCTGATCTCTATTGCCTGGAGACCAATTGTAATCCCAGAAGAGCTCCAACCACTACCTGGAGGTTGGCAACCCTATACTAGTGATAGTAATAGTAGCAGGGCAGTTCAAGAGTGGTGACTCGTTTCCTTCAGCTATTTCTGAACCTCTCTAGGAAATCATAATGCATATTACTAGTCATCTCCTCTGGTGAGCAGTTGATTAAGGTGCTTCCTCAATTGCTTACCAGAGGAGATGGTGGTGGCATTGTTTGAATTGCTGGCATTGTCTAGGAGGGAACTGAAAGCAGAAGAACTAGACAGAGGGCCAAAGAGGCAATACATGTAGGACAAAATGTAGGGCATGTGCCTAGTTCTGTCTTGTTATCTATTTCTTCTCATGTGTTTGAGAACTGAGCCCATGGAAGTAAATCACTGGCTTTTAGAATAAGCTGTAACAAATGCATGGGAAGAAGGAAACAAACAATAGGAAAATCATTGCAGGATGATCCTATTAAAAAGAAGGTGGGAAACGTTTAAAATTACATTCTTAGAAACTAATTTGTAAGAAAAACTTTGGAGGATTTGTAATAATTATGTCTGGCATATTTACTTATGCTTAAAAAGCTGACTGATGCATGTGCCTCAGTGAGATAACATCTATCCTTTCATCTTTCTAATGAGTCCATAACTAACGTAACTGGTGATATCAATGGATAGAAGGGTATGTATATTTGTACAGCCAAGGTCCACGCTAGATAAGTAACTATTCCAAGATGAATTACTAGGTAAAATCTGTTTGAAAAGACATTTAATATGGTTTTATAGGCAAAGTAGCTCAGATGAAATAAGAGTTTTTTAGGGGAAAAGGAAGATTGCAACTCATATTAAAAATGCAACTGTTTTCAAATTAAAACACTGAAGAAAAAAATTCGGCTTCCTTGTTTGTCAGTATGCAACTCACTTATTTCTATTCCTTTTTCACTCTAGGTCAGTGACTAGCAGCTGGAGTCTCAGGACTCTGGTTACATTTGCCCCCTCTAGTATTGTCCTTTGTTCTGAGAACAAAGTATTGTCCTTTGTTCTGAGAACACCACACCACACCACACACACACTCTATTATGCATGTCTGCCATTTCCTCCAGGCTGAAACTCCATTAAAGGTGTTTTTTTTTTTAAAAAAACTAGGTTTCCAGGAATATTCAAAGTGAATATTTTTACCATTTTTAGCATGAACAATTTTTAGCATCAAAGGGTGCTTCCTGAGAAGTGAAATGTCTCCCAAATTTGCCCCCAGTGTTTTCTTATTTTGTTCCTGTTCTCTATTATTCTCATTCCCTGCCAATTTTCACTGCATTGGTGTAATGCCCCCCATTTTCAAATCAGTCTCTTCTCTTTCTGAAAACAGTCGAGCTGCCAGGTAACCAATGAAATGTGGCTAGGCATGGGCATGAAACAGGAAAATGAGGTTCAGTTCATGGTGCACCAATGGAATGAACACAGATGTCATGAACAAAAAAAACACACCATTTGCCCCCCATTCGGAATAAAGAGACATACAACAAGTTGGGATAAAGGGCCACTTTATTTAATTAATGGCAATGGGAAAAAACATGGGGCCAGGTTGAGCCAGGGGTCAAAACCAAGACCACCTCCACAACCTGAAAATGGGCGAGCCACGGGCCCCGAGATTGAGCCGACCCAACAGCTCAAAACCGGCCGGCCAGGCACAAGATCCAGTCCACATGAGCTCCACCCTCACCCGTGCCGTACAGCCTGGGCTGTGGACCACCAAATGCCCCCAAAAGAAAATGTTCCCAAGGGTAAACCTGCCAGTGACCACCTATAAACAGCACCGCCATAACCAATTGCCAGCGCTCCTCCAGCAGTGTAAGGTAGGCGAAAACACTCCCAAGCCGGCCAATATGCTTGGAAGCGAAAAATTCCTACCTGGCCCCACAAATCGGCGACCAGCCTGTGCCTACACTGCATGAAGGGCGGGCGGGCCAAAAACTCCTAACCGAACAATTGAGTGGCAGGGCCGGCGGGGCATGAAGTGGGCAGGGAATCCGAAACCCAAATTCAAAACCATCCAACAAATAACGCCTATCCTCTAAACGTGGATAATATCGCAACAACTCAGTGAGAACCGCTATCCTGATGGGACTGGGGCCCTTTTCCAGGTGGCTGATTAGCACCTCCCGGCCTCTTAAAGCCCCCTCTCTGTTTGGACTTGTTGCATGCCGTAAAGGCATGGAGGCCTCCGCACACCGGACATTCATGCCTGTACCTGCAAAACTTCCTAGAGCACGCCTCTTGGGAGGTAAACTCCCAGCAAAGCAGCCGAGGTTGAACCGACTGCCCCGCGGGCGCGCGGGTACCAGCAGGATGACTCGATTTCTGGACGATGTGTGTCACGAGCTGGGGCCAGGCCAGGCGAAGTCCAGGGGCAGTCCAAGGTCTGTAACCGGTGAGCAAGAGTGTCCAAGGTGCCAAAGCCAAATCGTTGTCCAGGTATCGTAGGACAGAGGTTCAGAAGCCGTAGTCAGGGGGTCCAGAAGTCAAGCCAAGGTCAGGAGGTCCAAAGTCAAAAGCCGAAGTGGATGCTAGGACGTCAGGTAGATGACTAGTTGCTTCCACAAAGCCTCCTCCCAAAGCCTACAGCTATATAGCCCTCTGCTGGCTGTTGCCCATTTGGGCTAATTGCTGGCTCAGAGAGGCAGCCAGGATCCTGTTGCAACTCAAGCATCCTTGCTCTTAGAAGGGCCAGAATCCTCTCAAAACTCAGGGCTCAGGGAGCGTCTTGCTTGTGAGCATGCCGCCCTCCTCCGATCCCTGAGGTCCTGACGGAGGCGGTCACGCACATGCGCCACCCGAGAGGGCGAGGCAGGGGGGCTGGGATCTTCTCCAGCAGGAGGCAGGGGCACTGGTGCAGGTGGCAGGGGCACAGTTTCTGCTGCAGGCTCAACTTCCTCTACAGGGTCCCCAGCACCCATGACACTATCCCCCCCCCCCAGGGCCCCCCTCCGTCGAGGGGCCTGGGAGGTCGGGGTGGTCGTTGTGGAACCGTTGCACCAAGTCTGGGGCATGAAGATTGTCCACGGGCTCCCAAGACCGGTCTTCTGGGCCGTATCCCTCCCAGTCCACAAGGTACTGGAGGCCTCCACGATGGTACCGGGAGTCCAGGATCTGGCGCACCTCGTATTCTTCTTCATCATCCACCAACACTGGTGGTGGTGGCGGTGGAGAAGGAGGCCGAGCTGGGTCAGGGCGTGCAGCTGGAACAAGGAGGGAGCGATGGAACACGGGGTGAATGCGGAGGTGGGGTGGCAACTGGAGCCTGAAGGCGACGGGGTTTATTTGTTCTAAGACAGGGTAGGGTCCAATGAACCGCGCATCCAGCTTGTGAGACCGACCAGGCCGGCGCAGGTAGCGAGTTGAGAGCCACACCTGATCCCCCGGCTGGATTGGGGGGCCTTCCTGCCTCTTCCGGTCCGCAGCTAGTTTATAGGCTTCCTTGGCCCGCTGTAGCTACTCTCGGAGAAAGTCTTGGCTGGCGCGGAGTTCTTGCAGGTAGGCCTCAACGGCGGGGACATTCGTGGGTGGCAGGATCGCCGGGAAGAACCGAGGGTGGTACCCGTAGGTTGCAGCAAACGGGGTCATTTGGGTGGAGGAATGGACCGCGTTGTTGTATGCAAATTCCGCTAGAGGCAACAGAGTGGTCCAGTCGTCCTGCTGGTAGCAGGTGTAACAGCGGAGATATTGCTCTAGTGTGGCATTGGTGCGCTCTGTCTGACCATCTGTCTGTGGGTGGTAAGCTGAGGACAGGTGCACTCGAGTCCCCAGGCTGGAATGGAGGGCTTGCCAGAACCGAGAGGAGAACTGGGGGCCCCGGTCTGAGATCAGGTGGGCTGGGAGTCCGTGCAGACGAAAGATGTGTTGCAGGTAGAGCTGGGCTGTCTCCTGAGCTGTGGGAAGTTTCGGGCACGGAATGAAGTGGGCCATCTTGGTAAATAGGTCGACGACCACCAAGATGCACGTCTGACCCTTGGATCATGGAAGTTCCGTGATGAAGTCCATCGAGATGGTATCCCAGGGTCCTGAGGGTGTGGGCAAGGGCTGTAACAACCCCGAGGGTTTGGCTGGGACGTCTTTGGCCCGTCGGCAGATGTCACAGGAGCTGACATAACGGGCAACATCGGAGTGAACTCGTGGCCACCAGAATTCCCGTGTCAGCAAGTGGGTGGTCTTATGTTGTCCAAAGTGCCCAGCGGGTAACGCGTCGTGGGTCATGCGTAGTACTTCTGCCCGCAAGGGCCCGGGCGGCACATAGAGGCGTTCGTGGTGTAGCAAGAGGCCGCCTCGAGTCGTGAACTCGCCTGTTGAGCCATCTTGGAGTGTCTGGAGGTGTTGCTGGACCCAGGGATCATTGGCCTGGCTAGCACGAATGTCCTCCACGAGTGCTGGTGAAGTGGAGGTGGCTGCAAACACTGAGGGTGGCAGGATGGGAGCAGCAGGCACGGTCTCAGTCGAAGCAGGAGCGTATTCCGGTTTCCGCGAGAGCGCATCGGCTTTCCGGTTCTGGGTATGGGGGATGTAGGTGATCTTGAAGTCAAAGAGGGAGAAGAATAGGGACCACCGGATCTGGCGCTGGTTGAGACGGCGGGTGGTCTGGAGGTGCTCCAAGTTCCGGTGGTCGGTGAGCACTTGGACGGGGTGGCGAGCCCCTTCAAGGTAATGTCTCCAAACCTCAAAAGCCACCTTGATCGCGAGCAACTCCCTCTCCCAGATGGTGTAGTTCCTCTCTGCTGCAGTGAGCTGGCGTGAGTAATAGGCGCAGGGCTGGAGTGGCTGGGACGGCTCCTCGCGCTGGGACAGCACTGCTCCCAGGGCCACGTTGGAGGCATCAGCTTCCACCGTAAAGGGAAGCTGGGGGTCGGGGTATCTCAGGAGTGGCCCGGTGGCGAAGCGGGTCTTCAGGGTGGAGAAAGCGTTATCGGCCTCTGGGGACCAGTGGAAAGGTTCTTTGGGGCGGAGTAGTTGAGTCAGGGGTGTTGTCAGAGATGCATAGGCTGGGATGAATTGCCGATAGTAGTTGGCAAAACCAAGGAACCGCTGCAGGTCTTTGCGATTCTGAGGGGCCTGCCAGGTCAGGACCGCTTCCACCTTTTTCGGGTCCATGAGGATTCCCTGTGGTGACACAATGTGACCAAGGAACTCGACGGAGCGCAGGTCAAAGTCGCACTTCTCCAGCTTGGCATAGAGGCCATGGGCTCATAGGCGCTGTAGGACCTGGCGGACGTGCTCGGCATGCTGGGCAGGATTGCGGGAGTAAATTAGAATGTCATCCAGGTATATGATCGCGAAGCGGTCGAGCAGGTCCCGGAATACATCATTCATGAACCTCTGGAAGACAGCGGGGGCGTTGGTCAATCCGAAGGGCATCACCAGGTGCTCGTACTGCCCGTATCGGGTCCCAAACGCGGTCTTCCATTCGTCTCCGGGCCGTATGCGCACCAAATTGTACGCTCCACGGAGGTCCAGCTTGGTGTAGATTTGGGCCCCCTTTAAACGATCCAAGAGTTCAGGGATCAGTGGTAGAGGGTACCGGTCGCGGATGGTGATCTTGTTCAGGGCCCGGTAGTCATTGCACAGCCGGAGCTCCCCGCTTTTCTTCTTCACGAAGAGGACTGGAGCAGACAGGGGAGAAGTTGAGGGTCGGATGAATCCGCGCTTCAGGTTCTTGTCCAGGTAGTCTCGCAAAGCTGCCAACTCAGGCTCCGACATTGGGTACAGACGCCCCACCGGGAGTGGTGCCCCAGGTACCAAATCAATGGCACAGTCATAGGGTCGGTGAGGGGGAAGCTGATCTGCTCCTGTCTCTTCAAAGACATCGGCGAAATCTGCATACTTCTGAGGGAGCTGAGGACCACCACTCGGGATGCCGGCTGCTAGAGTGGTGGGAGGAGTCAGATGGGGGCATGGGTCTCGGAAGCGTAGTTCTTGCTGAGCCCAGTCCACGATGGGGTTGTGCAGCTTCAGCCAGGAAAGGCCTAGAATCAGCGGGAAGCGAGGCATGAGGGCGACATCAAACTGCAGCTGTTCTTGGTGCTGCTGGACGTGGAAGGTGATGGGACAGGTCTCCTGGGTGACAGGGCCAGAACGGAGGAGGCGCCCGTCAATAGCCTCCACCAGCGTCGGAATCTCTTTTGGCTGCACTGGGATCTGGTGCTGCTTTACAAAGGCGGCATCTACGAAACAGTGGGCCGCTCCCGAGTCCAGCATGGCATACACGAACAGCCAGCGTCCATCGGGCAGATGGAGTTTGACTGGTAGCAGGAACGGGCCCGGGGTATCAGCCTGTTGTTCGGAGGACCCAGCTAGTCGCCCCAGGCTGGAGGGTCCACTTACGCCTGGGGCTGGCCTTTTGGCGGCGGTGGCAATGTAGGTCTGGGTATTCGATGTTTAGCAGGGCAGCCAGAGGCATAGTGGCCTGCCGTGCCGCAGTAGAGGCACAGGTTCTGCGTGCGGCGTCTGGCCTTTTCTTCTGGAGTCAGGCGGGGTTGAGCAGCTCCAAGCTGCATAGGCTCACCCTCGTCTCTGGTACTAGCTGGGGATGGGAGAGGAGCCAAGTGGCATGGCGCAGGGAGCTGGCGCCCTCGGGTCTTGGCTTGGCGGCGACTTTCCAGGCGGCCATCGATGCGGAGGCAGAGGGTGATAAGTTCCTGGAGCGTGGGGGGCCGCTCCACCCTGGCCAGTTCGTCCAGGACTTCCTCTGCCAACCCCTCGGTAAACTGGTCCATCTGAGCAGCCTCATTCCACGCCAAGTCTTGGGCCAGGAGCTTGAATTCGGTGGCATACTGAGCCACCGAGGACTGGCCTTGTTTCAGGGCCCTGATTTTCCGGTTGGCTGTGGCTGCTTGGACTGGGTTGGAGAAGGCAGCAGACAGGTGGGCCTCAAACCCCTGGTAATCAGTCAGTAGGGGAGAGGACCCAACCAGTAGGGGTGTGGCCCACTTGGCCGCCTGCCCCTTTAACAGACTAATGATAAAACACACCTTCGTCTTGTCATTGGGGAAGTCCCGTGCTCTGAGTTCAAAGTACAGCTGACACTGTGCCAGGAACGCAGGAAATTCTTCCACAGCACCCCCAAATCTGTCAGGTGGGGGAACTGGGCACTTGGCTGGAGCACTGGCTGCAGGCTGTTGCTGCAAGTGCACTACTGCCTGTGTCAGCTGCTGTACCTGGGCTTGGAGGGCAGCCAGTAGTCCTGTGGTTCCACTTGCTTCAGCATCCATCCTGTGGAATGGGTGTTTGTGTGGGTGGAAGCAATCTGTCACGAGCTGGGGCCAGGCCAGGCGAAGTCCAGGGGCAGTCCAAGGTCTGTAACCGGTGAGCAAGAGTGTCCAAGGTGCCAAAGCCAAATCGTTGTCCAGGTATCGTAGGTCAGAGGTTCAGAAGCCGTAGTCAGGGGGTCCAGAAGTCAAGCCAAGGTCAGGAGGTCCAAAGTCAAAAGCCGAAGTGGATGCTAGGACGTCAGGTAGATGACTAGTTGCTTCCACAAAGCCTCCTCCCAAAGCCTACAGCTATATAGCCCTCTGCTGGCTGTTGCCCATTTGGGCTAATTGCTGGCTCAGAGAGGCAGCCAGGATCCTGTTGCAACTCAAGCATCCTTGCTCTTAGAAGGGCCAGAATCCTCTCAAAACTCAGGGCTCAGGGAGCGTCTTGCTTGTGAGCGTGCCGCCCTCCTCCGATCCCTGAGGTCCTGACGGAGGCGGTCACGCACACGCGCCACCCGAGAGGGCGAGGCAGGGGGGCTGGGATCTTCTCCAGCAGGAGGCAGGGGCACTGGTGCAGGTGGCAGGGGCACAGTTTCTGCTGCAGGCTCAACTTCCTCTACAGGGTCCCCAGCACCCATGACAATGTGGCCGCTGTCGGATCTCTCGCCCGCATTAGGCTTAGCGGGAGCCATAAGCTGCAGCCAAAGCTGCTGGCTGATCTGATCCCAAGGTAGGTTAGGATTCACAGCGGCCCTCATCCGGAAGGCCTCATCATACTGGAGCCATGCTCCACCCACAAAATCACTGTAGGTGCGATAAATAATATCGCAATATTGAAAGAGCGGGGCGGCCCGCCAAGGTTGGGCCCTAGCAATCACCCCCGCGTAAATTAAAAACCCCGGCAACCAATTTGACCAGGACCTATCGACTTTCCTCCTTTTAAGCTTCTTTTTATCCTTTTCATCCATTTCCTCCTTTGGCTTTTTTTCTAACTCCCTGTACAGGAGACTAACCACGTCCACATACTCGCCTTTCAGTATTTTTTCTCTAGTCGCCACCGTCAGGTGATCCCCTAGCGGCAAAGCCGAGTCGCCAAAAGGAATGGCATGGAAAGGAACTGAAGCATACGAAAAAGAGGGGTGGGCGGGAAACCCCAACCCTCCCCACTGCTGAGCGTGCCAAGGTACTGGGGTTGACGAAGCTGTCTGGGCGCCCCAAGGAAGAGCGCACCTGCCTAAGGGGTTCGGAGCACCCCCAGAAACATTAGGTTGACCCACTGCTGCGGGTAAAGATGACAAGGCCGACACCTGACCGGCCTGTCCAGGCAATGCGGGCAGAAAAGGTGACCACCCTACCTGCGACTGTTGGCCCAGAGAGGGGCCTCCTCCAGGATACTGGAAACCTGGTCCTTGCACTGGCACTGCTGAACCCGCCCCGGGTCCTACTACAGGGCCCCAAGGACCCCAAGGCCACACCGCCCCACGAGGCTGTAATGGACACCTACCTTCCTGCTGGTGCGGAACCACCGCCACCTCCTCGGACTCATGCCCTTGCTCCTCCTCCGGCGTCACCTGGTCCGACGTCTCACTGCTTCCGGCACCCTGTAGGGCAGATAACCTCCTTTTGGAATGCAATGGTCGCCGCCCTACCACCACCTGTTAAGCCTGCCACCCGCCGCGAAGGGCCCGCGACCCCTCTTTCGCCCTCTAATGCAGCCAAGCTTTCAAGGATAGCAAGGCGTGTGCTGGCGTCGTCCCAATCCTCACTTGGGGGCTCAGCTGGAACTGGCCGCTTGGCAGGCTTTTTAGCCGGCTGTTTCCCCTTTGAAGGGCCTTGGCCCTTCTTTGGCCCCATTTCTCAATAAAGGTGATGCTCTGCTCAGCCCCGCCCACAACTACTTAGTGTACCTGCGGGCACCAGCCTAAACTCCCACGGAAGTGCCCTTACTGCCCCAGAGCCACCCCAGGAAAATACCCTTAAAGAGAGTACTAAGGGAAAAAGCAGCAGAAAAGGCCCTGGCCACCTACCCTTGAACAGTTAACCGCAGCTGTTCAAGGTGTGGGGGGGGAGGGGAAGGGAGGCAAGCCGAGGCCTCACGCCACCCACCCGAAAGTGCCTCCTGACCGCGCTGGGAGAGAGCAACACGGGCCTAGCGCTAACCCCAGGCAACCCGACTTACAAAGCCCCGCCCAAAACACAGGGGACGAGGGGTGGGGGGAGGGAAGCCGAGCGCTAACTCAGCGGCCGATACTCCCTGCTTCGTGGCCGCGCCGCCGATCCAGGCCGCCGCCCGAAGCTCCGTTGTGCCCCGCGGTGGCTTTTCCTCGCTCTCCCGGCTCCCAACAGATGAGCAGGGCCTTAAAGCTGATGCGGCCCAAAACTCCACAGCCGGGCGCCAAGCGCCGCTGTGAACCTCGCTGCCGCCCCGACGTCCACCGACAGCTCAGGCTGTCGATCGGGGCCCCAGCGACGCCAAAGGACCCTGCCGTCGCGCGGAACGCTCCCTAGAGCTCCGTCAGCGAGCAGGGCCCCAACCAATGGTGCAGCTACAGCCACGCACAGTCGTGGCTGACACCCAAAAACTCCTAACCGAACTGCGCCACGAGGGGACGGGCCAGCCTATATAAGGCTGCCCGCCCACAAGCAGCTGGGATGAACCATTGTCTCCCATCCTGCAGGGGAGGCAATGGACGGCCCCCAGCCTAAGACGGCCGATGGGTCGCTCGGCTGGGAAGTGCCGAATTGTACAAACTGAACTGGTTTTATATGATCATGATGCAGTAGAGTGCCCAAAGCATCCTAAACACACCAAACATACAATGCTTCTCCAGCTGACTCCCCTCAACTTCCCTTCCAAGTATGGTAATGATTGAATTTATGGGGCCTGAGTTATCCCCCAAACACACAGACAAGGTGTCCCTAGGAAACATTTCTGGGGAAATGAGGTGCAGGTTCAGGAGAATATTGAACACCTTCCTCTGCAGACTAGAGGCAAAAAAACAAACTCAGAGCACATCTCCAGCTGACTGTCCTTTACCTGTACTCCAAGTTTGGTGAGAATTTGATTTATGGGGTCTAAGTTACACCCCCTCCCCCAAGAAGGTGCTCCCATATTCCATTGTTTCCAATGGAGGGAAAATACACACATACACACACCCTCACACACACACCCCCCCACACACAAAAGAGCAGAAGCCCAGCAGAACAGAAACAGAATCAAAGTCCTTGAGAATCTCTCCAGTAGAAACTGAAGATGGAGGCATTTTTGCCAACTCAACAGAACTAGAGCAATGTGCCCTGAAACCAAACCCAAACCAGCACACAACTACATATGTAGACATGGTAGCTCCAAGCTCTAAGAAGGAAGTAGGAAGCCCTGAGAAGGGAGGAGATGTGGTGGCTTGAAGCTCTGATACAGAAGTAGACATGGTGAGTTAAAGCCCTGAGATGGAAGTAAACGTGGTAGGTCAAAGTCCTGGGACAGATGCTGATGTGGTGTCTCAAAGCTCTGAGAAGGAAGTAGACATGGTGGGTCAAAGCCATGAGATGGAAGTAGGTCTATTGAGTCAAATATAACTATTAGAATGGCATTTTGTTTAAACAATTTAAACTGGACTTGTTATAGGTTAGATATGATGGTTACATGTACAATTTGCAGTTGTATGTTATGTTTTTACTAAATAATAATAATAATAATAATAATAATAATAATAATAATAATAATAATAATTATTATTATTATTATTATTATTATTATTATTATTATTATTTTAAAAATCCCTGAGACAGAAATAGACATGGTGGGTCAAAGCCCTGCTAAGGAAGTAGTGATACCCCAAATGCTATGTGTTGCTCAAAAGCGGCTGTCTCCTTTTTTTTTTTAGGGAATTAGCAAGGAGACAGAGTTGGCAAGAGGGGGGTAATCTAGCAAGATCCTCCTACCACGGTTTATGTGGACCTTTCACCTCCGAGAAACACTCAGAAATAAACCAGATGGTTGCTTAACCAAGGAAAGGTTGTTTCATGGAAAGAGGAGATAAAATAATGACAAATACATAAATAAATGTGCACTGGAAAACAGATACACAACCTATTGGAAATATAGAGGTGAGCAGGAATATAGGAGGGGTTTTTTTAGGGGAGATTATAGTTGCCAATCAAGCACAGGCAAGATCCAGGAGAAGAACAAGATGTCCAACATCTTTGGTGTGCAGTTTGGATCCAGGAAAATAGTATTCATTGTTTCCCAACACATTGTTTTACTTTCAGTAAATCTCATCAAAATATTGTTCTAAGGGGCAATAGCGTCATCATGCCCCAAGGTAGTATTTTGCCTATAACATGGATGTGGCAGAGCATGTCCAGTTATAGGCAAAATACTACCTTAGGGCATGATGACGCTTTTGCCCCTTAGAACAATATTATATGAGATTTACTGAAAGTAAAACAATGTGTTGGGAAACAATGAATAGTATTCCCAGGAATGTACAAAGCACCTGGGAAAACTTGTGATGTTTTGCATGTATGTAGCTGAATGGGGTTATCTGGTCTAGGCTGAAACTGTTAATGTTTCCTGTTGCAGCTATTAACAAAAATAAAGGTGTTACTGTTTCACTTATGATCCTTGATTGTGGGAGAGGAAGGCTACTAGGTTGTGTGAATAACCCATTGATTGGAGTAAATAGATCAGGAAGGACGTGACCAGATATGCTGAGGTCATATCAGGATGGAGATTGCTTTTCATGAGAATTCTGTTATGGAGATTAAGTTATCTCTTTGTTCTAAGAGGGTGAGAAAACCATTAGCAGACAGATGCCCTAGAGTCACCTTCCTGAAGTAGCATGTTCAAGCTTGTCCTTTGCCAGCATTTATTTTGTCTGCTCCGTCTCCATCTTAGTTCCAGTGTATGTATTCCAGTTTCATCCTGGCTCTACTCCTAGAACAGGCTGCGCACGCACACACACAAGATTTTTTTTGGGGGGGAAATATGATGGAGGTTATTCATTATGAAGTGGCTCAGCTGCATTAGAGGAAGGTGCTTGGAGCTGGCACAGAACTGCTGGTAAAATGAATGTAGATTTGCTTTTCTAAAACTGCTGGGAAGCATTACTTAAGGTTGCTGTGGGAGGGAACTGTGTGAGTGTTTGGTGCCTGCTGGAGAGGGGTTTCTGATTGCTTTTGTGTGTCTTTTATGTAGCTGTTGCTGAGAGAGGAGACCCTGTTTGCCTGGGGGTGGTTGCTGGCCCCACCCTCTACAGTTGCTCTGGCTTTGAGCCAGAGATGAATGGGGGTTTGAGCCTTTAAATTGCAAGGCTCCTCCTTGTCAGAGGGCTCTTGACCTGTGGCTCTTAGCCTGGAGGTCTAGCCTGAGGGTTCTGTTGGAAGGTGAATAGTTCCTCACGTGTAGTCTCAAGTGGCAGTTGGTAGTGGAATTTACAGGGAGGTCAAGATAAAGAGAATTTTGAAATGGATTGCAGCAGCATGGCTGGTGAGGGAGCTGAGGCAGTGATGTGTTTGCATTTCTATCTGAGAGTAGCAGCAATTACACTTGCAGCAAGTGTAAGTTAGTAGCCCTGCTGGAGGAGAAGTTATGGGGACTGGAGGCACAATTGTCCACACTGCAGTGTATAAAGGAAGGTAAGGGTTTTCTTGACAGAACCCATGAGGTACTCTTGAAAGGACAAGTGAAGGAAGAGGAAGTGGTATTTCAGCACTTGGAAGAGAACCCAGCACAGGAGGAGGGTTCATGGAAAAATGTAACCCAAAGGAACAGGAAAATCAGAAGACATTCTGAGCCTCTGTTGCTCAGCAATAGGTTCCAGGATCTCCGCACAGTAGCTGATTATGAACCGTTGAAACAAGGGCTACTTCCCCAGTCTCCGCAAAGTTTGAAGAAAATTTCTCAGGATCCTGTGAATAAGAAGCCTGGAGCTTCCACTCCCCAATATAGGGAGGGTGGTGGTAATTAGAGACTCCTTGCTCAGAGTGGTGGAGCCCAAAGTGTGCCGACCAGACTTGTCATCCAAAGAGGTCTGCTGTCTGCCAAGTGCATGCATCCAGGATATGACAGAAAGGATTGGAAGACTTATCAAGCCCACAGATTATTATCCTTTCTTGCTGATCCATGTGGGAATGAATGATACTGTCCATCACAGCCTTGAACGTATTAGAAAAGACTAAGTAGTTCAGGATCAAGATGATGGAACCGGGAGCACAGGTCGTGTTCTCATCAGTTCTTCTAGTTGAAGGCCATGGCTTAGGACAGGAAAGAAGAATACTTCAAATAAATGACTAGCTATGTTGATGGTGTCATCAGGAAAGATTTGGATTTCTGGACCATGACTTATGCTTTTGAGATGGTGGTCTTCTATTGGGAGATGGCTTGCACCTTATGATGGTAGGAAAAAGGGTGTTTGGTAACAGCCTTGCTAACCTATAAGGAGGGCTTTAAACTAAATTGTATGGGGGAACGAGACAATAATTCAAAGCTTCGTATAATGCCAGAAACAGGAGTTAAGAGCACTAAAGCTTTGCAGAGAGCGGCTCATGCACTAGGTAATGCTAACTTGCAGGTATATATGGAAACAAAAACCTTGGGATGCATAAAACATAATTTCTGATGTCTCTACAATAATGTAATGTTTGTTCCAAACAGGAGGAACTGGAAGTCCTAATACAGGAAGGAGACTATGACATAATAGGCCTTACTGAAACTTGGTGGGATGACACTCACAATTGGAATATTAGGATTCAGGGGTACAACTTATTTGAGAAAAGGTGGAGGCATAGTATATATGAAGGAGGTATTTACTTGTGAGGAATCTGAGCATGGCAGCTCAGTTCAGAGTCTCTGGGTAAAAATAAAAGGAGTAAGAAATAACAGTGATATTATTGTGGTGGTCTGCTATAGACCACCAAGCCAGGCAGAGGACTTGGATAAGATACTCCTACAACAGATTGCAAAGTTCTCCAAGAGCAGGGATAAAGTGATCATGGGAGATTTCAATTACCCATACATCTGTTGGAAGTCCAACTCTGCTAAAAATGAAAGGTCAAATAGATTTCTGACTTGTCTTGCTGACAACTTCGTTTTCCAGAAAGTGAAGAAGGAAACAAGGGGATCTGCTATCTTGGACGTGATTCTCACTTAATACTTATTAAATTTGCAGATGATACTAAATTAGGAGGGGTTGCAAATATAGTAGAAGACAGAAACAGGATACATGATGATCTTGACAAGCTGGAATGGGGGAGACTTGTTCTAGCTGTAGTATGTGCAAAAAGGATCTTGGGGTCTTAGTGGACCATATGCTGAACATGAGTCAACAGTGTGATGTGGTGGCTAAAAAGACAAATGCAATTTTGGGCTGTAAACAGAAGTATAGTGTCCAGATCATGTGAAGTGATGGCATCGCTTTACTCTGCTCTGGTAAGACCTCACCTGGAGTATTGTGTTCAGTTTTGGGCAGCACATTTTAAAAGCGATATAGACAAGCTGGAATGGGTCCAGAGGAGGATGATGAAGATGGTGAGGGGTCTGAAGACCAAGTCCTATGAGGAAAGGTTGACGGAGCTTGGCATGTTTAGCCTGGAGAGGAGGCAGCTGAGAGGTGATAAGATCACCATCTTCAAGATGGACTGTCATATAGATGATGGTGTGGAGTTGTTTTCTGTGGCCCCAGAAGGTAGGACCAGAACAAACAGGTTGAAATTAAATCAAAAGAGTTTCCAGCTCAACATTAGGAAGAACCTCCTGACCGTTAGAGCAGTTCCTCAGTGGAACAGGCTTCCTCAGGAGGTGGTGGGCTCTCCTTCCTTGGAAGTTTTTAAAGAGAGGCTAGATGGTCATCTGACAGCAATGAAGATTCTGTGAATTTAGGGGGAGGTGTTTGTGAGTTTCCTGCATTATACAGGGAGTTGGACTAGATTTCCCGGGAAGTCCCTTCCAACTCTGTGATTCTATAATTCTACCTTTCTTCAAAAGCCCTAAGTCCACCCCTGACACCCAACCCCAAAGCATGGTATGATGTATGTAGATGTGGTGGCTCCAAGTACTGAGTCCACATGACAACCCAGATTTCAAAGTGTGCAATTATGTATGTGGAAGTGATGACTTTAAGTCCTGAGAAGAAAGTGGATGTGGTGGGTGGCTTGATGTCCAGTCAAGGAGGAAGACATATTGGGTCAAAACCCAGAGATGGAAATAGATATTGTGGCTTGAAGTCCTGAGAAGGAAATGGATGTGATGGATCAAAGCCCTGAGAAGGAAGTAGACATGGTGGTTTAAAAACCTCGAATCCAACACTGACACCCAAACTCAAAAGCATGACCACCCCCACCAAGGGTTGAAACAAGTAGCCAGTATACAAAAAATGGATGAAAAAGTGGATACCTCCAGACATTCAACAGCGGTTCTCACAACGTACTCCTCAGCAGCAGTATGGATGGATGTGGGTACTCTGTCAAGGAACCCACTAGAACAAAGCAGAAGTCAAATAGCACCTTTAAGACCAACAAACATTTTGAAAGTTTGTTGGCCTTGAAGGTGATATTTGACTCCTGCTTTGTTCTATTGCTTCAGACCAACACGGCTGCCCACCTGGATTATCTACAATGAACCTACTAGTTCGGGTAGAAACAGACAGATGGATACTCTGTAATGGATGTGGGTACTTTGTCAAGGAATCCACTAGCTAGGGCAGAAAAAGACAGGTGCAGAGCACACTAATGGATGAGGGTATATTATTCAGCTCTGCACCTGGGTCTGAAGTACACCTATCTGCTTTCAACACCCTCAAATGGCTGACATGTGCAGCCAGTATCTGAAAGATTGATGGAAAGGCAGGAAACCCCAGACTTTTGATGGGGCTCCCCAAAGTGCTCCCATAGCAACATGGAGAATATAATCATAATGGATATTCAGCTAAGGCACCCACTAGCTAGGGCAGAATCAGACAGGTGCAGAGCATCTGAATCCAGAGCACACCCATCCACCAATTCTGTGCCTGGCTCTGGAGCATGCCTATCCACTGTGGAAAAAAACTTCAACTTTATGGATAAACAGAAAGATATCAGAAAGGCAAACCAGGCATCCTCAGAGTTTTGACACGGACTCCCTACAATCATGCCATGGCAGCTTGGTGGGCACCCCAGCCAGACACCCCTTCAGTCCCAAACACAAAGATCATAACTCTGGTCATAACTAGGGGTGTGCATTTGGTTCGGCAGAACCGCATAGACCACTGAATCACCCCTGATTCAGAAGTATGCAGCACCGTATACTTCCGATTTCATTTTCAGGCCATTAAAACGGGAGCCGTATATGGCTCCCCGTATACTTCCGTATAGATATTCGGAAGTATACGGAAATTCAATGCAAAAGGCGGGAAAGGGGCTTCTGCAGCCTCAGGGAAGCTGCTTGCTTCCTTTCCACCTTTGAAGACTTTTCCCGCCTCTCCCATAGCCTCCTGGGATCAGGGAGGGAGGGGGAGGGGATAGGAGCCCCAGCAGCCAATCCATGCTTTGCAGGGCTGTTGTGTAGCTGATGGCTGGCTAATCCACCAGCCATCAGCAACATTGTTGCTCTTTTGTTTACTTGGTATCCAAGTAAACAGTGTTATCTGGCCAATCACAGAGCAGTGGTATTTTTTTGAAACTGCTCTGTGTAGGGTCAGAGAACCTTTTTAAGGAGTCTGCCTGGCTGGACTCCATTTCCATTGCTGTTGTGTTGGTGTGTGTTGATGTGAGAGAGAGATTGTGCTGCCCTGGCCCTTGGCTTCAGCTGCTGCTGCTCTCTCTCAGCCTTGCCTGCCCTGCCAGACAGTGCCTGGAGAAGAGAAGACTAAGGTAAGACAGTCTTGGGGTTCTTGTTTTTATTTTATTTAGTAAAAGGACTTTTTAAGACTCAGAGTCCCTTTACTTATCCAGATTTGGGTGATGGGTAGCTTATTTGGGGTTAGGGGGTTCTGCTGGGGTGGGGAGTTTGCCAATTTGCCCGTATCTTACTTTAGTGAGAGGACTTTTAAAAGTGCAGTGTCCTTTTACTTTTCTTGATTTGGGTAGCTTGGATTTCTTGGGGTTAGGGTGAAGGGTTTTTTTTGGGGGGGGGAGGGTTGGTAAAGTTCCTGTATTGTTAAAAGTTAAATTTTTTACTGTTTTAAAAGGATTCTGTGTTTGATTTGTTGCTGCTGTGTTGTGCTGCTATTGTTCCTTTTCTCTTCTGGTTCTGGTTCTTGGGGAGAGGGGCTGTTTGGCCTAATTTTAATTGTTTAAAAGGCCAGTTTTTAAACAGTTTGAGTTTGTTGGCCTTTTGTTTGGATCTATTCTCTATTGCTGCAGGTTTGCATCCTCCTGTTCTGGTTTTAGGTGGCGGGGGGTGGGGATTGTTGACTGATTTGGCCTGAGGTTTCTTATTGGTGAAAAGACCGCTTTTTTAATAGTTGAGTTTCTTGGCCTTCTCCTGTTGTCCTTTTTCCTGGTTTTGGGTTTGGGGGTGGTGGTGTTTGATTTGTTGCTGCTGTCTGTGTTGTGTTGCTGTTGTTCCTTTTCTCTTCTGGTTCTGGTTCTTGGGGGGGGGGGCTGTTTGACCTAATTTTCATTGTTTAAAAGGCCACTTTTTAACAGTTGTGTTTGTTGGTCTTCTGTTTGGATCTATTGTTGCAGGTTTTGCATCCTCCTGTTCTGTTTTTTTTTGGGGGGGGGGGGTATTGTTGACTGATTGGCCTGAGGTTTCTTATTAGTGAAAAGGCCACTTTTTTAACAGTTGAGTTTCTTGGCCTTCTCCTGTTGTCCCTTTTCCTGGTTTTGGATTGGGGGGGGGGGGGGGGTTAAAACTTAAAAGTTAAGTTTCTTTCTGTCACGTTTTGGTTTTTTTAAGTTACCTCGGGTTGGTGTGTGGGCTGTGTGGGGTGGGGTTTTTATAGAGTTGTTTTTGGAGTCTGAGGCTGCTTTCGGTTTGCCTAGGGCCACTCAATAGACTGACCCACTAATAAGAATGTTTTTACGGATTGTGTTTTTTGAAATTAAAAAAAAAATAATCCAGTTTAGGGCTTTATCTTCTTTCAAAATTTAACTAGGCCACATAGGGGCAATTTAAAAAGATTTTAGGTTTCTCATAAAAGGCAGCGTGACTACTAGGCCACATCAGGCTCCCTTTTAAAGAGACTAGGGTTGCAGTGCATCTTGCTTTCAGCCACTGAAAGTCGGTGCATCCTTAGATTTCCATAGGGTAAACCACAGCTTCTCTCAAGTTATAGGGGACACCTGATTTCTAGTTTGCAAGGAAATCCGGTTTGTCCCAGGATCTAGTTAGGAGAAATTTCACTAGGAGGATGCAGCAAGGATTGCCTTGAATGAAGTGAGCACCTACTTGTGCCTGCATCCTCTCTTGGCCCGCACTTGGAAGATGGTTGTAAAACGCTCTCCCACTAAAAATAGACTAGAGTCCAAAGACAGCCCAAAAACTCACTCACAAATTGATTGGAAGTGTGCCCCCACCCCACCCCTCATCCATCTCCAAACCAAAAGTGAATGCTGGTTTAAGAACTGCAAAGCAATCCAAATTTCCCCAGTCCCCATCCACACATGCCTAATAATACTGAAAGGGCCATTACAGCCCCAACTGTAACCAACAGCACCCACAGGCCCAGCCCAGATAACCCAGGTATTTTTTTAGGGGAAGGAGGAAGAAAGAGGGAGGTGCCAGTGATGATGACAGGCAGCCAGCAGCCATACCAATGCTGAGGTCCCTCTAATGGGACAGTAATGCTGGTGTGTTACTGCTGAGCTGAGAGAGAAGGAATAGTTGCCTTCCTCTCACACAATCTGAGGCCCTCCCAGTGATCTTCCTCATTTGGGGTGCAATTCTGGCTCACCTCCTCGTGGGGCACCCTGGGTAACGCAAAAGAGCCTGGACCACCCAACCATCCATCACTCAAGGTAAGTCAAAATGCTTCTTGCTTTGTGTCAGATACAGAATGATGTGGAGTTAGGTGTGGTGGTCCACCACTTCTCTTGTTTGAAAGTTGTGTTGCTTGGGGCAGAGCTGGAGAGCTGGCACCTGTAGATTGTGTGTTCTGTGGCAGGGAAGATGGCACTTGGGTGAGAGACCCAGAGCCAGCATGCTTGTTGTGCTTGGCCAGCTCTCCCCACGTTGTTTGGGGAAGGGCTGGAGAGCTGGCATCTGTAGATGGTGTGTTCTGTGGCAGGGAAACTGGCATCTGGGTGAGAGACCCAGAACCAGCATGCCTGTTGTGCTTGGCCAGCTCTCCCCGTGTTGTTTGGGGCAGAGCTGGAGAGCTGGCATCTGGGTTTGCTGCAGCCAGGTCTGCAGAGCAGACCTTGAGCAGATTGTGTTTTGTGTGGCAGTGACATTGGCAACTGGGTTTATATTGGTTCCAGGCCTGCAGGGTTCATAGAGTAGATAGAGGGATGTAGTGCATTTGGGTCCTATAGAGATTCTCTGGTGTGAAGTTAGGTTTGGCTTTGGGTGCCCCAGGAATTGGACCTCCTAGTCCAATTTTTTTTTTTTGGCCTTGTGGGTTTTGTGTGGGACAGTGCCCTGAAGCTGCACAGCAGTTTGGGGGGCTCTCCTCAAAACCCCCTGCTCCCCAGAGCCACATTTCTGATGACAATTACAGTGGGGGAAGTGGCTCTAATTGTTTTTTTCTCACCATTGGAACAGTGTTCCTTTTGGGGTGCCCACAGATGGGTGCAGTCTTTTTGGGTCAAGGGGGTTGCATGTGGGGGAGTCTACAATCTACAGATGCCAGCTCTCCAGCCCTTCCCCAAACAACATGGGGAGAGCTGGCCAAGCACAACAAGCATGCTGGTTCTGGGTCTCTCACCCAGATGCCAGCTTCCCAGCCACAGAACACACAATCTACAGATGCCAGCTCTCCAGCCCTGCCCTAATCAACACAACTCTCAAACAAGAGAAGCGGTGGACCACACCTAGCTGCACATCATTCTGTATCTGACACAAAGCAAGAAGCATTTAGACTTACCTTGAGTGATGGATGGTTGGCTGGTCCAGGCTCTTTTGCGTTACTCAGGGTGCCAAGAAACTCAATTGTTAAAAAAACTGATGTTTTAACAATAAAAAACCTCAGGTCAAATCTGTCAACACCACCACCCCTCCCCCCCCCCCACAAAAAAAACCCCAGAACCTGGAAAAGGGACAATGGGACAGGATGCAAAACCAACAACAGATCCAAACAAATCACTGAGAAAAGGGCAAAAACTCAACTGTTATAAAACTGATGTTTTAACAATGAAAATTAGGCCAAACAGCCCCCCCCCTCCAAAGAACAAGAAGAGAAAAGGAACAACAGCAGCACAACACAGCAGCAACAAATCAAACACAGAATCCTTTTAAAACAGTAAAAAACTTGACTTTTAACAATACAGGAACTTTACCAACCCCTCCCCCCCCCAAAAAAAAAACTTCACCATAACCCCAAGAAATCCAAGCCACCCAAATCAGGAAAAGTAAAAGGACACTGCACTTTTAAAAGTCCTCTCACTAAAGTAAGATATATGCAAATTGGCAAACTCCCCACCCCAGGCCCCCACCCCCAGCAGAACACCCTAACCCCAAATAAGCTACCCAGTACCCACCCACCCAAATCTGAATAAGTAAAGGGACTCTGAGTCTTAAAAAGTCCTTTTACTTTTATCCTAACTAATATAAAAACAAGAACCCCAAGACGGTCTTACTTAGATCTCTTCTCCAGGCAGGTCAGGCAAGGCTGAGAGAGATCAGCAGCAGCTGAGGCCAATGGCCAGCGCAGCACAATCTCTCTCTCACACCAACACCAACACAGCAGCAACGGAATGGAGTCCAGCCAGGCAGACTCCTTAAAAAGGTTCTCTGGCCCTTACACAGAGCAGTTTCAAAAAATACCTAGTTTCTTGGCCCCTAGTTAGCTGTAGTGGTGTGAAATGGGAGGGAGCTGAACCTTTTGGCCAGGAAGGTGCTGGCTCTACCCGATACTGGATCTACCTTGGTGAGAACAGTCAGATGGGGCTTTCATGTGCATCAGGAACTGCATACACACATCTAAAATAATTACACTAGGTACACACTTCATTTAATTCTGTCTGGATCAAAGTTTCCATGCCCATTTTCAGGCTGTCTTCCCACTCTATCCCATGTCACGTAAATTGCTGAGCATGATGACTAGGTGTCAGGATTATGATGAATAAAATATAAGTTGCGGAAACCTTTTTTGTTGTTGTTCAGGGCCTTGAGCTTAGTTATAATTGTAGGCTTTTTGTTTGCACTATTATCCATTCAAGTACAAAACAAGGAAAGATTGACAAAAAAACACACCTACTGGACAAGTAGCAGTCAAGCATTAGGAAAATTTGGTTGTTGTACTGTTAAAGTATTGGCTCAGGAAGCAACTAACAGAGGTTAGTAGAGAATCATGCTCAGCACAAAGTTTGGTTGAAGCATTTTTGACCTGTGTAGTTTTCACTGGACAGCATGGATTAGATAGAAATCAGCACTCAAGCACCACACACTCACACATCCTTTATTTTTACTAATATTACCATCTTTCCTCTTGCTGGCATCTCACATTCCAGGCACCTAGCCACAAAAACAAGATGTTTCACTGAGGACATTAAATACGTTATAGAATAGTGCATGTATATTGCACATCATCTTCAGCATTCAACAGCACATATTTCACCTCTGAATCTTGGCTATCCAGATCTAGATCCTTTTACAGTCAAGCTTTCAATCTATTTGGGGGTGGGGGGGGGGCTGAAACAACCTGTGGTGGATGGCTTACTCTAGGAATTTGAGGGGAGTATCTCCCTATCTGCTGGTCCTCTTGGGGCTTTCAGTCCCATTGATGACAGTATGCTTCTAAGGCAGCTAAGAGAAAAGGAATTGGGAGACACAGTACGATGGTGGTACCAGTGCTTTCTGGAAGACAGATTCCAGGAAGTGATGCTGGTATACTGCTGCTAAACCCAGTGGCTTTGAACATAGAGCCTTACAAAGTTCCATGTAGTTTCCTGTGCTTTTAAAATGTTTGCATGAAACTACTGGGAGAGATTGTACTGGGATTTGGGCTGTATTGTCACAAGTGTGTGGATGATATATAGTTCTATTTCTTTCTCCCCCATCTAATCCTGTAAGGATATGGACATTCTCAGCTGGCATATGGGCACTGGCCATTTGCCCTAAATCAAGGTACAAGACTTCGTTTAGGGATAAATTGGGGCCAGCTTTTTTAACACCTGATCTGCTGAAACAAAAACCTTCCCCAACTCTGCCTTACAAGTGCAGTTCAGAAGATTCACCTTCCTATGTGGAGACACCTCACCCTGGTTGAGATATCAACACAAGTCATGTCTGTGCTGTACCTTTCACTGCCTGAACATAAAGAAATATGCCGTCGCCTCAGGTCAGCTATCCTTCAAGTTCAGAGATGTTGGCCTCCTGCATAAAGTCCTATCACCAATTCCCCTTGGGCCAATCAGTCTTCATCCTTTAGGTTCCTCAGGGTGCTTAATCATACACTTTCCCTCATAACTGGCGCATTCTTGCTAACCATGTACGCATTTGCCTGTTTGCTTGGGGGTCAGCCCTTGGCTATGAAATACACAAATATAAAAAGATTTTATATATATATATATATATATATATATATATATATATATATATATATATATATATATATATATATATATATATGCTAATGTCTACTGATGACCCATAGGTCTGAATAACAGAACTTCTATACTGTCCTAAAGTCTTTTTTATATTCTTCAGGAAACCTTCTTTTTGGAAAGAATTTTTTAATCTATTGAACAGGGTTGAATTAAGTAACAAGAAATCAAATGGCATCCATGCGTATGTCAACCAACCCTCAGTCGTGATTGAGCAAGACTGTAACACGTGACCTGACTGAAAATATTACTGAGGTATGTTTCAGCACATTCCATTTATGGTTTGATCAGGCTGTTGTTCATTTGGATAGTTATCCATTTTTGTCCAGTTTCAAATTGTGCTTCTTACAGTGAAGTCTGTGAGAATGCGGCTTCTGAAACTCCTAAACCATATCATATTCAAAACGTAATTATTAAGAGAAGTTAAATTTCATGGAGATTAGCATTGCTACAAATATATATACGTATATATTTTAATTTCTGCTTGAAATATTTCATGATAACAACATGCATGACATTATTGTTGTTTGAAGGGTGTGATGCTGCTAAGGTTTGTACTTCATTCTTGCTTACTGCCACAAGTCCTAAGAAGTTCAATAAGTTATATAATCAAAATGCACAATCCCGAGAAAATTGGTTAAGCACATAAATCCCACTGGGATTCTAGATGACTGTGTGGGCGTTTTCGCACTCACCTTCAGCCGGCGCGACCCCCCTCTTCACCGCGCAGGATCTGTGTGGATTTCGCACTAAATGCCGCGGAGCAGCCAGAAGAGCCGGAAACTCCCGTCGCAAAAACCGCGCAAACGGAAACTGCTTTTTGGCGGTTTACGTTTGAGCGGCTTTTGCGCCGGGAGCTTCCGGCTCTTCCAGCTGCTCTGCGGCATTTAGTGCGAAATCCGCGCAGATCCTGCGCGGTGAAGAGGGGAGTCGCGCCGGCTGAAGGTGAGTGCGAAAATGCCCTGTGCTTCATTTTAAGGACATCTGCCTTCCTCTGGATTTCACCCTTAGAAATAACCTACCTGGAAACAATGGAATTACTTCAAAGTAAACATAATTTGGATTAGGTGAAATGGATGGATTGGGTGAAACAGATCTAGTGCAAAAATCATATCATACAGGTGGAAATATTTTGTAGAATGGCTGTCCTCCTTTATATTAATGTCATGCCATAAGACTTCAGAGGAATAACCATTTTGCTTGTAATTAAAAGCCACCAAATCTCTAATAAAAGGATATCAGTACCTCTGATTACATTCTGGGACTACCGGTTCTCCTCGTTGGTCATCAATCCCCTGAAAATGACTCAGACTTTGAATATTATTTCTTGCCTATATTATAATCTAATTTATACTTGCTCATGAACTAATTTATACTTGCTCAAAAACTATTAAAATATATTCTGATGCCCCATATCTTCATTGAGATATGATTATTTTACAAACACATGAAGTGATTGGTTTCTAAATTAAGAAATCAGTGATGGAGAAAAAAGCAGTAGCTGGTATGTTAGCCTTCCAGGTTATATTACTTTTACAGCACATCGGAAGAGAGCAGCATGAAAACTCTGGTTACAAAAAAAGAGGTGGAATGGGAATGTTTGTCCGGTTTTAAACCAAACAGAATCACAAGGACGTTTCTGACACTTGACACTGTTTCTGCTCAATGCACAAGCCTTGACAGAAAAAAAAAGAGGCCTTATGGGTTTGTTTCTGCTCAGTTGGGTTACCCAATATAATTGGCACTGCTGATTGAACTCAAGAAGCGGCCACAGCCTTTTCTGGAATGAAGAAATTCTTCCAACCAGAAAACTCCAAGGAGAGGAATGAAAGTTGCATTTGATACTTGAGAACATTCTCTGGAAGGTCTGGCTGTGCAATCCTAAAAATGTTTTCTTGGGAGAAAGATTCATTGAGTAGACTTCAGTAGGATTCTGAGTAGACCTGCTTAGGATTTCTGTGTCAAAAACACCCAGGTGTCACTTCCTTTCAATATTATACATACTGGTGTTAGAAGCAGATACAAAAACATTTTCATGCCATGCAATTTGGAATCAATTAACTGTATTCCTGTATGTCGTCCTGAGAGTACAAAATATACATATGCTGTACTGTTTTGTCAAAACTTGATCCCCCCCCCAAAAAATCTGTAAACAGTGTTACTTTTGTTCAATGAAATTATACAGAACATATTCCATTGCAGCTATGTAAGGATTGATGATATTGATAATTAAGGGAGGATTTCCTGTATACATACATTTCCTAATCAGAAAAGATCATTTGAATATATTAAATTATGTCTGCATTTAAACAGATATCAAAACTTTTGGCCATTGATTGATAATCAGAAGTAGTATATAAATTTAAAACTAGATAAAAATAAGAAGTGCACTGTGCAGTAGAGAGCCAGTGTGGTGTAGTGGTTACCAGTGGTGTGTTCTAATTTGGAGAACCAGGTTTTATTCCCCACTCTTCCATGAGCACTCCTGAGTTACCTTGGGTCATTCACAGTTCTCCCAGAGCTGTTCTCTCAAGAGGAGTTCTCTCAGCCCAACCTACCTCACATGTGAGAACACACCTACCTCACAGGGTATCTGTTGTGAGGAGACAAAGGGAAGGTGATTGTAAGCCACTCTGTGACCCCTTTGGGTAGTGAAGAGTGGGGTATAAAACCAACTCTCCTCCTCCTCCATCATGCATTCATGCTAAGTGGGACATTACTCCAGGACCCCGTTGCTCTTTTGTATTATAGCATTTTAGGGCAAACGTGCAACTACCGTTAAGCGGGGACTTCATTGTGAACAGAATAGAATCATTGGCAGTTCATCCCTCTTTGCACCTGCACAGTCATATGCAACATTTATTTGACTAAGTTTGGGTATGTTGTCTGCTTTTCTGCTTGCAGATGAGTGAGCCATGCATTCTCATTAAAGACATAAAAGAACCAAACATTCAATTTAAAAAGAAAATAGACCAAGAGAGTCTGGCTCTTTTTCCTTTTAATTCTCGATGCAAGCATCATGTACAAGGATTGGAATACTGTGCTGCTAGTGTGACAAGTCCCCAGGTGCAGATTTCACACCTAAGTTTTTAAAACTTTTTTCTCCAGCTGGTGGCAGGTTACCACTGTAATGAGACCATGTGAGAACACTCGTGCATGAATTGGTCCATCTGGATCTGGACAGTTTGGCAGCTGTTGATCGATTTATTTTTAATCATTTTATTTTATGTATTTATTAAACTTATATGCCACCTCTTGCTGCCAGGCAGCCTTGAGGTGGCTAACAAAAATTAAAATATAAACATCTCAGTTTAGAAACATGATAAAAATAAAATTAAAAAGCAGCTAACTAAAATAAACCCAGCTAACTAAAAGTCAATTGGGGAGGAAAGGTGGCTCAGTGGTAGAGCATCTACTTGGGAAGCAGAAGGTCCCAGGTTCAATCCCTGGCATCTCCAAAAAAGGGTCCAGGGAAATGGGTGTGAAAAACCTCAGCTTGAGACCCTGGAGAGCCGCTGCCAGTCTGAGAAGACAATACTGACTTTGATGGACCAAAGGTCTGATTCAGTATAAGGCAGCTTCATATGTTCATATGTTCAAGTGTAAGAGCTTTGTTTTGCCAAGCAATGCAGTGTTACCAGAAATGCTTTGAGTCTCTTATTTTTAATGGGGAAATTAGCTAAGAGACTTGGTAGAGCGAATGAGGAGCAAAGGATCTTTACTTCAATGATATGGAATACTCCAGGCAAGTATATTTTATAATGTTTACTCAAAATATGTAATAAGGGTACCTTCACACACAGAAATGCACAATACAGATAATCAAGAAGCTAGGAATGATAGAGGTTGTCGATAGAGACTTTAAGGATTGTTGAGGAGGGTAATAGTCACCTGATCCAGAAGAGGAGATGTCCTTTTCAGCAGGAAAATTGGAGAGAGAGGGACAAGCACGACCAGCATAGCAAGTCCTATAGACCCAATTACAGGTGTAACAGGGGGTACAGACTGCAACTGGCGCCCTACAGAATGCACACTGAAATGGATTTCTAGCCCATCTTATATAGAGTCCTGAAGGGTGGGGGACCCTTTAGTTACTAAGGAGTCCTTAATGGCTCTTTTAAATAGGTTTTCAGTTAGAAAAATAGATTGTGATCCCAAGGTATTCACTAGAATGATGGGCTAGGGTGTGGCTGGATGGTTTGGTACCGGTTTGAGTTGACACTCAGGAAGTAACCTCCTAAGATAGGCAAAGACTTTGAGAGACAGGGTGGGTCCAATCAGGGAGAAAAATAAAAGTGGCTGGGTGGGGAGGATGTGTAGAAGGGATAGGCTATTAATCAGTTTTGGAAGATTAAGGTGTGAGCAATACTTACCAGCAGTCCCCATTGTTATTATGTATCCTGTTTGGGCGGAGGCGGAGGAACTAGGTAGGGTTGCACTGAGAGGAGGCTTTCAGGGGATGACCAGAACAAACTCTCTGCTGGGTCCACTCCATTTTAGATGGAGTGTTTCTTGGCCTGTTTCTGGTCAGACTCCATTTTGTTTTTCAGAAATAGGAGCCCTACTCTCTCTCTCTAGGTATTGGGGTGCTCTGTATTAACAGGCAGTGCCCCCAGTATCAACAGAGCTACCAAAACTGTAAATGTCATCTCAAAAATAACATTGTTTTCTTTTAACATCATGCTTTTCAGCTGGATATGGTAGCAGCAGGTTCAGTGAAGATGGAGTGGAGGTGGCATCTGATACAAAGCACTGTATAGATGTGCATGCAACAATGACAACAGTGCTGCACTTGATTTGTTCAGCTGCAGACAAACACTGTGGAAAACATTCCATTCCCATGCTCTTACAGAGAGCTGAACTTCAGATACAAGCAGGTTTATCTTCAGTCTTTAAAATATCTCCTAGCTGTCTTACAGCAAGAGCCTTAGCAGACACATTGCTTCATGGTCTTATGCAATCTTTGCATTCTGTTCCTCAAAAGTCCTATGTGAAAGGTTCCTCTGTAAAATACTAAGTGTTTAACAGCAGTAGATCTATTGAGTACATTTTTCTTTAACTCTTCTGACAAGAAATTCGGACTGGCAGGCATGATTTTTCCTTCCTAATTTTCTTCAAGCATCAGCCTCATCATGTAAGCTTGTCTGGGAGAAACTGACTGGCTCATGGCCTCCTAGTGTGTTCCATGACCATGTGCGGATTTGAACCTGATCCTAAATTTTAGCTGTGGGCTCTCTTTTTTGAGCAGGAACACACAGGAATGCAGTTCCAGCTGGTTTGGTGTCAGGGGGTGTGGCCTAATATGTAAATGAGTTCTTGCTGGGCTTTTTCTACAAAAAGCCCTATGTGTAACAATGGTGATGTCAGGGGATGTGGCCTAATATGCAAATGAGTTCCTGCTGGGCTTTTTTTGGTAGAAAAAGCTGCTTAGCTGTATAATGATAATTAGAACCACAGTGCAGGGGAAGGGGATGTTGCATTAATTTTCCCACAGTGCCATTTGCCCAACTTGTAATATCCCCAGGGCCCTGGGTTGTTTGGGAAATAAGTTTCCCACTGCCACTTTCTGGCTGTAGGATATGCAAAGACCCCAAACCAATTCATTTCCAGATTTGTCAGGTAGTTTGGACTCTAGCCTGTTACCCTAATGACTACAGTGACTCTTCTGATGACTACACATGTTGATACTCGGATAAACATTCCTTCAGAACTGTTCAAAAGAAAATAAAAGTGCAGATATGACCTCAATAAACATAAAGAATGGTGCTATCATGTACATGACATCTTTTCCCATAGACCTTGGTAAGTGTGATAATTATGATGTAATAATAACATTTGCTGTTCCAGAACAAAGTGCTCAGTCCATATTGTGTATACATTGATTTCAATAGAACTGTTTGCACAGTGTCAGTGTAATCCTGACACCTCTATTTGAAAGTAAACCAGTAAATCCATTTGACTTCTATAAAAAAAAAATTCAACCAATAGGTAGGGTTATGGACAATGTTTTGCATTTTCCTCTTTCTTCACAATCATGAAATGCCTCATATGCAGCAATCTGCCACCACTACATCAATTGGAAAAGGTAGGAAACTTGAACAAAATAGCTGGCTTAAGAACATAAGACAAGCCCTTCTGTGTTAGATCAATGGCCCTTTGAGTCCAATATCCTGTTGCCCACAGTGGTTAATCAGATGCCCCAGAATGCCCATGGTAGGAGTACAGATGCCCAAACTTTCCCCCTATTGTTCCCTGGCAACTGATATTCAGAATATGGTGATCCAATTTAGCCGTCATGGCTGATTGCCACTGATAGGCTTATTATTCAGGAATTTGTCTGAGCTCTTTTTAAAGCTACTTAAATTAGTGGCTCTCTCTATATCATGCGGAAAATGAGTTCCTCAAGTTAATTGTGAGTTTTTAAAATACATTTTATTTGCTTGTCTTGAATCTACCACCAGTCCTTTTCATCCACCATGTCCACCACCTAAGTCAAAGGCCTGGCAGAACAGTTCTGTTCTGTTCTGTAATAAGTCCCGCAGGGCCCTGATTTCAGGTGGGAGCATGTTCCACCAGATCTAGTATTTTGGTTTGAGAGAACTTTCTACACACTTCTTCTAGATAGTCCCTAATTTTATAAACATCCATTATGTTTATTTCCTTTCTAGACTAAAAAACACGAACTTTAAAGCATTTTCTTGCCAGGAAGGTGTTCTAACCCCGGCACTGATTTCCCACTAGCCTTATGCTGCTCTCACTCTCCTCTTCTCCTGCAACTAGCTTTGTCTTTTTCACATGGCAAAGAGAATCTTGTTTGCTGCACCAAAGAGGCGGGGCGAGTTGCAGCCCCAGGGCAGATAGTGTGAAATCTGACAGAAGCCCCATGGAGAAGAGGAGAGTGAGAGCAGCATAAGGCTAGTGGGGAATCGGTCTGGATCATTTGGATGTCCCTTTTGGCAACTTTTCCAGGTCTACAGATTCCTTTTTGGAGATGGGGTGACTGAAACTGTACAGAGTATTCCAAATGTGGCAGCATTCAGGGCCTATTGGAGGGGCAGATCATTTGGCCCAGGCCTCACATTCACAGAAGATTTGCGATGTTGTTTCCAAATGAGATTACACATGTGGTTGCAGAGAAACCCTGGTAAGTATTGAAAGAAGACATTCAAACCCTCAAAAAGTGAAGTGGCCAAGTTCTTACTTTTGTATAAGGACATTAATGTTATTCAGGGCTGTAGCCAGGATTTTAAAAGTCAGGGGGATTTTTAAAAAGTCAGGGGGCACCCTTTCCCATTCACTGCAGGACCTGCCGCTTTTCAGAAGCTTTCTGGGGTCGGGGCAAAAGATGGAGGCTCTGAATGAGACCAAGCCAAGGCAGCCAACCCTAAAACTTTGGCATCGAGAAGGGACTGCACATTGTGTAAAAGCAGGGGGGGGGCTTCCTTCCACCTCTCTCCTCCCCACCCTAGTGCTTGGCAGCCAGCAGTTCCATCTGACCCCCACCTCCCTGGCCCATGCCATGTGGCTTCCTCCTCTCCACCTGGTGCTCTTGCAGTGCACTGTGCCCTACCCAGCTCTCCCAGCTCCAGCTGCCGCTGATGACACTTCACCAGTTAAGCCGTAGCAAAAAGAAGCAGGGGAAAAAAGCAGACTGCACCCCCAGAGCAGCCCCTGGGAGTCAGGGGGCCCTGCCTGGAAGTCAGGGGGCAGTGCCCCACAGGCCCCCCCTGTGGCTACAGGCCTGATGTTATTTCCTTTCTTAATCCCTTGAACAGAAGTTTCTTTTTTTGAACACTGAGTTAATATTTGTTGAGATGTTCACATCACCGTAACCCCAAAATCTCTTTCCTAGTCAATTACTGTCAATTTATAAAACATCAGTATATGATTTGCATTAATCTACTGCACATGAATTTAGATTTGTATCCAAAATTTTCGGCATAGATGTATCTGTATTCGCTCGACACAGCATCCTGCAGACTTTTTGTTTGTTTGTTTTGCAATTAAAAAGAAGGATTTCTACAGGCATAATGAATGAACCATGAAGTAAGTTGTAATACTCAAAGGCTTGACACATTAAACTAAACACAGTGCAATCAATAACAAAAATTGACTAAGCACACAGTGTTTTACAGAGTAATCTGAATAGACTTGCCTCCTGGATATTCATCTGAAAAATCAATTTTTTGAACTAACCAAGCTGCAAAGACATATTGCCCTATTCAAAACACTCTCAGAGCATCATGTGGTAGAAGGGACAACACTGACATTGTCAGGGAATGTAATGGGTGCCACTCCAGGCCACCAGTGAGATAAAGACAGAGCTGTGTTCAACATTTCTGTATTCTCAGTGCAATAGCTTGCGTGAAGAAATGCATTTTTTTGGAGGTTTGAAACAAGCAAAACCTTCACTCTGAGTTTTACAAGCAGGAATGGGGGAAGTAAATTCAATTGCTTTCCAAACTTACCTCACCTCATCTTCACACAAATGCTTATAGGTGTAGACAATGGGATGGTCAAGCAAACCCCACCTCCAAGCAGGGGACAGAGATCTGAAGGAATTAAATACTAGAGAGTCTTCAGGAAGGAAAATTCTGGAGACTTCTGGAAAAGCTCTCTTACTGACCTGACCTGGTCAGTGGGTGGAGAAAAGCAAGGTGATAAAACTCAGGGGAACAAGGAGGAAATCCTCTTGGGCACAGAGTCCATCAGAGCAAACAGAACTCTGAACTGAGGTATGGAGGAGTCAGCCATTGACCATATGCTGGCCTGAGGAGCTGAAGAAAACTTCAAGGTTATGGTAATTCTGTAGAGATCAATAACTTTCTAAACTAAAGAGCCTGACTTATATTTAACAACAGATAAGGCATGTATAGAGGGAGGGACAGAGGAATCTAGTTTTATCCTTTTCTTTTGAATCCACTACCAGCATCGAAAGTTATAATATTTATTAAAAATAAAATGTTCACACAAATAAATACTTTATAACTTTCGATGCTGGTAGTGGTTCTCTGTAACATATAGACTTCCACCATCTTGAACACACTATTTTAAGAGGAATGCTGGGGGAAGGCAGTCAGTCAACAAGTGACTATTCCTACAGGGGCCTACAAAGCAGTAATGGTCCCCATGGTAACCAGGTGCTGGGTAGCAGGAGATACAGAGGCAAGGCCTCAGAACTTGGAAAGAAAGCTAGGAGTCCTTACCCTCCCAGTGGATAATTCCTACAAAGGTCAGATGGTGGTGTGGGTTACTGGAGAGAGAGAAAAAAAGCCTCTCCAGTTGTTGAAGTGCAGGGTGGAACAGGGCCTGCAGTCCAGAGCATGCCTGTTCCACAACAGCTTGAAATGTCAATTCATATTGCCAAGCATTACTACAAACATTAAAAAGGGAGAGAAATCCCCCACTCCTAGCAGCAGTTCCTTTGATCACAGCTTCAGCATGAAGGAGCCTCCAGCACTGGCTCCAGGCAGCAGATTAAAGCACAAGTTCTAATTGACATCTGGTAAGGCCAATGGAAACAGTGGCGGGGGGTGCAGCGCGCACAGCAGAGAACAGTATGTAGGCTACAATGAGTGCCTTCCAGCCAGCATTTGCAGCTGGGCCTGAGGGGACATGTGGGCCAGCATATCCCTGGATGAGGATGCTGGGCAGTTTTCCCTTCTGGGCCCCAGTCATTATGCTGGTAACCTTGCCTTTCCCCTTGCTTTACAGTGTACCGCTTTTCCATGCCTTTCCAGCCACATGGCTGCCCAGAGTAGGTTGACTGGGCCTCAGTCTCAGGATCAGAGCCTTGCTCTTGTGGCTGCTTGCTTAATGGCACATTGTCTGTCCTCCCTCCCCCCGCTTCATGGTGACTCAAGGTAGCTCAGCCATTCATGGCCATTTCTTTTGGACCTCTGCTTTGAACTTGTGGCCTTCCCTTGCCCAATGACACATTTCCATCCCCCCAATACTGCTGCACAGTGGCTCAGAATGGTCAATCTGTTGTCATTCCACTGACTGCCCCCTCTCCTGTGGGTATGAAGGAATTGGTGTTGCAGGTATGCAGGAATTGGCCCTGGCCATTTTGAAGCCTGGGATGGCTAGATGCCCCCTTGCTTCTCTTGCATGCTGGGCTTACTGTTGGGGTTGGTCATCTCATCTCTACATGGGGGGAAGTCTTCTACTTCCAGCCCTTCCAAGGTCTGCTTTAGGAATATGCCCTAGTCTTGGCACAGGCTTGGGTCAGAGGGGAGGTGTTCTGTGGTGCAGGGTTTCACCTGGGCCACAACCTGACCAGTGAAACCCTGCAATGCTGCCTGGTGGACCCAGGCCTGCCAAACTCCTTACAAGTTTGGACACTTGTAGGGTCAGCCTTGGTAAGCCTCCACAGGGCAGGCCACTAATGCAGCAAGGCAGGCTATGCTTAGAAGGCTCTGAGCAGTGTCATATGTTGCCTTCATGCTTCCTTAAACTCAAGCAGGTCTTGTCCTGTTTGTCGCCTCCACCTCAGCTGCAGCATCAATTCTCATCACCTTTTTTTAAACTCCAGCTCTGTTTTCAGGGAACAGATGCTTCTTAAGATGGTTGCCAGGTCTGGCAAGCAAGCCCTTTGCCCAGTGTTAGGCTTCCCAACCCTATCGCCCTGGCGGGGGACCCCAGGATTTCCACCCCCTTCCCCCGCTCCCCAAAAAAAACGGAAGCGGGGGGAGGGGGGAAACGGCGCTGGAGAGCATGGCGAGCCGCCCTATCCTGGAGCGGGTGAGGCCGCCGCGCCGCTGCCACCCCCTCCCCGCCCACTGCAGCTGCTCCTCCGAGATGGGCCCAGGCTGAGCCCATCTCGGAGGAGCAGCCAAGAGGCGGCAGCAGTGCAGGCAAAACCAGCGAGGCAAAACCAGAGAAGGGGAGGGCGGAGGCAGGCCAGGAGCATGGCGAGCCACGAATCCGGGCCCTTCTAGGACCCAGACTCGCGGCTCGCCATGCCCCCAGCCTGCCTCCACCCCCCCTCCAGTTCCACCCCAGAGGCGGAGCGGGTGAGGCCGCCGCACCGCTGCCGCCCCCCCCCCCCCGCCCCACCGCAGCTGCTCCTCCGAGATGGGCTCAGCCTGAGCCCATCTCGGAGGAGCAGCCATAGCGAGTGGAGAAGAGGCGGAAGCCGTGCAGCGGCATCGCCCGCTCCGAGACGGGGCGGCTCGCCACGCTCCCCGGCGCCATTTCCCCCCCTCCCCCCTAGCTCCACCCCAGTGTCTCCTGGCTCCACCCCCAAAGTCTCCTGGCTCCACCCCCAAAGTCCCCAGATATTTCTGGGATTGGACTTGGCAACCCTACCCAGTGTTGACTTCCTCACTTGGGGGTGTGAGTCCTGTGGAGGCCAGTCCCCAGGTGCAGCCAGGCAAAAGGGTCCCTGGTTGGCAGGAGGCTCATCCACTACCTGACTGGACCCTGCACTACCTGTGCCACCCTGCAAAGCCTGCCATAAGCTATATAACACCTTTCTGAGAGGGTAGAGAAAATTGGCAGCCTCCAACATATCTCCAACCCAGCTGGAGACCCAGCCAATACCCAGACCAGCTCGTGGCCCGCATTCAGGTAGGCAGGGGTGGATATTTGTTGACAGAGAAGGATGATCTCCCCATCCTTTGGATCCAGTAGCTCCAGCAACTGTAATAGTGTCTCCAGGACCAGGTAGGATCTGGCTAGGAAGAGGTGCCACAGGAAGCAGTCAACTGAGAAGAGGGCTCATTGCCGCTGAGAAAAGTCAAACAATAGGGGATCCTCAGGTGAGTCATTATCTGATGAGGATGCAGAGGGTTCATCCAAAGGTTACTTGCTGGCCTCAGAGCAGTGGGGTGCCGCAGGGCTCAGTACGGGGTCCCATGCTCTTTAACTTGTTCATAAATGATTTAGAGTTGGGAGTGCGCAGTGAAGTGGCCAAGTTTGCAGATGACACTAAATTGTTCAGGGTGGTGAGGACCAGAGAGGAGTGTGAGGAACTCCAAAGGGATCTGTTGAGGCTGGGTGAGTGGGCGTCAACGTGGCAGATGCAGTTCAATGTGGCCAAGCGCAAAGTAATGCATATTGGGGCCAAGAATCCCAGCTACAAATACAAGTTGATGGGGTGTGAACTGGCAGAGACTGACCAAGATAGAGATCTTGGGGTCATGTCAAGACAGTGTGCCTTTGCAATAAAAAAGGCCAACGCCATGCTGGGAATTATTAGGAAGGGAATTGAAAACAAATCAGCCAGTATCATAATGCCCCTGTATAAATCGATGATGCGGGCTCATTTGGAGTACTGTGTGCAGTTCTGGTTGCCGCACCTCAAAAAGGATATTATAGCATTGGAGAAAGTCCAGAAAAGGGCAACTAGAATGATTAAAGGGCTGGAACACTTTCCCTATGAAGAAAGGTTGAAACGCTTGGGGCTCTTTAGCTTGGAGAAACGTCGACTGCGGGGCGACATGATAGAGGTTTACAAGATAATGCATGGGATGGAGAAAGAAGTACTTTTCTCCCTTTCTCACAATACAAGAACTCGTGGGCATTCGATGAAATTGCTGAGCAGACAGGTTAAAACGAATAAAAGGAAGTACTTCTTCACCCAAAGGGTGATTAACATGTGGAATTCACTGCCACAGGAGGTGGTGGCGGCTACAAGCATGGCCAACTTCAAGAGGGGGTTAGATAAAAATATGGAGCAGAGGTCCATCAGTGGCTATTAGCCACAGTGTGTTTGTGTGTGTGTGTGTGTGTGTGTGTGTATATATATATATATATATATATATATATATATATATATATATATATATATATATATTGGCCGCTGTGTGACATAGAGTGTTGTACTGGATGGGCCATTGGCCTGATCTAACATGGCTTCTCTTATGTTCTTATATTCCAGAGCTTCTTCCTTGGGTCAATAAGAGAAGGGCAGCCCAAAGGGTGGGGCAGGGAGCCCAAGTCAGTTTGGGTTTCCATGCTGGCCCCCACCAGTCCTATATCATTGACCTTTATGAACAATGAACATTCTCCTGTGATTCATCTCCCCTAGAATGTTAGGGAGACAATTTTGGATGCTTTCTATGTGGACACATTTTCTCTTCTGAAACTGGATGCTGAGGAGCACAGGAGTTCCTTTTCATCCAAAAAGGACAGAAATATTTCTTTAGAAAGAGGTTGCAGATCATACATTTAGCAATTGGTTGGTGGTTTATGCAGTCATGGTTGGCACCTCACCAACTACCTTGGGAGCATTCTGACGGCTTGAGCCCTGGTGGGAGACAACACCATGACAGAATATGATGAGGCATTCTACAAGAGGACATGTCACAGCAAGAGGGTAATGTAGGACTTTATTAATGACAAACTTTGGTTGGTGTTTTTGACCCACACAAAGGGTCATTTCAACTCCATGAAAGGAGGGCCAGTGGAGTGCCAGGTGGGACTCTTTTTGTGGACTATGTTGGGAATTTAATCAAGGGAAATGCCAATGGACCAGATGTGAGTTTGAACATAATTGTGACCAATGTTTCGGTCCACACCTGCAATATTCTGATCTTGTTGCTCCAGATCCCAGCAGCCTTTTTGATGCAACCAGCTACCCTCCAGCTCCACACAAAAGAAGGGAGAGTCCAGTGGCACTCCCACCACTTGTTATTGACTGTTCAGCTTCACTAATAGTTTTGGTCCCTTCCCCAGTCCAGCTTCTGGCCCTCCACCCACTCCTCGCTCACCACTCCCTGAGGGATGCTACAAAATATATTTGGGAAGGCTTCACATGTGGTTTTCCTATAACTTTTGTTGGCCCCAATCTTTCCATGGATGTTGACAACCTGAAATCAGCCAGGGACATGTCCAATCTGATGGCTATCAAAATAACTAAGGAGTGTGGCAGGTATTTTGGTGCCCCTTCTGTCCCCAACGTGTGTGTTTTCCCTTTGAGTGTAGTTCTCCAAAAGGCACCAAGAGAGTTCCACCACATGTCCTACTCTGAGGGTCAAAAAGGCAATTCCCCCCAGAGTTTTGCACTCAATATGCCTCATTCTATCAAGTGGTATGTATCATCAGGGTGCCCTTATGGCCTTTTGACTACTGTTGGAGAACCCCCCGGATCTTTGTTTGCTGAGCTTTAAGTTCATGGGCTCCTGGTATCTTGATAAGTCCATGCCCACGGGGTGTTTCATTGCTTGTGCTGCTTTTGAGACCTTTAGCACCTTTCTGGAATGGGTTATGAAGGACAGGGTAGGAAATTTGTCAACGACATCTTGGTTAACCTTGTAAGATAGGTTAATATCCCTATAATACAAATGTGGAAAGGAGAATACTAAGTCTGATTAAATGCTAATTTGAAGAGATTTGAGCAATTACCTCTTATGAAAATACACAGTGGAAAAAATGTAGAAAAGACTCAGTGTAACACTGAAGAGTTGGTGCTTCCTCCTGTCCATGTGCACTCTACAGAATCATATCCAGACCTTTGCATGACATGGAGGCAGGGCTTTTTTATAGCAGGGACTCCTTTACATATTAGGCCACACACCCCTTATGTAGCCAATCCTCCAAGAGCTTGCAGTAGGTTCTGTAATAAGACCCCTGTAAGCTCTTGAAGCATTGGCTACATCTGGGGTGTATGTCATAATATGCACAGGAGTTCCTGCTACAAAAAAAGCCCTGCATGGAAGGATCAGGAATCCAACTGTGTGTGTGAGAGAGATGGGGAAATGGGTACAGTTTCAAAGAGCTTGAGACTTGACAGCACAAGATGTTGCCCCATTACCCAGACTCAATACAAGCTGTCTATGGTCATTTCAGAAATAAAATCTTTTTTCTTTAATAACTCACAAAATGGTATGTATGGAATGGGGTTGTGCATATATGTGTTTGCGGGTGTGTATGTATGTTTACAACGTATGAGCACCAGATCACAATAAATGATACCTTGTCATCGGAGGGGGAGGGGGGCAACTGTGAAGTCAGTTGCTTCCGAAGTTCTTGGTCAAGGAACTGGCCAAGGAATTAGTCTGAGTCTTAAATTTAATACTGTGCACTCTAGGAATAGGATGTGGCTCTTTGGTTTTAATAATTCAGTTAGCTCTTGATGCCTCAGCTCAGATGTCATCAGATACTATGATATATTCCCTTATGATTAATGGAAATCAAAAGTTGCTTCTTGTTCAGGAACATCCTCTGAGAACTGCAAACAAGGAGACTACTGAGACTTCTGCAAGTTTCTTAGCCACTTCTAAAAATAACTGCAGCAAATGACAACGTTGCAAGGTTTAAATATGTGCTATTTACTTCACCTGTTTGGATTTGAAATTGTAACAATAATGCTAATTCTTAAACATCAAGATGTGATAATTTCAATAGCATAATAGTACCACTGGAGAAGAGTCTGAAATAATGGCTCCAATCCCAAGAGCCTGGACTGAAGAGCAACAACAAGAAAAGATCTACCAGTGAGAAGTGGGTGGCAGAGAGAGCTTCAGACGCGGGGACTGCTACAGCATGCAGGTATTCTGAGAACCACAGGAAATGTTGTTTTCATTTTGACTAGCATTTTGGGATGCTCCTTGTGGACATATAAGGCATCATCCAGGCACATCAGGAAACCTGAGAACTACATTTCCCATGGAGTGCTACACATGGTCCATGAACAAAAGATCAGTAGAAACTTCTTCTTTGTGTCTTTATCAGTGCTTTTGACACTGTTGCATCTGTTCACAGCAGAAGCTTGAAGCCAGAGGCTCCAAGAGTACTGTACTTTTACACTGCAGTCCAGAGTTGTACCTTTTTAAGCCCATTGATTTTTATGGATTTAGAAGGGTGTAATTCTGTTATTAATGTGAATATGTCAGGCCCAAATAGATGAACTTCAAAAACCTGATAGATGTTTAGCAAATTAAGCTGTTTTAATTGACCCCATTCTGACAGAGATGGGTTCACCAGTCGCTAGTAAATAGGAAGCATTGCCTTAGTTTATTACTGAGCAAGGCTCATGACACTAGGAAATATTAATAATCCTTCCTTATAGGTTTAATTCCACAAATTGACTTCAGGATTACAAAGTCAGACTTTGGTGATTTACCTGCCATTTCCAATGTCAGAATAATGTCAGGGAATTTTGTTTGCTCTCTTCAGAACATTTTCATTCTCTAGCCCTGTTTGTCTGTTAGAATACGAAAGCATAGTATGTTTCTATCGGGTGTGCAGAATTATGGAATCGATTCTATCTAGTGCAAGCAGAACTGTGGTGGATGAAGGTAACTTTACCACCATCCCTTCCCACTATAACCTGCTTGTGAAATTCCTTCCTTGTTGACTCTGTCCTCTGGTCCTCAGCTGTTATGTCCCATTGCCTTGAGGTCTTCCTAGATTTCAGAATAGGAAAAAGGAGTCTTGGATCAGGGATCCTGTGCTTATCCTGTTTCCTGAGGCGTTGGTCAATGTCCCTTTTGATCTTCCCCTGACATGGTTCTGGAGCCTCCTTCTATGTTCTGGCGCCTGCTAAGTAGCCTCAGCTCCATCACTGGACCTCCCCTATTATCTGATTCAAGGGCTCCAAATTATGTGCAGAATTTTCAGGTGGTCATCCCACTTTGGCTGCCCCTCTTCCCTTTCATTTGTCAGCTGCTGGGTGGTCCTTCCTCTGCTCTCTTCAGATGACTGTGGTCCAGCACATGCTCGGCTCAGGCTGTCACCTGAGTTGCTGCTGATAGCTGCTGGAGTCACAGGTTGGGCTGGCAGCCTCTGTTGAGACCCATTCTTCCCAGGCACCATTGCTCTCCCTTCAGCACCAGGTGATGGCATTGTCCACTGGTGTCTCTGGTTCTGCAGGCCCAGAAAGAGGCATTGAGGTTTGCTGCTTGCTGCAACGGCTAGCACACTCTCTTGGGGTCATCTGAGAATTCTGTCTTTTCTGGAGGGAGAGGGAGAGGCTCTATGCAGCCTCACACACACACATGTGCATGCACACATATATGTGTGCTTTTTTAAAGACAAGATAAGAAGAAGAAGAAGAAGAAGAAGAAGAAGAAGAAGAAGAAGAAGAAGAAGAAGAAGAAGAAGAAGAAGAAGAAGATATTGGATTTATATCCCGCCCTCCACTCCGAAGAGTCTCAGAGCGGCTTACAATCTCCTTTACCTTCCTCCCCCACAACAGACACCCTGTGAGGTGGGTGGGGCTGGAGAGGGCTCTCACAGCAGCTGCGTGAGAGGGATAAAAGGGATACAAAAGGAAAAGAAGAGTTATACAACAAATAATATATATATATTATATTATTATACTATACAAGATATATAAAACAGAGAATATTTCAACCCAACATTCCCTTCATTTATATTGTTATGACATTTTCTACAAAATACATTAATCCTTACTTCAAATATCTTAAATTTCAAATTTCATAGCTCATCTGTTTTGCAACTATATTAATTCCATCATTACTGCATGTTCTATATTACATATTATCATTTCTACACACTAGCTATAGCTTTTAATATAACAAGTACATAACAAAATTTAAAGGAAAGTCTATTATATATCTAACAATAAAAGAGACAAAATATTTTTATTCAAAATTTACTTCCTTCTTCATTTATATTCAAAACATTGCAATACATTTATATACAATTTTAAAAATGTTTCTCATTCTGAGTTTGTCTCCTGCTTACATAATAGATACTCCATCTCTCCTTAAATTTCAAAATTAAACTGTTTCTCAAATAATTCAATGTTATCATTACTGTATATTGGGCAAGTTCCACCCCCCAATCCCCTTCTAAGTTTGGACATCTGATTTCCATTTTGCTGCATAAATTATTCTTGCCACTGTCACCATATATTCAAATATCTCTTCCAAAAGTTTTGGTAATTTGTTAGGCAATATTCCTAAGAGCATATTCTTAGCTGTCATTTGGAATTTAAATGTTAAAATATTCTGCATTTTCCCTTGTATTGGAAAGAAATACAAGGAAAAATGCAGAATTTGTTAGGCAATATTCCTAAGAGCATATTCTTAGCTTTCATTTGGAATATATTCTGCATTTTTCCTTGTATTTCTTTCCAATATCTTTTTGGTTTTTTTGCACGTCTACCTCATATGGTAAAAGGTTCCATCTATATCTTGGCATTTCCAACATTTTCCTATATAATTTTTGTCTACTTTCTATATTTCCTTTGTATAAAAAACATTTATACATTTTTTTCCCTTAATGCCTGGCTAACTGTGAACCTAATTTCTTTTTCCTATCAGTGTTCCCATTGATGCAGAGGTATTTGCTCTTTAAAGTTCTGCATCCGTGGGCAGAGCAATCCTGAGCCACACCTGTGCCAAACTTGGAGGAGGAGGAGGAGAAGGAGGCTGGGTGCAGTGTTCCTCCAACACCCCTGTTGCAATGAACATCTGATGAATCACAGACACCTGTCACCAGATGAAACAGGAGATGAATAGTTGCAGGGATGTGTGCCACAATTTGCAAGGGCTATACAGCCCATGGAGAGCCAGCTATAAGTCCAGGCAAGGGGAAGCTGCTAATTGTGGACGCAACTTGTACCATGGCTGCATATCCACCAGCCCTGTATCGCGACCCTCTGACTGGAACCTCTGTTGCTTTAAACCTGGACTGGACCCTGGACAACCTGGCTTCTGGACTCCTGAACCTTGGACTGTCTCTTGACCACTCTCCTGCCTGAATCCTTGCTGGGAGTGACTACCTGGTGCTCTCTGCCTGCTTGTCCCATGGAACTTCAGCCAGCTGCCAGTGCCAGACCCACTGGGGCCAGGACAATAAGTTGTGCAGCAGCCAGCTGGCAAAGTTGGTGGGTTTGCAGTGTTTTCTGCTCATAACCAGATTAGCATCTATAACAACTGCACTGCCACGGTTAGTGGAGGCATTGTATGTATGCAGTAGCACTATGATTGACAGGGCTGCCAAAGCCAATTAGAGGCCCTTCAGCAAGGGATTCAAGCATTCATCTCAGGCAGGGGCTGGCGAGGGTTGGGCCATAGGAGTTTTCAGGAAATCCCCCTCCTTTTTGAAGGAACCAACCCTGTCAGCAGATTTGAGCATCTGATAGTGCGGAAGGGTTCTGAGCTGTCCATTGCTGAGGCCATTCCCACACCACCCCTGCCTGTGGTGGAACAAAACACTGTGTGGGCTCATATGTGAAGGCATGCAGCACCACCCTCAGATCCTCTAGTCCCTCCTCAGTGGAGTAGAGGTGGTCCTGGACTGGAACAACCATCATTCCGCACCGGGGGCTGACATTCTAGCCCCAGAGCAGAGATTCTATTGCCGGGAACTGCCATTCCAATCTGGTGACTCTCATTCCAGCCACAGAACACTCTTGCTACTCCTAAGGGGCATCGTTCCACTCTGGGGGCTGTCATTCCAGTCTCAGAGCACAGATTCTATTGCTAGAATTTATTTGAAGTATTTTATACATTTTAGTTAGTTTCTCTGGAGTCATATGCCAATGGTACATCATTTTATAGAAATTCTCTTTCAAGTTAGAACTTAATATAAATTTAAGTCCCTTTAACCACATCCTTTCCCATTGTTCCATTTCTTTATTATTCTCAAAATTCTTAATCCAGTTCGTCATACATTCTTTCATCTGTTGTGTTTCATATTTCAATAAAACTATATATATATTAGCAATAACATGTTCATCATTTGTACATAGTTCCGTTTCAAACACAGTCATAGTTCCTTCAAACCAAAACACTTTTTATCTACTTTAAATCTTTGTAACAGTTGTATAATAAAAATGATCAACAATTATATCCTTCTTTTAATAACTCTTCTCTTGATTTCATTTTACAGTCTCCCTGAGAGAAGTCCAATATATCATGACAAGTGGGGATCCACAAGAAAACTGTAAGGATTAATCCCTTTCCCCTTCTTTGCTTCCTTCCTTCCTTCCCTCTTTCTCTATCTCTATCAATCTTCCCTTTCCCAGCTTTCCCTTAGGTGAAGGGCCGGCCCTTCCATTAGGCAAACAAGGCATTTGTCTAGGGCGTCGGCCTGAGTGTGTGTGTGCCGAATTAGGTGTCCCTGACCTGACTTATTCTTTTAAAAAGAAGTTTCCCATAGCTGCCTTAATGTGCCCACGCCAACTCCCTCACTGTGCCATCTTTAGTAGGACCTGCCCCAAGAAGAATACCAGAAGTGCCTGGCTCTTTACCTGCGCCAGCTTCAAGGCTCCTGATGGCACTTTCCTCTTCATGTTGGGAAGTGCCTGTTTCTGCTGCTGCTTGCTCCCTAGTCCCTCCCCATTGCAGTGCAGGGCGCCAGCTTCAAATGCAATGGAGAAGGCCTGGCATCTGGCTTCAAGCTTTCTGCATGCAGTTGCGGATTGGCTTATTATCCCCCTTTCTGCCCAGCGTAGTGCTTCCCTCCCCACCTTCCCCTTCCTTCCTTCCAATCTCTCCCTCCCCTTTTCACAGTGTGGTTATCAGTGGGGGGGGGGCGCCAGAAGTTAGTTTTGCCTAGGGAACCAGACAGTCTAGGGCCAGCCCTGCTTATGTGTCAATCTACCCCCAACTTCTTTTGCCCTTGTCCCTTCTGTCAATCTACCTACCTTCTCTGATAATCTACCCACCATTTCTCCCCTTTCTCCCATTCCCTTTATCTCAACTTCCTTCCCTTTTCTTCTTTCTTTCAGCTCCCCCTGCAGCCTTGATATTCATTCACCCCCACTCTTGTTCTCTTCCCACCTACCCACCACCACCTATGGCACTCCACCAACATCCCCCTACCCTTTGTATTCACTCGCTCTCTACCCTGGCTGTCTTCCCACCTACCCTCAACTTTGGCACTCCATTACTCCCCCCCCCCAACCCTTCACATTCAGTCCCCCCCCCCACAATCTTGTTCTCTTCTCACCTACCCCCATACTCTTTTGGCATTCCACTACCCCTTCATCCGTCCCCTCCTGTGTTCCTCCAAGCCAATTTCCCTTTCTTTCTCTTCCCCAAGCCGATCCCCCCATTCACTTTCTCCTCATCTTCCCATCATCTTATTTAAATTACCCCCCTATCACTGCTTGTAAAAGTAAGTCAGTGATTCCCCTTTCCTTCTCCCTCCTTCCCAAAGTGGGCTCCATGGGTCCTCCTGACACTGGCCTTGGAAATTAAGAGCTGTGCGGCTCCTGATCTCCAAGGCTTCTTTCTCTCTGTGTCTGTCTGTCTGTCTCTCTCTCTCATACCTCACACACCTTAGCGATTGAGAGCTGAGCAGCTCCTGAATTCTGCGGCTTCTACCCGCCACTCACACTGACCTTGGAGGTGCAGAGCTGCACATATTCTGACCTCCAAGACTTACCTTCATTTAAAATTTATACACTTTGTCTCAGTGTTGATGCCAAGGTCATTTCTATTCACTGGCTCTTAGATGAACTTTGTTTTGGGTTGTTTGAAGATTCTGCTTCAGTTCCTCTATGAAGATCCTTTGCTTTCTTGCAGTTCTTCAGCTAATGACTTGTTTTTATTACTTTCCTTCCTTTTCATATCTCTATTAGAATGGTATTTTCCAGTGGTATTTTATTTCCTTCTCTTCTAGAATCTGTCTCAAGAAGTCAAAATCTTTCCTTTCCCTTAGTATGCTTGTTGATACATCCTGAAAGATCTGTACTTCTTTTTCTGCTACTTTAAATTTGGATTATCTTTGCTTTTTTAGTATTGTATTTCTTGTTTTCTAATAGGAGAAATGAGCCAGTATATCTTTAGGTGGCTTATTCTTGAATGCAGATCTTGAATTCACTCTAAATATCTCATCAATACTGGAAAAATCTCCTTGTAGCTTCAGGTAAACTTGGAGCAGTTTCCAGAATCTTCCACATTTAGCTTCCCCAAATCTTCTGGTATGCCTCTAAAATGCAGATTATAGATTTTCATTGGATTTCCAAGATTTCAGTTGCTTTCTTAATCCTGGAATCCTCCCTCCTCTCATTTTTTTTTTTTTTGCTGCTTTGTAGTACTTAACATTTGCATTGATCTCTGACAGTCCAGCTGATATTTCTTTACATGCTTCTTGAATATTCTTCTATGTTCTGAGTCTTGAAAGTTCATCTGAATACTCTGAATTTTCTCCTGAGTTCTTTCCTCAGATTTCTGAATATTTTTCTAAATATTTTGAATATTCTTCCGAGTTCTTCCTTCAGACTGTTGCATTTGATTCCCCAATATTTGTAGAATTCTTTCCCACCAATTCTTTTTTTTTTAATTTTCAAGTTTCTTCTGCTTTCTTTTTGTCTTTTTAGCATATTCCAATGCCAATATTCTTTTTACCCTCTGGTTTCTAAAAAAAATCATACAAATTTTATATACTGTTTCCATAAACCTTTTTTATATGCAGATACAAGGATGTGCAACTATTATATTTTATATTATTAAAATATTCAAACTATAGTGTATATCAAAGTTGTACAATGAATATCAGTTACAATAGGGAGAGATGTTATGTTAAATCTTTATAAATGAGAGTAAATAAATGGAAAATGTAGCTTATTTTTAATCATTTAATAATAATAATGTCACCAGCAAAACATTTTATATTTTCTATTAAAATTTGAATTTTATAAAGAAGGGAGGACAGAGAGAGAAATAATAAGGGAAGGGGAAAAGCAATGGAAAGGGAGAAAAAAAGATGAGAAAAACAAAAAAGGAAGAGAAAAAAGATTTTATAATAAGTATTATTGAAAATTAATTGAAAAACAATAGAAAGAGAAAAAAAAGAAGAAACCAAAGGAAAAATATAAAAGTGTGTGTGTATCTTTGATTTGTTGTCCCTTAAAAGTCTATAATAATCTGTTATACTTCATCCAGAGAAGACCAAAAAGTAAAAAAGTGAAAGAAAGGGCTTGCCCAGCATCTGCGTTTTTGTTTTTCAATGTACTGATTCCTCTATGGTTCCCACCATCTGAAGAAAAAAAGAACAGTCCAAAATCCAAAGTCTACTCGTTATTTTTATATTGCTGGGAATTGTCAGAGATGGTGCTCTAATAGATAATATTTAGAAAACAGGAATAATTTGCATCTTCTTATTAAGCCATCTATTTGTTGAATCTACCAGGCTGTTCTTTTTTGGCTGCGCCACACCCAAACTGATGCTTCAGTCTCTTCAAACAAACACTCTTCACCAGGAAAAAAAAGGCAGGAAGGGTAACCAATTATTAGTCCACAAACAAGATAATCCACAAATACGTGCAGATAAAATTTATCTGAAAGGTAAGAATACAGATTATTTCATCTGCTTCTGATATTTCCATTGTTTTAAGGCAGAACTTTCTTGAAAGTAGTTAAATTAGGCACAGCTCAATAGTTCATCTTTGCATTATTATAATTCACTTATTAATTAGTTCTCTGTACTTTGTAGTGCATAATTTTTCAAAAATTCTCTTACCAGTGAAGTCAGATGCTGCTGAGAATCTACCAGCCTTCCAAGCTAAGTTATAATTCTGAGGTGCATATTTAGAAGCATAAAGCATTCCAAATGGTTAAAAAAAAATATTTAGAAGCAAGCCAAAAGATTACAGAATTATGAACAGGTAAAAGGGAGAGAAAAAAAAGAGAAAATGTATAAAAAGTTGTATGTGGGGGGGAAAGATCTGTGAGCCGCCCTGAGTCCGCCTTTTGGCGGGGGAGGGCGGGATATAAGAATAAAATTTGATTTGATTTTGATTTGATTTTGCTGGCAAGAACTTATTTTCTGTGAACGTTGGTGTTATCAGAACCCAAGTGGTGTGTGAATAAATCCCTCCGCCCACACACACATGAATTCATCTATTGGTTGGATCTCCTCCTTAGGGGGAGAAATATAAGGACAGAGAAATAAATTCTCTCTATCCTGACATTAGTATGCCTACAGCAAGATAAATCAGCAGCTTTAAAAAAAAAACAAAAACACTTCTGTTTAGGTTGCCATTTCCCCAGAAGTTCACCCTGCCTCTGGCTTGTTGTAGCAGTGCCAAGCTTGATGTGACACGGAGGTCAAGGCCAAGCCCAGTGCCAGCTGTGGACACTACTATGCCTCATAAATAATGTTCAAGGGATCTGCAGCACAAGGAGAAAACAGCTGACTTTCCTCCATGGATGGAAGTGCCTTCCCTAAGGAGCTTGCAAACTATTTCAATCTAGAACAGCTTCATTGAAGTTATTTGTACTAATCTTGAACCTGGTGCATAGCCAATCAGAATTATTAAAATGCATACATTTAGTTGTCTTCTGCTGGGTTAGAACATTAGTCTATCAAGCTCAGTATTTTTCAGCTTGGACTGGCAGCAGCTTTCCAGGGTTTCAGAAAGAAGTAGAGGTCATCCCTGTCACCTCAACTATTTCCTGACCCTTTAACTGCAAATGCCAGTGATTGAACCTGGGACCTTCTGCATGCAAAGCTGGTGCTCTACCACTGAGACACAGCCAGTGTCCCTTCACTTCAGTGAAAGGCAACAACTTTGCCATGCATGGCATTGTTTGCCCCACTGAAAATGGGAAGGCATTTGCAGGTGAACTTAGTGTCCAATTGTATTTGGCAAATCACTAGATCAGAGCAAGATGCACATGCGATCAAAACCTTTCCTATGTCATTGGCAAGGAAAAGGGACTGGAAATACCATTCAGCAAACTATGTTTTCCATACTTTGGTGTTAAATGGGAATCAGAATTCTATTCTTCGTCTTTTCAATGATACTGCTTTGCAGGCATGTCTGAAGCGAAAAGTGCATAATAATTCAAGTGAGAAGCTCTATAGAATTAATAATATATGTCGTTTTAAAGCTGTGTCTCTGAGTTGAATATAATCTCTTTCCATCATGGTTGCCTCCCTTTAAATGCGTTCACTAGCATTATTCCAGATGGGCTGAGCTTTGCAGACTGAAATGCTGAGCCTAGAATAACATTGAAATTTGCTCTTAACAGTGTTTCTGCATTCTGCAGGCCATCACACCTGCAGGGAATGTTAATATTTACAGTGCCATCATAAGAAGAATTGTACCCTCCTAACAACCATGGACTTCATCAGATTTGGAAGAATATAAAGCTACTTCGGATAGCATTGTCAGTCTCCCATTTTAGGATGTTTTGCTGCTTTATCCTGCTCACCTTACGTTCATGATTGTCTTTTTTAATTGTAACATTTCCCAAAATAAAGAATTGAGGGGGGGGGGGGGCTAGTCTTCACGCTTTCAAACTGGGGAATGTTTGATTGAAAAAAGAAAGCACATACCCCTCAGCTACTCTAAGAAGTAGACGTCTGCTACTTGAAAAACCATCTTTACAGAAAAATTATAAGACCAATTATCTCACCCACTGATTCCACGTTAGCAGTCTCTCTGCCCTCAGGCTTCTGCTTTCCCCAGTTCAACCGACCAATTCCCCACCAGTTGCTGAATGGCTGCATTTTGTCTTCCTCCAGTGGGCTGAGGGAGAAGTTTGCCCCACCTCCAGGCAGCACAGGAATATCTGCCCAGCGCTATACCATTGGCTCTTCAGTCTGTCCATATGGGTTTACCTCTGCACCCCCCCCCCCAGCCCATGGGGCCTTGCAGTGAGGACACACTAACTTGGATCAGCCCACAGTCTAGCCCTAGCACCCCGGACATTTGTTAGGTATTACTTAAGTAAAGCTGAATTGTTCAGGTAGACATTTTTATAAAGGGAACAGAGCTACATAGAAAGGGAGTACCTGCCTGGGGATAGGCTGTTCCATCAGGGCAGAGCTGGATCCATTTGGTCTGGCCCTCCCCTGCAGTTCCTGGGACTATTAAGGCAGCTGTGTTCTAGAAGAAGGAATGGAAATGTCTGCTGGCCTGGGAAGAGACAGTTTCTGTCTGCTCTGCCCTTCTTCTCCAGCTCCTGGGACTATAATGAAGTGGACTTCTAGAAAGAGAGAAGGAAGAGAGTGCCTGCCTACCTGTATGCTTAGGTGGGGGAATGTTTCATCAAGAGCTGTTTCCACTGCTCTGTTCCACCCCTCCAGCTCTAAGTGTATAAAACAAACTGCCTTCTAGAAGCAGGGAAGGAAGTGAATGCCTGCCTGGCAAGAGACCGCTGTCATTACAGTAGATCCAGGTAGGCAGCAGTGTTAGTCTGAAGCAATAGAACAAAATTGGAGTCCAAAATTGGAGAACCTTTAAAACCAACGAAGTTTTATTCAGAAAGTAAGCTTTCATGTGCATGCACACTTCATCAGACAATGAAATGGGGTACAGTGAACAGCGTTACATATAGCTGGTGGGCAGTGGTTAAGCATGCAGAGTAGTACAAAATCAGAATCCAGTGGCAAAATGTTGAAATTAACAAATTGAAAGAACACCAAGTTTGGTCTGGATAGCATTTGTGTGGGACAACAACAAAGTCAGTAAACATGTCAGAACTGGAGAATAGTGGTGAGAGTGTCACAAGGCAATAAATGCAAAGTCTGTTAATTGCTCTATTGTTCCTCAAGCTGGGGTAAACTGAGAACATGATTTTCTCAGAGGTGTTCCTGTCCACCTAATTTACTTTTTAACATGTAACATACACTATAAACATCATCCCAGTTTGCTAGTACAAAAAATAATACATTAGAATATAGTAGAAGATGTGTTTAGCATATGTAATGAGAAAAACAACCAATATCCTTTATTTAAGTTTGTAAATTAAAAAAGGCAATATTCTGATACACTCTTCTAAAAGAGAAATACATTGGAATACTGTGGATGCATAGCTCTACTTGGTGAGAATGGGTTTAGCATATATAATGAGATAAGAAACCAATATCCTTGTTCAGTCCCGGGGAAGTGTTTGTTCCAAATTTCATAATAATTTGTAATAATTTCCCTCTCCATTCTGTTCTTGAAGTTCCTTTGCAGTAAAACAGCTACTTTTAGGTCATCCACTGGAAGGTTGTAGTGTTTTCCTACAGGTTTCTCAGTTTTGTAATTCCTGATGTCAGATTTGTGCCTGTTTATCCTTTGGCACAGGGTTTCTTCTGTTTGCCCTAATAAGAGAACTGAAGGTATTGCTGGAATTTAATGGCATATATAATGTTGAAAGATGAGCAAGTGAATGAGCCTGAGGTGGTGTAATTAATGCTGCTAGGTCCAGTGATTGCAAGCTCTGGTACATTCTCAGATGAGATGTTGTATTGTTGTGGGTGAGGAGTTGTTTGAGATTGGGGGGCTGTCTTTGTGCAAAAAAAGGTTCCCGCTCCCTAGTACTTTTGAAAGAGATCTGTCACTGTCCAATAGAGGTTGTAAGTCACTGATGATGCATTGAACTGTTTTGAGTTGATAATTGTGTGTGACTACTAGTGGCGTTCTGTTATTCTTTTTTGGGTCTGTCTTGTAACAGATTTCTCCTGGGTATTAGTCTGACTTTGTTAATCTGTTTCCTGACTTCATCAGGTGAGTACTTTAGTTCCAAAAAGGCTTGTTGTAGATCCCTCAGGTGAGAATCTCTGAAAGTCATCCAATGCCTTGTGGAATGCATCCGGGGCTTCTTTACCATGTGTCCAGACAATAAAAATGTCATCAATGTAACACAGGTATAGACTCCCACCTGCTCATTCCTCTCTTATACCTGCATTGCATTGATGACATTTTTATTGTTTGGACATATGGTAAAGAAGCCCTGGATGCATTCCATCAGACATTCAATGACTTTCACCCTACCATCAACCCGACAATGAACCAATTTATTCAGGAAATACATTTTCTGGACACCACTGTAAAAATACACAATGGATGCATAGATACCACCTTATACCAGAAACCTACTGACCGACAAACATACTTACATGCCTCCAGCTACCATCCTAAACACACCAACTAATCCATTGTATACTACCAGGCTCTACTCTACAGCAGCATTTGCTCCAATCCTACTGACAGAGATTCTCACCTAAGGGATCCACAACAAACCTTTTTGGAATGAAAGTATCTACCTGATGAAATCAGAAAACAGATTAATAAAGTCAAAATGATACACAGGCAAAACTTGTTATAAGACAGACTCAAAAAAGGCAATAACAGAATACCACTAGTGGTCACACACATCTCTCAGCTCAAAACAGTTCAACTCTGCTGTGACACCCCATTTGTCTCCTCTCAAGTATGAAGGTAACAGCATATATATTTTTTCCATTTGTTGGGGTGGGGTGCAGTGTTATGTAAGGAAATATATTTCAATTTGCATTTAATTACATTATAGTCACTATATAGTGTTCTAAATACTACACCAAGATATTTTATTTAGAGGTTTTATATCGAAAAAATATTCCTATATATTGCATTGCAAACACTATTCCAATATATTATTATTTTTTTAAAAAAGAAATGTATAAACATGCAGAGGATGCATAGTCCTTGGTGAAAATGAATTTCACATATGTAATGAGATAAGAAACCGATATCCCTGTTTAGTCCTGGGGGGGGTGTGTTTGTTCCAAGTGTTGTAATAACTTGTAATCCAGCAATTTACCTTACCATTCTGTTCCTGAAATTCCTTCACAATAAAACAGCTACTCTAAGGTCACCCATTGAATGTTCTGGGAGGTTAAAGTGTTCTCCTTGCAAGTTTTTCAATCTTGTGATTTCCGATGTCAAATCTGTGTCCATTTATCTATTTATCCTTTGGTGTAGGGCAACAAGACTTTCTCCTGTTGGGTATTTTAACTTCAATTTAATTTCTTGTACTTTTAGCCAGAGAAAGCCAGATATAACAAAGTAAGTGACTGTCCTGAGGCTTCAAGTTGCCCTGCAGGCACCCCATGTTTACATCTGGCAGGCTTGCATCCTGATAATGTCTGTGTTGTGGTTTTGACTTATAGTAGACATCAGTCAGGGGAAGGCAAAAACACATCAACAGCATGTCTAAACCAGTGCTTAGATTATATCACTAATGCACTTGAAGCAGGTATCGTTATAAAATCCACTCTAACATTTGCAAATCCACTATAACATCGGTGGGGAGGGCGGGGTATAAATAAAATTTATTATTATTATTATTATTATTATTATTATTATTGATGTGAGTATAAAAGCACAGCTGGTGGGATTGCCACCATACTCACCTGAAGTCTTTTGAAAGCCATTTTTGAAAGTTTTGTTAAGTCCGCAAATATCAAAGCAGCTTTAATGTGAAACATAGGGAAACTTCCTTACCTTCTAGCCTAAGTCCTATAGCCACAATTAAATACCTATCAAAAGTCTGGGGTGCTAGGGCTAGACTGCGGGCTGATTCACACAGCTGTCTGTCCAGAACTTGAAATCACTGCATGCACTGGCCTTTGAGCTTATTATTGGCTGGGGCTACCAAAGACAAAATCTTGCTTTTAACATGTAATTGCTAAACCCATATTTTGGATGTCTGATTAGGGTTTGTAAATAGACAGTCAGTAATCAGTAGAGCATCAGTTTGACAAGAACAAAAAAACCCTTTGTCTCTGATTCTATTGGAACGTCAGAAGCAGGGATTTGAAGAAACTTTCTCACAATTGTGATGGTAATAGGAACTTCAGACAGCTGGGGAAAGTATTTGTTACTGTATTCTATTGAATATACAAACTGCTTCTCACTGATCAGGGTACTTGGTAGGAATGAACATGTTTCCCATAGTTCATTTGTATTGGTTGACATTTGAACCACCACAACCCTTCTCCCCAGTTCATAGAGAGCCCCATGGCACAGAGTGGTAAGCTGCAGTACTGCAGTCCAAGCTCATGACCAGAGTTTGATCCTGGCAGAAGCTGAGTTTAGATAGCCGGCTCAAGGTTGACTCAGCCTTCCATCCTTCCGAGGTCAGTAAAATGAGTACCCAGCTTGCTACATATCATAAATAAATAAATAAATAAATAAGTGTAGATGATTGGGGAAAGCAATGGCAAACCACCCTGTTAAAAGTCTGCCATGAAAACATCGAGATATGACATCACCCTATAAAACGTCTGCCATGAAAATGTCATGATGCGACATCACCACAGAGTCTGAAATGACTGCTGCTTGCACAGGGGCTACCTTTACCTTTTACCCCCAGTTCCTCCGCAGCCTTTTATTCTACTATATTACTATTGTAATGTGTATATTAGTAAAACTAATGCAAAAACACAATCTTCATATGGTTATAAAGACTAAGGGGTTTTTTGTCTGCTTTATTACTACTGTGCATTATTAAAACTGCAAACCGTGTGAGCATAGTAGCAGATAGCTCAATGAAAGTGTCAACCCAGTGTGCTGCAGTGGTGAAAAAGGCAAGCTCCATGTTAGGGTTTATTAGGAAAGTGACTGAGAATACAATGGCTGATGTTGCAATGCCCCTGTAGAGATTTATGGCGTGGCCTAATTTGAAATATTGTGCACAGTTCTGGTCACTGTATCTCCAAAAGGACACTGCAGAGCTGGGAAAAGTACATGAGAGCACAACTCAGATGATTAGGGAAATGGAGCCTCTTCCCTCTGAGCAAAGGCTGAAGACTCTGGAACTTTCCAGTTTAGAAAAAAGGTGACTAAGCGGGGACATGATAAAAAGTAAAAGTAGTCCCCAGTGCAAGCACCAGTCGTTTCTGACTCCGGGATGATGTCGCATCATGATGTTTTCACAGCAGACTTTTTAATGGGGTGATTTGCCAGTCATCTACAATTTACCCCCCAACAAGCTGGGTACTCATTATAGAGGTTTATAAAATTATGCATGGGGTGGAGAGAGTTGACTAGGAGATATTTTTTCTCCCTATCCCAAAATACTAGAACTCAAGGGCATCCAATTAAACTGATGGGCAGTTGGTTCAAGTCAGACAACGGGAAAGAGTGATTAAAAGTGGGATTCACTGCTAGAGGATGAAGGAATAAACAGCTTTAAAAGGGGGATGATAGATTAATGGAGAAATCTATTAATGGCTACTAGCTGTGATGACTGAGGGGCACCTCAACATTCAGAGGCACTAGTCCTCTAAATCCCAGAGCCAGGTGGCAGCATCAGGGAAAAGGCTTGGCCTCTCTGTGCTCTGTTGTGGCCGTTGTCGTCTTGCACTCTGCCAGCCTAGTGATACTGATATATACTTCTGCATTTCTCAAATTAAATTACTGGACCTCCACCCAGGTTTTCTCTGAGTTTGTTCATTTACCTTGCAGGAAACTCCGGGGCAAAACAGCATCCATATTTTTGCAGGACAAGCATGGAGCAAAACTGGGGCAAACTCAGTCTAATTTGGAAATGAAAAAAAAAAAAAGAAACAGGAGTGAACTCAACAGTAGTGTGGAATGTCAGCTCAGGCACAGGGTTGAACCAGGATTAAAGTCTAATGTGGAAAGGGCCTCAGAAAACCTCGTTTCTGGAGAATGCGATAGTTAGCTTTTGGTTGCATGCATCTAACAAACATTCTTCTTGAATTGCATTGGCTGCCAATATATTTCCAAGTGCAATTCAATGTACTAGCTTTAATCTTTAAATTCTTTCATAATCTGGGACCAATATACAATTCTTGAAATACTGTCTCTCCCTACATAAATCTGAACACTAAACTTAGGCCAACCCAGCACTTTCTGCTGAAATTACTTACATTTTGAGTGGTTCATTTTGACTTCTATATAACCTTATGCATGCTCTGTGAGACTCCAATGATAGTTGTCGGATGTGCAGCCTGATGTTGTCAGATTTCCGAAGCTAAGCACTGTCTGTACTTGGATGGTAGACTATAAAGGAAGGCTTTGCAGAGGAAGGTGGTGGCAAAGCGCCTCTGCTTAATCGCCTTGAAAACCCTATGGAGTTGCCAAAAAATGGCTGTGACTTAATGTTTCTTTACATACACAAGCAATAACATTTTTGTCTGTGTGGACAACACAGTGTCAAGAAATTGACCTTTTAGCATACTATTTGAGGAAAGCTGCAGTACCGCAGTCTGAACTCTCTGCTCACAACCTGAGTTCAGTTCTGGTGGAAGCTGGATTCAGGTAGCTGGCTCAAGGTTGACTCAGCCTTCCATCCTTCTGAGGTCGGTAAAATGAGTACCCAGCTTGTTGGGGGGGGAAGTGTAGATGACTGGGGAAGGCAATGGCAAACCACCCCATAAAAAAGTCTGCCATGAAAACGTGATGCACATCACCCCAGAGTTGAAAATGACTGGTGCTTGCACAGGGGACCTTTCCTTTCTTTTCCTTGAATGTAAGTGTTGTCGTACCCTTAAGCCTGATTCTGCAAAGAGTAACACCCTTGACCTATAAGTGTTGTTTTGGATACGTATCCAGGACTTTGTAAGTTGTTAGGTAGTAGCATCTTTGTATAGCAGTCAGCTCTTAATTGTGTTCAGCTGGAAGCTGTCAAATGAACTATCTGCTGCCCATCTAACACTGACAATTAACATGACAGTTTAGATCTAGATTGCCTTATATGAACTACTTTAATTAGCTAGGAATAGTGATAGGCTGCATAATTAAGGAAATGAGAACCAGCTTTGTATAAAGGAAGCCCAATCAAGACCAAAGAAAGGAATCCAGCACCACTGAAGGGCTTAGAAAGGCGGCAGTCTGCAAATGCAGAATCCAGAACTCCAGGAGAAGCCTGGCACCAGAGGACACTGCTATAAGGCTGCGGGTCGGAGTGCTGAAAGGGGGGGTTATTGTTATTCCTCCAGGACTTCCAGTAGGCTGCCTAAGAGCGATGCTAAGATGCTGCTATCTCTACTACAACCTTGAATTAGGAGACAACGCAAACGAGTGTAGAGGTTTGGGGGTTTTGCATGTTCCTCTATATGCTGTGCACTCCTCTATCAATGCTGTGTATTTTTACTTTTTTTGGAAATAAAATTTATCTGTATTTTAATTGGAGTGAGTGCTGGTTCCGTGTGCAGGCGCAATATTGAAGGAACTGATTTTTCTACCTAAGGCTAAAGAATCCCATCTTACTAACAGGCATTATTGTTATGTAAAACCCAGCCAAATTAGAGCAGATATTTTGACGGTGGGGCCAAGCAGCACTTGTGGGTGGGGGCCACCTTTGCTGCAAGGGGAGGATGAGACAAAATGCAGGTGTCAAGTCTGCTTTAACTCTGGTCAAGCCTGCATTCAATCTTTGGTTCACTCTTTGGTTCAGGAGAAGTGTATCCTGGGTAAAGCCACACTGTATTCCAATGCTGCTAGCCTGAACTCTCCTCACCCCCCTCCTTTCCTTTGTTATGTAGTGTTGCTTTGAAATGGGAAAGAGATTATTGTGCCTTCTCAGGCAACTCCAGGCGTCGGGGGAGGTTTGGAGCCAGGAGGACGCTCAAGGCCGAGCCAGGCCTGAGAACAAACTGGTAACATCAATGTGTGAATGTGCCCTGCATAGAGTGCCCCTCCCTTAAGAATCCTTTTGATGTGTACCTTATATGATTGCTTTTACTGTATGATCTTCAGTCTTTCAATCTCCTCATAGTCGAGAACAACGATAATAATAAACTAGAAACTTTGTATCAACAAGGCCTCATTATTGAATCAGCCGACTTGACAGCAGGATGCAACCATCCTGGTGTCAGGTCACAAGCTGGGGGAGGAGCTAGCAGGTGATATAGGCTGGCTCCTCCTGGCACTCCTCCTTTTCGTGCCTCATGCTCAGACATGGGAAAGGTCAGCAAGCACCAGGACAGCATCAGTGGCCATGTGGCAAAAAGAGTCAGGAGCTGAGGCCAATGGCAGTTGGGTGCATTGGTGCAGTGGGTGGGTACAGTGGCTACAGTGGCCAGGGGAACTGCAACAGAAGAACCACCATGGCGGCAGGTGCATCAATGGGCCACGGGGGTCCCAGGAGGCATAGCAGCCCCTGGCATGGCCTGGCCTAGCAGTGTGGCAGCAGGAAGATGCAGAGTGGGGCTGGACTGAGGATGTGGTGTGGATTGTGCCTCCCGCTAGGGCAGCAGCCTGTGACAGCTGCTGCAGGAGTGACCAACAGTTGCAGCAGGATCCCTGGAGCCCAGGAGTCAAGACTGGTTACATCCTCTGTAGGAGGACTCCCCTTTTTCAGTTTGGTGTAGTTAAGTGTGCAGACTCTTATCTGCGAGAGCCAGGTTTGAGTTCCTATTCCTCCACATGTACCTGCCGATGTGACCTTGAGTCAAGTCACAAGTTCTCTCAAAGTTGTTCTGCTCAAGAGCAGTTCTAGGAGAGCTCTCTCAGCCCTGCCTACCTTGCAGGGTGTTTGTTGTGGGGAGGGGAGGGGAAGGGGAGGGAAGTGAAAGGAGATTGCAAGTCACTCTGAAACTCCTTTGGGTAATAAAGAGTGGGGTATAAATCCAATCTCTTCTCTTCTTCCTTTTGTTCCTGGTGAGGCTGCAATGGGAATAGCCTGGCAGACAGGCTTCATGGCATCCCCCCCCCCCCATTGAAGTGGGTGTAGGGATTCCCAGCTTCCTCCCTGCCCTTGTGAAGCCACATGAGCAAGTAGGTGAGCATTCCCTCCCCACATGTTTTTTTTCTCTGGTCTGTGGGGACTCTGTTAAGACCCATTCCCCCTTTTCTTTCCCCATTGGGGACCAAGTGGGCTACAGGCAGTGGAGGTGTGTGGTAGAGCTATGACTCCACAGAAAGGACAAAGACATCACGGGGCAAGCAGCCAATGTCTAAGGAACCTGTGCTGGTGCTCTCTTCAGAAAAGGAGGCCAAGGGCCTTACACTAAAGTCCATAATGGCCAGACTGGATGCCCTTGAGAGGGATAGGGTCCCCAGTCAAGGTAGCTAAGGTGGGCTACCAGACATGACTGGCAGCAAATAAAAGAGTGCTGGAAGGGATTTTGACCCATTTGTCTGCTATGGAAGGAGAAAGCACTGCCTTGGAGGGCCTATTGGGGGCACCAGAGGACAATCAGGACAGCACTGAGTGCCTGTCTCCAGAACAGGCTTGCCAATCCCCAGGACCCAGCAGGGGTTCTTCCACTTTCCCAGTCTTCTTCCCACCCCCAATCAGCTGGTCAGCCCTGCCCCCAAAGCCACCATGTGATTTTTTCCCCTCCGGAGGCTCCAGTCTCCGATTGGAAAGGCTTCCTCTTGGGATGGAGTGTCTGTGTTACTTGGAAGAAGTTGGCTGCAACTCGTGAGTAGAGAGGCCAATCCCTCGCTTCAGAGTTGCCAGAAAAGTGGGGGGGGGAGAGGGGAGGAATGTCTCCTGAGCACTTCATTATTCCCTATGTGGAGATCGATTCTCATAGGGTATAATGGGGAATTGATCTGGAGGTTTCAGGGGCTCTGGGGGAGCTTTTTTTTTTAGGTAGAGGCACCACATTTTCAATATTGTATCTAGTGCCTCTCCCCAAAGTACCCCCCCAAATTTCAAAACGATTGGACCAGGGGATGGATTGGACCAAAAGTGTGTGCATGCAAACTCTATTTATTTTGGCTGCTTTGTTAGTATGTGTTCACTTTTACCAGAATTGTAGCTGCTGGGGGCAAGGAAATGAAGACTATTCAGGGGAATTGCACTGCTTTGCTTTTATTTATTTTAGAGAATGAGGAAGTCTTCTGGCTCCACCCCCAAAGTCTCCAGGTACTTTCTGAGCTGGACTTGGGTACCCTAGAAGAGGAGTATCTTAAGAAAGAAGGGATGGGGGCAAAAGAGATGGGGGTAGATTGTTTTCCGTCTCCTCCCCCCTCCCTGCAACCTCTAGCTAGGAAAAGTGCAGTCTGTCTTTGCAGTGGGGACCAAAGCAACTTATATCATTCTTCTCTTCCCTCTTTTTATCTGCACAACAACCCTATGAGGCAGGTTAGACTGAAAGTCTGTGATTGGTCCAAAATCACCCAGTCAGCTTTCACAGCAAAAAGCTGGGTCTGGCAGACCCTGCTCTGAAGTGCCAATTGCCACATTACACTGGCTGTCATAAGCGGGTGACCTCAGCAGGGTATAGTGACTCAGAATGTACCATTTTATCCAGGGGAACTGATATCTGACCATCTGGAGAACGTTGTAGTTCTGAGTGATCTCCGGGCCTCACTTGGAGATTGGCAACAGTGGTTCCCCAGGAGGAACTGGCTGGCTGGGGGGGGGGGGCTGGGTGGAGTCTATGGCATTGTGCCTGTTTTGAGTTCCCATCTTCCTCAAACCCCGTCCTCTCCAGGCTCCACCCCTCAAATCTCCAAGAATTTCACAACCTGGAGTTGGCAACCCTCTCTCCTTCCCAGTCATCCATCAACCAACCTTTATCTGCCCCTCAAACTTCAGCTTTCCATCTCCTTCATGCCTCCCAGTCTTTCTCCACAGTGGGGACCAAAGTAGCTTACATAATTTCCCTCTCTCCCTTTTGATCCGCACAACCCTGTGAGGTAGGTTAGGCTGAAAGTCTGTGACTGGTCCAAAACCACCCAGTCGGCTTCCACAGTAGGAACCTGGGTCTGGCAGACCCTGCTCTGAAGCGTTGACTGTCACATCACGGTGGCAGACAAAGTTACTGTAGGCTGAAACCATGTGTAATGCTTCCACTTAAATGTATTTTAAAAATGATAATTTTAAGAGATGAACTCAGCTCTATATTTCTTACATTTAGTAAATAACGGCAGCAACATGTCCTTCAATGAGATATCAGTGACGTATTTAAAACATTTAAAAATCATACCAGAAACTTCTTATTTCCCTGAGGATCTAATGAAACACAATTTATGAATTTTTACTATATCATTGAATCTTTACTATATTACTGTGTCTATACCTTTAAGAAAGAGATATCCAAGACAAAGCTGCATGGAGTTACCTTGAGTAGTCTTTAAGTAGAGTTAGTTTTCAAGCTTTTTGGAGAAATCCCTTTGCCAGTAAAATTCAGAAGGCTTTTGCATCTGGTTACGGAAGCGTTTTTAGGACTGGCTTGCTTCTAGTATAAATAAAAACACTTAAGTGGAATTAAGAGGTAAAGTCTTAATAATCAATAATTTTTTTTAAAAAAAAATCATTTAAAAATTAAAAAAAAATCCACTTCCATCCAGCTTTGTGTTGTACCTCGCTATAATCACCATGGTTTATTCCAGGATGAGAAATTCTGAAAAAAATAGAGGTTGCAGAGAGCATTTTGCCAGCCAAATTCCTAAGGCTTTTGCATCTGTTTAGAGAAGACATTAAAGCCTAGCTGACTCCCAATATTAACACTGAACTGTAATAAGAAACTGATAACTTTGAAGAAAATAGAAATACTCCTGAGGAACACTTTTGACAAAATGAGCCTACATCTGGGTTCTCACTGGATGGAGTTTTCTTTGAAATCTTGTAGAGTTAAACTTCTTTATAATTTGTTTAAAAGGATGTATATGACTTTTAAAAAATGTTTTACTAAATGTTGTTAGCCAGTATATCACAGTGTTTGGGTTTCTTTCTTTCTTTTTTTTGTATTTTCTGGATAGGAGCAAACAGCCAGGCCTAGTTAAGTCATGCCAGTTAGGTGACATCAAGTCTCCAAAAGGATTCTGCCAGGCCTAAAGTAGGAAACCTCCAGGAGGAGGCTGAAGATCTCCTGGTATCACAACTGAACATCAGACAACAGATATCTTTCCCCTTGGAGAAAATAACTACTTTGGAGGGTGAACTCTGTGGCATTATATTTAGCTGGGGCCTTTCCCCTCCCCAGTGTCTGGCTTCCATAGAATCCACCACAAAATCTCCAGGAATTTCCCACCAACCTAGAACTGGCAGCCCTAGTCAGGACTGGCCCCAATGAGTTTTCCCTCAAAGGCCAAAATAGGCCTGGAAAGGGCCTCCTTCCCCAGCCTTTTACTGACAGAACCAAGCTTGGCTGTAGGGTTGCCAGGTCCAACTCATAAAATACTTGGAGACTTTGCGGGTGGAGCCAGGAGACTTTCCCATTAACCCCCCAAAAAATATAAAAATACAATGCCGTCCCCCTGAATACAGTCTTCATTTTCTTGTCCCCCAGCAACTGACTACAGTTCCACTAAATGTAAGTGAACACACACTCTGTCTCTCACAAAGCAGCCAAATAAACAATTTGCAAGCACACACTTTTGTGATCTCACTGGGGCAATTTACTCACTGGAACAATTTACTCACCAGAACTGCTAAATGTAACATCTGCTGTATTTCAACCAACTTCTTAAGACTAACAGGAAAATGAAAGCAGAGCAGCTCCAAACAAACAGAGGGGCTCTGCTTGCTTCTCTTCCTTTTACACACTCACCAGAAAGACCCAGGAGCCCTCAATCAATTGGGGGAAGGCTTCCTGTGGCTATTTCCCTCCCACCTTCAGCAAATGGAATGCAACAGACCTTGATTGATGGTTTGATGGGCCAAAGGTTGATGTAGCACAGTTCCAACCAATCAGGAAATTCCCTTTTGCCACCACAAAAGGGCATTTATATATATAGGATTCTACCCCCATCCCTTATATACTGGTGAAGAGCTTAACTAATGTCAGTATGAATATTATTACTACAACTTTTGTTTATTGGTATAATAAATTACACCTGTAGTTTCTAATGTAAACATATGCGTACTGCCTGTTGAAGAGATCTTTTTTTCATTTGCAAGGGTCTGTTCTCCAACAACTAGTTCTTGTTTCCAAAGTGTCAAGAAATCCAGAGATTTCCCTTCATTCTTCTGCAATGACAGCAGATAGGCTTGTAAAAATCATAATGATCTCTGGCATTCCTGTAGCAACTTTCGTCAGGGGCTCTAAATTGTTTCTCAAGTATTTATTAACTGGACATAACAACACCCCGGAGAGTTAATTATAAATTATCAAGCATAATCTCAACCTGTTTTGGTTGGAGCATTTCCATTATCTTTCTTGAGGGAAATAACTGTCAGCTTCTGCCATTGTGACCTTTCTTGCATCCTCTCTTACATATCAGATGTGTCATTAATTAAGAACCGGCATTTCTATAATTTTCAAGAGAAGGTTAGAAAACAGCTTCCTAACAGTTGTATTCATTTCCTACCTTTGCAATAAGGCCATGTCTTCATTCATGTAAGTGCTTTGATTAATTTTTAAAGGCTTGGATGCATATTAGCATTCCTTCAGAGCACCAGAGGTGTGCTCCAGGCTTCCATTATTATTGGCATTGCAAAAGAATGGAATGAATAAAATTCACTTGGAATGCATGTAAGGTAGCTGTATTGATCAGACACTCGGGAATATCTTGGATGTCTGTTTTCCATTTGGGGCCAAGCACTTGACCTCAGTTTTTGAAATCTTGAGTTCAAACATATACTAGAGCCTTATACCAGCCTACGACAAAATATAGAAAACCGTCGACAGCATTATGGTATTCTACAAATGTCATTTGTCAGCCTTTAGCCTTCAGGGTTGCGTATCCTTAAATCTGTGTGGTTGTATCAGTATCACTGTTTAGGAGGAAATGGTGGGGAAATTATAATTCCCTTCTTCAAGTGCTTTCAGATTCTTTTTCTTGAGGGAGTTTCCCTCAGCCTGATCATATTCTAATAGTCCAGTGTTGTCCAATTTGCAGATATCTAAACGGCAGATTATACCACACTGACACAAAAGAGATTTTCCTGCAAACCCTTTTTTAAAAACATGGGAGGGCAGTTAAAATCTCCCCGAACAATAGTGTTGTCTGCATATGCACAGGCAAGTAGAGGGAGAAAGAGATAAGTGGGGGGGGGGGGGGGTTGACAGAGAAGGAGTGGACAAGAAAGAGGGAGGGAGAATAATGACAGAGAACAGTGAGAGGGAAGGAAGCAAAAGCAGGGATGATGGGATGCTCCCTCCTCTTAAGTTACTCATGCCCCTGCTTGTTCTGATCTGAATTCAGCTCAAGTGCTATGGATGCCAAGAACAGTAGCTCAGCAAGGGATCCAGCTTGAGATCACCAGCCCTTCTCCTGCTGCTGCACTTCTCCTTACCACTATACTGCTTTGCCCCAAGCAGAGCCTGAGAATGTTCTTTCCCTGTTCCTTCTCTGAAAGAATATTGTGCTATTGAGTCACAACTGATGCACGGAGACCTCATCCATGGCTTGTTCAAGGCAAGAGATAAGCTACACATCTACCACAGTGCTTCCTGACAGTTTGCGTCTTGAGAATGAGGAGGGAAACAGCAGTTATGTTCTCCAAATCCTGGAAAGGGGGGGAGATAATGACAAGGGTGCAGGTGGGATGGTGGCAGCACTGAAGTTAAATGTGTCTCCCCTGAAACTGCTGCCCAAAGCCACTGTTCCACCTTGCCCCACTGTTGAAATGACAATAATTGCAAAAAACTTCAAATCCATTTACTAATATTGTGGACAGAATTGAGTACAAGTATTTGAGTACATACTTAAATTGGTAATGTGTCAGCTTAATGTCAGTAAAACTGGTAACGTGTCAGTGGGAAAAAAAAACTTCATTATATTATTATGAATCTTAAAAATAAAGTGAGGAGTTAATGCAACCTCTGAGGCAGTCCTGACATCTTCCTTTATAAAACAGTTTAACTGATACTAAATAAGTGAACATTTTCCTGTTGGGGAAAACCAGTGTTCAAGGACATTAGCAAATGGAGTCTTGCCAGTTTCTACCAGACGTTATAATGGTTAGAGAATGCTGTGCCCTAATTGCAGATAATATTTTGCTCTTGGGGAATTTCAAAGTAGTAAAATTGTATTGTACTGCAGAACAATGAGTGCAGTGTCGATTCATTTTGCATATTTTAAGACTGAGGACATTAAAATGAAACATTTTAAAATGATTCTGTTCTGGCTGTAGGTTAAATAGAGCAAGCACAGATACTGTGGATCAGCAGAAATGGAACTTGCAATACAAAAAGGCAAGTGTGATATAAAATCTTGCTGTGGAACGATTGTAGGGTGTTCAGTGGGCCTGACACTTTTTGACAAATGTTTGAAGAACTGGATGCAAAATATTAGAAAAATGTGCACTATACACCCCATCTCTTGAACAAAGAGACCATGACAATTGCACATGGATGTGCTTGTGACCACTGATCACCAGTGGTGAGAAAAGCGATTGCTACGAGGATGAGATAGCAGCTACTTAGGTATGCTATTGAGGAGATGTGAGGAAACCTTACAGCTGAGAGATCTCTACTGCTGGTTGGACCTGACCTTGCCTGATTCCTTGAAAATACCTGTATAGCCTCGTGTCTGCCTCTGCCTTATGGCTATGGCACCATCTGCAGTTTGTGAGAGCCCTGGAATCCCTGGAGTGTTAAAAACACCAGTTTGCATCACTTTACTTTAGCAGCATGTCGCAAGACAAGTCTCTTTTGTCCTAAGATCGTTTGCTTTTCTTGTCTTGGGTAGGGTTTCTATCAGGGATGCTTGACTGCTCTCCCATTCAAATTGTAATTGGTTTGCAAATTGCAAATAGCACTCTTGGACAATTGAAAACTTGTTCTTTCCAAAAAAAAGTTTTTAAAGTGGATCAAAAATGTCCTATGCCTTCACATTCCCACTGCTTCATTGGTCCCCCAATTCATCATTCAACAAAGAAGTGTTTAACAGTAGGGATGGGCAAAAATCTTATCACAAACCTTACATTTGTTACTAAAATTGCCCATTAAATTTGTTACTAAAATTCATGAGCCAAGGGTCATGTGATTGAATCTACAACAAATCTCACGTGAACCTCCATGGTTTCCACAGAGGTTTGTGTAGTTTGTGTTGGTGGTTCATGGGGCAGACACACTGGTGCCAATCTCTCTCTCTCGGCTTGGCTTCGCAAACGAAGATTTAAGAAGGGTGCAATAGTTCACGTTTGCTGCAGGCTCGCTGGTGGCTGACAAGACCAATGTGGGACAGGCAGGTCCGGCCACAGCAGCTGCAGGGAAAAGTCTGATCTAGGGTTGGTCCTGTAGCAGTGCGATTCTTCCTCAATCTCCTTTTGTCCTCAAGACCAGCTATGCGTGCGTTCTCAAAGGAAGAGACAGCCTGGTGGATGGTGTGCCTCCATGCTTTGCGATCTGAGGCTAGGTCAGACCACTGGTGATGGTTGATGTGACAGGTGCTAAGGGATTTCTTCAAGGAGTCCTTGTACCTCTTCTTTGGTGCCCCTCTCAATCATTAAAGTAATGGGGATGGTGGACTTCTGCAGCCCTGGGAACACCAATAGTGGACTCTAAGGGCGTTTTTGGCACTGACCTTACTCAGCAGCGACGTCCCTCTTCACCGAGCAGCATCTGAGCGGATTTCACACACGTTGCTCTGCAGAACCCGGAAGAGCCGCAAAGTCCCGCGGCTTTTGCGTCGCAAATGTAAACTGGTTTTTGGCCAGTTTACATTTGCGACGCAGAAGCCGCGGGACTTTGCCGCTCTTCCAGGTTCTGTGGAGCAACGTGTGCAAAATCCGCGCAGACGCTGCGCGGTGAAGAGGGACGTCGCTGCCGAGTAAGGTCAGTGCGAATACGCTCTAAAACTCAACAGGCAGAGCTGGCTGCCTACAAGGGAGCTCCCATTCTGTTCTATGGGAGCAGAATAGATTCATATCCTCAGTGCACATGCAGGTGTTTTTACTTTGCAGCAGGCTGTTAGGCAAAGTGGAAAGGGAACTGGAAGTTATTCCTCAGTGTGAAAACAGAGGGTGTTTGGTGCTTACTCAGGGCTCTGAGGCACCTCTCCTTCTACTCAAGCTGAGCAGAGGGGCTCAGCCAGTGGGTTCCTTGGCTGAGGACCCATACTCCCCTTCAGTGGGATTTTTAAAATTTTATTTTTAATATTGTGTAGGTGTCAAGCATGGCTAATTCTGATCAATAACTAATGAGTTTAGGGCCTGACTAAAAGCAGACCTGGGGAAGATCCTAGAGAACCAAATGTTGTTAGTTTATTATTTTTTTCCAGCCTATATCCCGCTTTATGACTGCTTAATTACAGAGAACAAAGCAATCAGCACCTTCCCATGAATTCTCCTATGGGAGAATGAGCCATCTGGGCACTGCAAGGCCAAATGCCTGATAACACCATGGGAATGTATGTAGTTTTGATAGTCTGTGTGTGAAAGCTCCCCTGCTTCCCCCTCCCTTCAGAATCCCTTTGAAGTGTATCTTAAAAGTTGTGTATCAATGTATCAGTTTCATTCTTCTCAAGCAACGTTTGTAGCCAAAGTATCGGTCTATCAATAAACGTAGTTTTTGTATCAACTTCGACTTGTCATTGAACTCGCATGCTTGACAGTAGGGATACAGAATAAAAAAGATCTAAGGGAAAGAACAGAGAGATAAAAATCATCTTTTAAAACAAACATTCAAGGACAAAAATTAATATGAAAATATAAAAGTCATAACAAAATTGCTATAACTATATAGACAGGCTATACTACTGTTTTCCACATAATATATTTTTCATTATTCCCTATGTAGAACGCTGTGAACAAACAGGCAAGAAGAACAAATAGGCAAGAAGAAAATAGTTATCTTGACTTTGTATATAGTTTTAAAATAACAACATAACAATTTGCAGTATTAAAGAAAAAACAAGATAATATTCTATATTAAAATTAAGAGTTCTATAATAAATCCATTCTATAATCCTTCATTTTATCTTTCCCGTTCTCAAGATTTGGACAAAACTTGGTTTCCCACTTAGATGCCAATACTACTCACGCCGCAGTTAACATATATCTAAACAATTCATGTGTTGATCTATCTGTATTCACTGTATTCACTGGTTGGATTCCCAATAAAATAGTCCCAGGTTTCATGATGAATTTTATTGTCAGAATTTCAGTATGTATTTCTTTCCAAAATTTGCAAATCTTTCTACTGGACCACTACATATAGTAAAAAGTACCATCAATCTCTTTGCCCTTCCAGCACATTCCTTTGTAATTGTTATTCATCCTCTCAATATCTTTCTGGGTGATATACCAGTGCTTGATTTCTCTAAGTGTTTGATTTGATGTAAATTTTAAAACTTTCATCCACGTGTTTTTCCACTGCTGCAATGCAATCCCTACAAAATTCTGCATCGATTTCACCATACATGTCTTAATTTGTTCCATTTCTTTACATATTGAAGTAAGAGTTCGTGAATATATAATAGAAGATGATATTTTAAATTCAATATTATCATTTCAAATTCAGTCAAAACTTCTTTAACCCTTCAATGTGATTATTGAACCCTCAATTTCTCTCCCCATTTTTGCCCTTTGGGCCCTCAGATCCTTGACTTCTTCCATGCGTCTGGGCAACCCTCTTTGACTCAGCATCATCAGCTTCCTTTGCTCTGCCTGTCCTTCATCTTGGTTTTCCACTTCTCCACCCCCTCCTGCATTAGATCTCCTGTTAAATCCTCCCTTTTGCACTTTGGGCCCTGGGATCCTCCATTCCTGTGCCTCTGGGCACCCTTACAAACCAGGCTTAGCATCATTGACTGCCCTTGCTCTTGTTCTGCCTGCCCCTTGGCTTGGTCTTCCAGCTTTTCACCCACCCATCCCAGGCCCCCTTGCAAATTAGACCCCAGCATCCTCACCTTCCTTATCTCAGGGCACCTCCTGCCAGTTGTTTCCAACTCTGGGGTGATGTCATATCACGATGTTTTCATGGCAGACTTTTGACAGGGTGGTTTGCCATTGCCTTCTCCAGTCATCTACACTTTACCCCCAGCAATCTGGGGACTCATTTTACCGACCTCGGAAGGATGGTAGGCTGAGTCAACCTGGAGCCAGCTACCTGAACTCAGCTTTCGCCGGGATTTAACTCAGGTTATGAGCAGAGTTTGGACTGCAGTACTGCAGCTTACAACGCTGACTCTGTGCATACATAACCCAGGCATACCAGTAGTCAAAAGCATGTGTCAATGTTTGCTGTCTGGTGAGCCACCATACAGAATCCTACCATTGTGCAGAATGACTCAGAACAGAATGAGCATTGAAAACAAAGTAAGGCTGAATTTTTTTTTTTGCCCCCAAACCCATAGCATCATGGGTTTCCATTTATTTTCATCTTCATCTCTAGATGTTGCTTGAAGAAACTGAACAGCCATCTTTTTGATAGGTAGTATTCAGTACCTGTCTCATCCACTGTTTGGGAGTTGAGGGCAGGCTGTTCACACTGTCCTTGGAAAGGAGAGCCATTAACACAAGGCAGTTGGCTCGTGCAGGACTGCAAATGAGGGATGACCATTGGGTAGGCTGTTGAAGATGCTGCTTGTACTACTCTCGACTTCTCCGGTTGAAAGCGCTGCAGAAAGGCCTTTCTGATGTTCACAGATATGTGGATTAAGTAGGAATTTACCTTCAGTCATCCATGTTGTTCCATGTATTGGGAGGTCTTTTGCCTATACTGTACTGCACTTCTTTAGGAGACTGCAAGCATGACTGTTCATGGTTAGTAGCCTTAACTAGGTAATCGGAGACAAACCAGGTAACTGTAGAAGTGAATAAAGTTTATGGAGCCATAAATAAAGGTAAGGTGACTACTTGAGAGCCCTGTGGCGCAGAGCGGTAAAGCTGCAGTACTGCAGTCAGAGCCCTCTGCTCATGATCTGAGTTTAATCCCAGCAGAAGCTGGGTTCAGGTAGCTGGCTCCAGGTTGACTTATCTTTCCATCCTTCCGGGGTTGGTAAAATGAGTACCCAGCTTGCTAGGGGGGAAGTGTAAAAGACTGGGGAAGGCAATGGCAAACCACCCCATAAAAAGTCTGCTGTGAAAACGTTGTGAAAGCAGCATCACCGCGGAGTCAAAAACAACTGGTGCTTGCACAGGGGACTACCTTTACCTTTTTTAACTACTTGAGGCTCTAAATATTAGGGGGAAAGCAGGTACAACTCCCCAACCTGGTTAGCTCTGTTAAAGCAATAGAGATGAAATGCTCATTTAAAAGGGCAGGTGAGAACAGGAAAAAAGAGACTGGAGTTCACAAACCCTCAAGATACTCCTAATTTCTTTGCCAGGTTTAGAAGACCAAGAAGTGTTATGCCTGCAGCACATACACTTCTGACAAGCAGGTATCTTGAACCTTCCCTTTTATTCCTATTTTTCATGCTAGTGCCTGCCATTTCTTCATCCCACCTTATTGATTCCCTGTCCAATGGAGCACCTATTCCAGATATTACTGCAAGGCAAACAGAGAAGGCACCATTGTGACTGCCATCATTGTCAGATTTCCTGACAAAAATATGTAATCTTTCATTGAAATCTGCCTCCGTTCCTAAGGACTGGAAGGTAGCAAAATGTCACCCCCATCTTTAAAAAGGGTTCCAGAGGAGATCCGGGAAACTACAGGCCTGTCAGTCTGACTTCAATACCGGGAAAGTTGGTAGAAACCATTATCAAGGACAGAATGAGTAGCCACATTGATGAACACAAGTTATTGAGGAAGACTCAGCATGGGTTCTGTAAGGGAAGATCTTGCCTCACTAACCTGTTACAGTTCTTTGAGGGGGTGAACAAACATGTGGACAAAGGGGACCCAATAGATGTTGTTTACCTTGACTTTCAGAAAGCTTTTGATAAAGTTCCTCATCAAATGCTCCTTAGTAAGCTCAAGAGTCATGGAGTAAAAGGACAGGTCCTCTTGTGGATCAAAAATTGGCTAATTAATAGGAAGCAGAGAGTGAGTATAAACGGGCAGTCTTCGCAGTGGAGGACGGTAAGAAGTGGGGTGCCGCAGGCCTCAGTACTGGGTCCCATGCTCTTTAACTTGTTCATTAATTATTTGGAGTTGGGAGTAAGCAATGAAGTGGCCAAGTTTTCAGATGACATTAAATTGTTCAGGGTGATGAGAACCAGAGAGGATTGTGAGGAACTCCAAAGAGATCTGTTGAGGCTGGGTGAGTGGGCATCAGTGTGGCAGATGAGGTTCAATGTGGCCAAGAACAAAGTAATGCACATTGGAGCCAAAAATCCCAGCTACAAATACAAGTTGATGGGGTGGGAACTGGCAGAGACTGACCAAGAGAGAGATCTTGGGGTCATGATATATAATTCTCTGAAAATGTCAAGACAGTGTGTGGTTGCAATAAAAAAGGCCAACACCCTGCGGGGAGTTATTAGGAAGGGAATTGAAAACAAATCAGCCAATATCATAATGCCCCTGTATAAATTGATGGTGCGGTCTCATTTGAAATACTGTGTACAATTTTGGTCACCACACTTCAAAAAGGATATTATAGCACTGGAAAAAGTCCAGAAAATGGCAACTAGAATGATTAAAGGGTTGGAACACTTTCCCTATGAAGAAAGGTTAAAACGCTTGGGGCTCTTTAGCTTGGAGAAACATCGACTGCAGGGTGACACGATAGAAATTTACAAGATTAATAATAATAATAATAATAATAATAATAACAACTTTATTTTTATACCCCGCCCTCCCCCACCAAAGGCAGGCTCAGGGCGGCTAACAAGACATGGTATGCACCATGATTACAGTAAAATACAATCATTACTATAAAACAATTAAAATAGATAAAATTACATTCATAAATTAAGTTAAAATTAAATAGACAGTTAACCATTATAAGTTATACATTTATGTATAAGTTATACATTATGCATGGGATGGAGAAAGTAGAGAAAGAAGTACTTTTCTCCCTTTCTCACAATACAAGAACTCGTGGGCATTCAATGAAATTGCTGAGCAGTCGGGTTAGAACAGATAAAAGGAAGTACTTCTTCACCCAAGGGGTGATTAACATGTGGAATTCACTGCCACAGGAGGTGGTGGCGGCTACAAGCATAGCCAGCTTCAAGAGGGGATTGGATAAAAATATGAAGCAGAGGTCCATCAGTGGCTATTAGCCACAGTATATCATTAGAACCTTCTGGGGCAGTGATGCTCTGTATTCTTGGTGATTTGTGTGGGGGGGGGCAAAGTGGAAGGGCTTCTAGACCCACTTGTGAACCTTCTGATGGCACTTGGTTGTTTTGGGGTTTTTTGCCACTGTGTGACACAGAGTATTGGACTGGATGGGCCATTGGCCTGATCCAACATGGCTTCTCTTATGTTCTTATGTTCATATACACTCCCCCCCCCCCAAAAAAAAAGTGAACAAGCTAGATATGTCTAGAATTTCTGCCAAGGAGGTTGCAGTAAGAGCACAGTATTTACAGTGAACAGGTCCAGGACTGGGTCTTTGGCTTGGTTGATTCTGAATCTTTGGCTTGGTGGGCTTGCAAAAGAATTCAGTGGAGGAATATGTACACAAGTTGGAGGGATTTGATAATAATAAATGTGACATTAGATGATTCTTAGAATGGGTTAAAAAATTGTACTGCGCTTGGAACTCCATCCCCAAGCAGTCCAAACCCACAGTTTCAACCCTACTATGTATTTTATAGTTTAGCATTGTATTGTATTGCTGAAGATATAGAAATGGAAGGTGATTCAAAGTGCAATCTTAGCAAAATTATTCATTTCAAAATCTGTTGAAGCCATTGAGTTTAGAAGAGTGTAATTCTGCTTAGGATTGCACTTTTTAGGTCTAAAAAATCCCTAACCGAATCAAGTGTCAATATGGCTTGCTTTACTTTATCTTAAATTGTTTGTGTGCAAAGAAAAGATTAACCACATTGTTATTTCTACACTAGGAGAAGAATACAACAGGCTCTAGAAAGAGATGGTGGGTGAGTGCTTCCCCACCCTTGTCTTCCCACCCACAAGAATGAAGGCATTCACTCCCCTCTTCCATCTCAAGAGGAACTGATTTCTGCCATCTGGAGAGTGGCTGTGAGTGATCACCAGCCCTCACCTGCAGATTGGCAACAGTGGTTCTGAGGAGGAAATGGCTGATTTGGGAGTAGAGTCTATGGCATTGTACCTGTCTGAGGTTCCACCCCTCCTCAAACCCACCCTCTCCAGGCTCCACCTCTCAAATCTGCAGGAATTTGCCAACCTGGAGTTGGCAACTGCAAAGTCATACTGACTGTCATAATGGGGCTGCTGTCAGGTGCCATCAAGTCACCCAGAGGGTGCTGCCAGGGCTAGGGTAGCAATCCTCTAGGTGGAGACTAAAGATCTCCTGGGATCACAACCATACTCCAGACGACAGATCTTTGTCCCCTTCCTGGAGAAAATAACTGCTTTGGAGGGTGGACTCTATGGCGTTATATTCAGTCAAGGCCTCTTCGCTCCCCAAAGTAGTAGTAGTAGTTGTTATTTTTTACTGTCTTTTGACCAACATATAATTCAATCAGACATAAATACAGCTCCCTAAACTCTGGCTTCCTTAGACTCCACAACAAAATCTTCAGGAATTTCCCACCACCCTGGAGCTGGCAGCTGTAATCAGGAGTGGGCCCAAGGAGTTCGGCCTCAAAGGGCAAAATAGGCCTTGAAAAGGCCTCCTCCCCCCTGCCTTGTCAGGAGCAGACCCCTGGTCCTGCAAAGTAAGTTTTGTGCACTCAGAGTGGCAGCAGGCTCTCAGTGTCTCATGCAGAGTTTTTAAAGGACATGGCAAGGATTGATCTTGAGAGGTTCTGCATGGCAAGCAGATGCTTCATCACTAAGCCGCATCCCCTCTGGACTTGTTTATTTATTTATTATTTATTTGTTCGATTTATATCCCGCCCTACCCCACCAAGGCGGGCTCAGGGCGGCTTACAATTCAAAAAGCTAACAAAATCAGTTTAAAATACATTAATAATTATACAATAAAATGTGTAAAATACATAAAAATACATAAAACTACATAAAATAGCCTGCCAGTGTCAGTTGCAGAGAATCTGAAGGTATTTTCTCTCTATAGCAAGAAAGACAGGAATTATAAAGGATGAAGGCTGTTTGAGGTAGTTATGGGATTTTGTGTAGAGGCTGGTGATGTATGTTTCCCCCCATCTGCATGGTATCCTGGCTGTGCAATACATTGTCAAAAGCTGTCCCCCCACTCTGCCCCCATGGCTTGGCTTCATTCCCCAAGGCACAGTTCCTGCCTGTGTCATGCAAGGTAAAACATCTCTCCCTTCTCAACACAAAATCCTTGGTGGGCAATCCAGCATGGTAGTGACTGCCCCCCTCCAGCCTGGCTGACACAGGCATTATTGACTCCAGCAGTTGCTGTGTACCATGGTAGAGGTTGGACCTGTGAGGAATTGTTGGGATGCATCTGGAGAGCATTTTTGGAGGTGTTGTGTGCTGCGGCAGTTCTGATGCCATGTTGGAGGTAGATGTACAGGAGCCAGGCTGGGAGCACAGCCTTGGAAGGACAGAGGGGAGAGATTGGTGCTGGCTGAACTTGGGAAGCAGCCCAGGGCAAGTGGCAGCCTGAAGAGCCAGTTTGGTGTAGTGGTTAAGTGTGTGGACTCTTATCTGGGAGAATCGGGTTTGATTCCTCACTCCTCCACTTGCACCTACTGGAATGGCCTTGGGTCAGCCATAGCTCTGGCAGAGGTTGTCCTTGAAAGGGCAGCTGCTGTGAGAGCCCTGTCAGCCCCACCCACCTCACAGGTGTCTGTTGTGAGGGGAGAAAATATAGGAAATTGTAAGCCAGTCTGAATCTCTGGTTCAGAGAGAAGGGCAGGGTATAAATCTGCAGTCTTTTTCTTCTTTTGTGGGCTTCGCAAGGGGGAGTCAGAGTGGTGTTGGCAGCAAGGGCCCCAATGACAGAGTGTCAGTGTGGCAGGTTCCCATGTGAAGTCTGCTAAGGGTGTTTGTGTGTGAGAGAGGGGCTGAGCGCTGTTGTTGGCTGCCTGTGTGGGCCATTTAGGGGCTGGTTGAGGTACTTGCCGGACTGAAGGCCATTTGTGAGGGTGCAGGACAGTAGTAGCTGCTCTGAGGGCTTAAGGCTGTTGGTGAGGAGGGGGGCTGCATGCTGTTGTTGGCCTCAGAGCCATTTAGGCGTTGGCAGCCTGGAGGCAGTTTATTTATTTATTTATTTATTTGGGATTTATATCCCGCCCTTCCCACGGATGGCTCAGGGCGGCTTCCAACAATTAATCAACATAAAATTTAAACAATTTCAGGTATAAAAACAATTAAATATTTAAACAGTTAAAACTTTAAAACAGAATATTTCAATTTACTGTAAACAGATGGCTGGCCAGTTACATCAGTTGTCATTCTGGCTAGGTATAGGCTAGCCGGAAGAGGGTCGTCTTACAGGCCCTGCGGAACTGCGCCAAGTCCCGCAGGGCCCTCACCTCTTCCGGCAGCTGATTCCACCATACGGGGGCCATAACGGAGAAAGCCCTTTCTCTGGTGGCTTTCAGACGGGCTTCTTTTGGCCCGGGGATAGTGAGGAGATTTTGTGTTCCTGACCTCAGTGCTCTCTGGGGAACATGTGGGGAGAGATGGTCCTTCAGGTAGGCAGGTCCCAGGCCATATAGGGCTTTAAAGGTGATAACCAGCACCTTGTACCGGACTCGGTATATCACTGGAAGCCAGTGCAGAGTCCGGAGACCCGGCCAGATGTGTCCCCACTTTGGGAGACCCAGTAACAGCCGGGCCGCGGCATTCTGCACCAGCTGCAGTTTCCGGGTCCGAGACAAGGGCAGCCCCATGTAGAGGGCATTGCAGTAGTCCAACCTTGAGGTGACCATAGCATGGATCACTGTTGCTAGGTCGTCGCGCTCCAGAAAGGGGGCCAGCTGCCTTGCCCGCCTAAGATGAAAAAATGCGGACTTAGCAGCGGCTGCTATCTGAGCCTCCATCTTTAAGGAAGGCTCCAATAGCACCCCCAAGCTCTTGACCCTGTCCGCCGCCATCAGCGGCGCACCGTCAAAAGCCGGCAGGGGGATCCCCCTCCCCAGGCCGCGGCGACCCAAGCAAAGGACCTCTGTCTTCGTAGGATTTAGCTTCAGCCCACTCAGTCTGAGCCACTCAGCCACGGCCCGTAATGCCCGGTCAAGATTTTCCGGGGCGCAGACAGGCTGGCCGTCCATCAGTAGATAGAGCTGGGTGTCATCAGCATACTGGTGACACCCCAGCCCATACCTTCGGGCAATCTGGGCAAGAGGCCGCATGTAGATGTTAAATAACATCGGGGAGAGAACCGCCCCCTGGGGCACACCACAATCGAGTGTGCGCCTCCGGGATAGCTCCCCCCCCAATTGCGACCCTTTGTCCCCGACCTTCCAGGAAAGAGGAAAGCCACTGTAAGGCCAACCCCTGAATCCCCGTGTCGGCGAGGCCGCACGTCAGTAGCCGATGGTCGACCGTGTCGAACGCAGCCGACAGGTCTAACAACATCAGCACCTCCGAGCCACCCCGATCCAGATGCCGTTGAAGGTCATCCACTAGGGCAACCAACACCGTCTCCGTCCCGTGTCCCGGGCGAAAGCCGGACTGAAATGGGTCAAGGACGGAAGTGTCCTCCAGTTCAGGAGGGTGCAGAACAGCATGAGCCATCTGAGGGTGAGTAGCCATTGAAGTGTCTGAAATGTGTGCCTGTCAGAGGCAAGAGTGTATGTGAGGGTTTTGGCCATTGTTTCCAACATTCCAGGGCTGCTGTAGGTGGGGGACAGGGGAGTGAGCCAATAGGTGTGCAGAGATGCAGAGTGATGGGTGATAGGCCAATGGTTGTTGGAGCTCAGATTTCAACTAGTGGGAGAGCTCTATTTTGCCAATACCACTGTGGTTTTATTACTAAGGATAAAAGCCATCTTGGCAACCCCAGTAGGGGACTTTCAAAGCAGTGAGAAACTGATGCAGTTTGCCATTGCTTTCCTTTGCAGAACCTTTCTTAGTGGTCTTCCATTCAAATATGAATGCTGCTTAACTTCTGAAATCTGATGAGATCAGTCTATACTGTGCCCCATTCTCTCCTTTTTTGTTATTTTAAACGGATTCAAACATACCTAAATATGTAATGACAAACTTCTTATAATTTCCATTTGGCAATATCAATGTGAATTACCTTTTCAACAAAGGTTTCCAAATAATTTATGCTGTGTGACTGAACCTTCAAAATAATGCAGCATAGTATTAAAACAACCAGCAGCTGATAACATCTGAGACCTGGAGACAAAAACAATAAAGATTGCCTTGTATTCACCTTGTTTACTGAATATGATATTCTGGCTCTGAGTCTTTAACAGGCCAACGGTGTTAAATTTTGACAGGATAGTTTACCTCAAAGGTCAAGTAGAGCATATTTCTCAGTCTCCAAAAGATGCTTAAGAAATTAGAATCGTGCAGTACAATTGCTTATTCTCTCCATCCTCTCTGGTGGCTAACAAGGCAAATGCAATTTTGGACTGTATCAACAGAAGTATAGTGTCCAGATCACATGAAGTGATGGTATCGCTTTACTCTGCTCTGGTAAGACCTTGCCTGGAGTATTGTGTTCAGTTTTGGGCACCACATTTTAAGAACGATATAGACAAGCTGGGTCCATAGGAGGGCGACGAAGATGGTGAGGGGTCTGGAGACCAAGTCCTATGAGGAAAGGTTGAAGGACCTGGGGATGTTTAGCCTGGAGAGGAGGCGACTAAAAGGTGATATGATCACCATCTTCAAGTACTTGAAGGGCTGTCATATAGATGGTGTGGAATTGTTTTCTGTTGCCCCAGAAGGTAGGACCAGAACCAATGGGTTGAAATTAAATCAAAAGAGTTTCCAGCTCAACATTAGGAAGAACTTCCTGACCATTAGAGCAGTTCCTCAGTGGAACAGGCTTCCTCGGGAGGTGGTGGGCTCTCCTTCCTTGAAGGTTTTTAAAGAGAGGCTAGATGGTCATCTGACAGCAATGAAGATCCTGTGAATTTAGGGGGAGGTATTTGTGAGTTTCCTGCATTGTGCAGGGGGTTGGACTAGATGACCCTGGAGGTCCCTTCCAACTCTATGACTCTATGATTCCCCTGTCTTACATCATGGCCACTGGGGTACAGAATAACTTTATATTTTTCAACCTTTGCTTAACTGCAGTATAGCATGGTGGTGTTAATTTTAAATAGTCTGGGTATGTAAATCCTGATTACATTGGAATCTGGTCTCTGTTAACCATAATTACCTCAGGAGCAAAAACAAGGCTACATTTGAGGGTCACAGTGGCTTTCCCCTGTGTTGTCCTGCTGCTTGGTGCCCCATTTGGCAGGGCTTGAAGCAGCTTTAGAACTCAAAAAGGAGGAGCTTTGTTCTGACCTGGGTTATTTCCACCTTGTTGCCACCACCTCCTCTCTCCAGCCTGCTCCTCTGCACCCTAGAGAGTTGTCTGATTCCTCCTTATTGACCTGCACATGAACAATTTTTAGACAACACATACCAGCGACCACTGGGTCTCTCTCTTCCTGAGATGCTGAGAACTGCCCAAGCTATCCTGGCCATCCAGTCTTTGCTACCCTGGAGCCTCTCAGAAATGCTACCAATGAAATGTTGTAGTGGTAGCATCCTATAAGAGAGTATAGCTCCATGTCAGCCTCCAGAAGCTCCCAGGTAATTCCAGGGATTTCCTTGCTACTAGGTGTCTGGTTAGATCAAACAATGGAAACAAAGAGGAAATTTTCATGGAAAAAGGGAAAGAGACACCTTTACTCTGTTACTCTGTGGCATGTTCTAGATCTCTTAGCCATATTGGGGGTGGGGAGATAAAATCGCATTTGGGTAAACATTTGGCTAAACATTAGGAAGAACGTCCTGACAGAGTCGTTCATCAGTGGAACAGGTTTCCTTGGAATATGGTGGGCTCTCCTTCTTTGAAGGTTTTTAAACAGAGGTTAGATGGCCATCTGATTGCAGTGCTGATTCTGTGAACTTAGGCAGAGCATGAGAGGGAGGGCAGAAAGGTTTGCATCAGTGCTTAGTTCTTGTGGTCCTTTCTTACATGCCCAGGGAAATGCTGATCTCCACTTTGGGCTCAGGAAGCAAGTTTTCTCCAAGCCAGTTTGGCCAGGGATCCTGAAGGGTCCCCCCCCCATCTTCTGGGCATGGAACAGGGGTCACTGGGGTGTGTGGGGGAGAGATATTTGTGAATATCTTACATTGTGCTGGTGGTGGGATTAGATGACCCAGGAGGTCCCTTCCGACTATATGATTCTGTTATTCTAAGTCTGTCAATAGCTGCTAGCTGTAGTGACTAAAGAGACCCTCCATATTCAGAGGCATTAATCTCCTGAATGCAAATGATATGAGAAAACATCAGGGGGGAGCCTTGTTTGTTGAGCCTCCAGGGCAGCTGGTTGACCACTGTGTGAACTGTGCTGGATAAGATGGACCATTAATTTGATCAAGCAGGGCTCTTCTTATATTCTTACAAAATATAGAACATGTTGCAATCTTAGTTGGATAAGCCACTGTTGATGCAAAGCAGGTATCAGGGTGCATCATGGACACTGGGGTACAGAAGCTGCCCCCCATGAAAAAGCTGCTTCTCCTTTGTCAGTATGTTCAGGTCCTGTTTGTGTAATTGTGTCAGATTCTTTTCTCAGTATATAATTCTAAGATCTCACTATCTAAAATGTTACACCTGAAAAAGAGAAATATCAGGTGCCTGTTACTGTACAATGCCACACACTGGTAACTGAGGCTGGGTAATCAGGAACATTATTTAATGCTCTTTAGAGCCCCATTCCCTGACAGGTCTCTTTGGTATTATCTCAAACAATGTTTCACATTCTTGAAAAGGATAAAGAGAGAGAGGAAGTTGGAGGTGCTGATGAGGGGATTATGTGGGAGGAGAGGTATCTGGCTGCTTTCACACAATCAGATATGAGCAAAATACAAGCTGTGCAAAATCTGCCCACACATCATTATAAGGATGGTGCACAATAAGCACTGGATGTGATTAATTATCTGGGTAACCTTGTCTCCAATTTAGTAGCAAAGACTGACACAACTACAATTCTGTAACTGGAGACTATGTTGTGCGCTATGCATGAAAGGAACTGGCAAATTGTACACTTAACATATTGGGGTATTGAACAAAAAGGTTTGATGGTAATTCATAAATTTCATGCCAAGGGAAGCATGTGGTTGACTCTGGCTGTTTCTATTCATTTGTGGATTTCAGCCAATGGTAAAAAAAGACCCATGCATTGTTAGCAATGGGCATACGCTTGAGCAGGAGAATGTGTTATCAAAGGTTTATTGAAACCATTGCAAAAGATGGTTGTGTTAGGAACAATAACAGCTTGTTTCTAAGCAGCACCTCTGGTGGAGTCTGGAGAACTATTGCCATGGGATTATATTAGCTGAGAATTTTTGTGTGCACTTTTGTGCAATGAACAAACAGAGATTCCCATTTTTTAGGACCTCTCACTGTGATAGCTTGTGCACATCACAGTTATGTTTCCTCCTTTAAATTCTTGGAATGCAATCAGAGGAGAAGTGGGGCATAGTTGAACACCTCTATTATGTATGTGAAGGCATGCCTGGACACGTTGAGTGTTGTGTCCTGAGCTTGAGGCACAACACAATAGACTGCTTTTGTTGCCATTCATGTAGATTAGTCAGATGTTGAAGCTGAAGCTCAAGTACTTTGGCCACCAAATGAGAAGGGAGCACTCACTGGAGAAGATCCTGATGCTGGGAAAGACAGAAGGCAAAAGGGGACGGCAAAAGATGAAATGGCTGGACAGCATTACTGATGTAAGTAACTCAAATTTTAGCAGACCTCGGAGGATAGCGGAAGACAGGAGAGCCTGGCATGACTTGGGCCATGGGGTCACAAAGAGCCAGAATCGACTGTGCAACTGAACAACAACAACACATGTATAAAATATCTTCAAGCACTTATTTGCATCTTGTTAGGGCACTTTGAATGTGCAGCCACTACAAGCACATTTGCTTCACATTTAATAATGTTTGTTATATTCAGTTTGTTATATTAGAAGTAGCTGACTGAACATATTTAAGACACTTAGAGTAGAAAATAAAACAATATCAAGTGAATACTTTGTTTAGCTATTAGGGTATGCATTGTGCCAGGTATATGGCATAAACAGTATGTAAATTCTAAAATATGTACACACAACTAGATTTCAACTTAAAAGAGAACCATTACAATGTGTCTTTATGATAATAATCTGAAATCTACTTCAGATAACAATGGTCTTCTGCTATTAGCATATCTGTAGAACAGAAGTTTGCAGAAGATGGGGCTGTGCTGATGAAGTCTTGGTTCTAACCAAGATTTAAACGTGACAACAGACCAGCACAAATATAAATAGTCACAAAGAAGGGCTTTAATGTAGAGTGCTATACTGCAATTTCAGCACACTCCCAAATTTATTCAGTTATTAGGGTAGAGATTAACAGCCCCATTTTAGGAAGGTTTGCTCAGAAGCAAATCCCACATTGTTCCATGGGGCTTACTTCCAGGTAAAAGGGGCACAGCAATGCAGTCGAAAACACACATGTCCAGTGAGAAACCAAGATCCTGTCATCTTAAATATTTACCTTATGCAGAGTTAATTTTTCAAATCATTGGAATATTCTCATGTATTCTAACAAATCCAATGCCTGTTTGTTCTATACCAGAATACTGTATGAGCTTATTCATAAATACTTTGAATTATATGGTAGATGAAAAGAGGAACAAGGCCACAAAATCATGGCCAAATCATGATGTACCAAAGTGTCTTATCTGTGTTGCATTTGTAATGTCTACTAATATTTAGTAAGCCATTGTTATGGCCATTGTTATGCTCATGGTTTATAAAGTTACATCCTTAATCAGTATGGGTAGCCGTGTTTGTCTGTAGCAATAGAAAAGAGAGAATCCAGTAGCACCTTAAAGACTTATCAAAATTTGTGATAGGGTATCAACTTTCATGAGTCACTGCTGACTTTTTCAGACACAGCTAGAATGTGAGTCCAATTGTCCTGCATATTGGAAAGGAGACTGATTTGAGATGCCAAATGACGTTAGCAGGAAAATGACAATTAAAGGTGTGATTTGATTAGGCATTAGTAAAGCAAAAGGAAACCTAGGTCATGATTCATCCCAGGTGGATGTATTGTCTTAAGCTTTGTTGTCAGTTGCAAATTAAAGTCTCTCTTTCTATCTCCCTTTGAAATTCCTTTGTAAAATAACTGCTACGTTTAGGTCAGGTCATTCCAGAACATTCAGTAGCCAACCTAAACGTAGCAGTTATCTTCCAAAGGAATTTGGCATCTGAAATCACTCTACCTTCCAATATATAGAACAGATGGACTCACATTCAAGCTGTTTCAGAGGAAGAGAGCAGTGACTCATGAATACTTATACCCTACCACAATTTTTGTTAGTCTTTAAGGTACTACTAGACTCTTGCTCTTTTCTACTATTCCGAATCAGTTACAGTAGTGCTGGGAAAAGCATCACCCGACTGTTGGTATGGATTAATTGGTATTGTTGACAGTTTGTGTTGATGTGGTCCTCAAGGAATGGGAAGCTTCCTTGTAATCTCAACAGTATTCTAAAATTCAACCACCTACGCATCTCTCAAGAAATCCAACAAACTGCAAACAAATGGTACAAACTTAATACATCTTTTCATGACAGACTGCTGCTTGTTAAATAATTCCTCTTTCCTAAATGGCTCTTCTTATTTCGTACACTTCCAGTACATTTACCTGCTACTCTACTTAAATCATGGCAAAAAAAAACTAAATGAATTTTTATGGCAACGCAAAAAACCAAGAACTAGTTTTAAAATTCTTAAAAGGCAAACTTCTCGAGGAGGCTTAAACTTTCCAGACTTGGCTACATACTACAAAGCTATAATAATAGCAATGATAATTAAACTTCTTCAGAAATCAGAACAGGAAGACTGGACTACCTCGTTGTCAATGTATACAGCTCCAGCATCTATTAAATAAATCATTTGGTCAACAGCAAAATCACATCCTCCCTCTGTAAGGAATAGCACCTTTCTAAAACCTTTACTTGGAATATGGGACATTCTCAGGAAAAAAATTACTTCTGACTATTTCCAGTCTCATCATTTTTATTCCAAAGCTGGTTTCCTCCAGGCAATGAAACAAAGGTTGCAGAAATCTGGAGACAAGTGGGACTAACAAGACTAGTAGATATAGCTAATAATTCTGGATTATTACCTAAAAATATATTGGAAAGAAAACTGCAACAACAGATTCCTTGGTACTTTTATTTGCAGCTTCAACATACCTCTTCTACTCTCAACTTGAAAAAAGTAATGTCATCTCCTCACTCTGATTTTGAACTACTTCTTAAACAATCGGACTATAATCACAAAGGCATAATTTCTAAAATTTATGCTATATTGATTTCTCTGGATAGTGTTCAACGTTTACCATGCCAGTCAAAATGGCAACATAATTGTGGGATACTTCTCAGCGATGACCAATGGGACAAGATCTGGTCCTCTGATTGTTCCACACCAAACTGATCAGTTCAAAATTAATATCTTACAAAATTATAACACAGTGGTACCTTACACCTAAAAGACTATCCTTAATATCATCTAACCACTCTCCATTATGCTGGAAAAACTGTGGTGAAGTCAGTGATTTTGCCCACTGCTGGTGGATGTGTCCTCATATTACTTCATTCTGGCATGAGATTTTACAACAAATCAAAATTATAACAGGATATGATTACTTCCTCAACTGATCTTCCTGGACATCTGGCAAGATCCAACAGTACCTCAATTTAGGCGAACACTGATAACTAACATGCTGATAGCAGCAAAAACCCTAATTGCTTCAAAATGGAAATCACCTCAAGTTCCATCAATCTCCAGCTGGTTATCCAAGGTCTGGGACATTCTCACACTAGAAAAAATTACAGATCATATTCAACATTAAAACTCAGACAATGATAACTTGAAATTCACAGAGAAATGGTTTCCTTTTATTGAATTCATTATAGCAAATGACATTCAACCACACAAACCAGAATATCTTGATCTTCTCTACTTATAAGTTTTTAATATTTTCCTTCAGTTGTGTTTTTTTTTCTTTTCTATTTACTAACACTTTTTTATTTCTCTTTTTTCCCTACCTTTTCTTTTACTGTGCTAGTCATGGATCGCACCTAATTATAATTGCCCCTCCCCCCGTCGGAATAAAGAGGCTGACACAATATATTGGGAAACAGGCCACTTTATTGAAATAACACAACTAGCATGGCAAGGGCTACCTGCAGCTGGACAAGCCCTGGGGTCATCCTCTGACCTTGCCTTGTCCAAGAATGGGCGAGCCACCCTGCCCCCAGCCTGAGCCATATTAATATGGTTAATGCCGGGCCAGCCAGGCCAAAACTACCCTCCCCCCCAACTCCAGCCCCGATCACCAGAAGGAGGCAATTTTTTTTTGGGGGGGGGCGTAAATACGATCCGCATTACACAGCATTGAGCCATGAAGCCCATCTGCCATTCCTGCGGATCGACTGCACTAAACAGGTGCAGAGGCCTGGCTGCTCACCTGCAAGGTAATAACCCCTTGCTCCTTCTGCTACCGCCAATGCCAAGCCTCTGCTTAGGCATTTGCACCCCCTGGGCAGCCTAGTGCTGCCTGAAGCCCTTGCTGCAGGTCACTCAAAAAGGCCCGATTACCCACGTCCGACAGATGAACTCCATCTGGCCGGTACATCTCCCCCATATCCACTCTAATTCCAGGGTGAGGAAGGAATTCCCAGACCCCCTTCTAAGGCCTTCTGCAGGGCCCGATTTGCCTTTTGTCTGGCCTGCTCAATACCCGCCAGGTCCCAGGCCCCCACCAGACTCTTCGCGGTAGGATGGCAGACCAAATTAGGCAGAATCCAGGCCACCTCCTCATGATGGCACGAAGATCTGCCACCGCCTGCAAGGAAAGGGACTTCCCTTTCATCAGCCCCAAGTCATTCCCACCAAGGTGGATGACAAGTATGTGAGGCGGAGGAACAGCCTTTCCCAAAAACAACAGTGGCAGGAGCCCTGGCCAGCTTAGCCCCCAGCGCCCCTGCCATCGACAACAGCCCACTTGCTCAGCCCCAATTGGGAACCGACTGGAGATCCTCTGGCATAATGGGCAGCCCAGAATACCATACTGTGCCCGCAGATGAAGATCCGCAGCCTCTCCTGACGAGACACAGCACCTGGAAAGAGAAAACAGTCAAACACAACTGAACTTCAAACTGGACACAAAACTAACAACATGCCCCTAGCCCCATCAGGGAAACACCAGTGGGTGCACATAGGCTCGGTACGCTGCTGAACGCCAACGGCCCACCCACTGGATGGCTGGTCCAGGATAGCCCATTGCTGCAGCTGTTGACGTGGCACCAATTCGAAAGGAGTGAGTACCAAACTTAAATCTCCCCAACCCCAATTTGTCTAGTGCCTGTGCTGTAACAGCCCAAAACTGATACTTGGTAAGCAGGGAACCACCCTTATGGCAGAATAGCGGCCCCTGGGTATTCTCCCTGACTGCCACATACTGCTGCAAAGCTTGCACCGGACATAAACCACCCTCCTCACAGGGTCCAAGTGTAATTGTGGTGCCCTTGCGCCCCTGGTCCATTTTGGACCGCCTCACTTGCAATACCACGTGGTCACCCTCAAATTTGACATCGCTACTTTGCAATGCCCAATCAGATTGGTCCTTCCATGACAGCTGCACCTCACAGACCCTTAAGGCCCTGAAAAATGCCATCAGTGCTGCTGCGTGGAACAGTGCAATTTCGTAATCCAAACTACACACCTCAGGCCAAACGTGGCCCAGCCCCCTAAGCATGGAAGGGGATATGGGTTGACTGGCATCCACCCACACCCCGTGTTCCCATGACCAACCTTCAAGCATCTTTTTCGACCTGAAATCCCCAACAGCTGCAGGAAACCCCTGTGCCTTACTAATAAAAGCTAAGGCTGCCAACTGTCTCCGAATAGATTTAATTGTTAGCCTCCTAGCCTTCTGGTGCACGCAAAACTGCATCAGGTGGGGGACTGGGATGGGCCAATTATCCCCCAGTTCTGCCGTATTTCTAAATACCCTAAACTATAGAGCTGCTCGCTCATATGCTTTCCATGTACTCGGGGCCAATGCTAGCAGAATTGCCCTACCAGCTTCAGCCTGCCAAGCTGCCACAGGTCCTGAGGCTTCCACACCAGCTGTGGATCGGCCTCCGGGACCAACTGGCAAAAGCACTCCATCTGTTGGCGAGACAGAGCGTCCGCCACCCCGTTACAAACTCCAGGAATGTGCTTTGCTAAAAACAACATGTTTAATTGAAGGCAGCGTAGCGTAAAAGCCCTTACCAGGTTCATTACTGGTATTGACCTGGAGAACAAGGAGTTGATGATGTGAACCACTGCCAAGTTGTCGCACCAAAAGTGCACCATTTGGTTGGCCAGCTGGTCCCCCCAGATCCATACCGCCACGACAATGGGAAAAAACTCCAGAAATGTTAAATTCCTGCAAAGGCCACTAGCCTGCCAATCCTTAGGTCACTGCTCAGCGCACCAGTGCCTCCGAAACAAGACCCCAAAACCTGTAGAACCTGCGGCATCTGAGGATATCTGGAGGTTGACTTCGACTTTCATATCCTCCCTCCAAAAGGACACCCCACTGAACGATTCCAAGAATTTTTCCCAAACCTCCAAATCACCACGCATGCTAGTCGATATTCACACCCTATGATGAGGTAAGCACAGGGACCCCATGGCATCACAAAGGCGCCAAAGGAATGCTCTGCCATGTGCAACCACTCCACAGGCGAAATTGAGATGCCCCACGAGCTGCTGCAGCTCCAGCAGCGACACCCTATGTTTCCGCTTAAGAACTGCAAGCTGTTTCTGAGCTGCCGGACCTTTTCTTCTGGCCACCGAGAAGCTTGTTGAAAAGTATCCAACTCGATGCCCAAAAATGTCAGCCGTGTAGCCGGGCCCTCAGTCTTTTCATGTGCCAGCGGCACCCCGAGCTCGTCTGCCAGCTCCATAAAAAACTCCAATAGCTTGGCACAATGCCTGGTCCCTGCTGCGCCTACGAACAGAAATCATCCAGGTAATGAACAGTCACCATGCACATGGATCTAGCCCATAGCAGCCATTCCAGAAAGGAACTGAACCGCTCAAAGGCTGCACAGGATACAGAGCACCCCATAGGTAGGGCTCTATCCCTATAATATTTCCCCTCAAACTTAAACCCCAACAACTCAAAATCCTCAGGGTGTACTGCTAACAGGTGAAACGCCAACTTAATGTCGCATTTGGCCATTTCTGCTCCCAGTCCACATCCCCGCACCACTTTGACCGCTTGGTCAAAGGAAGTGTATCTAACTGAGCAGAGGTGGTCGGGAACTGTTTTAACTTTTAATGGACTTGTGATTGAAATGGGATCCTGAACCCCAAGGTGAACCCTTCCTGTAAGTAAGCTCTGTCAGCAACCCTGGGTTAACCCTCCAGGAAATGCCTAAGAACTTTCAGTCGAATGGGACTGGGCCCCTTTGCCAGGCGTCTGAGAATTGCCTCCTCCCCCGGGGTGCTTTGCCCCCTCTTTTTTGCCTGGCTTTGCTGCATGCTGAAAATGTGTGGGACCTGCCACATAACAGGCACTCATGCTTGAATTTACTTGCTTTTCGTGAGCACACTCCCTGGGGGGGTGATCTCCCAACATAGCAGCCGGGGTTGAACCAGCTGACCCGCTGAGGAGCAGGCTACGGAGGCACCTGGCTGTCCATGAACTAAATGACCACTGTCGACCCTATCCCCCGAATTGGGTTTTGCCGTGGCCATCAGCTGCAGCCACAACTGTTGATTGATTTGGTCCAACAGCAGCGCTGCCCTCATCCTGAAAGTCTCATCGTATTGTAACCAGGCAGCACCCACAAAATCAGTATATGCCCTGTATACAGTGTCACAAGACTGAAACAAAGGCGTGGCCCTGCATGGCTGTACCCTAGCGATGTATATAAGGAAACCTGGCAGCCAGTTGGCCCAGGGCCGATCCACCTTCCTATGCCTAAGCTTCTCTTTCTTCTTTTCATCCATTTCCTCACCTGCCCAGCGCCACGAAAACCTGCTGAAAAGGCTGCCACCTCCAATGCTCCTGGCCATGGATGCACGACGTGCCTCTGACCTGGCTGAGAGCTGAAAACAACTGCGTGGTTTGTGTGGAGTCGGTGCTATATATAGCCCCAACGCTCTGCCCACCACCATCACCCGGATGCCCGGGAAGCTCCCCAGCCTCCCGATCCTTCCGGGGAGGCAAAGGACGGCCCCGCAGCATGTAGCCTCTTTTGCAGCCCAGCCAGGGTGGGACCGAATTATCAGATAGTAAATTTTGGAATAACCTGTAATAGTTTGCATAGAGAATATTTAGGCAGCTAAGAAGTCATAGCAATGCATAATTAATAGTTTAATGATAATATGGGTTCAATTAGATTAACTGTGTTTTGATACAGGAATTATTGTCTTAATCTTAATTTTGTTTTCATCTTGACCTCTCTCCTTGGATAGAAAATGGTCTACATATCTAGATACATCTTTATAACTTAAAATGCTTACTCAATATTTTATTGCATGCATGTAAGTATTTATGCTTGTTTACAACCTGATTCCATAAGTTTAATTAATTGTATATGAATATGAATATTGATATTAACTTGTATATATTTTTAAAAAAATCAATAAAAATATAAAGAGGTAAGGAATGGGAAGCTGGACTAATAAAGGAGCTGAGGGAAACTTCTGTTCCTCACAGCTTTGCCTATGTCTGTACAATAACCACCTCTGGGGGTGGGTAAGGAAATCCTAAATTTTGTGGGGTGAATAAGCAGGAAACATGTTCCACTTAGCATATCTGAATTACACATGAGGAACAGGAGAGAAACTCCAGGGTGACTTTTAAGAAAATTCTTTCCAAACACAAAGGATATGGTGGAAACCCTGAATAATGTGGAGCACTCAGAGAATTCCTCTACCTTATTTAACTGCACACATTGGATGTTCAACATATCTGATTGTCAATTAAATGACACAATAATGTATGTTACAGAACTGCATGAAACTAACCAGCTTTATGTTGACCCATAACATATAAAAATGAAATATATGCACGTTTATGCAAATCCATAGCAGCCAATGGTCATGGTAAATATTTGTAAACATATGCTGGTGTGGATATATATTTGCCATTCAGGTAAGAACAGAGGGGTAAGAACTGTGGTCTAGCTTGTAGAACTGCTTGGCAGCCAGACTTGTCTTTGATGATACAGAATGGCTTAGTATCTGGCAATCCCACCCTATTAAATCAAGGCCATGAATATTAAACTACAGGAATATAAAGTGGTATCAAAGTGGTATTCACCCCAGTGTGTTTATCTCACCTCACTTCCTCCAGTTCCATTCGTTGTTGGAAGGGTGTGGCCTCCGTGGCACTTATTTCCACTACTGGTGGTCATGCCCAGTGGTCAAGTCTTTCTGGTCACTGGTACTGTCAAAAGTTGTGCTGCTGACAATCCTTTCCATTCCATTCCCATCCCCTTTCCATTTCCATTCCCCTTGATCCAAAGATTCTTCTCCTAAGTATTTGGGGTAATTTTCATATCTCCAAACCCCAAAGGGAACTCATCTCTTTAATTTTAACAGCTGCTAAATATGCCGTTGCATTAACTTGGAAAAAATCTGACTCCCCATCCATCCATGTTTGGGCATCCAAATTATGGGGATATTTTATTCTAGATGAACTCGTTAGTTCTCAACCTTCACATTCCTTGTCCAGGTCTAATGCCTCTCTCCTTCATAGATGGGAACCCTTTTTACAGTGGAATTTAGGTTCCTCTTCCATAACCTCTACTCTCCCACAAGAGGAATACCTGACTTTACTAGCTATTCACTGACTGATTTCTTTGGATCACTAGTCCTACTTTCTTCTCTTCCTGATTATTTAACTCATTATTGTTTTCTATTGATATATATTATTATGTATGTGCAGTGCGCGTTTGGTTAATATTTGGTACTGTACCTCCTTTCCTTTAGCAAGAGCCCCATGGCGCAGAGTGTTAAAGCTGCAGTACTGCAGTCCTAAGCTCTGCTCACGACCTGAGTTTGATTCCCGGTGGAAGCTGGGTTTTCAGGTAGCCGGCTCGAGGTTGACTCAGCCTTCCATCCTTCCAAGGTTGGTAAAATGAGTACCCAGCTTGCTGGGGGGAAAGTGTAGATGACTGGGGAAAGCAATGGCAAACCACCCCATTAAAAAGTCTGCTGTGAGAGCAACATCACCCCAGAGTCGGAAACGTCTGGTGCTTGCACAGGGGACCTTTCCTTTCCTTTAGCAGCGATGTTATTTTGGTTTATATTCAGCCATACTGTTTTATGTTTTATTGTTCAGTATTGTACCTCATGTGGCGTCTGTATTTTTCTTCCTTATATGTTCAATGTTGAACTTTAATGCTATTGTACCTAGTAGGTAGTTCTTCAATAAAATTAATAAAATTTATTAAAATTAAAAAAAAAACTGTGGTTCATAGGGAAAGATATGAAAAAAATTGACAATGGTCAATGCTATTCTGGTCAATTCTATTCTGGTCAATGCTAGTCTGGTCTCAGTGCTATGAGCAGGAATTACTGTCAATTTGTATACCTGCAATTAGAAATTTGCTCTTTTCAAATCAAAGCAGGGATTCTCACTTTACAATAGGCTGCATGGTGGCAGGTAAATGCTGCTGTTCACGGCTCCTGCAATTAGTTTCATGGCATATTTTGGTACATAAATAACAAGCTAAGACAGAACTGCACACCCTACTTGAGATTCTATCGGGCATATAAAGCAAGGAGGCGGATTGGGAATGATGTTGTTGCCAGCTGGAACATCTACAATGAGTTTTTGTTTGCTCATCCTGTCTCTAGGGAGGAGAAGAGCCTCTTGGCCCATGACTTGTGTCCTGTACTCTTGGACAAGGTGGCCTATTGAATCTAGAACCAGTCCAAGATCTAGCTGATTATTATTTTTATTTAATTTAAATTATATTTTTTTATTTTTATGTTTTTATTATTACTGTTGTAACTCACTTTGGGTCCCTTCAGAGGGAAAAATGGGGGATACGTTTTCTGTGTAAGGAAGCAAGTTTACTGGCAATTTTGCAAGTGATTATCGTTAACTCCTTTATTAATAATAAGTACAGCAGTTTTAAATACAGAATAACAAACTATCCTGAACTCATGCCTTGTATAGTTAATGGGGTGGCTGGGTCAATAGCTTTGACCTACAGCTCTACTCTGTTTTAATGCAATTTTTCTACCCTAGAAGAATGCGCAGAATATATACACTAAAAATGATTCAGTCATTGTGTGTCTGCCCTCTTAACTCTTTTACCCTTTAATCCCATTGCCACTGGCCAAAATATTATCTCATCAAGGAACCACAATCAGCATTCAGGCTGGATCACCAGCCTCTCATATTTCTGTGACGAGGATACTGTGATAGACTGTTGTAAAAAGAATGGTTCGTTCAGGAAGGTGACATTGCACGCTGCGGTTACAGCAGCATCACAGCTACAATGCACAACTGACACATGTCATTAGTCCTCCGGCGAATCTTACCTTGGAAATAGATCACCATCACCACAGGACAATTCTTTAGAGCCAGATGTTCAGGAGACTTGGGGCGCAACCAAGAATGTATTAGTTTCTTATAGGCCTAGAGCAACTCTATTTCCTTCAGGGACTTCTTCCTGCCAGCTATCAGAACATACTTTACACAGAGCAACACATTAGTACAGCAATTAAGAGTTTCTCCAGATTGCACTCAGTTCTTCATTTGATATCTGAAGCAAAATAATCATTAAGATGAAAAAAAACACTCCATAATATTGCAATGCATCACAAAAAAGTAAAAGATAATTAATAACTGTATATGATATATAGATTCTTTTGAGGAAATGAATAATGGAGGATCTAAAAAGTTTATATGTAGGAATTCAGTTTTTAAAGCCCATTTGCTGGTGCTTTAATGCATAGATAGTTGAAGGTTCAATATTAAAAAATCCTTCTGACAGAAAGAGATGCTAGAAGGCAGGATGTTAAAACACTTTATATCATCTATGACACAGGGTTAACTGCAGTCTAAAGTGACTGAATTCAAATTGAACCCATCTCTGCACAGGAGCACAAATAATATTACTTTTGTAGGAAGACCCACTGTCTAGGCAATTTTTAAAAAACTGTACAAAGGAAGCCAGCAGCATGTGAGCAAAATCTTCAGGTGAGTCTGTGGCATAGTCCTCTCATGTAACTGTGCCAATTTAAAATGTACTTAGGGCTTTACTTGTCAAAAGAAGCCCTTGAATCCAAATCTTACCACATTTGGACCGCTTAATCTTAATGTTAGCTTTCTCACACATGAATTAAAAAAAGTAAAGTTATGCAAGTAGGATTGGATTCCATGCTTGCCTGAATTAATGTTTGAGTTGATTCTAGAGATAGTTCTAAAATTCTCTCCAGATTTTTAGTTCCTGATTACTTGGGCTAGTTTGGCAGGGAATAAAGGAATCCACGGAGAATCCACATGGGACTGAAATTAGGAATAAGGCATTAAAGGGAATCTTGCAAAATATGCAAATTAGTGGAATTAGCAGGTTTGTATAAAGCAGCATGATTTCAAGCACCAAGAGTACAAGTGAGGTACCTCATTTTGATGGAAGAGTAGGGTGGATGGAGCGTGATTAAGATCCCAGCACCAATGGAGGAGATAAAAATATCAGAGGGGTGGGGTGTCAGGGAGTTTGGGATAGCAGCCACTGCCAAGTCCGCATTCTTCCATCTTAGGCGGGCTAGACAGCTGGCTCCCTTCCTGGAACGTGACGATCTAGCAACAGTGATCCATGCTACGGTCACCTCGAGGCTGGACTACTGCAATGCCCTCTACATGGGGCTGCCCCTGTGTCGAACCCGGAAACTGCAGCTGGTGCAGAACGCCGCCGCCCGGTTGTTATTGGGTCTCCCAAGGTGGGAGCACATTCAGCCGGGACTTCGGGCGCTGCACTGGCTGCCAATATCCTACCGAGTTCGATACAAGGTGCTGGTTATTACCTTTAAAGCCCTATATGGTCTAGGACCTGCCTACCTGAGGGACCGTCTCTCCCCGCATGTTCCCCAGAGAGCACTGAGATCGGGATCTCAAAATCTTTTGGTTGTCCCCGGGCCAAAGGAGGCCCGCTTGAAGATCACAAGAGACCGGGCCTTCTCTGTAATGGCTCCATTTTGGTGGAACCAGCTGCCGGAGGAGGTAAGGGCCCTGCGGGATCTCACCCAATTCCGCAGGGCCTGTAAGACAGTCCTCTTCCGGCTGGCCCACAACTAACGGCCCTGTATACCGACTACTGAATGCTGTATATTGTATACTGAATTTTTATCTGAAGCTGAATAGAGTGTAGCTCCACGACTGCTGGCTGTTTTAATGATGTATAGTTATAACAAATGTCTGATTTTAATTATATATTGTGAAATGCTAATTTAAAGTGTAATTTTATATTTTTATGTTAGTTTTATATATGTTGTAAGCCGCCCTGAGCCACTCGGTGGGAAGGGCGGGATATAAATCCCAGATAAATAAAAAAAAATAAATCCCAGATAAATCCCAGATAAATAAAAATCTTTCTGGACATGAATGTATTCAGGAAGGAAATAGAAGCACACTTTGGGAAGATGATTAATTTACTGGCTACAGTGCAAGTGTAAAGGAGGTAGAGGGGAGGTTAGGTGTATGTCTAGATTATACAAAAAGACAGGGTAATTTTTAGGTCAATGAGTTACCCTGTATGGATAATTAAGATGGCTAGTTCTTTCTCTTTCTTTCTTTCTTTCTTTCTTTCTTTCTTTCTTTCTTTCTTTCTTTCTTTCTTTCTTTCTTTCTTTCTTTCTTTCTTTCTTTCTTTCTTTCTTTCTTTCTTTCTTTCTTTCTTTCTTTCTTTCTTTCTTTCCACACTGATATAATGACTAGAGATTTCTAACTGTGGTCTTGTTACCACTGATTTTTGAGGAAGCCACTACAGTTTTTCCAGGCTCCATCAGGATGTTCCTCATTACCTGTCAGCAAGTGGGGGCTGCTTTTAATATGGTTTCTTTGCTCTCTGCCTCAGATTCAGTATCCAATAGATGAGGCTGGTGAGAGGACAAGCAGGCCCCAATCAAAAACAAGAGGCTAGTGTAACAACTATCAAGGGAAATGTGAAAAATGCTATAAGCAAATATTTCAATATCCCAAAGAAGGTTTTCCTTGAAGCTGGTTCTTTAACCTGAGATTTGAATCAATAGTGCCTTATCTATTTCAATTTCCTCCTCATTCAAAGTGGTTAAGAAAAAAAAGGTAATGAAAATAATACATCTAATTAAATGTATTTATGTCAACGTTTACCTATTTCTGCTTAACCCCAGTTATTGGAATGTCATCCTACAATTGATAGAAAGGTCCTCAGAATGTCTTTAGCTGCTGTGCCCTTAATATTTGAATTTTGGCAGCTTTGTTTTATATTTCAAGCTTCTTTTGACAGAAAAAAAGTTGCTAATATCTGTGCATAGGACATGTAGTAAGATGTACAGGAGCTCATAAAAATGAGGTCCTGGATCTCTTTAGCTCTAAATTATATGGTTCTCGAATTAGCTATTGTCTGATTTCAGTTGTTTTCTATTATTTGAGGTCAGACAAGGGAAATGGTTTGTTAAATCGGAAAGAAATATGCAATGATTCACCAGATAAGTGCAAACAGTGTTAAAGAAGATTTATTGCATAACATGTTATTTTGATAAATGATAACATTTATTTGCAATTTGAGGATGTGACCCATGCGACACTCATTACCTCAGCTAGTGTAGAACAGATTAGTTTTATACATGTATTATTTGCCTGACTCTATTAATGGTAGCATGTTGTATTTCACTTGATTTTATTCCACTCTACTCATTTACCTATACATTTTTAAAGTAACCCCAAAGCTTGATTTATTTGAGGACAATTTGCCTTTGAACTTTAATTTATTCACTTTTGCTTCTTTATAAATAGCAATGAATATATTCTCCTTATTCCATTTCTTTATTGTTTCTAATTTTTCACTCCTCCTTAATTGCACTTTAAGTAGGGTGCTTTCTAAAATTAATTCCAGAATTGAAGCACATATAATTTGCCATCTTTTCCATTCTTCAGTTAACTGATATCCTTCCTTTACTTATATGCATTTAAATAGTGACCAAAAAGCAACCTTGTACTTACTGTTTGGATCTAGATTAACTTCTGCCCATAGAACAGGCTCCCTCCCTTTCTAGCCCTAAATGCCCCCCACTTCTGTTCCTGGGAGCCCCTTCTTCCCCAAGAACAACATATCAGGGGGCTTTGGGGACTGCTGATAGGGGAGGCAGGAAAATTGGACCCTATAGGTCAAAATCCTTTCACCTGTAGATACAATTTATCTGGTTCATGATATATGTAACTGCATCAAACACACAATTTCAGTGATCTAGGGTGCTGATGGCTTTAAAGTCATATGGCTTGGGGACTGGGTCCTTAAAGGATGTGTGTTCTCCTGTATCTATTAAGATCCTTTTCTACCTCTCTTATTATCCAAGGAGAACTGGGTGTAGAACCCTAAGGTGGAACACAACCATGTAAGCATTTTTTTTTCTGGCACACATCTTTCAAAGGCACAGTTTGATTTGATGTGACTGCTCTTTCCTGCTCCCAATCTGTCCTAAGTGCTAGCCTTTTGATATGAACACTGAGGCCTGTTCAATATTTATAATGTCTGCAGAATTTTAATACTGGTTTTAATTATTTAACTTATAATTATAAAATCAAATGTTTTATAATTCTACTGTTGTTTAATTTTATTCTCACTGATTTATTTGCTGCTTTTAAGAGCTTAGATTTTAATGATGGTTTTAATTGGTTTTGTTTAAAGATGTAACTTGATATTTTTTAAAAAAAATGTATTTGTATTATTATTATTATTACTGTTGCATTGTTATTATTATTGTTGTTGTTGTTATTGTTTTATATCTATTTATCCAAAGCTCCTGGTGATGTAGTAGAGGCCTGCACACTGTAGTTAAATGGTTGAGTGAACTAATTGAAACTAAATCCTGACAAGACATAAGTAATGTTTCCTGGGAAACAAAGATTGTAGAAGGTATTGTGCTTCCCATCTTTGATGGCCCTTGCTGACTTGGTCAAGATCTTACAGATTATACTGGATCCAACATTACCACTGGAAAAGCAAGTTAACACAGCTGCAAAAAACACTTTAGGCTGGAAGATGCCCCCCCCCCCCGCCTTGACTTGCCTGATCTGACCACCTGGATCCATGCCACAGCAATGTTGAGACAAAACTACTGCGATACGACTTCCGGAGTTGGAACATAGAGAGTTGAGCCGCTTCTCTCAAGAGGAGTGGACCGGAGCCTCTGTTCTGGGTAGAGAAGGCGACGCCAACGCCTACTTTTCTCAGTGAGGGAAAAGGCCAAGATGTGCTCAGGAAAAGTCTGAGGGGATTTACTTTGGCTGACGAGGTGTCCCAGTGAGGTTCCTTGTAGGCTTTGAAGAGTCCCCGGCAAAGAATCGCATTCCAGTGTCTACAGAGGATTTCCGTGGTCATTAAATTGACTTAAATTCATCATGTTTCAAGCTCTCTTTGGACTATTCTAATATTTAAACATTTATCTCTGGCAAGAACGGTGTTGAGAAGGATATATTGGGTTGCAAGGTAAGAAGATCTTTATCTATCATTCCGGGACTAAAATCAATCGTCTACTACTTTGTCTTAGATAAACTCACTCATGATTTAGATCCTCGTAACACCTCCCAATCTGCTTCTCTGGACTTTGTGTGTAAATGGCGTCCCTTTATTGACAAGGTCTCAAAGGACAGCAAAAATCCTAATGACCCATATCATGCTATACTGATGTCATGTCAACTGTTGTTGTAACCTGTATTTTAATAACTAACTTTGTTTATATCCATCTTCCCGCTGTATATGGGTACATACTACACATCTGCCGATGCATTTTCATACTTGTATCTTGAACTTTATATTAATAAAGCTTTTTATTATTTAAAAAAAAATCGTATTTGAGATAAAGATTAAGATTTGGACTTAACTACAATATTCTAAAGTTGTAAAGAAGAGAAGGGGGTAATTTTGGGACTTTTGGAATTTAAGAAGCAAAGTTAAAAGATGAAAAACAACTAGTCAGTCAGTCAGTCAGTCAGTTTATTGCGGCTCTAGGCCAATCGACAGCAACAACACAACTCATCAATAACAGTACAACACAACACCAAGTTGAAATATAACATAACAATATAAAACTTGTACATCCATCAAAGTGGTAATAAAATTAGCTGACATAGGCAACACTTAACTAAAAGCATCTTCTTTCAAATACAGACAGCATTAAATTTCTTCCTGTCAAGGTCGGTAACATATAGAAACTTAGCAAGATCCAAAGAGAGTTGATCACTCCCATCCCCTAAGAGGAAGTAAATGGTTTGGGCCTGATTTAAAGATTTAAAGAAAAACAACTATTGTTTGGAATACTTGCGGTTTCTGCAAAAAACCCCCCCATCATCACTAAGTTGCTGAACTGGAAGACGTCACAGGAAGTGACGTCATACAAGTATTGCGATATCTCTCAACCACTGAGAATGTGACTTCATGGCAAGAAAAGCAGGAAGGAGCCATTAGAAGAAGGAAACTTTAAACCTCCTGGCCTTCACTAGGACTTGAAAACCATAGAGAAATTAATATTCAAGAAAAAAAAAGACTTTAAAAATTAGTGGAGCCGGCAGATACTGATTACAAAGTGAAACATATTGGATTATAATATTGGAACTAATTTTGGTGGCTTTTTGGTGAAAAAGGAAAAAAAAAACTTTCAAAAGGGTCTGAAAAATCGCGGATACCATTTTGTGCATTTTTTAAAACTTTAAAAAATAATATTTTGAGTTAGGAAGCCCTGAGAATGGTGATTTTGGGCTTATTAAAAAGGGCATTTCCTAATTTATAAGATCCTATGGTTTAATTTGAATTTGGTGAGATCAACTTAAAAGCCTCTTTTGGTAGTGGGAAAACAGCAATGTCTGATCATAAGCCGGCACCAAAACAGACACATGCAAGGACTGGTTCACTTGAGGAAGGCATAGTGCCTAAAATACAAGACCAATTTGCAAATTTCTCAAGAAAATGCTATGGAGGCAAGATTGGTCAAAGTGATGAAAGCTCTAATAATGGACAATAAGAAGCAATTAATTAAAGAACTAAAAAAAGATATTGAAACAAGTGCAGAAGTGGTGAAGTCAGAAATTAAAAAAGAAATTGAGGATCTCAGAAAGGATTCACAAGCAACATTAAATAAAGTACATGTGGTTGAAAAGATTCCATGATTAACAAATTGCAGGAGAAAGTAGTTCTGCAAGACTGTAAGTTAATGGAAAATCAGATATGTCTGAGAGGAGTACCTGAGAATGAAAGGAGCTGACTTAAAGACATATATAACAACTATTGCTGAGGTTTTGGAGATAGAACTTGATGAATCTAGTTATCTTTATGATTACATATACAGGGTCAATTCATCATTTGCCAAGAAAAACAAACTACCAAGAGATGTGGTAATAAAATTTATTTCAAGAGACATGGTGGGAAAGATCTTAAGAAAACAATTTGAAAAAATATTGGAAATTGATGGAAGCAGAGTAACAATCATGAAAGAGCTGCCAAGAAAGGTTATAAATGACAGAAGATTGTACAAAAAATTAACTGACGAGCTGCGGGAGAATGAAGTGAGATACAGATGGATACTGCCTGAAGGTCTAAATTTTGAACATGGAGGAAAGAGGATTACAATTACAAATTTACAGGAATTGAGGAGATTTTTAGAAGAAAATGTGGGATTTGGGGATACAGAATAAAAGAAGAATCGTTATGGATTACAAATTAATATCTTGGAATGTAAAAGGATTAAATTCACCGCAACAAAGAAAGGCTACATTCCACTGGATCAAGAAACAAAAATGTAATATAATCTGTTTACAAGAAGTACATACTAAACTATCAGATTATAAATTTTTATGGAACAAACAATTGGGTAAGGAATTTTTTCCCTTGGCTAAGGAGAAAAAAAGGGGAGTGATTTTTTATGTTAAATAGGAACTGGATCCAAAATTGATTTTAAGGACAAAGAAGGAAGCTGTGGAAGTGATGATGAATGATAAAAGGATGTTGTTGTTGGGATTGTATGCCCCAAATGGGGCAAAATGTAAACTGAAAAATGTAAATTATGGTTTTATATGTTTTATTGGTTCAATCGTGTGGATATGATGTTGTGAGATGCTCTGAGTCTGCTTGCGGAGAGGGCGGGATATAAGTCAAACGTAATAAATAAATAAATAAATAAACAAAAGATTCCTTCTTTAAAGACATTGTGCAACAATTAGACCAAGTGACTTATGAACAAATAATGGTAATGGGAGACTTTAATGGAACAATTATTAATTATTTGGACAGATCAGGGGAAAAAATAAGGAGGGGAAGTTACCAAAATCATTTTTTGACTTAGTGAAACAAGAAAACTTGGAAGATATATGGAGCAAATTTAATCCTAAGGTGCATGATTACACATTTTTTTCAGCTAGGAATTATTCTTTCTCAAGAATTGATATGTTATGGAATACAAAAGATCCTGGATTTATGACGAAAAAAAATAGAGATTCTTCCTAAAGCTGGGGCTGATCACAATCCATTGATGTGGTCGGCAAAGAGTGTGAAAAAGACTAGGAGATGGAGACTAAATGAAGATTTGCTAAAGAAAACTGAGATAGTGATGTCTCTAGAAAAGGAAACCAAAGCTTTCTTCCAAATAAATGAAAAGGAGGACATTCAATTCCAAACTGTGTGGGATGCATATAAAGCAGTAATGAGAGGTATTTTAATTACAATGAATAATAAAGATAAGAGAGCCAAAGAGCAACAAATGTTGGATATTCAAAAAGAGATTGGGAAAAAAGGAAAGGAACTTAAAAAAAGACCGGGAAAAAAGAAAATAATAAGGGAAATTACAATATTGCAGAATCAATTGAGACATTTGTTAAATAAAGAGGTAGAATGGAACCTTAAGAGACTGCAACAGAAATCTTTTGAAGGAGCAAATAAGTCTGGAAAATACCTGGCTTGACAAATGAAAAAAAAGGGAAAATAAATTTGTGAACAAAATTGTATCGGGAGGTAAAGAAATTGTTGACCAAGCAGGAATTAAAAGGGAATTTTATAAATATTATGCTGTTATTTCAAGTTCAAAAGGTGGAGAAAAGAAAACTAGATGCATATTTACAGAAAATTCAAGTAAATCCCTTAACAGAAAATATGGAAAAGGTATTAAGTGAACCAATTGAAAAAACTGAAGTTAAAGCAGCTATAAATTCAATGAAAATGGGAAAGGCACCGGGTCCAGATGGTTTTACAGCAAAATTCTACAAAGTCCTCGTAGAGACATTAGTACCAAAACTTCAGAAGTTGATGAATATTATAAGGATTGATGGGATAATACCAAATACATGGAAGGAAGAAATAATTTCGTTGATACCAAAAGAAGATAGAGATACAACAAATGTAAAAAATTACAGAGCAATTTCATTACTTAACAATGACTACAAAATATATGCTAGGATGCTAGCAGAATGACTCAAACAGCATTTGAATAATTTTACCAAAGACGAACAAGCAGGATTTCTTCCCAGGAGACAAATTAGAGATAATATCAGAGCTTTTATAGATATCGTTGAATATTATGTGAAGCATCCTGAAAAAGAAATGGTACTATTTTTTGCAGATGCAGAGAAGGCCTTTGATAATTTGAATTGGGATTTTATGTTTGCAGTGATGGAGAAATTAGGAGTAGGAGAAGATTTTATAAGAATGGTTAAGGCGATATATACTGAGTAACAAGCAAGACTCTGTATAAATGCAGATTTGATGGAGAAAATGATAATTGGTAAAGGAACAAGGCAAGGTTGCCCTCTATCTCCATTGATATTTATAATGACATTAGAGATTTTGCTTAGGCAAATACAAGACGATAAAGAAATAGAGGGGTTGAAATTGAAAGGTTTTTCTTCTAAATACAGAGCATTTGCTGATGATGTAATGTTTATCAATGAAAATCCCTTATACGTGACACCATTGCTGCTTCGTAAAATACAGGAGTATGGAGAATTGGCAGGCTTTTAGTAAGGAGCTAGAGCTCCTTGGGAAAAAAAACCCTAAAGCAGGACTCTTACATGCTTACCAGCCACCCAAAAATGATAAAATCCGGACGGGTTGACCCCCGTCGCTGAGAGGGAGGTGAGGCACTGGAGGGTCTTGTGGTGTGTATTGGTGTGGACAGAGTGTGGACGGAGTTTGCTAGCGAGTTGTGAGTGGGGCCTGCAGGGGACGCCGAAGCAGCGGCGTGGACTGGGAGGCAACCAATAGAACGACGAATGGGGCCGGAGTCACTGGGCGGAGTGAGGCGGCCGGGCGGTGGAATCGACGCCTGCAAGGCGAGTGGGGCTGGAGACGAGCGGAGTTGATGCCTGCAGTGCGAGCGGGGCCGGAGACGTTTGCTAGGCGGTCGCAGTGACCGAGCTGCTGACGTGGCCGGGCGCCAGGAGATGCGCACCGACAGAGGAAGTGCGGGGTGTTGGCAGATGAAGCCGGGGTGCCGCCGCTGAGGAGGAGAGCCCATGAAAGCAGCCAGGTGCACGGACAAAGCGGGGGCCCTGAACGGAGCCCTGAGCGGACCGGTTATCTCCAAGGACTGGTTATCTCCAAGGAGAACAAGGAGAACAGTGGAGCCCACTACGTGGCAGGGGAACACAAGGGGGGTCTCTGCCCTCCCCAGGTTCACCAGGTCACGTGGAGAGCACCGGACCTGGACCCCTGGCTGGAGAACCCTACACCCGGTAGGGCACCTACAGTCCTCAGTGTTACATCTGGCACGGCACTGCCTCGGCGCCAGCGCTCGGTTTTGCACTGACTTGCACTTTACCATTCTTAACATCCTACCTCACATTATACCACATTCAACACCCTTCCTTGCACTTGCACTTACTTTAATTAGGAAGAACCTATATTGCACTTTAACAATTTCCTACCTCCACACTCAGGAACTACTAGTGTAAAATTGATTTTAATTAACTCATTGGATTTATTTATTATATTTATTGGGTCTGAATTTATATGAATATTATTGGCGAATTAAATTGAAGAAGTTTAATAGGGTGGGATTTATAATTAATTATTGCCATTAGATTTAAATTAGTTATTTGTCCAATTAATATATAAGAAAAATTGAGGGTTGGGTTTTATTGAGTTGATCTGATTGTTGGGACCTAGTAGGGTGGAGTGGGTTGGAGAGTATTAGTGATTGCTGTGCATCGGTGGTGGTTAAGACAGTGGCTACTACCAGTGGGAAATGGCTGGTCTAGGGATTCCAGTGCTCCTGGGGAGGGGGAGGTATGGCGGTGGGAGCAGACAATACAAGGGAGGGAGACCGAGACAAGTTAGTGCTCGTTCACCCTCCAATCTGCGTCCCATCCCAGCGGTGACAGGTAGTGGGGTCAGGTTGAACAACTCGCCTCCGTCATTGGTGTTATGCAATGCCACGTCCATTAATAATAAGACCTCAATCCTTCGAGAGTTTTTACTCGAAGAGGACATGGATCTGGCATTCGTGACCGAAACCTGGGTACGAGAGGGAGACACAGTGGCCCTCTCACAAACAGCTCCCCCAGGTTATTCGGTCTTTCACCAATTGCGGACTAGCGGGCAAGGGGGAGGAGTGGCGTTATTTATACGAGAGGCTTACTCCTTTAGGGCATTCCCGGCCCCAAGGATCGAGGGTATCGAATGTGCCAGTTTGGCGTGGGAGGCTGGAGAGTGGTTGGCAGTCTGGCTGGTATACCGTACGCCTAACGCACCAGCACCTTACTGTCCCTACTCGAGGCGGCAACAGGCTGGGCATTGGAGCACCCAAGGCTGATAATCTAGTCAGGCAGCGGACCTAGTGTAATCCATGGCGACACTAGGACTCTCTCAATTTGTTACAGCTCCCACTCACCTGGCCGAAGCCATGTTAGATCAGGCCAATGGCCCATCCAGCCCAACTCTGTGTCACACAGTGGCCAAAAAAACCCCATATATATATATATATATATATATATATATATATATATATACACACACACACACTGTGGCTAATAGCCACTGATGGACCTCTGCTCCATATTTTTATCTAACCCCCTCTTGAAGGTGGCTATGCTTGTGGCCGCCACCACCTCCTGTGGCAGTGAATTCCACATGTTAATCACCCTTTGGGTGAAGAAGTACTTCCTTTTATCCGTTTTAACCTGTCTGCTCAGCAATTTCATCGAATGCCCACGAGTTCTTGTATTGTGAGAAAGGGAGAAAAGTACTTCTTTCTCTACTTTTTCCATCCCATGGATTATCTTGTAAACCTCTATCATGTCACCCCGCAGTCGCCGTTTCTCCAAGCTAAAGAGTCCCAAGCGTTCAAACCTTTCTTCATAGGGAAAGTGTTCCAGCCCTTTAATCATTCTAGTTGCCCTTCTCTGGACTTTCTGCAATGCTATAATATCCTTTTTGAGGTGCAGCAACCAGAACGGCACGCAGTACTCCAAATGAGACCGCACCATCGATTTATACAGGGGCATTATGATACTGGCTGATTTGTTTTCAATTCCTTTCCTAATAATTCCCAGCATGGCATTGGCCTTAGACTTGATCTTTGCGGCCGGGGTTATGGTGGACGATATAGCCACTGAAGTGGTGCCATGGTCAGACCACCTTGCCCTTAAGTCTCATGTAGATACACCACCCCAAACCTGTTTAGGTGACGAGCCTATTATGGCTTGCCCGCGGAGCCAGATGGACCCGGAACGGTTCCAAATGGCTCTGTGGGATCCCTGGCCCTCTGGCGATCCCCTTGATAGCCTGGTTGAGACCTGGAATAGCCGGCTCTCTAGGGCCATTGATGAGATCGCACCTCGACGCCCTCTACGATCTCGGATTAGGCTGGCTCCGTGGTACACCCTGGAGTTACGCCAGCTGAAACAAGGTCTTAGACGGCTAGAGAGGCAATGATGGCGTACTCGTGATGAAGCGGCTAGAACATCCTATAGGGAGTTTATGAGGTCCTATGAGATGGCAGTCAAGGCCACAAAGAAAATATACTTTGCAGCTAAGATTGCGTCTGCAAATTCGCGCCCGGCACAATTATTTAGGATAACTCGGAACTTTACCACATTGCCACAAGGCAAACCGAATGTTAAGGAATTGGAGATAGGCTGTGAGGCTTTTGCAAAAATTTTTGCAGACAAGGTCCAGTCGCTCCACCACGACTGCCCTGCCATATTAGATACAGTAAGTGAACTCGAGGCCCCATGCGTGTCTTCTGGTTTGATCCTGGACCACTTCGACCCGCTCAGCTTGGAGGAAGTTGGCAGAATCCTTGTCACTGCACGCCCAACTACTTGTGATCTGGACCCATGCCCCTCCTGGCTAATTAAGGCCCGCCGGGAGGAGCCAAGATGTCCTATACGGGACATCATAAATAGATCTCTTTCGGAGGGCTCTTTTCCAACGCCCCTAAAGGAGGCAATGGTCCGCCCTCTCTTGAAAAAGGCTACATCTGACCCGGCCGAATTGGCTCACTATCGGCCGGTCTCAAATTTGCCCTTTTGGGGCAAAATCATTGAGAGGGCTGTGGTGTTGCAATTACAGGGCTTCTTGGATGACACTTCCACCTTAGATCCATACCAGTCTGGCTTCCGCCCGGGCCATGAGACGGAGACAGTGTTGGTCGCCCTCATGGATGACCTCCGGCGACATCTGGATTGAGGCGGCTCGGCAGTATTGCTGTTGTTAGACCTATTGGCTGCTTTCGATATGGTTGACCATCGGCTGCTGACCCGCCGCCTCGCCAACGCAGGAATCCTGGGGCTAGCCTTACAGTGGCTTTCCTCCTTCCTTGAGGGTCGGGGACAAAGGGTGGCAATTGGAGGAGAGCTGTCCTAGAGGCGCTTACTTAATTGTGGGGTGCCTCAGGGGGCAGTTCTCTCTCCAATATTGTTTAACATCTTTATGCGCCCCCTTGCCCAGATTGCCCAAAGGTACGGACTGGGCTGTCACCAATATGCTGATGACACCCATCTCTATCTATTGATGGGTGGCTGGACTGGCGACGTCCCTGTAAATCTGGACCAGGCACTGCAAGCCGTGGCAAGGTGGATCAAGTCGAGTGGGCTGAAGTTGAATCCAGTTAAGACAGAGGTCCTTTGCGTGGGTCGCAGACGGCCAGGGGAGGAGATCTCCCTACCAGCCTTTGACAGTGCATTGCTGATACCAGTGCGCAGGGTCAAGAGCTTGGGAGTGCTACTGGAGTCTTCCTTGACAATGGAGGCACAGATAGCAGCCACTGCCAAAGCCGCCTTTTTCCATCTTAGGAGGGTGAAGCAGCTGGCCCCCTTCCTGGAACGCGGCAACAGTGATCCATGCAATGGTCACCTCGAGGTTGGACTACTGTAATGCCCTCTACATGGGGCTGCCCCTGTACCGAACTCGGAAACTGCATCTAGTGCAGAATGTGGCGGCAAGGCTGTTAGTGGGACTACCTCGGTGGGAACACATGCACCCTAGGTTGCGGGAGCTGCACTGGCTGCCAATTGTGTTCCGAGTTCGTTACAAGGTGCTGGTTATTACCTTCAGAGCCAGTTTGGTGTAGTGGTTAAGTGTGTGGACTCTTATCTGGGAGAACCAGGTTTGATTCCCCACTCCTCCACTTGCACCTGCTGGAATGGCCTTGGGTCAGCCATAGCTCTGGCAGAAGTTGTCCTTGAAAGGGCAGCTGCTGTGAGAGCCCTCTCCAGCCCCATACAGGGTGTCTGTTGTGGGGGAGGAAGGTAAAGGAGATTGTGAGCCGCTCTGAGACTCTTCGGAGTGGAGGGCGAGATATAAATCCAATATCTTCTTCTTCTTCTTCTTCTTCTTCTTCTTCTTCTTCTTCTTCTTCTTCTTCGCCTTATATGGCTGAGGACCTGCCTACCTTAGGGACCACCTCTCTCCATATATCCCCCAGAGAGCACTGAGATCTAGCTCCCAAAATCTCCTAAAAATCCCTGGACCAAGGGAGGCCAAACTGAAAACAATGCAAGAGCAGGTCTTCCCAATAATGGCTCCCCAGCGGAGGTTTGAGCCTTGCAGGACTATAATCAGTTCCGCAGGGCCTGTAAAACTGTCCTTTTTCAAATGGCCTACAAGATGGAATCCTGAAGTGACACCTAGCCATCTGATATATACTGTGTTGTACTATAGCACCTTTAACTGTTGTGGTTTTAATTTATTTATTTAAATGTATTTTATTGTATAATGTATTTATCATAATCATGGCACATTCCATGTCTGTGAGCCACCCTGAGCCTGCCTCGGTGGGGAGGGCAGGATATAAATAAAAGTTTATTATTATTATTTATATAAATAAAAAAAATCAAAAATTTTGTGTAAAAATATGAGAGTCAACAGGAAGAACTGCAAAGTGCAACAGAGTGTGAGGTCACTTCGAAAGTAAAATATTTAGGTGTGGAAGTTACCATGAAAAATATAGATTTGTATAAAAATAATTATGAAAAGCTTTGGCGGAAAATTGATGAAGATTTGATAAAATGGAACAAATTGAACCTGTCTATGCTGGGCAGAATCGCTGCAATTAAAATGAATGTTCTACCAAGAATTATGTTTTTTATTTCAAACAATTCCAATCGTGAAGGACAATAAACAATTTAGTAAATGGCAAAGAAAAGTTTCAGAATTTGTATGGGCTGGGAAAAAAAACAAGGATCAAAATGAAAATCTTAACCGATGCAAAAGAAAGGGGAGGTTTCCAGTTACCGGATCTAAAATTGTATCATGATGGAGTGTGTTTGGTATGGATTAAAGAATGGATGACATTATTAATTAAGAAACTGTTGGTTTTAGAAGGCCATGGAAATAATTTTGGTTGGCATGCTTATATTTTATGGGAAAAATAAAATGGATGGTTTTTTCCCACACCATTATATAAGAAGAAATCTGCTAAGTACTTGGTTAAAATATAAAAAATATGGTGATGAGAGAAAGCTGCTATGGATTGTGCCAACTGAAGTAATAAAATTATCTTCAGAAACAGATGAAGGGATGTGGTTAACGTATAATCAACTATTAAAAATACATGGAGGAAAGGTGGAACTAAAATCAGCTGAAGAATTATGATACAATTATAATTGGTTTCAACTACAACAAATTAAGAGCTTGGTGGAACAGGACATTAAAAATGAAGGTATAAGACAGGAGCAAACAGAATTGGAAAAAATGCTGTTGGGCGATAATGAAAAGTTCATTTCAAGGATTTATAAATTACTATTGAAGTGGTCTACAGAAGATGAAGTAGTCAAATCTCAAATGATAAAATGGGCAATCAATTTTAACAAAGAAATACAAATGGAATCTTGGGAGTATTTATGGACGAATATGAAGATATCGACATGTTACAACATTAAAGAAAATTGTTTTAAAATGCTGCATAGATGGTACATGACACCCAAGAAATTGGCAAAAATGAATAATCAGGTGTCAGACAGATATTGGAAATGTAAAAACACATGAAGGATCTTTCTTCCATATGTGGTGAAAAAGCAAAACAATTTCGGCAAATGATTCAGAAAGAAATGTCAAAAAAATTAGGTTATGACATCAAGAGGTCTCCAGACTCTTTTTTGTTATGATTACAAATCGAAAGCTTTCCAAAACAAGACAGAACGATGGTGTGGTATCTGTTTTCAGCAGCAAGGACATTATATGTGCAGTTATGGAAGCAAGATAAAATACCAGAAAAATGGGATTGGATTTTAAAAGTTATGTCATGGAGTGAAATGGACAAACTTACAAGAATCTTAAAAGACTATGATTGGGAGAAGTTCAGAAAGGAATGGGAGAAATTTCAAAATTACGTTGAAAAACAATGGAAAGTAAAGGGACATTTAGTGATTTTTGATAATAGCTGAAGTGTAGTAGAATAATGGACTAAAGTCTATGAAGGGAAAATTTCTTCTTTCGAGTTTAAGGAGAAAAATGAAGATGAATTTATAGAGTTAACTTTTCTTATTTCTTGTTTTTACTTCTTCCTTATTGTTATAAGGTTTTAAAATGGAGATTCTTGATTTGTTAAGTTACCTTATTTTGGGGTTTTTTTTTCAATTTTAAGTAAACACCGGTGGGGGTCAAGAAAAGGGGAGGTGAGGAGAAGGGGGGGGGGAAGTGTGATGTACTGTTTTTAATTTGTATTATTATTTTTTTCTTTATTTTTTTAAAGAATACTATAACAATATATTGCAAATTAATAAAATTGTTTTAAACAAAAAACTACAGCGATACATTTTGTGTAGGTCTCCCTACAATGTCAACTAAGAGTCTCCAGTTGGTGCAGAATGCCGCAGCTCATTCAGTTGTTATCAAGGCGGGACCTGCATATTAACCCTGTTCTGCAGTCATACCGTCACTGTCCATTAGTTACTGAGCTTAATTCAAGGCAGGGCTTTTTTGGTGCCGGAATGCACAGGAATGCAGGTCTCGCTGGCTTGGTGTCAGGGGGTGTGGCCTAATATGCAACTGAGTTCCTGCTGGGCTTTTTCTACCAAAAAAGTTCTGATTCAAGGTATTGGCTACCAAATGCAATGCTCTTCATGGTATTGGACCTTTGTGGAAAACTGAATTATTCAGAAAGGCATTTTTTTCAAAGGTAGTTGGATTTTGTTATAACAAAATGATTCTCGAAGAATGCTTCTACAATAATGGAAACAAGATGGTGAACCGTAAGGCTGTTATCTGTTGTTGCATACATTATCCTATTATGTAATATTTGTTTTGCTTGCTATCCCATGTTAATGATTATGCTTTGTTTCATAATTTACATGTTTTTAATTTCTGTGTTCTAATTCTATTACACTGCTTATCGGTTGCCCAATCATGCTGTCTGCGTTAAATTACACTGTGTAATCTACCCTGAGTTTCAGTGAGAAAGTCAGACTACAAATAATGTAAATAAATAATCATTCTCACCCCTCAAAAAAATTGATCCATAATTTTTTTTAAAAAAAGAACATTCCTATTGGAATTTGCTTTTTCAAAATGTATTGTGGCTAGTACATTAATAATGGACATTAAAACAGAGGGGTGGGTAAAGTTGTGGACACTGCCTCAAAGCAAAGAATTCATTGCATAACATTTACCCACTGGTGAGGAATTTAGACACTGGGAAACACACAGCCTTACATCCAAAATTTGAAAATTAAGAGTGGCCAGTATATTCGTTCAGGTAGACCTATTTCACAACCACAGGCTAGAAAATGACAAAAAGTAAGCTCTCAAAGAGGTTCATAAAAGCCAATAGCATAAATGAATTTAAGAGAGAGATTGACATTTTTATGGAGAAAAATGGACTGAAGAATTCTGAGATAGTGACATATCACTAATGGGGATGAGATAAAAATTAACCTGGACAGTTTTGCTGCAGCCGCAGGCATTTTACTGTCCAGCAATACTGTATGTCCTCTTTCATCACAGTCTCATCTGAGACTTACATACAAAAGTGGCACAGAATCTTTCAACAGATTATTTGATTTAAAAAGTCAGAAATTAAACCAGCCGCTTTTCAAAACTGGGCAGAGATCACTGTTGCCTTTTGAAATTCATCAGGTGCCAACTGAACACACAAACACATCTAAGTAGTGCAAATCAAGAAGCCACAAGCAGATTTTCCTTATTTCTTCAGTCCTCCAACAGATAATTAGAAATAGGCAAAGTGGAATCATTAGGGTGAGGAACAGTTCAGTGGCTCTAGAAAACAGAGAATTATGAGCACATGTGCACACACATCTGGTATGGAACTAGCTGCATAAAAGAGCAATCCTAGCAGATCTACTCAGAAATCCCATTCTGAGATAATGTCAGCTAGCACACAGTTTTTTAGCATCTGGCTCACACATTTTTGTCTTAGCTCAGGAAAAAATGGCTCCAGAGCAAGCTAGTATATGCCACAGCTCATAACTTTGATGCCAGTAGCTCACAAAGTAGAATTTTTTCTGACAAGACTCCACAACTTACAGGGGTATTTATCCACTTACATTCGAGAAAGTGTTTTTAGGACTGCAGCCTATTTTTTGTGAAGATGAAGGTTTGCAGTAGCATGAACTTTTTAGCTGTGTTAGTGGAAACTCATCTCAAAACACTGCTAATTTGAAAAGCCCCTGATGTGAGTAGCCTTCTGTGATGTAGAAAACAATATGTAGTCTCTCCTCCTCCTTTCTCCATTTCCATACTAATCTGCATACCAAGACTTTACATCCATCAGAATCTCAGCATGAGACTCACCTGTGTGCTGAACATTGCTTTAAAAATAGCATAACATATACCGTGGTGGACTACATGGGGAGGGGATCGTTGCTGGATCTTCGTGCTTATCTCCCACTGAGGAGGTGAAGGAGGAGGAGGAGGAGGTGGTAACATCTTACTTTTCTTCTGCCTTAAACAACAGTTGTTCTCCTTGACAGGGGATTTTTGCTGACAACTTCTAAAGGGAGCCTTATTATCTTTTTCTGAGGATGGAAGGATAAGTCAAGCAAAAGATATTTAAAAAAGATCATCAGGAAAATACCTACTGAACACCAAGGCTATAATTTTTTAGCCGATGCTCAGAATAATAATTCTGTTTAATCTAATGATAGTTACCTAGGAGAAGTCTTGAACTCTAACTGTTCTATTATGTTTGCAATGAAAGCTTGTAGAAAATGTATAAGTAAGATCAAGTCAAAATGACCCTTCTTTGAAAGGCTGTCATTCTGTCTTGATTGGTCCACAGGTGCAGGACTTTCAAAGTTGCTCTGTGTGTACAGGCAGCATGATTCAAATGGCATTGAGTCACAAAGCAGAAAGGGCAAAGTCAGTCACAGAAGGAGATGTATGCTGTGGCTGAAACTATAAAAGCTGTTGTCAGACCCAGAGGCAAGGAAAAGACAAGTAAGGTTCAAGATCTTTATACCAGCATCATAGGCAGATACAGGCATTGTTGGAACTGGCTCTCCCGCCAGTTCCCAGGTCTTATAACCCCTTGCCCTGACCGTTACAATTCAAGCAAAGTGCGCCAAACTATAGTGGGGATTTTGTGCGGGTTCCCTTTTACTCTATCATCACCCCAGGTGTCTGTTATCTGCCCCTTCAGCTACTTCTCCACCAGCTCCCTTTACCTTGGTTGCATAGTAACATATGAATTCCCAGACATGCCACCCTCCCTCTAGATAAGCAGTGGGGATGTTTCAAAGCAGTAGTCAGCATAGTAAGCACAGCATTAGGATTGTATGATTGTTAGCTAATTGGATACATATGGCAAGAGGAACAAAGATAGAGTGACTCTTGACAGCTATTACAAGGATGTCTTCAAGTATTTCAGACTTCAGACTCAGCTCCGGTAAGCATAGGATAATACTGTTCTAGTGCACATTAGCCTATCTCAGATTTCATTCTTGCTTGTACAGCAATAGTTCTGTAACAAAAATGCTTCCCTATATTTTCTACAGCAGTTTCCCCCAACTTCTTTGATCTTGCAGGCATAGGGTTGCCAGAACTGCTCCCAGCGGAGGCAGGGGTCCCCTACCGCCAGGCCCCACCACCCCACCACCAATCAGCTGGCTGCTGGGGGATGACTTACCCAGAAAAAGAGCAAGGCCCAGTGGATCCTGCAGTGACAGCCAGTTTGGTGTAGTGGTTAAGTGTGCGGACTCTTATCTGGGAGAACCGGGTTTGATTCCCCACTCCTCCACTTGCACCTGCTGGAATGGCCTTGGGTCAGCCATAGCTCTGGCAGAGGTTGTCCTTGAAAGGGCAGCTGCTGGGAGAGCCCTCTCAGCCCCACCCACCTCACAGGGTGTCTGTTGTGGGGGAGGAAGGTAAAGGAGATTGTGAGCCGCTCTGAGACTCTTCGGAGTGGAGGGCGGGATATAAATCCAATATCTTCTTCTTCTTCTTCTTCTTCTTCTTCTTCTTCTTCTTCTTCATAATTTTTGATGTGGACTGGAAGTGATATCATCACATTGGAGCATTGGTATTTGGGTGAAAACTGTACAGCAGAAGCCAAATTTACCATAGTTTTTGCCCAAATACAAGTGTTGCCCTGATGCCATTGCATGATGATGTCACTTCTCGGTCACTTCGGAAATGATTTAGGTGTGCCACTACAACGTTGGCTCAGCCTCCCTCTGACTCCTGGTAAGTTCCCCCCATCCCTCATCAGTTGCTAGGAGGGACCTGGCAACCCAAAGCAAGCAGATTTGTAATTTTGACACACCAGGGTGGGCAGACCCACAAAATGGCTGCCATAGGAGGTGGATCCAAAATGGCTGTCGTAGCTTACCTTCAGTAACACAGTGAAGATTCTTGTGCTGTGGTAGAAGCTGCTGGCGAAGTATGTGGACAGCTTCACTCTACTGTCAAAGCAATTTTTAAAAAGAAAAAACCCCGCTCAACCACTCAGTTTTCCAAAGGTCAGTCAGAAGTCTTGCTGGGCAAAAGTCCCACCTTGCCCTGCCCACTTTCTAAAAACACTTGGCAGTATCAGAAAACATATCAGTAGGCTGCATGGCACCCTTGGGCACCATGTTGGGGTGTTCTGGGTATAAGAATAATCAGATAGAAGCTTCTATGTGCACGTACAAGCTTTTATGTGCATGCACATTTCATCAGATAGGCTTGCCAGTCCCCAGATCCCAGCGGCGGTTCTCCTGCTTTCCCAGGCTCCTTCCCACTCCCAGTCAGCTGGCCAGAGGGGGGAAGCCCCGCCCTCACAGCCCCCACGTACCTTTCCCCCTCTAGAGGCTTCAGACTCCACTTGGAAAGGCTTCCTCTTGGGATGGTGTGTCTGTGTCTTTAAGGCTGAATAGAGGCCAGGGGAGCAAGCAAAACAACATGGCTGCTCCCAGTGGCTGTAGAAGCAGCCCAGACCCTCTGTTGGTTGCACAATCTTTTCAGAGATCGTTTGCATAGGAAAGGTAAACTTGAACCTTTGGTTGCTCTGTGTTACTTTGAATAAGTTGGAAGTTCAGCAACTCATGAGTAGAGATGCCAATCCCCAGGTGGGAGCAGGCCCTCCCCTGCTTCAGAGTTATCAGAAATGGCGGGGGGAGGGAAATGTCTGCTGGGCACTTCATTATTCCCTATGGAGATCGATTCCCATAGGGTATAATGTAGAATTGATCTGGGGGTATCTGAGGCTCTGGTGGGGCTGTTCTTTGATGTAGAGGCACCAAATTTTAAGCATAGCATCAAATCACTCTCCTCAAAATGCACTCCATGTTCCAAAAAGATTGGACCAGGGGGTCCAATTCTATGAGCCCTGAAAGAAGGTGCTCCTATCTTTCTAATGTAGGGAAGGCATTTAAAAGGTGTATGGTTCCTTTAAATGTGATGGCCAGAACTCCCTTTGGAGTTGCTTGTCACAACTTTGCTTATGGCTCCACCCCAAAGTCTCTTGGCTGCACCCCCAAAGTCCCCAGATATTTCTTGAATTGGACTTGGCAACCCTATCGTCAGAAACATCTTATACCTAGAATCTGGCCTGGTGGAACGCTCTCCTAAAGCAGGGCCCTGTGGGATCTGTTGCAATTCCACAGGGCCTGTAAAATGGAGATGTTCCACCAGGCCTATGGTTGAAGCAGCAGAAATTCAACTTCATCAGCTTTCCCTACTCCGCTTCTGCACCATCTATGCTGTACTTTCTATTCATTGCTCTCTGCTATCAGTCTAATATCTGGTTCCATTTTTTGACATACATACTGAAAGTTCTTTGGGACCACTCGTTGGCTGTCTTTGATGCTGTGGTACAGGCTTTTAATATCATGTGGATTTATTTTTGTTTTATCTTATTATGTGTATTTATTGTTGTAACCTGTCCTGAGCCCTGCTGTACAGGGAAGGGGGTCCCCCTGGAAATTCAATTAAATATATAATTAAAAATAAATTTAAACTCTTTTTGTCTTAAAGGTGCCACTGGACTTAAACTATGTTCTATATTCTATACATTGCAATTGATGTTACCAGATAATAAGGTGATAAGGTAAGAGCATTACAGAACATGGTTGAAAGGGCATGCAGGAATCACAAGATGACCCTGTGTGACCTTTAAAGTCTCAAGAGACCTGAACTTTGCCTGCAGATTGGATGTCCCAGGTTGAGCTTTTGTGTCCCAGTTTCACAATACACTGCAGGGAGCATTCCATCCACATCATCACATCCAAGAATGAGGGTCAATGAAGGCTGATCTATTCATTTGACAGTTTTTAAAAAGTTGTAATGGAGTTTTCTTCTAGAGGCAGGATAAGTTACTGGAAGCTGAGTGCCAGGTTCAGTCGGATACTGCAGGTACTTGGGGATTTGGAATTTTCTTTCAGAGAATAAAAATAAGGAGGTGGACCCCACTAATATCACAAGAAATTACTTCTATAATCCACTCCCAAGAATATGGCCTCTTGCACAACAAACGTGCTTCAACTTGTTGATGTGCCATCTTATTAGATCTTTTGAGCCAGATCATAGATTTATGTAAATCTGTATCCAAGCTGCCTTGCTTTAACCAACTAAGACAATTCTGGCCCTTTCCAGACCGCGCCGCCGCAGGTGGCTGTGGGCGGGGGCCGCGTTTTGCCTCCCCGGATGGAGCGAGGTAACACTTCCCGCCCATCCGGGGATTTGCAGGGCATGGGCTGGGGCTTTATAAGCCCAGCCGCGCCCTTCAACGCGCACTTTGCCGCGTTTTTTGGCCCTCCCTCCCTCCCTTTAATAGTACAGGTTTTCTGGTCGCTGGTTTTCAGGGCCAGGTAGGAATTTTTTCATCCCATCTGATTGGCCTTTGCTGGGATGTTTTTCGCCTACCTTGTACTATTTGACTTTAGGTTGGGTTTTAGATGGTAACTTTATTGGCGGGTGTTTAAGTTGGTTTGCAAGTTCCGGTGAGCACCCACGGTTTTCCCTGATTTAGGGAAGTAGCGGGATGGGACAGTAGCGGGGTTCTACGGCCCTCTGCTGTCTTGCCCACTATCGGGTCACCTCTTCAGGCAGGCCGTTCCTGGGTGGGCAGCCATGCCGTGGGGTGTAAACCTGGCCGGTGCCGGCCTGGCAGCAGCCAGTTCTAGCTGGCTGAGGCCGGGGGCAGGGTTGCTCGCCCTTCTGGACAGGGAAGGGTCCTGGGGTGTCTCCCTTGGCCTGTCAGGTAGCATGTTAGTTTTGCCCCATGCTTTTAAGCTCAATAAAGTTGCCCTGTTTTCCATCCAACTATGGCGTTGTCTCGTTCTTCCGACTGGGGGGGGCAAAAGAAGAATGATTAGTTTTATTATGCATGCCAGATCCTACTGAGAAAAATGAGAGCTTATCATAAGAAATTTAGATTGAAGTGATCAGAATATACCTTAGCCAGTCTTAAGATGGCCTAGGAGATGTTTTGATGAAAAAATGGAGAGCCCTGATATCCGCTATTTGCAATAGGAACGGTAGGCAGTTCTGGAATATTGTGAACGGTAATGAAAAGAATATTTCTTTTATTCCCTTTTGCATTTCCCCAGATGTATGATTTACTTTTTCCAGCTGTTTATATTGTGGGACATAACCAGACATATAGAAGACAAAAATCCAATTGAGAATGGAACACTAGCCACCAGTGGCAGTCTAAGACCATTGAATAGCTAATCAAGATCAGGAAAAGCACCAGGCACAGTTGGGGTATCAATAGATTTATTACAATCAAACCCAAAGTGGTGGGCAGAAATTTTGATCCCTCTTTTCTCCATGATAGATAGCTCAGGGCATATTCCTTCTATCTGGAAGAAAGCTTTGGTGGTACCTAGTCTTAAGAATAAAGGGATGAGGCAGGGCCCTTATTACCCAGTTATCCCTCACTCAGTTAATGGGAAACTGTATGAAGTTTATTTAAGCATAAGACTGAGACAACGGATGGAGAAGTCAGAAATTCTGAGCAAGATTTTTTTTTAACTTTTTTATTTATTTCATTCTATTTATATCCCGCCCTACCCCACCAAAGCGGGGTATAATGTGAGTTCTGCCAAGGATGCTCTGCAGTTGATCACTTTCTGATTTTAGCTCAATTTATGAAGAAGTATACTTCTGAAGTAAATAACCATTCTCATGTAGCCTTCATGGATTTATGCTCAACATTTAATAGTATCTCTAGAAATAGAACTGTGTCAGAAGCTAAAGGAAACTATGGCCAGCAGATGCCTGCTATGGGTATTGACTAGATTATATCAAGGCACAGAAGTGAAAATCATATGCTGATCTATAGAGCTCAATGTGGTACATGAGTAGGAGCTGCCCCGGATCTAACTTTTCTAGCCGCAAGTGCAAACAGTGCTACCTTGTGTGAGACCAAGGGGTTCATATCTGACAGTGAAAAAACCAACTTTTCATTGTCAGAGAAATTGTGTACTTAGCTTAAAATTCCAGAAAGAAATTTGCTTCTTAGGTCTGAATATAAAGGGCACATCATTATACCATGGGTTCTGCTTATGGTGAAGAACCAGAAATTTCACTTAAGGGTGGGCTTTGACTAAAGGATCTATGAGTTTGTGCCTGAAGAGGCCTGGGCATTATGGGCATGATTCCCTTCCTTGTGGCATCTGGCTGAGGGGCCCACCAAGCAGTCGTGGGGTTATTTGGGGAAGACGAGGGCTTTTTTTGAGCAGGAGCACAGAGGAACTCAGTTCCCACTGGCTTGGCATCAGGGTGTGTGGCCTAATATGCAAATGAGTTTTTGCTGGGATTTTTCTACAAGAAAAGCCCTGTGGGAAACAATGGTTACATCAGAGGGTATGGACTAATATGCAAATGAGTTCCTGCTGGGATTTTGCTAACCCCCCCCCCAAAAAAAAAACCCTCGGGAAGGCCATGTCAAAATTCTGGGGATATCTGGTCTAATTTCTGTTGGTCCTTTATGAGCTGTATTTTAAACCTGAGGGGTGGCCATGCCAGCTGTACAGGTGTTGCCATTTTCCTGCAGAGTAGAAGAATTCACCCCAATTGATGGGTGCACTCCAAACTCAAATGCATAGTAAAATAATACACTCCCATTGAGTATGCACTCTGCAGCACCTGTGTGTGTAAGCATTAGCTAGCGGGGTCCTCATCTGAGTATTCTTATTCCCTCCCAGCTGCCATGGGGGTACTTTGCAGAATCTTTGAAACTCTGGGGTGTCTACCTTTCTGTCTGTTCTTGAATACAAACAGTGTGTTGCAGCCCTGGTTGGCACCTTGTGAGCACACATTGTAGGCACACATTGGACTTTGACAGTCAGGGTTGGATGCGAGGTGTTGAGCCACCATGTCTACATGTGTCTTAAGCAGGCATCATTTTGTAGAAAAACAGGTGGTTGGAGCTCATCCAGGGATTGCTATGCAGCTGCACATACTATTCAATGGACAAGGAGGCTGAACTCTCAGGAGGAGGAACTCTCAGAAAGGTTCAGGAGCTGTGCTCCTGTGAGCTCCCACTGAATCTTAGGCCTGGTCTTAAGGCTTTGAGGCACCACATCTGCATACATCATTTCATGATCTAGGGCTTGGGTGTCAGGGTTGGACTCAGGGCTTTGACCTACCGCATCTACATGCATTTCAGGGCTTTGAGCCACCATGTCTACATGCATCATCGTATGGGTCTAAGATGCTTTGGGTTTGGGTCTAAGATGGACTCAGAACTTTGAATCATTTACATATGTTTCAGGGCTTCAACCCATTGCATCTACATACACTGTTGCACACTTTGGTCTTGAGTTGTCATGGTTGGACTCAGGGCTTTGAGTCACCATGTCTATACATTGTGGCACAATTTGGGCTTCAGGTGTTGGGGAGGACTTAAGGGGCTTTGATTCTTCATGTCTACATACATCATTACACACTTTGGGGGTTGGGTGTCAGGGCTGGACTCAGGACTTTGAGCCGCCATGTCTACATATGTCTCAGTGCTTCAAACTGCCACCTCTACATGTGTTGTTGTTCACTGGTTTGGGTCTAAGGCGGACTCAGAGCTTTGAACCACTTTGTCTACATATATCTCAGGGGGGCTTTGAGCCAACATGTCTACATGCATCATTGCACACTTTCGGGTTTGTGTCTTGGGGTCTCAGCAGGGCTTTGAGCCACCACATCTAGATATGGCACTGCACACTGGTTTGGGTTTCAGGTGGTCTCAGGGCACATTTTACTGTTTCTTCTGAGCTCACAAAAATGCACAGTTTCTACTGCAGAGGTTCCTGGGGACTTTGATTCTGTTCTTCTGGGCTTCTATTACTCCTTCTTTTTGGCTCCCCCTTCCATTGGAAACAATGGAGGATGAGGCACTTTCTTTGCAGGGCTCTAACTCAAACCCTGTAAATCCAATCCTCACCAAATATGAAAGACAGGTAGAGGCATGTCAGCTGGAGATTCCCATTGAGCTTGGTGTCTGTAGCATGCTGGGAGGCTGTTCTACTGTATCATGAACTTCATGAACTGGCTCAGTTTGTATGAAGCCTTTTTAGTCCATGATGGTCTGTGGTTTGGTTCATGGGTTTGCTTGTTTGTTTACTGGACCTTGAAGAGGGCACTCTTCAGTACAGTTCCAGTATTGGACTCCAACTTGATATCAGAGATTTGGTCATAGTTAAATGGCATGGCAAAAGGTGCACGAGGAGCTCATGTAGTTTGTGCCCTTCCTTCATGAGCACCTTCATCCTTACCTTCAGGTCCTTTTTGTCTACTTTTGGGATGATGACACACTTGGTCCTTTGTCTCCAAGCTCATAAGGATTAGAAGGAAGTCAGGCAGTTAGTTTCTGCCTCATGCTTGGAGCCGGGGGTGTATGTGTGTGGTATGTGTTACCCATTAATCCTGTTATGCCACTCGCAGGCGCAGCTGAGTAGGTAGAGTGCCCACACTGAGGTCTAGGTATTAATAAGGCTTAGATCAGTTTTATAAAGACATCTCAGTTGAATCAATTTGTTGTGTTCATCTTTATTTGGGCCAAATGGGTACCTGTGCTGGAAGAGAGAAACTGACAATAAAAAAATAAGATTCAAGCCATAGAGTTTTTCTTTCACCATTATAGTCAATGGCTCTGTTTTGCAGAACCAGCATGTGGGCAATCATTTCATGACTGAAAAAAAGAACCCTGAGATATTTCTGATACCCTCGATATGCATTTTATTGAAAACTTTCTTTTCCCATTCATAGTGTCAATAAAAAAGCACAAAAAACATCTGTTCCGATTGTACAAGGATCAGCATGCCAAAAATAGGCTATGTAGCAGCTTACCAGGGAGTAGCCAGCAGAACATTAGGAGAGAAGCCCAGGTGGGAGCAATTAGGAACAGGCTGAAGGCAGAAGGACCAGGAAATAAAAGTGAAAGTTACTAGAATTTGGGAATGGAAGATGGGGCTGGATATGACTGCAAGGTGTCAGCACCATCAGGGATAGAGCTGATGGAGGTCCAAGAGGCAAAGTGAAACAGGAATATAGCAGTGAAAGCCAATTGCCTGAGAAAGACAGCTGGAAAAGCTCAGACCTGAATGTCATTAGGGAGGGTGAAGAAAGTAACACCTCTCAGAAAGAAGCAATGGAAAAGACAGCAATCAACCTTCCTACCACAGAAAGGACTGGCCTTGAGAGAGAGGATGGCAGAGAGCCTAAAAGGACTGTGGCATTCAAAAACAAAGAGGCAACTCGGTGAGAGACTTGAGTGAACAAGCCAGCCAGCACAGGAGGCTTAATTGATCCAGGGGAGACACTTTGTGGTGGGACTAAATAAAAGTACTGACTAAAAATACAATGTGACTAAATAAAAAGAGCACCTGGATTGCAGTATTTGGGAGTTTCGGCCTTTGTGACTCTCTGAAAAAGGATGGGGTCTGTGCGAACTGTTACAAGTTCAATATGAGAAATATGGGAAACAGGACCTGTGCAAGCTCCAACCCGAGTGTGCTTCTGCTGTTGCCACCATGTCTGCAGCAGGCCCAGCAGTGGGGAGTGGCTGGCAACTGTCCCAGGAGAGTTAATCCAGTGATTAATGGACAGACAGGAAGCAGCACAGGGTAGACTGATGAGATGCTGACACAGATGGAGTTGGTTGGCAGAACAGCTGTGGGAGGAAGTGGTGATAACTACTCTGGAGATGCCCCCTTTCATATACCCAAGATGAGTGCCTCTGATGATGTGGAGACCAACTTAAAGGCTTTTGAATGTACAACTGCAGCAGCCAGGTGGCCCAAGTCTCAGTGGGCAGCCATTGTGGGACCTTTTTTTGACAAGACTGGCTCTGGCCACCTACCAAATCTTAAATGTTATGGACACGGGCAATTATAATAAAGTTTGTTATCACCCCTGGGACTTAGAGGCAGATATTCTGGGACTATAGGAGAGTCAGTGCATGAATCTGATCTCTGCTGAAGCTAAACTGGAATTCAACTGAGGATATTTCTCTCCCTGCTTCCTTTAACTTGTTACATTGCTTACCATGGAGGTAGCAAGCCAATCACAGTGAGTGTCTCAACTGTCACACACACAGACTGCTTTCCAGTCCATCCTGGGGATTCTTGAGCTAACTTGGAGAACAGGGCTGGGTGCACCCTGGAAGAGTTATCTAGCACTTTGGCAGTGGATCCTTAATTTTGACAATGGCAAGAGGAAGATGACTCCTTACAGGTAATGTGGGCTAGGGTATCCATGCAGGAAGGCCTGGTGATATCAGATCACATTGGGAAACATGTCCCAATGGGTATAGGTATGACAAGGGATAGCCTTGAGAGGGATAGCCCCTGAGATTGGGGAGGAAATCCACCAGCTGGTGGTGCCTGCCAGAGTGAGGACAGAACTCTGCAACTTGTCCATGAGGAGGCCTGAGCTGGGCATTTGGAGCCCTAGAAGACATTAGATCACATCCTTCTCCACTTCTTTTGGCCATCCCTAAGAGAGGACATGGTCAAGTTCTGTAGGATCTGTGAGATGTGCCAGAGAGCTGATCCCCAGGTACCTGCTCCCTTTTAGCCACTGCCCCTTATTGAGGAGCCTTTTGCATGCTAGGGATGGATTTTGTGAGGTCATGCCATGTACCCTTCAGGGCCATAAGTATATTTTGGGGTTGGTAGATTATGCAACTTGCTTCCCTGTAGCTGTGGCACCAGAGGTAGCATGTGTACTGGTTGCCATCTTTGCTTAGACAGGAGTACCATGTGAGATGAGGGTCCAATTTCACCTCACAAGTCTTTAAACAGCTGTGCTCACTAGTGGGTGTACAACACATTCAAATTTCTGCATATCATTCCCATACTGATGGGCTTGTAGAGTGATTTAATTGTACTGCAAAAGGGATGCTGCACCATAGAAGGTGAGACTGAGACTGGGATAGGATGCTAGACCCACTCATGTTTGCAGTTAAGGAGGTGGCATAGGAGTTGACAGGGGCAGCACCTTTCTTTCTGGTATATGGGTGGGTGCCTTGGAGACTATTGCCAAACCTGGTGGAGACCTACAGCAGGACACTCCGACAGTCCCACCAGCAGGTTGACCAATACATCCAGAACCAACAGGACATTCTAGAAAAGGTACAGATGCTGGCACAATCACATCTTGAGCAAGTGCAGGAGATGCAGAAATATGACTATGATTGTAAAGCCCAAGTCCAGCAGCTGGCTATTGGGGTCCAAGTTTTGGTGTGGGCTCATGCCATGGTCTGCACTAATGGAGACCTCTAGGTGGGAACTTTGATGTTGTGAGGAGGACAGATCAACACATGTATTAAATCAAGGTGAAAAGATTGTATAAATCATTGTAAATGGTTCCATATTAATCTGTTTAAATCTTGACAGGAGGTGTTGGCACCGTTTGCCATAGTGGAGGAGCCACCAGAGGGGCAGGAGATACTGGCATGGCAGGACAGTAGGCCCAGACTCCCAGGTATACCCAGGGAGGGGCTAATCCCATGTCATTGGTAGAAGTCAAGGCATTGGTACAATGGCATCAGAAGATTTTTTTCTCTCTTTTACCTAGGGAAACCACCCCCATTGAACACTCAGTAGACACAGAGCCCAGGAAGGTGGTACAAGAGCTCTATAGACATGGAATCCAGTAAGGCAAAAGATCCAGACCATGCTGTAATGTGGGTAATGGCGCAGTCCTGTAGTGCTGGTGCCCAAGGATGATAGGGAGCCTATGTTTATTATTTATTTGATTCGATTTTTAGCCCGCCCTTCCCGCAAAACAGGATCAGGGCGGATTACGTCATAAAAGACAATCAACAGTTAAAACTAATTAAAATATATAAAATCTAAAATTACAAGTGACAGTGGAGACTAAAATGGCAAATTCTGTGTGGCCTATTATCCAGGTCCAGCAGGTTCTACAGCACTGGGTCGGGTGCTGGTGCCCAAGGATGATGCCTCCCTATGAATCCATTTCAGTTTTAGGGGCATCAATCAGGTGTCTGTTCTAAAGACCTATCCCACTGTGAGGCCCAGTATCTCACCACTCTCAACAGGACTTATTGCACCAGGATAAAAGGAAAGCAGCGTTTGCTACTCCTTGTGGACTTTACCAGCTTGTGCAGATGCCATTTGGCCTCCATGTGGCAGTTGCTACATTCCAGTGGATGGCTGACCATCTGCTGGGTGATTTTCAACAGTTTGTGGCTGCTTATATTGACAATGTGGTGGTTTCTAGTTGTTCCTGAACGCCTACAATACCTAGAGGCAGTTTTTGTTCACAGACTGCAGTGGGCAAGAGATATGTCTCAGTGAGGCCACAACTTCAGTATCTACAGCACATAGTAGGATGTGGGGAGATATGACCTGTGTGGGCCAAGGTAGAAGCCTTGTAGATGTTGCCACAGAAATAAACAAATGAGACACATATTGAGACACAATGGCTATTGGTTTATTCCTCATTGTGCATCTATAAGGGCCCCTTTTTTCAGATCTCTTAAAGAAAGGGGTTCCAGAACCAGTACTATGGCCAGTGGAGTGTGACAACACGGTGTGCACCTTGGTGAGCATATTGTCTATACCACCTGTTCTTAAAGGACCCAGTTTTAAGCACCCCTTTTACTGGGCACAAGGATGCCTCTGGGTTGGGTCTCTTTCACTCTTGGTGCAGCAATATGGGCAGGAGGAGCAGTCAGGGATTTTTCTCAGCAGAAAGCTGTTCCTCTAGAAACATGCCTATTCAATTCTAGAGAAAGAGGCATTAGCGGTCAAATGGGCTATAACCCCCCTTTGGTGCTATGTCATCTATAACCCATTCCTTCTTGCCATAGACCAGGGGTGGCCAACGGAAGCTCTCCAGATGTTTTTTTTCCCTACAATTTCCATCAGCCCCAGCCAGCATGGCCAATGGCTGGGGCTGATGGGAGCTGTAGGCAAAAAGCATCTGGAGAGCTGCTGTTGGCCACCCCTGCCACAGACCATGCTGCTTTGCAGTGGAGGAAGGACAGAGGACAACAGAATGAGCAAGTGCAGCATTAGATGCTAACACTATAGCTGTATCAATTTATTATTTATCATAGGGCAGGCAGGCTATAGTCTAATGCAGATTTTTGTCACAGTGGCAGGCAAGTTGGGGGTGGGGGGGGGGGAGAGAGGCATGTAGCAGTTTAGCAGGGAGTAGCCAGCAGAAGATTAATACAGAAGGCCAGGTGGGAACAATTAGGAACAGGGTGGAGACAGAAGAGCCAGAAAATAAAAGGGAAATATGCCAGAATTTGGGGATGAAAAGAGGATGAGGCTGGAGTGAAAATGCAAGGACTGTGGCATTTGTAGACAGAGACAACTTGGGTGAGAGACTTGAGCAAACAAGCAAACCAAATACTTTGCACAAGAGTAGCAGCAGAGGCTTAATTCATCTAGGGCAGATACTTCGTGGTGCTAATACAGTGTGACTAAATGAAAGAGCACCTGAATTACGGTACTTGGGAGTTTTTGGCCTTTGTGACTCTCTGAAAAATGGCAGGGCCTGAGTGGGCTGTTACAGGTTATACAACCCTGGATTTAAAAAATCTGTTCTAGAAGCAGCAAGCCACATTACCTTGCTTTCTTTTAGCTTTTTGTGCAATGAAAATAAATATTTGAACAAGATAAAAGCATGCTATAAAATTTTCATATATGTGCAGTGTATTAGCCAAGATAATGTCTTTTCTTGTCCTTCGTTATGATCAAAAATTTCTTTTAAACACGAATGTGTTCTACTTCATTGTTTGACCTTATCAGAAACATATGGTATTTTGCAACTAAAGATAATTAGATTTTGTTTCTACCTTCAGTGTTTAAGTTTGCTAACAGACTTTAATATAGTTTGCAATTAGAGTAGGCACTCACTTCTATTATTATCCTTCTATCATTTAACCAGTTAATCAATTAATTAATGCCATTTCAATTCCCCTTTCTTTAGTAAAAGATTCAAGATCTCAGATTTGCTGCCACTGATACTTGAGAAAGTTTTTTTAAAAAAATATTTTTATATTTTATTGACTCTTGTACAATTGACCATTACAACATGATACTTGAAAAAGTTAATACCTTCTAACAATGGGATGTGCCATGACTTCTTTCAAATATTGTGTGAGCACATCTTTTAAAGGCTAGTTGCCCTGGCAGTGTCTTTCTCTAGAATGAAATGTTCATCTTCAGATGCTCTCTTTCTCTTACCTATGATCCACCAGGGGATAGCACACGGAACTGTAACACTAGCTTGAAACAGGCCAGTTCCCCAGTCCCACCCAGTAAAGAAATTCTAGTGCTGTAGTGAGTTGTACCAGAACCTAAGGTCAACATTTTATTGAGCTGAAATCTTATGTTGGATACCTATATCATGCTCCTGCAGGTGCTATAACACAAGATGCAGACATTATTCTGTGTGGGTGTGCCCAAATCTCAACTTTTTTCAGTGGGAGGAGGAGCTAAGCTATGTGAGCATTTGGGAAAAAAAAACACTTGTCTCTCACATTTTCAAAATAAAGTTATGTGTTATGGCCAAACATGTCAGACTATATCTCTGTAAAATCCCATCATCCTTTCCAGGGCATGTTGTAGATATCAAGCTCTGAACTAGCACTGAAACTAGGACGTTCCCCTTTGAAGTCATGAAACTATGTACTTGGCCCAATGCAGCAAGCTCAAGAGGAAAGGGAGGGGGGGATGTTAGTACAAATGGTTAAGTAGTAAACAATCCACCATTCATCCAGTAGAAGCAGAGGTAGGCAGTAACCAGCTACGGTGGCTCCAGAGGCTGAACCTTGAATGTAGGGGGAGGATGCAGGCCAGGACTTTCCTACAGAGCCCAATACAGCTGACAGGTGAATAGAATGAAGTAATAAGCAAAGAGGAAGACTTCAAGGAGACATCTGCAACAATTCATCTCCTGACTCTTCAACAAGTCCTTGAGGTCAAGTCAGGGTTGTTCTATAGCATGCATAAAGTGTGTCTATACAATCACGATATGCAATAAACAAAAATTTTTGTTTGATGTCAGAGTAGTGTTAATTAACCATGTTTTGAATTTAAATCTGAAGTAAACTTCATACGGTAAATTCCTTACATACTAGATCCCTAAATTTAAGGTGATTTATGTTGACTGTACTGCTTCCAGGTATTTCTAAGCCAGGGGTGTCAACCTAATGAGGATCTGACATAAATGAGACCTTGTCGGGCCAGGCCATGTATGTTATAAAATGTAATGCAAAGTAGCAGAGATATAAACTTTTAAAAGGATGCAGATAAACACAATTAAAGATTTTTTAAAAAACTAAAAATAAAGTATGCTTAAGAGATTGGCACCCTTGTAATATTTTGCTTATTTAACAGTCTCTTATAACTGACACCTCTTCTTCTGAATTATTGCATAAAAATCTGGAGACAGTGTCTGTGCTATAGCAATCTTGAGTATGCTGCTCAAGCGTTGTTCAGTAAGTAGCAAACCTACTTTTGATTTATTGACATTCATTATAGAAATCTCATGGTCAATGCTTTGAGCCTAAGGCCCAGAGGAAAGCATGAAATGGCTAGGCATTGCACACTTTTGTACATAAGTTGCTTCATGTGCTGGTCAATAACATGTGAAGGCACCATGACAGACTGAGGGCTATGTATTTGTGTATAAAGCTATAGTCTTCTCTTGACAAATAACTACAACTCCTATGTCAGTGGGAATATGAAGCTTGCTTCCTTAAGTGTGGTTGAATTTCAAGCCACAAGAAGTAAGCTTTCTATTTCCACTCAGTGCAAGAATACAAGTGGTCAGTATCAGCCTACTTATATTGGAAAATAAATAAATAAATAAACCGAGGTTAAAATCCTCAGTCTATGTGCTGGGTGAACTTGGTCTGGATGCACACTCTCAGTCTAATCTACCTCACTGGCTTTTTGTTATTCCTCATCTAAATAGTTCATCTAATTGATTTCCTATTGAGAAAGACTGGATCAGGAAGGCATGAATACAGAGAAAAGGAGGAGGCAAACCCAGTTGTACCCAGGAAAGCCCTGGAATAATGAGCCAAAAACTCTCTCTCTCTCTCCTTCCCCCCCTCCCCCATGTGTGTGTGCGTGTGTGTGTGTGTAGCAAAGTGAAAAGCTCATACTAAAATGAAACTGTGTTGGTCTTGAAGGTGCTTTCTTTGTATTTCTCCTGTGAGTTGCTCACAGGCCTGATAGGAGCCCTCTGGGGGCCTGATCAGGCCCACAGACCACATGTTTGACACCCCTGTTCTAAACACATATATTCAGGGGTGTAATTCTAGCAGGAGTTCCTTTGCATATTAGGCCACATGCCCCTGATGTAGCCAATCCTCCAAGAGCTTACAAAAAAAGAGCCTTGTAACCTTTTGGAGGACTGGCTACATCAGGGGTGTATGGCCTAAGATGCAAAGGAGCTCCTGGTGGATTTACACCCCTGCATATATTCAGTGATAAAGCAAACATGGATAATCTGCAGAAGGTGATATTTTGTAGTCTTTAGCCATATAATAAAACTAGCATGACATTACCCCCAAATACATTTTTAAAAGCTATGGATGTGGGAGCATGACATCAACAACACTGAGTTTGGTGCCTAGCTGGAAACTATATATTATTGCTTCCTCAAGAAGTTATACCGAGAATATGGTAGTTTTTTCAAGTGATGTGGTTTCTAATTATTTTTCCCTTTAGACATTAACATATTGATGCTTTAGATAATTTTTAACCATATATTATCCTACTGTTGTTCAAGATCTTACAGAACCTCCTGAAGGCTGAAGATATATATAACTCAAATCTCCTGCATCAGGCAATTTTCATGTACATTCTCCCTAATTCTTTCATTAATCCTTTATTTGAAGAACTGACAGTAGGGGAGGGGTGTATGATGGACCAGAAAATTCTCCCGAATATCCATCTAGATTTCCAGGCCTGCTATGGAATCATGATTCTATGTTTCAGAGGTCATGATTTTCTAGTAAATTTCAGTTACATAAAAAAGTATATAATTCAAAAAGACTTTTTGAATTCAAAAAAGACTTCCATATTACATCCTTTATATTTTGAAAAGGACAGAACAATATGATGGTATTTTATTATTTTGAATCCATATGATGTTTTTGTCATCACAAATGTGAATTACAATCTCCTCACTTTCAGCATCATCTCCAAATTATTTTTCTTTAGCCTTTCTATGTTTTACCCTATGGACAGGCAGTTAAGTGGGAGAAAACATCACTGAAGAGAGAATCTGGTAAGAATACCTCTTCTCCCTTGTGCACCAGGGTTATTTCCAACCCAATTTTTGTTTATAATCCTGTGCCATTATAACCACATATATGTTATTCTGTATTTAAGTATGGATTAATATATCTGAAATATTCTGAACATTAAAATCATATAGATTATTAACACAGCATTGTGTGCATTTTTCTTCCTTCCTTTGAGGCCCTAAGTTCTACAAGTTGTTTTTTGGCCTCTTTAAAAAACCCCAATTTCTTATGAACCACCTATTAATTTTGAAATTAAATTGTTCACTGCCCGTTCATTCTGTACGGTTTAGACACCTGGGATGAGTCCAGCTAGTACTTTATTCAATGTTTAGCATCATGCTGTTTTAATGATTACATATTTAATCATACCATGGCTCTCATCTTACAATATACCAAATAAGATTATTATAATTGCCATTTACAGAATTAAAATTTACTTCAACATCATGTCTCATTCCCAGTTATTTTTACAGCTCTATTTTAATGAGACTAGGAATGCTGGTTTCCTTAAGGAACATTTAAAATATCACTAGAATTGCCAATGAATTTCCCTCAAAATGAGATTTTGGTGTGAATGTGGAGGATCCTGATTAGACAACACAGCTGATGAATGCTGAGGAAAGCAGAAAACATTTTAATCATTTTGGTAGAGAGGGACACATACCCATGATTTTGATACTGCTTGAAACAAGGTTAAACAAAACTGCCACTCTCCTACAAATTATTATATACAATTTATAAAGCTTGAATCTAGTCACATCTCTGTAAGGAAAAGCCCCCTACTTTTCATACACATGGACATCGTGATCACCAGTATGGTTGCCAGGGTGCCTGGGGTTTTGACTCGCACACATCTGCTCTAAGAAGTGGACTTTGCCCACGGTTTCTAAGGCTTATGTGGATACTATAAGGCTCAGCTTTTCAGCAGCATTCTACATCTCTGGATGGGTGTTAGCCAGAACTACAGACAAGCTTCCAGCTGTTCCTTGTGTGCCCAATCTTGGCCGCTGCAGTGGAAGAAGCCATGCCACCATGAACTGTACAGGCAAACAGTTTCCAGCCTGTTTCCATGAACCAAAGGCTAACACCACCAGAATCCATCTTGTTTTCCTGACTCCAGTTCATCCCAACAGAAGGCTCATGTACGCACCTTTGGCCTACAAGCAACCTACCCACCCCAGAGTGGTTAATAGTCCAACTGCCACTTTCTTTGTCTAACGAAACCCAGGACAAAGACTGGTGCCAGGAAGAAGACTAAAGAAGAGGAAGACCATCTTCAGCCAAGAGCCAAGTTCCTTTGTACATGTACATTCCTTTGTACATGCTACCTAGGCAATAATTTGATTCTCTATTGTCACCCTTTTAGATAAGTCCATTTAATCTTAAGTATTCCCCACCCAGTAATCACTTCTATTCTTCTTCCCAACTGTCACTTTGGAGCGTCCCCCAGGTCCGTTTCAACCTGAAAGTTTACTCAGGTACTCCTGGACCAGGCAAGTCCATTGGTCAAGAGCAGGCACCCAATTAGGTGCCACCAATGAACTTTCTATTGGCTACTGCTGTAGTCCAGCCCTTATGGTCACTGCAGAGCCTCCCCTTTTCTGAGGTCATGTACCAGCTGACCACCTGTCATCCACCCCTGTACCTCCCATCCCCTAAGGGCTCAAGAGAGTCTTTATAACCTGTGTGTGTGTGTGGAAAGGGAAAGGTCCCCTGTGCAAGCACCAGTTGTTTCCGACTCTGGGGTAATGTTGCTTTCACAACGTTTTCATGGCAGACTTTTTATGGGGTGGTTTGCCATTGCCTTCCCCAGTCTTTTACACTCTCCCCCCAGCAAGCTGGGTACTCATTTTACTGACCTCGGAAGGATGAAAGGCTGAGTCAACCTTGGGCCGGCTACCTGAATCCAGCTTCTGCCGGAATTGAACTCAGGTCGTGAGCAGAGTTCAGACCCACAGTACTGCTGCTTTACCACTCTGCACCCTCCATGTTCCAAAAAGATTGGACCAGGGGGTCCAATTCTATGAGCCCCCAAAGAAAGTGCCCCTATCCTCCATGATTTCCAAATGGAGGGAAGGGATTTAAAAGGTGTGCAGTCCCTTTAAATGTGATTGCCAGAACTTCCTCTGGAGTTCAATCATGCTTGTCACAACCTTGCTCCTAGCTCCACCCCCAAGGTCCCCAGATATTTCTTGAGTCGGACCTGGCAACCCTATTGGAACCTCTTAAATGTAATTCAAAACATCTTGTACTCCACTGTCATAACAAGGTGTCCTCTTTCCTTCTTCCTCCCAGCCGCTATGGCCACCTCAGCCACCTTTGATTCCTCTCCTCCTCCCCAACTCCTGTTGCTACTTCCATCACTGTATTGTCCCACCTCTCTTCGCCAAACCATCTCTATCTTCTCTCATTAACTTGCTAGGCAATCCTCAGAATGGTGGCTGAGATCTCCCCTTTTTGTATATAGTATGGCAAAAAAAAAATTTCCTCACTTTGAGGCAATGTTCAGATTCTATATAAAAATATCACAAGTGATGAAGTTATAAAACATTTGCCCATCCATAATCTCTGAGATATATTGAAATTCAGATTTCTGAGCACTACTTCATTAGGAGAACTTAAGGAAAGTCTCTTTCCTGTATTGTCTCCCATGAGTGAATTATCTCTCCCAGCTCTGCTTTTCTACTGATTTCAATCTGCTCTACTACTGAAAGTTGCTACTTTCTTAGGTTTATTGTTACGGTGATAATCCGTTTGTGTGTTTTTCTGTGACTTTTCAGTTTTTGTGTGGTTTGCGTTTGTTAGTTTTCTTTTTATGTCTTTATTTTTCACGTCTGCACTCCTTTATTTAGTTTTCACTTTGTTGTTGTTGTTCAGTCGCACAGTCGTGTCCGACTCTTTGCGACCCCATGGACAAAGTCACCCAGGCCCTCCTGTCTTCCACCATCCTCCAAAGTTTGCTCAAATTCATATTTGTTACATCAGTAACGTTGTCCAGCCATCTCATCTTTTGCCGTCCCCTTCTTGTTTTACCTTCTGTCTTTCCCAGCATCAGGATTTTCTCCAGTGAGTGCTCCCTTCTCATTTGGTGGCCAAAGTATTTGAGCTTCAGCTTCAGCATCTGACCTTCCAGGGAACAGTCTGGGTTGATTTCCCTTAGAACTGACTGATTTGATCTTCTTGCAGTCCAAGGGACTCTTAAGATTCTTCTCCAGCACCACATCTCAAAAGCATCTATTCTTCTGCGCTCAGCCTTCCTTATGGTCCAGCTCTCACAGCTATACATTACTACTGGGAATACAACCGCTTTGACTATACAGACTTTTGTTGGCAGGGTGATGTCTCTACTTTTTATTATACTGCCCAGGTTCGCCATAGCTGTCCTCCCAAGGAGCAAACGTCTTTTAATTTCATCTGCAGTGATCTTGGATCCCAGAAATGTGAAGTCTGTCACTACTTTCATGTCTTTCCCTTCTATTTGCCAAGGTATGATGGGGCTGGATGCCATGATCTTAGCTTTTTTGATGTTGAGTTTCAGGCCTACTATTGTGCTTTCCTCTTTCACCCTCAACAAGAGGTTCTTTAAGTCCTCCTCACTTTCTGCCATTAGAGTGGTGTCATCTGCATATCTGAGGTTGTTGATGTTTTTCCCGACAATCTTAATTCTGGCTTGTGCTTCATCCATGCCAGCATTTCGCATGATGTACTCTGCATATAAATTAAATAAGCAGGGTGACAATATACATCCTTGTCGAACTCCTTTTCCTATTCTTAACCAATCAGTTGTTTCATATCCCATTCTGACAGTTGCTTCTTTACCCTTATGCAAGTTTCTCAGGAGACATGTGAGGTGGTCTGGTACTCCTATCTCTTTAAGGACTTGCCACAGTTTGTTGTGATCCACACAATCAAAGGCTTTAGCGTAGTAAATGAAACAGAAATAAACGTTTTTCTGATACTCCCATGCAGGGGTCGTTTTGTCGAAAAATAGGTGGTGGAGCTCATCCAGGGATTGTTATGCAGCTGCACCTACTATTCAATGGACAAGGAGATGGAACTCTCAGAAGGAGGAGGAGGAACTCTCAGAAAGGTACAGGAGCTGTGCTCCTGTGAGTTCCCACTGAATCTGAGGCCTGCTCCCATGCTTTCTCCATAATCCATAGAATGTTGGCAATTTGATCTCTAGTTCCTCTACCTCTCCAAAACCCAGCTTGAACTTCTGGTAGTTCCCAGTCTACATGCTGCTGAAGCTTAGCTTGTAGGATCTTTATCATGAACTTGCTGGCATGTGAAATGAGTGCAATGGTGCGATAGTTTGAACATTCTTTGACATTACCCTTCTTTGGGATTGGAATATAAATTGATCTTTTCCAATCCTGTGGCCATTGTTGCATTTCCAAATTTGTTGACATAATGTGTGCATCACTTTAACAGCATCATCTTTTAGGACTTTGAATAGCTCAACTGGGATACCGTCATCTTCACATGCTTTGTTGTTAATAATGTTTTCTAAGGCCCATTTGACTTCACACTCCAGGATGTCTGTCTCCAGGTCAGCGATTTCACTGTCATGGTTGTCCAATTCTTGTATAATTCTGCTGTGTATTCTGGCCACCTCTTCTTGATCTCGTCTGCTTTTGTTATGTTCCTACCATTTTTGTCCTTTATCATGGCCATCTTTGCACGAAATGTTCCCTTGATTTCTCCTATTTTCTTGAAGAGATCTCTTGTCCTTCCCATTCTATTATTTTCCTCTATTGCTTTGCATTGTTCCTTCAGGAAGGCCTCCTTATTTCTCCTTGCTGTTCTCCAGAAATCTGCATTCAGTTGGGTGAATTTTTCCTTTTCGCCTTTGCCTTTTGCTTTCCTTCTTTCCTCAGATATTTGTAAAGCCTCATCAGATAGCCACTTTGCTTTCTTGCATTTCTTTTTCTTTGGGATGGTACTGATTGCTGTCACGAACCTCCATCCATAGTTCTTCAGGCATTCTGTCTATCAACTCTAGTTCCTTAAACCTATTCGTCACCTCCACTGTATATTCATAAAGGATGTGATCAAGGTCAAACCTGAATGGCTTCCCCAGTTTTCTTCAGTTTAAGCCTGAATTTTGCAATGAGTAGCTCATGATCTGAGCTGCAGTCAGCTCCAGGTTTTGTTTTTGCTGACTGTAAGGAGCTTCTCCATCTTTGATTGCAGAGTATATAATCAATCTGATTTCTGTGTTGCCCATCAGGTAAGGTCCATGTGTAGAGTCGCTTTTTAGGTTGTTGTAAGAAGGTGTTTGCTATGACCAGCTTGTTCTCTTGACAGAACTCTATTAGCCTTTGCCAGACTTGGTTTTGTTCTCGAAGGCCAAACTTGTCAGTTGTTCCGGTTACCTTTTGACTTCCTACTTTGGCATTCCAGTCCCCTATGATGAAGAGGGCATCTTTTTTTTGGTGTTAATTCTAGAAGGTGTTGTAGATCTTCATAGAACTGGTCCACATCAGCCTCTTCTGATCAGTGGTTGGGACATAGACTTGGATTACTGTGATATTGAATGGTTTGCCTTGGATACGGACCGAGAACATTCTGTCATTTTTGAGATTGTATCCCTTTATTGCCTTCCTCACTCTCTTGTTAACTATAAAGGCCACGCCATTTCTTCTACGGGACTCTTACCCACAATAATAGATGTAGTGATCCTCTGAGTTAAATTCACCCATTCCTGTCCATTTTAGTTCGCTGATTCCCAAGATGCCGATGTTCAGTCTTGCTATCTCTTGTTTGACTACATCCAGCTTACCTTGATTCATAGGTCTTACATTCCATGTTCCAATGCAGTATTGTTCTTTGCAGCATCGGACTATTCTTTTACAATCAGACACATCCACAGCTGAGTGTCTTTTCGACTTTGGTCCAGCCACTTCACTCTTTCTGTGGTTATTTGGACTTGCCCTGCACTCTTCCTCAGTAGCATATTGGGCACCTTCTGACCTGAGGGGCTCATCTTCCAACGCCCTATCTTTTAGCCTTTTGTTACCGTCCTTGGGGTTTTCTTGACAAGGATCCTGGAGTGGTTTCCCATTTCCTTCTCCAGTGGATCAAATGTCTGGGTTCTCAGCTGTGGCCTGTCCATCTTGGGTGACCCTGCATGGCACAGCCTACAGCCTCACTGAACCACACAAGCCCTCTCACCACGTCAAGGCAGCAATCTATGAGAGAATTTCACTTACATACTCAATTACAGCACCATCCTAAGCAGTTATACCATCCTAAGTCTATTGAAGTCAGTGGCATCACACTGCTAATTGTTTCTAGTACACTTACGTATGCTTTCAGCTAAAGTGCAGGATAAGTAAGATTGAAATAAAACTAGATTAATGATATCAAGATTTTGATCATGCAGTGACTTTTGGATCTATTTGGCTGATGGTTGGGACAGCAATGCAACCCTATATCTCAGAGATTTTGTACTTTGAGTTTCCAAATCTGTGTCTTGTGTCCTCAGTAAGCAAAAAGGGGCTTTCTTTAAGTCTTGAAAAAGGTCACTGTGGTGTTCAATAAGCTGTCTTCCAATGAGAAGCTGTGACACAAAATCTAACTTTTCTTTATCCTGGAAAAAAGTAATGATTCCATTAACATGTGCACTTTAGAGAAAACACATACTTAAATCCTACCTGCAGTTTAAGACAGCAAGCCTGGATTTAAAGTGTGAACTCTTGTTTGTCAGGGGAAATATTCTGACACTCCAAATCCACTGTTTGCAGCTGGCCTGGAACACCTCAATTGGATTAGTTTGAAAATAAATACAGAAGTTGTAATCATTTTTTCAATGGTGAAATTAATGCTTCATAATATAGTTTGAAAGGTTCTAGTATGTGAATAAAGAGTTTGCTAAAAATCTAACATAGCAAGGCTAAGAGTTCAAACATAAGGCAAGAATTCTAGCATAGTACTGATAAAATTAAATGACCTGGAACTGGCCATGTACTTTTGTGAATCTTGATGGAATTGCACTGTTAGGATACTGTTGCAGAACAGTTTAGGGGCTGTGCAGGTTTGCCACAAATGGGATCTCTAGGGTTGCCAGACTGAGCCTGGCAAGCACTGTGAAGGTTTTGAGGAATGTGTGTGACATCAGAAGTGACAGAGTAACTCTAGAAATGACAATGAATAACTCAGAATGATGAGTGCTCAGAAGTGACAATGAGTAATTCCAGAAATCTCTGGAAATTATATGGTAATACCACAGAGTTTCCTGTAATTCCTAGAGCTAGCCATTGTCACCTATGGGCTGCATCTAGAAGTGACATACCAATGCATAGTCTAGGAGCAGTGGTTTTTTTTTTTTTTTCTTTTCCTCCCACCACCACTAAAAGCACCATGGCAGGAAGCCTGGCAGTTCCACAATGTTCCCTCCAGCAATGCTTCCCTTCCCCACACCCTCCTTTCCCCCTGCTCCCTTTAGACCTAGAGTAGGCCTTAACTGACTGCCACTAACCTAGTTCTAGGACTTTACTAAAAAGAAACCAGGGCAAACTGGTTATCTCTAGGTAACTCCCTTTTTATGTCAAGGCTTGTCGGTGGTGTATGGCCAAAACTGAGGCATGCAGAATCCAGACAGATTGAACAAAAAACAGCTCCTTAAACAAACAGTAAAACAAGTAAGTAAATAGGAGCGGGGGAGGGAAGTGGCAGAATCAATACAAAGACATTGCAACTACACAGTGCAAAACTCACAAAGAAAGATGCCAGACAGAAAACAACACAGCTCCCTGATAAAATTGTCTTATTTTGTTCCTACATTGTTCAACATCTGATCCTAGTAGGCCAGGATCAGTCCAGTGCTACTACGTTTCAGGGAGTGCAACCCTTCCATCTCTGCTCAGGGCCTTATATGTCCTCTGTTAGAGCAACTGGTACCCGTTTTCCCTCCATTTCCTCTCAATCCAACCTTGAAGCTTGGAAGGTGACTAAGAAATGTAGACAGATTGGAAAAAAATTGCACTCCAGCCTTTGAACTCAGGTCTTTGTGGAAGAGGAACTTCCCTGAGGCCTACTGGCTGCTCATTCTTTAACCTTAGGCCTAGAATCATTAAAGGTACATTTGTATCATTTATGATACAATAGAAGTAGTTAATATTGGTTTTAAGAAGTGATATTATGGGATCTGACCAAATATCAGAAATAGCTGGGAAGAATACATTAGAGCATTGTTGTGAGAATCTGGGTATTAAAGAAATACATAATATTTGTATATATAAGCAGGAAAATAATGAGAGCTTCCTGATCTAGGATGATTGCTGCTGGACCTGCCCAAATGAGTCCTCCCATAAAGACCAAACTTTTGGGATTACTTGATATAGTTAGCAGAGTGCTTAAATAAACCCAGGGCTTTTTTTGAGCAGGAACACACAGGAACGCAGTTCCAGCTGGCTTGGTGCCAGTAGGTGTGCCCTAATATGCAAATGAGGGCCTGCTGAGCTTTTTCTACAAAAGCCCTATGTGAAACAATGGTGCTGTCAGGGGGTGTGGCCTAATATGCAAATAAGTTCCTGCTGGGCTTTTTCTACAAAGAAAGTCCTGAATAAAGCTACAAACACAGAAGCGTCACTTAACCAGGTTACTCAGCTTACAGAGCAACACAGAGCCATGTTGCAAGTTTTAAAAGAGAAAATATTCCTATCTTTATTAGAGAAGTACACTTTGGATCAGCAAGAGTAGAGACAGGAGGAATTACTAACTTACTAGTTAAGGATGGCAGCAGATGGCAAGAGGGCTATCTGCCTCATGGTGCCAAGAGAAGATAGCATGTTGTCTCTCCTGGTATGTGCAGGGAGAAGGGCTTAAGCATTGTGGGAGAGACAGTGGAAGGAAGTTCCCTGAGAAAACAATCTATACTTCAAAGGCACGGCCAGCACCAGGCTTTTTGGCACCCTAAGTGAGGCCCCCACCCACCCCACTGGCCTCCCTCTCTGCTGACAGCCCCCAACCTCGACTTTTTGCCTCACCATCCCACCCACCTGCACCCTTCCCCCCCACACACCATAGGTTACATTCACATGAAAACACACTCCTTGGGTGAAGATTACACACCCTCCCTGTCTCTCGGTTGCCTTCTTAGTAAATACCATGAGTATATCACAGCATGAGAAGTTTCTTCCTTTCATGTTCTCTGTCTCTGGAAAGAGTATCCATCTGCTCTGTGGCACCAAAAGCCCAAACAAACTCAGCCGCTGACTGGGAACCTGTTGGGTGGGCAGTCTGGTATATCAACAGCCTCGTCTTCTGGGAAGATTTGACAAAATGCCTGTGTTGGGGCAATTAAAGCTGCTAATCACACATGCAGCCACCTGCAAGCCCAAGGCAGAGAGCACAGGATGATTTGGGAGCTCCTAGGCTACCTGGCAGTATACACTTCCCCATATTCTGTCTGACAGATGAGCTCCCTCAAAAAGGGTGAACTGATCATCCAAGGCAGACGTGCCCCTTTGACAGAGATATTTTCAGTGAAGGGTGGCTTAAAGATTTTTATTTAAGAAGGGGGAGAGAAAAAATCCTAGCCCTCCTTTGCCTCTTGGGAAGCTTTCAGGTTGCAGCCCTGCCTTCCAAGCATTCTTTAAACTCCAACTGTGGGAGGGACTCCAAAGCTGAAAGACGGACTGATGGCTATCAAGTGAATGAATTACAGTAAACATGGCGCGGGGGTGTCAGGAAGGGAAAAGAGGGAGAAAAAGGCGTGGCTTCCATTAGCAGGGAATAGTCAGATTGGAGACCTCATTACTGCAAAGATTAACCTACGAAGTCCCAGCTGGAGGCAGGTGCTGGTTTTGGAGGGAGGGAAACATGCACATGTTGTGAGAGGTGTGTTTGTGCATGCATGTCTGCATGGGCTGTTTCTCAAGATTTTCCAGGGACCTGCCTATCTGCAGTGAGCCCACGGGTGGGGGAGAGGTATGTTCCCTGCTCTTTGTGCCTGGAAAGCACCTTGGCACACTGGCTGGGCACTGCTGTGTGGCCAAGTAAGCAGTGCCAGGGGTCACCCGGATGCCTTCCTCAACAGCATGTCACTCCTCCTCCGGCACTTCTGCCACCGTTGCTGTCTCCTCCTCCTAGTGAGGCTACCTGCACATACTGTGGCTGTGCACCCCCTTGGGAGGCCATCTGACCAGGGAGCTTCCAACACCTCTTGCAGCTCTTGCCCAGCACCATCCAACAAGCACCCTGGCGGCCATGCTCCTGCCAGGGGCTTCTGAATCTGGCAGCTCCCCCCGGGTGAGCGCTTCACTCCAGAAAAGGCCAGCTGGATGGCTTGGGCTCATCATGTTGTGAGTCATGTGGAGGGAGCCCAATTTGGCTTCCCACCAAGATCCACTGCCTTAGGCACACTGGCCCTGTTCAAAAGATAGTGGCAGAAGAGTAAATACAGGAAGGAGAGGGTCAGTGTAATTATCTAGCCATCTACTCTGTTGCCACAACATCTGGAGGCTGATACAGGGGACAGTGCCTTCATTCCAACACAAACTACCCTGGAAACATCCTTTACCCCTGCTTTTTACTGATAAAAAACAAGTCTTAAAGCCTGGTTGTACTGTTGTGGTTGCTTAGGAATGGCCAGTTAGAGCATGTTTCTTAAAGCTACAGGTGCTCCTTATATCACCGGGGTGGGGGGAAACCCCCAGAGTAGAGGGGGGGGGTGTTTGTTTTTTAGATTTCAAATTTTTCTACAAACCTGCAGAATTATAGAAAAGTATTTCTTGTCTATTCATGGTTCCAATTATGTATCCACAGATTGGGTCATTCTGAAAATTAGATATACTGATTATTAAAGCATTTTAAGTAATATGCAGTATAAAATGACCTCTATCAAGGTCAATTGCTTTCCAAAGGAAACAGACTATGTAATTAAACCAATAGAATAAAAGGGTTAATCAAGTTATTTGGTGTGAGTTCTGCTTCATTTAATACAAGCCTTGTAGTAATATTCATCAGCTTTTGCTGATGCAGAACAACATTTTCTAGTAGATTAATGGAATGATCAAGACAGAGAATAGTACGCTGCTGCTAAGCATAACACAACATTACAGTGAAAAACTATAGAAAAAGGTACAGAAATAACATCAAAAACATTTACCAAGACATACATGCCACAGATTAAATTTTATGCTGATTTTATATAATTTGTAAGCAAAAGTGATAAGTACAGTGGGTGTTATAATTTGGGGTGAATGAAGACACCAAGAGATCATAGGCTATGAAAGGGATCATTTCTCAACACCGACTTTCTTTATATGACAACCCAAGGGATCACTTCCAACAATAGTTCATTTGCAGCTAGAATGATGTTTTATTTAAAATATAAAGATTTCAGAACCCAATCCAGGGTTGCTTATGTGCCTTTGAGTGAATAGTTTATCCTTAAGAGAACAGATAGGGTTGCCAGGTCCGACTCATGAAATATCAGGATAATTTAGGGGTGGAGCCAGGAGACTTTGGAGGTGGAGCCAGGACCAAAGCTGTGACAAGCATGATTGACCTCCAAAGGAAGTTCTGGCCATCACATTTAAAGGAACCGCTTTCATTTCAAACATCTTCTCTCAATTGGAAATACTGGGGGGGTGGGGGGTGAGGGCACCTTCTTCTGGGGATCATAGAATTGGACCCTCTGATCCAATCTTCTTGAACCTTGGGGAGGGTTTTGAGAAGAGGTACTAGATGCTATGCAGATAATTTGGTGCCTCTACCTCAAAAACAGCCCCAGTGCCCCAGATACCCACTGATCAATTCTCCATTGGCCATGGATGGCCAAACTTGCTTAACGTAAGAGCCATATAAAATAAACATCAGATGTCTGAGAGCGGAAGGAAGGAAGATGGGAGAAAAAGCAACTTTAACTTTAAATGCATTCTCCATGTAGCCAGCTGGCTTGGCTTGGATAAGTGATTTAAAGAGAGAAATGCCTTCTCCAAGCCAGCTGAGGAGGTGATGGGGGTTTTGAGAGCCACACAATATGTGTGAAAGAGCCACATGTGGTTCCTAAGTCACAGTTTGGCCACCCCTGCCATAGGGTATAAAGAGTGCTCAGTGGACCCTGAAGCAGGAGGAGGGCCTCCAAACCAGGCAGTCCCCTGCCCCCAACTGGGTATTGGCAACCTTAACAGACAATAGGAATTATAGTTCAGTAATCTTTGTTCTCAGATTGAGGATGCATTTCTTACACCAACCAGGGCCTGCAATGTGAAATGCACTCGGTCTTTCTCTTTTTAAAAGTCTCTCTCTCTCTCTGTCATGCCACTGTGCCCTCTGTCAGTACAACAGTGCTATGAGGATTATTGCAATATGCTCTTTATGGGGATGCCCTTAAAAACAGCTCAGAAGCTCAGCTGAACATCTCTTGTTGAAAGTTGACAGGTGTGATAATATTCAGGCTGTTCTACACCAATCACATTGGACACCTATTTGCATTCAGGTTCAGTTCAAGGTTCTGGTTTCCCAGTCTTGGCGAGAAGGCAAGCCCTCCCATCTGCAGTTTTAGAAGGGAGATTTTAAAAAATTCCCATGAAGGAGAGAATATGTCCATGTGGCATTGATGGGGTAGAATCTGTAAAGAATGTACTGTTTTGTTGTCGTTTCTATCAGGAAGTTTAGTCTAATGTAATTTTCCCTCTGTTTAATAATTACCTAGGTTGTTCTGATGTCGATATTTTAAGGAAGCTTTTGATGGGTGTAAACCCACAGGTCACTATTAGTTGTGCTAAATTTTTCTCAGCAGCCTGTAGAATTTGGCGTGAAATTTTATGCATAGATTCTAAATTTTAGAGATACTTAAGATCTTAAGTTCTTACTTATGGATTTTAAATGTTAAATCTTAGAGATATTTCTGTTATTTTTAGACCAATTCTATTCTTAAATGTTTTATTGAATAGTTCTTGCTTTTGACTTGTACTGGTTGTTGGCCAAATAAATTGATTGACTGATTGATTGAAGGTTCCGGTTTTAGTTTTTAAAGCATAGTATCAGACCCACATACCTGGAACACTGTATGTATCTGCGTGACCCCATGGACCAACTGAGATCAGAACAGCAGACCTGCTTTCTGTGAAGTCACTGTGCCAAGCAAGCTATTTAATAGAAAGGCTCCAAAATGATAGAAAAGAGAAAAGAAGAATTCCCCTTGCCATTTTTGAAAGGTCTATTGAGAGATTATATTTGTTTGCATTGATTTCCTGTTCCTGATCCGGTACCAAAATTAGAATGCCTATATGCCCCAAGGCACCCTGGGCAAAACAAACAAAATCTATAGTCTCACTAGTACTTAAGCCCAGAGTTATCATTTTATAACATGTGCTTGTCTAATTCTAAGGACATGGAATGTAATCTTTGCCATGGCCAGAATTACACTTCTATCATTGCCATCCAAAATATATGGCAGATGGAAATCATGCAAGCAGCAGGGAAACCGGCTCAATAAAGGCAATATGAAATTGGCTCTTTCAGAAGGGCAGAAATGGCAACTAAATAGAAAATGAGCTAAAGTTTCAGTTACTACTCTGAAACCAGGGCAGAGTCTCTGGGGACAGTTAACACCCTTGCAGTGGCTCGGCAATTCTGTGAGTGGTAAAGGATTTGTTCTAGCCAGAAAGAATAGTTGATGAAAAAGTAGAACCATTAAAAAGGTAAAATAAGATGGTAAAATAAGATGGCTGAAAGGCCCCCAAAAGAGAGGAACAACATTTCTTGGCATCTAGATTAATAACCTCCTGATCTAATCTCCTCAGCAAATCAAGAGACTTCTTTCTAATTTCTGATACATCCATGGGTGACAGACATTGATTAAACCCTAGACTGAGCAGTTTGTCTTCTATTAACTTATCCCAAGATGATTTATGGGAATCAAACTGGGTCCATTTTAAAAATTCAGGTAAAGACTCAGGTTGTACCAGGAATAGTTTAAATTTTATTGCAGTTGCACAGATCATAAGAGAAATCTACAGCCTGTTTCCAATTATAAATTGGAATTTGAAATGCATTTGGGGGCATGCATAAGAGTGTGCAGAAAAGAAGCTTGCATGCTCTCCAACCTACTTAAGGCTGCAGAGATCCAAATAGACACTCCATATATTTACATGGCAAACCTCCACTGCCATTGGATCTGATTGACCCCTATACTGAAAAAAAGAATCTCAGAACTGCCAATAAATGAGCTTCTGTTCCTTCCAAGACATAGCTAAGACGGAAGCTGTATGGTAGAACCCGTGGTAACAATATGAGTCCACTTGGTCTATAAAATGTCCATTGCTTATTCAAGACTGACTGATATTTATAGGAGTTCTCACTTTCTGATAGCTCAAGATCTTTGATTTACTGTGGTTAATAACTAGTTGATTGCCCTGACAATATTTTGCCATAGTGTGAAGTAAATGTTTCAATCCTACTTTATACAGGATAGTAACACAGTGACTGGCAAGTGATGAGAGTGCACTTAAAGAGGATGGGAGTTATTATGTTGTAGCTTAAGAGGCAGGTTGTGTAGATATAAATTTAAAAGATCAGGGGCCAAAATACAGCCCTTTCAGATGCCCTTTGTTACTGCGATTGGGTTGGAGTAGTTTCTATTAGCAGGATATCTAACCTTAACAAACAATGTAGAGTACAGTGATTCAGTCAGAAATAATAGTTGGTGGCATGTGCAGCTGTTCCAATTTGTTCCAAAGATTTGGATGAGAAACTGAGTTAAATGTGGCACACAGATCAATAAAAGCTGTATATAGCTTCCTTCTATGGGAGATGTATTTATCTGCCAAGAAAAAAAGGGTATAGACATAATGAAATGCAGAGGAACCATCCTGGAAACCAATTTGTTCTGGTCATTATTTTAAAGCTTCCCTCAATCCTGTGAAGTCAGCTTGGTTGGTAAGAATTTTGCATTATGAAAGGAAGAAGTCCTTTGGATTAATATGTATCTTAAGCCAATGGGAAACAGATGCCAAAAGAATCCTTGCCTGAGTCCTCATTTGACCTATTTCTCAAAGGAGAAGAAAGTTAGGAACAGCTGAAGTGACCCGTAAAATGGCACAAAAGATTTTGGATTCTATATTTTCAATTAAATTCAAGCTTGTGGCCGAAATACCAGTGAGAGTGCTATACAGAAATTGGACTATTACTTTAGACTGAAAAAGCTTCAATACAACAGGTACATAAAGTCCCCTCTCCCTTAGAATAAAAAATTTTAATATCAAAAACATAGTTCTCTTGGCACACTCTGCTTTCAGCTTACAATGCAGCAGTAGATCTGGTCTCCTGGAATACTACCCCAAGGTAAATTAATTTATCAACCTGCTTAATTTTATTTCCCTTCATTGACCATATTCTTTTTGGGGGTCACCTAAAAACTACCATAACTTTGGTCTTATCATAATTGATGGTAAGATGTTCTTTATCATAATATGTGGCAAAGCTGAAAAGTGCCCTACAGAATCCCAGAGGTGTCCTTAATAAAAGAAGTGCATCATCTGCATATAGTAAAATTGATACGTTACATGAGCCAAGTTTTGGAGGATGTGAATCAGAATTAGGTCATATGCTTAATCACATCACTCAAATAAAATAGGGGCTAGGAGGTAACCCCGTCTTGCTCCCTTGAAAGTTTTAATAGGCTTTGTAAGAAGTCCCAATGGATTATATCTCACCCTTAGGATGGAATCCTTGTGCAGAGCACAAATAAGGCAGAGTAGCCTTTTATCTATATTAGTACTCCCTAGTTTTTCCCATAATCTTTGTCTTGATATAGAGTCAAAAGCTGCTTTAAATCTATAAAGGCAGCATACAAAAAGATAGGGCTCTGGCAAAGTATTTTTCCATTAGATGTCAAAAAATCAAACAATACTCTATAGCTGACCTTTCTGTACTAATGACATCTTGTTCTTTTGGTATAATCTCTCCTTGCATCAGCCATATTTCCCACTTATCTAATAAATGCCTTGAATATAATTTGCTGATTATATTTAGAAGACTAATGGGTTTATAATTAGCAGGGTCACTACACTAATTCTTTCAAAATTAAGACTAACCCGTGGTTTGACAAAAAGTGTCATAGACTGAAATGTCAACTATGTGAGGTATATCATGCATATTATAATAGCTCAGAAGTTAATATTACCCTAAACTACTTCAAACTGAAAGAAACAACTTAAAGACACAGTAGCTTATAAAAAAAAGTCGATTATGTATTAAGAATTGGAACTTACTCATCAATGCTTCTATTGCCAAAAATAGTAAACTTTTATGGACAGTAGTTATTGGCACATTTGAGTCCATCATTCCTATAGTCATTCCATTTTGATTGAGATTTGGACAGATCATTTCCAAAAGTTTTCTTTTGATCCCTTGGTTATCATAACTGATCAGCAGGAGTCAATTCCCCCTGATTTACCTGAATAAACCCCTGTTAGTCCTAATGGAATTAGTTGTCTAATCAACCAGCTAAAGGCCAGGAAGCCCCAAGACCAGATGGACTCCCACCAGAACTATTTAAAAACAACTCAGATTGGTGGGCTTTTCCTCTTGCATCCCTTTTTACTATGATTGATCAAACCAGGATCATGCCTGATTCACGGATAAATGCTATTGTTCTGATCTACAAGAAGGATGACCTGCATGTATTTGTGAACTATTCTCCAATTAGCTTGCTTGACATAGCAGGTAAATTATATGCTAGACACCTTTTGAATAAATTTATCGTTTGGGTGAATGACCAAAATCTCCTGATTCTGTTCTGGCAAATCTATATTGGACCATTATATTACATTTACCCACCTGATAGACAGATACAGTGGCACAGAGGGGAAAAGACTGTTCTCTGCTTTCCTTGGTTTAAAAGCTTTTGATTCCAGAGATTTTTTTTTTTTGTAAAGGGCAACCAATATGTTCCAGCTGCCATTCACATTTTTAATGCCAAAACAGTCTTTCAGTTATTATATGAGATCCCCATTTGGATCAGTGCCTTCAGCAATCAGCTTGAGCAAATCCAGGTGATGTTTGTTTACTGTATCATTAATAAAGTATCATGGGAGTTCCCTGTTGTATTAGCTCTGCTGCCATGTGTCTAGAGATGAGGTTGCACTTGATAGAGACTGTGGCAAGGCTACTAGCCTTAAAGTTTTGGCTACACCTGCATTTCATTATTTATATAATGTTATCTGACTCTTTTATTTCCAACTGGCGTTGCAGAATTCAGAGGAAAATTCAACCAATATGTGTCTCCCTTGACTTCCTCTTTATGCTAAGTGAAATGCAGGCATTCAGAATTTTGAAATGGTGGTTTCTTGATATTGAGAAGCAGACCCTCTATTCTCTTGAACATAAAATATGCTCTCCTCTAGCCTTTGGTATTTTTCCAGATTGTGGGATGCCTGTTGTTTATCTTTTCCAGATTACTGCACCTCAACTTCACCACTCTTTTATATTAGCAAGATTTAATGTTTTACCTTCAGAGGTATTGTCTGGGAGGTTCACTAACATTCTTCACCATGAAAGATTCTGATCCTGCAAAAGGAAATACCTTGAATCAGTAGCCTACATCTTACTTTACTGTGACTTTTATGAGGACCTTATAACCTATTCTGTCCAACCATCATCAACTACCTGATGTGAATTTAGTCTTTTTTTTTAATTAGTCGATCAATGTCCTCATATTTACACCACCAAATCTTATAAAACCCCTCTCTCGGCTTGACTTCGCGAACGAAGATTTAAGAAGGGTGCAGTAGTCCACGTCTGCTGCAGGCTCGCTGGTGGCTGACAAGACCAATGCGGGACAGGCAGATCCGGCCACAGTGGCTGCAGGGAAAAACCAAACCAAATCAATATTATAAGCATGAGGAAATATTGAAACAAGATAACCAATTGAAAACTAAGGAAGAACTAGAGAGCAAGAACATTAATATGAGTTGGTGGCTAAGAATGCAAATAGAGTCCAGATATGTTAAAGATCAGGCAATAGGGTTTAATGCTGATCAATATCAATTTGATAAAATCTTCCTGGGCCCTCAGGAAAAATTGATTTTGAAAATATACACTTATCTGTTACAGATGAAGATGCAAGATGAGATTGTGAAGGAGTGTATGGTACAATGGGAGAAGAATATAGGGCGTAGTATTATGCTAGATGAATGGGAGACCCTATGGAAATCTAACATTAAATTAACTAAATCAGTATCTTTTAAGGAAAATGTGTATAAGACGTTTTATAGATGGTATGTAACTCCTCAAAAATTTTCTAAAATGTATCCTAATATGTCTAACAAATGCTGGAAATGTATAAAACAGGTGGGGTCGTTTTATCACATGTGGTGGACTTGTGAAAAGGCGAAAGATTACTGGAAGATGTTGCATGAACTACTGCAAAAAATGTTGACGATGCAGGTCCTATTTAAACCAGAATTGTTTTTGCTGAATATGTATCCTGGTGACTATACAAAAGAGACAAAACATTTAATGGCACATATTAATACTGCAGCTAGGATTTTGTTTGCTCAGAAATGGAAGCTTCAAGAATTACCTATGGAACAGGAGCTGATTGGAAAAATACTGGAAGCAGCAGAGATGGACTATCTATCTTTATTGCTTGCTGGGAAATCCAAAGAAGAAGCAAGAAAATGCTGGGAGAAGTTATACGCATGGTTAGACACTTAAACTGCTTTAATGTGAATTGTGGTGAATATTTTTCAATTTTTATGGTTGAAATACAAGCCAAATTGATAACTTAAATGGGAACTTACAATATAGCTCTATATGATTACTGTGATGAGAAGTCAAACGTGAAACAACATGATGAAACTTTTTTGGTATCTGAATGACATAGCGACATGGAAAATGTATTCTATTTTTCTTGATAGATGTACTATTACTTTTCTGTTTACATTTCCCCTTTTTTCTCTTGAAAACAAAAAAAATTACACACTCACAAATTCAGTGGCAAGATACCTTTCAGTTGTTATGATAATCAGGGAGCAAATGACAAGTTCTCCCATTTGATGTCTATTGTCAGATCTTGTACTTATATTTTTCTTCTGCAAATATGTTCTGTGTTGTATCTTTTTTAATGCCAGTAAAGATATTTGCATTGGATTGAATTAGCAGGGTTGCTTTTTTTTTTTGCCCTTTTTATAGATAGGGACCACTACTGCAGTCAACAACAGAGCTATTGGATATTCAGTTTGGTGTAGTGGTTAAGTGTGTGGACTCTTATCTGGGAGAACCAGGTTTGATTCCCCACATCTCCATTTGCACCTGCTGGAATGGCCTTGGGTCAGCCATAGCTATTGCAGAGGTTGTCCTTGAAAGGGCAGCTGCTGTGAGAGTTCTCTCAGCCCCACCCACCTCACAGGGTGTCTGTTGTGGGGGGAGAAGATATAGGAGATTGTAAGCCGCTCTGAGTCTCTGATTCAGAGAGAAGGGCGGGGTATAAATCTGCAATTCTTCTTCAAACCATTTGGGCTCAATGCCAATTTGGATTTCTTGGCTTTTTAAATAAAATTAGATGCCTTTAAATAATGTGTGACCATTTATAGCTGATAGTAAGTTACAAAAGGATCTTGGCTATATACAGAAGGGATGACTTGCCAGTTTGGTGTAGTGGTTAAGTATGCGAACTCTTATCTGGAAGAACTGGGTTTGATTGCCCACTCCTCCATTTGCACCTGCTGAAATGGGGTTGGGTTAGCCATAGCTATTGCAAGAGTTGTCCTTGAAAGGGCAGCTGCTGTGAGAGCCCTCTCAGCTCAACCCATCTCACAGGGTGTCTGTTGTGGGGGAAGGAGATAAAGGAGATTGTAAGCAGCTCTGAGTCTCTGATTCAGAGAGAAAAGCAGGGTATAAATTTGCAGTCGTCTTCTTCTTCTTCTTCTGCATTACTTTATTTATTCTTGGAGAAGAGAAAGCAGGCAGTGATAGCATAACAGGTGTTTATTATTTGAGAGATTGGGATGAGTGATTGATTTTTTTGGTTCCACCAGCATCATTATAATTATTAATTACATTAGAATAATGCACAGCCAAAATATTTGTTAAAAAATGATATGGTTTTTATTCAATCTGTAAGTTTCAGATAAGAACAGAAAAAGTTTTGGGAAAAAAGTTCTGTATGAAATGGTCTTCAGTCTGGAAGGGCATGTCAAGAGCTTCAATCATAGTTATTTATGGACATGTACATATCTTTGTTTACACAGCTGGGAATCACAGGGAGTTGCCTCTACCCTGTGAAGTGCTGTCACAAGCCCTGTGTTATTTGTGAAAAAGACAGTGTATCTTAAAATACCTGCTATATATTCAATACAGTGTTTCCAATTGGCTTTTTACCATAGGCTTGAGAGGGACTGAATGTAACTTGAATGGAATTCTGATAAGGTCTTTTAACAAGTATTCCATATTAGTTATATCAAAATTTGATGGTTTCCAATTCTTTGAAGGCAAAATCTGGCTACTTTATTAGTTATCTTCTGGAAAGAGTTTGCAAGAAGGAGAGATACATAAAGTTGTTCAGACCTTCCTGGTAAAGTTGACAGAATTGCAGCAATATACTGGGATTGGATGTCATTATCGAATGAACAGTGCAGCAGAACATGTCCAATTGACTCTACTTCCCCTTTACATCATGGACAGAATTGTTAAGGGAGTGGGACATAATAGTATCTGCCTTCCAGGAGGGCTGAAGGTAGGGCTTTAAAGCATGCCAGGGTAGAGGTTCTCTGACATTTGGAGATCTCAAGGGATATAAAATAATCTGCTGGTTTAAAGCATTTGAAATACTGCAGAGTAATTGGAAATTTCTGTCTCTGTGCCCCATCTGTTCATCTGGCTTGATCCCAGAGCCACTGTTAAATTATTTCTTTTGCTTTTTGATACCCAAGATGAAGTAATATTTGAGGGGAGAGGCTGTGCTCTTGGAGATTTCCCTTAACTGGTCTTAGCCAGGTTGAACTGTGGTTGTCACCAAGGATCAAGGGTACTAGACCCACCAGGCTAAAGATGGGTTTTAACCAAGGGGATCAGCCCAGTAGCCACATGTATCTTCAAGGGGATCAGCCCAGCCTCTAGTCTTGAGAAGGGCATTTGAAATACATCACAAGACTAAAAGTATCATTCATAGGAACTTGGATTGTACCACTTCCAGTGAGCACTTATAAGTACTGCAGAAAAGTGAGATGGGAACTGGACAGCAGCTGGGATTTCCTTCTCTTCAAAATTTTACAGACTCTCTCATGCCAGAGGGGTCCACAATCCCTTTTTACCACTAAAATTGAAACTTTCAAGAAAGGTTGCAATAATTCCAGTAACTGGAGGAAGTTTTTAAGAATGCATTCTAATGGTTAAAAGAGAATTCTGTAAATCCATTGGCAAGTTCAGCACCAACAAAAGTCACTGCACCAATTTAGGGGACCATTTCCTGGCTCTAACACTGGGAGTGTCCTCTAATGCATTCTAATGGTTAAAAGAGAATTCTGTAAATCCATGGGCAAGTTCAGCACCAACAAAAGTCACTGCACCAATTTAGGGGTGTCCTCCTGTGTTATTCATAATCACTTTTAATCCCAGTTTCAGTTTCAATTGTAGATGTGAATGATTACTTTCATAGGGATTTCCCAGTTGAAACAATCTAATATGGTCAGAGATGGATAAAACCAGGAAATAGTCAGACTACACCCTCTGACAGAAAGACAGGTAAAACCCCTTCTGAATCTAGCATCACTGTTAACAATTATTAGCCCTATTTTGACAACGGGGAGGGATGGTGGCTCAGTGGTAGAGTGGTAAGCAGAAGGTCCCAGGTTCAATCCCTGGCATCTCCAAAAAAGGGCCGAGGCAAATAGGTGTGAAAAACCTCAGCGTGAGACCCTGGAGAGCCGCTGCCAGTCTGAGAAGACAAGACTGACTTTGACGGACCAAGAGTCTTGATTCAGTATAAGGCAGCTTCATATGTTCATATGTCCAACTAATTGGATCAAAAGGGGCCAACATAGTTCACCATTAAATCCAAATCTTCTTCCTTTGTCTTTTGAAAATCTTGGACCCAGAAAAGAAGAGAGAAAAGATTGCTCCGAGGACCAGAATTCCAGGCCTTGAAATATGTCTGGATTAATACTGGAAGACAAGTTGCACCTTTATGACCAACTAAGTTTGAAGTTTCACCTTGTCTACTGCTTTGTTCTGTTGCTTCAGACCAACACAGCTGCCCACTTAGATTAGTACCAATTAGGGATGAGCACAAACACACAAACGAACCCTGGCTCAACCACAAACAAAGCCAGTTTGTGGCTCCTGAAACAGGGGCTCAGGAGAACATGTGAACCCTCCATGAAGACTAGGTTTATGAAGGCTCAGAAGGCATTTCAATGCATTCAGAGCCTGACCAAAAGTGAGCTCCAAAAGGCATTTGAATTCCTTCAGAGCCCCCACCCCCACCCCAGTGGCCCAACATGAGTGATCCCCAAAGGCATTTAAATGCCTTCAAAGTTTACTTCTGGGTCAGACCACTCAACTGAAAGTAAGCTCCAGGTCAGGCTGGCCCAGCTGAGCTCCAAAAGTGAGCATGCTGAAAGGTCAGTTGAGTCAGGCCACCCAACTCAACTGAGCTCCAAGAGTGAGCTCTGAAGGTATTTATAGGCTTTCAGAGCCCACTTATGGGTGGACATGGTCTGTAAGATGACTCTGAAGGCCTATAAAAGCTCATTCTGAGAGCTGCAAAGGCCTTTAAAGGTTTATAGCTATAAATGAGCTATAAATGATTCTGAGGCTCAGAGCAGATTACAACAGAAACAAACATAAACGATTTAACAGATTAAAACTAGGCACATACATCAGAATCAACTTAACCAGATTGCATAAAAAACTGTTCCACTGTCCTGAGGATAGAGGGGAGAGTACAACAAGAAGCAGTACATGAATAAAGCTCCCTGATCTCACCCATATATCTGGTGATACAGCTGTTTTGCAGCCCCTACAGGGCCTGAGTCTCACTTGGAAGTGCATTCCACAGAGTAGGAGCTATTTCAGAGAAGGCACTAGCTCAAGTTGAGGCCAGGCAAACTGTCTTTGGTCCTGGAACTGTCAGCATGTTGTTACTTAAGGAGAAGAATGCTCTCTGGGGGTATGCTAGGAAAAGCAGTCCCTAAATATGTTGATGCCAGACTGTGAAGGGCTTTAAAGGTTAAAACCATCACCTTGAATTTGATCTGGAATTCAGTCTGGAGCCAGTGCAGCCAGCAGAGCAGGATATATGCTCTGATGGGGGTCCCAGTTAGGACCCTTGCTGCTGCATTCTGGACCAACTGAGTTTCCAGATCAGTCTCAAGGGTACCCCTACATACAGCAAGCTGCAATAATCCAGTCTGGAGGTGACCATTGCATTGATCCCGGTGGCTAGGTCCAGGTGAGATAGGAAGAGGGCCAGCTGTCCAACCTGGTGTAAATAAAAGAATGGTGACCTGATCACATTCAAGATCTGGGCCTCCACTGACAAGGAAGTGTCCAGTCATGCCCAGACTCTTCACCATTGGTACTGGGGCTATGGTAGTGATGTCTAAGATCAGGAGCTGGATACCCCATCCCAGGTCCCCCTTTCCCAGGCACAGGACCTCTCTTTGATGGATTTAGCTTCAGTCTGCTCTGTTTCAACCATCCAACCATGGCCTCCAATCCTCTAGCCAAATTTTCTGGAGCGGCAATGCGTAATATAAAGAAATGTAATATAATTAGTTGGATAAGGTAGTATCCTAAACAGTAACACATAAGAATTTTAAACTGGGGGCATGTTGTTTAAGCCACGTACTGAAATGGTCTTATGGGTATTTTAAATTTGTTTTAACGGTTTTAAATTGTTGTAACCTGCCCTGAGCCATATGGGAGGGCGGGATAGAAATCGAATGAAATAAATAAAATAAATAAACAATAAAATCCCAAATAAACACATAACTAACTAAATATATAGCCATGCACCCAAATCTCCCAACTTCTACTTTTACTAATTCAACACATGCTGATAGAGATGAATCAGCATGCTAATTCAACACATGCTGATAGAGAAGGAAAAAAAGGAAAAACTTTCCAATCTCTCAAGACACACTGCCACAAGGGAGGGAGAGGAAGCTATGGCACTGAGTTGGGAGGGGGAAGAAAACAAAGGGAGAGAACTGAAAATGGAACTGAGCTAAGGTTAAGTTAAGATAGGCTAAGCTAAACAGAGACCAGAGAACTAAAATAAAATAAAACTTCCCAAGGATGGAGTACAGCCTCATAGCAATCTACAGTATTACTACAGAAATCTGAAATTATTTGTATGTGTTTATTTTCTTTTTCTTGATTTTATAGTTGTATTGGTTTCTTTTTGAACTTCTTTGAAATTATGGAACAGTGGTATTAAAAAGTTCTGAATGAATTGAAAGAGGAGTTCTTGGATACATGCACTGTTATTTCTGTCCTATGATTTAAGAACCCCAATGGATTTTTCTTTGTTCCCCACATTCATTAATAGAATTTGCAGTTTCCTTGAAGCTTCTTATTCACTCTGGTAGCTGTTTACCAGGTGTTATAGTGCTGCTTTATTCAGGGACAAATCATTCTTTTATATGCTCACACAACAAGCACCCTATAGTTGGCCTGCAATGTAATTTATTTAATGTTTTAGACATTTTTGTATTGGTATTTATGCTCATTATAACCATTTTCTAGGAGGGCAGTGGAGCATTTGATAATCAGAGCCTTTGTTCTTAGATTCTGTTAATACTAGTTACAGTCTCTCAGTTGCTAGCTGCAGAATAGTTCCATAGAGATTTACAGTGGAGTCCTGAACATAGTTACACCCTTCTAAATCCATTGAGCCTCACGGCACAGAGTGGTAAGCTGCGATATTGCAGTCCAAGTTCTGCTCACGACCTGAGTTCGATCCTGGCAGAAGCTGGGTCCAGGTAGCTGGCTCAAGGTTGACTCAACCTTCCATCCTTCCAAGGTCAATAAAATGAGTACCCAGCTTCCTGAGAGTAAAGTGCAAATGACTGGGGAAGGCAATGGCAAACCATCCTGTAAAATGTCTGCCATGAAAATGTGATGTGACGTCACCCCAGAGTCAGAAACAACTGGTGCTTGCATAGGGGACTACCTTTACCTTTAAGTCCATTGAGGCCAATGGGCTAAGGCTGTAACTCTGTTTAGGATTGCACTGTTATAGATCTATTCCAAAATTAGTGTTGTTGCAAATGTTACAACAGACGTTAATTCATAGATGTACATGTAGCCTTAAATCCAGGTGGGCAGCCATTTTGATTTGAAGAAAAAGAACAAAGTAAGAGTCCAAAGGCACCTTTAAGGCCAGCAAAGTTTTATTCAAGGTGAGCTTTCATGTGCAAGCAGTTTGTCAGACAACAGAATGGAATGCAATACCAAACAATCCATTATATACAGCCAGGCTCTATGCTACAGCCTCATCTGCTCCAGTCCTACGGAGAATTTCACCTGAGGGATCTGCAGCTAACCTTTTCAGAACTAACATATCCACCCAATGAAGTCAGAAAACAGATTAACAAAGCCATAATGGTACCCAGAGGAAACCTGTTACAAGACAGGCTCCCCAAAAGATGATAATAGAACACCATGAGAGGTCACATACAACTCTTAACTCAAAACAGTTCAATGCATCATCAATGACTTACAACCTATACTGGACAATGGCAGCATTTTTTCACAAGCACTGGGGTCAAAACTTTTATTGCACACAGACAACCCACCCCCCACCTCCCTAATAGCAAACACCTCCTCACCCACAATAAAGCAACATCGAATTTGACCATGGACGCTGGTACCAGAGCTTACAATAAACCCAGATGCCAACTTTGCTGCCATATGCACCCAGACAACACAGTCACTGGACCTTACAGCATCAGCTACACCATCTCAGGCTCATTCACTTGCTCATCTTCTAACATTATTTATGCCATTAAATGTTAACAATGCCTGTGAGTTCTCGGCATGCAGTAAACAGGACAAACACTACACCAAAGGATAAATGGACACAAATCTGATATCAGGAATCACAAAAACTGAGAAATCTGTAGAACACCTCCAGAACATTCAATGGGTGACTTCAAAGTAGCTGTTTTATTGCAAAGGACTTCAAGAACAGAATGGGAAGGGAATTGCTGAATTACAAATTATTAAAACGCTTGGAACACACACCTCCCCAGGACTCAACAGGGATGTTGGTTTTTTATCTCATTACATATGCTAAACAACTAGAGCTATCCATCTACCAAATAAAGCTATACATCCAAAATATCTCACCAAACAGAGTTATACATACCCCGTACTCTAATAAATTTCTTTTTTGTATTAGTGTATTGGAATAACGTTTGTGATACTATGCTACATATTAGAATTTTCTGACAGAAACACCTCTAAGAAACAATAATAACAATAATAATAATAATAACATTTTATTTATATCCCGCCCTCCCCGCCAAGGCAGGCTCAGGGCAGCTAACAACATATCAATACAATAAATTATACAATAGGTATTAAAAACAGCATTTAACCTTAAAACATTCCAGTTTAAAATTAAACTTTAAATATTTCTGGTGCTATTCCATCAGTAGATATGATGGCGGATCTCACTTAAGGCGAATCCATCAATCGTTCAGTCAGGCAAAGGCCATCCTAAAAAGGATGGTCTTGTAGGCCCTGCGGAACTGTTCGAGGCTCCGTAGGGCCCGCACTTCTTCCGGGAGCTGGTTCCATAGGTGTGGGGCTGCAATACAGAAGGATCGTATACGGGTGTTCTATAGTTTTGCCTCCTTCAGCCCAGGGATAGTCAGTTGGTTCTTCCCTGCTGACCTCAGTGCTCTCTGGGGTTCATAAGGGGAGAGACGGTCCCTCAGGTAGGCAGGTCCTCGATCATATAGGGCTTTAAAGGTAATAACCAACACTTTGTAATGAACCCGGTATGCGACCGGCAGCCAGTGCAGTCCGCGCAGCCCCGGCTGTATGTGCTCCCACTTCAGAAGCCCTAATAGTAGCCTAGCCACCGCATTCTGCACCAGCTGCAGCTTCCGGGTTCGGCACAGAGGCAGCCCCATGTAGAGGGCATTACAGTAATCCAGTCTTGAGGTGACCATTGCATGAATCACTGTTGCTAGGTCCCAACGCTCTAGGAAGGGAGCCAACTGCCTTGCCCGCCTCAAATGAAAGAACGCTGACTTGGCAGTGGCTGCTATCTGGGCCTCCATTGATAGTGAAGGCTCCAGTAGAACTCCCAAGCTCCTGACCCGGTGCGCCGTTTTCAGCGGCACTCCGTCAAAAACCGGGAGATGAATTTCCCTCCCCAGAGCGATGCGACCCACACAAAGGACCTCTGTCTTCATTGGATTCAGCTTCAGCCCACTCAGCCTGAGCCAACTTGCCACGGCCTGCAATGCCAGGTCCAAATTCCCAAAAGTTGTTAGTTTAACCTATGCTAGAGAGGAGACCAATGGAGCATGACAGCAGACTCTAAATTTATTGCTCTTTAGAATTAAGAAACAATGACATACACCATCAAGGACACATCACTCTCCAATTCTGACATGTGCGTTGCCTTTGCTGTTTTCTCCCTCAGTTGAACCCAGGTGGATGATAAGCAGAAACCAAACTTGTTCTTATTTTAATCTGTTAAAAACATTTTCACTATTTTTCATGCTAATTCACTGCCCAAGCTCTATATGTAGGACTGCTAATTCTATTTTATTCTACTGTGTGATGAAGTGTGTTTGGCACATGAAAGCTCAACCTGAATTGTTGTTCAGTCACACAGTCGAGTCCAACTCTTTGCGACCCCATGGACAAAATCACGCCAGGCCCTCCTGTCTTCCACCATCCTCCAGTCTACTCAAATTCGTGTTTGTTACATCAGTAACACTGTCCAGCCATCTCATCTTTTGCCATCCCCTTCTTCTTTTGCCTTTTGTTTTTCTCAGCATCAGGGTCTTCTCCAGGGAGTGCTCCCTTCTCATTTGGCGACCTGAATAAAACTGAATAAAAAGGTGCCATTGGACTTTAACTACGTAGATTTAAAGTTGTAGTTTACGAAGTTACAAAGAGTAGTATGAGGGGTTTTGCCATAACTTAGGCATTAATAAATGGATGAGATGATCTCTGGTAACTTTGTAATCTATGGAATGGTTGCAAGTGATGAGGTAGCCCCAGGGAGAATGAGTTGCGATAATCCATTCTGGAGGTAACCATTGTGTGGATCACAGTGGCTAGGGTCCAGGCAAGATAGGAAGAGGGCCAGCTGTCCAACCTGGTGTAAATTCATCATTAATACAAAATTGTTCTGATAGCAGCAAAACAAAATAAAAGTTCACATTCAAGGCTTTATGAATCAGGAATTCTGTTTTTGTTTTATTTCTTGTCCTTACTTGAAATTGCTCTGTGGTGACTGAGTAGAAAATAATCAGAAAAATCACCATAGATGCCTTTGGTCTTCTGTTCATCACTCTTCACATCCTAATAAAAATATTTCAAGGAATCTTTTTATTTGAAAGGTGTTTTGTTCACTTTCCATATGTGGATTTTTTGTTTTCATTTTTTTCATGGCCATTGCAATATGCAGTGATGCAGAATGCTGATGTGTGTGTGTGTTGGGAAAAGTCTCTGGAACATCAACTATAACCCTATAGTTTCCATATTAAACATACACACAAAAGTGCAGGATTGTAAGGAGGTGAGGGGTAGAATAATAATTTGGGAAATTTCTTTCTGTATCACAATAGAATAGGACAGTTGAGCATCAGACTTTGTTGCATGTAATCCTCCTCACTGCAGAATTCTCCTATTGTACAGTTGCCCTACAGTGTCGCTTGTTGAAATCTGAGGATCTGGAATCTACTTTTCTACTTCCAGCTTGAGTGGTATAGTCCAGGGAAGGGGTACTTTTACCTCACACTAAATTGCTGTATGAGAAAGTTTGGAGAGTAACTGGTGTCAGGCAATGTATGTGATGTGGCTTGCACAGCCATCCATATTTTCATACATACCCCATTCTAGATACGTTACAAACTCTTCTGTCTTCACAACTGAAAGAATCTTTGGAAAGTACAATTCATTAAAATAAGAGGAAACTTTCCTTTTGGTCCTAGTAAACATCCTGCAATTTATTTTAGACTGATAGAGCCATATAGTTTAATGTTTGAGATTAATTTTATCTTGGCACTCTGGGAAAAGAGGCAAGAAGAGAAGAGGGAGGTTGTGCAATAGGGTATGTACATCAACATAGGGTAATACAAAAGGTGCCAGGAAGGGGCATTTGAGACAAAAGAGGATTAGACAGATGTTGCCAGACATCTTTAAAAATAGGGATACTTACCTGGGAGAACTCATTGCTTCAGACATTCCATTGTAGATGAGGGGGAGGCAGGAGACTGGAATTAGCCTTGAGGATGCTGTTTTGCAGCCTTATGCAGAGATCCTTTAGACAAGCCTGGGCAAGTTTTCTGGCCTAAGCAGAGTGTTTTCACTTGGCCTGTTTTGGAATCTCTGGTTCAGGTACAAATATGGAGGACCCCATTGAGGTTGGGGTGCTTCCATAAGTTAGGCAGTGCCACCTGGTTACACTGATGGGGGTGTTTTCTTTGACTCTACACTTGGGACCGGAACGCACCAATCAACTGCTGTGAGTTCTTCTACTTCACAGATAAATGGAATAAAGGCATACCAGGCATCCCTCAGCACATCAGCAGCAAGGGTCTTGGAGCCTCCTTCCTCTGCTCCATACATGGTGCTTTCATGGGATTTGAAACTGCCTCAACAGCAGTTTTTTCAACTGCCTCAACAGCAGAAATTGATAGCAATGTTTGGAACAGAGGATGGGATGCATTTGGTGTCCAGGGAGAGGACCCTCTGGTATATGGGAGAATGAGGACTTCTCCCAATAATGACCACGCCTTCCACTTGCTCTCACCCTCATGGTGTTGAAATCACAAAAACCCAAACCCAAGGTACCTACCAGCTATGCTTTACTGCTCAGCATGACCGGAGAGGCTCTGTGGATCTGAACACTGAGTCGCACAAACACCCAAAACCCAGAAAAGAAAGATAAAAGATCAAAAAAGGAGGGGTGTGTATAAATGTGGGCCCTCAGCTTAGATGCCCACCAGCTATGTCCCACTGCCTGGTGTGAGTGGAGAGGCTGAGTGGATGAGAGTCCCACAAACACCCAAAGCCCACAGCAGAAAGATAGTAAATAAAAAAGAGGAGGATTGAGAACAGAAGCCCACAGCAGAAACAAAGCAAAGCCCCAGGCTGGATGGCACACAAACCAGTAGCCCAGCAAACATAGCCCAGCAAGTTGGTCAAAAAAAAAGAGGGGGTAGAGAATACAAAGCCATAGCAGAAGCAAATCAAAGTCCTGTGTTGAATAACACATATATATCACTAGCCCAGCAAAGATGCTCCAACCCAGAGAGTTGAACAAAAAAGGAGGAGTGGAGTGGGAGTCAGAACGGGATATGGAACAACTGATTGGTTTAGAATAGGAAAAGGAGTTCAACAAGGATGTATATTGTCACCCTGCTTACTTAATTTATATGCAGAGTACATCATGTAGAATGCTGGCCTGAATGAAGCAGAAGCCAGAATTAAGATTGCCGGGTAAAACATCAACAACCTCAGATATGGAGATTATATCACTTTAATGGCAGAAAGTGAGGAGGACCTAAAGAAGTTCTTGTTGAGGATGAAAGAGGAGAGCACAAAAGTAGGCTTGAAATTCAACATCAAAAAACCTAAGATGATGGCATCCATCCCCATCACACCTTGGCAAATAGAAGGGGAAGACATGGAAGTAGAATCATAGAATCATAGAGTTGGAAGGGACCTCTAGGGTCATCTAGTCCAATCCCCTGCACGATGCAGGAAACTCACAAATACCTCCCCCTACATTCACAGGATCCTCATTGCTGTCAGATGGTCATCTAGCCTCTGTTTAAAAACCTCCAAGGAAGGAGAGCCCACCTCCCGAGGAAGCCTGTTCCACTGAGGAATCGCTCTAACGGTCAGGAAGTTCTTCCTAATGTTGAGCCAGAAACTCTTTTGATTTAATTTCAACTCATTGGTTCTGGTCCTACCTTCTGGGGTCACAAAAAACAAATCCACACCATCCTCTATATGACAACCCTTCAAGTACTTGAATATGGTAATCATATCACCTCTCAGCCACCTCCTCTCCAGGCTAAACAGCCCCAGCTCCTTCAACCTTTCCTCATAGGACTTCCAATTTAGTATCATCTGCAAATTTTATAAGCATTCCCTCTATTCCTTCATCCAAATCATTGATAAAGTTGTTGAACAAAACAGGTCCCAAGACAGATCCTTGAGGCACTCCACTTGTCACTGCTCTCCAAGAGGATGAGGAACCATTCACAAGCACTCTTTGGGTGCGATCTGTCAACCAGTTACAGATCCACCTAATGGTAACAGGATCTAAACCACATTATTGGGAGCCAGATGGAGTATGCAAATTATTCCCATTCTGAGAGTGCCAATTTGGTGTAGTGTTTAAGTGCACAGACTCTTATCTGGGAGAACTGGGTTTGATTCCCCACTCCTCCACTTGCAGCTGCTGGAATGTCCTTGGGTCAGCCATAGCTCTTGCAGCAGTTGTCCTTAAAGCTTCTGTGAGAGTTCTCTCAGCCCCACCCCCCTCACAGGGTGTCTGTTGTGGGGGAGGAAGGTAAAGGAGATTGTGACTGCTCTGAGACTCTGAAATGTAGAGTGAAGGGTGGAATATAAATCCAATATCATCTCCTCCTCCTTCTTCTCCTTCTCCTCCTTTTCCTGTATATTACTCTCCATTGGCCACCTATGAGTTACTGGGCTCAGTTTAATGTACAAACATTTTATGTATCACATACAAAGCTCTCCATAGTCTTGGCCCCCCCATATTTAAGGGGCCATTTACCCCTCGCTATGGCAGCATCACTAATCTGGACAAGGCCTTTTACAGTTTCCACCTTTCAGATGGGCAAAATCAGCAATGACCTGTACACATGCATTGTTTGTTATGGTCCCCACCCTTTGAAATGGTCTGCTTGATGAGGTCAGGAAAGAACCAACCCTTTTTGCTCTCTGCCAGTGATACAAAGCTGAATTATTCAATAGGGCTTTTTGCACAGGTAATAGGGCTGCATTGTAATGTAGTGGTTCACAGAGAGGCCTTGGGTGAAAGTCTGGGGACTCTGGACTATACCACTGTGTACAGTTCATACTGCTTGTTGTTGTAAGTAGGCTCCTCCTATGTAATCTTTGCTTTCATTTAACATATCCTGTCAATACTTATGCATTTCTTCATCTCTGGTTGGTTCTCCAAAGTCAAATGCCTATTGCATTATCTTTTGAATGCCCTACTCTTTTGATTGTACTGATTTACTCCATGTAATCTGCCTCAAGTCCCAGTGAGAAAAGGCAGACATCAATCAATCAATCAATCAATCAATAATGTAAAATTTACAGCATCAGATGGAACCACCAGTTTTATTTTCCCTATTCAATATACTTCACACTGTTTGAGACTTTTTCATCTAATTTCTTCATCTCAGTTTTTACCTTTTTAAAAAGACAAACCTAATCTGTATTGTTCTATGGTCCTTAGAGAACAATGACCATGCTCATCTAGGCCATTAGAGATGGGGCAATTATATAAACATTTACAAAATAATATTTTCTGTATACCTGCATGGTGTTACCAATATTCAGATTTTCTTTGTCCAGAGTTTTGTGGCTGCCATGCTTTTCACTACTCTGCTTAGGACCCTAACAATGGTTAAAAGGATTATAATTGTCAATAACAGTTATTATAATGGCTCTGATGAAAATAAGATTTGCCATGACTAAATCTCATTGAAACTCCATTGCTTTCAAGAAGGCATATTGATGACTGACTTCAGCTGGATTGGAGCAAGGGGAAAATATTTTTTTGTCAAGCATCTTCTTCAGACATTTGAACATTATTTGATGGAATAAAAGAGAGGGACGAGAGTTATATAATTGAATTAGTGTTGGAATGAAGTTATTCATTACCTTTAGCACTAATTTGTGGTAAAGGGCTATTATAGTATGGCTCATCAAAAGAAAGAAAACTAAGTCTAGGCTTGCAAACTTCTGGAATTTCCATTCTATTTCTTGCTTCATTAATTTCATTAACTTACAAATTGATGAATTCATAGAATTAAAAAGTCATTTGCTTTTAATATTTTTTAAAATCACTTTTGCCAAATTCTCAGACCTTTTAATCTGTACTTTTAAATTCCAGTTGTAATTGTTTTCATTAGAAGCATAATTGAACTGATATGAATTGCATATCAATGTGGTTTGGATTCCAAGATCCAGACAAAAGGGTACTCGTTCATTGACAGAAAAGGCAGTTGCTTCTTATATGTTTGGCAGATAGGATGGACTGTAAGATCAGTGATTTTGTGTAGTCTTCTCGTGCATGAAACATCATCAAATGATGTGGGCAAAAATGGATTTTTTTCAAAAGGAGAAATCAAAGGAAAGTGTATGAAATGTTTTCTCATATAAAAGACAGCTCTAGAATTCTACTCAGTAACTTTTGCTCATATCCTGCAGTGAGATGAAGCTCAGGGTAGCTGCTTCTTTAGAAAGGGCTCGGCAAAAGACTTCTGAGATCGTAGCTCTCAAAAAGAGAAGAGCATGTTCTCCTGACCCTGCCTCATTGTGTTTCCAAGTTATCTATGAGTAGACTTTACAATCAGTCTTTGTTTTTAGAATTTCTTTTTGGGGAGGTGTTCCCCACCTCAAAATGTATCTGTATACTTACCTGATTTCACTGCTTGATATGTTTCATATATGTTTGAATGAATTAATGCAACACTCATATGCTGTTCCCAACAATGTATATTTAAATATGTATGTTACTTATTCTGTAGGCAATGAAAAAACTCATCAGAATAGTGATTCATAGAATTCTGTGATGATAGGGGTGCCAATCCCCTGTTGGGGCAGAGGATCTCCTGATTTGGAGCCCCTCCCCACTTCAGGGTTAGCAGAAAGTGCGTGTGTGTGTGTTGAATGTTCACTGGGACATTCCAGACCAGCCCCCATAGGGTAAAATAGAGAATCATTGTGTGGGTATCTGGGGCTCTGGGGAATTGTTTTTTTGAGGTAGAGGCACCAAATTTGCAGCATAGCATTTGGTACCTCTCCTCAAGCCCCCCCCCCCAAGTGTCAAAAAGATTGGACCAGAGGTCCAATTCTATAAGCTCCAAAAGAAGATGCTTCCATCCTCCATTATTTCCAATGACGGGGAGGCATTTAAAAGGAGCATGGTCCCTTTAAATGTGATGGCCAGAACTTCCTTCAGAGTTCAGTCAAGCTTGTCACAACCTTGCTCTTGCCTCCACCCCACAAATCCTCAGATATTTCAAGTCAGACATGGCAACCCTATGTGAAGACAACATGTTGTTTGTTGCAAACACATTTCAGGGAATGGAGTAGATGATTCCATACTAGGGGTGTGCATCCGGTTCGACCGAACTGAATAGACCACCAAATACCCCCTGATTCCGAAGTATACAGCATCGTATACGGCAATTAGAAGGCATTACACGGGAGCCGTATACGGCTCCCCGTATACTTCCAAATCAATATTCAGAAGTATACGGAACTCAATGTAAAAGGCGGGAAAGGAGCTTCTGCAGCCTCAGGGAAGCTGCTTGCCTCCTTTCCTGCCTTTGGAAGCCTTTTCCCGCCACTCCCATAGCCTTCCTGGGATCAGGGAGGAAGGGGGAGGGTGAGAGGAGACCCAGCAGCCAATTCAAAGCATGCATTTGCAAAATGCATTGCAAATGCATGCTTTGCAGGGCTGTTGTGTAGCTGATGGCTGGGCTAATCCCCCAGTCATCAGCAACATTGTTGTTCTTTTGTTTATTTGGGTATCCAAGTAAACACTGTTCTCTGGCCAATCACAGAGCAGTGGTATTTTTTGAAACTGCTCTGTGTAGGGCCAGAGAACCTTTTTAAGGAGTCTGCCTGCCTGGACTCCATTCCATTGCTGCTGTGTTGGTGTTGGTGTGTGAGAGAGATTGTGCTGCACTGGCCCTTGGCCTCAGCTGCTGTTGCTCTCTCAAAGCCTTGTCTGACCTGCCTGGAGAAGAGAAGACATCTAAGGTAAGACAGTCTTGGGGTTCTTTTTTTTATATTAGTTAGGATAAAAGTAAAAGGACTTTTTAAGACTCAGAGTCCCTTTACTTATCCAGATTTGGGTGGGTAAGAACATAAGAAAAGCCATGTTGGATCAGGCCAGTGGCCCAACCAGTCCAACACTCTGTGTCACACAGTTGCCAAAAAATTTATATATATATATATATATATACACACACACACACACTGTGGCTAATAGCCACTGATGGATGTCTGCTCCATATTTTTATCTAACCCCCTCTTGAAGCTGGCTATGCTTGTAGCCACCACCACCGTCTGTGGCAGTGAATTTCACATGTTAATCACCCTTTGGGTGAAGAAGTACCTCCTTTTATCTGTTCTAACCCAACTGCTCAGCAATTTCATTGAATGCCCATGAGTTCTTGTATTGTGAGAAAGGGAGAAAAGTACTTCTTTCTCTACCTTCTCCATCCCATGCATAATCTTGTAAACCTCTATCATGTCACCCCGCAGTCGACGTTTCTCCAAGCTAAAGAGTCCCAAGCGTTTTAACCTTTCTTCATAGGGAAAGTGTTGCAAACCTTTAATCATTCTAGTTGCTCTTTTCTGCACTTTTTCCAATGCTATAATATCCTTTTTGAGGTGTGGTGACCAGAATTGCACACAGTATTCCAAATGAGACTGCACCATCGATTTATACAGTGGCATTATGATACGGGCTGATTTGTTTTCAATTCCCTTCCTAATAATTCCCAGCATGGCGTTGGCCTTTTTTATTGCAATCGCACACTGTCTTGACATTTTCAGTGAGTTATCTACCATGACCCCAAGATCTCTCTCTTGGTCAGTCTCTGCCAGTTCACACCCCATCAACTTGTATTTTGTAGCTGGGATTCTTTGCCCCACTGTGCATTACTTTGCACTTGGCCACATTGAACCTCATCTGCCACGTTGACACCCACTCACTCAGCCTCAACAGATCCATTTGGAGTTCCTCACAATCCTCTCTGGTTCTCACCACCCTGAACAATTTAGTGTCACCTGCAAACTTGGCCACTTCACTGCTTACTCTCAACTCCAACTCATTTATGAACAAAAATGGGTAGCTTATTTGGGGTTAGGGTTAGGAGGTTCTGCTGGGTGTGGGGGGTTGCCAATTTGCCTATATCTAACTTTAGTGAGAGGACTTTAAAAAGTGCAGTGTTCTTTTACTTTTTCTGATTCGGGTGGCTTGGATTTCTTGGGGTTAGGGTGAAGGTTTTTTGAGGGGGAGGGGTTGGTTAAGTTCCTGTATTGTTAAAAGTCAAGTTTTTTACTGTTTTAAAAGTACTCTGTGTTTGATTTGTTGCTGCTGTGTTGTACTGCTGTTGTTCCTTTTCTCTTCTGGTTCTGGTTCTTGGGGCTGGGGGGGGGGGCTGTTTGGCCTAAGTTTTATTGCTAAAAAGGTTCAGTTTTTAACAGTTGAGTTTGTTGGCCTTTTCCCAGATAGATTTGTTTGGATCTGTTGTTATTGGTTTTGCATCCTGTCCTGTTGTCCTTTTTCCTTGTTCTGGGGTTTTTTTTGGGGGGGGGGGGTTGAGGGGGGACTGTTGACTGATTTGGCCTGAGGTTTTTTATTGTTAAAAAGTTCAGGTTTTTTAACAGTTGAGTTTGTTGGCCTTTTCTCAGATTTGTTTGGATCTGTTGCTGTTGGTTTTGCATCCTGTCCTGTTGCCCCTTTTCCTGGTTCTGGTTATTATTTTTTTTTGGGGGGGGGGTTAAAAGTTAAGTTTCTTTTTGTCACATTTTGGTTTCTTTAATTATCTCTGGTTGGTGTGAGGGGGGTTGGTATATGGGCTTTGTGGGGTGGTCACTTTCATGTTTTTATAGAGCTATTTTTGGAGTCTGAGGGTTCTATGCAGTTTTGGGGGCTCTCCCTCAAATCCCCTGCCCCCCAGTAGCCTCTGATTATGCATATGCTGCCATTGAGTTCAATAGCCTATAGGGTATAATGGTGGGATAGGGGCACCCTCTTTGGGTTCCCCTGGAATGGGAACCCCTGGCCTAACCTTTTTGGGACTTGGGGGGTTCATAGGGGAGAGTCCCCTGCAGACCCCCTGCAAATTTGGGGGGCTCTCCTTCAAACCCCCTCCCCTCCAGGTGGCTTCCAATATACCCTATTTTGCCATTGATTTCAATGGTCCATAGAGTATAATTGGGCCGTATATTCGGAAATAGCCGTATATCTCCAGTATATACGGCTATTCCGAATACTGGTATTCAGAAATATATGGTATTCCGAATATTTTGGCCCCATATATTTCCGAATCTGATTAATTTCGAATTTATTTTTTTTGCACACCTTTGTTCTATACATGGACATCACTGGATGCCCAATATAAAAATCAAATAGAATACATAATTGGAAGCAGAAGATGAAGAAGTTCTATTCTGTCTGCTAAAACAAGACCAGGAGCAGATTGTGGCACAGCCAATTAATTGCTAATATTGAAAATGAGAATAAAGCTGAAGAAAAAAGAATCAAAAATATAAATGAGGTATTCCAGCAACTGGCACATAGAAACAAAGAACATTCTTATAATAATAAGTGTAAAGAACTAGAAGAGGACATCAGAAAAGGAAGAACAAGAGATCTGTTTTACAAAATCCAAGAAATCAAGGAGAGAGTTAAAGCATGGCTAGAAATTTTAGAAAGTGAAGTGAAAGCAGCACTCCAAACAATTGGGAAAAAGAAATCAGCAGGAGTAGATAGGATATCAATAGAGCTCTTTCAAGCTACAAAAATGGAGTCTATCAAAATCTTAACAAGAATTCATGATCTGGACTGTCCCTTAGAAGCCTGTGAGCCCAGAAATGCCTGAGTGGTTGTAGTGGGAAGGGCCTACAACTCCCAGAAGCCCTGTATGGTTTCAGCACCATTTTGACCCAATCAAAGAAAGAGAAGAGCTTGAATAAAAGGCCTGGGAGGTGGAAACCTTTGTTCTTTTCCTAGAATGCAGAGCCAATGAAGGGCTACTGCAGGGAGGAGACCCTCATCCTTAGAGGAAGGGCGAGAGAGCCCAGGTCTGACTGAGACAGTCTAGGGACAGTAAATCTGGTCAGATTAGGGCATTTGTTTATTTTTCCTTCACCCCTTTTACTGTTTAATGCACTTTGTTTGTTTATATTGTACTGAACTGATCTCCTGTTAAATAAACCTTTTGCTCTGTTGTTCACTCTGCCCGGTCCTCACACTTATTATTTAGCCTAAGCTGAAAGGGGGCCTGGAGGGCTTGGGATGGCACCCCTTCTCAAGGGGACCTTTAACCCTGAGTGGTGGCAGCCATTGGTAATACCTCCCCGAGTTGTGACAAAAATGGAAAACAAAACAGTGGCTCACAGACTGTATTCAACCTACATTCCAGTTCTGAATAAAGGAGACATCAAAGACAACAACTATCAGACCATCACATTAATTTTTCACACAAGTAAAGTGAAGCTCAAAATCATACATCAAATACTATAAAAGGAAGAGGAACTAGAGATCATACTGCAAATCTACACTGGTTATTGGACCATTATAAAAGAATTTCTGAATAAAATCAGCTTGTGTTTCATAGATTATAGCAAAACTTTTGACTGTGCAGATCATGAAAAGCTATGGTTGGTGTGTGTGTGTATACACACACACACACATATATATATATCTCCTAAAGAAAGTTGGATTACTTCAGTGAAAAACTGTGTAAAGAACATTAAGAAGTTGAGCTATGCAGATGACACCACATTACTGGGAGAAAAATGAAGACTTGAAATGACTACTGATGAAGGTTAAAGCAGAAAGTGTCAAAGCAGGATTACAGCTAAGCATCAAGAAAATAAAAGTTATGACCACTGGGAAATTAAGCAACTTCAACAATGATGATTAAGAAATTGGAATTGTTAAATATTTTGTATTCCTTGGCTCCATCATCACTTAAAAGGGAGGCTGCAAGCAAGAAATCAGGAGGAGATTGAGACTGGGAGCAGCATCCATTAAAGAGTTTTAAAAGATCCTTAAGTGTAACAGCATGTTCCTAGTGACCAAGATCAAGATAATTCATACCACAGTATTGCCCTTAACTATGGATGGATGTGGAAATTGAAGAAAGTTGACAGGAAGAAAATTGATTCCTTTGTAATGTGCTGTTGGAGGAGAGTTTTATGGATATTGTGGACCATGAAAAAGACAAATCAGTGGGTTCTAGTTCAAATCAATCCTGAATTCTCCCTAGAAGCTAAAATGACTAGGGATGGGCATGAACTACATTTTTGCAGCTCAGTTCAGTTTGTGACTGAACCACAAATCAAGCCACAAATCCGTATGAATGGGTTTGTGAACTGGTCCAGTTCATATCAATTTGTGAAACATTTAAAGTTTAAATCCCTGTTTTCTGCTCCCCATTGCTTTTCATGCAGAACAAAAAGCAAGGGCTTAAATGTCTCTGAGCCATTTAATCCAAACAACTGAGTGATGGGGAGCTCAGTCTCTATGGTCTTTACTAGGTTTGCTGATGTGATAGGCAAACCCTGGCCTGTGCTCCACAGTCCTTGATGGAGCAGTAGGGGTAGACGGGGGGAAACAACATCACTACAGCAAATGGCCCTCTAGGATTTCCTCCAGTCTCTATGGTCTTTAACATAGAAATCTGGGGGCTTACTAGAGTGCTACTTAACATGCTGACATCACTTCTGGATCTTCATCTGGTTTCCTTTCTCACCTCCAAAAGTTCCCAGGATTGTCAGGTGCAAGCCTGGCACTTTGATTAGAACAAGCTTTGATCCTGCAAATAAGGCACTATATGTTAAAAGATAGTATTTCTAAACCAAATTAAGTCCAGGAGCTGCCCATTGTATCTGGAATTAATGTTTCCACATTTATTAAGCAAATATAATGACCTCCACTGTTTGTGCAAAAAAACCCCCACAAAAACCTCAGAGACACTTATAGCATACCTTTGACATACTCCCAGAAAACAAAGGCAGGCAGAGCAGTTAAGAGAGACATATTTCCTCACATAGGCAAGAAGACACAAGATGTTCATTCCACTCTTATTTCTTCACTTCTGTGGAATTTGCCAGGGTAGGCAAAAAAAAAAAAAAAAAGGTTTAAATGCACAATTTAGAATTAATTTGCAGAAGTAACATACAAATTTCCTGTTGTGCATGTTAGGTAGTTTAAATTTAGGATCAAGGATATGGAAATCCTGATTTTTATATTGTATTTGTAAAATTAATAGTTATGGCCTTGATTACCCTGGTAGAAAGGCAGAATATACATTTCTAAAGTAATTTTAAACAAAACAGAGTTTCGATGATATCTTTAACAATGCAAGAAAAAAGACAAAGATGGATGAAAGAACAGAAGATATGCAAATGAAGGGATGAAGAAAAGGAATTAAGAAAAAGTTTTCATTTTGCTTTTTTCTATCCTTTTCTTCAGGATTTTCTCATCTTTCTTCTGCTTATTTCCTCTCTATGCTTTGGAAGAGGAGGACAGGGAGGAGGAACTATTGACACAGGAGGTTGTTGCTAGGCAATGGCCTTGTGTGCTGTTTTACTGTTTCTGTGCTTTCCAGCTGGCAGTTGCTATGCAACAATATCTGTATATTGTTCTGTATATGAGGTGCCCCTTCCGCTTCCCCTTAATGAAAGGACGATAAAAACTGCAGGGGGAAGTGACGGTGATGGCAAGACTTCCAGCACAATACTTTAAGATGATTTTTATTATTATTATTTTACAAACACTAAAATATACAATACTACAATACACTATTACAATTATACATATAACATAGACAATCATCTTACAAAAGCATAAACATGAACATGGACAATCATATATGACCATTTACTTCATCAACCATATCCAATTCATACATACACTACAATAGTCTATTTATTACAGTTGTCAATCAGAGCTTACTTGCTTGCAGAAGACTTATTTATATATGTACTAAATTTTCTCTTCTGTTTAATTTTATTCTATCTTTTCCTCATTACTTCATAGCTAATGTTTCATTATTATAAATGCATATTGCCTAATTCTGTCTTTTAATCATTCTCCACTTTAACAATTTAGTCCTAATTTTCAACTATATAATTTAAAAAAATGTATTCCATTTTGCTTGGAATTCTGAAATTGCTTTATTATGTAAATAAGATGTTCATTTTGCCATTGTTGCATGCTCATTTGTTGCTTCCATTCAATCAGTTCTGGGCATTTCCATTCAATCAGTTCTGGGCATTTTCCTGCCTTCCATTTTTGCTCAAATGTCACCCTTGCCACTGTTACCATATATTTAAATAATTCACTGTGTATTGTTGTAATATTACTTAGCTTCTTGGAGACAAGATGTTACCAAAAAAGCAGTCTCCTATTTAATTGAGAGAATTAGTTTAAGATACTGGCCTCCAGCAAAACTAGTTCTTGATCAGCATCGTAAGAGCTATAAAATATTAGTCTTGATTTGGTCATGTGATTTCACAATAAACAAAAGGCAGCTAATAATTCAGATGGCATTCCTTTCTATACATTCCAAAATATCTATAAATATTTCTGTACATTTATCTATAAATATGGTATAATAACAGCTGAAACTGCTGGAATTGAGTCTAAAGCATACTGCACTCATCATTCATATTGTAAGTCAATTAGCCACTTGGCACATTGGGGTATTCTTGAAATAGGAACCCTGTACGTGCAGTAAAACTGCATCTGGTGTTGTTTCACTGTGATTTCATTAGCATAACAATGAGCCATATAAAAATACAAATTAGAAAGCTCCAATCCCTCTTAAGGAACCTCTTCCAAACCCTTCACTAATGTGCATATTGACAACGGCAAGGTTCTGGCTCAGCTCCAGTGGAAAAATTCCAGTGACAGCTGGATCTATATGATCATGAACAACAAAGAATTGAATACTAAAGATTCATTAAGCCAGAATGATATTGGGAAGAGATTGTAAGAAGATGAAATCTCTAGTTAGACTATCCTACAGGCCAATCCTATCTGCAGTATTGACACACAAGAACCCCCTGGTCAACCCATAGCTGTACCAAACCTGTTCAGGCTCACTGAAGCTGCTGAAGTTAGTACATTCCTGCATTAGCATCAGATGAATATGTAATGCTGAGGTTTTGTTTCCTTGCTGAGTAGTTCTTATCCAATCAAACAGTTGGGCATAGCCCCAACACTTTAATATACATCCTAACATATGTAGGTTCTGATTGTGCAATTTGTATCCTGTAAAACTTCAGTAGGCTGAGCCAACAGATGCAAACCCAATCCACTTTCCATGTATTCATCTGTATATCAGATGAACAGAGCAGGACTTGTCAAAGGTATGCACATGAATCCATAGCAAGGATAGGATTTGATCCCAGTCAGCCAAATCTGGGAGAAACTGGTTTAATTTTCACTCTGACATGAAATTCACTAGGTGACCTTGGGACAGATATTCTCTCTCAATGTAACAGGGTTGTTGTGAGATCAAAACAAGGAAGGAAGATCCGTGGAGACCCATCTTAGCTTCTTGGAGACAAGATGTTACCAAAAAAGCAGTCTCCTATTTAATTGAGGGAATTAGTTTTGCACCCCCAAACGGAATAAAGAGGCGGACAACAGTTGTTGGGAAATGGGCCACTTTATTTAACAGTAAACAACTAGGCAAGGAGAACAGAGAGGACAAGCCCTGGGATCAGCAATGACCCCGCCAAGTCCTATAAGGGCGAGCCACCCAACCCCCGGTCATAGCCATACGCGCATGGCTATAACCGGGCGGCAGACCAAACATGTCATCCCCTAATGCCCACCCCGATCACCAGAAAGGGGCGCCAAAAGGGGATACATGGACCCGATCCGCATTTCAGTACATTGAGCCGTAAAGCCCATCTGCCTTCCATACGGATCGTACGCACAACCACAGGAGCAAAGGCCTGGGTGCTCGCCGGCAAGGTCAGAATCCCTTGGAAATTCCGCAAAGTGGCCGAATTAGCTACCTAACAAAATCCACACCACTGCTAACAGTACAAGGTAGGCGAAAAACACAACACCAATGGCCAATTCAGGTGATGCGAAAAAATTCCTACCTGGCCCCTAATAAGGCGACCGGTATAACCTGTACTGCTGCAGGGTGGGCGGGCGGGCCGACGCCTCCACGAAACTGCGTGGAGCGGTTTGGGGCAGAGGCTACTTAAAGCCTCGCCCCCGCCCCCAAACAATTCCCGGATGCCCGGGAAACTTCTCTTTTATCCTGCCGGGGGTGCAAAAGACGGCCCCACGGCGCGCATCCGCGTTGCGGCACGGCCGGGGTGGGGCCGAATAAAGTTGACAAAGCAAGAAGGAGTAACAGATCTCCACAAATGTATACCAGGATTTTAAGAGAACTCTCAAATAAACCAGGCAGATATTCAACCAGAAAGGCTTTTTATTAAAAGAGAAATAAAAAGGTGAAACACATAACACTTAAACACCTTCAAGGCTACCTAAGATTACATCGGGAAGAAATGGGAATAGTTGAGGGGGAAAGGGCTATAATCACCAAATCTCATAGAGGTCCACAAAAGCAGAAGTGAAATGGCCAACATTTCATGGAGAGAAGAAACCCATAAAATGGGAGTGCGTGCTATTGGTACCAGGAATACACAAACACTGCTATTGAGCAGAATGCCATATCTACAGGGCAAAATGCTCCCTGGGGCAGTCTGACATGTTTACACCAGATACAATAACCCGATTAGTTTTTCAGAGGCGAACAATGATTTTTTTTTGGGGGGGGGGGAATAGGAGTCAAGTAGCACCTTTAAGACCAACAAAGTTTTATTCAGGATGTAAGCTTTTGTATGCATGCAGACTTCTTCAAACAAAGGAATGGAGTTCAGTGAGCAGAACTACATATAGCTGGTGGGCAGTGGTTAAGAATGCAAAGTGATACAAGGTTGTGATCCAATGGCAAAATAGGGTCCCAGCCTTGTATCACTTTGCATTCTTAACCACTGCCCACCAACTATATGTAGTTCTGCTCACTACCCCATTCCTTCGTCCGAAGAAGTATGCATGGATACGAAAGCTTACATTCTGAATAAAACTTTGTTGGTCTTAAAGGTGCAGCTTGACTCCTACTTTGTTCTACTGCTTCAGACCAACATGGCTGCTCACCTGGATTTAGGGGAAAGTTTGATGTGATTACCTGAGGTGGACTATAGATGCAATCGGTGCCTGATGACCCTTTAACACTGGACAGGAAAACTATTAGGATTTGTGAAGTGTTAAATGTTGCATAATTAAGGTAAATGGGTGTGGGGGAGGGAGATGGGTGTGGATGAGGTTAATCCCAGGTGAGGAGATCTGTCTTGGGAGACCCATTGTCCTGAACTATGCATCTCTTTAGGGTTGGGAGGAGGTCATCGGCTAGCCAGCTGCTCTTACTCACATTTCTCACAGGCTAGTTTCTGACTGGTAGGCTAGCTTCTGACTGGCATCCATTTTGTGTCATTTTGGAGCAGGTTATGATTAGGGATGAGCATGAACCAGGAAAATGGTGGTTCATTTCAGTTCATGGTTTGTGGAGCCACATGAACCACAAACCTTCATGGACCTTCCTGTTTACTGAACTTGTTCATTTTGCGAGGCTTGTGACATAGTAGAACACTCCCCCCGCCCCATAGGTTAGAAATGCCAAACTCACAGGGAGTCTCCAGCTGATTCTCCTCTACCTGCCCTCCAAGTTTGGTGAGAACTGGATTTGGGGGGTTGAGTTACAGCCCCTCAAAGCAGGTGCCCACAAAATAATGCTTTCTGGGGAAATCACAGCCACTTCCTTGCCCTCTCTGCATCTGCAAAACAACTGCTGCATGTGAGCTGGGGTATATATCATTCTGCTCCCATAGAGCAGAATGGGAGCTAATTACTGGCAGCCAGCACTGCCTATTGAGCTTTAGAGGACAACTATTGGTGTTTCCAGGGCTAAAGAAGGGCTGCAGAAGTACATCCCTCCATCCTTCTTTGATGATTAATTGATTGATTGCAGTGTTTCTCCAGCACAAACTGTCGACATGAACTGCACAAACATCTGTAAAAAACATGGAGGTTCATTGCAGGCATGGTTGCATGACCCTTGGCTAACAAACCACAAACTGGGAAATTTAGGTTCATGATGAGGTTCATGCCCACCCCTACTTATGATATTTGAGATGATACTGGAGGAGTGGTATTTAATAACATAAGAGAAGCCATGTTGGATCAGACCAATGGCCCATCCAGTCCAACACTCTGTGTCACATGGTGGCCAAAAAACCCAGGCATCATTAGGAAGTACACCAGTGGGGCCAGGACACTAGAAGCCCTCCCACTGTTGCCCCCCCCCCAAGCACCAAGAATACAGAGCATCACTGCCCCAGACAGAGAGTTCCATCAATATGCTGTGGCTAATAGCCACTGATAGACCTCTGCTCCATATGTTTATCCAGTCCCCTCTTGAAGCTGCCTATGCTGGCAGCCGTCACCACCTCCTGTGGCAGTGAATTCCATGTGTTAATCACCCTTTGGGTGAAGAAGTGCTTCCTTTTATCAGTTCTATTTATGGTTTTCTGTCTATAACCTGCCCCTTAGTGAGAGCAGGGGTCTGATTGCTAACAAATGGTAATGAGTTGTACACAGGGCTTTTTTTTTTTTGTAGCAGGGACACCTTTGCATATTAGGCCACACACACCCTGATGTAGCCAATCCTCCAAGAGCTTACAGGACTCTTAGTACATAGCCTACTGCAACCTCCAGGAGGATTGCCTACATCAGGGGATGTGGCCTAATATGTAAAGGAGTTCTTGCTACAAAAAAAGAGGCCTGGTTGTACACTGGAAAACATTTCTTAGCCACTGTGGGATATATAGGAAAGGGGTAGATTAATGAAGTATTTGATTTTAGGAGACCACAAGGTCAGGGAAAGTAGAAATGGAATGTTCTTGGAAGGGAGTAGAAAGAATAATAATGAGTTGTGATACAAGTCTGTAAAGGAAGATGGATACCCTTAAGAGCAGGCAAGCAAGCAAATTAAAGGAAAGAGAGATAAGGATATCTGGAGGATACGGTTTGGTAACAACAATGTAAGATAAGAGAAAGCGAGAAGTTCAAAGGGGAAATGAATCATTAGTAAAATAAAATAGAAAATCAATCAAAAGTTAATAATTAGAGTGAGTGATTAAGATAGGAGAAATATGAGTAGAGCAGACAGTTTTGTAAATGTGATCAGCTTCATGAATGATCAGGATAAGGTCTTTTGTGTGTGTTGTAACCAATCAATTTGCAGTGCTTTGTTCATACAAAATATAAAAGAAGGAAACCATGATTGTATCTTTTGAAACATTTGGCTGTTTTGGTTTGTTCCCCTTTGTCTTCATAGATCATAATTCTCTTGTGATGGTGGCCAAATGGAGTGCTGCCATTTGCTGATTCATGCACTAAACAAACTATCATGCATCAGTCACCATCTTTGGCCTCCTGTTGGCTCACTCAGCTGTCCCCCCACCCACTCTGGTATGCCCAGTGGTGAGGGAGCCAGCCAAAACCCTTTTACTTCACAGAGGCATCTGTCTTGAGATGCCTCAGGCAGAGTTGATGCTCAAATCTAGCATCCTCTGCCTTTGGCACAACCTCCATAAAAAGGCTAGTGATGGGCCCCTAAGTGTTTTTAACCTTCTATAATAAATATATGTATTTTTGCTTATGATTTATTATATATTTTGCTTTTAATTTTTGACCCTCTAGTTTGCATATTAGCCTTTCAGGTTTCTTATAGCCTCAATAACCACCTTGCAGGGCCTTGAAGAAACATCTCTCAGGTGGCGCTGACCATACCCTACAATAGTAAGTATACAACTGCTGGACTGGAAATCCATTCTCTAGAGTTGCACCTGTGGCTCAATCTCTCAGTTCTATCCTACGGACCAACAGGATAGAATGAGCACCATTCTGTCCTATGCGCCCATAGGATAGAATGGAGAGATTGGCTGCTGCTGCAGCACAACCCCAGAGAAGGGGTGTAAAGTTTAAAACTCCCTCTCTGGGGTCATGCTGCAGCAGCGGCCCAATCTTTCCATTCTATCCTAAGGGCCGATAGGATAGAATGGAGTTCATTCTATCCTATGGACTTATAAGATAGAATGGAGACATCTGCTGTGGCGTGACCCAAGAAAAGGGGTTTAAAGTTTAAAACCCCTTATCTGGGGTTGTGTGGCAGTGGAGGCCTGATCTCTCCGTTCTATCCTATGGGCCCATTGGAAATTGGTCCTTCTCTGGGGTCATGCCCATGGGATAGAATGGAGAGATCGGGCCAGGGATGCAATGCTTTAAACCCCTTTTCTGTGGTCATTTCATGGCAGCGGTCAATCTTTCCATTCTATATGGGCCCAAGGCATGCCTCTTTCTGGATCCCCTTGAATTTCATCTCACAGCGGGTCTTATTGCTAGATCTGAATAAAGCATCTAAAACAGAGTTCCTGGGTGTGGTTTATTGGACATCTGCACATCAGGACAATGGCCTATTTGGCTAACACCACCATGGATCTTTATACCAAGTGAGGTTTAAATATTATAATATGCATACTATAGATAGATAAATACAGGTATAGACAGACAGGTAGACAGACAGACAGACAAACAGACAGACAGACAGACAGACAGACAGACAGACAGAGAGAGAGAGAGAGAGAGAGAGAGAGATATGCCTCATTTTGGGCAGGAGCTCACAGAAGCAGAGCTTGGGAACCTCTAAATTTTATTGTGTTCTTTCTTTCTTACACCCCCCCCCCCAAAAAAAAATTGCTTCTGGGCTCCATTGATCAAACCTCCTGTAAGAATTTTGTTGAACTCTAAGATTTTTGGTTTTAACAATTTATTGATATCATATGATTACACAACTTAGTTATTTCTTAATTATCTCAATATTAATCCGTATGACATTTCAATCCTCCCTCCCTCCAATGTTGTATTTTAACAAATTATTAATAACATACGGTTACGATGTTTAGTTATATCTTTTCTATCCCTAACCCATATGATATTTTCAATCCCCCCTCCCTCCGTTATTAGACTTACCCCGAAGTTATATATTTAAATCTAAATATAAAGGTATCCCAAACCCATCAAAACACACTGTCTTTTTCTTCTCATTCATATAAAAAAATTGTCCAATGTCTTTTTACGTTCCATTCTAACTCTATATATTTTTTAAATTTCTTCCACTCCTTTTTAAACACTTCCAGATCATAGTCTCTCAAAGTTCTTGTTAATTTATCCATCTCGCTCCACGATAAAACTTTCACAATCCAGTCCCAGTTCTCTGGTATTTTTTCTTGTTTCCACAGCTGCGCATACAGTGTCCTAGCAGCTGAGAGCAGATACCAAATTAAAGTCCTATCTTCTTTTGGAAATTTTTCTATTTGTAATCCTAGCAGAAAAGTCTCTGCCACTTTCTTGAAGTCATAACCCAAAATTTTAGAAATTTCTTCTTGTATCATCCGCCAAAAGTTTTTTGCTTTTTCACAGGTCCACCACATATGAAAAAAAGAACCTTCATGGTGCTTACATTTCCAACATCTGTCTGACATCTTTTTACTCATCTTTGCCAGTTTCTTCGGGGTCATATACCACCTATACATCATTTTAAAACAGTTCTCCTTGATATTCTGACATGTTGATATCTTCATCGAGTTCTTCCAAAGGTACTCCCAAGCATCCATTTGGATTTCTCTGTTTATATTGATTGCCCATTTAACCATTTGAGATTTTACTACTTCCTCTTCTGTAGACCATTTCAATAATAATTTATATACTTTTGATATTAATTTTTCATTGTCTCCAAGCAAAACCTTTTCCAATTCTGTTTGCTCACGTCTAATTCCATCAGATTTCCTATCATTTTCCATCAGACTTTTTATTTGTTGCATTTGAAACCAGTCATATTTATTATTTAGCTCTTCTGCTGACTTTAATTCAACTTTCCCACCTTGAATCTTTAACAATTGATTGTATGACATCACTCTTTCTTCCTCAGATTCAGCTGTTATTTTTATTACTTCTGCTGGCACTATCCAAAGCGGCTTCCTCTCATCACCATATTTCTTATATTTTATCCAAGTACTTAATAAAGTGTTTCTAATATAGTGATGCGAAAAAAACCCGTCCATCTTGTGTTTCCCATAATACAAATACGCGTGCCAGCTGAATTTATTCCCATGAGCTTCCAACCTTAAAGTTTTTTTATCCAACAGCATTATCCAATCCTTGATCCACGTCAAGCAAACAGCATCATGGTACAATCTTAAGTCCGGGAGCTGAAAGCCTCCTCTTTCTTTTGCATCTGTTAAAATTTTCATCTTAATTCTTGGTTTCTTCCCGGCCCATACAAAGTCAGAGAGCTTCTTTTGCCACTTATTGAATTGTTTGCTATCTTTCACGATCGGGATAGTTTGAAACAGATACATTATTCTTGGCAAAATATTTGACAAACTTTCTAAATATTTTTCCCACAAAAAAAGGGAAAATAACCAAAACATATAAAACAGACAGATGGAAATCTTCATCATGCCACTGAGGCTACATAGAATAAAGTAATTTAAAAAGTATGATGGGAATAAGGTTTTATTATGACAATCATAACTCAAGAAGCATTTTAAGGTAGATGCTGAACTGATATAAGTTAGTACACCTTTTGGAGATGTCAGGGGTGTGTGCTGTGTGGCATATGGAAATGAGTTGTGCTAATGAACTCTGGCACCTCTTTTTCTACAAAATGACCCCTAGAGAGAGTGACAAACAGACAGATGGATGGATGGATGGATGGATGATGGATGGATAGAGATAGAGATAGTTGTAGAAATATATAATGACTGCCTTACACACATAAGTAAACCCATCAATGAGCAAAGTTAGGACTTGTGTAGCTTATAAACTACCAGCATCTATGCATTTGGCCCATAAAAGACAGAGTAGCAGTCTTCTTATCATCAGTATGGTAAGATTTACTAGCTAAAAAGCTTCTTCATACTCTTATTTTTCACAGAAAAAACAGAGATAATACTTGGCCATGAGAGGTTGTAATCCAGGATGAAATATGAAAACAATGCTCTGGCACTCAGTTCACTGATTGTCACTTACACAGATCAAAATTATTGCTACCAGATGCATGTTCAAGTACTTTAGATGGGCAAAGCTGTGCAAAAACCTGCCTAAGAATCAAACTCCATATTTCCTGCTCTTTAAAAGAACCATAACATGCTGAGGTTTAAGAACAAGTAATTATTTTCGTATTTGTGAAATATGTGACTTTAACTAATATGCTGCAAGATCCAGGCACACCAGGAGACTAATGACTGAATTTCTAAGTTTTAAGTGAAATGACTTGCTTTCCTAGTTGCAATGCAAACACTTCAGATTATATTTTTATTGATATGTCTAGGGATTTCTGAGAAAAGTACAGGAATTTTTAAGTGCTCAAATTACTTTTTCTGAAAAAACACCAACAAATTAGACACATGGAGTATTATGAAAGAGCCCTCCAACCTCTCCACAGCAGCTACATCAGGGGGGAGAAGTCTAATATGCAAAGGAATTCATGCTACCAAAAAAAAAAAAGGAAAAGAAAAAACCTTGAATGTGGCAGTCTCTGCAAAACATTGGATAGCCTGCACTCCCCTGCTGGCTTTCTACCTTCATACTGGTTATTAAGTTACAGGTATCTAGAGTGATGCACAGTCCCCAGACTTGATCCTGAGGCTAAGAGCCACAGTCCAGGAGCCACTCATTGGCTTGCACCAAAACCTCTGTCTAGGAGGAGCCTTACAGTTAGAAGCCCACAGAAGGTCCCAGGTTCAATCCCCGATATCTTCCAACTAAAAAGGGTCTAGGCAAATAGGTGTGAAAAACCTCAGCTTGAGATCCTGGAGAGCCGCTGCCAGTCTGAGTAGACAATACTGACATTGATGGACTGAGGGTCTGATTCAGTATAAGGCAGCTTCATATGTTCATGTTCAGCCCCTGCCTCCCAGCAGCAACAGCAGAGGGTGGCGCTTGCAATCTAGGCCAGCCACCTAGGTCCCAGTGGGGGATTCCCCTCTTTTGCAGACTCCTCCCCATCACCTGCCAGCTGGCTGGCAGGAGAAGCCCCACCCAACAGCCACCATGTGCCTTTCCATCTTGGAAGGCTTAGAAGGTGGAAACTTTTTTTGTGTGTGAGTGCCTTTAAATCTCATCTAGAGGAAGCTGTATGAGGGTGGGACTAGCAGGCATTTGCACAGTAAAATTGATAGTAAAGAGTCCACTAGAACCTTTCATTTCCCAGTGTTAGTCTAAAGAATTTAGTAGAATTACAACAGATGGTTACATTCAACAATTCTTGTGAATAAGTTGCCCCAGTAAGATCACAAAAGTGTGGGCTTGCAAAACTTTTAGTTGTGCGTGTTTTCAGTGTGTGTTTAGTTTCATTTAGTGGATGTGCAGCTGCTGGAGGACAAGAAAATGATGACTGTATTCAGGGGAACTGAATTTAGATTATAAAAATGACTGTGTTGATTATAAAAACTGCGTGCCACCCATTTTCATGCTTTGAACATTGGAAAGCCCAGATGTGTCAGTGTACAAATGCATGCAGCAAATTCCTTAGCAGAAAAGATGGTGTGGGATCCTCCATCTTGAAGGTGCTATACAATGTTTTTGCGCTTTAATCCAACAAATAAATGTCCATTTGCTGCTGTCTTAGGGTAGGTAGCTGTGGATGGTGTATCTAATATACAATAACACAATTTTAGAGTGTGATGTGTAGCTATAATATAGTGGGTTCTATGCACGACAGAGTCTCAGAGTAAGTGATAACAAGCTCTTTAATAGGAATCACATAGTAAAAGGTCACAGTACAAGACTCGCGTTGAGGCCCACGGGCCAAACTTATATACATTTCTGGATTCCCGCGCAAGCACGTTATTGGTTAATTCAAACCAGTGGGGGCTTGTGATTGGTCCTGGGCTGTGGGGGTTTGACTCCTACAGCCCTTTGTTCCCAAGTCCCCAAGCTCAGTCTGTATGGCTCCAATGAGCCCGGCGGAAACACCGAAGTCTTCCCTTGAGTCCGCATACATAACTTCCCTCCCCTCCTTAGTTCGCAAGCCCCTAGTGAACATAGTCTTTTAGGTATGTGGGCTTGTGGTGCTTTCGCATTGACCACCTGAGCACAGGAGTTGCGGTGACGCAGTTTCTGCTTCAGGCATTGCTGGCGGAGGTCCTGGTGCCGAGGGGAAATCCACCGGGTGGGCTGGTCCTCTGAGGTTTCTGGCGCTGATGGTGGTCCCGTCTGTTCCGCTGGTTCTGGCACGAGTGTAGCTGCTGGCTCTTCTGCTTCCTCCAGCTCAGGGGTTGTTTCGCCAAGAGAAGGAGGAAGCAGGAGCCAGGGAGGTTGCATTCTTGTCCTCGTTTTCCCCCCTGGGCACCTTCCGTGCACGTAATTGGTCAATGTGTCGCCTTATTGTGAATCCCCCCTCTGAGGTGACTTCATACATGACGGTCCCTAGTACTCAGGATACTCATGCTGGTATCCATGCTGGGCCCCCCTGAAGTTTTTTGCAAACACTAAGTCCCCTGTGTCGAACCCCTAGGGGGCCCAGACCTCCTCTGGCACCTTTTGCAGGTCGGGTGCACGGTCCGGGTGCATGCGATCCAGAAGGGTTGTCAGCCGCTGGCCCATGAGAAACTCTGCTGGGCTGTGGCCGGTGACTGTACTGGGGGTGAAATGTTGCACTAGGAGGCACTTGGCAAGCCATGCTTCCTACTCCCAATATACAATGCGGTGGAGTGTTTCCTTCGTTGCCTGCACCATTATTTCCGCTTAGCCATTTGTGTATGGGTGAAAGGGGGCTGATCTTATGTGTTTTATTAAATTCCAGCCACAGAAATCCTGAAACTCAGTCGAGGTGAAGGCTGTCCCATTATCAGATACCAACATGTCTGGGAGGCCATGTGTGGCGAATACCCTGCATAGCACCCCTCATGCAGCCTGAGAAGAGGTGGAGGCCACTGGCACTACCTCTAGCCATTTGGAGTAGGAGTCCACAATAAGGAAGAATATATGCCCCTGGAAGGGCCCCTCAAAGTCGAGGTGCAGGTGGGACCAGGGGTTGCAAGTGGACTCCCACGGTTGGGCCAGGGCACGGGGTGGCACTGGAAGGCTCTCCTGGCATGGCTGACATCGGGCCACCCAGGATTCAATGGCGTCATCAATTCCTGGCCACCAGACATAGCTGCTGGCAAGCGCCTTCATGCGTACAATCCCCGGATGGGTTTTGTGCAGCGCTGTTAGGACTCGCTGCCGCAGTACTGAGGGCACCACCACCCTACTTCCCCACAACAGGCACCCTTTATGCACAGACAGTTCATCCCGGCGGGACACAAACGCAGAGAATTCTGAGCCCACCTGTCCTTCTGGCCACCCCCTCCACACCTAGTCCAGAACTCAGGAGAGAGTTTTGTCCTTGGAAGAGCAGCGGGCAATATCCTTTGTGTGCACCGAGCGGTCCGGGAGGGCTTCCAGTGACATGATCTGGAACACTGGGGCCGGGTCCATGGAGGGAAGCAACAGGAGGCTCAGAGCATCAGCATGACCCATCGCTTTTCCAGGGCGCCAGAACCTCCTGGGCCACAAGGCAGTCATGCTCAGAGATGCCATGCCAACGCCCTGCCTGGCTGCTTTCACCTTGAAGGCAAGAGCAATCAGGTGGGGCACGTTCTCCTCCAAGTCGGGCCTTCCTTGAGAGGAAAGCCTGAGGAGAGCACACACGGATGTGCCTCTGAGCAATGCACCCAGTGACTTCTTGAATCAGTGCTCTCGCAAGCAAATGATGGACGGGGCTTTGGGGAGGAGTTTGAAAACTCAACGTTCTATAATTATGAACTTAGATCTGGATGTTCAGGAAAACTCCTGTTCAAAAGTACTCTTGTAAAGTGAAAAGCAACTCCAGGGTGAAGCCATTTTTTGATGCCCATTCAACAAAATGAGTGTAGAGGACTTCAGAAAATGCAAAGCAAGATGGAAGTAAAGACGATATGCAATGTAGATGATCACTTTAAAATGAGCACTGAGAGAGGATCTTTTGCCAAGTGTAGAAACAGTCTTTGTGACCCAGAGATCACAGCATTACATTCATGGTGTACACATATGCAATAGTACAAATAGAAGGAAGCACTGTATGTGTGGGGGCCCAGTATTTGTCAGGCCCTGTTCTCCATACCAGGAGAAGGGGTAATGAAGGCAGAGGGCCCTCCTCCAAGCCTGCGCTCTGACACTTGAAGAAACAAAGACAAAAAAAATAACAACAACCTACTATGCCACTTTGTACTCCACCACCACAGTAGAAGTATTATCTAGTGACTCCTCATACACAACAGTAAAATAAAGCTGTTATTCAAATGAACTGCTTTATAATCAGGGCTAGACAAAGTGAAAAATCCATGGCCAGATGTCTCTATGTGAATGAGAACCCCAAGTGAGTATTTGATATCTCTCTAATTCTTTTCTAAAAATTGCAAAGGTTATTATTTGTGAATCTGCCTCATATGTAAAGCAGGAAGGATGTCTTTTAATAGAAGTTAAACATAGGGAACTGTATTTTTCCTTGCTGTGTTAAATGCATGACTGTTTGAAACATTTTCCTTTCCCTTGCAAATGCTTCTAGAAAGAGGAAGATTCTGAATGTTATAAGGGAGGATCACTTTGGTAGGAGGTTGAATCCATAAGAATTTCAGCCCAGTTTCATTCCATCTATAAGAATGTCACCCCACCTGTTCAGGAAAAGAAAGAGAGAGAGAGAGAGAAAAGATGGACATGTATTTCTTGTTGAAACCAATGAAAACAATGAATAAATACACTGAACCTAGAGAGCTAAATTTTATAAAAGAATTCCATCAATGATTTCAAAGGACAAAATGAGCCAAACCCACAATGAATTTCCATGCAGATTTTTGATAAATATCTTGCATTGTTTCTTTAAAAGTGATCTTGTTCTTTCTCAAATGCAATGTCAAATTAATGAAAGGGGATTACAAATCTTACTTACAGTGTAATAAGCGCATTGGGATTTTTTTTCTCCCTGTCCTATACTTCCTATGATATAGAAACGCATACGTGTGAAGTGAGTTGACATGTTTTCTTTATACATTATATTACATAAATTAAAAATATATTGATGGGATCCACCTTAATTCATCATGGGACAGTTCAGATGATACAGTGGTGTTATGTGTGCTGGGAGTGGAAGGAGTCATTTCTCCCCCCTTCCTGTCCACCTGATTCATTGACCTTATTTATTTATTTTTTAGACTTTTTTGACAATCCTTCCCTGCGAACAGGGCTCAGGGTAGCTTACATCAAGATAAAAACAACCTACATTAAATAATTTAAATTACTTTTAAAACACAATACAGTTTGTAATTAAAACAGTTCCAGATGGTGGTTAATTTGAAATTAAGTTGCAGCTCCCCGAGCTTCTAGAAGGCAGGTAAGGAGGGGTGGGAGAGAAACCCAAGTAGCACTGGACTACATACTGTCCCATTGCTGCCTTCAACCAAAGGCTTGGTAAAACATCTCTGCCTTACATGCCCTGTGGAAATCCCCCAGGTCATGGGTATTCTCCATCAGAGAGTTCCACCAGGTAGGAGCCAGGGCTGAAAAGGCTCTGGCCCCGGTTAAGGACACCTGGATTTCTCTTGAGCTGGGGACCACCAGGAGATTTTTAGTACCTGAGTGTAATGCTCTATTGGGGGCATACTAACAGAGGTCTCAGAGGTATGTGGATGGCAATAAAGGTTAAAACTGACACCTTGGATTTGATCAGGTGCTTCGTTAGAAGTCAGTGCAGCTTAAGCAGCACAGACTGAATATGTGTGCTGTCCAAGGGGTCCCTGTCAGGACCCACATGGCTGCATTCTGGACCAGTTGGAGCTTCTGGGTCAGAACTAAGGAGGTCCACATACAGCAAGTTACAGTAGTCTATCCTAGAAGTAACCATTGCAATGGATTATCTGGCTAGGTCAGAGAGGGACAAGTAGGGAACCAGTTGCCAGGCCTGGTGCAGTTGGAAAAATGCCAACCTAGCAACCTTCTTGACCTGGGCTCCATTGATAAGGTGTCATCCAGAGTCACTCCCAGGATCCTGACAGTAGGTGCCAATGAAGGGGGCTCTCCATCAAGCGTCAGGAGTTGACAACCCAACTGTAGCCCACTCCCACCCGGCCACAGAACCTCCATCTTATCTGGATTCAGCTTCAACTAGCCCTGCTTTAGCCATCTAACCAGATCCTTCAAACCCTTGGCTAAATTCACGGGGGCGGTGTTGGGCTGGCTGCCCATTAACAGAAATAGCTGGGTGTCATAAGCATACTGGTGACACCCTAGCCCAAAATTCTGGGCAAAGGGGTGCACATAAATGTTAGATAACAGCAGGGAAAGGAGTGCCCCTTGAGGAACCCCACATATTAGTGAGTGCCTTGAGGACACTTTCTCTCTCAGAGTCACCTTCTGTCCCTGACCATGGAGGAAAGAGGTAAGACATTACAGGGCTACCCTATGGACTCCAATGTCAGTGAGGTAGTCAGTCAAAAGATCATAATTGACTGTGTTGAACACTGCTGTAAGATCAAGAAGAATCAGCAGCACTGACCTGCCTCAATCCAGCTGCCTACGGAGATCATCTGTGAGGGTGATCAGCACTGTCTCCATCCCATGGCTGGGGTGGAAGTTGGACTGGAATGGGTCTAATGCCGATGTGTCAATCAGAAATCTGTGAAGTTGCTCAGCCACCAGTCTTCCAATTACCTTGCCCAGAACAGGAGGTTTGAAACTGTAAAACTGGGTGGTAATTGGATAGATCCATAAATTCTAATGTTGGGTTTTTAAAGAACAGAATAACCACTGCCTCCTTTAGCCCCACTGATTATGATTTTAGCTGGCATCCATAAATTGCATATAATTCAGTTTAATCTACTATTTCAATTGTCATGAAATGTATGCGAACAAAAACGGACAACAGGCAATGCATGAATAACTGCTTCGGTTGGATGTGGTGTGCTTCCCTCCTCCCACTCCCCACCATCCATAAAGCAGGGCTTTTTTTCTCCTGGAGCCCCCTGGAGTGAAGCTCTGCCTGGGCTGCCCAGGGCTCCAGCTGGCCTGACCCGCATATGAAAGCCACCTGCTCCCAGGCCAGGCGGGGCCACAATAGTGGAACAGACCGGGGAAGGTGGGTCTCACTAGTAGGACTGCTGGCAGTGCTCCAAGCTTGCCACACCCCTCCTTTCCCAGCTTCCTGTGCTCAGAGGAGGTGAGGCAGGGGGAAGCAGGCTGGCATAGATGCTCTAGGGGTGCAGAATGTGGCCAACACCACATTATATAGCCCTGCCCTTGACAGGTCACTTGAGCTCCTGCTCCAAACTTTTTTTAAAAAAAACGAGGGCATAGGAGGACTGCTTCCAGGCATAACTTTGGCTGGGAAGAGAGAATTTGCAACAGCCGTTGGTATGGGCCAGCAAACAGCTGTGGAGACTGTCACCACCCTGTCCAAGAAGACTGGCGAGAAGAGGCCCCCTCCCTCATCGGAGGCTTTGTGTGGAAGTGCAGAGGAAATGGCAGGGGAGCCAGAGGAGGAGGCAGAGCCAGGTTCCTCAGACCCTGAGGCTTCAGAGGTGAGGGAGGAAGCAGGACTGGCCACAGCAAACAACAAAGGAGCAGCACGGAGGTCAAGCAGTCTGAGCTGGCAGGCTCCTGCTCCCCCCCATGTCCAAAGAAGGTCACAGTGAGGAATGGTGGTGGTGGCTGGAGGGTTGAGTGGCCCGAGCCTGAAGGCTCCCACTCTCCCCAGCACCTGAAGAAGGCCCCTAAGAAGTCAGCTGGCAGGGCGGCTGGTGGGAAAGATGTGACTGGCACTGCAGGAAAAACAAAGGGGCGGCAAGCCCTTGTGGAAAGCCCGTTCCAGTGCAAGGGAGGCACCTGGGGGAGAGCCTGATGGAGGAGCACCAGCACTGGCTCCAGAACCAGGATTAGGCCCTTGTGCAGGTTTGGGGGCACCTGGGATCTGGGGGCAGGCTAGCCATCTTCCCCAAGGGCCCTCAAAGCTGCAACAGCTGCTACAGCAGCAGCATGGTGTACCAGGATTCATATTGGGGGTGTGACATAACATGCAAATGAGCTCCTGCTGGGCTTTTTGTTCAAAAAAAAGCACAGTCCAAATAAGACTGATGTATCATCTGAACCAGTTTTCATTCTGGGAAGAAGGAATAACTGAACAGCTTGGTGCTTACTGTTATCCTGTAAGCTTCTCCTCTATTGTAAAGGAATCTAAAGAAAGTTCAATAGTATGATTGGCTATTGGATATTGGTGAACTGATGGATAAATTCCAGCCTGCAGACACTTTTTCCATTGCCTCAAGCTAAAGACTTAATTCAGACATTTGTCAATCCCTCCATGGTGAACATCCAATCTGAGCCTTGACTATGGCTATTGCTTGCAAAGACAATTCATACAATTCTGCTGGCAGTTTTCATCCCTGCCTAAACCAGAAAGTATTGTAAAACATAAGCAGACAAAAGTCCAACAAAAAGTGTTTGGACAAGCTCAGCAGATATCAGGAATGTCCTTCAGTGAAGTTTAATTATAGAACACCATTGTTTCTGTATTTGTTTAATGACTCTCCTCTAAGTAGCACACAGACATACTTCAGAGGTTAATTATTCCTGGGTATTTTTAAGGAATGGAAAGCATTGCCTTTTCTTGCATAATATGGTAGGTGAACCATGAAGGCTAGTAAAACAAGCAATAGGCTGGAATCCAGTAGATACAATTTAAATCACAGAAAAGAGTCCAGTGTCAGATGTCTCAGTACTCTTGCATGAAAATCAAAGTGCTAGCAAATTAAATTAACATTGTGTGGTGGGGGGAAAGTTGCAAATTGCTTGCAAGGTCTTCTGAATTCTAAATTAGAATCACTGTGGGGATAGACAGCATTTATTTCCTTTAAATTAAGCGCATTCTCAGGGTTTTAGAGAAGATTCCTTCCAAAGGATAAAATAATACTTTTTGGTAATATGTATAGGCAAGTATCCCTCCAAATAAATAATGCATATAGTAGCCATCCATCTCCATAAGACAATGGATTTGTAGCGTCCCTTGGGTAGATTCATATGGTCTGCAGTTCTTCTTAAGGGTGAATAGGCTAATAAATATTATGTAGTAGGACTTGCTGCATATGCATGTCTATAATTAGAGGGAAAATTGTAACTGATGCTCAGTCGCTTGTGTCCATGATCACTATGGAGTAGCAGGATGTTCTTGATGCTTGCCAGAGCTTTCCATCTATGTCAAACGCTTCTATACACAGATACTCTTCTATCATGGTTTTCAACAGACTATGAGTGCTTTACCATTGACAATCACACCACAAAGAATGGCATGTTTTTAATATTTTCATTATATATTTTTCTTTGCACAGATTACTTGCGTATTCTTAGCAGCGTGAGGCAGTTCAAGAAGACACAAGAGACATTCACAGCAATTATGACATGGATGTGTTTGCCCTGGCCCATATTCAAATAAAGCAGAGGGTATAATTGGAAGGCTGAGGGGATTAACCAATGGGGTGCTGCAAGTGTGAAAATATTTAAGAAAGCCTTGCCCCTTCTCCGCAGACTTTTCCTGCTTGCTGCTGATGCACCCTCCCTCCCTTTGGTTATTGCAGGCCAAGCCAGTCACCATTTATGGGGCCAAGCAGGAATATTTGGGTCTTCCTAAATGGTTTGTGAGGGGTCTTTTTCACCCACTTCATGTTGTTAAAGGATGTAGGATGTTAGAGTAAATAGGCCTGGTCTGATTGTTTAGGCCATAACTAGTTTGGTGGAATAGGGCAGCTTGTTCACAGTAGGCAAGGATGATTGGCAAGCATTCTGAGGCATTGGACGTAATGGAGGTCTTGTCTGGAACAGCCCATTGCTGGCCTTGCAGTGGGGACTGTCAAGCATCAGATCTCAAAATAACCAGCCATTGATTTTGAAACAAAGTATTGGTTCATTGATAATCCATTGTGCTCGAGTAGGCACCAGTGATACAGTGGAAGTGATGCAGTGTAACTCTAAAATACTAGCTTTAAGGGGGCACATCAAAGATAGCTTAGGAATTCCTACTCAGGCGTGTGAAATTCACACGCTTGCTACTTTATCTATTCTTGCAGTTTAGCAACATCTTGGATCCAGGTCTGCACCTGGGAAAGCATCTCAGGAGGCCTTATCTTCAAAGAGGATATTCCTGCATTCGCTACTAGTGAGAACTAAGGAAAAAGTTACATGGCTTTGATGTGCAACACATTAAAATCACAGTTAACAATACAGGCATACTATTAAAGACACAAGATGCTTGACAGGGAATGAGTGAGCAATATCTACCAAACCTGGTTGTGGCCTTGCAGGCTTTCAGGGAATTTAAACGGGGCTTAGCGCCCCTCGGCACATAATATGCAGGCCTCATAAATAAGGGTGGTGGAAACAGCTGGCTATGTTGGGAGCCAGGCAGCCCCATAGCCAGGATTTAGAAATCTGGGGTGCCTGTAATTTTTTCAGGGGGCCCCTAGTGGCCTTCCTTCTTGCCCCCTCCTACCCAGAAGGGGGGAGGAGGCGGCAGCAGTGGCTGTCTTTGTTGTTCTCTTGCCCACTCTCTCTGCTGCTTCCCCCTCCCCCTGAAATTGAAATAGCATGGGAGGGGCAGTGGAGCAGCCGCCAGCCTCCCGCACAATTTTAAAGGCCCACTGATAAGCTAATTGGTGGGGCCATTAATTAGTGTGGGAGGCTGGCAGTTGCTCCACCACCCCTCCCATGCAATTTCAATCGTGGGGGGAGGGGGAGCAGTGGGGAGAGCGGCTGAGAGTGTGGCCACTTAAGAGTCATGGCTGCTGTTACTGCCTCCTCCCCCTTCCTTCCCCAATATTGAAACTGCACAGGAAGGGCAGTGAAACAGCCACCAGCATCCTGTGCTAAAGTCCTCACCAATCAGCTGATCAGCTGGGCCTTTAAATAGCATGGGGCACTGGTGGCTGCTCCACTATCCCTCCTGCACAATTTCAAAATCACGGGGAAGGAAGGGGAGAAGGACGGAGGAGACTGGGAGAGTGGGGAAGTCTGCGGTGGGACCGGGGAAGGACCACCAGGGCCTTGAGCCATGGCAGCAGCAGCCTGGGGGGCCCAGCCTGAAGCCAGGATGGATCTGCCAAACTAAGGCAGACGTTTAGCATATTCAAGTATTATATAGATCAGCTATCTTTTAGTAAACAACCCATGGTGTGTTGGCAAATCCCACCTTCCTCACTGGTTGGATTTGGGGTCTGTCACTGTCTCCAGCCTCCCATTGGCTGACTCCCCTGCCTATTGCAGGCCCAGTAATGTTGAACAAACCACCCAAGCAGTCTCACCTCTGATGCTTCTCTCTCTCTTCTCTGTCAACCAGCCTCAGAAAGGCTTGCCACTGTACTGCAGCCTCGCAAAAGGCATCACAGCTTCTGCTGGCAACAGACCTCTGCCGCCCTATCAACAGCCCACGTAGACAGCCTCCCAGCACACACAGCCTCTGAAGGTCATTGAAATAGCCAGGGAGCCTGGCACCACCAGGAGCATTTCCTCAGAGGGCATGACTGTCCCACCTTTACTGTCTTTCCTGCCTCTTTCCTGTCACTCCCTCTTTCCCTCTTCTCATCAGCCTTGACCCAGGGTGGTTGCTTGAGAAGGAGATAGGGAAGCCTCACAGAATTATTGTTCAGGTCAAAGTGGTGGGAGAGGAAGCAGGAGAATGATGTAAAGTGCTTTGGTTCCCCCTTCCACTTGAAGAAAGACTGTCCTTTTCCTATGTAGAAACCACAGGGTTGCCATCTCCAAGTTAAGAAATTTCTGGAGATTTAAGGGGTGCGGCCTGGAGAGGGTGTGGTTTGAAGAAGGGTGAGACCTCAGACAGGTTTAATGTCATTTCCTCCTGGGGCACCACTGTTGGCAATCTCCAGGTGAGGGCTGATGATCACTCAGAATTACACCTGCTCTTCAGATGGCAGAGATCAGCTCCCTTGAGATGGGGGGGGGGGTGGAGTTAATGACTTCACTTGAGTGGGTGGGAAGACAGCAAGGGGGGCACTAACCCAGAGGCCTTTAGTGATACCTTTCCAGGTTGGTGGGAAATTCCTATAGGCCTCTGAGGGAGATGTCTTTCCTCTTGGGGGACCACTGTTGCCAATCTCCAGGTGAGGACTGGAGATCATGCAGAATTACAACCGCTCTCCAGATGGCAGAGGTCAGCTCCCTTGAAGTGGGGGAGGACAATGAATGCCTTCACTTGAGTGGGTGGGGAGACAGCAAGGGTTGGGAGCACTCACCCAGAGCCCTCTTCTAGAGTCCATTTTGTGTTTCTTCACAATGGGCCTTACTTCTAGTTTTAAATAAATCAGTAAGGCCCATACTGTGGTCTATGTCTTTATTTTGGATGGGGCAAAGAGAATAGAAATGGATTGTTAACTGGTGTGCAGCAAAATGGGGGTATTTTTTCAGATCCTGATATACTGGGGGGGGGGGGGATCTTAATTCTAAGTTTCCTGGGTTCCAAACACTGGTTTGGTATTTGGTTCCTGGGGGGGAGGGCTTTCCAATATTTTTGGTTCAATTATTCTCTTTAGGAAATCCTTCTGGAGGAACGTTTTTAAGGTACTGGCATCAAAATTTCAGTGGAACTGCTGGTGTCAGGTGCTTCTCCCCCCACAAAGAGGTGAAGCTGCAATGCACCCATAACCGGGCCTTCTCCTCTGTAGCCCCGAAGCTATGGAACCAACTTCCAGAGGAAATGCGGGCCCTGCGGGACCTTGAACAATTCCGCAGGGCCTGCAAGACCTTCCTCTTCCGACTGGCTTTCGCTGACGAAGAAAGAAATTGCTAATGATTACCGCCATTATAAAAGAACAAATAGCATTAGCACTTTTATCAATTTAATTAAGTGATTTTAAACTTATCAGAATTTTTTAATGTTTAATGTTAATGTAACCTTGTCTTTTGTATAAGGGAAATTGAATGATGTTGTTAGCCGCCCTGAGCCTGCTCCGGCGGGGAGGGCGGGATATAAATAAAAATTATCTATCTATCTATCTATCTATCTATCTATCTATCTATCTATCTATCTATCTATCTATCTATCTATCTATCTATCTATCTTTTGGGGTTTTTTAAAATAATAATAACCCCCAAATGTCAAGTGAATTAGACCCCTTGGGACCCTGAACATGGTGCTTCCTGTCATCCCCCATTGTTTCCTATGGAGAGAGAAAAAAGTGAAACATGTAAACCTCAGGAATCTTTCCCATGGGAAAACTATTGGAAGTGTTTGCTAAGCCTAGCCAATGTAAAATGTGAGAATGTAAAGCATAAGAATCTAAAACTACCTAAAGCAAAAACTTCAATGTCAAGTGCAAATTTCCACAAAACTTGACACAAACCAACTTTGTTGTTGTTGTTTGTGTTGTTGTTGTTACAAACCAACTCCAGCAAAGAACAAACTTTTTTTTTAAAAAAAGAATATGTCGTTGAAACTCACAGAACCTTACCTAAAGCATACTGGCAAGCCAATAGTGCCCTGGGAGACACAGAAATGTGTATGTGGGAAACAGAGAGAGAAGTGGGGGGGGGGGGGAGAGGAATACAGTTCTGGGAGCCAATATGGTGTAGTGGTTAAGTGCGCAGACTCTTATTTGGGAGAACCGGGTTTGATTTCCCACTTCTCCACTTGCAGCTGCTGGAATGGCCTTGGGTTAGCCATAACTCTCGCAGGAGTTGTCTTTGAAAAGCAGCTGCTCTGATAGCCTTCTCAGCCCCACCCACTTCACAGGGTGTCTGTTGTGGGGGGAGAAGATAAAGGAGATTGTAAGCTGCTCTGAGTCTCTGATTCAGAGAGAAGGGTGGGGTATAAATCTGCAATTCTTCTAAATGCTGGCTCGCAATACTCTTGGTTAATCCAGAATATTTTGGGGACCCCTTTTTGGTATCCCAAAAATACTAAACGGAGCCCCAAATATATCCCGAAAACACCAATAAAGTATCCTTTAAATATATTTTTGGCACAGGAATATCCAAATACCCACCCCTATTGAGTAGTACTACGATCTTTGTTGAGACATACTTTGTCCTGTATTTTTGTTTGGTGATCACAACTGATAACCGAAACTACCTTTTGGAGATTTAAATATGATGACTGTATATAATTGCTCTATAAAGTAACCATTAGTACTAGAATAAATTGCCCTCCTTTGCAAAAAAATAAATAAATAAAAAAGAAAGAAAATAGAGTTTAACTTTTACAGTAACATATGGATATGTAAATTCTATATGGATAAACATGACCCCAAGGTACTTGAAATTTCTTACTAACTCAATTGAGTTCTTACCAGAAATACTGGGGTGCTCCTCTTTTTATGGGGGAATTAGCAGAAGCAGACCTAGGCGGAGCTCTTTAGGAGCAGGACTCCCACAAGGTGTATACCGGTTCTAGTTCAGAGAGAGATATTTTGAAATGACAAAACCAATTCAATAAAGAAAATAAATTTATTAAAAATAAAAATAATATAAAAATACACACACACTGAATTAAACCAACACACACAAGACCACCAGAAAAATAGGTTTTAGTGGAGCAAATGTGGATATGATCTTCATGGAGGTGGGGTGGAAGATTCATAGCTACCTGTCTGGAGAGTAGAAGACCATGGAGGAGAGAGACAAGATGACTAGCATCTTGAGTGTGTGGTTGGATCCAGGAACACACAACGCTGAGCATGTCCAGAGTGCCTCCTTAAGTAGATGGAGATGTTTGGCCTCCCTACAGTGATTTATTATCTTACCAACTGACTGCTACATACTTGGGTCAATATATGTGTTTTAACCTGTAAAATGTGCCTGCGCCGCCTATGCTGCATTTTATCCTATTGCCTTTGCTTTTGATATTGTTTTATAGTTGGGTTTTAACTACTATTTATTTATTTTGTAATCTTCCCTGAGCCCATCTACGGGAAAGGACAGGATATAAAACAACTAAAATAAATAAATAAAATAAAAATAAAAAAAATATCCTGATGCATGTGTGGTCAGGATGTTCTTTAGAACAATGCAAGATGGGATTCCCATTGTGTAGTGAGGCTGAGTGGAATACTTCTCAGGTGCTAGACACAAAAGTATAATGTTCTATGTTTGCTCAGAGAATGGGGCCAGAAGTTGGCTATTTTGTAAAAATGGGGAGGTTAATTATATTATTTATAGTCTGGAGTTGAGGAGAGAAAATGCAGATGAAGACTTTCAATTAGAAGAACAGCTTTTAGGAAAGACGTGATTATCTGGAGGGGAGAGGTTCTGCTGAACCTGCAATGTGACAGTGTGGACAATAGGAGACATAGTATCAATTATAAGCCATTCATACCAATGGAGATAGGCTACAGGCATAATTCTTTGTCCATGCTTGCTGTCAGACAATAGCCAGCCTCTTTGCACATTGGAAACTGGGATTGTAAGATTATAGCAATTGCTTATCCATTGTTCCACCCAGGAAGAGAGGAGATGGGGGGCGGGGATGGACTGAACAGAGGAAAGTGGCAAACAGCCTTGTCTCTGGCACCTGTATCTCTCTTGGTTCAGCAATGGCTCTTAGCAAACTCACTTTTAGTGCCAGACCTGGCTTTCTGGGAACACTGCTGTGGAGGTCTTTTAGGGTGTCAAGATGTCTCTGCTCTAGTGGCAAGACTACCCCTGGATTCAAGGCTGTCACCATGGCTACAGAGTTTCCATGCAAGGATAATGCACTCATCCTTTTTAGTTTGAATTTAGGGAAGATCAGTACCTTTGTTTTGTTGAAATTTATTTTGAAATATATTTTGATGCAGAAATAATAACACATTTAGTATTTTCACTAGACCTGAGAGAGTGTGAGCTCATAAAACTAGATCATCCACATATGATAAATAAGGTACAGGCTGACCACTTAGCTGAAGACCGGATCTATAGTCCTGGCTACAATGAAAATCTTTTATATAAAATCTAAATTAATGTGAGGCCAAGATGCAGCCCTACCTAACATCTCTTCTTACACTGTTTGGGTTCAAGGGGGTGGAAGTACCTGGTATATAAATCTGGAGAATATTTTCAGAGTGTAGACTCCTAATAATAATAAGTGCCAGCAATCTGTCAAGCATATCCAAGTTAAAAGGTTTTTCCCAAAATCTAATGAGAGATATAGAATCAAATACACTACAAAGATCAAAAAAATAAAAGTAAAATACACCACCTGCATCTTTTGTATATTTATTCACTAGAGAAAATAATGTGAAGTAATTATGCATGCAGGAATGTTTTTTTTCTTATATCCAAACTGGGTATTGTTTAAGATGTTTGAGTCCTAGAAAAGTAAGCTGTAAAAAGTTCCCAAGTAAGATATGAAATGAAGATTGATCCTTGATGCTCAAGGATGCAAATAATGAATGATCTCCTCTTGTCTTCCAGATACCATTTAGTGGTAATTTTTTTCTGTGCCATACTATTTCCACTGGTTAGAAAATCAAAAATTTACATGAACTTTTCTATTGGCAAGGTGCAATGCCTTAGACTCAGCTGTGGTACAAGGGAGATAAAATAGAATTCTGCAGAGGCGCACGATGCCCATATTGTCTAGATCAAGTAGACACGTTAGCTCACATTGTTTAAGTATGTCCCCAAAACAATATATATTTCTTTTGGATAAAACAGCTAACAACACTTTCTAAGAAGTGGACACTATCTGCTATAAAGTAGATTGGAGAACTGTGTGAGAGATGTGACAGTTTTTTCTTTTTATAATGTCAAGTGGGAACTAACTTTCATTCTCACTTTTTTTGTGAGAAACTGTGGATGAATAGCTAATGGCTGTTAAATCTAGGAAAAAGAAGGAAATTTAAATGGACTATTTGGGCTAATATCTAACATTACTAGAGATGTGGTAAGAATTCAAAATAACAGGCTGGTGATGTCAAGCTATGTTTTATCTTTCTATGACTGTCTATGTTTATCTGAATATAACTGCCATACTGTAACTGTTACTAACCCTGAACAAAGCTGAGGCACATCAAAGTAGAGAATTAGCCAGCGCCTCTTTCGTGCCTCCTTCACTTTTACTAACAAATGCAGGAATTTGCTCTTTGAAGATAAAGCCTCCAGGGACAGTTTCCCAGGCCGGGCCTGGACCCAGGAAGAATAACCACAGAGGAGATAAAGAAATTACTGTGTGAACTTTCACACGTGAATACAGGATTGTTTAGCAATTGTAGCAATGTTTAGAAAACCTTTGATGTGCCACCTTTAAGTATGCATTCCACTGCTACTCTGTATCAGTTCCAATACTTGGCTCAATAGAAGCACATGGATTATTAATAAACCATACTTTTTTTCAACTCAAGGACTGGTTACTTTGAAATATGCTTGCTTGACAGGTGATTCTAATTTTCCCTGCATGCAAAGTTCATTTGTATTTCAGCTTGCCCTGAAATTATTATTCTATTCAAAACTAGGAAATGCCTTTCAGTCTTATGCTTCGTTCTACACTTGGGTGGCTGGCATTTATCAGCCTACATAGCAGTGATCAGTAGCAACTGCAGGTGCACATGTAGAGAATGATAGCTTTAATCTGTTACTTGGTCTTGATTAAACTGTCTTGACTGATGAAATTGGCTCAGACTATTTGTAAAATACTACCAGAGGTATTGGTTGCCTTTCCATCTTCCCCTGTTAGGAAGCAATGGTAAATATGGAGCATTAAGAAAGGTGACACCCAAAGTACACAGAAGGAAACAGAGAGGCACACAGTTGCACAGGCAATTTGCTGACATCTGCATGATGTTTTCATAACAGCAGTATGTGGAGAGGGGTGCAAAAAATACAAGCCCTTTTGGCACTCTTGTTAAAATGTGATTTTCCCCCAGTTGCTTGCAGATGCCAATTATGATTCAAGAGAGTCTGCAGATCACAACTTTGGTACACTCAGGGGTGGAATTCTAGCAGGAGCTCATTTGCATATTAGGTCACATACCCCTGATGTAGCCAATCTTCCAAGAGCTTATAAAAAAGAGCCTTGTAAGCTCTTGGAGGATTGGTTACATCAGGGGTGCGTGGCTTAATATGCAAAGGAACTCCTGTAAAAATTCCACCCCTGGGTATACTACTTTGTGCACAGTCCCTACTCATTCAAGTGAGAGTTTTAATTGGGATGAGCTTTAGTGCAGTGGTTCACAAGATTTGAGAAAGCATCAGAAGAAGGCACAGATATATTGTCAAGGAAATTTCTTGCTAGTTACACAGACTCTTTCCTAAAATCCATAATGGTAGAACAAATGACAACACTGCATGTGCTAGTGGGCAAGGGTGCAACCATCTATTTTCTCCTGAAGTGTTCTAATTGACAGTGTACTGCATGTCATAACATGGGTCCTGGTAACTCTGTTCACTCTGTTGGCAGTGTGACCTTAAAGCCAAAAAGGCAGTCACACTCTGCATTTCCCCTACAAAAGAATCCTTATACTTCAGAGCTCTTCTGATTATAACAACTTTCTAATTGCATGTGAACTGCAATTCATAAAATAGTCCCCTTTCATTGATCCAAACATGATTCATCTATAATCGGGAAGGAGGATGATAGTTCAATTCCATTTGAGTTAAATTTTTCTCTATAAGACCTTATTTTATTCCTTCTTGCAATGCATGGGTTAACTACCTTCCAGTTAATAATAGAAATATGGTGTGTACATTGGAAAGCAGAGTTGAGTTTAGTAACCTAGCTGCAAGTGAGCCACCATTCTATCTATGCATTCTGTTTATTAATCCTTTGTTTTTAGTGTATCCTTTGCACCCACCATGTTGAATCTCAAGACATTAATTCCTCTACTGTTTAAAAAAAGTCATGAAACAGAACAGATAAATCCTGGAAGAGTTACAAGTTTGAGAAATGACAGGAGAAAATTAGATCATTAGAAAGACCTCTATAAAACCTCAAATTCATCAGGCATTTTGAAGTGTATATGGTTTTATGGTGAAGAGAAATGGCTGCAATGGGAATTACTTATTTGGAAGGTTCCATAGGTTCTTCAGAGATAATTATAGAGTTACTGGAATTACAGATGTTGTACAAAGTGGCAGGTGGATCTAAATCTTAATCTGTCTACATGATATGTCAATAGAGGTAGCAGCTTAATAAGACACACTCTTAATAAGACACACTCCTTCTTTTTCTTCTTTTGATTAATATGAAACCACTGCAGCCTACTAGAAATCTTTAGTTAAATGTCTTAATCATTAGCACAAGTAAAGTATGTTATTACCTGCCCCAGAGAGACAAGAATTAAGTTTCTTTATAAATTCCCAAGCATTTGCAGCCATTTCCCCCAGGTTATTGGAATTACTGAAGAATAATTTGGAAAGTAGCTCAGTACCTGTAGTTTAGGGCTCATTTTCTTTCCTGTGTTGCTGTGGCTCATGTTGGAAAGCAGTTTTCTCTCACTCTCATGGTATTCAAAGAGGTGTTACATAGAATAGCCACATTTAACCAAGCCACCCTATGCTTGTCTGTGTGGTTGGAAGGATGTTCCATTACACGGTGATGACTAGGAATGTGCCCTTGGAAAAAAGGGCTATTCAGATTTGAGGGTATTCAGGATTAAAAGTATTTGAGTTTACCATATGTCCCTGAATAGCAGGTTTGGTAAAGCAAACTGGTTCAAGAGATATTCGGAAATCCCTATTATGCAGCTCCATTATACTCTATGAACCATTAAAGTTATGGCCAGAATCTCATATGGTATAATTTGGGGGCTCACAGAGTAGCTGCTGGAGCATCTCCCCAAAAGAACTCCTAAGTTCAAAAAAGATTGAGCTGGGGGTCCAATTTTATGGGCCCCAAAGAGGTTGTCCCTTCCCCATTGTTTCCTATGAAGGGGGGAAGTGTCAATTTTTCCATGGTGTTTACAGTGGGTTCAGGTGGGGGCAGTTTGAGGAAGAGACACCAAATTCACACTGTGGCTGCTGGAGCCTCTCCTCACAAGAACCACCAAGTTCCAAAGACATTGAACCTGTGAGTCCAGATCTATGGGCGCCCAAAGAAGTTGCCCCCTTTCCTTCCATTGACTACTATGGTTTTCTATGATTGTTTAAAAAAAAAAAAAAACCTAGGCAGGCAGGGACCCAGCAGCCAGACTCTCCCAGAGAATCTTGTGGGAAGTGAACCGTTGGGAGGTTGCCTGTAGCTAAACACTGCTAACTGCACAGAAGAAAAAGTGCCATTGTGGCAGTGCCAGTCTCACACTAACCCCAACAGGATCAACTTCCAACCTGAGAATCTCTGGGCATTTTCGCACTGACCTTCAAGTGGTGCGACCACCCTCCTCACGCCGGCGGATCTGCAGGGATTTCGCACCAGAAGCGCCGGCGCACCCAAAAGAGCCGGCGACTTCCGTCGCGAAACCAGCTCAAACGGAAACCGCCAAGAAGCAGGAAAACGTTTGAGCTGGTTTCGCGACGGAAGTCGCCGGCTCTTTTGGGTGCGCCGGCGCTTCTGGTGCGAAATCCCTGCAGATCCGCCGGCGTGAGGAGGGTGGTCGCACCACTTGAAGGTGAGTGCGAAAACGCCCTCTGTTTTATAAACTGAGGGAGGGGGAGCTTTCTTCAAGAACCAGCACACTGAATGCATTAGTGCCGAGCAGCAGAACCAGGACTGAGTCCCCTGTGTCGTTTTATTGTTATTGTCAGCCCTGGTAGGTGAGTCAGTATAGCAAGCAACAGTCCAACGACACTCTGTGCTTAACTATATACAATTTATTTACATAATTTACATCCACCAACAAAGTGCTTCGCCAAGCAAACCATCTAGAGAAGAAGGATACTGTGAACAGCACAGCACTGCTTACATACACATTTTACATAGGATGTGCACCAATAGGTTACAAATGCTGAGTCATTGTGCACTAGACACTCAACCTTTGCACTCGTTACCAAATGCCAGTCAGAACTGGTTTCACCTTGTTGAGACCTGTTAAGCACTGAAGTCATTTTGACTGTCAGTTAGACCAGCATGATCTCAGGAGTCACTAGCCTAATGCCTTATTGAGCATTTGTATATGCTGACACTCCCCCTAAGGCATAGTTATGGCCAGAATCTAGGCCTGAAATTTGTGTACTTGTCCACACTTAGGCTTTTTGTAAACATATCAGCCACATTCACTACAGATGTACAATCCTGTAACACGATTAACTTTCTTTGCACAACATCTTTAACATTTTGATGCCTGATGTTAATGTGTCTCCTTTGTGGTTTTATTCCTTGTGCATCTGCTAGCTGCAGTGCTGCAGTGTTGTCACAGAACACACATATTGGCAGTTTGCATGGTATTCCTAGATCAATCAGTAATTGATACAGCCATTCTTGTTGTATTACACAATCGTTAAGTGTAGCATATTCGGCATCACAAGTACTAGTGGCCACATAGGTCTGTTTTAATGACTTCCACAGTACCAATGCTCCATTGATGTACATGGCATACCCTGCTGTGGATCTACCATCCTGCCTATCACCCCAGCTTGAGTAACTGTAGGCGGTGATTTGTTGTGCCTCATTAGCTTTCAACACCAATGGTTGGCAGTACCCTTAAGATATCCGAGTACCCTTTTTGCTGCAACCCAGTCCTTAGCACAAGGATTTGAGCTTTTCTGACAACATGTGTACAGCAAAACATATGTCAGGTCTGGACCAACAGGCAATATACAGCAATGAACCAATTAGAGATTGATACAGGGACCTGTTCTCAAATACTTTATCATCAGGCTCGTTTTTATAACCTGTTGTCATCGGTGAGTCTACACAATGTGCATCCAGCATGTTATACTTTTCAAGGAGTTTAAAGATTTTCTCTTTCTGATTCAGACTAAACCATCCTTGTGTGTCTCTGCTTATGTCAACTCCCAAATAATGTCGTATGTTACCCAAGTGTTACATCTTGAACAGATTCTGAGTTGACTCCATAAACCATTTCAATTGTGTATCAGTGTGGAACAAAAAACATATGTCATTCACAAAAACTAATAAATAACATTTTGTTTGCTCAATTGTTTTGCAAAACATACAGGGATCAGCTCTACCTTGTTCAAACCCAAAATCAATCAATGCCTTACTCAAGCACTGGTTCCATTCTCTGGCACTTTGTTTTAAGTCATATAATGCTTTGTTGAGCTTCAATACCAAAGTTTTGTTTGAGTTCTCAAAGCCTGGTATCTGTTCCATATACAGCTCTTTCTCCAGACGTGTGTTTAAGTAAGCAGTGGTAAAATCAAAGTGATGCACCTGCATCTTGTCTTGCCCTGCTTTACACAATGCTGCTTTTAAAGTGTCTGCTTCTACAGTTGGAGCGAACACTTGATCATAGTCTTCACCTTCTATTTGAGAAAAACCTCTAGCAACCAACCTGGCTTTTCTCTGCATTTGACCATCTGGCAGAGTTTTCACTTTGTACAGCCACCGACACTCAATAGTCTTTTTATCAACGTCAGACAAGTCAAAGAAAACACGTTATTTTCGGTTAACGAGCTGTACTCCCTCTGCATGGCGTCCTGCCAAGCAGCCCTTTCCAGTCCTGGCATATTCAATACTTCTTGAAAGCTTTGTGGCTCTCTCACATAAACATGATTCACAGAGGTACTCTCAAACCCATATCTGTCAGGTGGCACACCCTTAATACTCCTAGTTGACCTTCTAGGTACTGATGCACTTTGGTCACCCTCAGAGACACTAGGTGAAGGAGAACCTATCTCCTGTTTTACAGTAGTGGTTTGTTCCTCAGTTGTTATAGGCAGTGCAACCTGATCAGGCAAATCATTGGCATGGATTCTTTGCCACCCCCGGTGTTCACAAAAGTTAGCAAATCTGTTGAAGCTAATATTCTGTTGATCGTTAGCAAACCGATAGGCTTTCATGCCGGTTTGGTAACCCAGAAATAGAAGTTTTTTAGATCTTGCACCTCCTTTTCTCCTTTGGTTAACTGGAATGTTTACCCAAGCTCTTGTACCGAACACTCTTAGGTGATCTAGGTTGGGATTTCTGTTGTATAGCATCTTATATGGAATGCTGGTTTAGACCAGATTCTATTGTTGACATAGCAAGCAGCTTTCAAAGCTTCTGCCCCAAAACTGATAGATAACCCAGCATCCTTTAACATAGAATGCATCATTGTTTGCAACACCCCGCCTTTTTGTTCAGCCTGCCTTTGGCAGCGGAGGGCGGGATATAAGAATAAATTTATTATTATTATTATTATTATTATTATTATTATTATTATTATTATTATTATTATTATTATTATTATTATTATTGTTGTTGTTGTTGTTGTTGTTGTTGTTGTTGTTGTTGTTGTTGTTGTTGTTGTTGTTGTTCAGCAACCCCATTTTCCTGAGGCGTTGCTACATTAGCCACTCTGTGAGATATCCCATGTATGTGCATCCACCTTTTAAATGCAGAGGACATAAACTCTCCTCCCATATCCGTTTGAATAGCACACAGATTACCCAACTGTTTTTGAACCTTTTTGTACCAGTATTTCACAGTGATGAATACATCTGATTTTCATTCATTCACATTTTATTTATATCCCGCCCTTCCCGCCAGAGCAGGCTCAGGGCGGCTAACAACAAAAATTCAATACATACATTGAGTTATAACTAACAATATAAACCAACAGATAATTAAAAACTATTAAAATTCTAAAAACAATTTTATTTATTTATTTATTTGGGATTTATATCCCGCCCTTCCCACGAATGGCTCAGGGCGGCTTCCAACAATTAGTTAATATTAATATGTTAATATGTTGGTGCTATTCAGATAGTGCAGTTTACTTAGCAGTTAACTCAGTGAAGGCCATTCGAAAGAGGACAGTCTTGCAGGCCCTGCGGAACTGTTCAAAGTCCCACAGGGCCCGCATTTCTTCTGGAAGCTGATTCCACAGCTGTGGAGCCATAACGGAGAAAGCCCGAGTACAGGTACTCTGGAGTTTTATGTCTTTTGGCCCGGGAATAGTCAGCAGGTTCTTCCCTGCTGACCTCAGTGCTCTCTGGGGTTCATACGGGGAGAGACGGTCTTTAAGGTAGGCAGGTCCTTGGCCATATAGGGCTTTAAAGGTAATGACCAGCACTTTGTAACGAATCCGGTATATAACTGGCAGCCAGTGCAGTTCACACAGCCCCAGCTGTATGTGCTCCCACTTTGGGAGCCCCAACAGCAGTCTGGCAGCCGCGTTGTGCACTAGCTGCAGCTTCCGGGTTCGGCACAGAGGCAGCCCCATGTAGAGGGCATTACAGTAATCTAGTCTCGAGGTGACCGTTGCATGGATCACTGTTGCCAGGTCCTGACGCTCTAGGAAGGGAGCCAACTGCCTTGCCCGCCTCAAATGAAAAAAAGCGGACTTGGCAGTGGCTGCTATCTGGGCCTCCATTGATAATGAAGGCTCCAGTAGGACTCCGAGGCTTCTGACTCGGTGCGCCGCTTTCAATGGTGCCCCGTCAAAGACCGGGAGAGATATTTCCATCCCCAGAGTGCCCCGACCCAAGCAATATATTTCTGCTTTAAAACATACACCAAGAAAACCTGGAGTAGTCATCAGTAAGCGAATTTGTTATTGGAGTGGCTTTTGGGATACGGACCAATCAGGTCTGTGTGCACTAAAACTAGTGGCCTTGCCAACACTCTATTGCTCTTGTGAGCTACGGGGAAAGCTTGTGATTTAGTGCATTTGCAAACCTCACAGTCAAGGAATTGACTGGAATCTTTCACACCTCCCTTCCCTACAATAGAGAGTGTTTTTTTTATAGCATGGAAACTAGCATGCCCCAACCTCCGGTGAATCAAATGTACACAATTGTCATGAGGGTTAAAATTGGTTACAGCCTTAGCTGTTCCCGATGAGTTCTCAAGAACGTAAACATTGTTCTATAATCTCCCAACTCCAAGCACTTTCCCTCCCTTTCTGACTTTACATGTCTTATCAGCAAAAGTGACCATAAACCCAGCTTTATCTAAGACAGGCACACCCAGTAAATTGTTTTCTAATGAGGGAATGCATAGCACCTCAGAGAAAGTGTGCTGCAAAGCTGGAAAATTTACACGCCCCTGACATTACGTCCATCAGCCAAACTAACATGCTGAAGATCGGAAGGCTTTTTGTCATGGAGATCGGAAGGCTTTTTGTCATGGAGCAAATGTTCCATCTCTGAAGTAATTCTGTGATGCCCCCGAATCTAAGATCCATACACCTGGAGTAGCAGTAGCATCTGTCACCACCAGCGAAGCCTTGGAGCAATCTGTTGAACTCTTAGACTTTACTCCTTGTCTCTGTCTGTTTCTCCACTCAGGACAGGCATGTTTGAGATGTGTCATTGTGCTGCAACAATAACATTTCCGCATCTTTAGAGTAACCTCCAACACCTCTCCCCACCAATTCCTGGCATCAAGGGAAATGCTAGTGCTGGCTTTCGCCTTCTCCCCCAGTCTGGATCGCTTCCAAGCCTGAGTGTAACTTGATTCCTGTAGCCTCTTCTCCTCCTCAAGAAGTCGACCGGTGATGTATGCCAAGGTCAGGTTGCTTGCTTCAGCTGTCTCAAGTGAAGTAATGAGCATGTTGAATTCAGCAGACAGTGAGCTGAGAATTATGTATACTCTGTCTTCCTCTGGCACAGTCTTCCCCCTCTGCTCTAGCTGTTGGCAACATTCCGCCAGGGCATTTAAGTGTGCCCTTACAGACTCTGCTTGGCTTCATTACCATCCTGTATAGCCAACAAGTAATAGCAATCAGGGAGCCAGCAATACATTGTATATAGACCGCTTTCAAACTGTCCCAAGCCGCTGTCAAGCATGTAGAATTCCACTGGTAATTGATTGTTCTAGGGTCCTCCATAAAGCTGGCCTGTGAAATATCATGGAGGACCAACGTCTATTAACTCTGTTATTCTTTCCCCCTCCCCCTTCTTGCTTTATTGCTTGCGAAGTAGAAGTAGAGAGAAATGAAACTAACTTGAGAAAGAGTAATCAGCACCTTCCCATACATTCCTGTTAGGGAGTCTGGCACATCTAGGGAAAGCAAGGACGGAGTCCTGAAAACGCTATGAGAATGTAGACATTTATGATAGTTTATGTGTGAGAGTGCATCCCTCGCCCCCACCTTTTGGAATCCTTTTGAAGTATGCCTTAAAAATATTGTATCAATGAATCTTTAGCATCACTCTCAAGAATGTGTTACACAGAAAGTATCGGTCTATCAATAAACGTAGTTTTGTATCAAACCTGGCTCGTCATTGAAACCGCATGCTTGACAGCTGCTTTCGCAGTGGGCTTACTGGACACATGAATCAGCAGGTCATCTCCCACACTAAGGATGATGTTAGCTAGTGCCTTCTCATTCTTTACCACGTCTTCATCATCAAGCTGGGCTGAAGGTGTTTCGACCATCAACCACAGACCCTCTCACTTGAGGAAATGTTCCATACGGAGTGCCCACACACTATAGTTTGTGGAGGTGAACTTCTTGACAAGCTGGGCTGTTGAAATATGAGCCATGCTGACGTCTTCTCTGCACTGCTGTTCGAAGCCTGACTGAGCTCGTCCTCGCTCTTGTTCTCAAAAACGGCAGCAGACATCCACTCTGGCTGGGTTCACCACAGCAGGCTGGCCTCACCTAAAGCCTCCAGAGCATAGTGAACTGGGTCCATAACCCTGTCATTTTATTGTTATTGTTAGCCCTGGTAGGTGAGTCAGTATAGCAAACAATAGTCCAACGACTATATACAACTTATTTACTTAACTATATAACTATATGCATGTTCAATGCACATTTTACATAGGATATGCACCAATAGGTTACAAATGCTGAGTCATTGTGCACTAGACACTCAACCTTTGCACTCGTTACCAAATGCCAGTCAGAACTCGTGTCACCTTGTTGAGACCTGATAAGCACTGAAGTCATTTTGACACTGACTGTCAGTTAGATCAGCATGATCTCAGGAGTCACTAGCCTAATGCCTTATTGAGCATTTATACATGCTGACACCCTGTGTATCATAGAAGCAGAGTTGGGAGGGGCCATACAGGCCACCACAACCCGCTGCTCAATGCAGCTCAGCCCAGTGGTGTCGAACTCAATTGTTATGAGGGACGGATGTGACATTAATGGGACTTTGTGGGGCTGGGCCATGTGTGTCATAAAATGTAATGCCAGGTAGCGGAGATATAAATTTAATAAAGGACACAAGCACAATTAAAGCCTTTCCTTTTTAACTTAAAGACAAACCTGCTTAAAACTGAGCTTCTCTATAGGTAGGTGAAACAACTAGAGTTGTCAACTGAAAAAATGCCCTCCCCTCACCTGTAAATAGGATGACCTTCATCAGTTGCAGCTGCAAAGAGGAGGCAGAAGGCCCTGGGCAGGAGGCAAGGCTAAGCTGGGAAGGCTGAGCTCCCAGTGGAACAAGCACTGGACAGCAAAGGGGCTGCCCCCTTGGTCAAGTCCTTTGTTTGCCAATGTTGAAAGGTCAGATCAACTCCTTTGGAAGTCCTTCCTTCCATTCCCCTTTGCCTATCAGACCCAAACCACTGTCAAGCACAGAAAAGTGTCCTTTTTTACTCAAGTTTTCTTAATGTTGCTAGCCAGGAGAGAGGCACCATGGGCTCTTCACCAGTGGGCTTCTTTCTCTGCAGAAGCTATGACTAGTTTGCCTGGATCTTTTGTGTAAAACCTGTGCTTTCTCATGCCACCCAACTCCCAAGAGCTCCTTTACCCAGGAAGGCTGCAGTCCTGCCTCAACTGGAGAGAGTTCAGCAAGCACTGCTGCCAGCCAGCAACAGCTTCAGCAACTGGTTCTCTCCCTGCCACCCCAAGTTCTTCCCAACTTGGATGGCTGGGCAGCTGCTCTCTGGCCCTTGACTCTCTCTCCCCTGTCCTGACAAGCACTGCCACTGCTGATCAGCAACAAAGCCAGGTGACCAGGAATCTCTTCATCACTCCAAATTCTTTCCACCTCAGGTGGCTGAGTGGCTGCTCTCTGGCCATTTGCTCTCTCCCCCTCCCATGAGCACTGCCGCAACTCAGTAGCAACAAAGCCAGGTGTCCAGGACCCTCTCCATTGTTCCAGCTTCTTTCCATCTTGGGTGGCTGCTCTCTGGCCATTTGCTCTCCACTCCCCACCCCCACCCCACCAGGCACTGCTGTACCTGAGCAGCAACAGGCTCAGGCACGTTGATCTCTTCCAGCTGCCTTAAGTTCTTCCCACCTAAGGGAAGAACTTTTGCTGCTCTCTTTTGCTCTCCCCCCACTCTGAAAAGCACTGCTGCAGCCAAAGAGCAACAGGCCCAGGCTCCCTGTTCTCTCTCGACTCCACCCCCCCCCCCCCCAGCCAAGTATCATGGATGCTAGCCACCCTGTAGGACCCTGGCACAGAGATCAGTTCTCCTGGATAAACAATGCAGCCCAGCAAGAAGGGTTGTAGAGAGGAAGCAGTTAAGAGGGAGCAGCTAATAACAGCCAATCAGAAAAAAATGGCAGGGTCATGTGGAGCCACCAATTGCATGGTGCAGCCTCTAGTTCGTGCAGAAGGACATAACGGGGGAAGCAGCCAATCTGAGCCCTAGAAAATGTCATGGATAGTACAGCTGACCACAACTGGGGCGGGAGCAGTTGTTCTACCCATGGACCATATTGAAGGCCTCAGTGGGATGGTTTTGGCCTGTCGGCCAGATGTTTGACACCTCTGGTCTAGAGCATCCCTGACAAGTGAATAACAGCAAGTCAAAAGCAAAGCTCACGGTCAATTGCTGCAGAACGTTTTCTATATTTCCAAATATTAAAATGCTCATAAATAGAAATTCATATTTATATGCTTGTAAACTGTGCAACAGTTACAATTTCACAATGCAGACTCGAAGAAATATTATTTTATAAAAATGCCAAAGCTCCAAATGTCCCAAGAACTTATCCACTCAAAAGAGCACAGCTCTATCTTCTTAGCTCAGCATAGAGGTGTAGTCCAGTCCCAATTTTGATGGAAAAGCGCAACAGCAGACCGGTATCCACACTGTTTCCCAGTGATACAATCACAGGTTCATTTCAAGTCATGCATGCTGATGGCATTACCCTGAAATGAACCTGTGATGTATCACCATATCAATATTGTATATGCACCTGAGGAAGCTTGCTGGGAAACTGGATATCGGTCTGCTCATTGGTCTACTGTCTATCACATTAAAATTGATGTCATTTTTCTACAGCACAAAGTTCTTTACTTCCATTGAGAATTGGATTTGAACTGAATTTATTGGTTGACCATTGGACTCTTTTTTTGGATTATACTTTGATGAATTTATTAAGGACATTCATTATTATGGATATTCGGATATGTGTATGAATTTATATGAATGAATTATATGGTAATATAGTTATTGCACTCTTAGATAATTGTTCACAGTATTTTGGTTTGTTTTCCTTTCCTTAATTTTCTCTTTTGTTATATTGGATCCTGGTAATGATGGCTACATCACCCAGAACTGCACCTACAGTGGTAACGGGAGAGCAGCCCTGAGTCTAATGTCACCCATGGACAGCTGAGCTGCCACTGGTCTTGCTCCTCCCCTCTCAAGCAGCAGGCCAATGGATAATCATTTTCTCTCCCCCCCCCCTACCTGGCAGCTTTGATGACTTGCCTGCCCCCCCTCATTTGCATAGGAAAAGTAAACTTGAACCTTTGGTTGCTCTCTGTTACTTTGAAGAAGTTGGAAGTTCAGCAACTCATGAGTAGAGATGCCAATCCCCTGCTTCAGAATTGTCAGGAAGGGTGGGGGAGGGAAATGTCTGCTGGGAGCTTCATTATTCCCTTTGGAGATAGATTCTCTTAGGGGATAATGGAGAATTGATCTGGGGGTATCTGGGGCTCTGGAGGGGCTGTATTTTGAGATAGAGGCACCAAATTTTCAGCATAGCATCTGATGACTCTCCTCACAATTCTCTCCAAGTTTCAGAAAGATTGAACCAGGGGGTCCAATTCTATGAGCCCTGAAAGAAGGTGCCCCATATCCTTCATTATTTCTAATGTAGGGAAGGCATTTAAAAGGTGTGCGGTTCCTTTAAATGTGATGGCCAGAACTCCCTTTGGAGTTCAATTGTGCTTGTCACAACTTTGCATATGGCTCCACCCCCAATGTCTCCTGGCTCCACCCCCAAAGTCCCCAGATATTTTTTTGAAATGGACTTGGCAACCCTAGCATGGGGCAGCGTGGAGCAGGAGTATTGGAGCTTTGTCTATGCATGTGCAGAGAATGCTCTTTTGGAGGGCATTTAATCCCCTCCAGGTTTTTTTTCCCAAGCCAACAACATCCAGCTTTATCAAAGGTACTTTTCATAAAACAATCAGTGGTATTCAGGCAGGGCAGAGGCTACTATCTCCAAGGTTTTACAATAATTTCCAGCTTCCCTCCTTGAACTACCAAAGTGTAAAGTTAAGTTACTATGTAAAACCCAATGAAGAATCTTCAATTTATACTTGGAACAGGGAAAGAGGAAGTGAACCTTTAAACCCCCGGATTCTAAGTAACTGAGTGAATCCCATTTGCTCCCTCTTCTCCAAAAAACACAACAACAAAGTGTTCTATGTGCAACCAAAACAGCTTTTTAAAAGTTTTTTTTAAAATGCCATGTTGTTATAAAACTTGATTTTAAAGAAATAATGGGCGTTTTCGCACTGACCTTACTCGGGAGCGACGTCCCTCTTCACCATGCAGCGTCTGCGTGGATTTCGCACTAATTGCTCCGCAGAACCTGGAAGAGCTGCAAAGTCCCGCGGCTTTTGCATCGCAAATGTAAACTGGCCAAAAACCAGTTTACATTTGCGACACAAAAGCAGCGGGACTTTGCGGCTCTTCCGGGTTCTGCGGAGCAATTAGTGCGAAATCCGTGCAGACGCTGCGCGGTGAAGAGGGACGTCGCTCCCGAGTAAGGTCAGTGCGAAAACGCTCAATGTTTTAAACTGCAGTCACCAGAAGTACACAGTTATCAAAAATTCACTTGGCATCCCCAGTACCTTTGACTTTCTGTGCCTGGTCTGCTTTGGCATCCCCATTTACTGCACAGTTGTTCCCATTCTTGCCTGCTCAGCTTTCTCCTTCTTTCCCTTAGATACCTTCTCACTGTACCTTGGAGCTGCCTTTTTAGATTTAGCTTCCAGTTTTGGAGGGACAGGTTTAGCAGATAACATAGGAGGGAAATTCACACTGAGGCATTTATCTATGGATTCTTCGCATGTACATACTTTACCACCACCATTACTATATTTTGTTGTCAGGGTTTCTAATCTTGATATTTAATCAAATCTCAGTTAATGTGACATTCTCGAGCAACAGAAAATACTGTGGCATGATACATATGGAATGGCAAACAAGACTTAGTGCTCTGGCAATGGAAGGAACTTCAACTGATTCATATGGACCATGCCCACTATCATTTAACATATGGTAAGACATATTTTGTAGTAAGACATATTGTGCTATTGCATCCAAACTAGAACATTGAACTAATGGGGACAAGGCAGTGTTTGTAAATGTAGGCCAAAGAACAATTCTAAATGGTATGAATTATCTCAGAAGGTCCTTCCTATCCATATCAGAGTTCTGTCAGATCTAAATGTGTTATTGCTGAATTTCAGGTCTATCTGTAGGAGGGAGGGGCAAAATAACCAATCACCCTGGATCTAATCCTGATTGAGGAAGCTGAACTTGTTTCATCATGAAGCATATCAGAGGGCCAGGCGGTCAGTATCCTCTCCAGGTGATTTGTCAGGCAAATTTCAAGTGTATGTTCATTGTGCTGGGAATGCTGGAGAGAGTGGTGTATTGCCCAGTTCACTGTCTAACAATGCCGCACCTGAACTGCTGGAAATGGATATAGATTTAATGTTGAAGTCCTGTTCTATCAAGCAACAGAATACAATTCAGGTTCTAAACTGGATTTATTGTATAACAACTGCTGTGTCATTAAGTCTACTCTTCTACTTCCTGTTTCCTGTCCTACTACATGACATCTCCTAGTAGGCAGATCTATCAATTCTGTTTATAACCACTACTATCTAAGGTCACCATAGAAATAAGAAAAAAAAATAAGCAACTCCTATGCCCAGAAGTTCTCAAAGTAAGAAATGAAATTATGTATTCTGCAGATGGACCCTTGTTGGGTTCAGGGCAGAGCATAACACTGTTACTGCACATGGAGTTTCTGGAATGCACAATTACAATCAATTACTGTAAATGTCATGTTCAGGGCAGAGCCTGGCACTTTTATTCTACACAAGGTCTCTGGGAGGCACAAATACAATCACAGTCAATCAAGGCAAGAGATAAGAGCAAGGCTGACAAACCAGCACAGGATCAGGGAGCTGAAGGTTTGGTTTACAGGTTGGGGGGAAGAACAGGAAGGTCTGGAGTCCAGGGTCTGAAGTTTGAAAGCCAAGGCAGGAGATGGGATCTGGCTTCCCAACTGGAAAAGCAAGCAAGTTAACAGAACAGATTGTAAGGCAGCAAGGAAAGGTCGTAATCTGTTCACTGAGTGGGTCAGCTCACAGAGGGGAGGGCAAACAAAGTTGCTTCCACATCAAGCCAGTTTGGTGTAGTGGTTAAGTATGCGGACTCTTATCTGGGAGAACCGGGTTTGATTCCCCACTCCTCCACTTGCACCTGCTGGAATGGCCTTGGGTCAGCCATAGCTCTGGCAGAGGTTGTCCTTGAAAGGGCAGCTGCTGTGAGAGCCCTCTCCAGCCCCACCCACCTTGCAGGGTGTCTGTTGTGGGGGAGGAAGGTAAAGGAGGTTGTAAGCCGCTCTGAGACTCTTTGGAGTGGAGGGCGGGCTATAAATCCAATATCTTCTTCATCTTCTTCATCAAGCCTTGTTCAATGTATTCCTTTTATCTGCCTCATTAGCTGACTCATCCCCAAAGCCCAGGTGTTGCTACTTACCAGCTTGTCATTCTTGCTCTAGTAACAACTCTGCTCCAGGCATTGGCATTGATTGCTGTTGTGCAATTAAATGGGTGCTTCTTTGTCTTCCTCAGGCTGTGAAGTGCTCTCTCTGTCTTCTGCACTCTGCTGGCTCACAAGAAGCCAGAGGTGACTGACACTCTGAACTCTGTCCCATTTTATTAGTCTTCTGTCAGAATGGACAACTCTTACTTCCTGGTGTTTCTTTATTGGATCTGTTTCTAGACCCATCTGTTCAGGCAGATATTCCACTGGTGCAGATCTTCCATTTCCTCATCCTCAGAGGAGGAGTTAGATGGCTGACCTATGGCAATCCTGTAATAGGGATTGGTTTATAGAACTTGTTCCATTAAAAATCATCCCACTGATGTACTTGTCCACTCTGCATTGTCTGAACAAAGTAGAGTGCGATATTTCAATTTATTTTTAAAGGCTTTATGGTAGCTTTACAAATACTCTTATTCCATATATATATATGCGCTATCCCATTTTCCTTTTGGATTCTTCATTATGTAGTTATACATGTGCTTCATTGATCTTGACATTTCTTTTGTTCTTTTCATGAAATTGCGACAATTTAATTTTAATGTCTGCAGTCAGGGGTGTGCTTTAAAAAGGAGAACAAACTGTTCTTGAGTACACACAAAAATTAAGAAAATTTGCTCTCTCTCTCTGCATTTCCTCTTCTTTATTTTTGCAGTATATATTATCTAGCTTTGGAAGATGGATTGTGCAGTTGCTGTTGATAAGTGCAACTTTTAATAACAGCAGATAAGGTTATTTCATAGTCATTTATGCATCATTCCACCTGATGAAAAGGAAAGGGTCATTCCAGCTTGGAACATAAATATAAATGTAGTATGGTAGCTGCAAAATCTAGTGCTAAAGCTATCTCCCTATCATTTATTTATGATAACTAGGGACCTAAAATTTAAAAATCTAGTGTGCATTCTGATAACCAGTTGGAATTATCTAACTAGATCATTTTTATGCATGAGAGAGATCTGCACATGCAACAGTAGATTCATCTATTATTTCTAAACTGCACACCAATTTGTCACTTCAAGTGGGGTCTGCTAATCAAACCTAACAATTTTGCAACAACATTTATGCTTCTTTTTCATAGATACATATCATATTATTGAATGCTGACCTGGAACTTTACTTCTGAAATTAACTTTGTTGACTATTTCATGAAAACCTAAGGGTGAGGGGAGCTAATAATGTCTTATGTAGACTATACACTGAACATGAATCAGCAGTGTGATGTGGTAGCTAAAAGGGCAAATGTGATTTTGGGCTGAATCAACAGAAGTATAATGAAGTGATCAAATGAAGTGATGGTATTGCTTTAGTCTGTTCTGGTTAGACCTCACCTAGAGTACTGTGCTCAATATTGGGCACCACAATTTAGGAAGGATATAGACAAGCTAGAATGTGTCCAGAGGAGGGCAACGAAGATGGTGAGGGGTCTGGGGACCAAGTCCTATGAGGAAAGGTTGAAAGAGGGGGACGTGGCATCAGAGCCTTCTAAGATGGATGCCTAGAGTACTTGCTCTGATTCCCCATTTTATTTCAACTCATCTAACTCACACAAACCAGTATATCACCTCTAATAAACATGAGTAAAACATCAACTGGAAAGTCCACAACAACCCCTGCAAATAATAAGGGGATCAAGGACTTCTTTACAATAAAAACTCCAGTGACAACTCAGAACATGGACCTGAGGAGCGAAGACGAAATAGTGACTGAGGGAACAACTGCTTTCTTGCCCACCCTGTTCCTAATGAGACAACCCTAGAAATGATGTTTAGCGATTTTGAAAAGAAAATAACAGATAGCATGTCAGCAATAATCGAACCTCTGACAGATCAGTTTGCTTCATTTCAAATCATGCTCAAAAATGTAAGTAAAACTGCGAGTAGTGCAAGGGAAATCAGGATGGCTTTACAGGAAGATGTAAAAACATTGAAGGCTGAAAATGTTACTCTTAAAGGGAAAGTACTCTCACTAGAATCCTCTTCATGCCATTCGAATTTGAAATTTAGGGATTTTAAAGAGGACTGAAATAATAATCAAGATCTATTACAAGAAACCCATCTACATTCTCCTGCAAAACCAACTCTCAAATCTCTCTGGATCCAACATCAATATCATACAAATGAAAATTCCAAGTCACAAGGGGTCTCGATATTAATATCTAAAAACATCAGATTCCAACATCATTCATCAAAAATTGACCTCAAAGGCTGTTATATCTTCATTAAAGGCCTACTTTAGCAATATCTCGGGCTTATGTATTAATCCAAATCTTCTATTCTAACTCTACAACTTACCTCAGATATGGAACTATATATTCATCGACACTATAGATAGCAATGGTCATCGGAATCACTTACTTATCTAGGAGTTTAGATTCCTTGTAATCTCAACAATATTCTAAAGTTCAACCACCTACGCATCTCTCAAGAAATCCAACAAACTACAAACAAATGGAACAAACTTAATACATCTTTTCATGACAGACTGCAGCTTGTTAAATCGTTACTCTTTCCTAAATGGCTCTTCTCATTTTGTACACTTCCAGTACATTTACCTGCTAATCTACTTAAATCATGGCAAAAAAAACTTAATAAATTTTTATGGCAATGCAAAAAACCAAGAACTAGTTTTAAAATTCTTAAAATGCAGACTTCTCGAGGAGGTTTAAACTTTCCAGACTTGGCTACATACTACAAAGCTACAATAACAGCAATGATAATTAAACTTCTTCAGAAATCAGAACAGGAAGATTGGACTACCTCATTGTCAATATATACAGCTCCAGCATCTATTAAAGAAGTCATTTAGTCAACAGCAAAATCACATCCTCCCTCTGTAAGGAATAGCACCTTTCTAAAACCTTTACTTGGAATATGGGACATTCTCAGGAAATATTATTTCTGACTATTTCCATTCTCATCATTTTTATTCCAAAGCTGGTTTCCTCCAGGCAATGAAACAAAGGTTGCAGAAATCTGGAGACAAGTGGGACTAACAAGACTAGCAGATATAGCTAATAATTCTGGATTATTACCTAAAATTGGAAAGAAAACTGCAACAACAGATTCCTTGGTACTTTTATTTGCCGCTTCAACATACCTCTTCTACTCTCAACTTGAAAAAAGTAATGTCATGTCCTCACTGATTTTGAACTACTTCTTAAACAATCGGACTATAATCACAAAGGCATAATTTCTAAAATTTATGCTATATTGATTTCTCTGGATAGTGTTCAACATTTACCATGCCAGTCAAAATGGCAACATAATTGTGGGATACTTCTCAGCAATGACCAATGGGACAAGATCTGGTCCTCTGATTGTTCCGCACCAAACTGATCAGTTCAAAATTAATATCTTACAAAATTATAACACAGTGGTACCTTACACCTAAAAGACTATCCTTAATATCATCTAATTATGCTGGGAAAACTGTGGTGAAGTCGGTGATTTTGCCCACTGCTGGTGGAAGTGTCCTCATATTCTTTCTGGCATGAGATTTTACAACAAATCAAAATTATAACAGGATATGAAATTCCATTACTAATAATAATAATAATAATAATAATAATAATAATAATAATAATAATAATAATAATAATAATAATAATAATAATAATAATAATAATAATATTTTATTTTTATATCCCGCCCTCCCCGCCAGGCGGGCTCAGGGCGGCTAACAGACATGGGGTCCCATGATTCACATTAAACAATATAACAAGCATGGGAGTCCCATGATTCACATAAAACATAGCAATTTAAACATTAATTACAAATAAGTTTTAAAATACATAAAACATATAAAATAGGTGCTAAAATAATATAGTCCTGATGTATATGAGATGGCTAAATATCTGTTCATTCGCTATCAGGTTCTGTCTCAAATACCACAAGATGTCTCAAATGCCAACTGAAAAAGAAATGTTTTGCAAGCCCTGCGGAATTGGTTCAGGTCCCGCAGGGCTCGCACCATCTCTGGAAGGTCATTCCACCAGCGAGGGGCTATCACCGAGAAGGCCTGCTCCCTAGTGGCCTTCAGCCTAACTTCTTTTGGCCCAGGGATTGTTAATAAATTCTGGGAACCAGACCTCAGTGCTCTCCGGGGTACATATGGGGAGAGGCGGTCCTTTAGGTAGGCAGGTCCTCGGCCATATAGGGCTTTAAAGGTAATAACCAGCACCTTATAGCGAACACGGTAGACAACCGGCAGCCAGTGCAGGTTGCGCAGCCCAGGCCGTGCAGGCTCCCACCGTGGTAGTCCCTCCAACAGCCTGGCCGCCGCGTTCTGGACTACCTGGAGTCTCCGTGTTCGGTACAAGGGCAGCCCCATGTAGAGGGCATTGCAGTAGTCTAACCTCGAAGTGACCGTTGCGTGGATCACAGTTGCTAGGTCGACGCGCTCCAGGAAGGGAGCCAGCTGCCTCGCCCTCTTAAGATGGAAGAAGGCGGATCTAGCAGTGGCAGCTACTTGGGCCTCCATTGATAGGGAGGACTCCAGTAGCACTCCCAGGCTCTTGACTTTGCGCACCGGTACCAGTGGCGCTCCGTCAAAGGCCGGTAAAGTAATCTCCCCTCCCGGTCCACCGCGGCCCACGCAAAGGACCTCAGTCTTCGCCGGATTCAACTTCAGACCGCTCAGCCTGAGCCAGTCAGCCACGGCTTGTAGTGCCCGGTCCAAATTTGCTGGGACATCACCAGCCCGGTCGCCCATCAATAGATAGAGCTGAGTGTCATCTGCATATTGATGGCAACCCAGCCCATACCTCCGTGCAATCTGGGCAAGGGGGCGCATAAAGATGTTAAACAGCATCGGGGAGAGGACTGCTCCCTGAGGCACTCCGCAATCGAGTGGGTACCTCTGGGACAGTTCCCCCTCAATTGCCACCCTTTGTCCCCGACCCTCAAGAAAGGAGGAGAGCCACTGTAAGGCTAGCCCCCGAATTCCTGCGTCGGCGAGGCGGCGGGTCAGCAGCCGGTGGTCGACCATATCGAACGCTGCCGATAGGTCTAACAACAGCAATACTGCCGAGCCGCCTCGATCCAGTTGCTGTCGGAGGTCATCCATGAGGGCGACCAGGACTGTTTCTGTCCCATGGCCCGGGCGGAAGCCGGACTGGCATGGGTCTAGGACGGAAGCGTCCTCCAGAAATTCCTGTAACTGCACTGCCACGGCCCTCTCGATAATTTTGCCTAAAAAGGGCAAATTTGAGACCGGCCGGTAGTGTGCCAATTCGGCTGGGTCTGATGACGGTTTTTTCAGGAGAGGGCGGACCAATGCCTCTTTCAGAGGTGTTGGGAAAACACCTTCTGAAAGGGATCGATTTATAATATCCCGTATAGGATATCTTAGTTCCTCCTGGCAGGCCTTAATTAGCCAGGAGGGGCAAGGGTCCAGATCGCAAGTCGTGGAGCGTGCAGTGGCAAGAATTCTGTCGACTTCCTCCAAGCTGAGCGGGTCGAAGCAATCCAGAGTTGAATCAGAAGACACGCATTGGGCTTCGAGTCCACTTACTGCCTCCAAATTGGCGGGCAGTCCTGGCGGACCGATTGGACCTTATCCGCAAAGAATTTCGCAAAAGCCTCGCAGCCAATTTCCAATTCCTTAGCTTTAGAATTGCCTTGAGGCAATGTAGTCAAATTCCGAATTATTCTAAATAATTGGGCTGGGCGCGAATTTGCGGATGCAATCCTAGCCGCAAAGTATGTTTTCTTTGCGGCCTTGATTGCCATCTCATAGGACTTCATAAACTTCCTATAAGATGTTCTAGTCGCCTCGTCACGAGTGCGTCGCCATTGCCTCTCTAGCCGTCTAAGGCCTTGTTTCAGCTGGCGTAATTCCGGGGTGTACCACGGAGCCAGCTTAATCCGAGGTCGCAGAGGGTGCCGAGGTGCGATCTCCTCGATGGCCCTAGAGAGCCGGCTATTCCAGGTCTCAATCAGGCCATCAAGGGAATCGCCAGAGGGCCAGGAGTCCCGCAGAGCCATCTGGAACCGTTCCGGGTCCATTTGGCTCCGCGGGCGAGCCATAATCGGCTCCTCGCCTAAACAGGTTCGGGGGGGCATATTTACGCGGGCCTTGAGGGCGAAGTGATCCGACCATGGCACTACCTCTATGGTTATATCGCTCACTACAATCCCGGCCGCAAAGATCAGGTCTAACATGTGTCCGGCCTGGTGGGTGGGGGTTGCAACAAATTGAGAGAGTCCCAGTGTCGCCATGGAAGACACTAGGTCCGTCGCCTGGCTGGAGGACGGGTCATCGGCATGGACGTTGAAGTCACCCAGGATTATCAGCCTTGGGTGCTCCAGCGCCCAGCCTGTCGCCGCCTCGAGCAGGGACGGTAAGGCGTTGGCCGGTGCGTTAGGCGTACGGTACACCAGCCAAATCGCCAACCCCTCTTCATCCCCCCACGCCAGCCCGGCACATTCAATGCCCTCAATCTTTGGGGCCGGGAGCGCCCTAAAGGAGTAAGCCTCCCGTGCAAATAATGCCACTCCTCCCCCCCGCCCGCTAGTCCGCGATTGGTGGAAGACCGAGTAACCTGGGGGAGCTGTTTGCGAGAGGGCCACTGTATCGCCCTCCCGGATCCAGGTCTCGGTCACGCAAGCCAGGTCCATATTCTGCTCGAGCATAAACTCTCGGAGAATTGAGGTCTTATTATTGATGGACCTGGCGTTGCACAACACCAATGACGGAGGCAGGTTACTCCTGGTCCTACTACCTGTCACCCTGGGGATGGGCCGCAGGCTGGAGGGGGGCCGAGCACCGACTTGTCTCTGTCCGCCTCCCTTATAATGTCTGCTCCCACCGCCATACCTCCCCCTCCCCAGGAGCACCGGAATCCCTGAGCCAGCCATTCCTCGCTGGCAGCAGCTGCAATGAAACCACTATCAGGCTGGTATCTAATTACACACCCTCCTCACTCCGTCTAACTAACCCTAATACCAATTAACCCAAAACCCCCTCTAATCCTTATATATATTTGATAAAAATAATCCCAATAGCAATTAATTTACCCCTCCCTAATTCCCATCAATTTGCTAACAATATTTTTATGATCCAATTCAAATATACAATAATCAATCAATGAGTTAATTAGTAATAATTTAAATTTTTAACTACTGAATTCCGGAGTGGGTTGGCAGTTCTTAAAGTGCGACGTGAGTGCAGTTTGGACGCTCCTTGTGGGTTAGCAGCCACCGATAGGTATGATAAAGTGATGCCGCTCAAATTACAGTCAATAGTCGGCCAGTCAGTACAGGGTAAAGTAAAGTGCACAGTGTACTTCCTCAACTGATCTTCCTGGACATCTGGCAAGATCCAACAGTACCTCAATTTAGGCGAACACTGATAACTAACATGCTGATAGCAGCAAAAACCCTAATTGCTACAAAATGGAAATCACCTCAAGTTCCATCAATCTCCAGCTGGTTATCCAAGGTTTGGGACATTCTTATACTAGAAAAAATTACAGATCATATTCAGCATTCAAACTCATACAATGATAACTTGAAATTCACAGATAAATGGTTTCCTTTTATTGAGTTCATTACAGCAAATGACATTCAACCACACAAACCAGAATATCTTGATCTTCTCTACGTATAAGTTTTTAATATTTTCCTTCAGTTGTGGTTTTTTGTTTCTTTTCTATTTACTAGCATATGTGGTGGACTTGTGAAAGAGCAAGAAAGTATTGGCAAATGATTCAACAAGAAATTTCTAGGATCTTGGGATATGAATTTAAGAAAGTTGCAGAGACTTTACTGTTGGGATTACAAATGAAAAAATTTCCAAAAGAAGATAGAACTATAATCTGTTACTTGCTTTCAGCTGCTAGGACATTGTATGTGCAGTTGTGGAAGCAAGAAAAAATACCAGAGAAATGGGATTGGATTGTAAAAGTTATGACATGGAGTGAAATGGACAAATTAACAAGAATTTTGAGAGACTATGATTTAGAAGTTTTCAAGATGGAGTGGAAAAGGTTTAGAAGATATGTAGAAAAAGAGTAGAAAGTAAAAGGACATTGGACAATTTTTGATAATGATTAAGTATTAGAAGGAAGAAGGATATTAATCTTTGTTTTTATTAGTTAAGGGTACCTTTAAATATTAGTATTTTAAGTAAATAACACCGGCGGGGGTCAAGTAACGGGCGGAGGGGTGGTTAGAAAGTAACGTATGGGATAGATAAAAAGAAGTTATTAATGATGCAAGAAATAGATATTGTTACCATACGTTACTTAATAAAATTGTTTTAACTAATTTAAGGTGTATTAGCTGATATTATATAAGGTTGTATTTAGGAATAAACTGTTACTGTGTTAAGATAGCCTTGAATAGTTTCTTTAAGTTCAGCCAGCACCATCCTTGAAATAGCCTTTGGTGAGTAGGGCTAAAACAATATGAACTCCTTATATACTGCACCATCTCCTTTCCTGCTTGGAAAGCACCTACCAGAGCAATAAAGTTTCGTTCCACATCCCTCACTTGTAATTTTGCGATCTGCCTTAAGTGTCAACAAAAAGGCAGACAATAAGTATACAAATAAAAATTCGTCCTCAGAATGTCACTGTAAAGATCTCTTGATCAGAGAAAGACAGAGAACAGTGTTGAGGAAAGATCTGCATTATCCCCTGCATTTCAACCTCACACTCACTGAATAGTATGGAAGCCATTACCGAGAAGTATACAAAAATATAGGAACTACATGGGTTAGGCCAACTGTGCTTTCTATCCAACTGGCACTCAGCAAGGACGGATATGACTATCTGGAAACAAAGGCTCAAATGATTAGCTCAATCAGATGCCTGTAATATACAATCATACTTTCTAAAGGATCAGAGACCTCAAAGGCCTTGTGCCTGGTATCTACATAGAATCATAGAGTTAGAAGGAACCTCCAGGGTCATCAAGCCCAATCCCCTACACAATGCAGGGAATTCACAAATACCTTCCCCTCCACACCTCCAATGAACCCTGCTCCATGTCCAGAAGCAAAAACAAAGATGACAAAGAACAACAAAAACCCTCCAGGATCCTTGGCAAAACCAGTCTGGAGAAAAAAATGCTTTCCAACCCCAAAGCGGCAACCAGAATTTCCCATGGCATATAAGAAAGAGCCACAAGAACTAAGCATTGATGCAGACCTTCCTGCCCTCCTTCTCACAATCTGCATAAGTTCAGCATTCTTGTCAGACGGCCATCTAGCCTCTGTTTGAAAACCTCCAAAGGACAGCCTACCATCTTCCACTGATGCTCTAGCTGTCAGGAAGTTCTTCCTAATGTTCAGCTGAAAAATCTTTTGATTTAATTTCAACCCATTGTGTGACCTTCTTCTGACCACCAGAAATCAACTCTGCACCATCCTCTATATGACTTGCCCTCCAAGTATTTCAAGATGGTTATCATATAAGAACATAAGAACATAAGAGAAGCCATGTTGGATCAGGCCAACGGCCCATCAAGTCCAACACTCTGTGTCACACAGTGGCAAAAATGTTATATACACACATACACTGTGGCTAATAGCCACTGATGGACCTGTGCTCCATATTTTTATCTAAACCCTTCTTGAAGGTGGCTATACTTGTGGCCGCCACCACCTCCTGTGGCAGTGAATTCCACATGTTAATCACCCTTTGGGTGAAGAAGTACTTCCTTTTATCCGTTTTAACCTGTCTGCTCAGCAATTTCATCGAATGCCCACGAGTTCTTGTATTGTGAGAAAGGGAGAAAAGTACTTCTTTCTCTACTTTCTCCATTCCATGCATTATCTTGTAAACCTCTATCATGTCACCCCGCAGTCGACGTTTCTCCAAGCTAAAGAGTCCCAAGCGTTTCAACCTTTCTTCATAGGGAAAGTGCTCCAGCCCTTTAATCATTCTAGTTGCCCTTCTCTGCACCTTCTCTAAAGCTATAATATCCTTTTTGAGGTGCGGCGACCAGAATATCATTTATTTATTTATTTATTACATTCAATTTATATCCCGCCCTCTCCGCAAGCGGACTCAGGGCGGCTTACAACATCATAAAATACAATCAATCCAATAAAACATATAAAACCATAATTTACGTATATCAGCTTTAAAACCATTCTATAGCGCTATTTCAGTACAGTATAGGCGGTATTGAATTCTCAACTATGATCGCCAGCATTCTGTAAGATGTCCGGTGGCAGCCCTTTTTCAATCAAACCGCAAAATTCGGTCTTACAGGCCCTGCGGAACGCAGACAAATCCCGCAGGGCCCTTATGGCTTCTGGAAGGGTGTTCCAAAGTTCTGGTGCTGCCACTGAAAAAGCCCTGGATCTCGTCATACCGAGCCTGGCTTCTTTTGTCTCAGTCATATGATGTCTCAGTCATCTCCTCTCCAGGTTAAACATCCCCAGCTCCTTCAACCTTTCCTTTTTTTCCCTCTTTATATTTTTATTGAATTTTTTTTAAATGTACAAGTTAATATCAATATTAATATTCATATACAATTAATTAAACTTATGGAATCAGGTTGTAAACAAGCATAAATACTTACATTCATACAATCAAATATTGAGTAAGGATTCTAAGTTACAAAGGTGTATCTAGATATGTAGACCATTTTCTATCCAAGGAGAGAGGTCAAGATGAAAACAAAATTAAGATTAAGACAATAATTCCTGTATCAAAACACAGTTAATCTAATTGAACCCATATTATCATTAAACTATTAATTATGCATTGCTATGAATTCTTAACTGCCTAAATATTCTCTATGCAAATTATTACAGTTTATTCCAAAATTTTCTATCTGGTAATTATAATTAGGTGCGATCCACGACTAGCACAGTAAAAGAAAAGGAAGGAGAAAAAAAAAGAGAAATAAGAACCTTCATGTTTTTTTACATTTCCAACATCTATCTAGCATCTTATTATTCATCTTTGCCAACTTTTTAGGAGTCATATACCATCTAAACATCATTTTAAAACACTTTTTAATACTGTGACATGTCGAAAGCTTAATAGAATTCTTCCACAAATATTCCCAAGTTTCCATCTGTATTTCTTTATTTACATTAATTGCCCAATTTATCATTTGAGATTCCACCACTTCATCTTCCGTAGACCATTTTAGAAGTAATTTATATAATTTTGAAATTATTTTTTCATTATCTCCAAGCAGAACTCTATTTCTGTTTGCTCTTTTCTTATTCCTTCAGTTTTAATATCCTTTTCCACCAAGCTCTTTATTTGTTGCATTTGAAACCAATCATATTTATTATTCAGTTCTTCAGCAGTTTTCAATTCTATTTTGCCGCTTTGTATTTTTAATAGTTGGTTGTATGACAACCACTTTTCTTCACCCATCTCAGCTGTTATTTTTATTACTTCTGCTGGCACTATTTTTATTTATTTATATTTCGATTTATATCCCGCCCTTCCCACCGAGGTGGCTCAGGGCGGATTACAACATATAAAACTTACATAGGTTTGGCTTAAAACAGTTAAATAACAATAGTTAAAACAATAATTTAGTAAAACGTAAAACATAAAAAGCAGCGGTCTATCAAAATGCGTTCTAGCTCCATCCAAAAATTCTCAGTGTCAGTCCATAACGGTTTTCTCTCATCCCCATATTTCTTATATTTCATCCACGTATTTAACAGGTTGTTTCTTATATAATGGTGAGAAAAAAAACCATCCATTTTTTTCCATAATACATATAAGCATGCCAGCCAAATTTATTTCCATGACCTTCCAACACTAAGAATTTTTTTGTTTAACAGCATCATCCATTCTTTTATCCACACTAAACAAACTGCTTCATGATATAATTTTAAGTCTGGTAATTGAAGTCTACCTCTCTCTTTTGCATCTGTTAAAATTTTGATTTTAATTCTTGGTTTCTTCCCAGCCCACACAAATTCTGAAATTTTTCTTTGCCATCTATTAAATTGTTTACTGTCTTTCAAAATCAGAATAGTTTGAAACAAATATATTATTCTTGGCAGAATATTCATTTTAATTGCAGCTATTCTGCCCAGCAATGACAAATTAAGTTTATTCCATTTTATCCTATCCATTTTACGCCATAGCTTCTCATAATTATTTTTAAACAAATCAATATTCTTCATTGTTATCTCCACACCCAGATATTTTACCTTAGAGGTAACATCACATCCCGTTAGCTTCTGCAATTCCTTTTGTTTATTTACTTGCATATTTTTACATAGATGTTTTGATTTTTCTTTATTAATATAAAGTCCCACCAATTCTCCATATTCTTGTATTTTAGCTAACAACAAAGGTGTTACTTGTATGGGATTTTCATTTATAAACATTATATCATCTGCAAATGCTCTATATTTATAAATAAATCATTTTACTTTTAATCCTTCTATTTCTTTGTCTTCTTGGATTTGCATCAGTAACATTTCAAGAGTCATTATAAACAACAGTGGGGAAAGCAGACAGCCTTGTGTTGTACCTTTGCTAATTATCATATCTTCTGTAAGATCTGCATTTATACATAGCCTTGCATGTTGTTCAGTATATATTGCTTTTATCATTCTTATAAAGTTTTTCCCCAGCTCCATTTTCTGCATTACTGCAAACATAAAGTCCCAATTTAAATTATCAAATGCTCTCTCTGCATCCCAAAGAATAATGCTACTTCCTTTTCTGGATGTCTTTCATAATATTCTACAATATTTACAACAGTTCTAATATTGTCAAGAGGGGTTTAGATAACCCCTTCAAGAGGGGTTTAGATAAAAATATGGAGCACAGGTCCATCAGTGGCTATTAGCCACAGTGTATGTGTGTATATAACATTTTTTGCCACTGTGTGACACAGAGTGTTGGACTTGATGGGCCGTTGGCCTGATCCAACATGGCTTCTCTTGTGTTCTTATGTTCTTAAATTATCAAATGCTCTCTCTGCATCCGCAAAGAATAATGCTACTTCCTTTTCTGGATGTCTTTCATAATATTCTACAATATTTACAACAGTTCTAATATTGTCTCTTATTTGCCTTTTGGGGAGAAATCCCGCTTGATCCTCCTTTATAAAATTTGTAGATGTTGTTTAAGCTGTTCTGCTAATATTCTTGTATATATTTTATAATCATTATTTAATAGTGAGATTGGTCTGTAATTTTTTACAATCATGACATCTCTATCTTCTTTTGGAAACAACGAAATAACAGCTTCCTTCCATGTATTTGGTATTTTCCCTTTTATTCTTATCATGTTCATCAATTTCTGAAATTTTGGTATTAACTCCTCTTTGAAGGTTTTAAAAAAATTAGCTGTATATCCATCTGGCCCAGGTGCCTTTCCAATATCCATTGCATTAATCATTGCTTCAATTTCTATTTTTTCAATTGGCAATTTTCCTTCCTTATTATTTCTTTTCCCCCCAGACCTATCCAGTGTATTCTTAATTGTTCCATTAAAGTCCCCCATTATCAAAACTTGATCATATGTCACTTCATCAAATTGTTGTATAATGTCTTTTGAAAAATCATCCTTTGCTCCATTTGGTGCATACAGTCCCAATAACAATGGGTTTTTTTGCATTTAATATTATTTCTACCGCTACAAATCTTCCATCTTTATTTTTAAACACTAATTTCGGGTCCAGTTCTTGTTTAATATAAAAGATCACTCCCCTTTTTTTTCTGTTCAGCCAAAGAATGAAATTCTAGTCCCAATTGCTTATTCCACAAAAATTTGTAATCCTTTTGTTTAATATGTACTTCTTGTAGACAAACTATATTACAATTTTGCTTTTTAATCCAATGAAATGTTGCCTTTCTTTTTTGTGGTGAATTTAGTCCATTTACATTCCAAGATAATAATTTGTAATCCATCATGGTGCAAATTCTTTGTGTTCTTTAAAAAAATCTATGCAGCTCCTGTGTATTTGTAATTGTAATCCTTCTTCCTTGAAGTTCAAAGCTCAAACCTTCAGGTATTATCCATCTATACCTCATTTCATTGTCCTGTAATTTTTCTGTCAATTTCTTATATGCTCTTCTGTCATTTATCACTTGTCTTGGCAACTCCTTCATAATTCTTACTCTGCTGCCTCCCACTATCTATGTCTTTTCAAAATTTTATTCATAATGTTTCCCACCATTTCTTTTTTCATATATCTTATAACCACATCTCTTGGTAGATTATTTTTTTTAGCATAAAGTGAATTCACTCTATCCATATAGTCATACATGTTTCTAGTTCTTTCAGGATCTTCCTCCAGAAATTCTGCAATTATTTTTATTATATATTCTTTCAAGTCAGTTTCTCAGACGTATCTGAGTCTCCATCAATTTGCAGTCATGAATTACCACTTTTTCTTGTATTTTTAACAAGGTGGAATCATGTACTTTCACTCTCCCTTCCACCTCTTGCACTTTCTTTGATGTTACCACATTCTCATTTCTGAGATCCTCTATATCTTTTTTTTAGCTCTTCAATATCTTTTCTAATTTCTTTTTTGGAAGCAGTTATCATCTCCTTCATCCCTTTCATTATCCTGGCTTCCATTGCATCCAATTGGTCCTGCATTTTCTCCAGTGAAGCAGTCCTCGAATGGGTTTGCTTGTGGTCTGACATGTAAAACCACCGAAAAATTTGACCTCACCAAATTAAATTTCAGCTATCAGATTTAAAAGAGTGAAGCTTGCTTTCTTCAATAAGCCTAATTTCGCCATCCTCAGAGCTTCCTGGGCTCAGATATTAATTTTTAAAGTTTTTATTTTCTCCAAAATGGCGGTCGCGACTTTCTGCTTCACTTTATTTTTTTATTTTTCCTCTAGAGGCTTCTAAAATGTTTATTAGCAATGGTGTCCAATAGCATTTACCTTATAATCGTCACCTCTGTCGGCTCCGCCAATTTTTAATGTCCTGAACACTTTAAAAGTTTTATTTAAATTTTGGCATCCTTGCAATGGCCGCCGATGTTTTTCTATGATATTATAGTCCTAGGGTAGGCTGGCTGCTTCAATGATTTCCCTTTTTCATCCAATACTTCCTGCTTTACTTGCCACCAAATCCCGTTTTCACTGGTAGAGTGATCTCACAATGCTTGACATATTTTCTGTGTTGACTGTGGAAGCTGCAGTTCTATAACGATAGGGCTTTTTCTCAAAAACCACAAGTAGACCAAACAATAAATTCCTTTCCAGTTTTTAACACTGTCCTTTAAATTTACAAAGTCCAAATTTCACCCCTTCTTCCCTTCTTCTTCCAAGCTTTCTAGATTTCAATTTCCCACCTTCTGATTTTATTTTGTTTAACTTTAATTAGTTCCAGAATGAAAGATAGTGATCTGTACCTTTTCTGTAGTTATCCAAATCAACACCGTTCTTGTATAGCTTTAGATGTTTAGTAGTATCAAAGAAGATTAGGATCCTGTTGAGCTTAAGTCAAATAAATGACTCTGGAAACTTCTGCAGATGATAAAAATGCAACTCGTCTCTGAAGACCCTTCAAAGCCTCAAAGGAGCCCCCACCCCGGGGCTCCCTTTTAGCCAAAGTTAATCTCCTCAAAGTTTCCTGTGCATATCTTGGACTAATCTCTGACTGAGAAAAGTAGGCAGTAGGCATTAGATTGCCTTCCACTACCCTGAACAGAAGTTCCAGCCTGCTCCCCTTCTGAGAAGCAGCTCAGCTCGGCATTTTCCAACCCCGGAAATCATATCAGCTAATACATTTTGGACCAGCAGCCAGGGCTGGCGCTGGTCCTAAGTAAAACAATTACTTCACTTAATACTTATCTAAGTTCCCCAATAACACAGAAAAGTAACAAACACTGAAATAAGCAAAGACATACAAACATAGGATCAAGAATTTCTTGAGGTACCACAGGTAGCTGTCAGCAAACAATGAACTCTCTGCTGGGTGCTCAGAGTGAGACGTCTAACAGAAATTTTGCACAGCTTTTATAGGCAAAGATCAAACAAGTCACATCATTCGATTATGACTTAATTACTTTTGGCACCTTTCACAATAAATTCTTTGCAAAGGAGATGTTCCTATCCTCAGATGTTTTGAGATGTCAGTGATGTACAAAATGCAGCAGGATACAGGATTGATTAATACTTCAGGAAAACACTTTGAAAACCATTGCTCCATCCCATACAGATAAAAGGATAACACATTTCAGGAAGGAAAAGAAAGGCTATTCCATTTTATTGCAGGGGCTCTAAGCTGTAAAATGTTATCTTTAGGGTCTGGGGCCTTGATTTCAAAGAGGTATATCTGCATACACATTCCATTGATTGTTTATGTGATTACTCCCTGCTGGGAGATAGGTTGCATAGGTACAAAGGTAAAAATAAGGTCAAGAAGCATAGGAATTCTGGACTCTTAATACTGATTATAGCGTATCTTTTATTTCCCAAAGCACCATTCTTAATTAATTTTTCCCACAAGGGACTCACAGGGACTTGTGGGGGTAGCTCAATTTTCCCTCCCTCTTAATTTCATCTTTCCCTTCCCTGAAAGCCCCCTCAGTCTCTCCCCTTTTCCTACATCCTCTCTTTTCCCCAACCACCAGCCAAGCTGCATTTATCTTCAACTTTTCCTCCTTCCCTCCCTCTGACCTTCTGTATCTGGGAAAGCTATGGCCTAGTTGTGCTATGCTGGGTGCTGGGCCAGACCTAGTTGAATGATAGGGAACCCATAGGACTTCCACAGCTGACCTCACTTTCCCCATATCCCTCTAACCACAGTATTTAATATTTATTTATTTATTTATTTAGATTCATTTCCCACCCTTCACACTAACAGGCAAACCTGCCAGTAGCATGGTATCAAGTTGTCCAATGGTTGCTGCCAGGCCTGGCCCCAATGACTCCTCCTTCAAAGACTGTGGAAAGAGCCCTGTCCCATCCATCTGCCTTTTGCTGACAGAAACCAAGGCTGGCAATACTATTGTGGTTGTCTAAAAAACATCACAAAGGCCATTGAAAGGGCAATTATTTCCTAAAGCTACAGCAGCTGCTTCTATCATTAAGTGTGTTAAACCACCCTTTAAAATAAGATTTTAGATTTTTCTGCAAACCTGGAACTTTTCTCAGGTTTGTAGAAAGCTGCCCAAACTGTTGGTGGCTCCATTCTCTGGATTTAAGTTCCACAGATTTGGCCATATTGAGACAATGCAACACAGACCAGTAAAATACTAACAGTAAACAATGCAATAAAACTGAAGAACACTATTAGAAAAAAAATGAAATTAAAATATAATAATAATCATATAAAATATAATAAATATAAAACAGACAATGGGTGCGGTCACACATCACATTAAAAGCGGGTGTGTAGCACTCAAATTAGAACCGCTGAATATTGATTCAATGCAGGGCCGATCAGACGAGCATCCAAGAATGCGACTCATCCTGTTGTTGAGCGATCAGATACGATCACACTCTTTTCTTGGCGCATGCATGATCAGATGGTGATTCCTGGGTGGGGGGGTCCATTGAACATGCGCCCAACTGTTTGAAGGTGGGAAATCAAACATTGCTTCAGTGGCGGGGGGGGGGGGAAGGGGGGAAAGTTTCCAGAATTAATGTTGCCGATTCAACCCAGGGGACTTCCAGGAACTACTTTCCTGGAAATTGGCAGTGACAATGATATCTGGAAATCCTCCACATTGGAAAAAAAAAGATATTTTTTCCTGTTTTGAATAGTGGGATAACGTCCCCCCCCCCCCCCCCCGATCCTATGTTGATTGGAGAAGCAGAAGTGTCACCTCAGATTCACGGATGATCTGGCAATGTGCATGTCTGCTGGGGCTTTTTTAAAAAAAGAAAAAAAAAAGTGGGAGGGGTGGTAAACATTCCAAACATTCCATATTATGCATGAGCTGTCCAAACAGGAAAAAACCGATCGTGTGCCGCTTCTGTGAAAAAGGGCCGGACTTTCTGCGCTATCAAATTAACAGGGCATTGATCTGCAGCAAGCCGGGATGACCCCAGATGACACTCGATTGCCAGATGTGGATGTCTGGATGAACATATTTAATCCATCAGCAAAACGGAGCTGTGTTGCCACTAATGGTACGTCTGAAAGCACCCAATGTATCATATAACGAATACAACATATAGCATATAATAGACATAATAACACATCCAAAATACACTGCAATGAATGTATTTTCTCAGATAATTAAAACTACAACCGTGTTCCACATATAAAAATGCCCTACACAGTTCTGTTTTACAATCATTTATATGGATTCGCTGCAGATTCTAGTGAAATAGCCACACTGTTCTCTAAACATGCATGCACTTGTTATATGATTTTATTTATTGTATTACATTTATATGTTGTGAGCCGCCCTGAGCCTGCTTGTGCAGGGAGGGCGGGATACAAATAAAAAGTTATTATTATTATTATTATTATTATTATTATTATTATTATTATTATTATTATTACTACTACTACTACTACTACTACTACTTTTGCAAAGTTTGTACTGGTGTGATTCTCCAGTTGTATGCACTTGGCTTTTGAATCAATGGAGAGTTGTACATACTGTTCGTTCCAATGCCATAGTTCTGAAATTTTAAAAACTGGCCTGAATTAGTTTGTAAATAAGGCCTCATTAGTTTGTCCTGCCAGGATACAATCCCTTCATTTTGTTCATACCTGGGAAGACAATGGCAATGTCTAGTTTAATGCAGGCTGAAACACTGTAAGAGTTATGAATCCCTTCCAAACAGCATTCACAAAGAATTGGGTTGATACACTGAGTCTCATTAGTCAATGTACATTTAGTAGCTAGAGTCAAGTCTGAAATGCCATGCCTTCCTTCTTGGAATCAAAAATACTTGGTTTTAAAGTTATCTATAAATCTGACCTACATTTATCCAATAAGGTCTGCTGGATTTATTACAGGTTTATCTGCAGTGACAAGGAAACATTTACCCCAACATAAAAGTGTATTAATTATTTCACTCAATGTCAGAATCAGATATCTCTGAAAGTTCAAAGAAAATGGCATCTCCCTGGAATGTTCAATACCTTTGCCCTCTTCATCTTCATTTGTCATTCCTGCTTCTCTCCTGGTAATGAGGGCTATCTATTGCTTCAGTTTTTACATCTTTATTATCAAATTAATATGAAAATCTTTTAAAAAGAGAACAAAGAATCCTTCAGCCATCTTTGATAGTCATCCTTAACATGCCCTGTCGGATATAAATTATGCACAGGAATGCTTTCCTTTATCTGAATTTATTGCATCATTTCCTAGCTAGAAATATTTGTTAGTGACAGAAAAAATCAGATCTGTTTTTATTGCACCACTCCTCACTAGGGATGTGCCAGCTGATGGATTTGTGGTTAGCAAAATAAATACTTCCCTATTTTATTCTTAATCAATGGCATCTTGCCTGCATTGGGGATAATGCAAGCTGCTGTTCTCACTGACACAGCTCACCTAGGTAAGGGAATCTTGACATTTTCATAATCATTAATCAAAGGGCTGTAATAATTTATCAAAAGACCATTTGGAATCACTGCCCAGTTTGCTTTCACTGTAGCAGAAGGTGAGGTGCAAATTAGGCAATCTTCCTACTGCTAAATGGAGTCAATTGTTATTTTGCTTAAAAGTAACATTTGGCAACTGTTTTACAACTGGGATTCCCCCCATCCCCCAAGACTCAGAGGACCAATTTAGTTGAAAGAAAGTGTGGCATGGATATATTCCAGCAATTTAAAGAGGACTTGCTTCCATCTCAGTGAAACACTGAAGTAAGATGGATTCACACAACTGAAACTTTAACCTAGAATTTTATCATCATTATTTTATTATTAAATTTTATTTGTATCCCGCCCTCCCCGCCTAGGCAGGCTCAGGGCAGCTAACAACATTCAAGTAAAACATTATACAATATACAATAATTAAAAACGACATGAAAATTATACATAGTTAAATATATATCTTAAGACTAATCCAGTTTATATAGTTTATAACTTAACAGCAGCAGAGATGTTCCGGGCGCTATTTATCTATTTACATATTTATATAATGGCAAGGATCACTATAGAGTTACTTTGTTGGAACATCCGTTCGGCCATCCTTTGTCAGCAGTCTAGGAAAGCCTGCCTAAAGAGGATGGTCTTTCAGGCCCTGCGGAATTGGTCTAGGCTCCGCAGGGCCCACACCTCTTCCGGGAGCTGATTCCACAAGCACGGGGCTGCCACGGAGAAGGCCCGTGCCCGAGTGCTCTGTAATTTCGCCTCCCTTGGCCCAGGGACAGTCAGCTTGTTCTTCCCTGCTGACCTCAGTGCTCTTTGGGGCTCGTATGGGAAGAGACGGTCCTTCAGGTAGTCAGGTCCTTGACCATATAGGACTTTAAAGGTAATACCCAGCACTTTGTAGCAAATCCGGTATATAACTGGCAGCCAGTGCAGTTCGCTCAGCCTTGGCTGTATATGCTCCCATTTCGGGAGTCCTAATAGCAGCCTGGCCGCTGCGTTCTGCACTAGCTGCAGCTTCCGGGTTCAACACAAAGGCAGCCCCATGTAGAGGGCATTACAGTAGTCCAATCTTGAGGTGACCGTCACATGGATCACTGTTGCTAGGTCCCGGTGCTCCAGGAAAGGGGCCAACTGCCTTGCCCGCTTCAGATGAAAAAACGCCGACTTGGCAGTGGCAGCTACCTGGGCCTCCATTGATAGTGAAGGCTCCAGAAGAACTCCCAGGCTCTTGACCTGGCGAGAGGTATTTCCCTTCCCAGAGCACCGCGGCCCACGCAAAGGACCTCTGTCTTTGTCGGGTTCAGCTTCAGCCCACTCAGCCTAAGCCAGGTTGCCACGGCCTGCAATGCCCGGTCCAAATTCCCTAGGACGCAGTCAGGCCGGCCATCCATTAGCAGATAGAGCTGAGTGTCATCTGCATATTGATGACAACCCAGCCCAAAACTTTGGGCAATCTGGGCAAGGGGGCGCATGTAGATGTTAAATAACATCAGAGAGAGAACCGCTCCCTGAGGCACCCCACAATCTAGTGTGTGCCTCCGGGAGAGCTCACCCCCGATTGCCACCCTTTGTCCCCGTCCTTTGAGGAAGGAGGAAAGCCATTGTAAGGCCAGCCCCCTAACCCCTATGTCGGCGAGTCGGCAGGTCAGTAGCTGATGGTCGACCGTGTCAAACACAGCCAACAGATCTAAGAGCATCAGCACCGCCACGCTGCCTCGATCCAGTTGCTGTCATCCGCCAAGGCGACCAGCACTGTCTCCGTCCCATGGCCCGGGCGAAAGCCGGACTGGCAAGGGTCTAGGGTGGAAGCTTCATCCAGAAACCTCTGCAGTTGCAACGCCACTGCCCTCTCAATAATTTTACCTAAAAACGGTAAATTAGAGACCGGTCAGTAATTTGCCAATTCGGCCGGATCTGCTGTACATTTTTTCAGGAGGGGACGGACCAAAGCCTCTTTCAGAGGTGATGGAAAATGCCCCTCTAAGAGGGATCTATTTATTATGTCACGTAAAGGACATCTAAGTTCCCTCTGGCAAGATTTAATCAGCCAAGAGGGGCAAGGCTCCAAATCACAAGTTGTTGGTCGTGCAACAGAGAGAATTCCGTCGACTTCCTCCGGGCTGAGTGGGTCGAACCGATGCAACACTAAACCTGAAGACAGGCATGGAGCCTCAAGTTCCTGTACTGTTTCAAATGTGGTAGGCAGGTCTTGGCGAAGCGACGTGATTTTATCTGCAAAATGTTTTGCAAAAGCCTCACAGCCTATCTCTAATTCTCTAACATTTGGTTTGCCTTGGGGCAATGTGGTAAGATCTCTAATTATACTAAACAATTGTGCTGGGCGTGGATTTGCAGATGCAATCTTGGCTGCAAAGTAGTCTTTCTTTGCAGCCTTGACTGCCATCTCATAAGACTTCATAAACATTCTATAGGATGTTCTCGTTGCTTCATTCCGAGTATGCCGCCACTGCCTCTCTAGTCATCTGAGCCCTTGTTTCAGTTGACGTAGCTCCAAGGTATACCATGGAGCCAGCCTCCTGCGAGGGCGCAGAGGACGTCGGGGTGTGATCTCGTCGATAGCCCTGGATAGTCGGCCTTGCCAGGCCTCTACCAGGTCATCGAGGGAATTGCCAGGGGGCCAAGGATCCCCCAGTGCCATTTGGAACCATTCCGGGTCCATCAGGCTCCGGGGGCGAGCCAAAATAGGCTCTCCACCCATACGGGGTTGGGGTGGTATCTCCATATGGGCCTTGAGGGCTAGGTGATCCGACCATGGTACCGCTTCAACCGCGATATCGTTCACCAGAATCCCGGATGCAAAGATCAGATCTAACATGTGTCCGGCCTGGTGCGTGGGGGTTGTAAAAAATTGAGAGAGTCCCAGTGTCTCCATGGAAGACACTAGATCCATCGCCTAAGTGGAGGCCATGTCATCGGCATGGACGTTGAAATCCCCCAGGACAATAAGCCCTGGGTACTCCAACGCCCAGCCTGCCACCACCTCCATCAGGGATGGTAAGGTGCTGGCCAGTGTGTTAGGCGGATGGTACACCAGCCAGATCGCCAACCCCTCTCCGACATTCCACGCTAGACCAGCACATTCAATACCGTCGATCTTTGGATCCGGGAGAGCCCGGAAGGAGTAACCTTCCCGCATGAACAATGCCACCCCTCCCCCCCGCCCGCTATTTCGTGTTGGTGAAAGACCGAGTACCCTGGGGGGGTCATCTGGGTGAGAGCCACTGTCTTCCCATCTCGTACCCAGGTCTCGGTCACGCAAGCCAGGTCCATGTCCTGCCGGAGCAGGAACTCCCTGAGGGTCCTGGTCTTATTATTTACGGACCTGGCGTTGCATAACACCAATGACGGAGACGGGCTTTTCCTCTTGGCCCCACTACCTGTCACCATTGGGATGGGAAGTAGATGGGAAGGGGGTCGAGCACCTTGATGTCTCCGTCCCCTTCCCTTACATTTCTGTCCATTCCCACCGTCGTACCTTCCCCTCCCCAAGAGCACTGGAATCCCTAGGCCATTATTTTAATCATAAGTAGAGCTATACTCCTCAAATACCATTGACTTCAGTGGATTTACAAGGTTTTAAGTCTGCTTTGGATTGTTCTGTAAACTTTTCATTCTACTTCTTTGGAGATTCTTATAGGACTTATCAGAAATCTCTCACATTCTAAACTAAAACTGCATCAAAGGACGCTTTCTTAAGCAGACCATTCTTTTCTACTTGGTGACTAGAATCTCTTAGTTCTTTATCAATGTTGATTGCCTTGATGTTGGCAGGGCAGATTATTTTCTTGACTGCTCCCTATTAATTGCCATCCTCCCCAACTAATCAGACTGAAGAAGAATTTGCCATTGAGTTGCACCTTTCTTGTGGTGACCCCAACCATGGTGTGTTCAAGGCAGGTGATGAGCAAAGGTTGTTTGCCATTACCTTCCTCCATGTAGCAACCCCTTAATGGTCTTTCATCTGAATAGTGACTGTGACTGGTCTTGCTTAGCTGCCAAGCCCTGATGAGCTTGGGACAAACTGAGGTATTAGGACGATTAGTCAGACTGAAAGTTAGCTGGAAGATTTCAATGTATCGCCTCTTGGCTATTTCAGAATTATATTTTTGGTTGAACTTTATCAGCAGAGTGCAAATTGTACATTTTTCTTCCAACTCAATAGATTTTAAATGTTACCTAAGGGATGTTATTGCATTACATCTGTGGAGAAATGCCTTGTCTTCTGGGTGGTTGGCAACAAGCAGGGTTTGACTGTGCATTTTAACCACTTTTTCTCTGAGCTAGGAACAAGCAGAAACACGGAGGATGTTAGTCCATGGCCTTCTAGATACATCTCTTAAGAAATGTGAATTAATCTAACAAGAGAGACAATGGGGTGGGCCCATTCACACATACACCTTCTGCTAGCAGGGAACATAGAGCTGGAATGTCACTCTGGCCCAGAGTGCTGGGAGCAATCATTAAGGTAATGAATCAAGGTAATAAAAGATCTTTAGAGAACTAGGACATTTAAAGAGGTCATTTAAAGAGAACTAGGACATCTAATTTTAACATGTAGTTAGGGCATGTTTCAGAGAGAGGAAGAGAGGATTTGCATTTTACCAATTTCTTTTGTTCTTCCTTGCTTCAGTTGAGAGTAATGCTAAAATATGAATTTTAACATCACGCTACCAGTCCACTCACTGTGTGATCTTGGGGCAGCCAGTTTCTTGTTAGAATGTGTATCAGCCAAAACTGATGAAATGTGGCACATATTGCCCTTAACAGTATAGTCATGGTAAGCCCAGCCCTGTCAAATCTTGGAAGCCGAGCAGGGTTGACATGGTTTCCAAGTGCATACAGAGTCACAGTGATTGTTGGTTTATACCCTGCTTGCAGGCATTATGTAATGTTCTACAAATTTTGGGTTGACTGAAACTGAACATACTTAGTTGGTGGTGTGTGGCAAGATTGTAATTGTGATGTTTTGAAAATGAATGGAAGGGCGCTACTTCTACTGCTGTTTAAGGCCTAAATTCACATAGCTGTTGGCATTCCATGGCTACTGAAAGCAGCTACTGGGTAGAGGTGGCTTGAGGGTGCAGCATATGACATTGCAAGGAAACCTCTTGCTAGTCTTCCCTCCCCTCTGACTCTGCTTTTCTCCATCCCACCCCCGACCCCTCTGGTTGGCACCAGAGTGCAGAGTAAGTCTTTCATAGAGCTGAGCTCTGCTGTCAGTCAGGGGAATTAAATGAAATTGACATCTTTAGTCATTCTCAATGTGAGTTCACTTGAGGGCATTGTTCAAAATTCAGATCATTCTCTAAAATGCACCTTCCCACCTGCTGGTCTGTGCCCTCAATTAGTGAGATGGAGCCTGTGGCAACCTAGCAGTTACCAGTGGCATGGGTTAACTCAGCATCTCCCTTCCCCCTCCCCATTGCCATTCCAGTGCATGTTGGTTTTTACACATTGAAGACCCCAGATCCGGTGCTAGGGCTTCTGGTGCCCCTAGGCCAAGGCTTGTTCCCCTGCCCCCCAGTTTCTTCACTCTCACGCAGAGTGCGCATCCCTATGACATCACCTAAGGTGACATCATCACACAGGCATGCTCTGCTGGCCCAGCCAGCTCCCTCTGAAGGAGGGGGGGAGGGCTAGGCAAGGGCATTCTTGCTCGGCCCACTTCTCACCCAGCCCTCCCGTCCCCTTCAAAGGGAGCTGGCTGGGAAGCGGCCACCTGTGTCCTTCTTCCTCCGTTCTGATTCGGAATGGAGCAAGATGCACCAGGTGGCCACTTCCCAGCCAGCTGAGTCCCTCTGAAAGGGGCAGGAGGGATGAGCGAGGGGTGGGCCAAGAAAGAACACTCGACCCACCCTCACCTTGCCCTCCCATCCCCTTCAGAGGGAGCTGGCTGGGAACCAGCTGTCTGCATGTTTCTTCCTCCATTCTGATTTGGAATGGAGCAAGAAGCACCAAGCGGCCACTTCACAGCCAGTTGAGTCCCTCTGAAGTGGGGAAGTAGGCTAGGCAAGGGGCAGGCCGAGTAAGAACTTCCAATCACTTCAAGCGCAAGAGCAGCAGGATATCCTAAAGAGACTGGATCTATTGAGGGAAAATCTCGTATTAAAACAGACTGCATTCCAAAAGAGAATCCAAGGGATTCCCAATAATCAAATAGAAATTTCACAGGATACCTTACCAACAAATTCAGATCGACAAGAAGAAGCCTGCACTCCTATAATCTCCAACCATTCTCTTCAGACCAACTTTAACTCTGACAATTTGGCCTCTAATTCTACACCATCCAGCTTTCCATCTACCAATGCATGTATATATCACAACTCTCAAAAACCACTACAGAGCTGGACTGATTGTCCGAAAAGTCTTCAACTAGAGATCTTCACCTCATATCTTGGAATATTGCCGGCTGGCTGAATAAATCATGTGATCCTGACTTTATTGATTTCCTTACCCATTATGATTGTATTCTACTTCAAGAAACTTGGTCAGAATTAGAAATCAATATCCCTGGATTTCTTCCATTCAACCTTGCTGCTGATATAAGTGCTTCCAGGGGCAGATTTAAATCTGGATTAACAATTATAATTAAAGCAAATATATGTTCCGACATAACTTTACTTGACTCTTCCCCTCCCCTAGAACAAGCTCTATTAATTCACTTAACTAATTCTATGCTGATTCGAGTAAATGTTTATCTTCCTCCACCTGAAGACGATTTAATGCTTTTGAGCAATTGGAACAAACGATCTGATTTTATTATTTCTTTGCTTAAACGTTTCCCATGTACCCCACTCCTTATGATGGGTGATATGAATGCACGGATAGGACCAAGTAACCAAAATCTTATTTCCCCTTTAGGCTTTGAAGGATTTGACCACTTACCCCTACCCCTTGCCGACATACGAATTTCTAAATACATTATATAATAAGGTGGGTTTACAACTTATGGAACTTTGTATTACTTATGATCTTAATATTCTAAATGGGTCACCCAGTTTCCCAAATGCAAATGAATTTACCTACTCCTCAACAAGAGGTAGTAGTGTTATCAATTATTGCCTTTGTTCCTCAGATGTATGCCCACTGGTTAGCTCTTTCTCCATCAGAATTCACAGTGAGAGTGACCATCTACCCCTCCTGCTGACACTTCATGTCAACTCTCTTATAACTCATATGCCAGTATCTATATCCCCTGATAGTGTTTCCCAGGGCTCTGTTAAAAGAATCAAATGGACTACCCAAACTGATAAAGAGTTACTCTGCTTATTTCAATCAGTCAGAATGTTGGAGTTTAGAACAATTATTGCCAAAACCTGTTCTATGGAGGAGGCCAATTTAGCCTATGCTCAGATAATTGCTTCCTGTAATTCTGTAGACAAACCAATTTGTCCTCCTAATCCCACCTGTAATCAATGGTTTGACTCAGAATGCAGGATTATGAAAAAAACTTCTCAGGGACTAATTTAGAACTTTTAGGCAAGACAATAATTCCTCCAACCTAAAAATTTACTCTGCACACAAGGAGATATATCATAGCCTTATCACCGGGGGAAAAAACAGTTTAATAAACAAAAATGGGACCATTTGCTGAATACAATTAAAACCAAAGACTGTAAACTATTCTGGCAACCCGTCTCTGGTTACTTGAAAAAATAATTCAGCCCCAGCTGTGATTACACCTACTCTGCAAAAATGGGTTGATTATTATTTTGAAATATTTAATGACCAAGATATTTCAATAGAGTGCAGAGAAGAATTTACCTTTTCAACCAATCCAGAATGGCCTCCTGTGAGTCCCGAGGAAATAATTGATTTAATCTCTGAATTGAAGACTGGCAAGGCCCCTGGTTTAGATGGGATTCCAGCTGAACTCTTTAAGAAGTATGTGAACTGGTGGGCCATTCCACTGGCAAACTTATTTACTCTTATCGATCAGAATGGAAACATCCCTGAGTCCTGGTTAAGATAATTAATATGCCCAATATATAAAAAAGGTAATTCAGCTTCCCCTGTAAACTATCAATCAGCCTACTCTCCATCTCATGCAAGCTGCATTCTAAACATCTTGAACATCACCTATTAAATTGGTTAACTAAAGAAAAGATCATTGGCCCAGAACAAATTCGTTTCCTCAAAGGGAAATCTACAATTGATCATTGTTCCACCCTTGCCTTCTTGGCAGATAAATATATGAAGCCTAAAAGAGGGAAATTGTATACAGATTTAAAGGCCGCTTTCAACTCAGTCACCAGAGATCTGCTATGGGAAAAACTTATAACTCTGGGGATGGAACCACACCTACTTTTCTTAATCAAGAAACTACATGATGCTACCTCAGGTGTTATTAAAGTATCCCCTGATGGTCAACTCTCTTCCAGTTTCCCAATTACTAAGGGAGTAAAACAGGGCTCTGTTCTTGCCCCTTAACTCTTTAATCTGTTTCTGAATGTTTTGAACCAACATATGTCCATTGTGAATGGCCACTCTCCCTTCTTAGAACAATTAGTAGTGCCTTTACTGCTATATGCTGATGACACTGTTATTCTTTCATGTACCAGAATTGGCCTCTAAAAATACTTGAAAGCCTTTCATCTATACTGTAGATTGAATTGACTGGTAATTAATTATGAAAAATCAAAAATCCTGTTGTTTTTTTTTTCAAAGAGTTGGCACCTATGTAAATGGTGCATTGGTATAGAAGAAATTGAACAAGTGAAATTGAACAAGTATTTGGGAATTACCTTTAACAACAATCTTAGATGGCCAATGCATCGTAATGCAGCTGTAAGTCTAGTAAGATGTTCTCTGGCGCAAATTAAAAAGTTCTGTTTCTTAGGAGGTAACCAGTTTATTCCAGCAACTCTGAAAATTTACAATGCTAAAATCCTCCCTCAGTTGCTATATGGAATACCTTTGTGGATTGGAGCCTTTGGTCCATGTGGAGAATGTGCAATCATCATTCTGCCGTCAGATTTTAGGTGCTTCCAAATGTGTCCCCTACTCATCCATTTGTGCAGAGCTAGGTTTACAACTTCTAGAAAACCAAAGCCTGGATTATGACTTTTAAGTTCTGGTTAAAAATTCATTTCAGAACAGATTCAGGAAGTTTATTACACTACCTGATGAAAAACAGGCATAGCATTACTTGGCTCTCTACATTTATCCACAAACTACAAAAACTTGGTATTGAGGTGGACACTCTTTTCTTATGTGATGAATTATATATCTTAAGAACAATCCAACTAAGGCTTATGGATCAGAAATACCAAAAAGTGTTCCCTTCACATTCCCCTGGCTGCTCTGCAGCCAATCTAGTTATACCCCAAAGATATGGGAAGATAACCCATTTTTTTTTTTTACCTTAGGGTGTTTTCGCACTCACGTTTTACTGGCGCCACGACCCTCCTGACGCCGGCGAATCTGCATGGATTTCGCACCAGAAGCGCCGGCGCACCCAGAAGCGCCGGCTACTTCCGTCGCTAAGCCAGCGCAAACGTTTTCCTGCATCTTTGCGATTTGCGTTTGCGCTGGCTTAGCGACGGAAGTAGCCGGCGCTTCTGGGTGCGCCGGCGCTTCTGGTGCGAAATCCATGCAGATTCGCCGGCGTCAGGAGGGTCGTGGCGCCAGTAAAACGTGAGTGCGAAAACGGCCTTAGACTCCTCATTCCATCATTGGACTTTTACTTTGGCGCGTTTAAATGCCTTCCCATCAACAGTTCTCTATGGTAGGTTTAGACAGATACCTCTTCAAAATAGATTATGCCCATGTGAATTAGGAGTCATTCTATATCCCATATTATTTTAGAATGTCCTCTCCTGGCCTCACAACATAGATAATTCTTAGCTGAATATCTCCAACACAATGTATTTACTAAAAGGAAAATTCTATCCTACCTTTTAGAAGATGTTAATCCCCATATTACTACACGTGTTGCAAACTTCTTAGTAGAAGCCTATAAAATTAAAAATAGGCATACCACTGTATTTTAATTGCTGGGTGTCTACTCTTGATTAGTATTATTGGCTGCTGTTTTAATTGATTGTTTATGTATTGTTCTTACTATATTTCAGGCCTTTGTACCTACTTTTGATTGTGAATCATTATTGCTCTTATGCCAATAAAGGTCTGAACTTTGAGCTGCCCTCATGTTTCTTCCTCCATTCCGATTTGGAATGGAGCAAGAAGCACGGAGCTGCCACTTCACAGCCAGCTGAGTCCCTCTGAAGTGGGGAAGTGGGCTTGGCAAGGGGCAGGCCGAGCAAGAACGCTTGGCCCATTCCTTGCCAAGCCCTCCCACCCCCTTCAGATGGAGCTGGTTGGGAGCAGCTGCCTGCATGCTTCTTCCTCCATTCAGAATTGGAATAGAGGAAGAAGCACATGGATGGCTGCTGCCCAGCCAGCTGAGTCCCTCAGAAGAGGCAGAGGAGCTGGGCAAGGCCAGCCCCTTGCTTGGCCCACCCCTCACCCAGTCCACTCCCCCCCTTCAGAGGGACTCAGCTGGCTGGGAAGCAGCCCCACACATGCTTCTTCCTCCATGGAGGAAGAAACATGCGGGCAGCTGCTTCTCAGCCACTCTCTCGGTGCGAGCAGGGATGGGGAGGGGGTGCCTGTCCCCACCCTCTGCCCCCGCGACCAGATGGCACCCCAGGTGGCCACCTGCCTGGCTTACTTCCATGCGCCAGCCCTGAAAGACCCTCTATGGAGTTGCTTCAAAGCCCAGACAGTAGGGCTTTTTTGTAGCAGGAACTCATTTGCATATTAGGCTACACCCTCATTATGTAGCCAATCCTCCAAGAGCCTACAGGGCCTATTGGAGGACTGGCTACATCAGGGGAGTGTAGCCTAATATGCAAATAAGTTCCTGATACAAAAAAAGCCCTGCTCCTTGGTATTCCGTGTTGATATCCTGCTGCCACCCGACACCAGAGAGGGGGTATAATTATTGAGAAACCTCATCTCTGCCTTGATGGTTGGTCCCCTGGTGGGGGGGGGGGGAGGAGGAGGACAGAACACTAAGCATTGACAAGACTGCACCTTCCCCCTTCCCCTATTTTCCTGAAAGCTGAGCTCTGCAGTCAGCCGGGGAAGAAAAGCAGCTGGCTGGCCAGCATTAACCCCTCGATAGTATTCCGTCCCCTCTGACTCTACTTTTATCCCCCCCTCCTCCACACTCCACCCCTGTTGGCACCAGAGTGCAGAGTGGATCTTTCACAGAACTGAGTTCCACTGTCAGTCAGGGAGTAGAAAACCTTCCCTTTATTTTTATTTCATTAAGTTGATAAAAACACATACCCTTTGAAATCCTTTTTTTTTCATTCTCCCCACCTGCCTAGCAGCATTTAGTGCATAGCATTGAAGTAACTACCCCTACCCCGTGAGGCAACACATTTTTCTTAAGTGATTCTCCACCTGCTCTCCAGATCAAAATGTGGCAGTACTGATAGTAACGGCACCACCCACCACACTTTGGAGCAGGCGTGGATACACCCAGTCATTTGCAGAAGTGCTTTTTATGAAATATAATAATAACATGTGGACAACTGTTGAGTATGACATGAAACAGTGCAACATACAACAAAGCTGTAGAATGTTTAAACAGTAAACAAACCGGGAGGCAACAGCAGCATACAACTTTCAGTTGCCCCTTAACAATCTTATTAGACACAGCACACCCGATAAGGGCTCAAAGCCTCACAGGTCCATCTGTGCTCTCTTTTTGCCAATGCTTGAATGCACACTCTGCTTCCTTCCTTGTATCATCTCCTCATCCCTGCCCTTATCAATGACCTGGGTTCCTCCATGGCACACTGGCAGCTTACACAGTGGCCCAACCCCAACCCCCCACTGAGACAGTTTTCCTTCCCCCTTCACAAGGATAGTGGCTTCAGAAGCTGCTGGAGGCTATGCACTACTCTGCACTGTGTTTCTTGATTTCACAATGCTTTGCAGGGCTTCCACAGCAGCGAGTATGACTTGTGTGTTCCTGTACAGGCAGCCTGGAATGTTTTCATAAAATACTGGGTTCGATGCATGAGGAGGCTCATAGTAGAGTGATCACAGCTCTTTATTCATGACTACAGCATGGCTAAGGTTAACTAAGACTGGAGAAATGGGCCAACTGTATACAACTCAGGTTTCCGTGCTAGAACCTCATTGGACCTTTGAACCAGCAGGGGGCTTGCTATTGCTCCAGGAAGGTGAAGAGTAGAATCCTGCTTCCCATTGTTACAGTGTCCCCAAGCTCAACCCTAAAGGTTCCAATGAGCCAGGCAGGAAATAACAACCCAACAATGTAACACTGAATCTCATACACAACAGCCTTCCTATCCGTTCTGACCTGTTTTACCATGCAGTCATCACAGTGTCCCTCTTCAGCTAGGTGCCTCTCCTCATGCCTCTGCTGCCATTGTTTCTCCATGATGCTACGCTGCACTATTCTCTTCATGCTCATAATGGCAAAGCATCTGCTGAGCAATGTCTGTGAACACTGCCACTTGCCTCTTTCTCCAGATGGTCAGCCAGGGCCAGCTCACCCACTAGGCAAATTAGGCATTTGCCTAGAGTGCCGGGAGGGGGTGCCAAATTGGACTATCGCCCCCTCTTGGTATCCAAGACAAATGCCTAATCCCCCCCCCCCGGTCGCTGCAACAGTTGCTGTTTGTCCGCCGGCTGGTGATGGTGGGCCACCTTCTGCCCTCACACCCCCCCAGCCCAAGGACACACTCAGAGGAGCACCACTAGCCTTGACCCTACCCACTTTGACACAGGCATCTCAGCATTCTCTCTTAAGAGAGCACTGGATGAGGTTTCGCTCTCCCTTAATTCCAGTTCCAGAAAGGAGGGGGAGTGAAGCCTCATCCAGCACTCTCCTAAGAGAACGCTAAGATGCCTGCAAGTGGGTAGGGCTAAGGATAGCAGCACTTCTCTGGAGGGGGTTGTGGTGCTGCAGAAAAGAAGGGAAGGGGCGGTGGCGTCCTGGCTTGGGGTGTGTGAGCATGCGTGCCTAGAGCCCCCAGGGGTGGGGGCCAGCAGGGCAGCGGGCAGTGAGTCTGCCTGGGGCACCACATGTCCTAGAGCCGGCTCTGCATTCAGCAGACAACAATGCCTTTACTAGAGTTTATGCAGGTCTGTTGCTGGTGGCATCTGAAAACATTAAAAACAACTAGGGGACAAGCAAGCAAGCAACTAGGTACCAGCACAACCCAGTCATGGTTCAGCCTAGATTTTAGATCAAGGAAGAGGGGAAGAAGCATATGTTGTGGGACCGCAGCTGTGTAGTTGTGGGGGTGTCAACTATGCACAGAACAAGCATTAATGTTACTAAGTTTTGTAATAGGTAGGTATTTTCTGGATTCCTTTGACTCTTGTCTCCAAGCTGCATTCATTGCAAGAGGGCATCTGACTACTATGGTCTCTCACCTGAAAGTTGATAGAATACCACCATAGGCGCAGACAGTTTCACTGCACTCCACTCCATGTCATGCAACCCCTCAAACTGATTCCATTAAGCTGATTACTGGACCGAGTTGCCTGCCTTTTCTATAAAAGGGGAGAAGCCAGAGGAAGACCAAGAGTTTTTAGCCATCCTCCCTCCACTGCTTCCCCTGACAAACCTTCTGCTTCCCACTCTCCATAGACAGCAGAACCCCCACTACCCCCACTCAAAGCTCCCCTCTCCTTTGGTGCAGCTCCTCTTCCTCCACCTCTCTTCACAGCCCACAGCCAGAAGCAGCAGACCAAGAGGAAAGAAACATGAGACTTCAACAATGCAGAAGAGGAAGAGGAAGGACAGAGATCTGAAGCTGTGCAGGGCAGCCAAGTGCTGGTTTGGGGTGGCAACTGTACTGGTGTGTATCTGTGCACCCGGCTTTTCTCTGCCAGTTGTGCTGCATAAACCACAATCACCGTGCTCAGTTCTGGATTGGTGAGCAGGCAATTTTTTTTTCAAAACCTTTGCAACACCTCAATGTTTTAAATTAGTTACTTACTTGCATTTCTACTCAAGTGCGTTGAAGTCTGAGATGGCTGTTGCCTTGCCTTCCCCTCTTCTCCTGTTTCTTGATTCAAGGTGCCTAAGTTGTGTGAGAACAGAGAAGGAGCAATTAACAGGGCAGAATGCAAGCCATCACTAGCGTAGTTTGCAGGCGCCAATGAGTGCTTTGAAACAATCTTGCAGAAAACAAATAAAGTGCAAATATTTTAAACCTTTCCACTGTCCACCCCAAATGAATCTGGCTGTGGCTAAGTGCTTCATCTCCCCCATGAAGCCATCAATAAGCTAACTCTATTAATAAACAAAGTTCCCACCTGACCAAATGGCATAGTCCTTTCCTTTGGCATATTTCTTCACAAACCCAACATTTTCTTTTGAAACAGCAATGCCATAAATTATGCCCTGCACTTTCCTGTTCAGAACCAAGGGCTATGTTGACTAAGCTGTTGATGGGGAAGGCACAACCTATGAAAAATATGGTGTGGCTGTTACTGCTCAAACTGATTTATGCCTTGTTCCTCAGGACTTGATATACTAGTTTCATCCAGGTCCACCTCAGCCACATTTCTTCTCACCTCAGCCTGGGGACCTGACAAAGATAAGTGGCAGCAGTTATTCAGCGCAATTTTTTTTTTTTTTTTGGGGGGGATGAGTGCTATTAGAAGGTAAAACTTATGTAGCCACTCATCTGTCTCTATTGGTGTAGAACTCAGGATGTCACTGGGATTTATTGTTGTCATGTCATGCATAAACAGTTCCTTGGATCCTTCAGCAACATGCAGCTCAGCCACCACCTGCAGATCCATGTTCCATGAAACATGGATTGGGGTGATGCCAGAGTCACCTCAAAAATGTGGTGCAGCTCATTATAGTATGGATATGACACAGGTGAATTACCAGAGTGGCTGCCATGTGCAACAACTTTCTTGCAGTCTTGGCAGAGCAACTTGGCGTTGGTGCAGCATTCCACTGCAGTACGGTTATGCCCCCTCAAAGTCATCTCTGTGGCAATCTTCTCAAAAATATTGATATTCCAGTGAGAGAACCCCAATGCCTTCTTTTCTCCCCACAAGAAGATAAGATCCAATGTCTTATCCTCTCTCCAGGACATTCCTCATCCACCGCTAATGGGTTCGCTGACCATTGCCATTTTGTAAAGGTATAGCTGCTATAGCAGGAAAACTCACAGTGCTTGGTGATGGAAATGGTGTGTAGAGTGAACCATAACCATTTTTGCACTCAGTTTAACTTGCAGTCACAATCTGGTTCCCTCTGCAGCATCTGTCGGATTTCCCACCATCTGCGTCGGAGTTACAGGAAGTGCTGCAGCTTTTGCGTAGCAAACATAAACTGGGTTACGCCAAACCTGCGGCACTTCCTGTAACTTCGGCACAGATGGTGGGAAATCCGACCAGACGCTGCGGAGGGAACAGGATTGTGACTGCGAGGTGAGCTGTGTGCGAAAACGGTCCATGTGTCCTTTATACCTAGCACAGCACACCCCCACACACAATCTGCCCTATGGCACTGACTGTAAAATCGTTGTGGTGAAGATGTCACATGGTGTTCCTACCTGGAACCAGGAAAACTAGACAACTCACTGCCAGAATTCCTTGGCCTATTAGAAATGCAAACACATAAGTTCAAAACTGCTCTCTTTAGCAAACATGGTTGAAACACATGAGAGGAGGACTGTGAATCACAACTCACCTTCCTGGGTATCTGGTTGGCTACTATGGAAAAGAAAATGTTGGACTAAATGGACCATTGGTCTGATCTGCCAGAGCTCTTTTTATGTTCTGACAAAATGAAGTCTCTTGGCATCAGAGGTCTGGGGATGAATTTCAGATTAATTTTTTTATTTCAGAAATACTTAATCCCACCACCTCTTTTTATAATAATTCACCGCTGGAGCCTTTCTGATTCAGCTTCTGTTTCATAAAACACAGGGGAAGGACAGTTTCAAGTCGCTTGGAGCACTGTCTTTTTCACAGGAAAAATTAAGACCCTTAAACTATATTTATAAAGGAAATCATGGCTTTCTTTCTGAGTGATGAAAGCGCAGCCCCAGTCAAACTTCATCAAGAGTAATTACCTTATTCTTGTACACTTTCATTCCATTGGGAAGATTAGATAAATTATTCTTTTTTGCCTTCCACTCACAATGTAGCCATTTTGTTCTTTCACATAGGCAAATGTATTTCAATTGATACATGAATGGCTCTCCATTTGGGTTAGAAATTATTCTTTTCTGGCAGCAGAATCTGCAGAATTTAACTTGCAGCTGCTAAAGGTTTCTGAAATTTCAGTGATCACGAAAAAGCAGCTTCATATATGTACAATTTAACACTTCACCATTCACTATTAAACACCTGTCACAATTCCTGAATAGGAGGAGCTGAAGAGGGGTATAGAATACATCGAAAGGAAAAATTAATGGCTAGGGGAAATTTGCCTCTTTTTCTGTCACAAAGAAAGCTGTTTAGTTCACATTAAATCCACCTATTTGGCCCAGTTCTTAGTAGATATTTCTAGGCATGGTGTTTGCTCAGATCAGCCTGAATACAAGCTGGCGGTGGTTTCAGAAAGGATGTTTGCATTTAGAATTTTTCAGTTCAGTCAGGCTTAATCTAACAAGGCAACAGTTGGAACTTGTAAAGACTGCTGGAACAACAAAAGACAGGAAGAAAGCAGCAAGCCATGGAACAGTCCTGAAAGAATATCCTTTAACTAGAACAACGTATAGCAAACAAAATCATCTCACTCTTTTTTTGTTCTTACTAGGGAAGGATGTTCTTAATAGTAAGGATGAGGGAGGGTTGGAAAGGTTTTGTGCAGTGAATTAGCATTAATCTCTGTCCCCAGTGGGCATATGTGTAAATTACAAAGACAGCAAGCAATTCCAAACAGTTTGGCAGTCATTGCTAAAGAGAGGTAAGGACAGCTGTATAATGCTAAGCAGGATTCACTCAGTTTTTAAAGGCAGAAATAAGCGGATTTTCTGGCAGGAATGTGAGTGCACAATATACTTTTATTTTTATTAATATATTGGAGGGGGAAAATCAGGTCTTACATGAAAAGGATAATTAAAAACAAGCAGAAATGTGATGGGCAAAGCTGCATTAATGACAGACCACAAATACACAATCTGCTTTGAAACAATGTAATGTGTGTGGGGAAAAATAACTTTATCTTCGGTCATTTGGCTGCTTTGTGCCTTATTTCTGTAATCCCTTACGTTAACTCCAATAAGACCTGTCTGCTTCCACAGAAATGGCAGTGCAGAAAGGCAAGTTAAGGTTAAAGGGCTGTGACTTGATATTAATAAAGGATACGGATTAGACCTACAAATCTTCCTGATGCTATTTACATTTTCTCAGAAATAAGAACATTTGACTGGTTTGAGAGTGCACAGAATTGGGCCATTGCAGAGCAATACTCAGCACCTTTATTCAGTAGGAGATTTTCCCAGATTCAGTGGGGGTATTCATTAGTAAGTATGGGTGACTCCACAGCAGTCATTTGTGACACAGTTGTCATCAATTGTACACACAACAGTAATTCCAGATAATGTTGCAAAGGAAGTATTTTGCTCCAACTTGTTCCTTGCTACAGTCTAAATATTTCCAGGAGCTCATTTGTTGTTATTTCTCCCCTTCTTTTAAAATTCTTTTTGTTGAATTTACAAAAAATGTATCAGCATTTATATCATACCTCGTGTTCAGCAGTTTATATTCAAATAATATCTGTGTAAACAGCTAATAAATGATCTCAGCAATAATATAACAACAATAATAATAAAACAAGTACTTATTGAGTACTTAAACAATCCCCAAATATATAATCTCATAGGTTCCTATACAAATTATAGGTTAATCAATTATAAAAGTGTTGTACTATTATACTACTCAATAGACAAATGTAATTTTTACCCCCCAAAATCCAAGTCAGAAAAATCAGCTTGTTTAGTTTTCCTATCCATTGCTCTTGTCTTGCAACCATGTAAAATATGTCTAAATATTCATCCTTACAAAGGTCAACAAATAAGCTGGTCCAATAAGAATCAAGCAGCAAGGCATTTAAGTTTTCTTTTGAAGAAACCACCTCTATTTGTGAACTTAAATACAGCTGAAATTTTAAATAGCTCTTCACAGTTACAAAAAGTCTTACTTCCTTTTAAAAACAAGAAAATCCCGTTGATGCTGTTGAGACATTTCTACAGAAATATGGAATATTTCCAAGAGTTTTCCACAATGCTAAAACAACTTCCCTTCTCTCAAAGTCACTTTTTAACCATTGTGTCATGCAGTTGGAAAGAAAGGTTCTTCCCATATTACCATCATCAACACAGACTCCTATGGAAACAGACTCATCTACTCGGCCAGAACAAAAATCAGCTCCTCTTATGAAAGCTTCTCATTTAGAGAATTCTGTGGAGCTGGGTTTATTTGCATCTTTCTCTGATCTCTCTAAGGAGGAATGTCTAGAGATAATGACTAGGTTAGAAGAGCTGTTTGGATACATTCAGGACACAGCGAAACAGGCTGCCCTTACACAGGAAAGTGTCTCCAGTAACGCCGTTTGAAGAGACATGGGGGGAACTCCTGCTAAGGTCACAGCCCAGCATACATTAGAAAAAAATGAAGAGTCATTTATAGCATCTATTAACATTTCAGACCTGACGGAATTGTCAAATGGGGCTATAATGGACAAAGAGTCCGATGAGCAGGCATCCTGCAGCCTCTCTCTTCCACACCCCACAGTTCCAAGTACCAAAGATCTCCACAGCCTAAACAGATGATTATTTGATGATGTTGAGAAAATCCTGGAAAATATCAAAGTAGAGAATTGACAACAACAGCCCTATTCTCTTAGAATCCTCTCTTGGAATATTGCAGGGTGGTTCTGCTGTCTGACAACCCGTCCTCTTGACAAAAATTAGATACCGTAGCAATCCAAGAGACATGGACAAATCAAGAAATATTGCTACATAGCTATAATAGTTATTCAGTAAAAGCTGGTGAGGGGAAGGGCCCAGGAAGGTTGAAGGGTGGGTTGGCGTTACTAATCTCAGCAACCTTAAATTTTAAACGTATAGAGAAACCTCCCCTAGACTCTAGGGCTATGGCTTTAGTTTTGCAGGATAAGCTAAACAGCTTACTTTTAATAGATGTTTATATCTCTCCTTAAAATCCCAGATAGTTAAAACTTGGAGGTCACTGGAACGCTATATAGTAAATCTTTTAGCAGACCACCCTGATGCGAATGTTCTTCTACTTGGGAATTTTAATGCTTATTTGGGCCCTGATGATGTAAGTCTTAAAGTTAAGTATAACAAACATGTTAGCATGTACCTCTCTAATTCCTCAAATAACCAACTTTAAAGTGCTGCCTTATATTGATAGTGATCATTTCCCTTTATTTTTGCAGATTAAAATTGCTTCTTTAACTCAAGCTTCACAGCAATCTTCAATATACAAAAACTCACAAGTACTAAGACATAGGGTGAGATGGTCTCAGCAGATTCAGCAGATGGTCTGAGTGGTATTTGATGCTGAAGATACCCAAATTTATAAAAAAAAATGATTTGGGAACTAATGTACAGAGCAACCCTCTTATGCAGTACAACAGAGTAGCACAAGAAATACAAACTATCTTATATGAATCTAAAGTCCATCCTTTAACTTCTAAAAAGTACTCTAAACCTTGGTTTGATGCTGACTGTAAAAGGACGAGAAAAGCTCTTTTAGCCCTTTTGTTGTATATTCACAAAAGCAAATGATTTTAAGAATTTCCCTTCTTGGTCTCCTGTTTCACAAGATGAAATTAAATCCTATATTGCCCAATTGAAAACCAGGTTCTGATGGACTGCCATCTGAGATCTTTAAAGAAAATATTGATTGGTGGGCACCCTTTCTTGCAAACTTATTTACCTTTATTGATTCTTTGGGTTGTATCCCTAATGATTGGAACACAGCAATAGTGGTTCCAATCTTTAAAAAAAGTTTAAGAATGGATCCAGCGACTTACTGAGCCATTAGTCTGCTAAACATATGCAGCAAGCTTTATACCAAACATCACTTGGAAAAATTTGGCTGGCCCAAGATGACATGATAGTGATAGAGCAAGCTGGTTTTAGGGAGTTCAGATCAACCTTGGACCATTGCCTTATTATTCAACATCTAATTGAAAAATACTCTCATAAAGGCCCAATATGCCACATTTGTTGATCTAAAAGTTGATCTAAAAGCAGCCTTTGATTCTATCTCGAGACCGAAACTATGGGATAGCCCAAAAGTCTCCTCTATTGATAGGAGGCTGCTTCTACTGTTGAATGCTTTGCATGACAATTCACGCCTAAAGATCAAGTTTAACAGGAAAGGAAATTTAACAGACCCCATCATGACATTAAAGCAGGTGCAGTCTAAATTCCTTAGAGCCGTTCTTAGGTACCTAGATGTGTGTCAAATGCACAACTATGGCTTGAGATGGGTGTTCTATCAATGGAAGCTAAAATCACCTTAATCTCCCTCCAGTATTGGAAAAAAAATAAGTCTTCGACCATATGGACTAACCCACCTTCTTCTGCTGGATGGGTATCTATCCAAGTGGCTAAAATCAGTGCACCAAAAAATCCATACTTTAGGTTTTCCTCCCCAAATGATCCTGAACATGCGAGGGGATGAAGCCAAGTCAGCTCTTAAACAGAGAATAATAGATATGGAGAGACAACAGATGCCCTAATTTTAGAGTGCCAGATCATCTCAAATACTGTATGGCCCCCAAGGCTTATTTAACACACTTAGACTCACACAAGTTTTGGAAAACTTTCACATTGGCAAGATGTGAAGTTTTCCTGTCTGCAATGCTGGAGGGCAGGTTCAAAAGAGTCCCTAGGGAACAGAGAATGTGTCAGTGTAACTCTGGGGAACTAGAAACCATTGAACATATGTTACTTATGTGTAATTGGTACAAAATAGTTCGAGATGTACATTATATCTCTGGTAGGAGATATGGTAGGTAGGTCAAATCCGGAATACTGTAATCAATTATTGGCTGATGAAAATCGGTCTACCATGGAATCCGTGGTGAAATTGGGTAGCTTGTTACAGGATAAGTTGGTTAATTCTGTAATAATAACTTGGTTTTATCTTTATCTTGGTTATGGGTTTATCTTCTCTCTCCTATTTAATTAGATTTTAATATAGTTTTTATGGAATTGAGATCCTTACAAGACACCCATGTATATGTGTGTGTGTGTGGATAGATAGATAGATAGATAGATAGATAGATAGATAGATAGATAGATAGATAGATAGATAGATAGATGATTTTGTACTTCTTATGCTCCCTGTATTTTATATTTCTGTAAATGGCTCAATGCCACAATAAATCTTGACTGACTATCAATTGCAGTATTTTTTTCCTATTGGGATGGAACAGAAGCACAAGTTCTGTGGTGTAGATGGTTTGTGTGGTAAGTCTGGTTGATCCTTCTTATTAATTGCAACTTCCTGCCCTGCCCTATTATTAAGCAGGGCATCAGTAGCTGCCACTGGCACATTTTCATTTTTCTTTCTCCTGGCCTTATTACAACTTTTAGAATTAGCATGGTTTCTCTGTGGATGGCTTCTGGGGGGAGAACTGGAATTTGAGAGAAAGAGAGTGGATTTTCCATTTAGATTGAGCTGGAACAAGCCTGCATCCTTATGAAGAATGGGCATCACATTGTTTTTTGTAAACTAGATGCAGAGGTACTGACCGTTTAACGGTAACATGGAGAAACAAAATGGCACCTTGAAGTACTAACACAAATCACCTCACTTTTTTGGGGGCGCGGGCAAGTAAATCAGGACAATATTGCCACTGAAGTTGGTGAGCCGTAGGAGGGGATGAAGTCATGATCAAAAGAGAACCACCCATGGTGGGGGTAGGGAAATCCAAGAGGTGAATAATATCAATGGTGCACTGACATGTGGCTCCCCAGTTGCAACTCCACAGGCAACTAATGCATAATCTGGTGCATTACAGAGATTGGCACTTGAGTGGGACTTTCCTTAGTTTAGAAGTGTCGCTTTAAACCTCAAGGAAAGCTTCTTAGCTTGGCATGACAACCTTCTGATGCCAATGTAAGGGTTCTTTGTGGATGGATCCTTAGTGAAGCAGCCCAAGAACTCTAACAGTGGATTAACAACAAGGTCCAATTCATGTGCACACATTTCTTCTGATTTTGCTGACAGCCAGCTTATGAGTCAGCTCTCTTTAAACATTCTCCTATTCCTCAACATTATTTTCCTTGCTCAGCCACCATTCCTGGTCCTTTGAGAAATGTGGTAACTGCCAAAACACCACTTCTATATGTATAACTTCATATGTCTCTTTGTCAGTTCTTAACTTTCATCACATACCTGGCAGTGTCTGAAGGTTTGACATTGCAGACAGATCTGATACACTGATGAACTGCATGGGGAATGCAATGTTTAATTTGTCCCCCACAGTTACTGCGACAGGCCACAGTATGGCTCAGTTGGAACTGGTAAACCTGCTAAGCATTCAGAAGCTTTTCCTTAAACATTACTAACATTCATAGAAATATGATGCTTGATGGCTGAGGAGAATTAATGCATCCAAATGGCTGGGCAACTTAACTAGAATTCACCCGCCAACCTCATAAATAGTCCGTATGTCCAGAAATGTAGGTGATATATAGTTTAACATTTCCCTGTGATCTGTCATTTGCTCTTTCCTCTTTAAAGTTAAATCACTTCAGAAACGTACAAGAGGGAGAAGGCAAGGGGGAAGTCTTTTTATTTTTAATTAGAGTGCACTAAATGGCAATAAAGTAATGTGAATACAGTGGAGACCTCTTAAATCCATAACAGTAAATCTATTGCTGCAGTAGGTCCATCCTTTATCTGGTATTCATTTAAGATCATTTCACACCTGATGTGAAATGGTGACATGAATTGGTGCTAATAGACTCCTGTATTTAAATAATTCAATAAAACATCTGGATAGGGACATGCCTTGTAACTTCAGCAACCTGTGGTTGGTGCTCCAAGGTAATTTGTTGACTGCTGTGTAAAACAGGACGCAAGGCTAGATGAACCACAGGTCTGATCCAGCAGGGCTCTTTTTACTTTCACAGTCATGATAAGTGAGTTTCTTTCAGTGTTGCCTGCACTAGTCTGTGATGAGGTCAGAGGGCAGAGTACATTACGTATTTCATGGTCTTTCTTTCTCATGGAAGTAAAATAGAGATGAACAAATGCCCCTTCTTTTTGCTTTGTATACCATTCTTTGTTTTTCACTTTTGGTTTTCTAGATTCACTTATGAGTGCGCAGAGTTGGATCCTGCAATCTGTCTGTGGAAGGTGCTCACTGTTGCATATTCTTTCCTTTGTTCCCCTCTATATGGCAGTCCTTTCCAACCCATATTAATTGAGATATGATCTGGGATTCATAATAGAAGAAGAAGAAGAAGATTAGAAGATATTGGATTTATATCCCGCCCTCCACTCCGAAGAGTCTCAGAGCGGCTCACAATCTCCTCTACCTTCCTCCCCCACAACAAACACCCTGTGAGGTGGGTGGGGCTGGAGAGGGCTCTCCCAGCAGCTGCCCTTTCAAGGACAACCTCTGCCAGAGCTATGGCTGACCCAAGGCCATTCCAGCAGGTGCAAGTGGAGGAGTGGGGAATCAAACCCGGTTCTCCCAGATAAGAGTCTGCACACTTAACCACTACACCAAACTGGGAATAGGGAAGAATGCTGTCCCTCTTGCATTAGCCTAATGACTCAAGAAGATGAAAGAGGAGGCAAATCACCCCTCTTCATGCCAGCATAACTCTTTATGTATTTGGCTATCAGTCAGTGTAGGTCCTGTTGTTACCCAGATCACTAGTACATGTGCAGCCCTTGTAGCTAGCAAAGCATCCTTTTGCTAGCGAGTGGGGGGGGGGGGAGTGTATTATAGAATATTAGTTACTGAAATATTAACTCTGCGTATACCAGGGTCAAGATGCAGACCAATACTCAAAAGAAATGAAAGGGAATAAGAAATTTATTAAATTAACAGAAAGAGAACCAAGTTAAATCCGGTAAATAAAAACAGAATTAAGTAAATAAAAATAGAGGCACTACAGAAAGGAAATAAATGCATATGTGAAGCAGAAATACAGTTTAAAGCTTTCCTCTAACAAACTACCTGCCACTGTTTATTTATTATTACATTAGGTGTTTATACTGCCCTCCCCACAAGTGGGCTCAGGACAATGCACAACAAATTTATATAAATACATATAAACTACATTTCATAATCTAAAAATATGATTCCATAAACCTAGCATTGCATGGCTCCATAATGCAGTTCTGCCCCTCCTCCCCCAGTTTATATTAGCAATGGGGGGGGGGCAGAGGAAAGCAGTTAGTAAGCCAGCAAGTTGTTAAAAAGCCAATTAAAACCATTGCTGTCCTCAACCATATTCTTGGAGGAACATCTCTGCCTTGCAGGCTCTGTGAAATCATAACAGATCCCACAGGACCCTGCTGTTAATAGGCAGAGAGTTCCAGCAAGTCGGATTCAGGGCTCTGGTTGAGGACAGCTGGAAGCTCTTTGGGTCAGAGACTTCCAATAGGTGTTGGTCACTTGATCGTAATGCTCTCCGGGGGCATACCAAGAGAGGCAGTCCCATAGGTACATTGAACCCTGACCATTTAGGGCCTGAAAGGTCAAGACCCAAATCTTGAATGTTGAAGCCAGTGCAGTTGGCAAAGCACAAGTAGTATGTGTGCAGTTATTGGGGTCCCTGTAAGGATCTGAGCCACTGCATTCTGAACAAGCTGTAACTTCTGGATCAGTCTCAAGAGCAGCCCCACATAGAATTAGTTACAGAAATAAAACCTAGGTGACGGTTCCATGGATTACTGTGGCTAGGTCTGGATAAGACAGGTAAGAGGCCAGTTGCCTGTCCTGGTGTAGCTGGAAGAATACCAACCTGGCAACATTTGTGACCTGGGCCTCCATTGACAAGGAGACATCCAAGACCACACCCAGAGGTCAGTGTTAGAGGGCTAGAAGTTGGCACCCCAAGCCTAAGTCTCTCCCACCCAGCTAGAGAACCTTCATCTTTAATAGATTCAGTCTCAGTTGACTCTGCTTCCTACTAAAGGAAATAAAAAGGGAGAGTGGAAGACATACTAGTCTGCTTCCTGAAGACAGCAGTGAAGCACTTGAGAGAGATAATTGACCAGAATGAAGAAGCACAGCAGAATGGGGTGAAAAAATAGAGAAGCCAGTCATACATTTGGGGTAACAGGTTCCAAAACTGGCAGGGCTGCCAAGCTCCCACCAGGGGTGAGGGATTCCCCGGTTTGGGGGGGGGGGGGGCAACTCTCCAGCACAGAACAGGCCACCAGGGGGATCCCCACCTCCAAACAACGTGCTCTACATGATGACATCTGATTCTGGAAATGATGTCATCGCACCAGGCATGGTGCACTGCAGGCACTCTCAGAGTAAAACTCTTTGGTATCATAGAGTTTTACGTAGATTCTAGAGCATCTGTGGTGTGATGTGCCCAGTGTGATGACATCACAACCCTAAAAACTGGCTACAAATTGAATTTATTTATTTGATTTGATTTGATTTATACCCCGCCCTCCCCACCGAAGCAGGCTCAGGGTAATGGAATGAGGGCTAATTATTTATACATGTTTACTAAGATTGAGGAGGGAAAAGGTTTTGGCATTGTAATGCGGGGGTGATATCTGGAGATGAGCTTATTTGAAAAGGGTCTTTTTGTGTGCATTGTGGAGTGGAGTTTTCTTCTTTTGCATTAAAGGTAAAAGTATGAAGGAGAAGTTGTCCTCTAGGAAGATTGGGAGGTTAGATAGGCAAGTATTGATGGCTAAGTACTTTATATGATGGAGTGGGGGAGAAATCTTGCTGTTCAGCACTTAAGATAGGGAGGAAATAGCTGGGGCTGGCCCATTGCTCATTGTCTTGATTATTTGGGCTTTTCATTAAGGTCAGATTATCAGGGAGGGGACCCCTTAGGTCCTTGGACTTTTCTGTTGAGTCTAGGGTTGCCAAGTTCAATTCAAGAAATATCTGGGGACTTCGGGGGTGGAGCCAGAAGCAAGGTTGTGACAAGCATAATTGAACTCTAAAGGGAGGTTTAAAGGAACTGCACACCTTTTTAAATGCCTTCCCTCTATTGGAAATAATGGGTAGGGGCACCTTCTTTTTGTGCTCATAGAATTGGACCCCCTAGTCCAATCTTTTTGAAACTTAACTTGGAGGGTGTTTTGAGGAGAGGTACTGGATGCTATGCTGAAAACTTGGTGCTTCTACTCCAGAGCTCCGGATACCCATGGATCAATTCTCCATTATAACCTGTGAGAATTGGTCTCCATAGGGAATAATGGAGTGCCCAGCAGACATTTCCTCCCCCCCCCCCCCGCTTTCTGATGCACTGAAGTGGGGGAGGGCCTCCAAACCATGGGATCCCCTGCCCCCACCTGTGGATTGATAAGCCTAGTTGAGTCTCACCAGATATGATTTTTACATGATTAATGGAGGAGTTGCTTTGCATTCCTTTCATATCCTCAGTGTGATTCACTGTCATTTTGGTATCATTTTGATCCAGACTTCATTTTTCATTGCTAGGCCCATGCTAAAATAGGCATGTTGTACAGGGATCAAAACTGAGGTCCCTTTATGAGGGGGAGTCCTGTGGCAGCACTGTGATCCATAGAAATACTTTCTTGAGCTCAGAAGGGCTGCTGGGAGATGGGGAACAGGAAAGATCCTCAGACATAGTGTGAAATGATTCCCTGTGTCTGTGCATATTGTACACTTAGTATACAGCATTTATATTTACAATGTACACCTATCTATCCATAATGTACAAAGCTTGCTGATTTATTCATGCATAACTAAAACTGAAAGAAGAAATGTGTCAAAAGGGAAAAATGGTGTAAGGAAACTGAAACGAATCACAGATTCAATTCCCCCAAGAAAGAAGTAAAATAGAAACAAAGATTTTTGTAGCACTGATGGGAAATTCCCAAGGGACTTTCAGGCTTATGGGGTAGGAGGACACTAGGAATGTGTGTTTTGAGTGAATATTTGGGTCAAAAAAGTGTAGAACCATGCAAATGAAGGATAGAAAAGTGAAAAACAGAGAACAGGTGAGGGAGAGACAAGGAGAAGAAAACAGAACCAGAGACCATGAAAAGCTAAAAAGAGAAGGTTGCAGGATTTTTAAAAAAGTATTTTAAAAGCATGTCAAGTACTATGTACAGCTTTCAATAATATGCTTGCAAAGGTAGAGGTTTCAACTGCACAAATCCTTCATCTTGCATTTTAAGACCACCCCCTCCCCCTCCGAGAACAGAGAACAGGCAGGAAGAAGCCTCACTCAACAAGAATTTAGAAATACTATTGGCAGGCCTGGCCAGAGATGATGAAGTGGTCAGCTCACACCTTTAGCTAAAAAGCTAACAGGGGGAACAAAGATGTCGAAGGTTTAAGATGATAGAGGGTATTTTCCTGGAGATTGCAGGAAAAACTTGTTTGATCTACAAAAGGGGTGGATAAAGAAAGGTAATAAAAATCCTTGGCACAGTGGCTAGGTTTTCTCTCTCTCCCTCTTCCCTCCTGCAGATAGTGCTGTCACCTGGGCCCCTGCTGAAGGCAGCCATGGCCATATGGCAGGGGTGGCCAAAGGTAGCTCTCCAGATGTTTTTTTGCCTACAACTCCCATCAGCCCCAGCCAGCATGGCCAATGACTGGGGCCGATGGGAGTTGTAGGCAAAAAACATCTGGAGAGCTACCGTTGGTCACCCCTGCCATATGGAATACTGCAGGTATGAAGGACCCTTCCACTTCCCTCCCTCAGAAGCTAGATTTAATTTCCATTTTCCTGTCCCCTCACTGACTGAGCAGCCCTGGAAATGTGTTTTCTTCTCCCCTGAATAAATTTTGGCTGTCCCACATTGTCAGTAAGATATATTTTGACTATTTGTTCAGACCAGGAATCTGAGGGAAGGGATAGGACTGCTCTTTAACTTAAACCAGGAGTGGTCAAACTTGCTTCATGTAAGAGCCACATAGAATAAACCTCAGATATTTGAGAGCCGCATGACATGAATGTCAGATGTTTGAGAGTTACAAGACAGGAAGGGAGGGAGGCAAATAGATGGGGAAAGGTGGAAAGAAAGCAGCTTTAACTTCAAATGCATTCTCTGAGCTGCCAGCTGGCTTGGATTAGTAATTTAAAGAGAGAAATGCCTTCTCCAAGCTGGTCAACAATGCGGTGGGGGCTTCGAGAGCCACACAATATGTGTGAAAGAGCCACTTGTGGCTCCCGAGCTGCAGTGTGGCCAGCCCTGACTTAAACCCTTGAAAATGGCATGTGAGATGCTTTAAAAAAAATAACAAAAGGTTTTATTCTCAAAAGAAGAATAATCCTTTCAAAAGGAAAATGCCAGGTGAAATCAGGGGTTGAAATGAATGAGGTAAAATTAGTGCAAGCACAGTCATTTGATCTTATATATTAGGCTAATTAGAGGGTCTTGATTTATTCACAGACATTAGGTCTTTATATTGAGAGGCTTTTGTTCCAGTGCTTTGCCAAACACTCTAGTAATCACTTATTTTTTGGTGCCCAGAAGGCTGATACCCTCTTCCCGGTATCCAACCCCCTTCTCTTGGAAGACCAGTACTCTCCTTAAGTTGTTCTCTGACTTTTAAGGTCACTACAGGCAATTTCTAATCACACCAGACCAGGGAATACTGTACTCCTCAGAGATAACTCTTCCTGTTTGGCTGGGTAGGGAATCATTTCTCTTTCTCTCAAAGATCTATCCCCTTTCCTTTGGCCAGAGTGCAAGTCTTATCTACTATCCAAACTTCCTTGCCACACTGTCCTCCATTTCTCTGTGTTTAAATTGCTCTCAGCTAATTCTGCATTCAGTCAAGGTAGAAATCTGACTCTGTCAGCACTAAACCCTTTTTCTGTCAGGGCCAAGGCTCCCTCTAAGCTGTGGAGTCTTGTGAGCAAAAATTATACATAAACTACTAGCATTAAAGTTGTGAGCTATTAGATAAATTAGTTTGCTCTGAGGTCATTTTTTCTGAGCTAAAACAAAATTGTGTGAGCCAGAGGCTAAAAAAACTGTGAGCTAGCTCACAGTAACTCAGTTTAGAAGGAAGACTGGTCAGGGCTATTGTCAGACAGTCTCAGTAGCTGTCTTTTCTCAGTTAAGGCAGGAATATGACTGAATTTTTTCAGTCAACACCAGCTTGAGCATGGAACAACTCAAAGAAACAGTACAAAATTGGAAAACATGGAAAGAGCTGGCCCATAGAATTACCAAGAGCCTGACATGACTGAATGGTTAACAACAACATTCTGTCAGTATATTCTTTATAACTATGTTTAGTTTTCTTACCTTTATGGAGGGGACACTTCGTACTTACTGAAATGCAGGAGGGATGCCCTTGGCTGAAGAATACAGTTTCTGATAATTTCAGGAAAGGTGAGTTACACCTGGAAATGTGCTTCCTATTTAAATAATTGGAAACAGCTGTCAGATTTATTTTCTCATATGTTGATATTAATTTTATTATTTGAAAAATTTATAACCTGCCATGATGGACTCAGGCAAGTTAGCCTTGCAATGATTGGCTGGGACACAGCCATGGTAATGGAAATGTAGCAAATTGAGAGACACTTGGAGGGAAGTAAAATGCCTCAGGGTTTTAGATTGAGTTCAATTGGAGCTTGAGTACTGAACAATGAGGTGAAGAGTGAGTACTTGCGCTGAACAGTTGTTGTGAAGCGACTGGAAGGAGCTGAGAACAGCCAATGGGGCTGAGTTCCTTGAGGGGACAGAACTGAAATAAGCTTCCGTCTGTGAGAGACTTTATAGTCAGAAGGGGGTCAAAACCAGGCACCTTCTGTGAGGAGGAACTCTCACGGAGGATCTGTCAGCACAACAGGGCAGACTCCTAGTAAACTAAGAACACTCAAACACTCAGAAGGACTGGATTCTGGTGAATAGAAGGGAATCCCAAGATTCAGACTAGGAATCTAGCTGGGTGGGTCACACAGGAGTGAGGGGCTGGAAGTAGCACTCAGAAGGTGTAGATCTTGTATGCTAGTGTGTATGTCTGTGAGGGAGAATTGATCTGGTACAAGTCAGGAGTCCACAGTGTGAGTGGCAAAGAGTGAATGACAGTTTATTATTTTTATGATTTGAGAAGGCTACACCATAGTGACTGCAAAGTGTTCCCAGTGCTAAGTAGGCACTGCCTGTCTGTCCAAAGTTTTGTGTATATATTTTTAAAAGCCTGCCTGTTGAAATTAATTCAGCCTGACATATCTCTAGTGATCAGAGATTATTTTGACTCTCTGCCTGCCAACTGATTTGTTCTTAATACAACTAATTAATACTATTGTATCCCTCTCTCTTGCCTTTTGTGAATCAATAAATATTATTTTGTGGTTTTGAAAACATTTGGTGCCCATTTCTTAGACTTCTGACAGGATTTCTCTGTGTATGCCTGAGGTACTGAGGGAAGGTGACAGGGAAAAATTCATATTGGTCAGCCTTCCAAGCTGACCCAGACCAGTTCCTCACACCTGCCTTTTCACCACATGATTACAAGCAAAGGCAATGCTTTAGATATGCTGGCCCCGAGTTGTGATGGTCTTTAGAGGTCAAAACTAGCATTTTTATTTCAACCCGGGAAAGTATTGACAACCAATGCAAAATATCTTAATACAGAAGAAATATGATCCCAGCAGATTATGTAGGAAATAATTTGACTGAATTGTTTTAAAACAAAACAAAAAACCTTAATCATATCTGACTTACCCTCCTGATACCTCTATCCTCATATCATCATTTTTCATTCACTGGCTGATCTTCTAGCATCAGCATTGGTAGCACCCGGGGAGTATTCTTTGGCTGACTCATTACAACAGTTCTGTACCACTTTCTTTTCTTCTTCCTTTTTCTTTCTACATTTTTAACTGCTCAGTAGAATTTGCAGTTCAACTTTCATTTTGTATCTCCAGAACAAATATCTGCAAGCTGGTAGAAAACTCATAATCCCCCCTCCCCCCATTTTTGTGTGAATTATCTCATAATTTATAAACACTGATAACTGAGCCAAAAGAGTTCATCCAATAGTTGCAGTGCAGTGTGTCATGTGCATGTAGGTCCCCCCCCCCCCGTTTCCAACTTTGTAGTATATTAATAATGATATACCACCATGCTGGTGTGTTTACATTTAGGGGAAAGTTTTGTACATGTCTTGTTTCCTAATTGCATCTTGCCCCTTACACCTAGCTTCTTAAATCAAACAATCTAAAGGAATTATTGCAACAATAATAACATGGTTCCTATGGACTATATTTTTCAGGATGTCGTGTTATTTATTGGTGTTCTTTTGAATTTTGTCTAGAACAACTGGAATTTTCTTCCTATTTCAATCATTTGAAACAGCTGTTACTGTTCCACAGAAAAAATAGTGGAACAGTGTAATGAAATCCCACATAGTTGCCCAAGTAAGAATCAATGTGGGGGCAGAGTGTCAGGTCAGGGTCAGGGAGACCCAGATCAAAATCCCAAGGAAGCTTGCTGGGTAACCTTATGCCATTCACACAATTTCAGCTTGACCTATTCCACAAGGTTGCTGTAAGAATAAAATGAAGGAGGGGAAAGAGAGATATCTGAAGTAAATAAATGCATGTGTAAACCCCATAGAACATTGCTCCATCTCTGTTAACTCTATGAAGTTGTGTAGAGCTTTGTCCACACACACCATTGGATATTGCACTATTGTTCTATAGAAATCATTTGCAACTGCATCTTCTTGCCCACACATTTTTAGGAATTGATGCAAAACAGCCTCATTCCAGAATGTGTTTCAGTTATTTGATTTTTTGTTGTTGCTAAACATTCCATTTTACTTAAGGAAATGATTTGATCAGGGCTTTTTTTGTAGCAGGAACTCCTTTGCATATGAGGCCACACACCTCAATTTAGCAAATCCTCCTGGAGCTTATAGTAGGTTCTGTACTAAGAGTCCTATAAGCTCTTGGAGGATTTGCTAAATTGAGGTGTGTGGCCTAATATGCAAAGGAGTTCCTGCTACAAAAAAAGTCCTGGATTTGATTCATCATTTAATGCTTAATAGGAGCTACACAAATTCCAAATTAGGGATAGACCCAAAGTTAGGAGTTTTTCTGTGGTGGAAAACATCTGTTTCACTGCTGCAAGTCTCCATGTTGTAGGACACAGATTCAGATTTGCATTAGAGCATGGACAGAGCGCCAAATAAAATTGCAGTAATCCAGATCACAGAACTCATTTGCTCTAACCTACCTTACACTACCGTTGCATTTGAACTGTTACCTTCAAAGTATTATATTTGCAGGGCTTGCTTTAAAAGTACATAGTGCTTTATCTCACTCTATCCCAGGTCTGAAGTGGTCTGGAACAGTGGACAATAGGCCTCTATTAAGAGTCCTTGTTAAGCATAAAATATATGAAAGGAAGCACATTCCCTAGCAAGAGAATGTTATCAGAAGTCTGTTATCCCTGCCTCAGAAGGACCTCCTAGTCTGAAAGGAGCCATCTCGCCCACGCAGTAGAGATTGGGAGTACTGACACATTCTCTGGAACGAAACCAGAAACCGGGAGGATGCTGGATGCCAGGAAGATGGGAGTTTGGGAGAACAAAGAATTCCCTAAGGAATTCCCTCACCCTGGTGGAGACGGGTTTCTTTAAGCCAATGAGACACCACAAAAGGCTAAGAGTGAGGATTTGTAACCAATCAACGAGACCTGCATTGTTATCATAAATTGTATAAATATGCTATGTTTTGTAAAGATGGGTTTGAGGAAAAACGCAGGAAAGATGGTGGTATAGAGAGATACGGGTCTTTCCTCCTGACACTAGTGGTAATAAAGGAATCTCTGGATCAACTCACTTGGAACTCTGGCTGTTGACTCTCTTAATTTGGGCTGGAGGGACTCAACTCTTGGCACAGATGGTGTGTGCAACAATGCCCCAGAGGAAGGATCTAGTGTCAGAAGAACAGAACCTGTGGATCCAGCCCAAAGTAATTACTTTTGGGGGATCACCGATGGGAAATGTGTTCAGTTGAAATTTAAAATCTTTTTTTTTTTGATAGCATAATGGAAATTTTATCTTTCTGTCAAAAATGAAATAAAGCCCAAGGCAGTTTATAACAGAACAACTAAACTCAAGTTTGTGCAGTAGACTGCTTCACATGCATGATAAATAAAACCAATAGATACTATTCAAGGGAAGTACAATGTTCAATTAAACAAATTATGACCATTTTTCACAATTAATATAAGTATGAGAACTTTATGGAATAGGTTATAGTCTATGCACTCACAGAAGGCTTTTTGCCTGCATTCTGGAAAACTGAGAAAGATTAAATCTTTCAATCAGTTATGGAGGTCCATTTCATATAGGGTGGGCAACAACTAAAAATGTTCTTTTCCCACCAAGGACTTGGGAAAGATGTTAAGATCAGATAATGTAGAATGTCCTTCAAGTATGTGGGGCCTAGGTCAAGAAAGGCATTATAGTAAGCACAAACATTTTGAATGGAACCAAGATGCATATAAGTAGTGTGTCATGTGCATGCAGTTTTCAATAAATAGATACTCCCAGTCAACAGGCAAACACACCCCAAATCAATGTATCATCTATCTGTCTGTCTCTCTCCCCATCCATCCATCCATCCATCCATCCATGTCTTGTGCTATGTGATGCCACACAGCCTGAACAACAGTAGCTAAATATTTACTTTTTAATGTAGTTTATGTATAATTACATATTTTGCAATGTTGTTTATATACCTGTACACCACATTTCCCTCTAATGCATTGCTGCCTTGATGCAGTGAGAGGGCTTGCGTGGTTCATTAAGGCTGTGGGCTATGCCACGGAGGGCCACCCAAAACAGACAGGCCACAGCAGAGAACCCAGACAAAATGCAATCCACTGGAGGAGGATATGGCAACCTACTCCAGTATCCTTGCCAAGAAAACCCCATGGACAGTAATAAAAGGCTAAAAGATATGATGCCGGAAGATAAGCCCCTCAGGTTGGAAGCTGTCCACTATACTCCTGGGGAAGAGTGGAGAGCAAGTAAAATTAACTCTAGAAAGAATGAAGCAGCTGGGCCAAAGCCAGAAGGACATTCAGCTGTGGATGTGTCTGAGGGTGAAAGGAAAATTTGATGTTGCAAAGAACAATACTTCATAGGAACCTGGAATGTAAGATCTATGAATCAAGGTTGGTTGGATGTGGCCAAGCATGAGATGTCAAGACTGAACATTGGCATCTTGAGAATCAATTAACTAAAGTGGATGGGAATGGGTGAATTTAGTAGTGAATATCTACTCCTGTTGGCAAGAGTCCCTTAGCAGAAATGGTGTGGCCTTTATATTCAACAAGATAGTGAGGAAAGGCAATAATGGGATACAATCGTGAAAACAACAGAATGATTTCAGTCCAAATACAAGGCAAACCATTCAACATCACAGTAATCCGTGCCCCAACCACTGGTGCAGAAGAGGCTGAGGTGGATCAATTCTATGAAGACCTACAACACCTTCTAGAACTAACACCAAAAAAAAGATGTCCTTCTCATCATAGGGGTCTGGAATGCTAAAGTAGACAGAAGGTAACTGGAATAATGGACAAGTTTGTCTTTGGAGAACAAAATGAAGCCAGGCAAAGGCTAACAGAATTTTGTCAAGAAAATATGCTGGTCATAGCAAATACTCTCTTCCAACAATCTAAGAGGCGACTCTACGCATGGACAGCACCAGACAGGCTACACCAAAATCAGATTGATTATATACTTTGCAGTCAAAGTTGGAGAAGCTCTATAAAGTCAGTAACAACAAGACCAGGAGCTGATGGTGGCTCAGATGATGAGCTACTCATTGCTTAATTCAGGCTTAAACATAAGAAAGTTGGCAAAACCACAAAGCCATTCTGGTTTGACCTAGATCACATCCCTTATGAACATACAGTGGAGGTGAACAACAGGTTAAGGAATTAGATTTGATAGTCAGAGTGTCTGAAGAACTATGGATGGAGGTTCATGACATTGTACATGAGTCAGCATTCAACACCATCCCAAAGAAATAGAAATGCAAGGAAGTGAAATGGCAGTTCGATGAGGCTTTACAAATAGCAGAGGAAAGAAGGAAAGCAAAAAGCAAAGATGAAAAGGAAATATTTACCCAGTTGAATGCAGATTTCCAGAGAACGGCAAGGAGAGATAAAGAAGCCTTCCTAAATGAGCAATGCAAAGTAATAGAGGAAAACAATAGAATGAGAAGGACTAGAGATCTATTCACGAAAATTGGAGAAATCAAGGGAATGTTTCATGCAAAACTGCCCATGATAAAGGACAAAAACGGTAGGGACCTAACAGAAGCAGAAGAGATTAGGAAGAGATGGCAAGAATACACAGAAGAATGATACAAGAAGGATCTCAATGTCCTTGACAATCATGATGATGTGATTGCTGAACTTGAGCCAGACATTCTAGAGTGCGAAGTCAAATGGGCCTTAGAAAGCATTGCTAATAACAAAGCTTGTGGAGTTGATGGTATCCCAGCTGAGCTATTCAAAGTCCTAAAAGATTATGCTGTTAAAGTGCTGCACTCAATATGGCAGGAAATTTGGAAAATGTAACAGTGGCCACAGAATTGGAAAAGGTCTGTTTATATTCCAGTCCCAAAGAAGGGGAATGTCAAAGAATTTTCCAACTATCAAACCATTGCACTCATTTCACATGCTAGCAAGGTCATGCTCAAGATCCTACAAGCTAGGCTTCATCAGTATGTGTATAGAAAACTACCAGAAGATGGGTTTCAAAGAAGTAGAGGAACTAGAGATCAAATTGCCAACATTTGCTGGATTATGGAGAAAACAAGGGAGTACCAGAAAAATATCTACTTCTACTTCATTGATTACACTAAAGCCTTTGACTGTGTGGTACACAAAAAAACAGTGGCAAATCCTTAAAAAGATGGGAGTGTTCCCTCTAAGCTGAGATAGTGTGAGTTAGCTCAGGTTTTTTTGAACTCTGGCTCACACATTTTTGTCCTAGCTCAGGAAAAATGGCCCCAGACCAAGCTAATTTATGCAGTAGCTCACAACTTTGATGCATGTAGCTCACAAAGTAGAAGTTTTGCTCACAGCTTAGAGGGAGTATTGGATGGGAGTACCAGACCATCTCTTACGTCCCCTGAGAAGCCTATATAAGGATTAAAAAGTGACAGTTAGAACTGGATATGGAACAACCGATTGGTTTAGAATAGGAAAAGGAGTACGATGAGGATGCATATTGTCACCCTGCTTATTTAATTTATATGTAGAGTACATCATGTGAAATGCCGGTCTGGATGAAACACAAGCTGGAATCAAGATTGCCAGAAAAAGCATCAACAACCTCAGATATGAAGACGATGCCACTCTAATGGCAGAAAGTGAAGACGACCTAAAAAGTTTCTTGCTGAGGGTGAAAGAGGAGAGTGAAAAAGTTGGTTTGAAATGCAACATCAAAAACACTAAGATCATGGCATCCAACCCCATCACTTCTTGGCAAATAGGGGAAGACATGGAAGTAGTGACAGACTTCACATTCTTGGGATCCAAGATCACTGTAGACAGTGCCTGCTGCCATGACATTAAAAGATGCCTGCTCCTTGGGAGGAAAGCTATTGCAAACCTAGGTAGCATAATAAAAAATAGAGACATCACAATGCTGACAAAAGTCCGTATAGTCAGAGCAATGGTATTCCCAGTAGTAATGTATGGCTGGGAGAGTTGGACCATAATAAAGGCTGAGCGATGAAAAACAGATGCTTTCAAATGGTGGTGCTGGAGAAGACTCTTGAGAGTCCCTTCAACAGCAAGGAGATCCTAAAGGAAATCAATCCTGACTGTTCCCTGGAAGGTCAGATACTGAAACTGAAGCTCAGATACTTTGGTCACCAAATGAGAAGGGAACACTCTCTGGATGAGACCCTGATGCTTGGGAAAATTGAAGGAAGAAGAAGATGATATTGGGTTTATATCCCGTCCTATACTCTGAATCTCAGAGCGGTCACAATCTCCTCTACCTTCCCCCACACACACAACAGACATCCTGTGAGGTAGGTGGGACTGAGAGAGCTTTTTACAGCAATTGCCCTTTCAAGGACAACTCCTGTGAAAGCTATAGCTGACCCAAGGCCATTCCAGCAGGTGCAAGTGGAGGACTGGGGAATCAAACCTGGTTCTCCCAGATAAGAGTCCGCGCACTTAACCATTACACCAAACTGGCTCTCAAGAAGCCAGTTTGGGGATGGCAAAGGATGAGGTAATTAGACAGTGTTATTGATTCAATGAACATGAATTTGAGCGAATTTAGGAGGATGGTGGAAGATAGAAGGGCAAGGCATGATGTGATCTTTGGGATCGCGAAGAGTCGGACTCGACTCTGCGACTGAACAACACACCTCATTTAAAAATATATTCTCATGTGCTGGAGAAATTATTTTCAGACCCAAATCACATTATTACACATTATTCTTGTTTGAAGAGTAACCTGAGCAATATTTAAGCTTCTTAACATTTTAAGAATTTAATTAAACATGAAGAACATTGGATTTATATCCCGCCCTCCACTCCGAAGAGTCTCAGAGAGGCTCACTATCTCCTTTACCTTCCTCCCCCACAACAGACACCCTGTGAGGTGGGTGGGGCTGAGAGGACTCTCACAGCAGCTGCCCTTTCAAGGACAACCTCTGCCAGAGCTATGGCTAACCCAAGGCCATTCCAGCAGGTGCAAGTGGAGGAGTGGGGAATCAAACCCGGTTCTCCCAGATAAGAGTCCACACACTTAACCACTACACCAAACTGGCTCTTTACACCAAACCACTACAGCAAAACAAATTGAACAACGCTGTTCAATTATATTGTAATTACATTATACATTAATAGAATATTTAGTATCATTTTTACTTGGATCTATTATATAACAGGTGGACAATGCATTGTTGTGCATGTCATTAAGAATATCATAACATAAAGAAAAATTATAATAGAAAATTGGCTAAATATTAGCTACCTGAAAATTAAGAATTGCAGCATAAGAACAGAAGAGAAGCCATGTTAGATCAGGCCAATGGCCCATCCAGTCCAACACTCTATGTCACACAGTGGCCTATATATATATATATCCCTGGGCCAAGAGAGGCTAGACTGAAGACAACCAGGGAGCAAGCCTTTTCAGCAATGGCCCCTCGATGGTGGAATCAACTTCCAGAGATGGTGCGAGCCCTGCGGGACCTGAACCAGTTCCGCAGGGCTTGCAAAACCTCTCTGTTTCAGCTTGCCTTTGGGACAGAACCTGGTTAAACGGATCAGTAGCCATCCAGCCATCTTGTGCATGATTGTGATCTATAGCACTTTATAGCACCGTTTTATCCATCTAATTAACTATGTAATTGAATTGTAACGGAATTGTATTTTAAAATTGTTTGTTTTATATTGTATTTTACTTATATCACGGTGTTCCATGTCTGTGAGCCGCCCCGAGCCCGCCATCGGCAGGGGAGGGCGGGATATAAAAATAAACTTATCTATCTTATCTATCTATCTATCTATCTATCTATCTATCTATCTATCTATCTATCTATCTATCTATCTATCTATCTATCTATCTATCTATCTATCTATCTATCTATCTATCTATCTATCCACACACATATACGCACTATGACTAATAGCCACTGATGGACTTCTGCTCCATATTTCTATCTAAACCCCTCTTGAAGGTGGCTATGTTTGTGGCCGCCACCACCTCCTGTGGCAGTGAATTCCACATGTTAATCACCCTTTGGGTGAAGAAGTACTTCCTTTTATCCTTTTTAACCTGTCTGCTCAGCAGTTTCATCAAATGCCCACGAGTTCTTGTACTGTGAGAAAGGCAGAAAAGTACTTCTTTCTCTACTTTCTCCATCCCATGCATTATCTTGTAAACCTCTATCATGTCACCCCACAGTCGATGTTTCTCCAAGCTAAAGAGCCACAAGCGTTTCAACCTTTCTTCATAGGGAAAGTGCTCCAGCCCTTTAATCATTCTAGTTGCCCTTTTCTGGATTTTCTCCAATGCTATAATATCCTTTTTGAGGTGTGGCGACCAGAACTGCACACAGTACTCCAAATGAGACACACCATCGATTTATACAGGGGCATTATGATACTGATTGATTTGTTTTCAATTCCCTTCCTAATAATTCCCAGCATGGCGTTGGCCTTTTTTATTGCAAACGCACACTGTCTTGACATTTTCAGTGAGTTATCTACCATGACCCCAAGACCTCTCTCTTGGTCAGTCTCTGCCAGTTCACACCCCATCAACTTGTATTTATAGCTGGGATTCTTGGCCCCAATATGCATTACTTTGCACTTGGCCACATTGAACCACATCTGCCACGTTGACGCCCACTCACCCAGCCTCAACAGATCCCTTTAGAGTTCCTCACAATCCTCTCTATTTCTCACCACCCTGAACAATTCAGTGTCATCCGCAAACTTGGCCACTTCACTGCTTACTCCCAACTCTAAATCATTTATGAACAAGTTAAAGAGCATGGGACCCAGTACCAAACCCTGCGGCACCCCACTGCTTACTGTCCTCCACTGCGAAGACTGCTCATTTATACTCACTCTCTGCTTCCTATTACTCAGCCAGTTTTTGATCCACAAGAGGACCTGCCCTTTTACTCCATGACTCTCAAGTTTGCTAAGGAGCCTTTGATGAGGAACTTTATCAAAAGCTTTCTGGAAGTCAAGGTAAACAACATCTATCGGGTCTCCTTTGTCCACATGTTTGTTCACCACCTCTGTCACGGCTCGAGTCTTCAGATAAGGAACGATGGCTGCCTACGTCCCGGCAGCTGGTCAGGACTCTCGCAGTCGGCTGGGGGGGTAGCACAGGGGTGATCGTAAACAGTCCAATTTGTCAACGCCGTAAATCAGTCCGGCCGAAGGAGGAAACAGAGAGCATAGTCGTAGGATGCAGAGGGTCAAAGCCAGAGAAAGCAAAGTCAAACACAGTCCAAAATACCTAAGCCAGTCCACAAAGCAAAGTCGAAGTCCAGAGTTGCAAGTCCAAGGTTCAAGCCGGGTCAGGAGTACACGGGTTCTCTCAGCAAGCAAGAGGGTGCAGAGCGTGGTCACGTCCCAGTAGGATCGTTCGTTGCCAGCACAGTTTGCCCTAGGGCCAAGATTACAGATATACTGTGCTGGCTTGTTAACTCATTAGTATGCCGGGCTTAGATCTCTTCTCCCCCGCATGCGTGCCTCACTTCTTCTGCTTCGCATCTCCTGTCGTCTCCTTTCACGGAGCCGGCTAACAGGTGGCGGTGATTCCGGAGGGGATGAGCTGGGGCCCGGCGTGGCCTGATCAGTTCCAGGTGGCTCCTGCTGCCGGCTTGCTTCTTCGGGACTTACGTCCAGGGCTGTTAAAGGTGCCTGCTCTGAGCTAGCAGGGGCTGGGTCAGGGGCAGGCATGACACCCTCAAAGAAATGTAACAGGTTAGTGAGGCAAGATCTTCCCTTACAGAACCTATGCTGCGTCTTCCTCAATAACCCGTGTTCATCAATGTGCCTACTCATTCTGTCCTTGATAATGGTTTCTACCAACTTTCCCGGTATTGAAGTCAGACTGACTGGCCTGTAATTTTCCGGATCCCCTCTGGAACCCTTTTTAAAGATGGGGGTGACATTTGCTACCTTCCAGTCCTCAGGAACGGAGGCAGATTTCAATGAAAGATTACAGATTTTTGTTAGAAGATCCACAAGTTCAACTTTGAGTTCTTTCAGAACTCTCGGATGTATGCCATCCGGACCCGGTGACTTATTAGTTTTTAATTCGTCTATCAGTTGTAGGACCTCCTCTTTTGTCTCCTCAATCTGAGTCAGGTCTTTCAACACCCCTTCCATAATTAGTGGTTCTGGGATGGGCAAAAAGTTCTCATCTTCCACAGTGAAGACGGAGGCAAAAAATGCATTCAGCTTCTCAGCCATTTCCCTATCCTCCTTCAGTAATCCTTTTACCCCATGGTCATCCAAGGGCCCCACTGCCTCCCTGTAGAAGTAGAAGTTTCCTACTTCTAATATATTTGAAGAAATTTTTATTGTTGGCCTTTATGTTTTTTGCATTATGCTCCTCAAAGTCCCTTTTTGCCTGCCTGATCACAGTCTTGCATTTGATTTGCCACAGCCTGTGTTCCCTTTTATTAATCTCACTTGGACTGGTTTTCCACCGCTTAAAGGATTCCTTCTTACCTTTTACAGCTTCCATTACTTTGTTTGTTAACCATGCAGGCCTTTTCTTATGCCTGTTTGTGCCTTTCCTAACTTGTGGTATGTATTTTATCTGAGCTGCTAGGATTATAGTTTTAAATAGTCTCCAAGCTTCCCCAAGGGTTTTGACCGTATTTACCTTTCCTTTCAGTTTCCTCCTCACATGCCTTCTCATCTCAGAGAATTTACCCCTCTTAAAGTTAAACGTGGTTGTGGCGGTCTTTTGGGGCAACTCCCTATTTATACAAATGGTGAAATCAATAACATTATGGTCACTGCTCCCAAGTGGCGCAATCACTTTTACATCTCTCACCAAGTCTTGGGCATTACTTAGGACCAAATCCAGGATCGCCCCACCCCTGGTAGGTTCTGAGACCATCTGCTCCATAGCACAGTCATTGAGAGCATCAAAAAACTCAATCTCTTTCTCTCGACCAGAACACATATTGACCCAATCAATCTGCAGGTAGTTAAAATCACCTATTACAACACAGTTTTTACGTTTAGCCGCTATCTTTAAGCCTTCCATCATATTATAATAATCCTCTCTCTTTTGATTTGGTGGGCAATAACAAATTCCCATAGTTAAATTTTCTTTTAAAATTTCAACCTAAAGCATTTCTAAAAGGGAATCTAATTCTCTGACCTCAGTCTTACTGGACCGTATATCCTCTCTGACATACAGAGCCACCCCACCTCCAACCCTAATGGGAACTGTTTTGTACTTCACAGTGTATGTAGCAGTGGAGGACTGCACATAAGAGGACAGAAACTATTTATAGGTATTAGTAGTTCAGCTTATTTCTGAATGCTAGTGCCTCTGGGTGTCAAAATGCATCATCCTTCAGCAATTTGGTGTGTGTGTGTTATTTGTTTTGGAATTGTTCAAAGCATTTGCTTATTCAGAGAGCATTGCGCTCACCCTGAACTGACATTCTTTATTCCCAGTCACCTCCATATAGCAAACTTTAATTGGCTACATAGAGTCATGAGGTCATCTTGTTCTCTACATGATCACCAATTAGATAGGATGACCCTTGTTCTAGGTGGCATTGACTTCAGATTAACTTGGCCTCATTTGTTCTTAGTAAAAAGAAAAGGCACCAAACCAGTGGCTAACTTGGAAAGGCTAGTGAATAGTCTCAAAATTAAGGGGATATTCAATAAATATTTCATGAAAGTACTACTTTCAGCCCCCAGATCAAAACAGAACATTTGGTGTAGCTGTACTGGAGATTTTTCAACCGTTTTGAGACAATCCCCTATGATACTTCATTAAGAACCTATTCAATTGCCTTATTTCAGAATTTTATTATGGTTCTGCTATAGATTAAATGAAAAGGGCAGCATCCCAACTTTCTTCTGTGTAGTGTTAAGCCCATCACTTATATAGCTTGATGCCATATATACATAAGAACATTTAAATATATTTCAATACCACCAAATGTCATAGTCAATTTTTGCCAGTAATGGAAGAGTAGAATAGGCATTACCTGTCAAGTCTCTGTAAAACCTTGGTCAAGCCTGTAACTAACTTTGGTTCAAGCAAAGAGCCTTCTGGGTAAAGCCTATCTGTATTCCAATGCTGCTAGCTAAACCTCTCCCTACCCCCCCTCCCTTTCCTTTGTTATGTAGTCTTGCTTTGAAATGGGAATATGTGAAGAAGTTATCTGTGCCTTCTCAGGCTAGGCATTGGGGGAGGTTGGAGCCAAAGACGCTCAAGGCCAGAGCCAGCCTGAGAACGAAATTGTAACATCAGTGTGTGAATGTGCCCTGCATAGTGCTCCTCCCTTAAGAATCCCTTTGAAGTGTACCTTATATGATGGCATTGTATTGTATGATCTTTAGTCTTTCAATTTGAACTTAGCCAAGTACATCCTTATCAATAAACTAGCTACTTTGTTTCAACAACGACTCGTTACTGAATTTGGAGACTTGACATTACCTTTCTAAAATGCCATTTTCTAAACTACCAATTTTCAGTCTCATTTTTAAAAGCTTTTAACTCTTATGAGTAAAAGAAAGCCCCTGAATTCAAAGAAATATTTATTTTGTTGTTTCCATACTTCTAATAGGAAGAACATATTGGATATTTTCGCACTCACGTTTTACTGGCGCCACGACCCTCCTCACGCTGGCGAATCTGCATGGATTTCGCACCAGAAGCGCCGGCGCACCCAGAAGCGCCGGCTACTTCCGTCGCTAAGCCAGCGCAAACGTTTTCCTGCATCTTTGCGATTTCCGTTTGCGCTGGCTTAGCGACGGAAGTAGCCGGCGCTTCTGGGTGCGCCGGCGCTTCTGGTGCGAAATCCATGCAGATTCGCCGGCGTGAGGAGGGTCGTGGCGCCAGTAAAACGTGAGTGCGAAAACGGCCATTGTTTCATTCTTACTTTATCTGCGGTGTTTGTGGATCAAACACTAGAAGGAACTAGGATAAACACATCAAAACCTTATGTTATTTTGGAGAGTTTAGGCAGATTGTTTACCTTATAGAACTATCTAAGTCTTTAGAATAACACAAGCAGGAGTTCACAAGGAACTCCCCCAATGTCTGTCATTCTTTCTCTGTTCTTTCCCACTTACATTCACATTATTTCTCTTTCTCCCCAGTGCCTATTGTCATACACAAATCTCCTCTCTCTTGCTTTCTCTCTCCCTGTCCTTCACCCCTTCAGTTCCCCCTCTCTCTCCCCCCAATGTCCCCTCCCCCAATTCTGGAAGTAAAGCAATTGTAAGGATGGTGGTGGCAGTTCCTCCTTTTCCACCCTGGCTTGCAGGTTGACTGCTAGAGACACAGATCTGGATGTAGCTGCATTTTCTCCACCCCCCACAGCACACTGTGGGAGAGAATGCAAAGCTAGGGATTATGGTGGTTCCCCTTGTAGTTCCATTGCTGGAGAAGCAATGATGGCAGACTGCTCCTTAATTGCTGTGCTTTTACAATAGCTTGATCAGCAGATATTTAATAGTTGACATTACTTATCTCCATTCTGTAAAAGCTTCAGTTGCTGATATCTGAAGACTGACCTGTTGATAAAGGCCATTAATTTATTTTATTTTGCTGGTTTTCTGGCAACCCAACATGAAATGCATTCATTTTTTCCCATTCATAATAGGACTTTAATAGTAATAGTTTATTATTATGCTGATCTGAGATCAGCATCAAAAATATCAGCAATGCATAATACATATTGGATGCACAGAATAGATATTCTGTAGAGAAAATATGCAATGAACAGGAATAATAAAATTATTAAAACACTAGACTGTGTTCTTCTGCCTTGTTAAATATGCCAGAGCACAGGAACCTTGCTACCTTAGAGGTAGTTTCATTGAAACAGTTGGCAAGAAGAAGAGAAGTATTCGGACAGAATTGGGGTAACCTACATATTTCAAATGTCCTGGCAAAATCAGCAATGTAAGAGGATGTGTTTGATTGTTTCTTCCATTTCAGTCTGACATGGGCAGAGACATTGTACATCTGGGATGCATGCATATCTCACTTCAAGATGGGTGGATGGCAGGGCATCAAACCAGGACAGAATGAAGGCTCTCTGGTGTTTGTGAAATTCAAATGTATTGATGATGGAACAAAATTTTTGCTACAATTTCCCACTGCCAGTGGGACTGTGATCTGTTGACCTGAAGAGCAGTGTCCCATAGTCTCTGTTTGATTAGAAGAGAAGAGATTGGATTTATAACCCACCTTTCACTACCAGAAGAAGTCTCAGAGTGGCTTACAACCTCTTTTCCCTTTCCCTCTCCACAACAGACACCCTGAGAGCTCTGATAGAAACTTCTCTTGAGCAGAACAACTCAGAGAGTTATGACTGACCCAAGGTCACTCCAGCAGTTGGAGTGGGGAATCAACCCCAGTTCTCCCAGATAAGACTATGTGCAATTACCCCAAACTGACTGTCAGCTGGCTTAGTGTTCTGGCTCCTTGGTACCCAAGATGCAGTAAAGCTGTACAGGAGAAACCAAGTAGTTGCAATTTGTCCTCTATTGCTCTCACTCACCTTGAGTGAAAATTATCTGAAAGGATTAATAAAGTTAATGTGGGGGGAGAGGTTTAACTTGAGCCAGAAGCAAGTTGCTTGGAACCAGGCAGGCACATTCTTCTGGTGGAACCAACTCTGCTTCTAGCGTGAACAGGGCATAAGATATACAACAAGGTACAAAGATCTGAGGAATCTGAACTAGATTGCTCCTAATTTATGGTAGTCATCATTAGAGGTGTGTAAAAGAAGTCAGTATTCTTCAGGTTCAGATACACTGAACCCCCAAAATATTGGCATTTCCAAATATTCCCAAATCCCAATATCAGAATGATTTGGGAAATATTTGGGATTGCTGATTTTATTTCAGCATGCAGACCTGAATGGGAGATTTCTGCTTGGTGGCTTACAATGCTAAGCAGGAGAAGCTGGCCCCAGGATCTGCCTGTGACAGGGAGGTCTTTTTGTCATTTTATCATTATTGTTAGCCCTGGTAGGTGAGTCAGTATAGCAAGCAACAGTCCAACGACACTCTGTGCTTAACTATATACAATTTATTTACATAATTTACATCCACCAACAAAGTGCTTCGCCAAGCAAACCATCTAGAGAAGAAGGATACTGTGAACAGCACAGCGCTGCTTACATACACATTTTACATAGGATGTGCACCAATAGGTTACAAATGCTGAGTCATTGTGCACTAGACACTCAACCTTTGCACTCGTTACCAAATGCCAGTCAGAACTGGTTTCACCTTGTTGAGACCTGTTAAGCACTGAAGTCATTTTGACTGTCAGTTAGACCAGCATGATCTCAGGAGTCACTAGCATAATGCCTTTTTGAGCATTTATACATGCTGACACTCCCCCTAAGGCATAGGCAGTGAGACCTAATCTAGGCCTCAGATTTGTGTACTTGTCCACACTTAGGCTTTTTGTAAACATATCAGCCACATTCACTACAGATGTACAATCCTGTAACACGATTAACTTTCTTTGCACAACATCTTTAACATTTTGATGCCTGATGTTAATGTGTCTGCTTTGTGGTTTTATTCGTGCATCTGCTAGCTGCAGTGCTGCAGTGTTGTCACAGAACACACATATTGGCAGTTTGCATGGTAGTCCTAGATCAATCAGTAATTGATACAGCCATTCTAGTTGTATTACACAATCGTTAAGTGTAGCATATTCGGCATCACAAGTACTAGTGGCCACATAGGTCTGTTTTAATGATTTCCACAGTACCAATGCTCCATTTATGTACATGGCATACCCTGCTGTGGATCTACCATCCTGCCTATCACCCCAGCTTGAGTCACTGTAGGCGGTGATTTGTTGTGCCTCATTAGCTTTCAACACCAATGGTTGGCAGTACCCTTAAGATATCCGAGTACCCTTTTTGCTGCAACCCAGTCCTTAGCACAAGGATTTGAGCTTTTCTGACAACACGTGTACAGCAAAACATATGTCAGGTCTGGACCAACAAGCAATATACAGCAATGAACCGATTAGAGATTGATACATGGACCTGTTCTCAAATACTTTATCATCAGGCTCGTTTTTATAACCTGTTGTCATCGGTGAGTCTACACAATGTGCATCCAGCATGTTATACTTTTCAAGGAGTTTAAATATTTTCTCTTTCTGATTCAGACTAAACCATGCTTGTGAGTCTCTGCTTATGTCAACTCCCAAATAATGTCGTATGTTACCCAAATGTTTCATCTTGAACAGATTTTGAGTTGACTCCATACACAATTCCACTGATACACAATTGAGTTGACTTCAATTGTGTATCAGTGTGGAACAAAAAACATACATCATCCACAAAAACTAATAAATAACATTTGTTTGCTCAATTGTTTTGCAAAACATACAGGGATCAGCTCTACCTTGTTCAAACCCAAAATCAATCAATGCCTTACTCAAGCACTGGTTCCATTCTCTGGCACTTTGTTTAAAGCCATATAATACCAAAGTTTTGTTTGAGTTCTCAAAGCCTGGTATCTGTTCCATATACAGCTCTTTCTCCAGACATGTGTTTAAGTAAGCAGTGGTAAAATCAAAGTGATGCACCTGCATCTTGTCATGCCCTGCTTTACACAACGCTGCTTTTAAAGTGTCTGCTTCTACAGTCGGAGTGAACACTTGATCATAGTCTTTACCTTCTATTTGAGAAAAACCTCTAGCAACCAACCTGGCTTTTCTCTGCATTTGACCATCTGGCAGAGTTTTCACTTTGTACAGCCACCGACACTCAATAGTCTTTTTATCAACGGCAGACAAGTCAAAGAAAACACGTTATTTTCGGTTAATGAGCTGTACTCCCTCTGCATGGCCTCCTGCCAAGCAGCCCTTTCCAGTCCTGGCATATTCAATACTTCTTGAAAGCTTTGTGGCTCTCTCACATAAACATGATTCACAGAGGTACTCTCAAACCCATATCTGCCAGGTGGCACACCCTTAGTACTCCTAGTTGACCTTCTAGGTACTGATGCACTTTGGTCACCCTCAGAGACACTAGGTGAAGGAGAACCTATCTCCTGTTTTACAGTAGTGGTTTGTTCCTCAGTTGTTATAGGCAGTGCAACCTGATCAGGCAAATCATTGGCATGGATTCTTTGCCACCCCCGGTGTTCACAAAAGTTAGCAGATCTGTTGAAGCTAATATTCTGTTGATCGTTAGCAAACCGATAGGCTTTCATGCCGGTTTGGTAACCCAGAAATAGAAGTTTTTTAGATCTGGCACCTCCTTTTCTCCTTTGGTTAACTGGAATGTTTACCCAAGCTCTTGTACCGAACACTCTTAGGTGATCTAGGTTGGGATTTCTGTTGTATAGCATCTTATATGGAATGTTGGTTTAGACCAGATTCTATTGTTGACATAGCAAGCAGCTTTCAAATCTTCTGCCCAAAAACTGATAGATAACCCAGCATCCTTTAACATAGAATTCATCATTGTTTGCAACACCTCACCTTTTTGTTCAGCAACCCCATTTTCCTGAGGTGTTGCTACATTAGCCACTCTTTGAGATATCCACCTTTTAAATGCAGAGGACATAAACTCTCCTCCTATATCCGTTTGAATAGCATACAGATTACCCAACTGTTTTTGAACCTTTTTATACCAGTATTTCACAGTGGTGAAAACATCTGATTTCTGCTTTAAAACATACACCAAGAAAACCTGGAGTAGTCATCAGTAAGCGAATTTGTTATTGGAGTGGCTTTTGGGATACGGACCAATCAGGTTTGCGTGCACTAAAACTAGTGGCCTTGCCAACACTCTATCGCTCTTGCGAGCTACGGGGAAAGCTTGTGATTTAGTGCATTTGCAAACCTCACAGTCAAGGAATTGACTGCAATCTTTCATACCTCCCTTCCCTACAATAGAGAGTGTTTTTTTATAGCATGGAAACCAGCATGCCCCAACCTCCGGTGAATCAAATGTACACAATTGTCATGAGGGTTAGAATTGGTTACAGCCTTAGCTGTTCCCGATGAGTTCTCAAGAACGTAAACATTGTTCTGTAATCTCCCAACTCCAAGCACTTTCCCTCCCTTTCTGACTTTACATGTCTTATCAGTAAAAGTGACCATAAACCTAGCCTTATCTAAGACAGGCACACTCAGTAAATTGTTTTCTAATGAGGGAATGCATAGCACCTCAGAGAAAGTGTGCTGCAAAGCCGGAAAATTTACTCACCCCTGACATAGTACCTCAGAATTACATCCATCAGCCAAATTAACATGCTGAAGATCAGAAGGCTTTTTGTTGTGGAGCAAATGTTCCTCTGTACAGAAGTTCTGTAATGCCCCCAAGACTAAAATCCACACTCCAGGAGTATCAGTAGCATCTGTCACCACCAGCAAAGCCTTAGAGCAATCTGTTGAAGCCTTAGACTTTCCTCCTTGCCTCCGTCTGTTCCTCCACTCAGGACAGGCATGCTTAAGATGTGTCATTGAGCCGCTACAATAACATTTCCGCACCTTTAGAGCAACCTCCGATGCCTCTCCCTGCCGATTCCTGGAGTCGTCAAGTGAAATGCTGGACACTTTCTCCCCCAGTCTGGATTGCTGCCAAGCCTGAGTGTAACTCAATTCCTGTAGCCTCTTCTCCTCCACGAGAAGTCGACCAGTGACATATGCCAAAGTTAGTTTGCTTGCTTCAGCTGTCTCAAGTGAAGTAATGAGCATGTTGAATTCAGCAGACAGCGAGCTAAAATTATGTATACTCTGTCTTCCTCTGGCACAGTCTTCCCCCACTGCTCTAGCTGTTGGCAACATTCCGCCAAGGCATTTAAGTGTGCCCTTACAGACTCTGCTGACTTCATTACCGTCCTGTATAACAGACGAATAATAGCAATCAGGGAGCCGCCAGTACTTTGTACATAGACCGCTTTTAAACTGTCCCAAGCAGCTTTCGCTGTGGTCTTACCAGACAAATTAACCAGCTCGTCATCTCCCACACTAAGGACAATGTTAGCCAGTGCCTTCTCATTCTTTACCATGTCTTCATCATCAAGCTGGGCTGGAGGTGCTTCGACCATCGGCCACCGACCCTCTTGCTTGAAGAAATGTTCCATACGGAGTGCCCACACACTATAGTTTGTGGAGGTGAGCTTCTTGACAAGCTGAGCTGTTGAAATATGAACCATGCTGACGTCTTCTCTGCACTGCTGTTCGAAGCCTGACTGAGCTCGTCCTAGCTCTCATTCTCAAAAACGGCAGCAGACATCCACTCTGGCTCAGTTCACCACAACAGGCTGGCCTCACCTAAAGCCTCCAGAGCATAGCAGACTGGGTCCATAACCCTGTCATTTTATTGTTATTGTTAGCCCTGGTAGGTGAGTCAGTATAGCAAGCAACAGTCCAACAACACTCTGTGCTTAACTATATACAATTTATTTACATTCACTGTCAAAGTGCTCTGCCAAGCAAATCATCTAGAGAAGAAGGATACTGGGAACAGTACAGCACTGCTTATATACATATTTTTACATAGGATATGCACCAATGGGTTACAAATGCTGAGTCATTGTGCACTGGACACTCAACCTTTGCACTCGTTACCAAATGCCAGCCAGAACTGGTTTCACTTTGTTGAGACCTGATAAACACTGAAGTCATTTTGACACTGACTGTCAGATCAGCATGATCTCAGGAGTCACTATCCTAATGCCTTATTGAGCATTTGCATATGCTGACACTCTTGCCACCCCAGGATCTACCTGTGACTAGGAGGTCTCTCACTATCCCAGGATCTGCCTGTAACAGGGAGGTCTCTTGCCATCCCAGGATCTACCTGTGCCTGAGAGGTCTCTCACTACCCCAGGATCTGCCTATCACAGGGAGGTTTCTTACCACCCCAGCATCTACCTGTGACCAGGAAGTCTCTCACTACCCCAGAATCTGCCTGTAACATAACCAAAAATATTCAAATCATATGAAAAATAGGACCAAACTTAAAGGGTTATATCCATAACATCCACCATCAGGAGTTTATAATCCACTTTGAAGGTTTGCACAGGTATTCTTCCTTCAGCCAACAGTCTAATTATATTTTAAAATCCAATATACAAAGCCCTCTTGCTACCACATGGCTGCAAGCCTTATCCTGCCCGCTGATTTAAACCACTGGGCAGGAGAAACTTGCCCCAGGATCTGTGTGCATCAGGAAGCTCTCTTTTATAACCAAAAACATAAGTTAGCTCTGCATCAAATTTGTCAGTTGGGTGAACTGTTAGATTTTGAATCTTTAATGCTAAGGCAAGTGAGGGGTTCTGACTTTTAAATAGTCTACATAATTTAATAGTTTGCAGCCTGAAACAGCTGAGCAACAAGGAGCACCTTCCTGCCACTCAGCTTTTTTTTGGCGGGGTCTATCTTCTGCAGTCCCTTTAAAGGTTAAAGGGACCGCACAAGGCAGCCAAAACAGATGAATGATGGGAAGCAGTTCCTTTCAATACAAATTAGTTCGGAACATAAACCAGTTCAGTTTGCAAACATGCCTCCCAGTTTGGTTCATGGTTCGACCATGAACTACAAATTGACATGAACTGAATTTTCCTGACTTCCGGTTTCAGCGACCCATCGTTAGGAGCAGCTCGGATTGGCGAATCCAGAGCTGCTCCTAAATCTGACAGTGGAGGGGTCTTCCATGTCGGGAGACTCGATTCTGGGACCCAGGAGGGGTCCTGGAATGCAAACGGCTTGAGCTGTGGAATGGGGTGGAAAGCAGTGACTGCCTCCCAAGCCCAGCGCACTGTATGCCTCGCTGTTCTGGTCGCCATTTTCAAATGGCACTGGGGTTGACTGCCGGACTTCTTCTTTTCAACTAGCGATTTTCCAAGATGGGTATCTCTACCTCCAAATCTTTTAAAACCTAATCAGAGTTATAGATATGATGACCAGCTGGAAAAAGATAATCAACTGAAAACCAGAGAAAACATGAATATTAAAATGAGTTGGTGGTTGAGAATGCAAGTTGAATGTAGGTATGCCAAAGACAAGACGATAGGCTTTCATACAGAGCAATATTCATTTGACAAAATCTTTCTAGGTCCTCAAAAAAAGCTAATCTCTAAACTATATGCATACCTACTACAGATGAAGATGCAAGATGAGGTAGTAAAAGATTGTATGGTCCAATGGGCAAAAAACTTGGGCCATAATATCATATTAGAAGAATGGGAGAGGTTGTGGAAATTCAACATTAAATTAACTAAGTCAGTAAGCTTTAAAGAAAATTTGTATAAAATGTTTTATAGATGGTACATGACCCACAGAAATTGTGTAAAATGTATACTAATATGTCTAACAAATGTTGGAAATGTACCAAACAGGTGGGTTCTTTTATCGTATGTGGTGGACATGTGAGATGGTGAAGGACTATTGGAAAATGGTTCATAAATTATCACAGAAGATTATGAAGACACAGATTCAATTCAAACCAGAACTATTTTTATTGAATATATTTCCTGAGGATTACTCCAAAGAGATGAGACACTTGTTGGCGCATATTAGTACAGCATCCAGGATTGTTCTGGCACAGAGATGGAAGCTTCAGCAAACTCCCACGAGAATGGACTTGGTGGGAAAAATTCTGGAAACAGTGGAGCTGGACTACTTATCCCAGCTGCTGGCTGGGAAATCTAAGGAAGAAGCAAGAAAATATCAGTTGAAATTCTATACTTGGCTAGATATTCAAGACTCTTAAGATTCTTTGGTGTGAACTTATATCTCCGTTCTGTATTTTGTATTATAAGATTGCTTTTGTTGGAAATGTCAACTTGAATAGATATTTTAACAAGATGGCTTACAATATAAAAATATTAAAATGTTGATGATGTAAAGCCAAGAGATAATATGTGACAATTTATGTATTTTAAGAAAGTATATTAGATGAAGACTTGTATTTTATGAAAGTATACTATATGCAGACTAAAATTGATTTGTAACTATAATTTCTTATCCCCCCTTACCTTCTACCCTTAACTTCTAGAAAACTAATGAAAACTTTTAAAACGGAACTGCATTTTCCTGGTTCATGTCCATTTCAAATAATTAATTCATATCTGAAGAAGTGAACACTGACTCACAAAAGCTCATCCCCTGCCACAAATTGTATTCACCTTTAAGGTGCTACTGAACTCTTGCATTTTTCTATTAATGCATTGGGTCACCATAAGTCAGAAGTGACTTGACTGCACTTAATACACACATACTTGAAGACTGTTCAATTATCTATTCTAGTCCCCGCTTCATCAGTTGCATTAAGCAATAGATTTTACTGATTGCATATGCATGTATTAGTATATTTTGTTCCCAACTTTGCTGGAGTCCAACTGACACTTATACTGGATCCAGCTGTACTGCTAGAAAAGCAAGCTAATAATTTCGGGGGGGGGGGGAGTTTTCCCTCAGCTTCATTTAATGTAGAAGATGACCTTCTATCATGACCCAGTTGATCTGGCCATATGGATCTGTGCTATAGCTACCTCAGTTCTAGACTGTTGTAATGTTCTCTACAAAGGTCTTCCCTTAAAGTAAACTTGAAAATTGCAGTTGGTACAGAATGCTGCAGGCCAGTTACTGCTGGGTGCACGCATGTCACACCCATTCTGTAGTCACTCCATCGATTACTTAGTTCAATTCAAGGTACTGGTTATTATCACTTACAAAGCCCTTAATGGCCTTGGACTCATGTGCTTTCAAAACCACTTTTGCAACAGCTCAGCTGCACCAGTTTTACTCATCCGAAGGTTCCACCCTGCAAATGGGTAAGATCAGCAACTGCCCCTTTACACATATCCTATGTCGTGGCTCCTGCCTGCCTTGTGAAATGGTCTGCCTGAAGAGGCCAGAAAGGCTTCCACACATTTATCATTCTGCAGAATGTGCAAAACAGAAATGTTGTGGAAGGCAATTTCATAAAGTGACTGGAACATAATGGAATGGAGCTGTTTGGGGGGTGCTTTTACAAGAGAATTGGATTGCACAGGGGTTTCTTTTTTGGGGGGGGGGGAGGTCTTTATAAGAGAATTGGATTGTACTCTACTGCAGTGTTCAGTTTCTATCTCCATCATCTTGTTCTTATTGCATTGTGTCTACTTCTCTAAATCCCCTGTTTATGGCATATTTTGCCTTAGACAGTCTTCTAATTCTAATTCTGTAATACTTATCCTAGCCCTCTTGCATTGTTCACTGAATGTCTTATGTGGTCTGATTGCATTTTTTTTAAAAAAATATGTAATCTGCATTGAGTTTAAGCAAGAAGACAGTCTATATATAAAGGAAATAAATATATTTGCTTATGAATTTGCTCATTACTATTTATGTTATAGAGGACCAGGGGCAGAATTCTAGCAGGAGCTCCTTTGCATATTAGGCCACACACCCCTGATGTAGCCAATCCTCCAAGAGCTTACAAGGCTCTTTTTTGTAAGCTCTTGGAGGATTGGCTACATCAGGGGGTGTGGCCTAATATGCAAAGGAGCTCCTGCTAGAATTCCCCCCCCCCCGGTAGAGGACTATTAGTATGTTGCTCCTTGATTAAAGTGCTGGATTCAAAGAAATTCCAGGTTTAAATCTTCATTCTGTCCCAAAGTTTACTGGGTGGCTTTGAACCTCCTTTAGCCTCACCTACCTAAAAGGGAGTGCCTTGAAATATGGGCAGGATGAAAATTAGCAAAGCAGAAAGGAAGATCTATACTTTAAGGCATATTGTCAGACTTTTTAGAAATCTTTTTTATTTCTTATTGAAAATGATGCTAACACCGTTTCCAATATGATAACTGAATCCTAAAAATAGATTATACAAGTTAGGAAACTGCAAAGAAATACAATATGCAACCTTAGAGGCAGTACATAGAATATTTATAACTTAAATTAACATAGCTATGTAACATTTCTATATTTAAATATTCATAAGTTGTTCATTGTCTTCCCACAAAGTCTGCAAAAAGAATTGCCTAAATGAATGTATTTTGACTTAAAACTTTTTCCATTTTTTCCCATCAAAATTCTGAGCCCTATGAAAGATTTTTATCAATAAAGTGCTATCCTTTCTTCAGCTATTTGGGACACTGGGGCTTCAAAATGCTGACTCGGTTATTGTTACATGCTGAGTTACCCTATACTAAATTGGGTCCCATCTAGCTCATGATTGTTTTCTCAGTTTGGCAGCAGGTCTTCAGGTTCTCAAGACAGGTGAATCTTTCTCAACACCTGCTGCCTACATTGGGGCCTTCTGCATGGAAAGCATACGATCCACCACTAGCCACAAATCAAAGTAAGCAGTAGTGACGTTCACTCTCACAGGTCAGGTTTAGAGGTTGCATTGCAAGGTCAGGTGGATTTTCTGCTGAAAAGAAAGTGTGCCCAGCTTCTAAACAAAAGCTATTCTTTTTCATGAAACATACCCCATGCAGTCTGAAAAAGAGAAGGGGCAATAACATCAGCAGCCCATCCTTATAATCAGCCCCCATTGAGCCAGCCTCCCATTTTCATCCATTTATACCATACCATAGCCTTTATTTCTGAATTGTATAGCAAGACCATCACACAAAGGTAAAAATGGGGTCAAGGCATGGTCTTTGAACTGAGTGCTTATGAGACCTATACAGGGGGGAAAGAACTGATTTAAAAACTCAACATACCTTTGCAAATTTTGCCCACCATAAATATCAGGAGGAAGGGCAGCTGGAAATAGCTAACCTTCTCTCTAGGTTGGAGTGATCTAGTTGGAGTGATCATCCAAGTGTGGAAATATTGCAAGCATAACACTCATGCTGAATTGAGACATAAATTTCATATCATAATAGTTGTATGTAAATTATTAGAAAATAAGAGGACAATGCTAAAACTATGAGCTAGAAAATTACTTTAGTGCTGTAGCATATCATTTACTCAAGCATAAACTTTGTGAAGTCAGATACATTAAGGGAAGGGGGGAAACTATAAATCCCTTTGGTAATAAAGAGAGGAATTAAAACTCAGGCAAAATTAAATTCTGGAAGATGAATGTTCTCCTTTATATTTTGGATGACAACTATAAGCATAATGTAATTTTGTGAATTTACTGCTTGAAAATGCAAGTTGATACTCCAGTGTGGTGCCATTTTCAGCACTGAGCAGAGATGTATTTTTTATCAGAATGTCCTAACAGGTAAATTTTGCAGCGGTAATGAAAAGACATTGAACTTTTAAACTGCCATGTAAAACAGTATGAGAAATGACTGATTTGTTTACTGTTGCTTGTTCCCGGAAATATGCCATTTAAGCCTAAGTATGGAATTGGTTAGGACTGGTTTTCTAAATACATGTGACTTAAAGTCGTGATCAGTAAGTAGGATGCTACTATTTTCAGCTTGCAGTAGAATCCTGGCTCTGAATTCACTTCTGCAGGCAGAGGAGGGGAAGGTGATTTTCACAAATTCACTTTGTCACAGCAGGAACTCATTTTGCATCCCCACTGTTTTTAAGGGTGTATTTGCCCCTAAGAATAGAAAGTTAGTGACCTCAGTTGTAGGATGGAGAAGAAAGTCCCACTCTGTCAACTTCACTCCTGGCAGGCTTATCCGTGGTTATTCAATGAGTGGGTAAAGGCAAAGGGATATAATGAACACTACACATTTTGTTCTTCTGAATAAAGCAAATTATACATGCAAGAAACCCTGATTCATATTTGCACCACCTGGGGAGGACAGAGGGGGTTTAATCCTTCAGTTTCCACTTTGGATGCAACCACACTCAGTCTCAAGGCTTTGAAAAAGCAGCTCCAGAAAGAGATGTGCCGGGCAATCACACTGCACCAATGATAGGCATGGGCCACACCCATGCTTAGAGGAGAAATCAGATTGCTCCTGTCCTGGTTGCAGTCCATCTTGTGATTAGATAAGGATGGTCAGGACATGGAGGCAGATGAGCGCATCTGAAAGTGCACATTAGATCCGGGGATGGGGCGGCTATGGTGAATCAAATCCCCCATGTGATCGCACCCTTCGTTTCAGCAATTAAGGCAAGCCTCCAATGCTGCTTTTACCAGTTTTACCAGTTTTGATTACTGAAACTATGCAGAGGTTGGTGAGTTGAATCCCCTCTCCATATGAACCCGACCAAAATTAGGATCATGTGCACTGGCTGTTTGTGTTTTACAGTTGAAGGGAGATCAGTAACCATCACATTTGTTTGGGCCTTGTGTAAGGCCAGCCAACCTTTCTTGAAAAGCAGCTGAGCCACTATCCTTGGACTTCTTTTAGAATATGGAGCCAACACTGAGTTCTTATTTTACTTGGCACGATGGTGAGTTTAGATGGACCTATTGATGGAAGATACACACACACACAAAGAGATACACTAAGAGCCTACCAAAAAAATCATTGGAGAATCCTCTACAATGAGAGGGGGTTCTGCGGCACACAAATCAACATGAAAAATTTTCCTGGGAGCTTTGCAATCATGACTAGGGGTGTGAAAAAGAAAAAAAATTCGGAAAAATTTGGATTCGGAAGTATTCAAGGCTAAAGAATACAGGAGGCTGTATATCTCCTAATAGCAGATTCGGGAGCTGAAGCTGATTCCAGAAATATATGGCTATTCCCGAATATACATTGAAATCAATGGCAAAATAGGGTATAATGAAGTGCAGCTGGGAGGCAGGGGTTTGAGGTCGAGGCTCCAAATGTTCAGGGAAGCTTCAGAAGACTCACTCCTACAGAACTCCCAAATTTCAAAAAGATTGGACCAAGGGGTCCAATTCTGTGGGCACCCAAAAAGGGTGCCCCTATCTCTCCATTATTCCCTGTAGGTCGTTGAAGTCAATGGCAAAATAGGGTATAATGAAGTGCGGCTGGAGGGCAGGGGGTTTGAGGTAGAGGCCCCAAATTTGCAGGGCAGCTGCAAGGGCCTCTCCCCTACAAGTCTCTAAAAGATTGGACCAGGGGTTCCCATTCTAGGGGCACCCAAAAGGCCTGTTTCTCCCAAAGCTGGGGGAAAAGCAATCCGTCAGTAATAACAGTGGGGAAACTGATTCTGGGGAGCAGAGGGTTTGAGGGAGAGCCCCCAAATCTGCCGAGCAGCTGCAGGGGCTTCTCCCCCACAGGCAGTGCCATATCCCCGAGCAGAACCGGTGCCACCATCCTACTGCCATTGGCACAGACAGTACATTAGATCAAACCAGAGAATCTCTCTCATTCAAAAATTGGGGTGCAGGCTCTCTGCAAGGACTGCTGCACAGAACCAGTGCATTGAATGCACTACTGCCATGCAGCAGAAATGGTGCATGAACTTCCTGCTTGTCAAGCATCTGCCCACTGAACCATAGCCTTGCAGAAGAAATACCTGTGTGGAATCCCTCAACACTCCACTTGTTGTTTGTCACTGAAACTGGGGCACTTGGGTTTTAAAAGACGCTGATGAAAAAACAAGGCTGCTCAAGGGGAACCTTGGCTGACATGCCACGTGGCATGCAAATAGCACCTCTGCTCTTCTTTTAAAAGCAAGTATATAGGGAATATGTCATTGCACCATACTTATCCTACATCTTGGTTCTGACACGGCACATTTCCAAAGAAAGAGGCATTCCTTTTCTATCACAGCAAAGCTGAGAGGCCAGTCATCATAAAAAACAGTCAACACAGTGGAACCCCCAGGACATAACAGAGATATCAGCTTCCTATCTCAGTAGACATAATAATTAATAATTAAGTTGTTTAGTCCTCAGCTTTTCACAGAAAACAGATTATGTTATTAACAGGCATGTTATTAACCACATAAGTATCTGTTCTGAATCCAAGATTGTAGCTTTTTTTGCTCTTGTTTAATATGTTTATCCACTTCTAGCTGCAGTTACCACTCTGTCATTTTGGCATCTAGATTCTAATGGTGCTTCCTGGCAACATATCTCTCCCCCCCCATATGAAATATGAGGGGACACCCTTTTCATTGAATCTCACAGAGCTCTGGTGTTGCTTATACCACCTAGCATTGTCCTTTGCTTGTCTTGAGGTGCCACTGGTACACTTCTAAATGTCATTCTCTTACATTTAGGTGTTCAGGTTTGTAGTTGTATGCTGCTGTATTCTTCCCTTGCTCCATTTTTAGTTATACTCGGTGAACACCTAGGTATTATTATGCATCTTGACTCTAACTGGTTCTTCCTGACAGTCAGCCAACCCAGCAACAATGCCCCTCCTCCAGTAAGGCCAAAATCAATTGAACTCAAACCTGATTTCAAACTGCAACAAAGACAGAAAGAATCATCAGGCAACCAAAGCAAGCAAGTCACAAAGAGTAACACAAGACCATATCAGTAACACCAGCTGCAAGGCCCACCCAGGAAAAAAAAAGGGCAAAAACACAAGTCTGTATAAGACAAAACAACACAGAGAAATACCTCAACCCACCAACACTCACCACCAATCCCATCCCCAGTGTCATGAGCCCTGAGGAGGGAGAGCTGGAAGGGTTAACAGACCAGGAAGAACCAACAACTGGGCCGTCAATCACACCCTCCACATTTCAGGCACCCACAATCAGTCTTCTCCAAGTTCTCCCCCCCCCCCCAATTCAAGAATGCATGCTCGTCTTTGACAGACACTGACAGAAAACAGATGTGCCACACGCCAATGCTTCAGATCTCTTAGCCCTGATTACTAGAGGAACTACGGCCACCCAGGAAGCAGGCTGATTGATGTGCCCATATAACTCATGCCTGGGACTTGGCAACTTCATGGAAGCAACAAGTCGATTCCCTGGCTTGCATCCACACTCCGTCCTGATTCCAGTTCCTGACCGGTTTGAATTCCTTGGCACCCTGACCCTTTGGCTTTGGACACTGACTTCTCCTTCTGGTTTGCGATTTTGCTGTGGTGACTCAGCTCCTGACTGACTCCTTGAATTTTGACTTCAGACCAGATTTAGACTCCCTCCTGCCTGTGCCCTGAGATGTGACACTCAGCAACCAGAATGGGGGGGAAGGAACTTTAAAAAAACAATCCTACGTTCACAACAAATCACACTGTGCAGCAAAAAAATGCAAAAAAAAAGCAACAGTATCCGGGAGAACCAAACCACAACCCCACAACAGCAGCTTCCCATCTACCCCCAAGCATCAAAGGAAACACCAGTAAACACTTTAAAAACACCTGTCAACATCCACAAAACAGTAACAATAAATAAATCTGCAAACAACCACTAACACAACTTGTGATCAGAAATTTAACCAAACAATTAACAACAGTGAACAAAACACCCTGCCCCCCATCCAGCAACAAAATAATAACAGCAATAATATAGTAATATTTTGAATAAAAGTTCTGAAATATTTCTACAACAAGCTTTTAAACCCTACACAACATTTTAACTTCTAAAGACTTGACCAATCCCCCACCCCAAAAGAAAACCCTAACCTACCCCAAGCAGGCATTCACCCAAAACAGGGACAGTTTATAAATAGAGACCAGATGCTCTTTTAAAACAAACAGTCTGAATTCTGAGGAAAATTAAAAGCTGAGAAAGTTGTTATGTCCACTGTGATAGGAAGCCGATATCTCTAGGAAATCCTGGGGGTTCTTGGGTCTCGAGTATTTTTGCAGTGACTGGTCTCTCAGCTTTGTTATCATAGATAGGAATGCTTCTTTCTTCAGATGTGTGCCATGACAGAACAAAGAACTAAAATAAGCACAGTGCAGTGACAGGTTTCCAAGTTACTTGCTTTAAAATAAGACAAGAGGTGATATCCATGCAACTTATTGCAACATAAGTTAAAGTTTCCCTTGAGCAGTCTTGTTTTTTCATCAGCTTCTTTTAAAACCCAAGTGTATGTAGGGGAGAGGCCCTTGCAGCTGCCCTGCAAATTTGGGGCCTCTACCTCAAACCCCCTGCCCCTCCCCCAGCTGCACTTCATTATACCCTATTTTGCCATTGACTTCAATGACCCATAGAGAATAATGGAGAGATAGGGGCACCCTCTTTGGGTGCCCACAGAATTGGACCCCTTGGTCCAATCTTTTTGAAACTTGGGAGTTCTGTAGGAGTGAGTCTTCTGAAGCTTGGAGCCTCGACCTCAAATCCCTGCCTCCCAGCTGCACTTCATTATACCCTATTTTGCCATTGATTTCAATGTCCCATAGGGTATAATGGGGCCAAATAGCTGCTGAATTTCGGCGGCAATTTGCGGCTGCAGTATACAACACCCAAATCAGATCAGAGAATCTGATCCAACTCTATGCTGCTTAAATACAACCAAATCAGCTGTTTTTCGGGGGTGTATTTGTTTCGGCTGAACCGAATGCACACCCCTAATCATGACCTTAAAGGATTGTTACATTTGTACATGTTTAATTTGAAGGGACCTTATCGCTTTATTATTATCTTCTGCGAAAACATCAATTGCGTCTTACTGGAAAAAACAAGAAACCACCCCCACACACACACACATACTTAAAGACTGGTTCACAAAAATTTGGACTCATCTATTAATGGACAAAATAGCAAACAATATCAAAACCACAGAAGTCTCAACCCAGCGTTCGGATTACCATGTTCGGTAGTTCCCTTTACTCAAGAACATTGATGAATTATTGGAAAATTACAAAACTTTAAACTTTCCATTTTCCCATTTTTTGAAAGAAGAAGAAGAAGAAGATGATGATGATAGAAGAAGAAGATATTGGATTTATATCCCGTCCTCCACTCCGAAGAGTCTCAGAGCGGCTCACAATCTCCTTTCCCTTCCTCCCCCACAACAGACACCCTGTGAGGTGGGTGGGGCTGGAGAGGGCTCCCCCAGCAGCTGCCCTTTCAAGGACAACCTCTGCCAGAGCTATGGCTGACCCAAGGCCATGCCAGCAGGTGCAAGTGGAGGAGTGGGGAATCAAACCCGGTTCTCCCAGATAAGAGTCCACACTCTTAACCACTACACCAAACTGGCTCTCCACACCAAACTGGCTCTCCAGTTGGTTACTTCAATCTCCAATAGACATATTTTTGAAAATAAGTAGTGAGCAAGAATTTGTAAAGTTAGGTTTTCTTTTGAATGTTTTTATTTGAATTATTTGTGTTGTTATTGAAATAAGAAAATTCAGAAAATTAATAAAAATATGTACAAATGAGTAAAGGTTTGTTTGTTACGTTTTTTTAGTTTCAAACCAGATTCCTATTACTAGTTTGCCTAATATACAGTGGTTGGTTGTGGAGATCCTTCAAGTTAGCATTCATATACACCTGAGACTTGCAAAGGAATTCAGTGAAATGAAGTACAAGGTCACCATGCTCTGGGCAAACGAGGCTTTTGAAGTATGCTAGCCGTAAACAGAATGGCAAGGCTAAAGAAGATATTAGAAGCTAATGTGTAATTCTAAGAGTACTACAGGAAATAATTTCAGGTGAACTAGTAATGCCTGCTTGCCAATCACTTCTGCCTAGGATGCTAGCATACTAATCAGAAATCTGTAGCTCACCAAATTGTTTTTGCAATAGAAAATTAACTCTGTGTACATGTGAGTGTGTGTGTGTGTGTGTGTGTGAGAGAGAGAGAGAGAGAGCATTATTATTTTTATATTGACCTAAACATTATTTCTGGGCAATAACTCAAAAAAACCCCTCAAAATTCCATTTTGTTGTCTTTGAAGTTTATGAATAGAGCTAATGCAGAACATAACACACATGGAATACGTTAAATTATAATGACAGCCCCTTCAAAAGTTTATTTAATATGAACTATCTGGCAGTAGTGTGCTTTCCTGCATCTATGAACCTGTTATTTTCTTCATTGGATCCTGGTAGCCATAGAAAAGCACAGCACCGGAGGCCATTGCCTGAGATCATGGACTTTCCTGCTATTAAAAATTGGAGGGCTAGTTTTCTGAATATATGAAAACATTAATATTTTATAATGTATAATTCAAGGCTTTCTGACACTATTGCAAGATGTGAGAAATAAAAAAAGACAATTACAGTCTGTCCTTTGAAAGCAGTCTCTGCCCAGGTCACTGTATTATGTAATCGGTTTAGGCTCTAGTCAAAAATACACTCACTTGACAGTATGTTCTACCAAATGAATAATAATTTCCAAGCAACCTTTCCTGAGAATAAGAGTATGAGTTTGGATTCTTACTGCAGTTACTGTTGAATTAACTGAGACAAAGGGTCGGTTCACATAATAGGACATATAGGAATACAGTGGCTGTAGTAGGCTGTATGATACACAATATGCAGCAGGTGCAAAGTGGTAAAGCTGCAGTGCTGCAGTCCTAAACTCTGCTCGTGACCTGAGTTCGATCCTGGCTGAAGCTGGGTTCAGGTAGCCAGCTCGAGATTGACAGCCTTCCATCCTTCCAAGGTTGGTAAAATGAGTACCCAGCTTGCTGAGGGGAAAGTGTAGATGACTGGGGAAGGCAATCACCCTGTAAAAAAGTCTGCAGTGAAAATGTTGTGACCCCAGAGTTGGAAACGACTGATGCTTGCACAGGGGACTACGGGCCTGTTCAGACGCACAGTTTAATCAGTTGTTGCTGCTGTTTCCTACTGGATTAAAAGTGGCTGATCAGACAGCAACATCTGTCTCCTGGCAGTCGATTGTTGTTGTCACCCCCAATTCTTCTCCAAACCGAATTATTTTGTTATCTGCTCCTTTGCAGTGTTTTTTGAGTTGTCCGGTTTCACCTTGTAGTTTTCTCCATCTGGATAATTCTGCTTTGATATTAACCAACTTCTGGATGTCTGAAGGCTGTCCCAGAGCAAAAGGAGCCTCAGACGTCCAGTTTACAGTCGGCATTTTTTTTTTTTTACTACTTAGCGATATGCGCATAACTGCAAAACTACATAATGTTTTCTGACCTATGCTTATGTGCATAATAATGGGGGAAACAACCCCCCCCCCTGCATGGTGCCATTGTGTGGACAGCAGAAGATGGTTTAACCGCCGAGGGATTCTAATTGCAGTATGGCAGTCTGATCGATAATATCTGGAACAAAGATATTTGGAACAGAACCGGGTCAGTTTAACATGGACTCAACTCGCTGTGTGAACAGGGCCTACCTTTACCTTTACATGCACTTAATCTTTACAATGTACAATATGTATTCTGTTGATATGATCCGGTGTGGTACAGTGGATAATGTGTCAACTTATGACCTGGGCTGCTTCCATATAGATTTGCTGTGCTCTGCCTCCCAAACAGTTGCAGATTTGGAGGGGAGAGGCTTTCACTCAACATAGTTGTGCAATTGATCCCCTTCTAGATTTTCCTCTGCCTTGTCACTCCCCCACCTAAAAAAATACTTTGCTATTATTTTTTCAGGGGGGGGAATCATACCTGGAACATAATAAAGGGTTAGTCTCTTTGTGGATGAGGAGGTGCAAATTTCCCCACCTCCCTGCCACACAGACACCACTTTCTAGGTCTCCCCTTATGTTTACTATGTCCCCTGACCTGCTGGCAGTCAGCCTTTTGGCATTTTGGGGGGTGCTTCATGATTGGGGAGTTGCCTGGCCCAATCTCCCTGTCTTCCTCATATACTAATTGCCTGACTTCTGATGACTCAGAAAAGGAAAGAAGGAAATACTGTGGCATCCCAGCGGTGTGATGCTTGGCAGTTGAATGTGGCTAGAGAAAAGAAGCAAGTGCCAAGAAGGAGGGAAATCAGAGAGAGATGAGACAGAATCAAGTGGACAATGGAGTCTTGCAAAATGTGTACTTAAAGTGAGAATCCTGCTTGGAGAGGCAGGGGGAAAGGTTGCTTTCTGGCCAGCCAGCATCCCCTCCTCCCACAACAGATGAGGGAGGCCAGTAGCAAGAAGAAACAGCCTAATACTTTAAGAACATCCATTTAAACCCCATGTTTTTTGGATTTATACTATTTCTTGGGGAATATGAGTTCTTAAAAAGTGACAACATGATATATACTACTGATGAATGCTGCTAAGGACACAAGTACAAAAGAGTACCTTGCATTTGGGGTTCAACAAATGTTTGAACCTAGACCCTAAAGGGCAGTAAGGTAGGTACCAGGTAAGCCTAAAGGAAAATGGCATTCAAAAGCTGATGAACAACCACTGAAAAATCTTGTCCCTGTCTCCAACTGCCTCACTTTTGGAGGCAGGCACGGAGAGCAGGGTTTGGAAACAGTATCTTAACTGGTAGTTTGGATAGTATGGAAGAACTGGTCCCTCAAGTATCCTGGCCTCAACTCAAGGTGAACACCAGAACATTGAATTGTACTGAGAAATAGGCAGGCATCTAATACATATATTTTAGGAGTGATATGATCCCTATACCTAGTCCCCAACAGTAATTGCTGTTGTAGCAGTAGTTGTCATTTGGACCTATGGAAGTTTCCAGGCTGTTTTCAATGACAATTACAGTCCAGTAGTCCAGCAGTCTAACCTGGTTGTGACCAGAGCATAGATCACTGTGGCCAGATCATGTTTTCTGAGGAACAATCACAGCTGATGTACCAGCCCAAATTGATAAAAGGAGCTATGTGCCATGGAGCACACAGTTATAATAGAGGCATGCAGGATATCTTGATTAACCCTCAGGGAGCCTCTGAGCTCAGGAAAAAAAAAAGTTCTTTCCTGGGAATGAAGCAATGAAGTGCTCAGTTTTCAGGCTGAGAGCAGATGAGCTTCCTTTACAGAGACAAATAGTCAAGATGAAGGAATGCCAGGAATTGGCAAGAAAAATATGCTTTGATTTGATTGGAGAAAAGGTGCAAAGCAATACATGTGGGGATTCAAATCCAGTTTCATGATAGGTCAAAGTGGAACCTTCCCAGCTGAGACAGGAAGGATGAAAAGCTTTGACCCATCTTGTGAATGGACATCAAGCCAGGAAATGGAATGAACAATAAATGAAATGGTCAGCTCTATGTCAAGCATTGTGAATTTTCTAGTTGTTATAATTGTCAGATCATAGAATTGTTACTAACCATGAATTAGATTCAGGCACATCAAAGTAGCAAACCCCCTCCATTGCTTCTTTCGCTTTTACTAACAAATGCAGGAATGTCCTCTTTGAAGATAAGACCTCCTGGGACTCAACAGCTTGTATTCTGTTGTTACTAAGTATCAGTTCCAATACCTAGCTCAACTGAGCCACATGGATTATCAATAAACCAAACTTTGTTTCAAAACCCAAGAACTGGTTATTTTGAAATCTCATGCTTGACACTCTATTGCAGTGTTCTAGAGGCTCCTGTGTCCATTTCTTCCGAAAGAAAGATCTAGGTAACCACATAAATTTTATTTATTTATTTAATTTATATCCTGCCCTCCCCGCCAAGTGTGGAACTTAGTTAGACTCATGTTTTTAATGCCTTTCTTTGTTCTGCAGCCCCTTGTAACATTTCTATAAAGTTTTCCAATGCTCTTGTGCTCTAGTGAGTTGAGACTGTGTTTTGGAAAATAAATGTCTTTCCCTTTTAAATTTCTTTCCCTAATAAAAACACAAAGATCTTATGCAGGACACCTAACTGTTCATCAGTGCATAAGACCAGAAACTCCTGACCAGGTTGCAAATAATTAGCTGGTTGGGGAGGAGAGGTGTGCAAAGCAGTTCACAGATACTTTTATGCACATTCATATCTGCGTATCAAGCCAGGTTAATGAAAGAAAGGGCAGCGATAGACTAGTAGTGGTTACCAAAGAAAGATGTGAAGCTAAGAGGGGGTGGGAGGGCTAGGGCAAAGCAAAAGGCCTCACTCATGCATGCAGATTCCGCACTGTCTCATGAGCAAAGACAGTGGGAGGGAAGGGGAAATTTTTTACAGACAAAAGCCTCTAATCAGGTGAGAATAACCCTGAACTGGACAGTCCAAGCAAGTCTGATCTCATCAGATCTCAGAAGCTAAGCAGACTCCATTCTGGTTAGTACTTGGATGCAGGGGTCATTTAATAGAAGAAGAGGTGCCAGAGCTCATTAGCACAACTCATTTGCATATTCCACACATAGCTGACATCACTGGAAGGTGTATAAATTATATCAGCTCAGCAGCTACCTTAAAATGCTTCTTGAATTATAATTGTCATAATAAAACCTTACTCCCATTATACTTTTTAAATTACTTTCTCCTATGTAGCTCCAGTGGTATGATGAAGATTTCCATCTGTCTGCTTTATATGTTTTGGTTATTTTTCCATTTTTTTTGGTGGGGAAAAATATTAGAAAGTTTGTCAAATCTTAGAGTTCAGCAAAATTCTCACAGGGTGTTTGAACACTGGAGCCCAGAAGCAAGTATTTGGGGGAGGAGGGTAAGAAAGAAAGAGCACAATAAAATTTAGAAGTTCCAGAGCTTTGCTCCTGTGAGCTTCTGACCAAAATGAGGCCTGCTGGGATGGGAGACCTCCTTGAAATACCAGTTCAGGAGAGTAGGGGCAGGCTGTATGGACCTACCTCTCTGAACATTCTCCAGACTCACAATAGGAGTCAGTCATCAGAGGCTGACATGACTTCCAGGTGCAGGCACACATACAATAGAGACACAAATACACAACAAAAATCAGGCCAGGCTCCAACAGCACCCCCCAAGCTAAGATCCCTTTTTTTTCAGGGGGAGTGCAACCCCTCTAAGACAGGCTGACTCAGTCCTCAAGTGGTTTTGTGACTGACAAAAAGCACCTCAATCTTATTTGGAATCAGCTTCAGATGAGTGGTCTTCATCTCATTGTATGCTGCCTTGAGATCCTTGAAGAGAGGTAGGATAAATTATATATATATATATATATATATATATATATATATATATATATATATATATATATATATATATATATATATATATATATATATATATATATATATATCATGGGCCTACATATTATCATAGTACTTTTCTGAACTTGTGAACTATTTCCAACAATAGAAGCTATATACGCTCATATTTTGCACAAACACACGTAGGAATTGAACATCTCAATCCTAACATTTCCCTAATTATGATTAAAAATTTAATTATAATTAGAAGTGGATGTTAAAAAGAGGGTCATATAATCTTTGAGGTCAGAATATTCTTTCTAATTATCAGACAAAATGCAAAGCAGCAAATTGCCCAATTTAGCTGTAGAAGTTTGGACGTCAGTACAGAGAAAAACAGAGGCTGACAGTACTTTATAGCAGTCTACGTAATATGTTATCATATGACTAGTTCTTCTAAGGGATTAGAAGCAGAACTTGGAAATGCATGTTTCATATTTACCATGACACTGATTATTATTTTTACCTAGAAAATGGCTTGTGGATAGTTTAGGATTCATAGCTGGATGACAAGCCTGCATTTATCGGGAGAGGCCTGAGGCTTCATGTCTGTCAGAAAGATGGAATTTCGTTCCTAAACCAGGTGTCAGAACTTGTATCTTTACTGCTGGTTCCCTATAATGTGACCAATGCTGTATTGTACTTTTACTGTGGCTTAGAGCTGCTTTGTTACTGAACCAAACCGACTCCATGTTGTAACCCTTGCTTGACCCAAAGTGCTTGAATAGTAATTAACCTTGCCCCACTGGTATCCAAAATATTTGGGGCTGTAGAATGAGTTATGTTATGTCTCTGCACATTCTCACACTGGGACCCTTTGAAGCCGAACAGCATGGCCTTCGGAGTAGGGAGGCATCCTCTCTACTGATAGTGATGGTGAGAAGACAGATGTGCCTGTAACGGTGTGAATTGTGGCTTTGTGAGATGTTTGCTTTACGTGTATAAAATTGAGCTGGTGCTGGCTCTCGCCATCACTGTTATCTTGCCTCTTCCAGTGCTTAGTTCTCTCCAATAAAATCCTAACTTTGTAACCAAGTATGGGATCCGTTTGAAGTTCTTAAGTTCTGACACCAGGCAACAAAAAGACTGGGTTCCCTTTAACGGTTTCACATTCTTGCCTACCTCCCAGCTCAGCTTTATCTGGATATCAGGAATAGCCTCTGGCTTTGTGCCCTACTTCTGCCAGAGACAGGGATCCCCTGGGATTACAGTTCACCTTCAGACAACAGAGATCAATTCCCTCGGAGAACATGAATACTTTGGAGAGTGGACTTTGTGGCACTGTATCCCTCTGTCCTACCCAGGATCCATCCCCAAATCTCCAAGAGTTTTCCAGCCTGGATCTGACAACCCTGCCCCCCATCCCCCGCAGGTGGTCAGGGGAGGCCTTGCAACCCTAGCCAGGGATTAGAGAATTAGGTGTGGAGCTTCTTATGCTAAACCCACAGCACCTACATATGGAAGCACAAATCTCTTCAGGAGATCCTGTCCAAAGACTTCGTTTTTCTGGGCTCTCCCATTCTCCTCTTAACCTCGAATAACTTCTATACCAAATACACTAACGGCAGACAAAACTTTCAGATTTAGGCTAGATGAATCAGACATGCCCCCCCCCCCCTTCCCCAAGGAGTCTATAATGATGTGCCACTGTTTGCCTTCAGTCAAAATGTTTCAGTTCTTTCCTAGACCATATGGAGGAGTCAGGTTATGCTTGACATTTTATGTTGGAAGATACAATGCTTAGAAGTACTGGCTGTGAAAAGTACATACCAGAAATCTGTTGGCTCATTACCTTTAAATATTTCATTGATAGAGTTTCAGTAGTACTACAGCTTACCAGAAATATTAGGTATTTACATATATATGCACATTATATCGATTGCATATAATGTTATTGATGAACCAGAGTACTTACACTGACTTGGTTCAGATTGATTTTCTTTTTAAAGATGTTTTGAAAGACACTTTTCTGGACATTTTTTCCTTTGCTTCATTTTTAGTCTCCACCTAGCCCAAATTATCAGCAGCAACCCCCCCCCCGGTCTAATTTGCATATAACCAATGATGGACAATAGAATCGCTCACCTTGGCAACACTATTGTGCTGCCTCTTTTCTCTTGTGAATCACAGCCATTTCAATAACATTACAAATCCCTTCACACTCATACATCCAACTGTATCTCCCAGTATTTTCTGCACCATTTACACTCTTCAGACAACCTCCTCATTTAAGGTGCTCTCTCTTGGAACTGCCAGTAACCTTTCTGTGGTGGGCCCATTCCTCTGGAACAACCTGCCAGATTGGTGAAAAAGCGACCTTTTCTGGCAACATTTAGGAAGGCATGTTAAGACAGTCCTTTTCCAGAGAGTATTTGCTGGAGGGTGAATTTTTCCAAACGATCTGGCTGTGAAATTGTTAATTCTGTGTGTATCTTGGGTATATTAAGGCTGAATGGTTTTAAATTTAATGTGAGTTAAGTCTGTTAATTTGGATTTTGCAATTTGGCTGCTGCACTGTGCACTGCTTTTAGTTCAGAGAAGTAATGTAGAAGTGAAAAAAGAGCTCGTGTGGTGTAGCAGTTAACATGTTAGACTAGATACTTGGAAACTCAGGTCTGGATCACCACTCTGCTGTGAAAGCTTTCTGGGTGGCCTTGGTCTAGTCACATATTCTCAGCCTAATCTACTTCACGGGGCTGTTGTGACGGTAAAGAGGAGGAGAGGAGAATGATGTAAGCCTCTTTGGATTTCTGTAGTGGAGAAAGGTAGGATGTAAATAAAGAATTATTATTATTATTATTATTATTATTATTATTATTATTATTATTATTATTATTATTATTATTATTATTATTATTATTATTATTATTATTTATATCCCGCCCTCCCCGCCTAGGCAGGCTCAGGGCGGCTAACAAACATTCAATAAAACATGTTATAAATACAGTAATTAAAATACATTAAGTGCATTAAACATATAGACACATTAAAATTATAAAACAGCATAAATTTTTTAAAACAACACTAATCCGGCATCTATAATCTATAATCTATCTGTTCTATAGTTTAACAGCAGCAGAGGTGTTCCGGGCGCTGTTACATATTTAAATAGTGGCAAGAGTGGCCAAGTGCAAAGTAATGCACATTGGGGCCAAGAATCCCAGCTACAAATACAAGTTGATGGGGTGTGAACTGGCAGAGACTGACCAAGAGAGAGATCTTGGGGTCGTGGTAGATAACTCACTGAAAATGTCAAGACAGTGTGCGTCTGCAATAAAAAAGGCCAACGCCATGCTGGGAAATATTAGGAAGGGAATTGAAAACAAATCAGCCAGTATCATAATGCCCCTGTATAAATCGATGGTGCGGTCTCATTTGGAGTACTGTGTGCAGTTCTGGTCGCCGCACCTCAAAAAGGATATTATAGCATTGGAGAAAGTCCAGAGAAGGGCAACTAGAATGATTAAAGGGCTGGAGCACTTTCCCTATGAAGAAAGGTTGAAACGCTTGGGACTCTTTAGCTTGGAGAAACGTCGACTGCGGGGTGACATGATAGAGGTTTACAAGATAATGCATGGGATGGAGAAAGTAGAGAAAGAAGTCCTTTTCTCCCTTTCTCACAATACAAGAACTCGTGGGCATTCGATGAAATTGCTGAGCAGAAAGGTTAAAACGGATAAAAGGAAGTACTTCTTCACCCAAAGGGTGATTAACATGTGGAATTCACTGCCACAGGAGGTGGTGGCGGCCACAAGTATAGCCACCTTCAAGAGGGGTTTAGATAAAAATATGGAGCACAGGTCCATCAGTGGCTATTAGCCACAGTGTATGTGTGTATGTAAAATTTTTTGCCACTGTGTGACACAGAGTGTTGGACTTGATGGGCCGTTGGCCTGATCCAACATGGCTTCTCTTATGTTCTTATATTCTTAAGAGTCATTGAAGAATCACTTTATTGGATCCTCCGTTCAGTCATCCTCTATCAGCATTCTAAAAAAGCCTGCCTGAAGAGGATGGTCTTGCAGGCCCTGCGGAACTGGTCTAAGCTCCGCAGGGCCCGCACCTCCTCCGGGAGTTGATTCCACAGGCTGGGGGCTGCCACGGAGAAAGCCCGTGCCTGTGTGGTCTGTAATTTTGCCTCCCTTGGCCCAGGGACAGTCAGCTTGCTCTTCCCTGCTGACCTCAGTGCTCTTTGGGGCTTGTATGGGGAGAGACGGTCCTTCAGGTAGGCAGGTCCTCGACCATATAGGGCTTTAAAGGTAATGACCAGCACTTTGTAGCGAACCCGGTATGCAACTGGCAGCCAGTGCAGTTGACGCAGCCCCGGCTGTATATGATCCCATTTCGGGAGTCCTAATAGCAGCCTGGCCGCTGCGTTCTGCACTAGCTGCAGCTTCCAGGTTCGATACAAAGGCAGCCCCATGTAGAGGGCATTACAGTAGTCCAATCTTGAGGTGACCATCACATGGATCACTGTTGCTAGGTCCCAGCGCTCTAGGAAAGGAGCCAACTGCCTTGCCCGCTTCAGATGAAAAAATGCTGACTTGGCAGTGGCAGCTACCTGGGCCTCCATCGATAATGAAGGCTCCAGTAAAACTCCCAGGCTCTTGACCTGGCACGCCGCTTTCAACGGTGCGCAATCAAAAACCGGGAGTGGTATTTCCCCTCCCAGAGCACCACGACCCACGCAAAGGACCTCTGTCTTCGTCGGATTCAGCTTCAGCCCACTCTGCCTAAGCCAAGTTGCCACGGCCTGCAATGCCCGGTCCAAGTTCCCTGGGACGCAGTCAGGTCGGCCGTCCATCAGCAGATAGAGCTGGGTGTCATCTGCATACTGATGACAACCCAGCCCAAACCTCCGGACAATCTGGGCAAGGGGGCGCATATAGACGTTAAATAGCATCGGGGAGAAAACCGCTCCCTGGGGCACCCCACAATCTAGTGTGCGCCTCCGGGAGAGCTCGCCCCCAATTGCCACCCTTTGTCCCCGTCCTTTGAAGAAGGAGGAGAGCCATTGTAAGGCCAACCCCCTAACCCCTATGTCGGCGAGTCGGCGGGTCAGTAGCCGATGGTCGACTGTGTCAAACGCAGCTGACAGGTCTAGCAACATCAGCACTGCCATGCCGCCTTGATCCAGTTGCCGTTGGAGGTCATCTGCTAAGGCGACCAGGACTGTCTCCGTCCCATGGCCCGGGCGAAAGCCGGACTGGCAAGGGTCTAGGACAGAAGCGTCATCCAGAAACCTCTGCAGTTGCAACGCCACTGCCCTCTCAATAATTTTACCTAAAAACGGTAAATTGGAGACCGGCTGGTAGTTTGCCAATTCGGCCGGGTCTGCTGTACATTTTTTCAAGAGGGGGCGGACCAAAGCCTCTTTCAGAGGTGATGGAAAACGCCCCTCTGAGAGGGAACTATTTATTATGTCCCGTAAAGGACATCTAAGCTCCCTCTGGCAAGATTTAATCAGCCAAGAGGGGCAAGGGTCCAAATCACATGTTGTTGGTCGTGCAACAGAGAGGATTCCGTCGACTTCGTCCAAGCTGAGTGGGTCGAACCGATCCAACACTAAACATGAAGACAGGCATGGAGCCTCAAGTTCCTGTACTGTTTCAAATGTGGCAGGCAGGTCTTGGCGGAGTGACGTGATTTTATCTGCAAAGTATTTCGTAAAAGCCTCACAGCCTATCTCTAATTCTCTAACGTTTGGTTTGCCTTGAGGCAATGTGGTAAGGTGTCTAATTATACTAAATAATTGTGCTGGGCGTGAATTTGCAGATGCAATCTTGGCCGCAAAGTAGTCTTTCTTTGCGGCCTTGACTGCCATCTCATAAGACTTCATAAACGTTCTATAAGATGTTCTCGTTGATTCATCCCGAGTATGCCGCCATTGCCTCTCTAGTCGTCTGAGCCCTTGTTTCAGTTGACGTAGCTCCAAAGTGTACCATGGAGCCAGTCTCCTGAGAGGGCACAGAGGGCGTCGAGGTGCGATCTCGTCGATAGCCCTGGATAGTCGGCCTTGCCAGGCCTCCACCAGGTCATCGAGGAAATCGCCAGGGGGCCAGGGATCCCCCAGTGCCATTTGGAACCGTTCCGGGTCCATCAGGTTCCTGGGGCAAGCCAAAATAGGCTCTCCGCCCGTACAGGGTTGGGGTGGCATTTCCACACGGGCCTTGAGGGCTAGGTGATCCGACCATGGTACCGCTTCAGTCACGATATCGTTCATCAAAATCCCGGACGCAAAGATCAGGTCTAACATGTGTCCGGCCTGGTGGGTGGGTGTCGTAACAAATAGAGAGAGAGTCCTAGTGTCGCCATGTAAGACACCAGGTCCATCGCCTGAGTGGAGGCCATGTCATCGACATGGACGTTGAAATCCCCCAGGACCATAAGCCCTGGGTACTCCAACGCCCAGCCCGCCACCGCCTCCATCAGGGATGGTAAGGCGCTGGCTGGTGCGTTAGGCGGATGGTACACCAGCCAGATCGCCAACCCCTCTCCGACATCCCACGCCAAACCAGCACATTCAATACCAACGATCTTTGGGTCCGGGAGATCCCGGAAGGGGTAACCCTCCCGTATGAAGAATGCCACCCCTCCCCCCCCCGCCCATTATTCCGTGATTGGTGAAAGACCGAGTACCCTGGAGGGGTCATCTGGGTGAGAGCCACTGTCTCCCCATCTCGTACCCAGGTCTCGGTCACGCAAGCCAGGTCCATGTCCTGCCGAAGCAGGAACTCCCTAAGGGTCATGGTCTTATTATTTACGGACCTGGCGTTGCATAACACCAATAGAAATGTTTCAAATAATTACATAAGTGTATTATTCATTATAATATCAACATACATTTTTAAACCCTTGTACTTTTACTGTACAGAATAAAATGCATTTTTTCAAATAGTGTTAAATATTTACTATTCCTTATCAGCAAATTTGCATTTCTCAGATGAACATAAAGCTGCTTTATACCAGATCAGAACACTGGTCCATCTTAAGTTCTCTCTCCCTTTATGCCAAGTCTTCCAGATATGAGTCTACCACTCTAACCGCTACCTTCATGGTGGGTAACAGCGCCTATCCTAGTTTTGTGTGAGGTCCTAACCAGATGGGACATTTTACACACTTACAGGTTTATCATAAGTGTTGCACCTATGTAGTTAGTTCTTTTTTTTTAATTTTTATCATTTTATTAAACCCATCAATTCATACAGATCTGTAAACAACAAGTGAATAGATACATACAGATAACGATCTTAGCTAAACATACCCTTAAAAGGATTCCAACATCCTACCACACCGTCTTGAATTCCATATGAAGTGAGACTGTAGTATATGAACCAAACATCAACTATTATCGTCTATTCCAACTTTCGAATAAAATTAAATTAATAGATTAATAATAATATTGTTATCATCGCAGTTTAGTTATTTTCTAACCATAAATATACCTTTTCCCATCTTCCTTTTGCTTTTTCCTTCGAATTACCCTTAATCATGTTAGCTAATATATCCATCTCCACCACACTCAGAATTTTTTGGGTTATTTCTTCTCTCTTAGGGAGGATTTTAGATTTCCAATACTGAGCAAATAAAATTCTAGCCACGGTTATAATATATACTGTAATAAATTCATCCTCACGTGGGACCATATCTCTGACTAACGATAACAATATAAATTCCGGCTTAAGAGGGAAGTTAACCTTAAGTATATCAACTAGAATTTTGTGGATTTCCTTCCAATATTTTTTGGACACAGTACAAGACCACCATAGGTGATAATAAGTTCCTGCTCTTACTTCGCATTTCCAACAGTTAGGTGAGATAGCTTTATTGATTTTGTTTAATAATACCAGTGTAATATGCCATCTATAAAAGAGCTTTATGAAGTTTTCTCGAAGATTAACCGGCTTTATTATCTTGTAATTATTCCTCCATAGCATCTCCCATTGTTCTAGCGTAATACTATACTCCAAATTCTTAGCCCATTTAATCATCACATGTTTGACAATCTCCTCCTCAAGTTTTATATGTAAAAAATAATTATAAACTTTCTTGATCAGTTTTCCACTTCTCGCTGTTATTATCATATCGAAATCAAAATTTGTTTTTGTAAACCCCTTATTTTTATCCTTGCTAAACTTAGCTAATATTTGAATCATCGTCCACCAATCCAGTGAAATCCCTCTTACTTCTAAATCCTCCTTCTTTCTTATTTTATCATTTTCATCTAAAAGGTCTGTGTATCTTAATATCTTCTCCGAGGACCACAATTGCGGTCGCATTATAGCCTCCACAGGAGATAACCACCTCGGTGTTTTGTCATAAATTTTTCTCTTTATTTTTGTCCATACTTTCAGTAAAGATTTACGTATTAGATGACTTTGAAAATAATTTTGAGGTTTTTGAATATACCACATATTGGCGTGCCAGCCAGCTTGTAAATCAACACCTTCAATTGTTAGTAATCGGGTATCTTCTAACATAACCCAGTCTTTCAACCATAATGTTGAACAGGCGGTATGGTAAATCTCGAAATCAGGGAGACCAAGGCCTCCATTTTCTTTTTTATCCGTTAAATTTTTCCAGCTAACTCTTGGTTTTTTTCCCTGCCATACGAAATTTTTAGACAACTGGTTAAGCCTTGCAAAAAAAACATCCTTTACGGCAAAATTTGCCGTTTGAAACAAAAATAGAACTTTAGGAAGAATTATCATTTTCAGTAACGACACTCGCCCCATAAATGACAGTTTGAGGTTATCCCATTTTTTAAACAAAGTAGCTATCTCTTTTAATAAAGGTTCATAGTTATCTTCATAAATTGTACTACATTTTTCCGATATAACTAATCCCAAATATCTTATTTTTCTAACCCTTTGAAATCCTGATCTCCTTTCAAGTTCTGATATTGCTTGGACAGACATGTTTTTAGTTAGAAATTTTGACTTATTTATATTAATCTTTAAGCCAGCGACTCTCCCGTATTCTGCTAGATGGTTTAAAACCAGCTCTATCGATTCCAGAGGATTTTGTAGAACAAAAACCATGTCATCTGCGTAGCTTAACATTTTATAGTTTTCCCCTTTAACTTTATACCCTCAACTCTGTTATCTTTCCTAATTGTCTGAATTAATAGTTCCAAAGTAAAAATAAATAATAAAGGAGACAAGGGACAACCTTGTCTTGTACCTTTGCTTAGACATATTTCCTCTGTCAAATCTCCATTAATTATAATCCTTGCATATTGTTTATCATAAATCGTCCGAATATTATTTACAAATTTTTCACCGAAATTAGACTTCTCTAAAAATTCCAACATAAAGTTCCAATTTGCATTATCAAATGCTTTCTCCGCGTCGAGAAATAAAAATGCCAGTTGTTTATCACTGTTGAGCTCAGCATATTCCAAAAAATTAAATAACATTCTGGTGTTTGTTCGCAAATATCTTCTTGGTAAAAACCCTGTTTGATCAGGGTGGATAATCTCCCTCAGGATCGATTTAAATCTATTTGAGAGAATTGTCGTAAATATTTTGTAGTCTATGTTTAGTAATGATATAGGACGATAATTCGCAATATCGTCCATATCTTTACCAATTTTTGGAATAAGAACCACATTACTATGCCGCCATGACTCTGGAATTGTAGCCCTACACCAGACCTCCTCTAATAAACCTTTAAATGGGTCTAATAAATTCTCTTTAAAAGTTATATAATATTCCGGAGGTATACCGTCCGGTCCGGCTGCCTTATTACCTTTAATTTTATTCCAGGCTTCTACAATTTCAGCCATTGATATCGGGCCCGATAGTGATTCTCTCTGTTCACTTGTTAATTTTATCCAATGTCTCCTGGCTCCACCCCCAAAGTCTCCTGGCTCCACCCCCAAAATCCCCAGATATTTCTTGAATTGGACTTGGCAACCCTAAGCAGGAAGATTAAGTGGTCTGAGCCTGTGAGCTCCCATTCCCCCTGTGCCTGAAGAAGGCCATGGCCAGCAGTGGCAGAGGTAGCAGGGAGGTTGAGTGGTTTGAACCTGCAGGCTCCCACTCTCCCATGCACCTGAAGAAGGCCACAGCCAGCAGCAGTGGTGGTGGCAGGGAGGTCATGCAGTCCAAACCTGTAGACTTCTGCTCTCCTCCATGCCTGAAGAAGGCTGCAAGCAGCAGCAGCAGCAATGGCTGGGAGTCAAGCCGTCTGAGCCTGCAGGCTTCCACTCTCCCCTGCACCCAAAGAAGGCCGGCAAAGCAGACAGTGGGAAAGACGCAACTGGACATCATGGGAAAAATAACGGGCCAGTGAGCCTTCATAGTGAGCCTGTTCCAGCACTGGGGGGGGGGGGGGCATCATCCAAGGGGAAAGCACGATGGAGGAGCACAAGAACCAGCTCCAGGGCCAGCTCCACAAGAACCAGCTCCAGAGGGATTTTTCTTCCCCATGGAAAGAGAAAAGGGGTCTATAAAGAAGCGAATTGCAGATTTCTGCAGTCAAAGCCCTCTCACATGTGATGAGTTTGCCAACTGCTTCTATCGGCACCCAAGGATCTAATCCTGACCCTGGAGCTGGTTCTTGTGCTCCTCCATCGTCCTATTTGGGATGCTCTGCAGGTGCAAACAGTCCACGAATTTATAGCCACTAGTTTTACAACATGCAAAGCGACAAGTGATTCTGCTGGAGGTTATTCTGTCTAGAATATGCCAAGATTAGATACATGTTTGCATATTTGCTTATTCTATATTTGTTTATTGTCATTGAAGCAGCTGTTGCGACCAGGAGAGCTTATGCAACTGTGATGCACAGGCCGAAGTCAGATTCTCTGGTATAATAATAATAATAATAATAATATTTTATTTTTATATCCCGCCCTCCCCGCCAGGCGGGCTCAGGGCGGCTAACAGACATGGGGATCCCATGATTCACATAAAACAAGATAAACAGTTTTAAATATATCAGTCACAAATAAATTATTTAAAATAGTTAAAATATATAAAATGGTGCTAAAATACTGTATCATAGTGTACGCAAGATGGCTAGATGTCCATTCGTTGGATTAATCAAGTTCTATCTCAAAAGCCAGCTGGAAAAGAAATGTTTTGCAAGCCCTGCGGAACTGGTTCAGGTCCCGCAGGGCTCGCACCATCTCAGGAAGGTCGTTCCACCAACGAGGGGCTATCACTGAGAAGGCCTGCTCCCTGGTAGCCTTCAACCTAGCTTCTCTTGGCCCAGGGATTGTTAGTAAGTTCTGAGAACCGGATCTCAGCGCTCTCTGGGGCACATATGGGGAGAGGCGGTCCTTTAGGTAGGCAGGTCCTTGGCCATATAGGGCTTTAAAGGTGATGACCAGCACCTTATAGCGAACACGGTAGACAACCGGCAGCCAATGCAGATCCCGCAGCCCAGGCCGCGCAGGTTCCCACCGTGGTAGTCCCTCCAGTAGCCTGGCCGCCGCGTTCTGGACTACCTGAAGTCTCCGTGTTCGGTATAGGGGCAGCCCCATGTAGAGGGCATTGCAGTAGTCCAATCTCGAAGTGACCGTTGCGTGGATCACAGTTGCTAGGTCGGTGCGCTCCAAGAAGGGAGCCAACTGCCTCGCCCTCTTAAGGTGAAAGAAGGCGGATCTAGCAGTGGTGGCTACCTGGGCCTCCATTGATAAAGAGGATTCCAGTAGCACTCCCAGGCTCTTGACTTTGCGCACTGGTACCAGTGGCGCACCGTCAAAGGCCGGTAAAGTGATCTCCCCTCCCGGTCCGCCGCGGCCCACGCAAAGGACCTCAGTCTTCGCCGGATTCAACTTCAGCCCGCTCAGCCTGAGCCAGTCAGCCACGGCTTGTAATGCCCGGTCCAAATTTGTAGGGACATCGCCAGCCCGGCCGTCCATCAATAGATAGAGCTGGGTGTCATCTGCGTATTGATGACAACCCAGCCCATACCTCCGTGCAATCTGGGCAAGGGGGCGCATAAAGATGTTAAACAACATCGGGGAGAGAACTGCCCCCTGAGGCACACCACAATGAAGTGGGTATCTCTGAGACAGCTCCCCCCCAATTGCCACCCTTTGTCCCCGACCATCAAGAAAGGAGGAGAGCCACTGTAAGGTGGTATCCTGCTAAGGCCCTGTGACTTTGTTTCTGTGGCATACATGTGACAACTTGAATGTGGGACTTGCAGTGGGGAAGAGGATAATGTGCAGCACTGAGAGAACGAGGGTGATTTCTACAGGATACGTGAGCCAGGATAAGAATGTTCTGGCTAACAAAAGCTGTTAAGTGAATCTTTGGAGATAGAGTATCTGCGGGTGGGAGAGGAGGAGTTAAGAATGTCTATAATTCGGCCCCTTCCCAGCCGAGCAGTCCATGGACTGATGAGGCTGGGGGCCGCCCATTGCCTCCCCGCGCGGATCGGAGGCAATGGGTTATTTCAGAAGGGAGGGGGCGATGGGCAGCCTTAAAAGGCTGACCACGCCCCCCAACACGCAGATAGAAATCGCCCTCGGCCTGTTAACAGCACCGATCGGCTGCTGCCGTCTGCTGCAGGCCTCAGGAGAGCGTGGCGCGTCGTTGGAGGCTCGGGACGAGGCGAGGACTGCCGCGGCGTCACCCGACGTCGATTTGAAGCGGCGGCGCCGTCCCTGCTCCTCGGGAGCCTTCGGCGGGGATTTGAGAGCGGCGTGAGGTTTTCCCGCGGCGGCGGGCTTCCTCGCGGGCGTAGCTCCCTCCCCCGCCTGTCCTCCGTTTGTTTTGGCCTCGTTTAGGCCGAAGATCACCCGACGGGCCGCGCGGCCTGATCAGGCTAGCGTCGGGTCGGATTTTTTCTCTGGGGTGGCACGTTAGGGATAGGGTTGGGCCGTGTTAGGCCTCTTACCCCCCCTCCCCACTCCTCCTCCTTTGGTGGTCAGGTGAGCGTTTGTGCGGCAGTGCAGTAGCCTCCCCCCCCCACCACGCACACACACGCCAGGCACTTTAGGTGCCAGGCCTGTGAGGGTAGGCAGAGGCTTTTTTGTTGTGGTGGTGGGTGTTGGAGAGCTTAGACTTGCTATTGTGGGCTGCAGTTGGGTCCCCTTGCCTGGGGCAGGGCTCTGCCCCCCCTTTTTTCCCTCACCCTTAGTCTTGGTTCTGGTGGGCAATCCCCATTATATTGGCCAGTGTTCTCCTTGTCTTGGTGTGCCTTGTAGTGTTACAATGGGTCCTAAGAAGGGGCAAGGCAATAAAAAAGGAAAGCAGCCGGCCAAGCGCCCAGTCAAGAGGCCAACCCTCGAGGCTCCCCCGCAGGATGAGGGTGATGAAGCACAAACACGCCAGGCCATTATGGCTCAATTGGCAGCCCTGGAGGAGGCAAGGGGTTTGGCTGGCCCTTCCAGACGGGCCACTGGCTTGTTAGGGTCTGGTAGAGCCGCCACCATCTCTTTCCAGAAGGAGGTGCTGGCTCGTCTTTCTGTTTTACAGGGAGCTGAAGGTGGCAGTGGTGAGCCAAAGCAGGGAGTGCCCCAAGATGAGGAGGAAGCTGAAGAGCCAGATGCGGTGGTGGTGGTGCCGTCTGCTGGGGATGGTAAGTTTGCCGTGCCTCAGCAAGGAGTGGTATGGCCATGGGGCCCGTGGGGGCCCAATGTAGCTTCGGCTTCAAGGCCTGTGGGAGGAGCCCAGGGTGTTGGGGCCAATTACTTGGGGGCCGGGTCATTTTTGGGGAGATCGGCGGGCCCTAGTTCTCTGCCGCAGGCGAGCACTTCTACAGCAGTGCCCACGCCTGATAGTTCTGGTTTTACATGGAGTGCGGCGCTGGGGAGTGATGGTTATGGTGGTATTTTTGGGTCAGGCGGACAGGGCCCGGCAGTATGTGTGCCCCCATGGGGATGGCAACAAGCCTCGGCCGCTTCTCTACCATGGTCTGGGCAGCATGGTACAATTTGGGGTATCCCACCTCACCCACCTGTTCCTTATGGTTCTTTGGACTTCCATGCCGTCCCTTTCGGGGACCCTGCCATGCCTCTGGGTGACCACCTTACAGCAGCAACCAGGGAAAAGATTCTGAAAGGCAAATACGTGGATGTATTCAGCCTGTTATATAGAGAGCTTGAGAAAAAATCAAAGGACGAGCTTGACAAGAAGGATAAGGAGAAGCTCAAGCGTCGTAAAGTTGATCGGACGTGGGCGAATTGGCTCCCCGGTTTTCTTATTTATGCGGGTGTCATTGCGAGGGCCCAGCCATGGAGAGCCGCCCCATTGTTCCAGTATTGCGATATAATATACCGGGCATACAACGATTTTGCTGGAGGGGCGTGGCTCCAGTATGATGAGCAGTTCCGCATGCGTGCGGCAGTTAATCCTTTCCTTCAGTGGAATCAGATTAACCAGCAGCTTTGGCTGCAGCTCATGGCGCCCGCTAAACCAAATGTCGGGGAGCGATCTGACAGTGGTCATTTGGTGCAGAAAACAGTTGGAACGACCTTCTCTGGTGCCCGCGCTTCCGCGGGGCAGTCGGTTCAGCCACGGCTGCTTTGTTGGGAGTTCACCTCCCAAGGCGCGTGCTCCAGGAAGGCCTGTAAATATAAACACGAATGCCCGATTTGTGCAGGCCCTCATGCCTTCACGGCATGCTCCAGATCGAAACAGCGGTGGCCCAATAAGCGGGCAGGCGGTGGCGCCGGTCAACACCCTCCAAAAGGGCCCCAGCCCCATACGTCTGAGGGTTCTTAAACAGTGGCTGGAACTTTACCCCTGTAGGGAGGATGCCGACTATTTAGCGGAGGGGTTCTCAGTTGGATTTAGGATCCCTTATGAAGGCCCTCGTACTCCATTTTTCTCCTCCAATTTGCGTTCAGTTAGGGGTTTGGAAAGCATTGTGAGGCAAAAGATTAGTAAGGAATGCGCCGAGGGTCGGGTGTTAGGCCCATTTAAATCTCCTCCCCTGCCGAACTTACGGGTGTCCCCCCTGGGAGTGGTACCTAAGAAAGCAGCGGGCGAATACCGGCTGATTCACCATCTTTCTTACCCAAGGGGTCGATCAGTAAATGATGCCATCCCATCTGAGCTGTGTTCGGTAAAATATACCTCTTTCGACCGAGCAGTCCAGATTGTTCGGCGGTGTGGACCAGGCGCTGAGTTGGCAAAGTGCGATATAAAATCTGCCTTTCGCCTACTCCCAGTTCACCCCAGGGACTTTGAATTACTAGGTTTTGCGTTTGATGGAAGTTATTATGTGGATAGGGCGCTTCCCATGGGGTGTTCTGTTTCTTGTTCAGCGTTTGAGCGTTTTAGTTCATTTTTGGAATGGGCCTTACGGTTTAGGACGGGAATTCAGGATACTGTTCATTATTTAGACGATTTTCTTTTTGTAGGCCCCGCGGGCTCAGGGCAGTGCCTGTTCCTGTTAACGGCTTTTGTTGATTTGGCTCAGGAATTAGGGGTACCGTTGGCTCCTGAAAAGACCGAAGGCCCCGCCACGGTCCTTACCTTCTTGAGCATCGAGCTGGATACAGTGCGCCAGTTTTCCAGGCTACCTGAGGACAAACGAGTGAGCCTTTTAGCTAGGATTCGAGCTGTGCTGCTTAAGTGCAAGGTCACCTTATTGGACTTACAGCAGCTCGTGGGCCACTTGAATTTTGCCTGCAAGGTTGTAGCCCCGAGCAGGGCCTTTTTGCGCCAATTCTGCGACGGGATGGTCAATCTGCGCCTGCCGCATCATTTCACCCGCGTCACTTCAGAGATGCGGGAGGACCTTATGGTCTGGGAGACATTCTTGCAGGATTTCAATGGAATTTCTTTCTGGCGTAGGGACGTGCAGCTTGAAGCTGAGTTACAGATTGTATCCGATGCCTCTGGTTCCATTGGTTTTGGTGTTTACTTTAGGGGGCACTGGTGTGCCGAGCAATGGCCACAAGCCTGGTTGGGCACTGAGTTGTGTCGGAACTTAACGTTCCTGGAGTTTTTTCCGATGGTTGTGGCTGTTTTTCTTTGGGGAGAAGCCCTTGCCGATTCCACGGTGCACTTCTGGTGCGACAACATGGCCATTGTCCATGTCGTCAACAGGTTAACCTCCAAGTCTCCAGCAGTTATGCGGTTAGTCAGGGCGTTTACGTTGCATTGTTTGAAATTGAATATATTGTTTTTAGCTAAGCACGTTCCTGGCATTTGTAACGGGGTGGCGGACGCTCTGTCTCGCCAACAGATGGACCGTTTCCGTCAATTAGCCCCGGAGGCCGACCTGTTGCCCGAGCGCATCCCGGCGGAGTTGTGGCTGATTGGAGAAAAGAAGTGAGCCGGGCGATACACCTGGCCATAGCGCCCAGCACTAAAAGGTCGTATGACCGGGCGGCTAGCCAGTTTTTGTCTTTTAGGAAGGGGGCAGGATTACAGGAGGTTTGGCCCGTTCCTGTCGAACAGTTGTTACAATTTTGTGTGTATCAAAAACAGCGGGGTTTGTCTGTGAAGTCTATTAAAGGCCAGATGGCGGGACTGGCTTTTATGAGTAAGGCCATGGGGCACAGCAATGCCACTAAGGATTTTCGTATTCAGAAAATGTTTGAGGGATGGTCTCGTGAAGTTGGACCTAAGTCCGACGGGAGGCAACCTATTTCGCCATCTATTTTTCGGGGGCTTCGTGCCTCCTGGGCCCTGGTCTGTGGTTCTGCTTACGAGGAGGCACTTTTCCATAGTGCCTCATTGACGGCCTTTTTTGGGGCCTTTAGAGTATCTGAATTGGTTTCACTTTCCCGCACGGATGTTTCCGCTAGGGCCCTGCAGTTTAGGGATGTTACATTATTCAGCGACCGGGTGGAGTTTAGAGTCCGCCGTTCAAAGATGGATCAGAAGCAGCACGGCTGCACTGTGAGGCTTGGAATTTGCACTGAGTGTGAGTTATGCCCAGTCACGGCAATTAAAAATTACCTGGATCGGCGTGGGGCATCTGACGGCCCTCTTTTCCGCCATGCCGATGAAGCCCCCTTGACAAAGTACCAATTTTGGGCCATCACTAGCCGTGCCTTGCACCATTTGGGCCTTGGCGGTCAAAAATTTGGTACTCATTCCTTTAGAATTGGGGCGGCTTCCACAGCCGCTGCGCTTGGGTATGGGGGTGATGATATCCGGCGGGTCGGGCGGTGGAAATCTGGGGCCTACCGGACTTATATTAGGCCATTGCGGTCTTAAAGCATGTTTGTCTTCTCCTCTAGTTGTAGCAAGCCGTGTTGGTGTCAGTTATTATTGCTGTTTCCAGTCTAATAGTTTTCTCTTTTAGGGGCTGTGGCGGGCGATCAGAGGAGGAGGATCCTTATATGCGGCCACAGCATTGTCTTTTGGGCTGCACACCAGGCCCGTCGGACGTCGATCGGTTCACAGCTGGGCCTGAGCGACAGAGCGGTGATCACCTGGCAAGGCCGCCGTGGAATGCGGTGGCCTGGGCTCATGCCTATGTTGTTCAGGGAGCTGGTTGGCCCCCCTCCGCAGATTCTTGTAATTCATCTGGGTGAGAACGATTTGGGTCTGATCAAGGGCAAGGCCCTTTCGATTCAGGCTCAGTCGGACCTGGTTTTGATTAAGAAACGGTGGCCGGGCGTCCTTATCCTATGGTCGGCCATGTTTCCGCGCCATGTTTGGCGGACTGCATGGGACCCTGAGGGTTTGGAGCGTGCCAGAATTAAGGCTAACCGTGCCTTGCGTAAGGCCCTGTGTGCTGGGCTTGGGGATTATATCCCCCATCTGTTGATTCTATCCAGTATTCCAGAATTATGTCGTGAGGACGGGGTGCATTTGTCTGATAAGGGCAATGAGTTGTTCTTAACCGACTTGCGGCAAGGGCTGGTTCGGGTTTTATAGTTTGGGGGTCAGCGGCCTAAGCAGAGGCTTGGCGCTGTCCTTGGCAGTTTGTGGTTGGCATTATGTTTTGGGGATTGGTGAGCTCCCGTTGCATCGCGCCATTTGGTGCATGACTTCCTGGGAACCGCAAGCTGTACGGCCCAAGGTTGGCTCCAGGGAGTCTGTTGGATCCCGGCACGCGGTGAGCGTCCGCATCCCAGGCTGCTGCCTGTGGGGATGGCGGAGCTCCGGTGAGCGGCGATCAAGTTGCCGGGCCGGCCGGGTCTGAGCCGGCTGATTGGCTCACACCCGGGGCTCAGGGGGCTCGCCCAGTTTCAGGTCAAGGAGGTGGTCGGGATGACCCCTGGCTTGTCCTGTCCCCATGTTTTGCCCTTGCCGTTAAGTTAATAAAGTGGCCCTTTTAACCCAACTTGTTGTCTGCCTCTTTATTCCGCCTGGGGGGGCAATAAGAACCTTTCTGGTTCATGCAACTTAGTCCAACATTTTGTTTTCAAAATATTGTTTTATTTGTAACCTTTATATTGGCACTTTGATTTTCAGGAGCTGTTAACTAGCTTCCTTTTTTAAAAAGCCATGTAAAAGATGATGTCGGGGGTGGGGCCTAATATGCAAATAAGTCCCTGATGGGCTTTTTCTACCAAAAAAAAAAGCCCTGACCATCAGTATAACTGATGGCTATCTTACTTGTTCTAGCTGTCCTCGACCAGAGCCAGGGTCTTTTTGGCCGGGCTTTGACCTGGTGGAACACTCTTTGAGGTGAGATCTGGACCCTGCAAGATCTAAAGCAGTTTCACGGGGCCTGTAAGACAGAGTTGTTCTGCCAGGTGTATGGCTGAGGTTTTTCCATCTTGATTGCCTCCCCCCTGCCTTCCCATCTCCTTCTCCCCTTTTCCTTCCCCACTATTCCCTTCATAGCAGACAGTTTTTAGATACTTAATCTCCCTGAGATTTTATGCCATCTATTAGTAGAGGTGTTGATTGTATTTTATCATTTTATTGTATTATAATTGTGAATGTTTTAGATCATATATTGCATTATATCATGATGTCACCCAGTCTGAAAGCAAACTATAAATCCAATTAAATAATACAATGAAAATGAAAATAATGCCTCTGAAACCTAATGGTATGAACCATATTTATTATTCCTTTGTGTGTGTGTGTGTGGGGGGGGAAATCTGACAAATCGAACCACAGCATTAATTAACCCTGAATTAAACTCTTGTAATTTGTTTTATGAATTGCATTAAAGGATTTTTTTTTGTACAATGCAGGTTGGTGAAAACCTCCCAAACTATTTGCTACATCAGAAAACAAGTCTTAATTTTAAATTTTAGGTCCTTTTATACACAACCAGGAGAAATTAAATGTGTAAAATGATTTATAGGTGGTTTGGAAAAGCTTGCAGCTTTTTAGTTTCATACATCTTCATGAAAATGGTTATAAATCTCTGTAAACTAAATTGCTTGTCCAAGTTCTACCCAAGTCGCATAAGCAGTGCAAGCAATTATATGTAATAAACTTTTTTCCTTAATGTAGTGGCATTCACACTTCTATGGAGCACATGTCATTATTTATCTTAAGAAGAATCCTAGCCATAGAATCTGTACCATAAGCATTCAGTAATGCAGAAATCATTCTCTGAGGTCAAGTGTTTTCAGCTTTAAATACTGAGTATGCTCTCAGTGAATGCAATCTCTATTGTTGTATTTAATACCTGATGGATGTTATAGCTTTTCTCCACCTCCACAATGCTTCTTTAACAAGTCCAGCTGTAATGTTTCAAAATTTATTTTTATTCCATATTATTCAGGCAGAGTTTTTGGGGCCATGCCTAAGAGAAAAACATAGTTTTCTAAACTCAATTAAAGACAGTCTAATGCCTCCAACAAGGACCAGAAAAGCACATTGAATTCACATTAGCATGAAAGAACTCTACAATGGTTCAGCTAAGAAGCTTAAGGGATTTGCAGAAGTACTCAGTGTTGTCCTAACTTTGTCTCTGTTAATGTCAATGATAAAGCAATGAAGGGGGAAAAAATCAAACTCTTCTTTAAACATTGGCATCGGCATCGGCATTAATTGATTCAATTGGTTAAGGTTTATAGTATAATCTTGTAACAACAATTTCTTGAAATTTTATGGGAATTTTGGGGGCATCAAATATATGTAACCTGTGTCTGGAGATCCCTGCCACAACTCTTAAGGCACCAGCACTCTGAATTACCACAATTCACTCGTGCAATTGTTACTGCCATGCTGTGCCTCGCTCAGTCTTGTCAGATCCCAGAAGATAAGTACAGTTGGCCCTGGTTACTATTTGGGTGGGAGTTCACCAAGGAAGTCTAGGGTCATGATGCAGGCAATGGCTAACCACCTCTGAATGTCTCTTGCCTTGAAAACCACATGAGGGGTCACCAAAAGTCTGCTGTGAATTGATGGGGGGGGGGAGCGTTGTCATTGCCATATAGAATGCTCTGGGCTAGTCTTATACAACCTTTTTTAGTTCCCCCCATTGACTGACATGAACCTCCTAATTCACCTCAGATATCACTTAGGCAGAATGTGATAACACAGTAGTAAGTGACCCTTGTCTTTCCAAAAATGTAGTTGGTCTTATTGACACTTTACTGCATTCTCTCAGAGTTTTGGATTATTTGAGTAACTGTGGCCTTTTCAGAAATTACATCTGTAAACAATCTACACTCCCCTCATACCAAGGCAGAGCAAGGTGTTTCCTTACAGTGACAGACAAGGCAACACAACTCAAAAATAAGCAAATATATTTATTGAGCTGGCAGGCAGATTCAGAATAGATTGGTGCAAACAAAATAACAATGTTATAAAATATAACTAACTAATATGACTTACATCACCCCATAATTACCAGCCGGTAAGCAGGATGGCTTTTTGCCAAGAAAAACAGTAGTAAAAAAGTGGTTTTGGGAAACAGTATACATCCCCCTCAGCTGGCTAATGACATGGGCATCCCAGAAGACCCAATCAACCCAAGCTGACTCTCCTAGTGCAGCTGAGAGTAACCATTAATTAGAAGGAGATTAGAACAACTCCTTCCGAGGTCACACATAACCAAAACACTGCTGGAAGAATAAAAATTGGTAAGCAGCCCAGAAACCAAAACCACCAGATATATGTATACAATTAGATTTTTTAAAATCCACAATACCCTTTAAAAGACATCTTCATTACAACATCCATGCATAATGGGAAGCCAGCAACTACTTGGAGAACCTCCTGATACATACAGTTTCAGTGTCTGAACAAAGGAATGTACATATTTTGCATACGCATATCACTTTGGTGCCCACAAACTGACCACTGCATTTCCCAGGGTTCAAATGTACTGAGCCAGTATACATATGCAAAATGCATGCCCTGCCCTGTTCAGGTATTACAAGTAGGGTTGCCAGTCCCCAGGCGGGAACTTGGATGAGAAAACCGTGAATTATATCATGAATATCACAATTCTTAGCCTCAGATCGCAAAGCATGGAGACAAACCATCCACCAGGCTGTCTCTTCCTTTGAGAACGCACGCATAGCTGGTCTTGAGGACAAAAGGAGATTAAGGAAGAATCGCACTGCTACAGCACCAACCCCAAATCAGACCTTTCCCTGCAGCCACTGTGGCTGGATCTGTCTGTCCCGCATTGGTCTTGTCAGCCACCAGCGAGCCTGCAGCAGACGTGGACTACTGCACCCTTCTTAAATCTTCGTTCGCGACGTCAAGCCGAGAGAGAGAGAGAGATCACAATAAAGATTTTTATATAAAATTTATAATTTTGTGCAATATTTGCGTAACTATAACAATTAATATGCACCTTTACAAAATAGGCATGATACCCCAGCAAAAAATAATTCACCCAAATTCTCATACACACAACACTCATACAACATCACTAATCAATATATAAAAACTGAATTTGTATTTTCACAAAAGAATGAACTTTTAAACATAGGAGTAAACACAGGCAATCAAATAGTTTTGCTTGGTCATCAAAAAGTACTTAGGAATGTTCATTCAAAAAGAGCTTGGAAGAATTCATTCAAAGTAGACTGCTTATAGCCGCCTCTGACAGAGCTAAAAGCTGGCGTTCCTTTGATGCACCATTTCAAAGCTTTTTCAAAGAGGAGTCCTCAAAGTCTTGCATGTGAAGTCTTGGTATCTTAAGCAACATTCATGAGAACAGATGTTTAGCGCAAGCACACAATTCTCCTGGACGGCATATCACCAGTTGGGGGCAGGTTTGGAAACCCTTCCCCCACTTCAGGGTCAGCAGAAAGTGGTGGTAATTGATGCCATCTTTTGTAAATGCAATTTGGCCTATATCAGGAATGCCATGAGGGAAGTGAGAACTCGCATGCTAGAACATAAATCGCAAATCAGAAACAAAAAGATGTCCCTCTAGTAGGGTTGCCAAGTCTAACTAAGAAAATATCGGGGGACTTTGGGGGTGTGGCCAGGAGATTTTGGGGGTGGAACCTGGAGACTTTCCCATCCTCTTAAATAAATGTACAGTGATGCAGTTCCCCTGAATACAGTCGTTTCCTAATTCTCCTCAGCAGCTGGCTGCACTTACACACTCTCACACACACACTCACCAGGGTTGCCAAGCCCGCTTACCTTTCCAGTGGAGGCCTTGGGGGGGGGGGTGTTCCGGGAGGTGGATGGGTATGCAAATGTTATTTTGGACCACTTCTGGTAAAATCAGAAATAGCCCAAACAGTAAATGGCTGGCAGTCATTTGGGGGTGGGTGGGAAATGGACCACTCAAATGGCTGCCAGCCATTTCATTGCCAGTTTCAATCCTCCCCCCCCCCCTCTAATCAGGGAGGGAGGAGAGGAACAAAACTGATCCCTGAAAAGGGATATCTGCTAGCCTAAACTAGCTGCAAGCGTGCTCAGTGATCAGGATCCCTGAAGCTCTGCAGTCATTTTGAGTGGTCCTTTTTGTTTCCCTAGGGGAAGCAAAAGGGATCACTCAAGTTGCTAGCAGCCATTTGAGTGGTCCTTTGTGCTTCCCCATTCAAATGGCTCTCTGGGGCAGCACTTCCAGTTTTTCAGGCCACTTTGAGTTTTTACCAGAAATGACCCCAAAAACCTCATTTTGGGGTGGGATTTTCCCCACTGGCCAGCTGGCTGGCAGCAGGAAAGCCCTCCCCAAACTGGGGGATTCCCCACTTGGACCAGGGGATTGGGATCCCTCCATATCAAAACAACACTCATTTGATAACTTTTGCTTTGTAGTGCTTTATAGACTAAAGACACACCCCTTTAATGGAACAGATCTTAAGAAATACTTATGCCAACAAGAAACATTATTTATTTTTAGATTTTACACACTTGAACCCCATGGATTAAACCAGGACAGTGATATGGGCTGTTTCTTTGATTTTATTTTCAATTTTATATTGTGTGTATGTGACCTGGGCCTTTTAAATCTGTTATCTCATTGAAATTAAGGCAGGCATCTGCAAACTATTTCTACATTAGCTTAGATGACTCATTAAGAACACACTGCCTGTTTTGAAAGTTTCTGCAGAGCACTTCTTAAAATTGAAGGGTAGGCTGTTCCACTGTGAATTTTTGAATTCATCATTGACTGTGATTTGGTTTGTGTCTTCTGGTGCTTTACAGTATTGTTTGATATTTAATGCAGTCTTGCAAGGGATCTCAAGCTCTTGAGAAAGAGTAGTATCGAAATTATCATTGGGCTTTTGGATCTGTTTGATGTTGCATTTGGCTGCATGGAAAGTCTAGAGCATCCTGAGATGCTCTAGAGAATTCTGTGGACTTTTTACATTCTGTTTAGGACCCTTTATACACTATTACTGAACATGGACTTGGGACTTTTTGACTTGTGCGCAGGCCTCAGATTCAGTGGGAGTTCACAGGAGCACAGCTCCTGAACCTTTCTGAGAGTTCCACCTCCTTATCCATTGAATAGTATGTGCAGCTGCACAACAATCCCTGGATGAGCTCCATCACCTATTTTTCTACAAGATGATCTCTGCTTGTGTGGATCTAACTGTATGACTCTTTAATGCTTTTGCATATACTAATATACTTTACTTGTTTATTATATTGTTTCCATGGTGCATTTGTCTGTATTAATTAGTAGAATTCAGACAGAGTTCAGGCATTCAGGGCATCAAAGATTTTAAATTTTAAGGCACACAAAATGGAATTGTTTTTCATTCATTTCTCTATCATAGGATTGCAGCCTTAACGATTTATATAATTGTGCATGCAACCCTCCAGTTTCAGCTTGCATACACAATAGAAAGACCTGCAATAGAATAACTTTGAAGTTTCAAACATTGTTTGTTTTTTCTCTTTCTGATCTACTGTTAACAAATGCCTTTGTAAGTATTCTTAATGGCTAAGAGTCTTAAAAGGAAATGATTACCTTAATCAACTCAAGAAGGATGAAACATCCTCTGATTTTATTCGTCAACCTGTGGGGAAAAATTAAATAGCACTATTGTTACTATTTGGGAATCCCTTCATTTGACAAGTTTTTACCCTGTGAACAGCTCCCTTTGAAGGTGTAAATTGTTTAAGCAAGAAAAAGGAATTGCAAACCTGTCTGTTATTTCTAGTAATTTATCATTTTCCACAAGGTATGGTGAGAGAGTTAAAAAATATTCTGGACTGTCTTTTTGTTTTAAGAGATGCTAAACTATTGTTGCCGGCTGTGTAAATGTATTGACGTCTCTTTGATTTCAGTGGCAGATTTAAACAAACATGTGCGTTGCTGCTGAATTTTGAAGCTATACATGTCCTTGATTTCATAGTGCTTCATTCTGGCTGGATTGAGCCCATGTTTCTTAAACAAAATGTTACAATAAACAAAATATCCACAATCGAACCCACCTTCATTTTCACATTGTGGAAGGCACAATGAATCAGCCAATATGAATGAATGAAAATGATCATATTTTTTAAAACAACAACAACAAGCAATGACAATATTAAAGGAGAGAATTTTCTTCATTTGTGGCATATCAAAAGGGGGGGGGGGGCAGGAAATCATATATCCTCAAACTTGTCCATGAACTTAATGCAAGCAGAAGTGTTCTCCTTGATACATTTTGACAAGGGGATTGGAGCAGGAAGCCAGAAGCAGGCAAAGTTTGGCATACATGATAAATTGCTGTTCATTAATCTAATAAATGATTAATTTCGGGAACTCTAATCCAAGATAAATCCCTTTATTATAACTGGTTGGCTAGGTCTACAATAGTTGGTCGGTCTGCAAATCCATTGTCAGCAAGGTCTGTCAGCAAATCCAGACTTCTTTTTCATGACTTGATATCCATAAAGCTTACTATGCATTGCCTTTCCTCTGGAGAAGAGGTCTGTAAAGAAGAAAGCAGTGGGTGAGACCAGTTTGGTCAGTATCATATAGTAGCAGAAAGGGAACATGTGATCTGAAGGACATAATCTATTTATATTCTTACCCATTTTAAAGGACCTATGCCTGCTTCAGCTTTTAAGAAGGGCATTTGTGTCACTTGAAAAACACAACCTGAGCAGTTTCTTTTGCTTATGGTTAAAGGTTGGATAACCATATTGTGAATGTACCCAAATAGTTGAAAATCACCTGATCTTCTTCTCGCACAACCTATTCAGTGTGCTCATTTGTATCTTTCAATGCATTTATTTGTAGCCATATGCATCATGAACTCTAGACATCTCAATCTCTTAAATATGCAAGAAGCAAAGAAAGAAATAAGTAGTCAGGGAAGGAATATAACAATTGGCCCTCCTTTTTTTGCGTGTCAGATGCAGATTGTAAATGGCTTGTAAATGTAGACTTCTTAAAGGGTATCCTGTGTCCAGAGGGTTTATGGAAACATGCAAAGGTCCATCTGCATCTATTGTGCTCTATCTCTTGGTTAAAAGAACTGTTGCATTTCTCTCTTGGTAGCTGTGAATTGACCTGGTGTTTAAAAATGTAATTCTCCTCCATTAATCAGCAAGTTTATTTTGCCAGATAGTTTTGTCAATCTGGTTCATCTGGGGATATCATTCCTTTCCTGCACTCAGTGGATTGCATCACCTCATTGAGATGGAAAGATAATTCCAGCTGTGAGAGAAGTTTGCAGTAAAATCTACTGCCACCATCACAGTTGACTCCAAGGCTGCCTTTATCTCCTTTCCCTGTAAGTGGTCCTGTATTCTAGCCTTTACATTTCAGCAGGAAAAAACAAGTGATGCAAGTCTGGCTGTAGCAAAATCATATTAAATATCCTCATGCCATAAGGCAGGCAGAAAATGACTGATGTATCATGTTATCATCTGTTGGTAATAGCTTCAGAGCAGATAAAAACAACATTGCAGAGAAAGAGAGATCAATATCACAGCTAGAAAAATCTTAAGAACACAAAAAGAGTTTTCCTGGATCAGCCTACAGTCCATCTGGTCCAACATTCTGCTTCAAATGCTGTCTAGCCAGATGTCTTAGAAAGTGGAGGATGGCTGAATGGATGGTGCAGAAGATGCAGATAAACAAATGAAGTGAGCTCAGTTCTTCTGAGGAAACTGAGGCTTCTTTTCAGACCTCAGAAGTACATCATAGAATCATAAAGTTGGAAGGGGCCATATAGACCATCTAGTCCGACCCCATGCTCCATGCAGGATCAGCCTAAAGCATCTCTGGCAAATAATCATCCTCTCTCCACGGTTCATATCCTAGCAACCTTCCACTATAAACAAAGTCCTTCTCAGTTCCCTCTATGCCTGAAGCCACTCTATGGACCTTGTAATAGTCATCAAATTGCAGAACTGCTAAGAGGATTTCACAAAACCTAATGGGTCAAATCCCCAGCTGTTGTAAATCAGCCCAGTGCCATTTACCTCAATGGACTGATTTGCGGGAGCTAAAGGACCGTAACTTTGCATTTGCGTCTGTTCTGCTAAATTTGTGTTCCCTAACAGAGTTTGCTAATCAGAGTTATTTGAACCATGTAGTGTGATACTGTATTAAAACGGTTTGTTTTTAGCAATATATAAGAAAGACAATGATGTTTTAGCTCTAGAGATTGTCCTTTCACCATTTTATTAATTCTTCAATTTGCTTGCAGTCAAGGACAAGTTAGACTGGAACAAGTCATTTCTAATGTGACTATTAGCTCTTATTAATCAGAATCTTTCTTGGGATAGCACAACCTCTGTTATGGCCTCTCTTAAGGATACTCCTTGCATCTTTAGCACACATTCTACATTAAGGGTTTTATGTAGGCAATCAAGAATTTTCTTGATGACTGAAATGTTTTAAATAAATTAAATGTGGTTGTGCTTGCTGTTGTATTATGTGGTAGTCAGTGCCTATACTTGGCCATTTTGCAGGGAAGCAGAAATTGAATTATTGAAGGAAGAGAAAAGACCCAACAATCTCCCTGTTAACACTGGCAACTCTATGATCCAGACCGCTCTCATTGTTTTTCCTCCCCCCACCCCGCATGGTTTTGTTTATTATCCTGAAGACTATTTAAGCTGTCATGCCATACTCTAGAATTCATTTTTTTACCTTTGCATCACTGCACATAATCAAAAAATTCCAAGCACACATTAACAGACCAGGAATGAGATGGAAACACGTACCAGGCCATCTTCCCAACCAAGTAGTTGCAAATACCAAAACATTAAAATAGCAATGAAAATAAGGTATACATAAAATACTTTTAAAATTTCAATAAAAACATATAGACATACAAACACCAGAATAGAAGGCCAATAATACTTTTTGAGGGTACACACACAAAAAAGAAGTCTTCACCTGCTGGCAAAAGGCAATATTAAAGTTGAGAGATGCTTTTCTCTGGGGACGGGATTCTAAAATTTCAGTGCCATGACCAGAAAGACCTTTGAGTTGCCCCCTGTCTAGTCTCAGATGATGGGGGCACTCAAAGCAGGGTCTCCAAAGATGACTTGAGTAAATGGGTACGTTCACATGCAACATATATGAGGGTTAAATAAGAATCACTGCATCCTTCAGACTATGAAAATATTTTAATGAAGATGGATTAGTGGACTTGCACTTCTCATCATGAGAAAGTGTTACCCCACAGACTGTGATTTTCAACAATCCCCCATGTTTACAATGGACTTTAATAGAATTTGTACCAATTGGCAATTGTGCCATGTCAGTTATGGGCAGCTGGCCCTTGTAGACTGTGTTATACTGAGTCAAGACAGGCTCAGAGCACTCCTCTTGGGATTGTTACATAGCCAGCAGCCCCTGTTCATTCAGCCATGCAGACTCCAGATTGTGCTTAACCGCCTTGGCTGCATTGTCAGTGCAGACCAACCACTGCAACCTGGGTAGCTGCAGACCAAGGGGAAGCCATGCTCCTGGAGAATTTCAAAAGGACAACATATTTTCCTGCAAGCCACCATGAAGATGCTCCAGAGGTCTCACATATCACATTCCAGAGGCATCACCTAAGCTTCAGCTATGCAAATACAGTCGCCTCACTGTTAAACAAAAGAACTATTGTAACATTGGCAGATAAACAATAGACCCCTTCTGCCAACTAGCCAGGAAATCACTTCTATCAATAGATCATTGAAGCAATCGACCAAGATCCTGTCACACATCTCCTCTCTTCTCAATTCTTTTGTCTTTCTCAATGTCTTACAGGAGGTGTCACAATAAGCAAGCATCAGACCCTAAATTGACCAACATAGCTTTATTTGTTTTAACTTATGATCCCCTCAGAGAAACTATTATCACTCTCTGGGTGTCTTTTGTTTAAACATCCTGGGAACCATTAGGAAGTCTTAACTAGGGCTCCTGCCTCAAGTAGAGGCTGCAGGGAGGGGGAGGAGATGGAAAGCTAAAGTCAGAGGGGCAGATAAAGGTAGGCCGATGGTTGTCTGTGAAGGAGATAGGGTTGCCAACTCCAGGTTGGGAAATTCCTAGAGATTTGAGAGGTGGAGCCTGGAGAGTGTGGGTTTGAAGAGGGATGGGACCTCAGACAGGTACAATGCCATAAACTCCAGCATCCAAACCAGCCATCTCCTCCTGGGGAAAGCATTGTTGCCAATCTCCAGGTGAGAACTGGAGATCACGCAGAATAACCATTGCTCTCCAGATGGCAGAGATCAGTTCCCCTGGAGAAAATGGCTGCTTTGCAGGATATACTCTGCTGAGGTTGCTTTCTCCTGCTTTAGTCCACACTGTGGGGAAAAACAGTACTTTTCCTTGGTAGAGGCTTCAGGGAAGGGGGAGGAGATGGAAAGTGGCTATTAGCCACAGTGTGTGTGTGTGTGTGTGTGTGTGTCTATATATATTTGCCACTGTGTGACACAGAGTGTTGGACTGGATGGGCCATTGGCCTGATCTAACATGGCTTCTCTTATGTTCTTAATGCACAATCTTTCTCTGCAGTAGGGACCAAAGCAGCTTACATCATTCTTCTCTCCCCCTTTTGATCTGTACAACAACCCTGTGTGGTAGATTAGGCTGAATATCTGTGACTGGTCCAAAATCATCCAGTCAGCTTCCACAGCAAGAACCTGGGTCTGGAAGACCCTGCTCTGAAGAACTAATTGCTATGCCGCACTGGCTGTTATGGGGCTCCTGCTGAACAGTAGCAAACAATCAGGCCTATTTAAGTCATGCCTGTCTGGTGGTATCAAGTCACTCAGAGGGTGCTGCCAGGCCTAGGGTAGCCAACTTCCAAGTGGAACCTGAAGATCTGGTATCACAACTGAACTCCAGACAACAGATCTTTCTCCCCCTGGAGGAAATAACTGCTTTGGAGGGTGGACCCTTTGGCATTATATTCAGCTGAGGCCTCTCCCCTGCCCAAATTCTGGTGTCCTTAGACTCCACCACAAAATCTCCAAGAACTCCCCACCAACCTGAAGCTGGCAATTGTAGTCAGGGCTGAGCCCAATGAGTTCTCTCTCAAAGGCCAAAATGAAAGGGCCTCCCCTCCCCCTGCCTTTTACTGACAGAACCAAGCTTTGAATACTATGGTTGCCTAGCAACAGTCACTAAGGGAAAAGTGAGTTGTTGGTGAAGGCAGCTTCCCTGATGGCCCAATCTTTGTCTGTCCTGTGGCTGGATGGTGGGGTTGCTCTCCATCAAGGTTGAGCAACACGTGGTTCAGCCAATGGAAGGCGAGGTGAGACGCTGGCAACACAGCATGCCTTTTATATGAGGTAATGCTATAAGCTTTCTGCCTGAATACCTGATAACCAGTACAGTTCTGTCTCCCTACTGCTGTTGAATCTTAGTCTTTGTGTACCTGGAGAGAGCGAAAGACCTTTCACAAAACACAAAACAGTTTGAATACGCTTTTGGGTTCTCCTGAATTTTTTATTAAACTGGATTTTTAAAATAAAGTTTCCCTGTGCTAAAAGCTTCCCAGGAACTAGGATAAGAGCACGGAAGCAGTAGAGAAGAGCGGGGAAAATTGTTGGGTAAGAATGGGCATGAACTGGTGTATGAAGTAAACTTTATGATGAACTTGGACTAGTTCAGGGGTCATTGCATGACCTTTGTGGAAGCATGTGCTTCCTGAATATTCCTCAGATTTCATGGTCAGTTCCTGGCAGTCCGGGATATGGAAACATTTTCCCAAAAAAACCCAATGTCAATCAAGGAAATTCCCAGGCAACAGGCGTCTCTCTAACTTTGGAAACACCAATAAGGACTCTCAAAGGCTTGACAGTTGCGGAGCCCCCATTCATCTCTAAAGAATCTGAAAGCCATATAAACCCAAGGCTTAGCTCTGCCACCTTTCCTTGAGTTTTGCAATGGGTTGGAGAGGACTGGAATTAGAGAGCTAGGAAGAAGTTGATCAGATTTGCTGGGCAGGGGATTGCTTTTTGCTCTGTGTGTGACACAGCACCCAGCCTGCATTTATACACACACCTCTTTTGCTCAACTCTCTGGGCTGTGGTGTGTTTGCTGGGCCAGGGCTCTGTGTGCCACCCAGCCTTGGGCTTTGCTTCTTCTGTGGGTTCCTATTCTCTACCCCACCACATCCCCTCCTTTTTTTGGTCAACTCACTAGGCTGGGGTGTGTTTGCTGGGCTAGCGGTCTGTGTGCTACCCAGCCTGGGGCTTGGCTGGCTTCTGCTGTGGGTTCCTATTCTCTACTCCCCACCCTTTTATCTTCTATTTCTCTGCTGTGGGTTTTGGGTGTTTGTGAATCAGGGATCTGTTCCACACAACCTCTTTGCTCACATCAGCTCACACTCCTCCATGACCATAGCTGGTGGGTGCCTCGACTGAGGGCCCACATTTATACACCCCATCACTCTTTTTTATCTTTTGTCTCTCTGCTGTGGGCTTTGGGTATTTGTGAGTCAGGGCTTTGATCCACACAGCCTCCCTGTTCATGCAAGGCAGTGGGGCATAGCTGGTGGGTGCCTCATTTGAGAACCCACGTTTATATACCCCCTCATCTCACCTCTTTTTCGACCTTCTGTCTCTCTGCTGTGGGCTTTGAATGTTTGTGAGTTCAGCACCATGAGTGTGAGAGTGAGTAGAAGGGGTGGTCATTGTAGGGTGGAAGAAGTCCTCATCCTCCTTTGTATTTGAGGGCCCTGTCCCTGGGTACCAAACACAACCTCCCCCTGGAGTATGTCGCCAGCACATTATCACCAGAGCTCTTGGAGCTGTCTTCCTCTGCTCTGTCCATGGTGCTCTCACAGGACATGAAAGAACCATCAACCCCTTCTACCCCCCCCCCCCAAATCCCTGCTGCTCCTGTTACAGTCAGTGATAGGCCCCACTCTGGCACATTTCTGTCCAGTGCCAGAAAGCAGCTGTGCCTCCCACCTGTTCCAACCATGGCATGAGGCCACATATTCCAGTCCACTATTTGGAAACACTCCTGCACACTACCCAGTGATTCCTGTGTAGCTGTGTGCCAGATGTACCATGCTCATGCCCAGAGGGGCAGGAACACCCAACACAAATCCTCCAGCATTCTGCAGAGCCACCTGCAGAGCACCCCAGTGTGTCAGTGCTGGAAGAAGGAGTGGTGGCCAGTGGGAGGCAGAGGAAGCCCACTCCCTCTCAGCAGGGAGAATGGGGGGGGGGGAGCAGGAGGCTTCTCAAAGAAAGGCTCTGGACACTGTGCTTGGGACCCCAAGGCAGGCCACCATCCAAGATCATGCCCCTTGGGATGCTGACACTGCCAGGCAAAAGGGCAAAGGGGAGGGCATCAATGAGTCACTTGCCTCATTGATGTGATGATTGACATGGATGGCCAGCCCTTCTCCCTCATGTAGAACATACGCTTTTGCCAGCTGCTGGCTCCCTACTGCACCATCCCCTTCAGGAGGACCCTGAAGCACAGTGACACTGCTCAAGGTTGAGCTCTCCAGAGTACAAGGCCAAACCGTTCACTTCATGATGGACCCCTGGAGTGGCTGCCAGCACAACTACCACTTCCTCACTGCCCACTGGTGGCAACTGGAGGACCTCTCTGTCCAGACTGTCGGGCCCAGGGCCTAGGAGGGAACAGTCTTGCCACCTGGCTACAAGATGGTTCTGCTTCATGTGCAGGGGATGGATGCAGACTACATGGAAGCAAACATCACCATCATGATCCAGAGTAGCCTAAGGCAACGGTTGGATGGCGCAAATATCACTCAAGCTATATGTTCACAGATTCTGGCATCAACATGCAGGTAGCAGCACCTCAAGGGCATTGTCTGATGGTGAGGGATGCTCTGGGGCTTGCGAGCACTGTCAAGCCCACCTGAGATGCTGCCACCCTTGAGCTTAGGTCCCTGCTGGTATCTGGCTGCCCACTTCTCATGCAGCATCAAGTCTACATGTCTGCTGTGTGAGAAGCAGGAGGAGGGGGATGAGACTGAACACCAGTTTATCTAGGATGTGGCTACTTGCTAGAACTCCACCTACACCATTGTTGTGTAGTTGGTGCAGTAGAAGAGCTTGGTGCAGGATGTCATCTCCTCCATGACCATCCTGCATGAGGAAGAGGAGCTCAGCATCAGTTCCATCTACTTGCTGACCCTCTTCCAAATGGACCATGTTCTCAAGCCATTCCAGAACACTGCCAATGTGCTCTGTGCCCATACAGCCAGCCTGTGGATAGTCATCCTCCTGATTTGAGGACTGGACAGGGTGCTGGCCTCCACACTGCAGCCAGGCCCCAAGTTGACAGCTATTCTCTCACAAGTCAGGGCTTTGGCAGACAGGTTGCAGATAGGCATCACCATTAGTTTTCATCCACACTGCAATGAATGGGAGTACAAGCTGGCATGCATGTGCAACCCCCGGATCAAGGGCAGCATCACTTTCCATAATTCAGAGCTCATGAACTTTAAGTGTGAACTGTGCAGAGGGGTGCAGAGGTTTCAGGCCAGCAAATGTGGCCAGAGGGAACAGTGGATGGAAGAAGCTGGGGAGGAGGAGGGAGTACACTCCGTTAAGAGACAGGCAAAGCAGAAGCCTCACTACTGGCTGTTGGTGGGAAAGTGGGAGGTGAGGAGCAGTGCCAGGGGGACAGACATGCTGTGGTGGAGAATTCAACTGAGGTTATGGTCAGGAGATACACCACCAAGTCCTCTGAGTCCACCAAGTCTGATCCCCTGGAGTACTGGCTGTGCAAGGCTGTCATCTGGTCCAACCTCTCCTGTGTGGCCATGAATCTCCTATCATGCCCTCCCACCAGTGTCCTAAGCATCCTCAGCCACCACCACTCCCACCTAGACCCAGCCAGGGTGGATGAGTTGTCCTTCCTGAAGGTCAGCCTCTCACTGCTGGGCCACTACGTTCTTGATCCAGACACCACCACCACCACCACCCCCGTGTTCCTTGTATTTCCCACTCCCTCCCCACCCCTCTCTGGGTCATCCAGCAAGGAGCCTGTGGGTTGTGTCCTTAATGCTTTTGGTGGGAGGATGGCTGCCACTGTTGGGCAGGGATGAGTATGCTCCACAGCCAACCCAAACAACACCTATCTCATAGCACAACACCTACCTCAACAAACATCTACCTCTCTGAACAGCTGCCTGTACAAGCAAGTTCCCACCTGACTTCCCCTTTCAACTCATTTCCACAATTAACAATCATAACAGATGATCTCTTACTTGTACAATGTGTTCTGCTAATAGTGAAGGACCATCCAAAAATTTCACCCTAGGGATGGGCAATTACCTTTGTGTTTGGCCTGAGGGGGTGTCTGGCTGAGGTACCCTCCAAGCTGCCATGGAGTCATTGGGTGGAGTCCCCACTGAATCTCTGGGAATTCCTGGTCTGCCTTTCTTCTGTTTATCCAAGGGGTAGAAGAACTCATTGAAGTTGAATGGTACACTCCAGACCGAGGTGCAGAGCTGAATAAAACACCCACATGGGCGGTGGGGGTGGTCTGCACCTGTTTGTTTCTAGTAGGTGATTTGGCTGAATAGCCACATCCATTATGCCCTCCATGCTGCTGTGGGGGTTCTCTGGGGAGCCACTGTCAAAAGTCTGGGAGTGTCTACCTTCCTATCTGTTCTTTGGACACTGGCTGCAAACCACAGTCAGCATGACATAGAGTGTTCAGGAGGTGTTTTTTTCTTTTTTCTTTTTTTGGGTGTGTGTGTGTGTGTGTTCTCCCTTTTCCCCTGGCTCCAGAACCATCCTCTTGCACTCACTTTCAAGATTATTGCAGTGCATGGCCCATCTTTCCTGGAAGTAGGACCTTGGCATCAGATTTGAGCCACCCCTTCTGATTTGGCTGCTCTTTCCTGTTGGGGACTCAGTGTTGGGTGGACTGAGGGCTTTGACCCAGCCTCTCACACAGCCCCCTGGCAAGATGATCACTGTGCATGGCCAACCTTTTTCAGTGCTGTGAGCCACCACATCAACAGTCATTGTGGGACACTGTAGGGTTGTGCTGTGATGGTCTTGGGTCTTCTGGCCACCATATCAATGTACATTGTAGCTGGCTTCTGCATTTGGGGGCTCCTCTGTATAGGAGTGCAAAAGGGTCTTCTCTTGGTCTCAGGGCTCCAGAGCTATCTCTTTCACTGGCACTGCTAGCAAGGTGATTGCTGTGCATGGACAAAGCTTTTCCCAGGGCCGCTTGATAGATTTTCCATTTCATGTCAGGGTTTGTTCCAAGGCTGCTCTTTCATTCTCTTCACTGGCAGAATAATGGTGACACATCTCCAGCCTTTTTGGTGTGTGCGGTGCAAGTCACTAATCTGTATGGCTAAATCCAGTAACTCACTGAGTCCCCTGAGGAGTAGGAGTTACATCTTACTCTGAATTTCAATCTCTTTTTCAGATACTGGCTGCAAGTTGGAGCCTGGGTGGGGGGGCATTACATAGGGTGTTTGGGAGTTAAGGGGGGCTTCTCTTTGTTCCATGGCTCCAGAACCATTGCCTTTCACTTGAACTGCTGGCAGGGTGATTGCAGTGCATGCATGGCCAATCCTTCTGGGATGTTTGCTGTGTTACCTCCCCAAATATACTTGTGTTAAGCTCACTCTCCCCAAAAGACTTGGAGGGACCTGGCAACCAGAAAGGCAGTAAGACCAGGTCTCACATCTCACAGTTGACTATCAAAGGCAGGCAATGTGGAGCCAGAAAAGACTTCATTTTGAACCAGCCTAACAGACCCAGGAGAAACTGAGCCAAAAAGGGAGTACCAAGAGTAAACATGTACATAGTATCCTATGACTAATACAATCAGCAGATATAGCCATCCTCACTGCCCTACGAATCCCTAATCCCATCTCCTCTAACCCCAGCACAGCCCTGGTAAACTGCAGTGTCTCCTTCACAGCAATTTTGAGGGCCTAGCACCCTTCTTCACTTAACATCAAGCCACTGACATATAGAAATACAACACTGGGGAATTTCCAGACTTTGGAAGCTTAAACCAAGCATCCTACACATACCCAGTTTAATCCAGCTACTCATTACACCTCAGGCTAGCCTATTTCTCGCTCCCCAAGACATACTTAAACTGGCACTCTGCACCCCAATTTTGTACAGCTCATGGGTGCCCATAACAATGTATCCTCAGACCTCCAAGCCTTTGACAAGAACCACTGGCTGGCAATTTCCTCCTTCCTCCACCCAGATTCTGGACTTCATTGCTGTAATCTAAACTCAACCTCCTTCTTGTCACTATCAATCACCTCTCTGCTTCTTAGCTCTCTCTGTGTGTGTTGATCTATGGTTATTATGTTGCTTGCATGAGTAGTGTGAACTCTTGCATTTATCCACAATAAAAACTCCATTTATTAAATCAAAGGTCTCTTTCTTCCACTGGTACTCTCACAATACACCCTCATATACATAAAGTATCAAAGAACCCTTGTACATGTGTACTGCCCTGCAGGTCTATAACCAGACCCAGACAATCTGTGTAACAGCTGAGAGTTGCAAATCTGAGTGGACATGTTCTTCTTATGCCAGCTGCAAGACAGACCTTGGTGGTGGTGGTGGGAAGGACATGACATATTGCATCCAGGAGTGTGTGGCCTTCCTTTAGTTCCATGGTTCCAGAGCCATCGCCTTTCACTGGAATCACTGGCAATGCGATTGCAGTGCATGAATGACCCTTCTTTGGAATAGGATGTTGGCAACAGGTTCAAGCCACCCTTTCCAAATGTAATCTCTCTATCTCTCTATCTATCTATCTATCTATCTATCTATCTATCTATCTATCTATCTATCTATCTATCTATCTATCTATCTATCTATCTATCTATCTATCTATCTATCTATCTATCTCCCCCCCCCCCTTTGGCATTGGGTGTTGCATGGACTCAGGGCTTTGAGTCAGCCTCTCTCACTCCACTGGCAAGGTGATTTTTGTGCATTGCCAAGGTTTTTACCAGACCTTTGTTCTGGAGTTTGGGTAGTCCTCCCTTTATGTCTCCTTTTCTTAAATACCTTTGAACATATGAAGCTGCCTTATACTGAATCAGACCCTTGGTCCATTAAGTCAGTATTGTCTTCTCAGACTGGCAGCGGCTCTCCAGGGTCTCAAGCGGAGGTTTTTCATACCTATTTGCCTGGACCCTTTTTTGGAGATGCCAGGGATTGAACCTGGGACCTTCTGCTTCCCAAGCAGATGCTCTACCATTGAGCCACCATCCCTCCCCTTTGCATCTTTCTTCCCTTTTCAATGCTGTTGGATTTGGGTTTTCTTTGTGTTGTGGCCCCAAGCCATCTACACTGCTATGGGTTACTCCTGGGCCCAGGGGGGAAAGGTGATTGGCTGTACCCTGTGATCATCTTGTACGCGGAGAGTGAACAGGGCTCAGGGCACAGCCACCCACAACAGTGCATGTAGCTCCTGAGCCTAGGCATGGCAGCAAAGGAGGGGAGGTCATCCATGCTCTGCAGTCACTGTGCCCACAGACAGTGAATGGGGCCCAGGGATGCAGTTACCTGCAACAGTGCAGGTGGTTCCTGGGCCCAGGCAGGGCAGCAGAGGCTGGAGGTTGGCCTTGCTCTGCAATCACCATGTCCACAAACAGTGAATAGGGTCTGGGGATGCAGTCACCTGCAACAGTACAGGTGGCTCATGGGTTCAGGCAGGGCAGGAAAGGAGGGAAGTTGGACATGATCAGCAACTGCCGACTTCGATGACTGAATGGGGCCTACAGACGTGGCCACCCACAACTATGCAGGTGACTCCTCCTGGGCCCAAAGAAGGAGGGAGATTGGCTAGCCCACAGAACATTCCAGGGAGGTCTGCTGTGAATTTATTTCCTTAGTTTGCACAGTGTCCATCCTATATACTCCTGAAGCTACACCTAACATTTTCTCAAAAACACTTTCCTGGCATATCTTCTTTGGGGGGGGGCAGTAACTTGGATCCCCCAAGTCTAATCTGCACATAACTTGGAGGGCACTTAGGGGTGCATCCTGGAGAGGTCCACTGTGAATTTGATGCCTCTAGCTTGCACAGGGTCCTTTCTATGTACTCCTGAAGATGTGCCTGACATTTCCACAAAAGCACTTCCCTGAGGGGCCTTCTTTTAGAGCCTGTAACTCGGACCTGCCCAAGCCCAATTCTCATGAATCAGCTGGGGGCCTCCTCCAAGTTCGAAGATCAGTTCACATGGAGAAAATGGACACTTTGGAACTTGGACTCTATGGCATTATGCCTGAAACGCTGCCCTCCCCAGGCTTCCCCACACACACACAAATTCCCCATGTATTTCTCAACCTGGAGCTGGCAAACCCTATTGGGGAATGGTCCTCAGAAGAGGCACAAGCAGCATGTCAAAGAGTCACATGTGGCTCCTGAGCCACACAATATTTATTTATTTATTTATTACGTTAAGCTTCTATCCCGCCCTCTCCGCAAGCAGACTCAGGGCGGCTCACAACATCACATTACTTCCATGAAAACCAATAAAACATATAAAACATAATTACATATTTAAATTATTTAAAACGTTTCATGGTGCTGTATTAATACAGTACAGTATAGCGGTTCTGAAAGTTCGATGGTGACCATCGGTACTCTGCGTGGTGCTCTATATGATGTCCAGTGGCAGCTCTCTCTCGGTTAAATGTCGAAGGCCTGTCGGAACAATTCAGTCTTACAGGCCCTGAGGAATGTAGACAAATCCCGCAGGGCCCTTATGGCCTCCGGGAGAGCGTTCCAGAGTTCTGGCGCTGCCACTGAGAAGGCCCTGGCTCATGTCGTACGCAACCTGGCTTCTTTTGGTCCAGGGATGGACAATAGAGTGAGTAATACTGTCTGACCTATAGCATCTTGTTTACAGTAAATAGGTGAATTTAGGGGTTTTTCAGCTGTGCCTTATTGCTGAGATATTCATGCTTCACTGTGACTCTTTCTGAGTTCTCTATAGGACTATTGTGGGAACCAACTTTGCTTACTTCTATCCTGAATTGAACAATTTCAAATGCACTACCAACTTTGCCTAGCCTTTAAATCATGTAAACAGTCCCTCCTTCCAAACAAGTTCCGGGGTTGCTATCCCAAGTAAGCAAACAGAACCTCCACCCCATCTTCATGATGAGGACACAGGGCAAATCATTCCAACTGAGTTTACAATAGAGTTTACAATTTCAGAACAACCAAAAGTGTACATTTTGTCACTTTTGTTCTCCTGGAAGAAAAGGAAAGAAAAAGACTTCGGCATGGCTTGTAACCAATAAATAAAATGCATATGAATAAAGGTCACTACCCTATGAGAGAGACTGCAGTAAATTCTTTTATATTAGATTCATCCTCTACATTGAATTTTATGGCTAGCTACAAAATAGTTATTTTAAGATTCTTTGTAATGTGAGCCAAGCATCTTCTTTTGATAATAATGTACTATTTGCATTTTATTGCTTTGAATTACAAGGAACCTTGGCAAAACGAAACACAGAGCTAAGATTTTAAAGAACATACAGTAAACCACGACCAGGTGAAGCTTATTACTCTCTCCTTATAATTTTACCTTCTGAATTTAAGGATTAAGAGTTTTTGCAAACTCATTTAATATCTATTTCCTTGCATGTTAGAAAACTAAATTTAAATGACACATTTTTGTAGTATTCTTACCATGGGATGGTAATGGGATATTTTTTTTTCTCTAGGTTTTTTGGAAGTTTCTTGCTTCATTCATCGCTCATGCTACAGTGAAAGGAGGTTCAGTTCCCTGCCCCAAATTGCATAGTTACTTCAGGACACAGCTTGATGCTGGCATTTGTTCTATCCACTAGGCCAAGTAATCTCCTTAAAATACATGTTTTCTCATAGTAAAGGGATAGAAAATGATAGGGTAATTGCCAGTAATTTTGCTTGATATTTCTGTTATATTCTGAAGCGATTTTTGTTTTATAACACACAGCTCTCAGTATCTGTAAGCCAGGTTTGTACAATGAACAAACACTGTTGCCCCTCCCAGTTGGAATGAAGAGACTGACACAGTATCTTGAATAAACCAGGCTGCTTTATTAAAGATAACTTAACAACTAGAATGACAAGGGGTATAGGCCTAACAGGACAAGCCCTGGGGTCAACCATAGGACCCCACCTTGTCCTTAGAGGGTGAGCTACCCTGCCCCCAATATTCTGGCTGGTGCTAAGTGGCCAGGCCCAAACGCCACCTCCACCTAGGCCAGCATCAATCCCTCTGGAAAGATCTGCCCTGGTGAGGCTTTGCCATGATCTGCACTCCCCGCATTGAGCCGGACAGCCCATTTGCAGTTCATACAGACCACCTGCACCTGCTGGTGCAGGGCCATAGGTGCTCCCCTGAACAAACACTGTAGCCCATACCTCATCCTGCCACCGCCACCGCCAATGCCAAGCCTCTGCTTAGGCATTAGCGCCCACCGGACGGCCCAGAGCTGACCGCAACCCCAGCCTAATCTCTTCTAAAAAGGCCCGGTTACCCAATTCTGATAAATGCACCCCATTCGGCCTATACAGGGCGGCATCCTCGACTTGTATGGCTGGATGGGGAAGAAACATCCCTAGGCCACCTTCTATGACTTTCTGCAAGGCCCTATTAGCCTTGCGCCTGGCGCGTTCAACCCCAGCAGGGGACAAAGCATACCGCCAGACTCTGCGTGGGAGAATTGCTGACCACACCAACATAACTCCTGGCCATCTCTGCTTAATGGCCCGCATATCATCATGCGCCTGTAATGAAAGGGCCTTCCCTTTCATAAACCCAAGGTCATTACCACCAACGTGAATGACCAGAATGTGTGGAGGAGGCGCACTCCTCTCACGAAACAGCAGTGGCATGATCCCTGGCCAACGCAGGCCACGACGACCCAGCCACTCCACAGTCACCCATTCACTGAGACCCAGCTGGGTACCAACTGGTGATCTGGCCTGGTGGGCAGCCCAAAATATCATACTGTGCCTGCAGATGAGGATTCGACGCCTCTTCCTGCGAGCCACAGCACCTGAAAAACAGAAAATACATGCCAACAGGCAACATAGCCACTACCTGCCCACCCCACCACGATCTCACTGAAAGGCCAACAGGCGAACATATGACCGATAGGCAGCTGACTGCCAATGGCCCAACTGCTGTATGGCCAGAGGGGTGTAGCCCATAGCTGCCACGGTGGATGCGGCACCAATTCAGAACGAATGTGTAGCGAATTTAACCCCCCCTAACCCCAACTTCACCAGTGCCTTACCAGTCACTGCCCAAAATTGGTATTTAGTTGGGGGAGGACCTCCACTATAGTGAAACAAGGGGCCATCGCCCTCTCCCCTGAGCGATATATACCGCTCCAATGCAGTAACAGGGCACAGCTCCGATGAAGCACACCACTCGATTGTAATTACTGTGCCTTTCTGATGCTGGTCCATCTTGGACTGCCTAACTGTCACCCGAGCTTGCCCCCCCCCCTGAATTTGACATCCTTGGCCTGAAGCGCCCATTCAGAGGTATCCTTCTTCGACTGCACGACCAGCTCACTGCTTTGCAGTGCACCGAAAAAGACCACCAAAGAGGCTGCATGAAAAAAGCGGCTTCGAAGGAAGATAAACATATGTCAAAGCCCCTGTAAAGCCCCTTCAACACTGAAGGAGATATGGGTTGTCGGGCATCCACCCGTGGCCCCTGTTCCCTTGCCCAACCTTCCAGCAGCTTTCTCACTCTAAAGTCGCAAGTGCCCTCAGCAAGGCCCTGCGATTTACTTATAAATGAAAGTGCAGCCAATTGTCCTTTAATTGACTTGAGCCCCAACCCTCTGCCCTTCTGATGAATGCAAAATTGCAATATATGAGCCACCGGGACCGGCCAGCTATCCGGAAGCCCAGCCAGGTTCCTAAAGACCCAGAATTGCACCACTGCCCTATCATAAGCTTTCTGAGTGCTCGGTGCAAGAGCTAATCAAATTGCCCTACCGGCTTCGGCTTCCCAAGCTGCCAAAGGTCCAGTGACATTCGCGCTGGCTGCAGATCCGCTTCCAGAGCGAGCTGGCGAAAACGCTCGATCTGTTGATGAGATAGAGCGTCCGCCACCCCATTGCACACTCCCTGAACATGCCTTGCCAGAAACAATGTTCAAACGAAGGCATCGCAACATGAATGCCCACACAAGATTCATAACCGCTGGAGTCTTAGATGACAGGGAGTTGATAACATGTACAACAGCCATGTTATCACACCAGAAATGAACTGTATGGTTGGCCAGCTGTTCTCCCCAAAGCCAAACTGCTACTACAATGGGGAAGAACTCCAAAAAGGTGAGGTCTCGACAGAGTCCACTGGCCAACCACGCAGCAGGCCACTGCTCAGCACACCAGTGTCTTCGGAAATATACTCCGAAACCAGTGGCCCCTGCTGCATCAGAGGAAATTTGAAGCTCTGCTTCTATCTTCAATTCCTCCCGCCAGAATGAAATCCCATTAAAGGATTCCAAAAATTCCTCCCAAACCTCCAGGTCCCTCAGCATACCCGTGGTCATCCAAATCCTATGATGAGGAAGTCGCAGGGACCCCATGGCGTCACACAGCCGCCTCAAGAAGGCCCTACCAGGCGCAACAACCTTGCATGCAAAGTTGAGGTGCCCCACTAACTGCTGCAGCTTTAAGAGCGACACCTTGTGCTGCTTCTTAAGAGAAGCTAAACTTTATCTGCAGGCACCCGTGAAGTTTGCCGAATCGTGTCCAGCTCGATGCCTAAAAAGGTAATCACTGAGCTGGGCCCCTCTGTTTTTTCATGGGCCAACGGGACCCCCAGTTCACTCACCAGGTTCTCAAATGACCGTAACAACCTGGCGCATTGCCTGGACCCAGCCGGGCCCACAAAAAGATAGTCATCCAGGTAATGTACCGTGTTGTTCAGTCCAGACTTAATCTGAAGCGCCCATTCCACAAAGGAACTAAAACACTCAAAAGTGGCGCAATATACTGAGCATCCCATCCCTATCCATGTAATATTTTCCCTCAAAGGAGAAGCCCAGGAGGTCAAAATCTTCCAGGTGTACTGGCAACAGGCGAAATGCTGACTTAATGTCGCATTTTGCCATTTCAGCCCCTACACCACAACCCCGTACCACTTTGACCACTTGGTCAAAGGAAGTATACCTGACCGAACAGAGAACATCCAGAATGGCATTGTTCACTGAGCCGCCCTTGGGGTATGACAAGTGGTATATCAACCGGTATTCCCCTGGCGCCCTTTTTGCACCACCCCTAAGGGGGACACCTTTAAATTAGGCACTGGCAGAGCATCAAAGGGGCCAAGTACCCTCCTCTCAGAACATTCTTTGGCTATTTTTGCCCTAACCACATGTTCCATCCCAACCACTGAACGCAGGTTAGGGGCCATACAAGGGACTCTAGGTCCTTGATACAGAATCCTAAAATCAAAACTAAATCCCTCCCATAAATATGCCCTGTCGGCAACCAAGGGATAGTTATCCAACCACCACCTAAGTACCCTCAGATGTATGGGGCTGGGTCTCTTTTCCAGGCGGCTGCAGATTCCCCCTGGTTTTTGACCTGCTGCAGGCTGTGAAAGCATGCGACCCTTCGCATAGTGGGCACTCGGGTTTAAATTTGCAGGCTTTTCTAGCACACACACTCTTGGAGGTAAATTCCCAGCATAACAACCGGGGTTGAACCGACTGGTCCGCCGTACTGCAGGCACCAACCGTATTCTGCTGCCTGTGCACCAAATGCCCGCTATCTGCCCTATCACCTGTATTGGGCTTTGCTGGGGACATCAACTGCAGCCAGAGCTGCTGATTAATTTGATCTGAGGGAAGACCGGGATTGACTGCGGCCCTCATTCTGAAGGCCTCATCATATTGCAACCATGCAGCCCCGGCGAAGTCCGTATATGCACAGTGCACTATGTCGCAGTATTGGAAAAGGGCTGCCGCCCTTGCTATCACTCCCACATAGATCAGGAAACCTGGCAGCCAATTGGCCCAAGTCCTGTCCACTTTTCTACATTTCAGCTTCTCCTTCTCCTTGTCGTCTAGCTCCTCTTTTTCTTTCTTCTCTAGTTCTCTGAATAGGAGACTGAAAACATCCACATATTCACCCCTCAGTATTTTTTCCTGAATGGCCACTGCTAAGTGATCACCCAACGGCAATGCGATATCGCCGTATGGCAAGACTTGGAATGATATGGACCCATAAGGATTCGGTGGATAATGCCACACACCCCAAAGATGCCACACCCATGCCCCTTGTTGCAGCAACTGCTGCTGCCCACCCCACGGCAGCACACCCAGCATTGCCTGTGAAGTGGAAGCGCCCTGAGATGCTGGCATAGCCCCCTATAGCAGCGCCTGCCTCACGGCCTCACTGGACCTCTATATTTCAGTCTCTTCGGGGTATTTTACTTGTTTATTTGATGGGACCACAGCAGCTTTGTTTGTTCTTCCCACAAAATATAGGCTCTTGAGAACTTTAACTTAAACCACAGATTTATTGTAACACAAAGTTCTTAACTTGGGGATATGGGAGATATTTACACAGCCTAATACGTTGTTCAGTTGTTTCAGGCTTTACATTCACTTTATCTTTTCTTGAAGTCTCTCACAGTTACACAGTTCACAGTTTCCCTTTAACTCACTCTCCACCTCTAGCCAAGGTCTGGCCTCTTGGGATTGATGTGTCTAGTCTCACCCCTCGACTGGAATCTCTCCTCTCAGCCCTCTTGGTGTCTCAGACCCACATCCACTCCCTCAACCTCCTCTCTAGATCTTCAGAGTAGTCTCTAGGTGTCTGTGACCGTTCAGGTCTTGACTGACTCACACACACAGCCCTCTTGGCTGGTTTTGTTGAGCTTGCAGTCTCTGGAAGACTTCCCCGTCTCCGCCTCAAGCTCCTTCACAGGATCAGCTGCCTTCTCAGCCCTTCTGGCAGGCTCGAACTGACCCTCTCAGTCTCTGTCAGGTCCCCACTGACAGATTTCTCTGACAGGCCTCCACTCTGTCAGACATCAACTGACTGCACTACTGCCTCAGCAGTTTCTCTCAACCAACTACTTTCCCTCCCTGAGAGCTCCAAGCCCTTTACCCCCACCCTCAGGTCACCTGACGCAGCCCTGTGCGTCTTCAGTTTATGGTTAACCCCTAGCTTTCCGTCACACCCCCGACTGCAAAGGAGGCTGTGAGGCAGGCCCCGCCACATACTGGCTTTGAAAAGGGGTACAAGGTGCACCCCAAGCACAAGAAGGTCCCACCTGACTGAATTGCCCAGCAGGTGCCAACTGCCCAGGTGATGACACTGCCGTACACGGTGTAGTGTGGGTAACCGATGGCTGGGGGAGGCCCCATGGCCAAGTTGGAAGCTGATGTTGCAATGGGGACTTACCCGCTACCCCCGAAGGGGTAACAACAACCATCACCGCCGGGGTTGTCTCCAACCAGTTTGGTGTAGTGGTTAAGTGTGCGGACTCTTACCTGGGAGAACCGGGTTTGATTCCCCACTCCTCCACTTGCACCTGCTAGCATGGCCTTGGGTCAGCCATAGCTCTGGCAGAGGTCTGTCCTTGAAAGGGCAGCTGCTGTGAGAGCCCTCTCAGCCCCACCCACCTCACAGAGTGTCTGTTGTGGGGGAGGAAGGTAAAGGAGATTGTGAGCCGCTCTGAGACTCTTTGGAGTGGAGGGCGGGATATAAATCCAATATCTTCTTCTTCTTCTTCACCGCTGCCCCTACTGCGCCAGGATCCACAGGCTCTCCGCCGGGAGCCTCTTTCACATCCACCTCTCCTTCTAGCTCTGTTGCACATCCAAGCCGACGACCACGCCTTGTAATGCAGAAAGGTGAGCCAGCACTTCCTTTTCAAAAGTCAACCTGGCCGAACGGCCTGTTGCCCTATGGTGCCCCTCTCATGTGGGAGCCCCTACAGCACCCCTCTTCTGCTCCAAAGCATCCAGCTGTCCAATGACGGCCTGCCGTAGCTGGGCCTCCTCACCCAAATCACCAGGCAGCCTAGCTTGCTGCCCCCTTTTTTTAGCGTTTTCCCTTGGAGGGGTCCTGACCCTTCTTAGGAGCCATCCTTCCCTTATTAACCACCCTTCTACTCAACCCCCCCCCCTCGAGTAACCTCACTCACCACACAAAGGCAGCCAACACTCCACAATTAATATGAAACGAGAACCTAGACCTGACTACTGGAACCCAGCTTCCCCCGGGATCGACTCAGGGCGTAATGAAGTTTAAGACTGCAGGCCTGCAGCTTAACCACACTACAATAAAGAGCTGTTATATGTGTGCTGGGGAGGGGCGCAACTAAGCCCCACCACCCTGTTAATCAACAAGAGGGGGGTGAGAGTGAGTACATACTCCTGCCCCCACAGGGGGGAAATAGGCCTCTGCCCTGGGTGCCTGTGCACCACAACCCCTCTCCTGCCTTCTCCCAACAGCACCCACCCCCAACTTGCAAAGCCGCTGGAACTCCTGCCCCCACAGAGGGGAGGGGATAACTAGGCCGCTGGCCGACTTCCACACCCACACCCACACACCCCTCTTCCCGTAAAAAACACCCCCACTTGTGTCCCGGCTGGAACACCAGCCTTGTAAGGAAAATTGCCCGCTGCTCACGCGAAGAAGCCAGTTGAGGCTCACACACATCCGCCACGCCCAGGCCCCTGCACGATCACACTAGCGGCCAAGATGTTTTCTCACCGAGAGCCGAAAAACAAGTGCGTGGAGCAGGGCAGAGCTAGGGCTTTTATAGCCCCGACGCCGTGCCCTGCAAGCCATCCCTGGATGCCGGAGATGATGGGGGCCAGCCTTCCCTCCTTCCGGGAGGGCAACAGCAGCCCCCAGCCTCTAGCCGGCAAAGCCGGCCCGGCTGGGAAGGGGCCGATCTAATTTCTGGAAGTTTGAATTCCATCTTCCCTTGTAGTCAGTAGACTCTTAATCCCAGAAGAAATAATTCATATCTTGTTGATATCATAAACTTAAACACTTAGCCTTAGATGATAATGATCAAGCAATAACTTTAAAACAGAAGCAGATTTTTTTAAAAAAAAAGAAAAAGAAAGAAAATCAGAGGCTAATTTCTCACATCAGTTTCACCTCATTGTAGTTGAACTTGTAGGGACAATGACAGACCGGATGACTTTATCCACATAGACAGAGCTGAAGTTGTCTGTAAATTCTGGAAGCACACCTTGAATTGAGAATGACCCAAGAATAGTGGGTTGAAACATCTTGGAATTGTTTGCCTATTTGGGCAGGCCCAAGGCAAGGATGTTGCTCACCTTTGAAATAAAGTGTGGAAATGAAAAAAAAAAAAAACTCATCCTTTCATTCTAGACAGTTATTTGGATGTTGGATATAGCCTAAAATCAGCTGGTCAGCATGGGTGTTCTCAGGGATTCTGGGGCCCTGGGCAAAACTCCAGGATGGGGCCCCAGAATCACTGCCCCTACTGGACCTCCCATCAGCCCCTTGCCAGGGCCAAGCACAGGGCAGCCCTCACCCCATGTGAGGTGGCTAGCAGCCATTGCTAGAAACCAGTCACCCTTGCCTCTAGGCCACTACGGAGCTGGCTGCTCAAACCCTGGACAGAGTCGTTGTGAGTGGCTGCTGCAGGAGCCTGCTCTTTTTTCTTGCCAATTATTAAACATCGGTCAAAAGCAATCCTGCCACAGCCAGTTTTACATAAAAGCGGAGTAAACTATGATTTAAAGCCTCAAAGGCTGGATCCACTCCGGCAGCTTCAGGAGCGCGGGAGGCATCTCAAATTAGGCTAGTTCAAAATGGAGCAGTTGAATCCTGGTTAGATGCTCCCACATGAGTTGCCCGTTTCCCCTGCGGGAGGCACTTTGGCGTGGTCAGACAGCTGTTGCACACAATCCCCTTGGCCTGGTTTGGGTTTCTTTTTCCTCATACATTTTAGTGGTCATGACCAGTTTAAAAAAAAGAAAAAGAATACTGGTGAGCGCCTAGAGCCTTCATTATCAATGGAGGCCCAGATAGCAGCCGCTGCCAAGTCAGCATTCTTCCATCTGAAGCGGGCAAGGCAGTTGGCCCCCTTCCTGGAGCGTCGCTACCTCACAACAGTGATCCATGCAACGGTCACCTCAAGATTGGACTACTGTAATGCCCTCTACTTGGGGCTACCTTTGTGCCGGACCCGGAAGTTGCAGCTGGTGCAGAACGCGTTGGCCAGGCTACTGTTGGGGCTCCCGAAATGGGAGCACATACGGCCGGGGCTGCGCAGACTGCACTGGCTGCCAATTACATACCAAGTCCAGTACAAAGTGTTGGTCATTACCTTTAAAGCCTTATATGGCTGAGGACCAGCCTACCTAAGGGACCGTCTCTTCCCATATGAACCCCAGAGGGCACTGAGGTCAGTGGGAAAAATAAAATGGTGATCCCTGGGCCGAGAGAGGTCAAGCTCCAAAACACCAGAGCTTGAGCCTTTTCAGCGGCGGCCCCTGCACTGTGGAATCAGCTTCCGGAGGAAGTGCGGGCCCTGCGGAACCTTGACCAGTTCCGCAGGGCCTGCAAGACCGTCCTTTTCAAACAAGCGTATATCGACATCGACTGCTGAACTGCTGTGAATAAAGGATCGGCCATCTACATTACTATCGAACCATTAAACTGGCAGAATCAGCGTCACAGAACTAACCATTACTACTGCCAGATAAATTTAAATTAACTTAAATTATGTATTTTAATCTACTAACTGGTTTTTATATGTTTAATTTTTAATTGTTAAATTTACAGTTTTTATCTATTAATGTAAATGTATAAAATGCTGTTAGCCGCCCTGAGCCGCCTAGGCGGGGAGGGCGGGATACAAATAAAATCTATTATTATTATTATTATTACTAGAGCGGATTGGTGTGTTCACAACACCAATCTCCCTCACTTGCTCACTCCTGCGTTCAATTGCCTGGAAAAGTGGATGGCGTGTGGCAGATTAATTTGCTACCAGTTCCTAAGTAGTAGCTTTTTGAGCCACTTAAGAGACGCTGGAGGACGGGGTAAGTATGGGAGCTGAATGGACAGCAGATGTGCAGATTTGGACTTGATTTTTAAATCTGTCTGCCAGCCAGTGTTGGCTTAAACTGCCATTCTGGACCCAACCTAAATATTGAAAATGACTAAATTTCAAATTGTACACACTTGTAAAAGTAATTCTATGGAGCCTTTTAAATTTAATAATATAATTTTTAAAATTTTATGTAAACAAATAGAAAACAAACATAGAAAAAGGTAGAATAAGATAAAAATACCACAATGGTTCCTTTATACATAAACAATTATATTTTGACCAACAAAAACATAACAGTCAATAAGTGAGAGAAGCCATCAATATTATCTAATAATTTGTAATTGATAACATTTTTCTATCTATAAAATTGCTGAATAGATCTTAAATTGGTAAGTGTAAGTTACTTATGTAGTTTTACTTTTTGTCTGGACTACGTATAAATACATTTACATTCCTAACATTCTTGACAATTCTGATGTTGCTGATGTTAGGTCATTATAAGTGCAAACGCTTTGAACATATGCTACTCAATTCCATCTCTTAATCCTTTCGGACTTTATCATTTTATTCTTATTTTCGTCTTTAAAGCTTTACAACCTAATTTTGGTCAATATATGCAAAAAATACATTCCATTTTTCTTGAAATTCAGATTCTGGTCTATTATGCAGGTAGGATGTTAGCTTTGTCATGGTCATATAATCAGTTAGCTTATTTTTCCAATCAATTCTGGGCATGTTTCAGCTTTTCATTTTGATGCAGTCTTTTAAATTTGACATAATTGTGGATCCAGCCAATGAGTGTTAATCTGGCACTACATCCTGGATGCAGAAAGAAATTCCTAGCAAATGAGGGAAGGGGTCAAATTCATTCTCACTTCAACCTGAGAAATGTGGATGGAGTGTCAATAATGGGGGAGAGGTGGCTAATAGCTTACAGTTCGGTCACTCATTCAGCAGTTCAGTTTCTTTTGCCAGTGAGCTTTATGAAGCCAAGGAGATGCTGACATTTGTGAGCGTAAGATCCAAGTAAACTACCCTCAGTAGCAACTGACCCTGAATGATCTCACAAACATCCTATTATTTCAGGAGCAAAGACGATGCAGAAATATATACTGTATTGGTGTTATGGTAGGGGATCATGCAGGTTCAGGTTTTTGTTTATAGTCAATGACAATCTTCAGGTTTGGGAGCTCATTTAGAATTGTTTTTTGTCTTATCCCCAAGGACTGTTGGGAAAATCTAGTCAGCCCAGCCAAACATTCTTTGACTACTGAAATGGAATAAAGGCCAAATGCAAGACTGCCCTTTTCACCATGTTGTCAACCAAAATGTGTTCAATCACAGCTTATGGAGCTGAATGTGACACTGTGATCTCAGGCAGCACAATGCTGGGATCTGTTTACAGGTGCAGCTATTGGCACCCTCTGGAAATTCAAAAGTATGCACCTGCTCTTGCAAGCAAGAAAGGTGTGTAATTTACATTCTGATTTTGCTGAATGTAATTAATGTGAATGACATCATGTCAGCTTTTCTAATACACAAACACTTCCTCTTTCCCCCCAAGTCTCACTTATCTCAAGCGGAATAGAGTTACCTGCTGACATATTATTCACATAACAGCTTGCCATAGTTTTATTTTCCTTAGAGGATTTCTGCCTGTTGACCACATACTCATGTTCTGCTGCAGTCTAAGACTTGTGTTGGAGGTGAGGGAAGCTGCCAGTGAAATCCATTGGGGATCTCTCTGTGGAAAGGCAGCAATTTTTTTAAAAAAAAATAATAATGTAAGCAATTTTTAAACAGATCAGCACAATCCTACACACATTCACTTTCTTCAGATTTAGTCAAGTGTTCTATAAAGCATTCCAGTGTTATTGTGGTGGTTCCTGTTCTATGATGAAAAGGGGGTGTGTGTAATCTAATTTTTGAAGCAGAAAACAAAGAATATTAAAATAAGTTTAATTAGAGAGCAGAAATTAAATAATGCAAGGGGAAATTGTGCTGAGAATATTAGAATAATGTAGTGCAATTAGGGTGACAAAGAAAGAATGGAATTATGGGATTTAAATATCTGTGTTAAGATATATATTCATTCCTGAAATTGCCAAATATTAGTACTAATTTCTTGATAATTGGCATTACCTGGAAAAAAGTACTTGGAATATTAGCACAATACAACAGTGTCAGTAGTCTTTAAGTTTATTTAATTTGTTTATAAAATGATACAAAGATACTTGTGTCCTTCATTAGCAGCTCTTCATAGGACAATGAATAATGATTCAGTTTTTCCCCCCACCCTCCACAAGTTAAACACTCCTGCCATTGGCCTTGTCAGGTTAGACACCAGTTAGAAGAATGGGTCTTTTCCCTTTTTCTCATTCTCCAAACAACTTTCTGTTTGTGCTGAAAATAATCTCTGAGGATCAGGAGAGCCTCACAAACAAAAGATGCTACGATACATTGCACCGCAGTGATGAAAGGAAATCAGGTAAAATTGCTTCTCCTCCCTTCTTTGCTGATGCAATCTGCAAAAGAGAAAGAGGAGGAGGGAATTTTACCTGATTCCCCTTATTTGTCATTGCAGTGCCACATCCTATACTGCATTTTGTTTGCAAGGCTTTCCTCATCCTCAGAGAAGAGTTTGAGGACAATTCAATGCTTGCAGCCTGCAGCAACGCTGCTAGGCTGCTTTAGCAGAGTTTGCCTCCCTGGGAGGGAAGGGAGGAGCTACAGCCCTTTTGGGCATGTTTTTGAGGGGACGGGGCCAGGCCATTGTAACGGCCAGACCTCTGCTTCCTGCTTCAGTCCCCATCGACGATCGGCCCTCCTGTCCGCTCTGTTTGTTATGCAAACAATTGCTAGTCATCTCATGTTTGGGGAGCTGCATAGGAATTTTTTGCTCCCCAGCTGATTGGCAGTTGCTGGGGTGTTTTTTCGCTTACCCTACATAGCAAAGCAGTGGATTGTGGATTTGGCTATTGGGAGGCGCTGTTAAATAGGTTGGTCACTTTAGTTTGGCAGGTTTTCTGGATTAGGGTACTATGTGGCTAGGGGAGGACCATGAAGCATCCCCCTTTTGGGGATTTAAGGGTCTGGCATGATCAACCTTGGGGTTTTGATGACCTGGGGTGGGGAGAATGCAGACTGTCCTGGAGGCTCGACTAGAGGGTGCCTTCCATTGAGATGTGCATCTGGTGGTTGGGCCCTCTGGGGCGTGCCTCCCTGCTGGGCCAGTCTGGCGGGAGCTGTATCACACAGTTCCGGCTGGGGGCTGGGCCCACAAATGGCAGGGGAGCGGTCTGTTGAGACCCCTAGCCCTGACCAGGCCGCAGTTTGGGTGCCCTTGCCATTTTTATTATGATGATTAATAAAGTGGCCCTTTATTTATACCAATGCATTGTGTCCAACTCTTCATTCTGACTTGGGGGAGGGGGGGGCAAACTGCATGCTGCTTTAGTTGGGGAAAGCAGGGAGAGATCCACTATGCCAATTACTTTTCATGAATTTAATCGATCTCCTTGAGTCTATAAAAAGGTAAATTGTGCCCATATGCAGCTGTGGTTTAGATTGGAGTCACTCAGGAAAAGAGAGTGGTGAAAAGAACTTACAGCTTGTAGTAGCCTGGTGGGTTGGATGAAGATCAAGAGATGCATACTGTATAAGATAGCTCCCAAACCCTAATTTGGCCTTCTGTAACTATTTATATAGTGGTAACCATGTTGTTAGTCCGTTACAGGAAAATATATAAATACTGAAAAGTCATCTTGTCATCTTGCTTAGCTTTTCACAGTTACAGAGTTTTTCATAGTTAAGGCCGAAAAGGTGACACTCAGCTAACTTAAGCTGTCCAACTCCCTGTTCAAGGCCTGACCAGGCCCAAGCCCTGAGAAGCAGTGGGAGTCTCCCCCTGTAATGTGAGAAGGTGAGAAATATCATCCACACATGTACACAAGAGAAGAGGGGTTATTGTGTTACAAAGAAGGAGACAAGTAGAAGACTCTGGGATTTTACTCAGATATACTCATACCCACAAAGACATACCTAAGGCTAGCTCTGTTGTCATAGTGCAGAAAGATAAGCAGAGTGACAGTTCAGACAAGGGATGCCATCCTCCAGGTGGGACCAGGGGATTCTCCAGAATTGCAGCTCATCTTGACATGCAGAGATTGGTTCCTTTAGAAAAAAAATGTTGCTGTGGAGGGTGGACTGTATGTCATTGTACCCCAAAAAGGTCCTTGTCTTCCCTAGGCTTCACCTCCAAGTCACTTGGAGTTTCACAACCTGGACCTCACACCCCTACTCTCTGCTAATGGCCAAGAGGAACCTGGCAACCCTAAGGGGAACCCGGAACAAAAAGGGTGAACATACTCATTGGGTGCGGTCACACGTACCGTTAGTGATCACAGCTCCGTCTGGCTGACGGATTAAATATGTTCGTTTAGACATGCACATCTGGCAATCGAGCGTCATCCGGGGTCATTCCGACTTGCTGCAGATCAGTGCCGCGTTAATTTGACAGCACATAAAGTCCGGCCCTTTTTCAAAACAATGGCACAAGATCGGCTTTTTGTTGTTTGGACAGCTCACGCACGATACTGCCTCTCACCTTTTTTTTTTTTTTTTAAAGCCCCAGCAGACATGCGCATTGCCAGATCATCCGGGAATCTGAGGTGATGCTTCTGCTTCTCCAATCAACACAGGATCGGAGGGGGGGAAAACATTATCCCACTATTCAGAACAGGAAAAAATTCTTTTTTTTAATGTGGAGGATTTCAAGATATCATTGTCACTGCCAATTTCTAGGAAAATAATTCCTGGCAGTTCCGTGGTTTGGATCGGCAACGTTAATTCTGGAAACTTTCGCCCTTCCCTCCTGCCTCTGAAGAAAGTTTTGATTTCCCAGCTCCAAACAGTTGGTCGCATGTTCAATGGACCCCCTCCCCTCCCAGAAATCACCATCTGATTACGCATGCTCCAAGAAATGAGCGTGATAGTATTGGATGTCTGATCGCGCACAACAGAATTAATCGCATTCTTGGATGCTCGTCTGAACTGCCCTGCATCGAATCAATATTCAGCAGTTCAGATTTGAGCGCTACACACACGCTTTTAATGGTACGTGTGACTGCACCCTTATACTTCCTTTCCATTGCTTCTTGCCCTTCTTCTTTCGGATTGGCCTGTATACCTGATGGTTTGCCTCTTTTTCTCAGGAGGATCTATACTAGGTATAATGTGTAGCGCTACTTCTGACATGTTGATAAAGAAACCAAGGCTCTCTTGTTATTTTATCTTTGGTGCCTAGGAGTTGTAAATTGTGTTAAGGATTCTGGGCCATAACTCTTGCAGGCAGTTGTGACCTCAGGCTATTAAATAAACATCCCACATACCCATATTTCAATTATTTTATATTCTATGGAGCTCTTTTACTGACACAAGAGAAGCATATGTGAAAGAGAAAATGGCTGTAGTTTCCTTTGCAGGCCTGAATTCTGGGCCCAGTAGTTGCCTCTACCACCACAAGATTCTTTAATAACATGATATCCTAAATATGTGGACAGAGGGGTAAAAATAGGTCAGTTATATGTGCTGTAGGCATGTATTCTTAGACTTCAGTTTCCATCCCCCTCCCAGTTCTCCATTTAGCCCAGGTAGAGATACATAAAAAAGAAAAATCCTCACTCTCCTAAATTGTGCTAAGTAGGTTGAGGGCCAAATGAACAGTTTCTTGATCCCCTAGGCCCAATTGTGCTGCAGGACCAGATTAATGAGTCTCAGGCTGGCTGAGCTAGAACCTAGCTGCATATCTAGTCCAGGACTTAGCACTATAGGGAGCAATTTCCTAATCATGCTAGACAACCTAGTGATTTCTTGTGGGCCCAAACATGGTATTTTTTTTAAAAAAAAATTAAAATAATAATAATAATAAATGTATTTTTGTATCCCACCCTCCCCCGCCAAAGGCAGGCTCAGGGCGGCTAACACGACACGGTATATACCATGATAATAAATACAATATTACAACAAACAATTAAGCGATTAAAACAAGTAAAATTACATTCATAAGTTAAGTTAAAATTAAATAAACAGTTAAGCCATTGTAAATTATACATTTCAGTGCTACAGTTCAACTAAGAAGGCTAGATGTCATTTCCCGGGTTTCATCTTAATGCAAGCTGAAAGAGGGCAGTTTTACAGGCCCTGCGAAACTAATTTAGGTCTCGCAGGGCTCACACCTCTTCTGGTAGTTGATTCCACCATTGGGGAGCCATAGTTGAGAAGGCTTGCTCCCTTGTTGATTTCAATCTAACCTCTCTTGGTCCAGGTTCTTTTAAGAGGTTTTGAGAGCTAGATCTCAGTGCTCTCTGAGGGACATATGGGGAGAGGCGGTCCCTGAGGTAGGCAGGTCCTCGACCATATAGGGCTTTAAAACTTTCTAACATCTGCAGAACTTGTGAAAGCTATAATAATAAATGGAGGAATTGAAAGACACTACTTCTACAGAATGGTGTTGTAAGAATATTAGCCATATTTCAAGGGGACTTTACAGTCAGAAATGGGAGAACATTCACTCTTTCAGCTCATGTCCTGTCTCAGGCAACTGAGTTTTGACAGATTGTTCATCTGTGCCTTCTTCAGTATGTTCCTTTGCAGTACAGTGCAATGTAACTGGCTTTTCTTGCATGTACCTTGTCACACAACCCAATGGAGTTCTACTTCCCTCTGTCATCAGCTCCACTGCTGCTCCACTCAGCAGTCAGTCATTGAAAATAACAGCTAAATCAGTCACAAAGCATATAAATCAGCCATACATTAGCACTTAGGTTTTTTTTTAAAAAAGCCACTGTTCAATGTTCATCTAAAAAGACTTTAATGATGTTAAGGTTTGCTGATCTATTTGAAGCAGCAGTGGTTTCACACATGAGTCATTTTGCATAAACTCACTGAAAAACTATTTGGTGGGCTATTTGTGTTTAATTGCGTCATTTGGCCCTGAGCCAAAGATATTTGATGGTTGGGTTTCTCATCCCATCTGAGTACCACAGTCAACAACAAGTTTATGACTGGGAAAGGACAGGTGGCAGCTGCAGTGGGCCTGTAGTGTGTGAGTATGTGTGCAATAGTGAAATCTATATTTTGAATGCTTCCCCATTCCAGACTTGTCACCAACACTAACAGTAATTGTGTATAAGACTACATAAGAACATAAGAGAAGCCATGTTGGATCAGGCCAATGGCCCATCCAGTCCAACACTCTGTCACACAGTGGCCAAAAAATTTATACACACACACACACACACACACACACACACACACACGCACTGTGGCTAATAGCCACTGATGGACCTCTGCTCCATATTTTTATCTAACCCCCTCTTGAAGCTGGCTATGCTTGTGGCCGCCGCCAGCTCCTGTGGCAGTGAATTCCACATGTTAATCACCCTTTAGGTGAAGAAGTACCTCCTTTTATCCATTCTAACCTGACTGCTCAGCAATTTAATTGAATGCCCACGAGTTCTTGTATTGTGAGAAAGGGAGAAAAGGACTTCTTTTTCCCATGCATAACCTTCTCCATCCCATGCATAATCTTGTATACATCTATCATGTCACCCTGCAGTCGAGGTTTCTCCAAGTTAAAGAGCCCCAAGCATTTTAACCTTTTTTCATAGGGAAAGTGTTCCAACCCTTTAATCATTCTAGTTGCCCTTTTCTGCACTTTTTCCAAAGCTATAATATACTTTTTGAGGTGTGGTGACCAGAATTGCACACAGTATTCCAAATGAGACCGCACCATCGATTTATACAGGGGCATTATAATACTGGCTGATTTGTTTTCGATTCCCTTCCTAACAATTCCCAGCATGGTGTTGGTGTCAAGCATGGCTAATTCTAATCAATAACTAATGGTTTTAGGGCCTTGCCAGAGGCAGGTCTGGGAAATGTCCCCGAGAACCAAATGTTGTTAGTTTATTATTCCTTCCTGGCTTTCATCCCGCTTTATGGCTGTTAAATTAGAAGTAGTGTGAAGGGAATGAAGTAATCAGCACCTTCCCATGAATTCTCCTCCAGGAGGATGTGCCATCTGGGCATAGCAAGGACAAATGTCTGATAATGCCCTGGGAATGTATGTAGTTTTGATATTCTGTGTGTGAACGCTCTCCCGCATCCCCCCCCCTTTGGAATCCCTTTGAAGTAAGCCTTAAGAGTTTTGTATCAAAATATCATTCTATCAATAAACGTAGTCTTTGTATCAACTTCGACTCGTCATTGAACCCGCATGCTTGAAAATTGGCCTTTTTTATTGCAATCACACAGATATTAATCGTCTTGATATTTTCAGTGAGTTATCTACCACGACCCCAAGATCTCTCTCTTGGTCAGTCTCTGCCAGTTCACACCCCATCAACTTGTATTTGTAGCTGGGATTCTTGGCCCCAATGTGCATTACTTTGCACTAGGCCACATTGAACCTTATCTGCCACATTGACGCCTACTCTCCCAGCCTCAACAGATCCCTTTGGAGTTCCTCACAGATCCCTTTGGAGTTCCTCACAATCCTCGGAACAATTTAGTGTCATCCGCAAACTTGGCCACTTCACTGCTTACTCTCAACTCCAAATCATTTATGAACAAGTTAAAGAGCATGGGACCCAGTACTGAGCCCTGCAACACCCCACTGCTTACCGTCCTCCACTACAAAGACTGCCATTTATATTCACTCTCTGCTTCCTATTAATTAGTCAGTTTTTGATCCACAAGAGGACCTGTCCTTTTACTCCATGACTCTCAAGCTTACTAAGGAGCCTTTGATGAGGAACTTTATCAAAAGCTTTCTGGAAGTCAAGGTAAACAATATCTATCGGGTCTCCTTTGTCCACATGTTTGTTCACCCCCTCAAAGAAATGTAACAGGTTAGCGAGGCAGGATCTTCCCTTACAGAATCCATGCTGAGTCTTCCTCAATAACTCGTGTTCATCAATGTGCCTACTCATTCTGTCCTTGATAATGGTTTCTACCAACTTTCCCGGTATTGAAGTCAGACTGACTGGCCTGTAGTTTCTCGGATCTCCTCTGGAACCCTTTTTAAAGATGGGGGTGATATTTGCTACCTTTCAGTCCTCAGGAACGGAGGCAGATTTCAATGAAAGATTACATATTTTTGTCAGAAGATCCACAAGTTCAACTTTGAGTTCTTTCAGAATTCTTGGATGTATGCCATCCGGACCTGGTGACTTATTAGTTTTTAATTCGTCTATCAGTTGTAGGACCTCCTCTCTTGTCACCTCAGTCTGACTCAGGTTTTTCAACACCCCTTCCAATATAAGTGGTTCTGGAGCAGGCAAACACTTCTCATCTTCCACAGTGAAGACGGATGCAAAAAATGCATTCAGCTTCTCAGCCATTTCCCTATCTTCCTTCAGTAATCCTTTGACCCCTTGGTCATCTAAGGGCCCCACTGCCTTCCTGGCTGGTTTCCTGCTTCTAATATATTTGAAGAAATTTTAATTGTTGGTCTTTATGTTTTTTGCAATATGCGCCTCATAGTGCCTTTTTGCCTGCCTGATCACAGTCTTGCATTTGATTTGCCACTGCCTGTGTTCCCTTTTATTAATCTCACTTGGACTAGCTTTCCACCACTTAAAGGAGTCCTTCTTACCTTTTACAGCTTCCATTACTTTGTTTGTTAACCATGCAGGCCTTCTATTATACCTGTTTGTGCCTGTCCTAACTTGTGGTATATATTTTATCTGAGTTTCTAGGATTGTAGTTTTAAATAGCCTTCAAGCTTCCCCAAGGGTTTTGAATGTACTTACCTTTCCTTTCAGTTTCCTCTTCATATGCCTCCTCATCTCTGAGAATTTACCCCTTTTAAAGTTAAACATGGTTGTGCCGGTCTTTTGGGGCAACTCTCTATTTATACAAATGGTGAAATCAATAACATTATGGTCACTGCTCTCAAGCGGTGCGATCACTTTTACATCTCTCACCAAGTCTTGGGCATTACTTAGGACCAGATCCAGGATCGCCCCACCCCTGGTAGGTTCTGAGACCATCTGCTCCATAGCACAGTCATTGAGAGCATCTAGAAACTCAATCTCTTTCTCTTGACCAGAACACCTATTGACCCAATCAATCTGCGGGTAGTTAAAATCACCTATGACACACATAGTTTTTACGTTTAGCCACTATCTTTAAGCCTTCCATCATATTATAGTTGTCCTCTATCTTTTGATTTGGTGGGCGATAACAAACTCCCATAGTTAAATTTCGTTTTGGGCCCTCTATCTCAAACCAAAGCATTTCTAGAAGGGAATCTAATTCTCTGACCTCAGTCTTACAGAATCCTGAGGCCACAATCCACAGTGTTCAGTTCTGTTCAAAGCCTTTGTGGTGCATCTTACTTTCTTTGAACAATCTTTTCACACAGTATGTGTGACTCTTTAAAATTTGCTGTATTCCAAATGCCATTTGTCATGTGCAAAGCGGAAGCTATGACTGCTACTGGAAAAAAAATAAAATTCATATACATACATATATACATATGTATAGATAGATTCAAACACACATATATATACATATATATATATACATACACACACGCAGGGGTCGTTTTGTAGAAAAATAGGTGGTGGAGCTCATCCAGGGATTGTTATGCAACTGCACCTACTATTCAATGGACAAAGTGGGAAGGAGGAGGTGGAACTCTCAGACAGGTTCAAGAGCTGTGCTCCTGTGAGCTCCTGCTGAATCCGAGGCCTGTATATACATATATAAATGATCCCCCTCTCTCCATGTATCCCTTTCTTCCTCTGCCTTTGTGGTTACTTCATTCTGTATGCACAGATCTTTTACTCAAACTGGACCCAGAGAAAGGGAAATTAGAAATAATAATAATAATAATTTAGTATATTTAGTTTATATTTTTGTTTTCTGCTGTGATCCTTGTGCTTTTTCTTGATGTTTTATTTTAAAAATTGCATTGCCAAATCCCAGTATACTCCCACCTTTCCATTTAAAAACAAAAATATTGCAAGAGTTTTCTTGTGAGAATTTTGGATTTGGGTCCTAAAATTGTATTCTTATGCTTTATATACCATGAATGTACTAGACCAACTTTAAGTGAAACAAACTCCCAAAATGCTTTGCAGCTCTCTGACCTCTCACTGACTGCAGCTGCCAAAAGTTGTGTGTAATTCTCTGTTCCCAGGAAAAGACTAGGAATGACATCTAAGGGTAATAAAACAGTAACATTGAGGCATCCCTCTGAAATGAAAGAATTTAAAGTATTTATGTTACCAAATGGCCTGAACCTGTAAATGTGTAAATAACCAAAGGTATATGTGATCTCCCCTCATGCTGGCCCTGCCCCTCAGGGCAGCTGTAACGTGGAGGGGGAAAGGACAAGGGGTGCTTATGGCCTCAGAATTGGAAGGGGGTTGGATATTGCCTCATGCCACCACTCTATGTCTCTCTCTCTGTGCTGGCCTGTTCTTCCCTGTCTGTCTTCCTCTTCAGCCATCAGCATTTTCCCCCTTTTATCCTCCTACACTTCCGTGCCAGAATACTCCTCCCCCATCCAGTCCCATGTTAGCCTGCCCATCACCAGCTTCCCCCAGCCATTGGGCGCAGCCCTGCTGTGCCCTCCTTTCTCCCGCCCCCACCTCTCCAGCCTGTTGCCTGGCCCACCCTCCGAGGCTGCTCTGAGGGGCGGGGCGCCCATCATGTCGGGTGCAATCTTCCTGGTGGCCTCCTCAGCGCCGCCTGTCATCAGCCCTCTCTCCACTTGGGCCCTCGGGCCAGCCCGGGACAGCGTTGGCCGTACTCCTCCAGCAGGCTGAGGCGTCTGCTTTCGGCCCATTCCCCACCAAGCATGCAGGTAGGTGGGCTCCAGGGTGCGACGGGGGAAGCTGCCGGGCATCAGGCCTCATTGTGGCCACTCTCATCTCCTTTCGCGGAGGTGGGGGCTGGCAGAGTGGGGTTGCTGCGGGGCCAGGAGGCAGCGGGGCGCGGCAGCCCGGACAGTATGGAAACAAGTGATTTGTCAGGATGGACCTGCTGTTACCAAAGCAAACAATGGCCAGCAGAATTTACACATGGAACAGGGTCTTCAGATCCTTTGATGTCTTTGATGTTCAACCTATATAAGCTGCACTTTTCAGAGGATCAGGACAGCTTGGTCAGATCAGCAGAGAGGGTTCGTCTATCTCCACAGTGTGTGTGTGTGTTTGTGGGGGAGGGGATTTCTCTTACTTTGTCTCTTACTTTATTGCTAGTATAGCTTTGATAGAAGGGCTACTGTATAAGTGCTTTGTTGAATCGGCTGGGCACCAGAGAGCTGCCCACCCTGAAATTCTGTCCTGTGTTAAAGGTTAACTTTATTTACAAATAAAGTGTATATTGTTGCATGAGTTTAGTATTGCTTGTTTACTTTTAGCTAACCTTCGATAGTACAAAAGCACCAGTGTGACTGCCTGAGCCTGGGTAAGGGGACCGAAACCAAGACTGGCGGAGGGTTGCGGACTCTGCCCACAAGTTTTAAGCTTATTTGTATTTTTAGTTAAAAAATGATATCTTTAATTGTGTTTGTGTATCCTATATAAAGTTTATATCTCCACTACCTGGCATTACATTTTATGAGATGCATGGCCTTGCCCCACAAAGTCTCATCTATGTCAGATCCAAACCCAAAATGCTAAAGAGCACCAAGCGTTTCAACCTTTCTTCATAGGGAAAGTGTTCCAGCCCTTTAATCATTCTAGTTGCCCTTTTCTGGACTTTCTCCAATGCTATAATATCCTTTTTGAGGTGCGGCGACCAGAACTGCACACAGTACTCCAAATGAGACTGCACCATCGATTTATACAGGGGCATTATGATACTGGCTGATTTGTTTTCAATTCCCTTCCTAATAATTCCCAGCATGGCGTTAGCCTTTTTTATTGCAAATGCACACTGTCTTGACATTTTCAGTGAGTTATCTACTATGACCCCAAAATCTCTCTCTTGGTCAGTCTCTGCCAGTTCACACCCCATCAACTTAGCTGGGATTTTTGGCCCCAATGTGCATTACTTTGCACTTGGCCACATTGAACCGCATCTGCCACGTTGAGGCCCACTCACCCAGCCTCAACAGATCCCTTTGGAGTTCCTCACAATCCTCTCTGGTTCTCACCACCCTAAACAATTTAGTGTCATCCGCAAACTTGGCCACTTCCTCCTTCAGGTGTGCAGGCCAGCACATGACAATGACTGCTTCCTCCAGACTTTGAGAGTTCTGTCTCCTTTGATGGAATCAGCACCAAAAAGCCCTTCCTCCTTGCTCCCAGGAGTTTTATCATCTCTCTTTCTCTACCTGTGGTCCAGGTCAGCCTGAGTCAAATAAGCTTTTCCTGAAGTCGCCAGGAGTTTCTTCCTGGAGTGTTTCTAGTTTTAATTCCTCCAAATCTCTGTTTCCTGCTTGGAGTGTTTTTTTTTTAATTAGCATTTTTAAAAAGGTGGCTGTGAGGTTGAAAAGCAATTGAAATGACTGCCTCCCTCCTGCCTGTTCTCTGCCCAGAGTGAAAAACTTTTAGAACTCAGAATGAAGGTTTTGTTCAATTCAAACCTACAAAACAAATATACATTTCTTCATAGGCCATAAAAGGGAATGCCTATTGAAACAACCAAGTTTAAAATAAAATGAGGACCTCCACTAACCAATGGAGTCTTGGTTGGATGAGGGGGTGGGGTCCTTACAGATCTGTGCAAATGTACATTTTTGGCTACACAGAGAGAACTGCCTTAGTTTGGCACAAATTGGTTAAAATGTTGTTGACACCTGAGATGATTGGGCTCTTATACATGTTTATTACTTGGTTTAACTTCCTGCAATTGTTTTAAGCAAAAATTATTTGAAGGTATTACAGGGCTAAGGGTTAGAATATCTTAAGGTTACACACATGGCAAGAATACATAATACTGGTTCATGTTAGCTCTGGCTCATAAACAGGTTTGTTGAAACCACAGCAATTGTTTTACATTTGATAATTTATATTCTACCCGTCTAGCATTCAGACCAGCTTACAACAACAATAAAACAAAATAAACAAGAATAAACCGAGTGTGAGCTTTCAAAATGGTTGTCGGAGATGGTGAATCTGGATTTGGTAGTGACAGAATTGCACTCAGAATTTCAAACCCACATTGTCTAATTAGGATGCTTGCTGCCTGCCAAGAACACTCTGAGCTGAGCCCCTGTTTTAATTCTGAACCTCCTCCTCTGATTTGACATAGCAGCAAAAAGTGCTCCATTCTGGTTTACTGCTATTTTTACCCTTTGTGCTGTCACTATTCTCACTTTGCATTACAAACCTCACTTGTTGTTTCCCATTCCAAACAGCATCCGCTATGGAGAGCAGCCTGCCTTTTAATATGTTGATTTATCATTGTCAGATATGGAGCTCTTATTGCTGGAATTTGAATATTGTATTTAAGGCAGTTTTGTGATTACCAATGCTTTACATATAAATTGCTTTATATTATGGAGGGAATATCATCTCTGTATTTTTAAGGCTGCCTCATGCACATGTGCTTTTCATTTTAATACATTTCCTTGTTTTGCTGGTTAGATGTGAATTGCTTTTGTTCAGTTGTTTGTTTTGTGGTGACTTCCTGTGTGGAGCGGAGAACTTTGTGGTTTCTGTTACTCTAAGAAGGCAGATTTTTGCATACAATGTCAGTCATCCTGATCCTTAAAGACATGTAAATATGATGGAGATGTGTTGCTAATATAGTTGTCTAGAGTTACCACCAAATTTTGCCTAAGGTAACATTTTGAAGCAAAGGTGGTGATTCCTATTTGATAGAAAACAAAATTCAGGGAAGCAAAAAACGGTTTTAATAAGTACAGCCAAAAGATCTCTAGAAAATTCTGAACATTCCTATAGCTGCGCAAAGCAAAAAGAGATGCTTCTGCCCCACAACGTAGGCTAAACAATGATCACTTTCTAACATTTCCCTCCAAATATTAAGCACATAGTTTTATGCCAATTTAGCATGCTCTGTGGCTGCTGAGTTACCTTTAGAGTCCTTGGCATGAATAATTTCCAGCCTGTCTGCTATTACAGCCATGTCACACCTGCTCAGTTTTATATTCACGAGCTCTCTGTGTTGGCATTGTGACACATCTGGCACAACTGCCAGCTTCTGGATACTTTTGCAAATGCTGTGTTGGGTGAGCACTGCACCCTGACATCGATCATTGTCCCAATTCCAGGAACAGACAACTTGGCCAGATGTGCCAAAATGTTAACACAGAGAGCTTTATATTCTTAGGTTAATGTCTCTTTGGGGAGGAATATACATTAAATTCATGAATCTAAAAATTGAAAACCTTAAGAAGCCCCTTCAGCTTTCAGAATTATGTTCTGAGCACAATGAAACTTAAGAATCAGAAGCTGTAGAATCTTCTTTGCACTTATGCTTCTTATAGATTTGTGCTATATCATAAAGGTGATGGTCAGGGCTTTTTTTCTGGAAAAAGAGGTGCCGGAACTCTCAAGAGGGAAGTAAGGAGAACACACAGATGCCCCTCATTAACTTTTAAACATTTTTGAGAACATTTTTTTTGTTTCCACAAAGAGGTTCTGGAACTCTGTTCCAGCACATTCCCCCAGGGAGAAAAAACGATGGTAGTTGTTTAAAACAGTGACCTTTACTTAGGTGTTTGGTGAGCTTCACCCAGTGGTGTGCTGGTAAATATTTAGCGACCAGCTCTACAGGGGGAAAAGTATGCATATATGCATAACATTTTTAAAAGACAGGGGTGCTATTCAAGCATGGTTTAAGAACACCCTGTGTGATCTGCTTCTTTCTTCTGCCTCACCTTTTATCACCTACAAATGGCCTTTGGAATCAAAACATGTATTTATTTATTTAAAACATATTTATGCCACCTTTCCATGGTCCCCGAGAGAACTGAAGAATTAAAATAAATATAAGATAATTCAGTTTTCCATATTATAAAATAATTCAGTAAACCACCTGAACCAACATATATATTCCATAATATGTATCTGACAAGGCACAGAACCAGTCTTCAGTAGAGGTGTGCAATTTTCAGTTTGAGTCTATTGGATATAAAAAAAATCAAGATTAAAAAAAATAATAATCCTGGATTCCAATACCAGTAAAGTATTTGGATTTGGGATTTCTCAAAAATCCCTGAATTTTCTGGGGCATTAAACCTGAGAAGAAAAACATCTGAGAAAAAAAAAACCGCAGTGGCAAAGTCACAAAAAACTGAGAGTTGGGAGCAGATCGTTCCTGCCTCTCAGCTGTTTTTCTTGCTTCTTCCACAGTCCCTTTAAACAGGATGTATTAAAAGGGACTGCACAAGAGAGGCTGGAAAATAGCTGAGCCAGCAGAGACCAGTCTCCCCACTGACTCAGCTTCAGGCTCTCTTGTGCAGTCCTTTAAATGGGGCTGGACAAGAGACCCTGAAGCTGAGCCAGCAGGAAGCAGTCTCCCTGTTGGCTCAACTGTTTTTTGAGCTGTCTTCTGCAGTCTGCTCCCATCTCTGCTGTTTTGGGGCTTTGCTGATCTTTCTAGTAATTCCTGAATATACCCAGGATTTTTTGGGAGGGGTTTTTTTCCAGTTTTCCTGAAAAATCATGGATTTATTTGGGATTATGAAATATATTTGAAAAAAACCTGATAAGGTATTTTTCAAGTATATTTTTAGCTTGAGTGAATGCACAAGTATATTTTTAGCTTGAGTGTATATTTGGAATTAGTGTATTTTGTTGTGTATGACTGGCTACCACTAAATTAATCTTATTGTTGTGTTTTTGTACCTGGAGCAGTGGATTTTTTGTTTTGGAGTCCCCAGTTGGGGGCAGGAGATCCCCTGGTTTGGAGGCCTTCCTCCTGGTTTAGGGTTATCAGAAAGACTGGTTTCCCCCCCCCCCCTGTTTTTTGAGGAAGAGGCTTCAAATTTTCAGCATAGTCTGGTTGCTCTCCTCAAACCCCCCCCCCCCCCAAGTTTCAAAATGATTGGACCAGGTGGTCCAATTCTATGAGCCCTAAAAAAATGTGCCCCCATCCTCCGTTATTTCCAATGAAGGGATAGCATTTAAAGGGAGCATGGTCTCTTTAAATGTGATAGTCAGTGTTCAACCATGCTTGTCACAACCTTTCTCCTGGGCTCCACCCCCAAAGTCCCCAGATACTTCCTGAATTGGACTCGGCAACCCTACCTGCAATGTAATGTCTAGTTTGTCCCATAGTCACCAAGTGAACTTATTTTGCTTGACTCCTGTAGTCAGAGGCAAAGCAAGTTCCTGAGGCATAATTTTACCAACATAAATAAATACAGTGGTAATCAAATTATCATAAGCACCAGACTCTAAAGCCATAAACACACCTAAATAGTCTCATTTCAAAGGAATGTTTTTTTGTTCAGCTATTTGCTTTTTGACAGATGGGGGGGATTGCTGTGAAAAAGCACTGTAGTCAGTTGCTTAATAGTGCTTCTCCCTTTATTTACGTGAATCAGGGAAGCATATTTACTTTTTTAGTTGATTAGCATTATCACACCATGACCTCCAGGAATGTTACCTAATAGAGTAATGTTTTAATAGTCCCAGAAGAAGAAGAAAAAGAAGAGACAGCTGCAAGAAATTTGGGCAGAGGTTGACAGCACAATGCTTTCTAACACAGATGACAAAGCAGTGTGACCATGCAACACAAGCAACCGATATTTTTTTCAGACATATCCAAAATTGTGCCAAATGACTGGCTTTCTAGTTGCAGCTTGAGAGCAGGATTTTATCAGAAATGTGTGAGTGCTCGAGTATTTCTCACTTTAGCTTTCTGCTCTGTCCCCATCCACTTTGTAAATGTGCCCATGCATTCTGCAAATAAAGTATAAGGGTTTTTTTTTTTTTGCAGGGAGTGGGGTGGGCTAGCAGGACTGGGCAAATGCTTGATGTGGCTATTACAGCCACATCAAGAGCCAGTTTGGTATAGTGGTTAAATGTGCGGACTCTTATCTGGGAGAACCAGGTTTGATTCCCCACTCCTCCACTTGCACCTGCTAGAATGGCCTTGGGTCAGCCATAGCTCTGGCAGAGGTTGTCCTTGAAAGGGCAGCTTTTGTGAGAGCTCTCTCAGCCCCACCCACTTCACAGGATGTCTGTTGTGGGGGAGGAAGATAAAGGAGATTGTGAACTGCTCTGAGACTCTGAGTGGAGGGTGGACTATAAATCCAATGTCTTCATCTTCTACAGTTAACTTCTCAAGCCATAGCTAGCTCTTGAAGCCTGGAATGCCTACCAGTAGCCACTGAGGGAGTCTGCTGCTTAAGGCTACAGGTGTTTAATTTATTATTTTTTGTTTTGTTTTTAAATCCCTAATGTATTTATGGCCGTTTTCCCACTGAACTTACCTCGGAGCGGCATCCCTCTTCACCGTGCAGCGTCTGCGCGGATTTCCCACCAACTGCTCCGAGGCTGCTCCGAGGAACCAGGAAGTTCCCGACCTTTTGCATCGCAAATGGAAACCGCTAAAAGCCAGTTTACATTAGCGACGCAAAAGCCGCGACTCTACTTAGTTCCTCGGAGCAGTTGGTGGGGAATCCGCGCAGACGCTGCGCGGTGAAGAGGGACGTCACTCCGAGGTAAGTTCAGTGAGAAAACGGCCTTTATTTCACTTTTTACTACAAACCTGAGGCTGTTTTCAGGTTTGTAGAAAGATCCTGCCCATTCACAGTGCCAGCCACTGGATTTACGTATCCAAAGATCTCACTACGGATGTCAAAAATAGGATTCTGCTTGAAACATGTAAGGATGAAGGAAGGTTTTCCTGAGTCAGCTGCCCATTGGCTATGTAAGTGGGCAGCACCAATTAACCCCTAAATGCTGGGTACCATGGAAGGAAGACAAGGATGCTCGGCACACCTGATTACAAGTGTGAGTATAACTAAAGCATGGGCAGTTACATCAGCTGGGTTGGAGCCAGGGAGTGCTTGACTGAACGCTGACAGCCATCGCAGGCTGCTCACAAGTAGGTAAAAAAATAGCATTAATAGTTATCCAGACCAACCATTAATGAATTCAGTTTAACCCATTTGCAGGTGTCTTTTATCATTCTTCTGGGGTGCAGGGGCAATAGAAAATATTATTTTATTTTGTACTGCTTTAATTGCCAATCAATGCAGCTGTGGAACAATGCGGCTACCATCTAATTTTCTGTTTACTGACATGCACAAGTGTCTAACTCCTTCAATTAGAACCTTGAGTTCCTTCCCCAGTTAATTGATAGGCTTATTGACCATGTGTTAAGTTCAGCAGGCCAGTGAGAATGGGCTAAAACCTTGGCTCATCAAACTAATGTTTTAATCATTTTCAGATAAGTCAAATTCCCCACGATCAGTTGTTTACCTTCATTTCTCATAAACTGTCTCAAACCTATATTCTCATTGATTAAAAAAGACATCAGCCAATGGAAGATGTAATATTTCAGTCTATCTGACACATATAAGCAGGGCTTTTTTTCTGGAAAAAGAGGTGCCAGAACTCTCAAGAGGGAAAAAAACATGGGTGCCCCTCATGAACTTTAAAACATTTTCTTGAGAATTTTGTTTCCACAAAGACGTTCTAAAACTCCGTTCCACCATGTTCCCCCAGAAAAAAGCCCCACATATATGATCTCCTAATAGTGTGTGTGTGTGGGGGGGGGGGGATAACAAGCTGGTTGTTAGGAGAGATGTTAGAGCTAATAATTACCGTGGAATTTCTTGAAGCTCTCTCAGGAGGCAACAGGTGTGGTTCAACTATTAATCCTTCCCAATGTGCATTTCTGATTTGCCTTTTTAAAATAAATGTTTTTAATTGTTTATCAGCCTGTGCCTTCAGTCCCTGCATACCTGTGCCATTATAGTCATAAGGTTATTTGTCTTACTACTGATTTTTTTTTTCTCCAACAGTATTAAACAGTCATCTTTGATAGCCTTTAATAGCCAAAGAGTTTGTCTTAGATGTGTCCCTCAGCCTCCAATTTGAAAGCTGAGGTTGCAGCAGTGATAATTTTTTTTTTACAATGTTGTTAAAAGATCCTTCTCTGGGGACAACAGCATCCAAGAATCTATTACTGTAAGGAACCCTTCCTACTCCCAGGGGCTATCCTTCATCCTGGTTTCTTTTCCACAGTGTTGGTTATCAACCTGGGAGTTCTTAGGTTCTAGAATGACACTATTGTAGGAAAAACATTGCTTGCTAGCATCAGAGAAAGAAAGAGCTTTTGGGGAAAGAAACAGGGAGTTGCTGAAATAACACCACCATCTACTGGACAATGGGTAAGCACTGCAGCTACATATTCCAAAGTTAAGAAAAAGCTGTGTCAAATATCCGGGATACATATAGGAATGATTGTTCTATTCTAGTTCTGAACTGTTTTTTACTGCCATCCATCCAAACAAACACTGCATTTTAATTTTCTGGTAGAAGTGAGAAACTGCACTGGACAAATATTCTTCCCTTCCTACCAATGTAGAATTCAAAGAAGCATTTTGAAGCCAAATCATGCCATTATGAACAGAGATTATTCACGCTCAAGAAGTCTGCAGCCTGGTACTTCCTTTTTACCCTTAACCTGCTCTCAACACAGTTACTGCATATGGCCATGTGTTCTCTTGACAAATGTCCGTGTGAAGGTGGTCCAGCTCATTCACAAAACTGGCTTAAGAAAACTCAGTATAGAATAACTATCTCCCTTCCTGGACTGCATACTTCCCACAGATCCAGTAATTCTACAAACCATAGACTTAAATGACTTTGTTTCCCTGAAATAAATATGGAAGTAAGGAGATTATCTTCTTTTTATTCCATTTTCCAAAGATAATGGTGGGAAGGCTAGCCATTCAAAACTTCTACATGCCCTTCTCTGTTTGATAGTCATTTAAATGTGAATACTTTTATTATGTTCATATTAAATTGTCAAAATGATGCACTATTTTTTTTACCAGACTACTTTTTAAAATTGTCTCTTAGTATCCACATAGAAGGATGACCATGTGCATCTAAATTTGTATAAATTGCTTGTTTGAAAGTGACAAAAATTAGGGAAAAAATTATGCAAGTAGATTTAAGTTGTCCCCATTCAACTTGAACAATACAAACCTAAGAATAAATTACCAGCTGCTTCTTAGCTCTTCTATCAGCTTCAGGGATCTGAATGAAGAATTAAAGATATATATCTATTTAAAATATTTCTTTCCTACTATTTGGTTGCACAATCTTTGAGGGTCTCACTATATTGAGAATCAATACAAAATTTATTATGAAGCATAAATAATATTAAATGTAATGCAAAAACATAAATGGTTGAATAAAAATAAGCCAGTAATACCATCATTTATGAAACAGGAGCATAACTCAGAAATATAGCAGAAAACTAGTATTAAGTCAAACAAAAATCACATTTGAACCACCACCCCTGTTTTATCTTATCCCAGGGGGTTGGGTGTGGAAATAAGGCACCAAGTAGACCTCAATGGAGATGGTATAGCATAATTTTGAGATTATGCCACCGAGGGTACCATGTCCCATTTGGCCATCCAACTGAAAAAGGTTTATATGGAGGAAGGCTTCTCCATCTAACATGAACATGTCACCAGAATCATCTAGAGAAACCTTCCTACAAATTACACATCATTAAAATTTTGGTGGGTAAGCTTCATTTGGAGAAGGTACCATTTGAGATACCTTGGCCACAAACTGTTTTCTTAAAGGGCCAGAAACAAACCAGGAACCAATGAAGATTTATCACCAGAGGAATAATGTATTCAAACTGGCTCGAACCTTTCAGCAAGTAAGCAGCCTGATTTGTGACCAGTTGAAATTTTTGAGATCTTTATAGCTCTATGTACAACTTCTTACAATACTCAGATCTGGAAGCCACCAAACCAGGTGCAATTGGGATCATGACAGATATGTCTTGGTATTATCATGTTGAGGCTTGTATGAATGGGAACCTGAAGAATTAAAACTTAATCAATGATTACCAAAACCGTTTTCTGGTAAAATTTCTTAGAACTAAGATAACTGTAGCTTATGCTCAGAAGGAACTTAATACAAGATGTCATGTTAAGATAACAGTTTCCTTGCATGAACTGATTAACAAATTATAGCTTTGGCACTCTTTACTAATGGAGACATTGGAGCAGATTTCATGCAGCATACAATCTAAACCTGACACAGCAGAGCAACTTTAAGGTACCCGAAAGGTCTGATTTTCCTGCTGCTACTTGACTCTAACATAATCCGGCCCCTTCCCGCCCGCGCCGCCTTTAGCCGGCTTTAGGGCGGGGGCCGAGTTTGCCTCCCCGGATGGAGCGAGGCAAGACGGCCCCTTCATCCGGGGATGTTGGGGCGTGGTTCCGGGAGGCCTTATAGGCCAGACCACGCCCGCGGCCACGCACTTCGGCTGGCCGTTTTCGGGTGAGGCGTACGTCTTTCCCAGCCCCTTCAGGCGTCTGCAGGGCCCCTGGGGAAAGACGGGGTAGCGTCGTCGACGGGGAGCGGTATTGGCGGCGGAGGCGTTTTTCGCCCTCCCCTTCCCACCCTCCTCCCTCCTCGAGGCGGTCAGGAGCAGCCGACCGGGACTCACCGGACTCGGGACGAGCGTCGCTGGGAGCGGCGTGCGGCCGCGGCGCGGCCATCCGGCCTGCTTGTGAGGCGGCAGCAGCTGTTTCGCGCGCCCGGCCGCCTCTCAGCTGGCCGGCGCGGTTTGTATCGGGGGGTAATCGCGCGGCGTGGATTCGTGCGGCGCTGTGCCGCTTTAGTAGCAGGGCGTCTTTCCCCACCTCGGAGGCTTCCCTAGTGACGCCACGCGCGATCTTGTGGCCTGGGGAGTAGGTGGGCGGTTTTGAGCGTCCCCCCCCCCATATATTAGTTGGTGGTTTTTTTTTTTGTTTTTTTTTTTTCAGGCCTTGGTTCCCCCTTCAAGGGGGCTGAAACTTGGCTTCTGTTCACTACACGGTTGGGGGTGGAGCTGCCATTGTGGTCCCATCAATCTTTGCCTTGCTTAGGTATTGGGGCCTGGCCTGAAACATGCCCAAGGGGCAAGGAAAGTCAAAGGGCAAGCAGCCCTTAAAGAAGGGGCAAAAGAGGCCCAACCCCAGTGGCCCCCCGGGATTTGAGGAAGAGGCTCACACCAGGCAAGCTATTGTGGACAGCTTGACGGCTTTGGAGAGGCATCATGGGTTGGAGCCTGGGTCTACCCTCCCTCCCCGCGGGCGCAAAGCAGCTCGGTCTTCGACCAGGGCCTTCGAACAGGAGGTCCTGGCCCGTCTCTCTTCCTTACAGGAGATGGCAGCACTTCCGGGCCCGTCAGGCGGGTCCGGCCGGGAGCCTTCTGACGACATATCGGACGCGGAGGAAGGTAACGCCCCTGATGGGCCGGCCCGCCCAGGCGGTGCAGGCGGTGCTATTCCTGTCGGGGTGCCGGACGGCGTGGAACCTGATGGTAAGAAGGGGTGGCCAGGGGTTACTGGCGCGTGGCCGTGGGGGGGTTGGAACCCGTGGTATTCATCATACATGTCGGGCCCACCGGCCAATTTCAGCCTGGGATGGGCGCCTGGGCCAGCCCCCACAGCTGGTTCGTTTGGTCAAGGGCAGGTGTTGCCTTGGGGCCCAACCCCGGGAGCCGGAGTAGTATCCACCCCTCCTGCGCCTTCCGATGCTACTGGCAAGCCTGCCCCGGCGGGCGCTTTGCCCTGGGGGAGCCAACCGGGCGGCCCGTCGCCATTAGGATGGCCGTTCCCTCAGTGGGGTAACTGGGGTTGCCCCCCGAGTGCATGGGGTACTGTCCCCTTTCACTGCCGCCCTTTTGGGGACACTGCCATGCCTCTAGGAGACCACCTGACGACGGCCACGCGGGAAAAAATCCTGCGTGGTGAATATGTGGATGTTTTTGGCCTTCTTTATCGGGAGCTCGAAAAGAAGGACAAAGATGAATTAGACGAGAAAGATAAGGAAAAGATCAAACGTCGCAAGGTGGAAAGGAACTGGGCCAATTGGTTGCCGGGGTTCTTGATTTATGCGGGGGTCATTGCGCGGGCGCAACCTGCCCGGGCCTCCCCGCTGTTTCAATATATTGATATAATCTATAAGGCCTATACGGACTTCTCTGGCGCTGCCTGGCAGCAGTATGACGAGGAGTTCCGCATGAGAGCGGCCTTGAACCCCGGCATCCCTTGGGACCAAATCCACCAGCAGCTTTGGCTGCAACTCATGTCGCCAGCTAAGCCTAATAGCGGCGACAGGTCAGATAGCGGCCATTTGGTCAATAAACAGGCAATGGCGTCAGGTCCCCGCTCGGCAGCGGGGCAGCCGGTTCAACCCCGGCTGGTCTGTTGGGATTTTGCTTCCCAGGCTGGGTGCACCAGAAAGCCGTGCAAATACAAGCACGAGTGCCCGTTGTGTGGCGGCGCCCACTCGTTGTCTTCCTGTAGTAAGACCAAGCCCCGATCGGGGGGTAAGCGGGCGGGGGGCAGCGGGAACCCCCCTGGATCTGGTAAAGGGCCCCAGTCCCATCAGGGTGAAGGTTCTTAGAAGTTTGCTCTCGGCTTACCCGCGAACCCGTGACCGGGCTTATCTGTTGAATGGTTTCAGTTATGGTTTTCGCATTCCGTTTCAGGGGCCTAGAGGCCCCTGTATGTCCGGTAATCTGCAGTCCATCAAAGGGATGGAACCGGTTGTCAGAGATAAAATCGTCAAGGAATGCAGGGAGGGCCGAGTTTTAGGTCCGTTTGAGGCCCCCCCAGTTCCCAATCTGAGGGTATCCCCGTTGGGGGTGGTGCCTAAGAAGGCCCCTGGGGAGTTCCGTCTTATCCACCACCTTTCGTATCCGGAAGGAGGGTCGGTCAATGATGGCATTCCGGACTCCCTTTGCACAGTGAAATATACTTCTTTTGATCAGGCAGTCAGGATCGTCCGGAGCTGCGGAGTGGGGGCGGAAATGGCGAAATGCGACATTAAGTCGGCATTTCGCCTGTTACCAGTACACCCGCATGACTTCGAGCTTCTGGGTTTCGCCTTTGAGGGGAAGTTTTATATGGACCGGGCCCTTCCTATGGGCTGTGCTATCTCGTGCTCAGCCTTTGAGCGTTTTAGCACTTTCCTCGAATGGGCCCTACGGGCCCGATCCGGTTTGTCCACCACGGTGCATTACCTGGACGATTTTTTGTTTGTGGGTCGCCAGGGGGCGGGCCAGTGCGCCCACCTGCTCCAGTCCTTTATGGCGCTGACGTCGGAATTGGGGGTTCCACTCGCACACGAGAAAACTGAGGGCCCAGCGGCCACCTTGACTTTCTTGGGTATCGAGTTGGATTCTGCCCACCAGACGTCCAGGTTGCCCGGGCAGAAAATTGACCAGTTGAAGCAGATGCTGACCGCGGCTATGGGCCGGCGCAAGCTGTCCCTATTGGAGCTTCAGACACTAGTGGGCCACCTTAACTTCGCCTGTAAGGTGGTGGCCCCGGGGAGAGCATTCCTGCGGCGTTTGTGCGACGCCATGTCGGGCTTGCGGCGGCCCCATCACCGGGTCAGGATCACCCAGGGCATGAGACTGGACTTGCAGGTGTGGCTGCACTTCCTGTCCGATTTTAACGGGGTCTCTTTCTGGCAGGAGGAACTCACGCTTGAAGCTGAGCTACAGGTGACTTCCGATGCCTCCGGGTCCATCGGTTTTGGTGTTTATTTTCGTGGGCACTGGTGCGCCGAAGCCTGGCCTGCTGAGTGGCTGGCCAGCGACCTTTGCCGGAATTTAACGTTTTTGGAGTTTTTCCCGATAGTGGTAGCGCTCCGGTTATGGGGGTCGGCTCTAGCTAATCGTGTCGTCCACTTCTGGTGTGACAACTTAGCAGTCGTCCACGTGATCAATACGCTGTCCTCTAAATCGGCCCCGGTTATGCGCCTAGTTAGAGCGTTTGTTTTACGTTGTTTACGCTTAAATGTCTTGTTTTTGGCTAAGCACGTGCCCGGCGTGTGCAATGGAGTTGCGGATGCCCTGTCTCGTCAGCAGATGGAGCGATTCCGCCTCCTCGCACCAGAGGCCGATCTCCTGCCAGCCCGGATGCCCGCAGAAATGTGGCGGCTTGGAGACTCGAGGCCAACCGAGCAATGATGCTAGCCCTGGCGCCTTCCACCCGGAAGGCCTACGACCACGCTGTTACCCAGTTCCAGACCTTTAGGGAGCAGGTGGGGTTGGCCATCCGTTGGCCTGTTCCGGTATCGCACCTTATGCAGTTTTGCGTGCATCTAAAAGGTAAGGGGTTAGCCGTCAAGACGATTAGGGCCAAGTTGGCAGCCCTGGCTTTTTATGGAAAGATTAAAGGCTTCCCTGATAGGTCTGATGACTTCAGACTGCGCAAGATGCTTGAGGGCTGGGCGCGGGAACAGGGACCCCGAACTGACACCCGGCAACCTTTCTCACCAGTTGTATTGAAGGGTCTCAGGGCCGTTTGGCCTTCAGTCTGCTTTTCTAGTTTTGAGGCCGCGCTGTTTCAGGCGGCGGCGATGACGGCATTTTTTGGGGCGCTCAGAGTGAGCGAGCTGGTGGTCAGCTCGAGGAAAGACCGCTCCGAGCGGGCCCTACAAGCAGGCGACATTAAGATCCAGGGGGACAGCGTTGTCATCTCAATCCGTAAGTCAAAGACGGATCAGAGACAACGGGGTGTGTGTATTACCCTGGGACCCTGTCGTGATAGGGACATCTGCCCGGTTTTGGCCCTGAAGGAATATATCGCTGTCCGGGGGGACACTCTGGGTCCACTATTCCGGCACAAGGACGGGCTGCCATTGACCAAATTCCAGTTTTGGTCTGTTACAAGCCGCGCCCTGGACAAGCTTGGCTTAGGTGGGGTACGGTTCGGGACCCATTCTTTCCGTATTGGCGCTGCATCGACGGCGGCAGCCATGGGATACCCGGGACCTGCCATTCAGAAGGTGGGAAGGTGGAGGTCGGCGGCCTACAAAGGTTACGTGCGGCCCATTGCCCACTGAGGGTGTTGGTAAAGTTGATGGTTACAATTTGTTTCTTTGTTGCAGGTGCTGTGGCGAGGGGCGAGAGGACAAGGATCTTGATCGCCGGCCACAGCATGATATTTTGGGCCGCCCACTACGCTCGACGGTCCCCCTTTGGTTCGCAACTGGGCCTCAGTGAGCGGGCAGTGGTGGAGTGGCAGGGGCGTCGGGGTTTACGTTGGGACGGCCTTTTGCCACTGTTGTTTCGGGGGAGGGTCGGCCCTCCGCCTCGGATTTTGTTGATCCACCTCGGGGGTAACGATTTGGGCCTGGTGCAGGGGAGGGCCCTGTCATGCCAGGCGATCGAGGACCTTCAGGTGATACGGAGCAGGTGGCCTGAGGTGCTGATCCTGTGGTCCGCCATCCTTCCGCGGCGGGTGTGGAGGTCTGCTTGGAACCCAGCCGGTGTCGAGAGGGCTCGACGCAAGGCTAATAGAGCGATGAGGAGGGCGCTCGCTGGGGGACTTGGGGTTTACCTGCCACACCCGGCCATACGGTCGTACAAGGCGGACCTGTATCGGCAGGACGGTGTCCACCTGTCCGTAGCAGGCAACAGGGTTTTCTTGGTCGACCTCCAGCTGGGGCTTAGGCTGGCCTTAGGTCAGCGGGTGGGCCCAAGTGCCTAAGCAGAGGCTTGGCATTGTGGTGGCGGTACTGGAAGTCAGGTTTGTTTGGTGGGCACCCACGGTTTTCCCCGGTTAAGGGAGGTAGCGGGGGACGGACGGCAGCTGGGTTCAACGGCCCTCTGCGGTCCTTCCCGCTACAAGGGTCCCTCCTTTTGCGTGCCGGCCCTGGGAGGGCGGCAGCGACACTCGGAGGGGACCCCCGACCGTTGCCGGCCTGGCAGCAGCTAGTTTCACCTGGCTGCTGCTGGGGGCGGGGTGTCCCGCCCATCCCCGGGCAGGGAAGGGTTTGGATTTCCCTTCGCCTGACCGGGTAGTTGTTAGGTTGCCCCAGCTGTTTGTTTAATAAAGTTGCCCTGTTTATACCCATACACTGTGTTGTCTCGTTCTTCCGACTGGGGGGGCAATCCGGCCCCTTCCCGCCCGCGCCGACTTTAGCCGGCTTTAGGGCGGGGGCCGAGTTTGCCTCCCCGGATGGAGCGAGGCAAGACGGCCCCTTCATCCGGGGATGTTGGGGCGTGGTTCCGGGAGGCCTTATAGGCCAGACCACGCCCGCGGCCACGCACTTCGGCTGGCCGTTTTCGGCCCACCCTCCCGCCCTGCAATAGTACAGGCTTCTCCGGTCGCCGTTTATCGGGGCCAGGTAGGAATTTTTTCATTCCGGCTGATTGGCTCGAGCCGGGATGTTTTTCGCCTACCTTGTACTACTGCTTTGAGGTTGGGTTTATGTTAGGTAACTTTTGGGGGCGGTACTGGAAGTCAGGTTTGTTTGGTGGGCACCCACGGTTTTCCCCGGTTAAGGGAGGTAGCGGGGGACGGACGGCAGCTGGGTTCAACGGCCCTCTGCGGTCCTTCCCGCTACAAGGGTCCCTCCTTTTGCGTGCCGGCCCTGGGAGGGCGGCAGCGACACTCGGAGGGGACCCCCGACCGTTGCCGGCCTGGCAGCAGCTAGTTTCACCTGGCTGCTGCTGGGGGCGGGGTGTCCCGCCCATCCCCGGGCAGGGAAGGGTTTGGATTTCCCTTCGCCTGACCGGGTAGTTGTTAGGTTGCCCCAGCTGTTTGTTTAATAAAGTTGCCCTGTTTATACCCATACACTGTGTTGTCTCGTTCTTCCGACTGGGGGGGCAAAATTCTCCCGAAGTGTATGGATAAAACTCACTTGGACTGTATATTTTGTCTGTCTTCATTTCAAATTATGTCTGAGTATGCCAATAAAAGGGAAGATGATGATGATGATGATAGAATGATATGAAAATAATTTTGAGAATAAATGTACAATAGCAGGATAAACATTTGAAAATCAATCTCAAGTTTCACTGTGTCAATGTTAAAACGTTTAGGATATAAAGTAAACAGCTAGTTTGAATCTTATCATATCAGAGCAGCTGGACTTATAGTGTGTGTGTAAAGCACTGACAAAGTACGGTCAACTTACGGCAACCCCATAGAGTTTTCAAGACAATAGACTGAGGCACTTTGCCATTGTCTTTCTCTGTGTAGTGATCTTGAACTTCCTTGGTGGTCTCCAATACAAATACAAACCAGGGCAGACCCTTCTTAGCTTCCAAGATCTGATGAGATCAGGCTAGCCTGGACTTGCTAGCCTGGACTTACTAGCCTGGGGCAAAAAAAATTGGCAGAAGACCATTGAGGCTGTATCTACACTTGTCACTGCCATGTTTCTAATATAGAATTGAGACTTTGGAGGGGGGGGGGGATTTGAATTCTGAATTGTTTTAAGGATGCAAGTAGTCCTTAAGGATGCAACTACTGGTGTGGATACACTTTCCAAAATCCAAATCTAAAGAAATCTCTTTTTTTTTTTAGGTGCACATCGCTGCCAGATCCCACTTAAACTAATGAAATGTAAGTTCTTTGATGTGTGTTTAACCCCACTCATTTTAGCTGAATTTATACTGGATCATTAAATTTATAATTCAGCTGTCAGTGGACTGGATCCATAGTTCAATTTCTGTTAATAAAAGATACTTCCATCAGTGAAACAGAACTTTTCTGCCTTTCCCTACCGTACATTTCCAAAAGGTCCTGAGTCTTCAAGATGCAGGATTTCAGGGTGGGATCCATGGGATGAAATGATGAAGTTAGGTAGAAATCTCCATTCTACTTGCATCCTCAAAACAAATCAGAATTCAAATTCCCCCCTCCATCCACTTATATTATTGGTTTTATTGGTTTTGTCAATGACCTGCAAACCCCCACCCCCCAAAGCATTAGATAATTTAGCTGTGTAAGTTTTAGGTCCTAGGCATTGTGAGCCAAACGTCACATTATACTTTTGGTAAGTTGCGTTGGGATTTAGTTTGGCCCTTGACTACCTTAGTTGCCTCAGGGAACAGTTTCCTGATGCCATAGAAACTGCCCTTTCAGGATTCAGGACTTCAACAATAATCATGTGGACAAAGGAGACCCAATAGATGTTGTTTACCTTGACATCCAGAAAGTTTTGATAAAGTTCCTCATCAAAGGCTCCTTAGAAAGCTCGAGAGTCATGGAGTAAAAGGACAGGTCCTCTTGTGGATCAAAAACTGGCTAATTAATAGGAAGCAGAGAGTGAATATAAATGGGCAGTCTTCACAGTGGAGGACGGTAAGCAGTGGGGTGCCGCAGGGCTCAGTACTGGGTCCCATGCTCTTTAACTTGTTCATAAATCATTTGGAGTTGGGAGTGAGCAGTGAAGTGGCCAAGTTTGCAGATGACACTAAATTGTTCAGGGTGGTGAGAACCAGAGAGGATTGTGAGGCACTCCAAAGGGATCTGTTCAGGCTGGGTGAGTTGGCGTCAACGTGGCAGATGAGGTTCAATGTGGTCAAGTGCAAAGTAATGCACATTGGGACCAAGAATCCCAGCTACAAATACAAGTTGATGGGGTGTGAACTGGCAGAGACTGACCAAGAGAGAAATCTTGGGGTCGTGGTAGATAACTCACTGAAAATGTCAAGACAGTGTGCATTTGCAATAAAAAAGGCCAACGCCATGCTGGGAATTATTAGGAAGGGAATTGAAAACAAATCAGCCAGTATCATAATGCCCCTGTATAAATCGATGGTGCGGTCTCATTTGGAGTACTGTGTGCAGTTCTGGTTGCCGCACCTCAAAAAGGATATTATAGCATTGGAGAAAGTCCAGAAAAGGGCAACTAGAATGATTAAAGGGCTGGAACACTTTCCCTATGAAGAAAGGTTGAAACGCTTGGGACTCTTTAGCATGGAAAAACATCAACTGCGGGGTGACATGATAGAGGTTTACAAGATTATGCATGGGATGGAGAAAGTAGAGAATTAAATCCTTTTCTCCCATTCTCACAATACAATGAAATTGCTGAGCAGTCAGGTTAGAAAAGATAAAAGGAAGTCCTTCTTCACCCAATGGGTGATTAACATGTGGAATTCACTGCCACAGGAGGTGGTGGCAGCCACAAGCATAGCCAGTTTCAAGAGGGGATTGGATAAAATATGGAGCAGAGGTCCATCAGTGGCTATTAGCCACCGTGTGTGTGTGTGTGTGTGTGTGTGTGTATATATATATATATATATATATATATATATATATATATATATATATATATATATATATATATATATATATATATATATATATGTCACTGTGTGACACAGAGTGTTGGACTGGATGGTCCATTGGCCTGATCCAACATGGCTTCTCTTATGTTCTTATGTTCTGTGCACCCTCATGAAGTACTAGATCAAATCTTGGATCCTGGTATTCATCAGGCAATATGGTCCCAATTATATTTGCCCTAAGCACATGTGTGTTTAGGCTCCTGACCCTTAGAAGTAGGATGCTCCTTTTGTCAAGGTATATGCACATTTGGGTAACAGCTGGGGAAAGAGTATCTGTACAGTTAGAGCCGTGCAACTGATGTACTTCTTTAGCAAATTTGATAAGCCCTCATCAGTTTGCAGTGCCCTAGTGTGCTCCATTTTGCATAATATTATCAACTAACTTGCTCAAGGAATCCCAAAATGATGTTTGGGAGGTAGACACATGAAAAGCCACATTTGCTAAGTAATTAGTGCAACAATTTACCCTTCTTTAATAAAATATTGAGCCACCCAACCCCCATTGTAAAGGATTAGGAACCCTATGCATTTACAAATGATTAAGCAGCAACATCAACAAATCTTTCTCAGAATGGAAGAAGGTATTAATTATTTACATGTTCCTCATTTGCATGTTTCTCATTAACTTTTTACCTACTGTTAGCAGCAGTTTTGGGGTTTTTTTTTTAAAAAAGAAAATTATTTTCTGTCTGTGATCAAAGCTTACAATGGCTTCCTTTCCAGGCAATCTGCTTAACCATTCAGTCATTAATTATTTGCAATCTATCAAGAAGTGGCATTTACAAATTGTTGCCAATAGTAAAATGCCATGGGTACTCAAGCAATTCCCAGCATTGTGTTGACTTCTCAACCTGCCATTAAATATGCCTACTGGCCATAGGGAAATGTAGCAGATGCAGCTGTATATCTAAACATGAATATGAATCCACACTTTCAGCATCGTGTGAAGTTTATAATTCATTCAATCACAGGTCTGTCTACCTACCCTTACATTTTAGGTTAGATTTGGATAGCATTGTAATAGTTGAAATCCCTGTGATATTCATAGCAGCTTTCAGAACCCAAGAATGGAACAAATCTGTACAATAGAGCTACCTCAGAGCAATCTATTTTTCATTTTAAAAATCTCACTTTCAGTAAGAAAGAAAGGCAGAAGGAACATTTTTGTTACATTACATTATCATCTATGTCATTTCACATTAATTTAATTTCAGTGTCTTTGTGAAGAAATGCATATTTTCTGTGGAGGCTTGAAATGAGCAAAATCTTCATTCTGACTTTTAAAAGTTTTTCTCCCTTCTATGGGCAGAGAACAGGCAGGAAGGGGGAAGTCAGCTCAGTTGCTTTCCAGACTTACTTCAGTCCACCTTCATACAAATGCTAGTAGGACTAAACAATCAGATGGTCACGTTTCCCCTGCCTCTTCAAGCAGGGAACAGAAATTTGGAGGAACTGAGACTAGAAAAACTTCAGGAAGAAATATTCTGGAGACTTCAGGAAAAGCTTCTTTGACCTGGCCTGATTGGGTTAGTGGGAGAGGAAGGAGAGAATATAAAATTTCTGGAAGCAAAGTGGAACTCTTAACTGGAGTCTGGAGCATGAGGCCATTTGTGATGTGTTCACCTAGACAGCCAGAGGAAGCTGCAAGGTATTAGAACTCTCTAGAGATCTATAACATTATAACCTAAGGAGCCTGTCCAATATTTTAACATCTGATATGGCATATATAGAGAGAGACAGAGGAATTGCATTTTACCCATTTCTTCTGAATCCATTGCTCAATTTGGCAGTATGCTGGAAGTATACTTGTGAGCATTTTCTCTTTAATAAATACTTTATAAATTTTGATGTGGTAGTGGTTCTTTGTACCATGTAGACCTCCACTGTCTTGAACAAACTTTTAAAAGGAGCACTGGGGGAGGGCAAGCAGTGGACAAGCAGCTATTCCTCCAACTGGTGCACAAGGCAGTAAATGGTCCTTGTGGTTACCTGGTGCTGAGCAGCAGGAGACACAGAGGCAAGTCCACAGAATTTGGAAGGGAAACTGGAGACCTGACCCTCTCCGTGGACAATTCCTTACAAAGGTCAGGTGGTGGCAGTGGTCACCTGAGAGTAAGAGAAAGCCCCTTCGGGTGCTAGGAAAACCTTAGAGGGCAGGGTGGAAGAGGGTCTCCAGGCCAGAGTGGGCCTGTTCTGCCACAGTTTTTACACTCAGGAGGAAATAAGTCTGAGTTAAAAATTTCCACCCTGCTACTATCAACTGGCTTCAGCTTTGGCATTTCAAGGAGTGATCCCCTTCTATGTTAAACAGAACTAGCTGTCTCTGTCTCAGTCTAATCCAACCAATCATGTAATTTAAAAAGTCCTAGGATATTATCAGTATGCTTATGGAACAACAGCAGAAAGATGGAAGTGGCTATGAAGGTGTCTGGGGTATTTTTGGTCTGAAAGGGCATGAGAGGGCATGGCTTTTGGGAGGGGCCATGGCTCAGTGGTAGAGCATCTCTTTTGCATGTATAAGGTCCAAGGTTCAATCCCCAGCATCTCTAGTGGAAAGGATTGGGTAGTAGGTGACGTAAGAGACCTATACCAGAGACTCAAAGAGCCGCTGCCAGTCTGAGTAGACAATACCATCCTTGATGGGTCAATGGTCTTAAAATGTACTGGGTTCAAAGCATGAGGACACCCAAGAGATAGTGAGTTCTGCTCTTTATTCAGTGATGCAGCATAGTGAGATAGGAACAGAACTGTCTGGCAGGACCAACGGCCCTGCTTATAGGCATGCAAACCTCCCCACCCAAAAACCCATTACCATCACACAGCTATAGGTTAATAGCTGGCCTAATGATCCTGATGGGCCTCCTTCCTGAATCCCATTACCATAACCCCTTTACACACAACTATAGGTTAATAGCTGGCCTAACGGTCCCTGATGGGCCTCCTTCCTGAATCCCATTACCATAATCCCATTATACACAACTATAGGTTAATAGCTGGCCTAACAGTCCCTGATGGGCCTCCTTCCTAAATCCAGGTGGCTCTTGTTTTAGGGTCTCAAGCTCAGCCAAGTCTCTGCTGGCCCTAAGGCCAAACTCCAGTTCCAATACATAACAGGTCTGATCCAGTATAAGGCAACTTCATGTGTTTATAGCTGTAAGCAAGGCATTACGAAATTCAGAAATTTCTTTCTTTCTGTGATAATATTTTTTTCCAACCATTTTCATTATACATGAATTTCATGCCACATACAGAGAGATGTGCATTCCCTGAACTTTTAAATCTTACCAGGAGTTTTGCCAAAGTGAGGTCCAATCAACTGGAATGTAGCCAAGAAAGGGAGCCATTCCTATATGACACAAATGGGTGTCCAATTTAGTAAACTCAAGCCAAGCCAACATCTAGTGTTTACATAAACAAGATAATGCTACACAGAAACTATTCTAATGTTCTGGATTTCAAGGTGTTTTGACCCATACTTATCCCCAGTGCAAACTGTAGTTGTTATAGAATGAATAGCCTTCTTATAATCTTCTCTGAGTTAAGAGATGATTAAGCCAGCTTCCTCAGATCAACTATGAAGCTTTCCTAATTTGCCTAGTTAGAATCTTTTCTTCTACTTTACATTTCTTTTTCATACCAGATGCTCCATGGCCTTCTGTAATTTCTAGAAGAACATCTAGTGGACCCAAATGGTCTCAAACAGATCATAGATAGATTTCTACTATACTACTTTCACTTTATATTACTTCGTTCCTAAGATTTAGCTTTGATTCACCTAGAAGCAGCAGTCCATTTTCCAAGACTGACTTCATGCACCATTTAAGTTATTTCTCACCCAACATTAGGCCCATAATTCTGTGACTGAACAATAATTGAGAATGTTACTGGGAAATAAACAATCCCCTTAAGCGGGAGATGCTCACTTCCTGCTCTTATGTGTCCTGAAAACTGACCATAAAACTTTTGACCATGAAACAGAAAATATGAGTATGTATTCCACATATTTGGCTCCTTTTTCTGACACATATTACATTGGATATAACATTTTCCTAAGATTTTGGTGGAGAAAGCTCTCCTCCTAAAAATAAATATATGATAGAAACAAAATAGGACTCACATTTGAAATCTAGCTGGATATGTTCAGCCCATCACATCTAATTATTTGAGAATCTCTGAGTGACGAAGGTCAGATTGCAATGTCCCATGTCAATGTTCAAATCACAGCAGAAATGTTGGTTATAACACCTGGATTCAGGCTAGAGTTAAGTTATATTTCTAAAACAAAATACTTAGAATAATACCTTGCAATAAAAGCAGCTATCTGTGTAAACTCAGGGAAAGTTTGTTAAAAGAAAACAAAGGCACTATATGAAGAACACTGAAAGTTACTATCCCAATAGACTGGTCTAAGAGTTTATCCAAATCTAGTTTCCTCGTAATGATATCTTGTTGTTCTCATTGTGACTAATAGTCTAGAAAAGGAATGCAAACACACAAGAGTAATGTAACTGAGCAAATTATATCAAACTTTTGCAGTTATTCTAAAGAAAACTGTTCAGAATGATTAGTCACAGTAGCCCAAGAAGGCAAACAAGAAAATAACTAATGGACTTTGTATCGATAAATGTGAAGTGGTGCCAATTGGAAAAAAGTATCAATTATAGTTATGGAGATGAAGTATTGAATTGCCATTCAAGATAGAGACCTTGAACTTGGAACAGGACTCCATGTATGAATTATTCCTACCACAAGTCCTCAAGGGTGTGTGTGTGTGTACTGGATATGTGTGTCTGTATGTGGTGCAGAGTGGCAAAGCTGCAGTACTGCAGTTCAAGCTCTCTGCTCACTGCCTGAGTTTGATCCCAGCAGAAGCTGGGTTCAGGTAGCTGGCTCAAGATTGGCTCAGCCTTCCATCCTTCTGAGTACCCAGCTTGCTGGGGGGAAGTGTAGATAACTGGGGAAGGCAATGGCAAACCACTCCATAAAAAGTCTGCCATGAAAACGTTGTGATGTGACATCACCCCAGAGTCGGAAATGACTGGTGTTTGCATAGGTGACTACCTTTACCTTTTATATATATTGTTTTTGATGTTTTTAAATATTTCTACTTTAAGGGCCCTAACTGAGTGGAAAGGCAGGATAAAAATCTTCTAAATAAATAAATATAACGCACAATTCTATATTGGCATTTATTGTTCAAGAATCAAAAGAACCAGACACCTGTAACCTACCAAGACTTCCAGTCATGCAACTCTGCGTTGTCTCAGCAGTTCCCTCCCAATATACTTGTTCTAGGGGAAGGGGAAGAAAACCTTTTTTAAAAAAGAGTCCTTAGCAAGCTAGATGTGATAAGCAGGCCAAAAATCATTGAAATTGCTAGTATAGCAGTACTGGATATCAAAATACAGTTGCACATCTATGGATGCAAAACACTTTTTTTGCATAGGCCAAACAGGTTTCACTGTTAATTCCTAAGATGAAAATAAGCAGGGTTTAACATCACATAGAAGTCACCATGTTCTAATGTGGAAACTTTATCCCTAAATCCAGAAGGTATAGGACTCACTGAAGAAGGAAAGTATCACTGCAATGCTATAAACCCTTCCGTGGCCCTGCTTATGCCTTCTCTCATCTCAGTGGTGAGTCCTTGAACTGAAAGACAAGCTTTGGTAAACCCTTGGCCAGAGGCAGGGCTTTTTTTGTAGAAAAAGCCCGGGTGGGACTCATTTGCATATTAGGCCACACCCCCTGACACCAAGCCGGCCGGAACTGCATTCCTGTGCGTTTCTGCTCAAAAAAGCCCTGGCCAAAGCCTGCTGCTTTGAATGTTTAGAACTCTAGAATGTTTATAGAATTAGCAATGTGGCAATTCTTACAAATGTTATTTATGTTTTTAATATGGCTTCCATATTTTGCTAAGTGAATACTATGCATAATCCAGCCAGTCTTAAACACATAAATTGCATTGACTTCAGTAGGAAAGAATTATGCATGTGCTTAATTCAACCACTGGAATAAATGATTATCAAAATGTAGACATCAACTAGTCTTTCAATGATGGAGGCTTGATCATACCTTTATCAGTGGATATGAGGCAAGCAAATTAGTTTATCAACATCTCTAACCTCTTCCTTTCCTTTTGCACTTCCTTTTTTACCTGTTCTGCTTATGTTACATCTATGTCACTACTACATTATGACAGTTAACTACTATTGCTGCTTCTACTATGATGATAATTAATACTACTAGCATTACTTAAAATATTTGTATCCTATCTACTAACCAGCAGGTTTCTCAAGGGAAAATGGGATATAAAATAAACAAATAAACAATATTAATGTTAACAGTGGGTTGGACTTTTCTTCACTGTGAAGCATCCTTGTCATTCCTCCCATTAGGCATAATTACATAAATTTACATATCAGAAACAATTGCTCCAAGTGAAAAAAAAGCTTCATGCTAAGAGGATGTATACATGGGTTGCATCCAGTGTTCCCTCTAAGCTGAGTCAGTGTGAGCCAACTCACAGTTTTTTAGCCTCCAGCTCACATATTTTTGTCTTAGTTCAGGGGAAATGGCCTCAGAGCATCATAAATCATCACTAATGATGAACTGAATAGTCTTAAACAGAGTTGCACCTTTCTATGCTCATTGACTTCATTTAGTTTAGAAGCCAAGCAGGGGTCATTTTGTAGGGGGAAAAAGTGTTGGAGCTCATCCAGGGATTGTTATGCAGCTGCATCTAATATTCAGTGGACAAGGTAGGTGAGAAGGAGAAGGTGGAGCTGTCAGAAAGGTTCAGGAGCTGTGCTCCTGTGAGCTCCCGCTGAATCCGAGGCCTGGGTGTAAGTCTGTTTAGGATTGCACCAAAAAGGTCTCTTGTAGGATAATATATGCCATCTGCAGTTTTTATAAATATTGCACTTACCACAATATATATATATATATTTAAATTGAAAATCTGACTGCCTGGTTAATTGGGGCTACTTTCATACAATAAAAATATTTTAATTGATTAATCAAGTAAATTGCCGCAGCAGCTATCGTTGTCGTTACTATAGCCTTTAAAATTGTGTCTTTCTATACTACTTGCCTCCCTTGGATGCACACCTTAACATGGTGAACACGGGGAGGGCGGGGTCAGCAAAGCTGAGAGCAGTAACATGAAGAGTTTAGACTATTAAGAAGCTAAACTCCTAGCAGAGACACTCAAGGCAGAATGGTCACAGTTGAAACCAATGTTCCCTCTAAGCTGTGAAGCATTACTGTAAGAAGGAACCACAGGTTGGAAGGCATTCAGTCAGCTATTGGGGATGAGCTGAAGTCAACTACAAATAGTGCTATTCCTAATGATGCAACAAGACTAAACCTAAAAGTTGTTGACATGAATGGATGCAAAAGGAAAGTCCAAAGTTGGTTGAGGCATATAATATCAAATGAAGGATACTGTGACCCTCAGTTTGTAAGGCCTGAGCAAGGCTGTTAATGATTGGATGTTTTGGAGGTTATTAATTCATAAGGCCAACATAAACTGAAAGCAACTTGACAGCACTTAATACACATGTACACACACATACTACCTGTACCTTTAATCCATGGGAAAATTACAAGTAACTGACCTGTAATGCCTGTGGAATTCATCAGGCTTTTACAATCTTCAACCAATTCCATCTGGGATGGCTGGTTTATGATATTAGCTTTTTGTGTCTTACTTGTTAACAGATGTGGGAACAAAGTGTCTACTTCATTTTCAGTCAATGTTGCAAAATTAAATTACACAAATTGAAGGTTGCTGTAGCAAATTAAATGATGTCAAAGTAGCCAAAGCAAATTATTTGATATGGACACTTTCAAAGGGTCTATATTTAAATATTAGCTCAGGGAAACAAATAGTTGAATTTGATTTTTGAATTTGCAGAGCTTCAGTCATTTAAGATATCTGTGTAACCATGTGTTTTGTAAAACACTGCAGCGCTGCGTTACTAAGAGAGACAGTGTGGTATAGTGATTAGGAGAGGCAGATTCTAATCTGGAAAGCAAGGTTTAATTCCCTACTTCTCCACATGAAGCTGCTTGGTGACCTTGGGCCAGTCAGAATTCTCTCAGAACTCTCTCAGCCCCACTTACCTCACAAGGTGCTGTTGAGGGGAGAGGAAGGGAAAGCAATTCTAAGCTGCTTTGAGACTCCTTAGAGAAAAGAAGGATATAAAACCAACTCTTATGTTTTGGAAATTGTTGACTCTGTGACCCTTAGGATTAGATCCTGATTGCATGTTACATAACCCTTGTGTCTACCTTATCCTTTGTAACTAGCACTGCATTGGGCCTCATGTTTAAAAGAACCAGCATAATTACTGGTCAAATGTATTCCAAATCTACCAATGTTTTTACTTCCGCTGAATGTTAGCCATTTGAGGGTGCCATCGTTTTAGCTACCCTCTAATTACCAGTGGTTTGGGTTTTTTATTTTTTAATTAGAGACATTGAGGGACTTATTCCTAAGGAGTTCAATTATCTTGACCCTGTTTTGCCTTCCAGAGGTCTTATTGTTTGCATTCAAAACATCATCTTCATGTCTGAGGACAGACTTGCTGCACTCCCAACTTCCCCAACTCCCTGGTCTCCTGGGAGACAGGGTGCCACAAGAGGGATCCTTGTGGCACAGGAAGGCATCTTGTCAGCAAGCATTACCTCTCAGATTCATCTTGCTGTCGTTGGGAAGTCTGAGGAAAGCAACTGAGCTGTGGTGGAGTGGGGGCATGTCCCTCAGCCAGATGGAGTAATGCCAAACCAGGGAGACGTGAGACTGCAGGAGAGAGACAGGGTTTCTGCTCATGCTTCAATGCTGGCTGCTGCAGGCCGAGCCGGCAGGATTGAACAAGGTCACAGAAAGAAGCTCTGTAGGAGACTGTTCCCAAAAGTTTAAACAGTCTCTGTGTGAAAAACAAAGAAACACATAATAGTTCTTCAGTATTGTCAGCATTGTCTACTAAGACTGACAGTGGCTCTCCAGGGTCTCAGGTGCAGTCTTTCCCATCACCTCCTGCCTGGTCATTTCAACTGGAGATGCTGGGGATTGAACCTGCCAAGCAGAGGCCCTTCCACTGAGCCACAGCCCCTAGCCTAAGAACCTCTCCTTCTGTTCCATCCTATGGTAGACTCAAAAACAGCTTCTTAACGGTTCAGCCTGCAAGAGAGGGATGTTTCTACTGTAGCCCCTTGATCATGGAACTCTGTCCCTCATGAGTTAACAGTTATTTCCCTAAAGGAACCCTGAATGGATCCAAAGACTTGTCTTTTCTGGAGAACCTTTCAGCTGGATTGAGTATTAGCATCACAGCTGAGAATGGAAACTGGCATTTGAAAATGTAAATTGATGTTTTTGGAGTGGGCTTAATGGTTTTTATAGATCTGGTTGTATTTACTAAGTATGGTGTAAACTGCCTTGGGGACTTACTTATTTGGAGGATAGTGCATAAATTAACTAAACAAAACCACTCTTACAGCTTTCTTTTCTTTAATTTGGTTTGCTATTCCCTTCTTTTTATCTTCTTTTTCTTTTTTCTTTTTAATAAAGAAAGCCTCCTTAGCTTCTAGACGTTTTCCAGCAATTCCAAGTCTGAAATCTTTGGCCCAGCAATAACATTTTAGGTGATCCCCCCTCCCTCCTTTCACCATTTTCCTCATGATCCTGAAAAGAGCTGACCAGACACCTGCCCCTCCTATGGGCTTCCTGAGGAGAACTGCAGAAATACCCGGGGAGAAAATATCAGTGCCAGCGATTGCATTTGTACATAGACAGCCGCTTTAAGACAAGCCTTCACTCAGCTGCTTTACTGAATTTATAACACATAATAAAATGCAAATGAAATATTTATTTATTTAATTTTATTTGATTTTTAGTCCGCCCTTCCTGTAAAACAGGCTCAGGGCGGGTCACATTATAAAAACAGTCAACAGTAAAAGACCAATTTAAAAAGTTATAAAATCTAAGATTACAAAGACTAAGATGGCAGAATTCTGCCTCACAGATGTGGCCATCCAGGTCCAGCAGATCTTGTAGCGCTAAACCAATGGCAAATGTGTTTCCCCCCAATTTCTGGTGTTTTTCATTTCTTTTTGTGGTACAGGAGTGTCCATACAAGGGACAAATGAGTTCCTGCTGAGCTTTTTCTACAAACAAAGTCCTGTCTGGAAGTTATATCATTGCACCAGGTATGTCATGTGGGGGCTGCTCTAGCATTTGTGTAAAAACTCTATGGCACCACAGAGTTTTTACCCAAATGCTAGAGCATCCCCCAAGTGAAGATGTCACTTCTGGATGATGTTGTTGTGCCGGGCGCATTGGGCACTAACTGAGGTCTTTGATGGCAGGGATCTCCCTGCCAGCCAGCTCCATGCCAGTGGGTTAGAGGCCCCCAAACCTGGTGAACCCCTGCCCTCAGCAAGAGGCTGGAAACCCTAGCCTAGTCCCACCTGCTGAAATCATAGGGCCCCATTTCCAGTCCAACCTTTGGAAATATTTTCACACCCTCCCCAGTGAACACTGTGGCAGAGTGTCAGAACTTGAAGAACTTCAAACGAGGCCCAGTACTTCGTTACAAAGTATAGGTGTTTATTGAGAACTAAGTTCATGAAGGCACAGAATAACTCTGATAACGGGGTTAGCAGTGGTTACAACTTTATGTGGTTGTTACAGAAACAATAAAGCCGGTTCTCACGCTTCCAGAGACACTTGTCTGTTCCCAGAGTCTGTTATCAGAAAAGGGAGGAAGGAGTCCTGCTGTGATGTCCTGAGCGGCTGTCTTCAAAGGACACCTGCAACTGACTCCCAGAGGCTATCTGTCATTCCTTTAATGGTTACAATTTGTTTGAAATGCAAAGCGCTTTGATTAGTGGCCTAGCTATGAGTACATAGGGTTAGTATCAACTTACAAGATGGAGTCAGTTAGGCTAACATTGCCCAGCTTAGCAAGCATGAAAAGCACAAGTTCTGACATACTGCCCCCCCTAAGCTCTCGCCCGGGGCTTGTGTGGGTACATTAGGTGGAATTTTTTAAGCAATTGCGGGGCCAACACGTCACTGGCTTTGACCCACTCATCGCAGCTTGGGGGAAAGTACTTCCATCTGATCAGGTAGTACAATACCCCACGCTGGACCCTGGAGTCCAGGATATCCTGCACCTCATGGTGGCTCTGGCCCTTCACTTGAATAGGAGGAGGCTCTGGAGGGCGAGGGTACCAAGACGTAGCTCCAGGATCTTTGCAAAGAAGGCTGCAATGAAAAATAGGGTGGATCTTACTAAACAGCTTGGGCAGCTCCAGTTCCACTGTCACCTCATTGATCACTCATTTGATCTTGAACGGGCCTAGGTATTTGTATGCTAGCTTTTGGCAAGTCTGTGGTAATGGGAGGTTTTTAGTTGAGAGGAATACCTTCTCCTCCTCTTTGAACGCCCATTGGAGGGAGTGCTTGCGATCAAACTGTTTTTTGTACTTCTCTTTTGCACTCTCCAGGTTGTCCTGTATCACTTTCCACCCCTTGCGAATCCCCTCCCACCATTGTTGGCACGAAGTTGGTTCGGGTGCCCCTGCTGGCATGGTTAATAGTGGGAAGGGCTTGCCCTCATACCCATTAACTATCTGGAAAGGGGAGGACTTGGTGGAGCTATGGAGGCTATTGTTGTACCCATACTCGGCGAAGGGCAGGAGCTCTACCCAATTGGTCTGTTGGTAGTTGACATAGCACCTAAGGTACTGTTCCAGTAGCCCGTTCACCCTCTCTGTCTGTCCGTCCGTCTGTGGGTGGTAGGCGGAACTGAGCCCCTGTTCCATGCCAGTGATTTTACAAAACTCCCGCCAGAAGTTGGCAACGAACTGCAGCCCGCGGTTGCTAATCACCTTATCAGGGAATGAGTGGAGGCGGACCACGTGGTGGAAGAATAAATGGGCCAATTTCTTAGCGGTGGGTAGCTTTTTACACGGGACAAAGTGGGCCTGCTTGGAGAAGGTGTCTACCACCACTAGGATTACTGTTTTCCCCTGGGAGGGTGGTAGTTCCACTATAAAGTCCATCAATACTACCGCCCAGGGCCTCGTCGCGGTGGGTAGTGGGTGCAAGAGCCCAGGCGGTTTTCCCCCCCTCCGTTTGGCCATGATGCAAGTGGGGCATGAGATCACAATTTCCGACACATCTCTCTTCATCTGTGGCCACCAAAACTGCCTAGTTAACAAGTGCAGTGTTTTCACATAGCCGAAATGCCCCGCTAGGCGGCTGGAGTGGCATTGCGCCAGGACCTCCCCCCTTAGGCTCTTTGGCACATAGATCTTTCCGTTATAATACCAAAGTCCCCCCTCCCCTTTCTCTAGACCCTCGGGCCTCTCCCCCCCTTCTACTTCCGCCTCCCGCACAAATCATTCCTTCTCCTTTGGCTCTGGGGACCCGGTCTTTTTCCCGGATCGGGTGGTGACTCCACCCGCTACTTGGGAGGGGGGAATGAGTGAATCGATCACTTCCTCTCTCTGGCTGTCGTGCTGGGGCATGCGGGAGAGCGCGTCAGCTAAAAAATTCTTAGTGCCGGGGATGTGCTTCAACACAAAGTCAAATTTGGCGAAAAATCCCGCCCATCGAATTTGTTTGGCGGTGAGTTTACGCCGGCCTGTTAGCGCTTCAAGGTTCTTATGGTCTGTCCATATTTCAAAAGGGACCCGGGACCCGGGCCCCCTCCAGCCATGACTGCCAGGTTTTTAGGGCGAATGTGACCGCGAACGCCTCCTTATCCCACACTGACCAGTTCCGCTGCTCGTTCGAGAATTTGCGGGAGATGTACGCGCAGGGCCTTAGCCCACCCTCCTCGTCTTTCTGCATCAATATGGCTCCTACAGCGACATCGGAAGCGTCGCATTGTACCACGAACGGCTTAAGTTCATTGGGGTGGGCTAGCACGGGTTCGCTGGTGAACAGCCGCTTCAGCTCATCGAATGCGCCTTGGCACTCAGGCGACCACTCTAAGCGGGTCCCGGGTTTTTTGGCCTCCTCCCCCTTGGTTTTGAGGAGTTCCGTGAGGGGTAGCATGACCTGGGCGAACCCCTTTATGAATCCGCGGTAAAAATTTGCGAACCCCAGGAAAGATTGTAGTTGCCGTCAGGTTCGGGGTGGCTCCCAGTCTAGCACGACTTGGATTTTGGCTGGGTCCATTGCTAATCCCTCCCCCGACACACGAAACCCTAGGTAATCTAGTTCCGTTTGGTGGAACTCGCACTTGGACAGCTTAGCGTACAGTTTGTTTTGGTACAAGGTGGTTAACACTTTTCTGACTAGCAGTACATGGGACTCCAGGTCTTTGGAATAAATAGAAGAAGAAGAAGATGTCATCCAGGTACACCACCACCCCCTTGTACAGGTACTCTCTTAGCACTTCATTTATAAAGTTCATAAACACCCCCGGTGCCCCTTGGAGCCCAAAAGGCATTACTAGGTACTCGAACTGTCCCATCGGCATGTTGAATGCCATTTTCCACTCGTCCCCCTCCTTGATCCGTACCCTGAAGTAAGCGTCCCAGAGGTCGAGTTTCGTGAACACCTTCCCTTCTGCTACCGTGATAAGTAGGTCTTTTATCAGCGGGATCGGGTAGGCGTTGGACATAGAAATCCCGTTTATCCCGTGAAAATCAGTACAAAGTCTCAGGCTCCCGTCCTTCTTCTTCCAGAACAGGACCGGGGCTGCGTGGGGGGCCGTGGCGGGGCGGATGAACCCCCTCTTTAAGTTTTTGTCTATAAACTTTTTCAGTTCCACCAGACAGGAGCAAAACACCAAAGACATGTCTTCCTTAATTCTCTGCAGGAACCCGCAAAGGGCACACTTCACATTGTTGCCATTGTTCAGGCAATGGAAGGAGGAAGAGGCCCACTCCCTTGCAGCAGGGACAATTGGAGGGGGAGAAGGAAGCCTCTTCAAGAAAGGCTCCCTGTGCTCTGAGTGCCATGGTTGGGACCCCAAGTAGACCAGCTCCAGGAAGTTATACTCCCAGGGACACCAGCAGTGTCACCCAAAGGGGCAAGGGGGAGGCTCAGGAAATACTCAACTCATTGGTGAGATGACTGTGATGTATGGCCAACCCTTCTTCCTCATGGAGGATGTAGACTTTTGCTGGCTGCTGCACCACCTGGCTCTCTGTGCTCTCATGGAAGACCACAAGCCAGTGATTCTTATCCACCATGCATAGCTCTATGGTGGCGCTGGTCAAGACCAAGCTCTCCGGAGCACATCTATTTCACCTCAGACCTTTGGAGCAGCCAGCAGCATGGCTACCTCTCCATCACTGCCCATTAGTGGTATAATGGAAGACCTCACAATCTGAATTGGTGGGGTCAGGCCCCAGGAGAGAACAGTCCTGACACCTGGCTGCAAAGTGGTTCTGCTCCAAACATGGCAGCAAACATTGCCGCGATGACTCAGAGTAGCCTGAGGGAGTAGTTGGGCAGTGGGAACATTATCCATGACTACATAGTCATGTATGCCATTGCCAACATGCTGGCAGCAGCGAGGGCTGTGCACTTCAAGGGCACCGTCTGCCTGGAGTATGCTGTACACCTGGAGTTGAAGGGTGCTCTGGGACTGGGGTACACTGTGAGGCCCATCTGAGATGCTGCCACCCTTGAGCTGCCATCCCTGCTGAAAATCTTCCAGCACCTGACTGCCAGCTTCTTGTACAGCATCAAGTCTACCCATCTGCTGTGCAAGAGGTAGGGGGAGTGGGATGAGCTCATCCAGGACATGCCCACTCACTGGAACTCCATGTGGATTTGGTGGAGCAGAAGAGTATGGTGCAGGATGTTATCCCCTCTGTGACCACCCGGCATAAGGAAGAGGAGCTCAGCATCAGCCCCAACAAACTGAGTGACTCTTGCCATTCCAGAACACCACAAAGTCATTAAGTCAGGCTAAATTGGGATGTCCAAAGTAATATCAAACAGAACCCAAATTCATGTGCCTTATAGTATTGGAATCCTCCCCCCAAAGTCTGTCACATGTTGGTGAAGACTGAACATGCAGATATTTATTTTTACTTTTTACCTTGATTTTTTTTAAAAAAGCTATTACAGCTTTGTATAACAAGAGTAAGAGTGAATAAAAATAAAACAAAAAACAGTAATTTACGATTTGGGGACAGGGCTCAAGTATCAGTTCTCTGGACCTGGTACAAACACACCCCTTCTTTCATTGGTCCCTACAATCTTATGAATCATGAAAGGGAAAAAGACTCTTATTTCTGCAATGACTGAACAGATCATATCATAGCAGTGGGCCTGCCCCCCAGTATGAGTTCTCCTGGGTCCAGGATTCTATGACCCTTTTCACACAAACACACCCATGGTTGAATATATTTAAGGGATGAAAGACAATGAAGAGAAATTATTCTCATTTTTATTTTATATCATAATAAGCACACTACATGACTAGAATTGTTCTTTTACAGGTCCTCAGGAGCAAGATTAAGAGAATGAAGAATTCTATTACTTGAGTGACCTGACATGGCAGTCTATGGTATGTTTGGGGAGGGGAAGTATATTGTTCTTGTCCATCTGATACTTCTGCCAAAGATAAATGGGGGACTTAGTGTACTGGTACTGTCAATCTGTTTCTCTTCGCAGACACTAAATTCACAATTTTAATAAAGGTAAGAAAAGCAATTCATGTCATGGACTTCCTGTAATATATCAATTATGATTTACTACATATAAGCACCAATAGCATAAACATTTAAAATCATCAGTAGGGCTGTAAAAAAAAAGGGGGAAGAAAAATGTTTTAAGATAAATCTGTGTCAGCTGCACAGGCAGCTACTCTGTGTGAGGAGGTTACCAAGTAAAGAAGAGGCTACAGTGACTTTTCAATGAAGTTTTATGAAAAGTACCAGCTTATTTCTGTCATGAACCACTGCAGCAGATTTTCTTTATCTTAATCCCATGATGATCAGCTATAATCTCTGACTAGCAAAATTATTGGAGCTCCTAGAATCCCTCTCCTATATACTTGAAATCATCAGACTGCAGATTCTGGCTACCCACTTAATATTTTATATTTTGTCCTCTGAATATTATTTTACATTCATTATTTAATAGTGATACTTGCAAGACAGGCTCAAAAGAGCCTGAGCCTGCCTCGGCGGGGAGGGCGGGATATAAATAAAATGACTGATTGATTGAAAAGAGACAATAACAGAACACCACTAGTGTTCACATACAGCTCTCGACTCAAAACAGTTCAATATATCATCAGCAACTTATAACCTTTACTGGATAATGACAGTTCTATTTCACAAGTACTGGGGGGGGGGGGGGGCAAACCTTTTCTTGCAAACTTAAACAACCCCCAATCTTAAGCAACTCCTCACCCACAATGATGCAACAACTGGTTTGAACATGGACACTGGTTGCAATAAACCCAGATGCCAACTTTACTGCCCCATACGCTCAGACAAAACAATCACTGGCCCTAACAACATCATCTATACCATCACATTCACTGGCTCATCTTCTAACATTGTATATGCCATTAAATGCCAACAATGCCCTTCAGTTCTCTTCATAGGGCAGACAGGTCAAACCCTACAGCAAATGATAAATGGACACAAATCTGACATTAAGAACCACAAAACTGAGAAACCTTTAGGAAAACATTTCAGCCCCCTGGGTCATTCAATGGGGGAACCTCAAAGTAGTTGTTCTATTGCAAAGGAATTGCAGAAATCGACTTGGAGGCCCCCTTTGTTCCCCTGCAGAGGGAAGCAACTGGCAGAGGGCCCCCCTCATCATCTTCACACCTCCAGTATCCTCTTTGTGTATACTCTCTGTGTATAAGCACTGGCCAAGTCTGGCCTAGAAGTAAGCCATGGTGTGGCCTGGAAATGTACACAAACCAAATATGGAGCAGGGCCAGACAAAATGGTTCCTGGCAGTAATGGGACCCATTCCAGTCCAGCTTTCGCCCAGGCCATGGGACGGAGACTGTCCTAGTCACTCTCACAGATGACTTAAGGCAGCATCTGGATAAGGCGGGTCAGCGCCGCTGATACTTCTTGATCTGTCAGCAGCATTTGACACGGTCGATTACGACCTTATGGCCCACCGCCTCACCGTCGCCAGAGTTCAGGGGGTGGCCTTACAATGATTTTCCTCCTTTCTCCGGGGACGGGGACAAAGGGTGGTGCTTGGCAAGCAGACTTTCTTGCGGCATCCACTTATATGTGCCGCAGGGAGCCATTCTCTTGCCAATATTTAACATCTATATGCGCCCCCTTGCCCAGATTGCCTGAGGTTTTGGCCTGGGTTGCCACCAGTACGCTGATGACACCCAGCTCTATCTGTTGATGAGTGGCCAGCCAGTCGCCGCCCCTGGCCAGTTGTCCAAGGCATTGGGAGTCATGGCTGGGTGCTTACAACAGAGCCGGCTGAAGCTGAATCCACTAAGATGGAGGTCCTGTACCTAAGTCAGGGTGGGGGTGGGTATGGGCATCCAGCTCCCAGCTTTGGACGGTGCCACATTGGTGCTAGCCCAAAAGGTGAGGAGCCTGGGGGTGACCTTGGATGCCTCCCTTTCCATGGAGGCCCAGATCACGATGGTTGCCAGGTCTGCCTTTTGTTATCTTCGGCAGGTCAGGCAGCTAGCACCGTATCTATCCCCCCAGGACCTGGCTACAGTGTTCCATGAAATGGTCACTTCCAGAATAGACTACTGTAACTTGCTCTATGCTGGTTTACCCTTGAGACTGATCCGGAAACTGCAGCGGGTGCAGAATGTGCAGAATGTGGCGGCTCGCCTGTTGACTGCACCACCTTTACTGGTGGGCATTCGGCCGGCGCTCCACAGTCTGCACTGGCTGCCCATCGAGTACCGGATCCACTTCAAGGTTCTAGTGCTCACATTTAAAGCCTTACGTGGCCTGGGACCAACATACCTGCAGAACTGTCTCTTTCCATATATGCCCTGATCAGTGGTCCATTCACACAGTTAAGTACCCTTTTCTCTACATCAGTTCAGGATCATCAGAAAACATTACCTTTCTTACATTCTTGGCAACATTACATCAAGAGACATTAACAGTTCCTGTTTCTACCAGGAAACCCATCCACTTCCACAGATGCAAATATGACAACATCCCGGGAACGCCATTTAGCATTCCCCCAGCACACTATTCCATTCCCATGTAATCCCATCAGTACATCGTTTCAAGAGGCAAATGCATCAGCATGCCCTCAGGTAACATTTTGCCTGTTTCTGGATAGGCATTCTGCCATCACATTGTGTCTTATCTTGAGCACCTAGTGACATCTCATCCCCAAATCTATTTGGGTCCTTCTGTGAGACACTGATCATTTCATAGGCTTTCTCAACTCTTCTTGACAGGTGGCTATCACCCTTCAACTCCCTTCTATATTTCCTCTCAGCCCTCTATTTCTGCCAATGTGGGTGCTTGTTTCCAGTGTGTATTTGAACCTCTGTACATGGGCATTATTTTCTTAATGCAACCTTCTTCTTAGGTTAAATTACATTCTGGTTCATTTTGAGAGTTCTCTAAGGGGGAAAGCCTGGTATACAATTCATGGGGAGATCTCACTGTTGCCCCCTCACACTAGACCAATAGGGTCATCTTTAAGAGCTAATATTCTCCCAAATATTAGGAGACCACCCCTATGGGTAACTACTGGAATGTGAGATTGCTGAATTACAAGTTGTTATAATGCTCAGGACAACAGAACCCTCAGGGCTTAACAGAGGTACACATGTTAAGTAAGGCGTGGCCCTAAGTGCTACTGTATTTAAGTTTAGTTCTCACATCTGTTGCTAACTTTTTTATCATCTGTATGCTAATTTGCTGCTACTCAAAGATCTTACCAACTGTGTTATTCCAATCTTAGCTATACCTATGCATCTTGACTCTAATTAGCCCTTTCTGGTAACTAATCCCCTTGAGGAAATCAATTTCAGTATAGCTAAAGAAGTGTTCATCTATACATTCCCAGTCTCTCAGTTCTCACTTATACTCAAAATTGAATGTTGATAGTCTTGGAGAAGCCACTGGACTCAAACTTAGTTCTCACATGTGTTTGTTACTCTTGCATTTGTATTCTAATTTGATGCCATTCATAGGTCTTGCCAACTGCTTTGAGCCTACCCGAGCCATATTTATTACTCAGTTACTTATGTATCTTGTCTCCAACTAGCCCTTCCTGTCAAGTAACACCTCCCCCCCTCTCTCTACCTATATGTAAGGCTTGAAGAAATCTGTTTAAATGTATCTGAAGAAGTGTGCATGCACATAAAAGCTTATACCCAGAATTAAAATTTGTTGGTCTTTAAAGGTGCCACTGGACTCAAACTTTGTTCTATTGATTCAGACCAGTATGCCCCCCCCCCCGAGAATGAAACATATTTTGTATCTGATATTAACAACTGCTTGTCTTATGCAAGCTATATTGTGACCACAAACCTCAGTTTTTGGCTTGCTTTACTCTCTATTCGTCCATTTTGAGAATATGGGATGAGCTTCTGCTTGCTAGTCACAAGATGCTAAGAACAGAGTTCTTGGCCATTGACAGTTCAAAAGACCAGGAATTAGCAGAGAAAGGGCCACACCTTATCATCATATTTATGGAGGATAATAACAGCTCCAGGAAACATTAATACTTCCCAGTATCTAGTTAGTAAATCATTTATCAAGGGCTCTAGCAGTTAAGAAGAAACTATTGGATTTATATCCCGCCCTCCACTCCGAAGAGTCTCAGAGCAGCTCACAATCTCCTTTACCTTCCTCCCCCACAACAGACACCCTGTGAGGTGGGTGGGGCTGGAGAGAGCTCTCACAGCAGCTGCCCTTTCAACCTCTGCCAGAGCTATGGCTGACCTAAGGCCATTCCAGCAGGTGCAAGTGGAGGAGTGCGGAATCAAACCCAGTTCTTCCAGATAGGAGTCCACATACTTAACCACTACACCAAACTGGCTCTCCAGTTTATTAAGGTATTTAGCCGCAAGGGAATTTTGCCATGTTACCACTCAGTCATAGAAAAGACCAAGCATGTCCCACTAAAAATGTTTTGGTTCAGATGTATGTGATTTGGAAAATTGAATCTCATGCTCAATTCCCAACTCACTGAGGTAACTAAGAATGCCTTAACATTTGATTTGCAAATTGGAAGTCAGTTGTGGGATGTGATCACCTTTCTCCTTCCCTTTTTGAATTGATCTGGTTCTGTCTCCATCATTACTCTATCAACAATTCATTAATCATTAGTATCTGCTAGTCCCTCTATGCCAGAATTCACTTTGTGTGACTGACGGTGGAAGAGAAACAGAGAAACAAAAACAGGCCATTCAGTGGCAGACATTCTACATAACTTGTCCTGTCTTGTGGTATAAGAATGTACCATAGAAGGGATAGACAAAGACTACAGTGGATTTATCCTATGAAGCCCAGAATGCTTAGCTTATTAACTGACCTTATAATCCATGCTCCAGGAAGCATAGGGAAGATGAAACAAGAATTAAACTGTGGTCAATGCAACATATTGACTACACTTCCTATAGAGCAGTGGTCCCCAACCTTTTTGGCACCGGGGACCTGTTTTGTCGGAGATGATTTTTCCATGGACCGGAGCGGGCTCCCCCCTCCGCCCCGCCACCTCTTCGCCCCCCTCTGCAGCAATGCAACACAGCACCCCTCCATTGCCCCCCATAGAGCCTGGGCAGCACACCCACCCCACCCCATTTGCTCCACCTCCCCACATAATCAGAGAGTCCCACCTCAGCCCCACCAGCTGCGATGTGGCATGTAACTTATCCTTCAAAGAATGCGCTGGAGGATGCTTTCCCCCTCTCCTTTCCAGAACTGGAAGGGAGGGGGAGCCAAGGATAAGATGCACGCAGCATTACAGCCGGTTGGGCCAAGGTGCACTCTGATCACGCCAGGGGTGGGGGTGGGAAAGGCAGAGTGGAAGGGATGGAATGGGAAGGGAAGGGAGGGGTGTTGGGGGGCAGCAGCAGGCAAGGCAGGCAAACTAGTGTGGCCCGATTGCCAACAGTCTGGTACCGGTCCGTGGACAAGGGGTTGGGGACCCCTGCTATAGAGCACCAGTGAAAGAGCATGTACCCTAGACAAGAGAATGCAGCAAGGGAATATGAAACAGATTTGTCATCAAGTAATATATAATCATCTTATCAAGAACTCTTTTTTGTCCAGCTATAAAACATCCATTTTTCATCCAATTTTGAATGTTTGAACAACCAATTCCATGGTCCAAACGCAAATGTTGTTGTATTGAAATACTGACACATTTTATTACTTCTTCTTCTACCCTTCCAAATAAACAAACAAATAGGTGTCCAATTACAATTTCTCTATGGCCGTTTTCCCACTCACGTTTTACTGGCGCCACGACCATCCTGACGCCGGCGAATCTGCCTGGATTTCGCAACAGAAGCGCCGGCGCTCCCAGAAGCGCCGGCGCTTTCCGTCGCTAAGCCAGCGCAAACGTTTTCCTGCATCTTTGCGATTTCCGTTTGCGCTGGCTTAGCGACGGAAGTAGCCGGCGCTTCTGGGAGCGCCGGAGCTTCTGATGCGAAATCCAGGCAGATTCGCCGGCGTCAGGATGGTCGTGGCGCCAGTAAAACGTGAGTGGGAAAACGGCCTATAAAAATGAAATAAAACCGTTTAGGTGTTGTGAATTAATATCAGCTTCTTGTTTGCCACAATCAGATATATACCTAGAAAGGGTCTTCCAGTTCCTCAGCATCTTAGGCTGGGTCCAAATATATCTGTATACATTTAAACAACTGGGGGGACAGACAGAGAAACAAAGAAAAGGAAAAGGGGCTGCTCAGCCAAGAAAAAAAAGGGAAGGCAGGAAAAATCATAAAAAGCAACACATCCTTCTAAGGATTCTATAATGATTTTGCCGTAACTCTAAAGTCCTCAGTTTGTGAATAGGCAGTCATATTATCCTTTTATTAATCCTGGAAATCAAACTGCTTTGAAATTAGCATTTTGTGCAACAAACCACATCCATACTCAACTGCTTGAATTCCAGTATCACAAATACATTGAGATTATAATGACAAAGAAATGCTTGATGCTATGCATGAACTAAATGCCTTGCAGTTCTTTTTGTCTGTTTTTTAAACTTTTTTGGTTTGTAGTTCTTGGTTTACAAATTTATCTTTTATGTAACTGCATTTTGTTTCTCTGAAAATAACTGCAACAAGATGCATGATACGGTAAGTCCTGCACTGTGTACGTGCGTGAGCTGAAGGATGTGTGGCTCTGAGAAGCAGGACTGTAAGGAGCTGGAGCATCAACAGCATATTTTACTTTATTATTATTGTTATTATTATTATTAATTTTTAATCCAACAGTATTACATTTAAAAATCAAACAGAAAACCAATGGAAACATAAATAGATACCTTGCTATATCTAATGTAAAACAGCATTTTTTACTGATCAGGGTGTGTGTTCAGAAAGGGAAAGGAGGATTCCCTGTTGCCAAGGTCGGGCTTAGCAATTATGTAAACTGTTTGCAGCCTCAGTCCCAAGGGGAAGATGAGGGGGAGGAGGCCAAAGGGCAAAAGAAGGGTTTTCTTATTCCCTGAGGCCCCTCTTAACTCTTTTACAACCCAGGTTTGAATAACACACACACAGCCTGGCCTAGAATAAATTGGCCACAGCTTTATTGATTACAATTCGAAGAGTATACATTATCACACTGATTTATTGTATTTAGCTGTTACTTGTGTCCTTTAAAATGTTTTTAACAACAACAACAACATCATCATCATCATCCTGGCCGGGTCACGGGACGGAGACGGTCCTGGTCGCCTTGGTGGATGACCTCCAGTGGCAACTGGATCGAGGCGGTGTGGCAGTGCTGATGTTATTAGATTTGTCGGCTGCATTTGATACAGTCGACCATCAGTTGCTGATCCGCCGCCTCACCGACATAGGGGTAGAGGGGCTGGCCTTACAATGGCTTTCCTCCTACCTCATGGGTCGGGGACAGAGGGTGGCGATTGGGAGTGAGCGATCCCAGAGGCGCACACTAGACTGTGGGGTGCCCCAGGGAGCAGTTCTCTCCCCGATGTTATTCAACATCTATATGCGCCCCCTCGCCCAGATTGCCCGGAGATTTGGGCTGGGTTGCCATCAATATGCAGATGACACCCAGCTCTATCTACTAATGGACGGACGGCCCGCCTCCGCCCCGGGGAACCTGGACCGGGCTTTGCAGGCTGTTGCAACGTGGCTTAGACTGAGCGGGCTGAAGTTGAACCCAGCAAAGACAGAGTTTCTCCATGTGGGTCGTGGCACTCTGGGGAAGGAAATATCTCTCCCGGCCTTTGACGGGGCACCTCTGAAGACGGCGCAACGGGTAAAGAGCCTGGGTGTTTTACTGGAGCCTTCATTATCAATGGAGGCCCAGATAACAGCCACTGCCAAGTCAGCATTTTTTCATCTGAGGCGGGCGAGGCAGTTGGCCCCTTTCCTAGAGCGGCAGGACCTAGCAATGGTGATCCATGCGATGGACACCTCAAGACTGGACTACTGTAACGCTCTCTACATGGGGCTGCCTCTGTACCGGACCCGGGAACTGCAGCTAGTGCAGAATGCGGCAGCCAGGCTGCTACTTGGTCTCCCAAGACGGGAGCATATACGGCCGGGGCTACACGGACTGCACTGGCTGCCGATTGTATACTGGATCCAGTACAAAGTGCTGGTCATAACCTTTAAAGCCCTATATGGCTAAGGACCGACCTACCTGAGGGACCGTCTCTCCCCATATGAGCCCCAGAGAGCACTGAGGTCAGTAGGCAAAAACAGACTGAATATCCCTGGGCCAAAAGAAGTTAAATTTCAAAGCACCCGCACTCGGGCCTTTTCAGCCGTGGCCCCACAACTCTGGAACCAGCTCCCAGAGGAGGTGCGGGCCCTGCGGAGCTTAGACCAGTTTCGCAGGGCCTGCAAGACCGCCCTCTTCAAACAGGCATTAACCAATGACTGAGCTAATGTTTACTGCTAAATTAATAATGTTTACCGCCAATGTTAGTTTTAGGAATGTTTTGATTATTGATTGATTGGTTTTAATGTGAACTTAATGTTTTATTATTGTACTGTTTCACTTTTAAATGTTGTTAGCCGCCCTGAGCCTGCTCCGGCGGGGGAGGGCGGGATACAAATAAAATTTTACATTACATTACATTATTATTATTTTGCTGGATCCACAAGGATGACCATCTCTAAGTTTCACCTGAGCATGAAGGCAGCCCCCAGCAGCTGCAGAGCAGGGCATGCTCCTTGAATTTCTAACCCTAAGATTCCTTAAGGGGACCCCCATATTCAGGAAGGTGGGCACACAGACTGGCTTTCCTGAGAACAGATCTGTCCCTATGCTGATACCAACACAAAAGTCAGGCCTCTTGCTGCCCAGCTCCCACCAACGCTCCTACAGGTGTAGCCAAGCCCTTAGGCCATTCTTAGATCATATAGCCAGAAAGGCATCCAAATGCAGCAAAATATCCAGATGACAGATCCTACAGCCCCTCATGGACAATGCTGTTGACCAGCCTGCTGGTCAAGTTTTCTCCTTGCCAGGTTAACTGGTTCTAGGCCTATTAATCCCCAGGTCCCAGCAGGGGATCCCCCAGCTGGCTGGTGTGGGGGGAGGGAAGCTCCATCCCAACAGCCAGGATGTGACTTTAGATCTCCGCAGGTTAACAAACTCCTTATGGTTTTAGAATGTGTGTGTGCCTTTAAGTTTGAGCAGGAAATGAAAACCGCATCAGGAGGGGCCCGCAGCAGAGCCATGTGTGAGTGAGTGACAGCACAGTCTTGTTTTGCTTTTGTTTCAGATGTCTATTTATAGAAACCAGAGCCAAAGAGAGAAAGAGAGAGAGCAGTCTGTTTGTTTTGCATTGTTCCAGATGTTTTTGTATAAGAACCTGTTTAAGGGATGGAAGAAAATTCCACCTCTCTCTCTTTTCATTTGCATGTGCTAGTCTGAAGAAATTGGTGGAAATACAACAGCTCCTGTGAATAAAGCCCCAGTCAGATCACAAAAGTGTGTGCTTGCAAACTCTCTTCATTTTGTCTGCTTTGTTAGTGTGTGTGTCACGGCTGGGGCCAGGTCAGGCAAAGTCCAGAGGCAGTCCGAGGTCTGTAGCCAGCAAGCAGGAGTGTCCGAGGTGCCAAATACAAATCACTGTGCAAGTATCGCAGGTCCGAGGTCCAGAAGCCGAAGTCAGGGAGTCCAGAAGTCAAAAGCCAAAGTCAGGGAGTCAGGAACCAAAGTCAAGCCGGAGTGGATGCTAGAACATCGGGGAGATGACTAGTTGCTTCCACAAAGCCTCCTCCCAAAGCCCACAGCTATATAGCCCTCTGCTGGCTGTGGCCCATTTGGGCTAATTGCTGGCTCTGGGAGGCAGCCAGGATCCTGTTACAACTCAAGCATCCTTGCTCTTAGGAGGGCCAGAATCCTCTCAAAACTCAGGACTCAGGGAGCGTCTTGCTTGTGAGCGTGCCGCCCTCCTCCGATCCCTGAGGTCCTGACGGAGGCGGTCACGCACACGAGCCACCCGAGAGGGCGAGGCAGGGGGGCTGGGATCTTCTTCAGCAGGAGGCAGGGGTACTGGTGCAGGTGGCAGGGGTACAGTTTCCTTGGCAGACTCATCTTCCTCTGCAGGGTCCCCAGCACCCATGACAGTGTGTTTGCTTTCATTTACTGGAATTGCAGCTGCTGGTGTCAAGTCGACGGATTCAAGAATGAGTCAAAGTTGATACTAAGTCTTCATTTATTGATAACCGGTACTCTGGCGCAAGCCTCTAGCTTGCTAAGAATGAAACCAATACACTGATACATGGGTTTTAAGATACACTTCAAAAACATTCCTATGGGGGGGGGGCTTTACAGGAGGAAACATTCACACCCAACTACTAGATACTTTCTCGGCCGATGGCTAGCAAATGCCCTTGAATTGTTATGCAAGGCTTCCTCCCACCTCAGGCCCTGAGAAGGCGCCGACTAGTTTCCTTCACACCAGTTACAAATCAAAATACGAAAAAGGGGGAAGGGAAGCAACTAAGGTAGAACATTAGCGGCAGTGGATCCATTATGATTTTAACAGGGCCTATTGCTTAGGCCGTGATCCCAAGTCTTAAGTCGTTATTAGTCAATCTTGACAGCTGGGGGATGACGAAATGAAGACTATTCTGGAGAACTGCATTGCTGTAGTTTTATTTCTTTAATTTAGCATATGGGAAAGTCTTCTGGCTCCACCCCCAAAGTTACCAGGTATTTTCTGAGCTGGACCTGGCAACCCTAACTGATTCTAGGCAGAGGGCTCTCAGACCTGTTGGGTTCCCCAATCATACATGCCCAGTTGCAATGCCAACATCATACTTCTTTGTATTGCCTCCCTGGAACTGAATAAGGCTGTGCTAACAATCAACCACCAGTGCACAATGCTGTGCCCAAGAATTCATATCCATTTGTGCTGTTCCTCTGGACTGAATAGGGATACCTTGTTTGTTTTGGCCCTCTGTTGGATTTCCTTGTCACATTTTTACACCAGGACAGCTGAACTAGCTAAGGATATTGAACTTTTTGGCCATTCTAGGAAGGTGTTCTGTGTGGGGGAAGACAAACTGAGAACAATTATGAGTTTGCCCATAGTGGAAATTTACAGTTGTTAGAATTCATAATCCTAATGCTCAAGTAGGTGAAGTGGGACCAACGGGAAATGTTATAGGTTCTGAGGAATGCAATCAGACAAAAACGCAGTTTACAACTGAAATTTCATCCTAATGTTTACCTTAGGCATAGATAAGTTCACTTATCTCTCTGTACTATATAAAGCACTGTATACTTTATATAGTGTTAAATAATGATCATTAAAAAAAATCCTATGTACTGCAGTGGAATATAGAATCATAGAACCGAAGTTTTAGTTCACCTTCCTTTTTGTCTTTGAGAGCATGCATATGGAACACAGATCTTCTAGAAACGCTTACACTCTATAAAAGAAGTGCAAGTAATTTGGATATTCAACTCTAGAAAATTCTTAAATCAAACATAATTGTTGGCAATACTCTTTTAATTTCAGTGAATCGATTTTTTGTAAGTGCTGCTGATAGTAGCTGCTACAACAGCACTCATTACTGCCAATACAGAATTCATTATAATAGTATATAGATTTGAAATGTGTGGGATCGAATTAGCCATTTAAAAATATCAGTGTGATATAGGGATAACAAGGCAGTGAGAAACCTGTCACCTAAGACTGATAGTTTGACAGTGTGTGTCAAATGGGAACAGTCAGAAAGTCAAAAAACAAACTCCTTGCACAATGGAGGGCATTAGAGAATTGGAACATAGCTAAAGGCCATGTGGAAGTGGAAACAGGATTCTAATGCACATCCTTAAATTGGCTGGAGAATTGTGTGTGTGGATGACTACAACATATGTAATTCCCCAGTGTGATCCATTAGAGTAGTGCCTGGCAGACCTATGAACAACTAGAGATAGTATTTGGGAATAGGCTGGATACTGTCTTTTGTGCAACTCTTTAAACCATTAAATATGATTGCAGTTGGACTGGGGCAGGGCTTTTTTTGAGCAGGAACACACAGGAACGCAGTTCCGGCTGGTTTGGCATCAGGTGGTTTGGCCTAATATGCAAATTAGTTCCTGCTGGGCTTTGTCTACAAAAAAACCCCTGTGTGAAACAATGGTGATGTCAGTGTGCATGGCCTAATATGCAAATGAGTTCCTGCTTGATTTTTCCTACAAACAAAGCCCTGGACACGGGTGTATGACAATAAGCCGCCTTCTTGGTGGACACATACCACAGTATTTCTGAAAATGCAGCCTGGACTTTCTGTTGGTTCAAAATGTGATTAGTGGACAGTATTCATTAGTTATATGTAGGCAAAGCCATTAAAACCACCTTTTATCTGTACATCAAAGAGACATCTAGAAAGGTTTTCAGGACTAAACACAAGGCAAAGGACCATCTACCCTTGATCATCAAATGCGGTTTTAAAATTTTGCAGGCCCTTTGAAGGGTTTCTGGTTGTGTGTGATTTAAATGGCTACTTATCTGATGGAAAAGACTTTGTATCAATAGGAAAATGACCTTTTAACTCCTGATAAGTCTGCCTTGCCACTGTGGAGTTTATAGTCAATGAGGGCAAAATTTACAGACCCTCTTCTATAACAGAAATGCACTGAACAAGAATTATGGAAGATGTGATTGTCTTCTTTTCACCTCTTTTTTGTTGCATATTTCACTCAAACGAAATTGCTCAGAAGGAGTTTACATTGTGACAGATTGCACTGTGACATTATGGTAATATTAACAAAACCCATATGCTGTTTGCTGTTATATTCTGGAGATAACAAATCTGCTAATTCCACTGTGGATAGCAGAAGAGCAACCAAGTAGCTGTCTGCAGATGCCTCATTAAGCAGAAAATAAAGTCTTAAAGAGTAGGGAAGAACTTTCCCTTTGTGATTTTCCTGGACAATATTTACAAGACTAGAGTTCAGTAATGATTAAGGAACTTATTAATTTTACACTTTAATGCCTCCATGTGAGAAAAACAACATAAAAGAGTCATCAACAGTGTTTGTAGCAGCTCTCTATAGTTGAATCCAGCAATAGGCACATCAATTGAAGTTATTGATGAACCACAAGTGAGAGAAACCGGACTCTAGTTACAATATTTCAGGCTGTCCCCCCAAAAAAGAAAAATATGTCAAACAAAGCATGCATGCAGGCACACACATACAGAAGCAAACAAATTTGTCAGGTAGATTACTCTAAAAGAGAGTTACTGTGACAAAATTACCCAGAGGTCTTTATGCCGGAGAAGTGAGGGACCAAGGCTTGGTGATAGAGCATTGACTTTGCATGCAGGTTCATCCAAGTTCTGACAGCAGAAAGCCCCCCAAATTCAATTCCTGGCATCTTCAGCTAAAAGGAGCAAGTAGAAGGTGGTGTGGAAGGGCCACTACATGAGGGAAGTGCCGCCAGTCAGGACACATAGTTCTGATTCTGAGAGACCAATGGTCTGAATCAGTCTAAAGTGACTGCATATATTCATACCAGTAGGGATTTAAACCTGTATCTCCCCAGTCCTAGTCTGGCACTCCAGTCATTCCACTACTCCACTCCACTACTCTACTATATCTCTTCATTGAGTAATATCTGTCAACTCGTCATTGAACCCGCATGCTTGACAGTGGCCCTCAATTCCACCTTTGCTGGTATAGTTTTGAGCCAATGGAAACATAAAGAAGCTAGGAAAGCTAACAGTCCTCATTACTGTCTTCCTTTTATTTAATAGCTTAGTGTTACACTTTTACAAAGGTGTTGAAGACAAGAATTTCTAGAAACACTTATTTTTCTCTTAATTCAAAGATTCACTTGTACAATTATGAGACCAATATGCTATTAACTTTTCTATTGTACCCAAGGTTTCCATTCTAGTTTGAATTTGTAATAGTTACCAGTCCAGATGTGATCTTTTTTAAAAAAATAAAGAGTAAGAAACTGGTTTCATTTTTTTGAAAAATTGGTCGTTTCAGTTTGTTGGTATGCTGAAAGAATGAACTAACCTTAATAACAATATAGATTTATAATTTACATATAAATATATTGATCATGTGTATTCATTTAAACAATAAAAAAGCAAATAGGTAAGGTCTCGGGCTCACACACTGTGAAGTACTTACAAATGACTTGCTGATTCTTCTCTTTCCCATTAACACAGTGCTCAGTTCAGAAAATGAACTTTTCTGTTCCTGGCTTCAGCCTCCTTCCTGCACCATTCTCCTATAGAGCAGCCATCCCTGGTGTGTTCTATTTGGTCCACAGTGAATTTTCCCCCTTCAGATTGTTTCAGGTCAGGAAAACATCATGGGGAGAAGGGTGCTGTTCTATATGTATTCCAGTCACCATTGAAATCACAAACAGGAACTGAGGAAAACCTGCAAATCAAGCATGACTGTTAGTAGGGGTTTTTTTGTAGAAAAAGCCAATGCCGGTGTTTTTAACAATCTGGAGAAAAAGTATTATGCCCCTTTAGTACAGTCTTAATGTGTTGAAGGTCAGGTGAAGCTTTTCATGACTTGGAAATAAATATCATCACTTGACAAATAATATCTCATTAAGTCTCTTTTAACAGCAGTAGGACTTCTTTGCTTCTGGTTGTTAACAACTTTAGGCCAGGGTCCCCAGCCTGTCTCCTTCCTAACAGTCAGGGCTTTTTTTGAGCAGGAATGCACAGGAACGCAGTTCTGACTGGCTTGGTGTTGGGGTGTGTGGCCTAATATGCAAATGAATTCCTGCTGGCAAAGCAAGCTCTCCTCCCCCCCATTCCTCCCCAATGGAGAAAATAGAGGCTTTGCTTTGTAGCTTCTGTGCAATTGAGAAAGTCTTGCAAAGGAAGCTGTTATGCAAAAGGAAGCAAGAGAGAGGGAGAAGGAAGCAGATGACAGCCAAGTGCTTAGGGGCCTGATAGGAGCCCTCCGAGAGCCTGATTCGGCCCCCAGGCCACATGCTTGACACCCCTGGATTGTAGAACCAAGCTTCTGCAAGCTACGCATACCAGGCACATAGAGAACCTCACCCTGCTGCCTGCTCCTCTATAATTCTTTCCAAGGCAACATTGCTTTCCTGAAGACAGAGCTCTTGCTATGGAAGTATGAGCTCTGTAAAGAAGTGCAGAGACCACAGACAAACAGATATGACTAGAGCAAACTGTGGGTGGAAGAGGCTGGCAAAAACATGGAACCACAGCCAAGCACCTCTGCCTCAAAGAGCCCATCTAGGGAGAAGCCCCACAACTAGTTGTTAGTAGTGAACTGGGAGGTCAGAAGTGGTGGGGATACAATGGCATGCAATGGCAGAGGATTTTTGCATGCAATGGCAGAGAATCTTGGCAGATACAATGATGAGGGAGTACCTCATCAAATTTCCTGAGACCACTGGAGCCAGTTCCTTGGAATACTGGCCATGCTAGGTTGACATCTGGTCCAACCTCTCTTGCTTGGCCATGAGACCCGTCTACCTAACACCCAAACCCCAGCAGTAGAGAGTTCACAATCAGGAGGGTATAAAATGTGAATCTTTACTCAGCCAAGGTACCCAGTAGCTAACCCCTCTGCTAGTGTGAACAGAGGGACAGGATGTCAAACTCTAGCAGGGGAGTGTTGTTCATATTCTGGAGGGAGTAAATTAATGTGCTCTGCTAATCTGCTTTTAACAAAGTCCCTTCCTCTTGATGTAACTGCCAACAGGTGACAGAGGAGAGATGACAGAAGTGAGCATATGTATAACACTCTGATTCCATGCAACAGAATGGGATGTTGGGACCTTTGCGACTGGCAGCCCTGCTAAGCTTTGGAGGGCTCCTATTGGTATTTCCAAGGTTGGAGAATCTCACCCCTTTCCAATTGCCTTGGAGTTTTGTAAACCAGGAGTCCCCAACCCCTGGTCCACGGACCGGTTCGGGTCCGTGGCCTGTTAGCAACCAGGCTGTGAGTCTTATAATTATTTCATTATATATTACAATATAATAATAGAAATAAAGTACACAATTGTATCATCCCCAAACCATCCCCTCCCCCCTCCCCGGGTCCATGGAAAAATTGTCTTCTGCAAAACCGGTCCCTGGTGCCAAAAAGGTTGGAGACTACTGTTGTAAACTATTTAATTGAATAGCAACAGTCTGCCTGGAAATGTGTCCATTAACGAACCACCATGAACCTCACTGAAATTCATGAAAGGGTCATGCCAGGTGCCCTTCCACAAACATTTGTTCGTGGTTCATAAAGTGATGTTTTTGGAAGAGCACTCAGCATAACTTCATGAATTTTGGTGCTGTTTGTGGTGGTTCTCGGCAGTTCATTAATAGACAAAATTAAATTGAGATTAAAAGCACAGCTGCATGGAGAAGGAGCTGTTTCCTCCATATATCAAATTAAGCGTTTGGATTTTTTTTTTTTTAATACACAGAATTTGTTTCCTCCAGAAAGCAGGGCAAAGTAGCATGTTCTCCTCATAGGACTAAAAGGAAGTACTTCTTCACCCAAAGGGTGATTAACATGTGGAATTCACTGCCACAGGAGGTGGTGGCGGCCACAAGTATAGCCACCTTCAAGAAGGGTTTAGATAAATATATGGAGCACAGGTCCATCAGTGGCTATTAGCCACAGTGTATGTGTGTATATAAAATTTTTTGCCACTGTGTGACACAGAGTGTTGGACTTGATGGGCCGTTGGCCTGATCCAACATGGCTTCTCTTATGTTCTTATGACTGTAAGATCAGCTTTAGATTTGCATAAGACATGTCTGGTAGATTTTTGAGGTCTCTGCTTTGAATAGCCTTTCCATACCATATCACAATCTGTTTTTAAAACTCTTGACTGTTTCAAAAGTATTTGGCCATCTTACAAAGGTGAGTTCTGTTCTATTGACATAAACCAGTTTGAGCACCCAGAATTAGACTGCGGATCCTGTGATCTGTAACAGAATTGTTCTGTGCTACAATTGTGAGGGCGGGCAGCAGCTATACCTTATTTTCTGTTCATTATGAACAGTGTATCAAAGACCTTTTCACATATAGTCCTAAGCAGTATGTGTTTGTGTGTGTACATATTTTCACAGCTGATTTGGAAAGACTTCTGTATGTTAAGCTCTCTTGTGAGATTTGTTTAGCAGATATATGTCCTCATTCAGACTTTTCTGACACTTCTCTTTGATTAGCTCAATTCCTATTACTTCGATTGTATTCTACAAGGCATCACAACATCTACTGAGAACCATGAGGGAATATACTTAAAGTGGCAAGAATGCAATTGGTTGTCAAATATCACATCAAAGGAATTGTTTGCAAGTGTAATTTCTTCCTTGGGTTATTTTTATATTTATGACTTGATTGATTGATCAGTATATTTTACTCCTTTACTTGGTATAGAGAGCAGCTTCCATGAACTGGACAGGAATTTATACGCATGCTTTATTGATATGATGCATCTTCCATGTTGGCAGGTGCATTCATATCTCAATAACCTCTTGACAGCTTGGTTTGTAGACAATCTTAATACATGATCCTTGAGGTAGGGTTGTTCACATCTCATCAATTCAGTGACTCTTACATACTGCTGTTTTTCTCATGAGCTAAAAAACACAACTTTAGTAGAACATTATTTATTTCTTGCAACATTTTCAATAAATAACCTAGTGGGTAACCTACCATAGAATAAAATCCTTTATGAAATGGTGCGATGCTGCAGGTTTTCCTATTTAAAATTTTTAGGGTGGGGGAAAGAGGGCTCTCACTGAGCTTGGCTTTTCTTAATTTTCAGAGGTAAAAAAAGTATAGAAAAAGTCTTCTTCCTGAGAATTCTTTGATAAAACTTGAAACAAAACTATATTCATTGTGAGGTGAGTTGATGAAGCTCACACATTACTTCATGCAAATATGTCACTTGATTCCTCTGTTCTTTGTCACAGTACAGTGGATGTGGGAGCTGACAATGTTGAAATGTGTGAGGGGACATGGATGTTCTTTAATAATGAAAATTCCACTGAGAACTTTCTAACACGGTTAGACAGCCTTGGCAATTAGTGAAGGCAGCATTCTGGTTGTCATAGAATCATAGCGTTGGAAGGGATCTCCAGGGTCATCTAGTCCAACCCCTCCCTGCACAATGCAGGAAAATCAGAAGTACCTCCCCCTGCCCTCCTTCTCATGATCTGCCTAAGTTCACAGAATCAGCATCACTGTCACAAATCATTGCTCTAAGGGATGAAAACCATTTATCCAGTCAGAGCTCAGTGCATGCTCATAGGTCATAGGTGATGCTTATGTTAATATATTGGAGGCTGTTCAGTCCATGTATTGAAAAGCCTGCAGTTTTGATGACTGACATAGCAAGGAAGCTTTACAATATGGAAATCATATTGATATTGTGGGTATTTTGTGCTGTTCAAGAGCCTCTTCTGCTGGTGGAAGGTGCCTTACACCACTATTAGCAGGGAAGATCTGTAGGGCTATGATCACTCATGCTAAATAATGCACTTTCAATCCACTTACAAAGCACTTTCCAACTGGATTTTGTCAATTCATACATTAGAACCCAGTTGGAAAGTGCATTGGAAGTGGATTGAAAGAGCATTATTTAGGGTGAGTGAGTTGAATAATTTGGAGATTAAGTTGTGATTTCATCCCTGGGTCCCAAAAATGCACCATATTAGTCCAATAACAACCTTTATTAGTATTTTGTTTGTATTTTTAAGGTGGTTCCTACAGGAAGCCTCAGTGCTTGTATTGGAGGTGTTTTGGCCAGCGATAAATTTGAAGATTTTGCACCTGCTTTGAGTGAAGGAAGCTGGCTTACTCCTTTATCATATACAGCTCAACAAGACAAGGACTTTTATAATACTGATGAAGTGTAACACGAAACCCATTCATTGTAACTAGTTATATGTTGTACCACTAAAATCACTATGGGCTCTGTTGAAATTGATTTAAATGTCTCCTATGGTTGTTATTGTAGATTTTTGTATCAAAGACACTTGTCAATCCAAAAGTAGTTTTATATTTTAAAAGTATGTATATCGTTAAGTAATTATATATATATATTAAAAAGTATGATAGCCTATTTACATCACAGTTTGTTGTTTCTTTTTTGTAATTAATCCCCAGATGGTGGCAGGAGATCCCTCAGTTTGGAGGCCTTCCCCCCCCCCCCGCTTCAGGGTCATCAGAAAGCGGGGGGGGGGGAATGTCTGCTGGGAACTCTGTTATTCCCTATGGAGATCAGTTCCCATAGGGTATAATAGAGAATTGACCCATGGGTCTCTGTGTCAAGCTCGACTGATTCTGACCAAAGACTGTGGGGTTCTGGCCTGTCAAAACCAGGCCTGGTTAAAATCATGATGAACCAAATGCTGCTAATTTATTGCCCTTTAGTTACCCCCCTTTTTTCCTTTATGGTTGGCAACTGTTGAGAACAAAGTAATCTGTGCCTTCTCACAGGGCCTCTCGAGGGAGGAAGATTCGCATACGAATGCAAGGACAACCAGCTTGATAACTGCCCTGGGAAAGTATCTTTGTAGTTATGTGTGAATGCTCCTTTGCTCTCCCCCCCCCCCCGTAGGAATCTCTTTTAAGTGTACCTTAAAACTCTTGGCCTCATTCCTCTCAAGCAATTGGCTTGGGCCAAAGTAACAGTTTATCAATAAATGTAGTCTTAGTATCAATTTTGACTCATCATTGAATCCGTCTACTTGACAATCTGGAGCTTTGGGGGAGCTGTTTTTTTAAGATAGAGGCATCAAATTTGTAGCATAGCATCCAGCGCCTCTCCCCAAAATACCCTCCAAGTTTCAAAAAGATTGGACCAATTCTATGAGCCCCAAAAGAAAGGTGCTCTTATCCTTCATTATTTTCAATAGAGGGAAAGCATTGAAAAGGTGTGTAGTCCCTTTAAATGTTATGGCCAGAACTCCCTTCTGAGTTCAATTATGTTTGTCACACCCTTGCTCCTGGCTCCGCCCCAAATATCTCCTGGCTCCACCCCCAAAGTCTCCAGATATTTCTTGAATTGGACTTGGCAACCCTAAGGCTGAAAGGCAACTCTGCAACAGGACTTTCCACAGGCTACTCCATACTTTAAAGGAGGATATCAAAAGGAACTATCTCTCGTCTCTCTCTCTCTCTCGGCTTGACTTCGCGAACGAAGATTTAAGAAGGGTGCAGTAGTCCACGTCTGCTGCAGGCTCGCTGGGGGCTGACAAGACCAATGCGGGACAGGCAGATCCGGCCACAGTGGCTGCAGGGAAAAGTCTGATTTGGGGTTGGTGCTGTAGCAGTACGATGCTTCCTCAATCTCCTTTTGTCCTCAAGACCAGCTATGTGTGCGTTCTCAAAGGAAGAGACAGCCTGGTGGATGGTGTGCCTCCATGCTTTGCGATCTGAGGCTAGGTCAGACCACTGGTGATGGTTGATGTGACAGGTGCCAAGGGATTTTTTCAAGGAGTCCTTGTACCTCTTCTTTGGTGCCCCTCTATTTCGATGGCCGGTGGAAAGTTCGCCATACAGAGCAATCTTGGGAAGGCGGTGGTTTTCCATCCTAGAAATATGCCCTGCCCAGCACAGCTGCGTCTTCAACAGCAGTGCTTCGATGCTTGTAACCTCCACCCCCTTGAGGACTTCAGTGTTGGTCACAAAGTCACTCCAGTGGATGTTGAGGATGGTGCGAAGGCAGCGCTGATGAAAGCGCTCAAGGAGTCGCAAGTGATGACGGTATAAAACCCACGATTCGGAGCCGTAGATGAGGGTTGTCAACACAACCGCTTTGTAAACATTGATCTTTGTGCCTTTTTTCAGATGCTTGTTGCTCCATACTCTTTTGTGCAGTCGGCCAAATGCATGGTTTGCCTTTGCCAGCCTGTTGTCGATCTCCTTGTCAATCTTGGCATCTGAGGAGATGATGCACCCCAGGTAGCTGAACTGCTGGACTGTCTTCAGTACTGATTCACCCACAGTGATGCAGGGAGGGTGATAATCTTCCTGGGGTGCAGGCTGGTGGAGAACTTCTGTCTTCTTCAGACTAACTTCTAGGCCGAATAGCTTGGCAGCCTCTGCAAAGCAGGACGTCATATGCTGCAGAGCTGATACCGAGTGGGAGACGAGTGCAGCATCATCAGCAAACAGTAGCTCTCGGATGAGTTTTTCCATTGTCTTGGAGTGAGCCTTTAGTCGCCTCAGGTTGAACAGGCTGCCATCAGTGTGATAGCGGATGTAGACACCATCGTCATCATCTAGATCTACTGCGGCTCTTTGAAGCATCATGCTAAAGAAGATCGTAAAGAGAGTTGGCGCGAGAACGCAGCCTTGCTTTACACCTGTGCCTATTGGGAAGGGCTCCGAGAGGTCGTTGCAGTGTCTGACTTGGCCTCGCTGGTCTTCATGTAGCAGGATGATCATGCTGAGGAATCTCGGAGGAACTATAAATGCTGGAAAAACTTCCCATTAGAGCAAAGGAGCAGGTCTTCATGGTCATTTCACCAAGATCCTTGACTTGGAGTATTCTGTTCATTAACCAAGGTTCATAAATGAGAAATTCTGCATTTCCTATTGACTGGGGACTTGTTACTTTAATTGCTGGAATGTCTGGCCATATGCTTGGAACAAAACATTTGATCTTTGGTTCTTTTGTTTGACCACTGAGGAATTTGGCATGTACACATGTATCGATATGTGGCAGTCCACAGTAGGGCCAATGGATACAATTCTACTTCCCCCTCCACATGTTATTAGCCCCAGAATTGTCAACTGCACTGAGTTACAGGTTATGGTAAGTTTAAATGCTTGAGAATATCTCTGTAATAAGCAGCACTTTACCTTCACTGGGGGTGGGGTGGGGGTGGGGTGCTATAAAGCAGAGGTGTCAAAATGTGGCCCTTAGGATGGATTCAGTCCTCACAGGGCTGAAATCTGGCTCCCAAACAACTTCCTTCTGCTTTCTTTCCTATGCCTGCTACTGCAACTACACCATCACTTGCTCCCCCCCCCCCGCAGTGCTCTACAGTGGCTTTTTGTTTGCTGCTTCCTGCCTCTTGCCTCCCTTCCATCCCCCCCCCCCCACACACAGACACACAGAGAGCTCAGTGGCTGCTTCCTGCTTTGTGTAGGGAAAATATAAGAGCAAGCCTCTGCTGTCTCTCTCTCTTTGTCTGTCACACACATGCACAAACACAGAGAGTTTCTATTTCCTTCTCTGGAGCTGTTCCACTTTTTTTTGCGGGGGGAAGGGAGGGGGACGAAAGAGAGTCCCATAGCAGCTTCAAGATCAACAATGTTTTATTCCAGGTATAACCTTTTGTGTAAGCACACTTCTTCAGACAGATGGAGAGAGGGTGAAAGGGGGAGGGGTGGATGAATTTGTCGGACGAGCACAATTTACACTGAGGAAATTATTTTGGCTTATTCTGAAAAGTTGTTTTTAAAAAGGATTGGATTTCTCTGTTCCCATCTGGATTCCCCCCCCCCCAAAAAAAGACTCTGATTAGGAATTAGAATTCTTGAATTGGTCATTATTTCTTGGAGAATGGAGTGATTTCAAATGCCAAATTATAGTAACACATTAGGGTTTGTAGAGTCTTTCGGGATCAAGTGCCGTGTTCTACTGGAGAAAGTTTTCCTTCCAGACATTTCGTTCTCAGCTGCGGAGAACTTCCTCAGTGGCGTTGCAGCCGGAGCAGGCGCTCAGACCCCGAAAGACTCTACAAACCCTAATGATGTTACCAGCCATGAAAACCTGAAATCTTTGATATAGTAACACATGTTGGTAATGGGATAGGAAAACTAGCTCTCAGTTCAGTCCAGGGGGATGAGCTTCATTATCTTGAGCTTCATTATCAATTGCTATTCTGCAATTTCTCTTTCTAATTTCTAATTTGAAATTCCTTTGTAAGAGCTCTGCTACTCTTAGGTCTAATGTCAGACTTAGGTCCATTCATTTGTTGCATCCTCCTAGACTGAATCATCCTGGATGGAACTGAGACTTAGATTTCCTGTCTCATTACCAATGCTGGTATCTCCACATCTACTACCGCTCTGCATACCACACCTAATCCAATCAAGCCTGCTGTTGCCATTCGACATCTGAAATCACCTTTATAAAGTTTACATCTCCAGTACCTCATGTTACATTTTATGGCACAAATGGCCCAGCCAACAATATGGCATTCATGTCAGATCTGACCCGCGTAACGAATGAGTTCAACACCTCTGCCTAAAGCTTATTCCTTTAAAAAAAAAAAAAACCTCAAGGAAAAGCCATTATTGTTCTTTTCTCTTCCAACCAATCTACTTTCACTGCAGCACGTCTTCTTAAATGAATGCGACTGGATATTGCATTATAAGAGGAGAGCATGTATATAGCACTATATAGACTCAATGTGTGATTTCCCCACCACCTTGTAGTATTCTAGGAAGCATTTTGGACTGTGAGACAACAGTTATCAGCAATGTACATTTCTTCAATTAATTTTCCCTTACATATATATTTGTTTTGCTTCCATAGTTTTGCCTGAATTAACATGAAACTGGTCCAGACTTCAAAGGAATTAGTTTTTCATCTTCTATTAATTCAATAAGATTTGAGCATTTACTTCCTTTTGGCCCTATTAAAAGACACATAACATTTTATTCCAAAAATAGGGAGCATTTAATTCAAAATTGCCTTCAGACTGCCTGAGAATCTTTGGTGGGATAAATCAGGTTAATTGATTTTTCACTATACTGTGGTAATAAATAATTATAAACTTGTTTAACATTTGGTTGCTGTCTAATTTTAAAAGTGAGAGAAAACTAGAACAAAGATTTAAAAAACTTGACAAAAATTTCTTTGCATCAAGTTTTCTGCAATGTATTCAGTTCTAGGAATAATTGAGTTTCAGTTCCCTTTTTACTCTAGTATATAAACATTGATTTAGATGGCACCAGCTGCCATACTCCAATGATTTACCAGTCAGCCATGTTCTTCAGGTGTACCATCAACTTTCCTTGTGGACACTCTTGTAGTTTGTCCAACAAAGTTATTGATGTCTTCCTGAAGGACACAGGCTCACCATTCTAAATTTAATTCCAATATTTTCTTACAAGTAGTTGCTGAAAAAATTACTAGAATTGAAGTCAAGTGATTTGAATTGAGATACTTAAAGCCAAACCAGAGTTGGAGTTCTGTACATGTAGCTCTCAGCATTTTTTTAAAAAAATCAAATATTGTGGACAAAGGCTGAGTTCTGATTGAGGTCATGGTGTAAGGGGAGAGCAGGTTTAAAAAACATTGTTTTTCCAGTCTGAAATAACCCTGGAGATACCTTTCTTGCCCCATGACCTGAACATCTGTCGCAATGGAGCATATAGTGGTTCCTCATTGCCATTTTAGGTCAGGAAAATGGCATGGGGAACGTTTAAACCCTTCCTCTCACAATCTCCCCCACATGTCTCATATTGGCATTTAAAAGTAGTTTAAAAGACAGCTGTTCATGGAATTCCCACTGTCTTGTTTGGTTTGGTCCTTACACTTATCTAGCTAAGGGTACACTTCAATTTGACATGGCCTCATAGCAAATAGCTGTGTGTTGTCACCCTAATCTTCAATGGTAACCTACTCTGTCGGACTGTATCCACATGTCACTGGATATTGTGCCATAGCAATTATTTGTATCCCAGAACTCAAATTTCCCTTAATTTTCCCATGGTTGGATAATTATCACAGTGCAATGGTAGCACAATATCCTACAATGTATGTCTGCAGTCTTGGTTTCATTAGAGTTTTAGACATCACTTTAATACTTTCTCTTGGATATTGGAATAGATACCTACCTAATAGGACTGTATCCCACATGCTCCTGTTTTGTAATTGTTATAAAGGAGCTGGAGATGTCACAATTGGTTGAGGTTTGGCTGTGGCACCAGGTCATTAGCAGAACAGACAGTCGTGTTTTTTGGGGGGCTGGGAAGAATGCATATATGGCTGAAAAAGTATCTATCTTTTTCAATATAGTCATTGAGGCTAAATCTGATAATTGTTGCATGTTGTCAAAAGTCCTTATCCAAGCCCAGGCTAGGAACTTTTGTTAAGGGGGGCTTGATTCTAAACAAGGTTACAAAATACCAGAGAGATTGCTCTCACTCTAGGCTTGGTATGTTCCAGCAGTCATTGCTGTCTGTCCCAACAGCTCAGGAGTGGAAGGACAAGTCTCCCAGTCTTTCAGGGAATTAACAAGAAAGTCAGCCCTGCATAGTAGGACAGCGGACTGAATTTCCAAATGTGAACTAGTTACCTGGTAGGGTGAGCAATAGTCAAGGTTTCTGGAAAAAGGCTTTGAGGTCAGTGAAGGCAAAAATCCACAAAGGAAAAATGCAATTATTTTTATTAAGGTGCACAAAATAGATAAAAGATGGATTGTGAAGGAATAAAATAAATTCTATGCTTATCCAGTTTAGCTAGTACAGTAAAGCAAGGTTCCAAGTTGCCAGATGTAAATCCAAAGACTGCCAGATTCAGTAGCAAAGTGGCTCGTCTTCCGAGACACATAAGGCCTTAGCCCACATGAGCAGCAATTCAAGATGGATGCCAAGAGAGAATAACTGCATGGTGAGGCAGTCACATCAAGCTGAGCAGCTACTGAATGGTGAGCACTAATTAACGTTTATGGTGGGGGCCTCAAATTGGCTACAGGCCTGTTTAGCGAGTCAGAGACCTGAGGGGTGATGCAACTTTAGTGTTGCTAAGCATGTGATGTATGGGGTGATTTGTCCAAGGCAAGAAGAAATGAAACTGTACTGGAGATTAGCCTCACCTCCTTCCCACAGGTGAGAGCACTCATAGCTCAATCACTTGGGATGTGTTAATTGAATGTCTGGGATAAGATAGTACTCCCTTCTACTTCACACAGGCACAGCTGCATGTTACCCTACTAGCAAGAACATGCCGACTCTGGTCTCTAACCGTCTCTGGGAATGTATGTGTAGGCCACTGCAGCCTGAACCAAAGATTTTGCACATACAGGAATTTGCAAAGGAACCATTTTCTTTACATGTCTGTTGACTGTATAATAAAGGTGTATATTTATGTGGTATTGTTTAATGGGAATGACAGAAGCTTACCAGACTGTGGTTGCCCCATTCACTGTGATCCAGGGAAGTGTGCTTGCCTGGAATCTTTTTCGTTTTGTAGATAAAAAGCTCTTTTGTGCCATATTGCCTGCAGCTTTGACAAATCATAAATAATTGAACCACCCCATTGGCAGGCGTGGAGAAGGCATTTATCTCTTTAAATCACTTCTCCAAGCCAAGACAGCCAGCAGCTAGGAGAATGCAAGTGTGGTGAGTGTTGAAAGAGAATGATTGACATCCTATTGGGGATATGCCACTCCTTTGTGGATCTCTGGATCGTGGCTGTAACTACTGGGATAAACCATATGCCTCTGCAAATGATTTAATTATCTGATTCTTCCCTGTCAGGTCTCCATTCTTCCTTCTCTGCAACAACACTGCTTTGTATTTATCTATCTATCTATCTATCTATCTATCTATCTATCTATCTATCTATCTATCTATCTATCTATCTATCTATCTATCTATCTACCATTCTCCCCGGTGGAAATGGGCTCAGGGTGGTATACAACATGATCCTATAAGTTATCAAATAAAACAAATTAAAACCAAGTAAGACAATAAAAACACAGCATTGTAACTCAAGATAGTCATAAAAGCACTGCTATCTCATGGGAGCAGGGAGCTTGGCGTGCCAAGTCAGGACTGTAGCTGTCCTCAAGTGAAAGCCTGGCGAATATCTCTGCCTTGCATGCCCTGCAGAACTGTAGCATGTCCCACAGGATGCAGGTGTTGTTCAGCAGAGAGTTTCACCAGGTTGGAGTGAGGACAGAGAATGCCCTGGCTCTGGTGGAGGACAACTGGATATCTCTTGGTCCAGGGACCACCAGTAAGTCCTAACCTTTTGAGCATAATTTTCTTCTGGGGATATACCAGGAGAGATGGTCCTGAAGGTATGTAGGTTCCTGACCATTGAGGGCCTTAAAGGTCAATACCAAGACCTTGAATCTGAGCCAGTATTCCAACAAAAGCCAGTGCAGCTCATGCAGCACAGGATGGACATGTGTGCAACATCCCAGTAAGGACCTGCACTGCTGCATTCTGTACCAGTTGGAGTTTCTGCGTCAGCCTCAAGGCTTGGCCCACATAGAGTGAGTTACAGAAATCCAACCTGGAGGTGACCGTTGTATGGATTGCAGTGGCTAGATCATCCCCCTGCCAAAGATCAAGTCCAATGTATGACCTGCTTGATGTGTGGGACCTGAAACAATCTGGGAGAGTTCTAATGCTGCCATGGATGGCACCAGGTCCAAAACCTTTGAGGAGGCATCAGCATAGATCCTGAAATCCCCCAAGACTACCAGTCTCAGGAACTCCAATGCCCAGCTCACCACAGCCTCCAGCAGGCTCAGTAAGCTGTCTGCTGGGGTGCTAGGTGGTTAGGACACTGGACAGGCAGCCAAACTCTCCTCAGCATTCCACACCAGGCCAACACAGTTAATACTGGCAGTCTTTGGGACAGGGAGTGCCCTGAAGGAGAAACCCTCTTGAATGAGTATGGTCACCCCACTCTTCTATGGAAGCCTAGTGGGATCAGCTGATTCAAGGTGACTCTTTCGCCCTCCTGTGTCCAGGACTCGGTCATGTATGCCAGGTCCACATTATGCACTGCAAAAAAGTTTACATCATCACAGTCTTGTTGCTAATGGACCTGGAATTGCATTATATCCATGTTGAAGGAGAGTTAATTTTCCTAGCCCTCTCACCAACATATCTCAAAATAGGATGAAAGTTGAAAAGGGACTAAGTGTAAAGTTTTGCCCAAGTTCAATCACGAGGCTCCTTAGGTTGGTTCAAAAGAAGCCTTTAATGATGAGGCTTGAAGCAAACATTCATAGCATGCATTCGCAAGACCAGGTCTTGCCAGACTGAAATGAACCTAAAGTTATCAGGCAATTATATATTACAAAAAAACAGCTCCCCTCTTTTCCACACCTGCCAAAAGTCTTTTGAATTTATATAAAGCACATTCTCATGCCTCCGTATTACATCCTGTCAAGGTCGCATTCCAAGTACTCTCCCCTTTTCACTTGATCCATATCACTGTTGCCCAGGGAGACCAGATTAGAGCTGACTCTCTGGGATCCTCTTCCACCTGCAGTCCTGGGACATCCGCCACACATAAAATACTAAATGCCTAAAAAACAGTCAATGTGTGTTAGTATTCATGATTAAAACTGCCATTTATGGTTAGTAAATCATGGAGGCTAAAATACAGTGAAATAAATTAACAAAGATAATAATACCAGCAGTAAAAAACAACAGTGAGACACCAGAGCCATTACTGTCAGGAACTTGTTCCTGATACTAAGCATAATTGTATATCGGTTCCCTTCCTTTCCACAACCTTTAAAACCACAGCAATCTAAATTCTAACCCTCTCCCAATACAATTCTAACCCTCTCCCAATACAGTAATACAATTCAAAGCTCTATGTACTATGAGTAATGCAACACACAAATTAAGAAATGCTCTATAAATAGCACTAATGTTTTGGGGGTGGCGATCTGCTACTAGCGCATTTCCACACCAAGAATCTCCAGGTCCTTAAGGTCCCTTCATTCTTCTTCAGGCCCCAGCTTCTTTAGGAGTCCTGGGGCCACATCAGCTAACTTAAGGTTGGATCTTGGCTGGCTGTCATTGGCCAGCATCTATCCTCCTTGCAGATGGTACAGAAGCATTTGCCAGATTATTATGTAGTGAGTTCAGCCAGCTTGCTATAAGCAAGAACGTTTATTGAACAAAGGCAGAACTAAAGACAAACAGGCAACACCACTCCTTATATCCATTTGGCCTGAGTTAAACATGCCCCCTTATGTGGGCAGCAATACACCCTATTGGTCTCTCCAGGATCCTTCATTTGCATTTCCTGAGAGAAATGCCTTGTGTCTTGATTGGCTGGTTCTAAAAGAACAGCCAATTGGAATGTAGGCCTCATGGTCCTGGAGGGCAATGAAGTATGCTTCAAGGTCAACTAACAGACATAACAAAATAGCAGTCAAAACAACCAATACACAACACAGATGTTATCCATCATCTGTCATCTTGAGTTCTAATATACCGGGCATGCTGAACTTCCATCTAGCACAGCCCCATGGTCAAGTATGCCAGCTGCGGGGGGGGGGGGGAGATTTCACCGGCTGCTACCCATCTCACAAGACAAGGTGCACTGACTCAGTTGCCTGAGGCTGCTCAGAATTGTTTGGAACCATCCAAATGTAGCTGAGGCTGTTCAAGGATAGTTGGGAACATGCTGAAGCCATTAGAAAGCCAAAAAGACACACAACCCACCAGGTCATGAGCAGCGTCCCATCTGCTCCCCGTTTATTATCCAATAATAAAAATTTTCTAAAATCCACAAACTTCATTTATTTCTGTCTGAATCTCCTTATGTTTGATATCCATGGTGAATTAGCATTTTTGTTTTCTTATTACCCTATCCTTTGCTTGAGTATGTGGCCATTTTATCTCATTAACACTTCAGACAACACAGAAGTATTAACGGTTTGTTTCAAAGCACTTTCATTTTCTCTGCCTCAGGGCTGAACTTGCATAGAGGATGTTTAACATCCACTTAAGCATTAAAACGCCAGGTTTCCCGCAGGGAAAGATGGGGCAGAAAAGGAATACCAAGCCTCTTACATATTTAGTAAGTGAGAGAGAATACCCTTGCAGAGTGACTTTTTAAACTCTGAATGTTTTAGGTAGAAAAACTGGATGCTCCTCTGAAAGGTTGTAAGAAGCTTTTGATTTATTTCAGCTGTATTTGCATGCAATTCTTATCTCAAGGTTGAAACCCAGAATTAATAGAGATCCTTCGCAGTATTATTCTGCTTAAATCATTTATTTAAATACCTATAACTGGTCATTAGTGCTCAAGGAGGCAATCAGGGAAAGAAATGCAGATTTCTTCCTTGAATAGATCTTGTCCCTGATTTCCAGACTGTATTTTGGACTTTCGTGAGAATGGAGGTGTGAGAAGGAACATTCTGAAAAGCTCAATAAAAGAAAGAAGTTGGGCATAATTACAGAATCTGATCTCTAGGCCCTTCAGATTCTACCTTGTGTTCTTGGCAGCCAGATCAGTTCCCAAAGCAGGATCTTACAGGCAACAAATGATCTCAGTAATAAGGTAGAGCACAAACATTACAGAAAGGGAAAAAAATTAAGTAAATACAACACAAAAAACCTGTCTACCTACTGGGGAATAAAACTAAAATTGGGGGAAAGGAGACATAAGAGCTTGCTATTGGAGTGAAGGGGTGGAGTTAGCAGCAAAGAATTGGCATCAGGAGCTAAAACTGACCAGGCAGAGGTAGGAGACATGGAAACTGGTCCATGAAGCAGTGGAAAGAGAGGTCAAACAAGAGGCAAGAGAACAGGATGGCTAATAATAGATGGGCATTTTGGGGCAGTCGGGAGGCGTCCGGAATTGGGCCAGCTCAAAAAGAGCCATTCGGAAGCCTCCACAAGTTCTGGAGGAAGGCAGCCCCATCTCGTCTGCAAGGCAGCTTGGTGCAATCAGACAGGGGGATGTCTCAGAAGCTGGCAGGGCCCTAGGCAGGATTTGGGAGTCAGAGAGCCTTGGGATTTTTGAGGGGGCACTCAAGCTCCCCCCGCCTGACCCCCCCCCAAAGCTGGCTCAAGGGCTGCACTCCCCAGCCACCACCTCCCTCCCATCCCCACCGTGTCAATGCCAGGGAAGGGGTGGTGGAGCCACCGGGGTTTCCCAGGGTATGTAAAGCCCCCTCGATCAGCTGATCAGTGGGTAAACCGGCTCTCGAGGCTGGCAGCTTCCATGCCAACCCTCTGGCATGATCGCTGTTAGTGTGGGGTGAGGGGGCAGCAGCAGCAGGAAGGATGAGCCCCCAAAAGAGCAACTGCTGCATCTCCTCCTCCCTTCCCATGCAATCCAGGAAGGGAGGGGGGGAGGAGACAGCAGCAGTTGCTTTTTGGGGGGCTTGTCCTTCCCACTGCTGCCCCCTCACCCCGCACTGACAGTGATCATGCCAGAGGGCTGGCACAGGAGCTGCCAGTCTCAGGAGCCAGTATAGCCGCCAATCAGCTGATTGGAGGGAGGGAGCTTTACATACCCTGGGAAGCCCCAGCAGCTCCACCGCCCCTTCCCCAGCATTGACATGGTGGGATGGGAGAGAGGTGGTGGCTGGGGCCCCTGGGAAGGACTCCCGCAGCCCTCAAGCCACCCAATTCAGCCTGATGTGAGGGGGCTGTGCTCTTTTTTCTTCCAGATAACTTGAGCACTCATGAGCTCAAGTGCTCGAGGCAGGGGTTTGTTTTAAAAAAAGGTGGAAGCAGCTTGGGGCAGCTTGGCGGTTTCACATGCCAAGCCGCCTTGCTTCTGCCTTTCTGCTTCCAGACACAGGTGGGGCGACTAGCTGCTGGCTCAGAGATTTGCTACCACTTCAGAAGGGTTAGCTTTTTGAGCTGGCCTGCAGGGGCCGGAGGATGGGGTGAGTGCAGGATGGGGACGGGTGGCAGATGTTTGCGCGTGGAGGGATTTTTTTGGTCAATTTCAGAGCCGTCTCTGAGTCGGCCCAAAATGCCGGTCTGTTAGCAGTGAGTTACAAAAAACTAAGGAGGTGAAACTAAGGAGGGGAAGGATGTTGACATTGGAATGTGGGAATACTTAAAAGGAGATGTTTTGAAGATGAGCAGGCCTGAAAAGAAATCCTTTGTCTATATGGTAGGGAGAATATCTGAAGTGTTTCTTTGGAAGAAATTTGGAAGTTAGATATAATGGATACTTGTCAGGAATCTTCCTGTCTGGTTGTTGCTTATTGTTTTGAAAATATTGGCTATCAGTTATGATTAAATTATCTGGGAGGAGGTTCTGAGGTCCATTTGGGAAATGACCCTTTGAATGAATCCCTCTTAGGGTATGTATTTGCTTGACTGATAGAGGAGCTGCTCTGCATTTTTTTCTGCCTTAGCATATATGATGGATCCCTGTCACTCCCTCACTGCGAGGCAGATTTTCCCTCCAAAAGTTTTGTTCCCTGCTCTGACTGAGCAGCCCCAAGTAGCATGTTAATATTTGTATTTTTGATAGTCTGTTTGTCCCATCCTGCCACACAGAATATAATTTGACTTTCAGCCCAGCACAGGAACTTGATGGAGAAACAGGAGTCCTCTTGTTTTACCCTTTGAAATGGCACTTGAGATGGTATAACATTCAAATAGAAATCTTAAGTTTATACAGTATAAGAGGCAGAGGATGAATAAGAACATAAGAGAAGCCATGTTAGATCAGGCCAATGGCCCATCCAAACCAACGCTCTGTGTCACACAGTGGCCAAAAAAATATATACACATATACACACTGTGGCTAATAGCCACTGATGGACCTCTGCTCCATATTTTTATCTAACCCCCTCTTGAAGGTGGCTATGCTTGTGGCCGCCACCACCTCCTGTGGCAGTGAATTCCACATGTTAATCACCCTTCGGGTGAAGAAGTACTTCCTTTTATCCGTTTTAACCTGTCTACACAGCAATTTCATCAAATGCCCACAAGTTTTTGTATTGTGAGAAAGGGAGAAAGGTACTTCTTTCTCTACTTTCTCCATCCCATGCATTATCTTGTAAACCTCTATCATGTCATCCCGCAGTCGACGTTTCTCCAAGCTAAAGAGTCCCAAGCGTTTCAACCTTTCTTCATAGGGAAAGTGTTCCAGCCCTTTAATCATTCTAGTTGCCCTTTTCTGGACTTTCTCCAATGCTATAATATCCTTTTTGAGGTGCGGCAACCAGAACTGCACACAGTACTCCAAATGAGACCGCACCATCGATTTATACAGGGGCATTATGATACTGGCTGATTTGTTTTCAATTCCCTTCCTAATAATTCCCAGCATGGTGTTGGCCTTTTTTATTGCAAACACACACTGTCTTGATCTCTCTCTTGGTCAGTCTCTGACAGTTCACACCCCATCAACTTGTATTTGTAGCTGGGATTCTTGGCCCCAATGTGCATTACTTTGCACTTAGCCACATTGAACCGCATCTGCCATGTTGACGCCCACTCACCCAGCCTCAACAGATCCCTTTGGAGTGCCTCACAATCCTCTCTGGCTCTCACCACCCTGAACAATTTAGTGTCATCTGCAAACCTGGCCACTACACTGCTCACTCCTAACTCTAAATCATTTATGAACAAGTTAAAGAGCATGGGACCCAGTACTGAGCCCTGAGGCCCCCCACTGTTTACCGTCCTTCACTACGAAGACTGCCCATTTATACTCACTCTCAACTTCCTATTACTCAGCCAGTTTTTGATCCACAAGAGGACCTGTCCTTTTACTCCATGACTCTCAAGCTATCTAAGGAGCCTTTGATGAGGAACTTTATCAAAAGCTTTCTGGAAGTCAAGGTAAACAACATCTATCAGGTCTCCTTTGTCCACATGTTTGTTCACCCCCTCAAAGAAATGTAACAGGTTAGTGAGGCAAGATCTTCCCTTACAGAATCCATGCTGAGTCTTCCTCAATAACCCATGTTCATCAATGTGCCTACTCATTCTGTCCTTGATAATGGTTTCTACCAACTTTCCCGGTATTGAAGTCAGACTGACTGACCTGTAATTTCCCGGATCTCCTCTGGAACCCTTTTTAAAGATGGGGGTTACATTTGCTACTTTCCAGTCTTCAGGAATGGAGGGAGATTTCAATGAAAGATTACATATTTTTGTCAGAAGATCCACAAGTTCAACTTTGAGTTCTTTCAGAACTCTCGGATGTATGCCATCCGGACCCAGTGACTTATTAGTTTTTAATTCGTCTATCAGTTGTAGGACCTCCTCTTTTGTCACCTCAATCTGACTCAGGTCTTTCAACACCCCTTCCAAAATTAGTGGTTCTGGGGCGGGCAAAAAGTTCTCATCTTCCACAGTGAAGACGGAGGCAAAAAATGCATTTAGCTTCTTAGCCATTTCCCTATCCTCCTTCAGTAATCCTTTTACCCCATGGTCATCCAAGGGCCCCACTGCCTCCCTGGTTGGTTTCCTACTTCTAATATATTTGAAAAAAAAAATATTGTTGGTCTTTATGTTTTTTGCAATATGCTACTCATAGTCCCTTTTTGCCTGCCTGATCACAGTCTTGCATTTGATTTGCCACAGCCTGTGTTCGCTTTTATTAATCTCACTTGGACTGGTTTTCCACCGCTTAAAGGAGTCCTTCTTACCTTTTACAGCTTCCATTACTTTGTTTGTTAACCATGCAGGCCTTTTCTTATGCCTGTTTGTGCATTTCCTAACTTGTGGTATGCATTTTATCTGAGCTTCTAGGAGTATAGTTTTAAATAGTCTCCAAGCTTCCCCAAGGGTTTTGACCATATTTACCTTTCCTTTCAGTTTCCTCCTCACATGCCTCCTCATCTCAGAGAATTTACCTCTTTTAAAGTTAAACGTGGTTGTGGCGGTCTTTTTGGGCAACTCTTTATACAAACGGTGAAATCAATAACATTATGGTCACTGCTCCCAAGTGGAGCAATCACTTTTACATCTCTCACCAAGTCTTGGGCATTACTTAGGACCAAATCCAGGATCGCCCCACCCCTGGTAGGTTCTGAGACCATCTGCTCCATAGCACAGTCATTGAGAGCATCAAGAAACTCAATCTCTTTCTCTCGACCAGAACACATATTGACCCAGTCAATCTGCGGGTAGTTAAAATCACCTATTACAATACAGTTTTTACATTTAGCCGCTATCTTTAAGCCTTCCATCATATTATAATCGTCCTCTCTCTTTTGATTTGGTGGGCGATAACAAACTCCCATAGTTAAATTTCCTTTTGGGCCCTCTATTTCAACCCAAAGCATTTCTAAAAGGGAATCTAATTCTCTGACCTCAGTTTTACTGGACCGTATATCCTCTCTGACATACAGAGCCACTGCACCTTCAACCGTTCCCTCCCTATAGGTATAGTCTTCCCTCCCTATAGGTATAGTCAGGGGTTGGAAAAGCTGAGGTTAAACATTGGTATTTCAAAGAACACTTCTTTTAACAGGCAAAATAGTGATCGTGAAGCTTGTTTGTATATATTTTAGGCTCTTCATAGTGAGAGATGTTTGACTTAATATTTTAGTTACAGCAGCAATGGTTCATCAGAGAGTTTCCTGGAATGGATATCTTTCACCTAACTTGCTCCTTTCTTGAAACTACAGTTTATTTCTGTCTCCTGAGTTGTCTAAAACCATTTCCCCTTCACATCAGACCTGGGTCATCTTCAGAGCCAGAGAAACTGGGCAGGAATTAATCTTCTCCACAGAAGATATAACCCTATTCCAGGGGTGGTCAACGGTAGCTCTTCAGATTTTTTTTTGCCTACAACTCCCATCAGCCCCAGCCAGCATGGCCAATGGCTGGGGCTGATGGGAGTTGTAGGCAAAAAACATCTGGAGAGCTACCATTGGCCGCCCCTGCCCTATTCCTTTTGGCTTGACAAGGAGTTTCAACACACTACCCAGTCACACTCACCAAATCACCTTTCCAGTTCTGGTGTCTGTGTAAAGCATACTTCAGCTCAGGCTAACACTTCGACTCTGAATTCTGTTAATGAATTCGTCCTTAGGATAGGAATACTAAAGTGAAGACAAAGGAGTATTTTTCCTTCACTCTAAGGCAGGGTGGCCAAACTGTGGCTCAGGAACCACATGTGGCTCTTTCACACATATTGTGTGGCTCTTGAAGCCCTCACCACCCCATTGGCCAGCTTGGAGAAGGCATTTATCTCTTTAAATCACTTCTCTAAGCCATGCCAGCCAGCAGCTTGGAGAATGCATTTAAAGTTAAAGTTGCTTTCTTTCTACCTCCCCTCCCCCATCTATTCCTTCCTTCCTTCCTTCCTTCCTTCCTTCCTTCCTTCCTTCCTCCCTTCCTCCCTTCCTCCCTTCCTCCCTTCCTCCCTTCCTTCCTTCCTTCCTTCCTTCCTTCCTTCCTTCCTTCCTTCCTTCCTTCTCACAGAGGTCTGGGAGGAGCAGAGCAGAGCAGCTCTGATAGCTGAGACAGCTGGAGAAATTGCTGAGAATTTCTGAGTTTTGAAGGACTACATTCTAAGGTTTGTGGGGCTGCCTAAAATTCTAAGGTGTGATAGCTGGGGAACTGCTCTTTGTTTGGTTGACTGCCTTAAGGGTGAAAGAGATTGAGAGTGATTGCTGCTGATTGAGAGTGATTGCTGAGGAGTGCCCTGCTCCACCTCTTTGCATTTTAAGCTGCACCTTGCCAAAGGCTGAGCACATCTCACAGAGGTCTGGGAGGAGCAGAGCAGAGCAGCTCTGATAGCTGAGACAGCTGGAGAAATTGCTGAGAATTTCTGAGTTTTGAAGGACTACATTCTAAGGTTTGTGGGGCTGCCTAAAATTCTAAGGTGTGATAGCTGGGGAACTGCTCTTTGTTTGGTTGACTGCTCTTTGTTTGGTTGACTGCCTTAAGGGTGAAAGAGATTGAGAGTGATTGCTGCTGATTGAGAGTGATTGCTGAGGAGTGCCCTGCTCCACCTCTTTGCATTTTAAGCTGCGCCTTGCCAAAGGCGCGAGCCTTTGGCGCGAGCCGAAGGGCGAGAGCTAAAGGGCTCTTGGCCTGTGGCTCTTCGCCTAGGGGCTCTCTAAGGAGCAGGAACCCAGATCCCTGGCTTCCTTGTTCTCCAAATAAGGTAAGTTCCCAATAAGGTAAGTTTAGGTAAGTTGACCCGCCAGAAGGGGAGCCACTTAAACAGCATTTAAAGAGGACTGTATATTTTAATATATATATATATACAATGAAGATAGAATGCCAGCAGGGGGTTGGGGGCTTTCCAGTGTTTTGCACTGAGTGTCACATGTATGACTATCTGCCCAAAGGACAGAAGTCTTGGGTGTGTGCTCGATGCAAGGAGCTCCTGGTCCTCAGGGAACGAGTTCGTACCCTTGAGGCCGAGGTGACTGCCCTGGAGAAGCAGAGACGGTCAGTTAGGCACTTGGGGAAGACTCTCGGGGGCGTATTAGATGAGCCCCGCTCTGAACGTAGCAGCCCCGTTGCTGCCAGAGAGCGTGAGGGTCAAGAGGGAACAGGGCACCGTGCTGAGGATAAGGGGAATGCGCCCTCAGAAGGGACCTCTTCTTCGGTCGGTGAGCGGGAATCCTTTCGCGCCAAGGAACCATCCCTGAGCAGGGGGAGAGGGGGGGTATTGGTAGTTGGTGATTCGATCATTAGGCAAGTAGACAGCCGGGTGGCGAAACCGCGTACTGACCGTATGGTGACTTGCCTGCCTGGTGCGAAGGTAGCGGACATTACGCGTGTAGTAGATAGACTGATAGACAGTGCTGGGGAGGAGCCTGTGGTCGTGGTGCATGTTGGCACCAACGATGTGGGGGAAATGCAGTCGTGAGGTCCTGGAGGAAAAATTTAGGCTGCTAGGCGGGAGACTTAAGGCCAGGACCTCCAAGGTAGCCTTCTCGGAAGTGCTACCTGTTCCACGTGCAGGGCAGGAGAGACAGGCACAAATTAGAAGTCTCAATGTGTGGATGAGACGATGGTGTAAGGAGGAAGGGTTTAAGTTTGTTAGGCACTGGGATGCTTTCTGGAACAAGCGGGAGCTGTACAAAAGAGACGGTCTCCACTTGTCCCCGGATGGAACCAGGCTGCTGGCGCTTAAAATCAAAAAGGTGGCAGAGCAGTTTTTAAACTAAATCTTGGGGGAAAGCCGACAGGAGATGAAATGTCTCTGGTTCGGGAGGACTCGTCTCAAAGAGATGAAGGGTTAGCTGCTATTTTTCTACCGGGTAACGGACCGGAGTTGTCCACTGTGAAGGTGACAAACAATATGGACTGTCTGCCAGTGTCTCGAGGCGGCAGGAGGAAGGTGGCGGGCCTAGCTCGCCTGGGAAATTATAGATGTTTGTATGCAAATGCTAGAAGTGTTCAAAGTAAAATTGGTGAATTGGAATGTTTAGTGCTGGGAGAAAACATAGACATTGTGGGAATTTCAGAAACTTGGTGGAATGAGGAGAATCAGTGGGACACGGTGATTCCTGGATATAAGCTATATCGGAAGGATAGGGAGGGAAGGGTTGGAGGTGGGGTGGCTCTGTATGTCAGAGAGGATATACGGTCCAGTAAGGCTGAGATCAGAGAATTAGATTCACTTTTAGAAATGCTTTGGGTTGAAATAGAGGGCCCAAAAGGAAATTTAACTATGGGAGTTTGTTATCGCCCACCAAATCAAAAGAGAGAGGACGATTATAATATGATGGAAGGCTTAAAGATAGCGGCTAAACGTAAAAACTGTGTTGTAATAGGTGATTTTAACTACCCGCAGATTGATTGGGTCAATATGTGTTCTGGTCGAGAGAAAGAGATTGAGTTTCTTGATGCTCTCAATGACTGTGCTATGGAGCAGATGGTCTCAGAACCTACCAGGGGTGGGGCGATCCTGGATTTGGTCCTAAGTAATGCCCAAGACTTGGTGAGAGATGTAAAAGTGATTGCGCCGCTTGGGAGCAGTGACCATAATGTTATTGATTTCACCGTTTGTATAAATAGGGAGTTGTCCAAAAAGACCACCACAACCACGTTTAACTTTAAAAGGGGTAAATACACTGAGATGAGGAGGCATGTGAGGAAGAAACTGAAAGGAAAGGTACATACGGTCAAAACCCTTGAGAAAGCTTGGACGCTATTTAAAACTATAATCCTAGAAGCTCAGATAAAATACATACCACAAGTTAGGAAAGGCACAAACAGGCATAAGAAAAGGCCTGCGTGGTTAACAAATAAAGTAATGGAAGCTGTAAAAGGTAAGAAGGACTCCTTTAAGCGGTGGAAAACCAGTCCAAGTGAGATTAGTAAAAGGGAACACAGGCTGTGGCAAATCAAATGCAAGACTGTGATCAGGCAGGCAAAAAGGGACTATGAGGAGCATATTGCAAAAAACATAAAGACCAACAATAAAACTTTCTTCAAATATATTAGAAGTAGGAAACCAGCCAGGGAGGCAGTGGGGCCCTTGGATGACCATGGGGTAAAAGGATTACTGAAGGAGGATAGGGAAATGGCTGAAAAGCTAAATGAATTTTTTGCCTCCGTCTTCACTGTAGAAGACGAGAACTTTTTGCCCGCCCCAGAACCACTAATTTTGGAAGGGGTGTTGAAAGACCTGAGTCAGATTGAGGTGACAAATGAGGAGGTCCTACAACTGATAGACAAATTAAAAACTAATAAGTCACCGGGTCCGGATGGCATACATCCGAGAGTTCTGAAGGAACTCAAAGTTGAACTTGTGGATCTTCTAACAAAAATCTGTAATCTTTCATTGAAATCTGCCTCCATTCCTGAGGACTGGAAGGTAGCAAATGTCACCCCCATCTTTAAAAAAGGTTCCAGAGGAGATCCGGGAAACTACAGGCCAGTCAGTCTGACTTCAATACCGGGAAAGTTGGTAGAAACCATTATCAAGGACAGAATGAGTAGGCACATTGATGAACACGGGTTATTGAGGAAGACTCAGCATGGGTTCTGCAAGGGAAGATCTTGCCTCACTAACCTGTTGCATTTCTTTGAGGGGGTGAACAAACATGTGGACAAAGGAGACCCGATAGATGTTGTTTACCTTGACTTCCAGAAAGCTTTTGATAAAGTTCCTCATCAAAGGCTCCTTAGAAAGCTTGAGAATCATGGAGTAAAAGGACAGGTCCTCTTGTGGATCAAAAACTGGCTGAGTAATAGGAAGCAGAGAGTGAGTATAAATGGGCAGTCTTCGCAGTGGAGGACGGTAAGCAGTGGGGTGCCGCAGGGCTCGGTACTGGGTCCCATGCTTTTTAACTTGTTCATAAATGATTTAGAGTTCGGAGTGAGCAGTGAAGTGGCCAAGTTTGCGGATGACACTAAATTGTTCAGGGTGGTGAGAACCAGAGAGGATTGTGAGGAACTCCAAAGGGATCTGTTGAGGCTGGGTGAGTGGGCGTCAACGTGGCAGATGCGGTTCAATGTGGCCAAGTGCAAAGTAATGCACATTGGGGCTAAGAATCCCAGCTACAAATACAAGTTGATGGGGTGTGAACTGGCAGAGACTGATCAAGAGAGAGATCTTGGGGTCATGATAGATAACTCACTGAAAGTGTCAAGACAGTGTGCGTTTGCAATAAAAAAGGCCAATGCCATGCTGGGAATTATTAGGAAGGGAATTGAAAACAAATCAGCCAGTATCATAATGCCCCTGTATAAATCGATGGTGCGGTCTCATTTGGAGTACTGTGTGCAGTTCTGGTCGCCGCACCTCAAAAAGGATATTATAGCTTTAGAGAAGGTGCAGAGAAGGGCAACTAGAATGATTAAAGGGCTGGAGCACTTTCCCTATGAAGAAAGGTTGAAACGCTTGGGACTCTTTAGCTTGGAGAAACGTCGACTGCGGGGTGACATGATAGAGGTTTACAAGATAATGCATGGAATGGAGAAAGTAGAGAAAGAAGTACTTTTCTCCCTTTCTCACAATACAAGAACTCGTGGGCATTCGATGAAATTGCTGAGCAGACAGGTTAAGACGGATAAAATGAAGTACTTCTTCACCCAAAGGGTGATTAACATGTGGAATTCACTGCCACAGGAGGTGGTGGCGGCCACAAGTATAGCCACCTTCAAGAGGGGTTTAGATAAAAATATGGAGCACAGGTCCATCAGTGGCTATTAGCCACAGTGTATGGAGCACAGGTCCACCAGTGGCTATTAGCCACAGTGTATGTGTGTATATAACATTTTTTGCCACTGTGTGACACAGAGTGTTGGACTTGATGGGCCGTTGGCCTGATCCAACATGGCTTCTCTTATGTTCTTATGTTCTTATGTTCCTTCCTTCCTTCCTTCCTTCTTTCCCTTCCTTGCAATCTGTCACAGTATGACGAACTGCCTTTTTGTTAGCACCTTAATTCAGATTCATTGATATTGTCTTGCACAGTCCCACATGGGATCTGTGCAACCACAGGCAAGCCACTGGAAGATTATGGTTTTTTTTAACTTAATAACAGAGTGGGAGGAGCCCCTCCCATCAGGAGTCCAGTGAGCTGTTTCTCATCTAATGGTCACCTGATCCTGAGGTGGGGGGCTCTGCACATTCCCTCACTTCTTCTTTAGCTGCCACTGAGAAAGGATCAATCTTAGTGATAGCTGTGTCATCCTGTCAGAGTCCTCTCAGGATCTTCCTGTCAGGATGTCGTCATTTTAAAAATGTTCAACTTCCTCTTCAAAGATATCTAAGGCAGATGAGCATAATGTCTGTCTGCTCTGCCTAAGCAAAACCCATAATGTTTCAAAGTGCCCTTTGTGTCAAAAATGTACACAGAAAACCAGGGCTGACAGAGCAGTGCATGTCAAAGCAGCCAGCTGGGAGAGAGTCCTGTCTGTTTCAGGTACACCAGGTGCACTTCAACCTCTGCTTTACCTGCTTAAACTCCTTAAAGATATGACACAGCGGAACTCGCAGGCAACATCTGTTGACTCCACTAATTTTGTCTCGGACAGATCAGACTACCACAGAAACAGTTGGTTCTGGTGCCAGCGGTTCCCAAACGGTTGACTTCTGAACCATCACTTTAAAAGCACCATTCCAGTTCTAAGCATAAAGGTAAGAAGTGCTCAGCTTCCATGTCCACAGCCCTGCAACAAGAATCTCTGGTGGCCCCATGACAAGACTGGCCCCATGACAAGACTGATCTAGCCCAGGCTGTACTGATACCTTTATTGGAGCAAAGAGCTCCCTCACCAATATACATCTATCCCATGCGTACTCTGTGGCAAGAAGGTTCAAGCGTAACTCAACACCGTCATTATTAGCCTGACTTGATAGTGTCAAAGAGTGGGAGTCACTGGGATGAACAGCCCTATCAAGATCTTGCTCAGGCTGAAGCTGCATGGCAGAGTGATGCTTATCTATCAGGTCTTTGAATTTACTCCTGATCGTAAATGACTAGTGGTTTTTTATGCCAATAAGGGTATGAAATTGAAATTGAATTTAAATTATTAGAATTGATGCGGTTTAATCCGAAGCCACTAAATGGTTGGTTGGGTCTGGTTTGCTCTGAGGAACTTCTAGAGGATCATGGTTCCATTGCCAGCTCAGAACTGCTGTCAGAACCATCCCCGGATCTAGAGGTGGGGACTGTTGATCCTAATCCACCTTCTGATGACCTCTGTATCCATCCAGACCCAATAATGAGAATGACTAAGGTGCTAGACATTCCTGTGACCCCCAACTGATGCCAAATCTAAAGGGAAAATCATGGCCAAGCTATACCCAGGCAAACCTGAGGTTGTGCCCTTCCTGCTTATAGCAGATATTGTTGACATGACCAAGAACATGTGGAAAAAGCCATCATCCTTGCCAGCCACATCTCAATAGACTGAACAAATCTACCAGATCCAGCAGGATGACTGTCCTTGCCTTTTTAGTGGCTGAAGAAATCCAAGGAAAGTATAAAGGCTCCTTTCTGTCCACTCTGTCTGACAAGGAAGGCAGGAAGATAGACCTGATGGCAAGAAAATCATACACTACATGTGCCTTGTCCCTGAAAGATTGCCAATTACCAGGCGATTCTATCTGCATATGCAATGTTTTTGGATGAAAAATTGTCTGACTTCTTCGACCATTTGTTGGAAGGCCAGAAGTCTTAGGCATGGGTTGTACTGTCTGAACAACAAAAGCTGTCAAAGCAACTCCTTAACTCTAGTCAATGCTGTGGGGTTTGCTGCTAAAGGCACCGTATTTGCAATAGCGATTCATCAACGTGCCTGGATGAGATGGACTGCTCTTCCACAAGATACTAGAAATAGAGCTGAGGATTTGCCATTCAAGGGGGCTTCATTCTTTTCTGATTCTACAAATGAATTCTTCAAGCAGCTTAAGACAAATCATCAAACAGCACATAACTTCAGTGTTACCCGGCCCCATCCAACTCCATACCATCAGCGATATCAGCCTTGGTACCAGTCTGCTTACTGGCCTAATCACTGTCCTTATCAGCAGAGGTTTCAGCCATATCCTCTACACAAACCATTCTACCAGCCTCTGGTGGGGCAGAGAAGGCAAAATGCGAAGCTGAGGAGAGGACAGCCTTAGCAGAGCAGGGAGCAGAATTAGCACTTGAAACCCACCTTTTGACTGTCAAATATTGACTCTCCTCCCATTGTCAGAACTTGTAACTTTCCTGTGTGCTGAACTTAATGCTGTTAGCCTGACTGACTCCATATTGGAAATGTTTACTAACCAAGTGCTTTTGCCTTTATGCCTACTAACCAAATGCCTTTGCATATCAAACAAACTCAAATCACTGGAGGGTGACGGAGAGACTCTGGGAAGCATCTGCAGGTGTCCTTTGAAGCCGGCTTGCCAGAGCCAAGCAGCGGGGTTCCTTCCTCCGCCTTGGAGATAAGGGGCCTGGGAACAGACAACTGTCTCCCTGAGTGTGAGAAAAGGTTTTATTGTTTCTGTTACCCCTGTATAAAGAATGCGCCGATAGCCGTACCGGTTATCAGAGTCAACTTGTTTCATTGCTGCATGCAGTTCTCAATAAACGCCTTAACTTTTGAAACAAAGTAGCGCGTCTCATTTGAAGTTCCCCAGTTCTGACACCCATATTTGAGGGGGATTTATCTAGATTCTTAGATCAGTGGAAAATGATCAGTACTGATTCTTGGGTCCTGTCAATCATTTTAATGGGTTACTGTTCAGAATTTGAACAGTTGCCTGGTTTTTTTCCTGCCATCTGCTGGTTCTCAAATTGCAGATTATCAGCTGTTATCTGAGTTGCAAAAGGTATTGAATAAAGGAGCTGTTTCTACTCCTTAGGAGGCATCTGAAAGGGGATTTTACTCACTATTTCTGTTGTTAATAAAAAGAATGGGGGGTTTCACCCCATTTTAGATCTTAGAGGTTTAAATGATTTTTGAATGTTAAAAAATTTAAAATGCTCTCTTTATATACAGTTGCACAATTTCTGAATTCTTCTGTATAGTTTGCAGTCCTGGATCTCCAGGATGCATATTTTCATATTCCCATTAACGTTCATCATAGGAAATACTTAAGATTTCAGGTGGCCAATGTTACTTACGAATACAGAGTCTTACCTTTTGGTCCTACAACAGCACCAACAGTATGTCAGTTGTAATTGCATTCCTGAGATCCAAAGGCTGTCAAATTTTTCCTTATCTAGATGATTGGCTGCTTATTGCAGCTACAGAAACAGCACTACACTCAAATGTCATACTAACTTTAGACACGTGCCAGAAATTAGGTTTGCACATTAACTGAAAGAAATCTCGTTTATTTCCCCAGAAGGTGACCTCCTTTATTGGTGCCATTTTAGATCCTAATAAAGGGGGAATATTTTTTCCTTCTGAAAGTGTGGAGACTATTAAGTCTCTGGTCCATAAGTGTGTTGCTAATCAATTTCAGACAACATTAACGATTCAGAAATTGTTGGGTTTTATGGCTGCTACTGTATTTGCGATCTGTTATATCCAACTCCACCTTTGCCCTTCACAACTCTGGTTTGTTAGGAAGTTCAGCCCTGCCAGGCATCACAATACAAAATGGTTTTCAATTCCCCTTTCTGTGCTGTTTCAGTTGGACTGGTGGACCAAGGACAAAAATTTGTTTACTGGTATTTCTTTTGGACTTACGATATGTGAGCAATGTTCCCTCTATGCTGCAGTCTTGTGAGCAAAAATTCTACTTTGTGAACTAATGACATTAAAGTTGTGAGTTGCTGGCATTAAAGTTGAGAGCTACTGCATAAATTATTGTGCTCTGGGGTCGTCCCTCCTGAGCTAAGACAAAACTGTGTGAGCTGGAGGCTAAAAATCTGTGAGCTAGTTCACGCTAACTCAGCTTAGAGGGAACACTGTATGTGAAGTGACACAACAGATGCTTCCCTTTCTGGTTGGAGTGCTTATAGCGGTCCTGGTCAGAAGAGCAGTTTGTAGTCTTCCACAGAAAGTAATTTACATATTAATGAAATGAAGGCTATTTTTAACACCCTTAACTATTCTCAGATACCCTTTGGTGCAAGATGGTGTTAATACAGACAATACCACCACCATGTCCTACATAAACCATCAAGGGGGGAAGGGGTTATCTTCTCTAGGCCTTTGGAAGGAAACCAAGTTGATTTGGGATTGGACTAGTTCCAGTCAAGTATATTTGATAGCCATACATATTGCTGGGAAATGCAACCTTACTGCAGATGCTGTCAGTCATTTGGGAGTCAACGGATACAATTGGTCTCTACATACAAACAATCCACTTTTCCGCTGCTGGGGCCCTCCCAAAACTGATCTCCTCACAATGCCAAGATGCCACTATATTGCACAAGGGCAGGTTGGGACCCACAATCATGAGGGGATGCATTCCAGCTCCCATGAGATCAGGATTTCCCTTACGCCTTCCCACCCATTCCTCTGATAGGGAAAGTGGTCTCAAGATTAGTAACTCCCAGGACTTTTTTTGAGCAGGAATGCAGTTCCAGCTGGCTTGTTGTCAGGTGGTGGGCCTAATATGCAAATGAGTTCCTGCTGTGCTTTTTCTACAAAAAAAGCCATGTTAACTCATACAACACATTGCATCCTCATCACACCGTAGTGGCCTCCAAAGGTGTGGTTTCATGCTCTTCTGCAGTGGTCCAGGGGGGTGGCGGGGGTGGGCTCCCTCTGGGTATCCTACCCCCCCAGGGAAAGTGTATGCGCAATACATAGCCTCTCCTCTCCCGGTGTAGTGAATGCCGCGTGGTCACTGTCTGGCTATGCCTGGCAGATGGTCACTGCAATGGCCTCTCCTGCATTACTGCATCCGTAGCAACACCTTCTCGCTAGTCCCCCCCGTTTTTCACAGAGTTTGCTACGTCATGGTGCGACCGAATTGTCCGGCGGTATAACCGTGCAGAATGTCATACGGATCATAGTCTTGTACGCTGCAATCTCCGTCTTCACTTTAAACCCACACCCAGGAGAGGAGGTATCCCTCGGAGGAAGTTTCAGGTTGGCAGTCTCCAGTCAGCCGAAGTTAAAACTGCCTTCCAGGCAAAACTCCAGTCAAGAATTGAGGACCCCAGTTGCCCCACAGACCCTTCTCCAGAAGCACTCTGGGAACACCTAAAAACTACCGTCCTGCAGATCTCTGAAGAAGTCCTCGGGTTCTCCACAAGGAAGAACAAGGACAGGTTTGATGAGAACAATCAAGAGATCCAAGATTTACTGGCGAAAAAGAGATCTGCCTACCAAGCACATCTTGCTCAGCCCTCCTGTCCTGGGAAAAAAGCAACCTTTCGCGCTGTATGTAGCAACCTCCAGTGCAAGCTTCGAGACATTCAGAACGAGTGGTGGACCAAGCTTGCTGAGAGAACCCAGCTGTGTGCAGACACTGGTGATTTAAGAGGGTTCTACGAAGCCCTGAAGGCAGTATATGGTTCATCATATCAGACTCAGAGTCCCTTGCGTAGTGCAGACGGCCAAGTGCTCCTCACAGACAAGGCATCCATATTGAACCGGTGGTCGGAGTATTTTCAGGTTCTCTTCAGTGCCAACCGCGTAGTTCAAGATTCAGCAATACACCTCACCCCACTTCAACCAGTGAAAACAGAGTTGGATGAGATCCCCACTCTAGAAGAGACTGTTAAAGCCATCAAGCAACTGAAAAGTGGCAAGGCAGCAGGAGTTGATGGAATTCCACCAGAGATCTGGAAGCATGGGGGCACAGTACTACATAGCTCACTTCACAAAGTACTTGTCACCTGCTGGGAACAAGGCAAATTACCACAGGACTTTCGCGATGCAATCATCATTACCCTATACAAGAACAAAGGGGAAAAGTCAGACTGCTCCAACTACCGGGGGATAACCCTGCTCTCCATCGCAGGCAAAATCCTTGCCAGAATACTCCTGAACAGACTGGTGCCCGCCATTGCAGAAGAACTCCTCCCAGAGAGCCAATGCGGCTTCAGAGCTAACAGGAGCACCACCGACATGGTATTTGTTCTCAGGCAGCTCCAAGAGAAATGCAGGGAACAAAACAAGGCTCTGTATGTGACTTTTGTCAACCTTACCAAAGCTTTCGATACCGTTAGCAGGAAAGGCCTGTGGCAAATCTTGGAATGTTTAGGATGTCCCCCAAGGTTCCTCAGCATGATCATCCAGCTACACAAAGACCAACGAGGCCAAGTCAGACACTGCAACGACCTCTCGGAGACCTTCCCAATAGGCACAGGTGTAAAGCAAGGCTGCGTTCTCGCGCCAACTCTCTTTACGATCTTCTTTAGATGATGCTTCAAAGAGCCGCAGTAGATCTAGATGATGACGATGGTGTCTACATCCGCTATCGCACCGATGGCAGCCTGTTCAACCTGAGGCGACTAAAGGCCCACTCCAAGACAATGGAAAAACTCATCCGAGAGCTACTGTTTGCTGATGATGTTGCACTCGTCTCCCACTCGGTATCAGCTCTGCAGCATATGACGTCCTGCTTTGCAGAGGCTGCCAAGCTATTCGGCCTAGAAGTTAGCCTGAAGAAGACAGAAGTTCTCCACCAGCCTGCAACCCAGGAAGATTATCACCCTCCCTGCATCACTGTGGGTGAATCAGTTCTGAAGACAGTCCAGCAGTTCAGCTACCTGGGGTGCATCATCTCCTCAGATGCTAAGATCGACAAGGAGATTGACAACAGGCTGGCAAAGGCAAACCGTGCCTTTGGCCGACTGCACAAAAGAGTGTGGAGCAACAAGCATCTGAAAAAAGGCACAAAGATCAATGTTTACAAAGCGGTTGTGATGACAACCCTCATCTACGGCTCCGAATTGTGGGTTTTATAACGTCATCATCTGCGACTCCTTGAGCGCTTTCATCAGCGCTGCCTTCGCACCATCCTCAACATCCACTGGAGTGAGTTTGTGACCAACACTGAAGTTCTCAAGCGGGCGGAGGTTACCAGCATCGAGGCACTGCTGTTGAAGACGTAGCTGCGCTGGGCACGGCATATTTCTAGGATGGAAAACCACCGCCTTCCCAAGATTGCCCTGTATGGCGAACTCTCCACCGGCCATCGAAATAGAGGGGCACCAAAGAAGAGGTAAAAGGACTCCTTGAAGAAATCCCTTGGCACCTGTCGCATCAACCATCACCAGTGGTATGACCTAGCCTCAGATCGCAAAGCATGGAGGCACACCATCCACCAGGCTGTCTCTTCTTTTGAGAACGCTGTCACGAGCTGGGGCTGAGTCAGGCAAAGTCCAGGGGCAGTCCAAGGTTGGCAACTCGTGAGCAAGGAGGGTCCAAGGCGCCAAAACAGAATCGTAATCCAGGTATCACAGGTCAGAGGTTCAGAAGCCGAAGTCAGGGGGTCCAGAGGTCCAAGCCAAAGTCAGGAATCCAAAAGCCAAAGTCAAGAGCCGGAGTGGATGCTAGGATGTCAGGTATGTGACTAGTTGCTTCCACAAAGCCTCCTCCCAAAGCCCACAGCTATATAGCCCTCTGCTGCCTGTTGCTCATTTGGGCTAATTGCTGTCTCAGAGCAGCAGCCAGGATCCTGCCGAAACTTAAGCATCCTCACACTTAGAAGGGCCAGAATCCTTTCACCACTCAGGGCTCAGGGAGCGTCTTGCTTGTGAGCGTGCCGCCCTCCTCCGATCCCTGAGGTCCTGACAAAGGCGGTCACGCACACGAGCCACCCGAGAGGGCGAGGCAGGGGGGCTTGGATCTTCTTCAGCAGGAGGCAGGGGCACTGGTGCAGGTGGCAGGGGCACAGTTCCTTCTGCAGGCTCTGCAGGCTCGGTTTCTTCTGCAGGGTCCCCAGCACCCATGACACTATCCCCCCCCCAGGGCCCCCCTCCGTCGAGGGGCCTGGGAGGTCGGGGTGGTCGCTGTGGAATCGTTGCAGCAAGTCCGGGGCATGAAGATTGTCCACAGGTTCCCAGGACCGGTCTTCTGGGCCGTATCCCTCCCAGTCCACAAGGTACTGGAGGCCTCCACGATGGTACCGGGAGTCCAGAATCTGGCGCACCTCATATTCTTCCTCGTCATCCACCAACACCGGTGGTGGCGGCGGTGGGGAAGGAGGCCGAGCTGGGTCAGGGGGTGCAGCTGGAACAAGGAGGGAGCGATGGAACACAGGGTGAATGCGGAGGTGGGGTGGCAACTGGAGCCTGAAGGCGACGGGGTTTATTTGTTCTACGACGGGGTAGGGTCCAATGAACCGTGCATCCAGCTTGTGAGACCGACCAGGCCGGCGCAGGTAGCGAGTTGAGAGCCACACCTGATCCCCCGGCTGCACTGGAAGGCCTTCTTGCCTCTTTCGGTCCGCAGCCCGTTTATATGCCTCCTTGGCCTGCTGTAGCTGCTCTCGGAGCAAGTCTTGGCTGGCGCGGAGTTCTTGCAGGTAGGCATCGACGGCGGGGACATTCGTGGGTGGTAGGATTGCCGGGAAGAACCGAGGGTGGTACCCGTAGGTTGCAGCAAACGGGGTCATTTGGGTGGATGAATGGACCGCGTTGTTGTATGCAAACTCCGCTAGGGGCAATAGAGTGGTCCAGTCATCCTGCTGGTAACAGGTGTAACAGCGGAGATATTGCTCTAGCGTGGCATTGGTGCGCTCTGTCTGGCCATCTGTCTGTGGGTGGTAGGCTGAGGACAGGTGCACTCGAGTACCCAGGCTGGAATGGAGGGCTTGCCAGAACCAAGAGGAGAACTGAGGGCCCCGATCGGAGATCAGATGGGCTGGGAGTCCGTGCAGACGAAAGATGTGTTGCAGGTAAAGCTGGGCCATCTCCTGAGCTGTGGGAAGTTTCGGGCACGGAACAAAGTGGGCCATCTTGGTAAATAGGTCGACGACCACCCAGATACAAGTCTGACCCTTGGAGTGCGGAAGTTCCGTGATGAAGTCCATCGAGATGGTCTCCCAGGGTCCTGAAGATGTGGGCAAGGGCTGTAGCAACCCTGAGGGTTTGGCTGGGATGTCTTTGGCCCGTCGGCAGACGTCACAGGAGCTGACATAACGGGCAACATCAGCGCGAACTCGTGGCCACCAGAATTCCCTTGTCAGCAAGTGGGTGGTCTTATGCTGTCCAAAGTGCCCGGCGGGTAACGAGTCGTGGGTCAGGTGTAGCACTTCTGCTCGCAAGGGCCCGGGCGGCACATAGAGGCGTTCGCGGTGTAGCAAGAGGCCGCCTCGAGTCGTGAACTCGCCTGTTGGGTCATCTTGGAGAGCCTGGAGGTGTTGCTGGACCCAGGGATCATTGGCCTGGCTAGCCCGAATGTCCTCCACGAGTGCTGGTGAAGTGGAGGTGGCTGCAAATACTGAGGGCGGCAGGATTGGAGCAGCGGGCACGGTCTCAGTTGAGGCAGGGGCGTATTCCGGTTTCCGGGAGAGCGCGTCTGCTTTCCGGTTCTGGGTATGGGGGATGTAGGAGATCCGGAAGTCGAAGCGAGAGAAGAATAGGGACCACCGGATCTGGCGCTGGTTGAGACGGCGGGTGGTCTGGAGGTGTTCCAAGTTCCGGTGATCGGTGAGCACTTGAACAGGGTGGCGAGCCCCTTCGAGGTAATGTCGCCAAACCTCAAACGCCGCCTTGATCGCGAGCAACTCCCTCTCCCAGATGGTATAGTTCCTCTCTGCAGCAGTGAGCTGGCGCGAGTAATAGGCGCAGGGCTGGAGTGGCTGGGACGGCTCCTCGCGCTGGGACAGCACTGCTCCCAGGGCCACGTTGGAGGCATCAGCTTCCACCGTAAAGGGAAGCTGGGAGTCAGGGTATCTTTGCCCGGTGGCAAAGCGAGTCTTCAGGGTGGAGAAGGTGTTATCGGCCTCTGGGGACCAGCGGAAGGGTTCTTTGGGGCGGAGTAGTTGAGTCAGGGGTGTGGTCAGGGATGCGTAGGCCGGGATGAATTGCCGATAGTAGTTGGCAAAACCAAGGAACCGCTGCAGGTCTTTGCGATTCTGAGGAGCCTGCCAGGTCAGGACCGCTTTTACTTTTTTCGGGTCCATGAGGATCCCCTGCGGTGACACAATGTGCCCAAGGAACTCGACGGAGCGCAGGTCGAAGTCGCACTTCTCCAGCTTGGCGTAGAGGCCATGGGCTCGTAGGCGCTGCAGGACCTGGCGGACGTGCTCGGCGTGCTGGGCAGGATTGCGGGAGTAAATTAGGATGTCATCCAGGTATATGATCGCGAAGCGGTCAAGCAGGTCCCGGAATATGTCGTTCATGAACCTCTGGAAGACAGCGGGGGCATTGGTCAATCCGAAGGGCATCACCAGGTGCTCGTACTGCCCGTATCGGGTCCCAAACGCGGTCTTCCACTCGTCTCCGGGCCGTATGCGCACCAAATTGTACGCTCCACGGAGGTCCAGCTTGGTGTAAATCTGGGCCCCCTTTAAGCGATCCAAGAGTTCAGGGATCAGTGGTAGAGGGTACCGGTCGCGGATGGTGATCTTGTTCAGGGCCCGGTAGTCATTGCACAGCCGCAGCTCCCCACTTTTCTTCTTCACGAAGAGGACTGGAGCAGACAGGGGAGAGGTTGAGGGTCGGATGAATCCGCGTTTCAGGTTCTTGTCCAGGTAGTCTCGCAGAGCTGCCAACTCAGGCTCCGACATCGGGTACAGACGCCCCACCGGGAGTGGTGCCCCAGGTACTAGGTCAATGGCACAGTCATAGGGCCGGTGAGGGGGAAGCTGATCCACTCCTGTCTCTTTGAAGACATCGGCGAAGTCCGCATACTTCTGAGGGAGCTGAGGACCACCACTCGGGATGCCGGCTGCTAGAGTGGTGGGAGGAGTCAGATGGGGGCATGGGTCTCGGAAACGTAGTTCCTGCTGGGCCCAGTCCATGATGGGGTTGTGCAGCTTCAGCCAGGAAAGGCCCAGAATCAGCGGGAAGCGAGGCATGCGGGCGACATTAAACTGCAGCTGTTCTTGGTGCTGCTGGACGTGGAAGGTGATGGGGCAGGTCTCCTGGGTGACGGGGCCAGAACGGAGGAGGCGCCCGTCGATAGCCTCCACCAGCGTTGGAGTCTCTTTTGTCTGCACTGGTATCTGGTGCTGCTTTACAAAGGCAGCATCTACAAAACAGTGGGCCGCTCCCGAGTCCAGCATGGCATATACAAACAGCCAGCGTTCATCAGGCAGACGGAGTTTGACTGGTAGCAGGAATGGGCCCGGGGTATCAGTCTGCTGTTCGGAGGACCCAGCTAGTCGCCCCAGGCTGGAGGGCTCACTTACGCCTGGGGCTGCTCTTTTGGCGGCGGTGGCAATGAGGGTCCGGGTATCCAACGCTTAGCAGGGCAGCCAGAGGCATAGTGGCCTGCCGTACCGCAGTAAAGGCACAGATTCTGCGTGCGGCGTCTGGCCTTTTCTTCTGGAGTCAGGCGGGGTCGAGCAGCTCCAAGCTGCATAGGCTCCTCCTCGGCTCTGGTACTAACTGGGGATGGGCGAGGAGCCAAGTGGCACGGCGCAGGGAGCTGGCGCCCTCTGGTCTTGGCTTGGCGGCGACTTTCCAGGCGGCCATCAATGCGGAGGCAGAGGGTGATAAATCCTTGGAGCGTGGGTGACGACTCCACCCTGGCCAGTTCATCCAGGACTTCCTCTGCCAGCCCCTCGGTAAACTGGTCCATCTGGGCAGCCTCATTCCACGCCAAGTCTTGGGCCAGGAGCTTGAATTCGGTGGCATACTGAGCCACTGAGGATTTGCCTTGTTTCAGCGCCCTGATCTTCCGGTTGGCTGTGGCTGCTTGGACTGGGTTTGAGATGGCAGCAGACAGGTGGGCCTCAAACCCCTGGTAATCAGTCAGCAGGGGAGAGGACGCAACCAGCAAGGGTGTGGCCCATTTGGCCGCCTGCCCCTTTAACAGGCTGATGATGAAACACACCTTTGTTTTGTCGTTGGGGAAGTCCCGAGCTCTTAGTTCGAAGTACAGCCGGCACTGCGCTAGGAAAGCAGGAAATTCTTCCACGGCACCCCCAAATCTGTCAGGTGGGGGAACTGGGCACTTGGCTGGAGCACTGGCCACAGGTTGTTGCTGCAAGTGTACTACTGCCTGTGTCAGCTGCTGTACCTGGGCTTGGAGCGCAGCCAGTAGTCCTGTGGTTCCACTTGCTTCAGCATCCATCCTGTGGAATGGGTGTTGGTTGTGGGTGGAAGCAATCTGTCACGAGCTGGGGCTGAGTCAGGCAAAGTCCAGGGGCAGTCCAAGGTCGGCAACTCGTGAGCAAGGAGGGTCCAAGGCGCCAAAACAGAATCGTAATCCAGGTATCACAGGTCAGAGGTTCAGAAGCCGAAGTCAGGGGGTCCAGAGGTCCAAGCCAAAGTCAGGAATCCAAAAGCCAAAGTCAAGAGCCGGAGTGGATGCTAGGATGTCAGGTATGTGACTAGTTGCTTCCACAAAGCCTCCTCCCAAAGCCCACAGCTATATAGCCCTCTGCTGCCTGTTGCTCATTTGGGCTAATTGCTGTCTCAGAGCAGCAGCCAGGATCCTGCCGAAACTTAAGCATCCTCACACTTAGAAGGGCCAGAATCCTTTCACCACTCAGGGCTCAGGGAGCGTCTTGCTTGTGAGCGTGCCGCCCTCCTCCGATCCCTGAGGTCCTGACGAAGGCGGTCACGCACACGAGCCACCCGAGAGGGCGAGGCAGGGGGGCTTGGATCTTCTTCAGCAGGAGGCAGGGGCACTGGTGCAGGTGGCAGGGGCACAGTTCCTTCTGCAGGCTCTGCAGGCTCGGTTTCTTCTGCAGGGTCCCCAGCACCCATGACAAACGCACGCATAGCTGGTCTTGAGGACAAAAGGAGATTGAGGAAGAATCGCACTGCTACAGCACCAACCCTAAATCAGACTTTTCCCTGCAGCCACTGTGGCTGGACCTGCCTGTCCTACATTGGTCTTGTCAGCCACCAGCGAGCCTGCAGCAGACGTGGACTATTGCACCCTTCTTAAATCTTCGTTCGCGAAGTCAAGCCGAGAGAGAGCAGTGGTCCAAAGGCCATTTTCAGCAAGTACGTTTGGTTTGAGGAATGCTAGAGGTGCCCAGTGCAGTACAACCAAACCTCAGGGCGTTAGGTACATATACCCAATCCAAACCTTCTCTCACAGCCAATGTTGAATATTGTTTTGAATGCCAAAAAGCCTTCAATGTGGAAATCTTATTTTTTTAAATGGTTACGTTTTTCTACTTGGATGCAAAGCAAGGGTATAGATTCAGTGCTGTCTCCACTATCTCTGATCTTGAAATTTTTATCGACTCTGAAATCTAATGGATTAGCAAACTCCCCAATAAAAGTTTATTTGGCTGCTATTTCAGTGTACTATCTTCAATTTAGTGGTTGTTCTGTTTTTCCACATCCCACTTCAATAGCTTTTTTGAAAGGCTTGAATAATTTGTACTCATCTAGACTTCCAGTGGTTTCTCAATGGTCTTTGCCCCTTGTTTCAAAATGTTCAATGGGACTTCCATTCGAACCTATGGCTGATTCCTCTCCACAGTGGTTGTCTTTTAAAGTGGTGTTCTTGGTAGCAATGATCTTGGCTAGAGAGGTTAGCGATCTTGCTGATCTAAGGGTGGACCCTCCTTTTTTGCATTTTTTAAAAAAATTCCAAGATTACACTTGGTGTTAGTTTGAGTTATTTGCCCTAGGTGGTCTCATAATTTAATCTGAACCAAGACATTTCTTTTCCTGTGTTTTTTCCCAACCCTGCCGATGATAATCAAAAACAACTGCACACACTGGATGTGAAATGTGCATTATTATTTTATTTGCATAAGATACAGACTATTCAGCAGCCTCCACTCTTGTTCCTTTGTTTTGCTGGCTGTTCTAAAGGGAAGACAGCATCTTCTCAAACAATTTCCAGATGAATTGTGTCCACAATTAAGAATGCTTATGACTCTTCAAATGTTCTGTGTCCTCTACTTCTTAAGGTCTACAAGAGCTATATCATCTTTTTTTTGCCCTTGCCTCACATGTTCCATTAGTGGACATTTGCAAGACTGCCACGTGGTCTTCTGCTGACACTTTCCTCAGGCCTATGCCATTGATATTTTTTCTGCTAGGGAGACTTCTGTGGGAATGGCAGTGCTTTGTTCTGCCTGCTATTAAAGTTTGTCTTTTTGCTCTTTTGACCACCAAGTTTGTTAGGCTTGGTAGTCTCTCATGTGTGACTGCACAAGATAATGTCAATAAAAACAGGGTTGCACTTACTTGTAACTGTTGTTTATCTAGTTGTCCCTCTGCATGCACATATCCCTCCCCCTTTCCCTGCATGAGCAAAACCCCCCAAAACATATAAATAAATTGAAGCCTCCATTTTATCCTCCAGTTCTCAGTGGGGCTAAGGAGAACTGGGGGAATGTGTGGAGCCCCACCTCAGGATCAGGTGACCGACAGGTGGGAAATGGCTCACTGGACTCCTGATGGGAGGGGCTCCCCCACTCTGTCGCTAAGCTAAAAAAAACACCTTCTGATGGCTGGACTGCAGCTGTGCAGATACCATGTGTACAAGGGCAACTAGATAAACAACAGTTACAGGTAAGTGCAACCCTGTTTTCCATCTATCACTTATTAGTCACGTTTCTGTCTTACAAAACTCAAGGCATCTTACAACATAGATAAATATATAAAATAAAATATAGAAAAATACATTAAATAAAATATAGAAAAATATAAAACCCAACATTTAAAAACACAATTCAGGACTGCCAGTAAACTTAACTAAATGTGGTTCTACATAGAACAGTAATCAACAGCCTCCCATAGATCAAAAGTGAGGGGAACATGTTACCCAAAATAGGCAGTGTCCACTTTGGGGGAATTTTCTTGGCGATGGAGTGAGAAGCAAGTAAGTGAGATTTCTACCTACGTATATAGAATTTGTACCTATGAGTACTCTAAAAAACAACAAGAAAATTGTTCAACTAGTAGAGTTTTTTTTAAGAATAGGATAAAATTAAAATACATTCAAGGGTACTAAAAGAACTTGTGGACATAGTTTCTGAGCCTCTGGCCTTTTTTTTATATATAATTCTTGGAGAACAGGTGAAGTGCCAGAAGATTAGTGGAGGGCAAATGTTGTCCCCATCTTCAAGAAGGGGAAAAAGGATGATTTCTCCCAGTAGCTTCAAATAGATGTCGAAAAGCATGTCATCTACCAGGCCATTTGAGTCTCATAACCAGGCCTAAATCCAGATTGGAATGGATAAAAACAAATCTATTTCATTCAAGGATCCCTGAAGTTGGCCAGCCATCATGTGTTCAAACACTTTGTTCAAGAATGGCACATTTGAGACTGGATGGTAGTTTTTCAACTCTCCTGGGTCAAGAACAGGTTCCTTTAGAAGTGGATGCACCACTGCCCATTCCAAGGCAGGAGCAAACCACCCTTTTCTGAATCCTTGTATGCCAGCCTTGCCTCATGATTGATATAAGCAGCCAGAAGGGGGCAAGGGTGGGTCTCGTACTTCCACTGTCTACATCCTCAAACTGCACAAACTGAAGGGTATCTCATACAACTGAACAAACTGACACCCTGGGACCATCTGATCCTGCCAATGTAGAGTCCAAGTTGGAACAGATACAAGAGACTTTATCCACAAAGTATTTAGCAAAACCATCATAGCATGGTCTTTCAGTCAGCCAGAACCCAATAGGCCCCTGACAACTCAGAAAAGTACTCCAAGTCTACACTTTGAGGATGCAATGGTGGTGGAGAAATATTCTTTGCAGTTATAACTGTCATGAAGTAGGCTTATAATGAGTTTTGGCCTATGCCGTGTCTTTTTCTACTGTTACTCCAGCCATCTCCCCTGCCTTTTCATTGTCCACAGCCCTTCACTGAAACAAGGGGCTGGCCAGGCTCTTTGACCAAAGAGAGGGTGTCTCTGTGTGATTAGCTCAATATCCTGGGTCATCAGACATTGGGGTGGATCATCTCAATTCATCCCCCACCTTTTTGAAGTCCTGGTACCCCATGTAAGTCTAAACCTCAGTAAGTGGTGATCTGCCAATAAAAGGGGGACCGTATCCTATCTTCAGATCACCTTGTTCCTGCCCAGAGAAAAAATCCCTGACAAAGTATGTGTTGTCATTGAGACCATGAAATCCTGAGGTGCTCTCAACAAAGTAGCCTCAGCATAGATGCTGAAGTTCCCCAAGACAGCCAGTCGAGGAGTCCTCAACACCATGTCCAAGAGCACCACCACAAGCTCAGGAAGGGAGACAGTTGGGCAGTGGGGTGGGTAGTACATCAACAGAATCCCAGTCTTGTCTCTCACTCCCAGCATTAGATACAGCTTAGCAGAGTCCTGGACAGGGTATCAAACCAGAGACCCAGTAGACTACAGTGGCACTGCCTTACCACTCACCAGGCCAATGCTGATGCATCACTGAGTACTGAGTTGGGAGAGGTTAACTCATCTCTGCTCACCAGGGCTCTTTTTCTAGCAGGAGCTCATCTGCATATTAGGCTATGCCCCCCTGATGTAGCCAATCCTCCTGGAGCTTACAGTAGGCCCTGTACTAAGAGCCCTCTAAGCTCTTGGAAGATTGACTGCATCAGGGGGGCATGGCCTAATATGAAGAGGAGCTCCTGCTAGAAAAAGAGCCCTGCTGCTCATCCAGCTAGGTCTCAGTGGTACTTAAGAAATGGAAAATGTGCATGTGTTCCATAGGCCACAAATCATAGTTTCCATTTTTTAGATTAACTTTGCTCCTTACATTTTGTTAAAACATTCTTTTAAACTTATTCCAAGTTTTTAAAAGTCTTTAAAAACACATATTTTAAAATAGTAAAATTGTGGGTGTATTAGCAATTTTTCCCTTTATTTTTTATTTTTCTCTTTGAAACTTTCATCAGACTTTTCAAGAATATGCTGAGTTATTCTAATCCCTTTGTTTTGTCTTTTTTCTTAGTATTCCAAGCGGAGAACTTTCAAATTCCAGATGTCATTTTCCTATAGCATCTTTCCTATAGCATCTTTTAGTGTCTCTCTCCAATCATCTAAAAGTCCCTTCTAAAAGTGTGGTTTCATGTCACCTATTCTTTACTGTGGAGTGAAAACAGTACACTTAAGATATGTATTATATTTTGCAAAGATTGTTGCTAAAGATATTTATCCATATTCACAGATAAAATAAAAATATTTACTGATTGATGGGCTGATCTTTTTAGTGTTTGCCCCCTCTGCACTTCCCCTCACTATTTGAATTTTATTAAAGAATGAATATGTGAGGAAGGGGGTAAGGGAAACCCATGAACAAAGTGGATCTAACAGCCTGAGCCAGAGGAAAGGGGATTATTTGTTTCATCTCTTTCTTATACCTTTTGTTGTGTATGTGGACTAATGATGCTATTACCTGTGTTCTTGCCTGGCTCATTGGAGCCTTAAGGTCTGAGCTTGCGGACTAGGGAACAATGGGCCGTGGGATCCAAATCCCTGCTGCCCCGCTTCAGTCACAGCCCCCTGCTGGTTTAAATGATCCAATGGCATTCTAGCATGGGAACCTTGAACTATATATCGTTGGCCCCGTTGGCCCAGTAAGCCAGTCTTAGAGTTCAGCCATTTCTATGCTGTACTGAATAAAGAGAGCTATCTTCACAACAACCACGTCTCCTTCATGCGTTGAACTTACTATATTATGCCTTTCTTCTCTGACTAGCAAAAGCCATCATGCTACTTAACTCCCCTTTCTCTGCAGCTTCTCTAACTGCTTATTCTGTTTTTTGCCTGGTTCGTGCTGGCCTTTACTTCCAGCAAACTCACTTCTCATGAGTGGGTTCATAAGAAAGCCTCTTTCCTGCTCACAGATGCTAGTGAAGAAAAGCAATGGTTAGCAGATTGGATTCTCCTCTTTTTGCATCCTCTGACAAGGGAGGATCAATATCCCTGAATTCCCCATATGGTTTCATTCCTATATGTATATGTCCAAGACATTTATATTTTCAGTGCTTGCTTTGGTGGCACATTTACTAAAAATGGAATGATACAGAGGAGATTAGCATGCATATATATTGTCATGTTTTTTAGATGACCTTATTCTGGTAGGCAGAATTTTACTGCATGAGTCCAAAGACCATAACAATATAATGATAGCTGCCCAAGCAATAATAAGTATTACAGTAAAAACAATAAAAACAATGTTAAAATTGTTGGGACCAGGACATATCATAGAACACATCATGTTGAACATCAGGGTGGAAATTTTACATGAATCTTCTGAGGCTAGCCTGACTAAAATGGCTGTAAGGAACATGGCCCTAAGAACCCAAGTAGAGGTCACAAAACAGGATATAATGAGGGAAATCCTCCAATTCCAGGGCTCCACAGAGCAACTGGGGTATGCTGTAAATATGCGGGGTTGTTGTACAGAGGCCATCCATAAAATTCTGTTTAGTATTTCATTTGTTCACCAATCATCTGTCATGACTTGGTACACCCTCAAGGGCTTCTTTGGCCCTTCCATTTTTTTAAAAAAATAATTGTTATTAATGCAGCTACAGTGTTCCTCCTTAGAAGCTAGGCAGCTTCTATTACTGAGTATTTTGAGAATGAGTACCGTACAACAGGAGAATTTCCTGACCCCCTGAAATGTTTTCACAGGTGGCTAATGAGGGAAGGGGATGGAAAGAAAAATCTGCTTTCATAAATCCCTCCATTTCAAAAACTTGAATCAATTTTGTGAACTCTTATTACATTAAGTCAAACAGTAGACCTTGTACATTCCCTATTGCAAAGACACAGGGTAGGACTCAAAGGTTCTGTTCTGCAAATTGTGGAGCCACCTTCCAAAACAAGAAGCCTTGTTCTAGTAGAAGGTGTCCTTACATCATATGAAGGTTCCACTGCTAGAGAAAGAGACTCTTTGGATCTAAACCACTCTCTGAACATCTGTTCTTATATTCTCTGTAAACCTGAGTACTTTACATATTACAAAAATAAATATGTTTTCATATTAATATGTGCACATATACATACTTTGAACATCTGTATCAGCTTTCATATTTCTCCTACCTTTTTGTTATACAATGATAACTATACAGAAAACAATACATCTTCTATCCTTTCCCATGACTGAGGGTTAGCAAATTTCCCGCACCAAACATCCCACTTTTTCCCAGCTATGAAACCACTCATCACCACAACCAAATGGAAGCCTTTACTGAAATATGGGTGCATCCACACAGAACTCTTTAGTGCTTGGTATGGCATATAATCATAGAAATTAAATCATTTGAGCTCTGAGCCAGATTAAAGTTAGAGAAGCTTAACTTTAAGTTTAAGAATTTCAGAGAGAGAGAGATTGCTACATAAAGAACTTGGTGGGGGAAAGTCCCTCTTTTTAAAATAAGAAGAGCATAATATCTGTTGCCAATCAGATACTGCCCCAGCAAATCTGGCTAAGCGTTTGGAGACTGTGATGGGATGGTTGAAACTGAGCCAGCTGAGAATGAATCCTGTAACAATGGAGGTTCTGTGGCTGGGCATGGGGGATTTAGGTTTGGGGTGTTGACTGCCAGCTCTTAACAGAGCACCCTTGATACTGGCATCACCTGTTTAAAGTCTAGGTGTGATTCTGGATGCCTCTATCAATGGAGGCCCAGATCACAAATACTGCCAGACTGGCATTCCTCCAGCTACACTAGGCCAGGCAACTGCCCCCCTACCTGTCCTGCCCTGACCTAGCTGCAGTAATCCATGCAACAGTCACCTCGAGATTAGACTACTGTAACTCACTCTATGCAGGACTACCCTTGAGACTAACCCAAAAACTCCAACTGATACAGAATGCAGCAGTGTGGGTCCTCATGGGGACTCCATATTTGGCACATATCCACCCTTTGCTGTACGAGCTGCACTGGCTTTTGGTGGAGAACCAGTTCAGGTTCAAGGTAATGGTACTACCCTTTAAAGCTCTTAACAGTCTGAGACCCATGTATCTTTGGGACTGCCTCTCCTGGTATACCCTCCAAAGAATACTGTGCTTGGCTGAGAAAAACTTACAGATGGTCCCCACCCAAGAGACATCCAGCTGTCCTTGACCAGATGGAACTCTCTGTCAAATAATATCCATGCCATGTGGGACTTAATGCACAGGGCATTTAAGGCATAGACATCCCACAAGGCATTTGGCTGAGGACAGTGAAGGCTTTCTATCTGGTTGGCACTCCTGTTTTGTTCTTTGTTTCTTTCCTGCCCCCCACCCCCTGAGATGATGGCATATTCTGGCAATCATCACCATCTTATCGGATATATGCTTACTACTGTCACATTATTGTAAATTGTGAATTTATTTTAATTATGAATGTATTTGTAAATGTTTTAATTAATGTGCACCACCCTGAGCCCTTTTCCACAGGGGAGGGTGGTTTAAAAATGTAATTAAGTACAAAGCAAATAACTACAACCCAGCTACACTATCTAGAATAGTAGTTCCTGACAATCCAAATTGTTCAAGTTCAATACGGATCTTACAGATCTGAGGCTGGTTAATTCCTATAAACTGTGTTCAGTTTGCAGTAGGGCAAGGTCTCCATTTACTCTTCCATTTCCAAGGATTAGCTTCACAAGAACATATTCAGTATTCCCACTGAATTATCTCTCACAGCATTCCTTTTCTTCAGCCTGAGTCTTACTTTTCCCTTTCACAAGGAAGGCTCACATACATAACTACTTTTATTTTAACCCTTTTCTTGGGAAATTAATTATTTTAAGTGTGCGTATAGAAATTCTTTGGGGGTTTTTTTTTTGGGGGGGGGAGTGCTTTGGTGAGCTATTGTACCGTTTCACTATATTTTTCACTCTTCTGCAATAGAGGAACAGAGCAATAGCCAACTATTGCAGAATATTATTATTAGAGTGTTAATCATTTACCTAAAAAAGAAAAAAAAGTTTACAATTTATTTATACTGGCCATCAAGTAATCTTCTTTGATTTCATTCTGGTCAGTGCAATGCCCCTGCTTTAGCTGTGTTTCCTTTTCTTGAATCTTCATCCTGTTCAAAACTGATATGGTTTGCTCAGGTCTAGGACATTGGTGGTATTCTAAAATGACATACACTGTTTTCTTGTTGTTGGATTTTTCATCTGTCTTCAAAGTTGATGTAGAGTCTTTCTGCTTTCCCCTCCTCCCCCATGAATTTGCTGTATGTTTCCAGGATTCCCACTGTCCACAATGACTGGTGGTGCCCTCTACCGATGTCATGTTTGTTGTCCACCATCTCTGCATATCAAATACTAACTTTACTAGCTGGGAGAGGGTTTTTTTTAAAAAAAATGAGTTAAAATATACAAACATACACATATTCAATCAAGACTGAATAAAACTGCTTGCCTTTCTCTTCTTGTGTTTAAAACAATTTTTGTTAGTCTGCAATATATTGTTATAGTATTCTTTTTAAAAAATATTAGAAAAAAATAATACAAATTGAAAACAATACATCACACTTCCCCCCCCTTCTTCTCCCTCCCCTTTTCTTGACCCCCACCGGTGTTTACTTAAAATTGTAAAAAAAAAAAAAAACAAGGTAACTTAACAAATCAAGAATCTCCATTTTAAAACTTTATAATAATAAGGAAAAAAAATAAAACAAGAAATAAAAAAACCTCTATAAATTCATTTTCAATTTTCTCCTTAAACTCAAAGAAAGAAGAAAATTTCCCTTCATAAACTTTAGTCCATTATTCCACCACACTTCAGCTATTATCAAAAATCACTAAATGTCCCTTAACTTTCCATTGTTTTTCAATGTAATTTTGAAATTTCTCCCATTCCTTTCTGAACTTCTCCAAATCATAGTCTTTTAAGATTCTTGTAAGTTTGTCCATTTCACTCCATGACATAACTTTTAAAATCCAGTCCCATTTTTCTGGTATTTTATCTTGCTTCCATAGCTGCACATATAATGTCCTCGCAGCTAAAAGCAGATACCACACCATCGTTCTATCTTGTTTCGGAAAACTTTCCATTTGTAATCACAACAAAAAAGAGTCTGGAGACCTCTTGATGTCATAACCTAATTTTTTTGACATTTCTTTCTGAATCATTTGCCAAAATTGTTTTGCTTTTTCACAAGTCCACCACATATGGTAGAAACATCCTTCATGTTTTTTACATTTCCAACATCTGTCTGACACCTGATTATTCATTTTTTCCAGTTTCTAAGGTGTCATGTACCATCTATACAGCATTTTAAAACAATTTTCTTTAATGTTGTAACATGTCGATATCTTCATAGAGTTCTTCCATAAATACTCCCAAGATTCCATTTGTATTTCTTTGTTAAAATTGATTGCCCATTTTATCATTTGAGATTTGACTACTTCATCTTCTGTAGACCACTTCAATAGTAATTTATAAATCCTTGAAATCAACTTTTCATTATTGCCCAACAGCATTCTTTCCAATTCTGTTTGCTCCTGTCTTATACCTTCATCTTAATGTCCTGTTCCACCAAGCTCTTAATTTGTTGTAGATGAAACCAATTATATTTATATTGTAATTCTTCAGCCGATTTTAATTCCACCATTCCTCCATGTATAAGTTGAAATATACAAACATACACATATTCAATCGAGACTGAAAAAACTGCTTGCCTTTCTCTTCTTTAAGCCATCACAAAATCAAGAGAGATCTTGTTTCAAGAGACATATTTATAATGTGGCCCATATATCAGGATTAATAAAACTACAGGAACAAGCTATTTATCAACATATGTCAATCCCTTGGGGTTTTATTATGGCTTGTTGTTGAATGAATTAGTCCATAACACTGAGACTGCATATATGTTTTGAGGCTAATACCTAGTACCAGTTCTATTTTTAAAATAGAAAAACATAAAATTTATGTATTTTAAAAAAAATGTATCCTCAATTGCAACCTTTCTGTTTAATTTATATAACTTTCATGTTATTCAACATTTGTCCATGTGTTTGAATTTCTAGACACATGCACTGTAAAAATAAGCTCAAGCTTTCTTCATCCTGATATTACACAGTAGGGTGTACAAGGGCAAAGAATTATGATATTGACACTAGCAGATGCATTTTAAGTCTTTGTCAACACCTTGATTTATAGTAGGTAGATGATACCATGGTCTTATCACTCTGTTTATGATGATAACTGATTGTTTTAGAAATCTAATTTTGTCACCAATTTGCCTTTGGGAACAAGGTGATTGCTGCTCAAGTGCTTTTGGATTGAGTTCCTAAGGGCAAGGGAAGGCACTAGGGAGAGAAAGGATATGGAACAGAGAATAAGCAAAAACACCAGATACATGTATGGGATAAAACAGGCTACAGCTTTGATTACAGCATATAGGAGCACTGGTGCCACATAGGCCATGGATCCAGACATCAGGCAACCTGCCTGTTGGCCAATGAAAACCACTCCAACCTGCCTGTCAGTGAACCAGGAGGGGCAAACAAATGGTCCCACATGAGGCACAAGCCTCTGCATGGAGCCCTTGCCACCATGGAGTGGAGCCATACTACCACTAGAGCTCATTTACAGTGTAAACCTATGCAGAGTTACTTCAGTAACCCCATTGGTTTCAGCCTAGTCTATGTAAGAAGAGGCACCAGTTGTCAAGCATGGAAATTCCAGATAGCCAAGTACTTGTTTAATACAAAGTCTTAGTTTATTGATAATCTATTGTTGCTCGTCGGTAGAGCACCTTGAAAGTGATACAAAGTATTGCAAGGCATTAAGCTTTAAGGGTTACATCAAAGCGCTTTAGGGATGATAGTTCAAAGACATAACAAGGACATGGGAATTACTACATATCTACACATAGCTATCTCTGTGGTTAAAACTTCCCGGGTCTCAGACATACAGTTGATGGTTACAGTGTGGAAACTTTCCGGGAGGCGCCCATTATCAAAGCATTACATTCCTACATTTGCTACTCAAAGGTGGGAAAGAAAAAAGGAAGGGTAGAGGGCAGGATGGCTCTTTGGCTTTGATATGCAATTACATGGGGGGATCTTACTTGGGTGGAAACATCAGGCAGCATTTCCAGCTAGAGGGCTGTCACCTGGTTCTCACTACCAGGTGGCAAGGAGAATCACACAGCAGCTGGCATCCATGTGGCCCCACTGAAATTGCCAGTCTGTGGTTTCCCCCCCAGCAAATGGACTGGGGGGATGGGTACAATGGGAAACAAGAGGGTTATCTGATGCTGGATCTGTCCCTATGCTGTGCCAAGTTGTGGTCACTTTCCTTCCAAAAGTGTGTTGCAGTGTTTTCCTTGCACATGATCCCTCCCTCATAGAACATGGACCCAGAACACTTTTATACCAGCCAGTCCAACAAAATGTCAGCTCTGTCAACTGCATCAAATGCTGCTGAAAAGCCCAACAAGATTAACAAAGCTCTCATACATTTGTAATAAGAAATCATCCAACAGACCCAATAAAGCACTGATGATTTCTTAAATAAACTGTTGCTCTGTGGGAGCTGCCCTTTCCCGCAATTTATTGTATTCATTTTATTTTTTACCTGATTGCCTATGATATTAATTTCTATTTTACCTTTTAGGTTTTTGCTGTGTACAATAAACTGATCACACTGAAAGGCAGTGGAAAAGGAGGGGAAAGTTTGTATGATGAGTAAAATGACATTACCTTCAGGATTATGGGTGCACATTTTTAATATGTTCCGTCTTTGGTCTTCAATAAATACATAAGTGGGTGGTAAATTTTAAATACATAAAAATTCCCATTTCATTCCCTCCTATTTATCCCGCAGTGATTTAGAGAGGGTCCTATTGTTTAGCAGGCATGAAAAACTTTTCCTGTGTCCTGGAAATAGGAAGACCAAGTTGGTATCTTCATTGTACGTTCATAATCTTCATGATTATACAGAGCCAATTTGTAGATAAATGCTTTAACAGTAGCAACCATGACCTCTCATTGGCGTGTTCATGAATACAATATCCTTGCCTTGTTCATTAGAAGCTGACTGGGACTAGAAACAAATTAAGTACACAATAACAGATGTCTCCCAGTGACAAGGTTAAATATGGTAGATATTTAACTTTCAAGGGAGTTATTTTGGGGTTACAATTCAAAACTTCTTTTAGTTAGGTGAGAATGACTTTGACCTTAGGCCTCAGTTGTGCAATTGTTAGATATATTCCCATTGCTACATCTCACTTGCATATATTGCAACTGTGATAAAGTACAAGATTTGCTCCCAAACCATTCAAACTTAGGATTATTATTATTATTATTATTATTATTATTATTATTATTATTATTATTATTATTATTATTATTATTATTATTTATTAATTTATATCCCGCCCTTCCCAACAAGTGGCTCAGGGCGGCTCACAGCATAAAATTCCACAAAATAACATTTAATCATTTAACAGTTAAAATTAATTAATACATTTAAAATTATAAAATATTTAAAATTATAAGACATTTAAACCATTTAAAACATTAGGGACAGCAACTTCTAATATAACTACACCTGGATTTCTTGTACCAGCTAGTCATAGGCCAACCGGAAGAGGGTTGTCCTACAGGCCCTGCGGAACTGGGCAAGGTCCCGCAGGGCCCTCACCTTCTCCGGCAACTGGTTCCACCAGGAGGGGGCCGCCACAGAAAAGGCCCGGTCCCTGGTGGATTTTAAATGGGCTTCTTTTGGCCCGGGGATAACTAGGAGATTTCGAGTTCCCGATCTCAGTACTCTCTGGGGCACATGTGGGGAGAGACGGTCCTTCAGGTAGGCAGGTCCTAGGCCATATAGGGCTTTAAAAGTAATAACCAGCACCTTGTACCGGACTCGGTAAGCTATTGGCAGCCAGTGCAGATCCCGGAGCCCTAGCCGGATGTGCTCCCTTCTTGGGAGTCCTAACAACAGCCGGGCTGCGGCATTCTGCACTAGCTGTAGCTTCCGGGTTTGGCACAAAGGCAGCCCCATGTCGAGAGCATTGCAGTAGTCCAACCTCGAGGTGACCGTGGCATGGATCACTGTTGCTAGATCGTCGCGCTCCAGGAAGGGGGCCAACTGCCTTGCCCGCCTAAGATGAAAAAAAGTGGACTTGGCAGTGGCTGCTATCTGAGCCTCCATCATTAAGGAGGACTCCAATAGTACCCCCAGGCTTTTGACCCTGTCCGCCGCTATCAGCGGCGCACCCTCAAAAGCTGGAAGGGGGATTTCCCTCCCCGGACCCTGACGACCCAAGCAAAGGACCTCTGTCTTCGCTGGATTTAGCTTCAGCCCACTCAGTCTGAGCCATCCAGCCACTTCCTGTAGTGCCCGGTCTAGATTTTCTGGGGCGGAGACCGGTCGGCCGTCCATAAGTAGATAGAGCTGGGTGTCATCAGCGTACTGGTGACAACCCAGCCCATACCTTTGGGCAATCTGGGCAAGGGGACGCATATAGATGTTAAATAACATTGGGGAGAGAACCGCCCCCTGAGGCACTCCGCAATCAAGCGTGCGCCTCCGGGATAGTTCACCCCCAATCGTGACCCTTTGTCCCCGACCTTCGAGGAAAGAGGAAAGCCACTGTAAAGCTAACCCCTGAATCCCCACGTCGGCGAGGCGGCGGGTCAGCAACTTATGGTCGACTGTGTCAAACGCAGCCGATAGATCCAACAACATCAGCACCGCCGAGCCGCCCCGATCCAGATGCTGTTGCAGGTCATCCACCAGGGCGACCAACACCGTCCCATGACCCGGGCGAAAGCCGGACCGGAGTGGGTCAAGGATAACATTGAGAGGTTACAAAATACAGCTGTCATGCCTTGTGTGAAGTGTGAGTTTCCTAGATTGGGCAGGAATATCCTACTGATGGAAATCTTTCTCAAAACAATGGTCCGGGGTTGTTGTTTTTCTTTTTTTAAAAAATAAAACATGCACACAAACACTTTGCAGCATTGTGAGGAATGTCCAGACGCTTGATGCTTCTGACTCTTCTGCCACCTGTTTGATTCCTCGTGAACTCTTCCAGGAAGGAGCAGACAGAGACACAGCCCTGTTTCCCAGCTGATAAATGTTTGTACAATCTTGATTGTATTGTTTGTCACACACCCCTGCCTTCTTTGCAAGCATCCCAGAGATTTCTTGTTCCTCAAGAGTGGAACTATGATGGATTTGAAGATTAAAAACAGATAATACAAGGGATGTAAAGCATCTCATCCTGTCATGCCAGTTTTTAGTCTTGTGCACACACACACCTCCATACGTCCTTGACCTTAAAATAGTTCAATACTACTGCTCATTCATGGGTCTTTTTTATAACAGGGATAATTCATACAACTGTTTACCCCCCCTACCCCCAGTCAGAATACAGAGGCAGACACAAGAGTTGGGATTAACTAAGGGCTACTTTATTGATTATTTACAACTTCTGAGGCAAGGGCAAATCCTGAGTGTGGATTGAGGCAAGGCAGGTGTTGGCCCTCTGACTACCTTGCCTTGTGCTGAGTTAGCCATCCTTGCCTCAGATGTGAGCCATGCTACTTAGCTCTTCCCTAGCTGGCATGTAAAACTGGAAGCTTCCCCATAGTACCCCAACCACCCATACCATGTAGCTTGGAAGGGAGAAGCCCTGCCAGAGTGGCTCCGAAGCCAGTCCCCATTTCCCACCCTGGCCTGCAAAACCCACAGGTATGGATTCTGAGGGATCCCTTTCCCCCAAACAGGTTAGGTGCACTCTGGTGTTCATTGAATCTGCTTTACCTTTGTCTTTCCACATCAACCTGTCCCCCTCTCCTTAAGTGACCAAACCTAGTTTGGCTCTACCACCTCTGAACCATTAATTCCACTGCATGTAATGTAAGGTGGGCAAACACTCACACCCATACTAGGTCAATTACAACAAGAGTGCAAAAAACCCTACCCAGCCCTGACAACAGCGATCAGCATAACCTACACTGGATACAGGGCAGGAGGGTGGGCTGAGTATGAAGCTGCAAGAGGAAGCTGGAGGGAGGAGTTAGTAGTTATCTACCTGATGTCTCCCCCCACCCAGTGACCTGATGTGGGGATGCCTGTGTCCCCTATTACTGCCTCCTCCCTTCCAGGGGAGGCAAAGACAGCCCCTGCCCACGGGTGCCATTTGGCTCCTTCGGAGGAGGAGCGGTGATAACGTCACAATAATATACTTGATTATTTAAAATCTATACAGGGCTATTGTAATTTCTGCTTAATTCAGAATAAGAGGGTTCTCATAATAAATCCTTCTTCAATTAAAGAAGGGAGGGAATTCAAGTCTTTGGATGATGTAAGCCTCTTTTTAATACTTATACGTAAACTGATGTAATGTGTATTTTATGCTGTGAGCCGCCCTGAGCCTGCTTCGGCGGGGAGGGCGGGATAGAAATAAAAAATTATTATTATTATTATACATGTTTTTTTTTGTATCAGGAACTCCTTTGCATATTAGGCCACACACCCTGATGTAGCTAATGCTCCTGGAGCTTACAGTAGGCCCTGTAAGAAGAGCCCTGTAAGCTCTTGGAGGATTGGCTACATCAGGGGTGCGTGGCCTAATATGCAAAGGAGTTCCTGCTACAAAAAATCCCCCTGCTTATATGAGTAAAAATAACAACTAAGAAAATTAAAATCTTTTCTTTTTTCATACAAGACTGAAGTAACAAGGTATCTAGAGCAATAATCAGCATAAAACAGCTCAGGCCTGTTGTGCCCAAACATACTAGAATCTCTGTGGCAAAATGGGCCTGCTCTCGCCTGTAGGCCCTGTTCTGCCTTTCCTTCCTAGTGATTCCCAACTCCCTGGAGGGGCTCTCAAGTAGCCTGCCACCACCACCTGATCAATTTAGGGACTCCCAGCTAGGAAGGTCAGGACTCCCAGCTCCCCTTCAACACTCTGAGGCCTTGCCTCTGTGTCTCTTGCTGCCCTGCTCATGGCAACCACTGGGACAGTTTACTGCATGGATGCCCTTGGAGGAATAGTTGCTTGCCAACTGCCTGCATTCCCCCTTGGCTCTCTTGTTCAGATGGTGTGTTGGAGATGGTGGAGGTCTATGTGGTACAGAGAACCATAACCAGCATCCAAAGTTATAAAGTATTTTTTAAAAGAAAATGCTTATTATAAGCATACTTTTAGCACAGCACCAGATTTGAAGAAGGGTAACAAAAGAAACTGGACAAAACACAAACCCTCTGTTCCTGCCTCTATACATGCCCTAGCTGGTGGTAAAATCTAGGACAGACCTTTTAGCATAGCTGATCTAGTTCTCTACAGAGTCACCATTACTCTCAGGCTCCCTTCAGCTGTCCAGGTGAATAATATGGTCAAATGGCTGCCTGCTTGCAAAGCCCAGCTCACAGTCCTTCCCAAAGAAAGAGAACACCTTCTTCTTGCAAGGAGATTTTATTATCTCTGTTTCCTCCTCCCACTTGACCTGTTCAGGCCAGGTCAGAGAAGCATTTTCTCCATTTCCTTCCTAGAGAATATCCCTGAAGACGTTCTAGCATTATAGTTTTCCCTGTTTCAAACAATTTTATTAGTAACATATGGTAATAAATGTCAATTTCTTACATCATTAATAATTACTTTTTAAATCTATCCCATATATTATTTTCTACCCACCCCTCCCCCCGTTACTTGACCCCCACCGGTGCTATATACTTAAAATCTTAATATTAAAGGTACCCTTAATTAATAAGAACCAAAATTAATATCCTCCTCCCTCTTGTAACTTAGTCATTATCAAAAATTGTCCAATGTCCTTTTATTTTCCACTCTTTTTCTACATATCTTCTGAACTTTTTCCACTCCATCTTAAATACTTCTAAATCATATTCTTTTAAGGTTCTTGTTAACTTGTCCATTTCACTCCATGTCATAACTTTTACAATCCAATCCCATTTCTCTGGTATTTTTTTCTTGCTTCTACAATGTCCTAGCATCTGAGAGCAAGTACCAGATTAAAGTTCTATCTTCTTTTGGAAATTTTTCCATTTGTAATCCCAACAGAAAAGTCTCTGCAACTTTGTTAAATTCGTATCCCAAGATCTTAGAAATCTCTTGTTGAATCATCTGCCAATACTTTTTCGCTCTTTCACAAGTCCACCACATATGGTAGAAAGAACTTTGATTTTTCCCAGCATTTCTTTTGTCATAAATCTTATGACCACATCTCTTGGCAGATTGTTCTTTTTTGCATAGCGTGAATTCACTCTATACATATAGTCATACATATTTCTATTCCCTTCAGGATCTTCCTCCAAAAATTCGCAATTATTTTTATGTATTCTTTCAGATCAGATTCTTCATTTTCTGGTACACGTCTCAGACAAATCTGTGTCTCCATCAACTTGCAGTCATGTATTATCACCTTTTCTTGTAATTTTAACAAGGTGGAATCATGTGTTTTCACTCTCTCTTCCACCTCTTGTACTTTTTTTGTTATTACTATAGTCTCATTTCTGAGATTCTCTATTTCTTTTTTTAATTCTTTTTTTGAGTCCTCAATATTCTTTCTTATTTCTTTTTTAGAGGGAGTTATCATTTCTTTCACCCCCTTCATTATCCTGGCTTCCATTGCATCTAATTGGGCTTACATTTTCTCCATTGAAGCAGACCTAGCACAAGTTTGCTTCAGGTATGACATGTAAAAAAAAAAATCGAAATTTTTATCTCACCAAATTAAATTTGGACCATCAGGTTTAATAGAGTGAAGCTTGCCCTTTCCAATGAACCCAATTTCGCCACCCTCTGAGCCTCCCAGGCTCAGATATTAATGTTTAAAGTTTTTATTTTTCCCAAAATGGCGGTCGCGACTTTTGCTTCACTTTAAAAAAAAAAAATCTTCTTTTCCCTTTAACCAATTCAAATCTTTTTCACCATTATCCAATAGTCCTTATTTTATAATTGCCAACTTAGTTGACTCCACCATTTTTTATTGTCCCAGTCACTTTAAAAACATTTTTAAAACTTTGTCCTCCCAGCAATGGCCGCCTGTCAGAACTTGTATCTGTTATGTATGCTGAGCTTGGTGATATTAGCCTAACAGACTCCATATTGTAACCACCTATTAATCCCCTGTCCTTGTAGCCAGGCCTACTAACCAAATGCTTTGCATTTCAAACAAACTGTAACCACTGAAGGGTGACAGATAGCCTCTGGAAAACATCTGCAGGTGTCCTTTGAAGCTAGCCTGCCAAAGCATCACAGCAGGGCTCCTTCCTCCTCCTTGGAGATAAGGGACCCTGGGAACAGACAACTGTCTCCCAGAGTGTGAGAAATGGTTTTATTGTTTCTGTTACAACTGCGTAAAGAATGTATCGATAGCTGAACCCGTTATCAGAGTCAACTTGTGCTTTCCCTGAACACAGTTCTCAATAAATGGCTTATACTTTTGAAACAAAGTAATGAGGTTTTTTTTTAAGTTCTTCAAGTTCTGACACCGCCGATGTTTCTCTTTGATATTATAATCCTAGAGTAGGCTGTTTACTTCTCTGACTTCCTTCTTCTTTCTCTGGTACTTCCTGCTTTTCCTGCCACCAAGTCTCATTTCACTGGTAGAGAAATCTCACAATATCTGACATACTTCCTGTGTTGACTATGAGTGCTGCAGATCTATGACAATGGGGCTACCTCCTCAACCGCAGATAGACTAAACAATAAATTCCTTTTTCCTTTTAGCACAGTCTTTTAAATTTACAAAGTTCAAATTTAGCCCCTTTTCTTCTCCTCCTTTCAGGCTTCCATTATTTCCAACTTCCACCTTTTAATTTCGTTTTGTTTAGCTTTAGTTAGTCCTGGAGTGAAAAGATAGCAATCAGTACCCTTTTTTTGTAGTTTATCTAGATCAACACCAGTCTTTTGTAAATTAGATGTTTAAAGTTGTAAAAGAAGATTCGGATCCTGTCGAGCTTATGTTAAATAAATGACTCTGGAAACTTCCGCAGATGATGAATATGCAACTTCTCTCCGGAGATCCCTCAAAGCCTCAAAGGAGCCCCACCCCAGGACTCCCTTTCAGCCAAAGTAAGTCTCCTCAAAGTATCTGTGCATATCTTGGACAATTCTCTAGGTGAGAAAAGTAGGCAGTAGGCATTAATTTGCCTTTTACTACCCTGAACAGAAGTGCCAGCCTGCCCACGTTAAGGAAAGCAGCTCAGCTCGCCATTTTCTGATCCCAGAAGTCCTAGCATTATAGTTTTCCAAATCTCTGTTCCGTGCTAGGAGGAGGGGGGAGGGCTTTTTAATTTTTTTAAAATAATCTTTATTTATAACATACTTCAAACCAATATGTCAATACATTGATACAGTTTTAAAAGGTAAAAATAAAGGTTGTCCCCTGTGCAAGCACCAGTTATTTCCAACTCTGGGGTGACGTCGCATCACGACATTTTCATGGCAGAGATTTTTACGGGGTGGTTTGCCATTGCCTTCCCAGTAATCTACACTTCCCCCCCCCAACAAGCTGGGTACTCATTTTACTGACCTCAGAAGGATGAAAGGCTGAGTCAACCTTGAGCCGACTATCTAAACCCAGCTTCTGCCAGGATTGAACTCAGGTTGGGAGCAGAGTTTAGGACTGTAGTACTGCAGCTTTACTACTCTGTGTCACGGGGAATTATGAATTCAAGGGATGGTAACCGAATACAGAGAACCAGATGTGTTACATATAAGATACAAATAAGGAATGCATTAGGAAAAATAACAAGTCCCAATAAACTCTTGCAAGATCAATTAGCATATGCATACAGGAATACTGGAAAGCCATTGCACTGATTTTCCCTTCCCTCTGGCCTGTTCCCAGCTCAAAGAAGAAGAAACTTTAAAAATGCCAAGTAGAGGTTTGCTGCTTTCCAGCGTCCCAGGAGAAAATGCATTTCATCATAGTCTCAGAGTCTTTCCTGACTTTAATCAAGCCAGTCCCTTGAAGATGAATGGTTTGCAGCTCTGCTGTGTCTTGCTGTGTTGTCTGTCCTCTTTCTGTCCAAGAGTTTCTTGTAGTCCCACAATATTGATGCATAAGTTTACAGACAAGATGAAGTCTGCCTTATACAAGCTATCTGCCACCGCAAGCCCTCCAGTCACAACGGAAGATTTATACTACATTCATGCAAACATTCACAACAATAAAAAATACAGATTAACAGCCAATTAATAAACTTCCCCTTTCAATAATCATATAAGAAATTCTCCTACCTAAAATATATATGCATAAATTTACAGACAAACTGGAGTCCACCTTACACAAGCTACCAGCTACTTCTGGCACTCCAGTTACTCAAGGTCAGGGATCCCCAACCTTTTTGAGCTTGCAGGCACCTCTGGAATTTTGAGGGGAGAATGGTGCACACCACCCCAACATTACTTCTCCAGGAAGCAAAGCCAACCCCCAAATGGCTGTCACAGAAGGTAGAGCCAAATGTAAAATGTGTCAACCGGACGTCATCCCGAGAGGCCTGCTGTCTGCTGGGTGCACGCATCCAGCACGTGACAGAAAGGATTGAAAGACTTATCAAGCCCACAGATTATTATCCTTTCTTGCTGATCCATGTGGGAATGAATGATACTGCCAGTCTTAGCCCAAACATACTAGAAAAGACAATGTGGCTCCGGGTAAGAAGGTGAAGGAGCTGAGAGCACAGGTTGTGCTCTCATCAGTTCTTCCAGTTGAAGGCCGTGGTTTAGGATGAGAAAGCAGAAGACTTCAAATAAACGACTGGCTACGTCGATGGTATCATCAGGAAAGATTCAGATTTCTGGACCATGGCTTATGCTTTCGAGATGGTGGTCTTCTATCAGGAGATGGTTTGCACCTTACAATGGTAGGAAAAAGAGTGTTTGGTAATAAGGAGGGCTTTAAACTAAATTGTCTGGGGGAGCGAGGCAATAATTCAAAGCTTCATATGATGCCAGAAACTGGGGATAAGAACACTAAAGATTTGCAGAGAGTGGTGCATACACTAGGTAATGTTAACTTGCAGGTATGTATGGAAAAGAAACCCTCGGGATGCATAAAACATGGATTCTGATGTCTCTACACTAATGCACAGAGTATGGGAAACAAACAGGAGGAACTGGAAGTCCTAATACAGGAAGGAGACTATGACATAATAGGCCTTACTGAAACTTGGAGGGATGACACTCACAACTGGAATATTAGGATTCAGGGGTACAACTTATTTAAAAGGGACAGGCAAATGAGAAAGGGCGGAGGCATAGCAGTATATGTGAAGGAGATATATACTTGTGAGGAAATATGTGAATCTGAGCATGGCAGCTCAGTTGAGAGTCTTCAGTAAAAATAAAAGGAGTAAGAAATAACAGTGATATTATGGTGGGGGTCTGCTATAGACCATCAAGCCAGGCAGAGGACTTGGATGAGATATTCCTACAACAGATTGCAAAGTTCTCCAAGAGAAGGGATACAGTGATCATGGGAGATTTCAATTACTTGGACATCTGTTGGAAGTTCAACTCTGCAAAAAATGAAAGATCAAATAGAATCCTGTCTTGTCTTGCTGACAACTTCCTTTTTCTGAAAGTGAAGAAGGAAACAAGGGGATCTGCTATCTTGGATTTGATTCCCACCAACAAGGAAGAATTGACTGAAGAAGTGGAAATAATGGGCACCCTGGGCAGTAGTGACCACATGATTTTAGAATTTACAGTCTTAGGGAAGGGAAAAGCTATTCGTAGTCAGTCTTATAAGTTGGACTTCAGAAAGGCAAACTTTGATAAACTTAGAACTATGCTGGGTAAAATTCCATGGTCAGAAATACTTAGGAGGAAGGGGGTTCAAGAGGGGTGGGAGTTTCTTAATGCAAAATACTGAAAGTGCAATCACAGATGATTCCTATGAGAAGAAAAAATGGAAAAATCCCAAAGAAGCTGAGCTGGCTCCATAAATAGCTCTCTAAAGACTTGCAAAATAAAAAAGACTCTTTTAGGAATTGGAAGGAGGGCCTTATAACCAAGGATGAATATAAGCAAATCACCAGTGCTTGTAGAGAAAAGTTAGGAAAGCTAAAGCTCAGTATGAGCTTAGGCTGGCCAACGATGCTAAAAACAACAATAAAGGGTTCTTTTCTTATGTTCAGAGTAAGAAAAAGAGCAAGGACATTGTAGGCCCATTGTGAGGGCAGGAAAGTGAAATTGTAATGAAGAGAGGACAGAACAGCTCAATTCCTACTTTTCCTCAGTCTTGTCTTCTGAGGGAAACAGTGCTCAACATAGCAACAACAGAACATATAACGACGGTTCCAACCTAGGATCAGCATAAAGTTAGTACATAAAACCTAGTTTCTTTAAATGAAACTAAGTCCTCAGGGTCAGATGAACTGCATCCAAGGGTTTTAAAAGAGCTTGCGGATGTAATTTCTGATCCTCTGGCTATTATTTTTGAAAATTCTTGGAGAACAGGAGAGGTGCCGGAAGACTGGAGGTGGGTGAATGTTGTCCCCAACTTAAGAAAGGGGGGAAAGGGGGATCCAGGTAACTACTGACCTGTTAGCTTGATTTCTATACCTGGAAAAGTTTTAGAACAAATCATCAAACAGCCAGTCCTGGAACATTTAGAAAGAATGGCTGTGATTAGTCATGCCAAACTAACCTGATCTCTTTTTTTGAGAAAGTGGCTACCTTGCTGGATCAGGGGAATGCTGTAGACATTGTTTATCTTGATTTCAGTAAAACTTTTGATAAGGATCCATGCAACGGTCACCTCAAGGTTGGATTACTGCAATGCCCTCTACATGGGGCTGCCCCTGTGCCGAACCCGGAAGTTGCAGCTAGTGCAGAATGCTGCCACCCGGTTGCTATTAGGGCTCCCCAGATGGGAGCACATTCAGCCGGGGCTTCGGGGACTGCACTGGCTGCCAATAATATACCGAGTTCGGTACAATGTGCTGGTTATTACCTTTAAAGCCCTATATGGCCTAGGACCTGCTTACCTTAAAGACCGTCTCTCCCCATATGTTCCCCGGAAAGTACTGAGATCAGGTTCTCAGAATCTCCTTACAATCCCCGGGCCAAAGGAGGCCCGTTTGAAGTCAACTAGGGACAGGGCTTTTTCAATCACAGCCCCCTGTTGGTGGAACCAGCTGCCGGAAGAGGTGAGGGCCCTGCGGAACCTTGGGCAGTTCCACAGGGCCTGTAAGACAGTCCTCTTCCGGTTGGCATACAACTGACCGGCATCTGAATTTTAAGGAAGACTGTAGGATAGTACGCTGACGAATTGTGTTTATTTTTACTGTGTAAATTATTAATGTATTTTAATTCTTGATTTTATTGTTAGAATTCTGTGTTGTGAGCTGCTCTGAGCCCTCTTCGGTGGGGTAGGGTGGGATATAAATCAAATGAAATAAATAAAATAAAATAAATACTATCCTTGTTGACAAGTTGGTAAAATGTGGTTTGGATCCTGTTACCGTTAGGTGGATCTGTAACTAGTTGACAGATTGCACCCAAAGAGTGCTTGTGAATGGTTCCTCAACCTCTTGGAGAGGAGTGACAAGTAAGTAAGTAAAATTTTATTTGTATCCCGCCCTCCTCTGCCGAAGCAGGCTCAGGGCGGCTAACAGCATTTGTAAATAAACAATACAGTAAATAAAAACATTAAATTAACATATTAAAACCAATCACTACTTAATTAAAACATTGCTAAATTACTAAATCTGACAGTAACATTGTTGTTTGACGCTATCCCTGTCAGTTGACATAATAATAGCAAGATCCTGAACCGGACCGTTTTGCATTTTCCTTTGTTACACACTTATAATTCAGCAATTCATAAACGCCAGCTTGAAGAGGGTGGTCTTGCAGGCCCTGCGGAACTGATCAAGGCTCCTCAGGGTCCGCACCTCCTCTGGGAGCTGATTCCAAAGGTATGGGGCCACGGTAGAAAAGGCCCGTGTGCGGGTATTCTGAAGTTTAACTTCTTTTGGCCCAGGGACAAGTGGAGTGCCTCAAGGATCTGTCCTGGGACCTGCTTTGTTCAGCATCTTTATAAATAATTTGGATGAAGGAATAGAGGGAATGCTTATTAAATTAAATGTTGGAAGCCGCTCTGATCTTATTAAATTAAATGTTGGAAGCCGCTCTGAGCCACTCCTGGGAAGGGCGGGATACAAATCCCGAATAAATAAATAAATAAATAAATAAATAAAAATAAATTTGCAGATGAGACTAAATTGGGAGGGGTTGCAAATACAATAGAAGACAGAAACAGGATACAGAATGACCTTGACAGGCTGAAAAAATGAGCTAAAACCAATAAAATGAATTTTAACAGGAAGAAATGTAAAGTTCTGCATTTAGGTAGGAAAAATCCAATGCATGGTTATAGGATGGGGGAGACTTGTCTTAGTAGTAGCATGTGTGGAAAGGATCTCGGGGTCTTAGTGGATCATATGCTGAACATGAGTCAAAAGTATGATGTGGTGGCTAAAAAGGCAAATGCAATTTGGGCTGTTTCACCATAACTATAGTGTCCAGATCATGTGAAGTGAAAGTATTGCTTTACTCTGCTTTGGTAAGACCTCACCTGGAGTATTGTGTTCCATTTTGGGCACCACATTTTAAGAAGGATATAGACAAGCTGGAACGGGTCTAGAGAAGGGCGACAAAGATGGTGAGGGGTCTGGAGACCAAGTCCTATGAAAAAAGGTTGAAGGAGCTGGGAATGTTTACCCTGGAGAGGAGGCAGCTGAAAGGTGATATGATCACCATCTTCCAGTACTTGAAGGGCTGTCATATAGAGGATGGTGTGGAATTGTTTTCTGTGGCCCCAGAAGGTAGAACCAGAACCAATGGGTTGAAATTAAAGAGTTTCCGGCTCAACATTAGGAGGAACTTCCTGACCATTGGAGCAGTTCCTCAGTGGAACAGGCTTCCTCGGGAGGTGGTGGGCTCTCCTTCCTTGGAGGTTTTTAAACAGAGGCTAGATGGTCATCTGACAGCAATGAAGATCCTGTGAATTTAGGGGGAGGTATTTGTGAGTTTCCTGCATTGTGCAGGGGGTTGAACTAGATGACCCTGGAGGTCCCTTCCAACTCTATGATTCTATGAATCATTTTGGGAAGAAGGAAAACTGAAGGGGGAATAGAATCACATACTGACTAAGGAAAGGCGAGGTACACATCAGTTCTCCTGATTCTCCAGTGAAAGCCCTTTCATTTGAATGAGTGTATCCAGTAAAAAGCTCTGCTTTACAATGGCTTCACCCATTTTCTGAGAAGTTCAGCAGGCACCAGTTTCTTTGTGTTTATACTAACTGTCACAGCTGGGAAATTTTGCACATCTGGGCAGATCCTTTGGGGGAGAAAGGCCTGCATGTCCACCTCCCCCCCCCCTTTGGGGCCTCCTTTATGGGGTCTAGGGATTTGAGCCATCACATAGTATGTCCAGCTCAGGAGTTGTGTCCAGGTTCACCCCAGGTGTCAAATGGTACCACTCAGTGTCAGCACCCTTGTGATACCAACAATATTTATCACTCCTGGGTTTTCCCCAGCAGACCGACTGTGGGATGGTGTTTATCAAGCAGCAGGTGACTTGCTTGTTGGTCAGGATCTTCCCTTATGCTTCTCCAATGTTCAATAAAGCTGTGGCCTGTTTTTATTCTAAAATATTGTGGTTGTGAGTTTGTATTCTTTGCAAGACCTCTCTTTAATAAGTCCTGGCATACAATAAGAGCTTATGAAGATTAAATAGTTATACCTTTTGCAAGAAACATAGTATGCTGGGAGGGGTTGGAATTGAATATTCCTGATTGAATCATTTGGCCTCACCTCAAACACCTTAAATTGCACTTTGCTAGAGAACTGAAGCAGCTTGCTTTATATTCTTATCTTGCTTTGGTAACTGCAGGCCTTGAATTCAGCAGGAGCTCACAGGAGCAGAGCTCCTGAACCTTTCTGAGGGTTCCCTCTCTTCCTTCCCACCTGCCTACCTTGTCCATTTTATAGTAGGTGCAGCTGTTTAACAATCCCTGGATTAGAAGAGCGGGCAGCCAGCCAGCCACCAGGAGCTTTGCCACACACCCAGCAGCCTTCATCAACCCCCAGAGAAGCCCACACCACCCTTTCTCCAGTTCTTTCATGATTTTGAGCAGCAGGTGGCTTGCTGGCCTTTTGGCTGTGAAGGGGGAGCCAAGGAGAGCCCCGGGTGAGTGAGGTCTGCTTGGGCTGGCTGAATCTCTAGCATTCTCTCTTGCATCGGGTTGTTTTTGGCTAGTGGAGGGGTGGCAAATGCTAATGAGTTATGCTAATGAACTCCACCACCTATTTTTCTACAAAACAACCCCTGGGTAGTGGCATCTGTAGTTTTCATAAATGTCTATCTGTGCAATCTTAATTTGGAAGCTAAACTGCAATTACTGAAATATATGATTTATTACTTCCAGAGTTTCCAATAGGCAGGCTTGAAGATTTCTCTAATTAGTTATATCAGATGCTTCTGGTCAAGTTTGTATAAATGGTCACAGATGGATGGCACTCCTATTTCATTGCAGTTATGCCTTGTGAAGAAATGATATGGAAAAAGTGGACAAAAGATCAGGTGCCACTCTTGATGATTCACAGTTTGGTGTCTAGGGACCTGTTCCGGTGATTGCCAACTTCAGGCTGTTCAGACTTAGCAGCTGGCTTCCTGTCCAAGGAAGGAGAAAATGAAATATGTCATACTTGCATGACCATTAATCAGATGCCACAGCGCCTGGGAAGTTGAATGCAATGTCAGTATGTATACATCTGTAGGGAGGGCTGGTAGTGGAGGAGAGGTGCACAGTTAATCTTATCTTGGGGGAAGACATCCTATTGCTGCATGTGACTTGTGCTCATTTGTTGGTAATTTGAAAATTATTTTTATTTTGCAGGCTATGGTCCTGAGGTCCTGAGTGCTGTCCTTTACAGTAAGGGGCCAAAATGCACAGCTCACCTCTAAAATAGCCATAAACTGCCAGTGTCTTTCAAGTAGTACTAACTGAAGAAGTGACTAAATGTGGCTCCATAAACATCCAATTTGATAAGTTTAATGATGCTTACTCACATTAAAGCAAAGGATGCCTCTGAGAACTTGATAAAGATGTTGAAAGAGGGAAGACTTTTTAAATTATAGTATTTACAAGGTTTTATAAAAGAGTGGAGCATCCTGGATTGAACTCTGTGATCTCCCTAGATCTCTACAGGACTCACCAAGCCACTCTCTCTATTCAATCTCCTTTCTTTAATCTCCTTAAGACTCCTGCTTTGTACCTATAGGTATGTCTTCTCTCTCTGCTCCCATAACTACAGCTAGAGTCTAGTAGCACCTCACAGACCAACAAGATTTCCAGGGTAAAAGCTTTCAAAAGTCAAAGCTCCTTTCGTTAGACATGACCAAAGGAGATCTGAGTCTCAAAAGCTTATAACCATCCCCCCCAAAATTTTGTTGGCCTCTAAGGTGCTACTGGACTCAAATCTAACTCTGGTACTGCAGATCATCATGGCTATTCTCTGAAACAGCCCCACAACTCATTACTCCTGTTTTTCTATCCCCCTCTTCACAGATTACCCTGACCTGTGTGGCCCAGGCTAGCCCAATCTCTTCAGATCTTGGAAGCTAAGCAGGACTGATCCTGGTTAGTATTTGGATGGAAGACCACCAAGGAATACCAGGGCTGTGACACAGGAAGTCTCTTGAAGAGGCATCAGGTGCTATGCTGTAAATTTTGTGCCTCTGTCTCAAAAAACTGTCCTCCCCCACCCAGATACCCATGGATTGATTCTTTATTATATATTATGGGGCTCAATCTCCACAGGGTATAATGGAGTGCCTAGTGGACATCCCCCCAGCGCTTTCTGATAACCCTGAAGTGGGGAGGGGTCCAAAACAAGAGGATACCCTGTCCCCAACAGGGGATTGGCAACCCTAGCCCCGTCTGCCTCCAAGAGGCTGGGAAAATTTACATCAACTCTGCCATACATCTTAGAGGCTAGGGAGACAAGGACTAGTGAAGCAAGCGCAGTGACATTCTTCCATCCTGTCCTTAAACTCTTCTTAGCCGGACTCCCAAAGAGGTAGGTAAAGGCTGCAAAGACCATTTATTTGCAGTTCCTTTGGGGACCACAACTGTGAAAATTAGTATAAGGACAATTTTAGGGTGGTCTGACATTGTATGTTGTTGCTTGCCATCCAATAGTATTGTCAAAGTTAGGAATTCTTGACATTTTTATGTTAATGCTATAATGTTTATTGCTATAATGTTTACTGCCTTCCTACAAAAGACTTGCTTTTTTCATTTTTATCAGCCAAGCTGCACTTTGGGAATTAATGAAAGGTTATCTCCAATATATACTGAATCCATTTACTGAGAGGCAAATACTCAGTAGACAAAAACTTAAATCAAGTGTATATAAACCAACTGCAGAGATAATAGCATGAATAAATTCTCATCCAAGGGTATCTGTATGCTGTACCCTATTCACAGACCCAACAAATGAGCCCCTGTTTCGGAGCTGTGTAGAGGGCAAGGCAATTATGTGGTGTGTGGGTTTTTTGCAAATGTTCAATGACCTCTTATGGGGTGACAGGGTTTTTTTTGTCATATGATATATGGTAGGCTTTTTCAATTGTGGATTTTTGTAACTTTAAATGGTTTAGTAATTTAATGCATTCTTATTGTGTGAGTCTAAGTGTAGACTTTATAACCATTTTAAATCAACAGCAAGCTTTTAAGAAGTTGATTTGGTCATGGCTGGAAGCAAGAAAAGTGCTGTGGTATTGTGCCCCACTGTATGAACGAGTGTAGCTGTTCAACCATCACTTTAATTTTTTTTTCATATTATGTTTCCATCAATAGCAACAGCCATGAATTCTTTATTCCACATTAATAACTGTTCAAAATGAGCATCTGACTAATGCATCATGTGAAGGAATCGTAAAAGTTAGCCATCCTGCATGCATGTGCAAGTTCCATTTTTCATTTTAAATTGGAAGAGAAGACAGATACCACAGTCTAAGCAGAAGGCTGAACACATCTCTGTTGCATTCTGAAACATCTTGTTTAGAAGACAGAGAATATGGCCCTGTCCGCACAATATATTGGTGGACGGGGCAAGGAATTGGTAACAAGCTCCCCTCAAGGCAGGACTGTAGCCAAGATTTCATGTTTTGTGGGGCCCACAGCAGGATTTGTTGTTTGGGAGATCAGGGGGCCACCTGGTTTGGTGGCCCTGGGCTCTCAGCATTGTAAGCTGCCTTGAGTTCCACAAGCTAACTCTTTGCTCTGCACGCTGTGTTAAGAAAGGGGAGAGAAAAAAGCAAAAAGACCAGCAGAAATGCTACTACTTGTTCAGAGTAGCAGTAGGCAAAGGGTACAGATTGGGGGCCCTCCAACTGAGGGGCCATTCAATTGGAAGGGGAGGTAAAAGGATGGGCTTCCCCCCCCGGGCCCCAGCGTAGCTACGGGCCTGCCTCAAGGCTACAGCACTGTACACAACACTTACATTTGTACAGGGGTCATTTTGTAGAAAAACAGGTGGTGGAACTCATTAGCATATGCCACTCCCTCCAGTCAAAAGCAACCCAATGCAAAAAAATTAGAGCCCCCGGCATGCAAGGCCTGCTTGGGCTGACTAGAGATCCAGCCAGCCTAAGCAGACCTCACTCACACGGGGCTCTCCTAGGCTGACCCTGCCCCCCCCCCAGTCAAAAGGCCAGCAAGCCGCCTGCCACCCAAAATCACATAAGAAGTGGAGAAAGGGTGGCATGGGCTTCTCCAGGGGTCAATGGGGGCTGCTGGGGGCATGGCAAAGCTCCTGGTAACTGGCTGGCTGCCCACTCTCTTAATCCAGGTGTTGTTATGCAGCTGCACCTACTATTCAATGGACAAGGTAGGTGGGGAGGAAGAGGGGGAACCCTCAGAAAGGTTCAGGAGCTGTGCTCCTGTGAGCTCCTGCTGAATCTGAGGCCTGCGTTTGTACAACCTACACATCCAGATAATCCATAGATTCTACCTCAGTGGTCACAGACAACTGGGACAAAATGCTATCCATCAAATATCTGTGGCATATCCAGCTTGTATGTGCATAGGCCCTTTTCAGGAGGATGGACATAATGGAAGCAGTAGAAAAGAACAAGAGTCCAATAGCACCTCAATGGAAGCAGTGCATTCAGGTGTGAGCAAAAGGCTGAATCAGCTTCCTCCTCTCCTTGTCTATCTTTGTTACCCTGTACACTCAGGGCCAGCCCTAGAGCATTTTGCACCTTAGGGAAAATTAACTTTCCCTGCCCGTCTGCAGCACCACACCAGAGAAGGGGTTTGAAGTTGAAATCCCCTTCTCTAGAGTCACACAGCAGCAGCCGCGGATTCCTCCATTCTGTCCTACGGGTCCATAGGAAAGAATGCAGCCCATTCTAGCCCATACAGCCATAGGATAGAATGAACTCCATTCATTCCTATGGCGACATCGGATAGAATGGAGGGATCATGCCACCTCTGCAGAGGGATGCTAGAGAAGGGGATTTCCACTTTAAACCCCTTCTCTGGCATCACACCGCAGAGGTGGCATGATCCCTCCATTCTATCCTATGGACCCATAGGAAAGAATGGGCCAATAATAGGATATGATGAAAGGGGGGAGGAGATCTTCTCCCTGCTTTTGCACCCCAAGGGTGCAAAGGTAGGGAAAAAGCCCCCACCCCTCGCACCTCTTGGAAGACTCTGAGAGGAGGGGGAAGGGAGTTCCTCTCCCTGCTTTTGCACCACAGGGGTGAAAAGGCAGGGAGAAAGCCCCTGCCTTCCTGCCTCTCAGGAAACTCCCAAGAGGAGGGGGGGGGGCAGAAAGATCCTCTCCATGCTTTTGCACCCTGCAGCTGCGAAAGCAGGGAGAAAGCCTCCCCCACCTCTCAGGAGATTCAGAGAGGCACTGGAGGAGAGATCCTCTCCCTGCTTTTGCACCCCAGGGTTGCAAAAGCAGGGAGAAAGCCCCCACCACCCACACCTCTGGGGAGACTCCGGGAGGCAAGGGGAGTGGAGATCCTCTCCCTGCTTTTGCACCCTAGGGGTGCAAAGGCAAGGAGAAAGCCTGCGCAACCTGTGAGACTCAGGGGGACTTGGAGAGGTAGCTGCCTCACTGAGTCACATGGGGAGAGCCCAATTTGGTGTCCCCAGTCTGACGGCGGCCTAGGCAACCGTCTAGTTTGCCTAGAGGCAGAGCCGGCCCTGTGTACACTGATATGTCACATATACAGGTTAGTGTACTCAAACTATGCCCACCATACTTTACATTATTTTCTGGACACACTCTTCCATACTTCTCAGTCCAAGTGATGGCGCAGAATTAGTCATTAGTGACTTCTATACCACACGCCTCCCTGTCCCATGACATAACTGCACTATAAAAAGAAGGGGGGTGGTGGAAGGGGGGTCAGAAAAGAGAAGAGGTGAACCTGTTAGGAGAATTCAGAGCTACTTTCCACTATTCCACCAGCAAACAGGATTCACGTATGAGATGAGGACTAGAACAACAGAAACTGCAACTGTGCAACAGTGGCATAGTGAAGGCATAAAATACATTTATAGATATTGCCAACATTAGATTACTAATTTGCAAAGAACCCATAGTGAAAAGACCAAAAGCAACAATGTGCAATGTTTGTACACGCCATATAAATTGCATATAAAATCCATGCATGGATGTGAAAGAGGACAGCCCGAGGACTTTGCACACCTTAGGCAGCAATCACCACCCAACTCACTCTCCTCTTTCCCCCATTATTCCCTCTCTTTTCCACCATCAGTGAAAGAAGCTTCTGCCCACAGCTCACCCCGGCAAGCAGCACAGCAAGAACAAGGCACACCAGCACCTACCCTTCTTGCCCCCTCTGCACAAGCATGTGCAGCTGGGCTCACCTTCCCCACATCAGGGGAGATGAGGCAGAGGAGAAAGATGTTGTGGAAGAAATGCCCTTCTTGCTCTCCCACTGAGGAGAGGTGGCATAGGAAACCAGAAGCAACAATGTGGGTTGCAGCTCCCGGTAGAAGTTTCACAGGATCAGCTTACTTGATTTTACTTCAACTGGTAGTTTCTGTGTTTTCAGAAAGATAGTAATAGAATTAATTCATGTTAATGTAGCAGAAATAAACCCAGAAGTAACAGCTAAACTTAATCATCTGTCAATTGCACAAATCCACATTCATTGGCGAAAATCCAATAAAATACTGCACAAATCTATAAGAGGCTCAGTCTTCTTTTCCTGCATTTACTGTCTTGTAATAAGAAGTCTAATGCCATATGTTCACTCTGTGAAAAGCATCTTCTGTTTAATTCATCTTTGGGAGTTGGGATTCCATGGAGGAAACCATCATCCCAACTTGAAAGAATTTAGCCATTTGAATGTCATTAATCTATTAATATTATTAACCTATCATCGCACAAATGAATCAATGTGCACTCTAATGAAATTATCCTGAAACTGTAGGGTTTTTTTTTTTAAAGGATTAGATTTCAATGGTAAGTGTAAACAAGAGAGATGGAATTGCCCTAATATCAACAGGCCTAACTGATATGGCAGTGTGGGAGACAGTTCATTAATTTCTTTCCCTCTGGAAATTGGCTTCTGAGTATATTGAGGGAGTTTATCATAGATTTTATTTGGAGACACTGGCAAGAGGATAGCTGTTTGGAGAACCTGTATGTTGCTTCTTTATATAGTGTAGTATAGATTCCTTCCTTTCTTCTCACTATCTGTACATTGGACATGGCTTAAAAGGCAGTGGAGAAAACATTACTGTGCCTGAAGGAATATGTTACATATGTAGATATAGTTTTGAAATGCTGTTTTGACTTGAAAATCCCCATTCCAGTTTCAGTTTTCCCTAGTGCAAATCAACCAAGTGATTCTTCATTTTATGTTTCCTCACACCAAATCCCCCCCTTAAATGTGCACATTTTTTAATATTATTCATGCCTCAATAAATCAGCATGGTACACTGTGCACAGAAATGATATGCAATGTTTGTACATGCCATATAAATTGCACATAAAATCCATGCATGGATGTGAAAGAGGACAGCCCGAGGACTTTGCACACCTTAGGCAGCAATCACCACCCAACTCACTCTCCTCTTTCCCCCCTTATTCCCTCTCTTTTCCACCATCAGTGAAAGAAGCTTCTGCCCACCCCTCACCCCTGCAAGCAGCACAGCAAGAACAAGGCACACCAGCACCTACCCTTCTTGCCCCCTCTGCACAAGCATGTGCAGCTGGGCTCACCTTCCCCACATCAGGGGAGATGAGGCAGAGGAGAAAGATGTTGTGGAAGAAATGCCCTTCTTGCTCTCCCACTGAGGAGATGTGGCATAGGAAACCAGAAGCAGGGCAAGGAACCATTACAAACCCTCTTCACCCCCTGGCAGCAGTCAGGTGGTGAGGGATGGAGGAAAGAGCAAAGCCTGGACCTGCTGCACCACCCACAGGAACGAGAGAGGAGAAAAACTGCAGGCTCTCTGTGGCCACCCACTGGGGCCAGGGGGTGCCTCCTGGGCTTCCACTTGCTGCAGGAGACCCAGACTCTGCCAGGGGTCAAGGGACACGGGAGCTGAAAGAGGAGGTTAGCTCCCATCCACCCTATCTAGTGGCCCTAGATAGGAACTTGCAAGTCAGTTCCTTTAAGTAGGATCTCCTAGCAGTCTTCTCACTCTCAAAAATATATTCTGTTATGGTCAGAGCTGAGATGTCACTGTTGCTGCCCCAGTGCGATGGTCCAGTCTCCCAGAAGGGATGAAACAGGCATCTACCCTGGGAACCTTCTAGTGAGTGAGTCTGTAAAATGCAGATATTTAAGCAAGTGGATGGGGAAGGTCGAAGGTTAGTTTTGCATGCTCGGGATTATTTTAAGTATTTTAAGATATGATTTTTAAAAATTGAACTTCCTTTTATTACCTGTCTTGGGGGGCTGACTGTCTAGGAGTATGGTGTTATATATAAAAGCCAATTAGTTACAAACAGATGCACAATAGAAATTAATCTACAAAACTAGTGGTGAAAAGTTAGGGACGGATGACAAAATATGAATATTAATCGTAATTAATAAGCCCTTCCTGGCTTATTAAATCTTGCCAGGGGGATCTTAGATATCCCGTGCGGGATATCATAAATAGATCCCTAACGGAAGGGCACTTTCCAACGCCACTTAAAGAGGCTGTGGTCCGACCCCTCTTAAAAAAGCCATCTTTAGATCCGGCCCAATTGACACACTATCGGCCAGTTTCAAATTTGCCCTTTCTGGGTAAACTTATTGAGAGGGCAGCGGCGAAGCAGTTACAGACCTTCCTGGATGACACTTCCGTCCTCGACCCATTTCAGTCCGGCTTTCGCCCGGGACACGGGACGGAGACAGTGTTGGTTGCCTTAGTGGATGACCTTCAACGGCATCTGGATCGGGGTGGCTCGGCGGTGCTGATGTTGTTAGACCTGTCGGCGGCGTTCGACACGGTCGACCATCGGCTACTGACGTGCCGCCTCGCCGACGTAGGGATTCAGGGGTTGGCCTTACAGTGGCTTTCCTCTTTCCTGGAAGGTCGGGGACAAAGGGTCGCAATTGGGGGGGAGCTATCTCGGAGGCGCTCACTTGATTGTGGCGTGCCCCAAGGGGCGGTTCTCTACCCGATGTTATTTAACATCTACATGCGGCCTCTTGCCCAGATTGCCTGAAGGTATGGGTTGGGGTGTCACCAGTATGCTGATGACACCCAGCTCTATCTACTGATGGATGGCCAGCCTGTCTGCGCCCCGGAAAATCTTGACCAGGCACTACGGGCCGTGGCTGAGTGGCTCAGACTGAGTGGGCTGAAGTTAAATCCTACAAAGACAGAGGTCCTTTGCTTGGGCCGCCGCGGCCCGGGGAGGGGGATCCCCCTGCCGGCTTTTGATGGTGCGCCGCTCACGGCAGCGGACAGGGTCAGGAGCTTGGGGGTGCTATTGGAGCCTTCCTTAAAGATGGAGGCTCAGATAGCAGCCGCTGCCAAGTCCGCATTTTTTCATCTTAGGCAGGCAAGGCAGCTGGCCCCCTTTCTGGAGCGCGACGACCTAGCAACAGTGATCCATGCTACGGTCACCTCAAGGTTGGACTACTGCAATGCCCTCTACATGGGGCTGCCCTTGTTTCGGACCCGGAAACTGCAGCTGGTGCAGAATGCCGCAGCCCGGCTGTTATTGGGTCTCCCAAAGTGGGAACACATCCAGCCGGGTCTCCGGACTCTGCACTGGCTTCCAGTGATATACCGGGTCCGGTACAAGGTGCTGGTTATTACCTTTAAAGCCCTATATGGCCTGGGACCTGCCTACCTGAAGGACCGTCTCTCCCCACATGTTCCCCAGAGAGCACTAAGGTCAGGAACACAAAATCTCCTCACTATCCCCGGGCCAAAAGAAGCCCGTCTGAAAGCCACCAGGGAAAGGGCTTTCTCCGTTATGGCCCCCGTATGGTGGAATCAGCTGCCGGAAGAGGTGAGGGCCCTGCGGGACTTGGCGCAGTTCCGCAGGGCCTGTAAGACGACCCTCTTCCGGCTAGCCTATACCTAGCCTATATTTAGCTAGGATGACAACTTGAGGTAACTGGCCAGCCATCTGTTTACAGGAAACTGAATTACTCTGTTTTTAATGTTTTTAACTGTTTAAATATTTAACTGTTTATACTTGAAATTGTTTAAATTTTATTGTTGGAAGCCACCCTGAGCCATTCGTGGGAAGGGCGGGATATAAATCCCAAATAAATAAAATAAATAAATAAATAAATTATTTCTACTCATATTCTGCTCCACTTGAACATTTTTTCTCATATTTCAACCACTGCTTAGATTTTATGTCGTTGGTTCTGGCCCCCAGAATTATACATCCAAACAAGTTTAAGCAAATGTTTAGGCAGAATTCAAAGGATAAGATGACTTTCAAAGTAAGCGGAACCAAAAGGGTGAGACAGGTATTAATTCTCAGTAGAAATTATTAGTTTAATTGACGTTCTAAAGATCAGAATGGTGGGGAAAGTAACTGTCATTCCAGACAGAAGACTGTGCAGTTCAGGGGGAACAGTATTTAATGGCAGGAGAGGTAGTTTGTCTGTGTACTGTGCTACTGACTTGGTTCACATTCTGGCAGCCCGAATTTTCAGTATTCTGTCCTCTGTCAGGCAGAAATGTACAGTGGTCAATGATATGCACTCAGGTATGAGGCAGTAAGCACTGTGCCAAATACCTCTATTGATAAAAGTTAAAATTTTAGGACTGCAGAGACCAAAGCATGACAAACACAATTTGCTATATAATCAGTTTACTCGTTGAAGAGAATTCAAGCAAAACTAACGCTCCATTGAAGTTGCAGAAGGCACTGATACAATCAAGTCAAACTGTGGGAAAGCAAGGCCTTTGGCAGAATTCCTTATAATACCATTTGTACTGTCAGTTAACTTCTGCTAGCAGAAGTTTGGCTTTCTAGAAGACGAACAGAATTTTGGTCTTCTGTGAAAAAGGTAAAAAGGCAACTATTCATTCCTCCTTTAGATGTTTATAGTTTTGAAAACAACTGATGTTTGACTGAAAATGAAACAAAACAGGAGACAAGTGGCACCTTTAAGACCAACTAAATTTTATTCAGAATGTAAGCTTTTGTATGCTCTAAGCAGACTTCATCAGACAAAAAGAGCATACGAAAGCTTACATTCTGAATAAAACTTACATGGTCTTAAAAGTGCCACTTGTCTACTGTTTTGTTCTATGGCTTCAGACCAACATGTCTGCCCATTTGGATCTGACTGAAAATGTTTATTGATGCTCTTCTCCACACAGTCATGAAACCATGACAATTGACCAGATTATGGGCATGTCTTCACAAATGCAGAGGGTTGGACCTAGCCAGCTTTTTCACACAATCTAACCCTCCTTACAATAGCCCCCCTCCCACATGTCTTTTGAATCTCATGATCTTCAGCATAGCCTTGTTTCTTGGCCAGAGGGATCCTTCTTTTTTCCCTGCAGAAAACAATTTGGATCCAACCAATTTCCTGGTTAATTACTTGAATAATATTCTCTTTAATTTCCCATGTCCACATTTTCTGATATGTTAAACCAGATAATGTCCCAAACTCACAAGTTCCATCTCCAAATACCAGGGGGGTTTTTTGTCTCCTGGGAGCAAAGTTCAATAGAAAATCCAACTGTTTCTTTAACTTCAAGTCAGTTCAATTTGTTCTGAGCCTTACAAGGAGCTTGAGAATGTACACGCTGGAGAAGAGAAGGTGGTGGTGAGGGGAACACGATTGTTCCCTTGAAGTATCTGAAGGGCTGTCGCTTAGAAAAGGGCAGGGAGCTGTCCCTGTTGGTGACAGAGGATAGGACTCGCAATAATGAGTTTAAATTAAGAGCAGGAAGGTACTGGCTGGATATTAGGGGGGGGGGGGGGAATTACAGTAAGACTTGTTCAACAGCGGAATCAGCTACTGAGAGTGGTGGTGAGCTCCCCCTCACTGACAGTCTTTAAGCAACAGCTGGACAAACACTCATCAGGGATGCTCTAGGCTGATCCTGCATTGAGCAGGGGGTTGGCCTATATGGCCCCTTCCACCTCCATGATTCTATTGGTGTGCTTCAAGTTTATATTATTCATAATCACACTATATCATATATTTTGTATATACATGAACACATGAAGCTGCTATATACCGAGACCATTAGTCTACGATGTTAGTATTTTCTACTAGACTCGCAGTGGCACTCCACAATCTCCGACAGAAGTATTTCACATCACCCTCTGCTTGATTATTTTAACTAGAGATGTTGGGGAACTGAACCTGACTTTAGACTGTATCTTATTGCACACTTCAAAAAAGGTCATTTTATTTCAACAGAAAGCACCTTTGCCATCAGAAAGCAACTTTTGAACCATCAACATTTTATTGAACTCACGAAGAACAAACAATAACAACATTTTTGTCGTTCATTCACACAGTTGAGTCCAATTCTTTGCAACCCCATGGACAAAGTCACGCCAGGCCCTCCTGTCTTCCATCATCCTCCAAAGTCTGCTCAAATTCGTGTTCGTTACATCAGTAATGCTATCCCAGCCATCTCATCTTTTGCCATCCCCTTCTTCTTTTGCCTTCTGTCTTTCCCAGCATCAGGATCTTGTCCAGTGAGTGCTCCTTTCTCATTTGGTGGCCAAAGTATTTGGCAAGAAGTTTATTATAAGTGCACTATAATAACGTGGGTAGTAAATCTTTTAGTGCATAGTGAATATAGAAACTAGAAAAAAGTAAAGGTTGGTATAAAGAAATAAAATCCTTGACATGTCTAACTAGACATTCCCTTTCACTAATCCTAATAGACTCTCCTGCTGCAGCTTTTCCAGAGATAACACTCCTCTGTCTGCAGCCTCTCCAGAGAACAACCCTGTCTGCATCTTGGCCTGTTTATGCTTTCCTCCCAGGTCTCACCCCTCTGGGTAAGTGTTCCCTCCAAAACTGCTTCCACCCAATCAGAGGGACAGAAGGATCCTGGCAGATTCAGGCCTTTAGCTACTCCTACAGAGGATTCTCTGGAGCTTGTAGGCTGCACAAGGCCTAGGAACTTGACAGTCTCTCTGACCACACATAGTAACAGATTGTCCATCAGGACTCGATGGGATCTTTTTAGATACAGCCAGTTCAAGCAGAGCACATGAATTAATCCCCCCCTTTCACTTTGGATTTACACCTATACATTCAGCTAAAGATGGTGAATTTTGTTGGTGGAAGGTGATGCACATGCATGTCCTGCCAGCATAGGAGCATCGTGCATTGTATGATGTGCCTTGTGCAAATAGAATATGCCAGAGGTGGCCAACGATAGCTCTCCAGATGCTTTTACCTACAACTCCCATCAGCCCCAGTCATTGGCCATGCTGATGGGCATTGTAGGCAAAAAAACATCTGGAGAGCTACCGTTGGCCACCCCTGGATATGCAATCCTTAGCTGAAAGAGGTTGTAAAATGCAATCCTATAAATTTCCTTTGCTTCTTTGCTGCTTATTCACCCAATCTAGAGAAATTTTCTTGAACTACTCTTCAAATTGTACCCCATGTTTATTGCAATGTACCTGAATTGCTTGGTTTCCAAAAATCTAAAAATAGGGTCAGATTAGTATAAATTATATATAACTGAAAAACAAGGAAGAGAGTTGTAGGCAAATCTCCATCCATTTTTTTTTTACTCTACATGAAAAGCACAATATAGATATTCTAAACAGCATGTTTGTATCATCAAAGAGACAACTTTCAAACAGCTTGTAGAGACAAGCATTGGCTAACGAAGGATCAAACGATTAATTGATTGCCTGTCATTCTTTTTGTGTACTAATTTTTCTTTCAGTTTTTTACTTGTAAATTGCCCGCTTAGTTGTTGTTTTTTAACAGTGCAAATTACAAAGGAAAAGCCTTTAATAATCTCTAGGCATCAAACAGGATTTAAAAACTGGTATCTCCAAAAAACCCCCCAAAAAGTCAGCCTGCAGGTATAAACATGACAGATTTTACTTACATTATTTAAAATAAAATCATGTTGGATATTTTTAAAATGTTTTAAACAATATGTCTATTTGAGAGGCAGCTGGAGAAACTGATGGCAAGATTAGGTGAGGGCAGGGAAAGACATTTAGGCTGGATACAGACAGGCATCTCGAGGCAGCAGCTTCCCATCGAAATCTGAAGCCAGCATAGTGGAAAGTGGTCAGACAGCACAGGGTGGTCAGAGAGCACGTGGCCCATTACCAGAACAGGGACGGGCTGCACATGCTGTGGAGGAGCAGTAACATGGCTCAAACACTTGAGCAACACTTCCTTGATGTTCAAACAGCCAGGAAAGGTGCCCCAGAGGAGAGCCGGAAACAGAAAGAGCAATTAACACGCGTTAGTCCAAGTTGTTAAATGTTGTATTGAGGCTCCAGGATAAAACACTGAGAGAAAAAGGCTTGCGAAAGTTTGAAACCGTGAGGAATCCCTTACTCTCTCAGAGACAAGTTGTGCTGGAGATTTGAGGACTCCACCCAAGTTGCTGAACATAAGGGAGAACAGCAGGAAGGCAATTCCTCTGAGGAACTGTAGCTTACTATCTTCATACAGCAGACAGTGTGGGGGGGGGGGGTGAAAAGAACTCTTTTTCCAGCTGCGTTTGTATTATGAGTGTTTGTGAATTTAGTATCAGGAGTGGTTTATAAGTTACTAATGATGACTATTGCTATGCATGCATTTTGATAAATGTAGCTTGCATATACACTATATTGTGTAAAAGTGTTATTGTTATTCCAGTTTTTTTTTTTACTTTAAGGTGCACAGAGGCTGCAGTCCTAACAACGTTCCCTGGGGTTAAACCCTGTAATAATAACATGGGACTTAGATCTGTTTAGGATTCCTCTTGGAGACACCTAAGTAGCAAATCTCAAATCCAGAATCTCAAGCTTATACTGTTGCTAGAAAGAAAGTTCTTGCTAAATGCTTTTTTTTTTTTAAAGTATCCAGCCATGTCTGATACTCATAAACTAAGATTGTCTCTGGGCAGTTTATGCAAAGCTGCATGGTCGATGTGGCTGAATTCTTTTTTTCAGCCTTTCTTCATATGACAGCCTTGAAGTAGTTGGGTATGTTAAGCCTGGAGAGGAGACAACTGAGAGGCAATATGATCACGCCCATGGACATTTCTAAAATGCATCCAAACAGCTTACCATATGTGTAGTCCCTGTTTGTGACTGGTGATCAGGCCATGAACTGAACTGGCATAATTATATGCTGAATCTAAGCATAATTATACACTAAATCCAAATCAACAACTGCAATAATCTGCAGGGATAGTGGTCACATAAATGCTTACTCACAGGGTTGGTTCACATACTCCACAGAGGAGAAAGTGTCTCCTCATAACTAAAGAATAGTTTTTTGAAAAGCTATTTGACTAAACAAGTCAAGTTAGCCTTTATTGGCATTATATATATATATATATATATATATATATATATATATATATATATATATATATATATATATATATATATATATCTCAGAACAAATTGGTTTTTAAAAAAGATAAAAATTGAATTATTGCATACATATACATCAGGAAAGCATAAACATAAACTATTTCTATGAGATCCTCTGGTGTGCCATTAAAACAGAATAAAGAAACTTAGCCACTTTCTCAGTGACACTAGATGAAGTATCGTTCAAAAGACTATAGACCTTAAGTGCATCAGAACAATCAACCATGCTAACTAAAAGAGGATGTAAATACTTGTGATGAAGATCTGTATACAGATTACAATAAAGAAGAATATGGGTAACTGACTCCACACATTTTTGCATACAGAGACAGTATCTGACTGAGTAGGCTATCTTGTTAAATCTGCCATAAAGAATGGCAGAGGGCATGGTGTTGCATCTGGCAAGGGAAAAAGCTCTATGCTGCTGTGGCACCTGCAAGATGGATAGATATGAGGCCATTTTCCCAGTACTAAGACTGATCTCAAAACTCAGTGGGGAACAAGTTTTCTTAGCCGGACTGTATAGGTCTTGGCGCTCAATATCTAGCAACCTGTTTTTAATTTATTGGACTGCGATGGTGAAGGACAGCATGGACAATAGTTCTAGGGATAAACCCATTGCTTTTATTTTTCTCTCAATATGTGCTGACCAATTTGACAAATTGAATTCAGAGAGCATTTGAGAGATATAGCTCCTCAATTCAGAGTTGTAGTGCAAGTGTAGCCAGAATTTGGTTGCACTAGTAACCATTAAAGACATGCCAGTTTCTAAACAGATAACTGCATATGGGACACATTTTGGCATGTCCAGAATTTTACACAAGAATTTGGATGGGACACGTTCGATAGTACCTTCATAAGATCCAATCCAGATTGGTATGCCATACAAAAGTTATGAAATCACTTTGGCTTTGAATATTTTTATGGCAGCTGGCACAAATTGGTTATCTCTGCCATATAGGGTGGCCATAATGCCTGAAGGCCAGCCAGGGACACCTTTGGGGGGGTGACGTCATGCCGGTGACATCATGCCACCGCCGGAAACAGGAAAGTGACATCACTTCCTGTGAAATCATTTTCCCCACACCACCTGCCGGGAACAGGAAGTGACATCACTTCCTGTGACATCATTTCCCCCGCGCCACCTGCCGGAAGCAGGAAGTGACATCACTTCCTGTGACATCATTTCCCCCAAATGACATCATTTCCCCCAAATGACATCATTTCCCCCAAATGACATCATTTCCCCCAAATGCCACTGCCGGAAACAGGAAGTGACTTCACAGCACTTCCTGTGACGTCCCCAAAAATCCCCCAAATATCACCGCCGGAAACACCAAGATTATTTATAGAGAGGGAAAGGGGGAAGTAAAGTTAAATGAAACTCTTTTTTTACTTTTTTCAAAGTGAGAAGACTAGAGAGAATGGGTTCCACGCTGAGAAGCCAGTCAGATTCCAGTGAGATTCCAGTGAGACTGTGCTGCATAATGCAGCCTATTTATTTTGTCCTGTTTGCTCTGTTGGCTCTATCTGCGCCACCTTCATCCCTTTGGGGGTGTGGATCCCCCAGTGGGGTGGTCTCCCGACTCCCTCCACCGGCTGTTTCTGATAGCCCTGCGCCCCCTCTTTCATTTGATATGTGTCCCGTGCGGGTGCCACCCTCCCGCCGGGAGATGCCGCAAAATGAGCCCCCATGAGGCTTATGGCGGCAGGGCTCGGGGGAAGCGAGCTAGACTGCTGTTCTTTTGAGGGGTTATAGAGTGTTTCGAGCCCGTCCCTGTGGCATTGGTCCCATCATTGTGGGACCCAGGGGGCCGGCGCAGTGCCACGCCGAAGCAGCCTGTCACTAATAACACAGGTCGAGATGCAGGACAGGAACCCGGAAGTGACCGACAGGCTGCTTCAGCGTGCCACTGCGCCGGCCCCCTGGGCCCCACAACGATGGGACCGATGCCACAGGGACGGGCTCAAAACACTCTATAACCCCTCAAAAGAACAGCAGTCTAGCTCGCTTCCCCCGAGCCCTGCCACCATAAGCCTCAAGGGGGCTCATTTTGCGGCATCTCCCGGCGGGAGGGTGGCACCCGCACGGGACACATATCAAATGAAAGAGGGGGCGCAGGGCTATCAGAAACAGCTGGCGGAGGGAGTCGGGAGACCACCCCACTGGGGGATCCACACCCCGAAAGTGATGAAGGTGGCGCAGATAGAGCCAACAGAGCAAACAGGACAAAATAAATAGGCTGCATTATGCAGCACAGTTGAGAAAGTGCCTTATCCCATATACTGATGAAGTAAATACAGGATCTGAGAACAAAATTGCACAAACACACAAACACAAAGCTCCCTTACACTGAATCAGTGCTTGGGTCCACCAAAGTCAGTATTGTCTAGTCCAGTCACAAACACAAAGCTCCCTTACACTGAATCAGTGCTTGGGTCCACGAAAGTCAGTATTGTCTAGTCCAGTCACAAACACAAAGCTCCCTTACACTGAATCAGTGCTTGGGTCCACCAAAGTCAGTATTGTCTAGTCCAATCACAAACACAAAGCTCCCTTACACTGAATCAGTGCTTGGGTCCACGAAAGTCAGTATTGTCTAGTCCAGTCACAAACACAAAGCTTCCTTACACTGAATCAGTGCTTGGGTCCACGAAAGTCAGTATTGTCTAGTCCAGTCACAAACATAAAGCTCCCTTACACTGAATCAGTGCTTGGGTCCACCAAAGTCAGTATTGTCTAGTCCAGTCACAAACACAAAGCTCCCTTACACTGAATCAGTGCTTGGGTCCACCAAAGTCAGTATTGTCTACTCCAGGGGTGGCCAGAGGGAGGGAGGGAGGGAGGGAAGGAAGGGAGGAAGAAAGGAAGGAGGGAGGGAGGAAGGAGGGAGGGAGGGAGGGAAGGAAGGGAGGAGGGAGGGAGGGAAGGAGGGAAGGAAGGAAGGAGGGAGGGAGGGAAGGAAGGAGGGAAGGAAGGGAGGAGGGAGGGAAGGAAGGAAGGAAGGAAGGAAGGAAGGAAGGAGGGAAGGAGGGAAGGAAGGAGGGAAGGGAGGAGGGAGGGAAGGAAGGGAAGAAAGAAAAGAAGGAAGGGAGGAGGGAGGAAGGGAAGGAGGGAAGGAGGGAGGAAAGGAAGGAAGGAGGGAGAGAGGAAGGAAGGAGGGAGGGAAGGAAGGGAGGGAGGAGGGAGGGAGGGAAGGAAGGAAGGGAGGAGGGAGGAAGGGAAGGAGGGAAGGAAGGAAGGAGGGAAGGAAGGGAGGGAAGGAAGAAAGGAAGGAAAGAGGGAGAAAGGAGGGAGGGAAGGAAGGAAGGGAGGAGGGAGGGAGAAAGGAGGGAGGGAAGGAAGGAAGGGAGGAGGGAGGGAGGGAAGGAGGGAAGGAAGGAAGGGAGGAGGGAGGGAGGGAGAGAAGGAAGGGAGGAGGGAGGGAGGGAAGGAAGGAAGAAAGGGAGGAAGGGAAGAAAGGAAGGAAAGAGGGGAAGGAGGGAAAGAGGGAAGGAAGGCCGGCCGCCTCCCCCTGCCAGCAGCCCCCCCCTGCTTACTTACCTTGTTCCAGGGCGGGTGGCAGCCTCTCCTCCGGCCTGCTGGTGCTGCTGGCGGGGCTGGCGGCGGCTGCAGAGGCCGGGTAGGTGGAGGAGAGGCCGGCGCTGGTCTCTGGAGGGCCTCCAGGGACCAGCACCGGCCTCTCCGCGGCCTCCGCTGGTCTCTGGAGGCCTTCCAGGGACCAGCGCTGGCCTCTCCGCGGCCTCCGCTGGTTGGCGCTGGTCGCCGGAGGCCCTCCAGAGTCTCTAGAGGGCCTTCCGGGACCAGCGCCGGCGCCTCCGCGGCCTCTCCGCGGCCTCCGCTGGTCGCTGGAGGCCCTCCAGAGTCTCTGGAGGGCCTCCAGCGACCAGCGGAGGCCGTGGAGAGGCCTCCACTGGTCGGCGCTGGTCTCCAGAGGCCCTTCAGAGTCTCTGGAGGGCCTCCCGGGACCAGCGCCAGCGCCTCCACGGCCTCTCCGCGGCCTCCGCTAGTCGCTGGAGGCCCTCCAGAGTCTCTGGAGGGCCTCCAGCGACCAGCAGAGGCCGCGGAGAGGCCTCCGCTGGTCGGCGCTGGTCGCCGGAGGCCCTCCAGAGTCTCTGGAGGGCCTCCCGGGACCAGCGCCGGCGCCTCCGCGGCCTCTCCGTGGCCTCCACTGGTCGCTAGAGGCCCTCCAGAGTCTCTGGTTGCCGGAGGCCCTCCATTGTCTCTGGAGGGCCTCCCGGGACCAGTGCCGGCGCCTCCGCGCTCCCTCCCTCACTCGCCGCCTTCCCCGCAGGGGCGCTCCCTCCCTCTCTCGCCGCCTTCCCCGCCGGCACCCACGGCCCACCGCCTCCGGGGCTTTCTAAACTGGGACCTCTAATGGTCCCGGTATAGCCAGCCCAGGAGGCGGGAATAGGGGGCCAGAACCGGGACATTCCCGGGTGCCCGGGACGGTCTGGCCACCCTACATAAAAAAGTGAGCTATGGCAGATGTACTGATGTTAGCTATCTTCACTGCATACTTGTGATGGGAAGACCAAGTCACATTATATTGAAAATAAACACCTAAGTATTTAAAATACTTGATTTGCTCTATCTCTTTACCATCAGTAACCCATTTGTAAAGTCTCCACTTTTTTGAGAAAAATAAGATTTTGGACTTCTCATAATTAAGCTGGAGCTTATTACTAGTAAAATACAGTAATACAGAACACTATGGGACAACAGATGTCTTAAGCCCACTCTAGAGCAGGAAAACAGCACTGTATCATCAGCATAAAGTAACAAGGGAACATGCAATGCACAGAGTTTTGGACTATGGCAGTCAGGACCAGATAGCTGAATAGCCAGGTCATTAAGGAAGAGATTGAATAAAAAGGGAGCCCAAATGCAACCCTGTTTGACACCTTTATTGGCAGCAATCTTCGATGTTAGGTTGCCTGCTAATGAGCAACTGATCTGGCAGGTGGTAGAAGTGTGCAATCTCTTAACAAGCATAAGAAGTCTTTTATCCATGTTTAGTTTATCTAGCTTAATTCAGAGGAGGTCCCTGTCAACTGAATCAAATGCACCTTTTAAATCTAAAAAAGCAACAAATAATTTCTGGTTATTTTGCATAGTGTACTTGTTGACTAGATGGGATAAGGTAATGCAGTGGTCTTCCCTTTGCAGAAGTCCAGCTGTTCAGGGCCTAGAATTTTTTCCTGAAACACCCAGAGATTGAGCTTGACTAATAGATGTTTGGAGTAAAGCTTGCCAATGATGGAGAGTAGGCTAATCGGCCTGTAATTGGCAGGGTCAGTGTGATCACCTTTTTTGTATAGCGGGACCACTATTGCATTCAACCATGCCAAGGGAATTACGCCAGTTCGATCTACAATTGTAAACAGAGATGTAAAGGGAGACGTCCACCAGTCTGGGTCTAATTTTAAGATTTCGGAGGAAATGGCATCCAGGCCAGGAGCCTTTCCTAATTTCAGTTGTGTAATTAATTCTTTTATTTCCTCTGGAGGGACAGGAGGCCAGACAGGTAAATCAGCTAGAGGAAAATCAGATGGTTCAGCACAAGTTAGATCTTGATGGAACAGAACTGAGAAGCTGAAACCAAACATAAGAGGAAATGGCAGACATAGATGGGTCATCGGCCCAGAATGCACCTGAGACTATGGCCCAGAACTTATTAGAATTTTTTAAGGTAGTAGCATGGTCTAGCTCTTCCCATTGAGTTTTAAAATAATTGTGCCTCTTTTTTGTGATAAGGTGATGTAACTGTGTCTTAAGCTCAAAGTATTGTGATGGCAAGATCAGGGCCTTTGAATTGGTTATAAACTTTATGCAGTAGAGTTTTTGTTTCTTTACATTCTCTGTTGAACCATCAGTCAAGCATGCAGTTTCAATGACGAGTCAAGTGGATACAAAACTACGTTTATTGATAGATTGATATGCTCTCAATGAAGATTCTTGAGAGTAATGCCAAAAATACATTGCTACATTACTTTTAAAATATACTTCAAAGGATTCCCAAGGGTGAGGGCCAGCGGGGCACGCTAACACATAAACTATCATAAATGTCTACATTCTCACAATGTTATCAGTATCTCGTCCTTGCTTTCCCCCAGATGTTTCACACTCCCAAAGAGGAATGTATGGGAAGGTGCCGATTGCTTCTTCTCAAGTCAGTTTCGTTTCTTTCTATTCTACTTCACACGCAATAAAGCAAGAAGGGGGAGGGGAAAGAATAACAGAGCCAACATACCTTGGTCCCCCTGATATTTCACAGACTAGCTTTATGGGGGACCCTAAAACAATTAATTACCAGTGGAATTCTACCATGCTTGACATACTGCCCCCCCTTTAATCACCTTCGGAGTTTCTGAGGGAAAGCCTTATAAAATTTATTAATCAAATCAGGTGCTAAGACATTCTGTTCTGCTGCCCATTCATTTTGGCTGGCCGGGAAATGTTTCCATTTAATCAAATAATACAACACTCCACGTTTCAATTTTGCATCTAAAATCTCTTGTACTTCATGATGACTCTGATTCCCAATCTGGATAGGTTGTGCAGTGGGTGGTCGAGGGTGCCAAGGAGTACCACCCGGGTCTCTTCTTAAAAGACTGCAATGAAAGACAGGGTGTATTTTATTAAATATCTTGGGTAACGCCAGTTCTACGGTCACTTTATTGATTATCCTCTTTATTCTGAATGGTCCCAGAAATCAGTAGGCCATCTTCTTTGAAGGTTGATTTAATGGGAGATTTTTGATTGACACAAACACAGACTCACCAACTTTAAAATCCCACACGGGGACATGTGATTTCTCACACTGTTTTTTATACGCTTCTTTGGCCATTTCCAGGTTCTCCTGGACCCCCTTCCAGCTTTTCTTCAACTTTCCCCACCATTGCTAAAATGTTGTGGGGTCTCTGATTTGTTTCCCCCCTGGTAGCAATGGGACAGGCTTGCCTTCATACCCATTCACGATTTGGAATAGGGAAGCTTTGGTTGAGCTATGAACACTGTTATTATAACCATACTCAGCAAATGGCAGTAGGTCCACCCAGTTAGATTGTTGGTGGTTCACATAGCACCATAAGTATTGTTCTAGAAGAGCATTCACTCATTCCGTCAGCCCGTCGGTTTGTGGATGGTATGCCGAGCTCAGCCCTTGTTCTATACCCATTAGTTTGCAAAACTCCCGCCAGAAGTTGGCAACGAACTGTGGGCCCCGGTCACTAATTACCTCGTCTGAATGAGTGGATCTTCACAATGTGGTGGAAAAACAAGTATGCTAATCTTTTGGCGGTTGGCATACTTGTTTTTCCACCACATACCTTGGTCCCCCTGATCTTTCACAGACCAGCTTTATGGGGGACCCTAAAACAATTAATTACCAGTGGAATCCTACCATGCTTGACACCATCGGTGTATTGAGTTTACTAAAATAGTTGCACAAATTCCTTATTAATGAATCAAAGGTTGTGGATTGTCAGTCTGCTGTACTCTCTTGGATTTCTCTCCTCTTAAGAGGCAGCATTTCCTAACTATAGACACAACCTTATGAATGGTTTACAATTTCCTGCTAGGCTTTTCTTAAATTTTTAATTTTATAGACTCTTTGGCTGATACCAGATGGGCATTTTGGGGCGGCAGGGATGCAGCTCGAATTGGGACGGCTCAAAAAGAGCCATCTCAGTGCCTCCCCACACTCACTCGCATGCTGCCAGCATCCCACCCGTGAGGCGGCTGGGTGCCGCCGCATGGGAAGGCAGCTCGGAAGCCAGCTTCCTTTGTTTTTAATGGGGGGGGGGAAGCACTGGTGCGCATGAGCACACTAGCGCTCTGCTTAGTTTCATTAGGGGAAAAAATGGAACAGCTTGGGGCAGCTCGATAGATCCAGACTGCCAAGCCGCCTCCCATGCGCCCTTCCCCCTCCAGACAGTGGGGAGGTGACTGACGGTCAGCTCAAATATTTGCTACCACTTTCAAAGTGGTAGCTATTTGAGCCAGGTGGAGCGGCATGAAGGACGGGGTGAGTGCAGGCTGGGGATGCCCGGCAGATGTTTGTGTGTTCAGGGATTTTTTGGGCCGACTTCAGAGGCGTCTCTGAGTCAGCCCAAAGTGCCGGTCTGTAATCAGCCTTTGTGAGCTTGTCACCTGTTCGTTGATCCCAATGCTAAGGACATAGATAGTATTTGCTAATAGTATCTTGGCAAGTATTTTTGCCTGGATCTACCTAGATAATATGTGACAAGTTTGTTTAGAAACTCCTTGACATGACTTGAGATGAAAACTTGAAGCCCTTCAAGTCTGGGGGCTGTTGGGTGATTCAACTGGCAATGTAGAAAGGTATCCAGAATACTAGCTGAGATCTTCCTCATAAGTCCTGCATTCTGTGCCCCACCTCCATAGTTAGGATTTATCAGTAGTGTCACCTCACTTGTTGAATTCCCTCTCCCTTGAGGCTCACCTAGCACCTGCTCAGGCCAAAATATTTCTTTCCCCTCTGGTTTTTAACTGTATGTGTGTGATTTGTTCTAAACTGTTTTTGCAATCTGTTTCAAGCCTGGGAGTATGAGGATGTCAGAGACCCAAGCCTGAGTCCCCCTGGGTTACTGCTCCTTGTCCCTAGCCATGCAAAACCAATTTTTTAATGTAATCAGATGTTGGCACCAGTGTTCCCTCTAAACTGAGTTAGTGTGAGCTAGCTCACAGATTTTTAGCCTCCAGCTCACACATTTTTGTCTTAGCTCAGGAAGGATGACTCCAGAGCACAATAATTTATGCAGTAACTCACAACTTTAATGCCAGTAACTCACAACTTTGCAGCTTAGAGGGAACATTGGTTGGCACATGTGTGGAGAGAAAGGAGCAGCTTTCTATATAACCTGTGCTCAGCTGTATAATCAGATGGGAGGGGGGAATTAGGACCAGATGTTAAAGTCCTCTGGAAAGTTCCATGAATCATAGTATCATAGAGTTGGAAGGGACCTCCAGGGTCATCTAGTCCAACCCCCTGCACAATGCTGGAGACTCACAAATACCTCCCTTTAAATTCACAGCATCTTCACATATGTGACCATATGAAGCTGCCTTATCAGACCCTTTGGTCCATCAAAATCAGTATTATCTACTCAGACTGGCAGTGGCTCTCCAGGGTCTCAAGCTGAGGTTTTTCATGCCTACTTGCCTGGGCCCTTTTTAGTTGGAGATGCCAGGGATTGAACCTGGGACCTTCTGCTTACCAAGCAGACGCTCTACCACTGAGCCACCGTCCCTCCCATGAAGAGAAATTCCTGATTGGACCAAAGGACCTGTGAGTCCTCAAAGTTATATGTACACAAATAAAGAAGAATATATAAAGGTTTCAATAATATATAAAGGTTTATTCAATGATTTTAAAAAGGTATCATTATTCAGTACAGTCTCTATAACTTAGCAATAGAAAAATAAAAAGGCTAACTATAATATAGTGGGTTCAATGCAATCAAGAGGCAAGGTGGTAGTGATCATAGCTCTTTATTAGCTACAGATAGTATAGGGCTGCACTCTAAGATTGAGGAACTGGGCCACTGGGGCCAACTATATACACATCAGGGTTCCCATGCTAGCACACCATTGGGTCATTCACACCGGCCAGGAGCTCGTGATTGGATCAGGGCAACAGGTGTTTGAATCCTGCTGTCCATTGTTCCTGAGTCCCCAAGCTCCATCCTTATGGCTCTAATGAGCCAGGAACACCCACAAGAGTCTTCATTCAGGTCCACATACACAACATCACTCCCCTCCCCCCCAGTTCACAAGCTTCAGCAAATGCAGTCTCTCAGGTAGGCAGGGTTGTGGTGCTCCCACGTGGACCGCCTGAGCTCCAGAGTGGGCTGAGGAGTAGCCGCTGCTTACGGCGCAGCATTTTTGGCCAGTGGTTCAAAGTACCGAGAGGCTTCCAGCTCAGTTAGGAGGGCAGGAGCCGGGGCCTCTGCTTCAGCTAGTTCAGACAATGGGGAATTCAGATTAGCTGGCTGGTCATTGGGGCTGTAATCCTTGATCTCATCCCTGGAGGCCTTGCATGACCATAACTGGTCGATGTGCTGCCTTATGGCGGACCCGCCTTCTGTGGTGACCTCATACATGACTGACTCTAATACCCGGGCAACTTGGGCCAACCCAAAAGTTCTTAGCAAAAACCAAGTCCCCTGTATCAAACCCTTAGTGCGCCCAGATCATCTTAGGCATCTCCTGCAAGTCTAGGTCTCAGTCCGGGTGCAACTGGTCCAGGAGGGTGGACACCTGCTGGCAAATTAGGAGCTCTGCCAGGCTGCGGCCAGTGGCGGCACAGGGTATAGTGTGCTGGGCCAGTAAGCACCTGGCAAGGCAGGTCTCCCAGTCTCCTTGGATAATGTGGTGGAGCGATTCCTTAGTAAACCTCATCATCCTTTCAGCTTGACCGTTAGTGGCCAGGTGGAAGGGGGCTGACTTAATGTGTCTAATCAAGATTTGGGCACAAAAGTCTTGAAACTCACCTGATGTGAATGCCATCCCTTTGTTGGAGATGAGGGTGTCTGGCAGGCCGTGTGTTGCAAAGACCCTGTGGAGAGCACCTATGGCAGCCCAGGAGGAAGTAGACCCCATGGGGATTACCTCAAGCCATTTCGAGTAGGTGTCCACAATGAGAAGAATGCAGATTCATACCCCACCCTTCTCTCTGAATCAGAGACTCAAAGCCGCTTACAATCTCCTATATCTTCTCCCCCCACAACAGACACCCTGTGAGATGAGTGGTGCTGAGAGGGCTTTCACAGCAGCTGCCCTTTCAAGAACAACTCCTGCAATAGCTATGGCTAACCCAAGGCCATTCCAGCAGCTGCAAGTGAAGGAGAATCCAAGCTGTAGCCTAAAAGCATTCTATACGTTGCAGTCCATCATGATGAAGTATAACATATCAAGGCATACTAGCATGGCACAACCATAAAGCTGGCATAGCTTCCCCCTGGTTTATACTCTTATTATAGTTTCTTGGCATCAGGTGACTCTTTGGAACCAATCAGGAATCTCTCTTCATGGAACTTTTCAGAAGGCTCTAACATCATTCCTAATTCCTGCCTTCCCATCTGATTATACAGCTGAGCACAGGTTCTCATGATGAAACAATTACCTAATTCTGGAATTGGGACTTTGAAAGATATAAGGACAGTAGCTTCTGGAAGACTCAGATCTGCAAGCCAAACTATGTCCTGTAATAATCATGTTAACTCTTGAGGGAAGTGTAAGAAATTGAACTTCCATCATACTGATAGTGTGCAAGTATTTGTTTGTACCCTGGACTTCAATTCTGTGAACAGTGACATCCTTGGTTTGTGTTTCTTAATGCATATCCAGAACCCTGTAAGTGGTAACAGCTCTGCATAGCATTCACCTGTTAACTGTGTCCACCTGGGAGCTGTCAAGTTAACTGACAGTTGGCCATCTAGCTTTGACATCTAACTTTGACAATTCAAGATCCAGATAACCTTAGATCAATTGTTCAGTTAGCTAGGCACAGTGATAGGTTGTTTAATTAAGGAAATAACAGCCAGTTTGTATAAAGGAAGCCCAATTAACACCATTCAAGCATCATCAGAAGAGGAGCCATTTATCCAAAAGCAAGAGAAGAGATCCAGAATCCAGAGCTCTGGGAGAAGCTTGACGCTCTGCCAGAGGATAGCACTGGAAGGCTGTGGAAGTGAATGCTTTGAAGGGAGACTTTTCTTTCATTCCTCCAGGACTTGCACTAAGCAGACGGAAACTAGTGATGCTGACTTGCTGCTATCTATTGCAACCTTGAGCCAGGAGACGGCTGAAAACAAGTGTTGGTGAGAGTAGTTAAGAGAAGTCTGTATTTTTGTGTGTTCCTTTGTACACTGTATGCTCTCTTTTCCCTTACATGGTGTTTTTATCTTTTATTTTCTTTTATAAATAAACCATATTTATATTTTAAATTGGAGTGAGTGCTGGTTTCTTGTGCAGGCATAGCATTAATGAAAGTAATTTTGCTAACCTCAGGGCCAACGCCAACCATCAGGCAGTGAACGTGGCTGCCTACAGCAGCATCCTGCCCCAGGGGTGCCAGCCAAGGGGGACTTGCAAGACAGGTGCCTGGAGTGCTGCGGGTGGCGGTGGTGAGGAGGAGAAGGAAGGGGCCTAGCAGGAGCAGCGGGGCAAGCATGGGCAGGCTTGTCTTGCCTGGGGCTCTGAAAACCCTGGTGGCACAGCTGAGTACCCTATGTAAAAGAATCCCATCTTGTTAATTGACTTTATTGTTATCTAAAACTCAGTCAAACAAACATTTTAGCAGGTACACCTGCTAAAGGTACAAGGCTCTTTTTTTGTAAACTCTTGGAGGATTGGCTACATCAGGGGTGTGTGGCCTAATCTGCAAATGAGCTCCTGCTAGAATTCCACCCCTGGGTACACGCCTGGCTACCTCAAAGGCTATTCGGCCCCTTCCCAGCCGAGCGGTCCATCGACCGCTGAGGCTGGGGGCCGCACATTGCCTCCCCGCGCGGATACGAGGCAGATAGTTTTTTCCCTCAGTGAGAGGGGGCGTGGTGCTGCCTTAAGAGGCCGCTCCCGCCCCCCTTCTACGCAGTTTGAAATCCGTTCTCGGCCCGAGCAGTCACGTACCTGCTGGCTGCGGGCCTTTTTGAGAGCGGAAAGCTTAGCCGGTGTCTTGGCAGCTCGGCCCCGGCGGGGGGACGCCTTCTGCAGCCGCCCAAGCACCTTCCGGCAGAGTTTAGCCGTTTCAGAGGTTTTCTGCGCGGCGGCGGGACGGCGACCTGAGGCCCTGTGTGCCTGCTGGGGAGCGTTGCGGCCCGGCGCGGATTTTCTCTACCCTCTCCCGTCGGGTGTTTTCGCCGGGTGTTTTTCAGGCCTCTTCAGGCCTCGTGAGGCAGGGAGCCGGCGCGGTTCGCCTCCACCCCCTCCCGTCGGGTGTTTTCAGGCCTCGTGAGGCAGGGAGCCGGCGCGGTTTGCCTCCACCCCCTCTCGCCGGGTGTTTTCAGGCCTCTTCAGGCCCGTGAGGCAGGGAGCCAGCGCGGTTTGCCTCCACCCCCTCTCGCCGGGTGTTTTCAGGCCTCTTCAGGCCCGTGAGGCAGGGAGCCGGCGCGGTTTGCCTCCACCCCCTCTCGCCGGGTGTTCTTCAGGCCCCGTGAGGCAGGGGGCCGGCGCAGTTCGCCTCCCCCCCCCCTCCCGCCGGGTGTTTTCAGGCCTCTTCAGGCCCCGTGAGGCAGGGGGCCGGCGCAGTTCGCCTCCCCCCCCCCTCCCGCCGGGTGTTCTCAGGCCTCTTCAGGCCTCGTGAGGTAGGGAGCCGGCGCGGTTCGCCTCCCCCCCCTTACCGCTTTAGGCCTCGTTAGGCAGCGGCCCGGCGCGGTTCGCTCCCCCCCCCCTGCCCCGTTGGGTGTTATTAGGCCTCTTCAGGCCTCGTGGAAGCAGTGGGCCGGTGCGGTTCTCCCCCCCCCCTCGTCGGGGGTGTACAGGCTTATTTAGGCCTGGTTCAGGTGTGTGCTGGCGTGGCCCCCCCCTCCCAGCTAGGGTTTGTAGGCCTATTAGGCCACGTTGAGGAGTGGGCCGGCTCGGTTTGCTCTCCCCCCCCCCTCTCCAGGGGCTTCTGCTGGCATTGGGCAAAGTCGAGGAGCGGGCCGGCGGGCCTTTGTGAGTGTCCGTGGGTGGCTGGCTAGGCCCCGCAGTGTCTGCACGGCGGGTAGGCGGCCCGGGGCCTCTGCAGGCCCCCCTTTCTTTTTCGCGTTTTCCGTGACCCCCCCCCCCCCCCTCTTTTGATCGTTGGCCTCTTAAGGCCAGATAGCTGAGTGTTAGGCCAGCTGGCCTTGGTGGTGTGGTTGGGTGTGGCCGGTAGACGCCTCCACTGTTTCAGTAGTTTGTGGTGCGCCCTTGAATTAGGGATAGGGCCCTCCTCCTTCATCCTCCCCCCACACCCATATCTGTTTTTGCTGGGTGGTCGGTGGGGCGGCAATAACATTTTAAAATAAAATAAACGGGAATAACAGGAAGAGTAGTCATGGGACCGCGGAAGGGTCAGGGCAATAAAAAAGGCAAGCAGCCTGTAAAGCGCCCTGCCAAAAGGCCACTCCCCGAGCCGCTCCCTGATGCGGACTGTAACGAGGCCCAGACCAGGCAAGCTATTATTGACCAATTGGCCGCCTTGGAAGAGGCGAGAGGTTTGCCCGGCCCTTCTAGGAGGGCCACCGGCCTTTTAGGGTCTGGCAGGGTTGCCACCATTTCCTTTCAAAAGGAGGTGCTGGCTCGTCTTTCTGTGTTGCAGGGAGCAGAGGGATCCAGTGCCGTGGCGAAGGATGGAGTGTCGCAGGATAACGAACAGCAGGATGAGCCCGATGTGGTTGTGGTGGCGCCGGCGGTAGGCGATGGTAAGTTACCCACGCTACAGCAAGGGGTGGCATGGCCTTGGGGACCGTGGGTGCCCAATTTAGCTTCGGGCTCCAGGCCTGGAACAGGCGCTCAGGCTGTGGGGACCAACTATTTGAGTGCAGTTCCACTTACGGGGCGCCAGGCGGCCTTTGGTTTTCTTCCCCAGTCAGGTATTTCCTTTTCGTCTCCCACACCGGATGGTGTTTGGTCGCCTTGGGGTTCGGTCCCAGGGAGCAGCGGTTCTGAAGGCAGCCCGGGGACCGGGGGTCCTGGACCGGCGACGGGTGTGTCTCCATGGGGATGGCAGCAATCCCCGTCCATGTCTCTACCGTGGGCTGGGCAGCAGGGGGCGCTCTGGGGTTTTCCGTCGCACCCCCCCGTTCCTTACAGCTCATTGGAGTTTCATGCTTTGCCTTTTGGAGACCCGGCCATGCCTTTGGGTGACCATCTGACAGCCGCTACCCGGGAGAAAATCCTTAAAGGTGAATACGTAGACGTATTCAGCCTCCTCTATAGGGAATTGGAGAAAAAATCTAAGGACGAGCTTGACGAGAAAGACAAAGAGAAGCTCAGGCGTCGAAAAGTTGATAGGACATGGGCAAATTGGTTGCCCGGGTTCCTTATTTATGCTGGCGTTATTGCCAGGGCCCAGCCATGGAGAGCAGCTCCATTGTTCCAGTATTGCGACATTATATACCGCGCATATAATGACTTTGCTGGCGGGGCTTGGCTCCAGTATGACGAACAGTTCCGCATGCGGGCGGCTGTTAATCCTGGCCTTCAGTGGAATCAGATAAACCAGCAGCTGTGGCTGCAGCTCATGGCGCCCGCAAAACCTAATGCTGGTGAGCGTTCGGATAGCGGCCATCTGGTCCAAAAGACATCGTCATCAACTGTTACAGGCGCCCGCGCAGCCGCAGGGCAGTCGATTCAGCCACGGCTGCTTTGTTGGGAGTTTACCTCCCATGGCTCGTGTACCAGGAAGGACTGTAAGTATAAGCACGAGTGCCCAATCTGTGCAGGCCCCCACGCCTTAACAGCCTGTACTAGGTCCAAACAAAGGTGGCCTAGCAAGCAGACAGGCAGCGGGCCGGGGCAGCACCCTGGTAAAGAGCCCCAGCCCCATTCGCCTCATGGTTCTTAGGCAGTTAACGGTTTACCTTCATTCCGTGTAGCGCGGTACCTGTTTGAGGAGTTCGTTACAGTTTCTGTTGGGCGAGGCTTTGCCTATAGCATAGTTCACGCCTGATTTGCACCCATTCCTCAGAATACGCGCTGCTTCTACGGCTGTTGCGCCGGGCTATGGGGATGAGAACATCGTCGAGTGGGCCTTTTTGGTCTTAAAGTTTGGTTTTTACCCCTATTTCTACGGGGTAACTGTTCGAGGCATTATGTTATTCAATTTTGTTCAGTGGTCTAATAGTTTTTTCTTCCAGGTGCTGTGTCTGGTGGCAAGAGAAAGGATCCTTATGCGGCCACAGCATTGTGTTGGGCGGCACACCAAGCCCGATGGACGCCGATTGGATCGCAGCCGGGCCTAGGCGATGAGCTGTGATTACATGTCAGGGCCGTCGTGGTATAGGTGGCCCGGGCTCCTGCCCCTGTTTGTCCGGGATTTGAGAGCCCTCCCCCACAGATTGTGGTAATACATTCAGGGATAATGATTACTGCTCTTGTGGTCGGCCTTGCTGTCGCGCCGGGTTGGCGGTCAGCTGGGGACCTTGTGGCTTGGCGCACGTTGGTAGGGGCCAACACGGCCTTGCGCAAACCCCTCAGGGGGGTCCCTGGGATCACGTGCCTCATTTTCTTAGTCTTTCCAGCATGCCGGAACTGGATTGAGTGGAGGTGTCCATCTGTCAGAGGGGCCACGAGCTAATTTTAACTGCTTGCGGCAGGGGCTTCTTCGGGTTTATAGTTTGGGGTACAGCGGCCTAAGCAGAGGCTTGGCGCTGTCTGTGGCAGTTTGTGCTTGGGATTATGTTTTTGGGGATCGGTGAGCTCCCGTAGCATCGCGCCATTTTGGCGCATGACTTCCCTGGGGGACCGTAAGCTGTACGGCCCAAGGTTGGCTCTAGGGAGTCTGTGGATCCCGGCACGCGGTGAGTGTCCGCATCCCAGGCTGCACGTCTGTGGGGATGGCGGAGCTCAGGTGAGCGGTGATCATGATGCCGGGCCGGCCGGGTCTGAGCCATTTGATTGGCTCATACCCGGGGCTTTGGGGGCTCGCCCAGTTCCAGGTCAAGGAGGTGGTCGGGTTGACCCCTGGCTTGTCCTGTCCCCATGTTCTTGCCCTTGCCGTTAAGTTTAATAAAGTGGCCCTTTAATCCAATCCAGTGTTTGTCTCGTTATTCCGCCTGGGGGGGCAATTCGGCCCCTTCCCAGCCGAGCGGTCCATCGACCGCTGAGGCTGGGGGCCGCACATTGCCTCCCCGCGCGGATACGAGGCAGATAGTTTTTTCCCTCAGTGAGAGGGGGCGTGGTGCTGCCTTAAGAGGCCGCTCCCGCCCCCCTTCTACGCAGTTTGAAATCCGTTCTCGGCCCACCCGCCCGCCCGTCAAGCAGTTCAGGCAGAGGCTGGTCGCCTGTTTTTTGGGGCCGGGTAGGAATTTTTCACCCTCGGAAGGATTGGCTAATTCTGGGGTGTTTTTGCCTACCCTGTACTGCTGATGTTTGGTGCTGGCAATTGGAATGGTGGTGCCGTTATATAGGTTGGTCACTGGCAGTTTGTGCTTGGGATTATGTTTTTGGGGATCGGTGAGCTCCCGTAGCATCGCGCCATTTTGGCGCATGACTTCCCTGGGGGACCGTAAGCTGTACGGCCCAAGGTTGGCTCTAGGGAGTCTGTGGATCCCGGCACGCGGTGAGTGTCCGCATCCCAGGCTGCACGTCTGTGGGGATGGCGGAGCTCAGGTGAGCGGTGATCATGATGCCGGGCCGGCCGGGTCTGAGCCATTTGATTGGCTCATACCCGGGGCTTTGGGGGCTCGCCCAGTTCCAGGTCAAGGAGGTGGTCGGGTTGACCCCTGGCTTGTCCTGTCCCCATGTTCTTGCCCTTGCCGTTAAGTTTAATAAAGTGGCCCTTTAATCCAATCCAGTGTTTGTCTCGTTATTCCGCCTGGGGGGGCAATAGGGAGGGACTTACAAGGCTCTGAAGAAGGAGCCTTCAAAGAGCAGTATGTGAGTAAGGGAAAGAGGGAGGAGGGATAGGGGAAGGGAAACCGGGGCGGGAGCCTCAGAGACTGAAATTGTGCAGCTCCTGATCTACTAGTTGTGTGAGAGAGAGAGCGAGAGGGATAGAAAGTGAGAGGGGAGAGAAGAAGCCTCAGGGACTGAAAGCTGTGCAACTCCTGATCTACGAGGTGTGTGCTTGTGAGAAAATGGGGGTGGGGTGGGGGAAGAAGCCTCATACACTGGGAGCTGTGCAACTCTCAATCTACCAGGCATGAGTGTGTGTTTGCGTGTGTGTGTGGGGGGGGGGATCACAAGCCAAAACACATCATTCAACATTTTGTTGTGGGTCCTTTCTTGTATAACCTAAATGTCAGCAAGGAAGCACCATAGCGGCCAGTCTGTTTTTGTCCAGAAAAGGCTGCTGCTAGCTGATTTATGTTGTCATAAGTAGGGCTATAGAAACATGTCATACTTCATTTAGTTTGTTTTATCTATATTTCCATGTCTTGTTTTCATCAAAAAGTCATGGGGGGGGGGTTAATTGTTTCTGGACGTAGAATAAAGACCAGATGTGTTCTTCTATTTTGTTTTGTTTTTTTCAGAACAATATTTGCTCTTCTAAAACCAGGGCTTTTTTTCGAGCAGGAACGCACAGGAGCGCAGTTCTGGCTGGCTTGGTATCAGGGGGTGTGGTCTAATATGCAAATGAGTTCCTGCTGAGCTTTTCCACAAAAAAGCCCTGTGTGAAACAATGTTAATGTCAGAGGATGTGACCTAATATGCAAATGAGTCCCTGCTGGGCTTTTTCTACAAAAAAAGCATTGTCTAAAACTATGCTTTGGTGGTTCATTCAAAGAAAACAGATGTCCAACTTCAGTGACTCAGACTTTATTGCAAGCAACTGTGGAACAAACTGGCAACAATTATACAAGGATTTTCAATACAGAGAAGAAGAAGAAGAAGAAGATATTGGATTTATATCTCGCCCTCCACTCCAAATCTCAAAGTTTTAGAGCAGCTCACAATCTCCTTTACCTTCTTCCCCCACAACAGACACCCTGTGAGGTGAGTGGGGCTGAGAGGACTCTCACAGCAGCTGCCCTCTCACAGCAGCTGCCCATTGAAGGACAACCTCTGCCAGAGCTATGGCTGACCCAAGGCCATTACAGAAGGTGCAAGTGGAGGAGTGGGGAATCAAACCCGGTTCTCCCAGATAAGAGTCCGCACACTTAACCACTACACCAAACTATTCTCTGGGGTAGAAATGGGAGTTCAGAAAAAAGGATATCATTTCAACTTTTAAATTTTTGTTTCTCCCTCCCCCCACCCCCCCACCCCGGTTGATTGGTTTGTTGTGAGGAGGAGACCTGACAAGATCCCCAAATGCTCCACCTCCTGTTGGGCCCTCCTGTAATCATGACAGCTGCCACAAATTAGCATCTTTTGTGTGTGTGTTATTAATAATAATAATAATAATAATAATAATAATAATAATAATAATAATAATAATAATAATAATAAATTTTATTTATATCCCGCCCTCCCCACCTCGGCAGGCTCAGGGCAGCTAACAACATTTTATAAAAACATACAATAGTAGATAAAAGCCTGATAGTGGAGCAGGTAATCTTCTTAATCTGCAAGATTAAGTTTGGTAGAAATTGAATTATATTAATTACATTAAGCTATACACATACAGGATGCATATAAACATGTTACACATGTTATAAACATGTAAACATGCTACTTAAACATGCATGTTTCAAGATGGACAATGTTTGGAATAATTAAATATGATGTCCAAAAATAAATGCTTTCATCATGTTAATTCTATTTTTGTGCAATGCAGTGTTTCGAAAGTATTTGCTATTGAATTGCAATCAATTAGATATATGAAAGCATACCTAGTCATAAGGTTTAGAAGTGAGAAGAGGGTATTCAGAGCTCCCAGAAATTATTGCTTATAAATCTTGAAAAATCTACCACTGGAGATTGGAGAGAAAATCAAGACATAACAGAGGTTGTTAAATTAATGGGTAAAAAACAAAACAAAAAGGGGGCAGGAGAAGGATGCCACAACATTCTGAATGATCAACCATGGTGAAGTCAGTTCAGGGTGGGATGTCTGATCAAAACTTTCCACAACTATTTAAGCCACCGCAAATAGAGACATGGGCAGATCATGCCAAGCCCACAGTCTGCTTCTGTTACATACTACACCACACTATCTCCCAGTGTGAAGAGAGGGAAGTAGGAGTAAGGCAAAGCTCTTCTTTAACTGAATTCGTTGGAAATGTTTATATGTATATCAGCATTTTCATTGTAATAATATTATGCTGACACTGGGGCTGGAATGTGCTCTGTGGGTCTTAGGACATCAACTAAGCCCCATTTCTTCTGTAAAACACCCCTGGTGCCACCTATTTCTGGTCACTACATCAGCACAGCCACACTGATACAGAGTGTACATAGGTGGGTTATTGACAGGGAGCAGTTCTGATGTGTTTTTAAGCTCTACCCAATTTCCTCAGCCAAAAGAGGATTTGCTTGTTTCATTAAAATGATTTTGACACTGTCGTATGTTACAGTTCAACAGGTAGTTATCTCTGTTGCATTATTTCAACAGAGAACTGTTCTTCTTACAATATAAATTAGGTAAGATAAGTTATAATGGGAATCCAATGAGAGGCTATTGATAGCATCCAGGTACCAATTTATTATGGGAGACAGTATGGCAAAAAAATCTGGTTTCTTGAATTATAATTAAATTACATTACAGCTTCTGTGTGGAAAGGGCATAGCATCTGAAAGGGAAAAACTGGAATTTCCATGTGAATGCAGCCAGTAGGATTCTAAAATCAAGGTACCTTAGTGTATTTTTGATGCTATTTAGAAAAAACAACATTTGCAATGTATATGTTTAGCTGAGATTAGGATGTAAGAATTTGTTAGTTTTGCCACACTTCTTCATTCTGAGATGAAGTGAAAAAACAGGCCAATCGATAGCTATATTTATGATTTTCTTCTCATTGATTGCTTAGAAGTCTCTAAAGACATCTTCATTAATTTCAACTTAATGTGCAAAATGTACATGACTCATAATCCTCTGCTGATAAGGAGTGAAATTTCTATATTTAAGTGTTCTTGCATTGTGAAGTAATAGAGTAGGAATGAAACAAAGTTTGAGTCCAGTGGCACCTTTAAGACAAAAAAAGTTTAATTCTGGGTATACACTTATGTACACGCATACTTCTTCAGATTTATTGAAGCAAGGCTTCCTCAACAATTACATATAGGTGGGGGGGTTAGTTGCTAGGAAGAGCTAATTACAGTCAACATGCATAAATAACTGAGTAATAAGAGTGACAATTATGAACTAATCTGTAAAATGGGAACACCAGAAAATAGCAAAAGATAAACCATGGGCGTTTTCGCACTGACCTTAATCGGCAGCGACGTCCCTCTTCATCGTGCAGGATCTCCGCGGATTTCGCACCAATTGATGCGGAGCACTCGGAAGAGCCGCAAAGTCCCGCGGCTTTTGCGGCGCAAATGGAAACCGCCAAAAACCAGTTTCCATTTGCGCCGCAAAAGCCACGGGACTTTGCGGCTCTTCTGGGTGCTCCACAGCAATTGGTGCGAAATCCGCGCAGATCCTGCGTGGTGAAGAGGGACGTCGCTGCCGATTAAGGTCAGTGCGAAAATGCCCCATGAGTCCCATTATCTCTTAGTTACAAGTAATGACCTTTGTTACAAGTAATGGCCATTATCTCTTTGTTACAAGTAGTGACGAACTCAGGCCCTTAGCCTGAGTAGCTGAGAAACAGGCTTGCAGCGATTGGCTGGAACATTGCCCAAGCGATGGAAAAGTATCCTTTGGAGGTTTGCTCAGCAGAAAATCACCTCAGGATTTTTAGTCTGAACCAGGGGGTCTTTGAGTGAAGTCTTCGGTATACCAGTCTGAAGTGAAGACAGTGGGCTTAGGCCGGGCAGTTGTAAAACCAACTGGATAAGGGTCTGAGAGCAGTCAGAGTGGCTGAGCTCCTTGTGGGAGACAGAGCTGAGTGGACTCTGTCTGGAAGAGGAAGTTTTCAAGCTGTTTGAAACTCTCTGTGGGAGATTTTGCCAGCACATCAGGCAATCTCAAAGTACAAACAAGATCATACAAATACACACTGAGGGGAGAACTAGATTCTGGTGGTCAGCAGGGTTACCCAAGACTAAGACCAGAGGACTAACTGTGGGGCTGAGATGCATCGGTATTGAGGGGTGCAAGTCCTGGAAGATAGCTAGTGTGAAAGGGTCTGTGAGGGAGAATACTAACACCAGTCAGGAGTTCTCTATGTGTTTGTGGAAGAGTGTTGAAATTTTTTATTTATATGATTTGGCATTGCCTAAGTTAGGGTAAAACATCTGAAGAAACAGCATTCTGAATGCCCAGAAGGCACAGACAGCCTGTGTGAGGTAGAGTCTAGTGGGACTCTGAAACCTGCCTGGTTTATTGCTTATTTTAAGGATCTTCTGCCAAAGTCTTGTTATATTTTTACCACAGCCTGGAAAAGTCTCTACTCTCTGTAATTATTTTATTCTGCCAACCTGCTGCCAACTGATTTGCCTTTTAATATTGAACAGTTATAATCAATATTATTTCATTCCCTTCCTTGCCTTTTGTTACCTAATAAATATTTTGTGGTTGTTAACGTTAAAACCGTCTGGTGCCAATTATTACTAGTTCTGACAGGATTTCTGTGAGTCTGACTGAGGGAAGGTGACCGGATAGAAATTTAAAGTGGTCACCTCCCAAGTAAAGCCTCTGACTGGGTTCCTCACAATGACCATTTATTATTATCAGAACAAAAAAAGAAAGAAAATGCCAGTTGATAGATTATTGATTTTTTATTTTATTTTACAAAGTTCCTACACATTTTGCCATGCAGGCTTCATCAGGGGAATCTATAAAAACATATTTTGCATTTAATGCAAACAATAGAAGACCTCTTATTAAAATTGTTTTAAAAAGTATTTAAAGTAATATCAATTAAAAATGCAGGATCAAAATTAATTCAAAAATTTATACATATAGGTCAATATATAAGATGAATAAACTGTAAATTTAATATGAAAAAGACAATTAAAACATATAGTATATGAAGCAAAGACTGATCAGAGTATTCACTTAGTGCTGAAACTTAGGGGTGTGCATTCAGTATATACTAAACCAAATAAATCCCACTCCCAATCTGTATTTTTCAGGTATTTATTCAGACAAATACAGATTACAGAATCTGATTCAACTACCAATATAGTTGAGTCCTAATAAAAGGTGGAAAATTTGGCTTTTATTCAGGCTCAGCTATACCTAATGACTAGTGGGCTCCTCTGGTAGCTCACTGCTGTCAAGATACTGGCCCTTGAACCAGTATCTTTTGGCCAAGAAAATTTGGAAAACATAAAAACGTGCCAAATTAAATGAGAGGTTTTACTCCTTGGTACCATGAAATAGGCACTGAAACACCTTGTCCTGGTCCAGAAACTTTAAAATGTAATAAGAAAATCTATTTTAAAAAAATGAAATAAAAGAAATAAAAACATACAAGTTAGGGAGAAAGGATGTACAGAGGAGCAAAGAACTGTAAAATAAAGAAAACTAGCTTTCTCACCAATAACTGCTTCTACCAGTTTACACCTTCAGGGTTGCAAAGAGTAGCTTCAAAAGCAACATCTTCAGCAGTGTAGCAGAGTGGAAGTCCTGAAGATCCGTGAAGGTGTCGTCATCCAAATATCTTCATCTTATCATCAAGCTGTCTCCATGTATCTGTCTTAAATGCTTATTGCTTATTGTTTCATGCTTATATTGAGCTCGAACCTGAGCTTCACTTATATTAGTAGCCAATTCCCAATTGGCCATCCTATCCCATTTCTTGCTTTATTAGACATAGATATTGCCTTTATTGGCATTACAGAAAAGAAATACAAGATTCTAAGGAAGTTCAAAACAGAACAGACAAACTACAGTAATTTGCTGGCACAGGCAAAGGCAGTATGGGATACATGGCTACAAACAAAACAAAGAAAAGTGGAGCAGGGAATTCCCCTACCTGGCTCCATTTCTAATTTCTTTCTCGTTTACTACTATCTTGCTTAATTAAGATCTTACAAGGATGATGGATCTAGATCAGCAAATGTCACTAGATCCATATTGGTAGCTGCCAAAACCAATTTACTTGACAGTTCTCAGGTGAGGAGTATTATTCACAGGTACATAGAAATAACTGTTAACAGCTGATGTTGTTAATTTACCTTAGATACCTTGGGTACAATCCAAAAAACACTTAACCATGGGTGTTATTTGCAATTGAAAGGTTTCAGCAACTTTCGAACGTAAGACCAAACATTTAACGATAAATGACTGTCACAAAGTTCAGTTTCTTGACAGCTGCAGAAGGAGCCAGTCTCAGTTGAGGTGGCATGGAACTCTCTGTGAGGAAAAGCCCCCTTACAGAACATCGTGATTACCAGCTTGGTTGCCAGAGCACCTGGAGAAGTGACTCGCACATATCTGGCCAGAGAGTGTGGGTATACTTATCCAGGGGCAAAAAGGACTTATGTAGTACAAGCAGCCTTATTGCTACAAAGGCACTCTACACCGGTATAAGAGTGTCCACCAGAAGAATGGAAGGCTTCCCGTTGTTCCGTATGACGTCCATCCCAGCATTGGAGCGAAGGAAACTGCGCCTCCAGGAGCTATCCAGGCAAACGGTTATGAAGTTCTGACCATGGAATCCACCGTGGAGGGCTAACACCACCCGCAGCCATCTTCCGACCAGGCTTGACTCCATTCCAGCGAAGCGAACGGCTCACATACACACCAGATGTCACCTTTGGCCTACAAGCAACCTACCCACCCCAGGAGTGGTTAATCGTCCAACCGCCACTTTCTTTGATTAACGGAAGTCTAGACAAAGACTGGTGCCCAGAAGAAGACAGAAGAAGAGGAAGACCATCTTCAGCCAGAGCCTTCTTCTTAGAGTCCTCCAACATCACAGATGATGCAAAGAAGTGGACCTCCTTCTCCCGCATCCATGGCCATTCTACGTTCTAGATTGCCAATCGCTGCTGGCTCTGGCCAACCTCAAAGATGCTCCATACCAGAACATTATGAACTGGCTACAAGAGCACTTCACTCCCAAAACCCTCAGTCATAGTGGCCCACCACACATTCTATGCAAGGAACCAGGCTGCCAAGGAGTCAATCACTGTCTTCATTACAGCTTGCTAGCGGGTGGCCCACCACTGCAATTTCAGCAACCTGGAGGAAGCCCTATGAGACCAGCTGGTGTGCAGCCTCAAGGACAAGCACATCCAATGGAGGCTCCTTACCAAGAAGGACTCCACATTCCAGGTTGCTGAAGAGGTTGTTGGAAGAGGCCCTCACCATAGAGACCACCAGCCAGTTCGCCTCCAAGGTCCACCAGTCACAGAGCCCACCAGCCTTACAGAGGCCCACCACAGCAGCCCACCACATGGGGTCAGCCGACAAGGATGAAAAGATCCTCCCAGGCCAGCTTACCCTATCACCATTCCTCACACAGCCATCCCCACCACCTTGACACCCTGCGCCAGTTGCGGAGAGCTCCACGAGCAAAGCCCATTTCCACAACACCATACGCCTAAATTACAGAAATTACAGAAAGGATAGGTACATTGCCAGAGCCTGCCACTCCAAGGAAACCCAGAGGTGCCAGACTGCTCACCAGGAGTATACACACATGTCAGAGCTCCACACCACCTCACTTCAGCTGCAACAGGTACTGCATCTGCCTCAGGGCACCCTTGATAAACTTAAAATTACTGCTACGATCAAAGAGGCTCCTTGCCAGATGGAGCTAGACATGTCTGCTCAGTTCCATTCCACCTGGTCACCAATGGACAAGCAGACTGGATGGCGTGCACCACCAAGGAGCCTCTCTGGTGGCTCATCCACAGGGATTGGGACCCCCACTTAGCCACGTTCCTTTTTGGCCATTGAGTGACCCCCAAGCGCCACCACCGGTCGCAGTCCTGCAGAGCTCCTCATGGGACATTGTGTGACAACCCAGCTAGATCACCTGCACCCAGATTGAGCCCCAGAGGCATAGCCGTCCCCACCAGAGTGCCAAGAAGCACCACGAAGGTTCTTCCATAGTGACACTGTGTATGCCTGGAACTTGGGCAGCGGCCCCGCCTGGATCCCAGCCAGAGTCATCCACGTCACCAGCCCAGATGTCCTTACTATAGGAATCCTACAAATACATATAAACAAGCAAGTCTGTTTGTTTCATTTAATCCCTCAGTATCTGTAGCTTTCTCCTTTTTTTCTGAGAGGGTCTAAACATCTGGAGAAAGAAAGGTTTCATTATATTCCCCTACATCTGGTCACAAACTTCAGCGTATAACTTATTGTTGTAAGACACTCTTGGGAAAGTCTGACTGTAATTGATGTTTCATATCCTCAACTCAATCATCTCTAATCCACATGAGGAACCAATATTAAACTCCACCTAACAGACCAGCGTATGAATAGGTAATTGTTTTCCCTGCAACTAAATAGAGAGCACAGCTGTCCAATGTTTTGGTAACAGTATGTTCACTACTTCATGGAAAACCCAGGATGATAAGTGACATTCCTCCCAGGCAAATGGGGAGGAATGCTTCAATGCTTATGCAAGTCAAATGCTACATTCAGGCTGTGCCACAGTAAATTCTTTTATATAGAAGAACCAGTTGATCTTATTGACCTCAAGTCCAGAATATAGTTCTTTAATAAAGTCTGGCTTTTCATAGTGACCGTTGCATTGCAGCTTGTGAAATGGTTAGCCTACATAACATTCAAACCTTTTTTTTTATAAGTCTTTTTGATTGTGTGAAGTTCTTTTCAGTTGTGATTTGAGGAATGCACTTGTTTGTCACATAGGCTCACTGCTGAATATGACAAGATTGGACTTGAACAGAAGCATGTTTTCTGTTTGCATTTTTAACTCTTCTGGGGAGCTTAAAGATCCAAACAATATGGCAACTTCTTATGCTCTCCATTATAAGCTGTATTTCATAGCAGGTTTAGGGAAAACTGTCAGACATTGTAACTCAATCTTATTTCTATAGTAAATAGATGTATTTGCTTGACATGACTAACCCCATTTTGTAGGTTGCTATAACCCCTGCCTTCTACTAACCCTGGGAACAGAGACATGCATTTCAAACCAAAGCAATTGCTAACCGCAAGGGGAGGAATTTCTCACTTGGTACAAAGAACATCTGGGGCCTTTGAAGCTAGCATGCCCCAAGGTAACCAGCAGGATTCCTTCCCTGGGAAGGAGATAAGGGAGTATGGGAAGCATCAACTGTCTCCAAGAGTGTGAGAATGGTTTTATTGTTATGTTTCTCTGTAATGTACAAAAGCCCAAGGTTTAGCCTTGGAGAGTATCAAACTCAATCTGCTTCTATACCAGACCGCTTGTTCTCAAATAAATGGATTAATTTTGAAACAAAATGATTCGTTCTTGTTTGAAGTTCCAACGTCTGACAAAAACATCTCTTGACACTGCTGTAGAGAATGAACATAAAATACTGCACTATCTGTGATGGCCATGCTAGTCTTGCACAGAAATCTCTGAGACCAGCTGCACCAATCTTTATGAGTGCTAGGACCAGAATTACACACGAGAGCCTCCTAAGTGAGGGCTAGAAACATTGTCCTTACTCTGATTTAGATTATAACATAATTACTTGACAAATTGTATTCATTATGATGTTATGGAGCTTATGCAGAGTGAGGACAATGTTTCTCCTCACATTGGCTCATTCTATTCTAAGGATGGAGGGATGGATATACCATTTGAGGGGGGTGGGGGTGGAATGTAAAACAATGCAAAAATGATGGACAGTTTCATTTAATTCATGGAAGAAGCAAAAATGAAACAGCAATTTTAAAGTAAAACCAGAAGTCATCATAACCCCAAAAGACTCTTATTGCTTCTTATATATCTTTTAAGTGTGAAGGATGGAACAAGTAGCAGGCTTTAGCTGTTGGTCCTTTGAGTACAAGGATTATATGCTAGAGAAGAGACTTGAAAGGAGCATAGAACTCCAGTGTATGGTGGACCATGTCGTCCAACTTGCATTTCTTGGAGAAAAGTTGAGATACATATTTGTTCAACCAAGGCAGATACACATTGGGGTACACAATGTACCCTGGCCACAGCAACTGCAGCAAGATGTGTGGGAATAAGCAGAAATGGCATCCACATATCCCTGTCCCCACACTGCATGCTGCTGTTGCAACCCCTCCCCCATGCCTCCCTTTTTCTCTCCATCATGTCTGTGCAAAAGTCTGATTTTCGCTACTGGCACCAGTGCAATGGTAACAGCATGTATCAGCAAGGCAATGGAAAAAGGCCTTGTATGGAGGAGGGAAATAGATGTAGCAGCAATTGATGTGTGCCATTTTAAAAGCAGCACACTTGGCTCTGTCTTTCCCTCAGGATGGCAATGCATGGAGTGTCTGTTTAGACAATCCCCTACAGCAGGATTTAAATAGGTATATTTGTCTCTGTTTTCAAAGGGAAAGCACATCATTGAACATATGAACATATGAAGCTGCCTTATACTGAATCAGACCTTTGGTCCACCTCTGCATCATTATTTCGCCCAGTTAAGAAGATCTTTGAAACTGTATTGAGATTATACTGTTATCTGTTTTTAAACTGTATTACTTAACTGTTTTAAATTGTTTTATATATTTATTATCTATCTATGATGTGATCTGCTCTGAGCCCACCCATGGGGAGGATGGGATGTTGCCTCACTCAGGCTCTTTGTGTCAGCTTGTGTTCAAATTGATATTAACCAGAATGCCTAAACTGTTGTATTGCTTACTAACTCTGTGAACTGTAACTATAATTTAGCTGTGAGAGCAGGAGGAGTGGGGGGGGGGGAGAGGAGAGGAGCTTGGTGCCAAGAGCTGTAAAGGTGTTTGAAGTGCAAACTATGTGGCCAGCTCTCAGCCGCTGCAAGGCCGCCTGTGGGGGAGAGAGAACGGACGCGACTAGCTATGCAAGATATCAGTGTGTGAACCTCGCACCTCTTAGAAGTAGAATGCAACGGTATTGTGAGAATGATTTAAACCCCCTAGCTTTGATCCTGGGCCATAAAGGCCAACTAGTTTGTGTGTACCTTATCACTTTCAAAGAACTCTCGTAGCAGTAACATGTATGTATCCAATAAATGAAACTTATTTTCAAATGGAAAGAGTCTGTCCATTGTTGGAGCGTCCATGAACCCTACGCTGACATTTTGAAAGTGATCCCTACTTAACGGGACTTATCGGCGAGGGTTACTTTTGGCGGATGGCCGAAGCACCGGACGACCGAGAGCCCTGCATACCCGGCCTGCCTGGGTCACCGGCATGGTACATCACCGAAAAAGAGGAGACCTCAGAGAGTGAGCAGCCAAACTCTCTTCCTCACCCCAAAGGCACCGTGCAAGCCCCGGGCCTCCACCAAGCTGATGGGCGAGACGGCGCAAAGGCATGCGAATATCCTCCGCAACCCAGGAGGACCGGAGGACCCGGAAGGCGGCGGCAACCCGGGCGAGCCGGAGAAAGGTGAGAGGGGAGTACCCGACGATGGCGGAGGCAACAGCGACAATGGGGAAGACTCCCAGGGCGAGGGCGACTCGTGAGCATCCTCCCCGAAAACCGACCCTCTGGAAGAGATCAGGCTGGAGATGGAGATTCTAGGGTGTGATCTCCACCGAGAGATGCATAGCAACATGAATCTAACCCTGAACGAAGTGGCGAAGCAAGTGGATCGGGTCCTGGCGACAATGGAGAGGAAACTGGCCGCACCCCCCGCGGGGCCGCTGCCGGGAAGCCCGACCCCACCGCTCCCCATCCAACCATCACTGGCCCCAGGGCCGGCGGGGCCACCACCTGGACCCCCAGGGCTTCCACCCCCGGGATCAAAAGTCAAAACCCGGGAGCTACACGCCACCTTTGACGGGAGCGCAGATAAGGTGGAATACTTCGTGATCCAAGCCAACAGCTACATGTGCTACTGGGGAACGTCCTTCCCCGACGAGCACAGCCGAGTGGCGTACCTCGGTTCCCGGCTGGAGGGCGAGGCGCAGATGTGGTACGTAACCCTGTTCGAGACCCGGGGCCCAGAGGTAACTACGGTGGCCGGATTCCTACAGGCGCTGTTATCTCAGTTCGAAGACGCCCTACGGGAGACCCTGGCCATCGCCACAATCGAAGGGCTCCGCCAGGGGAGCAAATCCATCCGAGAATACTCCCTGGAGTTCAGGAACCACAGCCGCAAAATCAAAGGCTGGAGCGAGTCGATGAAAATTAGGACGTATCGAAAGGGGCTGAACCCCGGGATCCTCGACCGGGCCCTGCAGCAGGTCCGGCCGGACACCCTGGTCGAGTGGATCCAACTAGCGGGAGAGATCGAAACCAACATGAAAGAGGTGGCGATCCAGCACCAAGAACTACAGGGGAAGCCCAGCCGAGAGCCCAAGAGTGCAGCCAAGCCAGAGGTGAAGAAGACGGGGGGAGCAACCCCAAAGCCCCCCTCCGGGGCGCGGAAGTGCTACCAATGCGGGGACCCCAACCACCTGGCCTCTACCTGCCCAGAGAGGGCCCGGGGCCCCGCGCCCATTGCGAAGGGTCTCCCACCCAAAACCCAGCGAGCAGGGAAACCGAAAGAGTCGGGTCGAAGCAGCACCGCGCTGTCAGCGGTGCTAGATGAGGATAATACAACACTGGAGGAGCTCGGGGAGGAGGCTTGAGACCTGGAGCCGGCGGGAAACGAGACCGACCTGCGCTAGACGGTGCCCCGCGGCAGGTCCGAAAGAAGCCGGCACCACTGAGGGTGAGAATAGCAGGGGAACTAATGTATATCCCATTGACTTTGTTGAACGTTGGGGAAAAAAGGTTTATCCACGCCCGGGGCTTAATAGACTCGGGGTGCACGCGGGAACTAATCACCCCGCGGCTCGTGGACCTAATGGGGATAGAGCGAGAGAAACTGCCCCGGCCCCTTGAGTTCGAACAGATGGATGGAACTAGGATGAGGGGAGAACCTTGCACGGAGCAGTCTCGGGAGATACTAATGGGGGTGGAGGACCACTGGGACATGGAAGTATTTGTAATAGCTCCCTCCTGCTCCTTCGACATAGTGTTAGGGGTGGGCTGGCTGGCTCGACACCAACCCGATATCCAGTGGGGCGAGCACACCATAGACTTTACGGATCTGAGGTGCGTCACTCACCTCTGGAAGGAGATCTGGGGCCCCCGACCTCCCCCCAAGAATGAGAAACTTTGTGTGACAATAGAGGAGGTGAAAACCGTCCCTAGGGAGTATCGAGACCTGAAGGGGGTGTTCAGCTAACGGGAGGCGGACGAGTTGCCCCCCCATCGGACCACTGACTGTGCAATAGAGCTCCTGCCCGACCAGCCACTACCAAAAGCCAAACTGTACTCGATGGGGTGGGCGGAAAAGGCTGAATTGAGAAAATTTCTGGACAAAAACCTCCAACGGGGGTTTATCCGACCCGCGACGGCCCCCCACTCCGCCCCGGTACTGTTTTGAAAGAAAAAGGATGGAAGTCTTAGACTTTGCACAGATTTTCGCGGGATAAACGGGATTTCCATGTCAAACGCCTACCCCATCCCCCTAATCAAAGACTTGCTAAGCGCAGTATCGGAGGGGTCCATTTTTACCAAACTGGACCTGCGCGATGCCTATTTCCGAGTCAGGATAAGAGAAGGGGACGAGTGGAAAACGGCATTCAACACTTCTCTGGGGCAGTTTGAGTATGTAGTGATGCCGTTTGGCCTTCAAAGTGCCCCGGGAGTGTTCATGAACTTTATCAATGAGGTCCTTCAAAAATTTTTGTATAAGGGGGTGGTGGTTTACCTGGATGACATCATTATTTATTCGAAGGACCTACCCTCCCACATGAAACTGGTCCGAGAGGTGCTGAGCACCCTACTTCAAAACAAACTGTATGCCAAACTTTCAAAATGTGAATTTCACAAAGAGGAACTTGACTACCTAGGGTTCCAAGTCTCGGGGAAGGGGTTGGCCATGGATCCGGCTAAGGTCCAGGCAGTGTTAGAGTGGGAACCCCCAAGGACACGTAGACAGCTCCAATCTTTCATCGGATTCTCCAATTTTTATAGATCCTTCATACAAGGATTTTCTAAGGTGGCCCTTCCCCTCACTGACCTGCTGCAGACGAAAGGGAAGGGTCCAGAGGCAAAAAAGCCAAACGCTAAACTTAATTGGACCAGCCAGTGTCAAGAGGCGTTCGACAAACTAAAGCGCCTCTTCACAAGCGAACCCGTGTTAGTGCACCCTAATGAACTCAAACCCTTTGTGGTGCAATGTGACGCTTCCGACACAGCCGTTGGAGCCATACTTATGCAGAGAGATGAGGAGGGGCACCTAAGACCGTGCGCCTACATCTCACGGAAATTCTCCGGCGAACAGAGAAATTGGTCGGTCTGGGACAAGGAAGCCTACGCAGTCACGTTTGCACTAAAAACATGGCGCTCCTGGTTAGAGGGAGCCCGAGTCCCATTCGAGATCTGGACAGACCACAAGAACCTAGAAGCCCTAACCGGGCGGCGGAAACTGACAGGGAAGCAAATCCGGTGGGCCGGGTTCTTCGCCAAATTTGATTTCACCCTCCGCCATATCCCCGGAGCCAAAAACTTTCTAGCTGACGCTCTGTCCCGGCAGCCCCAACATGAAAGCGAGAAGGAAAAGGTTATAGACTCACTGATCTCCCCGCAGGCAGTGGCGGGGGCAGTGCAGACTCGATCGAAGTCCAAAACCCCAGCTGTGGGCCCGTGGGGGGGAAGCAGGCTGATTGCCGAGACTGAAGCGGAGGGGGAAGGGCGACCAGAGGGACTGAACAAGGGAGAAGGGGGGTTCTGGTACCACGAGGGGAAACTCTACGTCCCCGAATCCCTCCCGGCGGAAGCGCTACATCACTGCCACACTAGCAGACTGGCTGGACACTTTGGCTACGTAAAAACTTTGCACATGGCCCAAAGACAGTTCTGGTGGCCACAAATGAAGAGAGACATTTCCCATTTTGTGCAAACATGCCCAACTTGCCTTATGGCAAAGCGAAGGGGGGGGAAGGTTCCGGGATTACTGCAACCCCTCCCCACCGCGACACGGCCGTGGTCGGTCATCTCCATGGACTTTATAGTGGAACTACCCCCGTCAAGGGGGAGAACCGTAATTTGGGTGGTGGTTGACACATTCTCCAAACAGGCTCACTTCATCCCCTGCCGAAAGCTCCCCACCGCAAAAGAGCTAGCCCTTCTATTTTTCGTCCACGTGGCCCGCCTACACTCGATCCCTGACATAGTAATTAGTGACCGCGGGCCACAGTTCGTTGCCCACTTCTGGCAGGAGTTTTGTAAACTAATGGGCATGGAGCAGGGCTTGAGCTCAGCTTATCACCCCCAGACGGACGGCCAGAGCGAGAGGGTTAATGGGCTCTTGGAACAATATTTAAGGTGCTATGTAAATTTCCAACAAAGCAACTGGGTGGATTTGCTTCCTTTTGCGGAGTACAGTTACAACAACAGCCTCCATGCCTCCATCAAGGTTTCCCCTTTTCAAGCGGTCCACGGGTACGAGGGGAAGCCCCTACCTACCCTACCAGGGGCCAGTGAACCCTCACTCTCCCCCGAGTGCCATCAATGGTGGAAAACATTAGAAAACTCTTGGAGGAGTATACAGGAGAACCTAGAAGGGGCAAAGAGAGACTACAAAGCCCAATTCGACAAAAAACACAGCCCGGGGTGGGACTTTAAGGTAGGGGAGATGGTCTTCCTGTCCACAAAAAAACCTCCTGGAAATTGGCCTATAAGTTCCTGGGGCCATTTCGGATAAAACGAGTGATTAACAAGGTGACCGTGGAACTAGACTTGCCCAAGCTGTTTAGTAAGGTGCAGCCTGTTTTTCATTGCAGTCTGATTTGTCGAGACCCGGGGGGGTCGAAATGGCATCCTCGGGGCCCCGAGCCGACCTCTATCAAGGTGCGGGGCCAACAACACCACGAAGTGAAGGAGATTCTCGATGCCAGACTGCACCGGGGTGCGCTGCAGTATTTAGTGAGGTGGCGTACTTCCCCCCTAGTTGTGACGAATGGGTGAAAGCCACGGATCTGAACGCCCCGCTGCTCCTTAAGAAATTTTACCTACTGCACCCAGACAAACCCCGAGCGCGAGCTTAGGGGGGGCAGTATGTCAGCTTGTGTTCAAATTGATATTAACCAGAATGCCTAAACTGTTGTATTGCTTACTAACTCTGTGAACTGTAACTATAATTTAACTGTGAGAGCAGGAGGAGTGGGGGGGGGGGGAGAAGAGGAGCTTGGCGCCAAGAGCTGTAAAGGTGTTTGAAGTGCAAACTATGTGGCCAGCTCTCAGCCGCTGCAAGGCCGCCTGTGGGGGAGAGAGAACGGACGCGGCTAGCGATGCAAGATATCAGGGTGCGAACCTCGCACCTCTTAGAAGTAGAATGCAACGGTATTGTGAGAATGATTTAAACCCCCTAGCTTTGATCCTGGGCCATAAAGGCCAACTAGTTTGTGTGTACCTTATCACTTTCAAAGAACTCTCGTAGCAGTAACATGTATGTATCCAATAAATGAAACTTATTTTCAAATGGAAAGAGTCTGTCCATTGTTGGAGCGTCCATGAACCCTACGCTGACACTTTGTGCTCTTGCAGATTTGGCTCACAATAGCCTAATCAAGGGATTTCCCCCACTTTTCCCTGTCAGAGTTTGACAGCAGTTAACTTTTAACCAGCCTGTGAGATTCAAACTTAACAGCTTGGACAAATCAGGTTCCTGGGCAAGTGGGTTCCCGTGTCCATCTATGGGACTCTTCCAAATAAAAAGACCATCCCAAGTCAGTGGAAAGTGTGCCTGTCAAGCATGGCTAATTTTGATCAATGACTGACGAGTTCCTGGCCTGACATAAGCAGGCCTGTGTAAGATAATACAGAACCAAATGCTGCTAGTTTATTATCCTGTTAGTTTATTATCCTTTCCTGGCCTCTCTGTGTTTATGACTGTTAATTACAGGGACCAAAGCAATCAGCACCTTCCCATGAATCCTCCTGCGGGAGGAAGCGCTATCTGGGCAATGCAAGGCTGAATACCTGATAACGCCCTGGGAATGTATGTAGTTTTGATACTTTATGTGTGAACGCTCCTCTGCTTCCCCTTCCTGTAGGAATCCCTTTGAAGTGTAACTTAAAACTTGTGTATCAATGTATTGGTTTCATTCTTCTCAAGCCCAGGCTTGAGCCAAAGTAGCGGTCTATCAATAAACGTAGTCTTTGTATCAAACTTTGACTCGTCATTGAATCCGCCTGCTTGACATTGCCAGGTTTCTCACTACCTGAACACCCCTGCAACTGTGTTGCTGGCTCCTCTCCAGACCTCAAGCCCAGCATTTCAAGTCATATGTCTCTTCCCTAAAGCTCTCCAATTTCCTCCCTCCTACATTTTTAAGTGTGTCCTCTTGTTGGTGTGTGCATGTGTAGTTACTTAGGGAATTAGTTCTCTTGTGCTCAGTGTAGATTTTTAACATCTTTACTTTTTATTTTTGTATACAATAAAGCTATTTATCTGTGTCTAAACCACTCTCTCTCACTTCCTTTGTAATTTTATTTTGGGATATCACTATCAAGATCCACCCTGGAATACATAGGCCAAGGTCCTGCATTATTCCTTTCTGGAACCCTTTTTAAAGCTAGCTTCCCTTCTCTGGGTCCAGTTTGAGTAATATTCTTGTTTTCCATGCAGGAAAAACCTCACTGCAGAAGCAACTCACCTATAGAAAGAAAATTCAGCAACTCTCCTTGGTTTCTGCAGATATCGTTACTAGCATTGCATTACTGAAAACAAATTCAAGTATCAGTACCATCTTTTCACCCTCTGAGTGTTATATCACATCACACTGCCTATTGATGTTATTTGATTTGCCTCTGCTCTTCTAGGTAAACATGCTTGGTCTCTGGGCCTTCTCATCCTTTGTCTGTGTAACCCATTGATATTTACAAGGAAAGAGCTGGCAGAGATAGTTCTGCTTCCCAAGAGCCAGCCAATAAAACAAACACGAGTGGAGGATTAATCTATAATGGACGCTGTCAAATATTTCATACTCTCCTGATCTAATCTCTCTAATCTACAGTCTATTTCACTATTCCTTTTAGCCCTTACCATACTGACAGCATTTTAAGATGCCAGCCTTTTCTGTACCAGATCAATTAGGAAATCACAGGCTTGTTTCTGTTTGCAAAAATATAACAAGCTTGCAGAATCTCTTTAAGTCGGTTGGTCAAAGGAAAACAAACTGTAACGTTCAGGTCAGATATATTTAAACTCTATCTCTCTGAAGTAACAGTTTAGTTTTAAGTGCAGTCGTCTGAAGAATTTTAATGGACATGACTAAAGACATGGCCCAGCAGTTACATATATTGATGGAGAAAGCTCAGAAAACAATCTGATTGGAATAATAGTTTTTAGCCATCAGGAGGGATGCATGCGCCTCCACACAGTGACGGACAAGGGCCCTTCTTCTAAATAATAGGATTCCACATCGCACCCCATAACCCCATCCTCAGAAGCAGGGACACTTTCTTCACCTGTAAATTGTCATAGGAGATTCAGAAGCTAAGCAATTGTTTTGTAGATTGCACACGTGCCATTTCAGTTACCAAGATGGATGACACAGCAAAAGGAGATTTAAAAAATGGTAAAAGGAGAAGGGGCACAAGAAAGAACATATGAACATATGAAGCTGCCTTATACTGAATCAGACCCTTGGTCCATCAAAATCAGTATTGTCTTCTCAGACTGACAGCGGCTCTCCAGGGTCTCAAGCTGAGGTTTTTTCACACCTATTTGCCTGGACCCTTTTTTGGAGATGCCAGGGATTGAACCTGGGACCTCCTGCTTCCCAAGTAGATGCTCTACCACTGAGCCACCATCCCTCCCCAAGGGGAGGAATGGCCTGAGGAGGAGGAAGTTGAAAGATCTGAGTGGGTAGGAGAGGAAGAGGAGGGAGGCCTTTATAACAAGGGCATCCTGAACAATTCTGTTTTATGTAGTTGGAGGAACAGGAGCACATGAGAGCCAGTTTGGTGTAGTGGTTAAGTGTGTGGACTCTTATCTGGGAGAACCGGGTTTGATTCCCCACTCCTCCACTTGCACCTGCTGGCATGGCCTTGGGTCAGCCATAGCCCTGGCAGAGGTTGTCCTTGAAAGGGCAGCTGCTGTAAGAGCTCTCTTAGCCCCACCCACCTCACAGGGTGTCTGTTGTGGGGGAGGAAGGTAAAGGAGATTGTGAACCGCTCTGAGACTCTTCGGAGTGGAGGGCGGGATATAAATCCAATATCATCATCTTCTTCTTCTTCTTCTTCTTCTTCTTCTTCTTCTTCTTCTTCTTCTTCTTCTTCTTCTTCTTCTTCTTCTTCTTCACTCCATAAATTGGAGGCCACAACAGAGAATACACTTGTACAAGCAGTTGTTGATCATGCCAATGTGCTAGGTGCCACCCCCAGAAGGCCCTGTTCAGAGGAGCAAAGCTGTTGTGGCTGAACACAGGAAGAAAAACTCAAGCTATATTCTGATATCTGAGCGATGTGCTGTTTTGGGTTGTAGCATAATGTTTTGTAAATAATTTTATCTTTATTTTTAGATTGTTTTATTGAATGTTGTAAGCCATCCTGAGCCCTGTGACCCAGGGAAGGGGCAGGCTAAGTATATATACTTACATATTTTAAAAAATATATAAAGTGCCCGCAGATATGAGGACCCAAAGTTGTAAGGGTGTTACTTACTGTTAAATGGGGTTACCAACTCTGAACTGGAAAATTCCTGGAGATTTTGGGGGTAGAGCCTAAGGAAGTCTGAGTCGGTGGCTAGCAGAGTATAATGCCAGAAAGCCCACTCTCTAAAGCAGCCATTTTATCCAGAAGAATGAATCTCTGCTACAATTTTAGATTTCCAGGCCCCACCTGGAGACTGGCAACCCCCTATATATTCAATTCAAGATGCTGGTTGTTATCTTTAAAGCCCACAAACCCACATACTTGGAGAAATATATCTCCCAGTGTGAACTCATACAGAAGCTTGTTTATTTCAATAATTTCTGTTCTTCCTGCCCCTGTAAATGGCTGATAAGAAGAGGGCACTGTCTGATATTGGGGCTTCTGTGGTTGCCCGTGTTATAGAATAGCCTTCCACCCTCATGGTCATGAGAAAGGTATGAAACTCCAAACTATTGAGGAGGGCATTTGTAGTTAGATAGGACAAGCGTAGCCATTTATTCTGGCATCTGCTTTTATTTTTGCTTTGTTTTATTGCGATTGCCTTATTTAAAAGTGTAAATTGTTTTAGATACTGTTTGGGGAAGAAACCCTCATAATAAGTATTTAAAATGAACAAATAAATACACTGAAAGGCAAAATTCTATTATTTCTCTTTACTCTCCTTTTTCCTTCCATGTCTCATAATTTTTATAGATTTCCACTTGTGGAGATCCAAATGCCATCTACTGGATATGATTTCACTGGACATTGTTTATACTGCCCAGAATCATTCTTGAAACTTGTGATGGAATATTAGTGCTTTGTTTCTTTCAAAACTATTTCTCACAAATGGCAGATGAAGAGACAAACTTTTATTTGTACTGTTCTGTTTTAGACAGCCGATGAGAGCTCAAATAATGAAATGCTACAACACATACACACACACACAAATTCCAACACATAGAAAAGTAGAGTAGAAATCTGCAGTCTAATGTCTAGTTTTATTTTTTTTGTCTTTACCAACTCTGCCTCAGACTGCAACTGGAGGGAGGTTGGCAACACCTTTATCCCCCTCAGATGTGCCTGTGCTTTAACCTCTCTATATACCTTTGTTGGTTTAGGCGACGAGCGTTTCCTTCCCAGCAGGCATGGTTTTATCTGCAAAATATGTCGCAAAAGCCTCAGAGTCGATATCCAATTCTCTATCTTGTTGATTGCTCAATGGCAAAGTTGGCAGAGACCGAATCATTCTAAATAATTGGGCTGGGCGCAACTTTGCAGACTCTATGGAGGCCACATAGGAAGTTTTCTTAGTGGCCTTCACAGCCTTCTCATAGAATTTCATAAGCATTCTATAAGAGGTTCTGGACTCTTCATCACAAGCAACGCCGCCACACTCTCTCTAACCATCTAGGCTGCCATTTCATCCTTAGCAGGTCTAGGGAGTACCAGGGAACTGCTTTGGTACGGCAGCGAAGAGGGTGCCGGGGGGGCAATGTCATCGATGGTAGTGGAGAGTCGGGAATACCAGTCCTCCAGAAGCTCATCTAACGACCCACCAGGGGGCATCGGATCCAGCAGGGCCTCTTGGAACAGCTCTGGGTCCATTTGGCTCTGTGGGCGAGCATAAATCTGCTCGCTGTCTAAACAGGGTGGAAGCTGCAGGTCCAGCCGGACTTTCAAGGCATAGTGGTCTGACCACTATGGAACAGCATTTGTCGCAATCAGATCCACTGATATCCCTGCCCCGAAGATCAAATCTAGCATGTGACTGGCCCGGTGTGTGGGAGCTGCATGGTGACTGTGAGGGTGGGGCTTCCCCCACCGGCCAGCTGGCTGGGGGTGGAGGGAAGCCTATAAAACCCAGGGATCCCCTGCTGGGACCTGAAGATTGGGAAGCTTGGGGTGGGGGGGAAGCCCTGCCTGAAGGCATGCTGGTTCCAGACAATTTAGGGCTTTGAAGGTTAACATCAGGACCTTGAATCTAATCTGGTATTCAATCTGGAGCCAATGCAGCTGGTAGTGCACTGGTTGAATATATACTTAAAGGGCATTCCTGTGAGCACCTGTGCAGTTGTATTCTGAACCAGATGCAATTTCTGGGTCAGCCTCAAGGGTAGCTCTGTGTAGAGTGAGTTACAGTAATCCAATCTGGAGTTGACTGTTGCATGGATCACTGTGGCTAGGTCAGGGGGAGACAGGAAAGGGACTAACTGTAGGTAGTAAAATGCCAATATAACAACATTTGTGACCTGGGCCTCCATTGACAGGGAGACATCCAGGATCACACCCAGACTGCTGGTGTCAATCCATATGTTGATGGAACTCTGTGAAGAGCTGGGAATTGGCATCCCAATCCTGCATTCTCCTGGACCAGCCACAGGAACTCTGTCTTTGATGGATTTAACTTCAGCTTTGATAGATTTAACCAACCAACCAACCATGGCCTCCAGACCTCTGGTGTTCGGCTTGCTGCTCATCAACAGATTCAGCTGCGTGTCATCAGCATACTTTTTTCATTCATAACTTTAACAAGAAGTATTGCTAGTTTACAAACTGAAAGGTGGCAGTTCCAAGTGGTATCTTTGGATATGCAACTTAAAACTGTGAAAAAAATCATACATTTCTTTCTGCTTCTTATATCATCAGTAGTAATAAAGATTTCACAGTGTGAAATTAACTGAGTTCCATGGGTGATATATGAGACAGACTAAACTCTGGTTCAGTCTTCCATAGATGCTTTTGTTCTTTCAATACTTCATAAGAAGTAAAAGAATTTACAAGAAGTATTTGTTTTTCTCAGTAGAGGACGTGGATGAATGAATAAAAGGTGGTTTTTATTTTACAGGACTGGACATGTTACAAATACTTATTAACATGGTAATTCTCAGTTTTAAATATGACATTATAGAGTTAAGCTGGGGTACAGTTGATGGATAAAAGGTTGTAAATAAGAGTCATTCTTGATCTATGCCATCTTAAATTAAGAAGATGATGGGAAACACAGGAAGGAGTATAACACCATATTATTAGGGTTTGTAGAATCTTTTGGGCTCAAGTACCGTGTTCTACTGGAGAAAGTTTTCCTTCCAGATGTTTCATTCTCAGCTGCGGAGAACATCCTCAGTGGCATTGCAGCCGGAGCAGGCGCTCTGACCTTATTGGCTGCTGTGCATTGAGTGGGGCCAGGGCTGCTGGAGAGCTGCTATTTCTAGGCTGGAGGGGGTGTGATGAAAGGGCAATTGGTTTGTGGATGTGCCCATTGTTTGGTGGGGTTTCCTGGAAGGGTAGTGATAAGGAAACTGGCTGTTGAGTGTGACCATTGTTCTGTGTTAATTGCTGGGAGGGTTGGAAGGGGTGTGAAGATAAGGAAGATGGTTGTTGACTGTGCTGATTGTTCTGTGGAATTTGCTGGTTGTTCTGAGACTTTCTGCAATTTATAGTCTGTAGGGTGTTTTGCAGAGCTGGGTACCAAAACCATTTGTGCTAGCAGACGTGTGCTTGGGTTCTTGGTGCGAATGTCAAGACTCCTGTCAGGCCCCTGGTAGTTTTCAGTCCACCACCACAGTTAAGGTCTAACTTTAAAAGGCATTTTATCAATGGTTCTGATTAAGGAGAATGTGTACCTACCAATCTTCAATTTTACTCACTGGTACTTGATGAGGAGGCCTGGAATAGTTTGAATGATGGAGGAGCAACTCCAGACACTTGATGCGGAAGTGAGGTTTCCCAAATATGACACTGGCTGTTGGAAAATCCTCCAGATTCCCAGGACTTGATTTTAAGAGAGAACATCCAGACACAGGTAATTTGAAAGATGGAAGGGAAGGGGCAGAAGGCAACTACAGTATGTCACAGAAGTGAGTACACCCCCTCACAGTTTGTAAATATTTAAGTATAACTTTTCGTAGGGTTGCCAATCCCCAGGTGGGGGAAGGGGATCCCCCAGTTTGGAGGCCCTCCCCCCCGCTTCAGGGTCATCAGAAAGCGGGGGGCGGGGAGGAAAATGTCTGCTGGGAAACTCTATTATTCCCTATGGAGATTTATTCTCATAGAAAATCATGGAGAATTGATCCGCGGGTATCTGGGGCTCTGGGTGGGGGCTGTTTTTTTTGAGGTAGAGGCACCAAATTTTCAATATAGTGTCTAGTGCCTCTCCCCAAAATACCTCCCAGGTTTCAAAAAGATTCGACCAGGGGGTCCAATTCTATGAGCCCCCAAAGAAGGTGCCCCTATCCTTCCTTATTTCCTATGGAAGGAAGGAATTGAAAAGGTGTGCCATCCCTTTAAGTGTGATGGCCAGAATTCCCTTTGGAGTTCAATTATGCATGTCACAGCCTTGATCTTGGCTCCACCCCTAATGTCTCCTGGCTCCACCCCCAAAGTCCCCAGATATTTCTTGAATTGGACTTGGCAACCCTATCTTTTCATGTGACAACACTGAAGAAATGACACTTGGCTAGAATGTAAAGTAGTGAGTCTACAGCTTGTATAACAGTGTAAATGTGCTGTCCCCTCAAAATTACGCAGCACACAGCCATTAATGTCTAAACTGCTGGCAACAAAAGTGAGTACACCCCTAAGTGATAATGTCCAAATGGTGCCCAAAGTGTCAATATTTTGTGTGGCCACCATTATTTTCCAGCACTGCCTTAACCCTCTTGGGCATAAAGTTCACCAGAGCTTCACAGGTTGCCACTGAAGTCCTCTTCCACTCCTCCATGACGACGTCACATAGCTGGTGGATGTTAGAGACCTTGCGCACCTCCACCTTCCGTTTCAGAATTTCCCACAGATGCTCAATAGGGTTTAGGTCTGGTGACATGCTTGACCAGTCCATCACCTTTACCCTCAGCTTCTTTAGCAAGGCAGTGGTTGTTTTGGAGGTGTGTTTGGGGTCGTTACCATGTTGGAATACTGCCCTGTGGCCCATTCTCCGAAGGGAGGGGATCATGTTCTGCTTCAGTATGTCACAGTTCATGTTGGCATTCATGGTTCCCTCAATGAACTGTAGCTCCCCAGTGCCAGCAGCATTCATGCAGCCCCAAGAAGAGCCCCAGGTGAGTGAGGCCTGCTTCAGCTGACTGGATCTCTAGCCATACCAAGCAGGCCTCGCTCACCTGGGGCTCTCCTTTCTTGCATTGGGTTGCTTTTGGCTGGTTTGGGAGGTGGCATATGCTAATGAGTTATGCTAATGGGCTCCACCACCTATTTTTCTACAAAACGACCCCTGTTAGAAAGTATTTATATGAATTGTGTGAGGTATGTACCCTCCAAGCACTGGCAAATGGCACATGATTGCCTGACTTGGTCTGAAAAAACAGTGGGCTGAAAAGTTAAGCTTGTATGTGATTACATCTGTACAAGCCCTATTCTCTCTGTAAGCTCAATTGTTGGTTCCTTGCAATGCCTGGTTCTCACCCCCCAGAAATACAGACCACGCTTTTAACTTATTATCTAAAGTGTGAGATACAGTGGACTCCCAACAGACTCTTGAAACATTTTTGAAAGACTCTGATAAGAGAATGTTAAAACATATGCAAGGCTATATTGAAGACAAACATTACATTTTTTAAAAAATTTGCCAGCAAAATAACGATGATGATGATGATGATGATGATGATGATGATGATGATGATGATGATGATGATTTACTGAATCACCCCATCCTGTCCTCAATCAAAAGCCTGCCAACCGAGTGTAGCATTCTATTAGAGACATAATGGAGGAGATGGTCCCACAGATACATTGGCCACAGACTGCTCAAAGCCTTAAAGGTCTAAACCTTTGCTGGGGAAGGAAAGGTGCCAGCCTGCACTGTCCTCAGTCAAAGCCCTGGCTGAACATTTCTGCTTTACAGGCCCTGTGAAATTGCATAAGATTCCACGGGGCCCAGATTTCCTCTGGCAGAGAGTTCCACCAGGTCAGAGACGGAATGGAGAAAACTCCGGCCCTTGTTGAGGACAGCTGATTTTGCAGGCTGTGCAGCCTTTCTCTCACAAACATTTACTGACAATCTATATTGGCCAAATGGAAAGAAATGGCTGAATGAATTGTAAGGGGAATGCGGACTTTTGATATGTTGAATGATACATGCCATGACCGGTTACAGCAAACTTTGGTTTGAGAAATGATTGCTTTGGAGTCAAAATAGAGTATATAATTCTTAAAGACACAATGAACAAAGAAGCATTTCATAATATATCAGATACTAAACAACAAAACAAGTAACTGTCACCAACCAAACCCCAAAAAACATCATTTAAACATAAGCATCTATCTCATATGTTCCTACTTATTTTTAATAACATAATTTCTATGCAACCCCCAAATGATAAGTCCTGTGACCTGATTTGATTCCCCACCCCCAATGCAACTGCATAGAGTTTGGGAATATTCCATCGTTCAAATGACTTGAATATCTAAATTCCAAGTAAGTGGAAGGAGACATCCCAAGATGCAGAAGTAATTTCTGTGTGTTCTCTTGTGACTTGACATGGACAGCCCTATCCCATATATATGTATATATGCTTTTGGGATGAATAAGTGATGGATCAGAGGAATGAATAATTAATACATACCTGTTTCACTATGATGATTCACGGATTAATTAGAAAATGTCAGTGAAGTATGTTTTAAGATAAAAAGTGACAAAATGCAGGAGGCAGTGAACATTTGGATTCTCACAGAAATCTTTGCAGCTGAACCCTTAAGGGAATGCTTGGTAGTTGGCAGGCACAGTTCAGCCTCTAATTGCATTAGTGCTAGAAACCACTTTCTCTAAAATGGTCTCTTATCTCCACTGTCACTGTAGCTGAGAACGATGTTGATAACTGCAGGTATTTCACTGTCTTCTTCCCTTTTGAGAACCCAAAAACAAGCACAGGAGTTTGCAATAAAATGTTTGGTTTGAAGATAAATTTAATCACGTCCATCTTTTTGCAATACAAGTGTAAGAGATCTAATACATCCTGGGTCTCTTACACTAGGGAACAATACCTTACCCCTAAGAAAATCTTCAAGGATCTCAGAATATCAGAATAAAGCACCAGAATGATAATAAGGAAACATTTAAACCACCAAGCTGAACACTTCAGTGACAAGTTACTAGGAGTGACTACACATAGAAATCATAAAATCATAGAGCTGGGAGGAACCTCCAGGATCATCTAATCCAACCCCTTGCACAATGCAGGAGATTCACAGATGCCTCCCCACTACACCCAGTGACACCTGCTCCATGCCTAGAAGATGGCAAAAAGGAAAAAAAAAACCCACCCTCCAACCTGGGCAAAACTAGCCTGGAGAAAAATTGCTTCCTGACCCCAAAGTGGTGAACAGCATTTCCCTGAGCATGCAAGAAAGGGCCATGAGAACTAAGCACTGATGCAACCCTTCCTGCCCTCCTTCTCATGATCTGCCTAAGTTCACAGAATCAGCATTGCTGTCAGGTGGCTATCTAGCCTCTGTTTAAAAACCTCCAAAGAAAGAGAGCCCACCATCTACTGAAGAACTGCTCTGTCAGGAAGTTCTTCCTAATGTTTAACTGAAAACTCTTTTGATTTAATTTCAACCCATAAGTGTTGGCCTGACTTTCTGGGTCAACCGAAAAGAACTCTGCACCATCCTCTATAGTATGACAGCCCTTCAAGTACTTGGACGGTGACCATATCACTGTCAGTGTCCTATTACTTTAAGATGAACTGGAACTGCCAAAGGATTGTGTCATCCTTGAGTACAGGTGCTAAAGTGTCATCAGGTGTAAACCTTTAACCAATTTGGAATGGGATTGGCTAAGGCAACTTGAAATGCAGTAGCCTGCTACCTGTTCAGTGTGGGATAGGATGGATATAGCGTGGCATACTGTTGGATGGATATTGGAATTGATGACTGTGGACTGTGTATTGACTATTCTATTGGACTGTGTATCTGTACTTCTGCCTGGCTTCAATGGATGTAAGTGTATGACTATTGGACTGCTTCTTGACTCTGATATCTGCCTGACCCCAATACAGTTCATTGAACCGGCTGTCTGTGTAAGTGTCTTCCTTAGAACTGCAGCTGAGACTGGTCTGACCAGAGTGGTCCAGTGGGCACTTCTACTACTACTCTGTCAATCACCTCTCAGTTGTCTCCTCTACAGGCTCAGCATACCCAGCTCCTTCAGTCTTTCCTCATAAGATTTGGTCCCCAGGCCCCTCACCATCTTTGTTGCCCTCCTCTGGACATATTCCAGGTTATCTATAACCTTCCTACATTGTGGTGCCCAAAACTGAACACAATACTCTAGGTGAGGTCTAACCAGAGCATAGTAAAGTAATACCATCACTTCATGTGATCTGCATAGTGTCAGAACTGGGAACTTCAAGAACGATGCATTACTTTGTTTCAAAAGTTAAGACGTTTATTGAGAACTTAGTGTCCAGGAAAAGAGCAGGTTGACTCTGATAGCCTTCACAGCTATCGGCACATTCTTATGCAGTGGTAACAGAAACAATAAAACCATTTCTCACACCCAAAGAGACAGGCGTCTGTTCCCAGGCCCCTTATCTCCAAACGCGGGGGAAGGAACCCCGCGGCTCTGCTCTGGCCTCTTGGCTTCAAAGGCCACCTGCAGATGTTTCCCAGGGCTATCTGTCACCCTTCAATGGTTAGTATTTGTTTGAAATGCAAAGCTACAGGGTTAATAGACATCTCTAATATGGAGTCAGTTAAACTAACATCAGTTGCTCAGCACGCAGGAAAGTTACAAGTTCTGACACATAGTATACTTCTGTTGAAACAGCCCAAAATCACATTTACCTTTTTAGCTACCACATCACACCACTGACTCAATGTGGCTCATAAAAAGTGATTAGATCAGGGTGTCAGACATGTGGCCCATGGGAGAAACCAGCCCATCCAGGGCTTCAGGCCTGTGGGGATCTCTTCTCCCCCCCCCCTCCTGTCCTCACCCTGTGTGTCAAGCATGCGATTTTCAAAAGAATGAGTCAAGTAGATACAAAACTGTGTTTATTGCTAAATCAAGATGCTCTCTTGGTTCAAGACCTTGAGAGTGATGCTAGAAACACATTGATACAATTCTTTTAAGACATACTTCAAAGGATCCTCAAAGGAGGGGGTAAGGAATGCCAGCCAACACATAAACTATCATAAATGTCTATGTTCCCACAATGTTATCAGTGACTTGTCCTTGCTTTCCCAGATGGCACACACTCCCATGTAGGAATGTATGGGAAGGTGTTTCTTCTTCTCCTCTTGCTGCCAGTTTCGTTTCTCACTATTCTACTACCCAAAGCAATAAAGCAAGACGGGGGAGGGGAAAGAATAACAGAGCCAAACTACACCGACTCTCCATGATGTTTCACAGACCAGCTTTACGGAGGGCCCTAAAACCATAGCATGGTATAGCATAACCATAGCATAGCATAGTATGTCAAGCATGGTAAAAGCTCAATGGTAATCCATTGAGCTTTTACCATGCTTGACATACTGCCTCCCTTTTTCTCAACCGCGGGGCTTATGGGGAAACACTCTGTAAAATTTAGTGATTAATTCAGGGGCCGATACATTTTGCTCTGCCACCCATTCATTTTGACTGGTAGGGAAGTGTTTCCACTTGTCAGATAATACAGCACTCCACTTTTTATTTTTGCATCTAAAATTTCTTGCACTTCATGATGACTCTGATTCCCAATCTGGATAGGTTGTGGAGCTGGAGGTCGAGAGTGCTAAGGGGTGCCACCTGGGTCTCTGCACAGAAGACTGCAATGAAAGACATGGTATACTTTACTAAACATTTTGGGTAATTCCAGTTCTACAATCACCTTGTTGATTACCCTCATTATTTTGAACGGCCCTAAAAACCAATAAACCAATTTCTTAGAAGGTTGATTCAGTGGTAAATTTTTGGTCAAAACGAACACTGTATCTCCCACCTTAAAATCCCACACCGGAACATGGGATTTGTCATACTGCCTTTTATAAGCCTCTTTAGCCGCTTCCAAGTTTTCTTGTATGAGATTCCAACTCTTCCCTAATTTCCCCCACCATTACTTAAAAGTTGTGGGATCTCTGGGCCCCTCCTCCTCTGGCAACAGCGGGACGGGCTTCCCTTTGTAACCATTCACTATCTGGAAGGGTGAAGCCTTGGTTGAGCTGTGGACGCTATTGTTATAACCATACTCAGCGAATGGCAGCAGATCTACCCAGTTGGATTGCTGTTGATTCACATAACACCGTAAATACTGCTCTAGCAGCGCATTCACTTGTTCCGTCTGGCCGTCCGTTTGGGGATAGTAAACTGAGCTCAAGCCCTGTTCTATACCCATTAATTTGCAGAACTCCCGCCAGAAGTTGGCAATGAATTGCGGGCTGTAGTCACTAATTATCTTATCTGGAAATGAGTGGATTTTCACAATGTGATGAAAGAACAAGTACGCCAGTCTCTTGGCCATAGGTAGTTGTGCACATGGAATGAAATGTGCTTGCTTTGAAAAAGTGTCCACTACTACCATAATTACTGTTTTCCCTTGCGGGATGGGCAATTCCACTATGGTCCATGGACACTACAGACCAGGGACGGTTTGCCGTCTCTAAGGGTTTTAGGAGACCAGGAGGTTCCCCCCCCTCCTCTTAGCCATTAGGCATATGGGGCATGAGGCCACGAATTCAGATATGTCCTTTTTCATCGAGGGCCACCAGAATTGCCTATTGATTAAGTGTAGGGTCTTCACGTACCCAAAATGTCCCGCCAGTTTGTTGGAATGACAAAATTGTAAGACCTCCGCGCGGAGGCTCTTAGGAACATACAATTTACCATCTCTGTACCAGAACCCATCCTCTCCCTTCTGTATCCCACCAGGCCAGTCCTCCCCCTAGTTTTCAGTTTCTGTGGCCAGTTGCTTCCCCCCCACACTTCTCTGCAGGAAGGTTCCACTTAGACCTGGCTCGGGTAGTTACCATGCCAGCCACCTGAGTGGGAGAAATCAGGGAGTCTACTACCTCCTCCTTTTGACTATTATGCTGGGGAAGTCGTGAAAGGGCATCTGCCAAGAAGTTCTTAGTCCCCGGGATGTGTTTCAGACTGAAGTCAAATTTTGAGAAAAATCCCGCCCACCGGATTTGCTTCTCAGTGAGCTTACGGCGACCTGTAAGTGCCTCTAAATTTTTGTGATTGGTCCAAATTTCAAATGGTAGTTTAGCACCTTCTAACCATGATCTCCAGGTCTTTAGCACATAAGTTACTCCAAATGCTTCCTTATCCCATACAGAGCAGTTACGTTGCTCATGGGAGAATTTCTTAGAGATGTAAGCACAAGGTTTCAATTGCCCCTCCTCATCCCTTTGCATGAGAATTGCTCCTACAGCGATGTCGGAGGCGTCACATTGCACAATGAAGGGTTTCAATTCATTGGGGTGACTCAAGACAGGCTTACTTGTGAACAGTCTTTTAAGTTTGGTGAACGCCTCCTGGCATCTAGGCATCCAATTTAGTTTCGCCCCCGGTTTTTTGGCATCTGGACCCCTCCCTTTGGTTTTCAGTAGTTCAGTAAGAGGTAACATAGTTTGGGTAAACCCCTGAATAAAATTACGGTAAAAATTGGCGAACCCAAGGAATGATTGGAGCTGTCTACGTGTCCTCAGGAGAGCCCAATCTAATACCACTTGTACCTTACTCGAGTCCATGGCCAGTCCTTTCCTGAATATCCTAAAACCCAAGTAATCGAGTTCTGTCCGATGGAACTCGCATTTAGACAATTTGGCATACAGTTTGTGCTTTTGTAACATGCTGAGGACCTCTTGAACCAGTTTCACATGCGATTTGAGATCCTCCAAATAGATGATGATGTCATCCAGGTACACCACCACCCCCTTATACAAGTGCTCCCTTAGCACTTCGTTTATAAAGTTCATAAAAACTCCCGGAGCCCCCTGGAGGCCAAATGGCATCACCAGATATTCAAATTGACCCGTCTTCCATTCATCTCCCTCTTTTATGCGCACCCTGAAGTACGCGTCTCTTAGGTCCGATTTGGTAAAAATCTTCCCCTCTAACACTGTACTAAGTCTTTGATGAGGGGTATCAGATAGGCGTTGGAGGTTAAAATCTCATTAATCCCCCGAAAGTCGGTACAAAGTCTGAGAGAGCCATCCTTCTTTTTTCGGAAGAGGATGGGAGCTGCATGGGAGGCTGCAGCTGGCCGTATGAAGCCCCGTTTCAAATTTTTATCCAGAAATTTGTGCAACTCGATTTTTTCAGCCTACACCATCGAGTACAGCTTTGATTTTGGCAAGGTCTGTCCCGAGATCAGTTCAATGGCACAGTCTGTTTCTCTATGAGGGGGGAGTTCATATGCTCCCTGCCCACTGAATACCCCCCGTAAGTCCCGGTACACTTTGGGGATAGCTTGGACTTCCTCCACCGTTAGGCAAACCTTTTCATTCTGGGGCGGGGGGTTAGGCCCCCACTCTTTTTCACACTGATGGGTTCGACATTTCATGTCAGTGAATTCTATGGTCTGAGAATGTATGCCTTCCTAGGCCTCAGAATTAGAAGCAAAAGGATTGCTCACCTTGTTTTTCTCTTCCACAGGCAGCAGCTCTTGCAGCCTTGACCTGGGCTTGATTGTCTTTTATTATCATTGGAACTCTCCCCTTTAACCTCTGCAGTCTCTAACCTTCCCCCACTGGTATACAATCCTGGACTGGGTTCCACTTAGTTGGTGCTTTGGCCAATCCCTGGCCTAAGAGACCAGTGACCTTCATTACCTCTTCCGCCTGCATACACCTGTCCTTACCCTGAACTTCTTTGACTCCTGCCTGCTCCTTACAACCAGGCAGGATAGCCAGAGGGCTATTAGGTCACTGGGCCCTTTCCACCTTGCAGCAAGCCTGCTCTCCTGTGGCTTCCAGTTAGCTCAGCCTTCTGGCTGGACTGTCTACCACTGTAGCCTTCCCCAGTGGCATCATTCCCACCCCTGCCAGTCTGGGTCTGCCCCACCAGTCTCATCCTTGCTACTCACCTAGTTGGGTAATGCTGCTCTTGGCTGTTTCAACCTCTGCCCCCAGGAACACTGAAAAAGGCTTACCCAGATAAGGCTTCATCAGCATAGGTGAGAGCAATAGTCCTCAGTCTGGAGCTATCTCCAGACATTATGATTGCATATAGCTGTTAATAGGAACTTAGATTGTACCACTTCCAGTAGGCATCTTTCTTTATAAATACAGAGCTAGTAACTATACAAGAGCTGAATTCCTTGGAAACCTTGATTACTGTGGGGATAAAGGAGGCCCCTTTTGTGAAGTGGAATCTTGTAATGCAGCGGTAGCTCTATAGTACCTGAGCTCTCCAGTGTCCAAATGGCGATACCGAGTATTTGAAGATTTTTGTCCACTTGATGTTGTAGCCCTCTATTTGCCATCTATGGTTTCAATTTTTTTTGCGTGAAGACTTACTTTATCATAAGCTGCTCCTCTTTACAGTATGGAGTGAAAGCATGGCGCGGTCTCCTAAGGCCAACTTGTGAATAGGATAAGATAAATAGTATAATCTGTGTATAGTAAGGCATATATCATTTTGTTGGAAAGCTCTGGAGAATAGAAGCTTGGATTTCTTAAGTGTTGCATCAAGAAATTGATGTAATAGTTAAAAAGTAGAGGGACCAGGATGCAACCTTGTTTAACTCCTTTGTCAAGTAGAATCTTATAGGAGAGGTGTCCTTGAGGACTGCATCTTGCTTTTAGGAAATTTCCTTCATGCAGCGAGTGGATAAGTATGTGGAGCCTTCAGTCTATTGAGGAGTTCTTAAGCTTTGCCCAAAGCCTATTCCTAGAGATACTGTCAAATGAATTGTTCAGAAATGCATTGTGGTAGATTGTGTCAAGCATGGTAAAATTCCACTGGTAATTGATTGTTTTAGAGTCCTCCATAAAACTGGTCTGTGAAATATCATGGAGGACCAAGGTCTGTTAGTTCTGTTATTCTTTCCCCTCCCTCTCTTTGTTTTATTGCTTGCAAAGTAGAAGTAAAGAGAAACGAAACTAGTTTGAGAAAAAGTAATCAGCACCTTCCCATGCATTCCTGTTAGGGAGTGCGACACATCTGGGGAAAGCAAGGACGGAGTCCTGATAACGCCATGAGAATGTAGACAGTTATGATAGTTTATGTGTGAGAGTGCATCCCTCACCCGCACCTTTTGGAATCCTTTTGAAGTTAGCCTTAAAAGTATTGTATCAATGTATCTTTAGCATCACTCTCAAGAATCTGTTATCCTGAAAGTATCGGTCTATCAATAAATGTAGTCTTTTATCAAACCTGACTCGTCATTGAAACCGCATGTTTGACAGATTGCAGTTAAGATCCAGAGAAATTGAAAGATGGCAACTATCTTGTTGATTCCCCACTTTGAGGTGCATGTTGTAACTAAGCAGATTGTAAGATATCTATACAACTTGCACCATGCTCAGACTAGTATGTATACTCCCCAGGGATGTCTCCTTGCGTAACTCCATTAAGAATTGAGAGGTCTAGCCTAGAAGCAGGCTATAGTAAGCAGTAATCTTTCCAGTTTAACTTTGATGTCCTTAAAGTTTCTAGGGGGAAGGATGTTTAAGGAATCTTTCATTGTTGGTACTGAGTTGAAGTAGGTATATAGTGATTCCTCTGGGGGTCCAAGTCTGATGTTGAAATCTCCTGCAACCACAACAGATATATTTAAAGAGGACAGGATCAGCAAGTCTAGCTATAGCTCAAACTTGATCCAGATTTCATGTACCCATTTTCTGGTGACATAGGAAAGTAGATAATCTATCTACTATCTAAAAGAAACAGGAGTGTTTTTTTCTTGGATTGGACCATGCAGGCCTGGGCCCAATGTTGACATTATATCAGTGCGGTGACTGTTGCCTGCAATCTTGTAACAATAAGAGCCAGGCCTCCTTTGGCCCTTCCTTTCCCTTCCCCTGGAGTAGCTAAAAGGTTGACTATTATGAGTGCATCTACAAATTGTGGACCAAATTTTTTGAAGGGAGATGATGTTGTGTTGGAGTCCTGCAATGTATTCCAAATGTCCTCTGTCTAGAGGCTGGGCTGATCCCCTTGGAGGCACATGTGTACCTGCTCGCATTCACCTACTGGCTAAAACGCATTCTCAGTCTGGTGGGCCTTGCCTCCTTGATCTTTGCTGACAGCCACTACTCAACCTGGCTAAGAGTAGTTGAGGGGAAACTCCAGGAGCACAGCCTCTTCCCTCAAGTTTTACTGCATCTTGGGTATCAAAAAACAAAAGAAAAAATCACAGTGGTTCTGGGACTATGCTATACCAGGGATGGCCAAACTTGTTTAACATAAGAGCCATATAGAATAAATGTCAGATGTTTGAGAGCTGCAAGACATGAATATCAGATGTTTGAGAGCCGCAAAGAAGGAAGGAAGGCAAATAGATGGGGGGAGGGGGAGAAAGGTGAAAAGAAAGCAATTTTAAATGCATTCTCTAAGTATTGGATGGCTTGGCTTGAATGGCTCAGGGGAAGAATAAATGTCAGATGTTCGAGAGCCGCAAAGAAGGAAGGAAGGCAAATAGATGGGGGGGAGGGGAGAAAGGTGAAAAGAAAGCAATTTTAAATGCATTCTCTAAGTATTGGATGGCTTGGCTTGAAGAAGTGATTTAAAGATAGAAATCCCTTCTCCAAGCCATCTGATGGGGCAGTGGGAGCTTTGAGAGCTACACAACGTTTGAAAGAGCCACGTGTGGCTCCCGAGCCACAGTTTGGCCAGCCTGTGCTATACTATCAGATAGGGCACAGACACAGAAATATCCAGTTATTCTGCAGCATGCCAAATGTTTTCAGCCAGCAGATTATTTTTAAATTCCTTGAGATCTTTAAATATTGGATTTAATGCTCTACCATTAGCCCTTTGGGAAGGCAGTTACCATTGTGTCCCATTTCCTCCACGGTTTCATGAATATCATACAAGGAAAGTAGAGTCTATTGAACGGGTTCTGCTGCATTGCCCATCCTACAATGACATTCCGTGCCAGTATATTGCTCCAGTTCTGTTAACTATGCAAGGGAGATCTGAACAACGTTGTGTCTCTCTCCTCCTTGTAGACTCCTCTTCAAAGAAAGCCCACCATGTTGCCAGTCATTGCCTACAGGCACATGGGATACACAAGCAGCTGACTGAGTGTGAGTAACTTTGCTTGCCTATTGGAAGAGTGTTTTACATTTCTTGCACCTGTTCTTAATCTCTGCTCATTGTTTTATGCTCGTTGCATTGCTGTGTTTTATTACTTGCTGATTCTTTGGAGCTAATCTTGTATCAAAATAGAGTTTCATTCATTCATTCATCCAACTATAGCTGTTATATCTTCCTCTGCTTTCCCTTTGATTTTCTTCTCATTTTCCACAGCATAGTAAGAATTTGTGACACTGATGATCAGTTCTTGAGATGTGATGCCTGCAAGATGTAAGTTGCTGGCCTTTTAGCTCAGAGCGTTTGGATCGAATCATGTGTGGAAACCTTAGTATGATGTACTATGTTAAAGGCATGCAGAAGACCAGGATTCTGCAATTTAATCTCTGGTACCCTGGGAGAGGAAATAAAGACTGATATGTGATGGAGCAAGATTCTAGCCCAGTAGCACCTTACAGACAAACAAGGTCTCCGCGATAAAAGCTTTCAATAGTCAAAGTTCCCTGTGTCAGATACAACATATGTGGGAGATCCTACCTTGGGATCCTACCAAGGGTGCAGGTTTCATGCCTCCCTTATGTCTTCCTGTGCTAAGGTTCTACAATTTTATGAATGCAGTAAGATTAATCACCTTCCACTGGAACAAAAAAAAAAAAAATGGCCTCCAGAGCCTTTGCCTTTCAAACAAAGACAGTAACAACAAATTAAGTCTACTTTGCCAAATGCTAGCTATTAATTTATCCCTTTCACCATTTTTTTTCTTGATACTTCACTTTTGTTCTCTCTCTGCCTTTTAGCCTTGGGGCTGCCAGGCAAAATTCAGCTTATAGAACTACTGTGAAGCAGGCGTGAGTTATTCGATGGCCTCAGTTCTCACCCTGCTGTCATGCACAAGATCCATTTTTTGTGGGGTTAGAAAAGAGCTGCTGCTGCTTAAGAAATCCAGCCAAGTTGCACCAATGAAAAATGACTTTTTTAAAAATAATAATTTTTCAAACCTGACATAATGCTCAAATTCACCGGTCTCACTGTAGCGGGGCACTATGTCACCTGGCTCCAACATTGAGGCTGCACAATTTGGAAATGCTCACCTACTCACAGAGGGTAACTGTTAAACTATAAAAAACAACTCTTGACAGGCCAATTTCAAAAACTACAAATAAGCCAGATCTTTTTACAGTTATTTTCCGGTGTATATTTTGATGATGAGAGTTTATAACGATACTATTTTGTGTGGCTTGCTCATCTCATTTCCTCTTTTGTTTATCCATTCACCAGTTATCTCATATGGGAGGGTGATTTTTCAGCTACAAGGAAAAATGTTATGCAAATGCCTCATAGTAGCAATTTCCTCCCAGTTGCATATGCAAAATGCTACATGCCTTCCAGAGAGTAGCTGTTCAAGAAGTCATTTGGAACTTTGCTGGAAACATCTGTAAATTCTCTGGCACATGTTTAGATCCATGAAGAACCATGTGAATCTGAAGAGGTGGACATCTGATGCATAGTGTGGCAATATGAGAAGAAGTCAGAGAGCATAGCAATATAAGGGTGTCATGACATAGGAGCTGCTACACCAAAATGCAGATGTGAACACAGTTGTTAAACACAACAGGGCAAAGAAACGCCATTGCTTGAAAGAGACACCATAATGGGTTCCTTTATAGGTATAGGATAAGTATAGGATAAAGTGGTATGCTATTGGTATACTGTTCCTGGGTGTAAGCCCTATGGAATAGACTCTGATTAGAATTCTGAGCAGAAGTGTTTTGGGTGGCACTGCATATAGAACAGAAGTGTTGCAAACAGGTCACATTATTTACATAACTGGAGGGTGAGATGTGGTCTTTTGCCCATCTTGCCTTTTGCCCATACTTGTAAAAAAAAGGGGGAGGCAGGACCACTCACAGTATCACACGTGGCCTCTGAAGAGGTAGAGGAGATTCCTCAGCCCCTGTTTCCAAAAGCTAGCGAATTCTTTATGGCAACAAAATAGTAAATTATAAAACTGTCATAAGGACTAAAGTGCTGAGACCTTATAATGAATGAGACCATTCCAGGGAGCTCTTAGTAAGCCTACAGTGGCCACCTGATGCCCCTTTAAAGCACTGCACATTGCCTAACTAAAATTTTATGACATTTTCCCCATCTGCAGCCTTTATAACATTTGCAGCATCAACTATATAGCGGAAGAGAGGTTTTTAATGACATATGAGTTTGAGTTACATGACTCAGTTCCACTTGTTGCCCATGGAATATGTCTTTAGCTGTTCAAGTCATTTGTTTGCACCCCCAAAGCTAAAGCTAGAATAGTGTTGGACTACTCAACAACTTTTTAGAAGGTGTAATGTTTTAGTGCTTTCCCATTCTCGCACAAAAAGGCAAATGCTAGCAGTTCTTGTGGTGATGCTTAATCAAAAGACATAGAATTTAAACACAGGGGCATTTTTTAAAAAAGCAGAAAATACATCACATCCCTTGTTCCAGGCACAAGCATGTGCCAATTATTGTATCATTCTTGAACTGCCACTGAGAAAATATAAGGCAATAAATGTTTCTGGAATCTCTTCAGTTTCAAGAAGTGCTAATATTATTCACCTGACCAGGTCCACAGATTCTGTTTTGAGAAGCACATTATGAATGCATTAAGGTAGGACTGGAAATATGGCAGAGTAATGTTAACCTTCAGTCAAAATGCTGGCTGGCAGTCTTTGAAAACTTGGACATTGTTGCTGCAATATTAGCTGAAGTTCAGACTTCAATAAATAATGTATTGAAAATATTAACAATAATACAATCTTATTGTACATTGCATGCGACTTTGTTAATAATAATAGAGAGATTCTGTTTGGATCTTCCAATCAAAAAACTTGTAAATAGCTGTATTGGCCCTCACAAAATTCTGAGCAAAGAAATCCCAGAATCCATGCAATACCTTTTATTAGGGCCAGCCAAAATGACACACTGTGCATTCCCCTGTGCTTTGTTATTCTGTTTGTGTGAACTTTCCCATTCACTTTACTCGAAAGAGCAATTCCACATACACAAAGGGACACATGTATAGAGACATTCTTTGAAATGAAACATGATGGTAAGCTGTAGTCATATTCACAGGCTTGGATCCTGTCCGGGCACATAGAGGAGGAGTGGTTTTTGCAAACTGTTCCTTCTCGTGGGAGGTCTCAGAGTCCCCCAACTTCTACCTATCCTCCCAGGAGAAGCATTCAAGAGGCATGTGAGATTGCCATGTGAGGGGAAAACATGGAAATTGTCCCGCTCTTGTGCCTGTGGAAATTTAGGTGGAATTCAAACTACATTATCTCTTCAGTGCATTTAAGAATATGCATTCTTAAATTAATATGCTTTGTCCCTTTGATTTTTGTAGTCATCTGTTTTTAGTGTTGAACACGGCAGTTAAAAAAAGAGATTAGGGAGAGAAAATTCTGACTTGGCCACAGAGTCATGTCATGTGATTTGCTTTCATGTGATACTTTGGTTTGGTCTGAGTATTGTGAAAGGCTCAGAGAGAAACTTGGACTCAAGGGAGGACCTGTAGCGAACCCATGTATAAGCTGACTATATACAGTGTAGCAGAGGACTTTATTACCTTTTATGGCATGGCTATCCAGACCAAATAGCCAAGCTACACTGTGTTACCATGTGACCAGGCTGCATACTTAATCTACAAACAGCTTGTATTTCAGCCCACAATACCTGATCCCCTCGTCTGATGAAGTGTGCTTAAGAGAGCACACGAAAGCTTACGTTCGAAATAAAACTTGGTTGAACTCAGAGTGTTCAAGTGCAAATAGATTGGAATGATTTTTCTCACAGAGAATTATAGAAATGCATGGACTTAGTTCTTTACACTTTCCTTCACTTTCTGAATCCTACTCTAAAAATTAGTTATAACAAATTATTTCTAGCAAATGTGCAATATATTTTATTCAGACATAAGTGATGGAGTTTAAAGGACTTGTGAAATTTACATTTAGTGCTTCCTTCTGCTGCTCTGGTATCCTCCCCAAAACTTCTTAGAGGACAATAGTCCTTTCAAGACAATATGAAATGTTACTGAGACACAGGGCTTTTGTGTGTGTGTGTGTGTTTGAAAGAGAGAGAGAGAGAGTGTGTGTGTTCTGGCTCCATAGTGCTTCAGTTTGTCTCCTGATTTCCACACAGTTTTGTACCTCCAATTACTGATTTGGCCTTTATTCTGTGTTCATCCACAGTCTTGGATTGCTTTTCTTTACTTAGTTGTTGCCCTGGATTGCTTATTTGGAAGACATATCCTGACCATTCAATATTTATAGAATTTACTTAATATAGTTCTACAATATAGTTGGTGATAATTGTGAAACACGGTCCCTGATCAGCATGCCTATATTTGCTAGTACTATATCAATCATTACACCTTGGCAAATAGAATTACACTTTGGCAAATAGAAAGGGAAGACATGGCAATAGTGACAGACTTCACATTTCTGGGATCCAAGATCACTGCAGATGGTGACTGTAAATTAAGACATTTGTTCCTTGGGAGGACAGCTATGGTGAACCTGGGCAGTATAATAAAAAGTAGAGACATCACCCTGCCAACAAAAGTCCATATAGTCAAAGCAATGGTATTCCCAGTAGTAATGTATGGCTGTGAGAGCTGGACCATAAGAAAGGCTGAGCACAGAAGAATAGATGCTTTTGAGCTGTGGTGCTGGAGAAGAAACTTGAGAGTCCCTTGGACTGCAAGAAGATCAAATCAGTCCGTCCTAAGGGAAATCAACCCAGACTGTTCCCTGGAAGGTCAGATGCTGAAGCTGAAGCTCAAATACATTGGCCATCAAATGAGAAGGGAGCACTCATTAAAGAAGATCCTGATGATGGGAAAGACAGAAGGCTAAAGAAGAAGGGGACAGCAAAGATGAGATGGGGACAGTGTTAGTGATGTAACTAACAGGAATTTGAGCAGACTTCAGAGGATGGTGGAAGACAGGAGGGCCTGGCGTGACTTTGTCCATGGGGTCGCAAAGAGTTGGACTCGACTGTGCGACTGAACAACAACAAAATATCAATTATTATTTTTCACCTGTCTGAACTACTATCCTGCATCATGCAGCAATCTATTTTTCCTTCTACAGAGAAACTTCAAATCCCATCTTTACAACCAGCTGTCACTCCTGAGCTATTTGGATCTCTCATCTACCTCAGATAAACTTTCAGCAGTCCCACTTCAGATCAGTCTGTGGGTTACATGGTGGTCTGGTCATGTCTTTCACCATCCAACATGAAAGAACAGCTTCATCATGACACGACTGTACAGACATTCTCCTATGGTGTTAATGGATGGTGTTAATTTCAGATTGGGAGATACGATAATGCTTTCTTGAACTCTGAAAACAAGGTCAAATATTTAGAGGAACTTAATCTCTTTGTAGTTTTATTTGTTGTTTGCATCTTATTAACTCTATTCTCTTGAGCTTGAATATAGCCTGAATATAAAAGACAATGCTTGAGCAGAAGTACATTTTAATGTAGTGTTATTAAATACTATTTATCAAGGTTAGATTCTCCTCCCATTCTGATACATTACACGCTGTTCATTTATGGCCTCCAATTTATTTATTTTTTGGAACATTTTGCTTTATTATGTATCACAGTCTTGCTTCTTTTAAAGGTTAGGAAGCTAAAAATTCATTTTACCTGATGAAACTAATCGTTCCCTGCCATATCACTGATCTAAGGGATAACCAGTTTGGTTAGTATGTTCTAAAAGCCCAGTTGGCATGTAGAATGTTAGTATGTTCTAAATCAGTTGGCCTGTAGAAATCAGGAGAATGTCCATGTGATCTTCATGGATACTCTATTAATTGTATATGGACAGGTAACCCTTCGATGTGGACCCTCAAATTCAGGGGTGCATGTAAGCTGGCACTAGCTGATGCAGAGGACAAATAAGAAAGTGGCAAAGTGTGCAACTTGCTGTACAACTTTACTAGTTTTCAATCAACTTTTAAAATTAAAAAAAAAAAGATAGTCGTGCTTTTTGACATTGATGTGGTGCTGATATGCCAGAGCCGATGGGCATTTTTCAAACCAGCAACCACTTTATCCCAACTGTATACATGTGGCCAGATGTATACCTTATAGGGAAAACTGTGTCATCCAGTGGTTGGTGGCAGGATCAGCCAGCTCTGTTCTTTTTCAGTGTCATATCTGTGCATGCATTCTCACTTACTTATTTCTCTGAAATGTTTGTGCGTGGCAGGGAAAGAAGAGGAAAGAATTTTTAAAAGTTCCAATCTGCTTGTAATTGACACTACTTTCCCCCCACTCGTTTTGAATTCCCTTGGCAATACCTTTTGCACACTATAGAAAATATCTATAGAAGAACTCATGGCTTTAATACAGTTGTGGCAGAACAGTTCTGCTCTGATCAATGTGCCTTGTTCCACTCTCCCCTCCAAGGTCTTCCCATCATCAAGAAGGGCTTTTCTCTCTCTCTGCTCAACTGCCGCCACCACCTGATCTTTGTAGGAAATGCCCACTGGCAGGGTAATGTCTCCTAGCTTCCCTTCTAAGGCTTTGCCTCTGTATCTCCCTCTACCCATCACCTGTTTACCCCAGGGACAGCATACTGCCTTGTGCACCACTGAGGGAGTAGCCACTTGCCATTTGAATGCCTTCCTCTTCCTCCTGGTGCTCTTTTCAAAATAGTATGCCTGAGATGATGGAGGTCTAAGACGATGGAGGTCTATGTGGTAGAGAGAACCACTACCAGCATCGGAAGTTATAAAGTATTTATTAACAAGATAATGTTTACAAGCATACTCTAAGCACAGTACCAGATTGAGCAAATGATTCAAAAGAAAAGAGTAAAATGCAATCCCTCTGTCTCTCCCTCTATACATGCCCTATCAGATGCTGAATATAAGACTGGCTTCTTAGCTCAGAAAGTTACATATTTTTACACAAGGGCCAATACTTTCAAGCCTCCTACAGCAGTGCAGACCAGCACATGGCAATGACCACCTCCTCCAAAGCTCAGTTAAGAGTTTTGACCACTTTGATGGAATCAACACCAAAAAAGAGACCTTCCTCCTTGCTCCCAGGAGTTTTATCCTTCTTCTTCTTCCACTTACTGACCTGATCAGGCTGGGTCAAAGATGCTTTTCCTGAAGTCTCCAGGAGTTTCTTCCACAAGTCCTTCAGGTAATACCTCCAAATCTCTGTTCCCTGATTGGGGAGTGGGGCAGGGCTGACCATCCCATTGTCTCTTGCTAGATCTATTAGTATTTCTAAGAGGGTAGCTGAAGTGAGTCTAGAAAGCAATTGAAATGACTTTCCCTTTCCTAACTGTTCTCTGCCCAGAGAAACTTCTAAAAACTCCTGGTGAAGGTTTTACTTACCTCAGACCTCCATTCAAAAATGAATTTCTTCACAAGAGTAACTGAGCTTTACTGGCTCAATGGAGTTTGAACTTTTATTAGTATCTCTTTAGATTAAATAACCAAGACCATTTCCTCATAACGCTTATAAAATTATATCCCTATATTTAGGTCCCAATTCTGGAACCTATGCTGGCAGCAAAACGTTAGAGCAAGTACTGCAACTTTAATAAATAAATCTATAACACACTGCTGTTTCCTCATATACACTCAACATAGCCCGTTCTGACTGATTTGGAATAATATCTGGTCTAAACTCGATTTAGATTATATTGACAAAGGTAATTCCATATCTGGAGGTACTGCCATCTGTAAATTATAGCAAGCACAGCATGGGTAATGGGTAATGCTAAGAAAGTGGGATATGCCCAAGAAACTAGGCAGGTTTTGCTCTGTACAGCAATTTCAGAGTTCACATCATGAGATGGTATATGTTTGTTTGTTTTTTTTAAGTTGATGCAAAATTACTTTTTAAAAAAGTCTGTCAATGGCAGTGGCCATCTTGGTGACAAGTTATAATATTGGCTGAAAAATTCAGTTCAGTGAACAATTCAGCTCAGTTATTTCTGCAATGAAATTGCAGCAAAAGGAGTTTTGGTTACCATGGGGCAATAGAATACTGGAAGCAGTCTGAATGATAGTAAACAAATGCAGAGACATAGGAAGGAGCACAGCAAGACAGATGTGAAAGTGTTTCTGGTTTTCACACAAGGAAACTGCCACCACCTCAAGTCTGTAGCTTGCAGAAGTCACAACACACTCCCTAGGAGCTTTCTGTCCACTCTCCTCCCTAGCTCCAACTCCAACTGTTTTCACTCCAACTCACTAATCGAATCCCTCCCACTTGAATTTTTTTTAAACAGCTTCGTGTTCCATTCCACAGTAAACTACCTTCATCCAATCAGAATGATCTCTTTGGGCTCTCAATCATTTTTCAGCAAGCTCACCCTTTCTCAAGCAGCATTGCTTAAAAGCCTGCAATTGCTTCCTGTCTGTCACAGAAGGAATTTTACACATAGTGCAATGGGTACAGAAAGTGCAAGACTTTTAAAAGGCAACTATTTTACTAATCTTCAAGTATTCCATGGATTACATCTAAAAAAAAAAAAAAAAGCCCATACGCTGTTTGTTAAAGTATTAAAATTTGTTACACTGAATCTGGTGAATCCATTTCCTTTATTTCCCCTAAGGATAAAGACAAAATGCCTTCAATTTACTGAAGAACTTCCTCCATGGATGGAAGATTCCCTCCATACATGGGAAACTTTAATGCAAGAAGTGCTTCTGAGGTATAAATATGCATAATCTGAAGCACAGGAAGGGCAGGGAAGCTATTCTTCGTCTTGAATGGCACTTTGTTGGCTCCTCTCAGCTGCAAGAAACATTTTGTACCACTCCAGGCTGAAAGTACCAGCAGGGATTGGAGATGCTACCTCTGGATCAGCCTCATAGTTACAGTGGAGCCTGGGAGGGGCCAGGCTCATCCTTTCAACCCCCCCCCCTTCCAACTATATGGCCCCTCCATTGGAGGGCCCCCAATCTGTTCACCGCCACTCTGAACAAGTAGTAGCATTGCGGCTGGCCTTTTTGCTTTTTCTCTCTCCCCTTCCCTAACACACCTTGCAGAACAAAGAGGGGGGAGTCAAGAGGTCTCTGCCTCTAAAGAGAGGGGCACATAAGAAAGGGTTGGGGGGAGCACAGCTGCTGTGACTGCCCAGGCGAAGGGGGGTTAGTTTGTGGAACTCAAAGCAGCTTACAGTGCCGAGAGCCCTGGGCTGCCAAACCAGGTGCCCCTCTGGCCCCCAAAACAAAAAAATCCTACTGTGGGCCCCACCAAATATGAAATCCTGGCTATGGCTCTGCTCTGGATGTATAAATTAAGGCAATATGGCACAGACTTTCTACTGTTTTAGAACGAAGGTCCATGGAATAGGAACTCAAAGTACTTGAGGAAGAGGAGGAGGAAGAGGAGGAGATTGGATTTATACCCCGCCCTTCACCACCCAAAGGAGTCTCAGAGCGACTTACAATCTCCTTTCCCTTCCCCTCCCCACAACAGATACCCTTTGCTACATACACATTACCATTGTTTATGGTCTGGCATGCGAAACATACTTTGCATATCTATTCATGTCCAAACCTTCATCTTTGGCCTCCCCTGATATCTGCTCTGCTGATTATCATCTCTGCTAACATCCCATAATACTGTCCAGAGGGTTTTTATTGGTGTGTCAACAACTTCATTTGTTTTCTGTTGAGCCTTTTTAACTGTTTGAATTTTGAAACTGACCATTGTTTCTGTTGAACCTTTCTTAACTATTTGAATTTTAAATCCGACTACTGTTTTTATCCATCACAATAGCACTGTCAAGCATGGCTAATTCTGATCAATAACCAGTGGGTTTAGGGCCTGACTAAAAGCAGCCCTGGGTAAGGTCCCAGAGAACCGAATGTTGTTAGTTTATTATTCTTTCCTGTCTCCTCTCTTGCTTTATGACTGTTAATTAGAGGGAACAAAGCAATCAGCACCTTCCCATGAATCCTTCTCCGGGAGGATGAGCCATCTGGGCATTGCAAGGCCGAATGCCTGATAACGCCCTGGGAATGTATGTAGTTTTGATATTCTATGTGTGAACGCTCCCCTGCTTCCCCTCCCCATGGATTCCCTTTGAAGTGTATCTTAAAAGTTATGTATCAATGTATTGGTTTCATTCTTCTCAAGCAACGGCTTGAGCCAAAGTATCGATCTGTCAATAAACGTAGTCTTTGTATCAACTTCGACTCGTCATTGAACCCGCATGCTTGACAATCACATGATTTGTAAGCTACCCTGAGTTTGCTCTGGGGTGAGGGTGGGATGCAAACAAACAAATAAAACAAACAAACAAAGACAGTTGCCTTGCAATATGGGATGAACCTATGAAGATGAAATTCTGAGATTTGCATGTGAGGAAGGAGGGCGAAGAAAGCAATGTGTTGGCCCTGCACCACTGCCGGCTGAAGTTAAAAACACCCAGTGCACGACTACCTCCAGGATGGAACCTGATAAAGAGGCATGCCCAATTGGGAGAGGGAATGGAGGATAGTAAGGGAAGAAGGCTGTTGAGGGTGGGCAAGGGGAAGACCTAACAGGAGGCAGCTTCCTCTAGGGAGCAGCAGAGATGGCTCCCAATGGAAGAAGAAGCTCTGGGACTGGATGCAAAGAGAACCAGGCAACACAGACTAGCAGCAGGCAGAGCTACTCCTCCTAGGTGAGGTGAGGTCAGTAGATGGGTTCCAAACTAGGGTTGCCAGGCAGAAGGGCTGTGGACAGGGACACAACACTGACTGAGACATCATGTCAGTTCCAATGGAAGTGACATAGGGAAGCTCTAAGAATAGTGAAAAGCTCTATGGTTTTAAATATACTTTTCTCCCACTGTCACTCAGAGCAGAGGGGAGCAGAGGTTGGGGAATCCCCAGCCCAGATCAGGGGCTTGGCATCTCCACTGCAAAGCTAGGGAAAGGAACTGAGGACTCAAATTAAAGGGACACTACTTCTTAGTTGTGTGTTTAAAATAAGAGTAAATAAAGGTCATATGATGAGGATAGGCAAACAGGGAAATACTGGCCCTGTTCAGACACACAATATAATCAGATGTCACTGCTGTTTCCTTCCAAATTTAAAGTGGCTGATCAGACAGCAACATCTGCCTCCCAGTATTAACTCATGGTAGCCCCCCCCCCCCCAATCCTTCTTGGAACCAGATTATTTTGTTACCTGCTCCTTTGTCGTGTTTTTTGAGTTGTCTGGTTTCACCTTGTAGTTTTCTCTGTCTGGATACTTCTGCTGCGATATTAACCAACTTCCGGATGTCTGAAGGCTGTCCCAGGAGCCTCAGACATCCGGCATTTTTTTTTTTTTTTACTACTTAGCTATATGCGCATAACCACTTAATGTTTTTAACCTCTGCACATATTGTGCACATGCGCATTGTGCTCTTATGCACATAACAGTGGAGGAAACAAAAAAAGAACTGCATGGTGCCGTTGTGTGGATGGCAGAAGATGGTTTCACCATGGAGTGATTCAAATTGCAGTATGGCAGTCTGATCGATTATATCCAGAACAAAGATATTCAGAACAAAACCGGGTCAGTTTAACACTGACTCAACACGTGTGAACAGGGCCACTGTGTGATAGGTGCCCCTGCCCCTTGAGACACCAGAGAGCACAAATGTGACATTTATCTTATTTTTAAGATGGCTGTTTTACTACCAAATATTTGTTTCAAAATCAAGCATCAGATTAATTGTTAAGAGATCCAAAACAACACCAGCCATTGGTATAAGAGTGGTCATTTTAATATGTAAATAATGTTAGCTTCAACACAATAGCGTAAATACAATCCATCCAACAGTGTCATGTTCTTTGTGGATGCTGTAGCAATGTTTCTTCCCTCTAGGTTAATATTTTTGTTTCTATGTTTTAGAAAAGGATATTTGTAAAATTACGAAAAGCATGGGAAGTAAATAATGAAAACTTTTTTCTCATTATTCTAGAAACTGAAACTTCTCTTGTAAGGAGAAAATCAGGACAACCTAAATGGTCCATTGTTAATTATTCAGAGCCAGGATTCCCCTCACAATAATTAAAAGAGGACAGTTATTTGTCTGCGTTTTTTTAAGCCAATGGAGAATAACAATGTGGTTAATTATCATCTAGCCTTAAATCTGCCTCATTTGGGTAAGATGATTGTGATGGCAAAAAAACTCTTAAGACTTTTTTACTTTACCATCTTCCTTTAGATTCCAGGTTTGGATGTAGGATGGAGACACCATTGAACCTCCTTTTTGTTCTTATTGGATCTGTCAGCAGTCTTTGATACAGTAGACCTCAAGAGATCCTGTTAAGACATTTGGAGATTTGGGCTGGTAGAGGATGTGCATTGGTGTGGTTCTTTTCTTACGGACCTGCATGCATAAGGTTGTTGTCTGAGTTCAGGAGCCAGCAACAGATGATTTTACCTGCTGGGTTCAACAGTGGTCTGCATTATTTCCTTTGCTATTTAATCTTTCTATAAAGACCTTAAGGAGAGCTTTAAGGAGATAAAGATTCTGAAGGAGCCACCATTGAAAAGCCCTGCCTCTGGTCTTTATCTCTTCAGGCAAGGTGATAGTTATTATGTATGACACTTTATGGCACACAGACTTGCAGAATTACCTCTCCCAATATGCTCCCCTGTGAGAACGCTACACAGCTGGTCAATGCTGTAGAGAAAAATCCATCTTGTAAGAAGGTGAGAATGGTGTCCACCAGGGCTTTTTTTTTTTTTATTAACAGGAATGCACAGGAACACAGTTCCAGCTGGCTTGGTGTCAGAGAGAGTGGCCTCATATAAAAATGAGTTCCTGTTGGGCTTTTTCTATTAAAAAAGCCCTGTGCAAAACAATGATGACATGGGGGGGGGGGATGACCTAATATTTAAATGAGTTCCTACAGGACTTTTCTACAAAAGGACTGGAAGGTAGCAAACGTCACCCCCATCTTTAAAAAGGGTTCCAGAGGAGATCTAAAATGGATGAACTGACTCCATCTTGAGTACTAGTGATGTAGTTTCTGTAAAGTGAACTGCACTGCTGAGTCATGCACCAGGTGCTTCTTGTTACTGATGTAATGTGGGATGATGTCACCTGTAATTAAGCTTGTGCTGTGTCATGCTGAGATTGCATACTTGGCTTGTGTATACAGGAAGGTCAGAATGTTTGCTCTTTCTGCCTGGTAAGGACTGTGAGTACTGCGTTGCTTACTGTCCGTTTGGCAGCGAATACTGTTCATTGACCTTGGTAACTGTGTTTGGACCATTCTCTGTGTATCTACTGTGTATTGGACGGATTTGTGTAACTGACCCTGGCTTGGCTGAGACTTTGAGTATTGGATACTGTAGTGGTAAAAATATTCATTGTAACTACATTTTTTGTCTCTTGTCTACTAACTGTGTAGTGCTTGTGTTTCCGTACCTCTTATTCAGCAGCAGCTTCTGAGAACTGCTCTCTGCCTATTTCTCTAACAGGGGCCAAGAATCCCAGCTACAAATACAAGTTGATGGGATGTGAACTGGCAAAGACTGACCAAGAGAGAGGTTTTGGGGTCGTGGAAGATAACTCACTAAAAATGTCAAGACAGTGTGCGATTGCAATAACGAAAGGCCAATGCCATGCTGGGAATTATTAGGAAGGGAATTGAAAATAAATCAGCCAGTATCATAATGTCCCTATATAAATTGATGGTGCGGTCTCATTTGGAATACTGTGTGCAATTCTGGTCACTGCACCTCAAAAAGGATATTATAGCATTGGAAAAAGTGCAGAAAAGGGCAACTAGAATGATTAAAGGTTTGGAACATTTTCCCTATGAAGAAAGGTTAAAACGCTTGGGGCTCTTTAGCTTGGAGAAACGTTGACTGTGGGGTGGCATGATAGAGGTTTACAAGATTATGCATGGGATGAAGGTAATGTAATGTAAAATTTGTAATGTAAAATTTTATTTATATCCCGCCCTCCCCGCCGAAGCAGGCTCAGGGCGGCTAACAGCATTTCAGGTAAACAATAGTAATAAAAACATTAAATTCACATTAAAGGTAGAGAAAGAAGTACTTTTCTTCCTTTCTCACAATACAAGAACTTGTGGGAATTCAATGAAATTGCTGAGCAGTCGGGTTAGAATGGATAAAAGGAGGTACTTCTTCACCCAACGGGTGATTAACATGTGGAATTCACTGCCACAGAAGGTGGTGGTGGCTACAAGCATAGCCAGCTTCAAGAGGGGGTTAGATAAAAATATGGAGCAAAGGTCCATCAGTGGCTATTAGCCATAGTGTGTGTGTGTGCATAAATATATAAAAAATTTGGCCACTGTGTGACACAGAGTGTTGGACTGAAGGGGCCATTGGCCTGATCCAACATGGCTTCTCTTATGTTCTTATGTGACACAGAGTGCTGGACTGGAGGGGCCACTGGCCTGATCCAACAGGGCTCCCATTCTGTTCTTATGTGACACAGAGTGTTGGACTGGAGGGGCCACTGGCCTGATCCAACAGGGCTTCTCTTATGTTCTTATGTGACACAGAGTGTTGGACTGGATGGGCCATTGGCCTGATCCAACATGGCTTCTCTTATGTTCTTCTGTGACACAGAGAGCGTTTTCGCACTCACCTTCAGCCGGCGCAACCCCCCTCTTCACCGCACAGGATCAGTGCGGATTTTGCACTAAACGCCGCGGAGCAGCCGGAAGAGACGGAAACTCCCGGCGCAAAAGCGGCGCAAACGGAAACTGCTTTTTGGCGGTTTCCGTTTGCGCCACAAAAGCGGCGGGAGTTTCCGGCTCTTCCGGCTGCTCCGCGGCGTTTAGTGCGAAATCCGCGCAGATCCTGCGCGGTGAAGAGGGGGGTCACGCCGGCTGAAGGTGAGTGCGAAAACGCCCAGAGTGTTGGACTGGATGGGCCATTGGCCTGATCCAACAGGGCTTCTCTCCTGTTCTTATGTGACACAGAGTGTTGGACTGGAGGGGCCACTGGCCTGATCCAACAGGGCTCCTCTTCTGTTCTTATGTGACACAGAGTGTTGGACTGGAGGGGCCACTGGCCTGATCCAACATGGCTTCTCTTATGTTCTTATGTGACACAGAGTGTTGGACTGGATGGGCCATTGGCCTGATCCAACATGGCTTCTCTTATGTTCTTCTGTGACACAGAGTGTTGGACTGGATGGGCCATTGGCCTGATCCAACAGGGCTTCTCTTATGTTCTTATGTGACACAGAGTGTTGGACTGGATGGGCCATTGGCCTGATCCAACATGGCTTCTCTTGTGTTCTTCTGTGACACAGAGTGCTGGACTGGATGGGCCATTGGCCCGATCCAACATGGCTTCTCCTATGTTCTTCTGTGACACAGAGTGTTGGACTGGAGGGGCCATTGGCCTGATCCAACATGGCTTCTCCTATGTTCTTCTGTGACACAGAGTGTTGGACTGGATGGGCCATTGGCCTGATCCAACAGGGCTTCTCTTATGTTCTTCTGTGACACAGAGTGCTGGACTGGATGGGCCATTGGCCTGATCCAACATGGCTTCTCCTATGTTCTTCTGTGACACAGAGTGTTGGACTGGAGGGGCCATTGGCCTGATCCAACATGGCTTCTCCTATGTTCTTCTGTGACACAGAGTGTTGGACTGGATGGGCCATTGGCCTGATCCAACAGGGCTTCTCTTATGTTCTTCTGTGACACAGAGTGTTGGACTGGAGGGGCCATTGGCCTGATCCAACAGGGCTTCTCTTATGTTCTTAAAAAAAAAAGACGCAGTCCTGGACTGTCCACGTGCACCAGAATCATCTCAGTGACAACACTGTTAGCCTTTTACAGGTTGTGTGAAGGTGAACTACTCAATCATCCTAATGAAATATAATAATTTACATTTTATATACTACTTTAATTATTTCATCTTGTAGTTTTGTCTTTCTTGTGGTTTAAATTAACACTAACCCACCTTTATGGAGCCAGGTGTGGAATAAACCAGTTCTAAATAAATAGTTCATGTGCTCTACACTTTCCTTCAAATGAAAGAAACGTGTTGGTTTAGTCTTGGGAAAGGAAGAATTGTTTATTTGGGGCAAAAACCCATTAAGATCACAGATGGTGTGTTGTCTCAGCAGAGATAACAATTGCATTGCTACAACATAATTGGCCTGATCTCTCTTGCTCCTTGAAAAATAATCTTTGCTGTCGTACTCTTATCATTTCAACAGAGTTTGTATAGAGGTTCAAATGCAGTAAACAGTTTCTCATGATCAAAGTTCAGCATATGATGTAAAAAGTACCTTTTTTTTAAAGATGGATGACTTTGAGTCTAAGGCAATACAAAATATTCATAACATAGTCTGTAAAGGAAAGAATATGGTGCCTTACTGAATGGGGCACATATTCAGGTACTTAGATGGAATGTCTTTGTCTGGAAGAGAAAGACTTATGGGTCTCTTCCTTGCCATACAACCTTACCTGAGGTTCGAAGAACTACTTTGATTATGTACAAGGGCTATGTGATTTCCCCCCTTGGAGTAGCAAAATGGCCTTGCAGTGAGATTCAGAGTCTTTCCTATACTCCAACAAAAAAACTGTTCTAGGAACATGTGTTTAAACCAACCTTTGACACACAGAACAAGTTAACAGCATCACTGATCTCAGCCTTAATCTCTAATACATTGCTTCACATCCAACACCGGCTTGCTCTTACTCCATCAACAGGGAGGCTGACTGGGAAGGGAAATGAGGGGATATGCAGGACTGCCTGTCTTAGAGCTAGGGTTGCCAGCTCTGGAGTGAAAAATTCTTGGGGATTTGGCAGTGGAGGGAGGGCAGAGTTTGTGGAGAATAGGGACCTCAGTGGGAAATAAGACTATCAAATCCAGCCTCTAAAACAGCCAGTGTGTTTGTTATTCAGTCACACAGTCAAGTCCAACTCTTTGCGACCCCATGGACAAAGTCACACCAGACCCTCCTGTCTTCCACCATCCTCCGAAGTCTGCTCAAATTCATGTTAGTTACATCAGTAACACTGTCCAGCCATCTCATCGTTTGCTGTCTCCTCCTTCTTTTGCCTTCTGTCTTTCCCAGGATCAGGATCTTCTTCAGGGAGTGCTCCCTTCTCATTTGATGGCCAAAGCATTCGAGTTTCAGTTTCAGCATCTGACCTTCCAGGGAACAGTCTGAGTTGATTTCCCTTAGGACTGACTGATTTGATCTTGCAGTCCAAGGGACTCTCAAGATTCTTCTCCAGCACCACAAGCTCAAAAGCATCTATTCTTCTGCGCTCGACCTTCCTTATGGTCCAGCTCTCACAGCTATACTTTACTATTGGGAATACCATCACTTTGACTATACGGACTTTTGTTGGCAGGGTGATGTCTCTACTTTTTATTATACTGCCCAGGTTCGCCATAGCTGTCCTCCCAAGGAGCAAACGTCTTTTATTTTCATGGCTACAGTCACCATTTGCAGTGATCTTGGAGCCCAGAAATGAGAAGTCTGTCACTCCTCCCATGTCTTCCCCTTCTATTTGTCAAGGAGTGATGGGGACGGATGCCATGGTCTTAGTTTTTTTGATGTTGAGTTTCAAGCCTACTTTTGTGCTCTCCTCTTTCACCCTCAACAAGAGGTTCTTTAAGTCCTCCTCACTTTCTGCCATTAGAGTGGTGTCATCTGCATATCTGAAGTTGTTGATGTTTTTCCCGGCAATCTTAATTCAGGCTTGTGCTTCATCCAGACCAGCATTCCGCATGATGTACTTTGCATATAAATTGAATAAGCAGGGTGATAGTATACATCCTTTTTGAACCCCCTTTCCTATTCTAAACCAATCAGTTGTTTCATATCCCGTTCTGACAGTTGCTTCATGATTCTTATATAGGTTTCTCAGGAGACATGTGAGGTGGGCTGGTACTCCCATCTCTTTAAGGACTTGTCACAGTTTGTTGTGATCCACACAATCAAAGGCTTTAGCATAGTCAATGAAACAGAAATAGACAGTTTTCAGACACTCCTTTCTCCACACTATGCTTTCTCCATAATCCAGCGAATGTTGGCAATTTGATCTCTAGTTCCTCTACCTCTCCGAAACCCAGCTTGAACTTCTGGTAGTTCCCAATCTACATACTGCTGAAGCCTAGCTTGTAGGATCTTTAACATGACCTTGCTGGCATGTGAAATGAGTGCAATGGTGCAATAGTTTGAACATTCCTTAGCATTACCCTTCTTTGGAATTGGAATATAAACCGACCTTTTCCAATCCTGTGACCTCTGTTGTATTTTCCAAATTTGTTGACATAATGTGTGCATCTCTTTAACAGCATCATCTTTTAGGGCTTTGAATAGCTCAACTGGGATACCGTCCTCTCCACTCGCTTTGTTGTTAGTAATGCTTTCTAAGGTCAATTTGACTTTGCACTCCAGAATGTCTGGCTCAAAGTCAGCGATTTCACCGCCATGGTTATCAAGGACATTGAAATCCTTCTTGTATAATTCTTCTGTATATTCTTCTCACCTCTTCCTAATCTCTTCTGCTTCTGTTAGGTCCCTACCATTTTTGTCCTTTATCATGGCCATCTTTGCATGAAACGTTCCCTTGATTTCTCCAATTTTCTTGAAGAGATCTCTTGTCCTTCCCATTCTATTATTTTCCTCTATTGCTTTGCACTGTTCCTTCAGGAAGGCCTCCTTATCTCTCCTTGCTGTTCTTTGGGAATCTGCATTCAGTTGGGTGAATCTTTCCTTTTCACCTTTGCCTTTCACTTTCCTTCTTTCCTCAGCTATTTGTAAAACCAGACAGCCACTTTGCTTTCTTGCATTTCTTTTTCTTTGGGATAGTGCTGATTGCTGCTTTCTGTACAATGTCATGAACCTCCATCCATAGTTCTTCAGGCACACTATCAACTCTAGTTCCTTAAACCTATTCTTCACCTCCACTGTATATTCATAAGGGATGTGATCAAGGTCAAACCTGAATGGTCTAATGGTTTCCCCAGTTTCCTTCAGTTTAAGCCTGAATTTTGCAATGAGTAGCTCTGAGCCACAGTCAGCTCCAGGTCTTGTTTTTGCTGACTGTAAGGAGCTTCTCCATCTTTGACAGCAGAGTATATAATCAATCTGATTTCTGTGTTGCCCATCAGGTGATGTCCATGTGTAGAGTTGCCGTTTAGGTTGTTGGAAGAGGGTGTTTGCTATGACCAGCTTGTTCTCTTGACAAAACTCTATTAGCCTTTGACCGGCTTCATTTTGTTCTCTAAGGCCAAACTTGTCAGTTGTTCCAGTTACCTTTTGACTTCCTACTTTGGCATTCCAGTCCCCTATGATGAGGAGGGCATTTTTTTTTTTGGTGTTAAATCTAGAAGGTGTTGTAGATCTTCATAGAAATGGTCCACTTCAGCCTCTTCTGCGTCAGTGGTTGGGGCATAGACTTGGATTATTTGTGATATTGAATGGTTTGCCTTGGATATGGAGCGAGATCATTCTGTCATTTTTGAGATTGTATCCCATTACTGCCTTCCTCACTCTCTTGTTAACTATAAAGGCCACACCATTTCTTCTGCGGGACTCTTGCCCACAGTAATAGATGTAGTGATCCTCTGAGTTAAATTCACCCACTCCCATCCATTTTAGTTCACTGATTCCCAAGATGTCGATGTTCAGTCTTGCCATCTCTTGTTTGACCACATCCAACTTACCTTGATTCATAGATCTTACATTCCACGTTCCAATGCAGTATTGTTCTTTGCAGCATCGGACTGTTCTTTCAACATCAGACACATCCACAGTTGAGCGTCTTTTTGGCTTTGACCCAGCTGCTTCATTCTTTCTGTGGTTACTTGTACTTGCCCTTCCCTCTTCCCCAGTAGCATATTGGGCACTTTTCAACCTGAGGGGCTCATCTTCCAGTGCCATATCTTTTAGCCTTTTGTTACTGTCCATGGGGTTTTCTTGGCAAGGATACTGGAGTGGGTTGCGATTTCCTTCTCCAGTGGATCGCATTTTGTCTGAGATCTCAGCTGTGGCCTGTCCATCTTGGGTGGCCCTGCATGGCACAGCCCACAGCTTCACTGAACCGCACAAGCCCTCTCGCCATGTCAAGGCAGCAATCCATGAGAGAGATGTGTACTGAGATAGTAATGGCCAACCAAGGTCTCCAGTGCACATCCTTAGTGTTACAATGCTATTTCTCCTAGTTAACATGAGAAAGGGTAAAGGACAGACTTGAGTCACTAAAAATTATTTCAGTCAACTGATCTATTGCATTTTAATTCTGTCCTTTCTGCAAGGACCTCAGACCAGAACACACCTTTCTCCCCTTGCCCACTTTAAATGCACCTAAGTTTTCTGGAACCTGTGTCTACCCATGACACAGCACATGTTTCCAAAGGAAATGCCAGTGTAATATCAGTGCAACCACTGCCAATATAATTGATGCACAGAGGATTAAACAAATTCAGTATGCACTAGGTTCTAGTCATAGGCACGTCCGAAGTTCAAAGCCAGCTGGGTTTCTTTGGCATCACCTACATACTTGGCCAGCTAAACCTTTAATTGTTAACAGGAATCTGATGCATGTGTACTGGTGACTGAGTTTTTCATGCCTGCAACCTTTCTGTAAGTTCCCTGGCTAATGAATATGAGGGAGTATATTCATATTCTTGTGATAGGGGTCTAAAATATGCTGAAGGTATTGGGGGTGGGAGGTAAAGCATGCAAACAGAAAAGCAGTCTTGATATAAAATCTCAAGAAATCCTTCACAACAGCCTCAATCATCTTTCATAAGCTTTGTGTTTCAAAGGGGGGAAAGTTGTAAAATGGACACTTTGTTTATTGCAGTTCTTCTGCACTGTCACAGCTTTTAGTGGGACTCTCCCAATCACCAATCTTCCCCAGAAGAAAGTGATGGATTTTGTGACGGGATTAAGGTAACAGCAAAACACCTCATTTAACAAGCTTCTCTAGCATATCCTTGATGGAGATTTCTGTATTAACCACCTTGCTCCGCAAGACAACACACTGGAAAATTGGCTTTGGTGATTATAAACAGGGTCCTTCTAGGAACCCAAGGAGAAAATGTCTCAATAAATTGCCTGCCATTCTATCAATCATTCCATCAGCCTTTTCCAAAGCCCTAACAGTTGCAGACTTTAGGTGTTGAGAAATATATTGTGAAAGCATTCCATGTTCATTCACCTTCTGAGAGGCATTTATACACAACCTTAAGTAGATACACACAGTTCTCTGTATTCAAAATCATTGAGGTATGATGGCTGAACTGTTGTGGTTGTATCATTACCTGTAACATGAAATAAGTGATTATGCTTTTAAATGGCCAATCTTCGTCAAGATCAGTGCAGGGTTATCACCTGGAACCTTTTCATTTCCTGAAAGGGGCAATCCAACTTTTCAAAGTTCAGTGGAAAAACTTTCATTATGTTAATGATGAAGTTTAGCATGGAATAGGCTAAAAGGTTTCCTCACCTCAAGTGGGTGTTCAGGAGCAGTTTTAATAACTAGAATAACATTTTCTCCCTCTCTCATTTTCTTTTTTTGTAATTCAATATAAATAAAACAAAATTCATAAAAACCTGTGCATTCATGCTAAGCTCACCATTATCATTTATGGGAGAATCATTACACATTATAATCATTGCTGTGTTTCCTATGGAAATCTTTTGAGTGGAGATAATACAGTATAATTCTAAGCAGTGTTACATCCTTCTAAGTCCACCAAACTGTGGTCTTAGAGGGCTGTAACTCTGCATAGGATGCCTCTGTTAACCACACAACCACAGCTTTTGGTGCTGTTGTATTGTTAGGATGGATATGGGTTTTAAAAGTACTTTCCTTTATTTTAGCAAAATAAATTGCTAATAATATATTTTATTTATATCCCGCCCTCCCCACCAAAGCAGGCTCAGGGCGGCTCACAACATAGAAGAATTTATTTATTTATTTATTTATATTGGGATTACAAATTACAATATAAAAACATTATCAGTATGATATATAAAATTTACTAATTAAAACCATTATAATTAAAACCATCAAAATTACAATTAAAACTTACATTTACAGTGCTATATTCTAGATGTTCTCTGCAGTAGTTTATGATGACCGGATATAGCAGACTAAATCCACATTAAGCAAAGGCCATTTGGAAAAGGGTAAGTCTTGCAGGCCCTACAGAATTGATCAAGACTCCGCAGGGCCCGCACTTTATCCGGTAGTTGGTTCCACCAGTGTGGAGCTGCGATTAAAAAGGCCCTTTCTCGCGTACTCTTCAGTTTGGCCTCCTTCGGCCCAGGGATTGTCAACCGATTTTGTGCACCTGTTCTCAGTACTCTCTGGGGCACATATGGGGAGAGACGGTCCCTAAGGTAGGCAGGTCCTCGGCCATAATATTATAGGACAGGGGTGTCAAATGTCCAGCCCACAGGGCTTTAATCAGGCCCTGCAGGTTTTTTTCTTCCCCTTCCCCCTCCTGTCCTCACCCTTTGAAGCTCCAAGGCTGACAGTTCCCTGCTTTTTCTGCCTTGTCTTTGCCAGCTGCATCAGGAAGCAAAGCTGCAAGGAAAACAAATGGATTTTCCATTAAGGTCTCTGTGCCCAGATAGATAGGGCCCAGAGACCTTAACAGAAAATCCATTCCACGTTTTCCTTGCAACTTTGTGCTGAAATATGTTTCAGTGGAGTGGAGATCAGTTTCACTTTCAGAATTCCTATAGCCAACTGAAGCTTATGCTTCCTGAGGTTGTGTCCTTGCAAATAAAGGGTTGATGCTTTGAGCCAACTTGTCTTTGCTGAATGGACCTGACCTAGTGAATAATCTAACCTGGGAACCCACAGCTGAAGGGGGATATTACACTGAAGTGCCATTGCCAACCTGAGTAAATGAGGGGTGGCCAAACTGTGGCCCTGGAGCCACATGTGGCTCTCAAAGCCCCCACCACCCTGTCAGCTGGCTTGGAGAATGCATTTAAAGTTAAAGTTCCTTTCTTTCCACCTCCCTCCCTCCTCCTCATATATTTGCCTTCCTTCCTTCCTTCCTTCCTTCCTTCCTTCCTTCCTTCCTTCCTTCCTTCCTTCCTTCCTTCCTTCCTTCCTTCCTTCCTTCCTTCCTTCCTCCCTCCCTCCCTCCCTCCCTCCCTCCCTCCTCTGAAACATCTGACAATCATGTCTTGTGGCTCTCAAACATCTGATGTTTATTCTATATGGCTCTTAAATTAACGCCTAGAGTAGACCCTGTATGGGGGTGGAGGAATTAGCTTCCAATGCCATTTCATTTGTGTCAGATCCAGCTCTCCTAGCAAATGAGTTCAACACCCCACAGGAAAGCTAGGACAATGTTATACAGTTCAGAAGGAGTACAAATGATTTCTGGTGTTCTCATTCCCATGCTGTTGTTTGAGTTAGGATACAGAACAGTAAAATGTGATGGTATTTATAGACCTGGTTAAAAATACTGGATACCTCAAAGTCCTTGAAACAAAATGTATATATGAAGCCTAATCATGACTACTCAGAAGTGACTTCAACTATTTAAAAAGGTACTTACTTTCAGATAAGTATGTATACTCTAAGTGTGCTCTTAAGATACCCCTTCTAAATCCACTGAAGTCAATGGAATAATTCTCTCTGGGTACCCTAAGGAGGCAGATAGGGCATATTTGTTGGAGGGTTTCACCATGGGTTTTCGGATTCCCTTTCAGGGACCGAAGGGCTCTGTTATGGCGGCCAACTTGCATTCAGTGTTAGGTATGGAAAACAGAGTGAAGGAGAAGATTAAGAAAGAATGTGTGGAGGGCAGGGTTCTTGGCCCTTTCGCAGCCCTGCCAGTTTTAAATTTATGGGTATCCCCTTTAGGTGTGGTGCCTAAAAAGGCAGCAGGGGAATTTCGACTAATTCACCACTTTTCATACCCTCGAGGGGCCTCTGTTAATGATGCCATTCCTGACTACCTGTGCACTGTACGACACACTTCCTTTGACCAAGCATTCAGGGTGATACAGAGGTGTAAAATTGGTGCAGAGATGGCAAAGTGCGACATAAAGTTGGCATTTCGCTTTCTTCCAGTACATCCCAACAATTACGAATTGTTGGGGTTTGCGTTCAAGGACAAGTTTTACATGGCCTCCCGATGGGATGCTCCGTTTTGTGTTCCGCCTTCAAGCGTTTTAGCACCTTTTTGGAGTGGGCCCTCAGGAATCAGGCGGACACAGTGCATTACCTTGAGTTTTTGTTTGCTGGCCTGGTTGGGATGGGGCAATGTGCCTGTATTTTGGAAGCCTTTGTCGGGCTGGTGAACTTGGAGTTCCCTTGACCCATGAAAAGACAGAGGGCTTCTCCTCCATCTTAACTTTTTTGGGCATCAAGTTAGATACCGTACAGCAGACTTCATGGCTGCCGGTACAGAAGGTTCAGGACCTCAGAACCAGATTGGCGGTGTTGAAATCCAGGAGAAAGATTTCCCTGCTGGAGCTGCAGCAAATCGTGGGGCACCTTAACTTTGCTTGCAAGGTGGTGGCCACTGGCCAGGCATTTTTCTGGTGTATATGCAATGCTATGGGTGGGCTTAGGCTTCCTCACCATAGAATATGTCTGGCCAGGGGCATGCATGGTGACCTGGAGGTCTGGGAGCAGTTTTTGGCTTCGTTCAATGATATCTCCTTTTGGTGTGATGACCTGATTATTGAGGCGGACCTTCAGGTCACCTTGGATGCGACTGGATCAATAGGGTTTGGAGTATACTTCCACGGACACTGGTGCATGCAGGAGTGGCCTGGTTGGCCAAGTGACCTTTGCTGGAACTTGGCCTTTTTGGAGTTCTTTCCCATAGTCATGGCTGTACAGCTATGGGGTGAGGAGCTTGCAAATCATCCTGTTCACTTTTGGTGCGACAACATGGCTGTTGTGCACATGATTAATACCCTTTCATCCAGATCTGAGCCAGTAATGAACTTGGTGCGGGCATTTACGCTGCAGTGGTTGCGCTTAAATTTACTCTTCCTGGCAAAACAAGTTCTGGGAGTGAGTAACGGAGTGGCGGATGCTGTATCTCGTCAACAGATGGAGAGGTTCCATCAGCTCACACCAGAGACCAACCCACAGCTGGTGAGGATGCCCCCAGAGTTGTGGCAGCTTGGCGCGCCGAGGCTGACAGGGCAATTCAGTTAGCCCTGGCCCCTAGTACCAGTTGGGCGTAGGACCGGGTGGCCACACAATTTCGCAATTTTCTAGAGCAGGCAAAATTACCCAAGAGCCATCCTGGTATCTCATTTGATGCAGAATTCCATGCTGTCGAAAGGTAAGGGCCTACAAGTCAAGTCCATTCGGGCACAGCTAGCGGCCCTAGCCTTCATTAGTAAGGCTCAGGGTTTCCAGGACAACATGGGTGTTTTTTTTATTTGAAAAATGCTGGAGGGGTGGACAGAGGGTGGAGGCAGGAACAAGGCCCTATGGTTGATCAGGCAACCCATTTCTCCAGCAGTTCTTAAAGGGCTGCACCATGTTTGGCCTGAAGTGTGCGCTTCCAGCTTTGAGGCACTGTTACTTCATGTGGCATCTCTTACAGCTTTTTGGGGGGCCCTTCAAGTTAGCAAGCTGGTCATTTTGTCACGTAACGACCAGTCCGGGAGGGCTTTGCTGTTAAGTGACCTTAAGTTCATGGGTAAGCAGGTCTCTTTGAATATCAGGCACTCCAAGACTGAACAGAAGTGCATTGGCACTGTTACCACCTTGGGCCCATATGACCAAGTGGATTTGTGCTCTGTCCATGTCCTCTGACAGTATGTTTCAGCAAGGGGGGAGGCTCCGGGAGCCTTGCTCTGCCATATTGACAGTTCCCCTCTTGCCAAATATCAGTTTTGGGCTGTTACTTCTAGGGCACTGGAGAGGTTGGGGCTAGGTGGTGTCAAGTTTGGCACCCATTTCTTCCGTATTGGTGCCGCATCCACTGCTGCTGTAATGGGTTACCCAGGCCCTGCTATTCAGCGGGTGGCATCATTCCTATGTCTGCCCCTTGGGTGACTCCTGATGGGGGGGCCTGTTGATTAGTTGCCCCATTGAGCATGTTGTTATTTGTTCTGACTGTTTATCCTTCCAGGTGCTGTGGCACAGCTTGGGAGAAGGCGAGTCCTTATTACTGGTCACAGCGTGGTGTTCTGGGCAGCCCACCAGATATCGATTGGGTCGCAGCTTGGGCTCAGTGAATGGGCTGCGATTGAGTGGCAGGGACACTGTGGCTTGCGTTGGCCCAGGCTGCTGCCTCTCCTTTTTCAGGGGAGGGTCAGCCCTCTGCTTCAGTTAATAAGCAATTATTGGAGCTAATTTGGTAGAGAGTTTTAGGGCCAAGCAGAAATCTCAGCCAACCACCAAAATAGCAATTCCACTTTATCTTTCAATGACAACACGCCACCTCTTGTTAACTTGCCTTCATCACAATGAAAAAGAGGAGGGAAGATAAAAATGGAAGAGACAATGTATGAACCATTTTCAAATGGCTGATTTGAACACACATTTCCTGGGAAGGCAATCAGAAATAGATGCAAACATCTCACCATTTAGGCAATAATTCTGTCCCCTCTCCATTCCTCTATCTAGAGTAATGGAACTATATAAGAATGGAGGGAATATACTTAAGGAAGAAGAACAGAGCTATTGGAGCTGGCCTAAGCTGAATTAACTTGTTTAGTTTTAGCTTTACCTAAAATAAACGACATCTCTGTCTTTTGCCAAGGCTTCAGCATGCCACTGAAAAACTATTGAAAAATTTTGTATGATAGACCAGAGCCTGGCCTACCTGATGCCATTGTTTCTGATCCCATCTACAATCCAGACCAGACTTGCCACTTGGTAATATAATTTTATATTTGGAACTGCTAGCCCTCCTCTCTTGTTCTCATCTTGAAGTATTTTAAAACTTATTGGTTTCTTGCATTCCAGATAAATTGATTGGTATTCAGTATTCTTTCTCATATATCCCTTCTTTCTGTTTTCTTTATATCCTGGAAAGGATCCAAATTCTTCAATACGTTCCATTACGTACTGTGATGATTTTGCTGATCTGAAACTGTTATAACCACATCATCTGCATAGCTTTTCATTTTTAATTCTGTATTTTCCACTTTTATTCCTTTGATCCTTGTATCTTGTCTGATCTTGCTGTGGGCCAGCCTGAGTCCAGCATGGCTGAAGACTCCTAATGTGTTGGGGAGCCATGTGCAGCCTGCCCTGAACCAGCTGAGGTTAACAATCTAGAGCTGCAGGATCCTCAAGATTCATTGCCAGCAGCTGACCCTGAGCCCCTTCCCCCACACACCTAGCTCAGAAGTAGCTGATGAACCACAGCTGCATGAGATCAGTCCACCAGACTCACCCCCACCTGCTGAATGGTGAAGGCAGAGGCCTGGGGCCAGCTGCTTGCTGACAACAGTTCTGAGTAGCTATAGAAGCACTCCTAAACAGATGGCTGTAAGGCTTGTTAAGAGATACCGATATAAATCAGACCAGGAGCTCTGCAGATTGTGGAAGCAATGTATCACAACCCTGAGAACTCCATGACCACACTGGACCCTGCCTTGCAACCTGCGACTTACAGACTGACTCCTGAATCTGCTTCTTGTACATGCTCGAACCTTGCTGTTAAATGACCTTGGACTGACTGGACTCTGCCTTCCTGGATGACCCCTGCATTCTGTCTGATGCTGAACTGGTTATTGACCTCTGGACTGTACTCTGGACTGTGAACTGGCACTATTGACTAGTTCCACCTGCATCCCTGGGACAGATATGGCTAACATCGAATTCCTGTTTGAACTGGAATTGCTTCTGTTAATTTTCCATTCATTAAAATCTTTGTTTGTCATTTCAAATATATAGCTTGGGAAATGCAAATTTTGATGCAGCACCCAAACATTGGGTCAGCTCTAAACAGAGGCCCTTTGCCATCAAATGGTTTCATATGAATGCTGCGTAAGACTGATCACCTGTCTTTATTTCCAGTTTGTGCCAAAGTTCTTACAAAATGCCGAGGATGGCAAGGAGCATATTTTGACAATCCTAAGTACCATCCCTATTACCTGTCTGGGCCAAGATGACATCTGTAAAATTACTTTGCAGCTGAGTAGCAGGGATTCTGGAAAGAGTCTTATGTCAGTGAGCATTTGATCAAGCGTGTTTGCTGACGTCCTGAAATCACTATAATGAATCTAAAAATGGACTGAGAATAGGAGGTCTCCACCTTGTAATACTGTTCAAGGATTTATAAAGGCAAGCAAGCAGCTGGGCTGTGAGTCAAAACAGATTTAAAAAATACTTAAAGCTTATGGTTGCACTCCATAATGTTGTGGAGCTGCAAGAGAAATGCCGTGGGCAGGGTTGTAGCAGTACCTGAGAGCAGAGAGGTAAGCAAGACTTTAGAAAGCTCTCAGGATAAGTCTGAAGGTAAGTGCAGAATTCAGGAGCAGATAGGATGGATGGAGGGGTAGATAGGCAATACTGAGTTTCATATTTGGTCTGTACTGCATTTGCATTTTTCAGCACAATCCTTGTGTTTGAATTTTGAAACTCTCATTTGCGACTTTTGGGGTATCAGCAGTTGTTATCTCGTATGGTAACTCATCTGACTTAATTTCATTAAAAAGAAAAAAAAAACATTGTTAACCTCGCAACAGAATGATGAATCAATCCATGTGTTTCTGTTCATTTTAGATAACTTGGCAAGGAGGATCCCAAACATAGCTGTTTCAAAGTGTCAGGTGGATTGAACCCTGTGACCTCCAAGGAGGGCGGCTCTACCAGAACATAACTCACCATAAGAGCTGTGAATGATTTTAAAGAGGATGGAAACTCTGTTGAATACATCAGAGCTGAACCTGTTCAAGAAAGTGAGCCACTATGGCAGAATTATATGCCAATGGACAGTTAACTATATCTCTTGAGAGTTTTCATAGCATAGATAATTAAAAATCATGTCATTAAACCTTAGTTTTCATTATTAGAGTTTTTTATTAACGTTTGTGTTCAGAACAGAAATGTTTAAAAAGATTACAGTTGATCAAGAACATGTGAATGTGAATGATAAAAACATACAATAACAGCAGCATAAACAGAAACCACAAATATCAATAGCTTTTCATTCAAAGGCAATTAATAGAATAGGGCTACAATATTATTTCAGAGGAAAGTCTCATTAAATTCAATAGGATTTACTGCTACATAGAATTAGGCTGCAAATATTTCAAATGTCAATCTTCACCTATTCTTTGGAAGATGATAGCCCTTGTTTAATGCTTTAATTGATATTGTTTTGTAAGTAGATAGTATCCAGAGCTCTCCCTCTCCAAGGGCTCAGACCTGCTTCAGATGGTATCCTGGAGGTGTGATTGTTTTGTGAAACTAATTGGAGATATAGCTATGTTTACACTTTGCCTGAAGTGATGCCTATATGTGTCAAGTCGGCAGATTCAATAACGAGTCGTTGTTGAAACAAAATAACTAGTTTATTGATACTGTGGCTCTCGACTACGGTGAGATTGAAAGACTAAAAATCATACAGTAAAATGCAATCATATAATCTTTGTTATGTAGTATTGCTTTGAAATGGGAATATGTGAACGTTTTATCTAAGCCTTCTCAGGCCTGGCACTGGGGGAGGTTGGAGCCAGAGACGCTCAAGGCCACTTCAAAGGGATTCTTCAGGGAGGGGCATTATGCAGGGCACATTCACACATTGATGTTACAACTTCGTTCTCAGGCCCGCTTTGGCCTTGAGCGTCTCTGGCTCCAACCTGGCCTTTCAATGGGATCAGATTCAGCCACAGCTGTAGCTGCAGGTTATGTCTCCAGCATGACCTAACCTGGGTGATAGGTCAGACAGTGGACATGTTGGTCAGCACACAGCCACTGCTTCTGGTGCCCGCAGCAGTGCGGGGCAGGTGGTTCAACCTCGCCTGCTTTGTTGGGAGTTTGGGTCCCAGGGGGTGTGTGGTAAAAAGAACTGCCCATACAAACATGAGTGCCCACTTTGCGGGGGGGGGGTCTCATTCCTTCACAAATTGTTCCAGGGGTAGATTCAGGTAGGGACAGCGCAAGCAGGGCCCGGGCAACGCAGATAAGTCATTTGGTAAAGGGTCCCAGCCCAATAAGGGCGACAGTGCTTGAGGCATGGCTCCATGATTATCCAAGGGATGAAGACCAGCTTTATTTGTTAAATGGTTTTAAGTTTCGGTTTAGAATTCCTTTTCAAGGCCCCAAAAAGCCGTTTATGGCCAATAATTTGAAGTCGGTTGTAGGGATGGAGCACATAGTTCATCAGAAGATTGGGAAGGAATTAGCCAAGGGTAGGGTGATTGGCCCATTTTCCGCACCCTCTGTGAGTACCTTGAGGGTCTCCCCATTGGGCCTGGTGCCTAAAAAGGCCACAGATGAGTTCAGATTGATTCATCATTTATCTTACCCCCATGAGGAATCTGTGAATGACGCCATACCAGAAAATTTGTGTACTGTGCGGTACACAGCTTTTGACCAAGCAGTGCAGATGGTAAGGCATTGTGGGATAGGGGCTGAGTTGGCACAGTGTGACATAAAGTCTGTCTTTCGCCTCCTACCAGTTCACCCTTTGGATTTTGAATTGCTTGGTTTTCATTTTGAAGGGTGGTTTTATATCAACAGGGCCCTGCCCATGGGGTGCTCCATTTCTTGTGCGGCCTTCGAGTGCTTTAGCTCCTTTTTAGAATGGGTGGTGCACCGCCGGGCTCATTTGAGCAATGTGGTGCATTATCTGGATGACTCCTGTTTGCGGGCCCCTTAGGCTCCGGCCAGTGTGCTCATTTGATGGCGGCCTTTGCAGCGCAGTCAGCAGAGCTGGGCGTTCCTCTAGCCCATGAGAAGATGGAGGGCCCTACCCAGCGATTGACTTGATTCATTCCAACAAACTTCACGCCTCTGAAGGGACAAAATTCTAGGTCTGTAGAAAATGGTTGCTCAGTTTTTGCTGCAGTGAAAGGTGACCTTGAGGGAGCTGCAGCAGTAGGTGGGTCACTTAAATTTTGTGTGTAAGGTGGTAGCTCCTGGTCGCCCCTTTTTGAGGAGGTTGTGTGATGCAATGGGTGGATTATGCCAGCCGCATCACTGAATCAGGATTTCACGCAGCATGCGGGAGGACCTTTTACTATGGAAGGAGTTTTTAACCTTCTTTAATGGTGTCTCCTTTTGGAGGGCTGAGTTACAGCTGGAAGCTGAGGTGCAAATTACATCAGATGCAGCGGGGTCCCTTGGGTTTGGTGTCTACTTTTGCGGACACTGGTGCGCAGAGGAATGGCCCCAGGAATGGGTAGATGCGGGGTGGAACAGAGGTTTTACTTCCTTGGAATTCTTCCCAATCTTGGTAGCCATTTGGTTGTGGGGGAATGAGTTGGCGGACCACACAGTCCACTTTTGGTGCGACAACTTAGCCGTGGTGCATGTTATCAGTTCCCAGGGTGATCAGGCTGGTGCGGGCCTTCACTCTCTGTTGCCTGAGGTTTAATATTTTATTTTTCACCAGGCATGTGCTTGGGGTGGCTAATGGGGTGGCTGACGCTCTCTCACACAAACAGATGCAGAGGTTTTGCCAGCTGGCCCCAGACGCAGATCTTCTTCTGACAGTGATGCCCCCTGGGATATGGATGATTGGCGGGTCGAGGCCAGCAGAGCAATAAGTCTTGCCATTGCTCCTAGTACCAGAAAATCATACAACAGCACAATATGCCAGTTTGAAAGTTTTAGGAGCAAAGTTGGTTACCAAAGGGGATGGCCCCTTCCGGTGGAGCAATTACTCCACTATAGTGTATCTTTAAGGCGCAGGGGATTAGCAGTTTGATCTATTCGGGGCCGGCTGTCTGCATTGGCCTTCGCTAGTAAGGCTTTGGGTTTCCAGGAGAATACTGGTGACTTCCACATTAAGAAAATGTTGGAAGGTTGGTCTAGAGAAGTTGGGCCCAGGCGTGATCCTAGGCAACTGATTTCCCCTGCAGTTCTTAGGGGTTTATGATCGGTCTGGGGCCAGGTTTGCATGTTGGAGTATGAAACGCTGCTCTTTCACGCCACCTCTCTCATGGCATTCTTCGGGGCTCTCCAGGTGAGTGAGCTGGTGGCTCAGTCCAAATGGAACATTTCAGGGAGGCCCTTGATGGCCCAAGACATTCGTCTGGCTGGCGGATCTGTATATGTTACAATTCGTCGTTCCAAGACCAATCACTGCAACGGGAGGATACTATTCTGATGTCGAGATCTGTCCTGTAGCAGCTTTAACACAATACATGGTTGCTCGTGGTTTTGGTGCCAGCCTGTGTTCCATCACGGGGACTGCAGTCCCCTGACGAAACATCAGTTTTGGACAGTGACATGTAAGGCCCTTGGTATGCTGAGCCTGTCGGGAGTTAAGTTCGGTACCCATTCCTTCCACATTGGAGCAGCATCTATGGCTGCTGCCCTGGGGTACTCCCCACCTTCCATTCATAAGCTTGGTAGGTGGCATTCCTCAGCCTATAAGGGCTATGTTCGCCCTCTTGCACTGCAGTAATTGGCATCATGTTATTAGGGGGCTATGTTATTCATCGTTTCTTCTTTTCTCATAAGAACATAAGAGAAGCCATGTTGGATCAGGCCAATGGCCCCTCCAGTCCAACACTGTGTCACACAGTGGCAAAAAAATTTATATATACACACACACTGTGGCTAATAGGCACTGATGGACCTCTGCTCCATATTTTTATCTAAACCCCTCTTGAAGGTGGCTATGCTTGTGGCTGCCACCACCTCCTGTGGCAGTGAATTCCACATGTTAATCACCCTTTGGGTGAAGAAGTACTTCCTTTTATCCGTTTTAACCTGTCTGTTCAGCAATTTCATCGAATGCCCACGAGTTCTTGTATTGTGAGAAAGGGAGAAAAGTACTTCTTTCTCTACTTTCTCCATACCATGCATTATCTTGTAAACCTCTATCATGTCACCCGGCAGTCGACGTTTCTCCAAGCTAAAGAGTCCCAAGCGTTTCAACCTTTCTTCATAGGCAAAGTGTTCCAGCCCTTTAATTCTCTGGTGCTGTGTTCCGTGGAAAGAGATGACACGTCCTCATATGCGGACACAGCTTCGTGTTTTGTGCTGCCCATCGGGCCAGGAGGACTTTGGCCAGGTCACAGCTGGGGCTCAGCAAGTGGGCCACCATTGACGGCAGGGTCTCCATTAGTTGGGCCTGTTGCCCCTCTTGTTCAAAGATGTGCACATGTTGCCGCCACATGTGGTGATACATCTGGGTGGTAATGACTTAGGCCTGCTCAAGGGAAAAGCCCTTGTGTTGCAGGCCAAAGATGACTTTAGAGTCATCAAGAAGCGTTGGCCACAGGCTTTGATAGTGTGGTCGGCCATGATCCCATGCCGGGTATGGTGTGTGGCTTGGGACCCACGGGCGATTGAGAAAGCTCGCCACAAAGCCAATTTAGAACTCAAAAGAGCCCTTGAGGGGGTTTGGGGCCACTTTCTTCCTCACCCTGGGATCTGGGTTGATTGCGAGGATTTATACAGGAGCAATGGCGTACATCTTATAGAGAGGTTATGAAGTCCTATGAGGTGGCAGTCAAGGCCGCAAAGAAAACTTACTTTGCGGCAGAGATTGCGTCCGCAATTTCGCGCCCGGCACAACTGTTCAATACAATTCGGACTCTTACAACGCTGCCACAGGGCAGACCAAATTTTAATGAATTGGAAATTGGCTGTGAGGCTTTTGCAAATTTTTTTGCGGATAAAATCGCATCGCTCCGTTCCGACTTCCCTGCCACATTAGATACAGTTAGCGAACCTGAGGCTCCGTGCCTGTCTTCGGATTGTGTCCTGGACGGCTTCGGCGCGCTCAGCCTGGAAGAAGTTGACAGGATCCTCCTATATGCGCCCCCTTGCCCAGATGGCCCGAGGGTATGGGCTGGGTTGCCATCAGTATGCTGATGACACCCAGCTCTATCTGCTTATGGACGGCCGGCCCGCCTGCGCCCCAGAAAATCTGGACCGGGCGTTACAGGCAGTGGCTAGGTGGCTTAGGCTGAGTGGGCTGAAACTGAACCCGGCGAAGACAGAGGTCCTTTGCTTAGGTCGCTGCGGCCCGGGAAGGGAACTCCCCCTGCCAGTTTTTGACGGCGCTCCATTAACAGCGTCGGGCAGGGTTAAGAGCCTGGGGGTGCTGTTGGAGCCTTCATTGACGATGGAGGCTCAGATAGCAGCCACTGCCAAGTCCGCTTTTTTTCATCTTAGGCGGGCGAGGCAGTTGGCCCCCTTCCTGGAACGTGACAACCTGGCAACAGTGATTCATGCTACGGTCACCTCGAGGCTGGACTACTGTAATGCCCTCTACATGGGGCTACCCCTGTGCCGAACCCGGAAACTGCAGTTGGTGCAGAACGCTGCTGCCCGGCTGTTATTAGGGCTCCCAAGATGGGAGCACATTCGACCGGGGCTCCAGGGTCTGCACTGGCTGCCAGTAATATTCCGAGTCCGGTACAAGGTGTTGGTTATGACCTTTAAAGCCCTATATGGCCTAGGACCTGCCTACCTTAGGGACCGTCTCTTCCCACACGTTCCCCAGAGAGTACTACGTTCAGGTTCACAAAACCTGTTGGTAGTCCCCGGGCCAAAGGAGGCCCGCCTAAAATCCACCAGGGATCGGGCCTACTCAATAACGGCACCTTATTGGTGGAACCAACTGCCGGAAGAGGTGCGGGCCCTGCGGGATCTAGGGCAATTCCGCAGGGCCTGTAAGACAGTCCTCTTCCGGCAGGCCTATGATATTAACTGACAATGCAAAATATCCTGGATGAAAAATGTATCTATAGGCCGCCGGTTTTTACTCTATCTTGTTTTTACTAAATTATGGTTTAATGGTATTTTAATTGTTTAAACTGAAATTGTTTTAATTATTGTGTTGTAAGCCGCCCTGAGACACCTAGGTGAGAAGGGCGGGGTATAAATCTTAATATAAATAAATAAATAAATAAATATCTGCACGCCCAACAACTTGTAAATTGGACCCATGCCCCTCCTGGCTTATTAAGACCTGCCAGAGGGAGCTAAGATATCCTATACGGGATATAATAAATAGATCCCTATTGGAGGGACATTTTCCATCGGCGCTCAAAGAGGCGGTGGTCCGTCCCCTCCTGAAGAAAACAACGTTAGATCCGACCGAATTGGCACACTACCGGCCGGTATCGAATTTGCCCTTTTTGGGCAAACTTATAGAGAGGGCAGCGGCGTTGCAGCTACAGAGCTTCCTGGAGGATGCTTCTGTCCTCGACCCCTACCAGTCTGGTTTTCGCCCGGGCCACGGGACGGAGGCGGTGCTGGTCGCCCTGGTGGATGACCTTCGGCGACATCTGGATCAAGGCGGCTCGGCGGTGCTGATGTTGTTGGACCTATCGGCAGCGTTCGATATGGTCGACCATCGGCTCCTGGCGTGCCGCCTTGCCGACGCAGGGATTCAGGGGTTGGCCTTGCAATGGCTTTCCTCTTTCCTTGACGGTCGGGGACAAAGGGTGGCGATTGGGGAGGAACTGTCCTGGAGATGCACGCTTGAGTGCGGGGTGCCTCAAGGGGCGGTGCTTTCCCCGATGTTATTTAACATCTATATGCGCCCCCTTGCCCAGATGGCCCGAGGGTATGGGCTGGGTTGCCATCAGTATGCTGATGACACCCAGCTCTATCTGCTTATGGACGGCCGGCCCGCCTGCGCCCCAGAAAATCTGGACCGGGCGTTACAGGCAGTGGCTAGGTGGCTTAGGCTGAGTGGGCTGAAGCTGAACCCGGCGAAGACAGAGGTCCTTTGCTTAGGCCGCTGCGGCCCGGGAAGGGAACTCCCCCTGCCAGTTTTTGACGGCGCTCCATTAACAGCGTCGGGCAGGGTTAAGAGCCTGGGGGTGCTGTTGGAGCCTTCATTGACGATGGAGGCTCAGATAGCAGCCACTGCCAAGTCCGCTTTTTTTCATCTTAGGCGGGCGAGGCAGTTGGCCCTCTTCCTGGAACGTGACGACCTGGCAACAGTGATTCATGCTACGGTCACCTCGAGGCTGGACTACTGTAATGCCCTCTACATGGGGCTACCCCTGTGCCGAACCCGGAAACTGCAGTTGGTGCAGAACGCTGCTGCCCGGCTGTTATTAGGGCTCCCAAGATGGGAGCACATTCGACCAGGGCTCCAGGGTCTGCACTGGCTGCCAGTAATATTCCGAGTCCGGTACAAAGTGTTGGTTATGACCTTTAAAGCCCTATATGGCCTAGGACCTGCCTACCTTAGGGACCGTCTCTTCCCACACGTTCCCCAGAGAGTACTACGTTCAGGTTCACAAAACCTGTTGGTAGTCCCCGGGCCAAAGGAGGCCCGCCTAAAATCCACCAGGGACCGGGCCTACTCAATAACGGCACCTTATTGGTGGAACCAGCTGCCGGAAGAGGTGCGGGCCCTGTGGGATCTAGGGCAATTCCGCAGGGCCTGTAAGACAGTCCTCTTCCGGCAGGCCTATGATATTAACTGACAATGTAAAATATCCTGGATGAAAAAATGTATCTATAGGCCGCCGGTTTTTACTCTATCTTGTTTTTACTAAATTATGGTTTAATGGTATTTTAGTTGTTTAAACTGAAATTGTTTTAATTATTGTGTTGTAAGCCGCCCTGAGACACCTAGGTGAGAAGGGCGGGGTATAAATCTTAATATAAATAAATAAATATAAATAAATACATCTTTCGGACAAGGGTAATGATGCCTTTTTAGAGGACTTGAAACTTGGGCTTAAGGAAGTGTTGGGAGTTTAGTCGGCGCAGCTGCCTAAGCAGAGGCTTGGCCTCGCGGTGGCTGGATTTTGACCTAAACTTTTGTTATGCAGCTCGGTGAGCACCTGTAGCACCCCAGTTTTGGGGCACGGGGTCTTCCTAAATCATTCCTGGACCGTGCGGGACAGTTGAGTGATGAAGCGGACTGCCTTGGGTTTGCATGGATTGATTTTCCCATTAGCTGTGTGGCTGGGGGTTGGAACTCCAAGGCATAACCTTTGCTAGGCCACCCGGGTACGAGCCATGTATACCTAGGGGCAGGGTGGCTCGCCCGTTATGCAGCAGGGGAGGGGTATTTCATCCCCTGGCCCTGCCGTGCTGCCTGTTATGTTATAGCCCTTGTGTTAATGTAATAAAGAAAGAAAGTGGCCTTTTAGTTACCCAAACCCTTATGTCCGTCTCTTCCTTCTGTCTGGGAGGCAAACAGAGTACTGCTCCTCCACTAGTATGTGTGTATGTATGTATGTATGTATGTGATTTATATTCTCCACCCCCCCCCCCCCACTATCATGGGGATCAGAGCAAATCACAACACACAATAAACAAATCATAACATAATTAAAGCATACCAGTTTAAAAATTCCAGACATTTTCAGTTTATCAGATTGCATATAGTAACACTGTGACATTGTCCCAGAGGAGAAGAAAAGGGGAAGGAAGAGACACGATAATCGGTATCAGTGGGGATTCTCTTGGCCTCACTGATATGCTTGGCAGTACATTTCCATTTTACAGGCCCTGAAGAACTGTACCAAGTCCCACAGGGCCCAGATCTCACTTGGGAGTGTATTCCACCAAGCTGGAGCCAAATCATAAGTCAACCATCTCAAATACTGCCAAGAGGTTGAGTAACAACAGCAGCAGTGATCTGCCTAGATCCAGATGTCTATGAAAATTGTCTGTGAGGGCAACTAATGCTGTCTCCAATCTATCTCATGACCAGGGCAGAAACTGGATTGGAATAGGTCCAGTATTGACGTGTCCTCCAGGAAACCCTGGAACTGTTGTGCTGCCACTATCTCAACTATATTGTCCAGGAAATGAAGGTTCGATACTGGGTGGTAACTAGCCAGATTCATAGGATCCAGTGATGATTCCATTAAGAGAGGTTGTACCATTGCTTCCTTTAAACTCCCTGAAAATACCCCTGAACTCAAGGACAGATTTATAATGTCTATTGGGGGGAGGGTCCGTATTCCATCTCTGCTGGCTTTAACCAGCCATGATGGATATGGGTTCAGGAGGCAAGTGGTTAGCTTCATGACACCCAGGATCTTATTGACATCATCCCAGAGAATAGGCTGAATTGATCCAATGTTGGACCTATAGATTACCAAGGGCCTCCAGTTCTCTTACTGTATCAATATTGTCCAGCAGGTCCTGGTGGAGCAATGAGATTTTATCCACAAAAAAAAGCTTGCAAGAGCCTCACAGCTAATTTCCAAATTACTAACCTTTTGGGTTCCCTCAGAAAAAGATGTTAGAGACCTAATTACCCAAAATAATTGTACTGGGTGAAAGCTAACACAGATGATGGAGGCAGCATAAAATGATTTCTTTGCTGCCTTCAATGCCACCTCAATGTCAAGTCGGCAGATTTAATAATGAGTCTTCGTTGAAACAAAGTATCTAGTTTATTGATATCATGACTACAGTAAGATTGAAAGACTAAAGATCATACAGTAGAATGCACGCATATAAGGTATACTTCAAAGGGATTCTTGAGGGAGGGGTACTACGCAGGACACATTCACACATTGATGTTACAATTTCTTTCTCAGGCCTGTTTTGGCCTTGAGCGTCTCTTGGCTCCAACCTCCCCTGGTGCCAAGCCTGAGAAGGCACAGATAAAACTGTTCACATATTCCCATTTCAAAGCAATACTACATAACAAAGGAAAGGAGGGGGGTGAGGAGAGTTCAAGCTAGCAGCAATGGAATACAGTATGGCTTTACCCAGGATGCTTTTCTCCTGAACCAGTGATTGGGTGCAGGTTTGACCAAAGTTATGAGCAGACTTGACACTCAAAGGATCTATAGAATGTTCTTGTAGCTTTGTCACCAATCTGTCACCAAACTTAGTCTAGCTGTCTCAACATTCTGGACCAGTAGAAGACATACTATGATTTCTGAGCCACTCAGGGTTTTTAATTAGTAAAAATGAGTAACAATTGAGCTCTGTTCAAGAGATAGTGTTTGTTACCTATCTCATCACAGTGTTTGTTAGCTTCATCACAGTTCAAGACCTCCTAACAGAGAGCTATTGCTCTCTGATTGATCCACATATCATTATATTTGATGGCAGTCAGTCCCTCCATGAAGTTGTGTGATTTCATTATAATAATTTTGTTCTGTTTGATTAACTAGGATTCTTTTTTTTTTATCTTTTAGCACATACTCTAAAGGAGAATCAAATCTCAAAACTATAAAGAAACCCCCAATTCTGTTCAGAAAGCCCAAATTAGTCATAGAAATAGATAGCAGATGTATTTGGAATTTACTTTTAAAAAAGCAAAACACATTATATTCTGCAAGAGTCAGTCGTCTACTCTTGATTGGACTTATACTTTTTTATTGACTGATCATTGGGTGCATTCATACACACTAAATAACACACTTTGCAACTGGATTTTTACTACGTAAGAATAGCAAAATCCACTTGTGAACAGTCACCATGTGAAAGTACCCATTGTGTGTGTAAAGTGTTCTCAAGTTGCAGCCAACTTATGATGGCAACATAGGATTCTCAAGGCAAGGGAGGAACAGAGGTGGTTTGCCATTGCCTTCCCCTGCACAGCAGTGCTGGTCTCCCATCCAAGTACTAAACAGGGCTGATCTTGCTTAGCTTTAAAGTTCTGACAAGTTTAGGCTAGCCTAGGCCACCCATGTTAGGTTGACTGATCAGTATATATATTATTTTATACCATCATAAGCAGCAGCATGTCAATTCATAAATTAGGCAATTAACACTGCTCCTTATCAGAGGTAAAACCCATTTATGAGGTTTCCAGGGAATTATGACTAAGGTTCATATCGCAGCCTTATCTGGAAACAAGATGCTTCTTTATGGATTATGCAAATACTGGGAAAGGTCAAAAGCCAAACTGCTGTGAGTTTTGTGTATGGTGTCAGCACCTCAGCAAATGCATTTTATGGCTGAAAGTAAATGTCTGCAACAACTAGCATGCCAGACAATGGGCTGTAAGCATATGAAAGATGTATGGAAATCAGCTTGACTGTGAACTCAGGAATAGAGAACTTCAGTTTGTAGCAGATAAGAGTAAGAATGCCAAATTGTTCAGCACACCACTATGTGCCAACTGCAAATACTACTTAACAGTAAAACGTATGTTTATAGCAAAGGTGTTATATGGGAGAAAAAAAAAATTACTTTAACAGGATTTTGGCAGAGTCCTAATTTTTCATATGAGATGTTCACCTGGCTATAGTCAACCTTGTAAAAGTGGGTGATTAGTCACAGAAGTTATTTGAGCCCTGATTTTACTTTGAAGAATACCACACTGTAAAGCATCCAGTTACAACGACAACATATTTATTAAGGCCTGGAGGCAAAGATATTTTCCCATTTGCTTTTATCAAATGTTTATCCTTTTTATCCATGCCTGTTGCCATAGCAGCCGTTCCTACACAGCTCTGAGCTTCTCTCTTGAATTCTTTTGCACTTTCAGCTAATAACACCAGTGGTATTTGTAGACTTATGTTGATGAAAAAGTGTTTCCTCACCAAGTGTTTATTTTCTTTCCCCTCTGAGGCCAGCCTCTACAATAGTCTAATTAAGGAGTCTTGTTGTTAAGAGTAAAAATGAGCAACCAACACAGCAAGGCACACCTTTAAATCCTGCCTTTATGTTGTTTCTTGATGATTGCTTAGGCATTAGAATAACTAAATCATAGGAACTTTTGTTCTCCAAGAGCCTTAGCCATGCATTTGAGGTACAAGTTCATCAGAAGACCTGTGGCAACTATCACCTCATTCTTGCCTGTAACTGTGGTGTTGCTATATGGGAAGATAATGATGTTGTTGTCTTGGACATATGTAATAGGCAGTTTTTGGTAAACCAACCTTGATCCCCCCCCCCCAGGTTTAAAATTGTTTATTGAGGAATGAAAAAGATCAAACACATGCAGAAACAAATCATAAACTGAATCAGATACATGCAAATAAGGGCTTTTGCATTCAGCAGAGCCTGGCCAGGAAGATTTCCAGTGGGTCAAATAAGGACAAGATATTAAAAGGTCTCAATTGATAATTAAAAACAATGCCATGTCCACATCATGAAGTGCTGTGGAGGGAAGAACATTACAGTACATTGACCAAATGTATTTTATATTGCTCTTTGATAATCATACATATCTGTTAGAATTAAAAAACATAAATGTAGAAGAAGAAGATATTGGATTTATATCCCGCCATCCACTCTGAATCTCAGAGTCTTGGAGCGGCTCACAATCTCCTTTATCTTCCTCCCCCACAACAGACACCCTGTGAGGTGGGTGGGGCTGAGAGGGCTCTCATAGCAGATGCCCTTTCAAGGACAACCTCTGCCAGAGCAATGGCTGACCCAAGGCCATTCCAGCAGGTGCAAGTGGAGAAGTGGGGAATCAAACCCAGTTCGCCCAGATAAGAGTCCGCATACTTAACCACTACAGCAAACTGGCTCTGTAAAGTGATTTGATTTTTATAAGATGGCTTAAGATATGATATCCCTTGCTGAAGGAATTTTTCACTGTGTCATGGGTGCTGGGGACCCTGCAGAAGAAGCTGAGCCTGCAGAAGAAACTGCCCCTGCCACCTGCACCAGTGCCCCTGCCTCCTGCTGGAGAAGATCCAAGCCCCCCTGCCTCACCCTCTCGGGTGGCTCGTGTACGTGACCACCTTCGTCAGGACCTCAGGGATCGGAGGAGGGCGGCACGCTCACGAGCAAGACGCTCCCTGAGCCCTGAGTTTTGAAAGGATTCTGGCCCTTCTGGAGTGAGGATGCTTGAGTCTCAGCAGGATCCTGGCTGCGTCTCTGAGCCAGCAATTAGCCCAAATGGGCAACAGCCAGCAGAGGGCTATATTGCTGTGGGCTTTGGGAGGAGGCTTTGTGGAAGCAACTAGTCACTTACCTGACGTTCTAGCATCCACTTCGGCTTTTGACTTTGGCTTCTGGACTCCCTGACTTTGGCTTTGACTTCTGGACCCCCTGACTTCGGCTTCTGAACCTCTGACCTGCGATACCTGGACTGTGATTTGGTTTTGGCGCCTTGGACCCTCTTTGCTCACCAGCTACAGACATTGGACTGCCCCTGGACTTTGCCTGACCCGGCCTCAGCCCGTGACACACTGTGCATTAGGCTGTTGTCTCTGGGGTTAGTCCTATTATGGAAGTCAGATAGTTGGATCTCAAAATGTGGCTCATTGGGTGATAACGAGCACCGATCTCCATCTCATTTGCTCCCACTCTCCATTAAAGGAGAAGCAGAGTACTCCGATTCAGCCTTGGCACACTTGGAAACTTCCTGGCCTGGCTCTGCTGAATACAAGTGTTGCCTTCAGTTCAATCCGTGAAAAGAGTGATGAAATCTTAGATTAGGTAAATGCAAGGTTTAAACTGTGAACAATGGTAATCAAGGGTAGGGATGAGCACAAGCTGGCTCACAAACCAAAATGTGGATCTCAAAATGTGGCTCATTTTGGTGATGAATTTTGGCTGGTGTTATTCACAAACCAATGTTTTATTGCAGGTCAACTAGCATGAACTTCCCTGCAGTTCATGATGCTTGGTGGCAGCTGATGAATGGATACCTTTCCAGACAGACTGCCTCTGCTGAATCAAAATGTCTACCCCACTTGAAAGTAATGAGGAAGGATGGGATTCTCCAGCCTTGGAAACACCAACAGGGGACTAGTACTGCTGGCTGTCAATAATAGAGTTCCCATTCTGCTCTATGGGATCAGAATAATACACACACCTCTCAGCTCTGTACGTTCTCTTCTGCTGGCTGTCGGCAGTTAGACAGAGAGGCAGGAAACTTGTTAAAAGCATAGCATATTCAAAATTTATTTCTGATGGTTAACACTTCTCTCCTGGTGCGGTTTGGGTGTTAAGTGAACTAAGGGCTCTGAGCTACCCTGACTCTCTGTTCACACTGAGCAGAGGGGCTTATCTACTAGGTACCTCTGCTGAGGACCTATATTTTATACTGTCCCACCCCTCCTGATTGTGAACACTTCTCTGCTGGTAGGGTTTAGGTAGTAGGTGGATGCACAGCTCTGAGCCACCCTGTCACAATCAGGAGCAAGGGAAGCTACTGGGTGCCTTTGCTGAGGACCCACATTTTATATATTCACTTATGATTGTGAACATCTCTCCCCTGGTAGGATTTTTATGTTAGATAGACCTCAGGGTTCTGAGCCACTCTGTCTTTCTTCTTATGCCAAGCAGAGGGTCATAGTTACTGGGTGCCTTGGCTGAGGACTCACATTTTTACCCTCCTATACACTTCTCTGTGGCTTCTCCCAGTCCAATGCCAGAAAGCAGCTGTGCCTCTGACCTTTCCAGTCCTTAGGCCCCATTTCCATTCACAGTTTGGGAAAATGCTGCAACCTCCCCAGTGACAAAAATCATGAGGAGGCAGATGTGGAAAAGGGGAGTCAGGAAGTGATAATATTTGAGGGGGATACAAATATTAAGGAGTAGGTGTTCACAAATCCCATTGAGGGGGAGTGTGGCAGGGTGGCCCTTTTATTGTGTTTCCTTTTATTGTGGAAACACAGCTCTGGCTGAGAGCAGCCAAAACCAGAATCCATCTTCCCAATGGGGTGGGTGGGTGAGGGGAGGCTGGAAAAAAAAACAGCCTTTTAACAGTAGGGGCATTATGATGAACATATGAAGCTATGAACATATGAAGCTGCCTTATACTGAATTAGACCCTTGGTCCATCAAAGTCAGTATTGTCTTCTCAGACTGGCAGTGGCTCTCCAGGGTATCAAACTGAGGTTTTTCTCACCTATTTGCCTGGACCCTTTTTTGGAGATGCCAGGGATTGAACCTGGGACCTTCTGCTTCCCAAGCAGATGCTCTACCACTGAGCCACCGTCCCTCCCATGATGATACTGGCTGATTTGTTTTCAATTCCCTTCCTAATAATTCCCAGCATGGTGTTGGCCTTTCGTTATTGCAATCGCACACTGTCTTGACATTTTCAGTGAGTTATCTACCACAACTCCAAGATCTCTCTCTTGGTCAGTCTCTGTCAGTTCACACCCCATCAACTTGCATTTATAGCTGGGATTCTTGGCCCCAATGTGCATTACTTTGCACTTGGCCACATTGAACCTCATCTGCCACGTTGACGCCCACTCACCCAGCCTCAAAAGATCCCTTTGGAGTGCCTCACAATCCTCTCTGGTTCTCACCACCCTGAACAATTTAGTGTCATCTGCAAACTTGGCCACTTCACTGCTTACTCTCAACTCCAAATCATTTATGAACAAGTTAAAGAGCATGGGACCCAGTACTGAGCCCTGCGGCACCCCACTGCTTACCATCCTCCACTGTGAAGACTGCCCATTTATACTCACTCTCTGCCTCCTATTAATTAGCCAGTTTTTGATCCACAAGAGGACCTGTCCTTTTACTCCATGACTCTCGAGCTTTCTAAGGAGCCTTTGATGAGGAACTTTATCAAAAGCTTTCTGGAAGTCACGGTAAACAATATCTATCGGGTCTCCTTTGTCCACATGTTTGTTCACCCCCTCAAAGAAATGTAACAGGTTACATGCATTGGAGTGGGAAGCTGGAAATGACAAGTATTGAGGGGAGGCAATGGCATAGGAGGAGGTGTGCATTGACAGAGCAACAATTCTGATGGGGATGCAAAGGCATCAGAGGAGGTGTGCATTGATGGTGGAGGCTAGAAGCACCAATTTTGGGAGGAGGGAAATTGTGAGGACACATATGTGGGTGAGAGGCCAGACATGCCAATTCTGAGGGGGGGGGGCACAAATTCTTAGAAGGGTTTTTTTTTTCAAAAATCCCATTGAGGGGGATTGTGGGTTGTCAGCTGAGGAATGCAGCAGCTAAGCCCCTCTGCTTGATTTAAGCCGAAGGGCAGATTACTCAGAGCCCTGAGTAAGTGCCAAATACAAATCCAGTCAGAGAGAGGTGTTCATGGGGGAAGGTGTGAGTTCTCAGCTGAGAAGCCCAGTAGCTAAGCCCCTCTGCTCAGTGTGAACAGAACACCATGTTATGGTAAGCAGAAGGTCCCAGGTTCAATCCCTGGCATCTCCCAAAAAGGGTCCAGGCAAATAGGTGTGAAAAACCTCAGCTTGAGACCCTGGAGAGCCGCTGCCAGTCTGAGTAGACAATACTGACTTTGATGGACCAAGGGTCTGATTCAGTATAAGGCAGCTTCATATGTTCATATGCCATCAGCTGGATGTTGCTCAATGAGGTAGGCTGTGTTTTGAGGTGAGGTGAATATTGGCCCTTCTGGTTTAAGCCAGATGTTTGGGTTGTGGGAGGACTCCCAGCTCAACCACCCCAGGCAAAGGCCACCTTCCTCCCACCCAAGAGCACAACTCGCATGCCACAAGCCAGATGACTCAGGGAGGAGAGGCAGACTGGGGTCTTGGATCTTTACTTCCCAAGGTCCAGAGGGGTAGCCCAGCAGGAGAAAGCTGACCTTGATAAAGATTTTTTAAATAAGATTTTAAATAAGAATGAGTGTTTTTGACATCCTAATCTAATTTACAATTACTTACAACATAGTGACTGGAATTATGGGCGTCAACGTGGCAGGTGAGGTTCAATGTGGCCAAGTGCAAAGTAATGCACATTGGGGCCAAGAATCCCAGCTACAGATACAAGTTGATGGGGGTGTGAACTGGCAGAGACTGACCAAGAGAGAGATCTTGGGGTCATGGTAGAGAACTCACTGAAAATGTCAAGACAGTGTGTGTTTGCAATAAAGAAGGCCAACACCATGCTGGGAATTATTAGGAAGGGAATTGAAAATAAGTCAGCCAGTATCATAATGCCCCTGTATAAATCGATGGTGCGGTCTCATTTGGAATACTGTGTACAATTCTGGTCACCGCACCTCAAAAACGATATTATAGCATTGGAAAAAGTGCAGAAAAGGGCAACTGGAATGATTAAAGGTTTGGAACACTTTCCCTATGAAGAAAGGTTAAAACGCTTGGGGCTCTTTAGCTTGGAGAAATGTTGACTGCAGGGTGACATGATAGAGGTTTACAAGATAATGCATGGGATGGAGAAAGTAGAGAAAGAAGTCCTTTTCTCCCTTTCTCACAATACAAGAACTCATGGGCATTCAATGAAATTGCTGAGCAGTCAGGTTAGAATGGATAAAAGGAAGTACTTCTTCACCCAAAGGGTGATTAACATGTGGAATTCACTGCCACAGGAGGTGGTGGTGGCTACAAGCATAGCCAGCTTCAAGAGGGGATTGGAAAAAAATATGGAGCAGAGGTCCATCAGTGGCAGTCACAGCATATTATTGGAACTGTCTGGGGCAGTGATGCTCTGTATTCTTGGTGCTGGGGGGGGGGTGCAAAGTGGAAGGGCTTCTAGCCCCACTTGTGAACCTCCTGATGGCACGGGTTTTTTTGGCCACTGTGTGACACAGAGTGTTGGACTGGATGGGCCATTGGCCTGATCCAACATGGCTTCTCTTATGTTCTTAATACCTTTTATCCATCATTCAACTACCAGTGGCCTCCGGGAACATTGCAGGGTTAGAGATATTAAGAATCTCAAAATAATGGAAGCAATCAATTTAAATGTTCTAAATGCTACAGCTGGGACAAGGATTACTTGTGCTGGGCAGTTTATTTCTGTTGACATTCTCTTAGTAAGTATACTGAAGATTCCACCAATATGCACACACAATTCTTCTTTTAATGTGGGTTTTACAAAAGCTTGGGGACTGGATAGTGTTAAATTAAATGCCAATTGCCTGAATGAATCAGATCTGGCTGCTTTGTTCCCTCCCCCCCCCCCCAGGCTTTTATTACAGCAAGGTGCTTCTACACCCTTAAAGAGGGCAAAGCTTGGGGACTAAATTCCAATATTGTTGTTGTTCTCAGGACAGTTGAGGGGGAGGTTTGTGTATTCTAGAGGAAAATTTAGAAGTATGGATAAATAACACACATTTAGCTTTTTAGCCCCCAAGGTAGAATTCTTTTTATGTTGTATTAGTTTTTGGGCTCCATAGCCCTTACTATTGGTAATAGCCCACCCTAGATCTGCCTCTAGCTCTAACTTTGGTTACAGGGGTAGCATGAAGAGTAACTTATAATTTGCTTCCACCTTCTTTTCTCCCAAACTTCATTCTGAACCTGCACTTGCAAGAGTGGTGATGAGGTTTCCAGCTCATGTTTTGCTTGTGCAGTCTTGAGACAGGGCAGCTACAAGGATTCTGAGAAATGTTCATAATATGTCCTTTCTATTTTACGATCATGCTAGGCTATTCATACAGCAAAACGATCACTATATGCAAAGGTCCCTTTCTCCAGAGATCTCATTAACAAGTTTTAACTTGTCCTCCATGTTCTCTTCACTTGAGGCAAATTTATGTAGTCTCATGCCACATCATTGGATTTTACTCGTAATGAAACTTGGAGGAGTAATTTTATTTGCAGTCAGAAAGTTAAATTAAGGGGTAGAATTGTTATTATTTATTGAATTTATCAACCTTCCTCCCCAGTGGAATCAGGATCAGGGTGATGTACAGCATGATCCTATAAGGGGTGGCCAATGGTAGCTCTCCAGATATTTTTTGCCTACAATTCCCATCAGCCCCAGCCATTGCCCATGTTGGCTGAGGCTGATGGGAGTTGTAGGCAAAAAAACATCTGGAGAGCTACCGTTGACCACCCCTGCTATAAGATAGCAAATAAAACTAAAACCCCAACAGCACTGCTATCTTATGGGGGAAAGGGCAGGGAGGTCAAACTGCCAAGATAGGACTGCTGCTGTCTTCAACTGAATGCCTGGTAGGACATCTCTGCCTTGCTTGCCCGGCAAAACTTTAGCACATCCCACAGGGTGTAGATGTTGTTTGGCAGAGAGTTCAACCAGGACAGGCACCTCTCGAGGTGAAAACTGTAATGCATTCAATGCTCACCTCCAGTCTGCTGATCTGGAAACTCCAACCGGTACAGAATGCAACACTGGGTTGCATGTATGAAGGATCAGTATGTTCTGATCCTTCAAGCATAATGCTCTTCTGGGGATATACCACAAGAGGCAGTCCCAAAGGTATGTAGGTCCCGGACTGTTAAGGGCCTTAAAGATCAATAACATGACTTTGAATCTAATCCAGCACCCCACCAGAAGCCAGTGCAGCTCACATAGCACAGGTGCATGGCATCCCAGTAAGAACCCACAGTGTTGCATTCTGTACCAGTTGGAGTTTCCAGATCAGCAGACTGGAGGTGAGCATTGAATGCATTACAGTGGCTAAATCAGGGAGAGTAAGGAACCAGTTGCCTGCCCTGGTGCAATTGAAAAATCACCAGTCTGGCAACATCAGTAATCTGGGCCTCTAAGAAGACATCCAGGATCATACCCAGACTTTTTACAGTAGGTGCAGTTCTTAAGGGCACAACATTCCGGTACTCCTGGCGAGGGGAAGGTTTGACAGTGGGAACAGGCAGAAATGTAAGGGGAGGGGATTGAGACAAGACAGTGCTCGACCACCTTCCAGCCTGCATCCCATCCCGATGGTGACAGGTAGTGGGCAAGGCGAAATTACTCGCCTCCGTCACTGGTGTTATGTAATGCCAGGTCCATTAACAATAAGACCTCCACCCTTCGGGAATTTCTGCTTGAGCAGAACATGGATCTGGCATGCGTGACCAAGACCTGGGTGTGCGATGGGGAGACCGTAGCTCTCTCCCAGACGGCTCCCCCAGGATACTCGGTCTTTCACCAGTCATGGACTAGCGGGTGGGGGGGAGGGGTGGCACTGTTCATACGAGAGGCTTTCTCCTTCTGGGCCCTCCCGGCCCCGGAGATCAAGGGCATTGAATGTGCCGGTCTGGCGTGGGACGTTGGGGAGGGGTTGGCGATCTGGCTGGTGTACCGACCGCCTAATGCACCGGCCAGCACCTTACTATCCCTGATGGAGGCCGCAGCAGGATGGGCATTGGAGCACCCGAGGCTTCTGATCCTGGGTGACTTCAATGTTCATGCCGATGACGTGACCTCCAATCAGGCGATGGACCTAGTGTCTTCCATGGCGACACTAGGACTCTCCCAAGTAGTTACAACGCCCACTCACCAGGCGGGGCACATGTTAGACTTGGTCTTCGCGGCAGGAGTTTTAGTGAACGATCTTGCTTCTATAGCAGTGCCATAGTCGGATCACTATGCCCTCAAGGCTCGTGTGGACGTCCCACCCCAAGCCCGTTTAGGCGGCGAGCTCATTTTAGCTCGCCCGCGGAGCCTGATGGACCCAGAACGGTTCCTGACGGCTCTGCGGGATCCCTGGCCCCCTGGCGATTCCCTTGATGACCTGGTGGAGTCTTGGAACGATAGGCTCTCCGGAGCCATCGATGAGATCGCCCCTAGGCGTCCTCTGCGCCCTCGTTCAAAGCCGACACCCTGGTATAACCGGGAGTTGCGGCGTTTGAAACGGGGACTCAGATGACTAGAGAGGCAATGGCAGCGTACTCGAGACGAAGCGACTCGAACATCTTATAGAGAGTCTATGAAGTCCTATGAGGTGGCAGTCAAGGCCGCAAAGAAAACATACTTTGCGGCCGAGATTGCGTCTGCAACTTCGCGCCCGGCACAATTGTTCAACATAATTCGGACTCTTACAACACTGCCACAGGGCAGACCAAATTCTAATGAATTGGAAATTGGCTGTGAGGCTTTTGCGAATTTCTTTGCAGATAAAATTGCATCGCTCCACTCCGACTTCCCTGCCATATTAGATACAGTCAGCGAACCTGAGGCTCCGTGCCTGTCTTCGGATCATGTTCTGGATGGCTTCAGTGCTCTCAGCCTGGAAGAAGTTGACAGGATCCTCCTATCTGCATGCCCAACAACTTGCAAATTGGACCCGTGCCCCTCCTGGCTTATTAAGACCTGCCAGAGGGAGCTGAGATATCCTATACAGGATATCATAAATAGATCCCTATTGGAGGGGCATTTTCCATCAGCGCTTAAAGAGGCGGTGGTCCGTCCCCTCTTGAAAAAACAACGTTAGACCCGGCCGAATTGGCACATTACCGGCCGGTCTCGAATTTGCCCTTTTTGGGCAAACTTATTGAGAGGGCAGTGGCATTGCAGCTACAGAGTTTCCTGCAGGACGCTTCTGTCCTTGACCCCTGCCAGTCTGGCTTTCGCCCGGGCCATGGGACGGAGACAGTGCTGGTCGCCCTGGTGGATGACCTTCAGCGGCATCTGGATCAAGGCAGCTCGGCGGGGCAGCGTTCGATACGGTCGACCATCGGTTGCTGGCCTGCCGTCTTGCCAATGCGGGGATTCAGGGGCTGGCCTTGCAATGGCTTTCCTCTTTCCTCGACGGTCGGGGACAAAGGGTGGCAATTGGGGATGAACTGTCCCAGAGACACACACTTGATTGCGGAGTGCCTCAAGGGGCGGTACTCTCCCCGATGTTATTTAACATCTATATGCGTCCCCTTGCCCAGATTGCCCGAAGGTATGGGTTGGGTTGTCATCAGTATGCTGATGACACCCAGCTCTATCTACTTATGGATGGCCGGCCTGCCTGCGCCCCAGAAAATCTGGACCGGGCGTTACAGGCAGTGGCTAGGTGGCTTAGGCTGAGCGGGCTGAAGCTGAATCCGGTGAAGACAGAGGTCCTTTGCTTGGGTCGTTGTGGCCCGGGAGGGGAAATCCCCCTGCCAGTTTTTGACGGGGCGCCGTTGACAGCGGCGCACAGGGTCAAAAGTTTGGGGGTACTATTGGAGCCTTCATTGACAATGGAGGCTCAGATAGCAGCCACTGCCAAGTCCGCATTTTTTCATCTTAGGCGGGCGAGGCAGTTGGCCCCTTTCCTGGAGCACGACGACCTAGCAACGGTGATTCATGCCACGGTCACCTCGAGGTTGGACTACTGTAATGCCCTCTACATGGGGCTACCCCTGTGCCGAACCCAGAAACTGCAGTTAGTGCAGAATGCCGCTGCCTGGCTGTTACTAGGGCTCCCAAGATGGGAGCACATTCGGTCGGGGCTTCGGGATCTGCACTGGCTGCCAATAACATTCCGAGTCCGGTACAAGGTGTTGGTCATTACCTTTAAAGCCCTATATGGCCTAGGACCTGCCTACCTTAGGGACCGTCTCTCCCCACACGTTCCCCAGAGAGTACTATGATCAGGCTCACAAAATCTGCTAGTAATCCCCGGGCCAAAGGAGGCCCGTCTGAAATCCACCAGGGATCGGGCCTTCTCGGTAACGGCGCCTTATTGGTGGAACCAGCTGCCAGAAGAGGTGAGGGCCCTGCGGGACCTAGGACAGTTCGGCAGGGCCTGTAAAACAGTCCTCTTCCGGCTGGCTTACAACAACTAACTGACACTGAGAATTTCTGGATGGAATTAGAATGCATTTAACAGACCGCTGGTTTTTATGTCTTATGTTTTATTAATTTATTGTTTTAATCCTTACCATGTAAATGATTTTAAGATAAACTTATGTAAGTTTATGTGTTGTGAGCCGCCCTGAGCCACTTCGGTGGGAAGGGCGGGATATAAGTCAAAATATAAATAAACATCAAGTGCTGTGAGTTGGCATCTCAAACCAGAATCTCCCAGCACCAGCCACAGAATCTCTGTCTTAAAAGGATTCAGTCTCAGCCAGCTCTGTTTTAGCCATCCCACCACAAACTCCAACCCTTCTGCCAGTTCTGATATTGTTTGTTATTCTAATACCTGAAAAGTCCTTCCTGTATTTTAAAATACAAATGTGTGATTTTTTTTTTGTTTCTTTCATTTTCAAAAACTTTCATATTCAAAAACTTTTTTTCATTTATTCACAAGTTGGTAAAATGTGGTTTAGATCTATTACTGTTAGGTGGATTTGTAACTGTTGATAGATCACACCCAAAGAGTGCTCATGAATGGTTCCTCATCCTCTTGGAGAGAAATGACAAGTGGAGTGCCTCAAGGATCTGTCCTGGGACCTCTTTTGTTTAAATCTTTATAAATTATTTGGATGAAGGAATGAAGGGAATGCTTATTAAATTTGCAGATGATACTAAATTGAGATGGGAAGCAAATACAGTAGATCAGGGGTGGCCAGCAGTAACTCTCCAGATGTTTTTTGCCTACAACTCCCATCAGCCCCAGCCATTGGCCATTAGAAAAACTAAATGCATAATTATAGGTTGGAGGAGAATTATCTATGTGTGAAAAGGATATAGAAGGTCTTAGTAGACCATACACTGAACATGAGTCAGCAGTGATGCAGTAGATAAAAGGGGAAATGCAATTTTTACTTAGATCACAAGAAGTGATGGTATCACTTTCCTCTTGTTAGACCTCACCTAGCGCATACTGCTCAGGTTTGGGCACCACAATTTAAGAAAGATATAGACAAGCCAGAACATGTCCAGTGGAGGGCAACAAAGATGCTGGAGTCTGGAGTCCAAGTCCTATGAGAAAAGACTGAAGGAACTGGGGTATGTTTCGCCTAGAGAGGAGGTGACTGAGAGGTGATATTATCAGCATCTTCAAGTACCTGAAGGGCTATCTTATAGAGGATGGTGGGAGTTGTTTTCTGTTGCCCCAGAAGGTCAAACCAGAACCAATGAGTTGAAATTAAAAAGAGTTTTCAGCTAAACATTAGTAAGAACTTCCTGATAGTTAGAGCAGTTCCTCAGTGGAACAGACTTCCTTGGGAAAGTAGTGGGAACTCCTTCTTTGGAGGTTTTTAAACAGATGATAGGCGACCATCTGACAGCAATGCTGATTCTGTGAACTTAGGCTGATCATGAGAAGGAGGGCAGGAAGGGTTGCATCAGTGCTTAGTTCTTATAGCCCTTTCTTACACACCTGGGGAAATTCTGTTCACCACTTTGGGCTCAAGCAGCAATTTTTCTCCAGTCAGTTTTACCTGAGATCCTGGAGGTCCCCCCCCCCCCATCTTCTAGGCATGGAGCAGGTGTCAATGGATGTGTGTGTGGGGGGGGGTGGAAGTTGTGAATGCCCTGCATTGTACGAGGGGTTAGATTAGATGATTCTAGGCTCTTTTCCAACTCTTGTGATTCTATCATTGTTTCTATTTGCATTGTATTCATGATTAGACTGAGCAATGTGAGATGAGCACTGGTAATCAGTGGGGCATGGAGGGGTCATGTAAAACTCCATCAGTCCAATGGTGTGTTTTCACTTCTGGCATGAATGTCAAAGTGATAACATTGCATCAGGGTGACACTCTGGCATTCTACTGAAATATTATGTTTTTATGTTTTTAAGTTTTTATTTATAAATGTTTTTGGTAAATTTATACATTGTTTTTATTGACCCCATAGTTGGAATAACGAGACAGACACATTTGTTGGATAAACTATGGAGCAGCTTTATTTAAATTTAACTTAAACTGCTAACCAATAAACTGCAAGGGCCGCCCTGTAAAAGTCAAGGCAAGGAGATCCTTCTAGGTCCTCTCTCTGTCCTGAACCCATTTGAGACTCCAAGCCCCTGGCACAGGGCAAAATCTGTATGGCCCTTGCCAGATGGCCCAGCATGCAAATTGCCTCCTGATGGCCCACTCTCAAGAGGACCTCATCAGGGGATCTCACAGGCTGCTTACATTGCCCACTGACAGCTCCTCCACTAAGTGGGTCCTGCAAGATGCCCCACTCTCAATCAAGGGGATCCGATACCTAGTGCTCAACAAAACTGAACAATTCCCACATCCTTTCTGCCAGATGACAATCTATTCAGCAGACTCATCCAGGCCAATTACCCCAAACCACTGCTCACATAATGAGGTGGGCAAAAACACCTTCCGCTTGATGCCAATTTGAGCAAGATGTGAAAAATTCCTACTCAGTCCCCAAAAGGAGTGATCAGCATAAGCCCATTCCATGGTAGGAAGGGCAGTTGGGCCAAGCAATCAGCAAAGACTGGCGATATGGGCCAGGGGCAGAGCAATTAACCACTTGGCTCTGCCCCTTCAAAGCCCTAGCCTATCTCCATCCTCCCATGGAGGCAGACTGTACAATGGCAGTCATGAGGGCTGCCATCTGATAAGGGCCATATTATAAATACTATTTCAGATTTTATTTATAAATACACTTACAAAACTTTATAGTGGCATTCTGGAGCATCACCCTGACACCAGGACATACTTCCAGGGTTCATGCCACAAATGACAGAAATGACATTGCATCATTGCAGTGATGATAGTTTCCTCCTCCATTTTTCCTTCTCTGGTCTATTGAGTAGGGAGGGGGGTCTAAGGCTTCCAGACAGGACATGTCACAGGGCTGGGACTGTGGGAGTAGGAGACCACCTGTCCCTGATTACACCCAGTAATTCTTGCTATTAGATTTTCATTTCATTGATGGAACTCTAGATCACATGGGAGAAGCTCCTATGATCACTTCTCCACATGCCAACAAAAGGGCCATGTGGACAGAATTTTACATTTGGAATAATAAATTAGAATAGTAGATTGTAATGTAACATAATGAATAGTAGAAATTGGTCTAGGGACAGGGGAGATAAATCTGCACAGCCAATCATCCCACTTCAAAGAAGAATATGCGGTAAAGTTGCCTCCATGCTTGAAAGGAGATGGTTGGCAGGGTCTCAATTAATTACGTTCAGCATTCTACAATTAAGAATACATCAATTTCCAATTTTGACATATGTATTTCTTTCACTGTTTTTGCCCAAGAGTTCAACTCAAGCAAATGGTTACCAATAATCTGAGTTTATTACTTCTGTTTGATCCTCGAATCTGTTGAACATCTTCATTATGCTGTATGATAATTTACTGCTTATGGTCTACCTATATGTATGGACTGGTAATTTCCAATTTTGTTTCTGTCATGACTCTAATTGGCCCTTCCTGACAACTAACCTCCCCTCTCTTTCTATATGCAATGATTGAGGAAATTCTGTATCACTGTATCTGAAGATGTGTGCTTGCTCACAGAACCTTAAATAAAACTTCATTGGTCTTATAGGTGCCATGGGACTCAAGGCTCTAAATAGATCAGACGCAGAAAGCATCCAGGGTTGGGGTTGGACTGTTAGATAAAAAGCAGTGAAAAAGAGTTGTAAAGGTGAATTAGGAATTGCAGAGAAGCTGAATGAATTCTTTGAGCTGCTCTTCAGTGTGAAAGATAATTGAAAGATTTATGAATCTATATGAATATGCATTCATTTCCAAACGAATGAAAAAACTGCACCAAAAAAGCTCCATTCATTCATATTTGGGACACAGGACAATGGAAATAAACAGTGAAATAGTGAATACCATTAATCAAATTTGTTTCATTCCTTTCCATGGCTCTTGGCAGTCGTATTCAGAGAGTTCAAGAAAAATACAGAAGAGAGGAGATGCTACTTTGAGATTGTGAAATGTCTGTGTCAAGTGTGTGAATCTGCTATCTTGGGTGCAAGCATAACACTCTCTACTATTTTAACTCTGATTTGCAGGTCGGGATGTTTCCAGTGCCAGGCTCTCCCTGCTGATTCCATTACCAGCCTTCACTTCCTTGGGATGCAAAATGAATGCCATTGTGTGAGGCTACCTGTTTCTAAATGAAAGCAACTGTCTGCCATATCATTCTTCCTGTCTTCTTAGGGTGCCAAACATCTTCTACCTTCTCTGCAGCCTGAGACTGCCATCTGTCTACTTCTGTCCTCTGTCATGTAAGCATTCCCTATGGGACTATAGCTATCTCCCCTGATTTCATGCTAATTGGACAGCTTTATAAGTTCAACAGCATGCAATTTTTCCCCCAGATTAATGAGCCTTTATTTTAATTACCAATTAAACTGAGACCATTTTTCCTCTATATATCCTAAATTTGGCATGGAGAATCTCTTGGCAATACAAAGTCTGTTAATTCTATCCAAAGTGTATAAAAATTAAGAAATTTCATCTGAAAATATATTTCCTATAGAAACCTCTGGAAATGAAAAAAGTAATAAAATGTGAGACAGTTTGACAAAAAAAAGAAGCTTTTGAAATGGGAAGAAAATACTGTATCTACAACAGATTATATCTAACCAAGCAGGAATTTTGTGGAGTTAGATTGTTCTGTTTTCTCCTTCTTCTGCAATCCACTCAGCATACCCTCAGGAATAGTATAAGCCAGGGATGTCAAATATGTGGCCCGAGGGCCAGGTCAGGCCCCCAGAGGGCTCCTATCAGGCCGGCAAGCAACTCACAGTCATCTACTTCCTTCTCTCTCTTGCTTCCTTCTGTATCATTGCTTGCTTTGCCAGATTTGTTCAAGTGCACAGGGGGTACAGAGCAAAGCCTCTGGTTTCTCCATTGGCTGACCAGCACATGAAGCAATTTATGTACAAAATCTCGCAATGCCCAGCCATTTCATGGTTTCCTCTGGGCCTTAGGCTCAAAGCATTGACCATGAGATTTCTGTAATGGGTGTTAATGATTCAAAAGTAGGTTTGCAACTTACAGATTTATAGCTGAACAGTATACTCAAGATTGCTACAGCATAGACATTATCTCTAGATTTTGATGCAATAATTTAGAGTAAGAAGTGTCAATTGTCAGAAACTGTTAAATAAACAAAATATTGCAAAAGTGCTAGTCTTTTAAGCATGTTTTAAGATTTATTTTTTTTTTTTAAAAAAAAATCCTTAATTGTGTTTGTGTGCTTTATATCTCCACTACCTTGTATTATATTTTATGACACACATGATCTGGCCTGACAAAGTCTCATTTGTGTCCCATCTGGCCCTCTTAACAAATGAGTTCAACACCCCTGGTATAAGCAGCAGCGTGGACATCAGCATTAGGAGGGGGGAAGTAAGTCACAGGATCAGCTTGTCTCCTGAACTGATAGCTGGTTAAAGAATAGGAAGCAAAGGGTAGGAATAAATGGACATTTCTCACAATGGACTGCAGTGAGTACTGTGGTCCCTAAAAGTGTGTATTAGGAGCAATGCTGTTTAATTTGTGCATGCATAATTTGGAATCAAGAAAGGTTTGATGAAACATTCCAGAGAAAATGCCTACCCCACCCCCAGAATTGTGTAAACTGAATCAAACAGCATGGGTGAGTGGGTAAACTTGCTTAACAGATCATGCTGGTAGCTACTGCAGTAATTGCTAGCCCACATGTTATTTTCTCCAATAGTCATGCCTTTCTCTCTTCCTTTACTTACTCCCAGCTCAGTCAGATCATGCAAAGCAGTAGATAGGGTATTGTAGCAAGACGAAACAACCACTCACTCTCTTAATTTCTCTCCCCCTTTTCCACAGTTTTCACATTTATTTCTGTCTCCCTTCCCATAATTTTTCTGTGCCCCTCCTCTTTTTTTTCATGTTTTGGTCTCAAAACCTTCTTATCCCTATCCTGCTTAGCAACAGAATGTATTTAAGAGTATTTATCAATTTGTTTATTTATTATTTAGCTAATATCAAATTGCCTATGAAATGTTGCTAAATGCAAGACACTCTGGGTTTGTACAGGACCCCTGCTGCAAGAACAATTGTATAAAGCATAAATTCTGAGTAATCCATTTGCTTACTCCAGGATGCTCTGAGTATGAAGTGGGGTTTGGCTTCTTACACTTACTTCCAAATAGCTACTTGTGATTGCAGCCTTAGATTATATTTCTACAAACATCATGACTCAGGTGCTTTCCAGTTATATGAGATGGAGTGAGACAGATGGTTGAGAATCAGACTGCAAAGCAGAGGAAATTACCAAAGGGAATATCTTGCTTATAAATCAAGGGGAAATTTGCTAACAGAGAAAGCTGAAGTGATGCACACCAGCCATTCCAAAAGGTGAGGCTGACCTAGGAAACCTTTAACATTTGCTTTATCCATTTTCCATAATACACATGAGATTATCTTCTGTTTTCTCATAAAAGGAAGCCTTGTCTTAAAGATCACTCACTCACAATCAATATACTCAGTTCTTCAGGTTTATATTAACCACTTACATGCTGTGATGTATTCAGGGGGGTAGTCCTATTGGTCTGAGGCATATTCAGGTATAAGGGTTTCTCTGTACCTTTCTGCACTGCTATTACCATCACATCTCAGTTGGTCTGAGGTGATTGTGAAGACCATCAGGAGGAGGTGATGAACGAGCTGGGGATTCCAGTGCTCCTGGGGAGGGGAAAGTACAGCAGTGAGAACAGGCATAGAATTAAGGGAAGGAGCTTGAGATAGCAGAAGACTCAGCCGCCTTCCAGCCTGTGTCCCATCCCAATGGTTGCAGACAGTGGGGTCAAGCTGAAGTACCGTCTCCGACATTGGTGTTGTGCAATGCCAGGTCCATTAATAACAAGACCTCAGTCCTTCGGGACTTTCTGTTAGAACAGAATATGGACCTGGCTTGCATGACCGAGACCTGGGTGCAAGATGGGAAGATGGTTACTCTCTCCCAGATGGCTCCATTTTGGTTTTCGGTCCTCCACCAATCACGGACTAGCGGGCGGGGGGGAGGGGTGGCTTACTCCTTCCGGGCGCTCCCATCTCCACAGATTGCCGACATTGAATGTGTCGGCATGGTGTGTGAGGCAGGAGAGAGTTTGGCTATCTGGTTGGTGTACCAACCACCCAACGCACTGTCCAGTGCCATACCGTCCCTGGTGGAGGCAGTGGCAGGCTGAGCGTTGGAACACCCAAGACTGTTGGTCTTGGGTGATTTCAATGTCCATGCCGATGACACACACTCCACTCAGGCAATGGACCTAGTGTCATCCATGGTGGCACTGGGACTCTCTCAATATGTAACAATTCCCACACACCAAGCTGGGTACATGCTGGATTTGGTTTTTGTGGTGAGAGTGACAGTGGACCATATCACTGCTGATGCAGTGCCATGGTCGGACCACTGTGCCCTGAAGGTCCGTGTGAATGTTCCACTCCAGCCCCATTTGGGTGGCTGGCGTATCCTAGCTCACTTGCAAAGCCAAATGGACCCCTGGCGATTCTCTCAGTGAGCTGGTGGAGACCTAGCAAAACTGGCTTTCCACGGCCATTGATGAGATCGCTCCCAGGCACCCTCTCCACCCCCATTCAAAGCTGGCTCCATGGTATACCCCGGAACTATGGCTGATGAAACAGGGGCTGAGACAGCTAGAGAGGCAATGGCGGCGTGCCCATGATGAAGTGACAAGAACATCCTATAGGTCGTTTATGAGAACCTATGGAATGGCAGTCAAGGCTGCTAAGAGAGTCTATCTTACGGCCATGATTGCATCTGCGAATTCACATCCAGCACAATTGTTTAGAACAATTTGGTCACTAACTACCCTTCCACTGGGTAATGAAAATGTTAGGGAATTGGACATAGGCTGCGAGGCTTTTGCGAGTTTTTTTCGCAGATAAAGTCTTGTCACTCCGCCGCACCTTCCAGCCACTCTTAAGACAGTAAAGGAACCTGAGGCTCCTTGAACATCTTCTAGCCATGTTTTGGATTACTTCACTCCACTCAGCCTGGAGGAAGTTGACAGTACACTCTCTACTGCTTGTAGTCTGGACCCATGTCCGTCCTGGCTTATAAAGGCTAGCCGGGATGAACTTTGGGTCCCCCTGAGGGAAATTGTAAATTGGTTCCTATCTGAAGGGACCTTCCCTCAGCCTCTTAAAGAGGCAATCGTCTGCCCCCTCTTAAAGAAACCATCTCTGAACCCGGCAGTATTGGCAAATTACCAGCCGGTGTCAAACTTGTCTTTTGGGGGCAAGATTATTGAGAGGGCGGTCATGGTGCAGCTACAGATCTACAATAGGCGGTCATGGTGCAGCTTAAGATCTACAATGGCTCCCCAATGGTGCAATCAACTACCAGAGGAGGTGCGAGCCCTGCGAGACCTAAATCAATTTCGCAGGGCTTGCAAAACCATCCTCTTTCAACTTGCTTTTAAGATGGAACATCCCATGCATATATCGAACTGAAGCACTTTAATCAATAATTTATAATACTTTAATGTGTATTTAACGTAACTGTTGAATGTAATGTAATTATATTTTAACTGCCTTTTATAGTAATGATTGTATTTTATTGTAATCATGGTATACCATGTTCTGTGAGCCGCCCTGAGCCTGCCTTGGTGGGGGAGGGCGGGATATAAGAAAAAATTTATTATTATTATTATTATTATTATTATTACAGAGCTTTCTGAATGACGTTTCCATACTGAACCCTTTCCAATCTGGGTTCCGCCCGGGCCATGGAACGGAGACTGTCGCTGTCATGGATGACCTCCAGAGCCATCTGGATAGAGGTGGCTTGGCAGTACTGATGCTTCTAGATCTATCAGCCGCGTTTGACACGGTTGATCATCAGTTGCTGACCTGCTGCCTTGCTGATGCTGGGATACAGGGGTTGGCCTTACAGTGGCTCTCCTCTTTCCTTCAGGGTTGGGGACAAAGGGTGGCGATAGGGGAGGAACTGCCCCGTCAGCATCCACTTGTGTGTGTTGTGCCACAAGGGGCAGTTCTATCCCTGATGTTGTTCAACATCTACATGCACCCCCCTGCCCAGATTGCCCAGAGGTTTGGCTGGGATGTCATCAATATGCGGATGACATCCAGCTTTATCTACTGATAGGTGGCCAGTCCAACTCCTCCATGGAAGATCTGACCATGGCACTTCAAGCTGTGGCAGGGTGACTCAGGCTCAGTCAACTGAAGTTGAATCTGACGAAGACAGAGGTCCTGTACCTAAGTCATGGTGGTCTGGGAACTGAGGACTTACTACCGACCTTGGATGGGGCACCATTTACTCCGGTGCCCAAGGTCAAAAGCTTAGGGGTGCTCCTGGATTCCTCTTTAAATATGGAGGCCCAGATGGCAGCAACTGCCAGATCAGCTTTCTATCATCTACAGCTGATAAGGTAGTTGGTCCCCTACCTCGAACGCAGCAACTGGGCGACAGTGATCCATGCCACAGTCACCTCAAGATTGAATTACTGCAATACTCTCTACATGGGGTTGCCCTTGGCTCGAACCCGGAAGCTTCAATTGGTGCAGAACGCAGCAGCCAGGTTGTTAATGCGCCTTCCTATACGAGAACACATTCAACCTGTGCTGAAAGTGATGCACTGGTTGCTTATTGCGTACTGAGTTCGTTTCAAGGTGTTGGTTCTTACCTTTAAGGCCCTATATGGCCAGGGGCCTGCATACCTGAGGGACCACCTTTCCCCACATATTCCCCGGAGAGCACTTTGGTCTGGATCACAAAATCTACTTACAATCCCTGGTCTTAAGGAGGCTAGGCTCATGTCAACTAGAGCCAGAGCTTTCTCTGTATTGGCTCCAAGCTGGTGGAATGAGTTGCTGGAAGAGGTCAGGGCCCTGCGAGAGCTCATACAGTTCTGCAGGGTCTGTAAGACGGCACTCTTCCACCAGGCATTTGTGAACTAGGCTGTTGGCCACTACAGTTTATGGCAACATGTGAATCACCACCAACAATCTGGTGTAGCAGTTGCAGAGAGGAGAACTTAAGATCTGCTATACAGAGAACTATAAAATTGGAAAATGTGAGATCATGGCACTGAAACATTATGTATTTTGGCTTCCGGTTTCAGCGGCTTGCAATTGAAAGCGGCTCGGATCGTCACATCCTGAGCCACTTTCAAATTGGTGCATTGAGGGGTTGCCCCTTGAAGGTTGACTCAACTCTGGGGCCCAGGAAGGGTCCCAGAAGGCAGGGGAATCGGAGCAGTGGATCGGGACTGCCAGCGGAGGTGGCTGCTTCCGGATCTCACTCTTCCCAAGCCTCAACGTCCCGGTCGCCATTTTTAAATGGTCAAAGAGTCAGCCACCGGTTTTCCTTTCCTCTTCTCCTTTCAACACTCTGCATTCTGGATCTTCAATCAACTTTAAGATAAGTGATATGGATTTTTCTACTAGTATATTCCTTCTGGATGCATGTCTGAGAAGCAGGAATAAAGAGGCTGCAGACTTTAAGTGAGGCAAAAGACTGAGAAAGGGGAGGGGGGGACTCTCTCCAATTCTCTTTCAAGGCTTGCAAAAGTTTCTGCCTATTCTGAACACTGAAACTACGTGCAGGAGACTACACCAACTTGTATCTCATATGAGACTTGGTGGCTGAACTTAATTGACTTATTGCAAATTTGGTGAAAAAAGGAAGAGGCTTTGGCTTTGGCGAAAGATTTCTGTTGATAAGTATATATGGATGTAAAGAGGTTTGGCTGAAAGATTTTTTGAAGCAGAAGCTGAAGCATTGAAGTGTTTAAACTGTATTTATAAGAACTTTAATTAGTTTCTTTAATCAACCTTTAAATGTTGGTGGATACCTGACATTGCATTTTAGGATTTTTGGCTGTAAGAAGAACTTTTTTATATCTTTGTAAAGTGGATTTAGTCCTATTTTTGTGGATTTTATGGATAGTCTTAAAACTTTACTGCTCTGGATGGGAAGTGACTTTTGATCTAACTTTGTGGATGTTAAGGATAGAATTTTTTTGGATATAATTTTTTGAGTTTGTTTTCATTTTTTCTTTTGTCCTTTGTCTACCTGTGATTGGATTATTTTTATCTGTGGAGTACTTTTTATCTGTGGATTATTTTTCACCTGTGATTGGATTATTTTTGAGGCTTTTTTTTTGTCCTGCTGGACTCTTTTTTCTTGATTGGTTGGATTATTGTTTTTCATTTAACTTTGGTTCTCATTTTTGGGATTATAAATAGGGTATTCAGCCCTGGATTACAAAACTATACTTGCCAACTGTGGTGCTTAGAAAATATTTGAAAGTCGAGGTGGAGAGCTGGTTTACTTCTGAACTAATGTTGATGGAAATCACTGGATAGTGAACTGTGGTCTGTTGTTTTGTCTTTTTTTTTTTTTGCCATAATAATTTTTATTTTCTTTGTATCAATGTCAATGGCATTAATACACCCACTTCATCAACTTACTGTCACATAATATATACACGTTATTTACATAAGTAGAGTTGAATAAACTTCCTTGAGGAGAATATCCGCGGCATCTATCTTAACTTAAATACAAACAGTGTTTAACTTTAGATCGTTACATTACAATTACACGACTTTTTATCTGCTTTATAGAATTCAGAACAAATTATAAATACAACAAATCATTTTTAGATAATTTTTAGATAATAATTATTTTTAAGTTTTTTCGGTTTTATCAGTGATAAAAATATTTTCTTTTTTCTCGTACCATTCATAAAACTTGCCCCAGTTTCTAACAGCGTCATCTTTAGATTCTCCTCTTAACATATTTGAAAGTACATCCATTTCGGCGGCATCCAAGACTTTTTCGATAACTTCACTCAGGTTCGGACCCCTCTCCTGACGCCAGTACTTAGCGTACACTATCCTTGCCGCAGTTATAATATAAATCACCATGTATTCTTCTGCTTGTGGAACTGTATTCTTAATAAATGATAATAGCATCACTTCTGGTTCAAAGACAAAATCTCTAGCTAATATTTCCTTTATCATACAGTGTATCTTTTTCCAGAAAGTTTTGGCCACTTTACAGTTCCACCACATATGATAAAATGAACCAATATCTACTTTGCACTTCCAACATACAGGTGACATTGCACGGTTAAATTTAGCTATCTGTACCGGGGTAAGATACCATCTGTGAAATAGTTTAAAAAAATTTTCCCTGTAATTAATTGGCTTTATCACTTTGTAATTCTTTTTCCAGAAATTGGACCATTGTTCTAAACTAATATTATGTTGTAAATTCTGCGCCCATTTCACCATAGAGTTTTTAACCACTTCATCTTCTAATTTAATTTGCAACATATAATTATAAACTTTCTTAATTATTTTCTCCTCTTCCCTTAATAGCAATTTATCAAAATCGAAGTTTACTTTTGTAAATCCTTTCGCCTTGTCTGAGTTATATTTGGTTATTACTTGATTTCTGGTCCACCAATCCATACTTATCCCTCTAGAGTCTAGATCTTCTTTTCCTCTTAAGTTATCTTTATCATCCAAAATATCCTGATATCTTATTATCTTTTTAAAGTTAACCAGTTGAGGCAAAATTGACGCCTCTTCAGGAGATATCCATCTTGGTGTCTTAACATAAATCAATCTTCTAATTTTTAACCAAACCTCATAAATGGTTTTGCGGATCAAATGATTTTTAAAATATTTCTGCCCTTTCTGCACATACCATAGATTAGCATGCCAACCTGATTGTAGATCTGAGCCTTCTAAGGCTAATATACGCGTATTCTCCAGCCGGATCCATTCTTTTAGCCAAAGTGTGACACACGCAACATAATATGTTTCCCAATCTGGGAGTCCCAATCCGCCCATATCTTTTTTGTCTTTTAAAGTTTTCCATTTTATCCGAGATCGGTTGCCTTGCCAAATAAAGGCTCTTACTAGTTGGTCTATTTTAGTAAAGAAGGGTTTCCTTATCCCAAAACTAATCATTTGAAACAGGAACATGACTTTAGGAAGGACCATCATCTTAATTAATGCTATCCTTCCCATAAAAGACAGTTTCATATTCGCCCATTTTTTTAAAGAGGAGTCAATTTCCTTTAACAGAGGTACATAATTATTATCGTATAGATTGCTACACTTATTGGAGAAAGTTATCCCCAAATATTTTATTTTTGTTTCATTACTAAATCCGGTTAATCTTTCAAGCTCTCTCACCTCTTGTGGGGAGATATTTTTATTGAGCATCTTAGATTTTTGCTTATTTATTCTTAGACCCGCGACCTGACCATAGTCTTCTAATTCTTTTAAAATCTCCTCCACGGATTCTCTGTTATTCTGTGATATCAATACCAAATCATCGGCATATGCTAAAATCTTATACGACTCTTTCTTAATTTCTAATCCTTTGATTTTGCTATTAGCCCTGATTAGGTTATTTAAGATTTCCAGTAATAAAATAAAGAGCAGCGGAGAGAGTGGGCATCCTTGTCTTGTGCCTTTATGTATCTTTACCTCTTCTGTTAAGTCTCCATTAATAATAAATCTAGCAACTTGTTCTGTATACAGAGCTTGTATGTTCTTAATAAAAATCTCGCCAAAACTCATCTCCCTTAATGCTCTGATCATAAAATCCCAATTAACATTATCGAAAGCCTTCTCGGCATCAATAAACAAAAGAATCAACTGTTTTTCTCTATGTAAGTCGTAATATTCTAATATATTAGATATAATCCTGATGTTTGTTCGCATATATCTTTTCGGGAGGAATCCAGCCTGATCAGAATGGATTATATTTGCCAGAATTTTTTTAAGTCTATTCGCTAAAATAGAGGTATAAATCTTGTAATCTATGTTTAATAGAGAAATCGGGCGGTAGTTCTTAATATCCTCTAGGTCTTTTGATGTTTTGGGAATAAGTGAAACATTTGCCCTTTTCCAAGACTCCGGAATTAGCTGAGTTTCCCAAATCTCCTCAATCAGGTTTTTATATTGGATTATAATATCCTCTTTAAAGCATATGTAATATTCGGCTGGCAGCCCATCTGGTCCTGCTGCCTTGTTCTTTTTTAGTCTGGCCCATACTTCTTCAATTTCATCAATTGTAATTGGACTTGCTAGACTAATCCTTTGCTCTTCGGTTAAGTTCTGTATCATTTTTTTGTCTTTAAAATAAGCTTCTATCTTATCAGAATTTACCTCATCTTTACTATATAATTGAGAGTAAAAATCCCATATTATTTTTTTCTTTTCTTCTGTTGCTGCTTTCTGACTACCATCTTTATCTTTCAAGACCCTTATTATTTTCTTTTCTTTCTCTTTTCTTATCTTGTATGACAACCATTTACCTGGCTTATTTGCATTTTCAAAAAATTGAGATCTGGTATATTGAATCTTCTTTTTCATCTCATCTAAGAATATTAAATGTATCTTGTGTTGTACTAACTTCATTTCAGCTTTAATTTGTTGAACCGAAGGTTTCTCTTTTAAGTAACTCTCTTTCTGCCTAAGCAATTCAGTTAAATTTGCTAAAATTTTATTCTCTTCTCGTTTTTTGAAATTATTAAAACTTATTGCTAACCCTCTCATATACGCTTTACTAGTCTCCCACAGTAATCTGTGGGAAGTCTCTCTCTGGGAATTAATCTGAAAGAATACCTTCATCTCCTCCTTAATAAATTTCACAAATTGTTTATCATCTAAAAGCCTCATATTAAACCTCCATCCTGGTCTTTTCTTAACATCTTTTATAGATATCATAATCGGATTATGGTCCGCTATTGTGCACGGTAATATTTCTGCATCTTCCAATATTTTAATTAGTCCAGCTGTCACCCAGAACATGTCGATGCGCGACCAGGAATTATGTCTCCCAGAAAAAAATGTAAAATCACTTTTGTTTGGATATATGACTCGCCAGGGATCTACCAGGGTAAACTCATCTACCATTCTGAAAAAAATATCCGGTAGTGTATTACTACCTAATTTTTTCCTTCCTTTTTTATGATTTATGGAATTTCTATCTTGAATGGGACAAGTAACCGCATTAAAATCTCCTAATAAACAAATCTCATCATAATTGTATACACTGATCTTTGCATATAAATCTCTATAAAATTGGGTCTGTTCAACATTAGGTGCATAAATATTAACTAACAAAAACTTTACTGTTTCCGTAATTATTTCTATACCTTGCATCCTTGCATCCTCTGTTTGAAAAATCAGTTTGGCTTGCAATCGCTCATTAACATAGGTCACCAAACCCCCTTTTTTTTTTCCAGTTGTGAGGTCACAAACATATTACCTAGCTTCTTATTAAACAAATATGCCTCATCCCGTTTTCTTAAATGAGTCTCCTGCAAGCATATAATGTCCAAATTTAATTTCTTTAATTGCTGAAAAACACGTTTCCTTTTTTGGGGCGAGTTCAGGCCATTTACATTCTGCGACAAAATCTTTAAACTATTCGCCATTTAGGAATCTAAACAATATCTTAATCTTCCTTAAAAAAATTCTTCTTTTTCTTTTGAGCTCTTGTCTCTCTCTGCCCACGCTCTTGCGCTTGTTCAATTTCAGTTTCGGTCTTTTCTTCTTGTGAACGGTCATCTACAGCCTCAACTGGGTCTAATTGCCTTCCTGGGCTCCAATTTCCTTTAGAAATCCTTCTATCCACTTTCTTCTCCCACGTTCTAGCTTGATTAAGTATAAAATCCTCTGCCTTCTCTGGGGAGTCAATCTTGTATCTTACACCACCGTATGTAAACAGCACCCCCTCCGGAATCATCCATCTGTAAATTATCCCTCGATCTTGCAGCCTACCCACTAAATTAGTATAGTTTCTCCTCTTATACCTTATTGTCCACGGGATCTCTCTCATAACTTTTATCTTTGTACCTTTAATTGTGAGAGATTGGTCTCTTAACTCACGCCACACACGTTCTTTCATACACCTACGTACAAACTTTATATGAACCTCTCTTGGTAGATCGTTCTTTTTCGCGTATTGGGTACCAACTCTATGTATAAAATCAATCTCTTTTATTATATCCTCCTTCTCTATTTTTATAACTTCAGTCAACGCCTCCGCTGTTATTTCCAAAAGATTCTCCAATTTTTCCTCTGGGATATTTAATAATCTAATAATATAGTCTGCTTGAACCATCTCTAGCTTAGCTAGTTTAGTCTCATGTTCTTCCTGTTTTATCTCTAATTCTTCTATTCTATCCTCTGTTTTATTAAACTTCTCTTCTATTGATTTTGTAATATTTTTTATCTCATTAATGTCTTCCTTGGTATCTCTGTAATTCACCTCTAAGGTCTCAAATTTGCCTGTTAGAACTTCTATCTGCTTGCTTAGTTCTGTTTGAACTTGTTTTAATGCCTCTAAAAAAGTCTGTTGAGTCTCTTTAATCTGTTGAATCTCTTTAAGAGAGTCTTGAGCTATGGAATCTGCCACCGTTTTGGGTTGACCCGGTGAACCTTTGAATTTAGCCTGTTGTGACATTTTATCTCAGCCAACCTCTGAACTCCCACTAGTAACCAATAACTAACTAGGAGTGGTGTGCAACTTAACAAGTTACCAGTTAACTCACAAATATCTTACAGGTAATCAATAATTAACACACAAGCAAAGTGAGTCAGACAAAAGTCCACCTTTCTTCTTCTCTCCACCGCTTCCAGTTACACAGCCTTTAAATCTTCTTTAGTCTCCTCTTAGGTAAAATCCAGTCAGAGTCCTTGCTGCCGCTGATTTGCAGGGCGTCACCCTCCGCTTTCCTTCTCCACAGTTTATCCAGTCAGCCCTTTAATCCCATCCAGCAGGCACAATAGCAACCCACCAACAACACTGTCACTGAATGCTAATCCGTCCGTGAAAAGAAAGTTTAAATAAGCCTCTTTGTTCTGTCCGTCTTACCGCTCCTGGGAGTTGTCGGTCCTACATTCTCACCTCCGAAGGGAGCGGGGACAAACGTAGCCGCCTTCCTTTTTTTTTCCTTTTTCAAGTCCGAGGAACCGCAAACAAACAACAACTTCTCCACTATCTTGGTTTGGAAGTATGCAATTGAGCCTTTAGCTTTTCAAAGTGAAACAAATCGCCTTGCCGCGGCTTCTCCTCCTCTTTCCGGAGGTCGGAGCTAAGTCGCCATTAGGCGCGCTTGGCTTCAAGACAGGGAAGGGAGAAACGTCTTCGAGGTGAAACTCCTCCAGACGCCTCCCCTAGCCCCCTCAGTGTACTGGCCCCCCCAACAGGGGTCTGCACGGACTAAAACGTCCCTCTGTGAAGCCAAGTTCGGCTCGTCTCTTCGGAGCTCCTCCGAGACGCGACCGCCTCGCTCTGCCGAAGCCGGAAGTTGTTTTGTCTTTTGAATATCTACTATGGTGAAGTTTTGTTTGTTATTATTTTGAGTACTGTTTTGACTAACACAAATTGTTGAGAGAAGCTAGAAGCTTGTTTTCTTTTTTGAAATATTTGGCAATAAGAGAGCTCTTTGGAGAAGATTAGTATTTTGCTATAAACAGAATGTAGAATCTCAAAATAAATGTGGGAGAGATTTTTTGAACTAGTGGTTGGGATTGTGCTCACAGTAATAACAATGGATAGTAAAGAAGGGCCATTCCCAAGGAAACACCCCCCCCCCAAAAAAAAAAAAGAAATCAAAGAAGGGAAACCATCTTATTCACCTGGTGACCAATCAGGCCTAGGGAAATTTACACTCACGCAAGGAGACATGAAAGAATGGCAAACCACCTTAATGACTACTATAACATGGATGGCTAATATCAGAAGGCCTTCTTTTTACGTACCAGGAGAACAGATATAGGATTAATTCCACTTTCAAAGCTCAGAATTTCTTGGAAAGAATGAAGAAGAAAGAAGGCAAAGAAAAGGATGATGATGAAAAACAGAAAGAAGAAAGTTCTGGTGAAGAAGACCCAAATGAACCACGGAGATACCGTATAAGACAGTCCAAAAAAGATAAAGATAGTGATAAACAAAACCTATAATGGCTTCAATTGTTTCAATTAATGTAAATGGACTTAATTCACCTGCCAAAAGGAGAAAGACATTTAGATATTTGGCAAAAATGGAATTGGACATAATTTGCTTACAAAAAACTCATATTCTAACCAAAGATCTTTTTTTTTTTTGAAAAATAAAAAACTTGGCAATTTATTTACAGCAACAGATTTATATAAAAAGAAATGGGAGTGGCAATCTATATTAAAGACAAATTTAACTCACAACTGCAATTCACTTCTGAAGATGGAAGAATTCTATTAGTGGAAATCACAGTGGACAACAAGAAAATTTTGCTTGCAAACATCTATGCTCCAAATGATCATCAAGAGAAATTTTGTCAAGATTTGCATCTTGACACAAGAGGTAAGGATGCAAACAGTTTGGGACACTGCTAAAGCTTTTTACAGGGGTCTTGCAAATAGATACAGCATTAAAAAAAAAGAAAGAAAGAGCTGAAAAATTTCAAAACTTAATGTCACAAGCGAGAGAAGCTGAGAAGAATCTTAAAAAGCAACCAACAAAATCTTAAAAAGCAACCAAAAAAAGGTGAAGGAAATGCAACACAAAATGAATTTAATTCTTATGGAAGAGGTGGAGATTAAATTAAGGTATGCTAAATAAAACTTCTTTAAACATGCCAATAAGCCTGGAAGGTGGTTGGCCTACAGGATGAGAAAATAGAAGGCTAAAAGAATAATTACAACATTGAGAGATGAGAATAATAAAGAGAAATCTCAAAAACAAGAAATACGACAAATCGTAGAACAATTTTATAAAAAACTATATGAAGACAAGCAAGTCTATAAAGCAGACTTAGAAGAATATGTTAAACAAAACAATCTTAATAAATTCACAGAAGAACAACAAAAAACTTTGAATGAACCTATAACGATAAGGAAGCTTGGAGAGGCATTAACTGCTCAAAAGAATGGCAAATCACCAGGACCAGATGGATTACCCGCAGAGTTTTATAAAGCTTATGAAGAATATTTACTTTTACCATTTAAACACCTCATTGAAAAGATACAGGAGGAAGGCCAAATTCCAAACTCATGGCAAGAAGCTATGAAATCTCTGATTCCGAAAGAAGATGATGATTTGAAAGATATTAAAAATTACCGTCCAATTCCCCTTTTAAATGTGGATTATAAATTTTTGCTGCAATATTGGCACAACGTTTGAAGAAAGTTTTGCAATCTATAATACATTATGACCTAGCAGGATTTTTGCCTAAAAGATATTTGAAAGATAATGTCAGAACAGTTTGTAATATTTTAGAATATTATGAAAACCATTCAGAGAAGCAACTGGTTTTAATTTGCCTAGATGCTGAGAAAGCATTTGACAACGTTCGTTGGCAGTTTATGTTACAGCAACTGAAAGGTATGGAATGTGGTGAAAATTTTTTGAAAGCGGTAGAAGCAATATACTCCTTACAAAATGCTAGGGTAACAGTGAATGGTGAATTAACAGAAATAATCAACATTCAAAAAGGCACAAGACAAGGCTGTCCACTGTCTCCTTCACTTTTTATTTTATCCTTAGAGGTATTGAACAATTAAATAAGGGAAGATACAAGCATAAAGGGAGCTGTGATAAAAGATGAACAAGACAAACTTAGAGCATTTGCTGATGACTTAGTTTTTATATTAGAACAACCAATGGATTCAATAGACTGTCTTATAAACAAGATTAAACAATTTGGCTACTGGGCAGAATTAAAGATTAATTATTATAAAACAAAATTCTTGACAAAGAACATGACAGTAGAACAAATTCAGGCCTTCCAGCAAAAATCAGGATTTCTTCATGAAAAAAGAATTAAATATCTAGGTGTGGTGATTTCAAACAGATGTAGCAATTTAAAAGCAGATAACTATGATAAATTACTCAAAGAAATAAAAAAAGATCTGGAAAAATGGCCTGATTTGAACTTATCTTTAATGGAAAGAATAGCCCTAATAAAGATGAACATTTTACCAAAGCTATTATTTTTCTTTTAAACTATTCCAATATTTTTAAACAGTGGATTTTTTCAAGAACTAAATAAGATGGTTGTCAAATATGTGTGCAAGGCAAAAAATCTAGAATTAAATTAAAGACTTTGCAGGATTCTAAATTAAGAGCAGGTATGGGTCTGCTAGTGTCAGGCGATGGAGACTCAAGGCAGTATTCATTGAAACAATGTATACTTTATTGGAAACTCATAGTTGGATACAAAAGTTGAGACTGATACCGGGGAATGGGTGTCTCTTAGTCTTAAGGAATCTACATCAAGGCAATATCTAAACAAAGCTAGTATTCTCAAAACAACAGGGAGTGAAGGTGCAAACTTTCACACGAGAGCTTCCGCTTATCTTTTTGCGTCTGGGAAGATGCTGGCCGACCGCAGTATCTAATAATGGTCACATTCCTTTGCTCCTTTACAACCTAAACAAAGTTTACACATCAAACGTCCTCCTCTTTGATATGCATGCTAGCTACAGTACAACAAAAGGCTTTGAGTTAGTATGAAGAGTCCATTTGGTTAGTATTTTACAATTTTAATATGAAAGAGTTACAGAGCCTGACAGCCAGACTGGCAATTGTACTATAAAGCTTCTGTACTTTTGTGGATAAGCGATTGGATATTGTTGAAAGATAAGAGACAATTGTTGTTAGAAGGACATAATTTGACTATGGGATGGCATGCTTACTTGTGGTACCAAAGACTTGAAGGCCACTCTTACTTTAAGAATCATTGGTTTTGGAAATCTTTATATCATACCTGGTCATGGTTAAAGCCTAAAATTTACCAAAAAGTTCCAAGATGGGTTTCACCAGTAGAAGCATTTACTCACCCAAATCTTTTAAAATTAAACCAGAACTATAGGTATGATGATTTGTTGGGGAAAGATAAGCAACTGAAAATTAAAGAAGAACTAGAAAACATGGGACATTAAAATGAATTGGTGGTTGAGAATGCAAGTTGAATCTAGATATGCTAAAGACAAAGCAATAGGCGTTTAACACTGCAGCTAGAATCCTTCTGGCCCAGAGATGGAAATCTCAGGAAATTCCCACGAAAATGGACTTGGTGGGAAAAGCTTTGGAGACTGCAGAGCTTGACTTTATATCCCAGTTGATGGCTGGGAAATCTAAAGAAGCAAGAAAAAAATGGATGAAATTGTATGCCTGGTTGGACACTCAAGCCTCTTAAGATTCTCTGGTATGAACTGATTTTTTTCCCCTTTGTTCCTGTGCTTATATTATAACATTTATTTTTAGTGGAATTAGCAAATTGATTTTGAATGAAATTGGTAAATTACTAGAATATAGCTAAAGATTTACATTATAAAACTTTAAAATGGATTATATATGGTTTAGATAATAATAATAAAAAAGATAATAATAAGAGACAACTTATGTTAAGAAAATATTGTAGAACTATCCTTTTGTTTTTGGAAAGTATTTTATATAAAACAAGGCCAGCATGTATTGTGCTTTTACTCCCCTTTTTCCCCTATCCCTATTTTCTAAACTTTTCTGAAACCAATAAAAACTTTTGAAAATTGAATCATGTATTTTATGTCTATTTTACTCTATGTTTTATGGTTTTAATGTTGTACTATTACGTTGAATCATGCACATGCATGTCTGTGTGAGCTGCCCTGAGCCCACCTCGACGGGGAGGGTGTAATATAAGTGGAGTAAAATAAATAAATAAACAAAGTTTGGGTCCAGTGGCACCTTTAACATCAACGAAGTTTTATTCAAGGTATAAGCATTTGTGGGCAAGCACACTTCTTCAGATACAATGAAACATAATTTCCTCAACCATTACATACAGAATTAATTACTCTTAGCATTCTACAATTAAGAATAGATCAATCTCCAATTTTAACATATTCATTCCCTTCACTTTTTTTGCATCAGTACTGAAACTAACAAATGGCTACCATATAAACTTATTATATCATATAATTCCTGTTTGATCTTTGAGCCTGTTAAATATCCTCATTATGCTGTATGATAATTCTCTGCTCATTCTCCACCTATATGTATAGACTGGTAATTTCCAATTTTATCTCTCTGTCTTGACTCTAATTGTCCCTTCTTGGCAACACCCCACTCCCTCTTTCTATATCTGAAGAACTGTGCTTGCACATGAAAGCTTATCCGTAATAAGTAATTCTCCTGTTGTGGTGTCAAATCTGACCGTCCTGATTGGTTGGGGCTTGGTGGGACTGTACGATATCAGCTTTGGCCTGTCAAACTATCGATCAAGAGTACTTGCATGCCAATGGTTCAATATGCTCCTCTTTCCCACCTGAATGACTGCTGCTAGCTAGCAAAGCTGATGCTCTCAGTGATACACAACTTGGCAGTTACTGGCTCTCACTACTCTCCCATCGGCTGAGCTGCCTGTCACACTGATTCACAGAGGAGAGAAAGAAACCCTAACCTGGATTGGCTGAGAGAGGGAGGAGGGTGGAAACAGCCAGAGAGATGCTTTCCTTGATTGGCTGAGAACTCCACCCTGTCCTCATCTGAAAGGGGGAAAGATGTTATCAGAAAGAGAGTCTTGGTCTGAAATGTGTCACTACAGGCTTCTAAGGGAGCACTCATTGGAGCCCATTCAGTTCCAGGTTGGTGGACATTCTATGGTGAAGTTTGAGGAGGGCATAGGAGTCAGGACTTCAGAGTGGAGCATGCCAGACACAGGTTCTTGCTGTGTGGATGGCAAGTGGGGAATAATTCAGTTTGTGCTTATTGCTTATTAGGTCTGCGCTACAGATGAATTATTCCTATGAATTACTTATTTAGATTTGGTTATCAACCATGTGCTGGAGACTAGGTAGAAGAGACCCTCAATGATATATGCCTAATGGTTATTCTAGAAATACTAGTTAATTAATGATAATTAATTAATGATAATACAAGGTTATACAAGTCTTGAAGAGAATGTAAAGGGAAAAGCAGGCTATTTAGGGTTGGTTAACTCATGTAAACGGAATACAAACCTTATATCAGCTTAATGCAAGAGCCAGGAGGGGTTGAGGGCAAGATGCGTGAAACAAGGGAATTTGCAGGATGTTAATTTTAGGGTAAACTTTGTATTGGCATGGTTGGACGTTGAAGGGAATGAGAAGATTCAATTTGTTTGTGTACTAGCCCGGGGTGATTGCCTTTTTTGTTTGTTTGTTTGTTTGTTTTCTGCTTTGTTCCGGATTTTAACATGGAAGTTGGAAGAACAGGTGGGGGAAACTACCCTCCAGGGCGTAGGTTCGCCATGGAGGGGATTTATACATGGGGTGCAGTAGCATTGCCAAGATGGTATGGGAGGAGGAGGATTGCTCTCTGGCCACTGGCCGAACGACCAGAGGTTGAACTAAGATGTCAGTTAAAGTAGCATCGCTTAATGCACGCGGCCTTAGAGACCCTAAGAAGAGAGCGATGGTTTTAAGGACTCAGGTCCTTCGGAATGCAGACATAGTATTAATCCAGGAGTCTCATATTTTGGACAATGAAAGCTTCTTGCTGGCTAAATTCCAAGGTGACCAGGTCTATACTTCAGGATATGAGAGGAATGCCCGCGGTGTCGCAATAATTATTCGAGGACGCTTGGGCTGGAGTAACTTAATGAAGATTTCTGATCCTCAGGGACGCTACATTGTTCTAAGCGGCTTAATGTATGGACAAAAGGTTGCCTTGGTAAACTTTTATGGATCAAATAAGGATGATCCTGCCATTATTAAGGATGTGGTCTCTATTCTAATGAAAGTGGATTTCGAATGGATAATTATGGGCGGAGATTTTAACTTAGTCCTAGATAATGAAAAAGATCGAAGTACCAAGTCAGATCTAAGGTCCCCAAGGGCTTGGGCAGCGCTAACGGCAGCAATGAAGGAGTTAGGCTTGGTGGACGTGTGGAGAGAACAACATAAAGACCAAAAAGGGTTTACTCACTACTCGCACGTCCACCAGAGTATGGCAAGGATTGATTACTTTTTGATTTCGAGGTCAAGGTTTCACCTGGTCACGAATTCCCAAATTTGCCCATTTTCCCTCTCGGATCACCATGCTGTTACCATGGAACTGGATATGAGAAATCGGATTGAGAAGAAGTCTACATGGTACTTTAATAACTCACTAGTTAATGATCCAGTTTTTTGTGCGCAGATGGAAAAGGAGATTCCACAGTTTTTTCAGAGTAATGAAGGATCGGTGGATCACTACTTAACCGTTTGGGAAGCATTTAAAGCAGTGATGAGAGGTCGTATAATTGCGTATGCCACAGCAAAGAAACGAGAACGAGCCCAACGGGAGGAAGAGCTGGAGACGGTAATTAAAGACTTATGGGAAAAGCACTTTCAGAATCCGTCTCCAGCCCTCTACTTGGAAATTCAACAGTCAACTTTTCAACTGAATTTGCTCAAGTCACGCAAGTTTGAACTTATATATGCCCAGATAAAACACCAGTATTGGGAGTTCGGTGAAAGGCAGGGGAAAATATTAGCCTTAAGGTTAAAGGGCCAACAGGAAGAGAGATGGGTAACTCAGATTAGTGATGACAGGGGAAGTCTTCATGCTACACCTTCTGGAATAGCAGACCAGTTTCGCCTCTTTTACCACATGTTAAAGAGGTAGATGACAAACAGGACGTCAGCTTGACTTACCACAACTGTCGGAAGAGGCTCAAAGGATCCTCTCAGCGCCCCTAAGATTGGATGAGGTAACGGCTGCAATAGAATCACTTCGACATGGTTCAGCCCCGGGGCCAGATGGGTATTCTCCGGTCTGGTATTTCCGATTCAGGGATATCTTAGCTCCTAAGTTGCTGAAGACATATCAAGCAATTTTTGACAAAGGTATGCCTTCAAAAGAATTCAATGCGGCTTGGATTACACTGATTCTTAAACCGGGGAAGCCCGCATATGTCTGTTCAAGCTATCGCCCAATATCCTTGTTAAATGTTGACAACAAGATACTGACGGCTATATTAGCACAACGCCTTCAATCAGTAATAGCTTCGGTGGTGAACAGAGCTCAAGCAGGCTTTATCCGAGGTCGCTCGGGAGCTGATAATGTTCGGTTAATTACTGACTTAATAGCCACTTACAATGAGAAGCCGGAATCTGCGTTTCTAATCTCTATTGACGCTGAGAAGGCATTTGATCGTGTGGACAGAGGGTTCCTGAGGAAGACGATGACATACCTGGGCTTTCCGGAAGAATTCCTTCGATGGACCCAGTTGATATATCAGAATGCGACCTCGAGAATTAGAGTCAATGGAGAGCAGTCTGGAGTAGTCGATCTGGCATGCGGCACAAGACAGGGGTGTCCGCTTTCCCCACTCCTGTTTAATATCTGCATTGAGCCTCTCGCCCAGGCGGTGCACCAAAGGACGAACATATATAGTATGAAGCACGGTCTCAGCGAATTTAAAATTCTGTTATATGCAGACGATGCCCTTTTGATGGTGACTGAGCCAGAGTCCTCTTTTCCAGCAATTATTAAGCTTACTGAAGAATTCGGCCAACTTGCAGACTACAAAGTGAATTGGGGGAAAACAGAGGTACTCCAAGTGGGCGGTAAGAAGACTCCTGAGGCAGTGGGAAGGCGGTTTAGACTTCAGGAGGATTCGATTCAATACTTAGGAATACAAATTCCCAATCAAAGTCAAAACTTAGTGGGGATGAATTTTAGAAAGCTCCTGGAGAAAACACAAGCTGACTTTACCCGATGGAAACCCATCACATTGTCATTGTGGGGTAAAGTGAATGCCCTCAAGATGGTTACATTCCCCCGCTTCTTTTATGTTGTCCGAGGTCTCCATCAGTATATTCCACAGAAGTGGTTTAAAAGAGTCAATACTCTAATAACAAACTTCTTGTGGGAAGGGAAAAGGCCGCGACTTTCCTTGGCTAGGCTTCAGCTCCCAATTGATCAAGGTGGCTTTGGTATGCCAGACTTAAGTGCATACCATAGGGCCTATATGTTGGCAAGTGTTAGTAAGTGGAGGCAAGATGTAGGGAAGGAATCTCCAGACTGGGTGGCCCTCGAGGCTTCAACAGTGGCCCCTCTTTCTACGCTAGAGGTTTTGGGTTCGAAGCACCACCAAGGGGAAGTATTGCTTCCAGCAGTTCAGGCCACCAGGCGATTATGGCAGCTAATAGGTACCAAGCAAGGCTTTAACGCCTTCTTACATGGATCAATGACTCTCTGGGGAAACCCAGAATTGAGGATTGGAGGGTGCCAAGTGGTCTGGAAGGGTTGGATCGAAAAAGGGATAACAACTCTTGATCATCTACGAGACCCAAACAGAGAAGAATTCTGGACATTTAAGGAGCTTCAAGACAAGTATAATCTTGAATCTAACCAATGGCTACATTATTACCAAATAAAGACGGCGCTGACGCAGTTGCTGGGTCCGGATGCCTTGGCTGCCCCTGATCCACCATCCCTTTTAGCTGTATTAAGGCGGACATGGCAACAAGATAACCCAGTGCAAGCCCTGTACACGTACTTTCGATATGGGACGCAACAACAACAGCTAATTGAAGAATTACGGTTAAAATGGGTAGATGAACTGAACCTTAATATTCTACCATTCCAATGGTTCACAATCAACAGGGCGATCCGAAAAGTTTCTAAAGATCAACGCTTGATATTAATTCAGCAAAAAATTCATTTCCGTATTTACTGGACACCTGTTCGACTACACAAATTTAACCTCTTGACTTCACCAGCATGTTGGCGATGCCAGGGAAGTGAAGCGGGGCTAAGCCACATGATCTGAGCATGTCCGGTGCTGCTTGATTTCTGGGGCGATATACTCAGGTGGATAAACCGCGTAATGGGAGGTCAGCACAGATTCACAGCCATGCAAGTTCTTTTAAACCACTTCCCGTCAATATGGGTGTTGTCTCGCCCACAGCGATATTGGGGATTTTGGGCACTGATGACGGCAAAGAGGATAATCATGCAGATGTGGAGAACGGATTTTTCAGGAACCGTGGCGCAATGGTTAGAGGACATGCTGCGATTGGCGGTGGATGAAAGGCTGGTCTACCGACGAATGATGCAACAACAACAATTCGAGGACATTTGGGCACTATTTTTGGCGACTGTCAATAATTTACAGGGTCCGGGATGTGATTTTGAACATAGTTCCCTCTAGGCTGTGGGGGCCAAGGTGGTCCAGAGAGCTATATCAAGTATTAGGCATACAATAGGCAGTGATAGATAAGTATGGGCAACAAGGGTGACGGGTCACAGGGTGTTGGATGAGTGGATAATTATGAACTACGTAATTTTTGTTTGTTTAATTGTTAAATACTTATTATTACTATGGATCTGTTATATATACTAATCTCAATAAATGATGAATGTTGGGAAAAAAAAAACAGGTTCTTGCTGTGGAAGCTGACTGGGTGATTTTGGACCAGTCACAGACTTTCAGTCTAAATCACCACTCAGGGTTATGTGAGAGGAGAATGACGTGAGCTGCTGTGGTCCCCTCTCCCACTGTGGAGAAGGACTGTCCTTTTCCTACATAAAAGTTGCAGGAAAGCGGAAGGCAATGATCAGCTGAAGTCAGAGGGGAAGAAAAATGGGAGGAGATAGGGTTGCCAATTCCAGGCTAGGAAATTCCTGGAGATTTAAGGGGTGGGGCTGGAGAGGGTGGGGTTTCAGAAGGGGTGGGAGTTCAGACATGTACAATGCCATGTCCTCATGGGGAACCACTGTTGCCAATCTTCAGGTGAGGGCTGAAGATCACTCAGAAATATAGCTGCTCTCCAGATGGCAGAAATCAGCTCCTCTGGAGAAAATGACTGCTTTGCAGGGTGGACTCTGCGTCATTGTAACCTGCTGAGGCCACTTCTCTCCTGCTTTGATCTCCACTGAGGAGAAGGACTGTCCTTTTCCTACATCGATGCTCCAGGGAGGGAAGGGGTGGAAAACTGAAGTCAGGTCAGTTCCTCTGAAGAAAACAGCCACTTTGAGGTGCATATTCTATGGTATACCATAACACAACCAAGCCACATGATAAAACCCAGATCATATTGAAACAACCTTTAGAATTGATTGATCACTTGAAAAGAAAACTAGAACAATTTGGTGAGGTGGCTGGTATGAAAATTAACTACCAAAAACCAAATTTTAACAAAAAATATGACAAAAGACCAAATAAACATTTTACAAGAAAAATCAGGATTTACCTCTGAAAAGAAAGTTAAATATCTTGGTATAAATGTAATGAACAAATGTCGTAACCTGAAGATGGATAATTATGATAAATTACTGAAAGAGATAAAAAAGGATCTTGAAACCTGGAAAGATCTACATGTATCCTTAATGAGAAGAATTGCAACAATCAAGATGAATATTTTACCAAGACTACTCTTCCTATTTCAAACTATTCCAATCTTGCTTCCAAAAGTCTATTTTAAAGAACTAAATAAATTGATCACAGCATTCATCTGGCAAAATAAAAGACCAAGAATAAAACTGAAAGCATTGCAAGATTCCAAAGAAAGAGCAGAATTCTCCTTATGGAACTGGCAAATGTATTACAATGCTTGTGTAATTTGGGTGAGAGATGTTACTGAAAGATAAGAGACTTTTATTACTAGTAGGCCACAACCTCACTATGAGATAGCATGCATATCTATGGTGCCAGAAAATAGAAAGCCATAGCTATTTTAAAAATCACCTACTAAGAAAATCCCTTTACTCAGTATGGGCTTGGCTGAAACAACAAATATACCAAAAGACTCCAAGATGGGTCTCCCCAGTAGAAGCCTGACATCTTCGGAAGGTAGACTAAATTATATCAGCTCAGCATCTACCGTAAAATGATTCTTGAATTATAATTGTCATAATAAAACCTTACTCCCATCATACTTCTAAAATTATTTTCTCCTATGTGACCACAGTGGCATGATGAAGATTTCCATCTATTTGTTTGATATCTCTGCTCTGAGCCCCCATGGGAGAATGGGTGGAATATAAATAAAATAATAAGAATAAGAAAAAGTAGTAGTAGTAGTTTTGGTTATTTTCCCATTTTTTGGTGGGAATAAATTTTAGAAAGTTTGTTAAATATTAGAGTTCAGTAAAATTCTCACAGGGGGCTTGAAAAATTAAGCCCAATAGCAAGTATTGCCGGGGGGGGGGGGGGGTTTAAGAAAGAAAGAGCACAATAAAATTTAGAGGTTCCAGAGCTCCGCTCCTGTGAGCTCCTGCCCAAAATGAGGCCTGCTTATCTCCATTCTGGGCCTCTTTCAGGGCTTTGAGCCACCACAGGGGGACACACACACACACGTGGGGGTGGGAAAGCCAGCATCTGTTTCAGCTGTGGAGTGGGTGGGAAGACAGCAAAGAGAGGGGTGAATGAATGTCATGGGTGAGGGGAAGTGGGAAGACAGCAAGGATGCAGGTGACTGAATGTTACAGGTGGTTGGTAGTTGAAAGGAAGAGGTGTTTGGGGGGTGGATAGTATTAGGACAAGGAGTGGTCGTGGAAAGTTGGGGTGGAAAGACACTAAGAGGGGGGAGTGAATGCCTTGACTTGAGTGAGTGGGTGAGAAGACAGCAAGGGTGGGGGACACTCGCCCAGATCCTCTTTTTAGAGCCCACTGTATTTTCCTTGACAACTGGCCTTATCTCTTGTAACTTGAATAAAACTTTGTTGGTCTTAAAGGTGATGCTGGACTCAAACTTTGTTCTACTGTGATGGAGTTAAGGAAATTATTAGGAAAGACTTGTGCCACAAAAGAGTTTAGGAAAGAGTTTACTTGTTCCATTTCTTTCTTGTTCTGAATTTCTGCTCTGCCACAATGCTCCTGCATTCCAATTTAATGATAGCATTTCTGGAATTAATTCTGGAATTGGACTGTGTATAATTTCTTTCAGCTTTCAATTCTTTATTTCTTTGTTCCTCTAGCTTGCCAATGCACATGTAAGCACTGAAAGTTTGAAAGGGAATATAGAGCAATGCCTGTGGATGAAAGCAAGGGTTGCTCTTGAAAACAGTTGGAAACAGGTGCAGAATGTGTAATAAACAAAGCTGAATCTTGGAAAATTATCAGCCAGTAATTATATTTGCTTAAACAATGCATTTAAAAGGAGGGTTTTTTGACTGATGTTCATTAGTATTCTTTCTTCATTATTTCTCTCTTTTGTCTTCTAAAAACATATTCCTTTAGGCATTAATGCTACAAAAATCTACTAGTAAATAATGTACCTATATAATAAGGCAACTTCATTCATTGTATGTCAAATGTGCCTAGTTATATCATGTGCCAATGTGTTTACATAGTGACCCACATGAAATAAGGAACAAAATAACTCTGTAAAGTATCCATCAAGAGACAAGGTAAAGAACTTTGCAAATGAAGAAAGAAGCTCAGAAATACAGCTTTGAAAAATGTAGGGCAAAAGAATAAAGCATGTGTTGATGTTGAATGTGGATTGCTGTCTGATACTATTTTAAACTCCAACACTTTGTTTTTAAAAATCATAGTTGAAAAGCTTGAAGGCAATTCTGATGTATTTTTCTCCTTAAACTACAGAACAAAACAGAATATAGATTTCTAGAAAATTGCTCCTACAAAGAACTTATATGAAATTTCATCTCTCTTCCTCTACAGTAAAAAGAACTTAAGAATTATCCAGTAGGGTCAGATTGATGGTCTATCCAGCTCAGGGTTCTCATTTTGCCAATGAGCATCCATGAAAATTTTTCAATGAAAATTGCAATCCTTTTTTGAAAGAGATAATTTTTTACACCAGATTTATAGATGATTGCTTCTTTGTGATAAACCACACAAAATATGTGTCAGACCTCATGAACTGGATGAACACAATGCATGACAAGGTGGAATTTACTTACCAGGAAAGCACTAAAGATGTACCTTTTTTAGATACAGTTGTGTACAAAACTACTGAGAATAAGTTGGCAACTAAAACCTACAGAAAGCCAACAGATAGGAATGCTTTTTTACAGTATTCATCATTCCATCCACGTGCTTTGAAAAAGAATATACCATATGGCCAGTTTGTAAGGCTGAGAAGAAATAGTACCCTAATGTCTGATTATCTTGAGGATAGTGATAAGTTGGCATTTCATTTGGTTGGTAGAGGCTATCCGGGAAAAAAATGTTAGGATGGCTAGAAAAAGGGCTGCCAATCTAGACAGAACACAGTTACTAAAACAGAATCCCAGGATGTAATCCTAGAATACAATGGGGACTAGAATCTAGTAGACTGTCTAGCAGAATTTGTAATGTGGTAAGGAAGCATTGGCACATTGTAAGTGATATTGGAGGTTGTGAAATGCCACCACAAATAGGATTGTGTCACACTTATTCCATTAGGGATAAATTGATAAGATCTAGAGAATACCAATCGGTCAAGCATACTCTTAAAAGGCACTTTGCTTGTAAAAAGTGTGCAATTTGTCATTTATCTATGAATGTCAAAGAGTGTTATTTTGCTGAAAAGACCAGACCATTTGTTCTAAATCATTACTCTACATATGCTACCCGCTGGGTTGTGTATTTGATCATCTGTGGGTGTGGCCTGAGGTATGTTGGCAGCACTACTCGAGCCCTTAGAGTACCTATTCCGGAACACAGGAGCAGAATTAGGAACCATGTGATTGAAGCTCCCACGGTCAGCCATTTTATGCAAAAGAATCATGACTGTGAAGATTTTTGTTTTTTCACCTTATACAAATATGAACAAACAGATAGAAATGAAGACGTGCACAAGATCCTGCTGCAAAAAGAGGCATACTGGATACACCAGCTGAATTGCATTTCTCCATATGACCAATGATTTGACATGTTTTTTTATGAATGGTCTTCTTTATAATATTATGAGTGCTATGCATAATTTGCCTGTGTGATAACACATTTTTGTATAAATTATGTGATTTGACATTTTTTGTATGGAATATTTTGTATGTTGTATCTGCTGTGGATATAGTTTGTGGTGTTTGTGTCTTTTAGCATGTTGCATTAGAAATATGTTACTTTGCCTTTAAGAGGTTTGTGTAATGGCAGCTGTGAATGAGATGTTTGCCTTTTTAAACATGTTAGTTGCACCATTAGGGTGCGCAAGAAGCCACATACTGAGCTGTAGACTATGTGAAATTGCTGTTGGAGACGCTTTGTGTCCCCTTTTTAAAAAATTATGTAAAGAATATATATAATTGAATCAATATGCAAGTATGATATTTTTTCACTGGAAGAGGGTTGGTGGTGTCTGAATGTCCTTCTGATATATTTTTGTATAATATTTTCTTTTGTTAGTGGTCCCAGGTCTGATGAAGACTGGAAAGAAACAAGTACTTAATCGATTAGCTTCTCACCACACTACTTTGGGACTTGAATGTACATGTTTTGGACATTTGGACTGGTTTCTATATATTGCTTAGTAAATTGGTCACTAGCTTGCATTTTTTGTTGTGACATAGCTGAACGTAGCAGCTCCAGTTTGCATTTAGAAGTGTTCTTTCTAAGATTATAGAGGTTGTGCTGCTAAGTGTCACAGCTCTCAGGAACCAGTAGTAGCCACTATATTCTTCTCTACTCTTTTTAAAATAAATTTATACTCACTTCTACCCAAAGATCCTGTGATGATGAATTCATTTAGGGTTAATAGCCATCAGGGCTTTTTTTTTTTAGCAGGAACGCACAGGAATGCAGTTCTGGCTGGCTTGATGTCAGGAGGTGTGGCCTGATATGCAAATGAGTTCCGGCTGGCTTTTTTCTACAAAAAGTCCTGTGTGAAATAGTGATGACATCAGGTGTGTGGCCTAATATGCAAATGAGTTCCTCCTCAGCCTTTTGTACAAAACACAGTTCCCACTTGACTGGTTGATGGGGATTCTGATTGCTTGGGGATTGCCTGGATCAAAACGCCCCAGCAGCCTTGCAGCTGGGGGTCAGAACTCCAGGGCTTAGCCCGTTTGCTGTGCCAGCCAGGTATGAGCCCTTTCAGAATGGCTCTACCTAGGGGCAAGGGTGGCTCGCCCATTATGCAGCAGGGGAAAGGTCATTTGACCTTTGGCCCTGCCCATACCACTAGTTATGTTAGTACCCTTGCTGTTTTATATGTATTATTAAATAGAAGTGGCCCTTAGTTACCCAACCCTTTGTGTCCATCTCTTTCTTCCATCTGTGCGGGCAAAAGCCGTGTTTGCCATGTATCATAGTCTAAACAACCAAAAGGCAGCTAATATTACTTAGGCAATTTTGGAAGGGTTGCAGCAACATAAAACAAAAACACCTTAGTCCAGTAACAACAGAAAATTGGCAAATGATGAACACAGCTTGCAGTTTGTTATGCACCAAAAATCTAGCTAACTGCCATTAAACAGGAGTGACTCTTGTGCTAGTGGAAGTGGGGGGGGGAGGTAGAGAAGGAGTCTAGGTTGTTGAATCTTTTGGCAGTTCTTAACGGAAGGTTCTGTTGTAAGCAGCCAGGCCCCTCTTGCAGAAAGGCAGTTTGCACAAAGCATCCCTCTTTTAATATCACCCCCCCAAAAAAAATCATTGGTACACTGTATAGCTTGGCCCAGAAATGGAAACAAAATGGATCTGGAACAAATAAAATGGACACTTGCCAGAGACTACCCTGGGAAAACTATTCAGGGAAGATGACTCAGGGCACTGACTTGCTAATAGATGTTCTCACCCCCTCAAAAGAGATATTTGATCTCATCAATGAGCTTCTCAAGAAAGATACCCTTCTCTGGCATGACCTCATCACACCTGGTCACATTTCCCATGCTTACTTACCCTAATTAATAAGCTATTCATATAGTCCAATAGCCTCTCCCATTCTGTACTGGAAGGATAATCAGAAAAACACTAACACCTTTAGTTTATTTCATCAGAAATTGCTAAATGTACAGTTTCAATCTACACCCAACAATCTTAGAAAGCAGCATTAGTCACACTCATGTAAACCATCACGAGTTTCCCTCAGTCTTTGTCCATCCATGAGAAAGCCATCAAATCTCTCCCATCACATTATTTTACCCCTAAGTAGCCAATTATGGTATTGTTTTAGGGGCACACATGGCAGACTGCATCAGGGCAAAATTTTGCTATAACTGGGCTCCCCAGAGCTCCAGCTGTGTGTGTTCTCCTGGATGTTTTATCTTTGCTCTTCTTTGGACTTCATTCTACTAGATAGGTAAATATTACCTTCCTAATCTTTATCCCCACTACACTCTTTTTACCTTCGTTAGCCTTGTATATATGTTTCCCCATGTGTTGTGTATGTTTTCTGCTCTTTTATTCCTTTTAGATAAAATCCTTTCTGTTTAATTCAAACTGGTTTATTTTGAGAGTTCTCAAAGGGAAAAATCACCACAGATGATGGTGAAGATCTCGCTCATTATACCTCTTGCAAGCTTTGTCTCCAATTATGCTAATATCCCCTGATATATTTGGAGACACACACACACACACACACACAATTTTGGTAACACTCTGTTGCCATGCATGGCTCTACCCCACTTTCTGGTCACTGGCTAGAAGGACTTTTCTTCTTTTTTCTAGGCATTACAGCCATAGACTGTGCCTGCCTGTTTTTGTATCATATACTGCAACCCACCTCTGCTGATACCCTCTTTAAAGAGAAAGAGAAAAAGTAAATGTTCTGCACAGCTTCACTGGTAAAATGGTTCAGTGCAACAGAATATCCTTATATAATCTTCCCCATTGCCACTTCTGGCTGGCTAGACTTCACGAGGTAGCTAGCTTGCCTGGTGCTGCTCCCTGTGGGAGTAGGGACAAAGATCATTTATATTACAATTTATTTATAATTTGAATTTAGAAACCGCTCTCCCCTGGGTACACAGGGCTCATGGTGGTGAACCACAAAGAGAAAAAACAGTCATGAATAATAAAACAGCTTTATTTATTTATTTATGTATTTGATTTATATCCCACCCTCCCCATTGAGGCAGGCTCAGGGCAGCTTACAACATAAAAACATAGAACAATAAAATTAATAAATATTAAAATACATATTCAATAATTTACTGTAGTTAAAACCATTAAGACAATTAAAACAGAAGAAACAGAGACAGTCTATTAATTTGGTGTTAATCTGATGGTGATGGGGTTCCTCCGAAGTTCTTAAATGCCAGTCAGTTGTATGCTAACCAGAAGAGGACAGTCTTCCACAAGGCCCTCACTTCATCCGGTAACTGGTTCCACCAGCAGGGGGCTTTGATTGAAAAGGCCCTATCTCTGGTTGATTTCAGTCAGCCCTCCTTCAGCCCGGGGATTACTAGCAGATTTTGTGATCCAGATCTAAGTACTCTCTGGGGGACATGTGGGGAGAGATGGTCCCTAAGGCAGACAGGTCCTAGGCCATATAGAGCTTTAAAGGTGATAACCAGCACCTTGTAACGAACCCAGTATACTACTGGAAGCCAGTGCAGTTCCCGCAATCCCGGCAGAATGTGGCCTGGGAAGCCCTAATAACAGCCGGGCCACAGCATTCTGCACTAGCTGCAACTTCCAGGTTCGGCACAGGGGCAGCCCCATGTAGAGGGCATTACAGTAATTCAGCCTTGAGATGACCATTGCATGGATAACTGTTGCCAGGTTGCCGTGCTCTAGGAAGGGGACCAACTGCCTTGCCCGCCTAAGATGAAAAAATGTGGATTTGACAGTGGCTGCTATCTGGACCTCCATTGTCAAGGCAGGCTCCAGTAGTACCCCCAAGCTCCTGACCTTGTGCGCCATTGTTAGTGGCGTACCATCAAAGGCCAGTAGGGGAATTTCTCTTCCCGGACCACCGCGACCCAGGCAAAGGACCTCTGTCTTCGCTGGATTTAGCTTCAGTCTACTCAGCCTAAACCATCCAGCCACGGCTTGCAGTGCCAGGTCCAGATTTTCTGGGACACAGTCAGGCTGGCCATCCATCAGCAGATAGAGCTGAGTGTCATCAGCGTACTGGTAACAACGCAGCCCATACCTCTGGGCAATCTGGGCAAGGGGCCGCATATAGATGTTAAACAGCATCAGGGAGAGCACCACCCCCTGAGGCAACCCGCAGTCAAGCGCATGTCTCCGGGACAGTTCATCCCCAATTGCCACCCTTTGTCCCCAGCCATCAAGGAAAGAGGAAAGCCATTGTATGGCCAACCCCTGAATCCCTGCGTCGGTGAGATGGCGGGTCAGCAATCGATGGTCGACCATATCGAACACTGCTGATAGGTCTAACAACATCAGTACTGCCGACCCGCCTGGATCCAGGTGCCGCTGGAGGTCATCTACCAGGGCTACCAGCACTGTCTCCACCCCATGGCCTGGGCGAAAGCCGAACTGGTGGGGATCTAAAACGGAAGCGTCCTTCAGAAATCTCTGTAACTGCAGCGTCACTGCCCTCTCAATAATTTTACCCAAGAAAGATAAATTCAAGACCGGCCGGTAATGTGCCAATTCGGCTGGGTCTAGTGTTGATTTTTTCAGGAGACGGCGGACCACAGCCTCTTTAAGAGGTGTTGGAAAATGCCCATCCATAAGGGATCTATTCACTATATCCTGTATAAGGATAGTACAGAGGTAATAAATTGATAAAACAGTCTTAGATGTAACTGCCTTGCAAGGAGGTTAAGAAGCAGGAAAATGGAGGGAAATGCCAATGAGATTATACCCATCAGTGTCCTCAACCAAAAGCCTGATGGAACATCTCTGCCTTGCAAGCCCTGCAGAACTGCATTAAGTGGATGTTATTTGGCAGAGAGTTCCACTGGGTGGGAGCCAGGGCAGAAAAGGCCCTGGCTCTGGTTAAGGACAGGCAAATGCCTTTTGGGCTGGGGATCACCAAGTAGATTGTTCTCTGCAGAACATAATGCTCTTTGTGGAACATAGCAGAGGAGGCAGCCCTGAAGATACATGGGTGCCTTACCACACAAGGCCTTAAAAGTCAATACCAAAACATTGAACCTGACTCGATACTCCACTGTAAGCCAATGCAGCTGGTGCAGCACAAGATGAATATGTGCAGTCCATGACTTTCTAGTCAGGACCTGCACAGTCACATTCTGGACCAGTTGGAGTTTCCAGATCAGTTTCAAGGATAGGCCTGCATAGCGCAAGTTACAGTAGCCCAATTTGGAGGTGACCATTGCATGGATTACCATGGCTAGATAAAGGTGAGACAGGAAGGAGGCCTGTTGCCTCACCTGGTATAGCTGGAGAAATGCCAGCTTTGGAACATTTGTGATCTGGGCCTCCTCTGATAAGGAGGAATCCAGAACCACACCCAAACTTCTGATAGACTGTGCTGGTATTAAGGACACACCATCAACAGCAGGGAACTGGCACCCCAGCTCTGAGTCCCACCAGCCAGCCACAGAACCTCTGTCTCAGTTGAATTCAGTCTCAGCTGGATCTTTTTCAGCCATCCCACCACAATCGCCAGTCCATCAGCCAGATTTTCTGGGGTGGCATCCAGGCAGCCACCCATCAATAGATACAGCTGGGGCCATCAGCATACTGGTGACACCCCAGCCCCAAACTTCACACTAGCTGGGTGAGGAGGCATATATAAATGTTAAACAACACTGTAAAGAGGGTCACCCTCTGAGGAACCCCACATATTAAGAGTATCTAGTCAACACTCTCTCTCCTTGTGCTATCCCTGACCTTGGAGAAAGCCACTTCAAGACTACCACATGGACTCTTATTTTGGCAAGGTGGTGAGTCAGAAAATCATGATGGACCATGTCAAACACTACTGTAAGATCAAGCAGTAACAGCAGTGCCAACCCACCTCAGTTCAGTTGAACTGTGGACGTTGACTGTGAGGGCAACCAGTGCCATCTCCATCCCATGGCCAGGGTGGTAACTGGACTGGAATAGATCCAGTGTAGATCTGTCATCTAGGAAGCTCTGGAGCTGCTCAGCTACCACTTTTCAGGCTATGGAGACTCAAGGCCGTATTCATTGAAAACAATGTATACTTTATTGGAAACTCATGGCAAGATACAAAAGTTGAGACTAATACCTGAGGCTAGAGGTCTCTGGGTCTTATGGAATTCTACATCAAAGCGTTTCTAAACAAAGTCTTTATTCTCATAACAAAGGGAACGAAGGTGCCAACTTTCAGATGAGAGCTCCCCCTTATCTCTCTGCCTTGGGGAGGATGCTGGCCGGAAGTAGTATCTATTAACGGTCACATTCCTTCTCTCCTTTCACACTCTATACAAGGTTAACACTTCAAACAGTCTCCCTTTGATATGCATGTTAGCTACAGTATAACAAAAGGTTTGGGGTTAGTATGGAGAGTCCATTTGGTTAGTATTTTATAATTTTCAGCATATAAGTGTCACAGAGCCTGACACCACTCTTTCAATTACTAAGAAGCATGTAGTTGGCCTGACAGCACCTAAGATCCTGTCTACATTTGCCTGGGTGAGCTGGCTGAAGCTGTCAGATACTTAATCCTGTGCTCCATAGAAAGTCTAAGGCTGTACTTCTAAGGAAGACCTTTTTTAATGATAGCAGCAGGGCTTTTTTTGAGCAGGAACACACAGAAACGCAGTTCTGGCTGGCTTGGCATCAGGGGGTGTGGCCTAATATGTAAATAAGCTTCTGCTGGGCCTTTTCTACAAAAAAGCCATATGCTAAACAATGGTGATATCAGGGGGTGTGGCATAATATGAACATTAGTTCCGGCTGGGCTTTTTCTACAAAAAGGGCCCTGGATAGCAGCCATAATCTTGCAGAATAGCAGAGAAAAAGCTAAACACTACGATTTTTAAAAACTAGAACTAAACATTTAAATGGCATAATCTTAAATATATTTGAACAGTCAAGACCTAAAATGCCAACTGTACCAAGTCTCAGTGCCACACATCCTCTTTGATTTCAATATAGAGTTATCCAGGTGACAGAACTAATAATTATTCTCAAACTAAAATGGCAATTTATAGCTGAAAGTCACCTCTGAAGTTTGGCAATAGTGCTGAAAAACTGCACCTCCTTAATGCTGTGTCTCTTTTTTAAAAGCTCTTACCACCTGTATAAAGTACTCAAAATATCATTACCACTTGTAATTAAAATGAGAATTGAATTATCATGGTTAACTAATCAAACTGGCCTGAAATTTGTGTAAGATGACCATGATGGTCATTTTTTAAAAAAAAAAATCGTAACCAACAAATACACAGAGAGGGATGCTATGCAGAGCTTGTGCAATACTCTATAGAGCCATTGCAAACTGAAAGTTAATGAGGAGTAATAAGGACAAATTAGTTTCATTATAGTAATGACAGATTAAGAGCTTTCTGGTGTGAATTTGAGTTCAGATGTAGAATGTCCAAAAAAATTCTTGTTCACTATGGGCAAAAAAGAAATTAAAATTATTATAGCACATCATTGCAGAAAAATGAGAAAGAAATGCAAAAAAACAAAAAACCAAAACCTTTATCTAGGGGTGTTGATGTCACATCTATATCATTGGTTGAAAATTTCGCCAGCCCGGTATATAAATGCAGACATCAATTTACTATTTCAGTTAAAATGTTTTTTTTTTCCTGTCTAGCTGAACATTCCTTTTTTCATTTTGAATTGGAGCCAAATTGCATTCCTTGAAGCCATTTATAATGGTAGTTGTATATATTATATCATATATATACTTCCAGTCTTAGACAGTACTCTATTCCTTAACTGAGACTGCAATTAGAGGATATTTATTTAAAACATTAATTACTTTAAACAACCCCATAGAGTTCCATTAAAACTGTAGAAATGAAAAAAAAAAAACCCTTTGGATTTAAGGTTTGGGGTATGGATTCCATTTTAATACTGATGATAGGAAATTTCTGAAAAAAAGATTTTTCTCTTCCCACTGTTGACTGAAGTTTGAAAAACAGAAGCCAGTCCTGTAATGAGAGTTGGAAGAAATAGTGTGGATTGGGGAAAGGTTCAAATATTGATCTGGCACTTGGATATTAAATATTGCTGCGGTCCATAAAGTACATGAATACTGTGGCCTTTTTCAAAATGAAGAGCTATTTGGTTGTAGTGGCAGAAATCAGTCACATGAATCTACTCTGATTTAAGTATGACAGGTTCCTAAAAACATGAACGTAACACTGATAGCTATATATTACTCTGGCACTCATAAACTATGCAAGACTGGCTTCAAGAATTGGCAGCTGCCAATAGCTGCAGTCCTAACAAGAAACCACAGTTGACTTTTGATCCACTCCTGTACAAAACCAGCTACAGCTATTAGTTTCTGGCCATTTTCAGGGGTAGCGACAATGGCTACAGAGTTGCCTTCCTAATATTGCTGCCCCCTCCTTTTTTCTTTGAGCAAAGTAAGGACTGGTTGTACATACAACAAGACCTGGGCAGCTGCTTTTTATTGTCATGGCTACTTGCAAGAGAACAAATGCCAACAGTAGCTAGGAGCATCCATAACTCGTTCATTGTCCTGTCCATTTGCATTTGAATGGTAGCAGCTTTTGGAAGAAGGAGCAGAGCAGCTCTGCTATAATCTGCTGTAAACTGTTGCATCACTAGACAACAATGCCTGCTCTGCATCTATCTGAGAATGACAAATTTTACCATCTAGAAAATTCTTATGGGCTCTGGCCTCTGTTTTCTCTCTGTGGTTGTATTGTGCCAGGACACTGTGAAATGGTTTTTTTGAATGCCATCTTGTTTTTAAATGTTTTAATGATCTTTTATAATATTATAGATGGTTGTATTGTTGTCAGTCTTCCATGTTGTAACCCGCCTTGATCCCACTTGTGGGAAGGGCAGGATAGAAATTAAGTTAAAAAAACAAATACAATAAATTATATATATAATGTGTATATCCATACAAATACAAGGGAGAAGTGTGTTTTGCGGGAAATACAAAAGACTATTTTGTTCAGGGTCATGCAAAACTGGGAACTAGCCCCAATGCTATGTGATACATGGAATGACATTTTATCTGATAAACTTCTTGGCTTTGTGTAGGACACTGAAGTCCAAAGAAACCAGTGGGCTTAAACATGCTTAATGAGACAGTGGTTGGTGAGTACTAGTATGTCATACTTCAGATGAATTTATTAATTGTTCAAACATCTTTATTAATGCAATATTGCATGAGATTACAACACTGGATGCATTTTCTCCAATGAGCACCAAATGGCAATTGGCTCCAGAAGCAGAAACAGGTGTACTACAGATCAGAGTGACGAATGATAGGGTGGCTGTTTATGTGTTCTGAGCTGGCTGGCTTGGTCTTTCTATAACATTATTTTCTTCTTGCTATTAAATTTTGAAAGCCAACAAGCAGTATCCCTATATGTCTATGCAAACAAGATCTTGTAAAATGAAGCTGTAAATATTTGTTAGCCTCCCTTTTGAGGGAGATTAAAAGCTTTTTGCCTTCCCTATCTTGTAAAAAACAGTCCCATGCTGATACAAACATGTTTTGTTCCAACAAATAAAAAACTATGGATTATGTCCTATGTTTGGATAGCTCAAATGTCTGTTGAAGATGGGGAGCATGTAGCAGGACATCCTCAGGAACAGCATATCAAGGGGGGCATATAGGGCTGCAGTGAGAAGAGAAGGCAAGTTAGTCACTCTGTGTAGGTGAGCATCCTTGCATCTGCAGAAACATTTTAGAGGATCCAGACCATGGATGGTGCAGAGCAATGGACTTACCTAAGTAGACTTGAAGACAGACAAGAATTTGATATTGTGAAGATATAGTTTTCATTACTGCAATGAAAATGGATGAGAGGTCTCTCAAAGTGAAACCTGGAATGATCTTATCATGTAAATATTTCTAAAATCAATCAGAAAAGTTAATATGACAGGAAAGAGTTACATTTTTCTACAGCAGATGAAACAAACATGAGCATTGTTGGGGGAAAATCACACCCATCAATAATAACCTAGTACTATTGCTTTAGCTTCCATTACTTTTCATCCAAAGCACAAAACTGGCTGCAGGTCTATTAGCTTGATAGACACAAAAGTCAATAGAAACTCAATTTAGAAAGGATGTCTAATCTTTATCATAAGGGACCAAGGAGGTTTCATGGATGGCGATCTCTAAAGTAGTTCTGCAAATAAAATTAAGATTAGCCTTGTTGTGATGAATTTATTTGCTTGAAAGCACAAAAAACAATCCTGTGGAACAAGCAGTTGGGGAATGTCTGTTGTTTTAAAACATCTAGGAGTAACTAGTCCATGGCTTCAGAAAATGGCTTAATCTGATTTCAGCCAATAAAGAGCTACACAGGCATGAATACTATAAAATAAATTAACATTGCAAAAGCAACAGATTCTTCCAATCACAGCAATTCAATGTAGTCTTCTTTAAACATAAAGAATATCTGGCATACAGTTTCAAAACAAACATGTTCATAATAAATGTTTGTACATGGGGGAGTGGCTTTGACCCATTTCTGGGTTAAAAGCCATTGCCTGCTTAAAAAGTAAATATTTTTATCCCCTATAACATCAAAATTTAAAGTTTAAAAGATGACTCCGAAGGGGGGAAAGAAAGGCAAAAATAAAGAAGAAAGAATGCAGTCTTTAACAGACTTTTTTCCAGCTCCAGACATACAATGTCCGGCCCCTTCCCAGCCGAGCCAGCTTGCAGGCTATAGGCTGGGGGCCATCTTTGCATCCCCGGAAGCAGAGAGGGGCAGCAACATCACCCGACATACGGGTGTTTTAGCGAGGCGTGGAGGTGGGGCTTTATAAGCCCCGGCTCCCGCCTCACTACGCAGTTTGTTTTCGGCTCTCTGTGAGAGAGCCACGTTCGTCCGGCTGCTGCAGGGTCGAGGCCTGGGCGGCTGGGTCAGAGCTTCCTTGAACAGCTGATCGGCGGCTGGTGCTTCGGCGGCGAGGCGCGCTTGCGGCGGCTGTGTTAAGCGGCGCGGGGGCTTCCGAGGATCAGCTGTTTGGCGCGGTGAGGCGCGCTTGCGAGGCTCGGAGCTTGGAGTCAGCTGTTCGGCGCGGCGTGGGGCCTTGGCGGCGAGACGCGCTTGCGGCGGCTGAGTAGCGCTGCGAATGGCTAACAGTATCCGAGGCTTGGGGGGAGGCCGGGACGGTCCGGGCCGGCACGGGCGTTCCTTTTGCAAGGCCCCTCTTGGTGGGCCGACTCGGGGAGGCAGTTGCCGGGCCATTTCCACCTTCATTGTTTTGCCTTAGCAGGGCAGGCGTAGCGGCCCCCTGCTTATCGGGAACGTGGGTGGCTGGCTAGTACTGGGTGGACACTTCTCCTGAAGTTTGCTTCTTTGGAAGCTGAGCCGGGTTCCTCTTGCTGTTGGGGTGGTGAGCGACACCTCCTTGCCTTTGGGGGACCATCTGACGACGTCCACGCGTGAGAAAATTCTCCGCGGGGAGTACGTGGATGTTTTTGGTCTCTTGTTTAGAGAGCTCGAGAAGAAAAGTAAGGACGAGCTCGACGACAGGGACAAGGAAAAGCTTAAGCGTAGGAAGATTGACAGGGCCTGGGCAAATTGGCTGCCTGGTTTCCTGATCTATGCCGGGGTCATCGCAAGAGCACAACCGGCTAGGGCGGCGGCCCTCTTTCAGTATATAGACATAGTCTATAGGGCCTATACGGACTTCGCCGGTGCAGCGTGGCTGCAATACGACGAAGCCTTCCGGATGCGTGCCGCCGTCAATCCTGGAATGCCGTGGGACCAAATAAATCAGCAGCTGTGGTTGCAGCTGATGGCCCCAGCAAAACCTAATGCTGGGGATAGGTCCGATAGTGGCCATTTGGTGCAGAGATCACAGCAACAGCAGACAACCCCAGGTGCCCGCGTTTCCGCGGGCCAGCCGGTTTAAACCCGGTTGTTGTGCTGGGAGTTCGCTTCCAAGGGGGTCTGTCCCAGGAAGCCCTGTAAATTCCGTCATGAATGTCTGCTGTGCAGTGGGGCCCACGCACTGTCGGCCTGCAGTCGATCAAAGCCTGGAGCTGGTGGTAAGCGCCCCGGGGGTGGCGGCGGTTCACAGCCTCCTGGAAAAGGGGCCCAGCCCCATCCGCCTGCCGGCTCTCAGTAGGTTATTGGAGGCATACCCGTGCAGGGCTGATGCCCGATATTTACAGGATGGATTTACTCTGGGGTTTCGGATTCCGTACAGGGGGCTTAGGGCCCCCCTTTTAGCCCCCAACCTAAGATCGGTTGTTGGGCTTGAACATGTGGTTCGGGATAAAATAGCCAAAGAATGTCAGGAAGGCAGGGTCCTTGGACCCTTCGATGCGCCCCCGGTGCCCACATTGAGGGTATCCCCATTGGGGGTGGTGCCCAAGAAGGCTGCGGGTGAGTATCGAATTATCCACCACCTGTCTTATCCGAGGGGAGCTTCGGTGAACGATGCTATTCCTGAGGAACTTTGCTCAGTGCGCTATACTTCTTTTGACCAAGCGGTCAAAGTAGTTCGCGGCTGCGGGGTTGGGGCGGAGTTGGCGAAATGCGACATTAAGTCTGCATTTCGCCTCTTGCCCGTCCACCCCGATGATTTTGAGTTATTGGGTTTTTCCTTTGAAGGGAAATTCTATATGGACCGGGCATTGCCTATGGGATGCTCCATTTCCTGTGCAGCGTTCGAGCGATTCAGTTCCTTTTTGGAATGGGCGCTCAGGGTTAGGACGGGGGTTAACGACACGGCGCATTACCTGGACGACTACCTTTTCGTCGGTCCAGCAGGATCTGGTCAGTGCGCCAGGTTGTTACACTCCTTTCAGGAGTTAGCCCTCGAACTTGGGGTGCCACTGGCACACGAAAAAACCGAGGGCCCTAGCATGGTCCTTACTTTTTTAGGCATTGAGCTGGATACTCTCCAGCAGACATCACGTTTACCGGGGAATAAGGTCTCTGACCTTAAGGGCCGGTTGGCCGCCTTGAAGGGGCAGCGTAAAGTTTCCCTGCTAGAACTGCAGCAGGTGGTGGGCCACCTTAACTTTGCTTGCAAAGTGGTGGCCCCAGGCAGGGCCTTTTTGCGACGCTTTTGCGACGCCATGGTCCGGCTGCGCCTCCCCCACCATAGGGTCCGGGTCAATGCTGGAATGAGAGCTGACCTGGAGGTTTGGGAGGAGTTTCTGGAATCCTTCAACGGTGTTTCCTTCTGGAGGGAGGACCTGAAGATTGAAGCAGAGCTTCAGATTTCTTCAGACGCGTCCGGTGCCAGCGGTTTCGGGGTATACTTTAGGGGCCATTGGTGTGCTGAGCAATGTCCTGCTGAATGGTTGGATAGCGGGCTCTGTAGAGATCTCACGTTTCTGGAATTTTTTCCCATCTTGGTGGCCGTTTGCCTGTGGGGAGAGCAGCTTGCCAACCATTCAGTTCTGTTTTGGTGTGATAACATGGCTGTAGTACATGTTATCAATTCCTTGACTTCTAAATCGACGGCGGTCATGAATCTGGTTAGGTTTTTTACCCTACGTTGCCTCCGGTTGAATGTTTTATTCCTGGCCAGGCACGTACCGGGTGTATGCAATGGTGTGGCGGATGCTCTGTCTCGCCAACAGATGGAGCGTTTCCGGCAGTTGGCCCCAGAGGCAGATGCATGTCCGGCGGAAATGCCCACGGAGCTCTGGAGGCTTGGGAAAAGGAAGCCGGTAGGGCCATTCAGTTGGCGCTAGCTCCTAGTACAAGGAGGGCATATGCCAGAGCGACCGCTCAGTTTGGTGAGTTCAGGAGGGCTCTTGCTCTCCCGGAGCGCTGGCCGATTCCTGTGGCGCACATCATGCAATTTTGCGTGCACCAGAAGGAAAGAGGCTTGGGGTTAAAAACCATAAGGGGACATTTGGCAGCATTGGCCTTTGAAAGCAAGGCCCGCGGCCTTGTGGAGTCCACGGGGGACTTTAGAGTTAAGAAGATGCTAGAGGGCTGGGCACGGGAGCGGGTCCGGCAGGTAGATGACAGACAGCCCATATCCCCGTCGGTCCTCCGTGGATTGTTTGGGGGTTGGCCTAGTGTCTGCTCTTCCCCATTTGAGTCGGCATTGTTCCACGCTGCCTCGCTGTTGGCCTTCTTCGGGGCCCTGCGCGTAAGCGAGCTGGTAGTGCAGTCAAAGGCTGACACTTCTGGGAGGGCGCTCCAATCCGGAGATGTAAAAATTACCAATAGTCAGCTGATTCTGACGATTCGCCGGTCCAAGACTGATCAGAGGCAGAGGGGAACCATCATCACGATCGGCATGTGTGCAACGCAGGAATTATGTCCGGTTAGGGCTGTTTGTCGCTACGCCCAGCTCAGGGGCGAGGTCCAAGGTCCTTTTCTTAGGCATGATGATGGCTCCCCTCTTACCAAATATCAGTTTTGGTCGGTCACAAACAAGGCCCTGGTTCGATTGGGTCTCACTGGCGTCAAATTCGGGACGCATTCCTTCCGGATCGGGGCGGCCTCCACAGCCGCTGCTATGGGCTACACGCCCTCTGCCATTCAGCATATCGGCCGATGGCGGTCGGCGGCTTACAAGTCTTATGTACGCCCCCTGGTCACCTAGCAGGTAGGCGGTGGGTTGGTTTATTGTTTTGCGCATGTCATGCTGACTGTTGTTTGTTTTTTCAGGTGCTGTGGCTCGTGATGAGAGAAGGCGGGTTCTCATCTGCGGGCACAGCATGGTTTTTTGGGCTGCCCATTTCGCCAGACGGTCTCCTGTGGGCACCCAGCTTGGTCTCAGTGCGTGGGCTACTGTGGAATGGCTGGGTCGTCGGGGGCTGCGCTGGCCCGGGATTATGCCTCTGTTGTTCAGGGAGCGGAAGGCGTTACCTCCACACATTCTTGTCGTTCATTTGGGAGGGAACGACTTGGGATTGCTGCGTGGGAAGGCTCTTTCCCAGCAGGCGTTGGCCGACCTCCGCGAAATTCGGCGCAGGTGGCCTGGGGTTATATTGGTGTGGTCGGCAATTTTGCCGCGCAGGGTGTGGAGGTACGCCTTTTCGCCGGGTGGAATTGAACGGGCCAGACGTAAGGCCAATAGGGCCATTCAGAAGGACATGGAGGAGGGACTAGGAATTTTCCTCCCTCTTCCGGCCATACGGGTCAACCAAGGCGACCTGTATCGGCCTGATGGTGTTCATTTATCTGATTTGGGCAACCGGGCCTTTTTAGATGAAATTCGGCAGGGGGTGCGGCTGGCTCTGGGCCACCCGTTGGGGCGCTAATGCCTAAGCAGAGGCTTGGCATTGGTGGTGGCTGGATGAGGTTTGGCCACAGGGTTTCCCAGGGGAGCACCTATGGCCTAGCACCGTTGGTGCGGTGGTCTGCAGGAACCGTAGATGGGCTAAACGGCTCAGTACGGTGATGCAGATCACAGGGAGCCTCACCTGGGTGGATCTTTCCATGGGGATTGATGCCAGCCCGGTTGGTGATGGCTGGAGGCCTGGCCGCTCAGTTACAACCCGATTTCGGCGGGTTTGTGCTGGGGGCAGGGTGGCTCGCCCTTTGGACAAGGCGGGGTCCAGGTGTTGACCCCAGGGCTTGTCTGGTCTGGTTTTCCCCCCCTGCCAGTTATATTTGTTAATTCTAATAAAGCGGCCTGGTTTAAAACCCAACAATTGTGTCTGCCTCTTCTTTCCGACTGGGGGGGCAATGTCCGGCCCCTTCCCAGCCGAGCCAGCTTGCAGGCTATAGGCTGGGGGCCGTCTTTGCATCCCCGGAAGGAGGGAGGGGCAGCAACATCACCCGACATACGGGTGTTTTAGCGAGGCGTGGAGGTGGGGCTTTATAAGCCCCGGCTCCCGCCTCACTACGCAGTTTGTTTTCGGCTCTCTGCCCGCCCACCCTTCCCATTGGCAGTACAGGTGTATGCCGGTCGCCTTTTGGGGCCAGGTAGGAATTTTTTCACTCCCGCACAATTGGCCTATGCGGGGGTGTTTTTCGCCTACCTTGTACTGCCTAGTAGGTTAAGTTTTGTCAAGTATTAGTTTGGTCGCAGGCTGGATGAGGTTTGGCCACAGGGTTTCCCAGGGGAGCACCTATGGCCTAGCACCGTTGGTGCGGTGGTCTGCAGGAACCGTAGATGGGCTAAACGGCTCAGTACGGTGATGCAGATCACAGGGAGCCTCACCTGGGTGGACCTTTACATGGGGATTGATGCCAGCCCGGTTGGTGATGGCTGGAGGCCTGGCCGCTCAGTTACAACCCGATTTCGGCGGGTTTGTGCTGGGGGCAGGGTGGCTCGCCCTTTGGACAAGGCGGGGTCCAGGTGTTGACCCCAGGGCTTGTCTGGTCTGGTTTTCCCCCCCTGCCAGTTATATTTGTTAATTCTAATAAAGCGGCCCGGTTTAAAACCCAACAATTGTGTCTGCCTCTTCTTTCCGACTGGGGGGGCAATCCACCTCCTCCACAATGCTGGGGAGGGGTGAGTTAAAAGCTGAAGAGACTCCTCTCACCGCAAATTTTTTAATGCAAACACTAGCCAAACAGAGACAAGAACTGAGAAATGATATAATAGAAATGCTGCAACCAGTGACCCAACGTTTGGATGAATTAGAAGAGCTTCATAAACAGACATGCCAAAAAGCAGAGACAGCTTTTCAGAAAGTTGCTGAGCTCAAGAAGAAAATATCTGAGACAACTTCAGATACTTGGGTGAGGCAACGTATTCTGACTTTGGACTATTGAAGCCATGAGTTGTGCCTAAAGTTCAGAGGGTTCACATCAAACACCAAAGCTGAAACAGAGCGACTATATTTATGGCAAACTGGCTTGCAGCTACGCTAAATTTTGAAACTGGAATTACACCCCTCCTACAGCAAGCTTATCGCATTGGCAAGGCTTGTGAAGAATCCACTTCATCATCATATACCAGAGATATATTGGCAGAATTCAAGGATTTTTGAACACAACACAAGATTCTTGCAGAGGCCAGAGAGAGGGGTGCTTTGGACTATCAGGGGTTAAAGATCCAGGTGTATCCTCATCTCCCTCCTGAGTTCTTAAAGATCAGAAGAGATCTTAAAGGCACAACAGCTAAACTGCAGGACTTAGGAATAAGATATCGTTGGCTCCAAATGGGCAAACTTTGTGCGCAACAAGGTTCAACTTATTATACTGCCCGTGACTCTACCTCCTGTGAATTATTGCTGGCTGTTTTAAATCCCTCCCCCCTGCATCGAGAGTAAACAAGAGGAAGGAGCGCTCTCCTCCTACTCCAGTTAAAGCAAGTTGTGTATGCACTTCTGAAGATCATGGAGATTTTGAGGAGAGTGTTGACTCCTTTTAAAAAATGAGGTTTTGGGTACAATTTATAATGGAAGCATAACACTCTGGTATTAGAGAGTGGTGGGACTGTTGTAAGTGTCTGGGTATGTTCCCCCAAGGTATAATCAGCCCATGGAAGGTGGAGTTTTGTTCTCCTCTAGTCCTTAATTTTTAAGGTCTCCCAGGGCTGGGCTATATTACCTATATTATTTGTAGAATAACTTTTTCTGTTTTAAACAATTTTATTAGTAACATATGGTAATAAATTTCAATTTCTTACATCATTAATAACTACTTTTTTATCTATCCCATATATTACTTTCTACCCTCCCCTCCCCCTGTTACTTATTTATTTATTTATTTATTTATTTATCTGGGATTTATATCCCGCCCTTCCCATCGAGTGGCTCAGGGCGGCTTACAACATATATAAAACTAACATAAAAGTATAAAATTACACTTTAAATTAACAATTCACAATATATAATTAAAATAAAACATTTGTTATAACTATACATAATTAAAACAGCCAGCAGTCGTAAAGCTACACTCCATTCAGCTTCAGGTAAAAATTCAGTATACAATATACAGCATTCAGTAGTCGGTATACAGGGCCGTTAGTTGTGGGCCAGCCGGAAGAGGACTGTCTTACAGGCCCTGCGGAATTGGGTGAGATCCCGCAGGGCCCTTACCTCCTCCGGCAGCTGGTTCCACCAAAATGGAGCCATTACAGAGAAGGCCCGGTCTCTTGTGATCTTCAAGCGGGCCTCCTTTGGCACCCGCCGGTGTTATATACTTAAAATATTAATATTAAAGGTACCCTTAATTAATAAGAACCAAAATTAATATCTTCCTCCCTCTTGTACTTAATCATTTTCAAAAATTGTCCAATGTCCTTTTATTTCCATTCTTTTTATTTGTAGAATAACTTAGCTCAAACTTGATTTGAAATATATAATGCATGGTACTTGCTCTCAGCTGCTAGGACATTGTATGTGCAGTTGTGGAAGCAAGAAAAAATACCAGAGAAATAGGATTGGATTATAAAAGTTATGACATGGAGTGAAATGGACAAATTAACAAGAATATTATGAGACTATGATTTGGAAGTTTTTAAGATGGAGTGGAAAAAGTTTAGAAGATATGTAGAAAAAGAGTGGAAAATAAAAAGACATTGGGCAATTTTTGATAATGATTAAGTTTTAAAAAGAAGAATATAATTTTTTTGTTTTAATAGTTAAGGGTACCTTTAAATATTTGCTTTTTAAGTAAATAACACTGGTGGGGGTCAAGTAACGAGGGTAGGGGTAGGTAGAAAGTAATATATGGGGTAGATAAAAGAAGTTTTTAAAGATGTAAGATATAGATTGATTACCATATGTTACCAATAAAATTGTTTTAACTGAAATATATAATGTAAAACTAATATAATGCACTAAGATTAGTGAATTTTATAAATCTTATTATTTAATCTTTGAGAGAAGAATGAAGAAAGAAGATGAATAAAACATGAAGATATAATGTTTAAGTGATGTTAAGTTTGAATAGCGTAAAAGATTTTGTTGTTGTTAATTTTTAAATTCTTCCTTTAATAAAGTAAGAAAATGCAAAAATAAAAATAAAAATACATGTTTGTACATAATGAGATTGTTCATGTATGAATTGTTGACTTCAAGTCATTAGTGCAGTAACAGTCCGAACAGTCTGCATATATATATATATGATCATGCACCTAAGTATCATGAAATGATAGGAACTAAGGACAGAAAGTTAAACAGTGATTATCCATTAGCACAAACCAACCTGCTGAATTGTTGCTTCATATAGGGAGGCCATTTTAAGAGACACAGAAAAAGAAGTAGAGGCTTCTGCAGTGTTTCAATAACTTTGTTAGTGACTTTAATTTCCAGTAGTTAATCTGTTTAAATAAAACAGAGAATTACAGGTGTGCAAATTTTATCTGAACTGCATGATTAAACAACTCAGCTGGAATTTCAGGTCAAGGATTTAAAAGTATTACCTTTAATGGGGTCGATTTGTAGGTTGTAAGAAACATAAATTGAGTGTAAAGTGACAGTTAGAGACACTAAATAGGATGAATTTACAAAATAGGAAGTTGTTTGTCAAGGCTTAAATGCCTTGTAAGACTACATTTCATAATGACAGATTTGCAGGTGTAACTTCTGTGGCTTAAGAAATAAAGAATTGCATTGTCCACTTTCACAAATAAATCAAAGGCAGAAGAACATATTGAATGGGTTGATCCAATAGTTTCAAGCAGGAGGGCAGGATGAGAATATTCAACTCTGACACAGAGGCAAGATCTTTTCAGTTGTCATTTGTCAGAAGTAAAGAAGGTAAGGGAATTCATAGCCTTGAGAGAAAAACTGGACAGAATTTTGTTTGTTAAAAGGATATATGAGTTCATCTTTGGGTTCTTGATTATTGGAGAAAGGATCCTAGCCCCAACTATTACACAGGAGTCAATTTAGTTGATAACTCCCCATTGGATTTCCAAGCAGAAGTTCAGAATTGCTGCTAGAGACTTGTCACTCTTTGTTTGGCTATTATAGGAGGTGGAAGTGGGGGAGAAATCCAAGACTTGACAAAGCCTCTCGGGAAAAAAGGATTATGGACGAGCTACCTGAACTAGTTATCTTTTGATCTGCCAGTATAGTTCATGTATGGGGTCAGGGGACTGAGTGAACAGAGCCGGCGCATGGGAGTAGGTGGGATAGGCAGCCGCTTAGGGTGCCACCATACCTGGAGGTGCTGCTGGGCACCCCCCCATGAGCTGGGCCGAGGCTCGTGTCCCGTGTGCCTTGAAGGGCGTGGGGGAGGTGACCGTCAGCTCCTCCACCCCCCAATCAGCCTTCCTGTGTTGCAGGAAGGCTGAGTGGGGGAAGGGGCTTGCGTTCTGCACCTTAAAAGGCACGTGGGAGCCGACCGTTGGCTCCCCTGCCCTCCCCCTGATCAGCCTTCATTTGTTGCAGCAGGGGGATGGGGCTTGCATCCCGCGCACCTTGCAAGGCATGCAGGGCACAACTGTCAGCTCCCCCCACCTCCCACCCCAATCTGGAAACCTGAGGGGGACCGGGGGGGGCTGCTTGATGACATCACTTTTTGTTTTTTTCTAAAATATTTTTTTTCTAAAAGAAGATGGGGGGGCTGAGCTGGGGTCTGCCTCCAGCGGCAGAAAACCCAGCACCAGCCCTGTGAGCCCCCCAACCCCCCAATACTATAAAATACCCCTTCAAAGCCCCCCCCCCGAAACACCATAAAATCAAGAAATAGCTGCATAACTATGATGGATTGGTGCTTTGTAGGTGCCCATCATGAAATATTGTGAGGCAAGCCATCAATGAGCAAATATTCTGTATTTTGCTTCATGTTATATCAGTTTATATTTTTGTCATTTAAGTGTACAATATCCCTAACACCAGCTCAGAAAACTAATTATATGTATTGTGCTACAGACATAATGGATCTATGATTTCTTATTCTAACCATGGGATCATGATGGTTTGATGTACCGTTTAGGTGCACAAATTAGGCAGCTAATATACCTCAGTAATTATGTAGATAGATCCAAGTGGGCAGCCATGTTGGTCCGAAGCAGTTGAACAAAGCAGGAGTCAAGTACCACCTTTAAGACCAACCTAGTTTTATTCAGAACGTAAACCTTCATCAGTCTAATGAAGTGTGCTTAGAGAGCACACGAAAGCTTACATTCTGAATAAAACTTGGTTGGTCTTAAAGGTGCAAATTGACTCTTGCTTTGTTCCACAGTAATTATGTACATTGAGCTGTGAGTAGAAAGTAGTGGTGGTAAAACATGCTATCAACTCCTAGCCAGTTTATGGTGACCCCATAGGCAAGAGACGTTCAGTGGTGGTTTGCCATTCCCTGCCTCTGCATAGCAACCCTGAACTTCCTTGGTGGTCTCCTGTCCAAGTATTAACCAGTATTGACATGGCTTAGCTTCCAAGATTTGACAAGATTGAATTAACCCACATTTCGGAGCAAGGAAATACCTAATCTCAAATTTCAGCTCAGCTTCTATCTTTCCTTCCTTCTCAGCACCAATTTGCTGTAAAGAAACTGTGATGGTTGTATTGTAGTAAGGATTAATCGGATTTTCAGAAGTTTGAGATCTTAGGAAAGAAAGTGCTAGCTAAATACAATATAATGATTCATTGCTACTCTTTTAATATAGAAGTATTTCAGAGCTGCCTTTCTACCATCTCTGCTGCCAATGGGTACATAATACAATATTTGTCTTTTAAATATGATTATGCATAGGTATTGAATTCAGCAGGAGCTCGCAGAAGCGCAGCTCCTGAACCTCCAGCCAGGGCCTGCATGCTGTGGGGAGTTCTCTCCCCACTGCACACAGATCCTGGGGCATATGCAAATGAGATATGCTACTGAGCTCCTGCATCTTTTTTCCTACAAAATGACCCCTGATTATGCACATTAAAGTATCAACAACATTTTGCACTTTCATTAAATAATAGAAAATAAGTTGAGGTACATAACAATGAAGCTGTGCTACATAAATAACATTGACAGCACATATAATAACCTGAAGTTCAACCTTCTTTTGCAATGTAGGGATTAAAACATATACTTAATGCTATATGAGATATTTTTAAAAAATATAAAACACTACAAATCCAATAATGAAACAGCTGAACTTTGTTTCACTTCTATGGCACCACAGGTATTCCTTCCTTGTGGTGGCTTTTGTGTGAAGTGTTCATCATTCCCTGGCATCATAAAAACATAAAAGCCCTACTGGATCAAACTGGTGGTCCATTTTCAGCACAATCCAGAGAGGGGGGCGGAAAGTCTTTTGGGAGCAGACGAGCTGCTACGTGGGTGCAGGAAGGGTTTGCACCGACATACAACCGGCACCACCACAGTGGAAGGGAGTTACGTGGGCGGTGGGCCGCCCGAGCACCGCTCCACCCGAGGGCAGCGGCGCCTGAGGGCTGTGCCCGAGCATGGGTGGAAGTGAGGCAGAGCACTGCATTCAGGCAGAGGAGGGGGTGGAGCAGCCAGGCTTAGGCAGCTTCCTGAGCAGTTTGGCCCATGACATGTCCCCCCCTCCCGAGAGGCACAACGTTACGCCGGCAAAAATATCGGTGTGTCCCATAGGCACTCGTTGAAACCAAATGGCGTGTCCCATAGGTACTCATTGAAACCGGCTGCCACTTATGTCTGGATTGGGCTGCCCGTCCAGCAACCTGTTTCACACTGCAGCCAATCATTTGCTTTGGAAAAAAGAAGACATAGAGGCCAAGACTTTCCCATTATGCTTCCTTCTAGCACTGATACTGAGAAGTTTACTCTCTCTGTATATGGAGGGCCCCTTTATTCATCATCGTTGGTAGCTATTGACCTCTCCTTCATGAACCTGACTACCCCCCTTTAAAGCTATCTATGAGGTTCATGAACAGTGCTAGGTGGGACATAATTGTATTGTAAAGATGTTATCAGGTGAGCAATGACAGATGAACTTCATAATTATTTTCCTGTTTTAATAATGTCACATGTATTAATGGAACCCTTTCAATCAAGATGTGATGATGGATTTAGCCATCAGTACCTCTCAAGTACACTAGTAGTGAGAACCTCATTTGGTGCTATGATGATATTTCAATAAACAGTGATCACAGGACTGAGCATGAAAAGTATGAACTTCTGGATTTTAATATATGTCATATACCACAAACCTTTCCTTCAGAAATTAAACTATGCTCAGGGACATTGGGCAAAGCACATTGCTAAGGATAACATCCCTGAAGCCACTAAGACTGAAAAGTGCAGGTTTTAGAAGGCTTCGGTCAGCAAGAGACTTCATTATAGAAACAGGCGCCAGTCCTACATTTTTGACCCCAACCAGTCTCAACAGGCTACAAGAACACTCCTATTGCTCTCAAACAGAGTCTACCACAGTAGGTGAAAAGACTTTATTGGAACTCCATTTCTGCAGAGGCTAAAGATGCTCCACCAATTTGTTCGAGAGACAGTTATGGGCTCTAAAACTTAGCAAGGTCACATCCCTCTGGAACATGCTTCCCTGCTTTCAGAAGAAACTTTCAGAACAAATGGCTTGAAGGCAGCATTTAGTATTCGGTCCCTGACAGACACCAAATCAGAACAAATGGCATGAAGGCAGCATTTAGTATTCAGTACCTGACAGATATCAAATTGTCTGCATTGGTCAAGTTTAGAACAGAAGCAGCCGCAAACATTCACCAGGTTCAATTTTTAGTTTGAATCACTTGCCAGTGTGTACTGAATTTGTATTTATCATTGCAAAACATTTCCTATGTGCATCAGAATGTCTGGCAGAAATTATTTGTTGATCTTGTGCTGGAAACTTTGTAAGAATTCAAAAGAGTTAGTAATATAGTATTTCACTGCTAGATTTAAATGACAATCTAGCACCATTCAGAAATTTTAGCCGATGCACATATGGCCTCTGTACAATGCACACGTGGTTTTCTTTATATGTGCATTGAGTAATTCCCATTTTACATGTACAGTTGAATGTATGATTGAAACCACAACTATATCCAGGTACTAGTCTCTGGTTTCATTTGTAAAGTGAAAGTGCATTAGATCTTTATTGCAACATATACATAAAAGTTTATTCAAGGTATGAGCTTTCGTGTGCATGCACACACACAAGTTCATACCTTGATGAAAACTTTGTTGGTCTTAAAGGTGGGCTCTGACTTTATTCTAGATATATGCATGTAGAGGCAGGATGTACCTAGCTTGAGAACTTAATGCAACTTGCCAGATTTCTTTTATATATATTTCGAATATTTATTAATATTTATGGTTTTATCTGTTTTATCTGTTTTAAATGTTTATTCCCTTATATGTTTAAATATTGCTTAATTTTATGCTGGATCTATTGTTGGAACCCGTCCTGAGCCACCCGTGGTAAGGGCGGGATATAAATTCTAAATAAATAAATAAATAAGGATGTGCATGTGTTCATTGTAACATATGAACAGGTCTTTTGAAACATAAGCATCATCCTCATCACCCCCACAGTCTTATGCTGGGTGTTAAACAGGGGTTCCTTTACTATTATTAGATGGCCTGGAGAGCTTCCCTTTGGAGCAATGAGATGGTTGTGCTCAGGGTTTTCTTTGTAACAGGAACTACTTTGCATATTAGGCCACACACCCCCTGATGTAGCCAATCCTCCTGTAGGCCCTGTACTAAGAGCCCTGTAAACTCTTGGAGGATTGGCTACATCAGGGGTGTGTGGCCTAATATGCAAAGGAGTTCCTGCTACAAAAAAAAAACCCCTGTTTGTGCTTGGCCTCTCCATGATCTCCAGCAGAGGTCTTTTACATTACCTACCAAACTTTTCTTTTAACTAGAGATGCCAGGGACAAAACCTGGGACCTTCTCCATGTAAGGGAGATACTGTACCAGAGCCCTATTAATATGCATCATCACTGCAAACCATTTCTCTGGTGTTCTTGTTTGCTATCTTTTCCAGAGCTATCAGACATATTAACAGCATCATTAAACAACAATATTGTATTTACAAACAGCCAGTTTCCTGCTTATCTGCATTCATCAGCTAGTTCAGTGGTCGTGTAATGCATAACAGGATTGGAAAGGCAGAGAAAACAGTCTTGATAAATGATGGGTAGAGCATAAAAATAAAAGTCATTATGTTTTTCATGAGACTTTAATAGTATTACCCACTATCCTTTGCAAATTCTTCATCTTTTAGAATTTAAAAATTACAGCCAACAATAACCTGTAATTCCTATGGATATTTTTTCCTGATCAGCATACTTAGGAATGCAGCCATAACTGCCTGTTCTTTCCACCCCTGCACCATGCTGCTGTTATACCTTCTACCAGAACTTGAGATAATATCTAAACTAGCATGAGAATTTAGGTGTCAGACAATGGTTTCTTCTGAATGCTGCATAAATATCCACTGTAGATATATGACCTAAATATGTGATGTTATATATTGACATCATGAAATAATAATGGAGAAGATTTTGCACTCCCCTATAAGACTTTGCTTTGAATATACTAGTAGCTGTAAGACAGACCTCAAGGAGGCTCAGATACGTCTTTTGAAATAAAGAGGAGGAGATTGGATTTATACCCTGCCTTTCACTTGGAGTCTTAGAGTGGCTCACAATCTCCTTTCCCTTCCCCTCCCAACAACAGACACCCTATGAGGTAGGTGGGGCTGAGAGAGCTCCCCAAGAGCTGCTCTTGAGCAGAACAGCTCTGAGAGAGTTTTGCCTGACCCAAGGTCATTCCAGCAGGTACATGTGGAGGAGTGCGGAATCACATCCGGATCTCCCAGATAAGAGTCCGCACACTTAACCACTACACCAAACTGGCTCTTAACTGCTGTACTAAGCAGAATTACACCTCCCACTAAGCCCACTAAAAGGGAATAACTTCTAGGGAATATCTCTGCTTAGGGTTGCATTGTCACATACATTATGGTTTTTGCAACTGCAAGAATATTCTGTGGTTTTAGCGATCAAGTAGCTTTCAAAGCACTGTCCCATTCAACAGAGGTCTTACAGGCCAATAGAACAGTCCTTATGAAGTATAATCTTCTTGGACACAAAGTCCACATACATACATGCTCATGGTTTCTTTCCACATATTTGAGAGTATGAAATACTATGTTAGACTGCACTCTAAGTTGATGACTATTGAGCAGTTTTGTGACAGAGGAAGAGTTAACTGGCTGCAATTACTCAAATTCTGAAAAAGAATTTGCTCTCAATTAAAAACATGTTGATGTCATTTGTTGATACCCTTTCTTCTTAATATCACACTTTTTGAAAGGCAGGATGGACTGAATTTACTTAATTAAAGTCTACCCAATGTGGCAGGTAATAAGTATCCTAGTTATTTAAGTTTCTGTAGCAGGTCCATCCTTTCTCTCGAACAGCAGAGACACTGGACTATCAGAACGTAATACAGTCTTTGAAGCGATGCTATTGAAATGCACTACACCACTCCACTGCATTGATTTTATTCAGATTTGATCATGGCAGCGTCCTTTAGTTCCGCCAGGAGTTCGACTGTGCGTACAATGGTAATCAAATCTGTCTTGCAGCACAACATCTGAACAAAATCTACCTCCAAGCAAATGATTCACATGCTTTGTTGGAAATATATGAAAATCCGCAACGATTCACTAACCATATGACTCTGTCTCCTATAGTATATGAATGGGGAATGGGTATCTGGAGCATACGAAACTACAAAAGCAGATTTTTTGAAGCTGACGGCAGTGGCTTGTCAGACCCCTGCTTGCAACAATCCTAGAATGGAAGTGATTCATTTCATGACGGATGCTGAACCTCGTGCAAGACGGCAAGTGAAAGGAGGAATTCCTTGTGCTATCAGCAAACCATTTGAAAAGAGATTTTTCAGGCATTGTGATGATACAAAAGAGATTACAGATTGCTTCCTGCTAATCACTGTGAATAGGGAGCACAAGATAAAGAAATCTTTAATGTTGCCTAATAATAATAATAATAATAAAGAACTTCAGAAATTACAAGCATTACAGGCATTTTAATAAGTAGTCTTAAGGTGCAAATTACAATCACTGTTCTTAGTAATCAACCTGAACTTACGCTGTTGTCAAAACAATTGGTAATCAGCTGTATTTCACGTCTAAAGGCACAAACTGAAATTCTTGATTAAGTCACAAGAGCAAAATGACTTCATAAGTATGGCCCAGTGAAGGCCTCTCAGCTTTGCATATCTTCGCATGTTGAGACAGGAATAAAAGACAGCCCTATTCAAAAGAGGGTAAAGACTGACAACTTTATGAGACTTGGGACCCCTTAACTATTACCTTAGCCATGTTAGTGCTGCTTTTCTGGGCCTCATGCATGTGAATGATAGAGCCAAGTAGAATCGGTACCCCCTCTTCCGGCAATGCTTGCAATTGTGTTCATTAGATACAATCCGGCCCTTCCCAGCCGAGCGGGCAATCGCCCGCCTTAGGCTGGGGGCCGTCCATTGCCTCCCCTGCAGGTGGAGAGACAATGGTTTCACCCACAACTGCCTGGGGGCGGGGCCGCCTTATATAGGCTGGCCCAGCCCCTCGTGGCGCAGTTGTTTTAGGGTTTGTCGGTCCAGAGCTGCTCTCGGCTGCGTGAGCGTGCTCGTGCAGGCTGAGTGGAGCAGCGGCGAGGCGACCGGCGTGGGACGCTTGAATTCGGCGGCTGTGTTTTTACAGCCAGGCGGCATAGCGGCTGAGTATCGGGCACGCGGGCGGCTTTGCAGCTGAACCGTGCCCTGTTGTTGGACTTGTTTTCTTTGCGGGCGGGTGCGCCAGATATCGGGGCCGTTTTGGTGGGAGCCTTTGCTTTCCCACACCCCCCCCCCCGCGGCAGTTGCGACGCCACTGCCCCCCCCCCCCCGCGCTACAGCTGATCGGCGGCGTTTGGGCCTGGCCGCGGGTCTGGGCGGGTGCTTCCCACCGGCCTTGGGCGTTTGGCTTAGCGCCGCTTGCGGACTCACCCGCGCGGCCGCGAGGCTCGTAGGGGGCATCGGTGGGCCTTTTTCTGTGGCCTCCTCGCTCCTCCCACCCACTCCCCGCGCCCCTATTCTTGTATTGTGGAGAGGGTGACTCCAGGGTGGGCGTTGTCCCGTCGTTCTATTCATTGTTAGTCCCTTGGCCCTATAAGGGTTTGCCTTCTAGGCCCTTTACTGGTGTTCCTTCCACCACCCCCCCCCCACCCCCAACTAATTCTTGGAGGCGTTTTGAGGGCGTTTTTTCTGGGCTTATTTGGGTTTGCTATCCAGCTGCCCAGGGTTGGTGGGCAGCTAGAGGGCTGCTGGTTTTTTCTGGTACCACACACTTCTTTGGGAGTTTGATTCGTGACCTTAGGGCCATGGGGCCAAAAAAGGGGCAGGGCCCTTCAAAGGGCAAGCAGCCTGCCAAGAAACCAGTTAAACGGCCCGCCCCTGTGGAACCGCCGGCGGAAGAGGCGGACGACGCAGTCACACGGCAGGCCATTTTGGATCAGCTTACAGCATTGGAGGGCGAGATGGGGGTGGCAGGGCCCTCCAGGAGGGTCGCTGGGCTCACTGGTTCTGGCAGGGCGGCTACCATAGCCTTCCAGAAGGAGGTTCTTGCACGTCTCTCTGCTTTACAGGGTCGAGAGGATAGCAAGGAGCCGGATCCGGCTACCCCATCGGATGAGCCTGGGCAGCAGCCTGATGATGTCGTGGTGGTCCCAGCGGATCAAGAAGGTAGGTTACCGAGCCAGCCACGGGGGTCAGGTTGGCCTTGGGGCCCGTGGGGCCCAGTTATCGGACCTGGCCTCGGCAGTACGGGGCAGCACCACTTTGCCGGCCCACAGGTTGCGGGCGGCTTCCCCTCTTCTGGCCAACAGTCGGTTTTTGGGTGGCCGGTTGCAGCTCAATTTCCTCAGGGGATGGTTGGGCCGTCTTCATCTTGGCAAGCTTCTCCATTAGGGGCGACACAGCCAGTATCTAGTGGTGGGGTAGTAAACCCCCCTACAGGTGCAGTTTCCCCTTGGGGTGTCCAACCAGGGCACATTCCGGCATCTGGTCCCCCGCAGCAGTGCGGTGGGTGGGGTTTTCCAGCCCTTCCGGCTGGGCCATACAGTTCTGTAGCTTTTCACGCTATTCCCTTCGGGGATACGGCCTTGCCTCTGGGCGACCATCTTACTCCGGCCACGAGGGAGAAGATACTAAAGGGTGAATACGTGGATGTATTCAGCCTATTGTTTAGGGAGCTGGAAAAGAAGCCTAAGGAGGAGATGGATGAGAAAGACAAAGAAAAGCTGAGGAAGCGCAAGGTGGACAGATCTTGGTCCAACTGGTTACCAGGATTCTTAATTTACGCGGGTGTCATCGCCAGAGCTCACCCTTGGCGTGCTGCCCAGCTTCTGCAATATTGTGACATCATTTATCGCGCATATAGCGATTTTGTGGGCGGGGCCTGGCTTCAGTACGATGAAGCGTTCAGAATGCGGGCCGCTGTGAACCCTGGTCTCCCATGGGACCAAATTAATCAACAGCTTTGGCTTCAGCTTATGGCGCCGGCCAAACCTAATCTTGGTGACCGATCTGACAGTGGTCATATCGTTCAAAAATCGACTCACCTTCCTGCCGCCCGCGCCCCAGCGGGGCAGCCGGTTCATCCTCGGCTGCTTTGCTGGGAGTTTACCTCCCAAGGGTCGTGCGCCAGGAAGGCCTGTCGTTACAAACATGAATGCCCGTTGTGTGGGGGCCCTCACGCCTTTACGGCATGTAACCGGTCCAAGCCAAAGAGTGGCTCCAAGCGGCCGGGAGGCCCCAACCATCAGTCTGGAAAAGGGTCCCAGCCCCATCAGGGTAATGGTTCTTAGGCGGTTGCTTCACGGCTACCCGCGTTTTGAAGACCAAAAGTTTTTGTTAGAGGGGTTTGAGTTGGGGTTTAGGATCCCTTACATGGGTCCACGGGCCCCGTTTTTGTGCTCAAACCTGAAGTCTGTAAAAGGGTTGGAGCACATTGTTAGGGATAAGATTAGAAAAGAATGCGCGGAAGGACGAGTTTTGGGTCCTTTTCCGAAACCCCCGGTGCCCAATTTACGTGTCTCGCCTTTGGGGGTAGTTCCCAAAAAGGCGGAGGGGGAGTACCGTTTAATTCACCATCTATCATATCCCCGTGGACAGTCGGTTAATGATGCCATCCCCGTCGAGCTGTGTTCTGTACGATACACATCTTTTGACAAAGCTGTGGGGATTGTGCGGCGCTGTGGTTCAGGCGCCGAGTTGGCGAAAGCCGACATTAAGTCGGCATTCCGGTTGCTGCCGGTGCATCCGGCGGATTTTGAATTATTGGGTTTTTCTTTTGAGGGCGTTTTTTACATGGACCGAGCTCTTCCCATGGGATGTTCTATTTCTTGCGCTGCGTTTGAGCGCTTCAGTACGTTTTTGGAGTGGGCCTTGCAGCGGCAGACGGGTATGCGCGATACCGCGCATTACCTTGATGACTTTCTTTTTGTAGGTCCAGCGGGCACAGGGCAATGCGCCCACCTGCTTAGAGCTTTTGAGCGCCTAGCTGAGGAGTTGGGGGTCCCGTTAGCCGCAGAAAAGACCGAGGGCCCCTCTACGGTTTTGACGTTTCTAGGGATTGAGCTGGACACTGTGCAGCAGCTGTCAAGGTTGCCTTTGAATAAGTTGCAGGTTTTACGGCAGAAAATCGCCGAGGTTAAGGGCAAGCGGAAAGTCACGCTTGTTGAGCTCCAGCAGTTAGTGGGCCACTTGAATTTTGCCTGCAAGGTGGTGGCTCCGGGCAGGGCATTTTTGCGACAATTTTGCGAAGGCATGACTGCTTTACGCTTGCCGCACCATTTTACCCGGGTTACTAAGGGTATGCGCGAGGACTTAGAGGTGTGGGAGACCTTTTTGGAGCGCTTCAATGGTGCGTCCTTTTGGCGGGATGTTATGTTGCTGGAGGCGGAACTGCAGATAGTTTCAGACGCCTCCGGCTCCCTCGGTTTCGGGGTTTATTTCCGGGGCCAATGGTGTGCTGAGCCTTGGCCGATTGAGTGGAAGAACTCCGATTTAATTCGCAACTTGGCGTTCTTGGAATTCTTTCCCATCTTAGTTGCCGTTTTCATTTGGGGGCACGCCCTGTCAAACCACACGGTTCAGTTTTGGTGTGACAACCTGGCGGTTGTCCAGATTATTAACAACTTAACATCTAAGTCTCCCCCCGTTATGCGTTTGGTCAGGGCATTCACATTACGTTGCCTGCAGCTGAATGTTCTGTTTGTTGCCCGGCACGTGCCAGGTGTCAGTAATGGAGTGGCAGACGCATTGTCTCGCCAACAGATGGCGCGTTTCCGGCAGCTGGCCCCAGAAGCCGACCCTTGTCCAGTGCGTATTCCGGCGGAGCTTTGGCGTCTTGGAGGAGCGAAGTAAGCCGGGCCATTCAACTGGCAATCGCACCCAGCACAAGGCGGACGTATCTTCGGGCGGCCAGTCAGTTTACCACCTTCCGGGCGGGCGCGGGTCTAGAAGATACCTGGCCCCTCCCGGTTGAGCACTTGTTGCATTTCTGCGTGCAGCAGAAGGAGCGCGGCCTTTCTGTAAAATCCATAAAGGGGCAACTTGCGGGGTTGGCATTCATTAGCAAGGCCCGGGGGCACCCTGACACAGTCAGGGACTTTAGGATTGTCAAGGTGTTGGAGGGATGGTCCCGGGAAGCGGGTAGAAGGGTGGATACCAGGCGCCCCATTTCCCCTGTCATCCTCCGGGGACTTCACGCTACTTGGGCCTCGGTTTGTGCCTCAATTTATGAGCAGGAGTTGTTCCATGCTGCCGCACTCACGGCGTTTTTTGGCGCGCTACGTGTATCTGAGTTGGTGGCAACCTCACGTAGTGATGTTTCAGGCAGGGCCCTCCAAGCTGGGGATGTTAAGTTTGTGGAGGGTCAGGTAGTTATACATGTTCGGCGGTCTAAGACAGACCAGCGTCAGCGGGGGTGCTCGATAACCTTGGGCCCCTGCGAGGAGTCCGAACTTTGCCCTGTTCGGGCGCTCACGAGATACGTTGCAGTGCGCGGTTCGGACAAGGGTCATTTCTTTTGCCATGAGGATTCCTCTCCTCTGTCCAAGTACCAGTTTTGGGCCATCACTTGTAGGGCCTTGGAGAAACTGGGTCTGGGCGGCGCTAAGTTCGGCACCCATTCCTTCCGCATCGGTGCGGCTTCCACCGCGGCGGCGATGGGTTACGGGTGCGACGACATTCGCCGTGTCGGCCGCTGGAGGTCCGGGGCTTTTCGGACATACATTCGGCCCCTCTCAGAATAATGGGTTCGGGTTCCTCCCGTTGTGTTTTTTACTGTTTATGTATTCTAAGTTCTTTGTTTTCTTTCTTAGGTGCTGTGGCTGGCCGGAGAAGGAGGAGGATCCTCATTTGCGGCCACAGTATTGTCTTTTGGGCGGCCCATCATGCCCGCCGGACGCCGGTGGGATCGCAGTTGGGCCTAAGTGACCGGGCCATAATTGAGTGGCAGGGCCGGCGGGGCATGCGGTGGGCTGGGCTCCTTTCACTGTTGTTCCGGGAACGCAGGGGTCCTGCGCCGGATATTGTGGTGATTCACCTGGGGGAGAACGATTTGGGCCTCATGAAAGGGAGGGCCCTATCGATTCAGGCCCGGGATGACATCATCAAGATCAAGCGGAGATGGCCGGGTGTCCTCGTCCTTTGGTCGGCCATGTTGCCGCGCCGCGTCTGGCGGGCGGCCTGGGAGCCGTCAGGCTTGGAGCGGGCCAGGAGAAAAGCCAACAGGGCCTTGTGTTTGGCCCTGGAGGCTGGTTTAGGAGTTTATGTGCCCCACCCGGCCATCAAATCCAGTTCTCCGGAGTGGTTCAGGACGGATGGGGTGCACCTTTCACCAAAGGGCAATGAGGCCTTTTTGGCCGACTTACGGCAGGGATTAGAACATGTTCTCGTTTAGTGGGGGACAGAGGCCTAAGCTGAGGCTTGGCTCTGTCTATGGCGGTTTGTTAGGTTGGGAACATGTTCTGCTGGGGTTTCGGTGAGCTCCCTTGGCAACGCACCGCTTGGGTGTATGGTCTCCCTGGGGTGACCTAAGCTGCACGGTTTAAGGTTGGCTTCAGGGAGCCTCGTGATCCCGCCGCTAGGGAGTTGTCCACATCCCAGGCTGCACGGCTGGGACGGGGTGGAGCTCGGCTAGCGGGATCTCGTGCCTGGCTGGCCGGGCCTGAGCCGTTGGGTTGGCTCAGGTCCGGGGCCTTGGGGCTCGCCCAGTTCTCAGGTTGAGGAGGTGGTCAGCGAGATGACCCCTGGCTCTACCTGTCCCCAATTTTTCCCTTTGCCGTTAAGTTCAATAAAGTGGCCCTTTTCATCCAACAAGGTTGTATGTCTCTTTATTCCGAATGGGGGGGCAATCCGGCCCTTCCCAGCCGAGCGGGCAATCGCCCGCCTTAGGCTGGGGGCCGTCCATTGCCTCCCCTGCAGGTGGAGAGACAATGGTTTCACCCACAACTGCCTGGGGGCGGGGCCGCCTTATATAGGCTGGCCCAGCCCCTCGTGGCGCAGTTGTTTTAGGGTTTGTCGGCCCGCCCGCCCGCCCGTCATGCAGTCCAGGCACAGGCTGGTCGCCAGGTTCCTGGGGCCAGGTAGGAATTTTTCGCTTTCAAGCATATTGGCTTGGCTTGAGAGTGTTTTTGCCTACCTTGTACTGCAGTTGGTGCGTTGGCTGATTGGCTTAGGCGGGATCGTTTAATTGGTCACTGGCGGTTTGTTAGGTTGGGAACATGTTCTGCTGGGGTTTCGGTGAGCTCCCTTGGCAACGCACCGCTTGGGTGTATGGTCTCCCTGGGGTGACCTAAGCTGCACGGTTTAAGGTTGGCTTCAGGGAGCCTCGTGATCCCACCGCTAGGGAGTTGTCCACATCCCAGGCTGCACGGCTGGGACGGGGTGGAGCTCGGCTAGCGGGATCTCGTGCCTGGCTGGCCGGGCCTGAGCCGTTGGGTTGGCTCAGGTCCGGGGCCTTGGGGCTCGCCCAGTTCTCAGGTTGAGGAGGTGGTCAGCGAGATGACCCCTGGCTCTACCTGTCCCCAATTTTTCCCTTTGCCGTTAAGTTCAATAAAGTGGCCCTTTTCATCCAACAAGGTTGTATGTCTCTTTATTCCGAATGGGGGGGCAATGAATGTATTTGGTCTTGCATAGAGTTGTGTGAACATGCTGTTTATAAGAAAGAGCCAAGACATGTTCACTTTACAAATAAAGCAGGTACCAATACCTGGTAAAATGTGGTTTTAGTTAGGTAGAACTGTAACTGGTTGACCACATGGCCTGCTTTGGAGGGCATCCTTGAAATATGCCTCACCCAGCCAACCACTGTGGCCCCCTGGATAACATGGAGATTTTAAAGAGGACCATTGGCACAATATGACACAAATGTCTCTATTGGAAAATGCCAGTCTCCAGATGATTGCACACAGCAGCACTGCCTGCTTCCTGAATGCAGATCTGTCGTGCCATCACACATAAAAGAATTTAGAAGAAGGAGTATTCTAGAAACCTCCTCAGGCTCCATCCAAAAAATCTCCCAAAGGAAAGAAGCCCCCATTAATCTTCTGGATGGAACAAAAAAAAATGCACTTGCAGACCGCTGGTTTTATTTTATTTCTGTTTTATTAATTATGGTTTTAACTGTATTATGTAAATGTTTTTAAACTGAATCTATGTAAATTACAATGTTGTAAGCCGCCCTGAGACACTTCGGTGAGAAGGGCGGGATATAAGTTCAAATATAAATATAAATAAAATAAATAACCATGAGACACTGCCACACCTTGGGCCACCCAAATTTATTTCCCCACCCAATCTCCCTCATTGGTGTAGTGGTTAAGTGTGTGGACTCTTATCTGAGAAAACTGGGTTTGATTCCCCACTCCTCCACTTGCAGCTGCTGGAATGGCCTTGGGTCAGCCATAGCTATCTCAGAGTTGTCCTTGAAAGGGCAGCTTTTGTGAGAGCTCTCTCAGCCCCACCTACCTCACAGGGTGTCTGTTGTGGGGGGGGGAAGGTAAAGGAGATTGTAAGCAGCTCTGAGATTCAGAGTGTGGGGCAATATCATCATCTTCTTCATTTAAGCCCTGGAGAACATGAGGATTACCCCTTTGAAGTCCCATCCCTCCCCAATTTCCAACTCAAAATCTCCAGGTGGGACCCGGCAACCTGATGAAAGACATATCTGCATTTCCTAAGGAAGACTCATTATGCATGCTGATCATGAGTGAAAAGTTCCTCAGATCCCTCCAGCAACTACATGGACATAGCTGGCTGTTGTGGGCTAGCCTGACCAGCCTGCGTCCGGCATGGCTAAAAGCTCCTCAGTATGCAGCCAGTGTTGAATGTAACATGAAAATTACTAACTGCATGCATTAAAAATTAAAGTGTACACTGCACATGGATTGTATGTGTATTTATTGTAACTTATTAATATGTCTAGAGTGTAACTGGGACATGCCTTTGGAAGGACAAGGTTTTTTTTTCTTTTCCATTCTCGCCATGGCTTGCTTTGTGTGTTAACGTCCAAAGGAAGCTGGAATGGCAAACTGAAAGCAGCACATACTTTTTGTAGAACGTTGGACTGAAGCTTTTGGAAAAAGGAAGAGATTCGCAAGCTTCATAGTTACTCTCCATTTTGAAAATAAGGGGCAATCGATTGGCGGATTGCTTATTTGCTATAGCAAATGAGAAAGAAAATTAACCCTTTCCTTTACAAGAATCCATGAAGGAAACCTCAAGCAAAAAAAAAAAAATAGCCCATAGAGACAAAATGTGATTTAAGTTCAAATTAAACAAAATCAATTTATTTTTAACAGAGCTAAACTATGCTCCACACTCAGGCATGATTTTGGAAATCTACTAAAGAATGCCCCACCAGAACCCCATGGAACATTTTTCTAGTGCAACAACAGAAAACCTGCAATTGCATCTGGAAGAATTGGTTGACAAGGTGAAAGTAGTCGGCACTCTGGGTGGTAGTGCTCATGTCATTTTGAAGTTTGCAGTCTTGGGGAAGGGAAAAGCTGTATGTAGTCATAGAAATCAGTTCAACTTCAGCAAAGCAAATTTTGACAAACTTGAAGTTATGCTGGGTAGAATCCCATGGTCAGAAATATTTAAGGAGAAGGGAGTTCAAGAGGGGTGGGAGTTTCTTAAAAGCATACTATTAAAGGCACAATCACAACTGATTCCTATGAGAAGAAAATATTGGAAAATGGGAGGAGCCTAAAGAAGCCAAGATGGCTCCATAAACCACTTTCTAAAGACTTGAGAAATAAAAAGACTCCTATAGGAAATGGAAGGAGGGTCTGATAACCAAGGATGAACATAAACAAATAACCAATGCTTAGAGAGAGAGAGAGAGTTAGGAAAGCTGAAGCAGAGTATGAGCTTAGGCTAGCAAGAGCTTAGGCTAGCAAGAGATGCTAAAAACAACAAAAAAGGGTTATTTTCTTGTGTTCAAAGTAAGAAAAAGATCAAGGACATAGTAGGCCCACTGCAGTGACAGGAAAGTGAAATTGTAACAGGTGATGAAGAAAGGACAAAACTGCTCAATCCCTACTTTCCCTCAGTCTTCTCTTGTGAGAGAAATGGTGCTTAACATGGTAAAAACAGAACACATGATGAGGGAAGGGAGTTGCAGCCTAGGATCGGCACATGGGGAGTACATAAAAACCTAGTTTCTTTAAATAGTCCTCTGGGACAAATGAACTGCATCCAAGGGTATTAAAAGAACTTGTGGATTTAATTCCTTAGCCTCTGGCCTTTTTGAGAATTCTTGGAGAACAGGTTAGGTGCCAGAAGTGAGAATACGGCTCCCCACTGGAGGCAGGCTCAGCAGCCTTTCCTCTGGGGGCCGTTTTGCCCCCTCGAAAGGAGGAAGAAGGGGCAAGGCTTTATGGGAGATGGGGGCGGAGCCTACACACCCTAACGGCTGGCTCTGCTCCTGCTCCTCATTCAGTGCCTTGTGCTCAGGAACGACAGAGCTGGTTTTTTACTTGCTCTTTCCCAGTACGAGGCTTGGAAGCGCTGCTTTGCCGCATGAGCTGCATGAGCTGCAGCCGTCTTCAGCCTCGTCAGGCCAGAGGAGCGTGGCGAGGCATCGTTTGACGCAGCAATTCCCTCCCGGCCACAGCGCTTTCGCACGGCCAGTGCTCGATGCCGGTGGCGTGTAGTGGTGGTGGGTGAGCATCTGCAGGCAGCGGTCGGAGGAACAGCGAGGGACCGTCAGTGTGTCTCCTGACACAGGGGTTTGCAGCCAGCCATGAATTGTAGTGCGGCCGGCGTTTGGCACCCCCCCCTCTCATCAGCCCTTGCATCCTGTTTGGGAGGGCCAGGGTCTTGGGATGCAGGGGTTTGTTGCCGGCTGCTATGCTATCGCACAGCCAGCATTTGAAACATATCCTTTCCCCCACCCTCTCCTACAGCCTTGCCTGATTTGGTCAGGGAGGGTGGCTGTTAGCTGCGTTGCTAAGTGCAGCCTGCGTGTGTGACCCCCCCCCCCCACTCCAACTCCTAGTGTTAGGTCTCCAGCCTTTTTAGGCTTAGGTCTTCCTTTGACCAGGGAATTTTTATATTCCCCCCTTTTCAGGCTGCAGTGTCGTCTTTCAGCCATCTTAGTGGTGGGAAGAGGATTTAGTTGGTCTGTGGACTCCCTTCTTGGGGCAGGCTAGCAGCCATTTTGGTGCTGCTTTCAGGCAGCCATTTTACAGGACTTCTTATCTCCTGTTGCCAGGCGAGGTCGGCAGCCATTTTGTGGCTATTGCCTGGGGGGACCCTTTTGAGGGAGGCATTTGGTGTTCATTCATTTGTGCACTGAGTCGGCGGCAGTCATTTCTGTGATTGCTGAAGGCAAGCCATGCCTAAAGGACAGGGTAAATCAAAGGGCAAGGGCCCTGCACCTAAATCCCAGTGGCCTACACCTAAGTGCTCAGGGCCTCAGCCTTCATCATCTGAGGATGAGGACGACACTTTTGAACAATCTGTTTTGGCTAGATTAGGTGCTTTGGAGGGTTCTGGTAGTAGGCATCCTGTCTCATCTGCAGGGGGGGGAAAGGGTATGGCTTCCAAGGCAGACAAGCGTGCTGCCAAGAAGCGGTTCCAGGATGAGATCCTTAATCGTTTGTCTTCCCTCGAAAGCAGGCGTTCCGCTGACGAGACGGTTAAAGTATCGCCTCTTCCAGCAGAGGTTCCCAATGTGGACACTTCGCAAGGCTTGCAGTTGGGTAGGTGTGAGTTCGCACACAACACTACTGCAGTATGACCCTGGGGGCCATGGGGGCAGTCAGCCGCATTAGGGCCGGTTGCCAATAGCCAGCCTACAACCTTTAATAATCCTCAGTTCGTCACTCCAATACTGACCAATTGCAGTGGGGGAACACTATTAGTTTGGGTTCCTGTTCTGACATGGAGCTCTGTCCTATAGCCGCTTTAACACGCTACCTTGCTGCCCGCAGTTCCAGTGCCGGCCTGTTGTTCCGTCATGGGGACGGTAGTCCCCTGACGAAGCACCAATTTTGGTCAGTGATGGTCAAAGCCTTTGCTAGGCTGGCCCTGTCGGTGGTTAAGTTCGGCACTCACTCTTTCCGCATAGATGCAGCATCCACGGCTGCTGCCCTGGGGAACGCCACAAAGTCCATTCAGAAGCTTGGTAGGTGGCATTCTTCGGCCTATAAAGGCTATGTTCGCCCTCTTGTGCTGCAGTAGCTGGCATCAGGTTATTGAGGGCGATGTTATTTACCTTGTCTTCTTTTCTTGGGTGCTGTGATCCGTGGAGTGAGACAACGCATCCTCATATGTGGACACAGCTTTGTATTTTGGGCTGCCTATCGGGCCAGGAGGACTTCGCCTGGATCACAGCTGGGGCTCAGCAAGTGGGCCACCATTGAATGGCATGGACAGCAGGGTCTCCATTGGTCGGGCCTGTTGCCCCTATTGTTTGAAAATGTTCATTTTTTTTGCCGCCACATGTTGTGGTGATACATTTAGGGGGGAATGATTTGGGCTTATTCAAGGGAAAAGTCCTTGTGCTGCAGGCCAAGGATGACTTTCGAGTCGTTAAGAGCTGTTGGTCGCAGGCTTCAACTGTGTGGTCTGCCATGATCCCGTGCCAGGTATGGCATGGGGCATGGGACCCACGGGCAATTGAGAGGGCTCGCCACAAAGCTAATTTGGATATAAAAAAAGCCTTTGAGGGGGGTTGGGCCACTTTCTCCTACACCCTGGGATCCATGTCGATTGCACGAATTTCTACAGGCAAGATGGCGTCCATCTTTCCGATAAAGGGAACAATGCCTTTTTGGAGGATCTGAAACAAGGGCTTAAGGAAGTGTTGGGTGTTTAGTGGGCGCAGCAGCCTGAGCAGAGGCTTGGACTGGCGGTGGCTGGGTTTTGTTTAACTTCAGTTATGCATCTTGGTGAGCACCATTAGCACCAGTTTGGGGCTTGGAGTCTAGCTAAACGATTCCTGGGCCATGCAGACTGGTTGAGTGATGAAGCAGACTGCCTTGGGTTTGCCTGGATTGATCCACCCCTTTGCCGTGTAGCTGGGGGTTGAAACTCCAAGGCATAACTCTTGCTATGCCTGCCGGGTAAGAGCCATTCATTTGGGCTATACCTAGGGGCAGGGTGACTCGCCAATTATGTGGGAGGGGAGGGGTGTTTTGTCCCCTGGCCCTACCGTGCTGCTGTTATGTTTATAGCCCTTGTTATTGTATTACTAAATAAAGAAAGCCAACCACTGTGGATAACATGGAGATTTTAAAGAGGACCATTGGCACAATATGACCTCTTCCTGTTTGGCTATTGAAAGAGGTGTTTTTTGCCTACCCCACACTGCCTTTAGAAGGGATTGTGGATTTGGCTAGGGTGTGGCTGCTTATAGGTTCGCTGGGTTTTCTTTAACTTCAGTTATGCAGCTCGGTGAGCACCATTAGCACCCCAGTTTGGGGCATGGGGTCTAGCTAAATCATTCCTGGGCCTTGCGGACTGGTTGAGTGATGAAGCAGACTGCCTTGGGATTTCCTGGATTGATCCACTCCTTTGCCATGTGGCTGGGGGTTGGAACTCTTGCTATGCCGGGCAGGTACGAGCCATTCATTTTGGCTATAGCTAGGGGCAGGGTGGCTCGCTCATTATGCGGCAGGGGAGGGGTGTTTCATCCCTTGGCCCTACTGTGCTGCTGTTATGTTTATAGCCCTTGTTATTGTATTACTACATAAAGAAAGTGGCCCTTAGTTTTCCCAAAGCCCCATGTCTGTCTCTTTCTTCCATCTGCGGGGGCAAAATGTTCTCATCTTCAAGAAGGGGGAAAAGTAGGATCCAGGTGACTACTGATCCATCAGCTTGACATCTATACCTGGAAAAGTTTTAGAACAAATCATCAAACTGTCAGTATTGGAACATTTAGAATGGACAGTTGTGATTACTAACAGCCAGCATGGGTTTCTCAACATCAAGTCATAGCAGACTAACTAACTAACTATAGACAGTTTATCTTGATTTCAGTATGGTTCTTGATAAAGTTCCACATAATATTCTTGTGGACAAGTTGGTAAAATGTGGTTTGGATCCTATTACTGCTAGGTGAATCTGTAACTGTTTGATAGATCACACCCAAAGAGTGCTTGTTAATGGTTCTTCATCATCTTGGAGAGGAGTGACAAGTGGAGTGCCTCAAGGATCTGTCCTGGGACTTGTTTTGTTCAATACCTTCAGAAATGATTGGGATGACAGAATACAGGGAATGCTTATTAAATTTACAGATTATACTGAACTCTGTAGAAGACAGAGCTGGATACTGAATGATCTTGGACGGCTGGGAAACTGGGCTAAAATAAATAAAATGAATGTTAATGGGATAAATGTAAAGTTCTGTGTTTTGGTAATAAAAATCCAATGCATTATTATAGGATGGGAGAGACTTGTCTTAGCAGTAATATGTAAAAAAGGGATCTCGGGGTTTTAGTAAACCATACCCTGAATATGAGTCAGCAGTGTGATGTGGTAGCTAAAAGAGCAAATATGATTTTGGGCTGTATCAACAGATGTATAGTGCCCAGATCAAGCAAAGTAATAGTATTGCTTTATTCTGCTCTGGTTATACCTCACCTATAGAATTGTATTCAGCTTTGGGCACCACAATTTAAGAAAGATATAGACAAGTTAGAATGTGTCCAAAGGAGGGCAATGAAGGGGTCTGGAGAAGTAGCTTGCTATGTTTAGCCTGGAATGGAGAAGACTGAGAGGTGATATGATAACCATCTTCAAGTACTTGAAAGGCTATCATATAGTGCAGGGGTGGCAAAACTGTGGCTTGGGAGCCACATGTGGCTCTTTGACAAATATTGTGTGGCTCTCAAAGCCCCTACCACCCCATTGGCTGGCAGCTTGGAAAATGCATTTAAAGTTGCTTTCTTTCCACTTCTCCCTCCCCATCTATTTCCTTCCTTCCTTCCTTCCTTCCTTCCTTCCTTCCTTCCTTCCTTCCTTCCTTCCTTCCTTCCTTCCTTCCTTCCTTCTCCTCAAACATCTGACACTCAAACATATGTGGCTCTCAAACATCTGACACTCAAACATATGTGGCTCTCAAACATCTGACACTCACGTCTTGTGGCTCTCAAGCACCTGACGTTTATACTATGTGGCTCTTACGTAAAGCAAGTTTGGCCACCCTTGATATAGAGGATGGTGCAGAATTGTTTTCTGTTGCTCCAGAAGGTTGGACCAGAACCAATGGGTTGAAATTAAATGAAAATACTTTTTGGCTAAACATTAGGAAGAACTTCCTGACAGCTAGAGAAGTTCCTTAGTGGAACAGGCTTCCTTGGGAGGGTGTAGGCTCTCCTTCTTTGGAGGCTTTTAGACAGAGGCTAGATGGCCATCTGACAGCAATGCTCATTCTGTGAACTTAGGCAGATCATGAAAGGGAGGGCACAAAGGGTTGCATCAGTGCTTAGTTCTCCTGGGCCTTTCTTACACACAGTGTTTCTGCTAAGCTGAGTTCGTATGAGCTAGTTCCAATTCTTTAGCCTCCAGCTCACACATTTTTGTTTTAGAGCAGGAAAAATGGCTCCAGATCAAACTAATGTATGCAGTAGCTCAGAACTTTAATGCCAGTAGCTCATGAAGCAGAATTTTTGCTCACAAGACTCCAAAGCTTAGAGAGAACATAAAAGCTGATCACCACTTTGGGGTCAGGCAGCAATTTTTCTCCAGGTAAGTTTGCTGAGGGATCCTGGAGTTTTTGTTTTGCATGGAACAGAGCTCACGGGGGGTTTGAGGGAGGCCCTTGTGAATTCTCTGCATTAAGCAGGGGGTTGGTCTAGGGGACCGTGGGGATCCCTTCTAATTCTATGATTCTATGAACATTCCCCCCCTTCTTTATGCCAGCTATCCCCCTCACATAGCGCTCTGCTGCTGGTTGACTGGCCAGAGCATCCCTTCCTCAGAGCTTCCCCCAAATGGTATGTCTCTTCTTTTCACAGATACTGTGCAGGATCACAGAGGCAGAAACACTGCTTGCAATATTAAACTGTGATACCTCTGGTCTATTTTGAAAGCATTGCCTGTGTGGCTTAGATGGCCAAAGGCATGCTCAACAAGATTCCTGGCCCTGCTTAATGTACAATCAAAATTCCTCCTGTGTTCTGTCCCTGTATCTCCCACATGGTGCCTGATGGTGAATGCCCTATCAGTGACAATTTGTGCCAGAAACTGCAGACTACCCAAGATTACAAAAGGTTTTACCAGAGCAAAGAAGCCAGCATCCATTGCCCTGAAGATATCTGAGAATCAGAAAATAAATGCACTTTTCACTGTTTCCATCTCTCCCCTTGGCCCCCACTGTAAGCCAAAATGCCCTCAAAACGAGGTTGGGGAATTTACAGGTGGGCACCTGGCTTAAAAAGGATCTTTGAATCTGTGTATACAAGATTCCACTTCCAGAAATTATTGCTTAAAATCACCAAGGACACTAACTAAGAGAAACCATCAAAACTTTATTACAGAAAAATATAGAACACACACACATACAAGGTCATGAATTTATACAACACACATACAGTCCTAATAAAAATAGAGAGAGATTCAGAGATAACTCAAGGATGTACAAACAGGGTGATAATTACCAATCGTAGTCTCCAAGGAAGGCTCCAATGGCAGAAAAATGAGGACTAGGGGGAGGTGGACCCTCAACTGGCCAAGAATCGGGGATGTAACTAGACAGCGGAATTGGGGTACTGCTAGATGCACACGTGTAAAAAGTTGGATCAGAGGTTATAAGGCTTCCCCTGAGCCCTTAGGGGATGGGAGGTACAGGGGCAGATGACAGGTGGTCAGCTGGTGCATGACCTCAGCAAAAGGGGCAGCTCAGCAGTGACCATAAGGGCTGGACGTATGCAGTAGCCAATAGCCAGTTAATTGGCAACCCCTGATTGGATGCTCATAGCTAGCCAATGAGCAGGCTTGGCCTTAGTTATCTGATTGGACTACCAGGTAACAATGGGCCAAGGGGGAGGCTCCAGGATGACCATTAATGGAAAGAATGGGGAGGAAAACTCCTGGGGTGAGGGTGATTGAAAGCGGTTAAACATGTCTAAAGATGACAATGGATAGCCAAATTGATACCTAGGTGACACCAGGTCTACACAAAGATACTTGGCTTTCAGGTGAAGATGTTGCTCCTCTGCTGGCACCAGCCTTTGTTTTGGGTTCTGTGGGACAAAGGTTTAGGCAGTCTGACAGGGTCCCCTCCCGGGGTGAGCTTGATTGCCCTCTGCACAGGCGACGTCTGTTGAGTACGTGAGCCTCCCGCTTCCCTGTTGTGGAGTCTGAAGCTGAAAAAGATAGTTGCTGAGGCTGTTGGCCTTCTCTTAGGGATTCTGTGATTTAGGCTGAAAGCTGCCTACTTGGACAGCCCCTGGCGGCATAGCTTCTTTCGTGCAGCGGCTGAGAAGGAGGTCATATGGAGCGACTGGAAACTTGTTCTTCCACCTAGCTAGCACTTCTCCCAAGATGCTGAGTGCTGCTTCAAGGTCCTGGTCCAGGCCCACATAAGCTTTCTGCATTTTGGTAGGCAAACCCATACTTTGTGGAAGATGTGTGCGAGTCGAATCTCCAGGCGGTCTGGCAACCAAACGGGGGACCACGATGTCCATATGCATAAAAGTAAAGGGGGTTTTTGCTCACACCACCCCATATCTACAAGAATGTCCCCATCAGAAGTTGGCTCCCTCCCCTTCCCCATCCTTCGATGGTATATGATTGTTTAAATGCTTCAGTGCTGAATAAAATCAAAGAATAAAGGCAGGCATCAATCCAGCCCTGATATCATTATATTAAATGGGGGCACTGAAATGTTGGCATGATGAAAAGTTTCCTTAGAAAAGAGAAAGAGGGAAGTGACCTTGAAACTCACCATTCTGACCAAATCTCCAAGGAACACCATATCAAAAGAAAATCCAACTCCAGTGCAAAGTACACCTTGATGACAATTCTGGCAATATTGGAGATCTTAACTCCAAACTGTTATCACACTTTGCAGTAGCAGGTCTTGCTGGATTGAAGCCATATTATTATCACCACATGCTTGTCCACCAGGATTGGCTTCCTCAACTGGGTGGTGCTTCACTGGAGGTGAGGTGTTAGCACATTGGCAATCTCATAAGGTTCTCATAAAAAGTGCCATGGGTCGTTCAGAAGTTTTCCACCCACTGTTCACTGGATTATGGAAAAAGAACAATGCAATCCCACCACTCTGTGCTATAAGAGATGACCCAGCATCGATAGTGCTCACCAACCTCTTCCAGGAAAACCACTGACTCATCATAGATTTGCCTTTGGATTTTCTGGAGTGATCCTTGTCTTTGTCACATAAGGCTATACTTCCTGTGTACACTTCTTTGATAAGTAATGAACAATCTTAGGCTGCTTTCAAAAACAGGCATGATCAGCTGTCAGAGTAAAATTATCTCAGACCTGCCTTCAGCCATGATCGTCGCAGTGGCATAGTTCAGTGAGTTGTTCACTGAATGCAAGTCAGGTAAATGAATTCAAAGTTGGGGGGAACCAATAAGAGAGTCCACACTACCTTAGGAAAAGAGTACCAATCAGGGGAGACACACCTACTCCAGGTGCAAGCTTCAGGTAATGCATGGGGGGGGGGGTGGCTGGGCTTTAATGTAGCCCCTTCGAGCTTGCTGAGTCATTTCAGTGCCCTAGTACATGTGCAAAAAGGGAGGGGGAGCTCAGATAACATTAATGGAATGTGAATGAGAACAGATGGCACCCTGGCGGGAGAAAAGCAAGGAAACCATGTGACTGTGAACTGTGCAATGATTACAGGGGAAACTCAAATAGTGGCTGCAGTGCGAAAGACTCCTCTGTAGTCTGGGGACAAACTGTAATTCCAGGGGATCCACAGGTCCCACCTGGAGGCTGCCATCCTTATAACTGATTTCAATGCAAAGGAGATCCTGCAGTCTGTACTTCTAGCCAATAAACAAAATTAACTAAGCAGGGACTCCATCCCATGAAGTTAAACCAGCCCTTCCTCAGAGGGCTTTTGCATGGTGATAGGCAAAAGCCATTCTATGTGGACTTGTTCCGTAAATATGATGACTAAAGGCTACTGTTAGAATTGCCTAACTCTGGGTCACAAACAGGCTACATGTGATGCAGGCCCTGTAGCCCATGGCTCCAACACCCATGATTTATTGAGACATCTGGACAAAATGCAGGCCCTATAGCTTGGAAGGATGTTGAGATGATGCTGTTTTTACAGCAGCCGCAGTGCTTCAGGTCCATGTGCCAATTTCAAAGAGAAATCACCCCTTCCTCAGCACAGCTGAAGTGCTACAATGGCTGTTGCAAATGTAATGTTCCAGCCTGCTTCTAATGAGGACTCTGCAGTTGCTAAGGTAGCTGTAATATCTCAAGAACAAAGTGTCAGCTCTCAGTAGAATTAAGGTATTATGATAACCATTGTGACCACAGGATTGTGGCCACACATGACCACAAATGTATCATGGGAGGCAGAATTAGTGCTAATAAAGGGGGTGGGATTTGTGATGTTCCCGTAGCAGTGCCTCCATCTTACAGGGTTATGTTCAGATTGGATACCTTGTCAGAGAAAAGTGATTTTCTCAAGAGTGTGAAATAAAACAGTTTTTGGTTGTGAATTAATATCAGCCTGTCATAGGCCATCTTCAGATGTATACCAACATGGGTTTTTTCCAGTTCCTCAGCTTCCTAGGCTTGATCAGAACACATCTATATACATTTTACAATCTGTGGAGAAATAGAGAGGAAAAAAAGGAGACAAAAGCTGAGCCATTTGGTTATGTGAAAAATGAAGCAGGGAACCATCAGACAAGGCTATATTGGGTGGGGCTGGTTCAACCCACTTACCTCCAACAAAGGTAAATTCAGTTAGTTTATCTATTTGAGTTGCACACTCTTGCACCGTCCACTAGTACCATGCCTACTGATAACCACACCACATGGGAAAAGTGAGGAAATAGAACATGGCTCCGAGATGCACAGATCTCTCTTATTTCTTTACGTTTCTGGAGATAAAATCAAAACGATGCCAAATGCTCTGTCCATTTCATAGGTTTTTAATCTCCTCCTTCCACATGTACACAGAATAGTATGATTGGATGAATTATGTGACAATATTTCAATATCTTCTTAACGTTCCAGATATGTAAAAACATGTTAAAAGGTAGGCAAAAATACATGTATGTACATTTTTGTGCGTGCACAGCAGATGAAGGAAATGGAGTTATCCAGATTTGTTGTTACAAAGGGAATGCTGAAGCTCTAACCGTAACTAACATTTATTGCTTTCATCTTTAGCACTGGAGGGGAAACCAATTTGAGGGCTATGGAAAAAGAAAGGAATAAAGTTTAAAAGTGAATTTAAGAGCAATAATTTTATAGTAGAGATTATGCCTTCAAAATGGCAGAATGCTAAACTGATCTTTTCCTCAACCCTAGACCTGCATTCATTAACCCCAGACCTATTTTCAGTATGAGGGTTTATATCTGTTACTTCACCTACTGCTTGAACATTACCTGGAGTTTTTATTTTGGTATCTGCTAGCTCCTGAGGAAAACCTATCAAAAGGCAGGTGCATTTTTGACCTACTCACAATAAATAGCCCTGTCCAGCCCCCAAACATTTAGAATTACAGTCTTGAATCAATTTTAAACCCCAACCATCATAATTTATAGGTTAAGCTCTAGCTACAAACCCTGGGGTAATTTTCTTTACTTTTTGAACTACTTTTAAGAATCCCTTTGACAGCAAATAATGTAAGTAGCTAGCCTCGTTCGTAAATTTGTGTTCATTCTTAAAACTATGCCAAGTAGTGCTAATTCAATTTAATGTTCTCTAAACAGCTCCTAGTGTTCTTTCAAAGTTTTGAATTACAAATGTTAGACATGGTAATTTTTTCCACTCCCAGTACCACCTGTTCACCTATTCACACGTGAGTAGGAAGAGCTGGTAACATAAATTGCAAGTTTAAAACAATGTGATGTGGCATTTCAATTCCAGCTGTAAGGACCCCGCCTCTCCTCCAGCTGAGACCCTCTTAGTCAGTGGGATCCCCCTCTTATTTTGGATGTAGTTATGTTAATAGGCACCCCCCTTTAGAGCCTATGTGCCAAGGGATGTGAGGTTTAGGGAGTGTCATAAAGAAACCTGGGTATACTCATGGAAGCCCAGGTATGCTGGCATTACAAACTGACTAAGTGCAACCTCCCCTAACTCTCGATAACAAGATTTCACTTCATTGTCAGTAACAAAACTGGAATCCCCTGGGATACCCCAGACATGTCTGCCAGCCCAAAGGAGTTGCTATTACATTAACCAATGTATAGATCCTCTTCTTTGTTTTTAACTCAGTCAAGAAAGACATTCAAGCTATTAATGTACTCTCTGTCCTGTTTCAGGAGCTATGACTCACCCAAACTTTTGTGTCAATGCAGATCTGACTCACTTCAACTTAATTAAAATATGTTAATAATGTTGCCTCACCCAGGCTTATTGTGCCCATGCAGATTTGGATCACAATAGCCAAGATTTCCCACATTTTTTTTCCTATTAAAGTTTGACAACAGTTACCTTCAAAATGCCAAGTCAAATTCGAGCTTTATATCTCAGACTAATCATGTTCCTAGGAAAGCATATTCCTGTGTCTGGCTATGGGACTCTTCCCCTTAAAAAGACCATCCTAGGTCAGTGAAAAGTCTGCAGGTTTGCCACTATCTGAACACTTCTGCAACTGTGTTGCAGACTCCCCTCTGCCTTTTACCCCCTCACTCTGTTCCTTGAGAGCCAGTTTGGTGTACTGGTTAAGACTCTCATCTGGAGAACTGGGTTTGATTCTGTGGCGCCCCCTATTGATGCCCCCGCCAGGTGGGGCTTCAGCTGTGATGGGAGAGGGTCCAGGCAGGGGATGCTTGTGGCCTCAGAATGGAGGGGTGAGCCGTGTTGCTTCACACAGTCACCACCTCCACAGAGGGATGTGCTCTCAGGCACTCTCATTCTCTCTCTCTGTCTTGGCCTCAGCTTCCTTCTTCACTACTTCCTTCCTGACCATCAGCATTCCCTCCCCATTTATTGCCCTCATATAGTTGTTCCCACCTCCGTGCCACTCTCCCCTTCTTCCACCGTTCCTTCCATCTCCCTCTCCGCTATCCCATTAGTGCTGCCCTCCTCCTCTTCCCTCAGGTCCTGCCCCCCTAGTAGGTCGGTCCGTGCTGGGTCTGGGTGGGGTGAGGCCCACAGCTGCGCTGGGTTAGCCCCTGAGCTGGGCACCGGCTTTTGACCGGGGTGGGGGCTCCTCCCCCACCCCTCTGCTGTGCTCACCTCCCTTGGCCCTTGGCAGTCATGTCCTGAGGCCACCAGGGTCTCCACGGCTTGGCTACGTTGCTCAGCTCTGCCCCCGCCCCTTCCCCCTGGGACCTGAAGACACTCCAGAGTTCTGTGCCTCTGCTGATGCCCCAGGACACCCACCTCCAGCAGCCTTGGTAGGTGGGTCTGGCTGTCTTGGGGGCGCGATGGGGCCTGTCCTGCTGGGGCTGCAGCCCAAGGGGCTCTGGGTTGCCAGGGGACCGGAAGAAGCTGGGACATTGTGGCCCAGACAGATTCCTTACTCCACACACAGCCAGCTGGGTGTCCATGGGTTAGTTACAGTTATCTCAGAACCATACTCTCAAGAGCAGTTCTCAAAAGAGCTCTCTCAACCCCACCTACCTTGTGGGGAGAGGATGAGAAGAAGATTGTAAGCCACTCTAAGTCTCCGAGTAAAGGATGGAGGGGTATAAATCCAGTCTCCTCCTCCTCTTCTTCCTAGAGCCCCTTTTAATGCTAATTTCCCCTTCTCTGGTTCCAGTTTTGGCAACACAGCCTCTATTTTCAAGAGGGAGAGGAAAGAAAATGTAAGCTACAGTTTAATGGGATATCTTGCTTGAAGGATTTTCTGCTCCATTATATTTTAGGATCAATTACATTAATATATATTTTATATAAGAAAACAGAGATAAACATTTAATTGATGCGTCAATAGCAAATGCATACGGAAGAAAAAACAACTTTAAAGGAAACTGATTTCATATGGGACAACCATATTTTTTCCTCATCCCCCTTCCTAATGAATGAATGCTACAAGCATGATATCTAATGAATGGATGGATGGATGAATTACTGTTTTTGAAATAGAAATTCATCTTGGGTTGAATAGAGAACAAAGGATGACATCCATAATCCTGCTGCTCTGAATTCTCTTACTCCAAAGCAATCTAAATAAAACTTTGTTGACATATGTGAGATTCCTCTAAAGTAAATGTTTTATGGATTGCAGTCAAACTTCCTGAAGTAGAATTTATTGTTCAAAATGGTGCCTACCTGAGTAAGAAATTTACAGGAAGAGTTTTAACAAAGCACAGAGTTATCAGAAACCCTCGATTTTATCTGAGCAAAAAGATATTTTGGTAATAAATAAATGGCTTTTCCGTTTGCAGCATCAAGTGATTTGTTAGCTTGCAGGGAAGAAACTTGCAAGTGGTTTAATTTATCTTCTTGGCTGACATTAAGTTGTGAAGGTGTATTGGGCATGTGCCTCAGAAAGTATAGACAGTATCCATATGGAACAGGATCACAGAAATGATATATTTTTGTATATTTTAATTTTCTGATGATGGATTCCAGTACAGTAATTTGAAAGTTTTGACCTTGTATGATGGAGTTTGCCAGGATTGTGAATTTCATCAAAATGGGCTTTGTAAATTAAAGGTAATTTCAAAGCACTTAGAGGTTTAATACACATCCATCTTTTTCTTAACCCTCCAGCTTCCTTCCATTTTCTGTGTAGCTTGACAAGGCTTTGAGAAGAAAATATGTTTATTGATCGGTGGGAAAACGAAATGTGTTTTCTTCCTTTCACTTGTAAATTCTGCCCTTTTTCATATAAATAGCCAGGAAAGCACATATAAAAGGTTTCTTCAAAAGATAATGTTTTATTTTTACAAAAAATTTAGCACCTTCATGCCAGAAATGTTCATGAAAGTAAATGACTGGGGAATAACGGGTTCTTTGATTATCTCTGCTTGAGTGTTCATTAACACTAAAAGAAGTATTTTCAGTCCTAGGGTCTAGGGGAGGGGGGAGAGCAGAAAAGGTGAAGGATCCTTCCTACAGCAACCTGCAATGAACACAATGGGTGGTTTCACACAGGAGATTTGCCCCGACCTAGCCCCACCTCCCATTTGGATTAAAAGTGCATGATCACACAAGCACATCTGCCCTCCGAGCCACACCCACTCTCACCTCATCTCCAGACACCTCCTATCCGCATCAAAAAGCTACCTGGATTTTCCCGGTAGCATCCCCCTGAATTGGATGTAGGTCACATAATCGGTTACTATCTGAATGCCCTGGAGCGACTTATAAGCGGAAGAGCTGTGTGATCACACTGAGCCATTTCCGGCAAGGTCGGGAGTTTTTTCCCCCTCACCCCTCTCCGAGGTGCGCTTGTCCGTTTCTCTGATTGCGCACACACACAGGAGCCTTTTTTAAAAAGACAACCCTTTCTGCATTGGGTCTATGGTTGAGCTGGGCTAGCAGTATGAATGGGCAACCACTACTGCTGCCGGGATCCTGCCGTTTCAGCAGGGGCTGTCTGATAGCCCAGAGACGGTTCAAACTGAAGCAGATTTTTTTTCACACTAGGATAAAATCATGTCAGTTTCACAGTGTAAAATCAGCCAATCACTCTCAGCCTTTTGGAATAAAATGGTCACAGCTTTATTGATTACAGCTGTAAGAAGCCTCGGCACAGCATAAATCAACTGGATTCCAGCATCAACTGACTCGCCTGCCAGTTGATGTACCCTGGCCCCACCCCAGCCTGCCTGCTAGGGGGAGGAACAACCATGTGATGGCAGGATGTCAGATTCCATGAAGAGCAGTCTCCTCTTCCACTTGAGTGTGAGGGTAACCTGTTGGCAGCAGCCGAGCTTGACATGCTCCTTGTTTATACAGAGGCTGCAACCACACACACTAAATAATGCACTTTCAATCCACTTTCAGTGCACTTTCCAACTGGATTTTACTGTGTGAACTGGCACAATCCAGTTGGAAAGTGCATTGAAAGTGGATTATTTACTATGTGTGAATGCAGCAGTCTTTGCGAAATATGTTTTTTCTTGCTACTTGTGGGAATATTTATTTATAACTTGTGATGTCAGATCCTTACTAGAGTTGTCAAGTCTATTGGAGTCATTGCAGCAATTAATCTTATTTCATCTGAATCTGTTCACTCTGTTCCCAATTTACAGTGCACACATTTATAGTCTGTATGCAGTTACCTAAACCTGTTTACATGTTACAATGAATGTCCATATGTGCATACATCTGTTTGTAGGAAAGAACCAAGACATGTTCACTTTACAAATGAAACTGCATCTAGATAATGTGGGGGATTAAACAACACATTGAACTGTATGGCCGTTTCCCAATGACCTTACTCCGGAGCGACGTCCCTCTTCACCACGCAGCATCTGTGCGGATTTCCCACCAACTGCTGCGCACAACCAGGAAGAGCCGCGGCTGTTGCATCACAGATGTAAACTGGTTTTTAGCGGTTTCCATTTGTGATGCAAAAGGTCGGGAACTTCCTGGTTCCTCGGAGCAGCCTCGGAGCAGTTGGTGGGAAATCTGCACAGACGCTGCGCGGTGAAGAGGGACGTTGCTCCGAGGTAAGCTCAGTGGGAAAACGGCCTATATGTAGTGAGTGTAATATGAGAACTCCCTCAACTCATGTATTAAAAAATTAAGAATACACTGTATATAGACTGTACATGTGTTCTCTGTAACTGTAATTCTCATTGTGTATTCAATGCATGTGTGATTTGAACCCATATTTATCCTGGTACTGGTCCCCAGTTTGATTTGTAAAGTAAACATACATTGGCTCTTTCTTATGAACAGATAAGAAAAGGTTGGTGTTAGCAGTGGGATTCGAATGCATGCCATCAAAATGATGGACCCTGTCCACTTCCCTACCTCAGAGGCTAGATTTTCTCTCTGCAGTCCTGGTAATGTTTTTGTTTCCCTTGCAGAAACTTCAGCTGTCCCACCCTGTGTCAGTAATATATATTGCCTATTTGCTCAGCCCAGGAACCTGAGGGAAGGGATAGGATTGTCCTTTAACTTAAACCCTTGAAAATGGCACTTGAGATGCTTTTAAAATTCAAATATAACAAAAGGTTTCATTTAACATTGAGAGGAAAGATCAGGTGAAATCAGGGTTGAAAATACTGAGGTAAAATTAGCACAAACACAAACATTTGTTCTTAGGCTAAAGAGAGGTTCTTAAATTACTCACAGTTACTTAGATCTTTATATTGAAAAGCTCTTGTTCAATGGTTTTCCCAAAAGCTCTAAAACATGTTATTTGTATAATTTCTAACTCTTTTGCTGCCCAGAAAGCTTGCATCATCTTCCCAGTGCCTAATTCCTTCTCTTGGAGCAACAGTTCACTTCTTGAGTTAACAGACTTTTAGGCCTCTAAAGGCAGTTTCTAATCACACAAGACCAAGGAACTCTGTACTCCCCAGAGATAACTCTCCCTGTTTGAATGGATAAGAAATCTTTTTCTCTCTCTAGAAGATCTATCTCCTTTCCTTTGGCCTGAATGGAAATCTTATTCTACTATCCAAACCTGTCTGCCAAACTTTCCCCCTGTTCTCTGTCTTCAAACTGCTCTCAGCTAATGCTGAAATCAGACCATATTCAGTCACAGCTGAAATCTGACTTTGTCAACCCTGTTAGGGCTATTTCCAGTCTCTTCTTGGTTAAGGCAGAAATCTGACTGACTCCCCTCAGCATACAGCTTTCACAATTTTCTGCTCAGCTAATGCTGACCAACCAGATTGCCTGGAGCAGCCTGTCACTCAAGGGTCTCTGGCTTTCTGAAGAATCAATCAATCAATCACCTTTTATTTATATCCTGCCCTCCCCGCCGAAGCAGGCTCAGGGCGGCTAACAACAAAATCCCTTCACAGTCCTGTAGTTGTATGTACAGAATTAACCCTTCACAGTCCTGTAGTTGTATGTACAGAACTTCAAAGCCTTTTTAAAAGTGCAGTCCATCACAGTTGGCAATCCCTATTCTAGATGAACTAGATCAGGGGTGTCAAACATATGGCCCAGAGGACAGAACTGCCCCCCTGCATGGCTCATATCAACTCACTCTTTCCTGCTTCCTTCAGGGCCTCCCCTCTGCTGTTGTAGATTCTGCCTTTAGGAGTGAATAGAGGTTTCCAAATAGTGTGATGTTATTTCACCAGCACCACCATTTCTGCTCGGTCCTTTCCCTTGTGTTCCCACCTCCTTGTTTCTCTTCTATCTCATCAGTATTGTCCCTGTTCCTTCCTCCCTCTTCCATCAATGATGTCTGCCTTGTTCCTATTCCAGGGGTGGGTCCAGCCCATCTGCCAAGCATGACCAACATGTGGGAATAGGTCGGTTAGGCAGCTGCCTAGGATGGATGGCACATGGCCTTCAGGGGCGCCACCAGGCACCCCCTCTCCCAATGCTTTCACCTGCTGAGGTCTGTGCTGCCCCTTTGCTTTTGCCTGCCCACTTTGAGCAGGGAGAAGAAGGAAGGTCATGCCACAGGAGGCGGGGGTGGGGTGGGGGTCCTTGCCTGTGGCACCAGCCCTGCTGCCAGCCCTTCAGGCAGCCTGTATGGTGTCAAGCTTCCCATTGCCTACTTCTGAGCTGTGGAGCTGCATTCCAGCCTTGGTTTCTGGAGTTACCTAGCTGGTAGCAGACCCTGCTGGGGGATTGTATGCATGAGAGAGAATGTGAGGTGTCAGAGGAGCAGGACTTGCCATAAGCTTCAGTTCAGATTTCAGGAACCTGCCAGCACCACTTCTTTCACTTTAAAAAATGTGAACCAGGTGATTCAGGGCTTGGTTGTCCCAAATCCTCTTCAAAGTGAGCCACCATGACTTTTTTTTAAACCTCTGAGCTTCCCTACCCATGTGAACTGAAGCAGCCCCACCATCCCTCTTGCCCGAGTAATGAGATGGCATTCTCTTGCTGGACTTCTCCTCCTACTGTGCCAAAGAGAGTGGAAGCCACTTCTCCTGCTGGAGGGCTGCAACCTGCTGCATTGCACACTTGACACTTGACTTTTGTTGCTGCAGCATGTGAAGAAAGCTGGCTGGCTTCCCCCAACTGAAAGTGCTGTTCTTCTGCCCTTCCCACATGAAACTCAGAAGTACCACTTAGCTGGGGTGGCTCTTTGGTGTAGCCAGTTTGGTGTAGTGGTAGGGTGGCCAGACCGTCCCGGACACCCGGGAAAGTCCCGATTCTGGCCCCCAATTCCCGCTGAAGCAGCCTGTCGGTCACTTCCGGGTTCCTGTCCTGCATCTCGACCTGTGTTATTAGTGACAGGCTGCTTCGGCGGACCGCTGCGCCGGCCCCCTGGGTCCCACAACGATGGGACCGATGCCACAGGGACGGGCTCGAAACACTCTATAACCCCTCAAAAGAACAGCAGTCTAGCTCGCTTCCCCGAGCCCTGCCACCATAAGCCTCAAGGGGGCTCATTTTGCAGCATCTCCCGGCGGGAGGGTGGCACCCGCACGGGACACATATCAAATGAAAGAGGGGGCACAGGGCTATCAGAAACAGCCAGCGGAGGGAGTCGGGAGACCACCCCACTGGGGGATCCACACCCCAAAAGTGATGAAGGTGGCGCAGATAGAGCCAACAGAGCAAACAGGACAAAATAAATAGGCTGCATTATGCAGCACAGTCTCACTGGAATCTCACTGGAATCTGACTGGTTCTCAGCGTGGAACCCGTTCTCTCTAGTGTTCTCACTTTGAAAAAAGTAAAAAAAGAGTTTTATTTAACTTTATTTCCCCCTTTCCCTCTCTATAAATAATCTTGGTGTTTCCGGCGGTGATATTTGGGGGATTTTTGGGGACGTCACAGGAAGTGCTGTGAAGTCACTTCCTGTTTCCGGCAGTGGCATTTGGGGGAAATGATGTCATTTGGGGGAAATGATGTCCCGGCAGGTGGCGCGGGGGAAATGATGTCACAGGAAGTGATGTCATTTCCTGCTTCCGGCAGGTGGCACGGGGAAAATGATGTCACAGGAAGTGGTGTCACTTCTTGTTTCCGGCGGTGGCATGACGTCACCGGAAGTGACGTCACTTCCTGTTTCCAGCGGTTTCTGATAGCCCACACACATTCCTTCCCCCCTCAAGGTGTCCCTGGCTGGCCTGCAGATATTATGGCCACCCTATAAGTGGTTAAGTGTGCGGACTCTTATCTGGGAGAACCGGATTTGATTCCCCACTCCTCCACTTGCAGCTGCTGGAATGGCCTTGGGTCAGCCACAGCTCTGGCAGAGGTTGTCCTTGAAAGGGCAGATGCTGGGAGAGCCCTCTCCAGCCCCACCCACCTCACAGGGTGTCTGTTGTGGGGGAGGAAGGTAAAGGAGATTGTGAGCCGCTCTGAGACTCTTCGAAGTGGAGGGTGGGATATAAATCCAATATCTTCTTCTTCTCTTCAGTCCCTTGCAGAAACCCCCGTTTCTGGTGAGAGGCACTGCTTGCCTCCCCCCACACACACCAAGCAGCGGTGCCTATTCTAAGCAGACATGTCCAAAGGTGCACTGAAAGAGTCTCCTGGCACTGGTTCATGTGCGGTTGGTGCACGCTCCTCTTACCCCCTCCTCCTCCTTTGGACTCCCTGTCTCAGCATCCCTCTCTCCATTGACTGTTTTTTTCCTGCCCACTCCCTGCTGCTTCTGTACCTTTCCATCTTCCTTCTTTGAGGCTTTCGGATAAGAGACAGGCCTCAGATTCAGCAGGAGCGCAACTCCTGAACTTTTATGAGGGTTCCCCCTCCTCCTCTCCACCTACCTTGTCCATTGAATAGCAGGTGCAGCTGCATTACAATCCCTGGATTAGGAGAGTGGGCAGCCACCAGCCACCAGAGGCTTTGCCACACCCCCAGCAGCCTTCATTAATCCCTGGAGAAGCCTGCAGCACCCTTTCTCCACTTTTTATGTGATTTTGGGCCGCGGGTGGCTTGCTGGCCTTTTGACGAGGAAGGTGGCAGCCCAGGAGAGCCCCAGGCAAGCAAGGCCTGCTTGGGCTGACTGGATTTCTAGCCAGCCCAAGCAGGTCTCGCTCGTCTGGGGCTCTCTTTTCATGCATCAGGTTGCTTTTGGCAGGGGGGTGGAGCATAATGAGTTATTGCTAATGAGCTCTGCCATCTATTTTTCTACAAAAGGACCCCTGTTAAGAGGGTTCTAAAGATCATCTAATCCAGATGAATTGGGAGGGGAGGGGAGGGGACAAACCTAACAGCACAGCTTGCAATTTTTATTATTTATTTATTTATTTTAAGATTTATATCCCGCCCTTCCCACTAGGTGGCTCAGGGCGGCTTACAACATATAAAACTAACATAAAATATAAAATTAAACATTAAAATTGACATTTCATAATTTATAGTTAAAAATCTAAACATTTGTAATATACATGAACATTAAATCATACAGCGGTCCTAAAGCTACACTCATCAGTTTCAAGTTCAGTGTTCCATGTTCAGTATTCAGTGTTCAATGCTCAGTGCCGATTAGTTGTGGGCCAGCCGGAAGAGGGATGTCTTACAGGCCCTGCGGAATTGGGTAAGGTCCCGCAGGGCCCTTACCTCTTCTGGCAGCTGGTTCCACCAAGATGGAGCCATTACGGAGAAGGCCCTATCCCTTGTAACTTTCAAACGGGCTTCCTATGGCCCGGGAACAACCAGGAGGTTTTGGGTTCTTGATCTTAGTGCTCGCTGGGGAACGTGTGGGAAGAGACGGTCCCTCAAGTAGGCAGGTCCAAGGCCATACAGGGCTTTAAAGGTAATAACCAGCACCTTGTACCGGACTCGGTAACATATTGGCAGCCAGTGCAGAGCCCGAAGTCCCGGCTGAATGTGCTCCCACCTTGGGAGCCCTAATAACAACCGGGCGGCGGCGTTCTGCACCAGCTGCAATTTCCGGGTTCGGCACAGGGGCAGCCCCATGTAGAGGGCATTGCAGTAGTCCAACCTCGAGGTGACCGTAACATGGATCACCGTTGCTAGATCGTCGCGCTCCAGGAAGGGAGCCAACTGCCTTGCCCGCCTAAGATAGAAAAATGCAGACTTGGCAGCGGCTGCTATCTGGGCCTCCATTGTTAAGGAAGGCTCCAGAAGTACCCCCAGGCTCCTGACTCTATGCGTCGCAATCAGCGGCGCACCGTCAAAAACCGGAAGGGGTATTTCCCTTCCCAGACCTCGACGACCCAAGCAAAGGACCTCTGTCTTTGCCGGATTTAGCCTCAGCCCGCTCTGCTTGAGCCACCCAGCCACAGCCTGTAGTGCCCGGTCCAGATTTTGTGAGGCGCAGACCGGCCAGTCGTCCATAAGCAGATAAAGCTGGGTGTCATCAGTATACTGGTGACAACCCAGCCCGTACCTTCGGGCAATCTGGGCGAGGGGACGCATATAGATGTTAAATAACATCGGGGAAAGAACCGCACCCTGAGGCACCCCGCAATCGAGCGTGTGCCTACGGGACAGCTCATCCCCAATAGCGACCCTTTGTCCCCGACCTTCAAGGAAAGAGGAAAGCCATTGCAAGGCTAACCCCTGAATCCCCACGTTGGCGAGGCGGCGGGCCAGCAACCGATGGTCGACCGTATCGAACGCTGCCGATAGGTCCAACAACATCAGTACCGCCGAGCCGCCCCAATCCAGATGCCGTTGCAGGTCATCTACTAGGGCGACCAGCACCATCTCCGTCCCATGGCCCGGGCGGAAGCCGGACTGAAGGGGATCAAGGACGGAAGCGTCATCCAGGAAAGTCTGTAGCTGCATCGCCACTGCCCTCTCGATAAGTTTGCCCAAAAAGGGCAGATTCGAGACCGGCCGATAGTGTGCCAATTGGGCCGGGTCTAATGATGTTTTTTTCAAGAGGTGACGGACCACCGCCTCTTTAAGCTGTGTTGGAAATTGCCCTTCTGTGAGGGATCTATTTATGATATCCCGTACAGGATATCTAAGCTCCCTCTGGCAGGATTTAATAAGCCAGGAGGGGCATGGGTCCAATTTACAGGTTGTTGGGCGTGCAGATAAGAGGATCCTATCAACTTCCTCCAAGCTGAGAGGGCTGAAACCATCCAGAACATAATCCGAAGACAGGCCCGGAGCCTCGGTTTCGCTAACTGCCTCCAATGTGGCAGGGAGGTCGAGGTGGAGCGACGCGATCTTGTCCGCAAAGAAATTTGCAAAAGCCTCACAGCCAATCTCCAATTCTTTACAATTTGGTCTGCCTGCGGCAGTGTTGTTAGGCTCCGAATTATATTAAATAGTTGTGCCGGGCGCGATGTTGCGGACGCAATCTCGGACGCAAAGTATGTTCTCTTTGCGGTTTTGATTGCCACCTCATAGGACTTCATAATCTCTCTATTAGTGGAAAGAGTAAGAGTCCAGTAGCACCTTAATGAACAAGAAAATTTGTTACAGGGTGTGAGCTTTCATGAGTCACTGCTCACTTGTTCAGATACAAATAGAATGTTCATCCATTGCTCCTTATGCCTTGGAGAGTGGAGTGATTTCAGATGCAAAATGACAATAGCAGGCGCTGGTAATGAGATAGAAGACAGAAGTCTCAATTCAGTCCAGGAGGATGCAAAGTTTATATCTCTCATATCTCACGTTACATTTTATGGCACGCATGGCCTGGTCCAACAAAGTGACATTTATGTCAGATCCGACCTCAGAACAAATGAGTTTGACTTCTCTGAACATCATTCTTAACACAAACAAGCCTGTCTTTTAGCCTGGAAATTGATATCATAAGGTGCCTGAAGCTTGTCACTCATAACTCACAAAGATTCTACTATTTATGTGAAAACTTTAAAGGCTAATACTCTCGAGCTGTCAGGAAAACAGTTTTACTGTTGTGCTGACGCAGCTGCAGCAGGAAATGAGTGAGTTAAATATTGCAGTGAGAGTGGTTCAGACAGACCTAAATAAGTGAAAGAGAGAGGCCGATTTTGCTATTAGTCCACTTAAAGCACCAGGAATATACAGGACTGAATTTGTTAATAATGCCGTTGTGTCTGAAAAGAGTCCACCCGTCATTAAAAGAAAGTCATACGGCTGGGACCCGAGTCTGTAATTGCAACTCCTTATCAAGGTAAAATTTTCTTTGATAAAAGAATATCATTACTGTAACTTCTTCTGGAGTTTTAGGTAATAATGGGCTTTAGAGAGGATTTACGTAAATACTAAGGAAAGTTAACTTACAGTTTGAACGCGCTAGGACAACTAACCAGTGTCACCATGAAAAACAACCTCTAGACTGAGTTCAAAGTTAGGGTTACAAGCTTCCAGGAGTTCAGTAGAAAGGCTGACAGCATATCTGAGGGAAACTGATTTCCAGTGCTTTCTAAAAAAGGTGTGATGTTGCTTTCACATCCCCTTCCATCTTGACAAGAATGATTTATTAACAAGGAGATAAAGGGACATGAGTAACTGGCTTCAGAACGAGGGAAGTTGTGCGGGCTCTTCTAGCCGGCAACCAGAACTAAATAGATTCTATGGGCATACATCCTCACTGAGCTCCCTGTTTCCCATACATCACCCTCTCCAGGTACCACTCAGAAATCTTGAGGAATTTTTCCAAGCCAAAGTCAGTGACTGTTCCAAAGGAAGGTTTTAAAAAGTAAGAATAAAATAATTTAGAAGTTCCAGATTACCTAGTATGTTAGGGATTGTTTTATCTTTCATGGTAAGATTGCTAAAAGAAAATTGATGATGAAAATAATTTCATATTGTGCTTATTCTATTCTCCTGTATTCTAGATGTTATTCTAGAATACTACATTCTATATGTATTCTAGATGTTATTTCTTGTATCAATAAGCAAAGGGATCTAAACATGCAGCTGGAAAACAATTCAAGATGATGACCAAGTGTGTTACTAAAAAAAAAAAAAAATAGTGGGATACTTAACAAACATTTGCCTTTTCTAATTTTCAGGGTTGTAAATGAAAAACTCTGTGAGCACTGCTGGTTGCAGACCACAGGTGACTAATAGGTCAGATTCTCTTGAAAAATTATCCAGAGTGGTTGGGCCTCAAGTCCAACTGATGCTTAAAATGAGACATTAAGGCAAATGATAGTAACTCTTAACCACTACACCAAACTGGCTCTAAATTATATGCTTTCTTGAACAGCATTATATGCTTTCTTGAGCTTTGTGTTGTACAAGAGTCTATATATATATTTTCCCATCACTATATTCCTTCCTTGTACTGAGCCAGTTTGTGTAGTGGCAGACTCTAATCTGGAAGAACCGGGCTTGAGTCCCCATTCCTCCACATAAAGCCAGTTGGGTGACCTTGGGTCAGTCACAGTTCTCTCAGAGCTGTTCCTCAAGAGCAGTTCTCTGAGAGGTCTCTCAGCCCCACCTACCTCACATGCTGTCTGCTGTGGGGTGAGGAAGGGAAGGAGATTGTAAACTGCTCTGAGAAGGGCAGGGTATAAATCTAATCTCTTCTCTTCTACTGCTATTTGGACATTGGGTATTAAAACAATGGCCAAGAAAATCTTTTACAGTATCTCAACCCAGCCATTTTTTAAATTAAATTTGAAGAGTTATGTATAGGTTTAATACTCTCATTGCCGTACATGAATCAAACATTTACCATTATAAAGATCATGCGCCTACAGTAACGAGCTTCGTTTGGCTACTTATTTATTGAAACATTTTTATCCAGTTAACTTAGTCATTAATATTTTGAGGCAGTTTACAATTAAAGCTAGAAATTACAACAAAGTAGTTTAAAAAAAAAAGAATGAACTATAAAACACCAGCCAATAGAACTGAAACTACAAACAGTAATACCTGGCTCAAAGTAAGGTCAGGGGAACCCAAACATAGTAGAAACAGTATGGGTGCAGTCACACGTACCATTAAAAGCGGGTGTATAGTGCTCAAATCTGAACTGCTGAATATTGATTCTCTGCAGGGCAGTTCAGACGAGCATCCAAGAATGCGATTCATTCTGTTGTGCGTGATCAGACATCCAATACTATCACGCTCCTTTCTTGGAGCATGCGTAATCAGATGGTGATTTCTGGGAGGGGAGGGGGTCCATTGAACATGCGCCCATCTGTTTGGAGCTGGGAAATCAAAACTTTCTTCAGAGGCAGGGGGGAAGAGCGAAAGTTTCCAGAATTAAGGTTGCCGATCCAAACCACGGAACTGCCAGGAATTATTTTCCTAGAAATTGGCAGTGACAATGATATCTTGAAATCCTCCACATTGAAAACAAAGAATTTTTTCCTGTTCTGAAAAGTGGGATAACAATTCCCCCCCCCTCCGATCCTGTGTTGATTGGAGAAGCAGAAGCGTCACCTCAGATTCCCGGATGATCTGGCAATGCGCATGTCTGCTGGGTGAGAGGCAGCATCGCGCGTGAGCTGTCCAAACAACAAAAAGCCGATCCTATGCCGCTGTTTTGAAAAAGGGCCGGACTTTCTTTGTTGTCAAATTAATGCGCCATTCATGTGTAGCAAGCCTGGATGACCTCGGATCATGCTCAATTGACAGATGTGGATGTCTGAACGAACACATTTAATCCGTCAGCCAGACAGAGCTGTGTCGTCACTAATGGTGCGTGTGACCGCGCCCTATATGTAGTTTGATGCTGAGAGGGCACTCTGTGACCACCCACTTGGGCAAAAGAAGTAGGACCTCCTGAGAAGACTTATACTTGTGGAGCTGAATTTTATGGACAATGGCTAAGGCAGCCCTGACCTGGATAGCCCAGGTTAGCCCAGCCTCATCAGATCATGGAAGGTTGGCCCTGGTTAGTATTTGGATGTGAGACCACCAAGAAATACTAGGGTCTCTACACAGAAACAGGCAATGGCAAACCACCTCTGAAAGTCTCTTAACTTGAAAATCCTATGTGGCCATTATAAATTTGCTGTGACTTGATGGCAAAAAAATGGCTATCAACAACCTGCTGATGTTTTTATTGTTATTGCGATCCCTTCTCTGTACAGAAGCTATTAAAACTACCATGTATCATGGTGTTTCAACAGCTCATATTGCTGTGGAGTTTCTAATTTTTCTTTTGCAGCTTTACAGTGAAGATCCTCACAGTGCTGGTGTAGGAAGATGCTTTATTCTCATCTTTGCTATAAACCTTGAGGCTTCCAGTTATCCTACCCCCATCTAACACTGGTATAGCTGTTCTTTTGCAAAAGGAATCTAGTGAAGCTGAGATTCATTTTAGCAGTTGGTTCCATTATATATGAAGTTTTGCATGGAACTAGGCTTCTTGGGGAGAGAAACAAAAGTGTAGAAATGGCTGAGATTTTGTCAAACTAGATGCTAAGCTCTATATATGTAACCAATAATTGCACTCTGGGTGCTGTATAATATCACTCCTCCTATACATGGTACCAGAAGGAGGTTGATGAGATGCCATTTTGGTTTTTGTAGAATGACCTTCGTGGTTATAGACATGAAAATTCTTAAGGAAACCACCACTTAGAAATGCAGTTACCATTTCTGCAAAGGCAACATACCATGGCTTCAGGCATGAATTGTGAAAAGCCTTGGTTATTGTTACAACAACACAAAGACAGGGCTGATCCTGAGGCAATAACACACATGAATTAAACATACAGAAGGACAACAATCTACCAGTTATGAATAAGAGGTCTGTGTTTCCGGGAGGGGACATGTGGTCTTTTCTGTGCGACAAGTGGCATCTAAACAGAGTGGAAGTTCTAAAAAAGTAAGTAGGAGGAAAGTGCTTTGTGAAAGTTTGAGGGACCACTTTTGCTCAACATAACAAGTCACAAGACAGAACCTTCCAGTTTCTACTGTATGTCAGCAAGCCCTGGCTGTGATACAGAATTATAGACAATACCTCCTAAGTGGGGTCCAAATTTAAGCAGTACCAGATTATTAATCACCCCAATGGAAGGTATTTGTGTATTAATGATCTTGTTCAATGTGTTAAGCATGCTCATGTAATTTTTGTTGCAGTGCCATTACCCAGCAGCCTGAGATAAGGCATTTAAAACTACAAGAATCTTATAATGAAGTTGGAAAAGCCCATGTCATTTCAGCAATTCTGAGATACACTTGTATCTTTCCCCTAAGGAACAGAGTGATCATATTTAAATTGCTGTCATTTCATTATTCCTAGAGCAAAATAGCTCACACTAACTTGAGCAATTACAAACTGCTAATTTGTCATTTTCTTCTGGCAGGAAAATGTTTGCCAGGTAGATGGACTATGCTATGCAAAATGAGACTCAAGCCTTACCAGCCATTGCCTTCTCTGTGGCCCTGATATTTTGTTGTTTACCTGGTCTATCAGTGAAAGTAAATCCAAGATGTTCAAAAAATGGGATGGTATTCAGGGGAGACTGGGACCTCTGCAAGCTCCTTCCCAGCAACAACAGGAAGCGTTTTTTCTTTTCCTGCCAATGGTGAGTGACTGCTTTCTCTCAAAGTCACCTGTTTCCCCATTAAGGGAAGGCAAGTGTCATCAAACTCAGAGCCACACTACTGTGTTTCCAGAAAAGGTAGCATCAATCCAGGAGGGAGAGATTTTAGAGACTGGGACCAATGCAAGCTCTTTCCCAGTAGCAATGGGAGGCTGCTAGAAAACAGTTTTTGAATGTGCATGGGAAAGCTCTCTTCATTTTCCATCTAGGTCTTAATGCCAATAGGCCAACCAGAAAAAGACAGCAGTATAATAAAAATAATTATTTCTGTTTGGTTGTCAACAATTTTACAGCCAAGTGTAAATAATCAGAGCTAACTCAAAACAATCATGGCTGAGATTGTCCCCAGTTCACTTCAACCTTTCACCCAGGGTGTTTTCGCACTCACCTTAATCAGCAGCGACCCCCTCGTCACCACGCAGGATCTGCGCAGATTTCGCACTAATTGCCACGGAGCACCCGGAAGAGCCGGAAAGTCCTGGCGCTTTTGCGGCGCAAACGGAAACCGCAAAAAACCAGTTTCCGTTTGCGCCGCAAAAGCGCCGGGACTTTCCAGCTCTTCCGGGTGCTCCGCGGCAATTAGTGCGAAATCCGCGCAGATCCTGCGCGGTGAAGAGGGGCGTCGCTGCTGATTAAGGTGAGTGTGAAAACGCCCCCTGTTTCTGGGTCTTTGAAAATGCTGCTCCCTCCATCCTGTTTCCTGCCATCCTGGTTGAACCTTCACCCAGTAACCCACTTAAACCTTAGATAGTTTAGTTCTATGGTTCTGAAAGACTGAAACCTCTAGTGACCAAATTCCATAACTGCAGCAAAGATTAACAGTTTAGAGCTGCTGAGAGCAATTATATTGCTGTTTAGAGAAATATGAATGCTTAATATTGCTGAAAAGCTTAGAACTCTTGTTGTCAATTGCATAAAGAGTATGTTTTATGTTTAAGATCATAAAGAGGGACAACCCAAAATAAATTCCGCCACAGCCTGTAACTCAATATCCCCCTTCTTGGGCTGTAAATTGTCCATGTAAGACAGCAAGTGAAAGTGAATTCATTGTTGCAAGGGGAAAAAACCCTCTGATAGTATGGTACCCCATATTATTTATTTATTTAATCCCGCCCTCCCGACAAATGGACTCAGGGTGGTTTACAGCATAAAATTACAGCAGTCACATTAAAACTTTAAAACATCAATTCCAGTCCACAGTGGGTTTTAGATTAAGTTATGGATGACATCTGGAGAAATTGGAATTGGTTGATTGGTTGATTTTAATGTTTTAATGTTGTTTTTTTAATAATGTCATGCTGATGTTTATAACCTGTTGTAAATTACCCAGAGCCCTGTGCAGTCAGGTACTGGGCAATTCAGAGAGCCAGTTTGATGTAGTGGTTAAGTGTGTGGACTCTTATCTGGGAGAACCGGGTTTGATTCCCCACTCCTCCACTTACAGCTGCTGGAATGGCCTTGAGTTAGCCATAGCTATCACAGAAGTTGTCCTTGAAAGGGCAGCTGCTGTGAGAACCCTCTCTGCCCCACCCACCTCACAGGGTGTCTGTTGTGGGGGGAGAAGATATAGGAGATTGTAAACTGCTCTGAGTCTCTGATTCAGAGAAAAGGGCAGGGTATAAATCTGCAGTCGTCTTCTTCTAAAATATAATTTTTTAAAAAAAAAATTACCTATATTTTCTAAACACTGGAGCTGACAGGCCTGCAAATGAATTAGAGTGCATCTCGACTCATTTCAGCAACAAGAATGCCTCATCCTGGTTTAATTGTTATACCATCATTTTTTATGAACATGGATTCATCTTGCTGCCATGCTCAAGCATATCCTTCCTCTGCCCCTGCTCACTGACTGCACTTGAAGGCTTTCTGGTCCTGGTAGTCTTCAATCAAATCCTAGGTTTCCATAATGTTTGAATGCAGGCAGCTGGGTAAACTGGAATTTATCTTGTGTCTTCAAACTGGAATTCTAAATGAGTATTGATTTCCTCTGCATAGGAGTAAAGTAGTGGGGGGGAAGTAAAAGACAAAAAAAAAAGTCCTGGCATCACAACAAACAGCCTTGGCCCGCCCAAATGAAGCCTTTTATGAATCTTCTATTAAACTTAGGTCAGTTGGCAAGGTCTCATGTGCATTTAGTAATTATGAAAGGTTGTTCACTGTAGCAAAGATCACTTTATGGTTGTGCCAGATCTGCAGATTAAGGAGGGGAACAATAGGTGTTAATAAAATTGTGCATGCAATGGAAAAAGTGGATAGAGAGAACTTTTTCAACTCTACCATGAAGTTGATGGGCAATAGATTCCAGAAGACAAAACAAGTACTTTTTCACTCAGTGAGCAATAAAATTCACTTGTCAGAGGATGTAGTGATGGCTGCTATCATAGATTACTTTAAATGGGGCCTGAGATGCATTCATGGAGGCTGATAGGCTGTGGTGGCTAAAGGATACCTTCACATCCAGAGGCAGCCAAACTCTGAATACTGGCATGCAACATCGTGGGAGGTCTTGGCCTATCTGCCTCGATTGTTGGCCCTTTGGGATAACTGAATGGCCATTATGTGAAACAGGATACTGGACAAGATGCTCTCCCCAGAGCTCCTCCAAGTTGAGGAATTCTAACCATCAGTATTTTATCAGTGTTAGCGACATGATTACATTATCTTGATGTTTTATTATATTTCTGTTTAACATGGCAATGTATTGATTTTTTAATTTATTGCATTGATTTCAATAGAAAGGCAGAATAAGTAACTGTAATTTTAAACCTACTGACATAAATTGATTTAGAAGAATATAATTCTGTTTGAGACTGCACTGTAAGGGATTTTTCTAAAGAGCTAGCTCAAGTTTTTAAAATATTTGATGGCAACAGCTTCTGATTTAAAATGTTCTAGAGTAATTTCCCCATATAGTTGCCAACATATTTTCACTGTTCTTGACTCCAGACTGATTATCTCTTGAGGGGTTCTTTTAGATTGATTCCCCACTAGCAGTTGTTCCCCCCCAGGGCTTCTGCTTTCCCTGGCTCAAGTGATCAATTCCGAACCTGTTGCTTCTGGAACTCTAAAAAAGAAAAAAAAGAGCAGGAAGCCATGAGGAAAATTGGAGGGAGCTGCAGATCAAAATGCATCCATGCAGCAACTGGTGGGGAACTGATAGCTTGAGCCAGGGAAAGCAGAAGTTCAGGGGCAGAGCAACTGCTAGTGTTGAACTGGTCTTAGACTTTGTGGTTTAGTTTCTATCCTAAATTGTCAATCTGAGAAAGAAAGAAAGAAAGAAAGAAAGAAAGAAAGAAAGAAAGAAAGAAAGAAAGAAAGAAAGAAAGAAAGAAAGAAAGAAAGAAAGAAAGAAAGAAAGAAAGAAAGAAAGAAAGAAAGAAAGAAAGAAAGAAAGAAAGAGATTAAGGCCAGCGTGAAGAACAACCCATTCGCATTACACCTTTGTTGATTTATTTGTATTTTAATATATGAATTCTCTAAAGTATACATTATAATCTCCTGAATTACAAACCAATTTTTTAGCAAGTTCCCCTCATTAAATTATATGCAGTCATCACTGAATGCTGACATTTTGGATCTTCCATAAATTAGAGAGCATTAGTTGTCTGTAAATTAGAAGGCATATAATCCTCCTCACATTTTATATTTTGTTTAGACATCAGGTCTCCTGTATTACAAGCCCAACTAGTTTCTGGTGTTTGTGAAAGGGAATTTCATTTACCCTCTGCTTGCGGTGGATCCTGATGGATCAGCAGTGCTGTTTACCTTAGAAAGTGGCCCTCTGGAAGCTTCCCTCTATCTTGCTGGCCTTCTCATCTGGAAAGTCCGTTCCAAAGAATCAGCAAGCTTTAAATTCACTGTCTCTTATGAATATCATGCACAAAGCAGACACTCCATTCAGGCAAGGAAATGGGATTCTTCAGAAAACTGGTTTATCGTGGGATTGGTTGCCTCCATTATGGTTAATAATTTGTTACTGCTTTTAAAAGCTCAGACTTCAGCTATTTTCAAGTAAGTGCATATTACCCAACATGACAGTAATGATCAATTAATTTAATAAACATCTCCAGGAACGTAAAACCTATATATACAACGAACAAGAGGATACTATCGATTGCTGTCTGAAAGAACATTTTTGCCATGCCTGTTAATGGTTCATTAATCTGCTTTAAAATTCATTGTGTGCATTTGGATCTTGGAAAAGAAGCACATAACAACATAAAAGACCAGGTTTTTGCCATAAAGGGGAGATGATAATTCATCGGCAATGATATTTTTAGAGGTTCCTGTGCTCTTATGTCATTATTCTGCAGCCTTGGTTTCTTGGCAGTGCTTCTTCTCTGCTTTGTCTTTATTGTAAAAGGTGTTCCATTAATCCTACAATGGCAAGAGCTAATAAGATAAATGCAATGGGAGGAAGATGCTTACAGCTCAAAGGAGTAATTGTTAGAGATCCTGGTAAGCAGAATATGGGCAGAATAAATATGGGCATATAAAGACTATGTTGAACATAGAATTTCCATAGGACCATGCCCAATCTCACCTAAGAGGGCTGTAATCCAAAAAGTAAGAGCCATAGGAGAACCAATTGATTCTAAATGTGCAACTACCACCAAAAATGGCAACTGCATAAATAGTTGTTTTCTCTCCTTACTATATGTTTTGTTTTTCCCTTTCCCAGTGGCAATGTGGAGTTGGGCTGGGAAAATGCAAAATGTTGGAGTCGCTAAACACAGGCCTGCAGTTTTCAGCAACAGTCATGCACTGAATGTAATTTAATCTGACCTTTGTCTCAGTAACGCTCTAGAAAACACTGTGCTAATTTCTGCTGATGGAAGGAATTTCCAGCAATGGTCCAGGAGTTTCCCTATATTATTCTTCTGGCTATATCCCAAAATATGCCTCCAGTGCTGCTCCTGAGAACCCCAGGAATAGAATGATGGGGGAGGAGTTAGAGGTTTGCAGCAGGAGGGGGAAATGGCAAAAAAATATTGTCTTTTGTTCCTGGAAATTTTTATATTTGGAACTGCATACTGCTGTTACATACAACAGTACAAAAATATGGGTTGGATTCAGTGAACCATGAACATTATGAATTCAGAGAACAGGTCTTTCACTCTTAGAAACTCCTCCTGCAGGTCAGGGGATCTTCAGAGACAGAGGGCAGGGGGCTTCAGTTTGAAAGGAAATTGGCAGATTACTCTCTCCCCTGTGAGTTCTTCTGTTAACCTAAAAAGCTCATCGAAAAGTTGTTAGGATGATCCTCCTAATTCTCTCCTCTTGCTACCCCTACACCTTTGCAAAAACGCAGGAGGGAGTGAAAGACTGTCCATTTTAAAAAGGGGTGATTTTTTTTTAGCTATAATTAACTTTTTAAAACCTGCTTTTTAAAATCATAAACCTTCTTCATGATAACCAGTAAATTTTTGATAACAACCTCCATGTTAATAGAGAAGCAGCTGTTCCCAACCAGCAGCCTCATTGTTCTAGCAGTTATTTTCCTTACTGAAAATAGCAACAGGAAGAAAAAAACAAAACACAATAGGAATATCACCCACCATTTTAATTGCTGGAGAAAAATTATATGCAACTACAGCTTGAAGCTAAGTGGGTGGTAGATTACTTTACTTCAGGGCAGATTCTGGTAATTTGACTGCCCACCAGCTGTGGAGCCAACTGCAGCTGCGGGTGGGGGCTGCTTTCCCTCCTTCAGAAGGGGGAAGAGATGGGGATCTAGTGAGTTCCAGCATCATGGCATTGCCACACAGGGGTGGAGCGGGCATAAATTTAAGGAAGGCTTCATCCCTGCTCTTTCTCTTTCACTGAATGCTGGGCAAGAGGTAGGATAGGGGTGGCTTCAGCAAAAGAAGCGAGGATTAGGCCATGACCTGCCTAAATGGCAGTGGCAGCCTCCTTGGTGGTCCTAGAGCAGGCCAGGGGCTATTAGGGCCCATTTTATCCCTGGGTTAGGGGAGACATTGGAATGAGGGGGCAGGGGGCAATGGTGGAGAGGCTGGTGCCAGCCTGCTACCCGGGGTAGGGTGGCAGCATCTTGATGACCTCCTCAGGAGTCATCAGACATGGAGTGGGCCAGGGGGGCATTAGGGCCCATATTTCCCAGATTAGGGGGGAGTCAGCATGAGGGGAAGAGGACACCAAAGGGCCATAGGTAGGGACTGGGTCACATATGATGTGATTCATCATATGAACAAGAGGGCAGTGCCAGACTTGGGGTGCCTGCAGTGTTAGGAAAATCTGGGAAGTATTAGCAATAAAACTACACAGCCAAAGCTTTTCTTTAGGTGGCTGATAAGACTCTTCTAGAGGAGTAATCCTGTTCTTTTTCACCCTCACCCTCCCTCATTCATGAAGGCAGGAGGTACTCACAGTCCTTTTCATGGCATGAAGGGCTACGAATGTTTCTGCTAGATTGATACTTGACATGGCTGTCCCATTGCCAAGTGGACTCAACAATTGGGAGCCAATTGGGAGCCTGCTCATCTCTCCATGCACAGAGTACCTTTTAATGCTGGTAGAAGTCTGGCAGAGGAGCCTGGGTATGCAAATTAAATGCCTTGTTCAGGCTTTAACAATTTCCAAAACAGATGCTAAAGGAAAATAAAAACAACAGGAGGCTAAAATGTTAGAGGGAAGATCTACTGAAGGGGAAAGTTTCTTCCAGAGAGGAAATTCTCACACCATGCAGCCCTGCTAGGGATGCCAGCCTCCAGGTGGGGCCTGGGGATTCCCTGAAGAAAATGGCAATACGACCCAGGCCTGGTATAGCTGTGCATATTCCCTGTGAGGCTACTAACAATAAAGGAATAAGGATAGGAGGTTCTATAGGGGAGGGTCTCCCCGCAAAGTATAAAACAAAGCTCAATACATTGCAATAGTGGCTATACACTGGCCTTTCAGAGAGACTTCTGCTGATTGATGTTCCTGGAGAGTATGAGAGGGTACATTCTTCTCCACCCACGCATTTTCCTGGACAGAAAGGTTTCCCAGATATGCTGCCTTTGGCCAAGGCTCTTTCACAGTCTATGCATTACTTTTAAATTTCACAAAAGTTTTCCAGTAGACAGGGGAGGGAAGTTGTCATCATACCCCAGTCATGAAAAGGTTAAGCTGAAGCTAAATCAATATCTGGAAAAAGGTATGTGTCATTCAGCCTGGTCACCTGGGTGTAGAGCTTTGGAAACAAAGAAGACGAGATGGAGTGGATGGGCTCAAGGCTGGCTCATCCACTAGGCAAATTAAGCGATAACCTAGGGCATCGAGAAGGTGGGGGTGCTGAATTGAGTGCCCAAGACAACTGTCTAGTTTGGCTCTCTTCCCTCTGTCACCGCCACCACTGCTGCTGCCAGCCGCCACCACCCCCTCCCTTCCCTTTCACTGTGCTCTGCCTGCCCCCAGCCCCCAAAGCTTGCCACTGCCAGCCCCTCCCTTCCCTTTTGCCATGCTCCACCCGCCCCCACCTCTTGAAGCTCACCACCACTAGCCACCGCCAGCCCTCTCCCTTCCCTTCCACCATGCTCCGCCTGAAACTTGCCATGGCCACCGCTGCCAACCCCCTCCCTTCCCTTCTGCCACACTCCATCTGCCCCCTGAAGCACAGATGCTGGCTGCCTTGAAGCCAGTAAGGCCCAGCCTCATTGTGCTTCAGGTGGAAGGAGGGCAACAGAGCACAGCACTGCAGAGAGAGGGAGGAAGGCACCAGGGGAGGGGGTGCCAGACAGGGTGTCTGCCTGGACCAGAAAGAATAGTTAGTTACACTGGCATTGATTTTTAAACTTTGCTTGTGCACCCTTTCCACTTATTTTGTAGAAGAAATATGTACATCAGCAGAGAAAAGAGGATTTAAATTGCACCTTCCTATAAGTGTAAAACAATAGGGTTTCCATGTCTCCAATGGCCATGAGAGGGGAGACAATGGGGAGGTAGGGTTGTTATATCCAGGACAGGAAAATCCTGGAGATTTGGGGGGGGTGAAACCTGGGGAGGGAGGGACAGAGTTTGGAGAGATGACTCAGAGGGGATGCGATAACATAGAGTTCACCCTCCACAACTGCCTTGTCCTCCAGGGGAACTGAATTTAGTTGTCTGGGGATGATCGGTCATCCTGGCTCACTTCCAAGCCTCTCCAGGGGAACTGAATTTAGTGGTGAGGCGTGCATGATCTGAATAAATGGTAGGCTGCATACAGTTTTATATATTAAAAGGTGAAAGTATAGACATTTTCACTATTTTTCTCAATCATGGCAATACTTATTAAAATACTGTTTCAGTTATTTATTTTATTTATATCCTGCCCTCCAGGGATATAAAGACTCAGAGCAAGTGTAAGGAAATGCCCCTAATTCCCAGTACATCGTAGTCACCCATCTGGTTGCCAGAGTGCCTGGAGACAGAGCTCTCACACATCTGCCAGAAGGACGTGGGTTTGCCTACCAGACTGGAAAGGACTTATGAGTACTAACAGCCACAACGCTAAAGCAGTGCTCCGTGTCCCTGGAAGAGTGCCAGCAAGGAAAATGGATGGTTTCCAGTCGCTTCGGGCAAACGCTATCCCTGTTTTGGAGCGGAAGAAAACGTGTCATTAGGAGCTATCCAGGCCATGCAGTTTTCAACCTTGACCATAGAATCCACTTTGGGAGGCTAACACCAGCTATCTTCCAGCAGTGCCAAGACTCCATTTCAGCACAACGGGAATCACACGTACGCAACAGATGTTACCCAATCATGGAGCCATCAAGCTTATCCAGGCGTGGACCCTGCCAGACCCCCTAAGCCTTTGTCCAACGGAACTCAAGACAAAGGCTGGTGACAAGAAGAACACTAAAGAAGAGGAAGACCATCTTCAGCCAGAGCCAAGTTCCTTTGTGTAAACCGGGTGTTACCTTAGGTAGCAATTTGGCCATCTATTGTCACCTTTTTAGATAAGTTTAATAGTCTTAAGCACACCTCCACCCAGTAATTTCCCCCATTCTTCTCCCCAACTGTCATCCTGGAGCATCCCCACCCTGGTCCACTGTAACCTGAAAGTCTAATCAGGTAACCTGGGCCCAAGCTTGTTCATTCGTCAGTTATGGGCACCCAATTAGCCGCCCTGAGCCTGCTTCGGCGGGGGAGGGCAGGATATAAATAAAATTTTACATTACATTACAATTTTACAATTAGCTGCCACCAATTAAGCTGCTATTGGCTACTGCAGAAGTCCAGCCCTTATGGTCACTGCAGAGCCTCCCCTTTTTCCTCCCCTGTACCTCCCATCCCCTGAGGGTCTAAGGTAGTCTATTTAACCTCTGACCCAACTCCACTCAGGTGGGAATCTAGCAGTACCCTATCTCCGCTGTCTAGATCCATCCCTGATTCTTGGCCAGTGTCAGGACTTGTAACCTTTTGCTTTGCTTGCTTTAGCCACACTGACTCCATGTTGTAATTTAGAGTGCTTCACAACGGTCATTAACCCTGGCCCCATTGCTATGCCAACTATTTAGGGCAGCGGGGTAGGCGACAGATAGTCTCTGCTTAACATCCACAGGTGCCCTTTGAAGACAGGCCGTTTGGCCTTCGCACCAAGGGAGCATCCTCCCTTCTGATAACGAACTCTGGGAATACAGACAACTGCTGGAGACCGTGTGAATAATTGTTTTATTGTGCTTTGCTGCGGGCATAAAATGTAACCAACTGCCCGGAGTCGCCATTACTGTTATTTCGTTACTCTGGTACTGTAGTTCTTCAATAAAAGTCTTAACTTGCAACAAGTATTGGGCTCGACTGAAGTTCATCCAAGTCCTGACATTATAACAGTAATCTCTTTGTATTTGGACTTATCTGTACTGGCAACCTGGCCCGATGGCGGCAAAGGCTCCAGACAACGGAGAGCCCAACATTCCACCCGACGAGGAACCCCTCGACCCGAAGGTAACAGGGGCGAGGAGGAAACTGAAGGTCCCCGCACCTTTCTCCGTTGACGCCTTCCCTCCCCGAACCTGGAGTCCGAGGAAGTCTACGGCCGCAATGGAGGCCGCGGAGCAACGCTACCGGATCCTAGCCACGGGCGGCGGAGAGGACGACGGAGACGAGCCCAGAGACGAGGGGCTCGGCACCTACGGCGGGGGGGACCCAATCCGAACACTACGCAACGAACTGTTCGATTGGGTGAAGGAGATCCACGACGAGGTCCACGCATCCCGAACCCTGATGGCAGAGGAGATGCAGCAGAACCTGGGGGCGATACGCGACCAAATACGCGCACTCCAGGGAGCAGGGCCCGCGGGCCAGATCCCGGGCGGAGGAGCGCCCGCGGGCCCCCCGGCCGGGCCTCCCGCAGGTCCCCCGGCCGGGCCCCCCACAGGTCCCCCAGGCGGGGGGGCGCCGCCGGCCGGACCACCGGCGGGTCCCCCGGCCGGGCCACCGGTTGGGCCGCCGGTGGGCCCCCCCGCCCCCACCACCCGGCGGACCAATCGCCCCGGCGCTGCCGGCCCCGATTGCCCCGGCCGGGGGCGACGGGGGGGAACCAGAGAATTGAAAATCACGTTCGATGGGGACGGGGACGAAGTGGAGTATTTTACAATCCAGTGCAACACGTTCTTCACGCACTGGGGAGCGGGTTACCCCACAGAAGCGAGCCGGGTCGACCACATCGCCTCCAAACTACGAGGGCCGGCTCGGAAATGGAACGTGGGGCTCTACACGGGAAGGAAGCCCGAGCTAGCCACGGTGGCCGATTTCCTACAGGCGATGCTCCGACAGTACGGAGACCCCCTACGAGAGGAGAAAGCCATCGCGGCCTTATAGAGGATAGAACAGGGCAGCCGCACCACCCGCGAGTACGCTACCGAGTTCATGGGGCTCTGCGCGGCAGCCCGGGGTTGGAACGAAGTAATGAAATATACCGCATTCAAGAACGGCCTGAACGCGAACATCCTCGATCGGTGCTACCACCAAGGAAGGCCAGACACCCTGGTGGGCTGGATCCAGCTGGCAGGAGAGGTGGAAACGGACCTCCAGCACGTAGGAATGCGGCGGCAGCAGCAAAGTAAGAAGGGAGGGAAGCCAACCCCCTCCCCCAGCAAAGCCGAGGGAAAGCGAGGCCCCATGACTTCGACCCCCTCGGCCACCGCACAGAAATGCTTCCGATGTGGAGACCCCAACCACCTGGCCGCCAACTGCCCGGTGAAACCAGCGCCAACCCCGACGCCGCCGAAACCAGCATCCACGGCACAGAAGAAGAAAGGTAGCCGTTCGAAGGAGCCCAGTCGGGGCGCCGTCGCCACCTCCTTGGCGATTGACGAGGATATTACCACCATAGAAGAATCCAGTGAGGAGTCCTGGGAGCAAGAGTCGGCGGGAAACGACAGCGACCTGCTTTAATTGGTGCTGCGAGGCAGGTCAACCAAACGCCGGCACTACTAACGGTGAGAATTACCGGGGGGCTATTATTTATAACAGTCACCCACTTGAACCCCAATCTCAAAAGATTCATGCACGCCAGGGCCCTGATCGATTCCGGGTGCACTCGAGACATCATCACCCTGCGCCTGGTGGAGGTGCTGGGGCTAGCCACAACCCCCCTTCCCCACCCCATCCAATTCGAACAAATGGATGGGTCAATTATGAGGGGAGAACCTTGCACACTAGAGACACAGGCCACCCCCATGGGAACGGAGGAACACTGGGGAGTAGAAACTTTTGTCATAGCCCCATCCTCCTCTTTTGATGTAGTGATGGGAGCCGGGTGGCTGGCCAGGCACCAACCGGACATTCGATGGGCTGAGCAGATTGTGCGATTCCCGGACTGGCGGTGTGAGCACCACCACTGGAGGGCCGAGTGGGGCCCGAAAGCACCCCCCCAGAACGAAAGACTTTGCCTCACACTTGAGGAAGTTAGGTCGATACCCAAAGAATACAGGGACTTGAAGAAAGCCTTTAGCGAACGGGAGGCCGACGAGCTCCCCCTGCACCGCCCGACGGACTGCGCCATCGAATTAATCCCAGGGCAGGCGCTACCAAAGGCAAAGCTGTACTCGATGGGGTGGGCGGAGAAGGCGGAACTGAGAAAATTCATTGACAAAAACTTGAAGCGGGGATTCATCCGACCTGCGACGGCCCCCCATGCGGCCCCGGTCCTGTTCCGCAAGAAAAAGGATGGGGGGCTTAGACTTTGCACAGATTTTCGCGGGATAAACGGGATTTCAATGTCCAATGCTTACCCGATCCCACTGATAAGAGACCTATTGAGCACTGTGGCCGAGGGAAAGATTTTCACCAAACTCGATCTCCGAGACGCGTACTTCCGCGTGAGGATTAAAGAGGGAGACGAGTGGAAAACAGCGTTCAACACTCCCATGGGACAGTTCGAATATTTAGTGATGCCCTTCGGGCTTCAGGGGGCACCAGGGGTCTTTATGAATTTCATAAATGAGGTGTTACGGGAATTCCTGTACAAGGGGGTGGTGGTGTACCTTGATGACATCATTATCTATTCGAAGGATCTCGAATCGCATGTACCCCTAGTGAGAAAAGTGTTGACAACCTTGTGTAAAAACAAACTGTATGCTAAATTGTCTAAATGTGAGTTCCACAAAACGGAACTAGACTATTTGGGCTTCCGAGTGTCGGGGGAGGGACTAGCCATGGACCCCGCCAAAATCCAAGCGGTTCTAGACTGAGAGCCCCCCAGAACCCGACGGCAGCTACAATCTTTCCTCGGGTTCGCAAATTTTTACCGCGGGTTCATAAAGGGGTTCGCCCGGGTGATGCTCCCCCTCACCGAGCTTCTCAAAACGAAAGGAAAAGGGGATGAAGCAAAAAAGCCCGGCGCGCGCTTAACTTGGACGCCAGAATGCCACCGGGCCTTCCAAGAGCTCAAACAACTCTTCACCTCTGAACCAATACTGGCTCACCCCAATGAATTAAAACCCTTCGTGGTGCAATGTGACGCCTCCGACGTCGCCGTAGGAGCCATATTGATGCAGAGGGATGAAGGGGGGGAACTACGCCCCTGCGCATATATCTCCCACAAATTTTCCAACGAGCAGAGGAACTGGTCGGTCTGGGACAAGGAGGCCTTCGCAGTAATGTTTGCCTTAAAGACCTGGAGATCTTGGCTGGAGGGAGCCCGAGTCCCCTTCGAAATCTGGACTGACCACAAAAACCTGGAGGCCCTCACCGGCCGCCGCAAATTAACGGCTAAACAAATTCGATGGGCGGGGTTCTTCGCTAAATTTGACTTCGTGTTAAAATACATCCCCGGCACCAAAAACTTTTTAGCCGATGCGCTATCGAGCCTGCCTCAGCACGAAAGTCAGAGAGAGGAGGTAGTCGATTCCCTCATCCCCCCTTCGGCAGTTGCAGGAGGGGTCACTACCCGCTCAGGGAAACAGACTGGGGCCCCTGACTTACCCAAAAAAGAATGTTTCGCCACCGAAGCCGAACTGGAAGGAGGCGAACGCCCAGAAGGGCTCGAGAAGGGCGAGGGGGGGGTCTGGCTTCACAAAGGGAAAATTTACGTGCCGAAGTCCCTGAGAAAGGAGGTCTTGGAGCAATGCCACTCTAACCGCTTAGCGGGCCACTTCGGGTACGTGAAAACCCTTAATTTAATCATCAGACAGTTTTGGTGGCCCCGGCTAAATAGAGATGTCTCCGAATTTGTGCTCGCCTGCCCTACTTGCATTATGTCCAAACGGCGGGGAGGGAAACCACCGGGCCACCTCGTCCCCCTCCCCATGGCCAGTCGCCCATGGGCAGTGGTGTCAATGGACTTCATCGTGGAACTACCCCCTTCCCAAGGGAAGACAGTGATACTGGTGGTGGTTGACACCTTTTCTAAACAAGCCCACTTCATCCCCTGCAAAAAACTCCCCACAGCCAAGAAGCTGGCCCAATTATTCTTTAATCACGTGGTCCGACTACACTCATTCCCCGAAAAGGTCATTAGTGACCGCGGGCCGCAGTTCATTGCCAACTTCTGGCGGGAGTTTTGCAAATTGGCTGGCATCGAGCAGGGGCTTAGCTCCGCGTACCACCCGCAAACGGACGGACAGACGGAGAGGGTAAACGGGCTTCTGGAGCAATACTTGAGGTGCTACATCAACTACCAACAGACAAATTGGGTGGAGCTCCTGCCCTTTGCGGAGTATGGGTACAATAACAGCCTTCATAGCTCTACCAAGACCTCCCCCTTCCAAATTGTCAATGGGTATGAAGGGAAGCCTTTCCCCAACCTCCCCTTACCATCCGGTTCTCAGGAACCCACTTCATGCCAACACTGGTGGGAAGGACTGAGAGAGGGGTGGAAAGTAATTCAAGAGAATCTGGAGGAGGCAAAGAGGGAGTACAAACGGCACTTTGACAAAAAGCATGCCCTCCAGTGGGAGCTGAAAGAAGGAGAGACAGTGTTCCTATCCACCAGAAACCTGCCCCTCCCGCAAGGGTGTCGAAAGCTTGCGCTGAAATATCTAGGTCCATTCAAAATAAAAAGGTGATCAATAAAGTGACTGTGGAATTAGAGCTGCCCAAATCATTGAGTAAGATCCACCCTGTTTTTCATTGCAGCCTTCTTCGCAAGGACCTTGGAGCTACGCAATTTCACCCTCGTCCCCCGGAACCGCCTACGACCCTAGTGAAGGGTCAGAGTCACCATGAGGTGTTGGAAATCCTGGACTCCAAAGTCCAGAGGGGGGTGCTGTACTACCTCATTAGGTGGAAATATTTTTCCCCCAGCTGTGACGAATGGGTGAAAGCTAGCGATGTATCTGCCCCGCAACTGCTTAAAAAGTTTCACCTACTGTACCCACACAAGCCCAAGGCGAAGAGCTTAGGGGGGGGCAGTATGTCAGGACTTGTAACCTTTTGCTTTGCTTGCTTTAGCCACACTGACTCCATGTTGTAATTTAGAGTGCTTCACAACGGTCATTAACCCTGGCCCCATTGCTATGCCAACTATTTAGGGCAGCGGGGTAGGCGACAGATAGTCTCTGCTTAACATCCACAGGTGCCCTTTGAAGACAGGCCGTTTGGCCTTCGCACCAAGGGAGCATCCTCCCTTCTGATAACGAACTCTGGGAATACAGACAACTGCTGGAGACCGTGTGAATAATTGTTTTATTGTGCTTTGCTGCGGGCATAAAATGTAACCAACTGCCCGGAGTCGCCATTACTGTTATTTCGTTACTCTGGTACTGTAGTTCTTCAATAAAAGTCTTAACTTGCAACAAGTATTGGGCTCGACTGAAGTTCATCCAAGTCCTGACAGCCAGTTGAGGGTCCCATTTCCCCCGTCCTGTATCATCGCCATTGGAGCCTTCTTGAAGACTACGATCGGTAATTATCACCCTGTTTGTCTACCCATGTGTTGTCTCTATATCTCTCTCTATTTTTCTTAGGACTGTATGAATGATTTTATGAGTATTTTATCTTGTATGTAAGCCTATATTTTTCTGGAATAAATTTTAATTGTTTTACTTAATTAGAGTCCCTAATTTATTTATTTATTTATTTATTTATTTAGAATTTATATCCCGCCCTTCCCACAAGTGGCTTCCAACAATAAATCCGACACAAAAATTAAACAATATTTAAACATGTAAGGAATTAAACATTTAAAACAGATAAAACCTTAAAAATTAATAAATATTCCAAGTATATAAAAAGAAATCTGGCAAGTTGCATTAAATTCTCAAGCTAGGTGTAAGCTAGCCAGAAGAGGGTTGTCTTACAGGCCCTGCGGAACTGACCAAGGTCCCGCAGGGCCCTCACCTCTTCCGGCAGCTGATTTCACCATGTAGGGGCCATAACAGAGAAGGCCCTTTCTCTGGTGGATTTCAAGTGGGCTTTTTTTGGCCCAGGGATAGTAAGGAGATTTTGTGTTCCCGACCTCAGTACTCTCTGGGGAACATGTGGGGAAAGACGGTCCTTCAGGTAGACAGGTCCCAAGCCATATAGGGCTTTAAAGGTGATAACCAGCACCTTGTACCGGACTTGGTATATCACTGGGAGCCAGTGCAGGGTCCGGAGACCCGGCTGAATGTGTCCCCACTTGGGAGACCCAGTAGCAGCCGGGCCGCGGCATTCTGCACCAGCTGCAATTTCCAAGTTCGGGACAGGGGCAGCCCCATGTAGAGGGCATTACAGTAGTCCAACCTCGAGGTGACCGTAGCATGGATCACTGTTGCTAGGTCGTCATGCTCTAGGAAGGGGGCCAACTGCCTTGCCCGCCTAAGATGAAAAAACACGGACTTGGCAGCGGCTGCTAATATTTTTGAGCATTAATTTCTGGACGTGGAATCCTGTATACACAGGTAAAAGAGCCTGATTAAGCCAGGTGCCTACCTGACAATTCCCCATCCTCGTTTTGAGGGCATTTTGGCTTACACAAGTTCAGTTAAAAACAAACAATGAAAACAATTAGAATGCAATAAAATTACAATAAAAGCAGCTAAAAATACAACTAAACCTAAAAACTCTGCCTCTACAGTACTGACCAGTCAGTCCAAAAGCCCATAGGATCCCAATTGCTGGAATGAGGAGGGGAGGCCAAATAGCAGGTGACATCCACTGCCTCAGCTGAAGATCTGGCAGAAGACCGGGTCCCACAAGGCCCAGATTTGCAAGGGGAGCTCATTCCAGGGCCAAAAAGGCAGGTCAGACATATTTGGGACCAGGGACCCACCAGAAGACGTTGGGTTGCTGATGAGGCTCATATGGGGAGAGGTTTTCTGAAGGTATGCTGGCCCCTGGTTGCATAGGGCTTTGAAGGTAAGTACAAGAATGAACTGAATCTAGTATTCAAAAGGCAGCCAGTGCAGTTTGTGCAGCACAGGATAGATCTGCGCCCATATAGTCGTTGACATCAACATCCATGCAGCTGCGTTCTGTACCAGCTAGAGTTTCTGGAGCAGGGCCAAGGGCAGCCTCATGTAGAGAGAGTTATTATAAACCAGCCTGAAATAATAATAATAATCTGTGATGGATTCAGTTTCAATGGGCTCTGTTGCAACCATCCAGCCACAGTTTGTAATGCTCCACCCAATTTCTCTGGGGCAGAGCCTGGATGGCCATCCATTAGCAGATAGAGCTGTGTCATCTGCATATTAGTGACACCCCCGCCCATATCTTCAGATAATCTGGCCTCAGCATGGTTCACACTGCTGAGTGACATGCATGTCCAGTCTGATCTGTGAAATTTCGCAGGACGTGTGAGGCATGTAAAGCAGTCTCCTCAATAGCCATTTGCTCCCTCTGCCACCAGGGGCTTCTTGGTATATTATTTTAAATTGGCAATTGGATATCATTGCATCATCATGACAATCTGGTTCTCTGAATCACCAGCTTTCATTTAAAAAGAAAGTCTCTAGGTTCTTTTGTTGCAGAGATATGGGGAAAGACACATTTCTATAACGAAAGCAACTAGCAACCCACTTTTTTGAAAAATGTAAACTTGGTATTCAGAGATCCTGATATATATATTTATATTGTTAGAACAATATTAGAACATTGTTAGAACAATATTAGAACATTAGAACAATGTTAGAACATTCAATTGCTGATTTTTTTTTCAAAAAGATGGAGAAGACCCTAGTGGCTGCAGTGGTGGTGGTGGCTGGAGCATAGAAACTATTGAGAAACCTGCCATGTGGCAGTCCCGTTGCCACTGTGCTGTAATGGCAGGAAATGACACAAGCCTGTCATTGTGCAGAAAACTCCTTAGTCCTTTATTTATATGGTGTCAAAAGCAGTTGATATGTTCTTGTCAGAAAAAATCCAAATCCCTTTATCTTTTATGGTTGTCACTAAAAACAAGCATAATAATCTGCTCATCTCTTATTGGTTTATATTCATTTGTGACCAAGAGTGATTAATTTAGCCACTGTTGATATCGTTTCCCCCGACCTATAATGGAGAAAAATCCCTTTTTATATCATGGCTTCATGATCTAGCAACTGATGTTACTGTTTAAAAACCACCCATAGTTTTCGTTCCTGGCACATTCTGAGTCTCTTTGCCTTCTATATCAAACATAAGGTTAATTACACTGTCAGCTCAATTACATTGATAAGGAAAATATTGCAAAAGCTTTCACAAATAAGGAACTGATCTGACAAAAACCTACAGACATCCTTAACCCAAACAAAACAGGTGTAAAAATGTGAATTGTAAGGAGCTTGAGGGTCAACTTATACAATATGTTGGAAGATCCCTGAATGAATTTCCAGGGCATTTTTATTGGTATCTAATAGCCAAAGGGGTGTGTGTGCCATTTTCCAAGAAATCATTTTCCTGGAGGTACCTTTGGGGGGGGGGGGACATAACTCAAACTCCATAAATCCAATCCTCACCTTACAAGAAGACAGTCTGTTTCTCAGACTTGCAAATGAGAGGAATTGCTCTCATGCATCTCCAAGTCATTAGAGGTTACAATATCAAAAAGTGGGGAGGCTTTAAACCAGGGGTGTCAAACATGCATCGCGGGGCCAAATCAGGCCCACAGAGGGCTCCTATCAGGCCCCTGAGCTGTCATTTGCTTCCTTCTGCCTCTCTCTTGGTTCCTTTTGCATCGCAACTTGCTTTACCAGGCTTGCTCAATCTCACAGGAGCTACAGAGCAAAGCCTCTATTTTCTCCATTGGCTAAAGCTCCTCCCTTGGGGAGGAGAGCGGAGAGGGATAGCTTACTTTGCCAGGCTCTCTAAGTTGCACAGCAGAGCTACTGAGCCAAGTCTCTCTTCCTTCTATTGGCTAAGGCTCCTTCCCCTTCTGGTCCCCTGGGGAAGGAAAGGAAAGAGCCAAACTTCCTTTGTTGAGTTCCCTGGATTGCACGGGAAAGCACCTTTAAGACCAAGTGCTAATGTTTTAAGCGTGTTTTTAAAGTTTTTTAAAAAAATAAATAAAAGAAATTGTGTTTTCTGTGTCCTTTATAAAGCTTCTATCTCTGCTACCTGGCATTACATTTTATGATGCACGTCGCCCCGCCCAACAAAGTCTCCTTTATTTCAGATTATCCCTCATAACCAGGGGTTATTTTGTAAAAAAGTAGGTGACAAAGCTCATTAACTTATTAGCATATGCTGCCCCCCCCCACCAACCAAAAACAACACGACGCAAGAAAGGAGGGCCCCGGACGAGCGAGACCTGCTTGGGCTGACTAGAGATCCAGCCAGCCCAAGCAGGCCTCACTCACCTGGGGCTTTCCTTGGCAGCCCCCCTCACAGTTAAAAGGCCAGCAAGCCACCTGCCGCCCAAAATAAGAAGTGGAGAAAGGGTGGTGTGGGCTTCTCCAGGGTTTAATGAGGGCTGATGGGGGTGTGGCAAAGCTCCTGGTGGCTGGCTGGTTGCCCGCTCTCCTAATCCAGGGTTTGTTATGCAGCTGCACCTACTATTCAATGGACAAGGTAGGTGGGGAGGAAGAGGTAGAACCCTAAGAAAGGTTCACGAGCTGCGCTCCAGTAAGCTCCTGCTGAATCTGAGGCCATAACAAATGAGTTTGATATCCCTGCTTTAAATCCTATTTCCCAGGCTTCTGACCACAGGAAATAAAGCTGCTCTAACCAATAGAGCAAGCTATACTACAGCATGTGACTTAAAAGGTACTTAAACTACATTGCCCATAAGCCTTCATCTTAAAGGAACAATATTTATTTCTCTACCTTCACACAGACTGATTAATATATGCCTGCTGTTGCAGCACAGTTCCCTGTTTCGTTTCTTCGTTATATTTGCTTGTATGGTTGCCAATGTTCTCTATGCTTTTCACTGTTGTTTTTGCAGATCTGATAGCAGTGAGTAAGTAAACTACATTGTGTAGTTGCATACACACCAGTTTATGATAAAAATTCAGCACCAGAAAACTATGAGTGAGTTGCATGTGTCTGAGCATATAGATTAACATTGACTTCAGATAGTGAAGCTCACAAGCTCAATGAGCTGGTGTTACAGAGTGTATAATGAATCATCCACTTCATGATGGATCATGTAATTTATGAACACTCCAGAGGTTCAAGCCAACGACTTCCTGGATTGTTCTGTTCATATATACATGCCTATTAACTTTCAGGGGAAGAAGGAAGAAACTGAATGAATTAATAATGAACTGGCAACAGATTCACAGCAATTGTTCATGAAATTCTGTACCGCTGAATTTCTCCACCAGATCTGATTTGTTGACTCATGTCTGTCTGTCTGTGCATCAGCCTTTTCTTGGCATCATGTCAAAACACATAACATTGTGTAGGCTGCTTCATGCTTCTCAGCTACCTTACCAAATAAGCCCCTCCCCTGATATGCATTGGTTTCTGGGAACCACTGTATGACTGCAGTGTTTATTCAGCCAAAAACATATTAAATATACTGAACAATGAAGTAAAATGCATATACATTATATATATATATATATATATATATATATATATATATATATATATATATATATATATATATATATATATATATATATATATATATAAGTCTTTTTTCAGCAAGAACGCACAGGAACGCAGTTCCGGCTGGATTGGTATCAGGGGGTGTGGCCCAATATGCAAATGATCCCTGCTGGGCCTTTCCCACAAAAAGGCCCTATGTCAGTGATGGTGAACCTTTTAGAGACCGAGTGCCCAAACCGCAACCCAAAACTCACTTATTTACACAAAATGCCAACACAGCAATTTAACCTGAATACTGAGGTTTTAATTTAGAAAAAACAACTCATAGTCAAATTAACAAATTGAAAAAACATTTGGTCTGGATAGCATTTGCTTAGGAAACCAACAAACTAGTAACATGTCAGAATGGGAGAATGATGGTGAGAGTGTCATAAGGCAATAAATGGAGGCTGTTCATTGCTCTGGGTTAAACTGAGAACATGCCTTTCCCAGAGGTGTTCCTGTCCACCTAATTTACTTTTGAACATGTAACATTCGAACATAAGAGAAGACATGTTGGATCAGGCCAATGGCCTATCCAGTCCAACACTGTATCACACAGTGGCCAATACACACACACACACATAGTGGCTAATACCAACTGATGGACCTCTGCTCCATATTTTTATCCAATCCCCTCTTGAAGCTGGCTATGCTTGTAGCCGCCACCACTTCCTGTGGCAGTGAATTCCACATGTTAATCACCCTTTGGGAGAAGAAGTACTTCCTTTTATCCGTTCTAACCTGATTGCTCAGCAATTTCATTGAATGCACACGAGTTCTTGTATTGTGAGAAAGGGAGAAAAGGACTTCTTTCTTTACGTTCTCCATCCCATGCATAATCTTGTAAACCTCTATCATGTCACCCCACAGTCGACGTTTCTCCAAGTTAAAGAGCCCCAAGCGTTTTAACCTTTCTTTATAGGGAAAGTGTTCCAAACCTTTAATCATTCTAGTTGCCCTTTTCTGCACTTTTTCTAATGCTATAATATCCTTTTTGAGGTGTGGTGACCAGAATTGCACCCAGTACTCCAAATGAGACCGCACCATCGATTTATACCGGCTGATTTGTTTTCAGTTCCCTTCCTAATAATTCCCAGCATGGCGTTGGCCTTTTTTATTGCAATTGCACACTGTCTTGACATTTTCAGTAAGTTATCTACCATGACCCCAAGGGACTTGGGGATATTCAGTCTGGAGAAGAGGAGGTTTAGGGGGGGGAGACATGATTGCTCTTTTGAAGTATTAGAAGGGCTGCCAATTAGAGGAGGGCAGGGAGCTGTTCCTGCTGGCAGCAGAGGAGACAACTGGCATAGGAAAAACTTTTTAACAGTAAGAGTTGTTGAACAGTGCCATCGACCCCCTCACTGGCAGTCTTTAAGCAGCGGCTCGACAAACACTTGCCAGGGATGCTCTGAGAAACCAGAACAGCAGTGCAACGGTTCAAAAACAGCTTATCAACAATTTGCCTTATGGTCCCTGTAGCTTGAAAGAGCTCTGCTCAGATACTACTATCAGAAGCATCGTATTTGAAAGCAAGGAAGCCTGCAGTTCCTCCCTTTCCACTCCTAAACCAGAGGCGATCCTGGCCACTGTTTCTGCCAGATTAGTGGGATCCAACATTTCCTGTAATAAAACCCACATCCCTTCAAAAAAAAGTGACCTGATATCTCATCTTTGCTCTTTTCTTCCCTTCAGCTTGGACCGTGCCACAACAGTTTTGAAATATGAAACACAACCAGGTCTTGGCCACATGAAAACATAAAGGATTCTCTTATAAATATAAAGCTTTTGCAGATGACATTGTGTTTATTATAGAGAATCCGATTCAAGTAACACCGTTGCTCTTAACCAAGATAAAAGAATATGGAGAGATTGCAGGACTATATATAAATGCAGAGAAGTCGATGTTTTTATGTAAAAATATGCAACCAAATAGACAGAATGAATTGCAGGCACTGACGGGGTGTAAAGTTACTTCTAAAGTAAAATATCTTGGCGTAGAAATAACTATGAAGAACATAGATTTATTTAAAAATAATTATGAAAAGCTTTGGTGCAAGATGGACAAAGATTTGACAAAATGGAACAGACTTAATTTGTCTTTATTGGGCAGGATTGCTGCAGTTAAGAATGAATATTTTGCCAAGAATAATGTATCTGTTTCAAACTATCCCGATTGTGAAAGATAGCAAACAATTCAATAAGTGGCAAAAGAAGCTCTCTGACTTTGTATGGGCCGGGAAGAAACCAAGAATTAAGATGAAAATTTTAACAGATGCAAAAGAAAGAGGAGGCTTTCAGCTCCCGGACTTAAGATTGTACCATGACGCTGTTTGCTTGACGTGGATCAAGGATTGGATAATGCTGTTGGATAAAAAACCTTTAAGGTTGGAAGCTCATGGGAACAAATTCAGCTGGCACGCATATTTGTATTATGGGAAACACAAGATGGATGGTTTTTTTTCTCATCACTACATCAGAAACACTTTATTAAATACTTGGATAAAATATAAGAAATATGGTGATGAGAGGAAGCCGCTTTGGATAGTGCCAGCAGAAGTAATAAAAATAACAGCTGAATCTGAGGAAGAAAGAGTGATGTCATACAGTCAATTGTTAAAGATTCAAGGTGGGAAAGTTGAATTAAAGTCAGCAGAAGAGCTAAATAATAAATATGATTGGTTCCAAATGCAACAAATAAAAAGTCTGATGGAAAATATGAAATCTGATGGAATTTGACGTGAGCAAACAATTGGAAAAGGTTTTGCTTGGAGACAATGAAAAATTAATATCAAAAGTATATAAATTATTATTGAAATGGTCTACAGAAGAGGAAGTAGTAAAATCTCAAATGGTTAAATGGGTAATCAATATAAACAGAGAAATCCAAATGGATACTTGGGAGTACCTTTGGAAGAACTCGATGAAGATATCAACATGACAGAATATCAAGGAGAACTGTTTTAAAATGATGTATAGGTGGTATATGACTCCGAAGAAACTGGCAAAGATGAGTAAAAAGATGTCAGATGTTGGAAATGTAAGCACCATGAAGGTTCTTTTTTTCATATGTGGTGGACCTGTGAAAAAGCAAAAAACTTTTGGCGGATGATACAACAAGAAATTTCTAAAATTTTGGGTTATGACTTCAAGAAAGTGGCAGAGACTTTTCTGCTAGGATTACAAATAGAAAAATTTCCAAAAGAAGATAGGACTTTAATTTGGTATCTGCTCTCAGCTGCTAGGACATAGTATGCGCAGCTGTGGAAAAAAGAAAAAATACCAGAGAAATGGGACTGGATTGTGAAAGTTTTATCGTGGAGCGAGATGGATAAATTAACAAGAACTTTGAGAGACTATGATCTGGAAGTGTTTAAAAAGGAGTGGAAGAAATTTAAAAAATATATAGAGTTAGAATGGAATGTAAAAAGACATTGGACAATCTTTTAATATGAATGAGAAGAAAAAGACAGTGTGTTTTGATGGGTTTGGGATACCTTTATATTTGGATTTAAATATATAACTTCGGGGTAAGTCTAATAACGGAGGGAGGGGGGATTGAAAATATCATATGGGTTAGGGATAGAAAAGATATAACTAAACATCGTAACCGTAGGTTATTAATGAATTGTTAAAATACAACATTGGAGGGAGGGGGGATTGAAATGTCATACGGATTAATATTGAGATAATTAAGAAATAACTAAGTTGTATAACCATATGATATCAATAAATTGTTAAAACAGAAAACATGAAGCTGACTTATACCCATCTCTCTAGTGCAGGGGTGGCCAAACTGTGGCTCGGGAGCCACATGTGGCTCTTTCACACACATTGTGTGGCTCTTGAAGTCCCCACAGAGAAGGCATTTGTCTCTTTAAACCACTTCTTCAAGCCAAGCCAGCCAGTGGCTTGGAGAATGCATTTAAAGTTCAAGTTGCTTTCTTTCTTTCCAACTCTCTCCCTCCCCACCTATTTGTCTTCCTTTCTTCCTCCTCTCAGACATCTGACATTCATGTCTGGTGGCTCTCACATCTGACATTTGGCTCTTATGTTAAGCAAGTTTGGCCACCCATGCCCTAGTGGGTCCCATGTAACTCCCTCCCTAAAACTGCTGGAACACCTGCAAAGAATTTTCCTCTGTGTGTTGTGCTTGGGGGCTGCATTGTGGTCAGAATTCGAAAGGTGCCCATGAGCTTAAAAAAGGTGGAGTGCCCTGTGGTCTCTCTGAAGGAGGCCCAATTAGGTTTGCCAGGTTTGGGTTGGGAAATACCTGGAAATTTGGGGGAAGGAGCCTGAGTTTGGGGAGAGGATGAGCTTCAATGAGATATGACTCCAGAGTCCACCTTCAAAAGCAGCCATCTTCTCCAGGAAAACTTATCTCTTATCGGCTGGAAATTTGTTGTAATCCCAAGAGGTTTCCAGCCACCACCTAGGGGTTGGCAACCCTGTTCTGCATCCATGCTCAGAAGGGTATAATGCCAAAGGGTCCACCTTCCAAGGCAGATATTTTCTCCAAGCAAACTGACCTCTGTCACCTGCAGATCTGTTGTAAAACCCAGCAACCTCCAACTACCACCTGGAGCAGGGGTGGCCAAACCATGACTCAGGAGCTACAGATGGTTATTTCACAAATATTGTGTGGCTCTCGAAGCCCCCACCGCCCAATCGACCAGCTTGGAGAAGGCAAGTGACTTTCAATGGTGACATCTGGGGTGTGTGGCCTCATATGCAAATGAGTTCCTGTTAGGCTTTCTTTACATAAAATGCCCTGCAATGTGTGTGTGTGTGTATGAGGAACAGACAGCTAGAACAATGGAATGTCTGCATACAGATTGTAAAGATTAATGGTGATGGGATGGAGCTAGGGGGATTTGCTCATCCCTAGAGCGTCATACTTACTTCTGTTGATTATAAAAGAAAGCAGCAGCTTGTGTGTGTGTTTTTTAAGAACAGCTTACAAACGAGGAGTCCTACAATCAATTTACCATCCATTGTAAACTTGATTAAATCTTTTTTTGGTTAAATTTACAATTTTCTCTGATATAAACTGTTCTCTACAGACTTTTTACTTGATTGATTTTAAGCCATTTTGTGGTTGCCTTAAAGTGTATTTTGTGTGAATTTGATTAAGTGTGACTGCAGAAAGGAAGATTCAATTAAAGCCTAAGCAAAATCCTGCCCTCAGTCAAAATGCTTTTGCTTATTTGAACACTCTCATGATTTTAGGAGCTTTGTGTGATACCATACTTGTAGGCAAATTAAATAGGCACTACTAGAGTAATGAAAACAATCATGAGTTGCCAAGTGCCTTGTTTTAATAGACAATTTTCTGCTGATCTTGGCATATCTTTGTTTGGCTGACATTCTGATTGTAAGACATCTGATCAGATCCTTTGTTGAGTGACCTGAAGTGCCATCCTAAGCACAGTGACACCTTTCTCTAAGTCCATTGATATCAGTGTTTTAGAAAACCATGTTTCTGCGTAGGAAATGGTGGCTGCCTAGAATCCAGCTACTGAAGCTACCCTGGCTTGTAATAGCATGTTGGTTGGCCAGATGTAGAGGAGTGTGCTTCTGTACCTTTAAAAGCTGGGTAGGAGAGGGCATTTCAGCACATGCACCTTTATTGCTGCTGCTCCTCCTCCTACACAATTAATGAAGATACAGAATATCTGTAATGGTCTGTACTTGTTCACTTTAGGAATAAAATGAAAGCTTTGCATGGTGGAAAGATATTAGCAATATGAGGGTTTGGGAGCAGAGAGAAATATTCCAGATCTTGGGTACCAAGTAAGATCCAGAAAGTCTAATGTTATGTTGTCATTTTGGCAGGATTTTGCACTTAGGCAGCTAAAGAGTAATTCTATCCAAAACATTTATATCCCCCTTTTTCACCCAAAATAGTTCTATAGTAGAGTTGTAAATGTATAATATCATACAAAATAATGCAAGAGAATCAGAAAATCATGATGAACATCTCACAAAATAGATTAAGAAACACCAGTACCCCCTGGAAGAATATAACCTTAGCCTTGCTCTGGAATGGTAGTTAAGGAAGCTTCTGTCAACATTAAAGTCCATGTCCATGGCACTGCTATCGAACAGGCCTCATGCAGCCATTCACCTGATGGTGAAAGATTGCTGAAGATAATATCCTGGTTAGTTCATATGAAGAAGATGGGGCCTGTATCACTGTTGGTATTGCCAAGCATATTGTTGGCACATATGCAGGAGAGATATTTATTTTATTTATTTATTTGCATTATATTTATATCCCATCCATTCTGTACAAACTCAAGGCAGCTAACAGAATAAAATAGAGAGTAAACAAAAGCAATATTAAAACAATAAAAACATCAGATAAATGGCAATGGTGCTACTTCAGGCTGATCATGTAATATTTTTTTTCTCAGACGCACAGATCCTGGGCAGTTAGTAATAAAAGTGCGATGGATCCAGACGTGGTAGCATCCCTCTCCCATTAGATGTTATATGCCATCCAAAACAGTTCAGTCTTGCAGGCTGAATCCCGCAGGGCCCTGATGGCTTCTGGGAGGGTGTTTCAAAGTCAAGAAGGCTCTTGCTCTGGTGGAGTTGAGCCTAGCCTCCTTTAACCCCGGGACAGCCAAAAAATTTTGAGAGCTTGATTGCAGTTTTCTCTGGGGAACATGTCCCGCAGATAGGTAGGTCCTAGGCCATATAGGGCTTTGAAGGTTAATACCAGGACCTTGAAACGGATTCAGTATGCAACAGGCAGCCAGTGCAGCACTCTCAGCACAGGCTGAATGTGCTCCTGACAGGGAAGCCCAATTAATAGCCTGGCTGCAGTATTCTGTACAAACTGCAGCTTCCGAATCTGAGTCAAGAGCAGCCCCATGTAGAGAGCGTTACAGTAATCGATTCTTGAGGTGACCGAAGCACGGATCACCATTGCTAAATTGCTGCACTCCAGGTAGGGGACCAATTGCCGTGTTCGCCGAAGGTGGAAAAAAGCAGCTCTGGCAGTGGCTGCTACTTGGGCCTCCATAGTTAAGGAGAACTCCAGAAGCACTCCCAAGCTTTTAACTCTCGACTCTGGTGTCAATGGCACCCCATCAAAGGCTGGTAGAGGGATCACTTTTCCCGGGGCCACTGTGACCTAGATAGAGAACCTCTGTCTTCATTGGATTCAGCTTTAACTGGCTCAGCCTGAGCCAGGTCCAAATTCTCCAGGACACAGCCAAACTGGCCACCCATCAATAGATAGAGCTGGGTGTCATCCACATACTGATGACAACCCAGCCCATACCTCCTGACCATCTGGACAAGGGGGCACATATAGATATTAAACAATATTGGGAAAAGAATTGCCCCATGGGGCACCCCACACATAAGTGGGTGTCTTTGGGATAGCATTTCCCCAGTCGCCACCCTTTGTCCCCAACCTTGGAGGAAAGAGGAGAGCCACTGTAAGGCAGACCCCTGTACCCCCACTTCGACAAGACAGCTAGACAGCAGCTAATGGTCGACTGTATTGAATGCAGTCGACAGGTCTAATAGGAGCAGTACTGCCGAGCCGCCTTGACCCAGATGACTCAGGAGATCATCCATGAGGGCAACCAGCACCATCTCTGTCCTGTGGCCTGGGCAGAAGCCAGACTGGAACGGGTCCAGTATGGAAGCATCCTCCAGGAAACACTGTAACTGTGTTGCCACCGCTCTCTCTATAATCTTACCCAAAAAGGGCAGGTTTGACCCTGGCTTATAATTAACCAAATTGGTTGGGTCTAAAGATGGTTTCTTCAAGAGAGGGCAAATTACAGCCTCTTTAAGAGGTGTGGGGAAGACTCCCTCTATGAGGGATCTGTTGACAATGGATCGAAGTGGATCACATAATGCCATCCGGCAAGCTTTTATCAGCCAAGACGGGCACAGATCCAAAACACAAGTTGTAGGGTGCACAGAAATGAGAATCCTGTCAAATTCCTCTAGGCTGAGTGGGTCAAAGTGATCCAGAAATGGGCCTGAAGACATGCTCGGAACCTTGAGTTCACTTACTGTTTCAAGTGTGGCAGGGAGGTCGTGACGGAGTGATGAGACCTTATCTGCAAAAAAACTCACAAAAGCCTCGCAGCCGATTTCCAATTTCCTATCATTTGATCTGCCTTGCGGTAAGGCAGTTAAGGACCGAATTGTACTAAATAATTGGGCTGGGCGTGAAGTCGCAGACACAATCCGGGTCACAAAGTAAGCTTTCTTTGTGGTCTTGACTGCCAACTCATAGGTCCCCATAAATGACCTATATAAGATGTTCTCATCACTTCATCCTGAGTACGCCACCACCGTCTCTCTAGTCATCTAAGCTGCTGCTTCATCGACCACAATTCTGGAGTATACCACAGTGCAAGTCATGAGTGGGGGCGAAGAAGATGCCTAGGTGTGATCCTATTGATGACTGCAGAGAGCTGGCTATTCCAGGATTTCACAAGCTCATCTAATGAGCCGCCAGGGGGCCAGGGATCCATCAAGGCCATCTGAAACTGCATTGGATCCATCAAGCTTCGTGGGTGAGCCAAAACACACTTGTCACCTAAACAGGGGTGTAGTGGCACATCCATACTGGCCTTCAGGGCATAGTGGTCAGACCATGGCACTGGCTCAGCAGTAATCCAGTCCGCTGCCACTCCCACCACAAAGATCAAATCCAGCGTGTGCCCGTCCTGGTGGGTGGGTAATGTCACATATTGAGAGAGTCCTAGTGTCACCATGGATGACACCAGATACGTCACTCGAGCAGAGGCTGCGTCATCAGCATAAGAACATAAGAGAAGCCATGTTGGATCAGGCCAACGGCCGATCCAGTCCAACACTCTGTGTCACACAGTGGCAAAAAATTTTATATATACACACACACTGTGGCTAATAGCACTGATGGACCTGTGCTCCATATTTTTATCTAAACCCCTCTTGAAGGTGGCTATACTTGTGGCCGCCACCACCTCCTGTGGCAGTGAATTCCACATGTTACATGGACATGAAGTCACCCAAGACAATAAGTTGAGGGTGCTCCAGTGCCCAGCCTGCTACAGTCTCCATCAGAGATGGCAAGGTACTGGCTGGTGCGTTAGGCATTCGGTACACCAGCCAGATAGCCAAACTCTCCCCAACATCCCACACTAGACCTGTACACTCAATGCCAGTGATCTCCGAGGCCGGGAGTGCCTGGAAGGAGTAAGCCTCCCATATGAAGAGTGCCATCCCACCCCACCCCCACCCTGCCCACTAGTCCGTGCTTGGTAGTGGGCCGAGAACCCAGGGGAGTTACTTGGGAGAGAGGTACTGTCTCCCCGTCTTGTACCCAGGTCTCAGTCACGCAGGCCAGGTCCATTTTCTGCTCAAGCAGATAGTCTCATGTGAGATGCAGCTCACACCAATGCCAGCATAACTAACTTCCAGGTGTAGCCTGGAGTCCTCCCAGAATTATGACTGATCTTCAGACCACACAGACCTCCAGAGAAAAATGGCAGGTTTGGAGGTTGGACTCTAAGGCATCATAACTCTGCTGAGCTCTCTCCCTGAATTCTGCCCTCCTCAGGTTCCGCCGCCAATCTCTAGGAATTAGCCTACCTTGACTTGGCAACCTTACAGTGGACATAATGATATGGTGCAAGGGACAAGCCTCCTTGACAGCCTCTCATATACTATGACGCAGATTAATTGTATCCAGTGTGAGCCAGTCAACAAGCACTGATATGGTCATTGATGTTCTGTAGTGTAGGATCCTATGCTCATCAGCTGAATAACTGAGCGCAGACCTGGGCCATAAAATCTGTCTTGTTTTCATTTTTTTCTGTTATTTGATTTTACACAATGCTGCCTAAGTTAAAATGGGCTTAATGCCATCGTCTATTAGCCTAAATCAGTGGGGCTCCTCTTTTGTGATCAGCACTTGATCCTCCATTCCCAGACCTTATCAGCCCATTCCCCAACATAGAGAGAAGAGCCACAACTACTCCTTGCACATAGGTGGAGTTTCACAGCTAAACTCACAGGAGGCAAATTCTTCCAATTTTCCACAGGCATATGGGATCCCATGCTGGACTTCACTAAGTTGTCTTATCGAGAACCACTAACAGAAATGTCATTACCTTGTTGAAAGCAGCCAGTAGCTAATTGCTTTGAAACATGACTCCAAGTGGAATATTCAGTGTCTAACTTATTGGAGGAAATTAATATTTTAAATATTCTCCAGTGGACAATTTACTTGATTTACTTCCTGGAACACTTTGAACAAGAGCCATCTGCTGCCTGGAGACACCATAGTACAGCTGGGCAGTGGTCCACTTGCATCAATGTGAAATATGGACAGAGCAGGGCCAGCATGTGCTTTTTTTCTAATTGGCCCAAAGTAATGTGCCATTCTTACAGTCTCTCCAACAAAGTCTTCAGCATATAAAAGTCATTTTGGTAGTCTACTTCTGTTTGCATATAGATACAATTGGTCTTGCTAAATGATGTCCTGTTTTGATGAAACTCCAGATGCTGACTCATTTGATTGCCTTTGTTCTCTGGTTGTCTTCCAAGATGAACAACCTAGAAGGTTATCTGATTTGATGCTAGACTTCATTTCCATCATCAATCACAGGGAAACTCTAACACTGTGCCTTTTTCACCTCTGTTCTCCTTTATTGCAGCTGAGGACATTGATAGAAGCTTTCATAATACCAGAAATGAATTGAAAAAGACTGAAGATAAGTGGCCAGCCAGATCTCTAGAAATTAAGACCATTTCTGCAATTAAGTATGTTAATGCTACTGATGCAAATGGAAAGTGTAGCATGATTAAATCTGTGGCAAAGGTTTTCTTTGTAGGTTTTTAAGCTCCTGTATGGAACTGTCATCTGCAAAACTTGTTTCTTCAGCAGTCAGGATGAAGATGAAGAAACAAATTGGTGTGGAGGACATTATCACAGAGCATGTACAGGTTGCAATTCATAAGAAGTTATTTTGAAAAAACCAAAGCAACATTAACATACTATATATATATATATAAATATATATATAATTAATTTCAAAATTTTTATATATATTTCAAAATTTAGATATATTGGACATTAAAAAATCATATTGACCTTTTAGATTCTGTTTAGTTCCATTCCCATAATATACCAGAACAAAAAGAGCTGTCCAGATTTGTTCTGCCCCTTATCTACGTAAGTATCTGCCAGGAGATGTTCTCATTTAGTCAATTAGGGTGCAGGATTTTTGTACATGCTCTGTGAAAGTGTCCTGTGTTTTATCCATTTTTTAAATGATGTATCAAATATATTCTGTTTTTAATCATTTCATTCGATTCCCCAATGAAGCCACATGTGAAATGCATAGAGATTGTATAATGATTAAAGATTCTGTTTCCCTCTGCACCAATGTGTTTCTTCATCTTTATTTTGCCTTTCTTCACTCCTTAGCAGTCAGTAGATATACATGTAAACACACACGGCAGGATTTCCACACACATAGAGTAACTTTCTTGCCGCCCACCTCCATCTGCAGCCCAAAATGTTCCCCACCAGAATGCTGAAGGCTGGAGGGCTGCCACTGGCAGGGAGAATTGGTGGTAATTCGGCCCCCTTCCCAGCCGAGCGGTCCATCGACCGCTGAGGCTGGGGGCCGTCCATTGCCTCCCCGAGCAGATTCGAGGCAATGGTTGTTCCCATGGGGGAGGGGGTGAGGTGTGGCCTTAAGAGGCCGCCCCGCCCCCTAGCACGCAGTTGAAATTCGCTCTCGGCCCGCCCACCCGTCAAGCAGTACAGGCAGAGGCTGGTCGCCTGTTTCTAGGGGCCGGGTAGGAATTTTTCACCCCCAGACTGATTGGCCTTGTTCGGGGGTGTTTTTGCCTACCCTGTACTGCTGATGTTTGGTGCTGGCAATTGGAATGGTGGTGCCGTTATATAGGTTGGTCACTGGCAGTTTGTGGTTGGGAATATGTTTTGGGGATTGGTGAGCTCCCGTAGCATTGCGCCATTTTGGTGCATGGCTTCCCTGGGGGACCGTTAAGCTGTACGGCCCAAGGTTGGCTCCAGGGAGTCTGTGGGATCCCGGCACGCGGAGAGTGTCCACATCCCAGGCTGCACGGCTGTGGGGATGGTGGAGCTCAGGTGAGCGGTGATCATGTTGCCGGGCCGGCCGGGTCTGAGCCGTTGGGTTGGCTCATACCTGGGGCTCTGGGGGCTTGCCCAGTTTCAGGTCAAGGAGGTGGTCGGGTTGACTCCTGGCTTGATCTGTCCCCATGTTTTGCCCTTGCCATTAAGTTTTGGCCCTTTAATCCAATCCGGTGTCTGTCTCGTTATTCCGCCTGGGGTGGCAATTGCCCCCTTGCATGCATGGATCTGCTCAATGGGTTTGGATTTTTTTAATTAAAAAATTATGTATGGTTGTATTTATGGTTTAAAAAATGGGTTTGGATCCTATGGCACTTTCCCATGAATAGTGGTGTTTTTTTTCCAGCCCAGTGAGACTTGTGGCCACAGAAGACCCTGTTGCGGCAGTGAAAACATCGTTGTTGCAGCGGAGGAAAACACCACCATTGATGGGAAATTTCTACAGGATCTGACCTAGAAATTTGCCAAAGTCTGTAGAAGAAAATAGATAAAAGTAAAATCCCACCAGGAAGTTAGCCTTCATATAGATATTAAAAATGATGGCTAACAGAGTGGCTGACAGTGAAATCCAGTTCTTTAAAGGGACATGAGGCTGCTGCCAGGAGGCAAAAGGAGATCGTCACTGCTGGGCACAAAGTGGTGGACAGCAGTCTTCCCCAGCCATGTCTAATGGAAAAAAAAATCAATGTAGCAAGGGTGAGAAAAAACGCTATTTTGCCCTTCACGCAAGGAATTTTCTGATTCTCTTCATTTCCCAAAATCCTGGTGTAAGTGTATATTCATAGATTTTCTATAAACTGTATGTCCAATAGTTACTGGGTACCATAATGTTACAATGCAACAGGAGGCAGGGATGTCATCTTTTGAGTTACAGCAGCTGAACGATGTAAGACATTTTCCTAGTGCAGCTATTTACAGACAACTGCAGATTTTTCACCTCAGAGTGACAAGCAGGGGAGGATCCCAACGGTAACACTGCCAAAATGAGTGTGTGTCCTTGACAGCATCCTATACAGCACAGGGTAAACAAGTGAAGCTTTTTCTGCTCTGCTCTGCTCTGCTTGCCAGATTTCTCTGTGTTGGACTATTGTTAAAGGTACTGAAGAAGACCACCAGATGTATACATCACCATAAAGGCCGTATTATCTACATATGGTGCTTTTTTCCTGTTTAGCTTGTATACTATATTGCTGTATTAATGTAGCGCTTTTCTATACATATCTTCCCCTTGATCTATAGGTTTTTTTTAATCAAGTAATTAATTAGCTGAAATTAATTAATCTAGAAAAATCGAGTTTTACTTTCAGAGCACTAGATTAACTCATTGTGTATCATTTCCATAAATATGAAAAAGGAAGAGAGACTCATTTACCCTTCCTCTTTTGCTTTTCAGCCATGAGAATCATGTATCTTATTTGGCAGCTTGCTTCTTTTTTATTCAGAGCCAGATATCTTGGGGAAAACTAAACATTGGACTGCATCCCATCTCGTTAAGACAATTTCAGGGCAATTAAGTTTTCTTAAGAGAAGAAACATTTCCTGCTAGTCCAGCTTTCCCTCTGCTGGTCCCCACTATAATGTTCATGAAAGTCTGCTGGTTCCCTGGAACCAGCTTCAGGCAGCTCAGTGAGTTGCTAAGGAAAGAAGGAAGGCAGGAGCAAAAATCACCATTTCGTTTAAAGGCACTTAAGTTTGCTTAACTGTGTGGCTAGATACAGGCCATTATGCTTAGTGGCATGAAAAGAAGCTTGGCTGGCTCGTTTGCTTTTGCAATGGATACATGGGTGCTTTGGAGTGGGGGAGCGATTAACAGGAATGTTACTGAATTTCAGGACAATTCTGGTTCAGTTTGAAAGTTAGAGTTTCTCTTATGGCTTCTCAATGCACAGCATGAAATTGCTGCCATTTCTTTCTCGACCAAAATTCAGTAGTAACTCTGACATTCAAATTGATGCCAAGTTTTGCACAACAGTGCAAATGGTATAAAAAGGCTGAAAAATGTTGTGGAAGAAAAGGATGAAATGGGAAAATGTGTAGAAAAATGCATGTGAAACTAAAATATATACATTGTTCATTCCATAGCTTACTCCTTCCCGCTGACAGCACATTTCCCCCTAAAGTTCTCTCCCCATCAAGCTGCTTTCACTCTTAGTGGTCCCAAATCTGTGTTTGCAAGGCGCATACAGGTCTTGGTCACCAGTTGGAGGAATTTTCAAGAGGAAATTGGCTGTGAGAGACAAGGTTATATACTCCTCACCCCTGTTGCCTTTCTGCAAGTAATTCACTCTTTGGGTGTCATCCATGTGTCTGCAGTGAAAAGTATAGTTCCTCCAACCAGTGCAGCTCCTCATTACATAATCTTCCCCATCACTGAAAAATAACCATTTCTATTTCACCCCTGATAATTGCCAGGCACTTTTGAATACTAAACCTTAAAACATATAATTAGAAGACTAATAAATCTTGCTTTAAAGAGAAACAGCTGGTTTGATACGTTTTGTCTTCTGGACATTCTGACTTTTGGCTCAAGGTTTTGGGACATTCAACATTAATCACATTTTAAAAGAATAATGCGAAGCCTTGGCTCAGGCGCATATGTGCTCCCGCTTAACTTTCGAATTAACTTTGCAGTTAATAGTTTAATATTCAGAAATGGGTCTTGGATACTATTTTCGATCACACAGCACCTCTGCCATCTTTTACAAACTGTGCCGACAGACCCTGCTTTCCTGAAGCTATATGCATTGATCGTAAATCTCCAAATTCTGGTTATCTCTGTGGCAGACATCCAACCAAATTCTCGGGGAATGAATGAATGACTCTGTACAAGAGCACCTAAACCATTATAGGGGACTTTCAAAAATCCCCAGTTGTGCTAGATATGGGAATGTTTTATACATTAGAATTTTATTACCACATTTCTGCATAATATAGTGAAATATAAGACTTTCAGTCAAAGCATTTGAGCTTTAGAGTCCCCTGCAATGAGTCAACCCATATCTACAATGACAATGCTGTGTGTTGGATTATTAGAATTGGTGAACACAGCTTTCTACAATTATGCACAGCCACACACCTGCTGAAAAGTACTGAACTTAGGGGAGGGACGGTGGCTCAGCGGTAGAGCATCTGCTTGGTAAGCAGAAGTCCCAGGTTCAATCCCCAGCATCTCCAAAAAAGGTAAAGAGGTGTGAAAAACCTCAGCTTGAGAGCCTGGAGAGCCGCTGCCAGTCTGAGTAGACAATACTGACTTTGATGGACCAAGGGTCTGATTCAGTAGAAGGCAGCTTCATATGTAGGAGGGATGGTGGCTCAGTGGTAGAGCATCTGCTTGGGAAGCAGAAGGTCCCAGGTTCAATCCCCGGCATCTCCAACTAAAAGGGTCCAGGCAAATAGGTGTGAAAATCCTCAGCTTGAGACCCTGGAGAGCCGCTGCTAGTCTGAGTAGACAAGACTGACTTTGATGGACCAAGGGTCTGATTCAGTAGAAGGCAGCTTCATATGTAGGAGGGATGGTGGCTCAGTGGTAGAGCATCTGCTTGGGAAGCAGAAGGTCCCAGGTTCAATCCCCGGCATCTCCAACTAAAAGGGTCCAGGCAAATAGGTGTGAAAATCCTCAGCTTGAGACCCTGGAGAGCCACTGCCAGTCTGAGTAGACAATACTGACTTTGATGGACCAAGGTCTGATTCAGTATAAGGCAGCTTCATATGTTCATATGTTCAACTGATACTGCTGTATGCTACAGAGGACTTGAAGTCTGTAGAAGGATTTCTGCTGTTGCAACCACGAACTGTTGGGGAAATGAAGGATGCAGGAATCTTTTCATGCACTTCCATCCCCACTGTATTCATTTGGGGATGGAGAGAAAAACTGGTTTCCCAATTACATCAAGAAAGAGAGAGAATTCTACCGTTTTCGCACACAGCTTACCTCGCAGTCACAATCCTGTTCCCTCCGCAGCGTCCAGTCGGATTTCCCACCATCTGCGCCAGAGTTACAGGAAGTGCCGCAGCTTCTGCATTGCAAACGTAAACTGGGTTTTAGTGGTTTATGTTTGCTACGCAAAAGCCGCAGCATTTCCTGTAACTCCGGCGCAGATGGTGAGAAATCCAACCGGACGCTGCGGAGGGAACAGGATTGTGACTGTGAGGCTAGCTGTGTGCAAAAACGGTATTCTTAAAAAAAAAAAAACCACCCTCTAATTTTTTTAAATTTCAACCCCAAATGTACATTCATTAAAACATATGCAGCATACAGAATTAATCAAATTATTTATATATCCAATAAGAGTGCAGTGCACTGTAATTTTATAAAGATTATTCTGTCAAGTCCCTTAACACAAGGAGGTTGGCCAGAACAACCAGGAACAAGAAAACATTCACACATTAAGTATCGTTTTCCTCCCACAAGAGCCAGTGTAACTGCCAATCAACTATGTGACAAGTATCTGACATATAGCAGCATAAACAACACAGCTCAACCCTTTCTTTCTGTCTTTCAAAGTCACAAGACTCCAGGAAAGCTAAGCTAGGTTGATTCAGATAGTCAAGGTTAACTAAAAGCATCTCAGGAAGCTACACTCTGATACTCTATTTAGAATTTTATAGTATATAAACATTTCAAAAGGCAAAGTAATGTGAGGCAAAATACAGCAGTACCTGGAAGATCACCACTAGAAGCGTCCTGAAACCTGCTAGGAAACAGAACCAAGGTTTCAGCTATAGAGTCTAATTAATATAGGAATTCAAATAGCACTGGGTTATCATAAGCAGATAACTAAGACTCAGTCCAGTCCTAATTCTGCAAAGCACTCAATTTGAGACTCCAGATTTCTGTGGAAATTGATTGAGGCTAGAAAGGGAGGGGAAAAGAGGCCTAACTTTCAGCCTCTGCATAGTTTTGCTAAATCGAACTATTTTCACTAGACTTATGTGGACTTTCAAGTAAAGAAAAATGGGTTCTTTAAATCCTCACACCCCTCCACACACCCACAAAAAACCTGCTCATAACAGTTCAAGAGTTATAGTTGTTTCATTCAGTGAAAACCTGCAGAAGTTAAAATGTTAACTCATCTCTGCTCCTGGTGAAGCCACCATCCAAATTCTTGCCATCCTCATCTGTTATTTTTTCTTGATGAACAGATGCTCATCTTTTTCACATCTGTTTGTGCTCTCAGGCTGCCTAGAGCTGGGACTGAAAGGATGCTGAAATTTGTAGAAATACTGTTGGTCATATTTTAGGATTTTATAAATCAAAATGTAAAATGGTGGAAATGTCATTGTTATAAATTTGATTATTATGAAAGACCATGAAATCAAATTACTAAGCACACAGACTCTCCAAATTTAGCTTGGTGATATGAACTGGCCAGTTATTTTTCATTTCTGAGGAAAACATGACTGGAGCTCTTGTCACCCTGCTTTCTGTTCAACTTCCTCTGTTTTCTAAACATCATTACATGAAGGTCACCAATCCATAAGTGAAGAAGGAGATACATGAGTCAGTGGCAGAGGGCAAATGGTAATTAAAATGTTCAAACAACTTCTCAGTGGTGTGTTCTACAGTCAGAGCACGACTTCACTTAGGGGAGTTCTCAACTATTTTATTAATCTTTGAATGTGAATGATAAAGAAAGAGACTCTGCTGTGATGGTAGAAGAAAAGATGACCCTTTGGTGTTGTGGATGGAGAAGAAACAGAAGATATGACCTCAAGCAAAGTTCAAAGTATCAACCATCAATCAACCAATCTTGTTTTCCAACTTCTATCTTAAAAAACCCTCACAATTCTCCATAGCCTCTTGAAGGACAAACAAGGTCTCTGTTCATGCCAATGTGTGTCCAAAGCAACTTCATCAAATAGCTCATCATTTATTTAAGATTCAGGCGAAGGGTTTATTTAATTATTCAAGTTTGAGTCTCTTCTTTGTATTTTTAATTCCCTGTCACATAATTATGTGCAAAGGCAGCACTCGCCACCCCTTCCATATGCAGTATGGACCAGGTTTAATATAATTTGTCATACCAAGGATGTAATAGCTGAAAATGCTTGACATAACTGAAAGCTACTGACATAACTGAAAGTTTTAGCATAATGGATCCAAATGATTGTTTGATGGAGATTATACTTTGTGTCATGATGAACATGCAAAACCTTCAGTTAACTATGAGTTACAGTAAAAGGAGCCTCTTGGATTTGCATTTTCTTGTGAGAAACTCATCTCTTAGGAGGAGAGCCAAGGCTAAACCACTTTCAGCCACAATTGGCTCCCAGAGTGGCTCACAGCAATTAAAATTCAACAGGAAAGTTACAATATATATTAGACACAGTTATCTGCAAGGAAGCAGTGCCTTCTGGCCCCAGGCAGCTGATGACATAGTGCGGATTGTAGGCTCTTGCCTCCAGAAGAAGAGCACAGAAGGACAAGAAGGTAAAGTCTAAGGATGGACAAGAACAGAATTTCATCTCAAACCTGGCTGCTTCATTGGATCATAAACTGGGATTCAGGCAATTGTGTTGTTCATGAACCACCCATGAACCAGCCTGATTTTGGGTTCATTCAGTTTGGGTTTGTGTGCCAGACATACTGTGGGCCAGACATACTGGCTTCTCCAGTGAACTCAGAAGACATTGCCTTCTCAGTTCACTTGTGACAATGGCAGGAGCTGGTTTTTTGGGGGGAGGACAGGGGTTTGAAGCAACGGAAGGCAGCTATCAATACAAAAATACAGTATACCTTAAAACCAACAGTGACACAATGGGATATAATAAAAGACCAGCAAAAGTTAAATGACATAAAATAGCTGTGGGCTATGCAGGAGTAAAAGCCTCTCTGATTTGGATCGCAACCTGTAAAAAGCAAGCAACATGAGTGGTAACAAAGTTGTGTTTCCCGTGAAGTAAAAAGCGGGCCTTGGCATTGTCAGAAAGGCCTTGATGGTCAGAGAGCAGAGCATCTAGGTATTTTACTCGTGGACTGCTATAGAAAGGGCAGTCCAGAAGAACATGAGGGACCGTTTTGATGACTCCTTGGCTACAAGGGCATCGTCTAAGATTGTAGGGGATTCTGTGGTATCTTCCAGAGAGAATGGCCGAAGGTAGTGCATTAAAACTAGCTAGCATGAATGCTCTTCTTTGGTGAGGGTCAGTTAAGGAGAGGAAATAGGGAGCTAATAGCCTGGGGGTCTGGGATAAACCCAGATAGCTTGGGGAGCAAGTTTTCCAAGCTGCCTCAGTTAAACGTTGCGACTGGATGTCTAGTAATCTGCGTTTGATGGCTTGAAATACCGCAGGAGCAGAAGATAGGTAAAATGCATCCAAGGAAATTCCTATGGATGTGATTTTCTTTTGGATCAGAGTCAACCATTGGGATGCATGATGGTCCATCAGCATCAAAAAGGTGAAAGAGTTCTGATCAGAGTTGAATAAAAGGCGCAGCCAAAACGTAAAAGTCAAAAGCCAGGCACGAGTTTCCAGCAGCAACAGTCCAGTTTCCATGCAAATTGCTGCATAAGGAACACAATTGGGTAATCCCAGTATTTTCCTCAAAAAGAAGGATTGCAGGCCTTCAGTAGTGTAATTGAAGGCACTGATCCATATAGGAGCACCATATAAGAGTTGGGGGCTAGATTTCGCGTTAAAAGCTCTTAGGGCCATGGGGACAAATCGGTTCCCTTTAAGATAGAAAAAACGGGCAATAGCCAAGGCTCTAGTTCTTGCCACTGTTAGAGCGCACTTACGATGGGCTAAGGCAGCTATCAACAAGGAAAAGGTGGGTATGGTGGATTTGATGGTGGCTGCAGAAATTGTGTTGGCTGGCCAAAAATTGGAGTTGGTAGAAGAAGGCCAGGAGGTGCACACAGTGAAAGAACAAGGTCTCTAGAACCCCAGAAGGTTCTTTTGCAGAGGGAGAGAAGGAAAAGGGGGGGCTTGCTCATGGGGGACCGCAAAGGGGAAGCAGATCCCTGGATATTGGAGAAGGTGCCCAGGAGCAACTTTTGGATACTCAGTCCAGACCACAGCACCCCAGGTAGGTGGGGCTTGATGCAGGGGAAGAAAGCTGTCATCAAGGAAAAGTGGTATGGTGAATTTGATGGTAGTAGTTGGGGTTGTGCTGGTGGGCTGGCTCTTGGAAGTGGTAGAGGAAGGCAAGGAGATGCAAGCAGTGAAAACACTGGGTCTCCAGCACCTTGGGCAGGTGCTTTTTCAGGGGGCAAAAGTCAAAAAGGGAGATGGTTTGCTCACAGCGGCAGCCAAGTGGGGGATCAAGAGGCAGAGCCCTGGAGATTGAGAGGGTGCCCAGGAGCATCTCTGACACAATGAACCATAAACTGATTCAGCAAACTGAAAAGTTCATGGAGATTCACAAGCTGTTGTTCATGAACAACGAAGCACCACAAACCACCATTTTTCCAATTTGTGCCCATCCCTAGAAAACTCATGGGCTGGCTGATGGTAATAATTCCAATCCATTAAAAGGAGCCTGTCAATAATACTTATCATTGCATGCATATTTCATTGATAATAGATGGCTAGATTCCCCCAATATATAAGAACATAAGAGAAGCCATGTTAGATCAGGCCAATGGCCCATCCAGTCCAACACTCTGTGTCACCCAGTGGCAAAATTTTTTTATATACACACACACACACACTGTGGCTAATAGCCACTGATGGACCTCTGCTCCATATTTTTATCTAAACCCCTCTTGAAGGTGGCTATGCTTGTGGCTGCCACCACCTCCTGTGGCAGTGAATTCCACATGTTAATCACCCTTTGGGTGAAGAAGTACTTCCTTTTATCTGTTTTAACCTGTCTGCTCAGCAATTTCATCGAATGCCCACAAGTTCTTGTATTGTGAGAAAGGGAGAAAAGTACTTCTTTCTCTACTTTCTCCATCCCATGCATTATCTTGTAAACCTCTATCATGTCATCCCGCAGTCGACGTTTCTCCAAGCTAAAGAGTCCCAAGCGTTTCAACCTTTCTTCATAGGGAAAGTGTTCCAGCCCTTTAATCGTTCTAGTTGCCCTTCTCTGGACTTTCTCCAATGCTATAATATCCTTTTTGAGGTGCGGCGACCAGAACTGCACACAGTACTCCAAATGAGACCGCACCATCGATTTATGCAGGGGCATTATGATACTGGCTGATTTGTTTTCAATTCCCTTCCTAATAATTCCCAGCATGGCGTTGGCCTTTTTCATTGCAAACGCACACTGTCTTGACATTTTCAGTGAGTTATCTACCACGACCCCAAGATCTCTCTCTTGGTCAGTCTCTGCTACTTCACTGAGGAAGGGGATTTGGCTTTTCCTCACATAGTGGGACACTTTTGAGTTCTGCAGTTCAATGCACATGCATGCAGAGGCATAATACAAGTATATGTAGATTTTCCTAGTTGACACTAAAAGCAGTTGGCTGACATTTCTGACTGGGGAAACAGCATGGCAGCAAAGTTCTTAGGACCATGGCAGCATTCTATATGGCCATCTGCCTCACAGATGATTTTTTTTTTTACTGCTAAATTACACTATGAAGGATCCATGATTGAACCACTTTCAGTTTTGTACTAAAATATCTATCTGAGGTCATTTCTCTACCTGATATTTGCTGCATTGGTCAGTGCTATAACTCATACTAAGTGAAAGCCCATTAGCAAGGTATAGATATGATCACTTTTTGAACTATAGTTTGCATTTCTCATTACTCCATCAGAATATTATTCAATAAAACCTTTTTCTTCTAAAAGTGCTTGCTGACTCTTTGCCTAGAACCTAGAACTATATCTGTTTCCATGAGGCCTGAACTTTAAAAGGGGGATCAGGAACCTCTTAACTCTGTCCTGAAGGCAGAAATAGTGGGCCAGGTGATTCTTCAGCAAGAAGTGCCTGCTGCTGTGACAGGGCAATGGAAGGAGGAGGGAAAGACAGGAGATGGCAATATTAACAGAGACTGCTTCAGTCAGCATCTGATATGGGCTGCTGATATCAATAGGAGCTGTTGGACATTTAAGAGACCCATATCTGTATTTTTCTAGCTGAGATGTGTCCTACCTCAGGCATCACATATGTAAGTGGCATCAAGTCATAACTGAGTTATGGCAACCCCAGCAAGGACCTTTCCAAGCTAGTGAGAGACAGAGGTGGTTTGCCATTGCCCTCCTCTGCGGGGTCTTTCTTGGTGGTCTCTCATAAAACTCTTGACCAGCGTTCCCTCTAAGCTGAGTTAGCCTGAGCTAGCTCACAGGTTTTTAGCCTCCAGCTCACACATCTTTGGTTTAGCTCAGGAAAAATGGCCCTAGAGCACAATAATTTATGCAGTAGCTCACAACTTTAATACCAGTAGCTCACAAAGTAGAATTTTTGCTCACAAGATTCTGCAGCTTAGAGGAAACATTGCTCTTGACCCGGCTTAATTTCAAGATCTGACGAGACTGGGCTATACATATGATGCCTTCTCTCCTCAACAATTACATCCTGACTGTTTCTAGTGAGGACAGACTTTTTCCTGCCCCTTGATAGCCCCACAGTGGTGGCATATGGTTCCTGCCAATGAACAATGACTTTGCTGTAGAAAAGGTGGTCAGCAGAATGCAGTTTTGATAATGAGAGAGTTGTGAGGCTTTGGAAGCCTTGATGAGTCTCCAGAAGGCATCCAAAGCTGCATGAAGCCCTGACCAGCTGCAATTTGCAATCATGAGCCTGTATGGGCAGGTAGCCTCAACTATTGCTTCCAATGGGCACCCCCCCCACCGAAGAGCCACCAGCAGACCAAAACCAGCCGTCCCAGTAAGTCATGCTTTCCTTCTCTTTTAAAAAATTAAAGGGCCATTGGGAGTAGTCCTGGATGTTCTTTTTCCTCCTCTAAAACTGAAACATTCCCCAGATTCTAGGAGATAACTGGTTTTTCTTTTGTTCCTGGAATTCCAGAACTGTCATGGGGAGGGGAATGTTGGATATACTTCTTGGTACATCTTGAAGCCCACCCTTAGAGGCAAATTTAGTGGTGCATCTTATGTACAATCCAGCCTTTATTCATTTTAGGTTCTTTTGTCTGCAATCACACACACTAAATAATGCACTTTCCAACTGGATATTGCCAGTTCACACAGTAAAATCCAGTTAGAAAGTGCATTGAAAGTGGAATGACAGTGCATTATTTAGGGTGATAACAGAAGAGCATTTAGGGGTGGATTGGAGGCGTCCCAAATCAGGCCGGCTCAAAAAGAGCCATCCTGAACTCTCCACATGCTCCCCGGTGAGGTGGCCCCATCCCATGTGCGAGGCGGCTTGGCGCAATCAGACGGGGGGAGGGGCACCTCAGAGAATGGACTGCTCTTTTTCTCCCCCAATGAGCCAAGTGCTCACTTGCTCAAGTGCTCTGGGTAGTTTTTACCCCAAAAAAAAAGAGCTGGAAACGGCTTGGGGCGGTTTGGCAGTTTCACACACGTGCGCACTTCCCCATCCAGATGCTGAACGGGCATGCAGCTCAAAAATTTGCTACCACTTCAACAGTGGTAGCTTTTTGAGCCACTCTGAGCCTGCTGGAGGACAGGGTGAGTATGGGATGGGGTCGGGCGGCAGATGTTCGCGTTGGCAAGGATTTTTTGGGTCGGTTTCTGAGGCGTCTCTGAGTCACCCCTAACTGCCCATCTGTTATCACTCTTAGTGTGTGTGATTGCAGCCTTTTATTACAGCAAAAGGCACTTATATGCAGATGTGTTCCCTTTTTTGTTATTATGGCTGAATCTTCATGACCTATATGAATGAATACTTATTCTTCTTTCTTTTCTTTCCTTTTTTTGAATACTAAAATATTGCCATGGGTCATGATTTAAGAGATATACTGAGGGATGACTTGCAGAGCTGAGTTGGATGATGCCCTCCTCGGCTTTACATATGGATCAGCATGGAAGCCGATTAGTTGGGTAGACTATTAAAACAATGGGTGGCAAAACAATGAAGAAAGAAATGGCTAAGTCTAATTCTATGCATAAGAGTCCCATGGCGCAGAGTGGTAAAGCTGCAGTACTGCAGTCTGAACTCTCTGCTCATGACCTGAGTTTGATCCTGGCGGAAGCTGGTTTCAGGTAGCCGGCTCAGGTTGACTCAGCCTTTCATCCTTCCGAGGTCGGTAAAATGAGTCCTCAGCTTGCTGGGGGAATGTGTAGATGACTGGGGAAGGCAATGACAAACCACCCCATAAAAAGTCTGCCGTGAAAACATTGTGAAAGCAATATGACCCCAGAGTCGGAAACAACTAGGGTGACCATAATGTCTGAAGGCCAGCCAGGGACACCTTGGGGGGGAAGGGGGGAGGCAGGGGTGCGCGCGCAAAGCGCGCGCGCGCCGCCGGAAACAGGAAGTGACGTCACTTCCGGTGATGTCATGCCACCGCCGGAAACAGGAAGTGACACCACTTCCGGTGATGTCATGCCACCGCCGGAAACAGGAAGTGACACCACTTCCGGTGACGTCACTTCCGGTGATGTCATGCCACCGCCAGAAACAGGAAGTGACACCACTTCCTGTGACATCATTTCCCCGCATCACCTGCCGGAAACGGGAAGTGACATCACTTCCTGTGACATCACTTCCCCCAAATGACATCATTTCCCCCAAATGCCACTGCCGGAAACAGGAAGTGACTTCACAGCACTTCCTGTGACGTCCCCAAAAATCCCCCAAATATCACCGCCGGAAACAATTTTGTTCTCAAATCCTGTATATACTTCATCAGTATATGGGATAAGGCACTTTCTCAACTGTGCTGCATAATGCAGCCTATTTATTTTGTCCTGTTTGCTCTGTTGGCTCTATCTGCGCCACCTTCATCACTTTCGGGGTGTGGATCCCCCAGTGGGGTGGTCTCCCGACTCCCTCCGCCGGCTGTTTCTGATAGCCCTGCGCCCCCTCTTTCATTTGATATGTGTCCCGTGTGGGTGCCACCCTCCCGCCGGGAGATGCCGCAAAATGAGCCCCCTTGAGGCTTATGGCGGCAGGGCTCGGGGGAAGCGAGCTAGACTGCTGTTCTTTTGAGGGGTTATAGAGTGTTTCGAGCCCGTCCCTGTGGCATCGGTCCCATCATTGTGGGACCCAGGGGGCCGGCGCAGCGGCCCGCCGAAGCAGCCTGTCACTAATAACACAGGTCGAGATGCAGGACAGGAACCCGGAAGTGACCGACAGGCTGCTTCAGCGGGCCGCTGCGCCGGCCCCCTGGGCCCTACAACGATGGGACCGATGCCACAGGGACGGGCTCGAAACACTCTATAACCCCTCAAAAGAACAGCAGTCTAGCTCGCTTCCCCCGAGCCCTGCCGCCATAAGCCTCAAGGGGGCTCATTTTGCGGCATCTCCCGGCGGAAGGGTGGCACCCGCACGGGACACATATCAAATGAAAGAGGGGGCGCAGGGCTATCAGAAACAGCCGGCGAAGGGAGTCGGGAGCCCACCCCACTGGGGGATCCACACCCCGAAAGTGATGAAGGTGGCGCAGATAGAGCCAACAGAGCAAACAGGACAAAATAAATAGGCTGCATTATGCAGCACAGTTGAGAAAGTGCCTTATCCCATATACTGATGAAGTAAATACAGGATCTGAGAACAAAATTGCACCAGAAGACACAAAGACAAAGCTCCCTTACACTGAATCAGTGCTTGGGTCCACCAAAGTCAGTATTGTCCACTCCAGTCACAAACACAAAGCTCCCTTACACTGAATCAGTGCTTGGGTCCACCAAAGTCAGTATTGTCACATAAGAACATAAGAGAAGCCATGTTGGATCAGGCCAATGGCCCATCCAGTCCAACACTCTGCGTCACATAAGAACATAACAGAAGCCCTGTTGGATCAGGCCAGTGGCCCATCCAGTCCAACACTCTGCGTCACATAAGAACATAAGAGAAGCCCTGTTGGATCAGGCCAGTGGCCCATCCAGTCCAACACTCTGCGTCACATAAGAGCATAAGAGAAGCCCTGTTGGATCAGGCCAGTGGCCCATCCAGTCCAACACTCTGCGTCACATAAGAACATAAGAGAAGCCCTGTTGGATCAGGCCAGTGGCCCATCCAGTCCAACACTCTGCGTCACATAAGAACATAAGAGAAGCCCTGTTGGATCAGGCCAGTGGCCCATCCAGTCCAACACTCTGTGTCACATAAGAACATAAGAGAAGCCCTGTTGGATCAGGCCAGTGGCCCATTCAGTCCAACACTCTGTGTCACATAAGAACATAAGGAGGGAGGGAGGGAGGGAGGGAGGGAAGGAAGGAAGGAAGGAAGGAAGGAAGGAAGGAAGGAAGGAAGGAAGGAAGGAAGGAGGGAGGGAGGGAAGGGAGGGAGGGAAGGAAGGAAGAAAGGAAGGAAGAAAGGAAGGGAGGAGGGAGGGAGGGAAGGAAGGGAGGAGGGAGGGAAGGGAAGAAGGAAGGAAGGAAGGAAGGAAGGAAGGAAGGAAGGAAGGAAGGAAGGAAGGAAGGAAGGAAGGGAGGGAGGGAGGGAGGGAGGGAGGGGAGGGAGGGAGGAGGGAGGGAAGGAAGGGAGGAGGGAGGGAAGGAAGGAAGGGAGGGAGGGAAGGAAGGAAGGAAGGAAGGAAGGGAGGAGGGAGGGAAGGAAGGAAGGGAGGAGGGAGGGAAGGAAGGAAGGAAGGAAGGAAGGGAGGAGGGAGGGAGGGAAGGAAGGGAGGGAGGGAAGGAAGGAAGGAAGGAAGAAAGGAAGGGAGGGGGGAGGGAAGGAAGGAAGACCGCCCCCTCCCGCCAGCCCCCCCCGCTTTCGGCCCCCACCCTCCCTGCTTACCTTCTTCCAGGGCGGGTGACGGCCTCTCCTCCTGGCGGCTGGTGCTGCTGGCGAGGCTGGCGGCGGCTGCGGAGGCCGGGGAGGGCCTCCGCTGGTCTCTGGAGGACCTCCAGCGACCAGCGCCGGCCTCTCCGCGGCCTCCGCGGGTCGGCGCTGGTCCCTGGAGGCCCTCCAGAGTCTCTGGAAGGCCTTCCGGGACCAGCACCGGCTGCTCCGCAGCCTCTCCGCGGCCTCCGCTGGTCGCTGGAGGCCCTCCAGAGTCTCTGGAGGGCCTCCAGCGACCAGCGAAGGCCGCGGAGAGGCCTTCGCTGGTTGGCGCTGGTCCCGGAAGGCCCTCCAGAGTCTCTGGAAGGCCTTCCGGGACCAGCGCCGGCTGCTCCGCGGCCTCCGCTGGTCGCTGGATGCCCTCCAGAGTCTCTGGAGGGCCTCCAGCGACCAGCAGAGGCCGCGGAGAGGCCTTCGCTGGTCGGCGCTGGTCCCGGAAGGCCCTCCAGAGTCTCTGGAAGGCCTTCCGGGACCAGCGCCGGCTGCTCCGCGGCCTCTCCGCAGCCTCCGCTGGTCGCTGGAGGCCCTCCAGAGTCTCTGGAGGGCTTCCAGCGACCAGCGGAGGCCGCGGAGAGGCCTCCGCCACCGCCGCCGGGCCCCGCGCGCGGGCGGGGAAGGCGGCGAGGGAGGGAGGGAGCGTCCCTGCGCGTGTGCAGGGGCCCTGCGCACGCGCAGGGACGCTCCCTCTCTCACTCGCCGCCTTCCCCGCCGGCACCCGCGGCCCACCGCCTTCGGGGCTGGCTAAACCGGGACCTCTAAATGGTCCCGGTATAGCCAGCCCGGGAGGCGGGAATAGGGGGCCAGAACCGGGACATTCCCAGGCGCCCGGGACGGTCTGGCCACCCTAGAAACAACTGGTGTTGGCACAGAGGACTACCTTTACCTTTTTAATTCTATGCATACTAATTTGGAAGTGAGTTCCATGTAACTCAGGAGGAGTTTTCAAGTAAGCACTTTTAAGATTGTATTAGAATTGTAAATGCTAGCAATTAAAGTAGCAGTCAGTTAAAACTTCACCTACAGGAGGGTAGAAAGTTAAGCCCATTTTCAAAGCAATATCCCAGACACATACTATGCAGCCTTGTTTCAGGTTTCAAGAGGGTTATAATATGTTTATATTTTTATTGACAGTTATTCCAAGATACAAAGTGGCTCAAAAGAAAAAAAATGTAGAAACACAGCTCAGATCAAAGCAACAAATATGAAGTATCTGATACAAAAATGCTGATTTGCCTCTCTTCCATGGGAAAATTTGTCAAGTATTTATATAATTGATGCCTCTGGTGTCACTGACAAGCAATTACTCTTGTCATCCATTGTACATCCCATGAAAGCAATAAAGTCCACATTATATCGCAGTGATAGTAAAGCAGTAATTTGGCCTCTAAAAGCTGACGTTTAGTGGCACGGTTTATTTTAATGTATGACTGAGTTTCTAGCAAGATTTAAGACAATGGTAGACCAGTTAATTCTCAAATCAGCATATGCTTCCTTCAAAACCATTTTGTGTAACAATGATTTGTGCACTCATTTGCATGCAATTGTGACATTAAGTAGTTAGATGCTAAGCAGTGTGCAGGAATGATCAGGTGATTGTTAAGCCGTTAAACAAAGATTCCAGGGATATGCTAAAGGATTTTTTTTCTGATTTAAAATATCGGGGATCCAAAGGCACATATTAGAGTTCTGTTCTAGTACTGTAGCTACTACTTAAGGATTGGGTAATCCCACTGAACCATGTAAAATGGTAGCCTTGGATGGGGTGCGGATCCAGCAGAAATTGGATCCCACACCTTGTGTGAATGGAAGTGCTTTCCACTTGCGATAGAGACTCTTTAGACCTAACCCTTTATCTCTGAGTTTTCTTTAATCACATTGGTCCCCTTGGGATTTGGTTGCAACTAATTTGGAGGGGGGGGGCGTTCTTGTGATACATCCCGGTGTTGTCATATGGAGGGAATGGACACAACTTTCAAATGGATGGGGAATGGGAAAGTCAAAAGGATTTTTGGTTCATCACATGATTAAAGTGGCTGTTACACTAAAGTAAATCAAATTATTTAATTGGGGACAGGGAAGAAGAAGTAGCAGTTTTTCTTCCAAAGAAATGAAGATCTTCTGTGAACAAAACAATTTGTGGCACCCTTAAAAAGTAAGAGAAAGCTGTATCAGTCTAAAAACAATTTGGAAATAATTAATTTGTGCTTTTGTATTCATGTAAAAAGAGCCCCGTGGTGCAGAGTGGTAAAGCTGCAGTACTGCAGTCCTAAGCTCTGCTCACAACCTGAGTTTGATCCCGGTGGAAGCTGGGTTCAGGTAGCTGGCTCAAGGTTGACTCAGCCTTCCATCCCTCTGAGGTCAGTAAAATGAGTACCTAGCTTGCTGGGGGAAAGTGAGATGAAAGTGTAGATGGGGGAGACTTGCCTTACCAGTAGTATGTGCGAAAATGATCTAGAGGTGTTAGTGGATAATACACTGAACATGAGTCAACAGTGTGATGTGGTGGCTAAAAAGGCAAATGCAATTTTGGACTGTATCAATAGAAGTATAGTGTCCAGATCATGTGATGTGATGGTATTGCTTTACTCTGCTCTAGTAAGACCTCACCTGGAGCATTGTGTTCAGTTTTGGGCACCACATTTTAAGAAGGATATAGACAAGCTGGAATGGGTCCAGAGGAGGGCCATCTGACAGAAATGAAGATCCTGTGAATTTAGGGGGAAGTGTTTGTGAGTTTCCTGCATTGTGCAGGGTGTTGGACTAGATGACCCTGGAGGCTCTTTCCAACTCTATGATTCTATGATTATGTGACTGGGGAAGACAATGGCTAACCACTCCGTAAAAAAGTCTGCCATGAAAATGTTGTGAAAGCAACGTCACTCCAAACCATAATGCATACTAACTGTTTCTTTCAACGTTTTAAGATTCGCCTTTCCACTACACCTGATTGAAATGCTTGATGACTAAATTACACTAGAAGAAAATGATATCATTTTTATATGCCTGAAGAATTGTAATGACTTTTAATAATGATAGATTTGAATATTAGGTTTGTTTCTTTCAGACATATTCTGTCACTCCTTGAACGGTGTGAACGATTAAGGAGATTCTTTCAAATAGTTACATGAGAAAACACTTCTTGATGCCATTCACATTTCTCTCTTGATCAGATGATTTTGTTTCAGTTGTCATGATTTAAAGTTCAAGTGATAAGTACTGCTTTATCCTCAAATTACTTATCTTTGCTGGGGGGGTGGGGGTGGGCTCCCTCCGGGTGTCCTGCCCCCCCCCCCCAGGGAAAGTGCATGCACAATACATCGCCTCTCCTTTCCCGGTGTTGTGAACGCTGCGTGGTCACTGTCTGGCTATGCCTGGAAGATGGTAACTGCAATGGCCTCTCCTACATTACTGCATCCGTGGAAACACCTTCTCGCTGGTCCCCCCCCCCGTTTTCACAGAGTTTGCCACGTCATGGGGCGACCAAATGTCCGGCGGTATAACCAGATGGGCAGGCTGGGCTCACCAACCTCGCCAGCCAAGAGAAGGAAAACTCTAACATCAAGCCTGGGCAGACAGAGCTCATTAATGTAACATCTACCACTTGGAGGACTCGCTGCTGGCGTCCTGGCTTACTGGGCCATGGTAGATGACCCCATGGTGAAAGGGTGGAGCCAGTACTGCGCACACTGCGCTTCACCTAAAAATTCCTCTGCGCAGGCCTGAAGGGTATCCACATCCACAACTCACAACATACCAAGTCCTGCAGCGATGGGCAAGGGGCGAAACGGCAGGTGGAAGATGCCACTGGAAGCCGCAGTCCCGATCCTGCATGTAGGCGGTTCAGGGTATTGGTCGCCTGATGCTGACCCGGAGACGAAAGCATTTTTTGGCAGCACCCTGAACGACCAAGCAGCCTTATTTAGGGACAGCACTGCTTGCTCCGTATGGAGAGGGGCCTAGAAAAGGTGGCCTAAACAAAGCTCGTCTCCTCCCCCCACCAGTTGGCTAGCCGCCGTCAACGGGCATCCTTACTTGTAGTCAAAAAATAACAACAAAGAAAAGGCATGCACCTGCCTTACAAAGTGTGCAAAGACTAAAGCTTGTGTGTTGGAACATCAGAACCATGCTTGACACAGTAGACAGTGGTCGCCCTGAACGACGCTCTGCTCTAGTTGCCCACGAACTTCTCAGGTTGAATATCGACATAGCAGCTCTCAGTGAGGTCCGTTTCCCTGAGGAAGGTAGTCTCCAAGAACACGGTGCTGGCTATACCCTCTACTGGTTGGGTAAGTCAAAGGCTGAGAGCTGCCTTTCTGGCGTTGGCTTCATGGTCAGGAACTCCATTGCCTCTAAACTCGAAAACCTGCCAACAGGTCACTCAGATCGCATCATGTCTATGCGCCTCCCTCTTCAAAACAAGCAGCATGCAACACTCTTTAGTGTGTATGCCCCAACCCTTCAAGCAGATTCTGCAGAAAAGAATAAGTTCTATGCTGATCTACGCAACCTCGTACGGAAGACCCCTACAGAGGACAAGGTGATCATCCTTGGCGACTTCAATGCCAGAGTAGGTAAAGACTCGGAAGCCTGGAAAAGAGTACTTGGCAAACACGGCATTGGCAACTGCAATGATAACGGGCGCCTCCTGCTAGAATTCTGCACGGAGCATCAGCTCACCATTACCAACACTATCTTCTGGCAGAAGAACAGTCTGAAGACAACCTGGATGCACCCACGGTCCAAACATTGGCACCTTATTGACTACATTCTGGTGTACCAGAGAGACCTTCGAGATGTCTTACACACCCGAGTAATGCCCAGTGCAGAATGTCATACAGATCATTGTCTTGTATGCTGCAATCTCCGTCTTCACTTTAAATCTACACCCAGAAGAGGCGGTATCCCCCGGAGGAAGTTTCAGGTTGGCAGCCTTCAGTCAGCCGAAGTTAGAGCTGCCTTCCAGGCAGAACTCCAGACAAGAATTGAGGACCCCAGTTGCCTCACAGATCCTTCTCCAGAAGCACTCTGGGAACACCTAAAAACTACCATCCTGTTGACCTCTGAAGAAGTCCTCGGGTTCTCCACAAGGAAAAACAAGGACTGGTTTGACGAGAACAATCAAGAGATCCAAGAATTACTGGCGAAAAAGAGATCTGCCTACCAAGCACATCTTGCTCAGCCCTCCTGTCCCAGGAAAAAAGCAACCTTTCGCACTGTATGTAGCAACCTCCAGCACAAGCTTCGAGACATTCAGAACGAGTGGTGGACCAAGCTTGCAGAGAGAACCCAGCTGTGTGCAGACACTGGTGATTTAAGAGGGTTCTACGAAGCCCTGAAGGCAGTATATGGTCCATCATATCAGGCTCAGAGTCCCTTGCGTAGTGCAGACTCCTCACAGTGCTCCTCACAGACAAGGCATCCATACTGAACCGGTGGTCGGAGTATTTTCAGGTTCTCTTCAGTGCCAATCGCGTAGTTCAAGATTCAGCAATCCACCTCACCCCACTTCAACCAGTGAAAATAGAGTTGGATGAGATCCCCACCCTAGAAGAGACTGTTAAAGCCACCAAGCAACTGAAAAGTGGCAAGGCAGCGGGAGTTGATGGAATCCCACCAGAGATCTGGAAGCATGGGGGCATAGTACTATTTAGCACACTTCAGAAAGTACTTGTCACCTGCTGGGAACAAGGCAAACTACCACAGGACTTTCACGATGCAATCATCATTACTCTACATAAGAACAAAGGGCTCCAACTACCGGGGGATAACCCTGCTCTCCATCGCAGGCAAAATCCTTGCTAGAATACTCCTGAACAGGCAAACTACCACAGGAATTTGCGATGCAATCATCATTACTCTACATAAGAACAAAGGGGAAAAGTCAGACTGCTCCAACTACCGGGGGGTAACCCTGCTCTCCATCACAGGCAAAATCCTAGCTAGAATACTCCTGAACAGACTGGGGCCCACCATTGCAGAAGAATTCCTCCCAGAGAGCCAGTGTGGCTTCAGAGCTAACAGGAGCACCACCGACATGGTATTTGTTCTCAGGCAGCTCCAAGAGAAATGCAGGGAACAGAACAAGGGTCTATATGTGACTTTTGTCGACCTTACCAAAGCTTTTGATACCATTAGCAGGAATGGCCTGTGGCAAATCTTGGAACGTTTAGGATGTCCCCCAAGGTTCCTCAGTATGGTCATCTAGCTACATGAAGCCCAGCGAGGCCAAGTCAGACACTGCAATGATCTCTTGGAGCCCTTCCCAATAGGCACAGGTGTAAAGCAAGGCTGTGTTCTCACGCCAACTCTCTTTACGATCTTCTTTAGCATGATGCTTCAAAGAGCCACAGTAGATTTAGATGATGACGATGGTGTCTACATCCGCTATCGCACCGATGGCAGCCTGTTCAACCTGAGGCGACTAAAGGCCCACTCCAATACAATGGAAAAACTTATCTGAGAGCTACTGTTTGCTGATGATGCTGCACTTGTCTCCCACTCAGTATCAGCTCTGCAGCATATGACGTCCTGCTTTGCAGAGGCTGCCAAGCTATTCGGCCTAGAAGTTAGTCTGAAGAAGACAGTAGTTCTCCACCAGCCTGCACCCCAGGAAGATTATCACCCTCCTTGCATCACTGTGGGTGAATCAGTTTTGAAGACAGTCCAGCAGTTCAGCTACCTGGGGTGCATCATCTCCTCAGATGCCAAGATCGACAAGGAGATTGACAATAGACTGGCAAAGGCAAACCGTGCATTTGGCCGACTGCATAAAAGAGTGTGGAGCAACAAGCATCTGAAAAAAGGCACAAAGATCAATGTTTACAAAGCGGATGTGATGACAACCCTCATCTACGGCTCCAAATCTTGGGTTTTATACCGTCATCACCTGCGACTCCTTGAGCGCTTTCATCAGTGCTGCCTTCGCACCATCCTCAACATACACTGGAGTGACATTGTGACCAACACTGAAGTCCTCAAGCGGGCGGAGGTTACAAGCATCGAGGCATTGTTGTTGAAGATGCAGCTGCGCTGGGCAGGGCATATCTCCAGGATGGAAAACCACCGCCTTCCCAAGATTGCCCTGTATGGCGAACTTTCCACCGGCCATTGAAATAGAGGGGCACCAAATAAGAGGTACAAGGACTCCTTGAAGAAATCCCTTGGTACCTGTTGCATTAACCATCACCAGTGGTCTGACATAGCCTCAGATTGCAAAGCATGGAAGCACACCATCCACCAGGCTGTCTCTTCCTTTGAGAACGCACGCATAGCTGGTCTTGAGGACAAAAGGAGATTGAGGAAGAATCGTACTGCTACAGCACCAACCCCAAATCAGACTTTTCCCTGCAGCCACTGTGGCCGGACCTGCCTGTCCCGCATTGGTCTTGTCAGCCACCAGCGAGCCTGCAGCAGACGTGGACTACTGCACCTTTCTTAAATCTTCGTTCGCGAAGTCAAGCTGATATATATATATATATATATATATATATATGGAAGTAAAAGAATATTTAGTGCCAACAGGAAATTGTTTTTAAAACTAGCACCTGGAAAGAAGAAAAACATTGTGATTTATCAAGAACAATGTGAAATGTATTGTTCATTGCTTAGATATAGGAGTTAATCTGTTGCTATTTGCTCCAATTAATACCTCAATTCCATATATCTAGTCCACATTTTTATTTGCCCACTATGCTAAAAGCAAAGCTAGAATCTGTCCTCATGTGCAGATTTTAGTGCTGGTTTTACTGTGGTTATTACTGTAACTTCTTTGCTTTTTTGTAAGAAAGAAGGAAAAGTGTATGAAAAGTATTATCCATGGGAATTGATTTTAAACTGGTACTTATCACTGCAATCTTCAGCTTTTTTTTTTCATTATTCCACATTAGCCCCTTCAGTTGGTGTTCACATATCATTTTGTGGAATGTAGAGGCTTGTGATACCTGCATTTGCAAAACAGATTTGTGAAAGGATCTGAGCTCTCTTGATGCCTTTGTTGTTCCATAGAAGCAGCCAGGCAAGAAAAATAGGGGATGATAGGGCATTAAATGTTATTCTTATTCCTCACCCCCCACCCCCCCAACGCACACATTCTGTTTTCCCAGTAGGAAAAAAAGAAGAAGCAATGTGTCTATTGAAAGAAAGGACATAGTGGTGACCTGCTTTTAAATAAAAGCAAGGCATGCTGGTGAAGGCAGCTAAACCCATCCCCTCCCTTGCTTTCCGTCACTGTCTTTAATTTGTTTCATCATCTTTCTCTGGGCCCAAATCCTTTCTGGTATTGGAGCTCATCTAAGAGATAAATGCTTCAAGGAATTGCATGCAGGTATATGAGGGAGCAAGGTTCAATTTCCATTGCCTATCCACTTTCTTTTTGTATCAAAGTAGACTTCCGCTTTTCTCCATTCAGTGACGAGGTGAACTTGATTATTTGTGCTCATCTGCTTTCAACCGCTAGCTTCTACTTATCCCACAAATAGCTTTTCTTCTATCTGCCTGAAATTTGGCAAGAACAATCCCTTCTGTGAGAGGTAAGTCCCTGACAATTTAATTCCAATTGGGTGTCAGAGAAAAACAGAGTCATATCTGTATTACCAACTGAAAACCATGGAAGGGGGTAACATAATAAATGCAATACAAATAATACAAATTTATCAGAGGCACATTGGGCAACAGCTATCATTAAGTTAACACACTAAATTTTTACTGCTTTTTCACTATTTATGCCTGTGCAAGTGAATAGGCTCAGTCCTTTGCACTCAGGGCCAGTTCATACATGCCACCCACAATCCCATTCAGCTGTCCTTGGTGTGCAGTAATCATGTGGAGAAACATTATTGTAAAAGTGGCTGTGAAAAAATATTCCCAGAAGTTGTTCTTAGTATCAGAGCGGCTGGGAAAATGGCTACTGCAATTGTCCACATTGCTGCTGGATCTTGCCTTGAGAAAGATCACTCTGGGGGAGGAGAGCAGCTGGCATGCATGGAGTGGGTGGCTTTTCCCCTCTAAAAGGGACGAACAAAGCAAGCAAACAAAAAGAGGGTGATGCAATTGAGGGAAATGGAATTTGTTTTCAACCCAGTGACATTTTTCTCCTTTGAACCTTGGGAAAAGTATGGTTTATTCCATTATAAAACTCAGAGGCAGTAGACAAGAAAAGAAGTCACAGACGTGTCAGAGCATGGCGTTAAATGTTTAAGTGTGGTATGACAAAGCATTCTGATGTAATGACATGCCATGGAAATTACTTTGGACTTAGGGAAGGACTAATAGCTTTATGCTTATGGGATACAAAATAAATCCAGTAGAATCTGGATGATTCTGGAACTACTGCCAGGAGCTAGCCTCCCTCCGAGGGCGAAAAATGAGTTTGTTACAATAATTTATCACTCCTAGTCGAACGCTACCGAAATCTAGAGACTTAAAAAAAAAATACTACAGGGAAGTTTTCTACAGTGTATTCAATGACCTAGATATTACACTTAAAGGTAGACATGATGGGAAGACTATTTTAGATACTTAAAAAGATAAATTATTTCCAGCCTTGCTGATCCATACATTCCATCAATCTAGAATATGTTACCTGCTCCAAATCCAGATGATATATTTAATAATAATAATAATAATCTTTAATTTGTATCCTGCCCTCCCCACCAAAGCCGGCTCAAAATAATGTAGCTCTGCACCAGAAGACCCATGAATCCCCAGTTATAAGAACCACCAGGGAAAGGGCGATGATACAGGTCATAAATAATATTTACATTCAATCACAGCATCTACTGCAAATGACATCCCATTCCTAACAAGACCCTGCCATCTTTTTTTCTTAAGCAATTGCTCAGCCTTCCTGGAATTTAATAGGGAAGACGAACAACCCAATTGCTAACCTGAGGAAAATTGCTTTGTGGTGTGTAACTGTCAGGGAACTGGTAGCCAGGTGACACTGAGTTGTTAAAACTTTAAATTAATGAGTTACTAACTAAACTACATTGTACACATTTCTGAAAATGCTGTACTTTTAATTTAAAAAATACCTTGTCTCTTCTCTCTCTCTCCCTCTATATAATCAGCTGAGCTGGAAACATCAACAACTATAAGACATTTATTTAGGTATTTATATTTCTCTTTTCTCCTCAATGGGGACTCAAAGCAGCTTACAACATTATCTTTTTTTCTCTATTTGAGCCTCACAAAAACATTCTTGTAAAGTAGGTTAGGCTTAGAGAAGGTGCCTGACCCAAGATCACCAAGTATGCTTCCATGGCAGTAAGATTTTATCCAGCAGACTCCATAGCAAGCAGTGGAAGATATCCTTAATTGATTGCCCCAACAATTTGTGCAAGTGCTGTGTAATGGTAACAAAGAGAAGCAGCTTTATGAAACTTTTCAATGTAGTTTTATAGCAACAGGGAGAGTTTCTCAACTAATATGTGGGGCTCATTTCAATTAGTGAAGACATGCAGACCTAGAAGACTTAAACCCTCTTTCCCTTCCCTACATGGCCTCAAGGCTTGACCTCAGGGGTGTGGTAGGGTTGTAGCAGTAGGGTAAGAATGAACATATGAAGCTGCCTTATACTGAATCAGACCCTTGGTCCATCAAAGTCAGTATTGTCTTCTCAGACAGGCAGCGGCTCTCCAGGTTCCCAAGCTGAGGTTTTTCACACCTACTTCCCTGGACCTTTTTTAGTTGGAGATGCTGGGGATTGAACCTGGGACCTTCTGCTTCCCAAGCAGATGCTCTACCACTGAGCCACCGTCCCTCCCCAGAATGGGCGTGGATGGGTTGTATTCCCATCCAGTGTTGTGCTGTTTGGTACTGCTGCTTTGGAGGGGCATGTTTATTAATTTATTTAGAAAAAAATAAGCTTCCTTTCCAAGCAACCTACACTAGGCAGCCTGAAAAATAAAAATAATAAAAATAAAGTATTATATTAATTAAAATTCAACATTTAAAACATAGATGTCTCAACAGCTCAAAATAACATCTTCCAGACTAAAAATACAGTAAAATGCTATTAAAAGAAGGGCATTTCACATGTGAGGTTGATACCTGCCTCATCTCTGAAGGCAGAGGCACCAAGAACAAATATTGTGAGTAGGGATGGGCATGAACCGAACCACAAAGCGAAATTCATGAGGGATATTACCCTGCTCATGGTTTATGATCAGAAGTTCATGAAGAGTTCAGTGTCATTAACTTCCATGAAATTTTAGAGTGGTTCATGCAATTCATAGTGGTCTGTGGATGGAGCAGAAAGTGGGAGTTTAAAGGGACTCCACAGCTTTTTCTGATTGTCTTCTGTAGTCCCTTTAAAGTTTAGAGATTGTGGAAGACAGCCAAAAGTGCTGCAAGGCGGGGAGTAAATGCAGCTGTTTTTATACTGTTTTTCAGTCCTTTTAGTCCTGCTCAAGGCAGCCTAAAACTGAATTTGTGCCCAAGCTCTAAGGCTTCTTTGTCGGATTATGTGGCCCTGAGGATGAGACTCTTATAATTTAATATCATAGGACTCCAGGTTAATATAAAATCAAATAAAAATTTATTTGTACAATAAGCGTATTGGTATCAAGATGTTTATAGCTTAATTCTTCAGTGAATAATAATAATTTCTGACTGAGGTGACACTCTTTCACTACACACACTCCTCACTCTCAAATCCTCCTTTCTCTTCCTAACTCAACTTTCGGACACATTCTGTCTTTTACATTCCCATAATATTCTGATAATATCAGGTTTTGGCTCTCTATCTAGCCCCTAATATGTCATCAACAGAAGTATAGTGTCCAGATCACGTGATGTGATGGTATCGCTTTACTCTGCTCTGGTAAGACCTCACCTGGAGTATTGTGTTCAGTTTTGGGTACCACGCTTTAAGAAGGATATAGACAAGCTGGAACGGGTCCAGAGGAGGGCAACAAAGATGGTGAGGGTTCTGGAGACCAAGTCCTATGAAGAAAGGTTGAAGGAGCTGGGAATGTTTAGTCTGGAGAGGAGGCCGCTGAGAGGTGATATGATCACCATCTTCAAGTACTTGAAGGGCTGTCATATAGAGGATGGTGTGGAATTGTTTTCTGTGGCCCTGGAAGGTAGGGCAAGAACCAATGGGTGGAAATGAAATCAAAAGAGTTTCTGGCTCAACATTAGGAAGAACTTCCTGACCGTTAGAGCGATTCCTCAGTGGAACAGGCTTTCTTGGGAGGTGGTGGACTCTCCTTCCTTGGAGGATTTTAAACAGAGGCTAGATGGCCACCTGACAGCAATGAAGATCCTGTGAATTTGGGGTAGGTGTTTGTGGATTTCCTGCATTGTGCAGGGGGTTGGACTAGATGACCCTGGAGGTCCCTTTCAACTCTATGATTCTGTCTAAAGTATTGTACTTTTCTTTGCTAGAATCTAGAATGCCTTTCACAGTACTAGTATGGGATTCTAATCAGAAGACTGCTTCTCAGACTCTGTAGACTGCTGACTGACTATGACTTACTCTGTTCTGGTAAGACCTCACCTGGAGTACTGTGTTCAGTTTTGGGCACCACATTTTAAGAAGGATATAGACAAGCTGAAACGGGTCCAGAGGAGGGCGAAGAAGATGGTGGGGGGGGTCTGGAGACCAAGTCCTATGAGGAAAGGTTGAGGGAGCTGGGAATGTTTAGTCTGGAGAGGAGGCGGCTGAGAGGTGATATGATCACCATCTTCAAGTACTTGAAGGGCTGTCCTATAGAGGATGGTGTGGAATTGTTTTCTGTGGCCCTGGAAGGTAGGACCAGAAACAATGGGTTGAAATTAAATCAAAAGAGTTTACCTGTGGTATGCCAACCAAGATGGGTTCTATGAGTTGCTGGAGCAACTGGGAACAATGGGAAAGCTGCTTTTCAGGGATTCTGATCCTAATCGGCCATTATATTAAAGAATTTCAGAACACTCCCCTTTCAATGCTAGCACAAAAAATGTTGCCCTGAACCCATTAAGGAAGGGCAGAATATAAATGTAATAAAGTAAATAATAATAAAAAATAAAAATTAACATTGCCATTCTTATCTGTTGTTTCCTAGACCTTCAGACTCTACCTCTTGGTCTCCTACCCATTGTATTATGAACTTGGAGTTTTGTATATTGAGCAGCCTGGGCTGGTGTAAGAGAGCTACAAATGCAATGAAGTCTTGTTATGGCTTGCACCTTCCCTCACAGAGATAACCATAAAAATCTTTAAGTGGCCTGACAAAGTGAGTTAGAAAAAGAATCATCATCTCTACAAATTCCAAGTTATGGTCAAGCTCTCTGTGCAGGTATGATTGAATAGCTATCAATCATCCCAAATGGGAAGTATGAACATGAAGTGGATACATGTACATCATGAACTGAATTGTTATATAATAAATATCTAGCAGATTTGAAAAATTAAATTTAAGTCAATTTTTAAATATTGTAATAACTGTATCTTAAATTGTATGCTTCACTGGCTATAGTGATATAGCTCCTGTTCCAACACAGAGTTATATGTCTGAGAATCACTGGAGAGGCACACCATTATCATATCTATGCATACTCCGTTGACCACTGATGCCAGAAATGTTGTATTCCTTTACATTCAGTTAAAGTGCAAAAAGCTTGATGCATACATCCAAATTGTTTGTTCCAATTTTTCATTAGAGCTGTGTTGCTTTGTGTTTCATTGTGTGTGCTGTGTTGCTTTGGAGAGCCCTTGACCTTGGTGGGTCTTTTGGGGCTGTCACTGTAAGTGGAGAGCAGAAAACAAACACTGCTTTCTGTTCTTCCCATAAATCAAATATCTATTTACTACCCTCTTTGGACCTGTATTAATGTATCTTGTCGGGCATTTCAGAAAGCTGGGGGGGGGGGGAGGGGAACAATGATTTTGCAAGCTTTTTTTTTTTTTTTTTAAGGCAAGACCAACAGAATATGGATTTTTTAAAAGAAAAGGTATCCCATCTTGAATTGGATGAAAATGATTGAAAATCATGCAGCTCTCACTGGGGGTGATGCAGAATGTGTCTACTCTGGCCTGCAGGCTTTGTTCTGCCCTGCCCTGCCCCGCTAGGGGTTTCCAGCTCCCTGGAGGGGATTTTCTTTCACTTGCAGGGTAGCTCTCCGCCACCACCTGATAGCTTTAGGTATTCCCCAAAGGGAAAATCAGGATGCCCAGCTTCTCTTCCAAGTTATGGGACATTGCCTCTGTGCCTCCCGCAGCCTAGTGCCTGGTCACTACAAGGACATGTTAATGCCTTGGGCATCCTTGGAGGAATAACTACTTTTCAACTGCCTGCCTTCCCTCTGGCTCCTCTTTTCAGATAGCATGTTTCAGACTGTGGAGGTCTTTGTGTTACAGAGAACCACTACCAGCATCCAAAATTATACAGTATTATTAAAAAGGAAATGTTTGCAAGCATACCTTTAGCACAACACCAGATTTGAGCAAGGAAAACAAAATAAATGGTAAAAATGCAAATCTTTTGTCTCTTTCTCTGTACATACCCTAACTGGTGTTAAAACAGGACAGGCTGTTTTAGCTTAACTTTTCTAGTTCTCTACAGAGTTTCCCATACCTTGAAGCTTGCTCCTAGTCTCCCAGGCGAGCACATGGTTAATATGTTAAGGGTCCTGTGTCCTCTCATCACCAAAGCGTTCCAAATTAAGAGCTATTTCTTGTTGCAAGAAGGTTTTATCAAATCCCAGTCTCCTTCCTCTGACCAGGTCAAAGATATGCTTCCTGGAGCTCTCCAGGACATTCCCTAGTTCTAGTCTTCAGTCCTCTAAACCTCTCTCCCTTCTTGGAGAAGTGGAGGGAAGGTGAACTTGCCCATCCCATTGTCCTTCCTGGTAGATCCATTAGCATTTGTAAGAAGGTGGACTGAGGTGCAATTGAACTGACTTCACACTCTCCCTTCCAGCTGGTTCTTTGTCCAGAGAAAACTTTTAAAATGTCAAGTAGAGCTTTCCTGTTTTTCAGTTTTTCCTGTTTTTCCAAGTAGAGGTCTCCTGTTTTTCAGGAGAACATGCATTTCATCACAGGGGTCATTTACACATGCATCCTTTGAAGAAATTGATTTCCTTTAAAAGGAGTATTACAACTTTCTTCTTCTCTTATGTGTTAATGTCTCAGTTAGAAAGGTTTGATCTGTGCAGATGTAGCTCATTACACTGCTTTAGCCATGTGGAAAAGTCTGAAGGCTTAGAAGACAGCAGATAAGAATGGCATTGTGTTTTTTTCCAGTCTTTTGTGATAGTACTGAAAGGGGTAGCTCACCCCTTTTTAATAATCAGCCCTCACTCACACAGAGTTGTTGAGGTTGGGGCTCAAACACTGTTCTGATCACTCGCTGCCACCATTAATTCACAATCTATGATAGATAGACAGACAGACAGACAGACAGACAGACAGACAGACAGACAGACAGACAGACAGACAGACAGACAGACAGACAGACAGACAGACAGACAGACAGATAGATAGATAGATAGATAGATAGATAGATAGATAGATAGATAGATAGATAGATAGATAGATAGATAGATAGATAGATAGATAGATAGATAGATAGGCTGAGATATTGAATTGTGTCTCCATGTATGTTTCTTTCCCTTAGACATGCAGCCCACAGGGTTAATCAGAACAAGAAACTTTTATTTATAAGAACAAAATACTGAGGGAAGTAAAGTCTAAGAAACAGCTTTTCACTCCATTAAACTTCTGAACTGAGGTCCTATTCTGAACCTACAATTGGCATCTTTTACTTACAAATTCACTATTACAAAGCAAGAGTCAAGTTGCACCTTTAAGAACAACATGTTTCAAGCTTCTGTACACTTCCGCTCAGTCAGAAGAAACGCTTTCCTCCTCAGTTCTTAAACTGTCAGATTAATGATACACAATATATTATTTTAGCGTTCCTTTATTAATTTCCTGTTCTGAAATCTTGATAGAAATATAGGAAAAGAGTAGTGTGTAGAAACTGATTTTAAAAGCACATTTTAGTTTGCATTTCTGCAGAGGCTTGGATGGGCTACAAAACCAAAAGCATATTCCAGTCAAACTGATAGCCCTTAGTGGCCCATCCAAGCACTAACATTTGGCCTCCGATCCATGGGCAGGGGAGTAATTTCGCTCAGGAAGGAGGCCCAGCCAGGAGACAAGAGAAAACTTGGCATCTCTTTGAAGGGCTACAGATTGATATGGGCATCTTTTTGAAGGCCTACAAGGAGGTTGATTTGCAATAGGGGCCTGGTATTTTGGATGTTCTAATAACATGTGCATACAATGAGCCTAAGAACAAAACAATTTGGCCTTGGAATAGGTAAATCTACAGAGAAGAATTGTTTTACTGTTGTCCAGAGATGCCAGTTTGGAAGGAGTTGTTATTTGAAATGTAAACACTTGATAATTTCTTGATAATTTCTTGAGGTCCATCCCAAGTCATGTAGAAAAGGGCAACTAGAATGATTAAAGGTTTGGAACGCTTTCCCTATGCAGAAAGGTTAAAACACTTGGGGCTCTTTAGCTTGGAGAAACGTTGACTGCGGGGTGACATGATAGAGGTTTACAAGATTATGCATGGGATGGAGAAGGTAGAGAAAGAAGTACTTTTCTCCCTTTCTCACAATACAAGAACTCGTGGGCATTCAATGAAATTGCTGAGCAGTCGGGTTAGAACGGATAAAAGGAGGTACTTCTTCACCCAAAGGGTGATTAAAATGTGGAATTCACTGCCACAGGAGGTGGTAGCGGCTACAAGCATAGCCAGCTTCAAGAGGTTGTTAGATAAAAATATGGAGCAGAGGTCCATCAGTGGCTATTAGCCACAGTGTGTGTGTATATACAGTGCGTGTATGTGTGTGTATATATATATATATATATGTGTGTGTGTGTGTGTGTGTGTGTGTATGTGTGTATATATATAAAATTGTTGGCCACTGTGTGACACAAAGTGTTGGACTGGATGGGCCATTGGCCTGATCCAACATGGCTTCTCTTATGTTCTTATTGTTACCTGATTATCCAATAATGTATGTTTTGAATAATTTGCTTATGTCACAAAAGGTATAAGACCTTAGATCACCCCTGTATTCTTTGGAGAGCTCTTGGGTTTTCTGTGGTCTTTGGTACCTTGGAGCCCATCCTCCTGGCTTATTAATAAACCTTTTAGTTTGTTTCCTACCTCACAGGACTTCTTGTGTGTTTGAGGGACATACCTAGCCACAGGTTATGGCACAGAATCTCTCTGCTACAAATCCATTCAACATTGCTTTTCAACTGCTGTTTTTCAAGTCTCCCCCTCTCAACATTCCATCAGCTCTCACTGGTTGCTTTTGGAGAGAGGCAGAAGCTAGCTTGTCTGTCAGAGGGGAGTATACTGAGATTCTTTATTAGCTTCAGATTCCCTGGGAAGCAACTTTCCTATTTTTTTTTTTGTTTCTATATTTATCTGTTTAGGCAACACACTGTTCCTAAAATGTATATACACATGTAAAGAGAACAAAGACCAAAATGTTTTGCTTTCCTTCCCACTTTATCTTAGTGTTTTTGAAAGCTAGTTAATATGCACAGTTGCATTATGCAATTCAAATTGCAAATAATTTTGATGGATTGCTCTGTCTCTAGGAAACTCCTCTGAGTAAATTCTTAATTTTCAAGATAATGGAAATATTATTTACTTTTTTCATGTAGTGCCTCTATGTTTGTGTGTGAATTTATCAGTAAAAAGGTCAGTATTCCACTAATCAACATAGCTGCTTTCTTTTTCTCAATGGGATTATTTTCATATAGAGGACTGCATGAACATATTGTAGTGTGAACAATGGTGTGAAAGAGACAGTTCATGGATATTTTTAATCACTGTGGCCTTCCATTTGTAGCAGTCACAGCTACATGAATGGTTGCATGTTGTCCTTGCACACAGCCTTATTTCAACATGCAATCCTGTACACAGAAGGGGGTGGGGAGGACTGCCATTTCATTGTGATCTAAAATGGGAGTGATTCTCTAATGTGATATTGAAACCATAACACATTAGGGAATCATCAAATTCACACTAGAGTCATACTATGAGTGGATGTATTTTTCCATCAGCCTGAAGAATAAAAATGTGCATCTGGAGAACTCAGAGGGGGAAGTTTCCCCTGTGTCTGCAAGGTGGGAACCAGGGAGTCTTACCAGAACATTTTTCCCACATTGCCTAAATAATGGATTACAGAAGAAATGCCCATGGTATATTGTCCATTGACATTGGAGGAAAATAGGTAAAAATGTGTAAACCTCACTGAACTTGATGGATTATAACATTAGTTTATCATGAAATCAGATCTAACAGGATTCTGCAATCATTTCTAATCACATCCCAAATAAATAGAAACTTTTCCTTTCCTGTGTGAGTCTTTTGACATGAAAAAAGTAAATAATATTTCCATTATCTTGAAAATTAAGAATTTACTCGAGGATTTTCCTAGAGACAGAGGCCAAATTGAAAGTGACAAGGGAGTGGGCCTTCTCGATTACAGCACCCCACTGGTGGAACCAGCTACCAGAGGAGATGCGGGCCTTGCAGAGCCTTAATCAGTTCCACCGGGCCTGCAAGACCATCCTCTTCCAGCTGGCCTTTTAATGTGGAACCACTGTATCATCGCCATGAAAACTATGTGAAAACTATGTTTTCTTGTTAGAAGAGCTTTCTCAGATAGCCAGTGTGAGTGAGTTCTAAGGATGCCAGGGATGAGGCAGGAGCATGTCATTGTGTCTGCGTGAACAAACGTATCACTTAGTAAATAGGGGGAGGGAATGGTCAGCCATGTACTTAATGACTAATCATACTTGCAGAAATAGCATGACAGAGAGTCTGATAAACAAGGCAGTGCGGAGACTGTCTCTTCAACCATGCAAACAGTCACAAAAGAGCAGCGAATTTGGAGATGTCCAGGATAGGGGGCAAGGACAGAGAAGGCCAAATCAGGGACTTCCCTGGAACCTTCTATGGAGCTGTCATAGTGGCCTTCCTTGTAGAGTGAGCACTACTTAAGCATGGTTTATGAACAAATGTTTAATTTAAGACAATTCGGCCCCTACCCAGCCGCTAAGGCTGGAGGCCATCCATTGCCTCCCCAGAAGGATGGGAGGCAGTGGACTTGTCTTGGCTGGGTGGGGGTGAGGGCAGCCTTATAAGGCCGGTCCTGCCCCTGGTGGCGCAGTTTGGAAGCCGCTTTTGGAGGAACTGCTCAGCTGCACATCGTCTGTGTGCCCTGGACGGTGTTTCAGAGCAGCACAGGGGCCTTCGGCGCCTGGGAAGAGTTTTTTCCTTGCGTCATTGGAGGGGACACCTTTCGTGGCTCGGAGTGTACGGTGGCTATCGGCTGGATGAGGGCGGCTGGCACGAACGTCAGAGGAGCATTTTTGGCAGCCAGGGGGGTCTTGGAAGGTCCCCCCCCAACGGTCTGTGATTGAAGGGGCTGGTCAGCGTGTTGGAGGGGCCGGCCATCAGGGGGGTAGCCAGTTGGGGCATCAGCTGCACAGGGCCCTGAGGGAGCGAGGAGGCTGGCCTGAGCCACTTTAAGTGGGGAGCTTGGCCAGCGTCATCATAATTGATAGGGAAGCCTCGGAGATTCCTTGGATTGAACGGGCGGGTCCTAGATTTGGATTCCTTTAGAGGGTGGCAATTGAAAGGCAGCATGGGGCCTAAGAAAGGACAAGGTCCACCAAAAGAAAAGCAGCCAGTCAAGAGGCCCCTTAAGAGGCTGCCTCCGGTCCAGCCCCCGGCTGATGACGGGGATGAGGTGAGGAAGTGGCAGGCCATCTTGGATCGCCTGTCCGTTTTGGAGGAGGCAAAAGGGGTGGCAGGTCTGTCACAAAGATTCGCTGGGCTTAAGGGTTCCGGTAGGGCCGCCACCATTTCTTTTCAGAGAGAGGTGCTCGCTCGGCTTTCTGCCTTGCAGGGTGTCGAGGAAGGCGATAACAGCCCGAGTGAAATAGTGCCGATGGATGAGGAACAGCGGGAGGAGCCTGAAGCGGTTGCGGTGGTGCCCACCAATGTGGAAGGTAAGACACCGGCTCAGCAACAGGGGGTGGTGTGGCCATGGGGTCCCTGGGGCCCAAGTGTTGGGTCAGGTTCAGGGTTGGCGGTCATTGGGGGGGGGCCACTCATAAGTCAGCAAGCAGCGTCAGGTGCACTGCCTCATCAGTTGGGTAGCTCGCTTCCACTTCAGGTCTGGTCGCCTTGGAGCTTGGCTCCAGCAGTGGGAGGGCAGGCTGGTAGCATGGGGACTGGGGAGTTTTCGGCAGCAGGGGGCGTGTTGCCTTGGAGTTGGCAGCAAGCCACTTCTTTGCCTCCAACCTGGTCTCCGCAACAGCTGGGCAGTTGGGGATTTCCATCCCATCCCCCAGTCCCTTATAGTATGGTGGCCTTTCATGCACTACCATTTGGGGATCCAGCCATGCCTCTAGGTGATCACCTTACGGTGGTGACCAGGGAGAAGATTTTAAAAGGGGAATACGTGGACGTGTTCAGCCTTTTATATAGGGAATTGGAAAAGAAGTCCAAGGAGGAGCTAGACGAGAAGGATAAGAAGAAGCTGAAGCGGCGGAAGGTAGATAGGTCACGGTCGAATTGGCTGCCGGGATTTCTCATATATGTGGGGGTCATTGCCAGGGCCCAGCCTTGGAGGGCGGCCCCCCTTTTCCAGTACTGCGATATTATTTACCACGCATATAACGACTTTGCGGGTGCGGCGTGGCTGCAGTACCATGAGGAATTCCATATGCGAGCGGCAGTTAATCCTGGCCTCCCTTGGGACCAGATAAATCAGCAGCTCTGGTTGCAGCTTATGGCACCTGCGAAGCCAAACACTGGGGATAGATCTGACAGTGGTCATCTTGTGCAGAAGACAGTTCATTCTGCTGGCACCCGCACAGCTGCGGGGCAGTCGGTTCAGCCATGGCTGCTTTGCTGGGAGTTCACCTCCCAAGGGGTGTGTGCCAGAAAAGCTTGCAGGTACAAACACGAATGTCCGCCGTGTGGCAGGCCCCATGTCTTCACAGCCTGCAATAGGTCCAAACCAAAAGGGGTCAGCAAGCGGCCGGGGGGGGGAAGGGGCCCAGCCCCATTCATCTGAGGGTTCTTAAGGAGTTGTTGCAGGACTATCCTCGTGCGGAGGAGAGACGTTATTTGTGGGAAGGGTTTTCCCTGGGGTTCAGAATTCCTTACCAGGGTCCCTGGATCCCGTTTTCTTGTTCTAATTTGCAGTCTGTTCGCGGTTTAGAACATGTTGTTAGGGCTAAAATTAAGAAGGAGTGTGTGGAGGGCCGAGTGCTGGGGCCCTTTTGTGGTTCCTCCGGTGCCCTATTTGCGGGTGTCTCCCTTGGGTGTTGTACCTAAGAAATCTGGGGGGGGGGGTTTCCGGTTAATTCACCATTTGTCCTACCCGAGGGGGCGGTCTGTAAATGACGCCATCCCCTCGGAGTTGTGTTCTGTTAAATACACGTCCTTTGATTGGGCAGTGCGGATTGTGCACCGTTGCGGTGTTGGCGTGGAGCTAGTGAAATGTGACAATAAGTTGGCCTTTCACCTCCTCCATGTGCACCCGGATGATTTTGAATTGTTAGGTTTTGCGTTTGAAGGCAGTTTTTATCTAGATAGAGCGCTGCCGATGGGGTGTTTGGTATCTTGTGCAGCTTTTGAGCGGTTTAGTACACTTTTGGAGTGGGTGCTATGGTCTAAGACAGGGGTGTGCGATACGGCACATTACTTGGATGACTTTCTCTTTGTGGGCCCTGCGGGATCTGGGCAGTGCCCATGTTTGCTGGCGGCTTTTGAGCAGTTGATGGAGGAGCTAGGTGTTCCATTGGCAAGGGAAAAGACCGAGGGCCCAGCTACAGTTCTGACTTTTTGGGGGATCGAGGTTGACACGGTGCGCCAGCTATCTAGACTGTGGCGTGATAAGTTGGGGAACCTTTTGGCTAGAGTGCAGGCCATGCTGGTTAAGCGTAAGGTCACCCTCCTTGAGTTACAGCAACTGGTGGGCCACCTGAACTTTGCCTGCAAGGTGGTGGCCCCTGGCCATGCGTTTCTTAGGCAGTTTTTTGATGGCATGGCTGCCCTGCTTGCACCGCATTACTATACCCAAATTACCAAGGGGATGTGCAGTGACCTTGAGGTCTGGGAGTCTTTTTTGAGGGATTTCAATGGTGGGAAGTTATGCAGTTGAATGCGGACCTTCAGATTGTCTCGGATGCTGCCGGCTCTACTAGCTTTGGAGTGTACTTTCAGGAGCACTGGTGTGATGAGCATTGGCCGAGCGAGTGGTTGGGCTCCAAGTTATGTCATAATTTGACTTTTTTGCAATTTTTTTCCCATTGTGGTTGCTGTTTTTCTATGGGGACACTCTCTTGCCAACCACATGGTTCATTTCTGGTGTGACAACATGGCGGTTGTCCATGTTGTCAACAACCTGACCTCTAGGTCTCAGCCGGTTATGAGGCTGGTTTGGGCATTTACTTTGTATTGCCTTAAGTTAAACTTTTTTTTCTGCAAAGCATGTCCCAGGCATTTGTAATGGCGTGGCGGATGCCCTGTCTCGCCAATCAATGGTGCAATTTCGTCTGCTAGCTCCAGCAGCCGATCCGTTTCCCGCTCGCATCCCAGTGGAATTGTGACAGATTGGAGGAATGAAGTTAGCCATGCAATCCACCTCGCCATAGCACCTAGCACGAAAAGGTCGTATGATCGGGCGGCTAGTCAGTTTACTGCTTTTCAAGATCAGTATATTTAGATAGAAATCTGTTTTCAGATTATTATTATTTTTTTAATTTCCTGCACTGGATTTTAAAACTATGAAAATTTCTTGACTTTACATAGAGCCCGGGGAGGGGAGGGGAGGGGAGGAGGGTGTGCCTGAAACTAAAATTAATAATAAAAATGTTTCCTTTTATGCTTTGGAGCAAAAATTCCTCTATGGCTCAACATGCCTTTGCATTTCTACTGTTTTTGACCACCTCTCCTCGTATGCCCCCCTGGAGAACCTTAGGTTCTTCTGATCAACACCTTCTGATTGACACTGATCCTAAGGATGTCCACTTAGTCTTAACTAGGGCCAGGGCTTTTTCTGTCCTGGCTTCTGCCTGGTGGAACAAGCTCCCACTGGAGATCCAGGTCCTACAGAGCTTGCTGCAATTCTACATAGCCTGTAAAACAGAACTGTTCTGCCAGGCCCTTAGTTGAGACAGTGGACATCACTGAGCATCCATGGGGCCTCCCTGTCCATACTGGCCCAATTAGGAGTAATTATTGTTTATTATTATCATCTCATTTATTGCCCAGCCAGGGATTAGGTCTTTCGAAATGGCCTCCATCTGGATTCTGAATTTTGAACTTTTAATTAGTAAATTGATTTGCTTGGTTTTATGTTTTAATTAGTTATTTTAAACTTGATTATGTGTCTATTTTTGATGTGACCTGCCCTGAGCCTGTCTGGAAAGGGCAGGATAGAAATGAAGAAGAAGAAGAAGAAGATATTGGATTTATATCCCGCCCTCCACTCCGAAGAGTCTCAGAGCGGCTCACAATCTCCTTTACCTTCCTCCCCCACAACAGACACCCTGTGAGGTGGGTGGGGCTGGAGAGGGCTCTCACAGCAGTTGCCCTTTCAAGGACAACTTCTGCCAGAGCTATGGCTGACCCAAGGCCATGCTAGCAGGTGCAAGCGGAGGAGTGGGGAATCAAACCCGGTTCTCCCAGATAAGAGTCCGCACACTTAACCACTACACCAAACTGGCCCTCCTCCCCTCCCCGGGCTCTATGTAAAGTCAAGGACAAGAAATGTAGAAACTAATAAATAATAGAATAATAGAAACTAACAAATAAATAAATAAATAAATTTCAGAATGTACAGTTTCAAGCTGACATGCTTGCTGTGAGCAATCTTTCCTTTCTTGAGGATGTCTCAGAAATTTTCAACCTATGTTCAAGTGCAATAGGAAAAAAAGACATACAGCTTTTCCCTAAAAGGAAAAAATAGCTTTTGCCTAAAGGGAACAAAAGTCAACTTTCTTGTCTAACGGTTTTGTATTGCTGATACAATATTTGGTATAAATTGCATTAAAAACATGTTTGGTTTGTGCAAATGATCACTGGGTTGTGTTACAATGCAGTTTCCAATAATAACCTTTCCAATGCTGTGTAGTGTTCTGTCAATTTCAGTTGAATGTACATTGCAGGCAGAATAGCAGGTTTATTATATGGCCATCTTTTCAGCCATACAATAATTAAATCAAAATACAGCAATTGAACTTGTTTTATCAACAGAACTCTTTCAGCATCTGGGATCTAGTTTCAATGATTGCATTGATAAAGATAGCCACTATCTCAGTGATATATACCTTCTCCCCTGTAAGTAAAAGGTAACTAGCTCTTCAGTTCAACGGCCTGGTGTCATAGCCAAGAGTGGAGCAATTATATCATCTCTAAAACCTCTATAATAATTACAAAACAAAAGTACATGGAATATAGGCTTTATCATCCCAGCACTGCAAGTATAAAATTGATCATTTGAAGGGATGTAGTTGTAACAGCTCTCAAAGATTGCTGATGGCAATCTGTAAAAATTCTTCTGTATTTTGGTAGATAACTGGATGGCCATTAAATCATTATGTGTCTGGTAAGTCAATATGTGACTAGTAAACAGCTGCATAGATTATATATGTGCGTGTCTCATATTTTGAAATAAATCAAGTACTGTGGAGATAGACATTAGTGTTACTGAGTCCCTGCAGAACTTAAATGTTGGTTAACATGACCAAATGATGCCACATGCTCAGTCAACAGACTTAGGAATGCCATCCTAAGCAGAATCACAGCCTTCTAAATTATTTGCCTTCAGTGGATTTAGAAGGGTGTATACCTGTTTAGGATGGCACCCTGAGTCACTGCCATTGTTATTCTAAAACCAACACAAACATGTGAGTGCTGGTGTTGGCTATGCATTTTACAGTCATTAATGAGATAGCCTGGATCCCTAGTGAACTAGGATTTGGCCATTATCATCCCAATATACAAAAAGAGGGACAAATCTAATCTCTCCAACTTCCATTCAGTCAGCCTGCTCAGTATACTGAGTAAACTCTAAGCATCTGTGTTGGAAGCTTTGAGATTGGTTGGAGCTAGAGAATATTCTGTCTGAAGAACAAGAAGGTTTCTGGTCCAGCTATTCCACTTTAGATCAATGTCTGATTTTATATCATCTGGCAATGAAATATGGCACCTGGTCTCATGGAGCATTCTATGTGGCCGTCATAGATTATAAAATGGCTTTTAACAGTATTGTTTGGGTTAGATTATGGACAAAATTAGAGGCATCATCACTAGACCAAAGACTACTAGTGTTCATTCATGTGTTACATAGGCAACCAACAGGGCCATTTATTCTGTAGAGTTTCCAAAAAGAGGTTTGTGATGCAAGGTTGTATTTTGGCTCTTTTGCTATTTAATTTTGGCTCTTTTGCTATTTAATTTCTCTATTTAATTTAAGGGTAGTCTTCCAATTGACTGGTTCATGGAGAGCTCAAATAGCCTTATGTTGTCAGGAGTGCCCAAAGAACAGTATCTGTCACTGTGAGATTCTCTTTTTTAAAAAAGCAGGGCCACATATATGCAATTAAAATATTTCAGGGCATGGTAATTCCTCAGCTTTTGTATAGACTTCTATTTCCTGGAAGCAATTCAATCTAAATTACTCAGATCTCTATTTGATGTCTCACACTGTGTCTCTAATGTCCCCTTAGAAGAGAGTGAGGGATGGTGTTATTAGAAGCATGCTATTGGTAACAAGTGGAGTGTTTATGGCTTAAATTGAACTTGAACTGTCTTGGATAAGCTCCTTTAATTCTCTTAGATAACTTTTGTTCAGGTTAGGTGGAAGCCATTTAGAAGAAATTCCAGCCTTCTGGGTTTACTCCTCCAGCTCTATTCCACCTTAGGTTCTTAGGAGCTAAAAAAACAAACAAAGAATGTGGGATATAGCTCTTTGATTTGAGAAAGCCCATGTCCACTCCTACTAGATGCTAGGGAATCACAGTCAAAATATGATTTCATAGAATTACTTTTGTGAGTTAGAATTTCCAAAATACTGCAGCATTCACTTTGGTCCATTTCAACTTTCAGCCTTCATCTCTGCTGTGAAGCAAATACATAGGCATCCCTTATTCAATCACTGTATTTTTGCTGAATGGAAATAGATGAGCATGTGTTAGCTCACTGTTCATTTTATAAGGATATTCATTCCCCATATATTACCTCGTATTACTAAAATTACTGCCTTGTATTACTAAAATTAGCACTTAACTGAGTCAAATTTGTATTGTTTTGTATGTTTTGTTTGTGTTTAGCTTGTGCCCTTATGTTGACTGATCTTGAATCATAATACATTAAATGAATGAATGTTGTTTTATCATTATTACTAAAACACCAGATTAACCACTGCTGCATCTCAAAGAAATACATAACCACTTACTCTGATTGCACCGCTTCTAAGCACACTAGCAGCACAATCCTATTCAGAGTTACTCCAGCCCAAGACACTGAAATCAATTGGGATTGTGCAATATATTATTTAACTGGGATATATAATGCAATTCTTAGTAGAGTTATATCCTTCTAGGCTCATTGACTTCAATTGACTTAGAAGGGTGTTATTCTGTTGAGGAAAGTACTGATAGCGTACTAACAGTACTATTCTAAGCAGAGTTATAAGCTTCTAAGGCTATTGAAGTCAGTGGGTTCAAAAGTGTGTTACTCTGCTTAGTGTAGCACAGTAAATATCCTTTGCATCAGTGATGAGACAATGATTGCGCACACATATTTATTTCTATCTACTGTCTTCCCAATCTTGGGCAAGTTGACTTGGAAGCTTCTACAGATTATCTATTTTGATTTGTAAAATGGCAGCTGATTTTGTGTTATGCATGCATTTTACATGCTTGGCATATCTTAGTGTAGTGCTGTGCTGCTTGGGATTTCTGTTGTAATACAACGCTCACCAGGGCCATGTGTTATGGTGACTTCTTCCTGCTACATTTTCTCCATAGCTTTAAATTGCCCTTTTTATAATGAAGTGTCTGAGACTGAGTAGAATATTTCTAATGCAGCATTTGGGGAATTTCTTAAGCATTAAAGGGATTAACTAGATTTAAATGCTATTTCCCCTCACATCATACTGTTCAGAAAAATTTCCTCTGACTTCAATTCCATCTCATCATTGCTGCATGCAAGGGATGTATTTGCTTTAATGATTGGAGCTTTCAAATGCCTCAATCTCATTTTATTCAAATTCAGCAATAAATTGATTTAAATGTCAGTTACAATGTTCTGAAAGATTTCCATTTGAAAACTACGAAATGATCTGAACTTTGCTTTTCCAGAGACAAATAAATAAGGCCTTTAGTTTGACATGGGTAAATAAATTGCTCCTGCTTAATATAACCTCCCTTGCTATGAAATAACATAAGATTTTAGCATCAATCAGTTTGCAATGACAAAGTCCTTGGCAAATGCCAGTTTTCTTTTCAAGCTGACTTTCATGCATAAACCTTTGCTGGCTGCCAGAGATGGCTTGCTTAAGAATATAATAACCAGAGATGTGCTGAAAATATTTTGAGATTTAGAGATGAGATTTATATTACAATTTATCTGCATCCTCACTAGTTACTTTGAATGAAGGGTTGAAGAAGACATGACACAGAAGACCCTTTATCACATGTTCTGACTTCTTTAACTGTATCTGGAATGCAAGGACCCTGATTAGATTCAGGGCAGTAGTGCTGGGAGTGGGAAGGTTAACCCTTTACCCCCCCCCCCCATGCGAATTGCCTCTCAGAAGCTACCATTTATACTGCTGGTGAAAAGAGGGCAGATGCATAGCAGACTTTGATCACTTCTGGTTTGGTTGAACACTTCTTCTAGAAGCTATCTGAGACAGACCATCAAGTTTCTTGCTCTCCTTTAGTAGACCATTCTGCAAAGTGTGTGTGTGGTGCAGGAACACAACTCAGGAGACATAATTGCCTTTCTTACTAGCTGGTTATAGGACACAGCAGGTTCTGCTGAGAGAAGTTAAACTGGCATGTGAACTCATATGGATATATAATTGATACATATTTGTGGCTCAGTGCCACAAATACAGATGACCATGCAAAAAGTGTATCTCTGGTGATTTCCTGGACTCCAGGAAATACAATTTTAACTGTACTTTTTGTATTTTATGGGTAATTTTTATTCTGTATAATTTGGTAATCCTTTTATTCTGTATAACTAATTTCTTTTATGCCAATAAAGGCTGATGATGATGATGATGATTTCCAGTAACATGTTAGTCTTCAACATACTTCAGTGAGAGGGAGGGAGTCCAATTGAACACAATAGGACAAAGCAGAAGTCAAGTAGCACCTTTAAGACCAACAAACTTTTATTCAGAATGTAAGCTTTCGTGTGCATGCACACTTTTTCAGAAGTCTTCGTCTGAAGAAGTATGCACGCATCCAAAAGCTTACATCCCAAGTTGACTCCTGCTTTGTTCAGCTTCAGACCAACATGTCTGCCCACCTGGATCTATGAACACAACAGAATTTGAGTGAGCATGCAAAGGCACAATAAAATGCACCAGTAAAAGAAGAGCCAACAAATTCCTTTAACTGTGGCATGTTAAAATGTGTGTGTGTGTGTAAAGTGCCATTGCGCTGTAGCTGACAAATGGTAACTCTATAGGGTTTTTAAGGCAAGAGATTAACGGAGGTGGCTTGCCATTGCCTACCTCTATGTAGGAACACAGTGTGTAGGAACACATGACTTATGAGACATTTTGGGTGTTTTCCCACAAAGCTTACCTCGGAGCAACATCCCTCTTCACCGCGCAATGTCTGTGCGGATTTCCCACCAACTGCTCCGCATAACCAGGAAGAGCCGCGGCTTTTGCGTTGCTAACGTAAACTGGTTTTTAGCGGTTTACATCTGCGACGCAAAAGGTCCACTTCCTGGTTATGCAGAGCAGTTGGTGGGAAATCCGCACAGATGCTGCGCGGTGAAGAGGGACGTCGCTCCGGGGTAAGCTCTGTGGGAAAACGCCCTAAGTGTCTCTACTACATCATCTTTACTCTGATCATTTTGTTGACTGGTTCCTTCCTCCCACTCTCCCCTTGTTATTTCAAGGCACCCAGTTTACAGACAGTGTCACTATTCAGAGGGGAAGCCCAGAGAAGCGGATAATGAAGAGAGAAAGAAAGGAGAATTGAAAGGTAAAAATATACCTTATACTCTTGTAGACTAATATAAGTTTTCTATACTCTCTTGACAATTTAGATAAGGCTTATGCATTGGTAGTTGTTTCAAGTTTTAAGTAATGAACCACAGAGCCCAATATATCAGAGAAATGTTTCTTTGCAGACATTTGTCTGAATGAAGAATGTGCTATCCAGATTGTGCTACTAAATGTTAATGACACTAAAGCGACAGAAACTGAAAATTTATGGAATTGTTTTAATAATGAGGTGCTTCCTTTAAATTATGCATTGTGAGGGGACAAAAATACTTCAGCATGGCCAGGCAGAGTTATTGATAAAAGAAAAAGATGTGCAAAACACCAGAGGTTATAACCATTTATAAAGCAATTAATACACATATAAAAAAGAACCAAACAGATAATGTGGACATCACAGTGAATTAATGATTAGTCAAAATGTCCAAACATATATGGCATATGTTGCTAGCATGAGTAATGAACACCACATTAAGCAGACGTATTAATTATAGTGCATGAAAGCAGAGCATTGTACAAGACATTAATTGTAATGTACAAAACAACAGCAGTGAGCAATGTACAAAGACATTAACAGTAATGCACAAAAACACAGCAGTGTCAGTATACCAGCTAATATCCTGTTTCGAAATCTTCTTCAAACTGTGATCTTGTGTTTTTAGCTTACAGTCAAATTGAGCAAAAATGTCCTAAATGTGATACAAGTTTTTAGATGACATTAACAGCCAAATTGAAGAGATTATCCTGTGTGCAATACAAGTAAGATAGTCATGAATTCAAGCATATACATTCTGGAAGGTAATAAGGCTGAACCTTCAATTTACAATGTACATTGCTCATTGCTGTTTCTTGTGCATTACTGTTAATGTCTTTGTACATTGCTCACTGCTATTTTTTGTGCACTATAATTAATGTCTCTTTGCAATGCTCTGCTTTCATGCACTATTTTTTATATAATAAAAGCCCTTTTATAGTGGCAAAGCAGAGCACCCTAATTGGTTGGAACTGTGCTGCATCAACCTTTGTCCCTTCAAACCATCCATCAAGAAGTACTTGCATGCCATTGGTTGAGTCCACTCCTCTCTCCCACACGAGTGACTGTTGCCTGCCAGCCAAACAGATTCTTTCTGTAAATGACAACCAACCTTTGGTTTTGGCAGTTTTTGGCTCTCCCATTGGCTGAGCTGCCTGTTGCATTGCTTTGCAGAGGACAAAAAAAAACCCCTTCTCTCAATTGGCTGAGAGAGGGAGAAGGAGGGAAAGAGCCAGTGAAAGCCTTCCCTTGATTGGTAGAGGGCTCCTCTCTATCTTCCTCTGGAAGGGAAACAGCCAGAGACCGGGGGGGGGGGGGGGGGATGGTTCCCTGTAGCAGCAGATCAGATACAGAGAGAGATAGGGAGAGAAAGCAAGAGGCAGAGAGGTATTGAAGTCCTGTGCTTAAAACCAACAACATTATCAGAGAGAGAGTGTGGGTCTGAAAGCTATCACTAGAGACCTCTGTAAAAAAGGTAAAGGTAGTCCCCTGTGCAAGCACCAGTCATTTCCAACTCCGGGGCGATGTTGCTTTCACAATGTTTTCAAGGCAGACTTTTTACGGGGTGGTTTGCCATTGCCTTCCCCAGTCATCTACACTTTCCCAGCAAGCTGGGTACTCATTTTACCGACCTTGGAAGGATGGAACTAATGACTTATTAGTCCTTATTAGTCATTATTAGGCCTCTGAGGAAGAACTAATTGTGGTCAGTTCTGACTAGGGCTGCCAGTTCCAGCATGGTGGGAAATTCCTGGAGATTTTGGCATGGACTTTGAAGAGGGCATAGGAGTGAGGACTTCAGAGAGGGGTCTGCCAGACCCAGGCTCTTGCTGTGGAAGCTGAAAGTGTGATTTTAGACCAGTTCCACACTTTCACCCTAACCTACCTCACAGAGTTGTTGTGCAGATCAAAGGGGAAAGAGAAAAATTACCTAAACTACTTTGCCCCCCCCCTTGAAGAAAGACCATCCTTTTCCTATGTAGAGGCTATAGGGAGGGCGGAGGTAGTGGAAAGCTGAAGTCAGAGGGGCAGATAAAGGGAAGGAGATAGGGTTGCCAACTCCAGCTTAGGAAATTCCTGAAGATTTAATGGGTGGAGCTTGGAGACGGTGGGGTTTGAGGAGGGGTGGGACCTCAGACACGTACAACGCCATACACTGCACTTTCCAAACCAGCCATTTTCTTCTGGGGAACCACTGTTACCAATCTCCAGGTGAGGGGTGGAGGTCACTCAGAATTACAACTGGTCTCCAGATGGCTGAGATCAGCTCCCCTTGAGGTGGGGGGGAGTGAATGCCTTCACTTGGGTAGGAGGAACGACAGCAAGAGTGGGGGGCACTCGCCCAGAGCCTCTTTCTAGAGCCCATTGTATTTTTCTCCACAACAGGCCTTATTCCTTGTAATTCATATTTCTGCTTAATGTAATGTTCATTACTTATGCTAACAATGTATCATATATGTCTGGACATTTTTTGACTAGTCATTAATACATTGAGCCAGTTTGGTGTAGTGGTTAAGTGTGCGGACTCTTATCTGGGAGAACTGGGTTTGATTCCCCACTCCTCCACTTGCACCTGCTAGCATGGCCTTGGGTCAGCCATAGCTCTGGCAGAGGTTGTCCTTAAAAGGGCAGCTGCTGTGAGAGCCCTTTCCAGCCCCACCCACCTCACAGGGTGTCTGTTGTGGGGGAGGAAGGTAAAGGAGATATTGAGCCGCTCTGAGACTCTTTGGAGTGGAGGGTGGGATATAAATCCAATATCTTCTTCTTCTTGTAATGTTCACATTATCTGTTTGGAGTTTTTTTATATGTGTATTAATTATCTTATAAATGGTTATAATCTTTCTCCTCTTTTGTGTTTCTCTTTGTTTAGAGATATTGATAAGACATGGATCTCATTGAGGGTGAAGTTGGATTCTTCAAATGTAAAGGAACACCTATTTAATTGTGAATTTATGGACATGGCTTTAGTCCCATGAATATGTGATTATCCATACCTTAATTGGAAGATAACAACAATAAAAGCTACCAAAGAAGTTAGTTTCTAGTTCCCATGATTATGAGGAAAATCCAAATATTGTCAAGAATTATTCTTGCCATGTACTATTTGCCATGAGTGTACCCATTTTGATTTAGGCTGCATTTAAAATGTAGTCTTGCTAGTTTAGATGACTTGCTTGCTAATCTATTTTATTAATTGCTGTGTACCTTGATCTCATGCATATAGAGGTTTCCTTCCAAGTAGACTCACAAAAAGTTGCATATCTGTATTCTGCTAATATCACACTTGATATATGCAATGATAAATGGAGGTCATGGCAAGTTCCCTGTGTGTATCTATATTTTAGATTCCCCAGCTGCTAAGAACATTGCTACTGAGCTCTTTGGTATATGGTAAAGAATACATTTCCTTCAAAAGGCACTGTTAAGGCACTCATCTCACTCTACCTTTCCATCCAACCAAATCAGCAATCTTAACAAAGACAGGCATTTGAAGGAACATCTCCAGGTTCAAAAACTTGAAATAACAATCGACCCTGAATTATTCTAGTGGAAAGAATCTTTACCTCTATGCCATACATAACATAATTATTAATTCTGCCTAGGCTCTGCCATCTCACCATACTGCATCTGGGAGAAATGTTGAGTTCTCCACAGTACCTAGCTGAGCACTAGGCACAAATGCTTCTATTTGGAGGAAAAGAGCAGGAAGGAACATCAGCTGTTTGTCTTCTTGGTTTCCACAGAGATGCAACAGTTTATGATAGGAATGAAGATAAAGTGTATCAGGACTCAAGCTGTGCATATCAAAAATAAATCAACTTATTCTGATCGTATATTAGCACATGTAGCTGACTTAATATACATGAACTATCAGCAATTTGTGAAGGACATGATGTAAAGCAGGCCATGACCTTGAACACTTTGGACTATCATTGTTGTTCTTCATCCCGTCATTGCAAGGGAGCAGGATGGAGAAAAACTGCCACCCATTTCTTACACATCTAAATTGATAATGGTTTATGGATTTGAAGATACTGATTCCCTGAAATCCAGATTGAAATTTTGAAGATATGAGAAAACGGCTAACCTCAGGCAACCTCAGCATAACTTTGCTATAGAGTTAAAGGAGGAAAAAACAATAAGAAACACTGCCGCAATTGAGACAACTGTTACTGAAGGCTCCTTTTGTCTTCAGTTACCAGTTGCCCTCTTTTTAGACAACATGTCCTCTTTTTTTGGTGCCTGTACTCTTCTGGGCTCTTTAAAAAACAAACTGATGAAAATATCCTCTTTTTATGTTGGAGGGTTAAAAATATTTCTAGTTAGTACCAATGATCACAGTCTAAATAGTAGGCATATTTAAAAAGAGAATTGTTGTAGTGATCATTTGTTTGTTTGTTTTTGCTTGCTTGCTTTTCAAAATCTGGCAACTCTACTTGAGGATGCATGGGATTATGTGGTGTTTAGGATGGAGAAACAATTCAATGTTTTGCCTTACAGCAGAGCACAGTTCAAGACTCAACTGAAGATGGGGAAAATGAATTTTATTCAGGCACTTATTTTTTGGAAGATAATCCCATTGCTTATTTACTACTATATCTAGTTCCTTTTCCCCAAAACCTCATTAGAAAAGCAATGATGTGCTGACACAGATGCCGCAGCAGCGCAGTAAGTCCCTTAAACAACATTTTTATGTATAGCACCCTATAGAAATTGTCCTGTAATTTCTGTATCCTTTCAAGAAAAACAAGAATTCAGCTGCTAGATTTTCAACTGACACTAAAACTAATGTAGAAGAAAATCCCCTTTTTAAATCCATTGTGGCACCATGACCTTCACTGTCCTTGTCTTGAGTACGATCTCTTTCTGGCAAATGGAGTGCTGAAAGTATGTGCTAAACTTGGGAATGGGCTGTATGTGTATGAAAAGAAATCTATATTAGCTAACAGTTTGAATCGGATACCCTTCTTGTTATGATGCCTCCCAGAGCAAGGCCCATTCACTCCAATGGAGGAGGGGTACACTTAAGAATTTAAGGACATAAGTGAAACCTGCTGAATATGGCCAGTGTCGCATCTAGTCCAGCACAGTGTCCTATGCAACAGCCAATTAGTTGTCCTGGAGGGTCTAACAAGCAGGGAATAGAAGGCAAGGCTTTCCCTTGCTGCCGCCTCTAGCTCTGGTATTCAATAGAAAGAATTTTGGGGGTCATCTGTATTTCTAGAATTAAAAAAAAGTCTGGAATGAGTGTGTGTTATTTGTGTTATACAATAGTAATTGTAAAGCCAGGTGGTATTTGGTCACACCCCATCCTAAACCTGTCCCATTGAGACAGGGGAATTAGCTGGAGAGCATATTAGCTGAAGAGTCAGTGTGGTATAGTGCTAGAGTGCTGGATTAGCATTTGGGAGACTCAGGTTCAACCACTCTGCCATGCTAGCTTGCTGAATGACCTTGAGTCAGTCCCTCTGTCTGCCCAACCTATCTCAGTGGTCATGACCTCTTTCAGCATCCCTGCAGGGGACATGTTTTTTGTCCTTGGGAGGAGCTGAGGGCAGAGACAGACAACCGCTTGAATCTCAAATAAATGTGCCTTAGAAAATATGTGCCTAGAATCCCTTTATTTAAAAAAATCTAAGAAATCACCATGTATGCGCACACATAGTGCTAATAAGCAGGAGTTCGACTATGAAGCACCCTCTTCCACATCGGTCTTCTGCTACCCAATTTGACAGCTCTTGCTGCTGCTTCAGAGACTTAGAGGAACACAGGAAATCCTGATCACAGATTTCTCACATCTAGTTTGACCCTGATGCTATTTGAGAGAAAGCAGAGAAAGGAACCACAGATAGCCAGAGGGAGGAATGAGAAAAAGAACTATCCAGAAAACCGATTGAAATAAGGGACAGTGAGGGAGAGATTTGCTGGCTTCTAACCCACCTTAATTGAGGCCATAATATGCCGAAGCACTGCCAGTTCTACAGTCAATGCATGATTGAGCATTTTCCATTTTCTGGCTACATCTGGATACAAGTCACAGCTTGGTTGCCATAGAGATGTGAAATAATGTCTCTTGGATTAACCTGAACTTTGATGGTCAGAGTGGGTTCTGAGGTATGAAATCATAGCTGCCTTTGATTTGCAGATCAGTGCTGACTGAACAAAATTAGACCACACCATTGATGCCTATTGTTCTGAACACTGGGATTTACTAGTTTGTTAAATAGTTGCCAAATAATTCTTTTGTTGTACTAATTGTTTCCTGAATGGCTGTAAATGACCCTTGGATGTCTTCTCGAAGAATGTAAATTAGGAGCTTTGGGCTGCCGTGGTTTAACGGTTTAGACAGAACTGTTGGGTTTAAAGGAAAGCAGTTGCAACTTACCTTCAGGTTTTCTGTCATCTTTATAATTTGTTAGTATCTGCTGCTACTTCACTGTTTTACTTGTATCTCACCCCAGAATTGCTATTTTCTGAAGTGCCTTAATATGGAGAATTTGGCTTTGCTATCATGAATTATTTCAATGTTTAGCAAAATTTTAGATTTAAAAAGTAGTTGGTGACTGAGGGTTATTGTTTTGTTATGCTGAGAATGGCTGCCAATGGTTAATCAATGTCTTGAATCCAGTGCAATGGTTTCCACTGGTGGAAGCATCTCCATTCACAAACCATGATTTTTCCACCTTTTATCGCCTACTGTAACCTGAAATACTACTTCTGATAGAAAGGGACCTCCCAGGAGAATTAAGGGGTGCACATTAGGCTGCAATGGGAAGGGAAAGACAAGAAAGTCATGTTCTTTGCGGGGAGGATCCTCCCAATCACTGAAAAGTGACACTGGATTCAAGCAGATGATTGTAAATTAGGAGACAGGCTATCCTCCTAGGAGAATATAGCTCCAGGCTATATTCTGCAGTTGTGGTGGGTTTTAAGAGAAGTACTTTGCCACAAGCTTCAAATTATCTCAATTCATTTATTTGGTGAAGATTTAATCATTAATTGTACAACAGCTGGCCTATATCACATTGCAGTCCATTAGAACACTGCTCAAACCTAAAACAAGTGTAAAACAATTGCAAATTATTTGTAAAGCAATCACAAAACAAGTGTGAAGCACACATCTAAAATTTGGTGGACTTTGGACAAAACAACCAGGGGAGTCAAAGCTGTTGACTCAAATACATCTATAGACAGTCCATTGTACTCAGCTAGGGTTCTCAGGTCCCTTGAACCTACCAGTGGGGGATGAGGGTGAACTTATGGGAGCAGGGAGGAGTGCTGAAAATAGATGTGATATGCCTCCATTACTCAGAAGTGACATAGGCACATTGGGGACATTGAGAAGTGATGCTCTGGTGTGAGGAACCAGTCAGGGTCAGCTTGGGAGGGTGACCACTAAGAATTTTTCCCTGTCACCTTCCCTCAGTACCTCAGGCACCCACACAGAAATCCTGTCAGAAGTATAAAAATTGGGCACCAGATGCTTTCAAAACCATCACAAAAGGCAAAGGAGGGGGTAAAATAATATTAATTAGGCTAATTAAAAAGGCAAATCAGTTGGCAGGCCAAAAAACAAAATAATCAATCTCTCAACACAAGAGATATATCAGGCTGAGATAGTTTAAAAATATATAAACAGGTAGGCTTTAGAAATATATAAAAGATTGAACAGGCAGGAAGTGCCTACTTGGCCCTAGGAACACTATGCAGTGAAGTTGGTATAACCCTATGCTCAGGCTTCTTAAATCATAAAAATAACCAGGGGTCATTTTGTAGAAAAATTAGGTGATACAGCCTATCAGCATCTCATTAGCATATTCCGCTCCAAAAGCAACCCGACGCAAGAAAGGAGAACCCGAGGCAAGCGAAGCCTGCTTGGGCTGGCTGGAGATCAAGCCAGCCCAAGCAGACCTCGCACGTTTGGGGCTCTCCTTGGTTGCCCCTCCTTCCACATTTAAAAGGCCAGCAAGCCTTCAGTACAGTTCTCACTCCACTCCTCCGGTACTCAAGCTCCAACTCCCACTGAACTCTGAGGTGTTTTTTTCCTTCTGCAAGCCCCTTCAATTTGCAACAATCTCATTTCCATAGCTGCGGCCCAGCCAATCATTGCAAGGCTGTTCCCAGTTTCCAGGCTAACTTGCCTGAATCCATTACATCTAGTTAGGGGGCAAAACTCTATGATAGAACTTATTCTACTTATACCATAGAGTTTTGCCCAAAACCAGAGCATCACCCCTGATGTCATAGGCTTATCACATTTATTTCTGGCTTCTTGCCTGTTTGGAGAATAACTGGGGGGCACAGAGGAGCACCCAAAACCAGAGAACCCCCACCTGCACCAGGAGGTCTGGCATCCCTGTGGGTCCAGATGGGCAGTTTAAGCCAACACAGGGACAGTATGCAGACAGATCAAATAAGCACATCTGCCTCCCATCCCGCTCCCATACTCACCCCATCCTCCAGCATCTCTGAGGCAGCTCAAATTCATCTGCTGCATGCCATCCATCTTTCCAGGTGTCTGAAAGCAGGAGTACAAAAGCAAGGTAGAAGTGAGAGCCAGTTTGGTGTAGTGGTTAAGTGCACGAACTCTTGTCTGAGAGAACCAGGTTTCATTCCCCACTCTTCCACATACAGCTGCTGATGTGACCTTGGGTCAGCCACAAGTTCTCTCAAGGCTGTTCTGCTCAAAAGCAGTTCTGGGAGAGCTCTCTTAGTCACATCTATTTCACAGGGTGTCTGTTGTGGGGAGGGGAAGGGAAAGGAGATTTGTAAGCCTCTCTAAGACTCCTTTGACTAGCAAAGGGTGGGGTATAAATCCAATTTCTTCTTCTCTTCTTGGTGGTGTGAACCTGTCAATCTGCTCTAGGCACTCACTGGTATTCTTTTTTTAAAAAAAAATTGCCCAGAGCGCATGACCACTAAAAATGTTTGGAAACCCCCCCCCCCCAAATTGCACCAAGGGAATGGTGTGCAACAGCCATCTGATCAGGCAAAAGTGCCTCCCACATGAAAAATGGGTGACTTGTGTTGGAGCCTCTGATTGGGATTTGGCTGCTCCATTTTGAACTGGCCCAATTTGAGATGCTTCCAGTGCACCCAAAGCTGCTGGCCTGGACCCAGCCATTAATCTAAACTTTATATTGTGTATAAAGAGGATCCCTCTTGATCCTTCCTCTTTTTCTTCTTTTTATTAAATAAATATTGTTAAATAGAGGATCTGGAAATTTCAGTTTTTCTGAAAGTTCTGATTTAATGAGTCACATGTATATATAATGTACTATTACCATAACCCCCAGTTCATGGAATCTTATGCCATAATAAATTCATTAATCTTTAAGTTGTTACAAGAAAATGTGATATTTTTGCTACAACAGAGTAACAGACTTTTGTACTATTCTTCATATTTCTGCTCTTTGTTGACAGTGACATCCCAAAGCAACTCTTAAAATAGCTTTTCATATCCTCTCAGTAAATATGTCACTAGTTCTTACTGTTAGTGAAACATCTTCAGTTTTAATGTCAAGGTATACCGAAAGAGTGACTGATGTACCAGAGCTAATCAAATCATGAAACAATAAATAAATCACAAAGTACAGACAATGTACAGGTCCATATTCCAAAACAAGAAGCTACTTTTCTTATGGCTAGATATCCTATTACTGTTTATATTTTGTCACTAGCTGAGGAAAAATTAGACTCTCTGCATCACTTAGCAACAGTGAAGAACTCCCCCTCTGGGTTCAAACAACCACACAGACTGTTTTCATTGGATAAAGCAAAAATATCATACAAGTTCACCAAAAAAGGGAAGAAGTTGTAAGATTTGCAAGCAACACTCAGGTAGACTTCTTTTTCATGAAGATAGATGAAGCTTTATTAGTGATTTGTTTACAAGCATTCTCTCCCCTGATAGGGCATTACCAGGAATAATGAATGCCAAGCAAACTGTTCTAAAATAGCCCTTCACTCCCCCCCACCACACCTACATCCAGCATTCTAGTTAAAGCAATAAAAAGACATTATTCTCTAGGCTAATCAAAACATTACATTGTTCAAAGAAGTAAGGTGTTGTCAGAAGGCCGTGTCCTGATGGCACATGTAGGAGGGGTTAACATATGAATGTTTCCAGATCCTGGACAATTCACATGGAAATGTGTTTCATATTGTAACTCAATTTTCCCATGGATGAGAGATATCCCCCGAGATGGTCAAGTGTGTAGGAGAGTGGATGGGAGAAGGAATGGGTGAGGGGGGGGGAAGGAACAAGGGGAAAAGACTGAAGGGGTGAGAACCATGGCAAAAAATATGCTTCAATAGTCTGCTATATGATTATTATAAAGGCACCTTGCAGTCTATAATAGCTATGCATGGCAGAAAACCCAGAGGAGTTCTGACAGAAGTCCACCAAGGAGCAGAGTCTTCCCAGACTACCTTCTTTATGTCCAGTCAACTAATAGAATGAATGTTTCCATCAACCAGGAAATAAATGTAAAGATGATTAGCAGTAAGTCCATGTCCTATGGAACAGCCATATCCCTTATTGAACCTTTTATCATCTGGTAAATGGTCAGTTGGGACGGGTCAGTTGAGCCTACTTTGGCAGAGAGGGTGGGATATAAGTCTAATAAATAAATAAATAAAATAAATACGTAGGCTAGAACTGCCCATGGTTATAAACTGATCAACCAAAGGCATCTGTTTTGACAGCACCACTAGCCTTCTCAATCCATTTGAAAACTGTATTTGGTAGCAGCCTCCCAGCTGGGTTTTCTGTAAATTCAAGGATAATAATAATAATAAATTTTATTTCTATCCCACCCTCCCCGCCGAGGCAGGCTCAGGGCGGCTTACAATATGTCGTGACATAATATCATGCAATGACAATATACATAAAATCAGCTTACAACAAATATAAATACAAATATAAATATACATTAATATTAAAAGCTAAAAACAGTATGGTGCTATAGTCTCTGTTTATCCTGGCGGCGTAGTATTGCTTTGATCAGAAAGCCATATGCATAATCATCTGACATTTTCAAAACCCTTTAACAGACAGCAGTTTGACAAGAAAATCACATGTACAGATAAGCACCACACCCTGTGAACTAAAAATAGATAGGGGATTCAGATTTGAACCCATCCCTTTAGGATACACTGGTGATGGAATTAGATGTCAAGGTAAGAGAAGAAATTGTTGCCAATGTTTCCATCGTGTCCAAACTAAGTAATAGAGGGGAAATGTGGTATTATTTGTACTATGTATCTCAACAAGTAAATTCAGAGTTCATTAGGTCTTATTTTTAGCAAGCACATCCAGGATTTCTGGTTTCATACTTCTGTCTTCAAAATAACACTGTCATCCATTATAATTACTATTTTTAAAAGATCAAAAACTGGTTGAAGAAATGACTTGAACAAGGAAAAACTACTAAGACTCAAAGCACACATGATGATGAGAGCCACTAGGACTTATAGGTCAGTAAGTCTATTTAAGATTGCAGGTTTCATGCCTTTGTCTTCACAATAGCCCTGTTGGTCATTATTACTCCTATATAAAAGATCAGGAACTGTGGTTCAAGTAATGACTTATTCAAGAAAGAAAAACTGTGTGTTAAAATATACATGATGCTGAGATTGCTAATCTGTTTAAAAAATGGGAATGTAGGCTTAGAGGCCTGAGAATTTGATCTTAGCAATGGTGCTGGTGAATAAGTGCCCTTGAGTCCCTCAGCCCCAGCAAGTAAAGATCAGAGATGGGTGAGAGAATGCCAAAGCCTCCAACTGTGGAAGAATTAAGCATGCTGTCCTTCAGTGATCCTGCTCCTGAAATCAAGTTCTCAACCCCCTCAAGCCTGTATTCCCAGCAGAATTTTTTTAAAGATCAGTTGGTCACAACTTTCCAGTTATCACTCATTATTTGACTTGGAATAATGTGGGTTTTTAACTTTAGCTTTACAGAGCCAGTCCTTGAGCCTCCACCTGGGGGTGGGCACAGATAGGACAAAGTGCATTTGGAGGACAGCCATATTTGTCCCACTTTTTATATTTTTGTATGAGCGCTTTTCCTCATGAGAGCAGAAAGCAATGATAAGATTGTCTGGCATTATCATCTGTATACTACAGACACAGACTGAGAGACAGTGGTCTGCCTGCAAGCATGAGCCCCCTCCTCCATCTTTAATGGACTATGTTCACCCTGGCCCTGGCGCCAAACTCCCTGGAACCCCTTTTGTCACCATTTATGGACTGAGTTTACTCTGGCTAGTGTCAGAGATATAGGACTTTTATTGTTATGTACTTTCAGTATGAACTTATATTGTGTGAACACACGCAAACTGCTTCTATGAACGTTCAGTGATAAGCAGAAAACAGTGGGTATAAGAACTAACTCAATATGGACATTAATAACAAATACCCACTTGCCTACTACCTATAGGCAGTGGATCCTGTTTGATCTTAAACATTTGGCATTTGTGCTAGCTTCCTTATGGACATTTTATTCTGTGTGGGTCCAAACAACAAGCACTCCAGCCAAGTTAAAGTGGCCTCCCTGCTTGTTCCTTGCCATTGCTGTGGCTATGCATTCCCCTGCATAGAACGACTCTAGATCAGGCTTCCCCAAGAAGCTGCCAAGCCATACAGAGCACAACTGCACTCCTATCCACTGAAGACAGCCTCCAAAAGCAGCCTTCAGAAGAAGCCATGAGGGGAGAGATCCTGAATCCATCTTGTTCTTGCACAGCAGCCATGACGGCCCAGCAAGAGCACCACACACTATGGGTGTGTCAATGCAGATGCAAATGTAAAGAGCCAAAGTGGACAGTAGGCTTGCTAATTTCATCTTCTCACCGGAGCAAAAGGCTGCTACTGCCAGACAGCCAAAGTAGGTATGTACACAATACAGCTTCAGCCAGGACAAAGATGAGTTCCAGCCACAAAGATCGTCCCCATTGTGTTTGCTCTGGTGTTACAATGAGATAGCAATTTGGCTCCAAATTCCCCACCTATGTTTCTTTGTTTAGGCTAGGTAAATCTCATCATGACTCACTAAACCTATCAAACCTCTGGGAGCCTCTGCCTTTCCGCCCCTTTTGGTGATGTCAGGAGTCACATGTACTGGTGTCATGCAGTGTCATAAGTCATCTGATACTATTGCCTGGAGACACAAATTTGGTGATATAGGGCCATGTGGTCTGCCAGTTCCGTGTGTCTTGTCTTACCCTCCCACAAACTTGCATCCCCAAACTCTGTTTGGGCCACTTGCCACATTCATGTCTTCTGCTTCAAGGATCCATGGACCAGGTAGTATCACCCCTTGCAATAATTCCTTAAAAATCCCTATCTATCATCTCTGTTTTTCCTAGTTCTTGTCTGTATGTGTTTGATTGCTCATGTGTGATTGTATTTCCTATATATTTCCAAGTAAACATTTTAAAATATATTTGATCTGGAGTATTTTCTTTCTGAAAACTGGAGCTCCAAAAATTGGTAAAAGATCTCTCCTAAACTCTACCTCTGGCTTACTTTTTGCTAATTCCTCCATCAAAAGAATAGACCCCAGCAATTTTGCTTACATGCCTAAAGCATGGTGGACCATATGATACTGTTGTGTGACTGAGGTGGGTCTGGGCAAAGGAGTATTGAGCTGGTTTTGGCCTTTTCTATCAAAATGCTCATAAAAGGTGGTGGTTGGAGATGCTGAATCATCCCCTGTGGGCTGACAAGGTGAGAGCCACAAGAGGTTGCTTAATATCTGATTAAGGCCCCTTAATGAGATTGGCCAATGGTTTGGAGCAGGCTGTTATGAATATTCTGATGACACACAACTACATATTACCCTGAATAAGCGAGCAACTGCTTCTGTCTCTGTCCTGGCCAAGTATTTGAATCTAGTGGTCAAGGAGCTGACAGAGACCAAATTGAAGCTGAAGATAGAAGTAATACTATCATGATGGCATCATGGACATCTGACCATTCCCTGGAACTGTAAAATTGTGTATACTCTTGAGAAAAAAAAAATGATAGCAACCCAAAAGAATCATTTGCCACATTTGTAGCAGCATTACAGTGCTACCTTGAGCAGATGTTAAAGGGCAATTCTCAGCTGGTTGGACTGACGGGGCTGAGGCATGCTGTTGCTTTTATGCTTCTGTATGCCTGCCAAGGAACATGTCTGGATACTTCATATTTTGAAGTCTCATAGAACTAACATTAATAGACTGGCAGTTGCTGGGTGAACTCATCATGGGAGAAAAAGAACTCTGAGTATACAGCAACCAGTAGTGGCATCAGTCATTTCTCCAAGTTGGATGCTGGGCTTCCTAATTAGATTATCATGGAGAAAATTTGGGGAAATGTCTAGCGGCCTCAGTAACATTAATACAATATAAACTGGCACAACTGATACGGGTATAAAGTACCATATGTCTATATTAAGTACATAATCACTGATGGCCTACATTGTGCCAAATTATGACAATTTTGCTATTAAATCTTACCACTAGTATTCTGAAAAGAGAATTGACCTCTGACCTTATATACATGGCTCTGGGGACATAATCACAGCATTTCCATTATGAAGGAGATGATTAATTTTGCTGCCTAAATTAATGCATTAATTAGGCAATTTAAAAGAGCACAGTGGAACAATATTATAAACAATTAAGGGAGACAGGGTGTTTTCCTCAGTTGAAATTTCAGTGATAATTTGGCAAATTGGATCCATCATCTTATTACTGAATCACTTGTGTTGTTCATTTAATTGTTTTTCACATGCGTAGATAGTTATTTGTAAAAAGTAAGAAGCTCAGAATGGTCCTAACTTATTGAATCATGTATATTAGGATTAGTCAGAGGTATTCAGCAGTAAGTGGATATTGATAAATAGTTGCCTGAGCAAGCGCTCCTGGTGACTTTATATATTTATTTATTTATCTGTGTCTATGGTCATCTCAGCTTTTATGATCTGTCAGAATGGGTATGAAAATAATAACTTCAGAAGAATAACTTGAGAACACATTAATTTCTAAAAACCTGGAAACTAAAGGGAGAAAAATTAGTCCCATCAGTGTTTCTTTTCCTGATGAAATGAGGTAAGAGAAGCTACATGTCAAGGATATATTGTCTTCTCACTATTTGTTTTTATCTGATCACATAAAACATGACTGCACTGATATGTTACAGATGTAAAGACAAACATTACAGTTTGGTCAGCGAATAGTTTTATTGGGAGGTAGGGTTGACAACTTCAGGTTGTGAAATTCCTGGATATTTGGGGGTAGAGTCTGGGGAGGGCAGGGTTTGGAGAGGGGAGGATATTGATGGAGTATAAACCAATATAATCCCATTTCCAGAGCAGCCATTTTCTCCATAGGTATTGTCCTCTGTAATCTGGAGATCAGCTGTAATTCTGGGAGATCTCCAGATCCCACCTGGAGGTTGTCAATAGGATAGTCTGGATTCGGAAATTCCTGGAGATTTTGTGGGTGGAGCATGAAGAGAACAATGGGGTTTAGAGAAGAGAAGGACCTCAACAGGTATAATGCCATGCAGTTCACTTTCCAAAGCAACCATTTTCTTCAAGTGAACTGATCTCTGTCATTTGGAGACCAGTTGTAATTCCAGATCTCCAGCTACCAATTGGAGGTTGTCAACCCTAATTGTCAAAACTAATTGGAGGTACAGATGAAGGCTTTTGCACAAAGTTATGTTTGGTGGCCCAAGATGCATAGTGAGGTGGAAGAGTGGGTCAAGAGGTGTAATGAGTGTCAGGCCTCAAGGTCAGCTCTGCCACATGGTCCAGTACAACCGTGGGAGTCAACAAAAACTCCATAGTCACAGCTTCATATTGACTTTGTTGGTCCAGTCCAAGACCGGAGTTTCCTGATGGTGGTTGGTTCATACTCTACATGGTTTGAAGTCATCCCTGTTTCAGCAATGACATCCCGTGTTGTTATTAAAGCATAGTGTTGACTTTTTGTAATGCATGGATTGCCTGATGTTATTGTATCTGATAATGGCTCCCAGTTTACATCAGAAGAATTTTGTACATTCTTTGCACATGGTTTAATCTGTCAAGTCACTTTGGCTCCATTTCATTCAGCAACAAATGGACAGGCCAAGAGAATAGTAAGAGGGTGACTAGGATCATTGCCTGGCAAGTTTTTTTGTTAATGCAGCACATCACACCATGCACTACTACAGGCAGGATTCCTGCTGAGCTGATAGTGAACAGGCATCTGACAACTCTTCTAGATCAGATGCAAGGGAAGGATTTTGCATGATGGGGTGGGGCTAGATCTCATGAAGCATTCTATGTGAATGAAAGGATTTCCATTTTTCTTGCTTCCCCTCCCCCTTCTGCTGCAGCCCAAAATGCCTTGCCCCCTCAAATGCTATTCCTGGGACTGTCAAAAAGCGGTGCCCTGCTTAATAAATTGGAAATTTACTCGAAATATATATAGAAGGTGACGTTAATTCACTGGATGGAAAGGCAAGAAGCCAGTTCACTTTTCTTTTGAAACACTACACATATTTTTATATATATCCAAAGTATATAAAAATTATTATTCCCAGGCCTTATTTTGGGTCAGAGTGGGCCACAGCATCACTCCAGATCCAGAAGCTCTTCCACCCCCCACCTCATGTCCTTCCCACTTACCCTCACCTCTCCCTCTGCATACTAAATTAGGGCGGGCAGCCAACCAGAAACAGGAGCTTAGTCCCACCCCCAGTAGCCCTCAATCTAGTAGGCTTCCCAATCCCCAGGTCCCAGCAGGGGATCCCCTGTTTTTACAGGCTTCCCCCCGCCCCCAGCCAGAGGCACCAAATTTTTAGTATAGCATCTAGTGCCTCTGCCCAAAATACCCCCCCAAGTTTCAAAATGATTGGACCAGGGAGTCCAGTTCTATGAGCCCCAAAAGATGGTGCCCCTATCCTTCATTATTTCCTATGGAAGAAAGGCATTTAAAAAGGTGTGGTGTCCCTTTACATGTGATGGCCAGAACTCCCTTGGAGTTCAATTATGCTTGTCACACCCTTATTCCTGGCTCCACCCCCAATGTCTCCTGGCTCCCCCCCAAAAGTTCCCAGATATTTCTTGAATTGGACTTGGCAACCCTACAATCTAGCCAAGACAAACTGGAGGCTACACATGAATGTTTTTGCTGCCACCACCACTGGGAGCCAGAAGGGTAAGTTCTGTGGCTCCTGAGTGGTGAGCTGGAGCATCTTCGTGGTGGGCGGTGGCTAGAGTGGCTGAGCTGCACAGAGTCCACATGGCTGTGGGGGCAAGCTTCTGTCTCTAATAGCCATGAGTTCCCTGGCAGCCTGGTGGCTCCCGGGCTATTGGGTGGTTGGGGGCCTGGGGGGAATCGTCTTGCTGGGGAGGGTGGGTTGGAGCATCTTCGGGGGGGGGGGTGGGGTAGCTGAAGCAACCGAGCCATGCAGACTCCACCTCTTTCTCAGCCTTCTGACACCCTTCCAGAGATGTCAGGGGAGTGTGGCATATGCAGATGAGTTATGCAAATACATTATGTTAATGAGCTTCTGCATCTCTTTTCCTACAAAATGGCCCCTGATCATTCCATCATTATAATCTCAGAGTCTGAGGATATGATAATTTTGGTTTTCTTACTCTTGTGGCCAATGATGCCCCCCAAACTAAATGACGTCCCTAGACTAAATAACATATGACTGATTTTTTAGAGAGCCAGTTTGGTGCAGTGGTTAAGAGCACGGACTCTAATCTGGGAGAACTGGGTTTGATTCCCCACATGCAGCTGCAGGGAGGCCTTGGGCCAGTTACAGTTCTCCCAGAGCTCTCTCAGCCCCATCTACCTCACAGGGTGTCTGCTGTGGGGAGAGGAAGGGAAAGGAGATTGCAACCACTCTGAGATTTCAAGTGAAGGGCAGGGTATAAATCCAATCTCCTCCTCCTCTCTTCCTCAAGAAAAAGTTTCCATGTACCCCTACCAGTTATTATCCAGAAACAGGAAAGGTAGCCAAAAGACTATCCATTGTCCCCCTATATCTGATGGTGTTCCTTCCTGCCTTGAAAACTGTGAACACATCCTGACAAGAGTTAGAAAAATGGTAATGATTCCATTTCCATTCATTAGGGCTTGCCATCATCTATATTACAAACCCCTGACAGTTAAACTGGGAATTGTACTGATTCACCTGTAGGAACAGCACTCGAAGAGAACAGAAAACAAACTTTTGTAGCTGATCAAAGTTCAGAAGAAACTCATGTTCTTTTGCAAATCGTTGTTTGTATGAAGCAGCTCTGGTAAAAGGCACGACAGTAAGAGAACAGAAACTACTGTCTTGTTAAAGACCTACTTTAGATGTGACATGATCCATAAGTAAAGGCATTGGCTCACATAAGGTTTCCAGACAACTCCCACCCCATTTAAATGTTCCTACTGTATGCACCTACCATATACATGCAGTATCAGCATGCCAGTAGCAGCTTTGATGTAAGTGCTTTATCCACAGCTCACATCATGACACCTGTGCCATTTTAGAACAGAATTGTACTAGACTGGCTGTTGGATGTCTGCAAGTATTTTTGCCTCTCAATGAGAGGATTTCCACACACACACCATCTTTGTGTCATAATAGATTCTTGTGGGGAAAATACTTTGAAATGTCTGGTATATATTCCACTCTGCAGCCACCAGCTCTTCAGCAGCCTTTTAAAAAATCAGTTTGTCATATGTGTGTGGTCATGAAAATAAATCTCTGTTGGGCCCATTGTGACCCAACTCCAAATGGTTTTCCTTACAATGTGACTTGGGAAAAATGAATTCTGAGCCAAAAATGGGCACGTCATTCTGTGAAAAAAACAACTTACAACGTGGTTTCACATCTGCAGTGTTAGACAAAACGTTACTTTTCATCAATTTAACTGGTTGGGAAAAAAATCTAAAATAACCTGAATTTGCTTATACTGTGATGTCTATATGTGACAGAATTCAAGTATTCTAAAGAAAGATTTTACAAAGTTCAGGCTATGAAACATTAGAACAGGAGACATTCCTCTACAAATGTATACCATTTGGTATACCTATACCAAATGTAGACCTTCAGATTAAACTGACAAAGATCAATATGTCTGTGATTTTGTTCACCAGTTTCATTTTTAATATGTGCTTATGTAAAGGGCTCAGTATCACTTTCTCTTTTTCCCTTTTGATGAAGCTAGCACAATGAAAAGCACCAAAGACATTCTGCTCTAGGTTTTGCGTGTGTATTTTTGTGTGTGACTTCACTATTCATTAATTTGTTTAAGGATATGGACTCCGCTCGACCTCAATTGATGCATAAGAAAAATGCTGACACTAAAAAATGAAGTTACACTTGATTAGATTAGATTAGATAATTAGATAATTTGCTTTGTAGGACCTAGCTTGGGGCCAGATTAGGTTAGGAATATGGGTACTACAAATGACAACCACTTGTTTAGTTCCCTCTTTGCCCTTGGTAGCATCTAGATGAACACTGTGATGATGTCACAACATTCTGCATTTCTCTACTCACATTCCCAATCATTGACTGTCAGGATAAAACATGGACTGACATTCTACTTGTCATCATAGAGAGGGTGGAGAACCCCCCCCCCACACACACACAGGGTGCCCTCCATGTGACAGTGACGTTAGCAGTGCAGGGGGGGGGAGGACTAGAAGTTAGCCTTACCTAGGGTGCCAGACAGTCTAGGGTTGGCCCTGCCCCCCGCCAACATCTATGTGGTCCTTTTTGTGGCTATGTGGTCCTATGTGGCTATTTGTGTTGCCCAAAATAAAAAACTAGTATATCTGACTAGCAGAAAGAAAAATGAACAAAGGGATTAAGTATCTGTGTCTCAGTTGGCTGAGAAGGAGAAAGAAAGCATGGATTTTCATTTTATCCCCTGGAGGGCATGGATAAAGGAAAGCAAGAAATGAATAAGGATTCTTAACAAAGCAGCTCTTCTGAGTTTCCTTCAGAAATTTACAACCAAGGACAAAACAGGTGTTGACAAATTGAACTAAATTTGTTCATAATGTCTGTTTTCCATTTAGATGAGTCTCTCACATTTTTGCATCATTGATTTGCTGCAATTCAAAAGGAACAGCATTTCAAGAACAGTGATTTGTTTTGGTTTTGTAGCTGTACAATGATGACATTTGGTATGGTGGCCAGGGCGGTGGCAAGAATTAAGGTATGTCCATGGTTTACTAGATTTTATGTTCCAGAGCCATCATAAGCAAGTCATGCATAATTTAAGATAAGATGCATGAAAGCATATGTAATACTTAGTGCCTGCACAGTTTATAGCATTCATCAGTTGGCAGCATTTACTATATTGGCACATAGTCTTAACTCACTGGACAAAACTACAGTTGGTAGTTAGGTAGTCAAAATAAGCAATATGGAAGTATTGCAGAGATAGCACAAGGGGTAATGTGGTGTGAATCTATATGTACAAAGCATTCACAATCTCATTTTGAGCTTTTTTTATTTTAAAAAAAATCTATTTTTCCTCAGAGTTAGAGAGGCTGTTCATGATGTACAATCCATCATTGCCTGCCATCTTTAGGGAATTTCAACAATTTAAAATATATTTTATTTCAAACCAATAATACCTATCTATTTTTTTTAAAAAAAATTAAAATTAAGAAACATAATTCTGCTATATTACTGACAGCTTTTGCATCTGTTGGAGCTAATAGCCATTGATATTTCTATCCTCCATGAGTTTGTGCAGAATTTTTGGTTGCACATTGCAGTTATGTTATTATTTATTAAAATTACAACAGAAAATAAATGCATCAATTCCTGCCCCTGAATGCTCAGCATTTACAGATCTCTTGAAAAACAACCCAATTTAGCACATATTTAATACTGTCTCCACACACAGAAACTTTTTATTTTCAAATTACTCATTCCTCCATACTACATGAAATCCATCGTCTTCAAAAACACATTCCCAAAAAAGTGTAAAAAAGTATATGTATATATAGAGAGAGACATTCATGCATACATACATACATACACAGTCTTCACTATGTTCTGTCTATACAATTAAAATCCTTCCCTTTTCTCTAGAAAAATCAAAGTTCACAGACATGTAGAAATATCACACTAGAGACCAGCTGGCGCACTCATTCAATAAAGAACCCATTCTCTTCCCCCCATCCCCCCAAAAATCTTTCTGATCCAGCAATTGATTTGTCAGAGTGAACTACTTGGCAGGCTCATATAAATTGAGTCATTCACAATGGTGAACACATCCTACGCCACAATTTATATTTTCTCCCAATCTTCCTTTAACATTTTTCTACCAATAATTCTCACAAATACATTCCACTTTTATTCAGCTTTTTTTTCTGTTCCCATGCTATCAATAGAAATGAAAATATGGGTGGAGGAAACATTCTTCCCACTTTTCTCTAAGACATTTTTTTTTTTCATTTTTCTTCTATTGGATATTTGGAGAGGAAACATTTATGAATCATTTCCAGTTTTAAAATTTTAAGTGAAATGCAAAGTTCTTTACATGCCTTTACACTCTCAAAATACTTTCTAATAGATATGTAAGACAGTCTACAGTATTAGGTCATTCCAGTCCCTATGCGTTCACGTTTACAATTCTCAAGTATTCTTGCCTGTTTTTGATTTCCCTGTTTTATGTAGCAGGTGAAATAAACTGGTCCTTCTTTTAAAATATAAACCCCAGATCAATAATTGAGATACCCAGAAGGAGCTTTTGGGGAAAGATTCTAAATGTTCTTAAAGGCCAGGCTAATTTGACTTGCTTTGCCCCACTCCCAAGTCCTGGTTGCTGGGGAGAAGAGCCACATTAAAGACATCTAAGATCATCCAGAGTTTGTAGAACAGCATAATCAGATTAAAGGTGTCATACTCATTTGTTATGAGAGCTGGATCTGACATAAATGTCGGGCCGGGTCATGTATATCATAAAATGTAATGCCGAGTACCAGAAATATAAACTAACTGTATAAACGACAGCAGCTGGTAAGCTCTGAGTTGATCCTCACTGGACTGGGAGGAGCGTGCAAAGGAAAACCCATATCGGTGGACTGGAAAGCCAATGTTGCAGCACTGTGCAGGCACTCCCACACTGGTTGACTGCTGCCGACAAAGTTGAAACCACAATTGGGGTGGCTCTGCCCACTTCCCCAAACAGTCTCCTGTTCCCTCCTTTGCACTAGTTGTTCATGGGCTGCATAAGAGCCCTGGATGGGCCAGTTCCACACACACCCTCGACTTTATGTTTGATAACCCTGAGTAGTGCCATAAGAACATAAGAGAAGCCATGTTGGATCAGGCCAATGGCCCATCAAGTCCAACACTCTGTGTCACACAGTGGCTAAAAGAATTATATATATACACACACACTATGGCTAATAGCCACTGATGGACCTCTGCTCCATATCTTTATCTAAACCCCTCTTGAAGGTGGCCATGCTTGTGGCCGCCACCACCTCCTGTGCCAGTAAATTCCACATGTTAATCACCCTTTGGGTGAAGAAATACTTCCTTTTATCCGTTTTAACCTGTCTGCTCAGCAATTTCATCGAATGCCCACGAGTTCTTGTATTGTAAGAAAGGGAGAAAAGTACCTCTTTCTCTACTTTCTCCATCCCATGCATTATCTTGTAAACCTCTATCATGTCACCCCGCAGTCGACGTTTCTCCAAGCTAAAGAGTCCCAAGTGTTTCAACCTTTCTTCATAGGGAAAGTGTTCCAGACCTTTAATCATTCTAGTTGCCCTTTTCTGGACTTTCTCCAATGCTATAATATCCTTTTTGAGATGTGGCGACCAGAACTGCACACAATACTCCTAATGAGACCGCACCATGGATTTATACAGGGGCATTATGATACTGGCTGATTTGTTTTCAATTCCCTTCCTAATAATTCCCAACATGGCGTTGACCTTTTTTATTGCAAACGCACACTGTCTTGACATTTTCAGTGAGTTATCTACCACGACCCCAAGATCTTTCTCTTGGTCAGTCTCTGCCAGTTCACACCCCATCAACTTGTATTTGTAGCTGGGATTCTTGGCCCCAATGTGCATTACTTTGCACTTGGCCACACTGAACTGCATCTGCCACGTTGACGCCCACTTACCCAGCCTCAACAGGTCCCTTTGTGTCTCAGTCTGGGAGGGGAGTAGTGATCCAGTATACAGAAGAAGAAAATTGTTTAATGTGAGTGAATAAACAGACATTTAACCCAGACAAGGTGGAGGTGCTGAGCATATATACAGCCTATTTTGAATGGGGTTACACTTTCCTTGAAACATGCAACTTAGGGTGTCATGGGTTAGGTCACAAAACATGAACACATGTCGATGATGTTCTTTCCTAGTCTCCTTCACCCAGTAGTTACCTGGACCCTTCAAAAGTTGAGGGACATGAGTCCCTTAGGTTCAGTTCATGAGTTCCTTGAACAAAATTCAGTGCAGCACAGGAGGCTGTTGTAAAAAGGGGAAATCATCTGCCAGTGAAGTTTTTGCTGATGCAAGAGGCTCCATCAACACAAGATGTAAGTGGAGTTGATATTGCCAATTCCCATTTTCCACATCTTCCCTTCTTAGATGACCCTGGAGGTCCCTTCGTTTTGTTCCACAAACATTTTATTCCAGGGGCTCATGTGACTCCAAACATCAGCTTTCGAGAGGGCTCAGGACACTGCTAGGGATAGTTCATAGAGCAAAACATTTGATGTTCTCAAAGTAGTAAAATAAGTATTGGAATTAAAAGTCTACAACATTATTCAAGGAAAACGGCATAACACTCCAGTTATTATGACTAATATGGAGCATGTTTTTAATGCTTCCTGTTAATATGACTGAGGAGATCAGCATGGACAGCTATCTGAGATGTGCTCTTGATTCAATTCAACTTACTGTGTACCTAATAAATTAAGCATTCTCCTTCTGGGGAAATGTGTGAGGTAGGTTCCCCCACTAGAGCTGCCACATCTCTAGTTGGTCACAATATTCATTCACTACCACTGGGAAGCCCACTCATGAGCTGCTACAATATTTTCAGTGTCCATAATCACAGAAGATAGATCCAGGTGGGTAGCCATGTTGGTCTGAAGCAACAGAACAAAGTTTGGGTCCAGTGGCATGTTTAAAACCAACGAAGTTTTGTTCAAGATATAAGCTTTTGTTTGTGTGTGCACACTTCTTCATGCTTAAACCTAGAATGAAATTTTGCTGGTCTTAAATGTGCCACTTGACTAAAGTTCATAATGTAAAAGGCTTTGTCAGGAAGATAACTGGGGGAAATCAGAATGTGATGTTTCCTTATCACTTGGTACTCTCTCTTCTCTTGAGGCTTAGCTGGAACAGATGGTTGGATAAGGCTTTGTTTTACTTGGTGAGGTTTATAGAAGGAAGAAGGTAAAGTAATATATATTCATTTGCTGTAGCTAAACAAAGACACATACCTCAGGTAGTGCATGAATCCCTACTGATACTTAAATAGCAACAGTAGGGGAGAAAATCAAGATTGCCCACCCACTCCTTGAATGAAACATGGCACAAGTTTCAGGTTAAACAGGAACTTTATTTATGAACAAGCTGATCTGCATAACTAGGATAAACTTCAAAGTATGGTTTGCTTCTGGCTAGCCCAGGGAAGCCTCTAAACAGGGCAAAACAACCCCAGTTCAGAGCCAGGTCTGGAATGCTTCTGAATCTTTCTCATCATGGCCCACACCTGAGTGTGTAGAGGAGATGTGAGGATCCAGCCTACCAATGACAGCAAAGCTTTAGGGCTTGGTATGTGCCTCCATCCCCAAGGAGGCCCCAACTGAGCCACCCAGACTGCTTAGCTTATAGGTACTCAGTTTGAGGGACCCTCCCCACAACACTGATATCTTGGGGTGCTTACCAACTCATAATCCCTTCTACTTTGTGCTTATCCTACCACTGAGGCAGTTAGCCTTGGCTTAATTCCCCTTCTGCCATCTGCACTCCAACAGGCTGTGCAGGCCTGCCCAACGATCAGCCCAGAAGATATCTGTCCCTCTAGCCAAAAGGTGCACCCCATCTGGCCAGACGAGATGCAACAACCAAAACTTGATCCCAGGATGCGGAATTAACTTTCCTCCTTGAGATCACCATCCTACCTATGATGTTGTTTAGCCATCGTGAGGCCTTGTCCACTCTGGAAGGACAGTAAACCCCTCTCCAGACCCACCGCAGCAACATGTTAGACCAGAACATGATAGTGTTAGGGAATGACAACCTCAAGTCCCAACCTCAACAAGCAAGGAGACTGCTGATCTATTGCCCAGATCATCCTTGCCCAAATGAATGACAATGGCCCGAGGAGGTACTTCTGCTGACCTCCAATCATTGAGAAAGGGCAACAACAGGCTCTATTGCATTCCTCTGTTACCCAGTCAGTCAAAAGAGGCATAGTCTCTGATGCCTACCTGGGAACCAGTGCTGGAGCAGCTGGCCTTCCTGCTGGATCAGTACATGATGGAGTGCCCACAAATTAGCACGTTAGTGTTGCCAATTCTTGTGCCCCATTCTGGAAAGAAACAAGCCATTTGTCATCAACACTTCTGCACATAGAACTGACAAGCTGCAGACCTCCAGTGGCCCAGCTACTGAACCTCCAAAGGGCTAAATCTCAGCACAGCAGCTGTGGAAGCTGCTCTAATACAAAATGAATAGTGCCATAGTTTTCTTCCACCACACCCAAGACCTGGCAAATAACAGACCAAAACAGGTATTATATCAGTGGAAAGTCACCCTCATGCTGGAACACCAGGCCTTCATATCCACAACTACTGTGCCCCATATCCACAACTACTGTGCCAGTGCCCACACAGGGTACAGGGTCCCCCCCCCAGCATACAGGTAAAGCTTTACCATCTGCTCAGCCCCCATTAGGTCAGTCTTATCATGCCACACCCTGAAGGTGACTACTTCACTCTCTGGTCGCACATCCAATATAAGTAGTCCCAGCATCACCTGACTAACAATTCACTAAACCTGAATGCTCCAAGAATGCAACCAATTTGGCCACCATGAATAATTCCACTTCCCACCATGAAGAGTAAATGCCCCCAAGTAATCTAAGTAAAGTCCTAATAATCATAGGAGTGTCTGGGTGTCTTCTGGCCCCAGCCCTCTGACATGCACCTCAGTCTGAAATCCCTTATGTGCTCATCCAATCCCATGGCCTTGGACTGAAAGGCTATTGTCACTAGGTATTTCCTTATGGTCTTGACTGAAAAGTTCCTCCATATCAGTGCTACCATGAAATGCAGCAAATGGTCAACTGGGACAACTGCTGGCTCAGACTTGGCTGAGCCAGAACCTGCAGAAAACTTCCAAGTGTCCCCTATAAAATGTCCTTGTACCTGTCGCTAATGACACCTCAGCTGCCCATTGGACCTCACTCTGCCAAGACCCCACGAAATCTGGCATTGGCTCCAGTTCCATGCTGGCCTCTGGAGCTGATCCTCCATGAAGCAAGACTGCTGCTGTTGTGGATGCCTAGCACAGGGAGGCTGCCGCTGTCCAACAAGGACAGCCTGCTTACCTCCCCATGGCCACCTTTCTTAGCTTATATTTGGGTCATAAAAAGTTGTCTTTCCTAGCCCAATAGAGGTGGATAAATGGTTAAAAAGGTAGACAATATAGGTGTTATGTAAATTGCTAGATTTGTTTTTGTTAATAATGTCTCCCGGGAGAAACTGTCTATATTGAAATAGTCATAATACCAGGCTGTATTTCTTTTTCTTTTATTTTTTAAGGATAAAGATATGAAATTTTTGTGTCTCTGTTAAAGAGGATAGTGATAACTGATAAATTAGTTTGGTGTTTTTTTGTAACAAGGTTAAGCCAAAGTAGTAAGTTTTGTGCTGAGACTGCTCTGGCTTGATCAGATTTATATGTGCTGAAGAAGAATAGTTTAGACTTGCATTGCAAATAATAGTTTGGTAAAAATGTTTTATAATAGAAGATAAAGATGGCAAAATATATGGAGAATTTTATACTTGCAGGTAGAACAAATTGGATATTTTACTTGGAGGTAGACTTAAAACTGATATAATTGTATTTTTTCTCCCCCCCCCCCCCCCCGGCCTGCCTTTTCCACTCTGTATATGCCCTTCCCTCTCCCTTTTTTTTGCTTTTGTGTATCTGTGCTTATGCTTTTTCTTTTGTTCTTAAAACCAATAAAAATTATTGCAATTCCCAAAGGTGCATATAAATTAATTACTCACAGTGGTTTTCCTGTCATCCTGCCTTGTAAGGAACAACTTCTATATATGGTATGTCCCTTCCAGCAAAAGGACTACTCAACTGACGTGTGCACACAAAGGATCCTTTGAAAGGATATTGCTGCTATATTAGAAGCAGTTTGATCTCTATACGACGTTTTGAATCCAAGTTATAAGATAGATTGTGATTTGCCAAGCACTAATTTGCCTTAGCCACGAGTAGCTAGTTCCCTGAGATATGGAATCAACAAAATCAGGAGCAACCAGGAGAGTCATTCCAACCCACTGTGATATCAAAACATTGAAATGAGCAGAAAAGAGGAGAGATGTTAAGAAAGAGGCAATAAAAGTCAGGAAGGATCACAAGCCCTTCAAGAGGGACATCTATAGTGTTTTGGATTATTCACAGTTGTGCACCAAAATGTGGTTCATGGCATTGCATATCTAAAATTATATATGTCCAGTAAAAGTGTTATTATTTTATTCTTCTTTCACAGTTTATATATATTTTCCCAAGATACAGGAATATTCCATTAAGCACAATTTTTGATTAGTGTGAAAGGAAATGTTGCCTTTCCTTAGGCAATTTCTTTAAATAATGTGTAAAGGCAGGGGAACTCTTTCAGAGGACTTCAGTAGCATATTATTTTTATTTTGAAGTGGATTTTAACTAGGTTTGTAGCTAGCTTCTCTCACTTGGTATGGTGGCAACACTTTTTGCCAGGATCTCCTCCCCAGCAAATTTGGGGGGTGGTGGGGTGGTGGCAGCAATTGTGATGTTATAGTTTGGGGATTATAGCTTGAGGATTGAGATCTCTGAATAGTTTGGGACCAGCAAGGATTCCATTCCCAGGCAAAGAAGTTGGCCATCCTTACTTTAAGTCATCCTTGACCCCTTTTAAACTGCAGTACTTATCATATGTCGAGTCTTGGTAGCCAAAGATTGCGCAACTGATTTTGTTAACCAGAAATATTAACTAGGTTTCAGTAAACTGAAAAACGTCTCCTTTAAAAAAATGGAAATTGTTATGTCTGTCAGGAGCATAGCCAATAATTAAGGATTAAACAAAAGAGACTGAACCAAGAAAATACTAGTCTTCAGTTTTATGACTTTGTCTCAATTTCTTCACTGTCAAGTAATGTTAGAAATATGTGCAGCAGGAACTGACAGGGATTGTTCTCTGTGGAGCCCTTCTGATATCTATAAGGGATGGAAACATAAAGTAAAATCTTGCATATTGTTTCAGGAATAATAATATTTCTGACAATATGAGGCCTGCAGAGAGCTGCAGAACCATACAGGAAATAAATATTTTGTGTGAGCTTGCTTTAGGATAAACACAGAACAAGTCAAAACACTGGTGGGTGACAAGAAAAAGCTTTTCATCACTGGAAATACAAGCAAAGATAATTTTGCTTCTAATTTTTCCCATCCCCTAAGATTTATTCTCCGTGGTATATTTACAATGCTAAATTCAGAAGTGCAAAGATGATGACGACAACTCTGTTGCCCAAAGAAAAATGAAATGAGAACTTCTTGTGTCTGTTACAAAGAACTTCTCTAGAATTCACCAATCTAATTTTCAGCAATAAGTTCAAGTGCCTTAATCATCTGGTGATTGTGCCTCTCATTTGTAATCATGATGGCTAGAAGCTGCTTCAACCTCTAAACCACCTAAAATGTCTCCAGAAGTGTGACAGAGTACACTTCACTCCCACTGTCCAAGCTTATTAGGGACATCAGTGTACTGGGCTGGTATCCATTTTGCTATAGTTGCACTGGCTATAGTTGCACTAAAAGTTGCATTTTGCTATAGTTGCACTGGTTTCAGTCCACAAATCAAATAAGCAAGAGTGCTCCTTGAATCATCTCATAGTAAAAATATTTAGATCCACTGGGCTTGTGCATTGGCTTAAAACACAAGGCTTTATTTTATCATGTAATTATGCTTGATGTTGATAAATAATTTACTAGGACAATTATCCACCAAGCACCACTCCCACACCATGTACATCCATTTTAAACAGTTGATTGCATGGCAACAGCACTTGATGGGACTGTGAGCAGTAATTATATGAAACTCTCTAATGAGGTCTGTTTGGAACAAGTTGCTTCTTTTTCATTTAATTGTTTAATTAAGTGAAGTCAAAAACTCAATGGTGCTTTACCCTTAAGCATTCAGAACAACACATTAGATTTTGCATGGGCAGAGTTTTAGTAATGAATCTATTTTTTATTGATATTGTTAGCTGTATTTTGGAATGCCAAAATGGAGTGAAGCACACAGCATTCTTCTAGAGGGTATGCTGGACGAAAATGTAAAGATGGCGTGGAGTCATTTGAACATGAATAATAAATCCACTTGAAGGATGGATAGGTTTCCTTGGAATCAAGTAACAGTAGATGTAATGTGCTCCCATGATTTCAGATTATTACATTATTTTCAGAGAAATTTAGTTGCAATATTTCAATTAGATGAGTAACATCAATCCATGTAATGATAGAAGGTTGTAGCTAGGAGTATACTTGTGGTCTCACAAGAGACTCCATCTTCTCATTCATCAAGTAATTTATGTCACCTCCCATAAGGAGAATGGAGATCAAACATGTTTGGGATCTCATCACTCTTGACTATGTGTCTACCACAGAAACCAGGAATGATCAAGCATCTGCATGTTCAGCTCACATTCTGCTTGCCAGCTGCTATCAGGGAGCTGAACTTTCTCTAAGCAGTTCTCACAAGCAGCTTGACTCAGCTCGTTGGGGTAGTTTTCTCTATCAATTTTCTGTAGTCAGTGCAATAGTGATGCTTTAATAAAAGCTTAAATTGGAAGCAGAGATTCTCTTAACATTCATTTGTGCGCTACACTGATAACAACCTAAAATGTTATTGTAGTGTACCTCTAGCCAGGAATTAAATGAATAGGAAAGCTAACTAGATGCCTAGGGCTTCTTAAGTGCATGTCTGTATCTGAATGAGGCCTGAGTAGAGTCATTCAGAACACAATATAGTATGTTCAGTTAGCATGTGCATTGCAGCATAGCCTACAAACTTGTCATTGCTTGCCTCTTGATATCCAGTCATATAAATAAAGAGTAAGCAGATAAATTGCTCAGTGAATAGTTATAAATACTGCATTTTTTAAAAAATTAAAAAGTCTTACTATTTTGTTTTGCATGGGCAGAGTTTTAGTAATAAATCTATTTTTATATATTTTTATCCCATGCTGGATTCCTCGTCTGATGAAGTGTGCTTTAGAGCACACGAAAGCTTACGTTCTAAATAAAACTTTGTTGGTCTTAAAGGTGCAACTTGACTCCTGGTTTGTTCAACTGCTTCAGACCAACACGGCTGCCCGCTTGGATCTGTTTTGTTTTGTTTTTATGCCCATGTTATCATTAAGGTTGTTTTGTGTATCCACAATATTACGCAGTTGTATGGAAATTGTAGCTCATACCTCACACAATTTCACCACCTGACCCAACAATCCATGAATTGATTTTGCCTACTACATAGATACAAAAGTGGCTTGTAAACAGAAAGAAATACAAATGAAACATTTAACTAGACATGGGCAGAAACCAGGAAAATGTCGGCTCATGGTTTGATTGCACAAGCCAAATGAACCATGAACCAACACAAACCATCATTTTCCCAAATCAGTTCATGGTTCCTTTTGTTTTGGGAGGTGGTAGAACAGCCTTCTCATGAGTTAGAGATGAAAAACTCACTGGGAGTCTTCAACAGGTCCTCCTCCACCTGCCCTCCAAATTTGGCAAAAATTTGATTTGGAATGTCTGTGTTATAGCCCCCCAAAGCAGATGCTCCCAAGTGGCTTGACAAAGGAGGCATTGAGTCCAATAGAATACTAAAAATAAGATGAGACCAATAGAATACTAAAAATTATTTAGAATGCAGCGAAGTAAATTGGAAAGGGCAGGTTTAAGGTTTCATTGCTTACACGATTAGTGTTTGTGTTTCAAGTGACTGGGTGTTCTTGGTGCATATCTGGTCCCCTGTGCAAGCACCAGTTGTTTCCGACGTTTTCACAACATTTCATGGCAGACTTTTTATGGGGTGGTTTGCCTTCTCCAGTCATCTACACTTTCCTCCCAGCAAGCTGGGTACTCATTTTACCAACCTCAGAAGGATGGAAGGATGAGTCAACCTGGTGCCAGCTACCTGAACCCAGCTTCCACCGGGATCAAACTCAGGTCATGAGCAGGGAGCTCAGACTGCAATATTGTAGTTTTACCACTCTGCCCCACAGGACTCAGTCTGCATGTATAACACTTTGTAATCCAGCATGTGAGAATGAAGGGTCATGCATCAATCAGAATTCAGCCCCTTCCCAGCCGGGCTGCTAATAGCGGCTAAGGATGGGGGCTGCTATTGCTGCTCCAGAAGGATGGGAGGTTAATTAGCTTTCCCAGGCATCCAGGAGCGGCTGTGTAGCCCCAGCCCTGCCCCAAGCTATGCAGTTGTTTTGTGGCTCTCAGTCAGGAAGGACGCGGTTTTTGTGCTCTCCCCACAGACACAGTATGATGTTTTGGGTTGCCTATCATGCCAGAAGGTGGACCGTGGTGAAGTAGCAGGGTCGCCATGGCCTTTGTTGGCCTGGGCTCCTGTCATTGTTGTTTCAGGGGAGGAATGGTCCTCCACCTCACATACTGGTCATCCACTTAGGTGGGAATGACCTTGGGCTCATGAAAGGGAAGGCTCTTTCACTGCAGGCGCAGTTAGATCTCCAGACCATTTTGAACAGGTGGCCTGGAATCCTTATTGTGTGGTTTGCAATGCTCCCCTCGAGAATATCGCAAGCTGCTTGGGACCCGGCTAGCATTGAGCGGGCCAGGCATAAAGCTAACCGGGCCCTGCAGAAGGCCTTGAGTGGGGGTTTGGGAATTTACCTGCCTCATCCGACTATCCAGGTTAACTGTGCAGACCTGTACTGAGCAGATAGAGTCCATTTATCAGAATTGGGTAACAGGGCCTTTTTGGAAGACCTGCAGCAAGGGCTTCGGTCAGCTCTGGGCTGCCTGATGGGCACTAATACCTAAGCAGAGGCTTGGCATTGTGTTGGCTAGAGAAGGTAAGGGTTATTGAAGTTTATAGGTGAGCACCTATAAACAATAATCTCAGGCAGCTCCAAGAGAAATGCAGGGAACAGAACAAGGGTCTATATGTGACTTTTGTCGACCTTACCAAAGCTTTCGATACCGTTAGCAGGAAAGGCCTGTGGCAAATCTTGGAATGTTTAGGATGTCCCCCGAGATTCTTCAGCATGATCATCCAGCTACATGAAGACCAGCGAGGCCAAGTCAGACACTGCAACGACCTCTCGGAGCCCTTCCCAATAGGCACAGGTGTAAAGCAAGGCTGCGTTCTCGCGCCAACTCTCTTTACGATCTTCTTTAGCATGATGCTTCAAAGAGCCGCAGTAGATCTAGATGATGACGATGGTGTCTACATCCGCTATCGCACTGATGGCAGCCTGTTCAACCTGAGGCGACTAAAGGCTCACTCCAAGACAATGGAAAAACTCATCCGAGAGCTACTGTTTGCTGATGATGCTGCACTCGTCTCCCACTCGGTATCAGCTCTGCAGCATATGACGTCCTGCTTTGCAGAGGCTGCCAAGCTATTCGGCCTAGAAGTTAGTCTGAAGAAGACAGAAGTTCTCCACCAGCCTGCACCCCAGGAAGATTATCACCCTCCCTGCATGTGGCCGGATCTGCCTGTCCTGCATTGGTCTTGTCAGCCACCAGCGAGCCTGCAGCAGACGTGGACTACTGCACCCTTCTTAAATCTTCGTTCGCGAAGTCAAGCAGAGAGAGAGAGAGAGAGAGAAAGAGAGGTGAGCACCCATGGCTCAGCATCAGTTGGGGTGCAGGTGGTCT